>NC_059471.1:157790101-160213244 GCF_018139145.2 Gymnogyps californianus
TTGGCTGCTCCCTCCATGCAGGGTCCCTGTACTGCTTCTTGTATAAGCTTGGTATTGCTAGCAGGATTTAGTCTGTAGAATGTTTTTTTCAAATCCCTTCACAGAAAATCTCTTTCAAAGTATTTTAACTACCTATTGATACAGCTGCCAGGAAATGACAGCTTACCATCACTGCTGCTAACTAAAGATTAGTATAGGGGTTATGGCATATTGATTCTTTGCTGTTTATTCTACTATGAAGAACAAAAATCATGCATGGTGCGCAGTGGGGGACTGATTCTTCAGTGTTTTTCCTGGTACAAGGAACAAACCATCAACAGCTGAAGCGGGCAGGAGCCAGGCTGAAAGCAAACAAAAGGAGGTTCTTCAAATCACATGTGACTAAGAAGTGGAACACAGGATGCTTTGGGTGCCAAGGGCTTATGTGGGTTCAAGGGTGGGCGGGACAGGTTCATAGAAGAGAAATCTGTTAAGGGTTGCTAAATACATAGCAACCACATCTGTCTCAGGAAGACTCTGAACTGCAAATGCTGGAAGATGGGAGAGTTTGGGGGGGACATACCATATAAGTTTCCTGTGTTCTTTCAGCTGCTCTCAGAGACAGGATCCTGAGCAAGGTGGGTCTTTGCTTTGACCTGATACAGCTTTTTTCAAGTTCCTGTTAGGCACATCTGGTTTTTTAATAGTAATCCTATCCCACTGCTTCCTGCTTTGGCTTCTCTGTTATCTCACCCATCAGCTATTTGTTGTCTTTCTGACTGCCAGCAAAGACGGAAATTTATTATGTGTCCAGAGGGTACCTTGCACAGTTGGGGCCAGACTGGTGTGATCATCAAGTGCTATCACAATATAAGCATTACTAAGAAATACTATAGAAACCTGGGAGATTGTAGGGTTTTTTTCTTTTTGGTGGCCTCTGGGTTTTGTTATAATTGTCATTTGGCTTCTGTTCCCCAGATCAAATTTGTTAACACTTTTTGTTAAGAATGCAATGGCTCTTCTGAAAATGTTCACAGCAATGTAGAGGTCTTCTCTGTATATAAAATTCTGAAGCATTTCCCACTGCCACGTAGTGGGTACCTTCAACAGTTGTGGAATCATGATAGCTTTTACTAATAAGTTCTTGATCTATTTTTTCCCTCCTCTTTATATCAATGAAAATAATTGAATATCTTGATACATTGGGCTTTGTCTACTGACATGTAAAAGCAAACAACCCCCAGCTGACCCAAGAGTGCTTTTGTCCATGATAGACTGGGGCTTGGACTAATGAATTTTTCAAGCAGAATCATCCTTGCAGGTTTACTGGGAAATTGGGGTGTAACTGTGTGACCTTTGGTGGCTGAGTGATCGCAACCACCATGTATGCAGCACCAAGATATTTGAACAAGTCAATGAAAACTACTAGCCCAGGTTGCTAGCTATAAAACAACAGTGCTGTAGCAAGACTGTAAAACTGTCAGGGGAGAAACATAATACATGGTAGCCTGAAAACGCGGGAGTTTGAACTTGAAAACACTGGAATTGAGAATCCACCATGAACAAGGTGGCTGCGTTGTTTAACTCTGACAATGGATTTGTAGTGCAGCTGGTGGGAAGTGGGAAAGTTTGGTCTAAATTGAATTCCCGTTGTAGATTTTATTAGGAAAAAATTAATCTCAGGTTGCTAACTACTGATGAAGAACTGACAATTTTTTCAGGACACTTGTGGTTTTGAGAACATCCACATGTAAAAGACATTCTTCAAAAGAAAATACCCAGAAGATGGTAATTAGCACTATATTTTTTCTATACTTGCATGAGCTGAGAGACAAGCCTTTGGAAGGAAATGTTTTGTTAGAAAAAATCATGGGTGAATAAGGTTTCTGTATGGATGCTTAGATAAAAAAGAATTTGGGAAAGTATACATTCTTGTACAAATGAGGGCTGTTTCCTACTACCCAGAAGTGACTATGGGCTTTAAAAATCCTTCTCCGTAGACCTACATACCAGCTTGACAGACAGATTGTTTGGATTTCAAACACTCAGACTAGCAAAAATGTCCAAAAAGAGAAAATCACTGGAATTTCAGATTTGGATAATCCTGTTAACCAGCCTGTTTTCCCAGCTGGGTAAATTTTAGGTTGATTTAGGGAAAGAATAACAAATTCCTTTCTCACTACACCTTCTGAAATACTTACAGATGCTCACATCCATACATCTCCCAATCTTCGTCAGAGGAGAGGAAGTACACAGGGTGCGTGATGGCAGATGCCGAGAGTTTGCTGATGCAGGTAACGCACTACTCCATTCCTTTAATGTAAAGTCTTCATTTAATTAACTTGCTTATGTGACTGTATTTTGCTACCAGTTATTTTCAGTAATAAAGTGAAATGCTCGGTTTGTATAGAACACAGGTAAAGTTGAAACTAAAGCGTGTCTTCTCATTTGAAATAGGAGGCACCTACAATACAGCTGCAAGACAGAAGGTTTGCCTTGGGGCCCTTCTTTTAAAAGGTTCAGGAGGGGCTGACTCATTGCAATCCCAGACAGTATATAGAGGAGTATATCACATTATCTTTGTCCTAAGTCCCCTGGAACCGCTACTAGCTCCAGCTTTGGATGGGTGTGCTGGAAGTTTCTTGCCTTATTGAACTCAATGCAGCCCTTAGTTTGTGCACACAGGGCGCTCAGCTTGTGTACGACACACTGAATTTGTAAGAGGAGTGAGAGCGCATAGAAGGAAGTTACAGCATCATTCTGTCATCCTTAATACTACTGCAGGTTTCTGAACTAGTTTTATATCTTCTCCTTGTGGCCAGGGCAATGGCTCGGTGTGAAGGCATCTCCAGGGGATTTTTGCCTCCCAGCCGCCTCTTCTAATACGTGAGGAGATGGCTCAGTTTCTGTTCTCACCACAACTGCTTCCTCCCAGGTAAATTATATATTAAAACCATGTTCATAGTTTATTCCACAGCGTGGCGAGTCTATGGTCAGTGTGAGTTGCTGAGATTTTTTGTTTATTTTTGTATTAGAAAACCATATGGGATCTTAAGCAGCATGTCCTTCAGCCTTGCTTTCCTAGCACCCTTTCTTCCTTCTTAACTCTGCCGTTAAAAATTCACTTTGGGCTGATGCTTGGCACTTGAAAGCTCAGCCTGAGGATTTATTTTTCTGTATGTGGTTTTCAGAAAATTGGCCATCAAAAAGAAGTGGCTGTGAACCTTTGCGAGATTTTTTTCTGAAGCAGAATGCACACAGTCACGCTGCCTGTGTGCTTGGGGGCTGGTGGTGGTGATGGAAGTGTGTGGCCATGCATATGTGCCTGTTAGCCCTGCCTTACTAGATTTTGAACTGGTTGTTCAGGTTCAGGCAACTTGTCAGGAAGGCGTAGGCAAAGACCCTGAAAATACTGACTTTCTACAAATGTCATGAAAATAGGTGGCCAGCCAGAGGAGGGAGGTCCTACAAATGCCCACCCTGTTCCAAGGTGTGCTCACTGCGGGTTGGACATCAGCGAGCGCCTGCAGGTGTGCCTCCCCAGGGCAAACATCCATAGGAGACTGGACATTATTGATTCTGCTGCTTATGGAGCTGCTTGTTTTTAATATGTGCTTTTTGGGAAGTCTGTAAGAGAACTGTGATGTCTTTCTTTCCCTTCTCTGAATAGACTGAAAGATCAGGCAGCAGCATTTTGTATCTGGTCCTTTTGTAGTAAAGACAGTTATCAGTCATATGCATACCTGATGCTTGTACTGGTGTTTATATGACACCCCTAAAAGATCTTTCTGAGCCCTTAAAGAGATTTGTTGTAGCTGTAATATCTATCTAGCTAGAGTACTTGTGGTTGCATCTGGCTGTATCCTTTGGGTTTCAGCTCCCTGGTCATTTGGGAGGACTGAGCAAGAGTAAGCCATCAAGGTTTGGAAGTATTTTACTTCTCTGTGTGGAAGAAAGGTTCAGGTTAGCAGAAAATAAGTCAAATTCTTTTTGGGGAATGAAACAAATTTTGGATAAAAAAAGATTGCTTGCAGACTTTGTAAACTCACCTTGCACATTTTTCAGTGCTGTTGATATGAATTGGGAAAAGCGAATCTGTAGCTCTTATCAACCCAGTGGGTCTTCAGTTTCACCATCATGTTTCTGTAAGAAGAGAAATACTGAAAGCAGCCAATAAATATTTGCCTAAGATAGCAAACTGGATGTTACTGATAGCAGATGTAGGGTTCGCAGCCTGGACCTGTGGTGACACCGGTTTCCCCCGCGGTGAATGCGGGGTGTCCCAAAGCTGCCGTGAAACCCATGAGGCAAGGAGCATCTTCACTGCCCGGGGAAGCTCCGAGCTTGCTGCCTGGGGATCGTCAGGGGTCCTGCAGGCTTATGCCTGTGTTGAGCCTTATCTCCGGCTTAACAGCCCCAGACCGGGGGGGGACGAGGGGAGACCCCGGCAAGGTAGGGGATGGCTTTCCTCGGGGATGGGCGGGGGGTGCAGTGCGGGGCCGGGGCTGGCGCCGGGCGGCGGCGCTCGGGGCTGGCGGTTTCCCGGGCGATGGGTGGGGAGAGGAGAAGGAGGAGGAGGAGGAGGAGGAGGGGTCCCCGCGGCTTTATCTCCCACCCGGCTCCGCCCGCCGCCGGCTGCCTCCCGTCGCCGCTCCGCACCGCACCGCTCCGCGCCGCTCCGCGCCGCTCCGCTCCGCTCCGCACGGCCGGGCGCAGCGCCGGGCAGGGCAGCGCCCATGGGCTGCGGCAACTCGACGGCCAGCGGCGCGGGCGGGCGAGGTAGGGCGGCGGCGGCGGCGGCGGCGGCGGCGCTGCGCGGCCGGGCGGGCGGGCCGGGCCGGGCCGGGCTGGGTGAGCGGCGGTGTGAGCATCCCCGCGGGCAGCCCTGCCGGGGGGGTGCGGGTCGGGGGGCGGCGGCGGCGGGCACGCACCCACCCCCGGTGGGGCTGCATCCCCCCGGTTTGGGGAACTGTCCGTCCGAGCCGCGGCAATCGCTGCCCGCGCTCCCGCAAGAGCATCTTCCTTTCCCGAGGCTGATCCGCTTGCCCAGGGGAGAGAGAGGGTGATGTGGCCCGCCGCGGGGCACCGGAGGCTTTCTGGTGCCCGGGTTGTCGTTAGGATCAGCACCTCCAACAGTAGCTGTCCTAGGCACGGCGAGCCCAGGCCAGGAGCTGGACGTAAGGATCCCGCCGGGAGTCTAAGCTCCATCCTCTTTGCTTCCCTATAAGGCCACGAATGCCACTTCGGAAGCGAATTTGTGCCACTTCTTCTCCTCTGCTTGCCGGAGAAGTTGGAGGATATTCCAAGATTGAGGTTTCTTGCATGTTAGCGTGTACCGCTGGCTGGTGTGTCCAGCTGGCTCCCTTCTTTGTTCATTGTTATTTTCAAAAGAGATAAGATCTGGGAAGATGGTGCTGTTGTGCTCTTCCTTCCCCCAGGCCCCGCAAAAAAGGAAAGTATGTGGAAATTGATAAGTGGACCTTCACCATATAATTATAAATACAAGCATTTCTCAATCATTTTTCATCCTAACTGCACTTGGCAAACATTGCCACCTGTTTCGGTACCTGTATTAAGTCTTTCGGATGCACTTGTTAGTTTCATTACCTCTTGAAAATACACAGCAAAATAGTGGCCAGACCAGTTAGAATTACTGGGTCTCCATCTCTTACCATTTTGACTTACTTTATCCAGAGCTTCAGTGGTGCCTCAGGTGGTGCTAGTCCTGATCTGAAGAACTGGGCTTATCTTTAGGTGTGAATGATGATGCCTTCTCCAAGTTGTATGTGTGTGTGTATGTTTGTGTGGTGTGTTGCTGGTTTACCCACTGCACCCTGCACGTCGCATTCATAGGGGAGGGGGAGGTTTTTCTGCCATTATTGCTTACTTGATTTTGGTTAAATGATTATAAATTAGGTTTTAGGTATCGTGTATCTATCAGAGGCCTCTCTCATCCATAAAGAATGCACTGTATGAATTTGCTTTAACTTCCAGCACTCTTATTAGAGCTGTCCTGTTTGCACACATTAATTCTCTCCCATTAGTTGACTCCTGCATTGCTGTGACTGGAAGTTGTTTCAGTTTATGACCAATGCAGCTTCATACTGCTGGGGTGATGCTTGTTCACATCCCGTCTCTGTTTGCTGGGTAAAAGCACCAGAGCAAGTATCAGCCAAGTTCAGGGGAAAATTTTGAGTTATTAGTCCCTTTGTGGTAGCTTGTCGATTAATGTTGATCTGGCCGCCCTGTGGAACTTGTACCAGGACACAAATGGGTAAATGTCAAATAGACTAACTCTGACAGTGGTAGTATTTAGTGAATTATGTTGAACAAAAAGTTTGTTTGTTTTAATAAATGTGTCCACTGTTGCATTAAAAGCAGCTATTTTCAGCAGGTTTTGGCTTGTAAATTGATAAATTATTTTTACTGAAGGTACAGCCCCTTCGGTAGTTTAGCTTACCTGTACTGTTATTCGTAATACATTTGAACTTGCATTTTGTGGCAACCTTTTTCATACTCTTTAGAAGTAGTCCACAAATCTCCAATGGTGTAGCACAGGTGAAAAGCAACAATGCCATGTAAAACACACAGTTGGTATAATGGAATTATTACTGTTGCACCAATAGACCTTTCCAAAGCAAATACAGCTCTCAAAGGTCCAGTTCTTTTCTCACCTTCACCACTGTCAGTCAGGAATAACTCTATGCAGTCTATGGTCTTAAAATAACAAACAACTGGTAATAAAAGTAAGAATTCAGATGTCTACTATTTATTTTTTCCATTTAGCATTCCTTACAAAGTGTGTCTAATAAAAACAGAATTATTTTATGTAGGGGAAGGAGAAGACGTACCATTTTTAATCAGAATCCTAGAGCTTTTAAGGAAAGTGCAACTCAGTCTTCTACCAAAAGACGTGAATACTGTGTAAATACAAATTAATTTTGTGGCTTGCACAGCATGACTACATCTTTAGTGCTAAAGTTATGACTATTCTACAGTCAGTAATGTCAAAGCTAGAGGTACATAACATATAATTAACCTGTAACACTCTCTGTCATATTATGTGACTAAGGATAATATTGTAGCATACTTCGCAGAATACATTAAACGTGTTACGTTAGTCCCCATTTTCGTACTCTGGTAAAATTCTATTGTAGCCTAACTTGATTTTTCCTAAGCAGACGTATATGTAATGATAGTTCAGCTAATGATATTATCTTCTGTTGCACAGCTAGGATGACATCAGAGGAGCTATCAGCCCTATGGTCTGCGAGATCTAAACTAATAGACGTGATCTAGAATAACATTTCTGTCTGTGGTGCAGTACTCCAGAACACCAATATAAGAGTTTAAATTTTCCTTCCAGAGCATCAGACACTGGCAAAAGGCTCCTCAGTTGAGAAATGGCAACTTCTGCTATCTGCGTATGCTGATGTATACACATCCTTCTTAAATCACCCAGCTATTTTACGTGTTAACTATGGATTATATGTATTTTTTAAATTTCCCATTATCCATAGGAAGTTTTATTACCAAATTGCTGTTTTCCTGATGTTTTGTTATCTTGCTTTACATATACTTCTTTCATGTTATTTCCTGGTGTTTTAGAAGCTCAAAAATAGCTCTTCTTTTTTGGTCTTTTAAAAATATGCCCTGAAACATTAATTTACCTTTTTTCTGAGTTAAGGCATTTCCCTTCATTCTAGTGTTGCTTCACTAACACATTTTAACTGCCTCCTCCTTTCTGTATCAATTGTAGTAGAAATGACAGAACCTTAAATTATGGTACTCAGTGGAGGCTGGCAGTCTAGCCTTAATTTAAATATACAGAGAAGCTGTTAGTCTGTGGAGAGCTTCAAATACAGCCAAATTATGATGAAGGAGAACTTTCACACCAAGTTTAAGCAGATTTATTAACCAAATTTGGTGGAATGCCCAGGAAACCATCCTGCCATTCTATTTAAAATCCAGCTAATTTTTAAAATTAATGTTTGATCAGGTCAAGTCTATGTACAGAACTGCCACCTGATGAGTTCAAGAAGTAATCAGTTTGAAGTAAATTGATAGAATTCTGTCCTCGGTTACACTGGGGTATAAATAGAATAAATTCATTGATGTTAGGACTTGGTTCCATATTGCTGTCTTTTGGAGCAAATCAGAAAGGAGCCTGCAATAGAAAACTCATTCATAATCTTAACTGTTGCATGCATGTATGCGTAATTTTGAGGTTTTTATTTGCTTTTTGTAACAATTTGAAGTATTTGCAAGAAAATGTTGTAGGAAATGGTTCATTAAAAATTAATGGGAAAGTGTTTCATAATCTGCTCTAAAGTCAGATACTGGCATTTTTTGTATCCCTGTTTTTATTCATGTAAGTGGTTGCCTCTCATCCTTTTTAGGTTTTTCTGAAGTTTTTGTCTTCCACATTCACTCATGATGCATTTCTCAGCCCAGAGGAATATTGTCTGTGGCTATCAATTTCTTTCAACCATCTTTTGTATTTGTCCTGCATTTACTGAAATCCTGCAGGGTCGCCAGTAACAAGCTGCTGTTGTTTTGAAAGTGCAAAACCCCCTCTCACCGAATGGAAGATGCTTTGGGTTGCGTTCTTGGCCTTCTTCATTTGTGACTGTTTCAGTGCTATGCATTTTTTTTGAGGGATCGCAGCTCCACTACTCTAGACAGAATGTTTTTCTTCTGTAATCACTTGGGCTCAGAGCGATGTATGGCTGAATGGGCCTCGTTTATTCTGCAGGCTGTACTCTTCCTTCTCCTCCTGCAGCTCTAAAATGCCAAAATGCACCCGTGGTCCTACTGTGTAGATGGTGTGAGCAGAGAGTTCATTCAGGACAATGCAGTACTGCCTATTTTTTGTGGATGCAGCTTCCTGGCTACCCCTCAGTCTGTTGCTGAGGTTAGGCAGGTTTTGGAAAACCAAACCAGCATGAACCTATCGAGACAAGGTTTGTAGGGTCAAGTGCTGCCTTTTTTTAGGCCAAGCTGATATAGTGGGAAAAAATGGACAAGCTTTCAAATATGTGAGGCTTTTCTCAACTCATATATCTAAAACGTCATGGCTACAAGAGCACTACTTCCTTGCTGCTGTGGAACAGCTATGCACTGTTTGTGAACTGGTAGTAAACAAGATTCTTTGGCTGAACTTCTGGCAGGAGGAACTTCAGTAGCTATAAGATGATGTGTCGCTCACTAAACATGGAAGAGTTAGAGAAATATGTCAGAAGTAACAGGGGTGAGGGTGAATGGATTGGACTTTAAAAACAAACATGTCTGTACAAACTGAGATGTTATTGGGTTCCTTGTGAAATAAAATCTATGTATAAGGAGTGTTCAGGCTCCCTAATGAGGAAAACCTTATGGGTTTTTACATAGAGATACTATGGGCCACCTAACTGAAGTGATGTTCATTTGCAAGCTCAGAACTCTTCCGGGAAGAAAACTGCTTTGTGAACTGGAAATACTTTCAGATCTATATTCAGGTACTTTAGTGGTACCTAAGTGAATTTGGACCAAACTCTTGTTCCTCTTTTACTAGTGAAAATGAGAAAGAACACCACTGAAATCAATGGAATCCCATCAATGGAAGTGAGGATACCTGGTTCTTTGTGCTTATAAAAATAATAGAAAACAAACTGTTTGTTTGTTTATTATATGTATTTATTTATTATAAATATTAAAAATGATCTCTTAAAAAGTGAATTTGTTTTTATCATACTTAGTTCTCAATGTTTTTGTGTGAGATGCATTTCAAAATGCTGCAGTGATTTTTCAGCAGTGGTACCCTCTCTAATGTTCAAAGGAAACAAGTGCTGGCAGGTGTGAATGCTAGGGGCACATCTCCATTCTCAAACACAAGTTCATAGCTGTATAGCTCTACATGAAGCCCAAGTTGATGGGTCTGAGAGACAGCTCCTGTCCCCCGAGTGCGAATGTATGTGTACCGTAATGCATTGAAGACAGGTATGGCATTGAACATGGGCATGGCATTGAAGTGTGCCTGGTGATGGACTGGAACTTGAGTATCATCTCGACTGGGAAACGTAGCGGTACTGTAGGCACACAGTTCTTCTCACTCAGCTAAGGTTTCAGTTTGTGTATTAAAGACTTTTTACTTTTGGTATACTTCCTGCAAGGAAGGCATTAGTTTTTCATATGAGGATCCAAAGCGCTGAGACCTCAGCTCAGACTCAGAAAAGGCTCAGCAAAGGCCTCACAAAGGACCATGAACCTTTTTGGAGAAACTGAGTTTGTTTGCAGTGAGCTTAGGTTGAGAAAATGAGAAAGTCGCGGTTCTGGTGCAGAACAGGCACAGCACAGGAATAGTTTCTTCTGGAAAAAAAAATAAATCCTGCTAGCTACAGCAATGGAGCCAGGCTTTTCAAAATGTATGTTGTCTGAGGTGTTGCTGATGCCTAGCCTCTGTCTAGATATGCAGGGTGGTGCCCTGAAGGTACCTAGCTGAGCTGACTCTGGATGAACTAGCCTTGGAAGCAGAAAACGTCTCCCTGCATCGGCTGAGATCGAGCTTGCATGCAGCGCTGCAATGCCAGCCTTCCACCTGGAGACAATTGATTTGGAGGGTTTATATGTAGTACTATGTAGATGTGCCTATAAAGCCAAAAAGTCTCAGAAAGCTGCCTGGTAGAATAAAGTTTTAAAGTGAGGACCTGGGCTTATTGTGCATAGAGGTACTCCCTCCAGCTTAATTAAGAGTTTCTGCTGATACATATAGCTGTACTGAGATTTTGCTGACTCTGGAAGCAATACTAACAAAAGAAACGTGTACAGTCTTATACAAGTCTAGTCTACGCTGTGGCTGGGAAAAGGAGGGATAGTCAAGTTGTATGAATTGGGAATGATATTATGTTCAAGAGTTAGCTGTAAAGGGAGATGTTTCCTGCCATCCAAGCCATCCATTCAGGTAGATAGGGCTGAAAGGCCTTGCAGGACTGTTTCTTCCTCTCTGTGTTTAAAGTAAGGATGCAGAAGGCATATTCTTACACATCAGAGTGAGACGAAAAATATTTGCTATTTATGGGTATTTTTCAGCAGCAAAAATAAAGTTTTTCAAGAAATGAAGTGCTGTGGCTGAAAAAAACCCAACCTACCTCCAAACCCATAAAATCTTTTGGATTGACAACTGTAGTTTCTTCAGAGTGAGCTCAGATAACCTCTTCCATCTAAGTACTGAGAGGAAGAGGAAAAGAAGTGAAAGGTTTTCTGATGTCTACCCTAGCTTGTGTAATTAATAGAAGGGATAATTTGCTGGTTACTCAGCTGAATGATATACCAGCAATAGCAACATGGCATTAATAACTTGGGAGGAACAGGAAAGAGTTTGTACTTGAGTGAATGTTCCTCTCCCAGCAAGAAGCATCTGAGTCACCAAAAAAAAATCAGTCACTGAGATCAGGCAGCCAGGTGGTAGCTTTTGTCTTTTTGCTTTTTTTGTTAAATAGCAAGATGAATTAAGGGGTGGTTGATCTCTTTAGATGTCTGGGGCTTTGGATGGATTGTGTCCCAATGTTTATATTAGTTCTGTCTAGTTGTTTTATAAAACTTTGTTTATCTGGCAGGAAGAATGAAGCAGTATTTTACATATGTAGTGCTAAGTCTACAACTGAATCGAACGGCAAAATAAACAGGCATTCAGGAGTAACTGCTTGGTTAGTTGCAGCGACTTTGTAGCAGACAAAACCACCAGAAGACTGAGCAAAAAGTGAAGCATATAAAATTCAGAAAGATGAATTTTATCTTATGTTGCTCTCATCCTGAGTGACTGTACCTGGGCACTGGTCCACAGCAGCATCATTTTCACCCAGTGAGAATCTGGCCCAGATGTAAGCATGATAGACTTAAGGGATAATATAGATAATCATTAAGGATAAACTAGACAATCATGAGAAACCTGTTCTCTGACAATAGAAAATTCCTGTTGCTATTTCTGCTTTGTTTAGGACAGAAAGGCAGAAAAATGCTTACTGTACTATTGGTTGGTTTAGAGGATTATGCCATTATCTTGTAAACATGCACTTTTTTTTTCATTCTAGGTGCCACAGGGACTACTAAAGATGTGTAAGTACTTACTCTACTCTTTCAAATATGTAACCCTGGACTTATCTTCGGTCTTACTAGACTTATACTAGATTTAGTCATACATGATTCATCTGACTCCTAACATATAATCAACACCACCAGATGTTTATTGTCTTTAGTGACAGCTCCCATCTCTGCAAAGCAACTTCATGTCTTGTTTACTTTTCTACAGATGACTTCCCTTGTTATTTCTCTAACAGAAATGTCTTTTCTCTGCTTCTGTTGAGAGAGTTGTCTCCCAGAGGTGGTCGTGTTACTTCAGACTATTCTTCCCTGTGACATACCGGTACACCTTTCTCCAAAGGCCATGTCATTGTATGAAGTGACCACATAAATTTCCACCAAGCCCTGTGAGAGATTTAAAGAGCCACTGAGGCTAATTTCCACTCTTTGCAGGAGACCTGGTAACCCATCCAGACTTCCTTTTCAAAGTACCCACCTTCTCTAGATGTTCTCCGCATTGAAGATAGTATCTATCGGCTCCTCTTTCTCTGCCTTATCTTTGACGCTGAGTAGCAGAGGGCAGCCCTACCCATCCTGTTTTTATCTAAATGTGGAAGGTCTGAACCTCTATTGTCCTGTTGCCTCTTGCTAACTTCTGGTTTTCAGAAAAGCAGCAGCATAAGATCAGCCTTTCTCAGCCCATTTTTCATTTGCTGCTGATGCAGAAATGTGCAGGAACAGCTTTATTCAGCCATAAATTTATTTTCCTATCAAAGGAAACATTAAAGAAGTCCTCCCGAGGTCTTGCCTTCTTCTATTTCATGTAATTGGTATTTGCCACTAGAGTTTGAGACTGAGGGACCTGGGAAAGATTTTCATGTTATGCAAGAGGAACATTCTTCAGTATTATTTACTTCATTTAGAATAACTACTCTAATTAGATGGAGGAATCCTGGTGTAGAAATGAGGGCTGTCAAGTCAGATAAACAAGTGGAGAGAAGAGCTTAACAACAGGCTTGTCCTTGCTATTACAGAGCATGGCTGAGAACTAATGACAGGTCTCACTTGGCAGATGAACGCTGTTGTCCCAGATACTCTTGAGATGTGTTACCCGTGTAGTCTGTTTTCTGAGTTTGTAGTGTCAGACAATAAATAAATTACAGAAGGCAAGCTTATGAGGAGCCTCTTCTTGATAAAGCCTGCAGCATTCATGCCCTCAGCATGTCTATATATACAAAACCGCTGTTTTTAATTTATATTAGGTCCTTTTTTTGTTGTTCAGTTTAGATAATTTAAAAGTGACTGACTTTTAGAACTGCATCTCGCTCTTTGCTCTTTGGTAGTTTTAAATTTCAAAATTGCAAGCACTGTTAAATTATGAATTTAGTAGGCACGTTTCTGTGCTTAAAGGTATGGGTATATGTAGAACTGCGTTTATGTGTGTATAAGCATTTGTAGGGCCAGGCTTTAGGAGTTAGACTGGGAACATCCTACTTATTAGTGTTAGATCATCTGTCATGTTTCAAAAAAGTATTGGGATAACTTAGAAAAAACTAATTACTAGTGCAGACTTCAACAAAGTGAAAAGGTCAATCCTGGAACCATTACTCATTCAGATAAGTATAGTGGAGCCAGCCGAACAACCTGTGTGAGTACTAGCATGGTTGAGCCTTCTCGTCAGACATTAGAAACACAGATCTGTTAATGAGGAATGGCAGTGATGACCCGAAAAGTCCTAAATCAATCATCCTAATATTTAACTGCAGATTTTTACAAAGGAAGTAAAATACAAGAAAAACTATTTTAGTTTCATGGAAATGAACAAAGCAGATTTATATTAACTAACATGATAGATCCACACAAGCTTTTATTTTACAGCTTTTCAGTTTTATCGGCTAAAGATTAAAAAATTCTCTTTAAAAACCCCTTATTTTTTTTGCTGTCAAATTTCAATTATATTGATTCTGGTCCAGAAAAGCACTTAGGTGTGTCCTTACTTACAGCATACTTTTTGATACAGAATCTGGTTATTGTAACTCAAGAGATTTCTCGTTTCTTGACTGCAACTCATTGCCAAGGCACCATCACCTCCTGGAGTGAGCAGCGGGGTGGAAGGAGGGAGGGCTGGATCCTGCTCTGAGTCTTCCCAGGTGACTGGGGGGAAGCTGCTTTGCCCTCTGGGCCTTGAATTTCTCCACCAGTAAGAGAGGAATGACGATATGATCTTCCTACGCAAAGTGCTGTGAGACTGAGGGCCGCATGGCGACAAGAAGGACGTATGGTCTGGGAACGTGATCTCCCCTGGGTACTCCAACCCTCAAATCAATGGTGAACCTGTCGGCCAGCTTCAGCCACACTAGTAAAGAGAAGTATGTCACTGCTAACTGGAAGAGCTTAGATATAGGAAGAGTATAGTATATGCTAGAAAATAACTCAATGCCCATGATGTTCAGAATGTGGCTAAGTTCAGAGGAAGATTAGTAACAGTAGGAAGGAAAGGACACAGCGGTTCAAGCCTGTTTCAAAATATTGGGAAGAAATCCATTGAATACAAATGACAGGCCCTTGTTCCCAAGAAATGCTAAGAAACTGAGGAGACATAGTCTGTCACTTGTGCAAAGTTTAGTGAATCATTTCTGGTGGGACTACTGAGCACGGCTAGAAGGAGTCTGTATAATGCTCGGCACGTAGAGAGTCATAAAAGTTGAGGTAAGAAAAATGTGGATGGAATGAATTAATGTGAATGCCTGTCATTTGATATTTAAAATATTATGTGAAAAATGGCAACTTCTTTTACCATCAAATGGACATAGGACTGATGGATGTAAAAACAGACAGTGGAACCAAGTATATTTTTCAGACTTAGGAGGGTGACAGGAAGCCTCTTGGGATAGACAAGTCCTTACCAAAAGAAACATTTATTCTAGCTGAAAATAGAATGCCATTATGTGGATTTGCTGTTAAATCCGCCTACTGGCTACAGGACTCCACCTGCATTACCTGCTGAAAACTGTGGTCTCAGTTCCTCTGCAGTAGATGTCGACAACATCTGAGGGAAGATGCAGCGACACGGCAGCAGATCAGTACAAAGCAATTCGGACTGTTAAGTTCCTTTTGCCGTCTATTCCTGGTGCAGAAAAGCTTATCCTAGCTTGCTCTTCCTGGAGGACTCTGTAAATGGAGATATTTAAAAATATTTTTTATGCTAGGTTCTTCCTTCATCCCTGATGTAAGAATAAGCTACAGACACATTGAAGGTAGAGAGGGAGAGAGAAAGGATGTGCTGGACTCCTGTATCCCCATACCCTCTCTGTGAGTCTGGAAGATGTGGCAATGGGAGCACTGCCGAAACCAAAGGAGTTTCTTTCCATCCTCATTTCCACGCGGTCGAGTGTTGCCATTGTTGCTCTGCTCCCCAGAGCCACCCATGTTCAGCCAGCCTGGGCACAGAAGCAGCACCTGCCACAGTGGCTCCGCTGGCACCTGGACATTCGAACACGTGAAATTAGTGGGCACCTTTCAAAATGGGGCCTTAAGCTACAGTCTGTGAAGGCAAGAGGTGTGTGAATATGCGTAATGCATAAACTGGAGCAGCAGTCCTTCCCACGCTGCTTAGAAAGGAGTCCCCAGAAAGTGGTGGAAAATGGCTTCTTCCTGAAGTGCCATCACCAGAATTTTTCTTTCTTTTCCCTCTCACACTTCCACCTTCCTCCTGTCTCTGCTCACCTGCTCTTTCCTAGCAGGACTACAACAGATTGCACTCAGTCATCACCCAGCCCAAGAGCTGTGGCCTGTACAATCCCAGATTATATTTGCTGTTGTGCATTTAAGGGAAAAGGTATTGTAAAATTAGACTTTGATTTGTAGCTATTAGGAGGAAAGGAAGAAAGCAAAACGTTAAAAAAACCCCTAGTCTGCTTAATCATAGACCTGGATAATTTGTTTTGGTGAGAGAATGACAGTAATGGTCCAGTGATGCCCCATTACAAAACATTTCTAGAACAGAAGAAAATAGCCCTGTTGTCTAGTAGAGTCTTTTTTTAAAAACATTGACATTAATTTCCTGTTGGACAATATTGTTATTATTCTTACAACTCCATTTTAGAGGCTTTGAGGTGTGCATGAAGTTGCCAGTGCTTTTAAAGGATTCTTTTCTCTGGATGATGGTTAATCTGGATTACAGGAAATGTTTCCAGTTGTATGAGAAAATCAATCCTGTGACATATTCAGTTGGTTCAACAGAAATGATTGTTTGTGATCTTTTGGCACCCAAAGTCCGTTTCTTAAAGTGTTGTCATTTTTTTGCTAAAAATACAGGCCTCTCTTCTACCCACTGATATACACAGGCTTTCCACTTTCTTCAGCTGGAATTGGCCCACACTAGGACAGAGCAGCTTCACAGCCCTCAAGGAAAGTCATCTCTGGGTTTTTCTGGCTGCATACCTGAGGAATGCAAGGTGGCTTAGGCTACGTGGAGTCAGAGGAGATGGGAAGTGCCTTCTGAAATGGCACTAGCTCGCCCAGGGAGGAGTGGCAGGAGGGCCAGAGAACGAGGAGTTTATTGCTCAGTCTCTTTTGAGTGGTAAGACGTAGGCAAAGACGGCAGATGAGGAGGCTCACCCCACTCAGTGCTATGCCCTGAATATCATGCCGTATCACGCAATGCCCTGCGTGAATATCATTTAGCAAAACAGCAGCATACTTAGATTTACCTCAAACCTCTACTATTAAAAGGACCTGTGTTACCCTTATTCACTGTGGTGACGCAGAAAGGATAGTTGGTAATGTTCTGCCACTTAGAAAGAAGATAAGTGTAAGATAATTTCCGACTTGTAGCAGTATTTTTAAGGCATTTGCTACCCTCCCAGGGGAGTGCTGACTGAGGTTTAAGGGGCATTTTCTTGCATTGAAGGCTGCATCTTGCTACAAGCTCTCTGCGCTTCAGGCCAAAATCCCATTGACTTCAGGAGTCAGTAATGGCATACAGCTCTGACAATTAAAGAGTAGGCACATCTACCTTTTAGAATAAATAAATTACAGTAAGAAATGTCATATATTATTGTTCAAGATCATAGTGCAGAAATGCCTTTCAAGGCTACAGTATGGATTTAGCCCTAACACTAGGTAAAGGCCAGCTCTCAGTTTTATTGCCTGGGGAGCAGATCAGAAATTCATGGATCAGCTCATGATGGGGAGTATCTTTGCATTGCCCCCATAGTCCAGGCAATTGGTCCTTCAATGGGAATATTCAGGTGAGGATATGTGGGTGAACAGCCTGTGCATGATCATTTCCACAGCAGAGCCCTCCTTGGGTTGTGGTGCCCCCGTCGCTGTTTGCAGCCTTCCCTGGGCACCACTGCGGCCGTATCTCGTGGCTCCCTGTGCAGCTGCAGCGCGGGACTCCTTCTCGGGCAGTTGTCACAGTTGCCCCAGCTGTAGGGAAGGAGTGAAGGATGTCTGTGGATTTAACAGCACTCAAGTTGTCTTGCCTCTATTTTTATTGCTAGGTTGGTAGGTTGCAGACCAAGCTAAAGCGCAGCTGCTGCCCCGATCCATACCCAGCCATGCAAGCAGAGCTCAAAGTCCAAATATTTAATCAAAGGTAGGTGAGTGATTTGTGTGAAGACTGATGCCGGGGCACAGACTGAGACTGCAGCGCAGGCACTATACCCTCAGGGAGTAAGAATGAAATTTTTATCTTTTCCATACTACATTTGCCTTCACATCGATGCCGATTACTTTACCCCTGCTCCGGTACAGCTACACTGGACAGTATTTCAATGGGGGGAGTCAAACCTCAGTGACTCCCTATCAATCTACAGACTGACCTGTGGTTTTACCCTGAAGGTAAAAGACAAGTAATTGCCCATTTATAAAGGATTAGTAACAGTTATTTGTTTTGCAAACAACTCTGACTTCGGGAATTGCAGTACCTCATTTTGTGGAGAGGCTCTGTAACGTCTTTTGGCACAGCTGCTGTGAAAGTTTATCTTTCTTCATTCTCATTCCCATGCCAGCGTGGACGCCCAGTCCCTTCCAGTCCTCTTTTGGTGGAATAGCAGCCCGGACTCATTCCTGTTATGTGCGGAGCCTTTATGTTCCTGTTATGTGTGGAGCAGTGTGGGGACTGACTCAGGAAAAGTGTTAATTTACCTGTTTTAGCTCACAAATCTACTTTCAGGCATCACTGGCGGGGGTCATGAAAAGTAAGCTGCGTCTATTCTCAATCCTTTTCTTTCTTCTGTACATCAGATTGGAAAATTGTCACTCTTTTTGTGCCTGTGTGAGTACTTTATTGAATTGTGGATGACCTGAATTGAACTGGGATCAGTAATAATCCCCTTCTTCCCTTGCTCCTGAATCTACCCAGATGGTCATGGAGTATCTGAAAGAAACAATCTGCTAACGTGCTTTGTATCTTTTGATGTTACAGAGCAGAAGAATCCGTATCAGACGATGACAAAAGGAGGTAGGTGCTCTACCGGGGCTGGCTTTATTTGCAATAGGCTGCAGTGAGTTCTGCCGCCAGATGTACATCCTTCCTTCCCTCCTCCTACTTCCCACCAACACCGCCAAAGCAGAGAAAAAGAAAAAAAGAAAAGAGAAGAGGAAATCTCACACAGGGCCCAATATTGATGCGTCCCCCCACCCCATTAGTGAGTTGGGGAGGGGGGAACTTTGCGGCAAGAAGAGCACATTATCTCACAGCTGTAGGTGGTGTGCTCAATAAGGGCCAGTGACCTCTGCCTTCACGCCAGCCCCACCACAGAAGATGGCATTAGCACTTGTGGGAGATCTCCGCTGGGCTGGAAATCGAAGGAAGTGTGACTCTATCATCAAACAAATCAGAAATCAACTCAGAGCCCCGGGGGCTGGAGGAGGTGTGATTAATTTGGCACCTAATGGGGCAGAGCAGCGTAATGGGAGTCTCTGCAAGTAGCTCCAGGCATGGCAGAGGCTCTTAAGGACCCAGTTTTTCACCTCCCTGCATCAGTCACTGCTTTTCATACAGGCCTCGGAACCAGAAAGTATGCTCTGCAAGGCCATGAAGAGGAGAGGGTTTGGGCTATGAAAGTACCTAACACCCTCGTGCTCCTTCCTATTAACAGTTTTCTCCAAATGTGACCCTAAGCTGGGGGATACAGGTCCTATTTTTTAACGAGGAGAGGTCAAAGTGCTGTTTAATTGGTGTGCGTTGTTTGAAGTGAGGTGCTTCGGTGGTCCCAGTGTCAAACATTACTATCAGATTGGCTCTGTCCTCGGCTGGATATATTCAGTGTCGAGAAGAAGCTGGGCAGGTGGGCTTTATTGTCACAAGACAGTTGGGATTTAATGAAAAGTATTAGGAACTTGAGTGAAAAATAGGTCCTTTCACAGGCTTGGGTCCCACTTAAGAGTAACAGCTAGCCTCAAGGATTTTTTTGCCTGGCACCACATTAGCAAGCACGTGGCACTTAATAGGCACTTTTCCCACAGCCATGGGAAAGGAGGGCTCCTCTGCGGATGCTTGTGCAGAGGTGCCTTCCTCTCTGACCATCCATGGTCTTTGTAATGCTGCTGCGTGATGTCGACATTATAGGGAGAAGTGTTACAATTAAGCTCTGATGTCTCTTTAACTGTTTCTTTAAATCAGGAACTATGGTGGCGTGTATGTTGGCCTGCCATCGGATGCGGCTGCCATGGTTTCCAGTCAGACGAAAGCTGCACCAAAAGGTATTGGAAGGTTGCGTATTGCATTTCTCCTGCTTTCTCAGTTTAATTTTATCTAGTAGGATGTATTTCCTTTAAAAATCAATTATTATTTCAGACAAACCGGCTAGCTTTGGAGCCTCTTAAGGCAGTGGGGCTATTTATAATGATTAAAGTGATAGTTTCTGTTTATTTAAATTTTAACACACTTTTGCAGAAGGATCCTAGAGCAGATGCTGACAATGTGGTACATTGTCTTCTGAACAGCTTCTCCACGCTCTGAGTGCTCTGTGAATTCAAAGAAAACAAAACCCTGTTAGGACTAAGAGGCTGTGATAGATGCACTTGCAGAGCCTCAGCGCTATTTTTAGTTTTGAAGGTGTTTACTTGCATTGTGGTGAATTACAGTAATAACAGTTAGTAAGTGCTTGCTTTCAGGTTTATTTCTGTTCTCATATGAAACCCAGTGGAAACTGTTTCTTTTCCATGTGATATTTTTGAACAGTGGGAAAAAGCATTAGGTTTGTATGTGCTTAATAGACAAGTCATAAACATATAATTATGAAATCATGTAATATTGTTTAAATTTAATACAACAAAATGCTGCTGTCACATACATACAGCTTCCAAAATTTGCTGCAAAACAAAAAAAATGAAGAAAAATAACAATATTAACCAAAATAATAGTAGCTGGTTTTGGAACAGTAGTAATTTGTTGCATGATTTTTTTAAACAGTGTTCTAAATTAGTGATATGTTACAATGTTTTAACCATCTTTATCTTTTGTTTTCTAATTAAGATTAGAAGGAAGTAAACACATCAAGATGCAAACAGCTGGAGGTACAGTATGTCTTAATTAACGTTATGTGCTTGGCATGTATTCGTTGAACAGAAACAAGGTGGCAGTGCTCCCTGTGCTGCTCTCGGGTGGTCTGGGAATCGCCCAGTTACTTCTCCAGCTGCAGCGTAACTCTTCTAAAGGCTGGACGAGGGGCCAGTTCTCAGTGGTGCAGACATATATTCGAAAGTGGGTAAAGTCACCTGCCTGGTAAGAATTGAGAAGCAAGGAAACTCCGTATTACTCCATTTGGGAATGAATAAAAATCAAATGTCCTTGTATTCGCCTTCAACCACACCACAGCTAATTCTGCAGCGGTACTAAGACCTCCCATGAGAGGTGAGGTGCATCAGCAGTGCGTAGACCAGCACCTGTAGAGACAAAGCTTTCCCCAGGAATAAGTAGTTTGCAGTTAGAAAACATCTCCATTTTGGGGAGGACCTTGAGGACTAAAGCGAGACACCCACTGAGTAACGTACTGGAGCTTTCCTCTTGCTGTGGGAGAATCTGTGGGGGCTTCGTTCTCCACCGGCCAGAATAGGGCAGTGAAAATTCATAGGCTCTATTCCTGACTTAAGAGTTTCAACTCACTAATTAAAAAAAAGTCCTTTACAAGTTCATGTCTGAAGAAAAATAAAACAAGCTAAGTTTCCATTCAGAATTTGAACTAAATAAACATTGACAAATTTCGGAAGGGAACTGTTTTGATGTCTAGCCAGTGCAGAGGTGGAAATTACAAAGCTGCCAACAATTTCCATAGGAAGCAGAACCCTTTCCTAATTTAGGTGAAGAGCCAGAAACAGTTCTGGCTGGTCCTGGTGCTGGACGCAGGCCTAGTAGAGCAGAACACACATATACTGATTATCTTTAATCGTGTGAATGGTTAAAGCTCCATGGACTTTGCTAGGAGCACTCATATACAGGGAGACCTTCAGTTGGTCATCACACCTGATTTCAGTAACCTGGCTGAGATGTCTAAGCTAGGAACACCGTCACCCTTGACCTGGGCAAGACTGAAGCACCTTGAGGTTGCAGCTTTCCATCCGTGGTTGATGAACAGAGCCTGGGATAATTAGGTCCTTGTCTAGGTGCTTTAGTTAAATGCCTGAGCTTGGGTAGAATCAATCACTTGACATTTTTTGCTATTCAGAGCAGTTGAAAGTGCACTTTGTCTTCATTGGTGCAAGATCAGGGCTTTGCTGTTGAGTCAGGCTAAAAACGACTTACACAGAGGAGCACCTTTAAATCTACGAAGGGTCCTCTGGGCCCCATGATTTTATGTGCATGTGTGTCTGCAGGTCATAGACTACAAACCTCTCAGCTTCTAATGACGACCTAGTTCTCTGGTTTACGTATAGAGTGTTACTGTATTGCTTTACCAATATTGCTTTACCAGTCCAGCTAAATCTCTTTGTTGCTTTCTTTTTTTGAACAGTCTTCTACTAAGACCAGTTGCCAGTGCTTTAGAGAGAGCTGTCTTTGTGCTGAAGATTTTTATATTTGCGTAGCCTTCCGGAGAGCAAGAGAGATCAGAGCACCAAAAAAATCTAAACTGTTGCAAGTTCCAACTACGGGTAAAGCTTAAAGTACAGCATTGAATCAGTTTCCTATGATGGTTGCATTATGGAAACCTCCTGCTGTTCTCCAGTGAAAAATGAAATTAATGAACTCATGGTGGATGTTTCTGCACAAGAGCTAACTTTGATGATCTGCAACTTATTTCTCTGTGGCCATATTGCAGATTTCATCAGCTATCAGCTACGCTTCGTATATTTTCTCCAACAATTTTTGATAGATTTTATATAGAAAACCATTACTACTGTCCACTTAATAATTCCTATGGTAGGTTCCTATAAATTAATTGTTAATTTACTTCAGAGTAATATATTTGACAGGTTTGCATCTTTTTGGTAATATTGCAAATTTTAATATTTTTGCCTTGAAAACTTAAGAATAGGATGAAATAAGCATAAGACCATTGGGTTCTTTATAATTACGACTGTCACTTTTATATAGTGAGACAAATATTAGTGTTTAATTTTCACCTTTTAAGAAGATATTGCTCAAGGAAATTTATTTAAATAAGAACAATGTACTTCGTAATATTTACATGTCTGTTTTTATTTTCTTCAGCTTTATCTCTTTTATAAAGCATTACATGGAGAAAAATACTAATGAACCAAACTATTATGTTGTGTCTTCCATTCTGTGTAATATTATAATGACATTTCCTTGTGTAAGGATGAAGTGATAGTATTTTCAGAGATAGTGGGACTAAATTCCAGTGCTGCATCCTCCTGAACTGTAGAGGATTTTTGATCACTATTAGAGTTTTGTATCCCCGACTCATCTCTAAGCATCTCCAGGATGGCAAATTGTAACAGAATGAGTGTTATTATTACTTTAGCAAATTGTTGTGTTAAATAATGGATGGGAGATTTTAAAATTCATTAAGTTTATAACAACTGTAGGTTTCCCACAGAACATAAAACAGATTGTACATTTCCATATGGCTGAACCCGTATTTAAATTATTAAAGCCTTTTGCATAATTCTTTAGTCAAACTTTTTTTAATAGGACAAAATATGCCTTACACTTTAAAAAACCAACCAAACAAAAACCCACCACATTAATGTATCACCGTAGATTAATGACCACTTTTAAAATTAAAAGAGAAAAGCAAAACAGAAAATTTGGACATGAAGAAGTGAAACGCTGGGAACCATGAAATTCCTGCTCATTTCACCGATATCTATTAAGACCAATGAACAACCACTGACTATGATTTCCAGTAACTTGCAGCTCTGGCTTTAAAATAAGTGGTAGTTTGTTTGGTGTGAGGCCCATAAAAAGAAGTATTTAAAAATATTCCTTGCTTGTCCTCTTTTAAGTATTTGTGACATTGTTTACTGCTATTCTCTAGAAATCTGCTACTTTTAACTTGATAACTACGGTTATCAATGATTTCAGGCTTCCAGCTCCCAAAGACAAATATACATCTCATGCTTGACCCCTTCAACCTAGAACCAAGATGAAATAAGCTTGAAGATTAAGAGGTGGTGTTAAAATATCTCAGTATGAATGAATGTCTGTAGATTACATCTGCAGAGTCTTGTTCTTGCAAGCCAAGCTGATGAGAACTCAAATAGCACTGGGTAATAAACATGCAGGTTTGCTTCCCACCTGCTTACCATAGCATAAGGGTATAGTTTCCACATCACATGTTCCACAAACGGTCTAAATGGTTTGCACAGCACAAGTTTATTTAGCACAAAGCAATTAGGCCCATGTCTGACCTGATCACGATTGCCTTTCCCAAAGCAGAAAAAACACCAGTTATCCTGGGATACATCGTAGTTCAGCTAGTGCTCGAAAAGCCAACAACAGATGCCAGTAATCTCCCCCCTTATTTGTCCACTTCTATCCTTCAGTTGCTGGGATGAATCATCAAAAAGGTGGACAGGGCTAAATTCGAACATCACTTGTTCTGCTGCTGACATCTGAACCCCCATGTGTGGGCTGAGGAAAGAAAGAGGTGATCTTTAACAAATAGCTCCTAGCAGTTGGTGGTGGGACAGTTGCAAAGGGTACTTTTTCTTGTTTTACGTCATTGCTTTTTTCCTGTGCAGACCTGCAGAGAAGTGTGGAGCGCTTTGCAGAATTGGCCTCTTAATGATTCATCCTCTGAATGTGTGGGAGGTATGGTGGTTTCTTAATATTTTTGTTCCTTTGCATCTTTTCGTCTCAAAAGCTTACTGATCAACTGACAAATGTTTCAGTATCATGGACTGGAGCCTCTGCAATAGATATACATTCATTTATGCCATGCAGGCTTGTACTCGTCAAACTGAAGAGCTAGGGCCATGCCCTTGTCTTAGATTTGCAGATTCTTGTCTTTTGTTTTCCCAAGGACCCACAGATCTAGAAACTGTGTGACAGGACACTGTATTCTGTCTTGGCCAAATTCCACTTAGGGAACTGATTTTCTGCTCATCAAAATTCCTCTATGGTGAGCAGCATTTCTTAAGCCTTTGTTAATAAAAGCACATGACATTTCATGGAGAAATGAGTATATCTGCTCTTTCAAAACTTACAATCTATGGATATTTCTGTTAGGAGGAGGAACACAAAAGAAACCCTATATGCCAGCTGCCAGCTGTGCATTTGATGGCATCCTTGGAGGCTATTTAGGCACTCAAATGATGGTTCAATGTGAGAATTGAGAAGAGAACACAAGGAGCCATTGAATGGCAGAGTTATTATTAAGGAATATACTTTGGTTTTGTCAAAACATCTTGAATTACCATTTGTAAAGAAGAAACATTTAGATGTTGGGGCTATAATACCATTTCCTTTGCAGTTGTCACTCTTTCTCCAGCCAGAGCTGAGGAGCCAGTGAAAATAGTTTAGCAAAGGCAGTGGATTCAGGCTTTATAATCTCAGACTCTCTGATCTGAGATTCTTTGACAGCCCAGAAATATTATGCTTGAATTCACATAGCTCAGAAAACTGAATCTTGAAAAATTCTGGAGTATCAAAGCATAGGATTGAAACTATGGTTTGTGATTAGCTGAAAAACAATCCAAATACCTTGTTGGATTGCAAATTTTAGTCTAGTAGTACAAACTATTTCACCTCAAAGACAGCTGCTCCTTTGAATTACACTGATGAGACAGTGCATTTATTTTGCTTTCTTCTTAATGCAGAACCTGGAGCTTAGTTGTAAGGACCCAACTTCTCAGTATCTGGGTAGTCCAGACAGAGATACTGCCCATCTCCTGTGTGCCATCCACATCACAGTGTAGTTCAGAGGATGGGACATAGCTTTAAACCTCTGTGTCGCTCAACGGTTAAATCTGTCACTAAGAGGGTTGCTGAAGACCTGGTAAAGCCCGGTGTAAGCTCAGTTAGGACTTCATTCACTAGAAGTGAAATCCTCTCATAGCAAAGAGTCCACACAAGGCTGAAGCTGCAGAAAAACATAAAGGTGAAATTTGCCTCTAATGAACCCAAAGGCAAAGTACTAATTCACTTGATTTCAATCTGCACATCTAGCAGAGGAGTCTCTGCTGTATCGGACTATGGTTGAAATGGCATCACTAGCGCATTGTTCCCTGTCACCCACACAAGTCTAGTGGGTGATTCTCAATAATCATGCTTCCCAAGCAGTCGGTGAGTCACTGCTGATCTGTTTTCTGCAAAGTACACCTCTGTTTGGTTCCCATGGTGATCAGAAGTGACAATTATTACAGACTGCTACTACAGTTCCTCAGTTGCGTGTACCCACTAAAAGAAGCTCTTACCTGGTTATAGTTCCTTGGAGTTTTGCAGTACATCGTCATCGCTTCCTATTGACAGCAATTTGTACCCTTCAGGTGACTTGGCTTTGTGGAGAACATGCTGGAGGAGGGTGTTTTGTGGAGTATTTTTGTTTTGCAATGTATTTAGAAAAAGACCAAGAAAATAACAGCTCTGCAAACTTCCCATAGAGCAATGGTGTGCCAGTATTGCAGGAAATCTTTTGAGGCTGGGCTAAATGATTCAACCCTTGTTTTAACAACAAACATGCGCAGAACTTAGATTTATCATAATAGGAGCGATTTCATTTTACATGATCTGACAATTTTTACTGTAACCCTAGGGTTTTCAAACATAGGAGTATTTCCCAGACAGTGGAAACCTGCTTAGAACATCTGTCACCCATGTCGTGGGAACTTGTCTGTAATGGACACTTATCTGCACATTATTGAAATACCTATAGCTGAAGATAGGACCCGCTTGTGAAACAGATCAGTCCAGGAAGTGCAGTGAAACTCTCATTAGCTTAACTGTACTGCGAAAAGAATTAGAAAGATACCATGGGATGGAGCCCAGATAAAAGGGACTTTGTGTGCCAGAAAGGAGGAAATACGTAGGAGAATGAGGATTATAATATTATGCAGTAAAGACAGATGCAGGAGGAGGTTAGGAACTGAAAACGACATAAAAAAGGAAATAGTTTAATTAAGTATCTGCTCCATTTCTCTGTGATTCTAATCTCTTGAAAGTAGAGCAAGAAGTAGATCACTGCCAAATCATTTTAAGACTGAAGAGAAGTGGGGATTGGCTTACCGGTTCGTTCCAACCCTCAGATGTCTGAGATGATTGCAAACCTTTTGGGAAGCAACTTATGTCATTTTTATTTGCTTAATGCCCAGTGTAATGAGCCCATGAACCATATATGTCCTTTTGGGTGTTACCAGGATATATAAATATCGTTAACAGGCATAGTACAAGGAAAGATTACAGAACATGCAAAAAGGAAGCAAGAGCTTAATCTGAAAAGCAGAGTAGAGTTAGAACCAAAACTTTGGTTTACTTATGCTATCTATTTTACCTTTCTCATAACTAATGGATCACTGTGCAAGTGATTAGTTTGGATCACAGCACCCTTATCAGTACTCTGGGAATTGGCAGTCCACTTACAGAGTTTTGTTTATGGTCTTTGATTCCTATGTTATAGGAGATGGCAGTAAGGTGAAATACTAAATTCCACCCTTAGCCTTCATTGCCCACTTTTTATGTTGGCCAAATCTCAGTGTTGTCTGCAGGATGGCTGCAGCTCCATAAAAGCTGAGCTCACTGGATTCTTACTGTGAGGCTATGATTCAGAGCGACATGTTAATTGGAGGCAGGTCATATTCAATAGCTGGTTTGTGGGGGATATCAGACTGCAGGAAAATGTAAGACTGTTTATTGGAGTTAGGGAGGTATTCAAACTTTGGAGAGAGTCCACATTGCATCACTACCAAACTCTACTTGACAGAACACAAACATAACACCACATGCATAAATAAATAACATCAGGGAGGTAATGCACACCTTTCAGCTTATATCTAATGTCATATTTATGGTTATATATTACTGGACACCGACTATAACTTTGAGTTATGAATATTTTCCCACAGCTAGGTTTGCATTCCCCAAATGACATTGCTGTAAGGAAAAAACTTGGAAGGACTCCCGCTACCTGGTTTGTCCATAGGAGCCTTACATGCTTTTGGGAAATCAGCCAACAGATTTTCTTTAAAATTATAAGATTTAATCAGATCTTAATGTATAAATAGTATCAACTTGAGCAAACTCCAAGTATCTGGTTATTATAACAATGTACTTCATCTTTGAAGTCTCACAAGAAACCAGTTGTCTACTTCTTTTTCCTCTTCCAAATTGTGGGTTACTTTAATAAATAAATGATTAAATTCTTTTACTGTTCTATCAAAGGAACTGCTTTGGATCATCAGATAAAAACAAACCATTTTTGGCAGGGAATTAATTTGTAATAAGGAAACTGTGCCAGCCAGGGGAGATGGAGCTTCTATAAATTCCAAATTCTTTTTAATAGAATGAATAATGGTTGGAGAACTTACACAGCACTGTTAAAGAGTCTTTGTTCAAGACATCATTGCTTGTATAAGCATTGCTTCTTGAGAAACCCAAGATTTCCAGTGAAAAGAACCCTGAAAATCACTACTTGGAAAATAATTTCTGATTTCTGATAATTTGCCATGAGCAGAATTATATTTTTCCCTTTGAATTTCAAAAGGAAGCCAAATTCTCATCGGAACCAGTGGGGTAAACAATCAGCCTCTACTTGCCTGCAAACAATTGCGGACAATTCTCATTCAGACGTACAAGAAAAAAGATAAATGGTATTGACTAGCTCTATTATAGGGACATATATGTTCATACACTTGAAATTAATCCAAATCTTTAACAAATTAGGCTAGATTAGACTAAATTGCATGTTTCCTCCTTTCAGGTATTTTCATTAAAACATGAAATTATTCCTTAATTTTTTCCTGTTGGCTGAAATAATTCCTAGGAAAAATATTTCTTCTATATCTGTTGTAAGAATGTGTAATTCGTTACAATTTTCAAAACTTTTTGCACTATTTCCCATTTTTATCTTGAATACATCCTCTGGCATAAAACTCTGCCACAGACTAGGTTTTACCCAAAGGGCTAGGCTCACACCTTTACTCAGGTGAGCACTCCAAGTAGGTGCCACTGGAGAACATTTTATCCTGAACGCTTCGCTACTCAGCTGTTTTTTTCAACTTCAGTTGAAACATGGATAATGTTGCCTGATTGTTCTCTAGGAGGAGCATTTACTGCACATGTAACTGTATCATCTTGGGATTTGGACTGGCATGGTTTTAGGAGTCTTCCATTCCTCAGTGTAGGGTCTTGAAACCTCATCTTACCTCCTGCGTGTCACCTCCTTCAGATATGTCTGTGGACAAGCAGCTTTGTGCTACAAAGTTGGAAGGCACAAAATGGTGGGAAAGTGTCTCAATTGCATTCCAGTTTGAGCAGTGATGTGCAAACCAAGAGTAAACATTACTGGTAAATTAGTTGGAGAGATGGCTTTGCAACATTGCACCGTCTCTTTGGAGAGGCTTGAAATGATGACAAAAGGAGCAAGATAATAAGGAATCAGGTCCTGTGATTCAATATCATAAATGCCTGTATTAGACTTTACAAATTCTAGCGGTGTCCCTTGTACTGTCATTGTGGTTGCCACAAGTAGTTGCAGTCTTGTAATAATTTCACCTGCACACCTCTGTAGACAGTAAAGGAAATTACTTCCAGATGACAGTGGCTGACCATTTGACCCATGGGTTTTCTTGCCTAGGTCATGGGGTCTGGTTTATGTGCACACAGTGTAGCTCATCATAATCTGAAAACTCCCACTTTGCGACCTGCTGGTTTTGCCACGCGGCTCTGCAGTGCACCTTCGTGATCTACCAGGGTAAATAGTCAAAGTGGTTTGAAGAACCAGCTGGTTGACTGGTGGGGCAGAAGGACACCTCCATGACACACTCCCTCTGTTGATCCCACTGTCTTTTCGGTGCTCTGGGTGAGGTATGGTGCCTTCACACCCACTGAGGGACCAACCATATATTATCAGTGATCCTCCCCAGGCTGCTTGTACCATGCCATGCCCACTCCGTGATAGCAGACCAGTACAAACAATACTGCTGTGCTGGAGAGGCTGGCCTTGTCTTCAGCTGGCTGAAGTCTTAAATAGTGCTGGGATTTGTTTTTCTGCTTCCCTTGCTCTCTTAGCAGCAAAACCCAAGTGACTGCACTGAGTTTCCTTTTATGTGCCTCTTGAACAAGCCTTATGTTCAGAGCTGTGCTGGTGACAATCAAATTAATCACTGTCCCGTCGGCAGCTGCACATTGGGCTCTCCCGGCAGCCTCAGAGGGGGCAGGCTGTAGCCTGGGATGTTGGAATAAATCCTTGTCCAAAGTAGGTCAGCAAACTGTGCCTGGCCTCGAGAAACAGCTTTGATCAGAGACAGCAAATTTCTCAATATTGCTGGCAATGGTTTTCTTCAAATGTCTTTCGTGGGAAAGAATCCTACAGACCCGGATGGCAATGCTGGTTCCCTGAAGCCTGAACCCTCTGGCAGAACTTAACAGAAAAGATGTTCTGAAGAGAGAGAATCCCAAAGGCTTGTTAAAAAAACCCTAAAAATGTGTAAGGAATCCTTTGTAAGGAGCCTTGATACACCTTTGCTGCTCTCATTTCTGTAACATTCAATCAATTGCTCCTTAAAAGCCGCAAATGTCTTAAGTTTTGATTTCATATTATCTATACATGTAATTTTAGCAGTTAAAAATATACCTTTTTTCAAAACACTTATTTCAAATTTTGAAAAAATTTACTCTATGTCTAGTATCCTGATTTCCAGGAAATTGCCCAAATTAATTAATCAATCACTTCAAAGCTTGTGGTTATTTATTTTTCACTTTAGGGTTTAGTTTTAATAGATGGACTCAAGTGCTGGTATTAAAGTGAGGAGTTATCTCATTTTACAAAATATTTAGCAATGACAGTGAGAACAGTACTACTTGTCACTTTGCCACTGCTTGTGACAAAGTTTATGGACATAACGTAAAAATCAAATTATTTTAAATAACTTTGCTTCTTATGGAGCTTTTAGGTCAAGTCTGAAAGATAATAGAGTCTATAAAAATATTGTCTCTGGGCTACTTCAGATTGTCCTCTAAGCCATAAAAATATGTCTCTGAGGTTTTTTCTAGAATGACATCCCTGCTGTTGTCCAGTTTCAAGGTGATTCCTTATAGCTCTCTTCTAGCCTCTCTACAGATGCTACTATTATTCTGCAATGAAAAAAGGCAACCAGCCATTTCTGGGTGCTCTGTAAAGTCTTAAAAGCAAGATGGATAGCTTAAAATAAATGTTTGCATCCTGCTGTGTTTTTATGATCTCCAATGCACTTTGGCCACTACTAAACTATAAATAAGATAAAAAGATTCACTCTCTCATGCTCAAAAACCTAAAATAATCAAACATTAAAAAATTAAAGAATGCCAAAATTAAGCTTCTTGATACATTTGTATTATGACACATTTTTTGACAATGTGATCAAATATTTTTTTTTTCCACAGGATACATGCTAAAAGAGACTAACCTAATTAAATATATATGAAAAAGTACATTTTCCCTTGAAATTTTGCAAATGTTTGTTTATTCATTTTATCATTGTTTTATCATTGCTTTGGGCCAATTTGTTGCCCAGGACTATGCTTTCCTGTACTGCCTGTGCAAGTTCGACAATAAAAATGTAATTTTTTCTCTCTTTCTGTTATTTTTGAACTACTGAAAGCAGGTTCTTGGTTACCCTAAGATGGTCTTATTACCAAGGGCAACATCTGCTAAGGATTGTCAGTTGCCATCTACAATTCAGAATAAAAATGTCAAGCCTTCAGCTTGATGAATCTCAAATTATTTTGTTTTGCCTTTACTGTAATTTACTGGGAACTCAAAAAGTTTTCATCATGCTGCTGAATGGGTTAAAATAAACTTAAAAAGAACAAGCAGGCTGGTACCCTTACTGCTTCACGAAAACTAGTGTAGGTACATCAAGGGATAAGAGGCATCTGAAAAGAAAGCCCAGCACCTGCCTTTGGGTGGGCAGTCACTCTTCGGGAGCATGATGTGAAAATGTAAAGTTTTCCTAACCACCCAGATGACAAGCCTGTAAAAACAGTTAATCACTCATTTATTCTCTCTGGGTCTTTTAATTTTATTTTTGTTGTTGTTATTATTACTTAAAGCTAGCTACCTGTGGAAGAAAGCCAAAAGTACACAACTCCTATTTTTCAGCAGGTTCTGTGTTTGCCTGGTTGGTTTTGATTTTTATTGTTTATCTGATTTCAGAGCTAAAAATAGACATGAGGGGCTGGGAATCAGAAACTCCAGCCTTACTTATGCCACAGGCTTGTTAGTCTTGGCTGAATCACTTAGGTGGAATCCTTCAAAAACAGTTTTTAGACTTGAATGCTCAAGCAAAGGGCTTTTGTTCTAATGATGTCTTGCTACACTTCCTCCAGGGAAAGCCAAGAGGAGTTTGTAGTGGCGAGCACGTTTCTGAGGCTCTGGGGACCACCGTCGAGGCTGGGTGACATGGTGAAGAGCCCACACATCGCCAACAGGCAGTCTAGCAAGGGGCTGGATCTCCCTCTCTGCCCTCTCCCTCCTTTCTGCCACCTCGCAGAAGTTTCTCTGCCTGAGAAACGCAGCCCCAACGTGTTTTACATCAGCTGGAGAATAAGGATTTAGCACCTCCTATGTATGCGATACAGGCAGGCGAAGGAGGGGGGGTCGGAGGTGAGCGGAAAAGCAGGAGCGTGTTAGTGGCGTTGATGAATTGCTGTTTGTTGAAATGCTGCTCCCTGCACTTCTTCAGTGGAAATTACTCTTTTCTAGATGGAGAAACAATCAGTAGCTTAACTTCATTACAAATGCTGAAAAACATTACTCATGTTAGCAAAACAGCTTTTTGTTCTGTCTTTTTTTCTCTTTAAAAGCCTCAGAACCTGTTACTGTTTCCAGTAACAGCTTGGAAATGAGATTTTTTTTTTTTAAGTAGGAAAAACAAATAATCCCTGATTTCATTCCCTGTTCAAATGCAACAGTATGGATCCTCTTCTGACTTCTCCCATCACGTTCACAGCTCTGTCAGGGTCAGAGCAGCAGGCACAGCAAACCTTGCAAGCTGACCCGCAGCTTTGTGCGTGCAGGAGTGCTGAGTTGTGGTCGATGCTTTTTTGGCTCGGGGGGGATGTCTGTGTCTGTGTTTCTTTTCATTTGACAGTGTTAATTCCAATGGTGCCCACTTTCGGGGTTGAACAGCTGCCAGTGCACCTGTACAGAAAGCCCTGGCAGCAGCACACTTGTGTGTTTTTCCTATGGCTTTTAGCAAAAATCCTAACATTGCAAGGACTTGGAGTGAGTTTTTCACACACTGAGGTCTGACTGAGTAAACAGCTATTTTTTATCTTGCTTGAGTGTCACTTTTCCCCATATTAGATGTAATTCCCAGTGATATCTGTGTCTGAGCACGTGAGTCTCTTCTGACTCTAAGGGCAAGTGTTAAACTCGTCACTGCTCCCAAACTGTTTGGACAGACCGGATGGCTCTGCAGAGATCCAGCCTGAGAAAAAAACTCTAGTGTCACAAAAATCCAGATTTAACCTTGTTTTGCCCAAGAAAATATGTGAATTTTGTTTACCAACTTTTGTTCAGAAGAAAAGGTTTAATTTGGACAAAAGGCTTGTTTACTCTCCACTGTGACTGAGGAAAGGATCAATGGTAGAGGTAAGTAGGAGGTATTTCAGTGTTTCCCTTATGTCCAGCCTGGGATCACTTTGGTCCTCAATTTAGCATTAGAAGTTTTCCTTCTTGCATTCACACCCTCCAGCTGATAAAATTGCAGGTGTCACTGCTGCAAGGGAGCCACCAGCTCTTGCTTGTCTCGGGGACCTGAAGATGCTTGATGAGGTCGCGGGGCTGGGCTTTCCCCGGGGCACCGGGAGCAGTCCTCTCTCCAGGGCTGTAACTCCCCCACTGCATCCAGTCGCAGCCTTGGGCAAGTGACGGCACAAGGACTGGATGCAGGCAGGTTTCCTGTGCCACGAAAGCAGATGTGAGGGTAAGAGCAAGAGTCACAAGACTCTTTCCATGCAGACATGGAAATCTTATCTTCTCCTGGACGTGGCCTGTGCGGTACCTCCTCCAGGGAATGGCTGGGAAAAATGGGAAACACTCAAATCTCCAGGGGTATCTCCCAAAACCAGCAATTAGGGGAAAACTCAATAGTTTTGCTGGGATGTGTAGAAATCATGAAAGGGCTGAGGTGCTTGAAAGGGAAACATCTTATTCAGTGACCAGATCCAACTGTAATGGCATAACTGACAGCAAGTAGCGGTGGGCACCTGTGAAGCTGACCCCCCTGAAGACCATTGTAGATGCTCAGGGCTGATGAGCAGCAGAGTGAGAAAGGTCTAGAGGCTCCTGCCTTGCCTCAGGACACTACTTCAGTGCTAAAATGTTGAAAGCCAAATAGGTAGTGGGAGCCGTTGGAGAAGGTGGACCAAAGGCTGTCCAGATGGAGCAGAAATCCAGCTGGGAGGAAGGTAGACACTTGGTCCTGCTTGTGATGGGAGCCAAGAGGGGATGAAGACTCTGAGAGCAAGTGAATAAGGCCCTCGGGGCAAGAAAGGAGGGTTGGGCCATTTGTCTCCTGTGTGTGTATATGTAAGGGAAGCAAACCAGCAGCACGTTGGAGCTATGTTAAAGGGTGACTATTTCTACATGGTGAAAACTGCTTTTGATCTCTCCTGCTAAGCATGCAATGGTTGGAAGGCAATTGTGCATGTATGTACGTTTGTATGAAGGCTCCCTACCCGGTTGCCTCTTAAACATAAGCATTGCTTTACTCGGTAAACATAAAAAAAGGATTATCCCAGCCTAGGTATGCTATTCTGACACCCCCCACCCCCCAAAAAGAGCAGGCTGAAGCTGCGAAGGCACCAGCATGCACATGCGCTGGTTCCCCAGCAGAGAGCAGCGTTGCTCCAGCAGTGAGTGGTGCCTTTGCGTTTCTGGCTGCTGGACGTGGCCCTTGCAGCTCTGCAGTGCTGCTTGATCAAGGGGCAGTGGGGCTGCTGGTGGAGCAAAAATGACCGTATGGAGCATCGTTTTTCTCACTGGAGCCGAAGAATGACAAAGTTCAAAAAATTTACTGTATTGAAGAAGAAACAATCTATAGCTGGAATGAGAAGGTTTCAGTCTGCGTGCAAGGGAGGCGAAATGTAGAACAAACTTACTCATGAAGGTCAGAGCTTCTTTTATTCTAGGGTCACCCATAGCATGAGAAAAATTAGAGTTCATTATATCATATGCTTTCTATCAGAAGAGTTAAAACTTCTAGTCCTGCAAGCTGTGTATATGTACTAATTTCAATGCCTGATGTGAGGCACTCGGGCCTGACTATCAGAGGTGCAGGTCACCTACAAATGTAATTGAGCCCAGCTGGGGTCTGGGCCACTGCTAGGAGCATCATCTGCTGTCTCCAATTAAGGCTCCTAATGGAAGCAACGTGACAAAAGGGGAGCCCTATTAAAAAGACTGGCCAGCAAAAGTCTTTGAGACCATGTGGTTAGTCAGGGGTGAGTCTGAACTGGACCTGATTTAATCCGCCTGCTGATCCCACATGCTGTGAACTGGCAAAGTTACTTTTCCCAAGGGGCCAGTGAAGTATGTTCAGTGTACAGTCAATGTTTCCTTTACAGCCCGTGTTTCCCTCTCCTCCAGGGGCTGAAATGATGGGCAGAGTGGATTTTTTGCTGCGGAGAGCAAAGCAAGAACTGTGTCCGAGGGCAGGACCGGTCCCTTTGAAGCAGCCCCGCTACCATCAGAGGGTGTTCAGCCTGAAGGGCTGTATAACTGCTTTTCTGCTGCATGGCCTGTTGGGGAGACATGTGCTAGAGCCCAGTTAGCCACCACAGTCAGAAGCAACAACAAAAAAGACCTGAGGGGGACCCTGAGGGCACTAGTGGGTCTTAATGGCCCTGACTGACTTCACCTGGGCTCCCCACCCAAACCATGGGCTTGGGAGCCTATTTCAGGCCAGCCCAGGGCCCTAGCCTGTTTCTGCACGGGGTTGTTGGTGGGCCTGTCTCCAGCCCTGTCTCTTGGCTGGACCCCCTTGGCGCCATGTTGCAGCCCTGGCTCTGGCCCTGTCTGCTTCTGGCTGGGCACCCTGGTACTGGCTTGCCCCTTGTGGTGCCACCAAAGGACCCTCTTACCAGCCCTGCATCCCACGTTCAGCCCTTTGGGGCTGCCCCCCTCAGTGAGGGACCAGCCTGCACAGGGCCACCCTTGATGCCCGGCTCGTCCTCACTCCTGCGGTAGCCCTGCGTGGCTCCCTGGCAGGGCGCTGTTTCTGGCCAGGCCGTGTCCCATTGATGTCTGCATGGTATGTCTCCCCGCTGGCTTGTTGGGGCTTCTCTGCTGACATTTGCTTGTTTTTCTCAGCTCTGCAATCTCGGCACTAATTATACCTGCTGAAATACGAACCTTCTGCCAGTGGGGAAGGGATAAAAATAACGTTGTTGTCCTCTTCTTGTGCATGGACCTGAGCACTCTTTAGGAATCGGTCCTGTTCCAAAGTGGCGCTTTCCTTTTGGGGCTCTGCGGTCCTTGGTACAACCCAGCGATGGGTCAGGCTGTAGTGTTTTGGATGGGAGCTAGTGCTTGTGTTGCTCTGTCTTACCTTGTAGTAGCAATTTCTTGGGAAATGTCCTGGCATGCCAGAACCAGTGGGTTCATTACTCAGGCCAGCAGCAAGGTAGCAGAGCACCGAGAAAAACAGATGTGCTCATGAGCGCGGTGTTTTTGCGGCAGACCCATTTTTGCCTGCTGGAAGGCAGAGGGGTTACAAATCCATGTAAACTGTCGTGTGTTTGGTGCTGTAGAGGCCTCCCAGCTATTAGCTAGGCATACATTGCCAGTTCATTTCTCATGGACAGTTACTTAAGGCTCGTTCTTCATTCGGGCTGGGTTTGAAATGGCATCTTGAAGCAAGAAAACGGCAGCCTTGGCTCTCTGACCCACTCAGCTCTCCTTGGTAGCCCAAGGAGCATTCTTCCTTCTGACGCTTCCCATCACCTCTGACATCTGGTTATTTCAGTCAGCTTTCCATATGTATTTAGTGGTATTAGGAAAAATAAATACGCTGCCAGGAGAATTCAACACTCCGAAACAGAAAAAGAATGAACATAAATATTTGGGGTGATACTTTCATAGTAATAAAAAAAGAATTCCAGAAAATTATTCTTTCTGCATCAGCACAGACTAAGTGCAAAGTGTATCATCTGTCTTGCTCTCTTTTAAAGGTATCGAAGGGAATGGACGACCAGGCTTACAGAGCTTCGATGTGCGTGTTTCAGTGCAGGGAGAACTGTGTCACTGCGAAGCCTTCCCGAGCACTTTAGATACATTTCAGGATCCTGCGCTGCCAGTCACAGGCTTTATTCCAGTTGCTCTTAGGAGTGATTTATGCATGCCGAGTGCTATGCATCCCAGGGCACTTTAAGGACTTGCCATTACTCACTCACATGACTCCGTCAGTTGTCATGCTGTGCAGGGCTTGACTTAAAGTACGTTTTCAATGCATCAAGAAACCCAGAAGTGCAACACAAATGACCCTGCTAGAGGAAAATGCCATGGAGTCAGTTCTCCTGCTGGGCTGAGACAAAGAGAGAATAACAGACGTTAGCTGTGCTGCCCAGTGATGTGTTGGAGGATGTTTAGATACCTTTGATTACGTGTACCTATGCAGGATGGATAACGTTAGGCAACGTTACCCAGCAGATGAATAAACAAGCCCTTTTTCTGAAGAAGAGTGGGTGAAATGCGGTAACCCATATTAAAGGCCAAGACTGGGAGAAAAATGTAATTTCCCATTTGTTAAAATGTGGACGCTGTAAGACTTGTTTCACACACGTGCAGTCCCGTTGTGATGGCTGGGATGATGCCTGAGTTACTGGAGAACAGTGAGAGGTGAACTGGGCCTGCATTTGCTGTGCACGCAAGCGGTCGGTTTCTCTGGGAAGCAGAGTAGTTCAGGGGATGCCCAGTCTCCTCTGAGTTTGTGCTTCCATGGTTTTTTTGCTGTCTAATAAGATGCAAAACCTGCTTGGAGTTTTTCTCGTGTGTCTGGGACATTAGCAACGGCTGTCGCCCATGTAGATGTCTACTTTCTAATGAAGGAAGGGCTTCTACTACAGCCTCAGAGGGACAACGGGGAAGAAGGATTAAGAAGGTCTTTCCATTCTGCTAACCTATGATCTGATCACCAAAGGCTCGGTTCTTAGACTGAAAAGGCTCCCCGCCCCCACCCCCCCAATAAAGAAATGTGGAAATTAAATGCGTTTGTTCTACAACAGTCTTGAGGGAACTAGCAAAGGCTCTGTGTCTAGTGACTGAGCCTGTAGCATGTAAGCTACTCCACTCTTTAAAATCTCACTGAGATAATAGCTCCAGTGTCACGACAGTGATAATTCCTCTGCTGACAGGCTGTACACTGGAGCCGTAGCTCAGTTTTAACTACTGGAATTAGGAACTCCTGCTGAGATCCACTGGTCATACCCCAGGCTACGTCCCTACATCTTCCTGCCATTTGGCCAACGTGCTGTCCTCCTTCTGCCAATGCTACGACTGTAGGAAAGGAGCCCTTTTGCTCTTGAAATAGCTGAGACCTGTTGCAAAGCCCGTTAAAACTGATGCAGCTTTTTTTTTATGGATTTCACTAGGTTTGGCTCAAGCCCTCAGCAACATTGCTCTTGCTCAACGTGAAACTTGGAAGCAACCTTGGGTAAACAAGCCAGGCCGATATTCTACAGGCTAATCATAACTGCTTGAAGGGCAAGATAAAGTGTGAGATGGTAAGTGAGTAGAAAAATTAACAATCATTATTTTTAAAAGCTTTATGCAAAATTATCCAAGCTACCTCAGGCTCGGTTTGACTTCGGTGAAATAGATACCTGATTTTATATGTGTATGTGGGCTTCACACTAAAATTCAGGAACGAGTGCCAAATTTCAGCTCTGAGAGAGGCTTTCAGCTTGTGGCAAAACCCAGCTCAGCTTGATGCATAGGCAAGGTAGCTGGCAAGAGCAGAAGTTGCTCTATGGCCTCATTTGCTAATTCCAGACTCCTGGGGAGCTGAGCCTGACGCTAAGGCAGAGACGGAAGTGACTGTAGAGCAGCGCTGCTTGGCCAGGAGAGAAGCGATCCTTCACAGCAGCAGATCTTGCCCTCACTCCTTCCAGTCCCTCTGACTTTCCATCCCGCTGTTCCTTTGCCCCTTGCTGTGTTCCTTGCTGCTGTGTAAAAGTCGCCTTGCCCCACCCTTGAGGTGATGGAGTCTGATGTTGCCTGGGCTTCTGAGAGGTCTGGAGCTGCTGCAGACGGAAATGGACGGTCTGCAGCCTCAGCCATGGTGGCTTTAGCGGTTCTGCTTTGGTGTGCTCTTCTCAGGGGTCACTGACAAGTAGTCTTCTAAATTCGTTTGAAACTTGTGCTTAATGCACTTAAAATACAGCAAAGTCATTAGAAGCTGTGTGCAATTTCCTGAAGGCAGCTGGTCCCTGTCTCCTTCAGAGATGGGACGCCGAAGCAGCAATGTGACTTTGCATAGCCATTCCTGTGTTGGTGTTGATCTGCAGAATATTGTGGGCACGCTAGACTGGAGCTGAAATGCCAAACGTTTGGTAAAGGGGGACCACCCTGAATTTCAATAACAACTTTGAATAAAATCTTGGCCTTCTAAAAGCTCCTTGGCTGCTGCCTAGTGTTGTGCTCTTCTTTCAGTAAAGTGCTCCCACTGTCTTTCAATTGTCAAGTGTATGTTGTATTTTTATGAAGAGGTCTTTAAAAATCTGCAGTATGCCGAATGGGAGACATTCAGGGTCATGAAAGAGCATGTAGCATAAAACCTTGGGAAATGAATTCATTAGTATGCCAGTCAGTGATGTAATTTTGCTGATATTAAATTAAAACTTGATTAATAGGCCCAGCCTTTTTCTGAATCATTGTGCTTTTACTTGGTTGGGTGGGGTTGTTTTTTTGGGGGGGAGGGGGGAGTGGTGGAGAGGAGAATAATTCTCCTGTGTTTGTGGAGGTGCAATCGTGCTTATTGCGTTTGCTGCCAGTTTTCCAAGTTGGACTGGTCTTCACCCCGACTTCTGTAAATTAAGCTACTGCAGCATTTTACAATCTGCAGACCAGATTCGGCCCTCATGAAATGAACTGCTACTTTGCAGAAGGCAGCAAAGTTGTGCTGAGCCTGACATTGCTTCTCTGTCTGTAGAGCCAATTGGTTTTGAGGCTGCTGTGCTCCTGAGCCAGAGGAACGTATGAGAAACCCTCCTTCTCCTCCGTATGTGGGAGCGTGTTGCCACTGTGATCTCTTAGTAGGCAGAGCTCTCAGTATTTAACTTTTGAAGGGTAAAACGTTCTGAAACGTAATAAGGAAAAATCAGGGCTACGGTTCCTCCCCTTGTTCTTGCAGGCACCTGCAAGAAATTGGACACAGGGAAGCAGTTTTAGAAGAGGTGAAGAAAGAGAGAGATGTAGATGATAACGAAGTATGAAATAGTGGCAGCAACGTGGTCTAACTGGCTGTAGCTTTAGGGGGAAGTGCCCTTGTTAGAAACTACTTTTTCCCTCCTCCTGGCCTGTTGTTTAGACACTGCTGACTTTGGTATGTAGCCTGTGTATGAAAGAGCACTTGCTCGTGAGAACCATTCCAATTAATGGGACCAAGCTGTTCCACGCAAGAAAGGGCTGGAGAATCACTCTCTATGGACGTTAAATTAGAGTGGACATGGAATAGCTGAGCAAACGCTCCAAAAGGCTGACACTGTAGCAAAAATTTGTTCTTCAGGAGCCTGATCCAAAGCCCATGGAAGACAATTGTAGTGGTTTCACTGACTTCCGTGACCTTTGGATCACACTCCACGTTCTGTGCTAAAGCTGGTATATTTTTTTATTTTATTTACTTGTGGTTTTGTACTACTGTTTCTATCCAAAAGCAACTGTTAGATTTCCGAAAAAGACAACTTGAGCAATTAGAATGAGTGAACCTTTGCTGTGAATAAATTGCCAACAGAAACGTGCTAATGGCACCCGGGGACTGTGTATTAACAGGGACTAATTAATGGGCCTAATTTGATGCCACAAAGGGAACGTCGCAGCTCTTTGTGCTCTGACACGAGTTCAATGTTAACGAGTCCCCAGAGGTGTTTGAATTGGGGTTCCGATTAATGTAACCACATGTATGGCTTAGCCAGATGCATATACCTAAGCAATATTCAGGCCTTGTGAATCTTGCTACCTTTACTTGTCTATTGTGAAATGTCGCGCCTAATATTTTACTGTTTGAGGCCTGTGTAGCACAGGAGGAAGAGTCCCGTCATACCTCTGAAGGTATCGTGCTTATTATGAACTACCTGCACGGTGACAGAGACATCGTGAGACTTTGCTCCTGGGATGTAGCATACAGAACTGTTTCAACTGGTCTTGCGTGAACTATCAGCAGAGCTAGGGATTGCAGTGCCGAGTCCTCTGGGGCAGGTCTGCACAAGTTAATCCCAGATCAGCTGTGCTGAGCAGCATGGCACAGAGATTTCTGTTCCACGAATACAGCGTTGTAGGCCCAGGTTGGCATGCCTGGACAGCACTGGGCTGCATGGTATAGATTTACCCAGTCTATGCAAGCAAAGGCATCTGCCTCCATCTTGTGGGTCCCTGCAGGTGGTGGATATGTCCTCAAGTCAAAGAGTGCAACTCTGTGTTAAACTCTGTTCGGGTGCAGACATCACTCAGAAGTGCTTGCAGTCAGCGTTGCCGTTAGCTTGAATCGAGAAGTAGCTGAACATTGTTGCTGTCTCACATCAGATCTTTGCACGACACTCTTACTCATAACTAGTCCAGAAGGAACTCAGGCTACTTTGCAAGGAATTCCTATGTCAATTGGCACTTCTTCGATTCTGTTGGTGTGGGACCAATTCCCAACAGGCTGTTAGTGGCTCCCTGAAGGTCTCTCCATTCAAGGACTGTGTCAACAAAGCCAGCTCTGTGCAGCGTTAGATGAGAGCATCTAAAATGTCAGTTCTCCATCCCGAGGAGAAATCCGGTGTGGCAACAGGTCTTTGCCGGTGTGCAGATATCCTTTGAGAAGGTGTTCTTTGACAGTAATATGGAAGTACCCAGGACACCTTTGTTCCTTTCTGCATTAAGTTCTGGATCCAAAGGGACCGCTCTGCACCACAGACTCACTGTTGTTCCCCTTGCATCCGCGCTTGTGAGACTGGTTAAATATGTAAGCTATCAGATCTAGCAGAAAGGCTTGTGGCCGTGGGGATGAAGAAAAGCAGCGAGCGATCTGCTCTGTGAGAGCTCTTCAAGGCCATTTGTTCTCTCTGGGCCTACTCACGGCTACGGTTCTGCGTTCCCCTGCGCAGCAAAGCTCTGAGGTCAAAGCTAGATTTCAGGCATGTCCAAGTTGAGGCTGGATCAGCCATGTAACAAGAACATTGCATTATACAGCGTTTCTACCAACGGGCTTGACTTGCTTGTCCCTGTGGTCTGATGTTTCCAGACTTGGAAGGAAGGGGGAGGAGGAGAGGGCTAGAATAAACCCAAACCTAAATACCTCCCTGAAACTCTTGTCTGCAGCCACATAACTCACCAATTGGCTCTTTCATCCTTACAGATTCTCCTCTTCACCTCGATACGGGCTGATTTGCTCATTATTGCTGGTACCTTTGCTAACGCTCCCTGGTTCCTGGAGAGGCACATCTGGGCTATGTGGTACCTCAAAAGGAAAGGAAAGAGCACTGCTGAGGGTCTGTTTTTCTTCTGCGTTGTTCAGTGATCACAGGCTTGGGCATATGGATAGACACCTGAGTTGGGGCCCAGATAAGGTAGACCGACATTTTCATACATCCTCAAGATGTGGCTCAGCTAATCAGCCACCGTCTTCCCATTTGAGTATTTCCCTGTCTGAGTATTAGAAACACCATAGCCACAATAAAGGGGTACCTTTTCTTTCAAATTCTCTCCACGTTTTCCAGGCAGGAAGGTAAGGGTTTTCAAGCAGTAGCTTTTTAGCTGTACCTGGAATGTAACTGAAGGATTTCTCCATTTATCCCATGTTCTGATTCATTACCTCTTTCTCCAAGCGGTTGTATTCATCCGACTTTGAGATTCCTACTGTGTCTGCAGGCTCCCAGGACATAAGGTATTCCTATAGCATTTACGTATGTTCTCTTGCTGGCAAGGGTTGAGAGGTAAAATAGCTCACAAATCCTGTGACCCTTTGGCTGCTGCATGGGTTTTATTTTAAAGCCTTTAATTCCCATCTACGTCTTCCCTTTGTTGTTTGTTTTGAAATGGATCCTCTCAAGCTGTCAGACTGGAAGGCTGCCCAAAAGGCTGTAACATACACGGAACTGATCTTTTAACAGTTGGTCCACGTAGCTGTGGCGATGTGTCCGTGACGACTTTGGCTTTCGTGAAGCTGGGCATGGGGCAAGCAGATACGTGTCAGTACATTCAAGTTGTTCAGACCTCTGGACCGGTCTTTTTGGAAAGCAACTGCAAGCAGGAGTTACTGTGATGCTGGTCATCAGCAACCACAAATGTTATGAAAGCAAAGCTGACAAATTGGGAGAGAATGCAGAGGAGAGCAGTAAAAATCATAAAAGCTTTCCTAATTAAAACCAGTAGATTTGAGGTAAAGAGAGCTGGGAGTTTTCCCCTACTGATAAGAAGCCAGAAGCAAGACATACGTGTCGGTAAATACATCTATAGAAAGGAACGTTATAAAAAATAGAAGGATTGGTTCAATATAATGCTAACTTTACAACCCTTCAATTGACTGTGTCTCTCGGGGTTGTTAAGAGAAAAACACACGTTGCCTGTCTTTAAGCATGAAGTGAGCAAGCTAATCCCTCTGGGCTCTTAAAATGTTAGGGGCAAAGAGGTCCCGAGAGAGAGAGAGAACTGAAGCTCCTGAACGATTCCTGTGCTGGATCAGTCTCACGGAGCAACCTGTCTTACTGAAGGGGCAGATGGCAACCCGTTTGCTAAGCACAGAGCTGAGTGTTGAAAGTTAGGTGATGCACGTTGAAAGTTAGGTGACGCACACACTGCTTTCCTCTCTCTTCAGGTAGCTTGGTACACAGTCAGCTCCTGCCTGCTTCACTGCATGAGCTCAGAGCTTCGCCGGTTTTGCGAAACAATAGAGACGGCGCAGCCTGGCCAGCCAGCATTGAAGGTTGCTCTCCATGGGGGCTTTGAAGTCTTCCAAAGGATTCAGCTTCAAAAAGGGTAGGCTAGATTTGCTTTAGGAATCACACATATCCTAAAAAGTGTGGCTCAATTGCTACTGATGCCTCTACACACGCGGCTTTCTTCTATTTTGCCTGGTGTAGACATTGTGAGTTTAGCTGTGCTTCTAAAGCAGTGTTTTCTTACTCCATTGGATTCACCTTCTAGGACCGAGCAACCTGGAAGTCAGCTGGAGCTGTCTGAACTGCCCGCTGCCGTTTCAAAGGCATCATTAACAGAGGAAGCGTTTGTTATTCATATGCTTTTAATATACATCTCCAGCATTAAAAATAAATAAAGCTAACTAGCTTACGGATTTTTGAAAATGCTGTCCTCCAGGCGCTTGAATTTATGAATTGCCTGCATTTATTTTTACATTTCAGTAAGATGTGGTGAAAGCAGTGCCCTGGCTGGAGCAGGAGAAAGGTGGCTTGTACACGTGTCTTTGTGCATGCATGTTTCTGTGATTGCATAAGTTAAAAAAAAAAACCAACCCAACATTGGACACGGGGACAGTCTGCTGAGTAAGGTGGTGACGTCACCATCACTGGAGATACTCATCTGTAAGGTTTGGTCTGGGTTTAATATGGGTAAACAGGCTGTTCTGCAAGGGTGTGGAATAAAGAACCACAGAGAGGTTTCCTTCTAGCTCTAACGCTTCTGTGGAAGGCTTTCTGGAAAGTAGATTAAATGGCAAACAACCCCGTGTGCTTACGGTGTCGCTGAAAATAGCGGACGGTGTTTGGTTTCACTGAACAGCTATGTGGAAAGCTGTGTACGCTGGAATTGCAGGGTTATGGATGACAGCAATCGCTCATCCCAATGAGTCCTGAAACATCTCTATGTTGAAAAAGAAGTTCCTTATACCCATAGTCTATGTGACAGCTACTAGCTAGCTGTCTCTCCCGTCAGAAGAGAGAGCTGTCTGTCCGTAAATGTTTTCCAACAAAGGAAAGAGAAAGTCTGGCCTGTCTGACTCACACCAGCCTCCTCAGATGACAAATAAAGTGCAGAGCAAGTCCTGCGGAATTGGTGAAACTTGGACTAATGCTGTGCGCAGAAAAAGGACTTCAACATCTAGCTAGCTGTTTTGAATACTTATCCACAAAAATAAAATGAGTTATTCAAATGGAATTATTATTTGAATTATTCAAATAGAATTGCTCATACATTTTAAAAGAAGAGTAAGATGTGTTGTGACCTCTCTGGGGAATGCCCCCATTTGGTTTGAAAAGGTGTCCACTGCAGAAAGGAGAAAGGAAGTCCCCTTCTGTCTCCTGTGCCCTGCTTGGCACAGCTGTACAGTATAGTATCACTGACATAAAAAGACTTGTGGCAAGGAGTTAATTTCTTCGAGGGGGCCAGGCCGAGCAAGAACAAGTAGGCTCTTGAAGGATGTCATTCTTTTTATGGCAGAACTCTAAACAGCCATGGCAGTGCGGCCTTAGCAGATGAAATACAGGCCAAACTGTGTCCTAGCAAGTGAGCCTGAGTTGATACGAGCGGACAGAGACAAGTTCAGGTAAGCCTCGTAGAGGCTTCAGTTACCAGTGTCACTTTTTCTTCTGGGTAAGGCTGACCTTTGTGCGATGATGCCCCCCCCCCCAAATCTTCATATGTGTTGAATATGCAAAACATTGCAAAATGTGGAGCCAAATGCCACGTAGTTGCAGCTTCCCTGCTGAAACTGCAGCTGCTCCTTCTGTGGAAAAGTGATATATACTGTTAAGCCATGCTAAATCTGATGTAACATGGGGCAATTCTTCTCAGACTGCCAGCAGCATATAAATGGCCTGGTCTGAGGAACGGAAGGAAACACACCAAAATCTGGGAATACCTCTGCTGATAGCCAAAAAAATGTTCTTCTCCAAAACATCCCTCCTCTTCATGCATGGTTTCCCCTTTCATCGCGCGTGTGATTCAAAACTGCACTTTAACAGATGGAAAGGTTGTTACTGATGTCAGTAGATCTTGCTCTGTATCCATATGATCTGTACAAGCTGCTTCCCAGCTAATTTCTCTGGAATTGCCTGAAAAGCATAGTTTTATGAAACTGTAACATCCCCTTTCTCATGGACTCTGGGGCCTCAGGTGATTCTTCCTCTTAACTTCCAAGCCGGTGCATCGACCTTTTCACAGTTTCTTCGCCCAGCTCCCCTGACATATCGTTAGACGTCTGAGGTACAGGCAAAAGCTGTTTATGAGGGCAGAAAGATCTTGATCCTATGGGCAGAAATACTCTTGAGACAGATCCCTCAAGCCTATTTTAGACCTGTAGGCACATCAGCAGTTTGAGGACACAGAGGTAGTGGGTGTGTTCATCAGCTGTCGGGCACTCGAACTTCTGAGTTGTAGTGGTATTGGCTGTGACACTTGAATGGCAGTCAAGAATACAGGAACCTGGCAATGTAATTTTTAAAAGGCACTGGGGAATATCAGCAACTGGATCGTTGTCAATTGCTTTTGGACACTCTCTGAAACCTATAAAACGATGGAATTTTGGCTTTGATCTCAAAGAATTAAATGTGTTTAGAGAAGTTGCTTTAGTTAGAAACTGAAATCCTATAAAATAAAAGAAATGGCTGGTTAATTGGTGAAATCACAGCGGTGCCAACTTGGAGGAGTAATGAAATAGTCTCCTGTTTTGGTAGATTGAAGTAGACAGAGAGCTATTGGTTCTTCTTTTAGCCTGGGGATAGAGGTTTGAATTGCTTTGTCTTGTTGGAATGTGCCGTGCATCCTTAGGGATAAAATAGAAGTGAATAGTGAAAAGGGAACTGCACTGAATAAATAATATAGTATGGCGTGTTGTGTGGTGTACATAATCAAAGGTTTCTATGTAACGTACGAACTCGGGCTCTGAAAAAGCGATGGTGCAGTGGTATGCTTGCTCGACTCACATTGATGGCATGTTTACCTTTAATGTGTTTCAGTGATTCTGTAATTTTAGTGCTAATAGACCATTCCTGTGGCTTGCTTTATTATACGGAACCTGAACAGTGTTTTCTAAGTCATTTTGGCATCTATTCCAGTTGGATGAGAGAATTGATGGCGGGCTGAAAACCAAAACATATCAGAGAAAATGCCAGCCTGAGAACACAATGGGGATAACGTTAAAGCCAATATGCTATAGCTACAGGGTTAATACTATTGCTAGGGGTAATGAGTCCTCGGTGCTGTTCAGTCTGAATGCCTGTCTTCCCTGTGCAACGAAGTGCTTGGATCAAAGTCATAAAGTGTAGGCATAAAATAGAAGGAGCTTGAAACAGAATATCCTGAACTGACCCATTCATGTCTACGTAGAAGAATGAGACAAGATATATCTAGTTGGTGGAACTATTTGCGTACTTGTATGAGGGCTTTATTTAGCATTACCAAGAGAGACTTGTTTGATGCTAACCTTAAGAGCTGGCAAGGGATGGAGCACTTTGGCTCTGGTTCAGGAAAGCATAACATTCAGCATTCAAGAGGATTTACTTGTATCCTTAAAGTCGAGCACATGTTTAAGTGTCCTGTTGGCCTGCGGCCTGCTTGCTTAGCACCTTGCAGAACCAACTTTAAAACGGTGGAGTGGGCGGAGAAGTATTACCTGATGTTATCGCAACCAGTGCCTGGCAAGAAATGTGGTGCATTGGCCTTCAGCCCCCTCCCCTTCTGCTTCTTGTTCAAGGACTAATCTGGAAACTTTGCAAACTGATTTGGGAAGAGTCCTTGTAGGACTGAACCCTGTATGCTGTAGGCTCATGGCAGCAAAGCTCTTGTTGACTTCGTTGGGGCAGGGTTTGGTGCTTGCCCTTTAGAGTCTGTCCGGAAAGGGATATCTATCCTGTGAAAAGGGAAATGCTTTGGTGGCTGTAACTCTCTGTCGGCAGCTCAGCAAATGTGTCTTCGTTCTGGTGGTAGATCATCAACTGCTTTGTGGGCTCTGGGATGGTTTGCTCTTACACAGCTGGCTCCTGCGCGCCCCGGTGAGCAGCTGGGCACGGGGCACTGCAACCAGCGTCTGCAACCAGGCGCTGCAGCGAGGCACAGCCGCAGGCCATCTTCCTCATCTGTCCCTGCCTTCCCCGTGCAGTGCCACACTGCCCATCCATAGGCAGATGTGACAGGGCTTGGACTTGGGTTTGCTGTGGCAGATCTTTTACTAGGAAACTCAAAAACTTTAAAAACTTTCCCAATGACAGGCAGTTGTGTGCTGGGTCCTGTGATCTTGTGAATCTGAAGCCAAAAATTCACCATGCCTCTTATGGCTAAACAAGCGTGAGCTGCAGTGGGATTTTTGTTCTTGTTCTCTTAGTCTAGCGGGAGTTTGCTTTCTTTGGTATAACACAAGTGCTGTCTTCTCTGCGGTATGTTATGCCTGGCAAGAGTGCGAATGATGGAACTGAGGCTTGGAGCACCTTCTATCTCCACAGCAGGGAGGCTGAATTACTGCTAAAAGGAAAGCTTTTATTCATTTATTAATGTATTTTTGTCAGCTATGGCCAACCACAACTTGTTTTCTTAGACACGTACATGTGGAAATACTCTGTGTTCTGAATACGCTTTCACATAGCGTGTATGTAACCCTGCGCAAGTGCTAATAACGCAACCAGGAACCGGCTCCTACTTGCAGAAGGTCTCTTTAGAAGGCCATTTGCTGGTGTATGTTTTAATGTAATCTTCCCCTTTGCCAAGGGTGTTAAATAGAAAACTAATGTGTGCTAGCACTGAAAAGCCCAAGCTTTGATTTTTACGGTCCCTCGGGCAGAGTACGGCTTTGAGAGAGGAACTTGGTTTCACCCAATTTCTCCTTTGACTTCAGACAGCTCCCTTGCTTCTCAGTCTCTGTGTGCTTAAATTGCAGATAATTAGTTGGGGAAGTTTTTTGATACTACAGCATTTTAGAACAATTCTTCACTTCAAATTGGTCTACACTGGAAAGAAAACCGTACTCTTGCTAAGGATGTCATAAGAAAACTCTTTCATCATGTCGTATAATTATTAAGTATGCTGACTAAAAGTACGGTGACACACCCAGAAGACTTCATGTAAACACTAGTGCAGTCTTAAGGTAGCTCACGGGTGGCCAAACTGCTCAAGATGTGAGCAGCAAAGTGATCACAGATGGATGTGTCCCGGGATTGTTGTTCCTCTCCACCAGTGAAGACATCCCATTACCTCAGTCTGCTGTTCTTTACTTGGCCACTTGTTATTTCATGCAACCATAGAGTAATTACTACTGACATTCATTTGCAAGTCTGTTTGGTGCTACAACTTTTAAAATTCACATTACAAGATATTTCTAGTTTTAATATCCCCTTTTACATGCTCTTTTGCTCAACCCAAGTTTGAGAAGGAAAACACAGCTGTTATCTGTGATTAGTAAGGGCTAGTAAGAAAAGGAATCGGTCAAAAAATGTGCTGTACTTGCAGGTTAGAGTTCCTGTGAGATCAGCTTGAGCAGCGTGTATCAGAATACCAACAAGTTCGGGGCTGGGAAATGTTTCAGGTTTAGCTCTGTCTGGTCACTTCTGTGATTGTGGGCACGTGGTGGCATTTCTTTACAGGCTCACCTGTAAGTCCTGCACTGAAGCATCAAGTGTGCCACTATAGCTTCAGTGACTATTTTCCTCACTTATTCATGACCTTTCCAAACCTTTATGCAGTTGGAGAGTACTTCGTTGTTGTTATTGACAGAGGGCCACGGGAGTGCTCAATTTCTGCTATGTCTATTGATCAGAATGAAGTAGGACAAGAGATGTTTAGAACATTCTGTTGAGGGTGGCCTCTCTCCTTAATGGGACATATGGAGGCTTTCCTGGTGGGGACTTATGCAGCCATCCAGGCTGTAAAAGCTCAAAACGTTCAGTGATTCATTCTCCCACTATGCAGAATGGAAACTTGCAAAGTATCCCAGCCAAAGAAGGAGGCTTGAGTGGAGTTCTGGGGTGAACACTATTTCATTTTCTGAACCAAAAAGTAGATTAAAAAAAATCTTACCGTGGGTCAAGAAAAACTTTTTTTTCCCTACATTTTTGGTTCTTTTACATTCATTTGCCAAATTCCAGTTAATTTAGCAAGGAAACATTGTTTTAAAGTAGAACCACACTATGTGGTTTCTAAAAAAAGTAGAATGTTTCCCACTGTTTTTCTCCAGTCAAAACAAGCTAATGAAGTTGCCATAGACTTAGACATCTACTTGACTGGCTCAAATCAGCATTTTCGATTGTGTTCAGATTTTTGATTGTGTTTGTTCTGTTCTCTATTTTTAAGATTTAATTACTGAACATTCCTGTAAAGATAAAGAAAATCTAGTGAAGCTAATAGGGTCCCAGCTGTGCCTTTTAAAATCTACACCAATAGTATGGTGTTCATAATTCTTTTCCTGTGCAAGAATATGTCACAGGTCTGCTACAATGTTTGTACAGTGTATGAAATGCAGAAAACAGACCTGTCAATCAGGTGTGTGAGGAGAGGCTGCATCCTTGGAGTTTTTGTCATTTCCTCTGTCTCCTGAAGCAGCAGACATGGCCATGCCCCCTTGGTCTCTCTCAAAACAACCTAAATGGATTTAAACGAGATTTCAGCATGGTCAGCATGTGTTGTTCCTACCAGGTCAAAACCAGAGACTGGTTATGGCAGGATGCTCTTAACCTGTCTTTGCTTTCAGACTGCAGGACCTTTTCCCCAAGCTGTGGGAGAAAGTGTATGGTAGCAAAAGAGAACCTATTGGTTAGTCTTCAGCTGGAGGGACAGTCTTTAATAACACAACAGAAGAGGTAACCATCGAAACAAATGACCAGCGAGCAGCTGGAGCAGGCTGGAGCATAAGAATATCCAAACTCAATTGTCTGGAAAGATAAGAGCTGAGCTGATCAGAATTTGGGTCTACTAATAATGTATCTGTGCAGGGATTTGGAGTACCTTGCCATTTGCTGAAGGAATTTGCTGCAATCAACACTATTTTGGAGACACCAGAGATGGTGATTTCACAAAGTGAAAATCCAGCATAAGAGTAGTAGTGAACAGGAACGTAGAGACTGTGGAGGCTTCAAACTCCATGTTAGTGAATGGAATCGTTCCTCAATCTCTGTGAGCTTCAAATTAGGTCATACTCCCAATGCAGATGCTCTATTTCAAGAAAGAGTGACTCTAAATGCATCTCTGCGAACAGACTGTAACCACAGCTTTTCTTCATGGCTGGGGAAACCTTAATAAATATTAATTTGTGCATTCTTACTTCAGTTCAATTTCCATATATTCGTATATCTAAAAATTCAATTTTTGTGAAGTTTGCAAGAGGCTGAAAAATTATGTGCCATGGAAAATACAAAAACCACTAAAACCTGCTAGAGACATCCTCACTAAGCTATGCAAAGAAGACCCATTGTAAAAAAAATCATATAATCTGTCTAATTAATGTTAATTTAATTGGTGATTCACAGTACATTTCTCCTGTTTATTTCCACAGAATTTCTCATGACTCTTTGGAGGTTGCTTATTAGCCACGCCTAGAGAACTACGGCAGACATGCAAATTCTGTGAGCCAGAAGATAATTTGAAACAAAGGCGGTGTTACAAAACCAAAATTAAATTACAAACAAATTACAAAAGCATTTTGACACTTCACAATTGAATATGGATGTTACAGTCTGTCAAGAGGTAAATAGAAGGAAGATTAATTGAGTCTTTCGCAGTCCAAGGAACGTTTGTCCCATTTCTAGCAAATTACTCCGATGATAATACGAAAACATAGAACCAAAAATACAAATTGATATCAATGTCACTATAATACCGTCTCTGGAAGTTCAAAGGAACTTTTACAGAACTGTCAAAATATTTTCACCAAACTTTTTTTCCATTAAAATGCTATTATGTTTTGCTAGGAGGACTATTTGGCCAGGTAAAGCAAACAAAACACACCTTGCTGATTGCTACCAGGCTCCGACACTTCCCTGGGAAGTGGTGCCGGTCCTTGTCTCACGTGCTGTTGAGCTCTGGTCTGCATTAGACCTCACGGTGATGGGAGGCTGCACATCCTACCTTCTATGCTGGTCCCAGCAGCTATAAAACATTGACAGAAGACAGACTTTTTTGTTTTGCAAAAATACTGTAGAGTTGTTGTCACTTCAAAAGAAGAGAAAATACTTTTCAAAACATAGACTTTGCCATGAAAAACAGTATCTTCCCTCTGCCTGAGGTATTCTAGACTTCTCTTCAACATGGAAAGGCTTTAAATATTACCTAAGTATTAAGGTTAAAAGGGCACTCGTTTATTACCCTTCTCCCTTCTCCCCAGTGAAGCCCAGGCTTGTCAACAAATCATATATAAATTAGCCCCTCTAACTGCTTGCAAGTAAGTGGATCTGAGCAGAAGTTGGATGGTGCAAAGATCTCCCGTTCTTCATTGCTGTGTTTTGCAGCGTGTTTTCACTGAATATTAGTGTTTACAGCACAATGCCGTGGTACTGATCAGATAGGCTTCCGCATGAGGGATCTCTGCAGTATATGTATCTTCACCCTGTTTGTTCTACTGATGGTAGGTCTTGCCAGAGGTTGGTTTCACTCCATGAGACAACATCAAGCAAGCTTGAGGCCACTGCATCTGGTTGCAAGAGCCAAAGCTTCCTTTAGTCAGCACAGAGAAACTGTGATCATCTGTGGGTCCCTCATCTTTTTCCCCTTGGATTCCCCATTGTAAATACACAGGACTGTAGAAGATCAAAGAGGAAAAAGATCTATCATAGTCTTTAATGCCCAAACTCAACCTCACAGAATTCTCTCAATGCACTTAGGCTAAACGCTGCTTGGATAGATATTTATCACACAGAGGCACCATGCAGATTCCAATCTTTCATATCAGTTCCATGAAGATATGCTCTGCTCCCCACTTTCAGCACTGAGTGGACATAGTTTCACTGTAACCATTGGGTCCCCGCAGTAGGAAATTCACCTGGCCTGTACAGCTCAAAGCTACCCACGGACAATACCAAAGTTCAGGAAGGCACATAGAAATTAGGAATTGTGGTTGCCATTCTAGAAAAGGCACACCTCCAGTTTGCTACCAGTAAAATCACTAACAACAGAATTTTAATATTTTTTTCCCCCAGTATTTGAACTTCGAAGAATGCCATGTGTCCTAATATTCCCTTTTCTCTCTCCTTGAGCTCTGGTGATTTGCCTCCTTATCTGAGAAGCTGTTCCAAAGCTCACTGAGGGCAACAGAAGCCTTGAAGACAGGTTCGAAAAGCAAAAGTAGTTACAGTGCATGCAGGCGTTCTATTATCTCTTTTCAGTGTGTTTTCCAGCATGAGATAAAGTCTGCTTTTCTTGTTGCAAACATGTTACTATCTTCTATCTCTTAACACACCTACTAAGACCTTGTACATTCCAGCGATATTTTAAGCCAGAAGGTCTTAAAGTACAGGTCATGACACATGGCCCGAGGGTCATAAACCTATTCCCTTTCACTGTCTCTGGTCTGCCACTGAAACAGACTTGCTTAGTCACCTGCCAATAGTCCTCCTCCGACCGCAGCAACACTCTATAAATCACTGTACCCATTCCTGCATGTTTACTTTGAAGCACCGTGGGAATCAGCCCAGAGGATTGTGGGACACATCTAAGAAGGTCAGATAGACAATACGCAATGGCGGAGTCACAGCAGGGAGTGAGGTTGAGGACACCTCATCACAGCAATTAGCAAGATAGACGATACCAAAGAGTGAGCTCTTAATCCAGTGATCCAGTTAGTTAAGTTTTTAAGTGTCCAAGGATTACTGAAGGACACAGACGGAGGGAGATGTATCAAAACTCACTGGGGACAAGATTCACAAACACATTTTCTGTGTGGATCTGCCCCTTAGCGGCACGAGGGCACAAACCTCATTGCAAGTCCATAAGAACTGTGATCCCTGGTTATTTTTCAGGTTATGGACAAAGGAGGATAAAAAAGATGTATTTGGAAAACTCTGTCTTCCCGTTTGAGCCTCCGACTGGCAAGTGACCAAATGATGAAGGCCCTTGAAGTCTTTGTAAATGCCAACCACAATAACCTTAAGGCCTGCAGTGACTATTCCGGGGAAAAAAACACCTTATTATTTCAGAGCCATCTCACAGTATTCCTGCCAGAAAAGACTGACCTGAGCACAAACACTGCTGTCCTGTTTTGAATTTTCCTGAAAATGCCTCTACTGACAAGTAGGCTTATCTAGTTCATTTTTTAAGAGACACTAAAGTAATCGAGGTAAGTTATGTGAACCCAGATCCTGCTTTCTGAAGTTCTGAATCCAAGGCACGACTCCTCTTCTGTGGTAAAATTGCAGAAACACCTATGATTTCCATTCTAAGGCAGTCATGTAAATGTTGTTCTAAGATGATCCCTTGGTACTGCTAACTTCCTGGATCTTTATTTACCTGGTTTTGTAATTGAATCACAGAATCAATAGCAAGGATGGATCCACCAGTCCTGGTTGTGAAACTTCCTTAAAAGTGTGTTTTGAAAAATAATTTCTGTGAAGAAAAACACAGTAAGCATGCAACCTTTTAACGTCATTAGCAGGGTAAAGCTGGAGCTGGGGATGTGCTAAAAAGGAGGTTAACCTAACAATTGCATTGACTGCCAAGTCGAGGCAAGCTACCGATTGCTGGCAACAACTCAGCAAGCTAGGAGTTCTCTTTATCTCTTTTGGCTTGTCAGGAGGATTACTTTTTAACGGTTTCTAGAGCTGGGAAAGGTGTAAAGGAGGTGTCTCTCTTCAGTAAATCATGGTGACATCGGGCAGATGACCTCAGTGTAGAAGAGCACCTAAAAACTAAGAAAGGGAATGAATTTATTTTTAATTGGTGACACTGTATCTGATTGCAAATATTGCAGTCGTCCAACTCCTATAAACATTAGATTGTTTTTATGTTGTTTTCAGTTAGCTTGGAACCAACTTGACAATTTCTTGCAGAATTCCTTCTGTATACAAAATGCTCTCGTGGCCTGGAGTTATTTACTGTACTCCATAGACTTTACTAGATGAGCCAAAGCAGGAGCAGGGCTGAAAAAGAGGCAGCTGTTGCATTGACAGGCATCACAGCTGGCCTTAGGTTAAATTGTTCTTTAAATATTGCTGAGGATGTTCTTGGTACAAGCTGGAGGAATTAGCGCACGGAAGGTGGACTCCTCCAGTGCTGAACATGGAGTGCAGGAACAGAAGTTCCTGTGTGGACATCCGTACTGCTGGTTATCGAAACAAGCACTGTTCTCACCAGTTTTCAACTGATGCTGTTGTGGTTTAAGCCCAGCCGGCAACAAAGCACCATGCGGCCGCTCGCTCACTCCTCCCCCCTGGTGGGATGGGGAGGAGAAAATACAAGGAAAGGCTCATGAGTCGAGACAAGGACAGGGAGGGATCACTCACCACTTATGGCCACAGGCAAAACAGACTCGACTTGGGGAAAAAAAGAAGTCAATTTAATTTGTTACCTATCAAATCAGAGTAGGATAATGAGAAATAGAACCGTACCTTAAAAACACACCTTCCCCCCACCCCTCCCTTCTTCCCGGGCTCGGCTTTGCTCCCGATACCTTTACCTCCTCCGCCTCCAGCGGCACAGGGGGACAGGAATGGGGGTTGCGGTCAGTTGATCACACGTTGTCTCTGCCGCTTCTTCCTCCTTGGGGGGAGGACTCCTCACTCTTCCCCTGCTCCAGCATGGGGTCCCTCTCACAGGGGTCAGCCCTCCACGAGCTTTTTTGACGCGAGTCCTTTCCATGCACTGCAGTCCTCCACGAACTGCTCCAGCGTGGGCTTTCCCACGGAGTCACAGCCTTCTCCGGGCCCAGCCACCTGCTCCAGTGTGGGGTCCTCCACAGGCTGCAGAGGAATCTCTGCTCCAGCGTTAACCCTCCATGGGCTGCAGGGGCACAGCCTGCCGTCTCACCACGGGCTGCTGGGGAATCTCTGCTCCGGCACACCTCCTCCCTCTCCTTCTTCACTGACCTCGGTGTCTGCATGGTTGTTTCTCTCACATCCCACTCCTCTCTCCGCTGCAGGTTTTTTTCAGCAGTCTCTTTCCCCTTCTTAAATATGCTATCCCAGAGGCACTACCACCGTCGCTGATGGGCTCGGCCTTGGCCAGAGGCAGGTCCATCTTGGAGTCGGGGAAGCTTCTAGCAGCTTCTCACAGGAGCCATCCCTGTAGCCCCTCCCCTGCTACCAACCCCCCGCCACACAAACCCAACACAGATGCCTGCCTATCCGCTCCTCAGGTAAGTATGGGGGTCTAGTCAGTGTAGAGATTTGTCCTGCATTAAGTGCTTGCCAGCATCTTAGGCTCTCTCATTCCTTTCCAAATCTGACCCACCGTCATCAGTACTCCGTGTGCTTAGGAACTCTTACAAACAGTTGATGATATATGGCCTTTTACGAGGTGATATACTTTCTAATGAAGAGAATAGCCGTAATTATGTAAGAAACTGTGTTTATAGTTAAAGCCACTCAATCACTCTGTTGTCCATGCAAATTGCAGACTGTATTTTGAAAGCAACAGAAAAATTAACTACCTTCTGCAAGTTGCTAACCCCAATAGGCCCTTGAAGTGGCTGCAAATTCTGTTCTCCCAAGCATTAACCATTACACATTGATCTGCTCCCAACCCCTTTCCCACTCCTATGACTTCTTGTGTTCAGACACTATTTAAGTCGCAGTCTTCTCTTGGGTCTCATCATTTCCTTCACAGATAACCATGTCTTCATGGTTATTTATTTTCCTAACTGGAGAAATATTTGGAGTCTACAGTTAACACCTTTTTTGACGCTCGTTGTTCTAAACAATGAACTTAGATCTTTTCCATTATATTCCCACGGTAAGCAAAGGTAAGCAGGACAGAAGGTATTAAAAACGTGTTTAGAAATGTTGAAAAAATGCACTTGCTTGTTCAGCTTAGCAGGAAAAGTGGCTACTATTGGACTGTTCCCTGTGGAATTTAGAAAGACAGAAGAAAGAAGAATGTATCTATTTCTGAACACTATATTCCTAGTTGTACAAAATGTATAGAATAATCAAGTTTTAATCAAGTTCAGCAGTAGGAAGGCATTTTCCCTCTCAGCTATTTCTTCCCTAAAGGAGTCTAATCCTCGCAGCATCCCTATGAGATGATGAATAAACCAGTCAGTGTGTGCACAGAGCTGTACAGAAGGGGAAATCGTAACACAAAGAAACTGAGTGACTTGCTCAAACAGAAATGCACTGGGTGTCAGATGAGGGACTAGAGCCCAAGAGGTCTTGGCTGCCAACTTCTGTGTGGAGACTGCTGGACAAAATTTTTCTTATTCATTCACTTGCACAACAAAATTGAAAAACCCGCAGAAGGCCAATAAAATGAGCTGATGAGTAGCGGAGCACAGATCTCTCTTCTGCTAGGTGGCTAGTGTTGAGCTGATGATGGCAGCTAGCAGGCATCCCTTTCTGACAGCTGTCTTACTGCTGCTCAACAGAGAGTTCAGTAGGGGATCTCAGAGAACTTTGAGCTTACATCACTCAAATAATGCCAGTCAGAGTAATACGCTCGTGACCAGGACTATCAAATAACCCCACACGTTCACTTGACACAGGGCCTGAACTTCTCAGAATATTTCTATCCAAACTCGTCCGTCACAGTGGCTCTCCCTTGGCAGGAGAAGTAGCAGGACTATCTTTACTTCCAGAGGTCTGAACTCCAGAACTAGGAGCAGTACTTCAACCTTGGTTTCACAGCAGTTCTTCCCAGGTGAAACCACATCTGTAAGTAGATTGAATGGATCTTGCTTCAAAGTCAATTTAAAGGTACTCCAAATGTAAACAACACAAGAATTACAACTTCTTGTATCTATTCAAGTACTCCTAGCAAAAGCCTGAATAATACTTAAAGGAATGCACCCATGAACATAAGCAGCAACCAAAAGGCCAACATGAAGAGCATTGCTAGCAGAGATTAATGAAGGTAAAGATGAGTTTAAAATCCCCTGAGACTCTTCCAAGTGGATGACACAATTTTTCAAAGATCTTTTTGCTAGGAGCAGGTTAGTCTGGCTTCTTAAAGAGGTAACAGTTAATTATCCATTCAAAGACACGCTAATGGTTTTTGAGTAAAAATTCATTCCCGAACCCCAGAAGAACTTTGCTTTTGAAAGTTTTCCCTGTGAAAAAACCTGTTTCAATAAGCCTGTGTCTTCTGACGCAAGTATTCGTGGTAGAAAACTCCCAGCAGCTTGTTTTGTACAGCACAGCGAGAGGCGCGTGTCGAGCATGGCTACAGCCTGGCTGGACCCGGTGAGCCATCTCCATTCTCTCTCAGCGCCTCGAGCAGTCTGATGCATGCTCGTGGCAATATGTCCAAACAGCAAATAGCCTGCACTGAATTCAGAAGCCAACGCCGCACACGTGTACGAGCAGCGCTTGACTCCCTGTCAACTTGCAAAACCAGGGCTGTACCAGCAACTGCATTCCTCGAGACGGGGAGCCATTTTCCTGCATTGTGCCAAAGGAAAAATCTACAAGATGTGTGTAGAACCCACCTAACCAATGTTACTGCCTTTTTCCAACAAGCCTCACTGCCTTCACGACCCACAGCCTATTTTGGAGGCAGAGCACTGCACACAGTGCTGGAGGAACCTCTTCTCTGTTCCCATGACCACGAGTCCAAAGCCTCGCCAGGCTGCAGACGTGCCCTGCGAGATCAGATTGATCTCAAAGGCATGCCAGGCCTGTGATACCTGTGAGCTGATTGTCTGCGTAGACTCTTCCACAGCACTCCTGGTGACCATACTCTCAACCCTGTGAAACACACAGCTGTTGAAGAGATCTGTCAAGGATTTTCTGACTTGCTGCGTTTGAACCTCTTTGTTATTTCACTTATTTTTACTGGAGACAAACGAAAAAGCTAGATTAATTACATCATGCAGTGAAAGTAGGGAATGAAAGCAGCCATCAAAGAGCAGAAATCCCATAAACCCTTGTAACAGACTGAAAGGATGCAAAGCTCAAACTGACAGCATTTCACTGGTGGTAATGGAGGGGGGTACTCTGGTGGAAACTTTTCTCTCAGCAACGGGAGAGTTTTCAAAGGCTCATTAATTTATTGCACTCTGCTGTTTCAGGTACGCAGCATTGGACGAGAGAAGAGTTGGAGAGGAAGGCACCTTTTGTACAAAGAGAAGCTGTCCGTCGGTTTCTTGTCTTCCATGATCCCGTTAACCTGTTTGTGGCATCATCTTTTCTAAACATCTGGAAGTTAAGGTAAACCACTTATTTTCTCCCAGACAGAAGAGAGAGCTTTCCAAACCCCACAGGGATTACCTCATGCAGCTTTAGCTTAGTGTTTACTGGGTACAGCAGGACACTGTTTATACCAGGCACGCTGCCTATAACCCACCCACCATTAACTTTCACCTCTCAGAAGGGATGCTAGACCCATGCTTCTCTCTACACCTGGCAGACCCTGCCAAGGAAACTGCAAACAAATGGCAGCCCCAAACCTTCCATGCAAAGCGTGGGACCTGCTCTATGCGCGCAACATATTTCCAACCCGTCTTTCCTCAATTCTCCAGTGGGACGGGACTCGTGCGTACATTCACTGCACAGGCAGCCTGTTCACCAGGAGGCTGTGAGAGGACTGCTGGGGGATCACAGGAGCATCCCCTTGGCTCCAGCAGCCCCAGGCTGCTCTGGGCAGTGCTAATGTGCATTGCAGCAGCCTCTCGTGGCCCTGGAGATGGAGATGCTCATCCTAAACTCTGCAGCCATACTGACTTTATCCTCCCTCATGCAAGATGTAGAGTTACGTAAAACTGGTGAAGAGAAGAAAACCTTGGGGAATGAGTGAGGCAGGAAAGAAAACACCCCGGTATGCTAATGCCCTGCTTCATCCTCAACAGTCACATTTTGCCTTCAACTCTACACTATGAAATGAGTCCCAGGCTGTTCTTGTCCCCTCGCAACCATCTGAGCTCTGGCAAGCGGACAGAGTGACAGCCCTGAGATGATGGCAAGAGTGAACCCCTGTTTCTGGGAGAGGAACAGGGGATAGCCCTTGAATTTGAATGCACGTGAGTTTTTCTACACACTGGTGCACGCCCATGGAATCAACCTGTCCCGTTTCTGCCACAAGCTTATGTTGTTTGAACCGCTCTGGATTTCACGTGCCGAAGGGGCAAGATCAGGGAGAGTCTTCTCTAAAGACCCACTAGATCAACTTTTCTAAGTAAGTTCCTCATCATTATGGTTATATAAACTCTTGAAAAATATAAATTAATCTCTTCTCAGCAACTCACAGCCACTCAGATTTTGACAGAAATGGGAAATCACAGTGAGAAAAACTAAATCCTGCCTTTGTTTCCTGAACTTTAAACTGCAGATTAATTTGACAGATGTCTGAGCCTCATTAATATTGCTATTGTCTGCCTCTGAATAATAAGCCTGATGATCACTCTGCTCTTTTGAGACATGCATATTTTAATAGTATGCTCATTACTAGAAAAAAATGTAAACCACATTAACTAGGTTTTTTTTCACACGGTCATGAAAAATGCATTTGAAAGGGAGATTTGTAATGTTTCCAATTTCATGAAAAAAACTGTAGAAAGAACTGGAAAATCCTTGAAGTCCATTGCTAAGGAATTGACATGGCTGGGAATGCTTTCACCTTATTTTACAGGCCCTCTGCATGGCAAAGCTGGTTCAACTTCCCAAAGACCCACTGGCACTGGGCCTACGCCAGGGTGGCTGGACCAGGAGGAATTCCTGGAGGAACGGGGCTGCAGCCAGTGCACTTCCATGTTCTGGTGGTATCTGGCTCCTACAACGCCTTTGCAAAACCACAAGCTTTTAGGCACAATCTCAAGAATCCCTAAGACTTCTCCTAAATGTTCTGAGAGGCCTGCTGGCCCGTGGCACTTCTTCCTTGGAAGAACCATCATTTTGTCCCTACAGCTGAAGTGCAGCTTATTCAGACCCAGAGGCCCAGCCTTCACAGAGCGGGTTTTCAGAACCAGTTGGGCAAATTGCCTCTTTGCACAATGTGTTTGTACACCCCATGCGGCAGCATTTCAGCTTGAGCAGCTGATGCTTATTTGTGTCTTGAATCCAATGGATCCGTAGCTTGAGGAGGAGGCAAAACTGGTGAGCACTTGAAGGCCTTCAAGCAGAAGCAGGCCTTTCAGGATGAAAAATGAACTGTAGCATTTCGTCCAGATTCACTGCTTCAAGCTAACCTCCAAGCATATTCCAGCAGCTCTCCATACACTATACTCGCATCCCGGACTGGGATGGCTTTCCCCTTTCCACATGTAGCCCTTTGTTCAGAATGGCACCCATCACCCTGATTTGGGAACGCAGCCCCACATCATCAGCCCTTCCACATCTTCCTGTAGGCAATTCTCTTCTTTCCACCCATCCCAGGCAGACACAACCTGAAGCACGTCTGGATCCGGTAGCTCTTTAGTCTCCTTTGTTCTGCTGAAACCAGACAATTTCTACTTTCAAATCTCACAGCCCGGGGGAACTCAAAAAAACAATTAAAAAATGGAGGTCTATCTTTAAGATCCGTTCAGGACTTTACTGAGGTAAAGGAGACATGGCTGGAAGAGAAACAGGAGAATGAATGCATCCAAATTTATCCGAGATCTTTTCGGAGACTCCATTTTGGTTTGGGAATAAGGCCAGTTCAATTAGTCTACTTGAAGTCCCCAAAAGATCTCAGGAGGACAAATAAAAGATGACTGATGTAAGGCTTTCAGGGTTTTCTGTATGTAAAGAGCCCGCGGCACAGACCCTGCTTTCCTGGCGCTCCCTTCTCCTCCGCTTTTGGTTAAGGCGACAAGAATCATTCGAGGAACTGGATGAGCAAGTCAGGGAAAAAAAAAATCATCGCTCAGGCCCAGTTAAATACGTTTGTCTAATTTTTCATTCCAATCAAATCCCATGGGAATTTGGTAGGCTAGGATTGCTACTCCTACCACCCAAGCTACTGACTGATGTTCCTTTTCCAGATTTGCCAAAATTCTCGCTCTGATGAAGTTTTCCCCATTTTTGTCCTGAAGAGGATTCTGTTAATACCTCCCCCCCTTTCTTTGGCAGTCCATTCCGAAATGCTAAATCCTTATTTCCTCAGCAGGGGTATAATATCTTCTCTTATTAAAAATACTGAAACACAAGCTTACCCAGAGGTGTGTTTTATTTGACGTGAAGAGATTCAGTAAAAATGCTTCCCTGGGACAGCTAGTGTTTCAGCCGTGCTGCAAGGATTTGGCAAATGTTTCAAATGTTCTGCTGGACTCTCTGTTTGAGATTTTATTAACCCCTTTCAAAAATGGCAATTTCCACTATTTCCAAGTGCAGATGGATGGAAATTTCCAAGTCGTTTGTCTGGAGCTATGGCGCAGGCAAAGAGAAAGACTGAATCTCTTTTGATTAATCGCTGGGGAATGGAGTGAATAAGGATGATAAAAAACTGTGTTTCTAAAACTGGCTCCAGCAGCGTTTTACAAACAGGCAGTGAATTTGGCCTCCTAAGACAGTGACCACCAAAGTGTTCCCATCAGCAGCCTGTAATGCTGTAGAGTCTCGCTGTGAAGGGGCAGGAGAGAGCTGGAACCCTGTCTGTAAAAGGTCAAGGAATAAGAAAGGAGCAGTCAGGGGACAAATGTTCAGCAAAGTGACAACAGAGTCCCCAACGCTCGCCTGCTCAGCAAGTACAAGGTCATGTGCATGGAGGGAAAGAGGAGTAAGCAGATCTCCCACGTTGTGTGCGCGACAGAAGAGATCTCTGCACCATGGTATGCCTATCCCAAAGGAGAGATGTTAGCGACGTGCCAGAGAAGTCAGTCCCAACGCCGAGGTTATCTGCTGAGAGCCCTTGGCCGTGTTTGAATACTTTGGGCTCTTGCCATCGCTCAGTGAAGCCAATGTGAGTCTTTCCATTCACTTAAACAGAAACTGGGATGAATCTCTAGTCCGCTAGGTATTTAACTTTCTACTGAGCAATTTCCCAAGCCATGTTTCTTTTTAGATCTTTCTTTGGAAATCCCAAAGGAACAAAACCTTTCTCCCTCTCCATCTCTGGTTGATTTTTCATCCGTCCATCCATCTCTTCCTGTCAGACTCCCGGCTGACAGACTGTCTTTGGACTGTTCAATCAAACTGATACCTGTTAAAATGGATGTCTGATCATCAAATAGACTCTTCCAACTCAACCTGAAAGCCCCCAAATGTTCTAGCCCCCCAAATGTTCTAGCCCCCAAATGTTACTCCAAATTCTCATCTGGAGTAAATCACCTCGTGGTGATATCAGCAAAGCTTTGCAGGCTTACAACACTTGAGAATCTAATCTTCTAATAACACAGCAGTTTTGGTCAAAGTAGAAAGCGTCTTGCTAGGATTACCTACGTTTTGTGCAAAACGATCACTGTTTTGGCAAGCAGAAAACCCATCAGAATGTGTGTTTAAACTCTTGCCCAAAGGCATAAACCCCCCCGACCCCGAACAGTGACCCTGACCCCTGACCTCGACTCCTGACAATTGACCCCTGACCCCTGACAATTTACCCTGACCTTTGACCCTGCTCCATGACCCCTGACTCAAACCTGTGATCTCTGACCCCTAGCTTTGATCCTGACCTGTGACCTTTGACCCAACACCTGACCTCCAAATTCCAACACTGACCTTTGATCCCACCCTGTGGCCCTTGACCCTGATCCCTGGCCCCAGGCTCCGACCCCTCATCCCTTAACCCCAATCTGACCACTGGCACCTGACCCTGACCCATGACCTTTGACTCTTGACCTCAATTTCTGACCTTTGACCTGACTCATGACTGTTGACCTTGACCTGTGACCTTTAACCCTTATCTATTACATTTGCTCCCACTCAATGACCTTTGACCCCTGACCCAGTCAATGAACAATTTTTGACCTCTCACCCTGAGTAATGACCTTTGACCTCTGACACAAATCACTGGCCTTAGGTGTTGCTCTCTGAACTTTGACCTTTGACCTCTGACCTACAACCTTTGGCCCATCCATGACATTTGACCATTGACCCCGACCACTGAATTTTGATCAATACATGATCTTTGACCATGACCCGTGACCTTTACCCCTGATCCATGACCTTTGACCCCAACATGTAACATTTGAGCTTTGACCCCCCCAAACAACAAGCTTTAACCCCGACCATTGCCCTTTGACCCAATCCATGACCCCTGACACTGACAGCAACCTTTGACCCTGACCTGTGACCTTTGACCTTGCTTTTGACCACAACCTTTGACTTTGATCCATGACCTTTGATGCTTACCGCCATCCTTTGACCTGATCTGTGGCCTTTGATGTTTGACCCTTAACATTTGACCTAATCCCTGACCCCAACCCTGACCATAATTGCTGTAGTATCAAAAAACTTCCCCAACTAATTATCTGCAATTTAAGCACACAGAGACTGAGAAGCAAGGGAGCTGTCTGAAGTCAAAGGAGAAATTGGGTGAAACCAAGTTCCTCTCTCAAAGCTGTACTCTGCCCGAGGGACCGTAAAAATCAAAGCTTGGGCTTTTCAGTGCTAGCACACATTAGTTTTCTATTTAACACCCTTGGCAAAGGGGAAGATTACATTAAAACATACACCAGCAAATGGCCTTCTAAAGAGACCTTCTGCAAGTAGGAGCCGGTTCCTGGTTGCGTTATTAGCACTTGCGCAGGGTTACATACACGCTATGTGAAAGCGTATTCAGAACACAGAGTATTTCCACATGTACGTGTCTAAGAAAACAAGTTGTGGTTGGCCATAGCTGACAAAAATACATTAATAAATGAATAAAAGCTTTCCTTTTAGCAGTAATTCAGCCTCCCTGCTGTGGAGATAGAAGGTGCTCCAAGCCTCAGTTCCATCATTCGCACTCTTGCCAGGCATAACATACCGCAGAGAAGACAGCACTTGTGTTATACCAAAGAAAGCAAACTCCCGCTAGACTAAGAGAACAAGAACAAAAATCCCACTGCAGCTCACGCTTGTTTAGCCATAAGAGGCATGGTGAATTTTTGGCTTCAGATTCACAAGATCACAGGACCCAGCACACAACTGCCTGTCATTGGGAAAGTTTTTAAAGTTTTTGAGTTTCCTAGTAAAAGATCTGCCACAGCAAACCCAAGTCCAAGCCCTGTCACATCTGCCTATGGATGGGCAGTGTGGCACTGCACGGGGAAGGCAGGGACAGATGAGGAAGATGGCCTGCGGCTGTGCCTCGCTGCAGCGCCTGGTTGCAGACGCTGGTTGCAGTGCCCCGTGCCCAGCTGCTCACCGGGGCGCGCAGGAGCCAGCTGTGTAAGAGCAAACCATCCCAGAGCCCACAAAGCAGTTGATGATCTACCACCAGAACGAAGACACATTTGCTGAGCTGCCGACAGAGAGTTACAGCCACCAAAGCATTTCCCTTTTCACAGGATAGATATCCCTTTCCGGACAGACTCTAAAGGGCAAGCACCAAACCCTGCCCCAACGAAGTCAACAAGAGCTTTGCTGCCATGAGCCTACAGCATACAGGGTTCAGTCCTACAAGGACTCTTCCCAAATCAGTTTGCAAAGTTTCCAGATTAGTCCTTGAACAAGAAGCAGAAGGGGAGGGGGCTGAAGGCCAATGCACCACATTTCTTGCCAGGCACTGGTTGCGATAACATCAGGTAATACTTCTCCGCCCACTCCACCGTTTTAAAGTTGGTTCTGCAAGGTGCTAAGCAAGCAGGCCGCAGGCCAACAGGACACTTAAACATGTGCTCGACTTTAAGGATACAAGTAAATCCTCTTGAATGCTGAATGTTATGCTTTCCTGAACCAGAGCCAAAGTGCTCCATCCCTTGCCAGCTCTTAAGGTTAGCATCAAACAAGTCTCTCTTGGTAATGCTAAATAAAGCCCTCATACAAGTACGCAAATAGTTCCACCAACTAGATATATCTTGTCTCATTCTTCTACGTAGACATGAATGGGTCAGTTCAGGATATTCTGTTTCAAGCTCCTTCTATTTTATGCCTACACTTTATGACTTTGATCCAAGCACTTCGTTGCACAGGGAAGACAGGCATTCAGACTGAACAGCACCGAGGACTCATTACCCCTAGCAATAGTATTAACCCTGTAGCTATAGCATATTGGCTTTAACGTTATCCCCATTGTGTTCTCGGGCTGGCATTTTCTCTGATATGTTTTGGTTTTCAGCCCGCCATCAATTCTCTCATCCAACTGGAATAGATGCCAAAATGACTTAGAAAACACTGTTCAGGTTCCGTATAATAAAGCAAGCCACAGGAATGGTCTATTAGCACTAAAATTACAGAATCACTGAAACACATTAAAGGTAAACATGCCATCAATGTGAGTCAAGCAAGCATACCACTGCACCATCGCTTTTTCAGAGCCCGAGTTCGTACGTTACATAGAAACCTTTGATTATGTACACCACACAACACGCCATACTATATTATTTATTCAGTGCAGTTCCCTTTTCACTATTCACTTCTATTTTATCCCTAAGGATGCACGGCACATTCCAACAAGACAAAGCAATTCAAACCTCTATCCCCAGGCTAAAAGAAGAACCAATAGCTCTCTGTCTACTTCAATCTACCAAAACAGGAGACTATTTCATTACTCCTCCAAGTTGGCACCGCTGTGATTTCACCAATTAACCAGCCATTTCTTTTATTTTATAGGATTTCAGTTTCTAACTAAAGCAACTTCTCTAAACACATTTAATTCTTTGAGATCAAAGCCAAAATTCCATCGTTTTATAGGTTTCAGAGAGTGTCCAAAAGCAATTGACAACGATCCAGTTGCTGATATTCCCCAGTGCCTTTTAAAAATTACATTGCCAGGTTCCTGTATTCTTGACTGCCATTCAAGTGTCACAGCCAATACCACTACAACTCAGAAGTTCGAGTGCCTGACAGCTGATGAACACACCCACTACCTCTGTGTCCTCAAACTGCTGATGTGCCTACAGGTCTAAAATAGGCTTGAGGGATCTGTCTCAAGAGTATTTCTGCCCATAGGATCAAGATCTTTCTGCCCTCATAAACAGCTTTTGCCTGTACCTCAGACGTCTAACGATATGTCAGGGGAGCTGGGCGAAGAAACTGTGAAAAGGTCGATGCACCGGCTTGGAAGTTAAGAGGAAGAATCACCTGAGGCCCCAGAGTCCATGAGAAAGGGGATGTTACAGTTTCATAAAACTATGCTTTTCAGGCAATTCCAGAGAAATTAGCTGGGAAGCAGCTTGTACAGATCATATGGATACAGAGCAAGATCTACTGACATCAGTAACAACCTTTCCATCTGTTACAGTGCAGTTTTGAATCACACACGCGATGAAAGGGGAAACCATGCATGAAGAGGAGGGATGTTTTGGAGAAGAACATTTTTTTGGCTATCAGCAGAGGTATTCCCAGATTTTGGTGTGTTTCCTTCCGTTCCTCAGACCAGGCCATTTATATGCTGCTGGCAGTCTGAGAAGAATTGCCCCATGTTACATCAGATTTAGCATGGCTTAACAGTATATATCACTTTTCCACAGAAGGAGCAGCTGCAGTTTCAGCAGGGAAGCTGCAACTACGTGGCATTTGGCTACACATTTTGCAATGTTTTGCATATTCAACACATATGAAGATTTGGGGGGGGGGCATCATCGCACAAAGGTCAGCCTTACCCAGAAGAAAAAGTGACACTGGTAACTGAAGCCTCTACGAGGCTTACCTGAACTTGTCTCTGTCCGCTCGTATCAACTCAGGCTCACTTGCTAGGACACAGTTTGGCCTGTATTTCATCTGCTAAGGCCGCACTGCCATGGCTGTTTAGAGTTCTGCCATAAAAAGAATGACATCCTTCAAGAGCCTACTTGTTCTTGCTCGGCCTGGCCCCCTCGAAGAAATTAACTCCTTGCCACAAGTCTTTTTATGTCAGTGATACTATACTGTACAGCTGTGCCAAGCAGGGCACAGGAGACAGAAGGGGACTTCCTTTCTCCTTTCTGCAGTGGACACCTTTTCAAACCAAACGGGGGCATTCCCCAGAGAGGTCACAACACATCTTACTCTTCTTTTAAAATGTATGAGCAATTCTATTTGAATAATTCAAATAATAATTCCATTTGAATAACTCATTTTATTTTTGTGGATAAGTATTCAAAACAGCTAGCTAGATGTTGAAGTCCTTTTTCTGCGCACAGCATTAGTCCAAGTTTCACCAATTCCGCAGGACTTGCTCTGCACTTTATTTGTCATCTGAGGAGGCTGGTGTGAGTCAGACAGGCCAGACTTTCTCTTTCCTTTGTTGGAAAACGTTTACGGACAGACAGCTCTCTCTTCTGACGGGAGAGACAGCTAGCTAGTAGCTGTCACATAGACTATGGGTATAAGGAACTTCTTTTTCAACATAGAGATGTTTCAGGACTCATTGGGATGAGCGATTGCTGTCATCCATAACCCTGCAATTCCAGCGTACACAGCTTTCCACATAGCTGTTCAGTGAAACCAAACACCGTCCGCTATTTTCAGCGACACCGTAAGCACACGGGGTTGTTTGCCATTTAATCTACTTTCCAGAAAGCCTTCCACAGAAGCGTTAGAGCTAGAAGGAAACCTCTCTGTGGTTCTTTATTCCACACCCTTGCAGAACAGCCTGTTTACCCATATTAAACCCAGACCAAACCTTACAGATGAGTATCTCCAGTGATGGTGACGTCACCACCTTACTCAGCAGACTGTCCCCGTGTCCAATGTTGGGTTGGTTTTTTTTTTTAACTTATGCAATCACAGAAACATGCATGCACAAAGACACGTGTACAAGCCACCTTTCTCCTGCTCCAGCCAGGGCACTGCTTTCACCACATCTTACTGAAATGTAAAAATAAATGCAGGCAATTCATAAATTCAAGCGCCTGGAGGACAGCATTTTCAAAAATCCGTAAGCTAGTTAGCTTTATTTATTTTTAATGCTGGAGATGTATATTAAAAGCATATGAATAACAAACGCTTCCTCTGTTAATGATGCCTTTGAAACGGCAGCGGGCAGTTCAGACAGCTCCAGCTGACTTCCAGGTTGCTCGGTCCTAGAAGGTGAATCCAATGGAGTAAGAAAACACTGCTTTAGAAGCACAGCTAAACTCACAATGTCTACACCAGGCAAAATAGAAGAAAGCCGCGTGTGTAGAGGCATCAGTAGCAATTGAGCCACACTTTTTAGGATATGTGTGATTCCTAAAGCAAATCTAGCCTACCCTTTTTGAAGCTGAATCCTTTGGAAGACTTCAAAGCCCCCATGGAGAGCAACCTTCAATGCTGGCTGGCCAGGCTGCGCCGTCTCTATTGTTTCGCAAAACCGGCGAAGCTCTGAGCTCATGCAGTGAAGCAGGCAGGAGCTGACTGTGTACCAAGCTACCTGAAGAGAGAGGAAAGCAGTGTGTGCGTCACCTAACTTTCAACGTGCATCACCTAACTTTCAACACTCAGCTCTGTGCTTAGCAAACGGGTTGCCATCTGCCCCTTCAGTAAGACAGGTTGCTCCGTGAGACTGATCCAGCACAGGAATCGTTCAGGAGCTTCAGTTCTCTCTCTCTCTCGGGACCTCTTTGCCCCTAACATTTTAAGAGCCCAGAGGGATTAGCTTGCTCACTTCATGCTTAAAGACAGGCAACGTGTGTTTTTCTCTTAACAACCCCGAGAGACACAGTCAATTGAAGGGTTGTAAAGTTAGCATTATATTGAACCAATCCTTCTATTTTTTATAACGTTCCTTTCTATAGATGTATTTACCGACACGTATGTCTTGCTTCTGGCTTCTTATCAGTAGGGGAAAACTCCCAGCTCTCTTTACCTCAAATCTACTGGTTTTAATTAGGAAAGCTTTTATGATTTTTACTGCTCTCCTCTGCATTCTCTCCCAATTTGTCAGCTTTGCTTTCATAACATTTGTGGTTGCTGATGACCAGCATCACCGTAACTCCTGCTTGCAGTTGCTTTCCAAAAAGACCGGTCCAGAGGTCTGAACAACTTGAATGTACTGACACGTATCTGCTTGCCCCATGCCCAGCTTCAGGAAAGCCAAAGTCGTCACGGACACATCGCCACAGCTACGTGGACCAACTGTTAAAAGATCAGTTCCGTGTATGTTACAGCCTTTTGGGCAGCCTTCCAGTCTGACAGCTTGAGAGGATCCATTTCAAAACAAACAACAAAGGGAAGACGTAGATGGGAATTAAAGGCTTTAAAATAAAACCCATGCAGCAGCCAAAGGGTCACAGGATTTGTGAGCTATTTTACCTCTCAACCCTTGCCAGCAAGAGAACATACGTAAATGCTATAGGAATACCTTATGTCCTGGGAGCCTGCAGACACAGTAGGAATCTCAAAGTCGGATGAATACAACCGCTTGGAGAAAGAGGTAATGAATCAGAACATGGGATAAATGGAGAAATCCTTCAGTTACATTCCAGGTACAGCTAAAAAGCTACTGCTTGAAAACCCTTACCTTCCTGCCTGGAAAACGTGGAGAGAATTTGAAAGAAAAGGTACCCCTTTATTGTGGCTATGGTGTTTCTAATACGCAGACAGGGAAATACTCAAATGGGAAGACGGTGGCTGATTAGCTGAGCCACATCTTGAGGATGTATGAAAATGTCGGTCTACCTTATCTGGGCCCCAACTCAGGTGTCTATCCATATGCCCAAGCCTGTGATCACTGAACAACGCAGAAGAAAAACAGACCCTCAGCAGTGCTCTTTCCTTTCCTTTTGAGGTACCACATAGCCCAGATGTGCCTCTCCAGGAACCAGGGAGCGTTAGCAAAGGTACCAGCAATAATGAGCAAATCAGCCCGTATCGAGGTGAAGAGGAGAATCTGTAAGGATGAAAGAGCCAATTGGTGAGTTATGTGGCTGCAGACAAGAGTTTCAGGGAGGTATTTAGGTTTGGGTTTATTCTAGCCCTCTCCTCCTCCCCCTTCCTTCCAAGTCTGGAAACATCAGACCACAGGGACAAGCAAGTCAAGCCCGTTGGTAGAAACGCTGTATAATGCAATGTTCTTGTTACATGGCTGATCCAGCCTCAACTTGGACATGCCTGAAATCTAGCTTTGACCTCAGAGCTTTGCTGCGCAGGGGAACGCAGAACCGTAGCCGTGAGTAGGCCCAGAGAGAACAAATGGCCTTGAAGAGCTCTCACAGAGCAGATTGCTCGCTGCTTTTCTTCATCCCCACGGCCACAAGCCTTTCTGCTAGATCTGATAGCTTACATATTTAACCAGTCTCACAAGCGCGGATGCAAGGGGAACAACAGTGAGTCTGTGGTGCAGAGCGGTCCCTTTGGATCCAGAACTTAATGCAGAAAGGAACAAAGGTGTCCTGGGTACTTCCATATTACTGTCAAAGAACACCTTCTCAAAGGATATCTGCACACCGGCAAAGACCTGTTGCCACACCGGATTTCTCCTCGGGATGGAGAACTGACATTTTAGATGCTCTCATCTAACGCTGCACAGAGCTGGCTTTGTTGACACAGTCCTTGAATGGAGAGACCTTCAGGGAGCCACTAACAGCCTGTTGGGAATTGGTCCCACACCAACAGAATCGAAGAAGTGCCAATTGACATAGGAATTCCTTGCAAAGTAGCCTGAGTTCCTTCTGGACTAGTTATGAGTAAGAGTGTCGTGCAAAGATCTGATGTGAGACAGCAACAATGTTCAGCTACTTCTCGATTCAAGCTAACGGCAACGCTGACTGCAAGCACTTCTGAGTGATGTCTGCACCCAAACAGAGTTTAACACAGAGTTGCACTCTTTGACTTGAGGACATATCCACCACCTGCAGGGACCCACAAGATGGAGGCAGATGCCTTTGCTTGCATAGACTGGGTAAATCTATACCATGCAGCCCAGTGCTGTCCAGGCATGCCAACCTGGGCCTACAACGCTGTATTCGTGGAACAGAAATCTCTGTGCCATGCTGCTCAGCACAGCTGATCTGGGATTAACTTGTGCAGACCTGCCCCAGAGGACTCGGCACTGCAATCCCTAGCTCTGCTGATAGTTCACGCAAGACCAGTTGAAACAGTTCTGTATGCTACATCCCAGGAGCAAAGTCTCACGATGTCTCTGTCACCGTGCAGGTAGTTCATAATAAGCACGATACCTTCAGAGGTATGACGGGACTCTTCCTCCTGTGCTACACAGGCCTCAAACAGTAAAATATTAGGCGCGACATTTCACAATAGACAAGTAAAGGTAGCAAGATTCACAAGGCCTGAATATTGCTTAGGTATATGCATCTGGCTAAGCCATACATGTGGTTACATTAATCGGAACCCCAATTCAAACACCTCTGGGGACTCGTTAACATTGAACTCGTGTCAGAGCACAAAGAGCTGCGACGTTCCCTTTGTGGCATCAAATTAGGCCCATTAATTAGTCCCTGTTAATACACAGTCCCCGGGTGCCATTAGCACGTTTCTGTTGGCAATTTATTCACAGCAAAGGTTCACTCATTCTAATTGCTCAAGTTGTCTTTTTCGGAAATCTAACAGTTGCTTTTGGATAGAAACAGTAGTACAAAACCACAAGTAAATAAAATAAAAAAATATACCAGCTTTAGCACAGAACGTGGAGTGTGATCCAAAGGTCACGGAAGTCAGTGAAACCACTACAATTGTCTTCCATGGGCTTTGGATCAGGCTCCTGAAGAACAAATTTTTGCTACAGTGTCAGCCTTTTGGAGCGTTTGCTCAGCTATTCCATGTCCACTCTAATTTAACGTCCATAGAGAGCGATTCTCCAGCCCTTTCTTGCGTGGAACAGCTTGGTCCCATTAATTGGAATGGTTCTCACGAGCAAGTGCTCTTTCATATACAGGCTACATACCAAAGTCAGCAGTGTCTAAACAACAGGCCAGGAGGAGGGAAAAAGTAGTTTCTAACAAGGGCACTTCCCCCTAAAGCTACAGCCAGTTAGACCACGTTGCTGCCACTATTTCATACTTCGTTATCATCTACATCTCTCTCTTTCTTCACCTCTTCTAAAACTGCTTCCCTGTGTCCAATTTCTTGCAGATGCCTGCAAGAACAAGGGGAGGAACCGTGGCCCTGATTTTTCCTTATTACGTTTCAGAACGTTTTACCCTTCAAAAGTTAAATACTGAGAGCTCTGCCTACTAAGAGATCACAGTGGCAACACGCTCCCACATACGGAGGAGAAGGAGGGTTTCTCATACGTTCCTCTGGCTCAGTAGCACAGCAGCCTCAAAACCAATTGGCTCTACAGACAGAGAAGCAATGTCAGGCTCAGCACAACTTTGCTGCCTTCTGCAAAGTAGCAGTTCATTTCATGAGGGCCGAATCTGGTCTGCAGATTGTAAAACGCTGCAGTAGCTTAATTTACAGAAGTCGGGGTGAAGACCAGTCCAACTTGGAAAACTGGCAGCAAACGCAATAAGCACGATTGCACCTCCACAAACACAGGAGAATTATTCTCCTCTCCACCACTCCCCCCTCCCCCCCAAAAAAAACAACCCACCCAACCAAGTAAAAGCACAATGATTCAGAAAAAGGCTGGGCCTATTAATCAAGTTTTAATTTAATATCAGCAAAATTACATCACTGACTGGCATGCTAATGAATCCATTTCCCAAGGTTTTATGCTACATGCTCTTTCATGACCCTGAATGTCTCCCATTCGGCATACTGCAGATTTTTAAAGACCTCTTCATAAAAATACAACATACACTTGACAATTGAAAGACAGTGGGAGCACTTTACTGAAAGAAGAGCACAACACTAGGCAGCAGCCAAGGAGCTTTTAGAAGGCCAAGATTTTATTCAAAGTTGTTATTGAAATTCAGGGTGGTCCCCCTTTACCAAACGTTTGGCATTTCAGCTCCAGTCTAGCGTGCCCACAATATTCTGCAGATCAACACCAACACAGGAATGGCTATGCAAAGTCACATTGCTGCTTCGGCGTCCCATCTCTGAAGGAGACAGGGACCAGCTGCCTTCAGGAAATTGCACACAGCTTCTAATGACTTTGCTGTATTTTAAGTGCATTAAGCACAAGTTTCAAACGAATTTAGAAGACTACTTGTCAGTGACCCCTGAGAAGAGCACACCAAAGCAGAACCGCTAAAGCCACCATGGCTGAGGCTGCAGACCGTCCATTTCCGTCTGCAGCAGCTCCAGACCTCTCAGAAGCCCAGGCAACATCAGACTCCATCACCTCAAGGGTGGGGCAAGGCGACTTTTACACAGCAGCAAGGAACACAGCAAGGGGCAAAGGAACAGCGGGATGGAAAGTCAGAGGGACTGGAAGGAGTGAGGGCAAGATCTGCTGCTGTGAAGGATCGCTTCTCTCCTGGCCAAGCAGCGCTGCTCTACAGTCACTTCCGTCTCTGCCTTAGCGTCAGGCTCAGCTCCCCAGGAGTCTGGAATTAGCAAATGAGGCCATAGAGCAACTTCTGCTCTTGCCAGCTACCTTGCCTATGCATCAAGCTGAGCTGGGTTTTGCCACAAGCTGAAAGCCTCTCTCAGAGCTGAAATTTGGCACTCGTTCCTGAATTTTAGTGTGAAGCCCACATACACATATAAAATCAGGTATCTATTTCACCGAAGTCAAACCGAGCCTGAGGTAGCTTGGATAATTTTGCATAAAGCTTTTAAAAATAATGATTGTTAATTTTTCTACTCACTTACCATCTCACACTTTATCTTGCCCTTCAAGCAGTTATGATTAGCCTGTAGAATATCGGCCTGGCTTGTTTACCCAAGGTTGCTTCCAAGTTTCACGTTGAGCAAGAGCAATGTTGCTGAGGGCTTGAGCCAAACCTAGTGAAATCCATAAAAAAAAAGCTGCATCAGTTTTAACGGGCTTTGCAACAGGTCTCAGCTATTTCAAGAGCAAAAGGGCTCCTTTCCTACAGTCGTAGCATTGGCAGAAGGAGGACAGCACGTTGGCCAAATGGCAGGAAGATGTAGGGACGTAGCCTGGGGTATGACCAGTGGATCTCAGCAGGAGTTCCTAATTCCAGTAGTTAAAACTGAGCTACGGCTCCAGTGTACAGCCTGTCAGCAGAGGAATTATCACTGTCGTGACACTGGAGCTATTATCTCAGTGAGATTTTAAAGAGTGGAGTAGCTTACATGCTACAGGCTCAGTCACTAGACACAGAGCCTTTGCTAGTTCCCTCAAGACTGTTGTAGAACAAACGCATTTAATTTCCACATTTCTTTATTGGGGGGTGTGTGTGTGTGTGCCTTTTCAGTCTAAGAACCGAGCCTTTGGTGATCAGATCATAGGTTAGCAGAGGGGAAAGACCTTCTTAATCCTTCTTCCCTGTTGTCCCTCTGAGGCTGTAGTAGAAGCCCTTCCTTCATTAGAAAGTAGACATCTACATGGGCGACAGCTGTTGCTAACTCCAAGCAGGTTTTGCATCTTATTAGACAGCAAAAAAACCATGGAAGCACAAACTCAGAGGAGACTGGGCATCCCCTGAACTACTCTGCTTCCCAGAGAAACCGACCGCTTGCGTGCACGGCAAATGCAGGCCCAGTTCACCTCTCACTGTTCTCAAGTAACTCAGGCATCATCCCAGCCATCACAACGGGACTGCACGTGTGTGAAACAAGTCTTACAGCGTCCACATTTTAACAAATGGGAAATCACATTTTTCTCCCAGTCTTGGCCTTTAATATGGGTTACCGCATTTCACCCACTCTTCTTCAGAAAAAGGGCTTGTTTATTCATCTGCTGGGTAACGTTGCCTAACGTTATCCATCCTGCATAGGTACACGTAATCAAAGGTATCTAAACATCCTCCAACACATCACTGGGCAGCACAGCTAACGTCTGTTATTCTCTCTTTGTCTCAGCCCAGCAGGAGAACTGACTCCATGGCATTTTCCTCTAGCAGGGTCATTTGTGTTGCACTTCTGGGTTTCTTGATGCATTGAAAACGTACTTTAAGTCAAGCCCTGCACAGCATGACAACTGACGGAGTCATGTGAGTGAGTAATGGCAAGTCCTTAAAGTGCCCTGGGATGCATAGCACTCGGCATGCATAAATCACTCCTAAGAGCAACTGGAATAAAGCCTGTGACTGGCAGCGCAGGATCCTGAAATGTATCTAAAGTGCTCGGGAAGGCTTCGCAGTGACACAGCTCTCCCTGCACTGAAACACGCACATCAAAGCTCTGTAAGCCTGGTCGTCCATTCCCTTCGATACCTTTAAAAGAGAGCAAGACAGATGATATACTTTGCACTTAGTCTGTGTTGATGCAGAAAGAATAATTTTCTGGAATTCTTTTTTTATTACTATGAAAGTATCACCCCAAATATTTATGTTCATTCTTTTTCTGTTTCGGAGTGTTGAATTCTCCTGGCAGCGTATTTATTTTTCCTAATACCACTAAATACATATGGAAAGCTGACTGAAATAACCAGATGTCAGAGGTGATGGGAAGCGTCAGAAGGAAGAATGCTCCTTGGGCTACCAAGGAGAGCTGAGTGGGTCAGAGAGCCAAGGCTGTCGTTTTCTTGCTTCAAGATGCCATTTCAAACCCAGCCCGAATGAAGAACGAGCCTTAAGTAACTGTCCATGAGAAATGAACTGGCAATGTATGCCTGGCTAATAGCCGGGAGGCCTCTACAGCACCAAACACACGACAGTTTACATGGATTTGTAACCCCTCTGCCTTCCAGCAGGCAAAAATGGGTCTGCCGCAAAAACACCGCGCTCACGAGCACATCTGTTTTTCTCGGTGCTCTGCTACCTTGCTGCTGGCCTGAGTAATGAACCCACTGGTTCTGGCATGCCAGGACATTTCCCAAGAAATTGCTACTACAAGGTAAGAAAGAGCATCACAAGTACTAGCTCCCATCCAAAACACTACAGCCTGACCCATCGCTGGGTTGTACCAAGGACCGCAGAGCCCCAAAAGGAAAGCGCCACTTTGGAACAGGACCGATTCCTAAAGAGTGCTCAGGTCCATGCACAAGAAGAGGACAACAACGTTATTTTTATCCCTTCCCCACTGGCAGAAGGTTCGTATTTCAGCAGGTATAATTAGTGCCGAGATTGCAGAGCTGAGAAAAACAAGCAAATGTCAGCAGAGAAGCCCCAACAAGCCAGCGGGGAGACATACCATGCAGACATCAATGGGACACGGCCTGGCCAGAAACAGCGCCCTGCCAGGGAGCCACGCAGGGCTACCGCAGGAGTGAGGACGAGCCGGGCATCAAGGGTGGCCCTGTGCAGGCTGGTCCCTCACTGAGGGGGGCAGCCCCAAAGGGCTGAACGTGGGATGCAGGGCTGGTAAGAGGGTCCTTTGGTGGCACCACAAGGGGCAAGCCAGTACCAGGGTGCCCAGCCAGAAGCAGACAGGGCCAGAGCCAGGGCTGCAACATGGCGCCAAGGGGGTCCAGCCAAGAGACAGGGCTGGAGACAGGCCCACCAACAACCCCGTGCAGAAACAGGCTAGGGCCCTGGGCTGGCCTGAAATAGGCTCCCAAGCCCATGGTTTGGGTGGGGAGCCCAGGTGAAGTCAGTCAGGGCCATTAAGACCCACTAGTGCCCTCAGGGTCCCCCTCAGGTCTTTTTTGTTGTTGCTTCTGACTGTGGTGGCTAACTGGGCTCTAGCACATGTCTCCCCAACAGGCCATGCAGCAGAAAAGCAGTTATACAGCCCTTCAGGCTGAACACCCTCTGATGGTAGCGGGGCTGCTTCAAAGGGACCGGTCCTGCCCTCGGACACAGTTCTTGCTTTGCTCTCCGCAGCAAAAAATCCACTCTGCCCATCATTTCAGCCCCTGGAGGAGAGGGAAACACGGGCTGTAAAGGAAACATTGACTGTACACTGAACATACTTCACTGGCCCCTTGGGAAAAGTAACTTTGCCAGTTCACAGCATGTGGGATCAGCAGGCGGATTAAATCAGGTCCAGTTCAGACTCACCCCTGACTAACCACATGGTCTCAAAGACTTTTGCTGGCCAGTCTTTTTAATAGGGCTCCCCTTTTGTCACGTTGCTTCCATTAGGAGCCTTAATTGGAGACAGCAGATGATGCTCCTAGCAGTGGCCCAGACCCCAGCTGGGCTCAATTACATTTGTAGGTGACCTGCACCTCTGATAGTCAGGCCCGAGTGCCTCACATCAGGCATTGAAATTAGTACATATACACAGCTTGCAGGACTAGAAGTTTTAACTCTTCTGATAGAAAGCATATGATATAATGAACTCTAATTTTTCTCATGCTATGGGTGACCCTAGAATAAAAGAAGCTCTGACCTTCATGAGTAAGTTTGTTCTACATTTCGCCTCCCTTGCACACAGACTGAAACCTTCTCATTCCAGCTATAGATTGTTTCTTCTTCAATACAGTAAATTTTTTGAACTTTGTCATTCTTCGGCTCCAGTGAGAAAAACGATGCTCCATACGGTCATTTTTGCTCCACCAGCAGCCCCACTGCCCCTTGATCAAAGCAGCACTGCAGAGCTGCAAGGGCCACGTCCAGCAGCCAGAAACGCAAAGGCACCACTCACTGCTGGAGCAACGCTGCTCTCTGCTGGGGAACCAGCGCATGTGCATGCTGGTGCCTTCGCAGCTTCAGCCTGCTCTTTTTGGGGGGTGGGGGGTGTCAGAATAGCATACCTAGGCTGGGATAATCCTTTTTTTATGTTTACCGAGTAAAGCAATGCTTATGTTTAAGAGGCAACCGGGTAGGGAGCCTTCATACAAACGTACATACATGCACAATTGCCTTCCAACCATTGCATGCTTAGCAGGAGAGATCAAAAGCAGTTTTCACCATGTAGAAATAGTCACCCTTTAACATAGCTCCAACGTGCTGCTGGTTTGCTTCCCTTACATATACACACACAGGAGACAAATGGCCCAACCCTCCTTTCTTGCCCCGAGGGCCTTATTCACTTGCTCTCAGAGTCTTCATCCCCTCTTGGCTCCCATCACAAGCAGGACCAGGTCTCTACCTTCCTCCCAGCTGGATTTCTGCTCCATCTGGACAGCCTTTGGTCCACCTTCTCCAACGGCTCCCACTACCTATTCGGTTTTCAACATTTTAGCACTGAAGTAGTGTCCTGAGGCAAGGCAGGAGCCTCTAGACCTTTCTCACTCTGCTGCTCATCAGCCCTGAGCATCTACAATGGTCTTCAGGGGGGTCAGCCTCACAGGTGCCCACCGCTACTTGCTGTCAGTTATGCTGTTACAGTTGGATCTGGTCGCTGAATAAGATGTTTCCCTTTCAAGCACCTCAGCCCTTTCATGATTTCTACACATCCCAGCAAAACTATTGAGTTTTCCCCTAATTGCTGGTTTTGGGAGATACCCCTGGAGATTTGAGTGTTTCCCATTTTTCCCAGCCATTCCCTGGAGGAGGTACCGCACAGGCCAAGTCCAGGAGAAGATAAGATTTCCATGTCTTCATGGAAAGAGTCTTGTGACTCTTGCTCTTACCCTCACGTCTGCTTTCGTGGCACAGGAAACCTGCCTGCAGCCAGTCCCTGTGCAGTGAGGGGTCTTGCAGCACAAAGCCCCCACTTCCCCATGTCTGGTTCCCTTTCCCTGGCCAGAAAGCCACTCTGCCACTGTATCCTCAGTCAAGCTGTCAGCCCTTAAATCCCCTGCTCCACACACCTGAAATGTGTCCCCTGTAGAAAAAGAGTCCAGGATTTTGCTGATAATGGTCGATATCAAAGGACGAAGTTGCAGAGCCGGCGAATATCCTGAGGCGACTGCCAGCTTTAATTGTTTTTTCCGCAATGTCTGTCCCACACCCCTTCCCTGGCATCTGCACCTAGCACCCTGCTGCAGGTCTCTGGTCCTCTTTTACAAACTCAGATGGCCACAGCATGCCCCTGATCTTCCCATTTTCACAGGCCGTGAACTCAGCCACATCATACCTTTGAACTGCTTGATGCTCTCTGGTGTTTGTTTCCCACCTTTCTGCCTCCATGTGCTCTCTGCCTCCTCATGTGGGGCTTTTCACCCGTGCCACAACATCTTTCTTACTTGTACCATGGGCAAAATTTGCTGCAGTTTGGCTTTTTAGCATGTGCATCGTGTAGTTGAGAAGCAATTCTTGTTTTTTCAGAAGGCCTGAAGTTTAAAACATTAAATTGCCCTCAGTGGCGTTGGAAGAAATTGGTGCCTGTGCAGCTGGTTGATTGAATATGGGCTGCTATGGTTGACCGTAACTCCACTGGTCAAAACCAGTGTAGGTATTGGGTTTTGAGTTATAGCTCAATCCCATGTCCTAGAGAAGATCACCTAAAAGCAGAGTCCTAGGTGATCTGTGATATGACACTGAATTGAGCTGTAACTACAATACTTTTGGAATAATTGGCGTCTTCAAGGCATATCTGTGTGTTCAGTAATAAAATGATTTAAGGAAACCATGTGCAAACAGTTAAGATAGGTGCACTGGTATGAAAAAAAATCTGTCCATGGTGTTCTCATCTGAGGTACCACAGCTGTCTTCCTGATCAATGGCGATAGTATGTTCTCTTCTGGAGGCAGAGAGGGGTCAGGGTCAGGACTCAGGGGTTACGGTCAGGGTCAGGTTTATGGTGAGGGGTCAGGTGTCAGCTGTCATGGGACAGAGGCCATGGAATGAGGTAAAAAGTCAGGTGTCGGGGTCAGGGTCAAAGGTCAGGGGTTGCGGGCCAAAGGTCAGGGGACCAAAGGTCTGGTGTCAGGGTCAGGGGTCACGATTCAGGACCAGGGGTCACAGTTCACAGTTCAGGGATTAAGGTCAAGGGTTATACGTCAGGGAGTCATGAGTCGGGGTCAAGGGTCATGTGTCAGGTGTCAGATGTCATGGTTCAGGGTCTAAGGTCAGGTGTTGGGGTGAGGGGTCACAGGTTGGTGTCAAAGGTCACAGGTCAATGTCGAAGGTCAGATCAAAAGTAGCTGGTTTGGTCAAAGGTCACAGGTCAGGTGTCAGGGGTTGGGGTTAAGTGTCAGAGTGAAAGGTCAGGGGTCATGGGTTGGGTGGGGGGTCAAAGTTAATTGGGGATCAAAAGGTCAAAGGTAATGGATAAAGGTTAAAGGTCAAAGGTCAAGATCAGCAGTCATGAGTCAGGTTAAAGCTCAGAGATCGAGATCAAGAGTGAAAGGTCATGGGTCAGGTGCCACAGGTCGGCTTGGGGTTAAGGGGTCAGGGGTCAGGGTAAGCAGTTGGGATCAGGGTCACAGGGTGGGATCAAAGGTCAGGGCTGGGATTTGGAGGTCAGGTGTTGGGTCAAAGGTCACAGGTCGGGATCAAAGGTCACAGGTCAGGACCAAAGGTCGGGTCAGAGATCACAGGTTTGGGTCAGGGGTCATGGAGCAGGGTCAAGGGTCAGGGTAAATTGTCAGGGGTCAGGGTCAGGGGTCAGGGTCACTGTTCGGGGTCGGGGGGGTTTATGCCTTTGGGCAAGAGTTTAAACACACATTCTGATGGGTTTTCTGCTTGCCAAAACAGTGATCGTTTTGCACAAAACGTAGGTAATCCTAGCAAGACGCTTTCTACTTTGACCAAAACTGCTGTGTTATTAGAAGATTAGATTCTCAAGTGTTGTAAGCCTGCAAAGCTTTGCTGATATCACCACGAGGTGATTTACTCCAGATGAGAATTTGGAGTAACATTTGGGGGCTAGAACATTTGGGGGCTAGAACATTTGGGGGCTTTCAGGTTGAGTTGGAAGAGTCTATTTGATGATCAGACATCCATTTTAACAGGTATCAGTTTGATTGAACAGTCCAAAGACAGTCTGTCAGCCGGGAGTCTGACAGGAAGAGATGGATGGACGGATGAAAAATCAACCAGAGATGGAGAGGGAGAAAGGTTTTGTTCCTTTGGGATTTCCAAAGAAAGATCTAAAAAGAAACATGGCTTGGGAAATTGCTCAGTAGAAAGTTAAATACCTAGCGGACTAGAGATTCATCCCAGTTTCTGTTTAAGTGAATGGAAAGACTCACATTGGCTTCACTGAGCGATGGCAAGAGCCCAAAGTATTCAAACACGGCCAAGGGCTCTCAGCAGATAACCTCGGCGTTGGGACTGACTTCTCTGGCACGTCGCTAACATCTCTCCTTTGGGATAGGCATACCATGGTGCAGAGATCTCTTCTGTCGCGCACACAACGTGGGAGATCTGCTTACTCCTCTTTCCCTCCATGCACATGACCTTGTACTTGCTGAGCAGGCGAGCGTTGGGGACTCTGTTGTCACTTTGCTGAACATTTGTCCCCTGACTGCTCCTTTCTTATTCCTTGACCTTTTACAGACAGGGTTCCAGCTCTCTCCTGCCCCTTCACAGCGAGACTCTACAGCATTACAGGCTGCTGATGGGAACACTTTGGTGGTCACTGTCTTAGGAGGCCAAATTCACTGCCTGTTTGTAAAACGCTGCTGGAGCCAGTTTTAGAAACACAGTTTTTTATCATCCTTATTCACTCCATTCCCCAGCGATTAATCAAAAGAGATTCAGTCTTTCTCTTTGCCTGCGCCATAGCTCCAGACAAACGACTTGGAAATTTCCATCCATCTGCACTTGGAAATAGTGGAAATTGCCATTTTTGAAAGGGGTTAATAAAATCTCAAACAGAGAGTCCAGCAGAACATTTGAAACATTTGCCAAATCCTTGCAGCACGGCTGAAACACTAGCTGTCCCAGGGAAGCATTTTTACTGAATCTCTTCACGTCAAATAAAACACACCTCTGGGTAAGCTTGTGTTTCAGTATTTTTAATAAGAGAAGATATTATACCCCTGCTGAGGAAATAAGGATTTAGCATTTCGGAATGGACTGCCAAAGAAAGGGGGGAGGTATTAACAGAATCCTCTTCAGGACAAAAATGGGGAAAACTTCATCAGAGCGAGAATTTTGGCAAATCTGGAAAAGGAACATCAGTCAGTAGCTTGGGTGGTAGGAGTAGCAATCCTAGCCTACCAAATTCCCATGGGATTTGATTGGAATGAAAAATTAGACAAACGTATTTAACTGGGCCTGAGCGATGATTTTTTTTTTCCCTGACTTGCTCATCCAGTTCCTCGAATGATTCTTGTCGCCTTAACCGAAAGCGGAGGAGAAGGGAGCGCCAGGAAAGCAGGGTCTGTGCCGCGGGCTCTTTACATACAGAAAACCCTGAAAGCCTTACATCAGTCATCTTTTATTTGTCCTCCTGAGATCTTTTGGGGACTTCAAGTAGACTAATTGAACTGGCCTTATTCCCAAACCAAAATGGAGTCTCCGAAAAGATCTCGGATAAATTTGGATGCATTCATTCTCCTGTTTCTCTTCCAGCCATGTCTCCTTTACCTCAGTAAAGTCCTGAACGGATCTTAAAGATAGACCTCCATTTTTTAATTGTTTTTTTGAGTTCCCCCGGGCTGTGAGATTTGAAAGTAGAAATTGTCTGGTTTCAGCAGAACAAAGGAGACTAAAGAGCTACCGGATCCAGACGTGCTTCAGGTTGTGTCTGCCTGGGATGGGTGGAAAGAAGAGAATTGCCTACAGGAAGATGTGGAAGGGCTGATGATGTGGGGCTGCGTTCCCAAATCAGGGTGATGGGTGCCATTCTGAACAAAGGGCTACATGTGGAAAGGGGAAAGCCATCCCAGTCCGGGATGCGAGTATAGTGTATGGAGAGCTGCTGGAATATGCTTGGAGGTTAGCTTGAAGCAGTGAATCTGGACGAAATGCTACAGTTCATTTTTCATCCTGAAAGGCCTGCTTCTGCTTGAAGGCCTTCAAGTGCTCACCAGTTTTGCCTCCTCCTCAAGCTACGGATCCATTGGATTCAAGACACAAATAAGCATCAGCTGCTCAAGCTGAAATGCTGCCGCATGGGGTGTACAAACACATTGTGCAAAGAGGCAATTTGCCCAACTGGTTCTGAAAACCCGCTCTGTGAAGGCTGGGCCTCTGGGTCTGAATAAGCTGCACTTCAGCTGTAGGGACAAAATGATGGTTCTTCCAAGGAAGAAGTGCCACGGGCCAGCAGGCCTCTCAGAACATTTAGGAGAAGTCTTAGGGATTCTTGAGATTGTGCCTAAAAGCTTGTGGTTTTGCAAAGGCGTTGTAGGAGCCAGATACCACCAGAACATGGAAGTGCACTGGCTGCGGCCCCGTTCCTCCAGGAATTCCTCCTGGTCCAGCCACCCTGGCGTAGGCCCAGTGCCAGTGGGTCTTTGGGAAGTTGAACCAGCTTTGCCATGCAGAGGGCCTGTAAAATAAGGTGAAAGCATTCCCAGCCATGTCAATTCCTTAGCAATGGACTTCAAGGATTTTCCAGTTCTTTCTACAGTTTTTTTCATGAAATTGGAAACATTACAAATCTCCCTTTCAAATGCATTTTTCATGACCGTGTGAAAAAAAACCTAGTTAATGTGGTTTACATTTTTTTCTAGTAATGAGCATACTATTAAAATATGCATGTCTCAAAAGAGCAGAGTGATCATCAGGCTTATTATTCAGAGGCAGACAATAGCAATATTAATGAGGCTCAGACATCTGTCAAATTAATCTGCAGTTTAAAGTTCAGGAAACAAAGGCAGGATTTAGTTTTTCTCACTGTGATTTCCCATTTCTGTCAAAATCTGAGTGGCTGTGAGTTGCTGAGAAGAGATTAATTTATATTTTTCAAGAGTTTATATAACCATAATGATGAGGAACTTACTTAGAAAAGTTGATCTAGTGGGTCTTTAGAGAAGACTCTCCCTGATCTTGCCCCTTCGGCACGTGAAATCCAGAGCGGTTCAAACAACATAAGCTTGTGGCAGAAACGGGACAGGTTGATTCCATGGGCGTGCACCAGTGTGTAGAAAAACTCACGTGCATTCAAATTCAAGGGCTATCCCCTGTTCCTCTCCCAGAAACAGGGGTTCACTCTTGCCATCATCTCAGGGCTGTCCCTCTGTCCGCTTGCCAGAGCTCAGATGGTTGCGAGGGGACAAGAACAGCCTGGGACTCATTTCATAGTGTAGAGTTGAAGGCAAAATGTGACTGTTGAGGATGAAGCAGGGCATTAGCATACCGGGGTGTTTTCTTTCCTGCCTCACTCATTCTCCAAGGTTTTCTTCTCTTCACCAGTTTTACGTAACTCTACATCTTGCATGAGGGAGGATAAAGTCAGTATGGCTGCAGAGTTTAGGATGAGCATCTCCATCTCCAGGGCCACGAGAGGCTGCTGCAATGCACATTAGCACTGCCCAGAGCAGCCTGGGGCTGCTGGAGCCAAGGGGATGCTCCTGTGATCCCCCAGCAGTCCTCTCACAGCCTCCTGGTGAACAGGCTGCCTGTGCAGTGAATGTACGCACGAGTCCCGTCCCACTGGAGAATTGAGGAAAGACGGGTTGGAAATATGTTGCGCGCATAGAGCAGGTCCCACGCTTTGCATGGAAGGTTTGGGGCTGCCATTTGTTTGCAGTTTCCTTGGCAGGGTCTGCCAGGTGTAGAGAGAAGCATGGGTCTAGCATCCCTTCTGAGAGGTGAAAGTTAATGGTGGGTGGGTTATAGGCAGCGTGCCTGGTATAAACAGTGTCCTGCTGTACCCAGTAAACACTAAGCTAAAGCTGCATGAGGTAATCCCTGTGGGGTTTGGAAAGCTCTCTCTTCTGTCTGGGAGAAAATAAGTGGTTTACCTTAACTTCCAGATGTTTAGAAAAGATGATGCCACAAACAGGTTAACGGGATCATGGAAGACAAGAAACCGACGGACAGCTTCTCTTTGTACAAAAGGTGCCTTCCTCTCCAACTCTTCTCTCGTCCAATGCTGCGTACCTGAAACAGCAGAGTGCAATAAATTAATGAGCCTTTGAAAACTCTCCCGTTGCTGAGAGAAAAGTTTCCACCAGAGTACCCCCCTCCATTACCACCAGTGAAATGCTGTCAGTTTGAGCTTTGCATCCTTTCAGTCTGTTACAAGGGTTTATGGGATTTCTGCTCTTTGATGGCTGCTTTCATTCTCTGCTTTCACTGCATGATGTAATTAATCTAGCTTTTTCGTTTGTCTCCAGTAAAAATAAGTGAAATAACAAAGAGGTTCAAACGCAGCAAGTCAGAAAATCCTTGACAGATCTCTTCAACAGCTGTGTGTTTCACAGGGTTGAGAGTATGGTCACCAGGAGTGCTGTGGAAGAGTCTACGCAGACAATCAGCTCACAGGTATCACAGGCCTGGCATGCCTTTGAGATCAATCTGATCTCGCAGGGCACGTCTGCAGCCTGGCGAGGCTTTGGACTCGTGGTCATGGGAACAGAGAAGAGGTTCCTCCAGCACTGTGTGCAGTGCTCTGCCTCCAAAATAGGCTGTGGGTCGTGAAGGCAGTGAGGCTTGTTGGAAAAAGGCAGTAACATTGGTTAGGTGGGTTCTACACACATCTTGTAGATTTTTCCTTTGGCACAATGCAGGAAAATGGCTCCCCGTCTCGAGGAATGCAGTTGCTGGTACAGCCCTGGTTTTGCAAGTTGACAGGGAGTCAAGCGCTGCTCGTACACGTGTGCGGCGTTGGCTTCTGAATTCAGTGCAGGCTATTTGCTGTTTGGACATATTGCCACGAGCATGCATCAGACTGCTCGAGGCGCTGAGAGAGAATGGAGATGGCTCACCGGGTCCAGCCAGGCTGTAGCCATGCTCGACACGCGCCTCTCGCTGTGCTGTACAAAACAAGCTGCTGGGAGTTTTCTACCACGAATACTTGCGTCAGAAGACACAGGCTTATTGAAACAGGTTTTTTCACAGGGAAAACTTTCAAAAGCAAAGTTCTTCTGGGGTTCGGGAATGAATTTTTACTCAAAAACCATTAGCGTGTCTTTGAATGGATAATTAACTGTTACCTCTTTAAGAAGCCAGACTAACCTGCTCCTAGCAAAAAGATCTTTGAAAAATTGTGTCATCCACTTGGAAGAGTCTCAGGGGATTTTAAACTCATCTTTACCTTCATTAATCTCTGCTAGCAATGCTCTTCATGTTGGCCTTTTGGTTGCTGCTTATGTTCATGGGTGCATTCCTTTAAGTATTATTCAGGCTTTTGCTAGGAGTACTTGAATAGATACAAGAAGTTGTAATTCTTGTGTTGTTTACATTTGGAGTACCTTTAAATTGACTTTGAAGCAAGATCCATTCAATCTACTTACAGATGTGGTTTCACCTGGGAAGAACTGCTGTGAAACCAAGGTTGAAGTACTGCTCCTAGTTCTGGAGTTCAGACCTCTGGAAGTAAAGATAGTCCTGCTACTTCTCCTGCCAAGGGAGAGCCACTGTGACGGACGAGTTTGGATAGAAATATTCTGAGAAGTTCAGGCCCTGTGTCAAGTGAACGTGTGGGGTTATTTGATAGTCCTGGTCACGAGCGTATTACTCTGACTGGCATTATTTGAGTGATGTAAGCTCAAAGTTCTCTGAGATCCCCTACTGAACTCTCTGTTGAGCAGCAGTAAGACAGCTGTCAGAAAGGGATGCCTGCTAGCTGCCATCATCAGCTCAACACTAGCCACCTAGCAGAAGAGAGATCTGTGCTCCGCTACTCATCAGCTCATTTTATTGGCCTTCTGCGGGTTTTTCAATTTTGTTGTGCAAGTGAATGAATAAGAAAAATTTTGTCCAGCAGTCTCCACACAGAAGTTGGCAGCCAAGACCTCTTGGGCTCTAGTCCCTCATCTGACACCCAGTGCATTTCTGTTTGAGCAAGTCACTCAGTTTCTTTGTGTTACGATTTCCCCTTCTGTACAGCTCTGTGCACACACTGACTGGTTTATTCATCATCTCATAGGGATGCTGCGAGGATTAGACTCCTTTAGGGAAGAAATAGCTGAGAGGGAAAATGCCTTCCTACTGCTGAACTTGATTAAAACTTGATTATTCTATACATTTTGTACAACTAGGAATATAGTGTTCAGAAATAGATACATTCTTCTTTCTTCTGTCTTTCTAAATTCCACAGGGAACAGTCCAATAGTAGCCACTTTTCCTGCTAAGCTGAACAAGCAAGTGCATTTTTTCAACATTTCTAAACACGTTTTTAATACCTTCTGTCCTGCTTACCTTTGCTTACCGTGGGAATATAATGGAAAAGATCTAAGTTCATTGTTTAGAACAACGAGCGTCAAAAAAGGTGTTAACTGTAGACTCCAAATATTTCTCCAGTTAGGAAAATAAATAATCATGAAGACGTGGTTATCTGTGAAGGAAATGATGAGACCCAAGAGAAGACTGCGACTTAAATAGTGTCTGAACACAAGAAGTCATAGGAGTGGGAAAGGGGTTGGGAGCAGATCAATGTGTAATGGTTAATGCTTGGGAGAACAGAATTTGCAGCCACTTCAAGGGCCTATTGGGGTTAGCAACTTGCAGAAGGTAGTTAATTTTTCTGTTGCTTTCAAAATACAGTCTGCAATTTGCATGGACAACAGAGTGACTGAGTGGCTTTAACTATAAACACAGTTTCTTACATAATTACGGCTATTCTCTTCATTAGAAAGTATATCACCTCGTAAAAGGCCATATATCATCAACTGTTTGTAAGAGTTCCTAAGCACACGGAGTACTGATGACGGTGGGTCAGATTTGGAAAGGAATGAGAGAGCCTAAGATGCTGGCAAGCACTTAATGCAGGACAAATCTCTACACTGACTAGACCCCCATACTTACCTGAGGAGCGGACAGGCAGGCATCTGTGTTGGGTTTGTGTGGCGGGGGTTGGTAGCAGGGGAGGGCTACAGGGATGGCTCCTGTGAGAAGCTGCTAGAAGCTTCCCCGGCTCCAAGATGGACCTGCCTCTGGCCAAGGCCGAGCCCATCAGCGACGGTGGTAGTGCCTCTGGGATAGCGTATTTAAGAAGGGGAAAGAGACTGCTGAAAAAAACCTGCAGCGGAGAGAGGAGTGGGATGTGAGAGAAACAACCATGCAGACACCGAGGTCAGTGAAGAAGGAGAGGGAGGAGGTGTGCCGGAGCAGAGATTCCCCAGCAGCCCGTGGTGAGACGGCAGGCTGTGCCCCTGCAGCCCATGGAGGGTTAACGGTGGAGCAGAGATTCCTCTGCAGCCTGTGGAGGACCCCACACTGGAGCAGGTGGCTGGGCCCGGAGAAGGCTGTGACTCCGTGGGAAAGCCCACGCTGGAGCAGTTTGTGGAGGACTGCAGTGCATGGAAAGGACTCGCGTCAAAAAAGCTCGTGGAGGGCTGACCCCTGTGAGAGGGACCCCATGCTGGAGCAGGGGAAGAGTGAGGAGTCCTCCCCCCAAGGAGGAAGAAGCGGCAGAGACAACGTGTGATCAACTGACCGCAACCCTCATTCCTGTCCCCCTGTGCCGCTGGAGGCGGAGGAGGTAAAGGTATCGGGAGCAAAGCCGAGCCCGGGAAGAAGGGAGGGGTGGGGGGAAGGTGTGTTTTTAAGGTACGGTTCTATTTCTCATTATCCTACTCTGATGTGATAGGTAACAAATTAAATTGACTTCTTTTTTTCCCCAAGTCGAGTCTGTTTTGCCTGTGGCCATAAGTGGTGAGTGATCCCTCCCTGTCCTTGTCTCCACGCAGGAGCCTTTCCTTGTATTTTCTCCTCCCCATCCCACCAGGGGGGAGGAGTGAGCGAGCGGCCGCATGGTGCTCTGTTGCCGGCCGGGCTTAAACCACAACAGCATCAGTTGAAAACTGGTGAGAACAGTGCTCGTTTCGATAACCAGCAGTACGGATGTCCACACGGGAACTTCTGTTCCTGCACTCCATGTTCAGCACTGGAGGAGTCCACCTTCTGTGCGCTAATTCCTCCAGCTTGTACCAAGAACATCCTCAGCAATATTTAAAGAACAATTTAACCTAAGGCCAGCTGTGATGCCTGTCAATGCAACAGCTGCCTCTTTTTCAGCCCTGCTCCTGCTTTGGCTCATCTAGTAAAGTCTATGGAGTACAGTAAATAACTCCAGGCCACGAGAGCATTTTGTATACAGAAGGAATTCTGCAAGAAATTGTCAAGTTGGTTCCAAGCTGACTGAAAACAACATAAAAACAATCTAATGTTTATAGGAGTTGGACGACTGCAATATTTGCAATCAGATACAGTGTCACCAATTAAAAATAAATTCATTCCCTTTCTTAGTTTTTAGGTGCTCTTCTACACTGAGGTCATCTGCCCGATGTCACCATGATTTACTGAAGAGAGACACCTCCTTTACACCTTTCCCAGCTCTAGAAACCGTTAAAAAGTAATCCTCCTGACAAGCCAAAAGAGATAAAGAGAACTCCTAGCTTGCTGAGTTGTTGCCAGCAATCGGTAGCTTGCCTCGACTTGGCAGTCAATGCAATTGTTAGGTTAACCTCCTTTTTAGCACATCCCCAGCTCCAGCTTTACCCTGCTAATGACGTTAAAAGGTTGCATGCTTACTGTGTTTTTCTTCACAGAAATTATTTTTCAAAACACACTTTTAAGGAAGTTTCACAACCAGGACTGGTGGATCCATCCTTGCTATTGATTCTGTGATTCAATTACAAAACCAGGTAAATAAAGATTCAGGAAGTTAGCAGTACCAAGGGATCATCTTAGAACAACATTTACATGACTGCCTTAGAATGGAAATCATAGGTGTTTCTGCAATTTTACCACAGAAGAGGAGTCGTGCCTTGGATTCAGAACTTCAGAAAGCAGGATCTGGGTTCACATAACTTACCTCGATTACTTTAGTGTCTCTTAAAAAATGAACTAGATAAGCCTACTTGTCAGTAGAGGCATTTTCAGGAAAATTCAAAACAGGACAGCAGTGTTTGTGCTCAGGTCAGTCTTTTCTGGCAGGAATACTGTGAGATGTCTCTGAAATAATAAGGTGTTTTTTTCCCCGGAATAGTCACTGCAGGCCTTAAGGTTATTGTGGTTGGCATTTACAAAGACTTTATTTTTGAAATGGTGCCACAAGTCATTATATGCTCTCCTAGGGCTGTGGGCTGGACTGTGCTAAAAAAAGGACCTATGTTAGTGACAAAGCAGTGACTGCATGTGCCAGTGGCTTAACCTTGTCTTTGCAAATGATCCAGTCTTTTGTAAACTATTTAAAAGCAGCTGTGGGTTGGATGCTTCTCTCAAGTACACTGCTGCAGTAGTCTGAAACTCAAAAAAAGAAGGACTAACCTCTCTCCCTGATGTGAGGTTGGGACTGCAGTTAATCAGATTTACTAGGTGCCTTTAGATTTCACTGATGCAAGTCAAAATAAGAAAAAATCCTCCTTTTGTTTTTTTTAAGCTTCAGCAGGAACTTTGTGTTTTGTCACAGTAGTGCCCAGGGGCATTGCTATAAAGTGTGTGAACATGCAGCTACGCTAAAGCCCCTGGTCTGGGGTGAGTATTGGTGGCCACCTGCAGATGGTATCCAGGCCAGCCTCACTCTCCTGCAGGTATTTTGTATCGGAGTTCTCAACACAAGGTCCTTATTCAGTTGCTAGATGCTTTCATTTTTCTCTTATGACAAATGTGATCCTGAAGTAGACTGGAAGAAGGAGGGCTTCAAGATAGCTCAGCTCTTCCTGTGGAGGAGGTTGTAGACATCAAGTATGTTCCTGTGGAGAGACAACCGGACACGTCTGGTTCGGTGTCCTTGTCACGTGGAGGAAAGTACTAGACATCGGTAGTTTGCTGTTAGATTAATTCCCAACACAGCTAGCCAGAAAAACGTTAGCAGAAGGCGGTGGTCCTATGGCAGCATAAATCCAAAGTGAAAGGAAAAGCTGTACCAGAGTGAATATCACTGCAAGGTGGGATGTTTTACCAAGTCCATTCTCACCCTGCCAGTTGAAATCAGCCAAACAGTAAGGAGTAGGAAACAGCCAGCAAGTATCTACAATAGCTATTTTCAAAGTATCGGCTCTAAATCAAGGACTGGCAGTGGCCATTTCGAAGAGGTGTTGGTCTGAGGCAAGGGTAGATCACAGAAGAAATATCTGTAACTCTCATCACTGTGAGTATGGTTTTATATGACACTAGATCAGAGAGGCCTGAAGTGATGTGTTCAAGGAGGATTAATAAGTTAGAGAAGTCAGCAATAAATCTGGCAGACAAATTCAAAGTTATCTGAAAACCCAGCATGGAAAAATCATGCCTACTGGAGAACTTTCTATCCATAGGTGCTCATGGAAGTGCCCAGAACAAGTAAAGAAATAATTTTTATGCTCATTTCGGACAGAGAAGGTGTATTGCATTTTAAAGCCACTTCCTTCTGTCAGGTAACCCAACATCCAAGTGGGAATCTGGCCTCAGATGCAGCAGATGTAGTAATTTGGGCTACCATTTTGCCAGTGTGCTACTTTACTTAAAGTACAGAGATGGTTCCTATATTTTGAAATATTTAAATATTTTGATATTGTAGTAACAATGTTGGAGCCAAGATGATCCAAGGATATAAAGAAGGAAAAGTTTGTAGGAGGGGATGTTATCACTTGGCATAAGAAAAGCTATCACCTCTCTCTGTGAACCTTGCTCTGTTGAAAGGCTTTCACTTTTGAGTTGTTCCCACACATACATCTCAGGCATAATCTGTCCTGAAAAAGAAGTCTGTAGAGCTATCATCGAGTAACATGGCCAGAAGGCTGCACTAATTTCCCTTTTGACCTAAACCGTATCATCTTCCACACCACCCTACAAAGGATCATCTGAGACTAGCTTTTTTCCTGCTATCAGTCTGTATCAAAAGGTTAAGAAAGTTCCAGTAAAGTGCCTAGAGCCCTAAGGAAAATACTCCCAATGAAGGCAGCTCTGCAGATATTTTAAATGTCAGGCACACAGATGTGACTTAATATCAAGTACAACATGCTTTGTTTTCTCCATCCATGTTATTTCATTTTAGTGGAAATCAGTTTGTTTCTTTCCCCCTCCCATGACATCCAAGTTATTGCTGGTTGGCATCTACATGCCACATACCTGTGCGGTACAATGCAAGAGCTTTTTTTAAGAGACCAAGATCATAATTCATCTCAGGGAGTTACCTGAATGCAGGGAGTCATCAGCCAAACACGCTGGAAGAACAAGACACGTGCAGTTATGCTGTACGGGGAATTTCTTGTTACGTGCACCACTAAGGCAGATTCAAGGGCCTTCATCATTTGGTCACTTGCCAGTCGGAGGCTCAAACGGGAAGACAGAGTTTTCCAAATACATCTTTTTTATCCTCCTTTGTCCATAACCTGAAAAATAACCAGGGATCACAGTTCTTATGGACTTGCAATGAGGTTTGTGTCCTCGTGCCACTAAGGGGCAGATCCACACAGAAAATGTGTTTGTGAATCTTGTCCCCAGTGAGTTTTGATACATCTCCCTCCGTCTGTGTCCTTCAGTAATCCTTGGACACTTAAAAACTTAACTAACTGGATCACTGGATTAAGAGCTCACTCTTTGGTATCGTCTATCTTGCTAATTGCTGTGATGAGGTGTCCTCAACCTCACTCCCTGCTGTGACTCCGCCGTTGCGTATTGTCTATCTGACCTTCTTAGATGTGTCCCACAATCCTCTGGGCTGATTCCCACGGTGCTTCAAAGTAAACATGCAGGAATGGGTACAGTGATTTATAGAGTGTTGCTGCGGTCGGAGGAGGACTATTGGCAGGTGACTAAGCAAGTCTGTTTCAGTGGCAGACCAGAGACAGTGAAAGGGAATAGGTTTATGACCCTCGGGCCATGTGTCATGACCTGTACTTTAAGACCTTCTGGCTTAAAATATCGCTGGAATGTACAAGGTCTTAGTAGGTGTGTTAAGAGATAGAAGATAGTAACATGTTTGCAACAAGAAAAGCAGACTTTATCTCACGCTGGAAAACACACTGAAAAGAGATAATAGAACGCCTACATGCACTGTAACTACTTTTGCTTTTCGAACCTGTCTTCAAGGCTTCTGTTGCCCTCAGTGAGCTTTGGAACAGCTTCTCAGATAAGGAGGCAAATCACCAGAGCTCAAGGAGAGAGAAAAGGGAATATTAGGACACATGGCATTCTTCGAAGTTCAAATACTGGGGGAAAAAAATATTAAAATTCTGTTGTTAGTGATTTTACTGGTAGCAAACTGGAGGTGTGCCTTTTCTAGAATGGCAACCACAATTCCTAATTTCTATGTGCCTTCCTGAACTTTGGTATTGTCCGTGGGTAGCTTTGAGCTGTACAGGCCAGGTGAATTTCCTACTGCGGGGACCCAATGGTTACAGTGAAACTATGTCCACTCAGTGCTGAAAGTGGGGAGCAGAGCATATCTTCATGGAACTGATATGAAAGATTGGAATCTGCATGGTGCCTCTGTGTGATAAATATCTATCCAAGCAGCGTTTAGCCTAAGCGCATTGAGAGAATTCTGTGAGGTTGAGTTTGGGCATTAAAGACTATGATAGATCTTTTTCCTCTTTGATCTTCTACAGTCCTGTGTATTTACAATGGGGAATCCAAGGGGAAAAAGATGAGGGACCCACAGATGATCACAGTTTCTCTGTGCTGACTAAAGGAAGCTTTGGCTCTTGCAACCAGATGCAGTGGCCTCAAGCTTGCTTGATGTTGTCTCATGGAGTGAAACCAACCTCTGGCAAGACCTACCATCAGTAGAACAAACAGGGTGAAGATACATATACTGCAGAGATCCCTCATGCGGAAGCCTATCTGATCAGTACCACGGCATTGTGCTGTAAACACTAATATTCAGTGAAAACACGCTGCAAAACACAGCAATGAAGAACGGGAGATCTTTGCACCATCCAACTTCTGCTCAGATCCACTTACTTGCAAGCAGTTAGAGGGGCTAATTTATATATGATTTGTTGACAAGCCTGGGCTTCACTGGGGAGAAGGGAGAAGGGTAATAAACGAGTGCCCTTTTAACCTTAATACTTAGGTAATATTTAAAGCCTTTCCATGTTGAAGAGAAGTCTAGAATACCTCAGGCAGAGGGAAGATACTGTTTTTCATGGCAACGTCTATGTTTTGAAAAGTATTTTCTCTTCTTTTGAAGTGACAACAACTCTACAGTATTTTTGCAAAACAAAAAAGTCTGTCTTCTGTCAATGTTTTATAGCTGCTGGGACCAGCATAGAAGGTAGGATGTGCAGCCTCCCATCACCGTGAGGTCTAATGCAGACCAGAGCTCAACAGCACGTGAGACAAGGACCGGCACCACTTCCCAGGGAAGTGTCGGAGCCTGGTAGCAATCAGCAAGGTGTGTTTTGTTTGCTTTACCTGGCCAAATAGTCCTCCTAGCAAAACATAATAGCATTTTAATGGAAAAAAAGTTTGGTGAAAATATTTTGACAGTTCTGTAAAAGTTCCTTTGAACTTCCAGAGACGGTATTATAGTGACATTGATATCAATTTGTATTTTTGGTTCTATGTTTTCGTATTATCATCGGAGTAATTTGCTAGAAATGGGACAAACGTTCCTTGGACTGCGAAAGACTCAATTAATCTTCCTTCTGTTTACCTCTTGACAGACTGTAACATCCATATTCAATTGTGAAGTGTTAAAATGCTTTTGTAATTTGTTTGTAATTTAATTTTGGTTTTGTAACACCGCCTTTGTTTCAAATTATCTTCTGGCTCACAGAATTTGCATGTCTGCCGTAGTTCTCTAGGCGTGGCTAATAAGCAACCTCCAAAGAGTCATGAGAAATTCTGTGGAAATAAACAGGAGAAATGTACTGTGAATCACCAATTAAATTAACATTAATTAGACAGATTATATGATTTTTTTTACAATGGGTCTTCTTTGCATAGCTTAGTGAGGATGTCTCTAGCAGGTTTTAGTGTTTTTTGTATTTTCCATGGCACATAATTTTTCAGCCTCTTGCAAACTTCACAAAAATTGAATTTTTAGATATATGAATATATGGAAATTGAACTGAAGTAAGAATGCACAAATTAATATTTATTAAGGTTTCCCCAGCCATGAAGAAAAGCTGTGGTTACAGTCTGTTCGCAGAGATGCATTTAGAGTCACTCTTTCTTGAAATAGAGCATCTGCATTGGGAGTATGACCTAATTTGAAGCTCACAGAGATTGAGGAACGATTCCATTCACTAACATGGAGTTTGAAGCCTCCACAGTCTCTACGTTCCTGTTCACTACTATTCTTATGCCGGACTTTCACTTTGTGAAATCTGTCTCTGGTGTCTCCAAACCAGTATTGATTGCCTTTCTGCTGGATTTGTTACACTGCAGCATTAGTTACTAGGCTTAGTACAGAAGGAACATTGTAGTCTGTGTTAAACAGTAGCTCAAACAACAGAATCAGTATAGTTTCTTTGAATTTTGCACTTAAAAATATTTGCTTTACAGTATTCATTCATCAGAGAATTCACAGATACTATTTTTTAAAAAAATAAAATCACATCTCTGGAAGTCTAAGATCCTAGTAATTAATCCTAATGAGATATAATTCTGATTAGTTTTTTTAGATTTCTGGACCTAGCAACACTTAAGCTGTATTTTATTAGGAACGTCATTACTCAGAGCATTGGAAAACATATTTTCATGATCCATTCGATACCCACAGTGAGCAAGAGAAATTTATCTCATTCCCTGTACATTTTTAGCAGACAACAGTTTTGGATCACAATGTGCAGTGGGGCAAACTGATTATATTAAGCATGTAGGAAAATAACATTAAGTTGTATTTTTCAGTAACATGACAGCAAGAAATACCTTCAAAGGACCCTTCCTGGAGTTTCTGGTTTTATCAGGGTATTTGGTCTCTCTGGTTCAGTGCCTAGTAAAAATAGTCCAGCTTTAATAAAGCACAGATGTTGACATACTCACTCACCTTCATCATTGCATGGATGCATTTCATACTGAATTTCACCTAAGGAATTTTAGACTTTACAGATAATAATCAAAAACACTTCTGGCTTCCCATTGGGATCATTGCTGTTTTTTCAGATCAAAGATGTCCCATCAACATAACGACTTGAGATGGAAAGTTGTGATTTTTTTTATGTACTAATGAAAAGATTAATGTGGCTTAAGTATGGTAAGTTTAGCACCTCTGTTCCTTAACCTTGTTTAGCCCTTATGCCAGTAGACCATATTTTTGCAATTCTTTCCTAAAATCCTTCTTTGTCCTTTGCTATCAGCAAGGGTAGTCATCTATAATAAAGTTAGGATTCTATTTCAATATAATTAAATATATTTCCTTGCTGAATACATTCCAAGCATTCCTTGGAAATACTTCCTTTTTCATGTATAGAAAGCCCGGTATGTTTAAATTTCAAACAGTACCATTAGTGCACAATCCAGTACTTTATTTCTAATGATACATCAGATCTGGAAATTCCTCAGTCAGTTCAAGACAGGCAAAGGGGCAAGTTTTCAAAGTAGCAAGCTGGAGGTACACCCGCAAAATCCGTATAATGGTTAGCAGATTTTTATACTTCACTTTGAAGATTTATCCCTTTCATACTGAGCATGCTCTGTAGACCATAATAGATTGTTAGCGCTGATTAAAAAGAAATCCCTTTCCAAAAGCATACCACCTTTAGAAGGAAGAATGGTTTAGTGTGGTTACTTTAATGGACAACTCAGTGAGGGATAGCTGAAAAGATAAAGGGAAATTATCCACTTCTGGAATCATGAGAGATTTGGATGTTTTACTCTCTTTTCTATTAATCCCTTGCAATCCTCACATACCAAATTAGAGGGAACCCCCATGAGACAATGGAACAAAGGAATAAATATGTTAATGACTTAAGTGTGTGAACATGGGAGTTAGACCAAAAGAATAAAGCAGATACTGAGACAATTTTTTTAACAAAAGTAAAAAAAAAAAAGCATGTGTATGTGAAAGAAAGAATACTGGTGGAAAGAGTGTCAGCTCTGGTTTACCTGCGGAGGGGATGGTGTTGAAGGAGGCCACAGCTGCAGTACCAATGCCATCACTACCATTTATCATTGTAGCACATAAGTACTTTGCTTATTTTCATTCTTCATTGCTGTTTTTGCAAAATTAGCAGGCTCTAACTGATTATTTCTTGGCTCTTTACAAAACATGCTATGTTCTCTGCAGTGTTAGGTTTGTAATGCAAGAGACCACAGAGTCACCAATGTGCAGGAAACTTTATTGTATGAGCATGGAAAGTTTCTTTCTCTCATGTTCATTTATCAGGGAGACTGGGAAGGATCCAGAGAGTCCGTAACAGATACCTGAGCTTCCTTTAAAAAAAGTGGTTCTCTTTTTCTTTCATGATTTTGCTGCTTAGGAGTAAATATCAGCAGTTCCACGACTAGCTGAGAGTGGACTTCACTAAAATACAATTGAGAATGAATAATTAAGCAGAAGCTTCATAGAGCACAATGTCATATGGGGTTCTCTATATATAACAAGGCAGGTAGACCATGGTGCTAAATGCAAGACTCAGCTCTACCTTGACTGTACTATCATGTTGACCAATGCAATACCCTCAAAATAAGGAGACAGATTTTGTCATTCTCATATGCTGGCTTCTGTCTTGTGCTTCCTTTAATGTTTCTTTTGTAGGCTGAATAGAGAGTAAAACAAAATAAAGGACTTAGCCTTCAAACCATTGACATACAAGGCTCTAGCACAAGTTCCCGTGACTGGAGTCCTTTGAGATCAGTCTCTAAGTGTGGTATTTTGTTTGTTTTACTTATTGTTACACATTTTTTCTGCATGTCAGTAAGTCCTACCACTGCTATGGCATTGCTTCAGCAGAACCAAGAAAGCATTTGGACGGTATATTTTAAATAGCACACAGTATTACACTGTTTATTGACTCCAAATATGTTAAAGTAGTAATAGTAATGACAAATAGTAAAGGCTATTATCCAGTGTATTGAGTTCAAATAAACCAGAAGAGTATTAGAAAACCCTACAGATCACAGGATCTTAGAAGATAGAGTTGAGAGCGCCCTTGCGAGATCACCTTACTCATCTCTCCACTTGTGATATGATCAAGTTCTTCTCAAAAACCTGCAGGGACAGATACTCCCCACTTTTTCTGGCAGGCAGTCCCATTGCTTCACTACCCTTCCATGAGAGAGCCTTTCCCAAGAGTCTGATCTGATTTTTCTTGCTGCAGTTTAAGGCTGCTGCATCTTGGTTTAGTGTCCTCGGAAATGGAGAATGGGCTTATCCTTCCTGTCATACCGTAGCCTTTCACACAGTTGAAGACTGTTAACATGTAGTATTCCATTCTGCCATCACCTTCCCGCAGTTCTCATTTCTTTAGGTGACTTACATTTAGACTGATTACTTTCGTTGGTTTCCTGTGCACTCTGAAATTTGTCTGCAATCTTCCTCTAAGTGTAGTGCCTAAAGCTGGACGCAGTACCCCACCTGGGGCTTCCCAATGCCAAGCAGAGTAGAAGGATTCCTTCCTGCACCTTGAATCAGAATCTTGTGTTCAGGTTTTTTGCTGTTCCTTGTAAATGATTTCATTATTTTGACAACTGAACAAAACAAAATCTGCATCCATTTGTTTTCTCCTGAAGGAATAGGAAATTTCTAATGAACTGTTAAAAGTTCACATGCAAGTAAGTTTAACAGCCATACTCTGGTCCCAGAAAAGTCTTTGGAAAATGAACTATTGTCTATAATGTGATCAAGATTTGGCCCTGAGTAGACATTAGTGCTGGATATAATAAATGAGTTTTGAAGTCTGTAATTAATTGAGGTACATGGCAGTTTGCAGGTTCATGGCTAACCTTTTGTCTTATTCCCCAAGAAGAAATTGAAGTGGGATGTGATTATCTAGCTCACAATAGCATGCAAGTCTTGGAAGAAACGCCTTCCTTCTAGGAAAATTAGAATAGGTCTGTTTGAGAGTCAGTCTTTTCTGCTATGCAAGGAAAACCCTAGCCTTGGATCTATAGGCTGTCCCTTGCAAAGAAGCTTAAATTTCCCTAACTGTGTAGTCCTTTACTTTGATCATGTTCCATGTGTACAAGACAATCCAACCAATCTGTCATTTGTGACTTAAACCTTGAGTGTTATGAATAAATGCTGTGCAACTGCTGGCTAAAGGACAAATCAGAACATTAAGACGATTAAGAGAAAGCAGAGCATCAGTCCAACTACAATAAAGCTAATATCATTCAGTCCACTGTAATTTAAAACAGCTGTCAGCTAGTTCTGGCTTGTGATATAACAGGCCAAATTCTTGGACACTGAGTTATTCTTAGAAATATGCATACAGGCATTGGCAAGTCATGCTGCAAATTGCCTGTTGCCAGTACCCTGTCAGTTGTATGTGCCAACAGATATAAAAGCTATTGTTCTAGCTCATGAAAAATAACTTCAAGTTTTTAATTTCAAATTACTCAAAGACTGTGGGGATATGGCAGCCAATGCACTTTAAACTAAACCTCACACAAATGAGAAATAATTCAGTAAATGTTGTTCAATTCACCCCAAAGTTAAAGGAGGTTCTGCTCACTCATGGTAATGGGCAGTGTGTGACCCAGCCTGGCAACGTCAAGTGAGGGACAGGAAAAAAGGGAGAAAAGGACAAAGCTGCATGCCCCCAGAATGAAAAAAATACCAGTGTAAAATAAGTAGGCATCATACTTTCCGTAAAAGCTGTAATACATATTATTTTAAGTCTTGTCTGTTGAAATGTATACCCTCACCTATTTCATTTGCCCTCTCTTTCAAAGATCCATGCAGCTACCGGCATTTCCTGTGTAATATCACTTAGGAAAGTGAAAACATAAGTGGAATTTTCAATAAAAATGTTGTTTGATATAAAGCTGAGTTATTTCCATATAGACCATGCTTCAAGAGCAGAACCATTGCCCTATTGAAAATTTGTATTAGGGGTTGGAATTTATTGAATATACTTTTCCTTTCTTTTGTTCATGGAAATGCATGATTCACAGCTTTATCCTTTCTCCTTACTTTTGTCCTTCTCTCCTGTTCCTTTACTGGATGCCCATACTTTCACAGTTTGGTGAATAGTGTAGGCAATTTAGGAAAGAAGGATGGCGGGAACATATATCATCATAATGTTCACAGGACATGTTGATGAAGTAATGCTGTGTTCAGGAACACTGCAGCTTTTATTGAATTTTACGTATAAGGTGGAATGGAAAACTGTGGTGGTTGTTAAAAAAATAATTTATTATTGCATTTTGTGAGGAGTTCAGATCTCTTGCTTCTGTTATGTGTGTTCCAAAACTGCTCAACCTTATCCCTTCAATAAATGGAATAACCTAACTGGATTTTTAGATGTGCAGTAGAGGGAGTGAAGCTCAGTCCTGTCAAGGATGTGACACCCAAGTGCATGTATGGACTCCTGGGAAAATCTGAGGTCAGAAACTGTGGGGTTGTTGAAGCTTAGGCACCTCCCTGGTAGACAGTGACTGATCTGTGGTTTTAGGGATGCAGTTTACATGCTTAAGTCCTCCTTCGTTGCTAGGTCTAAATCCCAAGTGAGTTGTAATAGAATTTTGATGCCAAAGTACGTAAGTGGATTAAAAATTGTCCTCAGTGTATCCAAAAGTTTTTTTTCACACGGGTTTGTAATTATTTCATGCTCTGATGGCTTTGGTGGTTTCTTTTGTCAGGGTTGATGAAAACCTTATCTTTTGTTTTAATCTGCTTCGATCTAGGTTTCAGTTTGAGCACTGGGCTTGAACAAAACAAAACTCACTTGTTTAATTTCATCTGGTCTTGTCTTCTGATGCAAATATTTTGAACAGCAGTGGTTCTGCAAAAGTCATAAGTGAGTTTGTAAGTTGTAGTACTGTCAGGCTTAGAAGCAGAAACATCTTGTGGATAACTCAGAAGTCGGGTGCAAATCAATCAGTTGCTCCTGTTGTGTTCATTTATGGGGCTCCATCAAAGGCCTTTGGTTCCTTATGAATTGCAGTACAACATACCAAGGGTCAAAAAGGAACTTATTTTTCAAATGGCAGGAATTATTCTGGACATATAGCTCATGACTGAGTGAGATCTCTTTGGAGGTGGAACAAATGTCAGCAGTAGTTGAATTATTTCTATTTTATAATAGGACTGATAATTAGTAAATGGCCATTTGCACTGCTGCACTAGGGAGTCTTACTGCTTCATAAGTGTCTGAAGTAATTCTCACAGCATGAGGTATTGCCCCTATTTTGCAGATGGAAGAACCTGGGGGTAGAGAAGTGAAGTGCTCCCACAGGAAGCCTTTGGCAGAGCCAAATAACAAGAGTCCTGATTCATGGTCTGTGCTATGGTTGCTTGATTACATTTTCCTTTTCTTCTTTCCCTGTTTGCTGGTGAATCATGATAGTGGGTGACCCCAATTTATACTGCAGATGGTAACATTTAAATCTCATGAAAGTCTTCATCTACTGAACCTTTTTTTTTTAACCTTATAATGTCTTTTTCCAGAGATCTAACTGAAAAATAAGGAACCTCTGTGTTGAGTATAAGGAATCTGATCTACTAGTTTTACATTCTGAGCTTGGCTAAAAGAATAAGTTGTTTTTAGAAGTTTTTTCACCCACCCCCCGCCCAATTCTTCTTCCTGCCTTTGCTTTCTTTCTCCAGCTTTCATAAGGAAACCAGAATTATGGTTATGTTCTGCTCTGTCCAGGTAATGTTGTAACAGTGAATTGCCCAATTCCTCTCAAATCGTTATTATTCAGTTGATTATCACCTTTAAGGATTTGGTTTTTTTTTTCTCAGCTATTACTGTAGTAACAGTGAGCTGAACTCTATTTTAACTTCCAGTGTTGTAGATTCAGCACTATTGTACTGATGAAAAGTACTCTCATTTATAATTACTAGGTGAGAAAAGAATTTTGCTCAATAGGTTTCTTATAACCTATGAATACCACGATAGTATTGGAGTTGATTCAGGTTGGATCTATATTACGAAGCAATGCTCACTGCCAAGTTGAAAGTGCATGGGCACGAACTCACACTGTGGATGCTTTCTATGTACTGTGAACACTGCAGGCTACTTCATGTTCCCACTATCAAAATCCTGTGGTTTTCTTTGATAGAAAAGGGGGCTGTCTGTATACTTTATAAAACCTATGAACTTGTTGCAAAGAGAAAACAAATGGACAGTGTAGAACATTTCTTAATAACTTAGCTGAAGAGAGTTTTTCCTCCAACAAATGTTTTTCTTATGGAAATCTGTAAGCCTGATTGCAACATAACCACAGTGTGGAGTGAGTCTATGGGAACGGTAATTACCAGCACAATTCAAACAAGGTGCTATTTTGTCCTTACAGGTCTTTTTGGGACTTGATAAGGATAAATTCTCATTTGCTGGGTGTCTGAAAAGCAAAATGAACAGATTGACTGGCTGAACCAGAGCTGTGGGGCAAAGGAGGGTGAAAAAGGAGAGGGGCCACTCTGAAATTACTGTTAAGCAGGGAATCCCCCGAAAAAAAGTGACCATCCATTTACTTTCTTTTTGTTGTTGTTGAATTTATAACCTTATGAAAAGGGGACATTTACCCTTACTGTGCCAAGACTCTGCTTCTGAATGCAGAAGATGGGAAATACTCTGGGGAAAGAGATTTTTGCAAGGAGACCTGTGGGCTGGTGGCACAGTTTGTGCGGAGGAGCACTTCTGTGCATGCGTCCGGTGGGCGATGGAAAGAGAGCGGGAATCATCTCTCCTCCATGCTCTTGCAGCCGAGGGTTTTAATTGTGACAGGCATGACTCAGATTAGACACCAGACAAAACTGTCCAAAGGCCAGGAGACCACAACAGGGGAATAGGTCGCCCGGGGGTGTTGTGGAATCGTGTCTGGAGGATTTTTGAGTTGTTAGACAAGCGTCTGTCAGGAGTGACAGTAAGTGTAGCTGATTCTGCCCTGGGGCGGCGGGATGGACTAGCTGACCTCTCAAGGTCCTTTCCAGCTCACGTGGCTGTGATTGAGGCAAAGGTCCAATTACTTATGATGGGAGCGACAGAGTGAGTTGACAGCAGAGGAAATGCATGATGAATGGCACCTTATCTAGTTCCCTTACTGTTTTCTCTGCCTGCAGACTTTTCAGTATAGTGTGATGATACATTTGATTGTAGTGCTTTATTCAGCCACTCTATTTCTGTTTGTTTTACATAATTAAAGAGAAAAAGTTGCCTACTTTAATTTTTTGTGATTTTTTGGTAATGTTTCACTTTCTATGCTAAACATCTACTGCTGTAGCTGATGTATCATTACTTTTGAAACTCTGTTCCTTAAGTCTGTTAGTTGGGGGCCTATAGAGATGTATAAATTTGTAGCAGCTGATCACCAACTCTGAAAACTTTGATGGCTTTTCAAATCCAAATAATAACCAGTAAAATTAATTTAAAAACATTCAGTTTATTTCTCTGATGTTATTAGTAAACGAGAAAAAGGCATCAAAAAACAGGCTTTGCTCTACAACTGTCCTTAAAACATCTTTGAAATTTAGTGTGCTCGAGAAAGAGAAATCTCTTTCTTAAAAGAAATATTTTTCCAGCATTTGCAAGATGTCATAAACTGTTTTATGTAGAGAGAAAAATGGAACATCTGTGCCATTCATATTTATTTTCCCAACATAACTTACCAGAAAATAAAAGAGAAGGGGGAGGGTTTATTTTGCAATTTCTCTGCAGCTGTTTGTGTGACTGTCCAGGGCTGCCAAAAAAGAAACTAAAAGAAACAATCAAATAACTTCTAAGATTTAAACAAAATGGAGAAAAATAATTTAGAAAGGAGAAGCCAGCATTTGTTTTCTAACTTCTTGTGTGATGTATCAGAGCGACTGCACATGCCAGCTTAACTGTCTGTAGCACTTTCCGATGCAGTGTGGAGAGCAATTCTGAGGAAGGTCTCCAAAGAGCGGGCTAGGTGACCTTGGACCTGCAGATTCATTTCTAATGTTGCCACATAAAAGGGTATTGTCAGCTTAGTCCTCCACATGCTTCCCTAGCCCTCACACCTGTGATAACTCTATTAGAAGGTTGTGGCAAGGCAGTGCCCTCCTTGAAGATTGCTCATCCCTTTTGATGTTAACTGAAAGGAATCACTGAATTATTTAGCAATGAGATCATCAAGGCAGAACTCATGTTGTGTTTGGCAATTATATGTGCTGTCGCTGGGAAAGTCCTGCTTGCACAATGGCCTAATTCCAACCTGATGGCTCTTATGTCCACTTTCAAGCTGTCTTGCTGGGGCCTCAAAGGAGTAAATCTCTTACTATTAGCTCTGTAGCAAAGTGTGGCCTCCAGTCTCGAGCTAGACTGTGGACCTTCGTAAGGAGGAAGAGGCTCTGACTTCTTCTCGCTGGGCATGGACAGGTGAGAAGCTGGCTGGTGTGAATCCAACCCCCAAGCCTTAGCTACCTGGAAAGAAAGTGGTCTCCAGCGCCAGCTCTTTGTCTGGTGGCTAGACGGTGCTCTCACATACAGTGGGACCATGAACACACACTGAATGGCTGTAGCTGACAAAGAACAGAGGTTGGAGCTGTGTGACAAACCAGGCCTGAGTGGGCATGTCTCTAACGCATCTGTAACTTTACACCTATTTTCTTTCAAGGTAAGGGCAACAGCACCATTTGCATGGGGTAAGGCGTGGCTATTAGCTCTGCTTCTAAACCTTACCTAATTAATCTTGCCAACATTTCAGGAGCTGATTTTGCATCCAATAGCACGATAATGTTCTTGAAGTCTAAAATAGATAGCTTTTGTAGAATGAATAGTAATTTGCTCTTGTATAAAAAACAAAGAATGAATGAACATGCCTTGAGAAAGAAAAAAGCACCTCCTCAGAGGCACACCAAGAAGGACAAGGAGAGGTGGACAGTGTAAAGAGTCCATTTTTAAAAACCGAAGGTGGTAAGAAGTGGCAGCAAAAGAAACTTGCTTAGCCCAAGCTAGTGTAAGTTTTCAGGAACAGAGAAAGAATGAGGTGACAAGACTGGAAACTGAGAAGCCAAAGTGGGAGTGAGAAACTGGTTCTGCTGTGACTGAAGAAAAGAGCTGAGGTGACATCAGTGATTAAAAAAATGTAATGGGCAGGAGGGGAGAAAGTGAGGTAACAGGAGTTATTTTGAATAACTCAGAAATGGCAGGAATTAGTGGAAATGTGGAGACCAGATGCAGCTGTACTGCAAAGTAATGCTCATAAAAATGACTTCTTGGTGCGTTAAGGCACTATTCAGTACTCTAGCTGGCAAGGACATCATGGATTCCGGCCTCTCCCCCAGGTAGGTCTCTGCCTGAACTGGCCTGGTTAGCTGTATTTTATTAGAAAATACTGCGTTTCTAAGGCTGACATCCTGAGGGTGAGACTTTATATACTGAGCTTCATACAGCCCTTCTCCAGGGGCATAAGGGAGGCTTGAAGTGGAAAGTAAAATTAAGACTTAGGATTCTGTTTTGTTGATTCTAGTGAAGAATTTCTGTTAAAAACGGGGTTTGTGAGAAATTTCTAGGGCCTTGTTTGGTTTCAGGTATAATGGTAGTTCAGGGACAGGCGGTGGGGTACACAAGCCAGCAGGCAGGGAGCATATGCGTGAAGTACCATTGCTGCCTGCATCAGCTGCTCCCGGTGCGGGGATGCCCAGAAAGGAGGCAGCAGCGTCCACAGGATGGCCAAGTTTCCTATATCTGGAGGCAGAAGAGGGCTGGGGAGGAGAGGAGAAGTACTTGTTTTCTGTCCCTGTGTCACGCTGACCATTGTAAGAGAGTTGGAGCACACCGGGAGAGGTGGCATTCGCACTGTCAGGCATAGGTCTGGTACTGTGATTCTTCCTCTCCGAGTGAAGAGCAAAAGCAGGCAGCAGGCTGCTGTGGCTCCAAGCCACTGCTCGCCACTCGGTCTCTCCTTGGACACTGCAGCGCTGAGGGCTTCGGGCAAAGCCATGCCATAGCCCCAGCTGTGCCAGCTTGTTTGCTCTTTGTTCTCATGAGGCCTTCAAACAGGTTAAGAATCACATCAGATGATGTCCTCTACAGCTCTGCTGGTGCTTTGCCTTTATGCCTGGTAACCTGCATGTTTGAACAAAAAGTCTTAACGAAAACAGGCAGTTTTTGTTTATAAAAGCTCAAATAATAGATCCTAGGCGTTTATGAGTGATTGAGACTTTGTGCTGCATCGTAAGGACAGGAATAGCATGCAGTATTTTACAGCACAAGGCAAAACCAAGGTCCCAGCCTTGTAGCTGGGGTTACAATATGCATGTGTCCCTGTGGGTTCATGAAGAGGCCCACTGGCTCCAGCCCGGGCTCTGGGCAGGCAGTGCATACCTGCCCCTTGGGCACTCCACAGACAGGGCCCAAATACACCCAGCCCTAAGCGTGGCCTCTGCCTGGCTGCCCGTCTGTCTGTGCCAGAGGACATGGGGGACAAATATTCAAAGAACACAGGCTGACAGGGCAGGTAGCTTCCTGCGTTAGCAGACTGCTGTTTTGATGGTGAGGAAGGGTTTAGGGTAAAAGGGGGCACACATAGTGAGGTACCTCATTCCCATGCCAGATGCAATTTGCCTGTGCTGCCATGAAGCTTGGGATCAGCCCTGAGCCTGCAGATCCAAGTTTAGACCTGCTTCATCTGGCTGCAGCCAAACTGCAGGCACAGCAGCTGCATTTCTCATACCAGGACAAAATTTGGCTTCATTTCCCTGCCCTAAGAAGACGACTGAAAGAAGTGCCAAGCTGAAGCTGATGTAAAGGAAGGTGAACCCACAAGCTATGTTGACTAAAGCCCTGGGACTGATAGCATAGGAAGCATCTGATGGGAGTGGGAAGATCAGCGATGGGAAGAATAAATAGTCCTAATCACACAAAGGCTGGGGTCTGCAAACCACACCCATCTGTCAAAGCAATATTAGCAGTTTATTCAGTCTTTCACAGAAAAGGGTAATTTGCATCTGTGTTTTCTGAACCCGAATCCCACTGAGGCTGGTCAGCAGCAGAGTTCTCAGGGGGCATGTGCTGGAGGGGCTCGGTGCCCATGCAAGCCCAGCAGCACCAAGTGGGGCCGGCCTCACTCCTCAGCCTTACATGTCTTACAATTCCACTTAATTTCTCCGAGGGCATCTTGAAAAGAAACCCAGCAAGAGATTTTAATGCTGTTGTCATCCAGCCTGCGAGCTGTTTAGTTTTCAGAAATGATTGCTGTGAGGAAGGGGGAGATTAGGTCCTGGCAGTCAGCCCTCCCATCACTCTGACACAAAAATGTTGTTATCAGTGCTTTTAAGCAGGCTAATTGATCACTTGTTAACAGTGGCCCTGACCATCAAGGTCTGGGAGGGGCAAACTTGTTAAAATGATGGCTGCTGTTTGGTTTTTTAAATTTTGGGTAGATAAAGCAAATTTGCCTGTGACACAGGGCTTAACACTGCATTGTTTTGAGAAGCGGTGCGGGATTATTGGTGACCTGCAGGGGTCAGACCATAGTGGTTTTTCCATGTCATCTGACAGGGACAGACCTCATTAACACACAGTCCAGGCAGCTTCTACCAGGATGTTAAATTAATGATGATACGGAGGCAAGAGTGCTATCTGCAAAAGGCATGCTGTCATTTCCTCTGGCTTGTGTTGCTTCCTTTGCCATCTCCTTCACAATTTTGTTTAGCTTGCAACAGCAGAAATGGCCTAGCATGGAGTGTGTTGCGCACACATGCAAAAAAGGTAACGGGATCTGCAGAGGAATTCTTTAAAGTCGGGTTTGCACCCTTCTGCTATCTCTTTGTGAAATTTAAGGAAGATTGACACTTGAGGGATTGCAATAAGCTGTGGTGTTTTCTTTTGCTCCTCTCCCCTTGCCACTTCAAATTATCTGAATTGTCAAGTCTGGGATCCCTCGGTCTGACAGAAGTGATGCTCGGAGGGGAGAGGCTTAACAACTTGCTTACGTTCAGCTCTCCAGGCATAATCAAAGGTTGGATTTGCTGTATCTTTTACATGTGATTGTTTGACCCAAAACAGTGGTCATTTAAGTTGAAAGCAGTGGCTTGAAAACAAATAGAAAACAAGAGCTGTAAACTGACCTAAATTCCTCCTCTTGACTCCTGGGTCATCCTACCAGCCTCCAGGTGCCATGGACTGTTTACATTAGACTTAAAAAAATGAAGGCGAGAGCTTGCAGGTCCCTACCTTTGCATCTCCACCAGCGTTTGACCCAGTCTGTAACCTCTGTTCCCTGGTACAGAGAAAGGAGAGTGCTTAACAACACTAGCAGCCAGCTTACACCATTGTGCTTTTGTGAAGAAGTGTCTGAAAACCACTAACAGTTTGACAGGATTATACTTAGATGAATCTTCTGATAGAAGAGGCCAAGTAGCCCTTCCCCTGCAGTAGCTACTGTGAGCTGTATACAAAGTTTGGTTTTCGTGCTTGAAGAGGGAAGGTGAGAGGCATGGGACAGGGATGAATATGTGAAGGTCTGTCCTGTGGTTTCAGGAGCTGGTGAGAAGTGCACAATTTGGGGTCAGTGGCCCTCCTTCTCAGCTGCTGCTGGCTATACAGGTGTGATGCAACAGAAATGGCTCCCCCTCTCAAAGCCCCATGGAGTCTAAATCAAGGAGGAAAGTAAGTCACACAATTAGAGAAAGGACAAAGGACTCACCTATGGAGCAGGAAGGGAAGGTGAAGGCAAATCAGTTGCCATACAGGTGAGGGGAGAGAAGGGAGGTTGTGACTGGTCTTGGGGACTGGGATGTGCATTGGGATATGGAGAGGAGGAAGGTGGAGGCAAGATGGAGACAGGATCTGGAGCTGGAGACAGGAGGCGAGACGGAGAAGGAACAGAGTAAAGAAGAAACCAGGCTTAGGTAGATCAGAAGGAGTAAAGTCAGCATCTGTGGGCCTTGTTCTCTACTGCAAGCTTGTCCACCAGAGGAGAAGAGCCTCTGCAGCTCCCTGCTGCTTGGTGGCGAAGGGCAGTGTAATGAGCCTGACTGCTCCCCTGTTGATGACTCACTTAAAGGTCAGAGTGATTCCACCTCAAAATGTAATAGGGCTGAGAGGTTATCTGGACCATCCCTCTCTTGCTCTGGCTGGAATTCATTGGTATGCCTGCTTTTTCAGATAGCAGTTTTAAAAGCTCAGTTAAATGCACACCAAAAATGCATTAGAAGAATGCCGTATTTGCCAAACCACGCTCTTGCAAATTAGGAAATACCAATATTACCAATCTGCAGCCTGAGTGCAAATCTTGGGGATGCATTCTGATGCCAGTCCACACCTACAACATCATAGGGTGTTGAGGGTTTTTTTTGTATTGTTAAAAAATTCTTGATTGCAAATCCAAGGCCATGGCCAGAAACACAAGCCATCTCCCAAAATACAAATGCTTTAAAGCTAGTCCCATTTACGTGGTGCAGAAGGGCACACAAACAATATTAATCAACAGAATAAATAAGTGCACTTCTATCTGCCAGGCTGATCGTGTGTATCATGTCTCTCACATTGGTACATAAACAGTCCTGCATGGAAACATGGGCTCCTTTTTCAACCGGGGATTTCCCACCAGAGCTCTGCAAGAATGTGTGTCCTCATAATGCTCTTTCTGGACAAGGAGTGGCAAGAACAGTTGCTAGCAAGCTTGGACAGTTTTGTTAAGGGCAGATATTTATGCCTCTCCCCTTAAAAAGAAAAATGTTACAGCAATGTGTGGAAAAAAAAGTTGCACTTAGCTGTCAAACTTGTGCACACTATAGACTATAGCAATGAACTAAGAACCAGATTATATTCCCGCACCATGTCCCAGCTTGATCTGTTCTATGTGCCTGGTCCCAATAAAAACCGTGTGCCTCTGTCAGATATAATAACAACCTTTGCTTTCCAAGCTTGCTGGGTAATCATTATTGCAGCAGCGAGCTTGAACCTCTTGCAAACGCACAGTAAAGCTTTGCAGTATCCCCTTTTTCCTGTCTCTGTGAAAGGTTAACTCCAGATTGCCGAACTGTGGAGAGAGCAGAGGGTGAAGTGCTGTTGCCCTTCTGAGATCTTGAAATGACCTGCCATGGGCTAAAGTGCAATTTTAGGGCACATCACCCCAGGAGAGGTGAGCTTTAGCCAGTGATAACCCACTCAAAAGTAAAGGCTGACTTATGAGCAAATCTGTCCCTAAGTGTCAAATATCTGGGACATGTGAAATGTCAGGCCTTAAACCAACAAAATCAAGAGTGTTTAATAAGATAACCATGCTGGTAAAGATAGATACATGATGAAACCTTTCATTGAAACTGCAGGGTGTTTCAAGATGTAATAACTGTCTGTCTCCTTACTGCTTGAAGACTGGTGGCCAATTATCTTTTTAGTTCATCATCTTAAACACGGATAGTAAATAGACCAAAGATAAAGAGAGATGCAGCCAGCTCTAGTGACCAGGAGACACCCCATTCATTAATGTGCCATTAAGAAATGCAGATGGTAACTACAATACTTGCTTTGGTGAATATATGTTCATTATAGCTCATTAAGTGTTGGGCTTCATGTGTCTGACTGGGCTTCATGACAAGTGCTGGATATTTGAACTCTTTTGAGAAGCTCATAAATCAGCGAGTGCTGTATTGTACTTGCCGTGATTCAACTCTTACCATGCTCCCCCCAGGCCCATCATTATGCTTTCGGAAAGACAGATTCTTCCTTCCAAAATCATGTACTTAACCTTTTGTTTAGCATGTCCAAACACTTCAGCCTCATGGCGCTTTTACGTTTTGGGAAGGGTTATTTATAGCTCACCAAACAAGGCAAATCTTTCTCTGTCTGAAAGCTGGTATTTGTATTTATTTTCTTTAAGGAAACATGCTCACAATCAGCTGAATGATGGATGAACAGCAAAACACCTTCTCTGCATGTGTATAAAAGCCAAGCTCAGATCTGCTAGTGCAGCTTCTTTGCTCCAGACAGACAGTTCAGTCTAACTATACATATGGTTAAAATAGCCCAAACATCAGAGTGAGTAGCAGTAGATGGAAAAAGAAAAGATCGGTATGTGCTAAAGGTGAGGGTTGGAGTTCAAGGGAGGAGGCCCTGTTCTGCATCCTGGCACAAACTTGTTATGGGGCAATAAGCAAGTCACTTCACTTCAGCACAACCCTTCTCCATCCACCTCCCTCTTGCTTGAGCTTTCCTGAGCTCCATCTCCTGCTTAGCACAAGTGGCCCCTGTATCTCTTGAGTGAATAAAGCTGCTGCCCTTCATCCTTCTGATAACAAACAATGAGTTTGTAGATAAAGAGGAGGATGTGGCTGGAGGCAGAGGGAGGTGCTGATGCTGCAACCTCCTTCTAGCTCCCTGTTTGACTACTGCAGCCACTCAAGGAGTTGTCTCAGTATGGCAGAGGAAGGAAAACATTTTGTTCTCTTCTGTATGTCCTTCATTTTGTGGAAATGAAATTATGCTTCCTACCCTACCTGAGGGTATCACGAGGAGGATATTTGCAGGTAACTTCACACAGGCTTCCTTCAAACTAACCTCTAATCATGGATTTCCTTGCAGAGAGCAGTCTTCTGTTGCGCTGAGGACAATTATGCAGCCAGTAGGGCTACTTGGAGGGGAGGGTGAAAAGCTCTGCTGTCCTTGCTACAGTCTTCCACTCAGGGATAACCTAAATAGGGATGTTGCAGTGATTAAAACATGAAAGGATAGCTATAACTGAGACACTGATATAAGCAGACAACACTCCTGAAGGGGTCACAGAGAGATAAAAGGTTAGTCAATGGAGCAGAGATTTAGGAGAATACACATTAGGGTTAGGAAGGTGTGACAATTAAAACTGAGGAATAGTGTAGTGATGCAGCTGGCAGGTGAAACCAGTCCTGGTACAGTGATCAGGACAGCTCTATCAGAAGATCAGTCATGGTTCAGAATAAGGAACTCTGCTGTAAGAGTGAGGATGTGATGTCTTGAGCAAGAATGGAGACAGAAGAAATCATCTGTGTGAGGAGGTCTCTTCTCATCCAAAAAGTCCCTTCTGAGTCTGAGAGACTTTGCTGGACAAAGCCATTGGATCACTAGTGAAAACTTGGTGAAAATGTTGAAAACCACTAATGGATCAAGGGAGATTTAGATTGGATCAAGAACAGTGTCCACAAAGAAGAATGGAGGCAGGAAGTATTTAAAACTGATTCCAGCAGAACATCTCATATGAACCTAGAGGTTAACTATGCTTCATCCTTATGGGAGATTCAGGTGGATCTTTCATGACTGAAGGGTCCAATTTTGATCCACTTTCTGGTGTTTCTTAAAACATCTTTAAACTCTGAATTTATGCAATTTATGGCAATGGAAGTGAGCCTTGCAACTGGTGTGTCGAACAGTTCTAACACCCTCTCAGACAGAGCCTCATCCTCAGCTGCTGCAGCTCTGCTGGTGGGGGGACTACACTAGACGTGGGCTAGCTGGAGAAGTGGCCTGTGGAGTTTCATAAGTTTTACGGTGGAGGTCAGATGACAGGTTTTCAGTACATTGTTTAAACCCTCCATTTGACTGAAAGGTCTTTGTTGTCAGAATAGCTAAAAGGAGAAATAGGGAGTGAGAACAATAACTTTTGATTGCCTCTGGTGAAGTGACATGTGAAGAACATTAATGAGGGCTTTTGGAGGGACCCCCCCCACACACCTTGTTTCAGCTTCAGATGACATTATGACTGCAATTGCTCAGATGAAAAACAATTAGGCAGCAAAGCAAAATTTTCCCTGACGTACGAGACCTCAGTAAAGATAATTCTGTCTTCCCAATTTTTGATGCCTTAGGCAGACTTGCACTGCTCTTGTCCATCTGGGCATGGCTGTATGCCTTCTCCAGCAGAACAGCTTACACACAGCAGCCTGTCCTCTAATCCTGCAAGGTTCTCAGAGGTCTGCTAAGAGAGAACAGGACTTGTGACTACTTGTGCTCACACCTACCAGTGCACAGTTGGGCTTACAAAGCTGCGAAAACAAGCGCCATCCCCCATCCCGGGACAGTGCCTGAACTCAGTGACGTTTATGGAGGGCAAATAATTCGACGGAACCCAGGGGAGTTGCTGCAGACTTCTTGCGACTGTCACCGAGATCAGCATCTCCCTCTCAACTGATAATCTGTTGTGCTTTGCCTTACTTGTCATCTTAAGTTATCTGTGCGCACAACTGATGAGAGCACTCAAAGAGCCTGTTTTGCAAACTGATAGCATATCTCAGAGGAAGCATTTGCAAAATGTCAGTATCCCAGTAGAGATCTTGGGATAAACAGTTCCAGTAAAACAAATATATCCCCTCCTTGACATCAAGCAATGGATATATGGCAGGCCTGGGTTTTGCCCATTAGCTTCCTTAAGTGCTATGCAAGATTTCAGGTTCAATTCTAGGTTTTGTTGTCGTGGTGCTTCAGCCTGTAAATTGTAATTTGAGGGTCTTGCAGAGGTGGAAAGGAAAAGTCTACCACTAACACAAAGCAGACAGACAGTGGCCCTGTGCATTTCCTAGATAAGACTGAAGGGGCCAGTGTATGGCTCATTCAAAGCTGGCAGAGCTAACTTGTCTTACTCACAGGGAAGAAACAGTCCTAAATCGAGTATCTTTATGTAAAAAACCCACCCCACCTCATTTAACTGTCAGAAGCTTTTACAGTCATCCTTGAGTGTGAACCGCAAAAGCCAGTTCGTGTCTATCAGTTGGTTAAAGGAAACAGGGTGCATTTTAGAGATTCCATTGTCCCTTCATTCCCGCGTTTATTTGTCTTCCTCCGCAGAGCCCTGAAAGTGATGGATAGTTTGTTGACTTCTGAACCTGAAGATAACTTTTTGAGTTGTGTCTCATGTTGGAGAAAAAGCATGTAAAGGGGAGCAGAAAAGATTTCAAAGATTTTGTGTGGAGGAGGATGGCAGCAAGCCATTAATTTTATGTGCAAAAGAATAATAACAGGTAGATAGGCTTTTTATTTTACTTTTTTTGCAAGTTGAGCTATTGATGTGAAATGAATAGCTGCTGCAGAACGATTGCAACCCACGTAACCAACTAGGATTTTACAGTCTTTGTGCAAAGATATTTAAAAAGATTAACATAGCTTTGGTAGAATACATTAGTATGCTGGGATAACAAGGCTCTTTGGAAAGCTTTGGAAACTTCTTCCCAACCCCCCGTCAAATTACCTCCAAATTCTTATTTATTATTACTTAGAGAGCACATTAAGTGCACACTGTGCATTGTAACAAAGCCATGGCCCCTGCCCTGAAGATTTTACAAGTCTGAGGTCTTGATCTAATACCTATTTAAATCTGTGGGAGTCTTTGCCTTGACTTCAGTGTGGTTTGGATCAGATCCTCATACAGCATTTCATGAGACTTAGCAACAGTTCTTGTTACACTCTAGTACACCCAGCTAGCTCATGGCAAATTCATGGCTGAGCAGTTCCCTGCAACAGTCCCTCTAAATGCAATGGGGACGTTCACTCCTTGAGTGAGTGAGTGAGTGCTTACTAACCTGGGCAAATGCAGCCCTGGTGGGTGGGAGAACAGAGGATGGAAGGACGGAGGTAACCGTGCTGGTTTGCTACTGTTTTTTTAGCACCAGGAGCAGCACACATATATGACACGCTAGGCTAAAATTCCTTACCTGTGCTCTGTGCCTGAGCATGAGCTGTGCAGCCAGCCCCTGTGTGGAAATCTCTGAGGATGCGATCCCCTCCTCATTCTGCCCCAGCCACCTTCCAAGTGAAAGCTGTGCATACACAGTCTTTGCCCCAACTTATTTAACTACTTTGACTCATTCCAGCTTACCGGGGTGGAGAGAATTTACAACCCCTTTTCTGCTACCACAGCACCAGCTCTGCAAGTATTCAGCCTGTTGTGGACGCTTGTGTGTGCTTGTTTGGAAAGGCTACTTGTGTATAGTTTTGCTTCAATGCAAATGCTTTAGGCCCCAGTGCAGCGAAGTAATTAAGTATAAGCTTGACTTTAAGTCCATGAATGATCTCTGAATCTGCGTCTTTGTACTCAGAACAAAACCCCTTAAATAAAGGAATAGCTTGAATGCCAGCAGCCCAGCTGTTTTTGAACAACCCTCCAATAACAAACCCGAGACCATTTGCATTGGTAGAAACAAAAGTTGGATAAGGAGGCTGATTCACTGTCTGGCTTCTGGAGACATTTTATAAATAGCTGCGAGAAAAACACAGGAGGTTTTTTTTATTATTATTATTAGTTGATAAAACATGTTGACAGAGTCCTTTTCATGATTGTAACTTGGGGGCAGCATGTCTTTTTGGACAGCAGACACATGGCAAACAGTTTATTTGCTGAAGAAAGCCAGATGCTCTATGTCCTTGGCAGGCGATTTGTAAGATTAAGGAAAATCAAGCTAGTGACTGGAGTGTGGTAAATAAGTAAAATAAATAAATAAAGCAGTCACGCTGCCCGCAAGAAACTCTTCTGTCCTTTTTGGCAGGACAGCTGGTTTTCAGCTACTTTTCTCCGCAGTGTGCAGCTGACAAGGAAGAGCAGGCCACCTGAGGGGAGAAGTGTTTCTTGTTTGTCAGCCACTGCCTTCCCAGCACAGTGCTGCTGCATGAACGAGCTCAGATGCCCCCGTGGACTCTCACAGCATGTCCCAGGGAAGATTTATGGGCATGGTGCTGATCAGCTGAGAGGGTGAAAGATGCACGTGAAAGAGAAGACAAGGACCAGGAACATAGTGTTAAGCATCCTCCATCAAGCAGTTGCCCAGCCTGACTTTGAAGCTGTTATGTGGCAAGCAGACCACCTCTGGCAAACCTCTGATGGATAATAACCAGGAGATCAAGGGCCAGAAAACAGGAAATACAGTACGTCTCCAGCATGTAGGGCTTGATCCATAGCTGGCGCAGATCAGCATCATGCCATTGGAAGAAGAGACTTTGTATAGACTGAGACCAGCTGAACACCAGAACTGCCAATAAAATAAAGTAGTTCTGTGAATAAACAGAATATTAGTGGAGGAAAAAACAGAGATGATAAAGTTTGTGTTGTTTATCCTTTACACAGCTGGTCTTTTCTTAATTTTTCTTCAGCAGATGTTTGGGCCAGCACAGCTTAGAGATCAAGGTATTATACTGCTTTCAAGCTGTATCAGGGAGGGGGCAAGAGTGCTGTAAAATATTTCCTGGGCCATTAGAGTTTATGAACCAATGAGCTAGAGAGACCATGCAGTAGATTTTTGAATGCCTGTCTGAAGCCTCTGAATTGCATATGCTCTTACCCCTACCGTGCCTGTAGGTATAACATTACCTTTTCTTTGATCAGGCTTCCTCCTCAGGCAAAATACTGACACTACTTCAAATACCATTAGGATAATTCCTCTGTCACCCATCCCTATGGAAAGAGGAATGTGGGGAGAGGATTCCCCCACTTGCTATTCTTTCCTATACAGGCTCTATAGGTGACAGTATCTGAACATCTTCCAGTAATGCACTGCCATGGCAGTATCTGTTCCTTAGTGTCATTCTCTTTCCTTCACTCCCATAAGAGAATGGTGGGCGCAATGAAGGTGTCATGGGAAGTGAGAGGACTCAAGGTAAAAGGCAAACTGTCGCTTATCACGGGGTCTACACTCATTCATACTAGGCTTCTTTCCCTCTTGTGCTAGTGCAAGGGAGCAGCGAGGAGAAGTGAATTACCTTAGTGTCATCACATAAGGGTAAACCAGAAATAGACTTTTTGATTGTTTTTATTATTTGAATGACATGAAGGGGACCCTGAAGACTGTAAAAGTTTTTGATTTAAACAAAGAATTCTCCTCCCTGCCCAGCCGGCTAAAGCCAGCTGGGACAAAAGAGAGAGAGAGATGTGTGGACAATGCGTTACATGGTGAGCAGCAGAGTTGCTCGGTGCTGCCTAAATCCCCCTACAGGATAGGAATCTGGAAAAAAAAAAGGTAAGGGGCAAAGCCAATGTGATTTGAGCCTGTTTCTCAGGAAGCTCAGACTCCCTACTCCTCCCCAAATAAGAGATCTGATCTGACATCCCTGCTGTGTGTGGGTGGAGACCTCCCTGTACCTCTTCTGGTCTGGGAGGGTCAATGTGTGATCTCTTGTGACTGAAGATGACAGCAGATGGGCAAAGGCAATGAACACTACGAATGCGTGGGAGAGAGATGCTGGTGGCTGAAGACCTTGGAAAGGCCTTGATTTTTTTGAAAGGTCTATTTTTAATGACTGTAATATTCTATTAATATTCAGGGGAGATATAATTAGGACATTGATTCTATTTTGAGATTGTTTTTGTCTGAGTATTGGTTTGGACTGCAAACCAGCACTTTGGCAAACTCGTGCTTTTGTGCATTATGGGAGAGCAGTCCTTGGCTGGAACTAATGGGATTAGAGTTAGCCTTGACTGGACATGCTCACCCGGTCAGCTCCGACTGGGCACTTGGTGGGATTTTGGTGAGGCTGACACCATTTTGTCTGAGGCTCAAGTGCTTTCAGTTGCTGGAACCTAAGGGTAGGGATTATGTAGCATCAGATAAAAGAATACAAATAGTCAGATGTTGGGATTTTGAAGTGTGTTCAACACTTTAAAAATTGCACATGCCATTTCATAGTTTTCTCTGAATTGCCCAAGTCTAATCTGGTGCGGGCAGTGTTTTCTTTAAACTGTCTCCCTATAAAACCATCCTGCATAATCATGTACCAGACTATTTATTCCTGGGGATGGCTTGCATCACACATGAAAGAATTTAGTAATGACACTTGGATGGAGTACTGTTATTTATGGAGGAAAAGGTCCTGTTCTGTGCCTGCATCAGCGGTGGGTGGCTGCAGCCTTGGGTAGCACAGCGTTGGATTGCTGTGCTGCCAGTAGATAGGGGAGCATGACTGACAGCCAGCCGTGCTGCTTTTGTCATTACTGCAGAGCTGGGGCATCGTGCTCCTTGTTTCAGGCTTTGTTACTTATATCACTCTGTAAATAAAACTGCTGCGTTTTCCTTCTGATAAATAGTAAAGAAACCAGTGCAAGCTAACATGAATGGGGGAGTGAGTGGGAGTATCGTACTGTTGATATATACTGGTATCCTCATGTCTTCTGTTATGCAAGGGAGAAATTGGTGGCTGGTTTTTGTTTTTATTTCTGGAAAGTGATCATTTTTAATCCCCAGTCTTTCTCCCTTTCCATCCAGCTCCCATATTGCTTGCCAAGTTTTGCTTTCAGACGTTCTGGGAACGCCCTCACAGCAGCAGGAAAACTGCAGGGCTGCCAGCCGTGCCGTGCCTCGCCTCGTGCCCGGCTGCGAGCTCTTCTCCCCCCATCCCGCTCAGCTGGGCGCTCCCTGGCTCTGCAAAGCAAAACACTGTCTTTACTTTTCCCCCTCTCTCTGCATCTCTTTGTACCTAATATTTTCTCATTTTGGGAAACGTAACTAACACTGTGATTTCATTTCCTTGTGGCATGGGCCTTTAAAATGAACTTTAGCCTTTTTATTTGACTGTTCCATGCATGTAAATTTATAGCATAGTATATCTTACACAAATAACCTTGTAGAGACACACCATCTCTTTCCTCCTGGTTATTTAATTATTTTTTTTTTAAGGAAATGGGCGAGCAGATCAAAGGAGATATTATGCAGATTCATCTTTAGGGAAAGTTCAGGTAGGAAGAAGAAAACAGAGCTTACTCTTAAAAAAAGAAAAGAGAAAATGTACACCCTTCTAGAAGTGCTATATATGCCTGTTGTGTTGCAGACAGAACAGCAGGTCTTTTGGAAAAAAAAATAGCAATGTGGAGTTCTGTGTTGACTGGGCATTGCCAAGCCCAGATTAAATGTGGTAAATGGAGAAGGCTAGAGGATTTCTGTTTCATTCCCTATACTTACTGCTGGCACTGCCAGTCGTGCTGGCGGAGCATTGCCACTGGCAGTAAGGAGTCTGCTGGTCACAGTCTGTTCTTGGTTGCAGTCTCCTTTTCTTTGCGTTTTGGAGTTGACTTTCGTGACTCCATTGGCTCTTCAGTGCTAACAGCAGCAAAAATTAATGCACATATGGTTGCTGGAGTAAGCATGGTAGGTACTGAATACTCACAGGAAGCAGATTTTTTACAAAGTCACTCTTCTAAGTAGAAATGAACTTCTATGAAGAGAATTGATCCTCTCAGTTATTATCTGTGGGGATGAAAAAACCCATACTTGGTCTTCAGCTCTGAACTGGTTTATGTATTTTTGTGTGTGTGTGGTCTAGACTCCCGTGCAATTTAGTCATAGCCTAGCCCTGATTTTCCCATTGTTTTACATTTAAGTAATGCTCAGAGCTTTCCAGTCTTCTTGCCTTTCCTCAGCGATGTTTATAACTTACCACCTAAAAATGATAAAGGTTTTAGAGTCAGTTTTCATCTCTCCCTCACTGCTAGGCGGCCTGATGGAGTACAGTCTTGCCATCACCTTATAAATCAGCTGTTCCAGAGGGGAAAAGGGACTGTGCAGATAATTACTCCGAAAAACTTGAAATGATCTATGCCTGAAACAGCTGGGAAGACTGCTAACATGTAGTAGAAAGTTTTACGTAAGAGAAGCAGTGAAGGGTTAGATATATCCTTCCTCCTCTTCTCAAATGCTTGCAGATGCTTGTCAATACAAAAATGACATCTTGGAGTTGTCATGCATCCGCATGTGGCCGCTGACCACTGACAAGCCCTCCGGAGTGTGACAGCCCTTCAGAAACCCTAGGGAAAGGAGGGGTTCCCCTTTGGTTCCTGGTGTTACAGCTTTTTAAGGTAACCAACCCCCATCTGGCCCAAGGCCCATGTGAGAGTGGTGAGGCAGGGATCTGTTTCTGCCTGGCACGCCATCCCTGTGCCCAGCTCCATGCACTGCCCCACCACTTTGCTTTGAACTTTGATCCTACTTTCTCTTTATTTTCACAGTGATTGAGTTAAGGGCGAGGATTTAAGCTAGTTGGTTTAAATTCAAGCCATATGAGACAGAAGTGATTTTCTTGGACAGGAAAAATAATCTTAGGGAGTTTATAGGACTTACAATTGCTCTGTATTTTCATGGAGTATGAACACAATTTGTCTCTCTACTTCTCAATCTTAATGTCTTATTGGATCTTATTGGATTAACTTGTTGTTCTTGGAATTTCCATGTACTGGCAGGGGCTCAGCAAGCCTTTTTCACATTTGGTTAGCCTGGAGATTGCAGCCTTTCTTCCACAACAAGAAATTGCTTGCACAGATGATCCCTGCTCATCATTTTCTACTCATTGTATTCAATACAAATCCACCTCTCTCCATCCATATTTCAGTCCTCCTTGGATGCAGGCTGACCTAAGCAGAAACCCTGGACAAACCAAGCACAGCCAGCCAGAAGAAGATGCTATTAACGCTCCTGCTGTTTGCTTACAAGCAGCAGTTCCACAAAGAACTGGACATTTTGGCAAGTGAGAAACTTGCCAAAATCAAGAATGGTGTGGTAGTGCATGGCTTTGTTTTTTTTATGAAAAATTAAGTACCCAGGAGAAGCCTCTGAAAAACTTTTCTGCTTTCCAAGTATCACGGGGAAGATGTATCTGATCATCTTCCTAGACAATGCCATATCCTTATATTGCCATACCTTGAGTGAAACACCAGCCCGATGCAGTGTGGCTGCAGTGTGGTCCTTCCCCCACACCTGCACAACAGAGTGTCTGTAATTCTTTGCACAGAAGTCAGACCCTTCTAAGACCCAGACATTCATATTCCCATCAAAATCTGAACAGTGGGTTTTTTCCATCAACAGTTTCAGGCTATCAGCCTCAGCTGTGAATGAAAAATTCATCGGGCGAAGGCTAAAGAAGTCACACCTGTCAGCCTGACACACTGTTTATCTCGAAAATTTTACTTCAGAAAGTATAAACAGTAGAATATTTATTTTCCTTCCTGCCATCTATGAGGCCGTTCAGCAATTTGAGTGTGCTCACGCACAGCTTTCACGAGCCAACCTTAATTGCACAGCAATGTGCCATAAAAACAAAGATTAGGCATTATTATCTAGGAACCAATTTTACATTTTTCTCCTCTGACTTGAACTGTTTAAAATATAGGGCACTATCTCATTTTGGCTGTACATAAATATCTCAGTTGTCAAACTGCCCTTACTGAACCAGCCAACTTTTCTTGGTGGTTGAAAACCATAGTGTTTAATTGTGTCAACTGAGGTGAAAAATGTTATTGGTTCACCACCTGACTGCACCATATAGTTAAAAAAAAGTTAAGAAACACAGAATGTGGAATTTAAGGGACTGCAAAAATATTTTACCCCTTAACAAATGAATATGATACAAGAACAGAAGGAAGAAAATAAACAGATTGTGTGTTTCTTTATCCAGGTGCATTCTTGCTTTCTCCTCACTAGCTGGCTTTGAATCTTCCAAACAGCGTGTAAGTAAATAGGGTGTGATAGGGGCCCAAGGCATCAGTAAGAAGCTTCTGACAGATTTCTATAAGCTTTTGATTAGTCTGTGTCTGCAGAGTCTTGAAATTATTCAATAGTCACTGTCACCTACATGAGCAGAACTAACAAGTAAAAAGCACAATGGACCAACATGAAATGCAGTTTTTCTGGGCTCAGTATTGACTGTAATTCTGGTGACCTCATCTGTCTTACAACAGAGAGGGAAACTGTTCAGTGTAGAACTTCATAGCAAACTGCTTGGGTGCAGGAAAAAAAATCACCTATTAAGTTTTAGCACCCGCTGAATGCTCTCCATGCTGGACAAAAGTTTTGGCAAGCAGTGTAAGCCATCTGCTCCTAGGAATAGGTTCCAAGGAGGTGGTTTATGGTTTATGGTATTTGAAATCCCTTTTGTGTAACTCTTCATCAGTGAAGAGTGCAACCGTGGCATTATCTCTCAGATAGGAATCTCTCAGAGAGAAAGCTTGGGGGACCAGACAAAAGGGAAACACATGGTCCTGTATCAACTATCATTTACATAAAGTAGATTACCTTCTGTGTCATGCACATATAGTGCTATGGTGTTTTTATCAGGAGGAATGTTAATGAGGATGTTTTCAGTATCTGAGCTACCTGAAATCTCTCTCCTTTGTCCCATATAGACGTAACCAGACGTGCAGGATCTAGCAAATTTAAGGTGAAAAGGGACAATTAGATCCATTAGTCTCATCCTCTGCAGTGTAGGCTATGACGTTTCACTCAGTGACTCACACTCTGAACCAAAAGACTTGCCTTGAACAAAAGCATTTTCGTGTTCAGGCAAAAAGCCTCTTTTATGTGGGAGGCAAATGGCAGGATAGACTGAGATAAGTACAACTTGCATTACCATGGATATGACTGCATGAAGTGCACACTCATCTTCTTCACAGTCTCTTCTGGTAAGGTGGGAACACTGCTGGGTCCTTGGTAAAGTTTCAAATGTCGACCAAGAAGGCAGTTATCTGGGGGCAAGGTAAGGAAGGAGAGCTGTGATACACAGTTCTTTGGCCAAGGAAGGTGATTTAAAGAGCAAGCATTGATTCCTGGCCTCTGTCAAACATTTGCAGTAAGGCTCTGCTGTGGAGCTGGGAAGAGGGTGAGACACCAGGCACAAGAGAAATGTTTACGGCAAGGCTGCTTGGATGCACAGAGCTCACTGTTGCAAGCTAAGTAGCCTCTGGTCTGCTGACAGACATTCTTTTACTTGGGGCCAGTGGAGAAACATAATGTGCAGAGTATGAATTGTCATGAGGGTGGCAGTCTCTTTCTCCTGACCTTTATTTTTCCTTAGGATCCACTCAGACCCTCCCTATTTGCCCAAGAGCTGTAGGCACTGCTGTGATGGCATTCTGAGAGTGCTGGCCATACTTTGTGCATCCAGGGTCCCAGTGAGCACCAGTCTATGCTCTCGTGCTCACAGCTGCCCTCTCCTACTTGCCCAAGGAACTTGTCTGTGGGAGGGGGCTGCCATGGTGGTCCGGCCAGCCAGAAGGGCTGGCCCTGGCTTGAGTGTGCCAGCAGACAGCCTAGTGATGCACAGGGGCAGAGTTATTGTCCTAAGTCTCTTCTTTTGTAAAAGAAAGACGCTTTACTTTATACTCCCCTGACATCTCATTGGTAATTTCTTCTTCACTTCCTGCCTTAAGTTGTCTAATGCTGTTGTGCCAGCCTAGTGGAACAGAAATCTTGTTTTCCAGTCCTAAGGCTAGGTTTGCTGTGAAATGAAAAGACATGGCCCAGCTTTAGTTTTAGCATATTGTGCTCAGTGCAATTCACTGAGCTGTGGCATTCTGCTTGGTCAAAGGGCATTTCCTCCCCTCCCTTCTCCCTCCTTCCCTGCCTCCCTACTAGCCTCTTATGAAATTAATAAAAATAGAGTGTTTGTTGACTGGGTGGAGAAATTGCATTCAGATCACATAATGTCTGAGGCCTGGCAAGTCTTTGTGAATCTGTTCTGGTCTTTGCGAATCTGTTCTGGTCTTTGCTAAATGGAGCAGTGTGCCCTCCAGTCTAGTAGCAAATATCTTGGGGGCGAGGGGGGGGGGCAAAAAAAGAAGCTTGTATTGCTATTAATTAAAGAAACAGGTCAGTATGATTTGCAGCCCCTTGACCCTTCTCATTTATTTATTTATTTATTTAGGATAAGAGAGATTGTGGTCCTTATGATGGTGGAAAAATAAAGTCTGTGGTTGGAACCACATTACATAGTACTCACCAAAACTGGCATTTCTACAGGTCTTTTATAATGTGATAAATATGTCTGGGCCAGGAACTTTGTAGGGTCTTGTGAGTATGCATGTATCACCCAGTTCCCTTCTCAAGGAGAGATTAATGTATTTGAACACAGATGGGCTCCCAGGCCAAAAGATAGGAACTATAACGGTTCCAAATATGCATCTCTCTCAGCCAATATGACAACTTGCAACCTTCTAGACTCCCGTTAAGAGATCTTGAGCTGTTTGACGTGTCTGGGGTCTCTCCCAGGGCCTTGTCCCCTACATGTGTTGTGGAGGCAGTTCTGTGCTGCTGTGCTGGATCCGGTTTCTCTAAGCCTTGTCTGTCAAAGCACCCTCCTTAGTAGGCCTGACAGGTTATGTCTAAGTGGATGTCTTGTTTGCTTCTTCTACCAAATTACACCGTTTCCCTTGGGCTGCTATCAAAGACTACAGCAGTGCATGCCTTCCTGTTTTTTATTTGTATGTGTACGTGTGTGGCTCTTCTAAACACGGACAGGAATTTCCTTTCCTGAGTCTAGACATCAGCCGCTCACTATTTCTGTAGCTTGCTAACAGACTGTCTGCTGCCCTGGGCCCTTTGATTTTTCCCATGAGAGCAGCAAATTCACACTGGGCTGATAGAGGCGGCCTTGTACGATACTCTGGGCATGCAGTCTGCTTTGTGCTCGTGGTGTTTTAACTGCACTAATGATCCCTACGAAGAAAACCTGGCACCTAATGGGGGTTGTTTCTCTGCTTCCCACTGCAGGGTGTCTCCTTGCTACCCCGGTGTTGCCAGAGCACCTCTGCCTTGGGGAGAAAGAGAGATGCCGTGATCCCAGCCCAAACTGGTGTGCCTATGAGATGCTTGGCCAGATCCACACCCTGGAAAACTACATTGGCCAGGCAGCCATCTGGGAGCAGGCAAGCCGAGGTGAAGCTCTGCCTGAGCTGACATAGCTGTCCCCTTCCTGCTGAGTGGAGTCCCCTCAGTGGCACTCTGGGGCTTCCTGCACTGATTTCGGTATTGGCACGTCGCAGCAACTCTGGGGCTATGCTTAGTGTAGCATGGTCCCAAATAAGGCTCTTGGGATGCTTCCTGGGTTTGCAGACTTGCAGGGTGTAGGCTGCTTCAGATGAATCTCACAGATTTCAGTGGTCTTTCAGAGCAAATTAAGCCTGTCAGTACTTTCCTGGAACTTGCTGAGAGCAACAAATGGAGCCCGGGTACACTCAGTAATCACTTTTTGCAGCTTTTCGCAGTGGCTACTGTAATATGAATTTACCAGTAGGAGGGGTAGGAGCGAAATCTTCCTAGGCAAATGACTGCCAGAAGGCTAAAAAAGCTGGTAAGATTTGTCTCAGTGTGCATCAAGGGTGAGCAGCCAGCAACTGCACAGCAGAGACTGTAAAGCAGAGGAGAAAAGATCAGTAAGGTGATAGAGAGCGAACTCCCACAACACAAATTATTTATCTCTCCCTCCTTTTTAGCCTGTGACTGTCCATCTGTGTGAGTGTCTGTCTGCCTGCATGTCATTCCTCCTCCCCTCAGAAACTTTTGAAGTGGTTGGCTAATTTCAGCCGAAGTAGCTGAGGGATAAAGACCTCAGCATTGCTAAGGTCCTGGGAGTTTCTGGAAAGTAGGCATCTGGCTTGGAGCAAGAGACTCCGCCAGTGCCTCGGCTGGAGGAGAGGCTGCAGGACGAGCCGAATCCCTACAATGTTTTGTGGGATGACCATGGGTCCACAGGCAGGCAGGATGGCAGAAAACCAGACTTTAGTGCTCCCACTTTTCACAGACACGCTTATTTGTGCATTCACAGTAGCCTGCTACAAATTCAGGTTATGTCACACTGCAGGACGAAAGAAAAGTAAATGTCTAGACGCGAATACAGTCACTACTGAACTCTTTAAGTGCTACAGCTTTGGCACAGCCATTCCTGTGCCTCCCCTGTGAAACATGCCTGTGATTGATAGTCACATCCCAATGGCTGTGGGAGCCAGTGGAGCCAGTTAATATGGGCTTTTTGAGAAGTCTGTCTTTGGACTCCATTTTGCAGCTGGAGCCTCTCAAGGACATAAGGAAGTTGACAGAAGTAAGAAATTCATTACTATAAGCTTTATTTTGTAACAGTGAAAATAAATACAAAGTTTCCAGGTGATGTGGCATTTCCTGAGGAAATAAATAGCTGAATGCATACCCAGAGTGACATAACCAGTGCTGTTCAGGAAGCCCGGTGGTGCAAAGAAAATACTTTTTAAGAGGAGGAATGAGAGATTAGGCAGATGAGGAATAAAGACTGCAGACGGGGTGAGGAATTAGTGTGTCCTGGGAAGTGGTGACAAAATGCCATCAGGCAGGTGAGCGAGCAGCAGTGGCACGAGGTGGCAGTGGGGCTAGGGCAGGGAGCCAAGGCTGGGCTGTGTCCAGGAAGAAGTACTGCTCAGGAGCAGATGTGTCCCACCCTGCCCAGTTCTGCTGCCTCCTGCACTGGTCTCTGCCCCCAGACCAAATGCTGAGAACCTGCAGAGATGTCAGAGAGGAATTACCAGAGCGAGTTTGGTGTTAAATCTACTCCTGACAGCTGGAGACGTGAGAAGCTCCAGGTGGTGGGTTTATCTGAGCAGGAGACGGAGAGGCCCCCTGGGTCTCAGCCTGAAGTCTTTGCATGGGGTGAAGGATAGGATACCAAAGAGCACTCATTGTGCCTTGAGCACAGCAGGACATAAGGCTTGGAAGGTGAAAAATCAGAAAAATCCAAATTGGAAATGAAACTCAAATGTCTTAACCATGAAGGCAACATACGTCTGGAATGGCTAACCAAAGATGTGGTAAATTCTCCAGCAGCTGGAGACAAAATCAAGATACCCTGGATCTCCCACAAGGTACAAGGCTTGATTCAGAGATGAGAGGATGAAACGCTGTGGTGCATGTTATGCAAGAGGCCAGACCAGACGATCAGTCTGGTCTGCTCTGGCCTTCAGAAATATGAATCAATGTTGTAGCAAGGATCTAGGAGAATTACCAGGAGACAAGAAACAGAATAATTAAATAACCGCAGTATTTCCAAGGACTCACATCAAAGAGTGGACCATTTTTTTTTAAGCAGCAGCAGAGACTGGGGGGAAGATCTCGGGGAGGAAGGAGGTTGCTTTGTTTTCCTATTTGGTAACTTGCCCACTGGATGACTTCGACCCCAGAGATAAAGTTGGTCTTCATACTGGAGGTCCATGAGCTCATTCATGGACAACATTTATTGGAAAATTACTGGAGTTCAAAGGTGGGCTTATCCTAAAGCATTACTGGCTTCCAAAATGCGTTCATCAGTCTTCAGGGGTGCAGTAAGGCATGGTCTTGCATAGAACAGATTTACACAAATGGCTTATTAACAAAATCAGGATTAGGGCCAAACAGATGTCAGTATGACTGATTAGCTCAAAATAAACACAGTTGTGAGATAAGAAATAGCTGCGTTTTTGCTTCATCTTCTTGTGGTTGCGTACTCAATAGATGATGGGAAATGACATGTTAGGTATGAGGTAAAATGACTCATCCACTGCTGCAACTCGTAGAAGGCAAAGCAGAAGAATTTAGGAAATTTCAGTCCATGGGTATAAAATAAGCAATGGCCCTGATCCAGGAAACTCTGCCATGGAGATGGATCCCCCCAAGGTGTGCAGCCTCTCTTTCTTAGGATTGTGCAGGTGTAGGGTTTTATTTTGGCAGCTGAAACTCCCTAAGCACTGACATTACTATCATTTTCATTATGCCACATACATTAAAGTTCTGATAACCAAAAATATTAGAAAAGAAGTGATAGTTGTTCTCTCATGAGACCTTAAATATTAATTGGTCTGGCCAAATGAGGAATACAAACCGTTTTAATGGTTTTGCAGTGAGAGGAGAGGTCTGTGTTACCTTGCTTGGTCCATGTCATCAGCATGTGAAATATTAGGAGATGTACAGACCAAATCTAGAGGTCATAGAATTGCATTAAACATCAACTGGCCATGTCCGTCAATGTACATTGAAAACTGTTGATCAAGTTCATTTGCTACACTGCTTTACAGAGAACATGCAAGTCAGACTAAAGGCACGGAAATGAAAATGGCAGCAAGAGTTATTTTTTGTACAAAACATAATTGCTTGCTCAACCATGGTAGAAATTCCCCATTTTTTTAAAGTTCTTAGTGAAAAACTGGGTTTTGCATTACAAGGTACTCTGTTTTGGTATAGATCCATTAAACCAATTTCTAGTCATTCAAACAGTTGCATTCATGTTACCATTCTCTAAGTGAAATATTTGGATTTTTCAATTTAATTTTCAGTGCTAATTTTTCACTTCAATAATTTAAGAAATTAGCTATTGAAACCATTGCTGAACAAACCATTGTAGTCAACCTAATAAAGTCACTCCTCTCCTCAACCATTTCATTATGAAAGTGAAGCAGCTAGGGAGAAGGAAGACCTGTTTCAGATCAATTTGAAATGAAACTATTCTTGATGAATACTTAGGATTTTTCTTTCTAGTAGGCAAAAGAACCAACACAGCAAAAGCTCTACACATAGGCTTCCTTGAAAACCTGATGCTGTTTGGTGTGGATTGCACTCCAAATTATTTGGTTAGCCTTTCAAAACCCTGCCTGGATCACTTTGGATCTTATTTTATTCATTTTCAAACTGAAGATGACTCTATTCATTTGCACTACAGGAACATTATGAGAATAACATTCTCAAAATGGGAAAGCTTGCCCACTGTGATTGCAGCCCTGCTCTAACTCTTGTGTCTAGTGGTGCCGTTCCTCATGTTGTCTGGCAAAGACATGTGCAGTCATAATTCCTCTTCCTGTTCTACCTTGGTTGCTTCCCTTGCCACTCTCTGTGCTCTGGCTCAGCTACTGGCTGATTTCCAAAATCAAGGGAAAGGTTTTGTGTATTTTTTGTCTCTCTCTGTCCTGTTCTTTGCCCTTTTACCACCATATGGCCTCTGCTTTCCCTCTCTGCTTTTAGTCAATAGCAAGTGTTAAGATAAAAATTCATTAATTAGCATACTCCGACTTCTTGTTCTCCCTGGGACCTCTACATATTTTCATATCATATGGATATTACTGAGAAGCAATTAAAACTAATCTAGGTTCCCAGAGATGCATGGGTTTATTTTCACATATTTACACTTTTTTTTTTAAATAGTCTTCCCTAAGAGTCTGATCTCTGAGTTGGGGAAGATCTGCTTTCTCAGCAAGAATGTAAGCAGTCTTGCAGGGATGGGAAGCAAGGATTTAGTATGATTAGGTTGAAATTCATCTCATCTCCTCTTTAGATACCAAACTGAAGTGTTTAATTTAAGAGATTTGTTGCTCAAAAGTCCTATCTAATCAAGTGGGGTGAACACAGCACATTCAACAGGTAGTTCAGTTTTTAGCTGGACCATCATTTTAAAAGGGAGAAGTGGCTTGTAATACACATCCTTAGCCAGGTCTCCAGCTGATGTCAACAGGTAGTATCTCTCTCAAGGTCAGTGGAACCGTATCAGCTTATTTCAACTCAGGCTCTGCCCTTCCAAACTTTCCTGTGAATAAGATTGGTAGTCCTCATTTTTACCCTCCACAGTCAGAACATTTTTGCTCCATTGATGCAATTTTCCCTATAATGTATGGTATTCTACACTAGCCAAATTCTGAAGTATCCCTGAACCTGACAAAAGTCTACAGTGACTGCTCTTCCTCATGTGCCATGATCAGATTTCGTGCACCTGCTGGAAAGGGCTGAGGCGAACAGCAACTTGTGGGCAGCAGAGTCTTCTTTTGCCCATGAAGGTGGAGGGTGCTTTGGGTGCAGTCAGGGCTGTGACTCAGTCTTGAAGTTCTTCTTCACAGGGTGCTGTCAGAGAGGAGATGAAAGTCCCTATGTGCAGGGCAGAAAAAAATGAAATGCCTCTGAAAAGAATTTGTCACAATTTTGCAACTAGCAGCAGTAATGGTTTTTGGTCAAGGATTGTCTTGATAGTTCTGTGAGTGAAGGCCAATTTTCCTTTCAAGGCACTGTATATTTAGTTATTTAATCAAGCTAAATTATTCCTTCTCTCCTCACCCACAGTTAGATCATGGCACAAAATTAAGCACAGCCTTTCATTCCACCTCCTCTTGCCTCTCTGTTTGACCTAGACTTTGGGGAGCCATTAACTTGTCTGAGATATTGATTTAATAAGGGTAGGAGAATTAAAAAGGACAAAGAGACACCTGACTAATTGGCATTTCCAAGAGATCTTTGTAATCAGCCAATGGGGATTTTATAAGGTATGAAGTATTTGCTTTCACATAAATTTCTTCCACATTCTTTCTCTCATGTTTGCTTGGTAAACCTTCTGGAATAAAGATCACATCTGCCTCTCTGTAAGCTTTATACTTGGGAGGTAATTGAGTTGGCTCTTTGTTATGAGAGCATGTACTCGTTTAATTGCACATACGTGTCTGTGAACACACTATCCCTGCTTCTCTCCTAAATTTGATTTGGAATGAATCCCACGAAGGGCTGTTTTCCAGCGTTAATGGATAAAAGGTCTTTACCGAGGGGAAAAGTATTCAAATACTAAATTTAATAAAGTTTAGTTTAAAGTTATTTCTTTGCAGGAACTCTCTTTGAAAATACACAGTTCTGAGAGTAATTCCTTTCTCCCCACAGTGATTTAATAGCAAGTATCTTCTATTGGTTTTGTGATTTGTAACCAATCAGTTTTTATTTTGGAAATATGACATAATAACATGACAATTTAATGGCATGACAGTAACACATTTACACTGTTGTAAGAATTACTTGTAACATCCTGCCCTACCATGCTGAGCAGTAATGCAAAACTTTGGGAAGATAAGATCCTTACAGTGAGATGAAAATAAACACTGTGGTAATTTTTATTCCATTTCTGGGCTTAAGGTGCTGACCTTAAGGTAGTGATGCAAGCAAGTTTTCATCTTCAGCTTGTTGCTCTCAGGAATAGCAGAGCAAAGTGCTAGAAGGGAGGTGATATGAGGGCCTGGAGATCAGTCCCTTAGGCTGAGAAGTCACATTACTCAAGCCACGTTAGGCAGTATAGATTAGGTAAACTATACTTTGTAATGCTGTGTGTCAGTTTGATAGATGACTGTCCTGTGGGCTTTTTATCATTTTCCATTAATTTGAATTTTATTGTATGCCAAGGCTCTGCAACTTATTGTTATGAGCTGACAACCTGATATTTTTATTCCATCTCTACTTAGCATTTGTTTAACACTAACTCAGATAAAACTGCCAAGAACTGAGTTCTGCTTGAAAGAGGACATCAAGATTAGGGTCAGCTGAATGATGCATATTTTTGCCAAAGGTTGTCACTCAAGTTACGGCTCCCTCTGAGCTTAGGAGAGAAGGGACAGGAGCAGAAGAGACTGTCTCTTAGTATGGCTGGTGAGTCTGCCCCACAACGTGCTCTCATACACCAGCAACTGAATTATGTTGCTTTGTGCCAAGTGATGCTTCTGTGGGGTATGGAGAGAAAAAGTCCTCTTTTGTTCACTTATTCTTTGGTCATCCTCTGGCTGTTAAAAAATGCATTGTTCCCTTTTCTGTCTCTTCTGGAGAATTTGGAGATGTTTAGGTCTTGGGGTTTTCGTCTATCCCAGTAGCAAGGCTATAAAAACAACATATGTTCTCAAATATCAGTATTTTCCAACCAAACTGCTTACCCTGGATTCGTAGGGTGTTTGTAACAGAATACTTGATGCTCAGCTGGGTGGTTAGGAACAAGTAGGAGATATGAAAACAGGGCTCTCAGCTGAGTGCTGTAACCACGGTTTCATAGGGCATAACAAGGAACCAGATTCTGGTTCCATGGAGCTAAGAGACATTTATAAAATACTCTCAGCAAAATTATGGTTCTGATTTCAAAATTTATTCAAGCTGTAGTTGTCTGGATTTCCAGATTTTACTTGAGCACCAGTTTATTCTTTATACTGGTGCAAATACTCAAATACTGGTAGACAGGGTGTTGCACAACCAACCATTTGTGGTGTCATTAAATCAAAGATCAGTCTCTTCAAGAGCAGCAGATTTCCATGTCTTCTATGTCTCAGGTCACCAATAAACTGGCTGCTAATTGGAATTAATTGATTAAAGATTTGGCAACTGATATTTTCTGAAGAGGATGAGGAGCATCTTTTCTTGCAGTCTGCTCTAAGCAAAGCTGTGGTTATAACTAGAGGTCAGGCCAGAGGAGAAAAATGTTTTTTCAAAATTTGGTAAGCATTTGTCTCTTTCAAGGTCTTGGGATTTATGGCAAAGTTCATAGCTAGACTAGAATCATGCCTTCCTTGAATCCTGGCTTACGTCCGAGTTCTATATCCATGCTCATAAAATGGCTACTGCTTAGGTATGTGTAAGAAATCAATGGCACAGAAGATTTCTTTTTCAAGGTTTATCCAGGTGGAGCCTATCAACATTTTGCTTCATAACTTTCAACTTTGACAGAGAATTGGAGCTCCTGCAATATTTCAGTACCTCTGAAGTGTCTACTATGAATATATGAAAGTGTTTTAACATTTTTTTGCTCAGAAATAAACTGAAAACTGTCAGTTTTAGTCAAAGAGGATACCCTGAAGTCTTCAGGTGCTCTGAGTTGTATCACAAAACAGAAGTTTTTGCTGAAGTATTTGCTATGAGCATGTTTCTGTTTTCATTTGCTGATAAATTTTTGATATGCATTAAAAAAAAGCAATATTGGCCAGCTGACCTATATGTGGGCCTGGCACAATGTTGGCCTTGTATCAGAAGATAAATCAATTTGGGAACCAGTGCCTTGCCCAGACAGAGAAGAAAATAGAACTGTGATTTTTGACTCTGTCTGGGCAGCCCTGGGAAGGCATAGCCTCAGGAGAGCTACAGATGCAACGGAGCCCTCCAGAACTCATCTCAAGGCTACGGGAACTGGGTCTTCTCTTTCTCCTGGACTCATTTTCATAAGCTTGATAAAGTTTTTAATATTCATCTTGTGTCAAGTGGCCATGATTCTGCTTCGTCAAAGGAGGCATTCGAAGAACAAGGATTGTTCTTCCCATCTGCAGAGACTGCAGAAGCATAGCAAGGGCTAAGACAAACCCAACTAATGCTGTCAGCTTAATTACAGAGAATATCAGGCCTGCAGGTTCCTGACACCCAACAGTTTTCATCAGAGAGTTTTGAAACTGGACCAGATGCTTAGCGAGTGCAAATCCACATTGCATCACTGACTTCAACAGGGCGACACCAATTTACACCAGTAAAGAGTCTCAGTCTTGTTCAGTGCTATCACTACCAACATGGAAATACAGTAAGGAATGACAATTCAGAACAACGAGGCGTAATGGAGGGTCTGCTTATCTGCTAGTCAGTGCACACCTTGTAATTTATGCAGTGCAAAGCCCAGTAACAGTGCTGGGGAGCCAAGTACTTCCTGATAACCGCACCTCCTGGAATTGTGCAGCGCTGCAGCTAATAAATCTTAGTGATGGCACATGGCTAAGCCGGGAAAAAATTAAATCAGCCACTCAGGCAGCTGAACAGCCGTCTCAGCTGTGCTGATTCACCCAGAATGATGCACTCCAAGGGGTTTTCACCGCCTAAACAGATGTTCCCCTAGCACAGGATGCTTTCCATTTTTATATTGTTCATGCTGGATTTGTGTGTTGCAGATCAGATCTTCAGCTGCTGTAACCAGACCTGTCTAGTCAAAGGCTGTCAGGGCAAGACTGATGCTCTCAGACCCCGTCTCCCACTTCCGTCTGCGGTGCAGGCCCCCCTCCCGCTGCAGGCTACGCCAGCTGCGTGGCGGCCCCGAGCTGGAGGGAAGCCACTGCGATGTGCTGCATGTGGCATTTTGTCTCCAGACAGGCTTTGCTGGAAGGCGTGTTTCCCAGGCGGCGGGAGCATTTCCCCAGCTGCCAGTCCCCATCACTGGGGAGGGTGGGATTGCACGGCTGCGTCCAGGTGGCCTGGGTGCTCTGCAAGTCAGCGTAGCACTGAGGGGCAGGACAGGGAGAAATCCCGTCTTTGCATTGCATCCATACAGATATTGCTGTCTAAGCGTGTGCTAGTTTTATTATTTCGGCTCTGTAACATCCAAGTTGATCATGCCCAGACAATCTTTCATCCTGCTTAGCTCTGCAAAGAAGATATAGCTATTTTTCCTTTGTTTTTTGAGCAACTGGGGTAGCGTGACTTGGTGCCATGCTGAAGCAGAAGAGAATGATAAGGGAGGGCAACAAAAATACTGGCCAGATAACATTGCTATGGCACGTTGAATTTTTCATAATCTTCAACTTTCACATTGTCACATCTCATGAGAATGATTTTGTATTTCAAAGTTTCAGAGAACAGTCTAAAATTTGCCCTTCATGTGCTAAGTTGGGTCATTACTGAGAGGTGGAGGGAGCAGAGGAGGATCACATAGTTTAATTATTAAGGCAAGCATATGACTGTACAATGCCAAGTGCGCTGAAGTGCTAATCCCTGTGTGAGACTACGGCAGTGCAATACAATAAATAGCAATACAAAAGGTACAGTAACAATTCCAGATTTCTGTCAGTTTAGGAGCAATGCCTTTTAAGTCAATGTTATAGCAGTCTCTCCTTGCCTTGGACTGTGCTGCTTTTTGGACGTTGTGGAGCTCTAGTCCATTAGACTAAGGGTCTGCTTTACAGCCTGAGGTCCACCTCGCCCCTATGCAGAGCTTGTGGACAAATACAACCTTGGGTTAGTAGAAACACTCAAGTGCCAGGCACAAATTCTGAACAAAATGTGGAAGTGCTGTTCTTAAACTTATAAAAATATACTGGAAGGTGTTTATATGTGTAAAACCAAATGGAAATCTGTATGCTTAAACTTGGAAGCGAGCTGAAAGGCAAGCTGAAGACTCACCCTGTGTTTCAGTGTCATATGAAGAAAGATATGCTGTCTATAACATACACAAGAAAGGCTGAAATCTACATAGAAGTGAAGCTATTAATAGTCAGTATTTAGTAGTGGCTATCATACAGTGTGATATGAGAAACTGATTTTCCCTAATCTAGATATGGGGGCTAGGAGGGCTTAAGAAAGGAATAAGTGGTACTCTCGGCTACTAGAGCACCGTGATCGCTGGCAGATGCTGACTCTGCTGGTTGCCACTGTAGCACTAAAGACAAGCTGTTAGAGTCTCCCATCCAACTGCCAGTCCAGACTTGATGACTGATGTGCCGGCATGGCATCTGTTGTGAGGTCAGGGCTTTGAATAATGAGATGAAGGCATTATGTTACTGTAAGACGTGGATTAGACCATTGACACCTTTGCTTCTGCTTTGACTGTTAGCCCATTGGGAGGGGAATCATGGGGGAAACTTCTTGCACACAATATTGGTGGACTGTCTCTTTTCCTCCCTATCTCGTGAGATACCTTTCAGGTGTTTTGGTTTCAATGAATCCCAAAAGTCAAAGGAAGACTTGACCACAACTGCAAGATTTTCACCTGCTCTATATTGGAAGCCAAGAAAAGCCATCTATCATTCGAGATTTGCTGAAGTGTTTGTGAACTGAGCACTACCGAACCAGAACAGAATTTCTAGGGAAACCCAGGCCCGGGTAAGTTTTCACTTGTTGCTTGTTTTATGGAAGTTATTTTGCACCAACATCCATTTTAAGTAAGTTCTTGCTGCTCTACCTTTAAGTAAGTAGCCATGTCCTACACAAAATGGGACCTCCTCCTACTGTGCAGTGATAGCAGTCACAGAAGGGTAACACTTGATGGTACCTGCATGACTTATGAAATGAACAGTGAATAACAGTATCTTTGAGTTCCCTTGAATCTCATCTGACTTATTGATGTGACTATTGGCCTTATAATATGTTCAGTAGGAATATTCATCTTTATAAAACACAGCTTTTTCCTGTGCTAGTTCTTGTAGCCTCCTTTTGGTTTAAAGAAAAACTTAAAACTTATTAGTTGGAGGAGAAAGTCAAAATCAGTGTAGTTCATTCAAGTGAATACTCTGGAGCCCCAAAGTCTCCATGTTATTACAAAAAGATAAGTGATGTCTTTCTGCAGTGTGCAGCAGGAACCCTTATTTAGATTACAATAATAGAGCTAAAGCTCCTTAAAAGTTATTTTTAGCAGTGGATATTTAACAGGGTTCTCCTTACATAATTATATACCCAAACTGTCCAATACTGACAGATGCTGACACTTAGGAAATTGTGTAGTAAAGCCAGTGACCATCTTCCATTAAAAAGAGAAAAAATGAGACAACTATAGCCACACATTCAGAGATTTTTAAACCCAGGATAGATTATGGTCATCCTCTAGTCTGGCCTCCTGTATGACACATCTACAAACTTCATTGCAGCACCTTGTGATTTTTTCTGTCCATAAGAATGGAGAGCTTTTTAGCCTTTCCTTAAAGACTGCATGGGAACGAGAATTCAGTTCATCATATTCAATTACTATGCCCTTCACTGTTTAAAGAAAATGCATGCCCCAAACTTGAAGTTTGTCCAGCTTTGGCTTCTACCTAATGGTTTTCATTATGCCTTTTACACTAGATATGACACCTACAGTTAAAAATCTCTTTCTCATAGTTATAACAGTTACTCTACCATCCAGGTATCTGTGAGCTGTGATCATATTACCTCTTAAACTTCTCTGGGATAAATCACATTAAACTTCTTTAGTCTCAGTCTGCTTTCCAGACCACAGGTCATTCTGTATCTCTTTTCTGAACCCTTTCCAAATTTTGAATACACTTTGTAAAGTTTGGATGCCAGAACTGCATGTGGTATTTCAGCAATATTCTCACTAGAGCTATACACTGACTTTTTCAAACTCCCCTGCTTATTTATCTAAGAATCAGAATTGCTCTGGAGGGTCATGTTCAGCTGATTATCTAATGTGACTATGAAGTTTTTTCAAAGTTAATTATATCTGAATTGCTGGTTCATAGCTTAAAGGGTGACATAAAGCCTTTGTTGCAAGACATATATCTCGCATTTAGTTCTGAAAATGCAAGTAATACAAATGACAAGGAATTAATTCTTATGACAAACTTGCTCCCCACATCACTTTTATCATCCTATATCCCTTTTGTGTTGTCTCAAACTTCTACCACAGTGGTTTTGGTTTTGTCTACACTGTTGGTATAGATGTCATTGACAGGAGTAGCTGGCACCAAGAATAGAGCCTCCCTAAACTCCAAATGGAACACCTCCCTGAATGATAGTGATTCTGCTAAAATTACTTTTAGAAATACATTCATTAGACAGCTTTTAAGCCATTTAACACTAATGGATTGTTATGTAGGAGTGAGTTAAACACCTTAAAAGATCTAAATATTTTTCCTTTTTGCAGCTACTTCTGTCAGCCAAGCTGGCAATCCTCACCAGGACTGTAATCAAGTCCTGCAGGTTTACAAATGTTGTTATTAATGACTGCTGTTTAACATCATCTCTAATTGCCAGTGGAATAGTAAGTATCAAGTTAGGCTCTGAATATATCATTCTGATGCCTTCTGAATCTGAAACAGAAACATTTGTCAAGTACTTCTCCATTTCCCACATTATGATTGATAATTTTGCTATTCTTTGCTAGTATTGGATCCATCCCATACAATCCAAGACCAGCTTTTCGACCTGGAAATGATGCTTCTCTGGAACTTGTTGAGAGAATGTATCTGTTTCAACTATAATATCAGCAGAAAACCTTCCTAGGTTGGTAGGGGAATTGCGGGAAAGGAGAAAATGAGTCCTACCCTGGAGATGCCTGATGTCAGCTTCTCAGCTTCCTCAAATCCTGGTGGGAGACAGTCTGTGTGGGGGCCTGCATGGTGGGGCTGAGGGGAATGGGCATGCTTGTACATCGGTTCACATGATGATTCTAGCACATCAGCTGGATGTGTGCCCTCTGACAGTTTTCCTGTTGGAGTGAAGCCCCCAGAAGAGGCAGCTCCCCCAGAACTGGCTGAGTGCTTCATTCTTCCTCCCACTCCTGCTTCACGTGCAAAAGCTGATAGATCTTCCAGTGGTTAGGAGGCTTTCCTGGGAAGTGCATCCCCAGGTTCGAGTCCTTGCTCTGATTTGGAGTGGTTCCCTGACCGCCAAGCTATACTGGCCGTTTTGCTTTCTTCCAATGAATACTTAATTGAAATCAGCTTCAAATCAGACAGAGCAAGAATTTGAATCTGCAGCTCCCTTTTATCTCCAGGGAGCTTCCTAACCACTGGACTGCATACTCTCATTCTCTCTAGCTCGGTTCATATGTAATTATTTACACGGAGTGGATAGGCTCCAAGGAGATGGGGGCAGAGGGTGAGAGAGAGTTAACTAAAGGAGTGTGTGGGGGGAGAAAACCTGGCTGTCCCTGGCCTTCTGGTGGGGGAGTCCAAGTTGCTGTCTCTCTCCTGTCTGATAGTGCTTGGGAGCTGGGAGCCAGGCTTTCCCCTCCGGAGGGGAATCACCGAGGCACTAGCCTATTTGCTGCTTGGTCTCCCCTTCTCTTTCCTCCCTGGGCCTTACATGTGAAGGTTTTGGAAACACAGTGGTTTTGTTCTGATGCGTAATGAAAACAGATTTGAAAAACTTCAAAAAACCTCATTTTTTTTCTTCTGAATTGTGAAACAAAATTCTTGTTTCGTGGCCAGTGCTGCGTATCACATCTGAGAGGCAGAACCTGCAGCAGAAAGATTGATGAAGTCGAACCTGACAAAACCTGATTGTGCATTCCTTTCCCGTTCATCAGCAGACTCCTCTCCTTAATAGATGAAGACTTTTTGCACTAGTTGCTCATTCTTAGGCTGAGGTATATTCTTTCATTCATCCCCTTCAGGCATGCTGTGGGAGCATGGCTCCTATTAGCTCAGCCCAGTCCACTTCTGCCACCTCCATCGTCCCTGACTTCTGCCAGTTCACTTACTGAAGGACAGATCAGAATATGCTGGGGAGGGTTGTTTCATGTAACACAAAGCAAATCTGGTCCTTCTGTATCTCCATTTGTGCACCACCCATCTGGCTCAGATGTGAGGAAACCTGCACTTTCTATTTCAAGGTGCTAGTTTTAGGAATCTCTCTGTAGATTCATTGTGGGGGACAATGCTTCAGGAGGAAACACAAAATGTAGAAGAGAAACAGCCTGAGGGTACCATAGCCTTTCCACTGATGGTTGGGTGTTCAGAGCACATGTGCCAGGCCAGACCTGTGGTGCATGTTCACAGCTTTGATCTACTGACTTACGCCAGATCAGCCCAAAGGTGAGGCACCAGCCTCACAGCACTGACTGTCCTGGTGAATAAGCACCATCATTACAGCATTTTTTACATCAGGGCTGCAGCTCTCAATGCAGTAAAGTTGGATTAGCACAGTGGAGAAAGAGAGCCTATTGCCAGAAACTTGAAACCGCATCTTTTGTGGGTCTCTCAAAGCAACCCAAACCATCCCATGCAGTGGTTTCACTGACTTTTGGGACTTTTCACCATAGGTCACACTTTTAGGTTTCACACTCCAACCATTAAGGCTGCAAGCCTATTCCTTTCACTCTGTATTTTGAAGAATAACACCAAAGGTGTTCAAAGTGCTGAGACCACTGCTCTACCTTGCCTATAGCAAAGAATGAAAGTGCTGTGCTGGAAAATTTGTCATCATACAAAGGTGCTCACCAGCAAATATCTGCAATAGGGAATGCATCAGTTCTTTCATTTTGATTTTGGTTTTTTTTTTTCCCCGTTATTCCTTCCCCAGGGTCTCCATACTGTTCCCAAATGCATTCTTCTTGCTTATCCCTGTTCTACTAAATTAACTTGTACCAGTCTATTTATACTGAGTTATCAGTACCATGCATACCTTTTGCACACTTCTTTTTAAATCTGTGTCAATAAGATATTTTTCTCACATAAGCATTTTTTCTTTTTTGGCTGATAAGGGATATAGTAATAAAATGGCTGAGTCATACTTGGCAAGTTGAGTTAAATGGACTTCTTTGAGTCTTCAGTGGAGAAGTTGCATTCATAAGGAAAAGCTGTAAGATCAGATTTCTTAACTGCAGGGCCATTTTCACTCATTGGAAGAACGTAGTGGAGTTTTCAGTTTGCACTGGATAAAGATTTCCAGCCAGCGAAGTGAGCTCACTGTAACACAGGGACATAGAGTAGGGAGGTCGCCACAGATGACCTAGACAGTTAATCTTGAGGGACTGTTTTCGCTTCGCAGTTATTGCAGGGGAAAGGGCAAATCTGGCATTGCTTTCGAACAAATGCTGGTTTAATGCTCTGGGCATAGTAGGTGATGTGCATGATCCTTTGTGACAGAGGTGGTGTTACTGTGAAATCCGTCTTGTCTGGTTCTATCTCGTATCCCAAAACATTCAGGACTGGTAGCAGGCATTGCTTGGAGACACAGTTATTTTAGCAGCGACCTGGAAGAGTTGCTTTCTGAAAGCTGCCCTTATCCTAAATGTCTCCATGCACCTTCAGTATAGTGAGTGAATTATGCTACATCCATTGCAAAATGACTGGAAATCAACCCAAACCGAACAACTCGAACCTGGAGTTTGAAGATTTGATTCCAGGGATTTAACTTGTTCTATTACAGAGGAAGAAGTAAATGAGAAATTCAGTTTGTGCTGAAAGCGTCCCGTGGACTGGTTAGTAGAAACCCTTAGTGCATAAATCAAGGCTTAGCTCAAGCCTCAGGTTAGCTTTGCTATTGAGCTTTAATGCTTATAAATGCTTTTTGCAGTTTAAATGACGTCAGCCTTGATGTTTATGAAACTGTGGAAGTGCTGAGTCGAAAAAATTCACATTAATAAGGAAGTGCTGGGAAGCACTGGGATGGTGCCAGTGTCAACCAGTGTTATTAAGCTAAGAAGCTCTTTGGCACGGCTTATCTCTTGTGGTTAGTCATTTGATTCATGACTTCTGATGCATGGCTTTGTCTTGGACTGGAAATACCAACTTTCTTATCAACGAGCTAAGAAAAATTGATTTTTTAGAAAAGTTTGACCATGTTTTCACGCTAATCGGAGAAGGGCCACTCATTTATCAGGAACGTATCTTAGTAGCAACCAGTGCCTTCCTGATACATTACCGTACTGCATCTCGCTGGACACCGTGCCTCTGACTGGGGTGATTTTAAACAGTGAGATTTATTTCTCTGAGGCCCTGCACAGATTAGTGCAGCATTACAGCTGCTGTCTTGTACCAATGGGTACCTGGTTGAGATCGAGTGCTCACAACTCTGCCTTTTTCCATACGGTGCTGCTGGGAAGATTTGGGATGCTGGGCAAATACAAGGGTTCCTTTGCTTTGATGCTGTCCTGATGTGCTGCGTTATGGGAAAGATAAGTCTCCTATGTGTCTTTGGAGTTTCCTCATCAGAAAAACCGAAGAATATGATAAAAAGAAGTGGTTTCATCAGTGTAGTTTCATGTAAAATAAAAACGTTAAACAAATGAAATCATTGTTGTTCATCTAATTGTTGGAGGTGATTAATAGTGGTTTTTTTCCTTGGAACGGGAGAAGTCTATTTATTACGGTTGCTAAAAAGCAACTGCAGTTTCTGAGTGACAGGCAGCTCACTGTCCTTTGTCTCTGCTCCCTTTTGGATGTACCTCCATTGTTCCCCACATGTGTTTTTCAGCAGTTGCAAAGCTTCGTGGTAAGATGCTGTATGAAGATATTATTATTGCTATTTCATAATGCAGCTATGGTCACACATGACTCTGGGAGAGATGGAAGCTCTCTGAGGTTTTTCTATTCTGTCTTTTGAAGGTGGTGCACTCCCTAACATAACATACTCTGCATGTCTCAGCCAGAAACACCCAAGTGAGAAATGAGGAATATCAGTTTTATCTACCGAAGCTGACTGAACAACCATATAAAGCAAGTCCCATTGGTCGCCACTTGGACATGTCTAGAAAGCCACTTTCACAAAAAGGCCCCCAAAGGCTTACTAAAACCTCAGGGTTTTGTGGTTTTATTCCCCCAGTGGTACATAACATTTGGCTGAAGAAGCTTGAAAACACTGTGGTTTTGGGCCTTCTTTATGCTTAATCCATCCTCAGGTCCCTCCACCCTGCCTTCTAGAAAGCCCAGGTTAAAAAGCCTGACTCACAATTGTGCTATTCCAGTTTTATGCTAATGCAATTCCTCTGAAAGTAATAGCAGGACAAAATCAGGGAGAGCTATCACTCAGTCCCAGAACAAATATGGCCTTCAGCAAGATGCAAATATAAGTAGGAGGCTCCTCAATATAGCTGGAGTTTGCATCTTTGCTAATCTTTTCCTCCTAGGAAGTCCCTAGGCAAATAAACTCTGTGGCAGACGAGAGAGGAAAGGGTGTAAACTTTCATTGTTATGACTTTTAAGCAGAGATTTGTTTGGAAAGGGAGGGAGCCCAGTGTTCTGGGGAGAACAAAAGAGAGGTTTTGGTGAAGTGGTATTTGCCACAATTACAGGGGGAGACTTTTGAGGTTGGATTCAGCTGTTGTGTAGATGGGTGCGAGTACAGGCTAACTCTGCTGATTACAGTGGAGTCATGCCAAATGTGCATCAGCCTATGTGAGCGTGCAATTTCACATACAGCCTTTTTATTCCTGTTCATGGCAAGCTGCTTTTTCTCTTCTTTCAGCTTTCTCTCTCTAACATTTATGATGAACAATTGTCTGCTCCTTGTAATTGGAAGGGCGTTACAAGCCATGAATGCCTTTGTTGCGGTAAACCACTTCCTCTTCATGTCTCTTATGTCCTTGCTTTGTAAGAACAGAATAAACTCTGTTTGGCATCTGAAAATAGGATAACATCAAGTTTCTGCATCTGTCCAACTAAGCATCTGCAGGGTCTCTTGTGCCAGATGCATTTAACCTGGCCTGGCACCAGAAACATTATCTCTCTTCCCAGAATGCCCTGGGATGTAACTGGATGGCAGATCCCCATACATTATGCAGACTCAGGCAAGCTTGCATTGTCCACTCACTTTAAAAATAAAAGCTAGTATGTTGCTTTATGAAACTTATCACACCACTTGTAATACAAATGGCAGATACCTTCCTCCTAGGACTTTTTAATATATCAATTTACACTGCCTTTTTCTTTAAGCAATTGCAAATCGTCTTATATGTGATTTAGCTATGCAAATCTTACTGAGATAGTGCCTGTTTCTGCAGCCAAACCCATTCAAATGTCCTTCTGCTCCTAGAGGGAGTGACATTATACAGCCCTGTAAAAAGTCATGCAGGCATGGTACCTGAATGCGAGGCATTGACCTCTGCGGTGGATTGGTGGTAAGAGGCAGCTCAGTGCCTTGTGGGAAAGGCAGTTTCAGGCTGTATGTTGGCTACCCAGATTGCATGGGGCAAAGCCCCTGTTCTTTTGAGTTGTGAGTACCTGTACATCCCTGCCAGTGAAGTTGCTGGCTCTAAATCAAAAATGTGGACCTTGCTTTCCTTACTGTCATGGTTTAACCCCAGCTGGCAACTAAGCACCACGCAGCCGCTTGCTCACTCTCCGCACCCACTGGAATGGGGGAGAGAATCGAAAAAAAGTAAAACTCGTGGGCTGAGATAAAGACAGTTTAATAGGACAGAAAGGAAGAAAATAATGATAATGATAATAATAATAAAATGACAATAATAATACTAAAAGAATTAGAATACACAAAACAAGTGACGCAGAATGCAATTGCTCACCACTCGCTGACCGATGCCCAGTCAGTTCCCGAGCAGCTATCCGCCCCCCCGGCCAACTCTCCCCAGTTTATATACTGGGCATGATGTCATATGGTATAGAATATTTCTTTGGCCAGTTTGGGTCAGCTGTTCTGCTGTGTCCCCTCCCAACTTCTTGTGCCCCTCTAGCCTTCTTGCTGGCTGGGCATGAGAAGCTGAAAAATCCTTGACTGAGTATAAACACTACTTAGCAACAACTAAGAACGTCAGTGTGTTATCAACATTATTCTCATACTAAATCCAAAACATAACACTATATCAGCTACTAGGAAGAAAACCAGCTTTATCCCAGCTGAAACCAGGACACTTACCTATCTTCTAAAGACTCTTTAGAAGCAGTTATGGGCTGCTTGTGTGGTCCATGGATGACAGCACAAAAGCTGTCGTGTTAAGCTAATATTTCAGCTCCCAAAAAAACCAAGTGACAGGGATTCATCTTCCTACTGAAGGCTGGTCAAGACTTGCAGACCATTTAAGTGAGATTAAATGACACTAAGGCTTTATTTTGGTTCTTGGCAGGACTTAACGTCATTTCCCTGATTCGTGGAAGGGTTGTATGAATAAGGAAATAAGGCTGACATAAGTGGAAGATCTGTCCCTGGGTCCCTGTCAGTGTTAACTGTGTTGCCCACACTTGAGTTTCTCCCTTCCGGCTCATCTGTCTTCAGTGCCACCTTAGGCCAGGCGGTGAAGTGTCCCCTCTCCTTCATTACATGGAGGTCACCCTCTCTCTCTCAATCCTGGAAGAGCTGAATCACGCTATTGATTCTTGCCCTGTAGAGTGTGGGAGAGTGTATCCATTAGTGCTGGGCACACAGAGAGAGCTGTGGGAAGACATGAAAGGACTGCTAGCACTGGAATGGCACTTGCCTGCATGCACCCTCTAAGAAGGATATATTGTAAGCTGATGAGTAGTACTTAAATGAGTGGGACCCTGGACCAGTCAGCCACAGCTAAAACACGACTGATTATAACTTACAGGATTTAATGTAGAGGTAGCACTTAATTTAATGGCACGTGCTAATTGTTAGTCATGTTGATTTTGCAATGAAGGAAAGCTTTCAGTGATGCTCTAAAAAAGAAGGGTAAATAAAAGCCGAGTGTAAAGCCCAATGTAGCAAGATTAATTCTGCAGAATGGATGCTTGCTTTTTCGTTGTACCAGTTGGAGTCTCTAAAATAAACAGAACAACCAATTTAAAGCAGATGCATGGAACAACAATCAGGTTTCATTTCTGGTTTTAATCTTTTTAAACCGCAGCATTTGGTACTCAGAGCTCAAAGGAACTGCAGACTGAATCAGGAGTTTGCTGTAACTTAGCAGCTTGGAGGAAGCAGATTTGTGGCTGTATAACAGGGAGAGATGAAACAGCCCTGTTCAGATAACCAAATTACAATAAAATATAGAATCTGGAGACGAATGAACATCCAGAGCTCCTGCCTGTGAACTGTTATCAGCTGCAGCTTGGGAACAATAGAGCTAAGCAGTAAATAGCCAGCTCTAGCACTGCTCCTGAAGTGATGAAACAGTAAACTCACGAGTTTTATTGATAGTTGCTATTCTGTGTGCCACAAAAAAATGAAATGTGGAGTGAATCAATGCTACCTGAAAACAAGGCCTATGAATGAGGAGTAGTGTGATCCCATTTTTACTTCCCTTGGTGAATTTTGGGAGGGACTTCTTAACAAGGCAGCAAATACAAAAAAAGCCCTCAGGAAAGCCACATGGGTCTGATTTCCCATTTCCCTGCTCGCTGTGTCATCGTTTACCTCAGAGGCTTTGCATCACTGTGTGTGACTACCCACAGCTTCTGATCTCGTGAGGCTGAAGTCATTCTTCAAACAGCAGTCTGCTTTTAAGGACTTGGTGGAGGGAGAGATGATGCTGGGCAGGACAGCTAAGCTAAGACAAAGAAATGTCTTTCAGACAAAGGAGCTAATGCTGGAAATTCCCTGGGGACCAGTCTTGTGACATGGTTATACCATTGCAGACACGTTTTCAAAGCAGTGGGTGCAGTGGGTGCCTCTTGGCAACCTGGTTCAGACAAGCTGTGCAAAGCAGAGGTGCTTACCTGCGTGTGTTTGCACAGGGTTGTCAGGACACTTGCTGACAGCAGAGATACCCCAAAATGATGCTGGAGGAAAGTTTCACAAACTTATTGGAACCTCAGTGGAGTCATCTATATTTTTTTCTTTCAGGTAGTTTGAAGGGATAATTTAGACATTTTAACACTGGGGCCTGTGAGCCCAAAAATCTTTATCTTTAAGACCAAATCAGCCTTCGTGCCAGGATGCATCGCAGAAGGGCCGTGGCACCCCACTGCTTGATGTGCAGGTGACCATCCCTCTGTGCTGGTGAGAGCACCGCTGGCAGAGAAGAGAACGGAGATCAGGCTGTGCCCATAGCTGCTGCCCTCAGCCGCAGTGTCCATATGGATTTGGAAAGGCAGGTTATTTTATCTCTCTCTCCCTTGCTTCGTGTCACTGATGCAAAGCCTCCTGGAGACAGAGGGAGACAAAAAAGAGAGGCAGTGTTGTGGCTGCGGCAGCTGGGGAGGGATGCAGCTCAGGGGAACATGCTGAATGCAATGGTAAGGAGTGGAGTGGTGTGTATTAGGGTAGAGTCTAATCCATTACTTAGCAAATATGTTTTCTCTCATTTTGCTGTCTTCCTTATGTTTCTGCTTCTTTCTTTGCCTTTTTTTTCCTTTGTGAGTGATTTATCTTTAAGTGATTTATCTTTAAGTGCCCCTATAAGCAGACATTAAGTAGCAGTAAAAATCTGAAGGCATCTATGATGTGGTGCCTGGTGAACCACCACTAGCCTGTAGTAAAGACATCTACCTTGTCATGTTCATTGAAGGCTCATATCCTGATCCAAACTGTGGTCTACTGATCTTTTTTTCTCCCTGGATTTACAGCTCCGGACTGTGAGATCACAGGACAGCCTGATACTTGTTATCATTTCCAAATGTGGAGAATGACTCCCTCCTCCTTTTGCAACTCACATACATGTAATTCATTTGTGTTCACAGCCTCCCATTCTGATCTCCAGCCCTTTTTAAAACAACTGTTCTCCTCTCCCTTCTCCACTGCTTACGTGTAGTTTCAGCATGCTTTGGTCTATTTCTGTATAAAAACACTCACAAAACAGCACCAGAAATTATGAAACCGCTTAAGCCTTCAGACAAAAAAATCTGAAACTGTTTATATTCACAAATGGTACCTATTTAAACAGTTTTTGCAACTATTGCTTCCTCTGGTAGCAAGTTTAATAAAAAAAATTGAATTTAATTCCAAAAGGATAAATATGACAGCAGATATTTACAGAAGAATGGGATTGTTTTTATGAAAAAAGCATTTTCTCCACAGCCTTCCAAATGGGATTTAAACAACTGGTCTTAGAAAAGATTAAAACACAATCTATCAGTCCAGCACAGAAAAAATATAACCCCAAGCATTCTTGTAATAACAAAACATTACTGACAAACAGAGCAGAGACCACAGTGCCATTTTTCTACCCCGTATTTCTGCTCTGTCCCATTAAACTCTTTCTGCAGCACAAAGAGATTCAGTGTTATATGAAATAGGTGAGTAAATTCTGCATAATATCTTTTTTAAATGATGAATTAAGAAAATGCATGCACTTTGCTTGTAGAAAAGGATCCTAGCCCCTAAGAAGCATTGAAGAAAGTTGGAAGTGTGGGATGATGGGCGAGTTTTCCAACCCAGAGCTTGCATGCTGCAACCCTGTCCCTGTACTCTCCCTTTGAAACAGGAGAAAATACTGCAGGGCACGGCAGGAGACAAACAGCCGTGTGGATGTTTGCATATTTTGATGGACATGACGACAGCCTTGGCAAGTGATAGGAGCTTTACCCCGAGTCCTGCTGAGAAATACCAGTAATGCAGGACTACAGTATTCGGATGCTACATGAACTCATTTATCCTCTTCTTTAGAAACAATTAACACAACTAGGGACAAGTCTGTCTTGCTGGTTAGGTAAGATAGGAAGGAGACTAAAAGTCACCACAACTTCCAAACCAATGGGTTACAAAAGCAGTTTGCACCTTTCCATAGCTGCAGCAGGCTGCTGGGTTTCTCCCTGAGAGAGATCTGGCCAGCATGGTGGGTGCCTCCCTACACCCTCGGCAAAAGAAGTGGAGACCACAACCCAAAGGAAATGATTCTGAATGGGGGAGAGCAAAACTTTGGTCCTCTGGCCTAGCGAAGAAAAGTGAGGCAGTTAGCACAAGTTGTGCTGATTGTGTAGCCTAGGCTTGCGGGTTTGAAGAGAAGTGCGGTACCACTCCTCGGTGCGCCTGAGTCCTCAGTCTAGGTGTTTAGGGACATGCGACTTTGGGCAGTGCAGTGCATGCTCACCACCTACTCGAAATACAGCCACAGAGAGTCATGAATCCAGCAATACCTCCCTTGTGTACTGAGATTGATGGGACCAGCCTGGGATTGATGCAGCTTCAGAATAAAGACACTGCACTCCTAGGACGGGCTCTCCTGTGCTTCCTGGGATGGATGGTTTTGCTGTAGTCTCATTTGCAGTTGATGCTTTCCAATATACCTAGCCTAAGTTTATGATGTAGGGAAAGACTTATTAAAGGAATGATATGCAAATAAAGGAAAGGAGAATCAAGCTGTGGGGGTTTTTTTGCTAAAGTGATAATTTATCAGCATCTAACATAATAATGCATTTTTATTTACTTCCCTTAGATATGTATTTCTATGCCTTTTGAATATTTGGACTGGTTCTGAACTTCCTCTGATTGATACACTACAACTTCTACAGAGACTAGCAACTGGCATAAACATTATTTAAAAAGATAAACCTCACTTTCCAAGCCTTTTAGCAACTCAATTAATTTTAATTCTAATTGAACTCTATTCCAATCCTTAGTTTTCAAAACTGGTCTAACTATAATTTATGGATGGCTCCCCCTCCCCCCAAAATTTCAGTGTTAAACTCAGTTTGCTGCTTGTTTTCCTTCTCTAGGAACTGAAGTGTCAGACTGGTAAGAATAATGAGAAAATATAGAAGAGGCGTTTTAGGCAGCTTTTTGATCAGGAGGGAAATAAATGGAAAAAAAAACCAGTAAAGAATTTGACAATTTATCATCATGCAACTGTGAGCATGATGATAAATGAAAGTTGAAGAAAATAAAATACCCTTTTATCCGTGGTGATTTTGACCACTTGCGAAGTCTTTAGGCACCCATAAAGTGTGGGCTTGTCATTAACCCGATATGCCTTTGACAGAGAGAGGAGTGTCTTCACTGTAAAGGCATTTGACCGTCTTATAGTCAGGGCTGATCCTCGTTGTACCACATGACATCATTCCAAATGTTTTAGTGGTTACCAACTGTTTTGCCGGACAGTAAAAGAAGCTGATCAAAGCTCAGCTCAAGAGATATGTTGATGATATATTTTTTTGAAGTGCTTCCCCCTAACCAAGCCCCGTATTCTCCTCCAGAATCAACACAGGCATATGCCCCACAGGTCTGCACAGGGAAACGGCTTCAGAATTTTTTTTTTCCCAGGGAATCAGCTTGCTCTGAATATATCTTTGTCCTAAGCACTAGAAGAATAAAGTGCTAAATATTGCATCATGATACACAGTTTCTGCTGGAGGAGGCTGCACAGAGGGACAGAGGGCCTTGGCATTCTGCGCATTCCTTGTTTGCAGTCAGGTCAGCTTAAAAAGATAAAGTGCAATCTGCTGCTTGCTATCCGTCATGAGAAATGAAGCCTGATAATTTTGGAGTAATGTTTAGCTTGTCATTCTTGGGCCATTACACTGAGTTAGTAGTGCTAGGAGAAAGGATTTATTTCCTTCTCTCTCTCTTACTGTAATAAGTCTCAGATTAATAATGCTGCAGGCCTCAAAGTCAGTTTTGTTCATAGCTGCTGGCTGGGGAACAGGCAAAAATAAAGATCAGATTTGCAATGAACTGGGCATTAAATCCCTTCAAAAAGTGTCTTTTGGCACCACAGTGAAAAGCTATTAACAACATTCCTGGATGACTGTAGAAAAATAACAACTTTTTATAAATGGCTATAACATCTTGGATTAGCTACCTGACAAATAGGTGTTTTCAGTTTATTTAGGGCCGGGTTCTTCTTTCTGCTAAGGCCTTTTTCCATTGCTGCTTTATAGGAGTGTAAAAGGGAATCAGGCACCAGTTTAAATGGGAATCAGGCCTTCGGGATGCAGCCACCAGAACGATCTCGGCACACAGGGCAGTGTGGATCAAGCATGCCCAGAAATGAATGGGAACTAACAGCTGCAACATTTGATTGCATCTGCAAGTACAATGCATTAAAAAAATCCCCAGAAAGTGAAAAACTCTAAAGAAAAAGTAATAGCTAATGTTGGGGACTCCAGCAACAAGCCTGACTTGGCTCAGAGTAACAAATATCTCTTAGGTGTGAATATCCAAAGTGTATGAGCTGACTGCTGTGTTAAGCTCACCACTTGCTTATAGCTGATCTTCTTGGAAGAGGACCGCTGGCTGCTTTTCCCAAATAAGTGAGGCAGAATTTTAAAAATCATCCTAGAGGTTTCGTTTTCAAACTTGCGTGAGTTCTTTTAACTCTTGAGACATCATTCCTTGTGTCTAAATATAGGGAAGCATGTTGCAATGTCAAAAACCTTCTGCTGAAAGTTTTTCTGTGACTCATACAGGGTGCTGTCTAGGTTACTACATTCATTGCAAGTGCCTGCTACATCCAGAAATGGGAGCGAGAATTGCTTAAACCAATTCAACGTTTTAAACTTTGCAGAACATCAGCTAGCGCATCGCTGGTGTGTTAGGTGTTGACTGTGGGAGGCACCACTCCCTGCTAATAGGGCAGTGAACACTGGTAGGTATGCTGGTAGTAGTTGTCTGACTAGACACATATTGAGAGCAAGCAAGAGAAATGTGGAGGGAATGGGCTGTCTCAGAAATTAGAGCTTTCCTTTTACATTTTGAAGCACCTAGAGAGTTCAAAGCCCCCAGGGAGAAGCAAGGAAGAAGAGGGAGCAATATCATGCTCCCCCCTTTTTTTTTTTTTTATTCCTGAAGGGTGCTATCCAGGTAGAGTCACCACCAGCAACCTTTTCGTTAGAGGAAGAACTGAATTTTTGCATGCAGTCTGCTTGCATGCAGTGAAACAATTTATTCCAAAGAGCAAGCTCATGCACATGTGGTCCAAGGAGCCGAATTTTTTTAGAAGAGGACACATAGCAGACCTATGTAGTCTAGGGTAGTCACAGGAATTAGGACACAGTTCAGAGCGGAAGTTTTGGCATTGCCTATAGCTGAGTGACAACACAGCAAGTGGGAAAGGCACAGGAAGGTCACGGAGTGGTCAGTTTTCTAAAGAGGGACATGCCAGAAGCATGCAGGACATACTGACTGCACCCTTAAAAGGTCTCTGCTGCAAGAATTCTTTGGGGGGGGGGGGGTTTAAGAGATTTCTTGCCTTGTCTTACTGGAAGAGGTGGGAAGCAAGGACATTTGTGGGAGTAAACTGCCTTGATCTGACCATTCCCTAACGTCACTCGTGGGTCCTGTCTAATCCTTCTCTCTGGCAATGTTGTTGTCCATCTGTGTTTATCTCTACTCTGAGTGTCCCATCGGCTTTTAAATTTGTGGATGTGCTCCAGATTCGGTGATGAATTTGTACTTTATGATATTTATATCTCCACCCTTCCCTGATTGTTGCACAAGGTTTCATGCTGGAATTTCTAACCCCAGGTTTTTTTATAGAAGTCTCATTGATTCAGGGAGAAAAAAGAGCATTTTCTTCCTAAAAATATGTAAAGAAGAATAAAGCTAAGGAGGAGGCAGTTAACTTTTAACTGTTAATGGAAACAAGTCCCCTAGAAAATAAGTTGTTGCAATTGGCAAAAGAAGTGGGGAACAAAACCCAAAGGAACATGATCCTGAATGGGAGAAAGCAAAGCTTTGGCCCATGCCTAGCAAACAAAAATGCTGCAGTTGGTCTGCTGATTGTATAGTAGGTAGCAGAGGAGAAGAGAAAACGAATGGAGACTGTGTTTTCCAGATGAGGTATGTCACATGTGCAAGGACAGTCTCTCCTCTGACCCCAGCTGCCCTGGCAGGGGACAAGCAGTCCCAAGCCATCTGGGCTACTGCCAGCTGTTACTGCCTCGTGGCCCTTGGCAGCTTCCCCAGAGATACAGGTTTAGCGGGGCTGCCCAAAAGGACTGTATCTCCCTTCTCTTTGCAGCTCCCACTTCACCCTCTGTGCTCCTGGTCCTTCAGTGGTGTCCTGCACCTTTGCAGTAGCAGCTGCGCATCCTTCCCCCAGCCATCCACCCCGGGGCTGCCTTCCCCGCTCTCCTCCCTGGGTGGTCAGGGGAATGAGCTTTCCCTCCTGCAGGACCAGAGGGATTGCAGTGGGTTATTGAACAGAAGAGTTTGCCCCGGCATTCTTATTGAGCATACGATCAGTAGGGACTTCTTAAACACCGTGCCAGGAAGTCCAAATATACTGGGAACAGGATGAGGAAAGGTTGACTACGTCTGTATTAGAGGATAGCGTGGCCCAGGAGCAGCAGATCTGCAGGGTGAGAGACTTGGTGCCACGGACCTGATGGGTCTCACTGCGGATGATCTAGTTTGGCCTTGTGATGGCTGATGGTCGAAGTGCAGTAAGTCCTCTAGAAGAGCATGCGTAGTTCAAAAGTAGATTAAATATGATGAATGATGATCTTTATATGCCTGCAAAAATGCAATTACTATGTTAGGTATTTAGCATAATGATTTTACTAGACCAGAAATATACACCTACTGAAGCTGTCTGTAATATGTCCTCATAGCTCTCCAAAACTTTATTTTTGGGTTTGCTTTTATATTAATCATCTCTTGCACTGAAGATAGATTTAAGAGATCAAACTATGACTAACAGTTACAAACTTCCAACTGAATATTTTTATTCTTAGCCTGTCACAGACCTCTATTTTTAGTCAGCTGGAACAGTGGCAGGGTTATTAGCATCAGTAATTCCTGGTGTTTGTGATGCATTTTCAGAATCTTACCCAAGAGGAAGTATTCCCAAATATTTTACTTAATCTAGTCAAAACATTTAGTGAGGTTGATCTTTTATTTTTAACTTTTATTACATGTTAGATTATCAAGGCCAAGAAGACCACCAGCAACTTTGATTTTTTTGTTATAGTAGAATATTACAGAAATCAGACTGATAAACAGAAACAGTTAGGGTTGGGGTTTTTTTAACAGAATTGAGCAAGTTGCACAACAGTTGGCATCCCTAAAGGGACTGAGAACACTCATCTGTTAGTGAAATTAATAAAGGTTAGAGTTAGCTATCAGTACTTTTGAGGATCAGACCTTGTATCTCTCGGCTTTAGTTCCCTTGAAGTTAATTGCAGTGGCATTAAACCTCAGGGTTTAATGCACTTGCCTACACCCTAGGAGTGTTATAGGAATTAATCTGGGACTCAAAACACCTGAATGCTTTTCTGGGAACAGCAGGTGACCAGGAGCAAAAAAAGCAGCTGCACATGGCATCAGCTTTCCTACACAAGAGAGCCCGGTGATTATTCACCTTTTTTCAGTACATGGCACTTTACAGATGGTAAGCACTCTGCAAGAAATAAAATTTTGTTGTCCTTATAAAGGCAGAAAGACAAAAATGGCTACGTAAGTAAGAATTAAAGGCATTGAATCAGTACATCCAGAATTACTGAGAATTCAGGTCACCATCTTTAAAAATATGATTTAGTTGGATCTAATTCTTAGATCCAGCTGGATCAGACTGTCTTTCCTCTATAAAGCTGCACATGAATTTAAACTTCAGTATAATCATACCATTTTTTGAACATTTGAGGGTCTGGCCCAATGAATAATGAAGTCAGTTGAAAACTCCCATTGAATCCTAAGAAATCTTGAACAGATGGTAAGATTTGCAGTGGGAAAAGGATGACTAATTGACATACATGTCAGGTAATCTGCTACTTACTAGAAAAATAACATAATTAAAGGAGGAAAAAGCGTGGGAGAGCACGAGTGTGAACATGTGGACATGAGTCTGCACTTGATATCGGAGTGTTTGTAGCTTGCCTGTCATTTTTCATACGATTTCTTAAGCGGAATAATTACACTTAGTGAACTAGGTACAATGAAAACATGATGCAAAACACAACAAGCAAATATTTTAGCTTAAGTTAAAAACTGCTTTTGCTTGATCTCTTGTTTTGCTCTCAGTATGGCAAGGTGTTAGAGGAGGCAGCTGTCAGTAGCAAAATCTTTTCTGATAAAATGGACTGTTTTTCCTCTGACCGCTGTGTATTCCAATGCCACTAAAATTCCTTCTCACTCGCTTTTGGCTATAAGAATTTAATAGCTATTTAATTTTTTTTCCTTGTAGATATTTTATAGTGCTGGAATCTCTGCAATTCACTCATTTCAGCTGCGAAGACATAACATGATTGTCCTGTACACTTTTCTGTGGCCTGTTGCAGGTGCACAGCATTTCTCCAGTAACTTGTAAGTAAGGGCATATTTATTACAAAGCGAGATTAAGTTATTCAGGGAACTCCAGTAAAAATGTTAGTGGCTAGGTCAAAACCACTTGAAAAGATACATGGATACGAGTAGGTGCCTTTTCTGCAACCACAACTTCAACAACAATTTTGATATAGCTGGTGCCATGGGGCAACATTTACTACAGGCAGAAGGTAGTAGAGGCATCCTACTATTTCAGGGAACAACATCTTGAAGATAAACCCAGCAGTCCTTTCCAAAGAGTCCCCTTCCCACCCCACTGAGTTGGTGGGTTAATTCTGATCAAGCACCTTGCACTGACTCCCCACACTCTTGCTTTCATTTAAATGTGCAGCCAGCTCTTTGCATCAACTGCATTTCTGCAAAGTGCTGTGCTAGGAATGGCAGAAGTAAAAACCCAGCAAAACTTGAGAAGGAGCCAGGCTGTTGAAGAGTGGGGGTTAATGTTAAAATAATTTTCTATGCCTGCCATTCCTTCTTGCTTTAAGGGAAATATAAAGTGCTAGCAGCAAATGGGAAGAATCAGCAACAACACATAGGTGCGTGCCAGGAGCATGGGTAATTGTTGTCCGTACATCAGATGCTTAAAATACCACAAGAGACAATGCAGAAAACAATGCAGAGGGCTCACTGCTAATCTGGACTGTGGCTTCTTCACAGTTCACTGGCACTGAAAGGAGCAGCGCAAATGTTGAGGAAAACGTTGTCCACTAGAATCACAGCTTCTGTTTTACAGCCCAGGGTTTCTGGGTTGCAAACCAGGCTCAAAAATCCTACCAGCAATTCAAATAATTTAGAAGTCATTACAACATCCGTACCAAAAATAATATGGGCTGGTCTGCTTGGAATTTAGTTAAGTGGAAGAGAGTTTTAATTCCAAAAGCACAGATTTTTAACAGTTGTTTCACAACTCTTTCATTAGGCCATGTCTACCCCACAAAGCACAGCACAGAGCCCTGGGCAACCTCTGAACAGGCTGATACATCTCTATGGCACAATGTGGGGACACACGAAGGTACTGGCTCATGTCCCAGCTGCAATATAGATGGCTTTATGTGGGGCTGCACCCTTTTTTGAAGCAAAGCCAGTTTGTAATTATATAGCATTCAGCTCTGGAAATAGGTAGCTCAGGGCTCTTTGCCTCAATACTCCCCTGCTGGGTGTAGACATGCCTTAAATGACAGCACAGTGCTGAAGAGGCGCTGACTCCTGTGTTGTTTTTTAAAGTTACCTTTGAAATCATGATGGGGGGGTGTGTGTGTATCCTTCAGTTTATTTAGTTTTCCATTGAAATGTATTGCTTGAGGTCCTTCAGCTCATCACGTCATCCTTGTCCAACACATGAGTTATCAAGGCTTCCTGTCTAGGAAGCAGATGGAGCTCTTCTGATTTAAAGGCATCCTGATATGGCAGGTAGGCACATAGGTAGGTTAGCCATCGCAGTAGCGACTCCAAGAAGGAGCAAGGCCACCCAGGCAGGACAGGAGGAACAAGACGTTTTGCTCCCAGTTCCCTCTTTTCAAGGTTAGAGGAACCAGCTCATTTTGTTACAAACCACACTCATATAAAACATGACCCAGTTTCAACTTTTGCTCTGGGCCTCCACACTCTTTCCTTCCCTGTATTTGTTTCTCCATTTTTATTTTTTCCAATTTCGCCTCCAAGAAGGAGGTCTGGCAGCTGGCTGGGAGCAGCAGTGCTCATCCCCAGCGCTGTGATAAGCTGTGCTGCAGGGCTGGGGAGGGTCCTGTCTCAGCCCCCAAAGGCTGGGCTGCTGGCTCAGTTGTTGACATCTGTTCCTTTTCCAAAGTAATGACTGTGGGAGTGGCCTTTGGTTGTCAAGTCCCCTGTTACCACTTGCAGTTTTGCACAGTATTCCCACACATATAAGCTGAAGTATCTGATTATTTTAAGTGCACTTACACATGTAGTTCCTACATTGTCTTTCCTGCTGTGAACTTCCGGTCCAAGGGAATAATCCGTGTAAAAATTGGATTTTTACCAGTGGAGCTCAAATAAATACTCATTGTATAATTTACTTAAAGATGCTATATTTTCTGCCATTGTATTTTGCTTTCACTGGTAAAATGGTAAAATGGTCTTGATTCTAATGTCACAGTTACTGCTGACAGAACACTGGCTTTGCTCCACTGATTTTAGTGATTTACTCCCATGCCGATTGTTTTGGGATTCTCTTCAGTCAATAGATTTTTGACATTGAATTTCTGGTTGTTTCTGGATAGTTTACTACCAAGGGTTCTTCGCTAGCTGCTTTTGAAATTCCCGTTTCTATTGTCAAAGCTGTTTGGATGGGAGTTTTCTCCTTCCCAGCCAGGCTTCTCCCTTAGCTCAACGATGCCAGGAACTCCTAATCCCGTGTCTCTGACATCACGGTCTGTTGCCATGGCAATGTCTGAGAGCCATGCAGTCAATGGCCTGTTTTTTCTGCAGAAACTCTATAGGAGAAAGGATGAAATCAGAAGGAACGCTAACATTCTTATGACATGCACACACACAAATGTATGCAAAAAAGAACCGGGGAAGAATGCAAAAGCTGGAAACCCAGAAGTTATTTGGGTTTTGTGTTTAAGGTGTGGGCTTGAAGCAGAAGGAAATTCTTCTTGTGTGTTTCCTAAATTCCTAGCTCTTGGTCTTGTGCTGGACCTGGGTAGCATGACTTCTTCCGGTCAGCACATTGCCAGTGCCTTCTCTTCATGGATATTAAGTTGGTGGTTGGTTTGGTTTGAGGTTGTTGTTGTTCATGACATTTCCATGCTTCTCCCAAATTTGGATAGTTGAAAGAGGAAACAGAACAGGGCTCAGATTTATCCATTCCTTTTCTTCCCCCCCTAGATGTTCTGCGGCTTTAATTTTCTAGCAAACAGAAGAAATCCCTCGCCCCGGAGTGATTCATTCAAATTATATTGCACTTGACTTTTCTTTCAGCAACACTTAGGTTCCCACTGAATTGACAATACGCAATAACGTACTCTGATTTTTTAGATAATTTCTTTCTTCCTGTACTTAGTTGTCCACCTCTGAAGAGCTCTACCTGTCATCTAAGGAAAAATGCTTGTGCTGAAACCTGTGCTGTTAGAATGGAATTTCCTTTGTTAAACCGCACTGACTTAATTGACTGTGCATAAATGAAACCTATTGCAATTCAGTCACATCTCATCCATAGTTAATTTATAGAAAGAAAGAAAGACAAGTCTTAAGTCATATATCATTTGGACATATATTATGATGGTGGAGCTGATTATATATTACAATTTCCTGGTTCACAATACAAGCGAATGTGCAGTTGTTGAAGAAATTTTACATTATTGTTGCACTTGTGAAGAAGTCTTTGCCTGTGGGAAGCTATGGAAAAGGGCAAGAATACACACTCTGTACTTTTAACTCTCTTATCATGACCAATGCGTTCTTATTTGGCACTGGTATTTTGGCTGAAACTCCCGAAAATGAGGGGTTGGAGTACACGGCCTGATGTAAGCCAGTTGCATAAAATATGCCTGGAGCTGGCAAAACTCATTTCTCCTTTAAAGAGAAGCTAACATGCAAAATCTGCTTTCATTTGGTAGGGCAGCCTACTCTCCTGTATGGATTAAATGCGCAACTTCCTTGATGACAACATTTTGTTTAAGCTGGTGAATGACTCTCTGCCTTGCCAATTTATGACGCTATTTCCCTCTGGGCATCCCTTTTGGCTTATCTGTTACTGCCAAGATATGCGAATTGAATCATCTGGTAGTACTTGAGCTGTACATCTCACCCCAATAAATGGCTGATGGTCAAGCTGACTCAGCTGCTGCTGTATGTTATACCCCTAAGCTTGTTACATTTACTTAATTAATTCATTCTTGCTTTCAGACGTTGGCAGCTGATAAGGGAAGGTTGCCCTTAGCTCAGTTCCTATTTCTTAACTTAAAGATTTGATTAAATGTAATAATAAAATTACATTAGTCCTTTGAACTCATATCTACCCATGATTCAAAGGATTAGAAGAAGTTAATCCAATCTTTTAAGAAGGTTTTTGAAGTTTTGAGAGTATCTTTCTTCTCAGGGGCGCACTTTGTTGTGTTAGCCCCCTTTCTTTGTCATTTTCTGAAAGTCACATATAGCTTTGCAAGGCTTGAGGGAACCACTGCGGCCACATCATCTGCCTGCTGCCTGCCTCACGCCCTCCAGCTGAGCTTGCCCGTGGGTTCCCACACTGGAGAGGCTCATTCTGCCTTTCTTCTTAATGAGCCCTCCAACAAAGCTCCTGCAAAATAGATGTGCTGTGGAAGACAAATATAACATATGCTTCTTCCTCATGTCGTCTTTCACTTCAGCGGACTGACAACCATCAATAAGCCCTGTATCTCCATCCAGTTCACAGATGCCATGGAGGTTGTATTTTGTCGGCTAAGCACAAAAGGTTGAATATCCCTAAATTCCTCAGATGCCTGATGAATTACCACAGACAATTAACAAAAGAGAGACCTTTCCCTCCTCCCACCAAAAGTCACTTCAAAACCTGCACCTGGTCGTAATCTTTTCTACTTGAACTAATTGCTATTTGCAGTGGCATATGGAACAAGGCTTCTTTGCCTAATAGTGGTATTTCAAACTACAAAGACATTTCATAATATTGCTTGTTCATTTTGGAGACTGCCTATACTTTACAATGATTTTCCTTTGCAGGAGCTGTGGTTCTCAAAAATCTCAAAAAAAAAAGAGAACAAAAAGCAAGTGACTCTGAGAAAACAAGAGAATTTTCATATTTAAAACTTCCTGAGAGAAGGATCAGACAACATCAGATTTTGCTCATCTTCTTGAATAATTCGTATATACTTACACAAAAATCTCAAGGAGTTTCTATTCTATGTGGGCACTGTGTAAAAGTGGAAGCTTTATTTATTTTTAAGTAGACTTGTCAAATTGAATTTCCTTTTGATGCACAAGGTACATGATGTGGTTAATATTTTACCAATAAGCTTTTAGAAGATAGTTAATAGCTGTTAAGGCCACAAGGCGTCAATGCGATCAGCTGCTCAGAAGCTTGGCGTAGCATAAGCTGTCCAGAAAATTCTGCAAAAGAGGAAATTATTCTTTCCAAATATGTTAGTACATAGGCTTCTGGGGTTTATCTTTTAGGAAAGCATTCAATCTTAACATGAAGATGCCAGGTAACAATGAATTAATCATTATAATACCCTACAAAGTGCAATTTGTGGCTGTTGTAAAATAGAAACTGTCATGCTCTCCTTACTTTAAGATCCACTTACTTTTTTAGAGGAGCAGATTTCTCTCCTTTTTCATCAACAGCCTGGTGATACGGGGGCTTAGCCAGGCAGATCCAAGTCCCTCCAGAGGGTGCTTGGCCCTGCACCTCTCATCTCCTGGATAGAGGCTCTAATCTGCCTTTGAGCTGGAGCCATCACAACGTCTTTTGTGGATACATGTCAGTGTGGAACATAAAGTTCCAGTTTGTGTAGAGTAATTCAGGTTTTAATGGAGGAGGGGCAATCTCTCCTCCTCTCTCATGTGGTTTTGGTGTTTTTTCAGGCATTGGCTTGGGTGTGGGAGTGGAAACCTCACCTCTCCCCATCCATTTGAGCTATAAAACCATGGGGATATGGAGCCGTTCTCTCCCCCTGTGTCCAACCAGTGTTGAAATAGTTAAGCAAAATAAGACAGGTCCAAGAGGAGGGGTCGGCAGACCCTCACATAAAATGATCGCATGATGGGAGTGTTCACCCAGGGAAGTGGGTAACATGCACACAAATGTCCCCAGACAGGTGCTGGAACTGTACCAGTTTCCTAGACAAACAGATTAATTATCTGCCGGGCTCATGGCTAAAAAGCAAGCAGGCCTTTCACATATCTTTTGAAAGACATAAAACCAGCTTTGGTTTGTGAAATCAAGGAATTACGACTTTGGCTCCAGTGGAAGAGTCAAGGTTATGAATTGCTAGCAAAGATGGGCACTTGCCTGCGATTCAGTTAGCAGTTGGGCAACCACAAGCAGTGGGGCTTGCTTGTCAGGTCTTCGTTCCTCACAGGCAAGTGAGACTAGCACCGTATTACTGCAGTTTCTATGGGGGCATCTGTTGGAGTGAGTGATGATGATTTCTTCAATGCAAAGCTGTTTACTTTTTCTGTGTACGTGTGTCTGTCTACCCCAGTGAGAAAATGTCAATTTGTGAGAAGCAACCGCACTTACATTGATCAAACGAATTGCCAGTGGCCAAAAGGTGAGAGCTTGCTTTGTTTCAGCCACACTGCTGAGCCATCTGGGATTACAGTGAGGGCAGGTACACACACACCTCTGTGAATCCTTCTCACACAAGTGCCAGCGGCAATGATGTCAGCAGGGCAGTACAGATGTTGGTATGCCCGAGGATGTCCCAAGGGTTCCCAGGAGGTTTTCACTGCTTAGGGTAAAGCTTACACTGAGGTATCTTAGGTGCAGTTGACTGAGCGAGGTAGGTTTAAGCTAGCATGAGCATGCACCCTGGTTGCAGGAGGGACGTGCTTTTGGTGCCTAACTCTTCTTTGTGCCCTGGATAGGAAACCCACATATTCCCCTGACTGTGCACTGTTAGTTGTGCTAGTGGCACCATACCCTGCCGAGTAACACACTCTGTCACTGTCTCACCCAAGAGCAGCAGTGGGATGAAGGAACACAACAAACCCTGCCATAACTCTTTTTTCTGTGTTATGTGATCTAAAAAGATTCTTTCATCTCAAATTTCTCTGAGCAAATGTGCACACAACCAAATCCTGCTCTTCATCCTGAGTGCATGCCTCTCCCGTATGGAGCACTGGACACCCATCTCATGGCACCTCACCAGATTTTCTTCTTCTCTTTACTGAGCTCTACATCTCTTATCTAGCTCAAGTAATTTTAGACTGGCCAACTCTCTAAGCCCTTTTTATACTGGGATAAGAAGGGTGAAAAGGGCAGAAAGTTTAACCCCCCAGCTTTGCCCTGGATTCCCTCACAGGCAGGATGTCTATCCCATCTCCACATTGGAACAATCTGAGTTTAAAAGGCTGAAGGATTCCTTGCTGAGCGGCTAGTGTCAAGGCTGACATTACATACAGTACAGAGATTATCTTGATGCTTCCTATCGACTAATATGCCTTTTTGATATAAAACAGATTAGCCTGATTTCATTTCCCACCTTCGTTACAAAGGCTATCCAACTAGGACAACAGTACTCCTGCATGGCATCTAAAATCCTTACTGTAGTAATTACATGCAGCAGTGACTGGATTGAATTTGCTATTCTTATGATTCACCTGTAACAATGATCTTTGCCAGCATTTTCTTTTTTAGTATGTAGATCATTTGAAGCATTACCTAGTACATTTGACCTACAGAAGAAGCATACTTGTCATCATTAAGTTACTATCAAAAGGAGAGGGCTGTTGCTATAAAGATTATAGATATATCTTTGTGGATTAGGGCTTAATATAAAAAAGCTCACAGAATTCCTCATTTGTTCCATCCCCAGTCATGCAAGGCACTAAGCAAAACCGTATCTTGCGGAAATTGCTCTGCACATGCAAAGAGGAAAGATAATTTAGAAAGCCTTGGCACACAGTTCAGTTCAGTGTCATTGACTGAAAGGGAATGGAATAGATTTAGTGGGGCTAAAGAAGAAGCAGCAAAAGAGCTCTGGCAAGCTCACAGTCCACAAAGAGATGGGGAATTAACATGTTTTAGGGGTGGGGGTTTTTTAATAGACTTTTAAAATCCCGTTCGAGTATTCCTGCTTGGGTGCTGTTTTTGTTCAATGCCCAATGGATCAAAAGGAAAGGTTATTACTGACTTCACTGGGCCTTTAATGAGGTGTATAACCATTGGATATCTTTGATGGCTTCCTTTCCTGCCTACAAACTATAGTTATTAATGGCAGCTTCTTTTGCTTTCTTTAGGGTCTGTGGTTTGTAAATATAAATATGGTGATTGAAATAGGTTTGTATATAATGGTGTGCCCAGAGGTCCAAAAGCTGACAAAAAAAGTGAGTCACTATGAATCTTGCTACAAACCTGTTTTCTGTGTGATTTATGCATCACATGGCAGCTGTGGAAAGCTAAAATCATGTTAGAAACTCTGGTCTGATAAAGTGTTTGTATGAAGAATAGTTCTTACAGTGTTTGTAGAAGATTGTCATAGCTTAAAAATGCTATAGCAGCCCAAGAAGTGGCTTTGAGTGCAAACATGAGAATCCCCCTGGTTATGACACCAATGGCTGTGCATGGGGAACAAGGCCAAAATAGCATTCAAAATAGCCATTTGAATAGCAGCAGGTTAGAAATAAGATCAGATTAGAGATAAGGAGGAAATAAATATAGGACGAAGAGAGAAAGTAGAGGAATTCAGAGAAGGCATCCAGCAAAAGAAACTTTATTTTAGTGGGATGTCACTTTTTGGTCTGGGGGTTATCTGATGTGACTACAACTGTTATGCGCTGTGGTTGCAGGCATATAACTTTCTGCGAACTATGAAAATAATTGTTTTCATGTTTCTTTCTTAAGCTTTTTCACTGAAAAAGTATTGTTTTCTGTTTTAAAAAAAATGTATGGGTGAGGACAGCAGTTTTATGTTGGAAGTTTAGTCTTGTGTCACCCAGTAGCTACATGCATCCTGTCCATGGATCTTGGCTGTGTCAGACTGAAATAAGTAACAAAACAAAAGTACACAGCAGATACTGTGCAGGCAGACACCCAAAGCTCCTTGGTCTCTATAGCATCCACAGATGTGCTGGTCTTGTCTTTCCTTCCAGCTCAGCAGCATTTCAAAATCACATGTTTCTGTCTGGTCAGATCCCTTTGAGATACCAGTTTGGAATTCCTTTCAAATATCTCATTTAACATTAAGCTCCATACAAAGACAAAAGACGTTGCTTCTTGAAGGAAACAGGTTTTCCCCAGGGGATTATATGACTGCTGTTATTACCTTTCCTCCTATACCTCTTTCCCAACATCATATTTCTTGTAATGTTTTAAGGGGCCTGAAATGCTAGTTTCCACTTTGACATATTTGGAAAAAAAATTGATGCTATAAATCTTTGTTCATAAATAATGATATCATGAGAGCTAGAGGGGCATTCATATGAAAATGTCAGATAAGATCAAGGAGGTCTGGGGGAGCTGATTTTGGAACATTTTTCTTCCTCATTTTTTACAAGGCTAAAACCAACAGAAGTTAAATTTGACACAAACTCTGAGGACTTAGTGTAAGGCATCAATAGGTAGTAAAAAAAAAATCTTTGCTCTCACTGGCAAAGATCTGATATATGGAAACTGGGTGAAATCAACAGACAATTGAAACCAAACGTGTGTTGCACATAGTTTCCACTGGGTTTTTATGACTGAACTAGCATCATAGCTGAGTTCAGAAGTGAAAAAGCTTGGAAAACTGTTAATATCTGCCCTCACAGATTCTTTTTGAAAAACGTCATGTCAGCCTCACAATCTTCTATAGCATCTTTATGAAAGAATTGTCGATGGGGTTTGGAAAGAATTACCTGGAAAAATATTACTCCAAAATAATACCATTACACTCTCTAAGAAAAAGAGAACTATATGTTCCACTAGAAAGTTCATGTTCTCTACTGCACATGCTTAACAGGATCCTTTTTATTTTCACTGTCCTCATGGTGCCTGCAAAGCACCAGACCTTACCTCAGACATACTCAAAGACCTCCTGCAGCCAGTTTCAGTGTTACCTGAACACAAAAATCCATATTTCAAAGTGTTTTTCAGCATGATGCTTTGCTTATGCCAGGTAAGCATTGCAAACCTGCTGGCATATGGCTGGCGAGAGATGGAATGGTCTCTCTCAGGTCACAGAACAGGGCTGTGTTCTCAAAAGGAAATGTCGTTCTTTTAAGCAGTTGGCTTTTCAGTGTCCTTTTAACAGATTTAATGGGAACTGAACATCACACCCTTTTCAGTAGAAAGATAAATGGGCCAACAGCTCTTGGCTACTGTCATAGCTACAGTTCACGTGGGAGTGAGCGTACATGAGTAAAGAAGACATTTACAAATACCATTTGTAAAAGTTATTACATGGGAAAAAGTTTTTTCTTAGTCCTAGACTGGTTGCTTCCTTCCTCTCCTTCCTCTCAACAAGGAGTTTTATGGTACTTCAAACACAGATGACACGTGTGTGTCCATTTGGTTTCAGCAGTCACATATCATTTTATGTAAATTAGCAATGCTTTGAGTCAGATAGTGTAATTATAGAGTTGGGGTTTTTTACTCCAAAATAGTTATTCCTGAAAAAGCTGTTGCTAACCAATAATCGGGCATTTCTTTTTTTCAAATGATAGAAGCTGAGAACTGCCATAAATCAAAGGCACCAGCTTTTATCTGAAAACACCCCTACTCTGAAAAGCCTTGCTACTTTATTACAAATGTAGGCTTGTCACCATAGAGATAAGATGAATTCAAGGATTTACGACTTGCCAGAAAATATTATGTACCATGTTTAAGATAAAGCTTTGCTTGCTTAAAACAGCAGTGGAAGCTGAAACTGTAAACCAGCATCTAACAAAGAAAGACTGGCAAAAGCAAAGAAAGGATTCACATTCTTTAAATAAAAGCTATCTGTTTTTAACTAAGAAGAGTGTAAGTACTGAAGCTTTGTTTGTCCTCAGACCTCTTTAACAGCTATAGTTACTGTGTATTTCAGTGACTGAGTCACATAAGTATTCGATTTTCTGGGCATTTCATTCTCCCTTTTTCTCCACCTTCAAAAATAAATGATCTTTTTTGTTTTAATTTGTCCCTTAACATTTTATAATCTATCTGGCCTTTTTTTTCAGGAATAAAAGAAACCTTATCAGTTCTTTTTAGTGGTATATAAGGTGTCCTTTGATATGGTTTTTTGGGTGTAACAGTCCCTCTGTTCCTAGAAATTATTTTACTGCACCCAGATTTGGGCTAAGCGTCCCCAAACACAGATATACTGCACGTCCTCTAAATAGGCATTTGAACAATCATCTGCTCTCTCTTATTACCCATGAAAGAACAGCTAGAGTTTTCAGATGTGCCTTGGGAACTGAGACACTGCTGTAACTGTGACTCGTGTTATTGAAGCCTATTCATGGCTAAGACATTTTTGAAAACAAACTTTCTTTTGAAGATGATGCTTCCAAGGCATTTTAGTGCTCTGGAAAATGTTATGCCATATTGTCACGAGGCACACTGCCCCTCAAGGTTGAGAAGAAGTTCTCAAGAAGGATCTGGGAGAGATGGAGACAGCAGCATCTGTCCACCACAAAGAACATCTGGTACCCCAAAAAGCCACTGTACTCAGTGTCTCCCCATCCTCCTCATGGCAGTGGGGATTGCTGCAGGGTGGGGGCCATGAGACAAGGTGAGCTGCCCTTGCAGGCACTGGCTGTGGCCAGGGATGCGGTCACCTCAGAGTTGCCTAGACACAGAAGACTGCTAGGGCATCCTAGGGGTAGTCCCTGCTGTCCCGGGCTCTGACACAGTATTTGGCCAGATAGGTGGGGATTGCCTGTCATCCCCAGCACCAACTGCTTGGCCAGGGGTATGGAGGAGGGCCGCAAAGTCAGTGGGCACGCGAGGGGGCAAGTGTGCTGGCAGCTTTGGGGCTTCTGGGCTCATAGAGCTTGCTTGCTTGGTGTTACTATTACAAGTTAATAGTGTTAAAATTAATAACAACAGAATTAAAATTTTTATTTTTAGTATTACCCATGCAGTGCCATAGATACTATAGTACACAACAGAAAATATGATGAAGTCCCTACATCAAAACTAGGGGCTGCCTTTTAATCACAGTAAAGCCATTTTAACAACCTTTGGCAAGCTCAGCAGCAATGCAAATATTCCAAGTGGTGCAATATGTGTTTAGGAGAGGGGAGAAAGGGCTTAAAATTCATTTAAATTGAAAAACAGCAGTCATGCATTTCTCTAAACGATTGTTTTCAGTACCATAAGCCACATCCTTTCAAATTTCCTCTGCTTGGCCACATCATTGGAATGAAGTGTCATAGCTGGTTAAGTCACTTTGACATCATCCTGATGATGTGCCAAGCTCAGGAAATTTGAAAGGACAGGGCTCAGTAAGGTCTTACCCTAACTTGCCTTCTTTTGACAACTCCTCCCTCCTGCCCCACACCGTCCCTGCTCCTTTTTTCAGCTTCAGTGTTTCTGAGCTTGGTTAACTCTTAAAATCCCTACGATGAAGCTAATACTGCCAAAAGTGTGGAGACGGCACTCTGCAGGTCTCCCACCTTTCTTTCAAAGCCAGCATTTTCAAAGTGTCCAAATATTTATGGTGATGGGTTGTAAGTGGAATCAGTTATATTGAAAATGTCAGAGAAAACCTGTGCAAGTGAACCTCAGCTGGCAAGATGCATGTGGCTGCAGCTTCAGAGTGTAGGACTGGAAGAGATCCTGCAGGCTGTGAGCCCTCTGCCTCGCTACATCAGGCAACTGGTGGAAGCAGAGTCCATAGCATAAACTGATTAATAATGAGCTAGTGAGGTTTTTTCCTTCAAATACTGCTACTGGGAAACTGTTCCCAACACTTACAGCTCTGAGGAGGAAGCAGTGTACACAGCTCTTGTGCCAGAGCTGTCCTTCAGCTTAAATAGCTCTTTTTCTCTGATCTCCTTTCTCCACCCCCAATGTACTTAGAGAAAACAATCCTACCTCTTCTCAAACTTCACCTTGCTGACCTAAACAAGCCCTGTTATATTTTCTCAGGAAGTAGTCTCTCCACTCTTTCGAGAAGTCCCTCACTGCGTTATTTTCAGTGTCAGTGCTTCTTTCTTGATAATAGATGAGCAGGAAAGAAAACAGTATTCCCTCTGTGGACTTCCCACAGCTTCTCACGCAGCACTACTATTTTCCTTTTGCTGTTGGAAGTACCTCCCCTATATACTCACCACAGTAGCTTCTGGGTTTGTCCATGGTTGCATCCTGTTGATGGCCAAGACCCATCCTGTGGTCCATTCATATGCAGGTATTTCTTTCCAGTAGAAATTCATGGCAGATGGCCTAGATCCGACATGTATCCATGTGCTTAATAGTAGTTAGCTATCTCTGAAGGTTCAAACTAGCCAGTAGCAGACAGATGGAGGCAGACCTGTGTCTTTGCTCCCTCTGTGCAAGGGCATTGCTCTCGGTTCTGTTACACATGATCTCACCTCCAGTGCACCAGCCCGCAAGGTAATCCATTTCTTTCTTTCAACTCTTTTCATGCTTTCCAGTTTTATGTCATCAGTAAATATCTCTCATTTGCTACTATTTTCCGTGCCAAGGTCACTAATGAAACTATTAAGTAAACAGGTCTTAAGGTCAATCCATCAAACAATAGATTTCCTCCCACCTGACAATTTCCCTTTCAGCAGAACCTGTTGTGAGCTGCCCTTTAGGCAGTTCCCTGTTGACCTTATAGTTATTATACTAATTCTCAGCTTCTGCACATAATATAACCTTTTTCCCCATGGCTTCATATTAAATGTTTACTTGAAATCCAGATAAAATGCTGCAATTCCTTTGTCTAGGAAAGCTTTTTTATCACCAAAGAAATATACCTGCTTATTCTTGCATGATTCAGTTTTGTTAAAGCCATACTGCATTTTATATAATTTTTTATTTCTCTCTACATATACTTTCTTTCAAAATTCATTCTTATATTTTGTATACTATTAAAGTCAGGTTAGTCCCTAGTTGTCAGTGGGCTATTTCCATCTTTTCACAAGCAGCAGCATTACATTAGCTATGTTCAACCATAATGCACCATGCCAATTTAACGTAATCAGTAAAAAAATTATTACCCTATCCTCAGTTTCTCGTGCCAGCTCTTTCACAGTTCCAGAAGGGAGATTCTCTGGTCCAGAGATTTCTGCTTCAACTTCAGCTGTGTGTATTTTCAATTTGAGGGTCTCGCTTTCATTACCCACCCTACTCTATTTTGTTGTTTTTATTAAAAACAAGGCAGAGTTTTGAAACTGTACCTGAATTACCATTGATTTCTACACCATCTGCACTCCACTGGGGCTTCACTTTTTCTTTGATGTTATACATATGGTTAAACAGCTTTTTCCTTATTGTCTCAATTGTTTTTCCAAGGTGTAATTCAGCTTGAATTTCATTGATTTTCACTTTACCTGTATGTTTCCTGACATCTAACGTAGCTCATTTTGCTGATCATTCAATTTTTCCCTCCTGAGAAGGCTTTTTCTAAAATCTTAATATATTCTTTAAGGTGATTATTTACCTCTTTCTGTCTAGAGTGCCTCCCCACAAGTTTACAAAGATTTTTCTTTTGTTTATGCTACAGATTCCATATAGGCTTCATCCCTTTGACTTTGAGTAATTCTATGTTTCCTCTGCACTCAGGTCCTTGATTTCTGTTGGATAGCTCCCTAATTAGATACCTTTATTTTTCAGTCTTTATCCATTTGAAATCTAAAACCTTAATTAAAAAACTGCCTTTGTTAATCCTTAAATTGTATTTAAAATGAATCAACCCATGATTCACCTGAAACAAGTTTTTATTTCTTATCACTTATAAAAACAAAGTCTAATTAACGGTGCCCTCTTGTTCAATGAGCTTTATCTTAGTTGATAAAGAAAATCATCTGCTGTCATACTCAGGAAAACCTGGACCTTATCCTTAATATTAATGTTTATTTTTCATCCTATATTTTTGCATAGCATAATATACTGTACTTATGTACTCTGAATAGTTTTATCCATGCTACGTGATTGCTTACTCCTTTATGGTCTCTTACAGCATAGCATATAATGTTACTCCACCTCATTTTTCTCTGAAAATACATCCTATTATCACAAACCCTTCAATATCCCTGTTCTCTCATCCTTGACAAAGTATCTTATATTTTTGGTGAAACGTGATTTAAGATCCTCAGCTACACATTCTAATTTTCCTTTTTTTAAGGGACAACCTGGACATTTCAGTTATGCCTTAATGATCACTGGTTGAGTAACCAGACTAGAAACGGTCCTTTCTCTAACAGTGCCATCACTTGGGTGATTGCTTTCCGTATTAACCTACCATTTTTTCTCCCTTCCATTGTTTCTTTTGGAGGCTGGGGAAGGTTGATGGGTATATTACTATTTTATAACCGTGGTCTTTAGGTCTGGGTGCTCAGAAACGAGGGGCCTGTAATGCATGCAGCGTTTTGTCCCTCTTCTCAGCGCTCCTCAGCTCAACTCCCCAGCCAGCTCAGGCCTTCAAACCAAGTGGCTCCCTCTGGGCTTGCTGTTCATCCTGCACTGATACGCTGTTTCTGCATTTTGCTCCAGAGTGGCAGCCACTGAGCATGTATAATCCTGTCCTTCTGTTTTTACATCCTTGTTCCAGCTGGCTTTTCTTCAATGGTTGACTGCCTCTACCATCAGCTCAGCAGAATACCCAAAACAGCCCTGGACTGAGGACCTTTCCAGAGAGGACCAAGTGGAAGACATCACTTACATCACCTTTAATGCAAGAGATGGACAATAGGCCAGAAGATCCCTTTATTTTTATATTATTTTGAATTAACACCACTAGTTATTTGTAATTTCCACCAGTGTGAGAGATAAGTCAGGGCCAGTATTTTCAGACCTGAATAGAGATATTAATTTTTCCTGAAATATAATATATCCAGCTGCAGAATCTGGTTATAAGTTAGAGATACCATTGGTGTAGCTTCCCTCTCTTTCTCTAATTGTTACTAATTACATTATTAAATCATTTTGATAAGTGGGCTACATCCAGCCCCAATATTCAAAGTGCCCTCTGCCTGAACTCTTCAAACCTGGCACAGAAATTTCTGGTAAAGTTTACAATACAAATGGTTTATGGAAATAAAGTGGTACTAGGAACGTTTTGACTAACTGTGCCAGTTTAAACCCACATAAGTCATACAATGAATTGTTATGGTTTGAAAAGAGCTGTTTGCATTTTATTTTTTTAAAGCATTAATTAAATGACATATAAAGCTACTAACATCTTAGGTCAGGGAGAGTGCCAAAATGGACATTATAAAAATGTTCACTTTGGTATTAATTCCGTGTTTATGGGGTGTCTCATGTCTCTAAAACCTCCCTAGACCACTATTAATCATAACCTATCAAGTACATTCATCACACATTTTTCCTGTCATATGCCAAAGAATGTCTTATTAATTAAAGGGGTGAAAAATTGGAAAGGTTCCTTTTCTCTCCTATTGTTTTGTAGAAGAGAAAATTATAAAGTTCAAACAGTAAATCTGCTCCTTTCCAGAAGATGTTCTTATTGGGAAAGCGGACTTCAGTCACATTAAAAGCAAAACTGTTTTGCAAAGTTTGGCCCAAATCTGGCTTGGGCTGCTTGCTCATCTAGTTCTTCTGAACTCAATTCACTGCAAAAGCAGGATTTGGCCTTTTAGCACTTGTGCTGCAAAATCCATGACTGTTATTAAAGGCATTTTAATTAAACCCAGCATTAAAACTACATTTTTCTTTCAAGCCATCTATAACCAATAATTAGCAGCAAGGGGTTTTTCAAACCTCAAAAGAAATTGTTTGGGTGATACGCTATATGTGGTTTATAGATTTAAAATCCCTGGGGTTTTGTTTTCTGGGAAAGAGAAGACAAATCTCTGTTTTAAAGTTAAATGGGTTGAGTTTTCTGTTCGTTCCCTACTGGACAGTCGTCCACATCTCAAAAGCTGAACGTAGCCTTAATTCATGACAGCTGTTTTCTTTACAATAGAATTGCATTTTATATAGCTCCATTCATATTTGAGGTGTCCCAAAGCATTTAACAGTAAGGAGTCGGTGCCAGCTTTCGTGGACCACTGCAGCACGTCCAAGTTTTGCTTGATGAAGGTCCCCAGGATTTGGGTCCTTGGCTGGTGGTGATGCTCTGGGTGTGGGGACCACCAGAGTAGATGTTCTGCACCCAGCAGCCCCACTCCCAGCCATGGGAGGCAATACTGACAGGACCCTGGGGTTAAGTTCATGCCAATTCAGGAAGTACAGCAAAATGCCCTTTCCTTTAGTATCTCTGAGCAACAGCACCCTCAGCCAGTTCTATTAGCATCGCTCTGCTAAATTTCTATATTCTCTATGCTTTCTGCCCAAAATGTGAGCCGCCAACGTTCTGCCTTAGATCTGCTGCAAAGGCTGACTTGCATTAGTCTGATTGCATTAGCTCTTTACCACGTAGCAGGCTGAGCAGAGCAGGGCAGGTAGGATCCTTCCACCCTCAACAGCGATGATGCTGTCATATCACAGAGAAATCCTGGGTTAGTCACTGCCTGCTTATTAGAGTCAGTCCATGCATATCTGCTGAGCGTATCTGGGTCTCTGAGATTAAACATCCATCTTAATCCTTGTCAATAGATAACAACTTGAAAGCTGCTATTCTACATTTCAACCACCACCTTAAAATGGCAACAGCAAAAATATGTATGTAAGTCTTAAGGTTTGAAGGCATAATAACTCAGACCAACAGATATGAGAAAGAAATGTCTCTTAGGTGCATATGTACTTCTATTTGGGAGTTCAGCAGTTCTGTGGTCACACAAAGGAGTATTCCACAACAGAAATACCTGAGAACAGTGGTAATAAGCTACTTCTGAGCTCACCTTCAGGCCCTTGCTGTTGCAGGCAACCACTTTGTAAATCAGCTGTACAAGTAAGGGAGAGGAGTTGACAGTGAATACCTTTAGAAAGAATAGACCAACCTCTCCGTCACTATATCCACACAACTTAGTAACACAGAGGATTGCCCAGAAACAAATTTGGTTGCCTTCAGCTGGATAACTTATTCAAATCAGAATGATAAAATTGAATTACTCTAGAAAGACTTTTCCCCATGAAAATGGCACTAATTAGTAGTTTTGCCTTTGAAACCAAGAGCTTTTCTAGACCATCAGAGTGGGGTAGGGCAAAGTCTTTCAGGATAAATACATAAAGTATAGGTTCACAAATTACATCAGAGGTTTGAAACCAATAAACAAGTTACACCAAGCTGTGCTCTGGAGTAGCATAAACCCAATGGATCTAAATTCCTCCCTGCTGTGATTCTGTGAAATCAGTGAAGTTACACTAGGGCTTTGAAATACAAGTTTTATTGCATAGGAGTAGGCTCATCTACTTTAGAGGCCACAGATGGATTCCAGCTATCATGAAACAGATAGTTTTCAAGAGTGGATATCCAAAGGGAATTTTCTACAAAAAAGCTGAAGAGAAGCTTGCATCACCATTATGTGTTTAAAATAAATCAACACGATAAGGGGCGTGATTAAGGATAGGTGGGGATCTCATGGTGCCGAACAAGCTTTGGAGACTGAAGTCACATGTAAGCATGAAATCATGAGAAGGAGGGAAGAAGAAAAGGAAGGTACAATGAACAGACCTCAAGCAGTTTCATGGTTGGAAGAATCATGATGTTCTCATCTGACCTCCAACATAACACACTGCAAGAATGCAGTGGGAAAAAGCAGAAGTGAAAATGAGCTGGGATAAAAAGAAGAATAAAGTATCAAGCTGCTCTGAGTAAACAGGATAAGAAGAAAGCAAGGTCTCAGCAAAGGCACATGTTACAGAGCCTTCCAAATACACATATTGCCCAAGGCTGATGCTGTTTTCCAAAAACCTTTTTCCCATTTCCCATGTTAAGCTGAAGGGTGCAGAATGCACCATTAATCTTAAAAGAAGCCACTTTTACTTCCAGGAACAGAGTTGTCCAAGCTTGGCTCAAAGACTGCGAATTCTTTTTACTCATCCTGTTGTAGGTAGGTTTTAGTGGGTGATGACATTCATCTGTTGTAGCAAAGGATAAGTAAGATTGTTCTTTCCTATTTTTCTCACAGGAAGAAATCCAGATGTGCATTCTCAGTATTATCTTTATCCTTATTCCAAAAAACTCCCATTCACCTCAAAAGCTTGCTTAGCCGACACAGAGTAAGGATCCAGGCTGCGTCTTAGTACATAGCAGTTAAATTCTGCAAACAAGCAAATGAATGGGAAGGTAAATGTAAATGAGCTATAACTCTTACAGCAGGGCTCTGTTCTCCTTCTCAGTTTCCTACTCACTTTAATCACTGACTGCTTCTTTAGGAAAAACCCTCACATTTTTGGTCTCTTTGGGTGGAGTTTGTCCCACTAACTAAAATCTGGTCCCCCCAGTCTAAGTTCATCCTTTAAAATCTCTCTATAGAAAGAAATAGCCATCTCCGGGAGGGTGAGTCACCCCATTCGAGCACAGCCACTGAAGATAGCTGGGATATATTGCCCTCTGGGGGTGCTTATTTTTCTCTACTGCTTATAAGGGAAACTTAGACAATTCTTAGATATACAAAGCTGGACAAGATGAATCCCAAATTTTGTAAGTAGATATATTAATACAATCAAGTGAAAAATACAATTTTTTTTGCAGCTGTGCTATACATACAGTTCTGTCCTTTCCTGCCCTTTTCTCGGCTTCTCATCTCTTCGGTGCTTAAGCTGTAGATCTCAACAGCTTCTGTGTGAGAAAGGAAAAAATGCTGATTGCCTCCCAAAAAACAATCAAGTGCAACCACACAACAATCTTTATCATTCACAGCCAAGCACCTAGTTTGTTAAGTATCCATTAAAAAATGACAGTTCACTACAACTTTTCTGTTGTATGTGGAAATAAGTGACCATCCTTTCATGTTGTTTGGGGCCTTATCCATGTACATAAAGTTTTCTAGTCTCCTCAGAGTTGCTCACAGGGTTTAAGGCATTCAAGGACCTTGTGGTAATGACCTCCACGGGCCACTGGATGTGGAAATACCCAGTCCTACAGCTTCATAGCCTTTTAAGCTAAGATCATAATCTTAAGAATTAAGATTAATCTTAATTCCCTGGAGGAAATGGCAAAGGGCAAAGCAGCAGAAGTCTCACTGTTTGCATTTGTCTCTGCCCATGCACCCTGGCCTTTCAATTCCTTGGCATCTAGGCCCCTACATAAATAAGCCTGTCCTTAATTTTAAGTCCCACTGAAACCAGCTGGCAGGGATGTCCCTGAGTGTCTGCTACTGCTCTCAGAGGCACCACAGAGGATGACACGGGTTTCTGGTCTGACTCAGCACCGATGCTCTTACTCTCTGCTGTATAAGAATTTTGTTGATTCAGGGCTGAAGGGTGCATATCATGATTTACCTACAGCCAGTGAGAGACACATTCTCCTTTAGCAGTGTATAATTAAAGTAATTCTTCTAGCGTAAGGATAGGGTTCTGGATTAAGCCCAAGCGGGAGCTAGCATCATGTGATATAACTTAATTATCTTACTGTCAGCTGTGCTTTGCTGAGCATCTGGCCTTCAGTCTTTCAGGTTGAAGCTCCAAGTTAATTACAAATACCATCAGGATTGCGATGTAGCCTAATTGCACTTACCTCCTAAACATCGTTTAATCGATTTTGAAATCCTAATCTACACATCATAAAGTTTATTGGTCATGTTAATTGGCTAAATCTGTCATTGGAAAGATGGAAGGAAATGGCTAATTTAACTAGAGAATAGAATTTAAAAATCCAATGTCCAGATAATCCTCTTGTTGATGTCACAAACTTCTACTCTATCCTTTTTCTTTTAAAAACATTTTTACAATTAAGATTGATTATATAAGGCTGATTATTCTAAGGCTGATTACTTTCAGTGCTGCAGAGAGCGCTTTTCTTCTCTCTCTCTTCTTCCACTGAAGTGTGGCAGAGGCAGCATTAAATGCAGTTGTGGATTCAGAAATGTTTATGGTAGGCAGAGCCTTCAGATTAGCATGACACATGGAATTTGTGAGCTGTTAGATTCGATTTCAAAGCATTAGGCTAGGATTTCACATTTTGTTTTTATAAAATGCAAATAGACTTCAGTTGCTTTGTTATTAAGATGGATTTGAAATGCTAGTCAGGAAGCAGATATGGAACCCATACTCGTTACACAAGTCTTGCTTCCTGGAATGGATTTTTTTTCTTTTTTCTTTAGGATTTCTCCCAGATGCTAAGTAAACTGCTACTGTGAGACAGGCCAACCAAAAAGCCGTTCCCCTCACTAATAAGGGAAAAAGAGGTAAGGAATGAATGAAGTGAACTCAGAACAAGGACACACAAATTCTTTTCCGAGAACATGCACTGAAGGAAGAAAAATCCAGTACACACTGGCCACAGAACGACAATCACTGGTGTATGCAGAGCTCCTCTGCATTAGAGCTTAAGGCAAATGAGCTGCCTTGTCTGGCAGCAGACATCTTTATCACTACTGGTGATCACACCATGGCTTCTAGAGCTACATGCAGGAGTTACTGCTGGTATAGGTAAAGATGTAGGATCTCATCGTTCATGGTGCAGGTAAGCCAGGGAGCTCCAAAGCACAGTGCCAGCATTATTGACTATCCTGAACACCATGGTATACCTTTGACTGTGAGGAGAGGACGTACTGGTAATTGTGCATGACACCTGAAGGTCTCCCCAAGACCAGGTTAGCTGTGTGTCCTGACAGCGGGCATCCCCGTGGGGCCCATGCACTGCAAGAAGACATTCTCCAGGGGACGTTCAGGCACTGGAGTGAGCAAACCCAGCAGCTCCCTATCCTGCCACGTGCATCCAAACAGATTGCCAGAAGTCTGCCTGCAAGCTGCCTGCAGACTGTCAAACAGCTGCAAGGACAAGAGGTGGGGAGCTCCTCGGTACTCCTAGATTGCGCCAGAAGAAGAGGTTGGAGTGGCCTTTACAGTTGTTTTAGGCTGCCATCAGATTTCCAGCCATCAAACTGCAAGCAAGACCTCAAATGTCATTTAAGATTTCAAGTTAGCTTCTAACTGGAGTCTCTGAGGCAAAATCTCAATCTGACGAACAATTGAATAACCCAGTTTTCTAACAAAAGAAGACCAACACCTGCTATAAAGAGCATTTTCATGGTTGTAACTTTTAGTCCTAGTTTTAGTCAAATATTATGAGAACGCATGCAAACCTCTGTGGATTTCCAGGAATTCGCAGACAGCTCTCAGCATCCCAGGTTTCCCATTGTAATGCATGATAAACAGGAAAGGTAGAATGATCACTTGAATTTCTTGTTAATTGTGCCTATAAATAAGAGAACGAACACTTTTTTTAAAAATCCTCTCTGCATACTTCAGACAAACATTGTTCTGGCTAAAAAGGCTGAACAAGCCAGTAAGGCTTGCTGGTCCATGCTGACATGCTTGCAAGTGATCTGTGTATGGGTTAGGAAGGAAGCATGACTGAGCGTTTCTATGGAGATTAGAAAGAACAGGTCTTGTTTCCTAGGCATAGCCTTAATTAGCAAATGCTTAAAGTCAGGAGGATCTGTTGTTTTTACAAGGACATTTTGTTCCAGCAGTGGTTGTGTTTTCCTCCCGTTGCTCAAGCTGCGAGAGGCTGGGAGGCCAAAGGAGTCCAGGGTGAACAAGAGCTTTCTGTCTCTCACATCCACAACACCTGCCTGAGAGGTACTACGCTGCGAAGAGACGCGGAGTCTGAGGCTGCTGCTTTGTCACAGCAGAATCAGGAGAGATTTCCCCAGAACAAAACGCATCCTCTTTAACTCAAAAGGGTGATTTGTCAGAATAGAAATTAAGCTTTCAAGATACATTTCTTTGGCCCTCCCCTGAGATTACCAAAAAGAGGAGAGAGGGCTAAATGAAATGAAGTCTGATGCATCTATGTATTTATAGACACTTTTGGAAAGATGCATAGATCTATATGCAGATATATCCTGTAAAGATAGGAACAGAGCCCTGTAAATTATTTTGTGTGCAATATCAACCAACATTTTGTTATCTGCTCATAACTGTTAGTCTCGTCAGCATGAATTGTGCTGAGCTGGAACAGGCGATCCAAGGGAAGGGGTTTCCCTTGAAACCCTGACACGAATTCCCTGCGCCTCACGGAGAGGAGACAGCATGTCCTTAAACCTGAACAATTCTGCTTCCCACTTCAGCTGTGGTTCATTAAACCACTTTTTGATGCTGGGTCAGGATGGAATTGGTTATGTTGGAATGAGACCCGTTTTCAGACAAAACTTTTGTTTTCTCCATTTTCCCTTTCACTGCAGATTTACATCCCCAGTCTTTAGCTTGATAAAATCACTTCTGCCCCTTTGCTTGTGCTTATAAGGAGGCACTTTCTCAAAACTTGAGTCCTAGCTCCTTTTTATAGCTCCAAAATGCAATACAGATTCTGCTCCTGAGCACTGAAGTAATATTTTAGCAGAGTGGGGCTGAACTCCAGTACTCAAGTGAATTAGAGAGATGTAGGTGTAGATCCAAGCTGTTTTCATGCTCTCTTTGAAGTGTGCGCAGACCAAGCCAGGCTCTTCTAGCTGTCCTGTCATTTCTCTTACACTTTATACCTAAGCTGAGATATTAAAAATATTGGTATTAAAAGTCTATAATGGCTCTCATTGTTACTTCAAAAGTCCTACCTCGCCAAAGTCTTCATGTTCAGCCAAGCTTGACAGATAGAGACATCTTAAAGAAAAAATGATCTTTATCCTTTCCTTCTGCTTCTTGGCTGCATTTTCCAACCTCTTTTCAGAGAAATATAGTATTTCAAATATCTCACAGAAAAAATATGACTCCTCCCAGACTCCTGAGGCTGCTCTAACAGGTTGCCTGTGGATGCTACTGCTTCTTGAAAGGAGCTATGCAGTAGGACCACACTGGCTGACCCAGCACAAAGAGGTGTCTTGTACCTGAACGCCTCAGACTCATGCATCTCTAGGGAGTGGTTTTGGGCTTCATGGCAGACCACTCGAAAAATTGAGCAAGTACGCTTGTTTAGCCATGTCCTTTGGCACTGACACTGATCAAGTGACAAGAATATTTTTTGCTTCAGTCTTTCAGCCTAGCTTGTATCCCTATGCTGCTTTTGCTGTCCTCTAATCGATAAAAGTCACCATCTGTGAAGATCTGTACAGGCAAGATCCGGATCTCTGCTAATGTCCCGTTCCCGATATCTTTTAGCCAGGGCATCAGTGCTCTGTTGTACTGTAACAGTTGCTGGCCCTGGAATTCAAGTAACTTCCTGGCCTCTTTTATGGGGCTCTGAGGAGAAACCCTGCTGCAGGATGATAACATTTAGCAGGATTCCTCAGGGGCATTGCAGTTGCAGGCGCCAAGTAAATGACCCACCACACTCCTACTTGTATGATAAGGAACTTTACCGGTGTACTTTGCAGTCTGCTTTAATATTACCTCTTTCATGTCCTCCTGCTTTTTTTAAAGCTATATGGCTTGCCTTCATGGGACATCTGTGGGTGGTGGGTGGCCTACACGGGGCAGGAGAAAATGCGTGAGAATAACAGGGCTCAATTCCACTGCCACCACAGATCTCATCAGCTGCAGAGCCAAAGCAGCAAGCGCTTAAGCTATAAAACCTTACTCTCTTACCAGTGTTCAGGCGTAGGTGGGAATTGCTGTGACTTCATGTGATTCACTTTTACCTTTCAGAGGTGTACAGGACCGCTGCCTCATGGTCTTGTGCCCAACAGACATAAAACCCTGCAAAAGAAGAGAGGGCGGAGTTTTATACTCATTTTCTGCCCTGAGGTGCAGAGGATTTTGCCCTGGCTGTATGCTGGGCCGTTTTGTTAGCTGGGAGGAGGTGGTGAAGAGGAAGTAATTTGCCGTGTGGCAGAGGATGTGTGCAGCACTGATTCACAGGCATTTTCCATTTGCTTTTTCTCATGCAGCGCTTCTGCTTTTTTCTTTATTTATCACAGGTGCAGGACCCTAACAGTATTTCTGCAAATACAACTGTTGTCTGTGTTGGATGTCAAATTCAAAGAAACAAGACAGCAGACTTTGGTAGACTTCATTGGTATTAATACTGCGATAAGGACACTTAGTCCTAGTATTGAGTAAACATATGATAGCTGACATTTAATAAGAGAGCTCAGGGCAAAGGCCTGAATGTAGCATCTCAGCACACTGGTGTACTGTGAGCTGGATTATGTCTTGCAGAAAACTGTCCTTCATTTAAGATACTACAATAGACTGCTAAGCACATGTTTCCACCCAAAACAAAGGCAGCTCAGGAATTTGAATATTGTGGGAAGCCAGGCTTTGTCTGGGTATTATTTTGAGAAAGGAATATGTGTGGGTGGATGAGCAACAGTTCAGGTGGGAAGGAGGGAGACAGCATGTGGGAAACAGGCAGCGAAGAAGAGCTGCAGCACAGCCAAGCTGCGTGGATGCCTGTCCTGGGAGAAGCCCAAGAGGCCAGAGAGCTGGCTGGGAAAGATCTGCTGCTGTGAGAAAAGAAGTTGCCTCTGGTTGTTTGCGTCCTACTGTGTTTACGAGAGCAGACTCTATATTGTTCTACATAAAAAGAATTGCATCAAAAATGCTGGTCTCTGCTATTAATATCTTTACTTGGAAAAAAACTTAAGGGCCCGAATTTTGTACAGCTGGAATGGTGTGGGATTGCCTTTAATGGGGCATACTTTCTAATAAAGCTTTTGTTTTCTCCTTTTCCCTCTCAGTTCTTACTTGTTGTTGCCGTTGTCTCTACTTCTCGGGAGAGGCAATAGGTCTCAGAGTGGGCACCCCATCACCTTGGGGAAGCCTCTTCTCTGTAGCACAAAAGCGAGGTCCTGTCTGAGGGCAGAACTTGGTCCCACCATTGGGCTCAGCTCTTTTGTGTTAAGAGCTGATGTTGACACCTATAGCAGAGGCTGAGTTTCAGGTACTTAACGCTCATCCATCCATATAAGTGTAAGAAGTCTACCTGTCCAGCTGGCCATTCATCTGTGCTTCTGATGGATTCCTTTGACTCAGATGAACGATGTCCAGTGGGGAGATATCAAAGCAAAGGTCATTCACAGGGTTTATGAGAAAACGGCGATACTTCCCAGTTGGAAAAAGTCCCCAAAGTCCTGCTGGTTTGATCAGGCTGAACTTAGAGTGCTCGTAGCAAGTGAGAATGTGAGGCACTATTTGCATGTTGCTGCCAGGTATTGATCTGGACAAGGTCCTCCTAGTCAATGAGCGCATTTGTTGAACTCCCCTTACTTCTCCTCACACCTAAGCAGGCTTCTGTGGTTGTTGAGAACATCATACTGTGTCTGGGGAGCTTTTCTGTACAGAACTGACTGTCCTGAACCCCGGAAGGAGAGTGGCTGTCCACAGTCAACGGGTAACCAGGGGTTCAGAGGCATCTCCTAGCGCAACGGTGACACAGCCCAGCAAAGGAGAGATCTACAGATGCTATCTTAAAATGAGCAACCATCTCACCAGTGAAGTGACACTTGTTCAAGAAAATAGCAATAATTTTGAAATTCAGTCAAAATAAACCTGCAAAAAGTTGGCCAGAAGTCTCTTGTGATTCTGGACTAGCCTATAGTAGTTAAGGCAAAGGAGTAGTATGGCAGATTCTGAGAGCAAAGATCACACTGCAGCCCATAACCACAACCCCTTAGATGAAGCATGCTTAGACTTGAAAAGTATTTTATATAGAAAAATCCCTCTGAACTCCTCCTTCCCACCTCTCTGAGTCTTGATAATGTTCTGGGAGGTGTCACACTTTCTGCTGAGATGTTTAAAGCAAACCTAGTAGCTAGAGAGGTCACCTACTAATGGAGATGCCATCTTACTGGGCTTCTCTAATTGCAACCAGCAGTCAATTCATTGCCATCTTTCTGAGTCTCTGGCTGCAACCGGCAGGGAAAATAAAACAGCAGCCGCTGAGATTCAAAGAGCTGTGTGCAATCTGGAATGTGCATTTAGACAGTGTTTATTTAAAAAAGCTATTATCTACCAGCTGCTCATAAACTCTGTTATGCCCTGCAAGAATCTTTGTACTATGTAATTGTCTTGCCTCACTCTAAATGCATAGTCCACTGGTTTGAATTCGCTGTTAGCTCGTAGTGGTTATGGTCATCATTCATCTAGAACAATTCAAATCAGATTTGGAAGTGGTGACATCACCTATGTACGAGTAGTGTCTGTATAGTAGGGGCATACTGTCCTCAACCTAGGCCAAACCTGTCTCCTGTTTTTCTCTGGTGTCTTAGGAAGCAGAGTTTATGCAGGAAAGCCCTTCCGTCTTCCACTGCAAGTAACGTGTATTGCAGTTAGTGTTATTTGGGACCTTAATTACCATTCTAAAAACTGTGCACACGCACTGAAATAGGTTTTCTGTTTAACCCAGCGCATTTATAGAGAGCGTTCATCGTATCTGTTATGTCTGTGGACATCTCCTTCTTAACATCTGTGACATATTATGTAATGTTTCTTCTGGCTCTGCAGTAAACAAACTATATGAAGGTTCAGTGTTGGTGCTCCCTCGGACCTACCTAGTGCTGGCCCTGATGTTAAGGTTGGAGAACTACCGACAAACATTGGAATGAAATAAATTATTGATGTAACTTGCGTATAAAAGATTTCTAAGTTCATTTAAACTGTGAAAGGCATAGCTGATTTTTCGGTAAGATGCTGTACATTGGTAGGACAATAGAAATCTGCAGGAAATGTTGGCAAACCTTCACAGGATTTTGACTTAACTTCCTTAGCGTATAGGTGGGAAGGTTTTCTTATTATTATTCTGTTTCTTGATTTGTTGGCTATGTTCTGACAATTTGGATGCCAAATAACTCAGCAAGATCAGGAAAACATCTTTTCCAAAATACGTGTTCTCTCATTATGCAGCAAAGCAAGTCAATGGTGCCGAATTGATGGCACCTGTTTCCAGTACAGCAAAAGGATGTGTTTGTAGAATACCTCACACTTTTCAAAAATGCTATCCCTAACGAAAAGCTGTCTGCTGGAAGGTCTGCATAGTAAGGAAAACTTCTGGATTGCATTTTCATTTGTACCAATCTCAATATCAATAGCATTTGCCGTTAGGGGTACGTCCCAATTTTTGTACCGAGATAACATGAACCACAATTACCACTTAAATCTTCATGTGTGAAGTAGGCAAGGAAGTCCTATCACCAGGGTACTGTCAGCAGGTGAGTTCACCAGTTCTCAGAGAGTTAAGGCTGGACCAGTATACACCTTAAACCCTCCTTCTGTCTCAGTGCTCCCTGTAGCAACTGTAGGAATGGTGTTAACCATTTGCAGTGCCAACATTACAAAGATAGGAAGGCTGATCATGCTACAAATATGATTTTAACAGTCCATGCATGGTAATGGGTGAGAAGCTCAGAGTGAACTGAATCCAGTCATAAGCAGGGTGTGCAGGAAGAAAACAGGGAAAGAGTGGATACTAATATAACAATGCACGTGATGGATTTGAAGGGATAAAAGTTATCTTTAAAGGCTTTAGAACTGTGTTTTTTAACACTCACCAGCACTCAGAGCCACTTGAATCTCTTTTCTAAAAGCCTGCTTATTTTAGAAGTGCATTTGAAAGATTTTTAACACCTTTCCAGGAGTGAACTGAAAACAGGGTATCTCTCTCTAAGTATCCAAAGAATAGAGCCTTTCCACATGTGTGTAATAGTAATGTCGAAGGTCCTACTGAACAAAATTATGTTAGCCAGTGTCTGCAAAGTAAAAATCAAAGCAAGGACCAAGTTTTTCCTTTAATTGATATGACTGAATCAAGTTTAGCTTGAGTATTTCTGGAGAAAAGTTTTCCAGGGTCAAAGAAGTAAAAAGCTGGATGCCCAGCTTCCCCTCTTGCTTGTCTCGCTGCAGTCTACTCACATAATTAGGGAGGCTGATTTCTCATTTGTACAATGAATTTGCAAAGAGCAAAATGACAACAGCAGAGGTTTCAAGTTCCAGCTGTGAATTTCCTCTTTTCTGTTGGCTTATATCAGAGCCAAGAATATATATCCCTCAGCTTTTTGTGATTTACAAGAGTGATATTCACCTTCCACAGAAGGCCTCACGTAAGTCTGTTTACAAGGCTGGGTTTACTCAGGTAATTCAAACAAGGCAAGTCTGGTTTTCCATCCAAACCCATTCTCCCAGGAAGCAGAAGCAAACCCACCCGACTAAGCTAAGTCAGCACTCACAAGTGCTCTTATCAGCAAAATGTTGTCATACAGCATCAATCAGAGAATAGGCAGCCATACAGCACTGTAATAAAAAATGTATTTGGCACTTCCCGGACTATTTACTGTTTTATTGAATACCACACTCCTCTGAATGACGATTGCAAATTCCAGGGGACAATCCGGCCCACTCTCCCTTCAAGACTGGAATTTTAATGGCTCCGATAAGAGACGGCCATCTTTCATCAGATATTGTGGTGTTTATTTTAGCTTTTTGCCTCTTTTGTGGCAACTGTGTCTGCACACAGGCCTGGGGTATCAACCGATGACAGTCAGTCCTTTCAGGAGCCTCACCAAGGCACTTGAACCATCCATTACACGGGGCAGCATGAGATAAATTTATCAGAAACATTTGCACGGGCCTTCAGCAAAGGAAGTAGTGGGCTCTGTGTATTTTCTGCAAGCTTGGTTGGGAGCACAAACAGGACCAAATGACAGAAAGATTTGGTTTGCAAGAGGAGACTGTTCCCTCAATCAGGTTTTCTTCAAGTTTCATCAGTGCCAAGTGAGTCCACCGTGAACCTAGTGCCTCTGCATGGACATGGATGTGTGGATGAAATGGGTGAAAGAGTCAGTTATGTTTAACTTTGTTTTACTTTTACATTTCTTGTCTTTTCACTTCCTAGAGTTTAAACCCAAAAAGGTTAATGTGGTCGTCTAAGCTGACACTCCACTTGTAGCCCAGTTCAGGACATTGAGACAGAAAGAACAATATGTACAGATCTTATTTTTACAAGCATTGATCATTTGATCAAAGGTCATACTATTTGTAACTTTTAACATTTCCAGCCCAAGAGCTGAACTGTCATATATCAATATGTGTTTTCTTCTTTCGTAAACAGATGCTCATTACAGTCTATTTTGCAAATCAGTTTTCCCTTACTCTATAAAGAAGACAGAGAAATACTGTAATGAGTAACTCCAGGATGTGTTGAGGATTTGTCAGGAATTTCCTTCAACACATCTGCCAGTGCTTCCCAAGACTATTGGCTATAGCTTCAACAGTCAGACCTCATTCTCTGTTAGACAGCCAATGCTTTGAAGCAAGCGCCTACTTTTGATCAAAAATATACATATACTCATGATTTTTGTGGTACGATTTGTGTGTCTGAATCTAGAAGAAAGGTGGACCAAAAGCCCATGGCAGGTAAATTGTTTGTTGGGAAAAGCCTTCTCCCAAGCTACCGGTGAGAATTGATCTTGTGTTGCTTGGTGGATAGTATCTTATTGCACCGGAGTTGTTCTTTCTCTGCACATAAATCCAAACCTGCTCAGAACAGTAAATTGGCCCCTTTTTAAAATGTCACTGTGCTGAAGCAAATGCAAAGCTTCCCATAGCCCCAGTGGGATTTTCTTGAAGCCCACGAGCAGGCTCATGGCCAAGATGCAGGATGCAAAGATGGGGCTCAGCTGTGGCCTGCCTAGATATTCTCAGAGGTCAGGTGCTTTGCTTCAAGGAGCCTCCACATGGCCTGTCTTTAGACCTTTTAAAGGTTATGGTGTTATATCCCTCTGGGAGACTCCTACAGATTTGCATGGTGGTAGCTCTGGCAGGGTCAAAGTGCCTGGCTTGGCTGAAAGTGGCCTCGCCCCAGCATTGCTGAAAGCCCTCCATGGCCACCACAGGTTGGAACAGCCCCCCACTGACCCTGACCCTGGCAGCTGAACCCTGAGGAGAGTGCACTCAGGGCCCTGACAGCCAGATATTTGGGTCTCCTCGAAATTAATAGCAACAGTGTTGCTAAATCCTCAGGAAAATTCTTGAAAGCAGAGCTGGAGGTTTGACACCCGGTTTCCATTGGCTTTCAGTTGCAATTCATGTCCTAGCTGCTCCTTATGCCTTTGGAAAGTTCAGCCCATAAAGGCTAGAATTTCCCAATGACCCTAAGCAAACGCAGAACTTGTGCAAACACCTACATTTCTGTGGTTCCCTGGAAATCCTGTTTGTTTTGCTAACAATTTTTGTGATAATTTATGTTTTCCGAACACTGGCATAGAATTCTTAAGAAAAACATAATCTGCTTGATTTTCCAGGTGGATTTAAGCATTCAGTATGTGAGCCATGAACTCTGGAGAACACTCCCCTAAGGTCAGCAGCACTGGGTCAGGCTCTGCAGAGCACGCTGTGGGATGTGGGATGCACCTCAGGTTAATGACTTGCAATTGCACGCAGCCTTTCCTAAAGCTGCGTGTGTAGTTAATGCGTATCAGAACTCAGCGAGACTATTCAAATTACCTCAATTTCCCAATGATTTATGATGTATGGTTCTGACATCATTGGTTATTTATCTGTCCTCCTAGTGTTGCTAGCCAAAGCAAAGAGGGGAGAAACAGATGCAGTAATATTATGTTTGAGCAAAGGGTCAGATGTTTTCAGAGACAGTACAAGTTGGATAGAAGAGTACTAAAGGACTTGAAAGTCAGAAAACTTGCAGACATCAGTCCAGTCCAGAGTCAAAGAAGCTGAAAGAGCCTTTCCTCATTCTCTTTCTACAGTGAATCATTTCCTGACTCTGGAAGATGGATTCTGTTCATTTAAGTAGTTTTCCAGGGTGTATTTTATATTGTAGACTGGAAGTTTTTTACGATATGCCACTTACAACTTTTCATAACCCTAAAAAGTTACGTTTCTTTAGTAGCAGAAAACCCACTTCAGACACAGCACTTAAAATAAAAGGGCCAAATTCTCTTCTCAGTTACAGCTATGCAACCCTCATCCTTAGTGCATGTAATAACTGAGCTTAGTAGAGGTAGTGGATTAAAGACCTGGGGTTCCAAAATCTACCCTCAGATGCATGTGTGTGGCTAGGACTGAAATCAGTGGGAGTCCCATGTGTACATCCAGGGTAGACTTTGGCTTGTGATTTTTATTGTTTGCGCTATTGGATAAAATTGATTCCAGCATTACATTTCTCAGTCAGAGTTATTTCTACATCATCATGCATCAAAATGTTGGCTTCAATCTCTTCTTCTTGATGGTAGCTTTGAGGAGTATTTGTTTTCTGGTTAGTTTGGGCCCAGCATTAATCATTCTCAGGCTTCCTCTAACTTTTTTTTTATTATTTTGCTGATGGCAGATTTAACTGTTGGCTCACCTTTATTTCCAAAACAGATGAATTTTATTAGTCTCTAATATTAACCAGATCCAACTAGTTGATAGAGTTAAACCAATGTGGGCCAGACACTCAGCTGGTGAACTGCAGCCCCGTTGATTTGGGTACCCTGTCTGGGAGAGTCTGACAGGGTGCCCGGGCAGGAGGAGAGCCCCAGCTCACAAGTGCAACCATGTAGAGCTGAAGGTCAGCTTGCTGGGCTCCTTCAGGTGCTCTGAATTGGAACAAAGAGTCCTATGAAATCTGCTGTTTTGTAACGAGAAGGGAGGTGATCTTTCAGGGGATATGTTTTTCTTTTAATAGTTGGAGCTCAGGGCTTTGGGAGAAATGTATTTCATGGAATGGTTTGGGTTGGAAGGGACATTTAAAAGTCATCTAGTCTAACCCCCCTGCAATGAGCAGGGACATCTTCAACTAGATCAGGTTGCTCAAAGCCCCATATTTCTTTATGTTGGTAGTAGAATGATTCTGAATGAGACAGTAGAAGCTTTGGCAAGGAGCTGGGGGCTGTTCTTGAATCAGTAGCTTACATCTCATGATGTTTTCTAAGCTTTGAAACTTGGGTCGGTCTCTAATCTAAAAGCTAGGCATCAGGTTCAGACACAGAGGCAATCTCATAAAAATGGGGTGTTTCTTCTTTCTTGTTTTGCTTTTTTCTCTTCTGCTTTTCTTTCTCTTAGGGAGTGACAATCACAGCTTGCACGTGGTTCTAGGTCTGCAGGAAGCTGTCGTGCTGTGCAGGCAGTGCAATTTGCAAGGCTTATGTAAAGGCTCAGGAATGAAAGGGGAAAGTGGTGAGGAGAGGAATTTCATATTGCCATCAGGAAGGCATGTGGACCTTCTGTGGAAGAGGCTGAAAGACCTGAATGTTTAGGGTCATCTTTTCTAGCAGCTTCAAATGCAGCAAAAGAAATAGTGCTACTTCTTTCATTGCCTCTTTATTTCAGTAGCTGGTTTTGGTGCAGCCTACTTCTGAGCACTTTGTGCACTTTGAAGCAGGACAGACAGACCTGGGTGCTTTTAAAGTAGACATAAGGCTTACTCAAACTAATTAAGCTGGATTTAAGAACTCTCAATTCTCAAGGAATTCTTAATTATAGGATCACAGGAGGGCTCAAGCTGGAGGGGGCTTCAGGAGGTCTCTGAGCAGGAACCTCTTGCTGAAAGCAGAGTCAGCTATTAGCAGGGTATTTGGAAAAAATAAAGCAAATATAACTGGAAATATTACCTATTAAATTTTAGTTTTAAACATAAGCGTGACTTCTTTTAGCGCTCATATAGCCTTTAAAAGAAAGTCTAGTACTCAATCTCATGGTTTTATTTGTATTTCCATCTCTAGCAGTTGCTTTTAGAACAATTTGCAGTAGAATTGTATGCCCTTCACCAGGTGTGAATTAGGCATCAGGCCCTCGGTGCAGTTCACCAGCGTTTCATGGCTGAGAGCTGTTAGTGCAGACAGGACAGACAACAGGCTCCAAATTGAACAGCAAACAACTGGCATTGGTTCTCATACCTTTTGTGTGCTTGTTACGTGCTCTCAGGAAGCCCAAAGACAGGCAGAAGGACTCATTTGTCCTGGAGTGCAGGGTCTGCAAGTTGCTGAGGCAGTGAAAGGTTTTGCAGCCATGCACAGCAGTTATTTTGCTGTCCGTAGCTGTTTTTCCATTTTCCTTGATGTTCTCTGGTAGTGAAAATATTTGTGATGTGGAGATTAATTCCTGCAGAATAAATCACAAGCATATCTACGGAGAATGGTTTCTCTCAGAGTGGCCTTGGCTGTAGTGCACATGACAATTGCCGTATTTCTTGAGAAAGACAATACGCTCTTTTCATTTTCCCAGTTTATTATGGGTTATTTGCTCCGTGTCTTGGTCTGTTCGTGTAAATTCTTATGGACTTTTGTCCACAGCTTGTGAACTGAGCTATGAGGTCACATCATGGACTTCTGGGGAGAAGAAAAGGCGCTTTACATGGAAGAGCTGTACGTTGGGTTGTTTGTGCCTTGTGAACATGGTAGTGATGTGCTTCACAACCGAGCTTGGTACCTGTGTGCCAAAATGCTGTCAGCCACAGAGAGATCTATTATAATATGAATAAAAGACCTAGAGAAAAAAGATCAAGTTTTTTGAAATATTTGGGCTGGTCGGGGCTGTTGACTCAGGTATAAAAACTTGGCCACAAAATTACCAAAAAGTGTAGCCTTAGCTCAAAACTTTATCCTCTCAACATGTGTTATTAAGTTCTGTTTCAAACGGTCCTGCTTGCCTGCCACATCACTTACTGTTAATGAGGGATTGTGGCAGGAACAGGAACCAATATGCTGTGCTGGCCAGAGGCTCAGGGTAACACCACATTCCCTTCAGAGTGCAAACCAGAGCCGTCCTTGCACTAGCTCTCCTGTTATGCCTAATCATTTATTTAGGATACCTGCTCACCGCATACAGATGCTTACAATACTTCTAAAGGTTTTATCTATAAATACAAAGCCCAGAGAGTGTTGCTTTTTTCAAATTTTATCAGGGAAATGCTATGAGACTGAGCTGTTTCTAACCTCATATGTTTTCTTGAGCCCAGTATTCCAGGCACTGTAGCTGCCATGGTACTTGAATGGCCAGTCTGGACATTTTAAGGTATCCTTTTGCACTTCCTTGTTCAGAGCAGATCAATGGAGAAGAGTTTTACACCTCCTTATACTTTCATTTATCTCAAAAGATTTCATCTAAAAGCATTTACAATTGAGCAACATGTTAATGTTCATTTGCTTTAAAATCCACCTAAAAATCTAAAAAAAAAAAAAAAAAAGGCAAGCAATAAACATGCAAGAACCATGCATGTAGTATGAAGTTATCCTCAAAAAATAGGCATTAGTTGAGCAAAGATGGCATTGTCATTCAGCTAAGGCTTAGCTTGATGCCAGCATTACTCAAGCAACAACAGATCGTATGGGCCTTGATTGTATCTTAGAGAATTAGGTTGCCCAAAGCTTTCTCCTTATCCTCCATCAATAGGGAATGAGAGCTCAGGGCTGTATAAATAATGCCAAAGGAAGTGCTGCATTGGACAGTGTAACTACGTTCTTTTTAACCTTGGAAATACGTTGTGCATACATGGATAATCAGGCCTTTTTGAAATCCCGTGGATGAGCATTGCTGTTCTCTTGCCGCATATACTGGACTGTCGCTGGTAGGCATGTAGAGAGAGGAATGAGTAACCAGTAGCACATACCATGCGTATGAGCAGATTTCCCTGCTGCGGTGTAATTCTGTCACTGTCGGGCTCCTTTCAGTTCTCCTCAGAAGAATTCCAGGAAATCAGATGGATTTTAAGCCAGTAGACTGATTACACAGCCGCCAAGTCATAAGGGTAAAGCGCTCCGTAACTATCCTCAAGAATCCATTAAAGCCCTGCTGAAACATGATCTACCACTGATTAAAGGGGTTTAAAAGGGGGAGGAAGAGCTTTTTGAGTTGTAATGCACTGAATGAAAGAGATCAATAAATGAAGCAGGGAGTTCTGAGAATCAGCTTGTCCTTGCAAATGTTTTATTTCAGCTTCACTGGGAGAAACTGCACCTGGACTCTTCCCATCAGCTCCATGGGAATCAGATCAATTTTATGGGTTTGCAGGGAGGATGGGGAGGTTAGCACTGTTAATGGAAAAATACTGACAACTGTATCAAATGCTGCTGTTAATTTGAAACACTAGCAATGTCTTTCGAAGTAATGTTTCACCTTAATTGCCTTAGGGAATAATTTAGCTGTAATTGGAGAGTAGCTTAAAGTTATGTGCATTTCTGAAACTCAAGAAGGAAAAGGAACGTGGCAAGGAAGAAATGCCCATCTATTGAGTCTATAGGGAAACCATTAACTTGGCAAAAACATAGGTGCAAGTTCAGTGATTGAGCAAGCTGGCAGCGTGGAATCGGAGAGTAGGAGAATGGAGAAGAGGGCAGTGAACCAGCCTGATCTTCCGAGACAGGATTTCCACTGAAATCAATGTTGTACACAAAGGAGGCTGGTGAAGTACAGCAGAAGCATTTGTCAGAGAAGACAAAAAAGAGAGATGAATGGGAGTAAGAAAGAGGCCCCTAGGAAAGTTCGGTGAATTGTGAGAGCTCACAAAAGACACGCAGGGTTGAATGAGGATACTGAAGGAAAGTGATCCTAAGTCATGTGCGCTGTTCTTGCAAGGTACAATCAGCCCACCAGGATGTCGGCTTTTGCTACCCGGGAGCTAGTTCCCTTGCTAAGTTTTCATTTTGTTTTGTGCCCAAGCTGGGAATCCTGCAGGGAGCCTGTTTCCCAGGGAGCCCAGTGCTTCCTAACAGTGGACAATATCTGTGAGGTTTCTGACTTGGAGTACCCAAAACCATTAGATCCTTCTGAAAAATGGCTAAGTCCTTTCTTGTAAGGGCTGAAAAGGAAAAAAAGCATAGTTCTAAACAGTATTGCACAACTGCTTAAAGTCATCAGTTGGGCTTGACCTGTTTAATAGTAGTGGTGGTACCACATTCAAGGAGCAGTTACTAGTGCAAGGGCATATTTGTTTATTTAGAAAATGTGAAGGGAGGTGAGAATGAGAAAATTTAATTTCTGATAGTGCATTCAGCTATCATCTGGGTGCTTCTCCTACTATTTTTTTTCTTAACTACTGATGCTGGTCACCCTTAATGAGAAAGACATTAATAACTACAACAGCACTGAAAAAAAGCACTGGGCTTTGCAAACACATATGTAATCCTTAACCTAAAAATGTTAGTGTTAAAGGAATAAAGTTCACCTTGCAATGCCAGATGTATTTTATTATTTTCATAATGTCTTTTAAAAGTGGTGTCTTCCACAAGCTCAGAAAGAGAATCAACAGCAATTTTACATGGAATAGCTAGAGTAATAATTACTTAGAAGTTATTCTAGAGATTATTCCAGATGAGAAAGTGGTGAGATGGCATAGGTTTCTTAATCTCCTGGAAAGAGAGATTAGTGTACAACAGTGTCCTGCTGCGATTATTCTTCATTCAGCCTTCTACAAGAAATAAAGATTGCTTGTGGGAGCTTCTCATAAAAGAAATGCCATGTGATTTCTATTCTTTTGGTTTTTTAGTGATAAGTGTAAGTGCTGTGAAAACAACTACTCTTAAATGAGCAAGACTTTACATAATTATGTATTTTTTTTAATCTAAAATGAGGGAAAACATTGCAGAAGGACTCCTCATTATTTTAGACCCTTTAGGTCTAAAAGCCATTGCCACAGAGGATGTGGTGTTGCACTCCATTGGTTACAGCATCGGGGGGGACCAGCCCAGCACTGGGGGCACAAACCCAATCTCACAAGCCGAAATCTGTTCAGACACTTCTCTCAGGGCTGTAAAGACTCTTTGAAATGCTGAGATGGAGAAGTCAGCACATCTTTCTAATTCAAAGATCAAACTGGGTGAATTAACCAGCACATTAACTAAGACGTTCTTTCTTCTCCATTCTCAAATAGCAACTAGAGGATTAGGGTGAACTCGTACTGAAAGCACTTGAACTCGTACACACACAAAAAAAGATGAAATGATGGGTAGGATTCTCATTCTCTGTTACCCTGACAGCTTCTGCAAACTATCTCCTTTTTTCTTCCAGCCCAAACCCCACAAAAAGTTAATAAGCCTGAATTAAACGAACTTGTTTCGAAGATACGGCACAAGCTGGGAAAGCATGCAGTAAAATAAGCTTAATTTCAGGTTTAGCTTTAAATTTCTAAATCTCCTGACAACATTGCACAATCTGAAGTAATTTCCCAGTTGGAAAAAGATGTCCTTAGTCAGGTCCAAGCCAGGAACCCTGCAGATTTGGCAGCTGCACAGGGGCCAGCAGAGAGTGTGTCAGAAAGTAGTCTGAGGTATTGAAATTATTCAATTCTTCCAACAGTCCCATAGACAAACCAGTCTTGAGATAAGTGCCAACTTGTTTCACACATAGTGGTTGTCAAGGAGGTGAGAATTTGGCAGTTTTGTCCCATCATGTGCTACTTTTTTGCTTCCTTTGGCAGTCTAGGAGAAACCCCATAGCAATGAGAGATTAAGATGGCATCTTAAGTCTAATTGGCTTGGAAATTCTTATTAATAGGGCCAACCCAGGAACTGCTCACCAGTTTGATAGCAAAAATGAAGCACAGAGCATTTTTTCCTTTCTCAGCCTTTTCAACAGATCTCTAATTTATTAAAAAATGATAAAACTTTTGTAACTTTGGACTACTACTTAATATGAACCATTCCTGCATCACCCAGGAATGGGAAGTGCTTTATGATTACCATGCCAGGATTCCCTGCAGCATGTGCTCTTCCAGTGGCACAGGCCTCATGTAATGTGAATGTCTTCCAAGGAGTAGGAATGAGTGAATCGATCACCCAGAGCCATGGACTGTAATTGGTTTTGTTTTTTCTTCAAGGGTTTCTTTTTAGAAAAAAAATTCTGACCTCAGATTTGGCTTGGGAACTCCTGACGGTGGTCAGAGTTGCTGTGGTAATTTTGCGCTTTCAGCGCATGGACCGACATGCTCCATGACAGCACGTTCGTTAATCTAAAATACTGGTAGATGACACAAATCCAAATCACAACGGGTTGTGTTTTCAGTCGGTCAGCAGCACAAGAAAAACTCAGGCGTGGTACATACAATTATATCACAGACAGTAAATAAATGCACAAAAATGTAAACAAGCCTTGGACAGACGAGTGCCACAGTGAGAAAAGTTGAAAGTAGAGCAGTTGAGAGCCCATGTGGCTCCAGGGTACTTTACAGAGCAAGCACTGTCCCATGGTGTGGCATCCTCTGTGGCACAATGTGGTTCAACCCCATTTACTGTGAAGGAGTTACGCTGCCTTGCACCAGCTGAGGACTGGGCAATGCAGACTGCCCAACAGCTGCTAGAAGCAAAAAGAGAATTGGCCACATTTCCAGAAGCTGATGTGAAAAATCTCCTGTTGAAAACACAGAGACCCATATGACCTAATTCAAGCAAGAACCATTTCATTCTCTGAGAGGCAATTGCTAATAATGATGATTTCTCAGTAGGAGGAATCGCCTAGGAGAGAGCTGCCCAAACCCTCACTGGTTTGGAAACCACCAGTGGCAACGGCAGCAGTAGCAGGAGTTTCAGGGCTCTGGTCCTTGCTGTTTGCAAGCACTAGAGGACACATCCTTCTTTTTGCTGACCATTTACATCCCACTTAAGATACAGCTTGTGTCTGTCAGTTTGCAAACCTTTAGGTACAGTGCTAGTTGTATTATTTCCCAGAGATCACTGCAAGATGAGCTATTCAAATACAGATCCCAAGGAGAAAAAATTGTAGCTGCACAGAAAAGACCATGTTTCAGAGTTATTTAGTGACTTTTAGTTGCAGAGGCATACTTGCGAGTTTCTTATTTCCACCGTCAGTCAGTTTGATATCAAAATGGACAACTTTTTTGAGTAAAACCTCTAGATCTCTTCCACAGAGGAGAGAAACAGACTGATGAACTAGGTCAGAGAAATGTATGGATGTAGGACCTCCAATTGGGTAACTGCTGTCCTCCCTGTGTAGATTTGAAGCTGTAATGAATAATTACAATGAGGGAAATGTATGCCAAATAATGTTGTGAAACTGCATCTGTGGGATTCTCAGGACAGTTTGGCATTGCCTGGACACTGTTTCAATGAACTGAGAAGCAGATGAACCAGTGTCAGAGGGCACTATATATATCATATGGGAAGTGTAAATTCTGCATGTTGAAATGGGTAAGCATGACCAAGAAATAGCAGAGCGCAGTCAACATAAATTAGAAAGAAAATCGTGACTGCTTGGTATTCCAGCCATTTAAATAAATGAGAATAACATTTCTAAGCAATAGCGAGATAAAAGAATGAAAAGCATGAGGAAATGGCATACTGTGATTTAAAAATAGCCTAGCGCAAGCCAAGGCAGCCATGCTGAGCGCGGAGGGAACTGTGCAGCTGTATGATCACTACTGCCTTACACGACCTGGAGCATGTGCCGAAGCCCTTGATTTCTTCCTCTGTCCCTAATCTGTGCCTGGCTAAGGATTCCTGGGAACTTTAATGTAGCATTGCAGATGAGGATCAAGGGCCAAGCTATGTGGTTACAGAAGAGTCAAGACACATGTAACGTCAGGCTCTCTGGGCTGGAAGGGGAAGAGGGTGCAATTTCAAAGGAATCACTAGTGTGGAAAGAATATGTGGAAATTCCTAGTTCACAACTGGAGCTATGTAAAACTTGGCCCTTGTGCTTTTCAGAGATTTGCTGTTTTCTCTTTTATGTCAGTTCATGCAGGCTTGCACCCTCTGGCTTTTCTTTTGTGTTCTGGGAATTGAATAAACCCTAGAAGTAGTGAGAATCATCTGGTCTCACAACCTAACCATGCAAAATCCTCTGGCTGGCGTGGTTTTGATGTGAAATCATAAATCAGTCCAGGTTCACACAAAGGGTTTCTAAGCTGCAGCAAACTTTAGACAAATGTGAACTTGGTTTTCGATTATTTTTATTTAAGTTTTCCTCTTAATTTCATCCCTTCTATGTTTTTTTCATTAACAAACATCTGGAAATTGCATAAGCCGTATGAATATGGATGATTATCTTCTCTCTCTCTCCCCCTCTCTTGGTGTATCATTAACTTTTCCTTTTGCTCCCTCCTTTTCTGTTCCACACACAAATGCGCTTGAAAAAAGCCTCAATGAAAAGTGTGTTAAAAGGAATACAGTAGCTTTAGAACTCAGAAAAGAATGTATTCACAGGTCACACCAAGTAAGGAGCTTGAGTACCCCTCTCTGTGAGGTCTAATTTTGGTATGTTTGAACTCTCGACTGATCTTATCATGAAAAAATAAATGCTTATATTACAGTTTAGCATGAAGGTCGTAAGGAATAAATATATTCCTTTAGGTAGACCATTGTCCGGTCATTAATTTTACTTGTGTTTTTCTTAATGCCATAATTCCATCTAACTCCAAGTTCAGATGCTTATATTGCACAGCCAGAGAGCCAACAGGAATAAAGTGGTAGATCTAATCTAGCCATACTTTTAAAAAGCTTTTAACACAGACCTTCACAGAACACTAGAGATGCTTAGAGAGTTTGAGGTCTGTGAGCAAATACAGCATCAGCAGTCCCATTCCAACAGATTTAGAAGTGATGTGGTAATGAAGTGTGCAGGGAGAGAGAGCAGGGGGGTGAAAATGGGTAGGAAAAAGGCAGCCAGTGAGTTGCCACAAAAATCAGCGCCGGGCCCAATTTTTCTGTTTACTTTCCAAATGCTGAGTCATATAAGCAAAGTGTTTTTGTTGACTGTTTGTGTACTTTTAAGCACCTGTTATATATTTTATAAAAATAACATACAAAAAATTTACAGCTGTAAAAACGTGTTTTTAATGCAAAATTTCAGTGAACCAAGGTCTCTTCAGACAACCCACTATGTTTTATAGCCTTTAAGAATATGCAGTTTCTATTAGTCTGACTTATAAGGCTGGTGTTGAGGTCTAAACAGGAAGAAGAGTAGATTCCCCTGAAGAACAACCCAGGGCCAGAAGCCAGAAGGGTAATGAGGAGACACGGACAGAGCCAGCAGGAACACCTGAAAATATTTTGTTTTCATTGCACCTTGTACAATACATGGGGTGTTTACATTTCAGAGAGAAACCCACACAAATAAACACATTGAAGTTGAAGGAACTGGAAAAGATATAGTAGGGATGTGAAAAGTCTTAGTCAACCCAAAGGTATCCAACAAACCCAAGTCTCCTGGAGGCCCTGAAGGTCTGGCTACTGGGGGAAGGAGAGGAGGCTGTCTGGGAAATGTCTTTGTGTGGGAAGGAGTCTTCCTAGGGTCCCCATGCAGCTGTCATCTACCAAGGAGCTGAAACCCAGTGAAGAAGAGGGGGTGAGTGGGGTAGCAGGCACAGAGGGCTGCTAGCATGAGCACTGGTTGAAAGGGCAGCTCAGCTATTCCAAGCCAACCTGCAGCTCCAGCTTCTGCCTGGTTGCTTATGCAGGAATGAGTGAAATGGCCTCAGCACTTGTCCCTTCCACGGCCCAGAAGCATGGGAGCTGAGGGGCTTGAGGGGACAGTAGTGGGGAGCTGCCTTTCCCAGGAAAGGGAGGCTCCAATTCTCGCCCCTGTGTTTGCAGTCAAGGGACTATTGGTAGTGTTGGCCTCCAGACTATTTGTTATTTCCTGTCTTCATCCAATGAAGCAATGTTTAATTAACCAATTTTTTTTTAACTTGTTGCTTGAAACAAGAATACAGGTTCCCAGATAGGACATTTAAAGTAGGGCTTACATGGGCACTCTCAGCTGTTGAACCCAACCCTTCGGCTGAGAATCAAGACCTGGCAGAAGGGTGTTTACACCTGATATCCAGCAGGAAGACAAGCTGTTACAGGGGAGAAAGACAAATGAACAGTTTTGTCAGAAGCAGCAAGGATCGGCCAGTGACACTTTTGTGACCACCTGAGGGACTTCCAAGCAGCTCAGTGCACAACCATAATGCCGCAGTGCTTGTGGGTCCCAGCTAACTTCTCTGTTGATCTTTGCTGGGATTACTCACCTTGTCATCACTGACTGGCAGTTCAGCTTTGTTGTGACTCAATATAAGTGTGAAGTTCTGACCACGGCCCCCACACTGGTTTGCACTGTCTACAAGAGTTACAAGGATTTGGTCCCCATGGTATTTCTGTCCCCTTCCTGCAAGGCACAGGAGCCCAATTAAGCACCTAAACTTAGTGGCCTGGTGGCATACCTAAACCAGTTTATATTTCCAGACCACTCAAAATTTAATCCCTCCATCACCAGAGTAGATATGGAGGTTCCAGGAAGCCAACTGCAAAGGTTGAAACCCTTTCTATGAAACTTTGCTTTCTGTGTATTGTAAGTAGCAAGCTGATGGACCTTCTAATCTCTCAAATCAAGGGGCAGTGGCAAACTGCCCTCTTCTCTCCACCAGGGCACAGCTGGGGAACACTAGTCCCTTCCTCACCCATACCCACATATTTTTCTCATTTTATTTACACTATAAAATGATTCCATCTAGAGTGCTAGAAGATGACATCTTCAGAAGTGATTATTTTCAGGACGCTGACAGGTGTGAGTCATTTGGAAGAAGAAGTACTACAAACCTCCCCTCTAAGAATCCCTTTCTACATCATTATCTGTAATTGCTATAGATTCTGTAATTTTTGTAATGAGTTTATTTCATCATGTTTGAGAAGTTTTCTCCCTCTCTTTTTCTATTTGGAAGGACAGTAGTAGGAATGTGTCTGGCAGAGAAGGATGATACTTTAACAGAAGAACCAGATGATACTTTGAAGCTTTGTGGCTTAGCACAGATTTTTCATTTTATAAGAAGATGCTATTTTTGTATTACTGGTCAGGCTTATATTCCTGGTTGCTGGGCAGGGCAGTTCAAATTCCCTTTGATTCTGTATTTCTTGATCTTTAACTACCAGTTTTGAAAGATTATTGGGTCCTGTCATGTTTTCTCTCTCTTTTTTGCATTCACTATTATTTCTTAGCCATCTTATATTAAACTATGAGGCACAATCTTCCTCCATGTGTCCCCCCCATACTTCAAAAACGCAAGGATAATATCCTAATAATATCTTTCTTTTTGCAGTAGATTATGTCAAAGCCCAGGTGTTTCTCTAACCTTTTAAAGTCTGGCTTGGTGAATGAGCAAAGAAGAGAACTGTTTGGGATCAGACAAGCCATACAATCAACCTAATCTCTACGTGCGGCAGTCAGACCAAATCAGGAAGAAATGGCTTGGAAATGCTAGTACAGAGAAACCCTTCCTTGTGTAGTTCATCCTGCTTTCCCAGCAGCTTTCAGCTCATGTGTGTTATGGTTTGTCCTAACTCCTCTATGCTTTCTTCTTGCCTGCCTAAAAAAAGTAAGTCACTGCTGGCCAGAGCTCTGCTACACTGGGAATTGTTACTACAACAGAAGCATTTGGGAGACTGTTGTCTCATGTTTGGGGGTTTTTGGGTGGGTGAGAGGAAAGATTGCTCAAGGTTTGGGAGTTAAACTGGGCTCTTTGTGTTGCTAAAGCATTTTGAACCCTTTGGTTTTCTTATTCACTGGAGGAAGACCCAAGAATATGCCTACAACAAAGGAATTTATAACACATGTCAGGCTGCCCAGGGAGAGTCCTTCATTTTCCTCTTTGTAATTCAAAACAGCATTTGCATCCTTGCTGGAAGTGGAGCCCTCCTTAACTTTCCCTCACTCTAGGGAAAGGAAGTGCTGAAGGATGGAGCAGTTAAGCATACATGAACCCAAGCATCTCCTGTGCATGGGAATTCCACAGAAGAAAGGCATCTGTTGCGCTGAAATAGCTGCCCTCCAGAGCTGATATTTAAAGCTGTAGGCTGTCACTCGTTTTGCAGCTGAGATCTTGTTTTTGCTCTGGAGAGGCTAATACCATCCTATAATCCAGGCAGGAAAGATCTATGTGGGGTTTACCATATATTAAGTGCTATGCAAAACTGTTCGTAAAATTCTTCAAATGCACATTAATTTTATTACATGAACAAAATCCTTTTACAGCAGGTCAGATTTGTTCCAGTCGTTTCCTTGTGCCTTGGTCCTCCCTAAGGCCTTAATACATGAGGGGAAAGAGAAATTTATCTTTATTTTTATTTATCTTGGACTCAGACCTGGATGAGGCCTCAAGTAGTAATAGTGCTTCTTTAGCCCAAATATACCTGGGTCAGGGGCATGTGACATCAAAGAAACACATCACCTGCAAGTTGGTGTGAAAATGAGGAGCTCTCTGAGCATGTCCTGCCTGTGCTTACATGTTGACAGTCCAGCCCACCACCAATAGTGCATTGGCCAAGCATTTCCCACTGACCAGGGCAACGCGAGGTGGTGACTCTTACTTACTCAAGAGCCATCAAATCACCCACATTTCCCCTACCACTATTGATGAAATTTACAATAAGTTTAGTGCAGCTCATCATGGAAAATATATTCCCTCCACCGAATCAAACTGACAGAGAGGGTATGAAGGGTTGCCACGCCTTCCCAGTGCTGAGAGTTATCAATTTACATCCTCCTATATCCTGCATCATTAAATTTGACTGGCCCTAGTTATCATCTCAGCAGAAAAAGTTATTATAATTTAAATGAAATTATACATTTCTTCTTTAAACTCAGATGCAACATTCGATTCAATGATTGATTCAATTTACCACTCAATTTCTCAGAATGGCTTAGTAATAAACTGCATGAAGAAGCAATCAATTTTTGTTGGGATTCATTTGTACTAATCTAATTATATCAAAAGTTGCCCTTTCCATTCTTAGGGGAGAAAGTCATGCAAAGGAATTTGTGCTTCTCATTTTCAACCTTCTATAATTTTGAATGTGCCGGTCAATCTTCCTTTTTCTTTCTGGAGCAAATCACTTACTTACATTTTGCATCCTACTATGATGGCTTGAACCTTGCACTTACTTTTGTAAGGGATTTTCATTGCCATTTCACAGTCATATCTAGCCTCTTTTATGTTTTTTTTTTTTCAATGTACATAACCAAGATCCAATTCACATATCTTTTAAAACTGGAAGTTACGCAAACAAAAGGTAATATTGTCAGTGAAGAGAATAAGGTCCCATGGAAAGGCAGTTGGATGAGAGTCAAGAAATCTAGGCTTGGTTTATCATCTTCTATTGACTGCTCTGGTAGCTTTGAGCAAACCACCATATCTCTTTGTGTTTGTTCCTTATTCCACTTTGAAGAAAAACTGAGGCACAGTTGTGATTTCCTTCATTTTCTCTGCACTGCTAAGTGTCAGGGAACCCAAATGTGATAGTCCAGTGTCAAAACAGTCACTTTGCTCTATTGGGGAAAACACTGGAGAATCTGTTATGTTGTACATACCAGTGTAAGTATGTGATTAACAAGACTAGTGCAAGCGTTCCTGGAAAGAGATTTTCCCCATCAGTAATTCAGAAGCCTCTCAAATTTTAAATCAGACAGACAATCACAAATTTCCTCAGAATAAATTGTATCTGGTCTTGCTTGGCCCGAGTCTCACGGTGAATCTCAGAAAAGCTCTGGCGTGAGCAACGTGCCTGAGAAACAGCCAGAAGGCGCTGGCGAGCCCAGAGGAGCTTGGACCCCAGGGATGCAGGTCCCACAGCTTCCAGATTAAGGGTGCTCCTCACCACCAGTGCTGCAGGGAAGCACACCTGGGGGCAGCACTACCAGTCGCTGATAAATGTGGGGGTTTGGGTTACCTCCCCACCCTTCCTTCCCAGAGCCGAGCATTGGCTCCCTGCTTTGGCTCAGTTCATTGCACTGAACTGAAGCGAGTTTTTTTTACCGTAGTATAACCAGCTCATGGCAGCCACAAAAAGTCCTTGGAAACCACCGTTTGCCACCGATCATGGCAGGCCCTTCTCAGGGGGACATGCAGGTTGGGATGGAGTTACGTGGGACGTCCCGAGCTTCACACAGGCTTGTGCCCTGCAGCTCTCCCCTCGAAACGCGATGCTTTGCCAAAATCAGGGTGAGGCTGAGCGCCTCCCGCCCCCACATCCACTTCTGCGCCCGCAGGCAGGGGGCTGACCTGTAGGTCGCTGCTCTTTCAAGTTTCGGGAGGCCTCACTACGCTGAGCAACCCCCTCTTGCCCAAATCCCGGCTGGTGACCTGCAAGTGAGAGGTGCCGCGGGGGGGAGGTGGGGAGCCATCCGCTGTTGCTGTGGAAATGGGATCTCCTCTGACCGGATTAATCTCCGCAATCTGGGAAAACATGGTTTCAGTTTTCTCTTTTGTAACAGCAATCCATGTTGTCAACTTAGATTATAGAGCCGAATGGGTAGATTATGCTGTCAAATGCTTGCTTCTGTGAGACTGTGTTGAACGGGTCAGGTGTCACGCCTCCTCTTGTTCTTTCCATAGCTCTTCTGGTTGATTTTTTACATCCTGCTAACAGTGAAGATGCCTTGAACCAGACTTGAGCAGAACAGAGAAGTTCTAGCATGCCTCCTGGAGTGAAGGATTGCTGCTGAGTGGAGCTGAGGTTTTCACAGCAAAAGCAAAGTTACACAAATACGTCTCTGAACCACACGCTGGGCTTGGGACCAAGCAACAGAAATAGCATCGCTGAGCTTTTTCTCCATTTGGTCATTGAATTTAGGTACCTTGAACTTCAGGGAAATTTGAGTTTGGATTTTAAGCACCTCGGGATCTGAAGCACCCTGGACTATTGGGAGGCATTGTGGTGAGCCCAGGAGAGAAGCGTGCAGTCACAACAGGATGTAGAACCTCGACCTGCGATTTCCAACAGGCCCACCTCCAACCTTTTATATTAAAGTCTAGTGAATTCAGCTGCAGACAATACCTGCTTTGTCCTGTGCAGTTTCATAGAGCATTGCACTGCTCCAAGGCTCATTTGAGCCTACCGTAAATTAATATTTTACCTGTTGGAATGTTTTTTTGCTCCAGCTAGTTTAAAGGCAAGTTGTGGCAATGAGTGGGTGGGGTGTATTTTATTTAGCTATGGTGAAAATATTACCGTTCTTGATCTGAGCAGCTGAAGCAACAGAAACCATAGAGAGAGAAAACCACCAAATGGCGGGGGGGGGGGTGGTGGTGTGTGTGGAGATGAGGGGAAAGAAGGAGTGCTTTCTTGATGGAGGTGTAAGGAATTTACAATTCTGAGAGTGAAGCACTTGTGAAAAGACAATACACGGATGAAAGGGCATGGATCCCTAAGTAGGATGACCCTATACAGCTGCCACATGGCTTGGTAAGTAATCGTGCCAAACTGCTAGTTACCAGGAAGGTTACCTAGAGGACTGGGCAATTGCTGCTGCCCAGTGCTTTCTTTGCTGGGTCCCAGGACTGTGTATAACTGGGCATGATGAGTCAAAAAGTTCTGGGACCCTCTGGTCAAAAGTGGACTTTGCCCATTGCCAGGGAACACAGCCAGAAGATTTCAGATCCCCAGGTGGCCCATTTTTACATTTTCCAAAAAAAAGTTGCCAGGTTGCTACGCTCAAAGGTTTTCTTACAGCCTGTGGTATTTAGTAGGGAGTATGTCAGATTCACTGTGAATAAACTGTTTCAGAGGTCTACTGTCCACTATGTAATTTTAAATCTTTTACCTTTCATCTCACAGCTGGAAAATGTTTCCAGTGAACGCCAAGAGCCAAGGGCTTAGTGAAAGGAGGGCACAGCTGGTTCCACTGCAAAAACATGTGAAGCAGAGTGATGCACTGAAAAAGGAAAAAGCAAAACCAGGGGGTTAAACATTAACCAGTTCCTGCTTATAAAATGGTTTTCATTTCTAAGGATGCTCCAGCGCTTTGGTGATGAATACCAATATGAAATGCCTTGACTGAAAGAGACAGGGAGAAGACCTGTTGGCATCTGAGACAACTCTCTCATCAAATGCTAATCATGACAAGTCCCACTTCCAGCTAGCAGTGTGTAATCAGCCACTTGTAAGTGCCATGGCTCCGTGCAACGGTGAGGATGGGGCACGCAGGCAAGACACGGTTGTACATCTGCTTCGCAAGGAGGTTTGTGTGCCTTGGACTTGGGAAGCTTGGCACTGCTGTGTCTCTTGTGTAACACATGCTCCACTCTGAGCAAACAGCGAGTCCTCCCACTCCCCCATATGTTCGGTTGCTAATTGCAAACATGAAGGACAGACATTTTGATGCCTGCTCTTTCAAATTCTTCAAGTTCTTACTTCCAAGCAATATTTTTCCAAGCCGAACTGCCTTCTTTTCATGGGTATTTCAGTGTGAGTAGTTTAGGCTATCCCACTAGCAGCTTTGCTAATTGTAGATGCTATGGACATCCATGGTGTGCTTTTTTTGCCATTTTATTAGAGTAATTAATGTCTGCACTCATTTTGGAGTGAGCAAGAAGCAAAGAACCTACAATGTGTTAGACACTTGGCTGTCTTTGCCTGGGAGCATGCTATTAGACCTCATAGCTACTGAGGGCTAAGAGCACACATAATTACAGTAGATGAGTTAAAGTGCTATAAAGTCACAGAGCAGATTTTCCTCCAGGTAACTTGTTCATGTGCCATGCCCTACTCATCCAGCATACAGCATTGTCACTCAGTCCAAGGAGGACATTAGTTCCGTTTGTTGCTTTCTGTATGAGACTTGATTCTTCAGCTTTAAAAGGATGCAGTTGTTTGTCCACCTTTTTTCCCTCCCCAGGTTACCAATAAGCACAGAATGAGCCAGCTATGGCAAAACATTGCCTCTGCAGCCCACAGCCTGGCAAGAAAAATGTGTTTCTTTTTGTGGCAGCTGCAGGAGAGAGCCCCAGACAAGAAGTTTTTGTTCCTGATTCTTCCAACTCTTCCGCCTTGCTAAAGCTAGGTCACATCTAGTCTCTGACCTGTTTGTCACTCCCTCCATTCCACCAAGCTGTTGTGAACATCTCCTGTCCTAGTCAGTTAGGGTTCTCTAATTAGTGACATAATAGTTGGGCAATTAATGAACCAAACCTGCATCATAATGAAGGATAAACATTGTCAGTGAGTCACTCCGAAGCAGGGATCCAGCACTGCTGGAGTGTTTTTTCCCCAGCAAGCTGCAGCTGGTTTTAACAGGGGTGTATCTTTTATATGTTCTGCCTCAGGGGCAAATTACTTCAAACAGGACTTTGCTGTGTGGCTGGAGAAAACAACCGTTTGTTTGCAGTTTTCCTTTCAAAGGGATGAGTCTAAATCATGTTTTCTTGATTGAAGCTAAGTGGTACCTTCAAGGCCAATCCCTTTCTCGTAGTGGCTATTTTCGAAGGAAAATCTCTGCTGGATTTGTCCATGCAGGACACTCATTGAAGGGACTGTGTCTGTACCCCTGCCTGCAGACAGTGATGTGCCCACAGAGCGAGCGGGGAGCAGTGACAGGAGCTCCCGTGTCACCCACCACAGCCCATTTTGCCATTACTAGTGGAAGGGACAGTGTGTATTAACACATCTCTGATTGCTGGACAAAGCTTTTCTAGGGTGAGGCTCAAACCAGTAATGCTGTACACAATCGACTTGGGTTAGTGGTTGACCTCAAAAAATGGAGGGAATCACTTAGCTCTTTAAGCAGAAGACTCCCACAGCCATAGTGGTTTTGCAGCAGCATGGGTTGGTGGATATTACTTAGAGGTGGAGAAAAGGGAAAGTGCTGTGGCAGAGCTCAGGGATTTTCCAGCATGGCCTCGAGTGGGCAGCCATGGTTGCTGGGTTATAGGGATCCCAACATCCACATCCGGGGCGTCCCAGCAGCAACTGCAGGAGAGACCAGCATCTTACCCACCTACATGCTTTTTCAGCAGATGTATTTATAGCCTGAAGCAGTCTGACATCCAGAGTCGAAACCACCTCCTTCTTACCATCCGAGATGTGCTTTGAGATCAGTCAGATTTGATGCTCTTGGGATTGCACTAGAAACCGCAACAGAGGGTGGAGGGGCTGCATCTCATCAAGACCCAGCAGGCAGAAAGTGAAACACCGCACTGTTTCCCACTGAGGGAGCATCACTTGAGCAATAAGCAGATGTCTACTGCTCCTGGCAGACTGACGCCAGACTGTGGATTCTGAGGGTGTGAAAGGCTGCAGGTCAGGGAGAAAAGGGATTCACAACAGATATCTTCATCTCAGTGAGTGTAATCACCGTAGCCTTCTCCTCTAGTTAGCAGAGAGACAGCTTTCTCTATGGAGAGATGCAAAGCAGCTAAGTTAGGTGCTCACTCTGAACCATAGAATCATAGAATGTTTTGGGTTGGAAGGGACCTTAAAGATCATGTAGTTCCAAACCCCCTGCCATGGGCAGGCATACCTTCCACTAGATCAGGTTGCTCAACGCCCCATCCAACCTGGCCTTGAACACTTCCAGGGATGGGGCATCCACAACCTCTCTGGGCAACCTGTTCCAGTGTCTCACCACCCTCACAGTAAAGATCTTCCTTACATCTAATCTAAATCTACCCTCTTTCAGTTTAAAACTGTTACCCCTCGTCCTATCACTATACTCCCTGATAAAGAGTCCCTCCCCATCTTTCCTGTAGGCCCCCTTTAGGTACCGGAAGGCTGCTATAAGGTCTCCCTGGAGCCTTCTCTTCTCTAGGCTGAACAACCCCAGCTCTCTCAGCCTGTCTTCATAGGAGAGGTGCTCCAGCCCTCTGATCATCTTCGTGGCCCTCCTCTGGACCCACTCGAGCAGATCCATGTCTTTCTTATGCTGGGGGTCCCAGAGCTGAACACAGTACTTCAGGTGGGGTCTCACGAGAGCAGAGTAGAGGGGGAGAATCACCTCCCTTGACCTGCTGGCCACACTGCTTTTGATGCAGCCCAGGATGCGGTTGGCTTTTTGGGCTGCAAGTGCACATTGCTGGCTCATATTCAGTTTCTCATCCACCAGTACCCCCAAGTCCTTCTCCTCAGGGCTGCTCTCAATCCACTCATCGCCCAGCCTGTATTTGTGCTTGGGATTGCCTTGACCCATGTGCAGGACCTTGCACTTGGCCTTGTTGAACTTCATGAGGTTCTCACAGGCCTACCTCTCAAGCCTGTCAAGCTCCCTCTGGATGGAGTCCTTTCCCTCCACCGTGTCGACCACACCACACAGCTTTGGTGTTGTCGGCAAACTCGCTGAGGGCGAACTCAATCCCAGCGACTGTCCACATCACTGACAAAGATGTTAAACAGTGCCGGTCTCAATACCAACCCCTGAGGAATGTCACTCGTCACTGTTCTCCACTTGGACATCAAGCCATTGACTGCAACTCTTTGAGTGCGACCATCCAGCCAACTCCTTATCCACCGAGTGGTCCATCTTGTAAAGGATGCCTTATTTCTCCATTGAACTTGAGGAAATGAATCTCACAGGGTTTTCTGTCTTCCATTTACATCCCCAGTATCACCTGAGTTGCAGGTTGTACGTGCTTCATGTATTCTTTTGCATGTCCTCTGGGAGCAGGCTGGAATGTCTTGGGATTGGAAAGGTCTTCCTATGGTTTCACTTAGTCATAGAAGTTGCATGTGGCCTAATTCAAAGGACCTGCAGACGTGAAGGAAACAAACTTCCAGATAAAGCTGTGAGGAGACATGGAGTGTGCCCCACATCAACATGGAATCTCACCTTTTGCAGAGTTTGCAAATAATATGGAAGTGGATTATTGCACTTTTTATGCCTCATTTTAGTGCTTCAGAGAGGCTGTGACAGAGTGGCCTGTCCCTTTAGGAGTCCATACAATTGTCATATCCATGGCTGGCCCTGTAAATGGGATCTCTACACAGAGGGTGGACAGAAGGGCCTCATGCAAGTGGGAACACAGAGTAAGAGACACTAATCATGCTAAAGACTCCTTAGATGCCTCTCCATCTTCAAGCCGTACATTTAAGCCTGGTTACACACTGCTAGGAAATAGCTGAATCATCCCTAGAGACCTGCAAGAGCAAATCTGTAAGGAGGAAGCAAACTATTGCAATAGTGCTGACATAGGCAAGAGAAAGGAAGATATCTCCAGAGGTTTTAGCTTTGGCTGGATGCAGAAGCAAGGTCCACCTTGTATGTTAGAGAACAGCACTACTGAAAGAGACTCTTGGGTGTGGCAGAGTAAGGAAAGACAACAGCTGCCATATGGGGAGAACAGCAACAGCTCACTGGGGCTCCAGGGATCCTCAGTGACTGAGGCAGGAGGAAACTGTAAGCCCACCTAGTATGACCTTCTACAATCACTGGCTGCAGATTCTCAGGCATCTCTGCAATAAGCCACCAAACTGGTGTCTGACTGCAGCTTTTCTTTAAGAGCAGTTCCTGTTTGGGTTTAAAGAGTGAAAGAGATGGAACATTTTCCTGGATGGGCTACATTCACGGGTTTCTGCAAAGCCCATGCTCTGCTTGACACCGTGGTGACTGGGATACACTGTGCTGAAGCCGCAGCAGCTCTCGCAGGGAATGCCAGAGGAGAAGTGGTACCTCTTGCCCCATGACCTGTGCCACAGCTCCCGTCTGCAGATCTCTGCAGCGTACTCAGCCTCTGATGGGAAATGCTTACAGTCCCTTTCTGTTGAGGCACAGAAAGTAGATCCCATGACTGTACATGGCTTAAACATTGCTGAGATTTTTCCTCTAGCTGTCACTGAAAATCTCCACAGAAGGAAGAAGAACTGAGACATTTAGTCAAAGAAAATTGGGGAGCATTTCCAGCTGTCCGAAAGGTAGCCAGGGCACATAAGGTGCATTCCCCACAGTCCCAGCTGCTGTCATAGTCTGGTTTTCATCCAAACTAAAAGTGCTGTAGGATTTTACGGGAGGAGAAAAAGGAATTTCCAGGGAAATGAAAAGATCCTTTAAGAGTCCCTCTGGAACAAGCATTAGCTGGCTCAGCCACATGTGGTGAAAAGGATCCCACCTTGTCCCTCTCCGCTGTATCATCTACCCTGCTCTAAAAATATCTTCCCACCGCTGAAAGCACTCCACTTCTGTTCTCGATCCGTGTGTTTTTCCTGTCTTGACTTTGTGCAGTGCTGTCGCCTGTTCTAGATGTGCAGACAGAGTGAAAAGGCCATCTGTACTGACCAGCAGAGGGAATAAAATCTTAAACAAAAAATGCTGCCTTGCAGTGAGCAAGACACCTTGCTCTTCTCAGATTTCCATTTTAGTCTTCAGTTAAGCTCGGTAACTTTTCTGCTTACCCAACTTAATTGGAGCTTTGCAGGTACAAAAATATTTGCTCTGTCAGGGCAGAGAGCAGCCATTGTTTGCCACGGCCTAAATTCCTTGCAAATGTTTTCTTGTGTCTTCTTATTCTCATCTCCTTTGGCTAAACCACAGCACAATAACCCTTTGTAACGCAAACACCTTGGTATGACATGTTAGGATCTGTTCCACTGAGCCAGTTTAGAAGGAAAGCATGCTTGTAACTGTGTAATTGAATTGTGCTGATATGCATGTGCCAGGGAACATTAACTTCTCCTAAACTCTCAATAGTTTCACATTCATGGTATTTTTCCAGATGGATTGTAGCTGAAACTGTATCTTTAATGTCCTTAAGATACAGCACAGCAACCCATAAACTTCTTGAGCTCCACAGAGCATTGGGTGGAAAAGCATTTGCTGTGCCAGATTTCTCCACTAAGTATTTCTCCTGACAGTGGCATGTTGAAAAACCATGTAACTGTGAGATCTGATGGTTACAGTGCTTTTGGAAAGGAAAAATAGTGTTGCGAGCAAAGGTTAACCTACAGTGATTGATTTACTTAAGCTTTAAGCAGTCATGCTGAACCTTTGGATAAATGTTTATTTAACATTGAAAATGTGTTGTTCATTTTCATGACGCAACAAACAGAGTGTCTGTGCTTGCCGGGACATGGCAAGGTTAGCTAAGTTTTCTGCCTTCAAACAAAAGAGCCCTAATATTAGAGAAGAATAAGAAAAAATACTTTGCCAATGAACGGGATAACATCTCAGGTTAGTCTCCCATTTATGGCTTTGTTTGAGAGGCTGAGAAAGGGATTGTCCCAAACAAGATGAGAGATACTAAGAAGTATTCATCAGTAAAGCCCAGTACTGTCTATAGGCCTGGCCTAATATGTATTAATCCACATCTTAGTTGAATGTCAATGTGATTAATCAAAGCATTAATTCTGGAAGGGGGAGGTTTGAGCCTCACTGTTCTCCCTGCTGCCTGTGTCTGGCCAAGCTCCAGGCTGGGTAACTGAGGTGTCCCCCTTCATGCCATCAATAGAGGAGGGTGAGTAGCACCTTCGCACACCAAAGCTGCGTGTACCAGCTGGTCAGCAGGATCAGAGGGTGTCCTGCACTTTGAAGGCACCAGGGAGCATTCAGCAGCATTTCAACATCGACTTGCTGTGGAATGGGAAGGTCTGTGGCACTGGAGAACAGAGGTAGTGAATTTAATATTGCATGAAAGAAATGCAGTTGCCATTGAGTGCTTCTGGCATATCATTGTCTTTTGGGTCTTCTCCATAAGGCAAACAAAAGTCATGTCAAGGTAGAATGACATACTGCTGTCAGGGCACAGGCAGGGGTCAGTGGTGATGGTACCTGTTAGGATGAACACTAAAGCATCTACCAGCCCAGAGGGATTTTACGAAGCTGACCTAGGGAACTAAAGGACCAATTTCCAGGATCAGTGGGGCCAGAGTCCCTCATGAAGTCAAGCCCTCTAGACATGATCTAGTGTGGGCACATGCCATAGGCCAGAGTAAAAAGTACTCTTTTGGCTTTACACTTTCACCACCTCCTTCAGGATGGCTGAAAACTGTCTCTAAAAAAGCCTTCATGCCTGGGGAAATTAGAAATCTTACCCTCCTCTGGCTGCTAGCAAATTGCAAGATTATTCATAGCACTGAGGGGGAAAGCAGGACAGATCCCTTTCCCAGCAGTGTGGGGTTCTCCTCCTGTTGTCCATGTTGTTCAGTTTGAGAGCAATTAGGCAGGAAGGACAGGTATCAGGGCCGGATCCAGATTCTTATCCAGCAGGACAATTCCTACATCGTTTTGGAGCAAGAAGGTTGCACAGCAGGTGTGGAAGGCCCCAGAGTTGGCCAGTGATTGCACTGGATCCAAATGTTCCCCTCTCAAATGTTTATTTCTTTGCTTATGGGGACCAACCCAAGTAGCAGCAGTTGTTGCCTCTTTGGAAAAAGCCAACCTCTTACAGCACTGATTTTAAATCAAGGGTCCGTGGGTGGGCTACTTTCAAAAAGTGCGTGAAAAATAACAAAAAAACCTCTTTCAACTGGCAGGCTGCCTAAATTCCTTAGAAGGACGTCTGCAATTCCCTTGGAAGTTTTCTAGGGATCTCCACATCACAAAAGGTTGAAAACCACAGTCCTTGAGAGATTTTCTATCATATTGGTTATCACATCCAGATTACAGATGTTCTTGTTCCTATTCTTCTATAGAGAGCACTCTTCTGAAGAAAAAAAAAGAAAAACACCATGTAAAATGTAGCCTAAATGAAGGTGTCTGCAATAAATCCAGTAAATCCTTTTTCACTTTATATAAGACCCATCTTCCCATTTACGCCATTTTACATTCATTAGAAGCTGCATGGGATTTAATTAATAAGTAAGTAGAGAAGAGCACAGCTAATCCCTCAGGGCCTTATTCTGAAGTTCTTATTCAGGCAAAACTCCAGTGACATTAAGGAGTCATTTCACCATGTAAGGACTTCAGTAGTGGGCTCTATCAGATTAAATACAACTTTGCCCAAGATTTTACTCTATGAAATTATAGTAATCTCAGGCCCTGGATCTTTTGATTGCAACTAGGGTGCAGAACACTGCCAGTTTAATAGCATAATCATACCAAATATCATCGGACCCACATGCTATATGCTTGTCTTATTGTGGTACCAAACTGGCTGCCAAAATGCTCATGCTTTTGACCACATCGTCTTTAGTAAGAATACGGCGATTATGGTAAGATTTGGACTAGTTCTCCATTAATTATGGATAATTCATACTCCATTTATATAGCAACTGCTATGGGTCTTTTATTTTTCTAATTTAGTCATTTCTCAACTCTATAGGTAATCTGGAGGGTTCTGGACTAATTTTTTTCTTCCTAAATGTGCAACTCATGGGCTTGGATTTTCAAGAGGAAAGGGAGAAGATAAATTACCCTAACGTGACCTCTTTGATGTCAGAGAACTGCATTCTCCAAACTACAACATGATTTTACAGAAAGCATATCCAAACTAGGACAGGGACATTGAATCCTGGGAGGAGGGAGAGGGATTGGGTAGAGACGACCCTGCCATTTATAAGTGTGCAATCTGCTTAGTAGAGGGAACATCGTCAGCAATTCATAAGCTATTCATCAGGTCAAAAGCAATAAGGAAGAAGAACGATATGGTTCAGTGGTCAGTCAGGCAGATCATCAGTCTTTCCATAATGCAAGCTCTACAGAGGAATCTGGCAGAAAGTCCAGATCTAGAGAGTCTCTATTTTTGTCTCCATTCCGATTTTTAATAGATATTCATTTGCACACACTTATTTAATCTTGCTACCACATCCTCACCCTTGTTCCAAAGTTCCATGAGAAAAAAAATGTAGCTTTTTTCAATGTGCAAAAACTCAGATTAAGATGGAAGAGAAAAACAAACTGCAAAGCCCAGAAGCTCTGAAAGTGAATATTTAAAGCAAGCTTTGCTGGGTACAAACCTCGGTGATTGGGTGGGTGCTGCAGAAACTATATTTTTCAGCAGTCTGGTCTCACTGGCATATAGCTCCAAAATTGTGTCATCTGAGATATTTTCTAGATGAAAAATTAAATGTGTTTGATTTTTTTCTAGAGAGTTTAAACTATTTAAATGAAACCCTATCACCCCAAATTCTGGAAATTTGTAGTGAGGCAGGGAAACACAGACCTTGCAAATCAAATAGGAAAAGTCATTCCTTCTAAATCCCAGCTAAGCTCCAGTGTTTACTGGGCTAAAGTGTTGGAAACATTCCTTTAGGGAAGATAAATCTCTGGGGTTTGGGGCTTGTCCTGATCTATGTTGTAACATGATGAGAGCATCGTAAGGTAATAAGAACAGGTATGCTAATACAGTAGTTAAATAATGCCTAAAATTCCCAAGGACACTTGCGCAGGAGTCTTTCTTCCATTGAAAGTACAGGTTGGGCTGATGGATGACAGCGTTGCTGTGTCTCCCACAGCCCTATCCGTTACCAAGTCATAGAGAAACAGAGAATATTTTATGCCTGAGCAGCCTTCAGCAGGTCGCCTGATCTGACCCCCCCCAGTCAAAGCGGGGCCAGTCTTGAGATAAGATGGCAGTTAGGTCAGCACCATCGAGGACGTGAGTTTCAATCAAAGTAGGTAAGGGAGGCCTTGATCCGAAATCCGATCTGGCTGCCAAGAGGGTCTACTGAAAAGCATTTTAATCAGTGCAAAGGCTCACATTGACTTCCGTGGGAGCTGGGTCAGACATCAGTTCAGTGAGACTGGCTGCCACAGTCAAATCATGGGATAATACAACCGGGCTTTTGTTGGCAGCGTTCAAGGCGCCAGATTGTGTTCTCTCCTGTATTGGTGTCTATCCAAAATAACTCTATTCACGTCACTAGAGCAATTCCCTACTTGTTCCTGTGTAATTAAGAGAAGAATCTTTCCCACTGGGTTGGTGAAATCACTCAGCATTCGGGCTATGGATAATCTGTACATATTCATCACTGTCAGCATGAAAAGATTTAGGATCCTCTGCAGGACTGAACATTTTTCTGTGGGCTTCCAGGTTCCAGTCATAAAATCATAAAGGTTGCTAATAAGGACTTTTCAAAAATGAACCTCACCTGGGTTGCAAGAGTCACAGCTAGCTCTGCATTTCTACCCAGTTTGGCGATACCAAAGTTTTCACAGCCCATCTACAAAATTACGAGATGTATTGACTATGTGAGTCCTGACACTCTCCCGGGAGCTGTACTGCAGCAAAGATACAAGCCTGTGTCCATCTCTGACTGATGCAGTAACTACTGGAGATGGAGCAAAAGAGGTCTGTGTTTCCCATGTCTCCCATTAAGGGTTTTATACCTGTGATATCATGTAGTGGAAGTTGTGAGCCACATGGAAAATTTTAAAAACCTTTAAAATCAGAAACTTTTGAACAAATACAGAATCACAAGCAGAGCTAACAGCATCCTAGCTAATTAAATCACTCAGAGACACTGTCCCTTGAGGAAAAATCTCAGAGGAATAGGGAAGAGAAGAGAGCTGGAAATGTCAGCAGAAAATTTGCAGAAGGAACAAAAAGGCAAAAATCCTTTAGAACTTGATACCAGATTTCTCAAATACTACCACATATGCTATGAGCACAGTGTAGTATCAGTGCTTCTATGAATGACAAAGGTGCTGAGAATGTTTGGCAGCACAGAATTTGAAAGTAATCCTTCTTAAAAAAGAAATCCATCACCCAAGAGAAACTGCATAGATATAAGTCTTCATTTGCAATGCCCTGGAGAACATAGGAGAAACTTCTGCTATAATCTACAGATTAGATATTTTTGCCAGCTAATTTGTGTCAGAAAGGAAAAGTTAGAATAAGCAAGGGTGGACGGTCTGATCCAAAAGGGAAGCACAACTGTAGCTCCAGCGGTGGGAGAGATGTTTGAGAACAGGACACCCACATGTCCTCCCTGACAGCAACCCACCTCGCTCAGGGTCTCACCTGAGCAGTCAGGGGTAAGCAAAATAGGAGTCCCTGGGATGTGAGATGAACGGTGTTAACCTATGAGAGCAAAGGCCACAAAACAGGAAGCAAAGGCCCGTTCAGATGATAAATTCTTTGGGTAGCTCTCAGAAGCACCCACCTTATGTCCTGAAAGAGGTACCCACGGCTGTTATCAAAGAGATCTGCTGCATCTTTTATCTGCAATGGAAAATTTAAACAGTGCAGACTTTGACTGCAAGGTTAGTTGCACAGCAGCATGGAGTTTAGTCCTGCACTACCCAGGAACTGTACTCAGCCCTTGCTCCCAGTCACCTTTATCTGCTAGACCACGCATTTACATATAGATTTGCTTCCAGGAGACTAGCCTCCCCCCTGTGTACATGCTGTTGGGAAATACTGTACCGAAGAGGACAAGTGGCTACATCCATGGTGACTTGTGTTTCTCCATCTGGTGTAATAAGGCCTAACAAGGTTGCTCCTGTACCTGATGTTTAACTTTGTGAATACCCCTGTCCTCTTAATTAATATGAACATCCCGGTATAGAGAGGCTCCTAAACATCAACATGCAGGGGATCCTGTGAACAAGCTGCACAGGAAAGTCATGTTCCTTAATACTTCATGAGCAGTGAGTGAGAATCAGCTATAAACCAATGCTAGCAGCAGACCCTTTGTAAAACTCTTCTTTTTAGGACGTATGCACCAGGTGATTACATTTCACCTGAAGCACAAGACAGTAAATACCCTAGTAAACAAAAGTCACAGTCAGTGTCTCAAGTTTTGAGGTGATGTTTTATCTTGGCATTTGTTTTGCATCAGGGCCAAGTTCTGTTTTAAATCTCGTTGCACTTCTTAAAACGTTCCTAGGACATCATATGTTGGTATAATCCTATAATTGTTTGGACTACTCCTTAAAACATCAAAATGGCTAATACTCCACAATTTAAACTAAAATTCTTTATGTGTGAGAAAAAAGAATGGGCACCAGCAGAATAATAAACCTGCCATTCATTGTGTGAATTATTTTCCATCCCAAGGGTTAAAGCATATCATTGATTAAGCCTTGCAGCAGGTCTGTGATGTGCATAAGTGAGTAATAAGCACCTTCTAGTTTTGCAGGATCAAGCTACTTTGGTCCTGATTTTTAAAGGTTCTGTCCAGCTGAAAAAGTCTTCATTTTTCAGCTGGAATTTCAGGGCCTTGCAAAAAGTCAGGCTTAGGGTTTTCACAGTCAGATGCAAAATAATGATTACTTATTTGAACCCTGGTATAATTGTTTGACTTGAGATGACAGGAGAGGTCAGTGGCAGAACTTGGAGCTGAACCCAGGTGACCAGATTTCGTAGTCCATGTGCCACCTTATGATGCAATACCTCTCTGACCTAGTGCATCTTCTTTCTTATTGAGGTGTTAGGGTTGTATCATAGCCTTGCTGACCAATTGGTCGGCAACACTTTTATTTAAAAGCACATACTGTCATTGTCCACTCTTTAATCAGTGAATCAGACTGTTGAAATTTCATCTTCCCTCTTCCAACTAGTATAATCAAGTAAAGAATCAGGCACACGATTTCCACTTCTCCTTGACTTCTTCCACATACTCTGCCTTGAACACAGAGCTCTTCTGGAAGCTCACTAGGTTTCAGGCACATGTCTGAGGTTGTCCTCACTTTGTTGGTTTTGGTGTTGTAATGACACTTGAACCTGGAATTTATTTCCTATTTTAGTAGTAGAAGGATGCTTAAAAAAACCCATGGAGGAGACATACTCTTTATTTAACTCTCTACAGATGTCATATTAGTCATAACAGGTAAAGAATGTATCTCCTGGCTTTACTTTGAGCTGTAGCAAATGGCTTTGACCCACGTCCTCATAAATTAGGATGTAAGCAGCAACTTACCCAACTACGCCTTACAAATGTAATCAAAATCAGACCCCTGCCATGTTAACAACTCTATTTAGCCTATGTGATATCCTTTTGTGCCTCTCAATTATAGCCATGGACATAATGATCAAATTACACAGAAATTTTCAGCGAGGGTTGGGTTTATCCAGTTATTCATAAATAAGAGGATTTGCTTTTCCCACTTCAGTACAATTTTATTCATGTCTGAATTGTATACTCTACTAACACAGCAGAAACAGCCAAACAATTTCTCTTAGAAGTACTGTGCTGCCACATGACTGTTTTATCCCATCATTGAGGGCTTGACCCCACACCTTCTTAAACCTGAAGTTAAAAACCATGTTATTACCATAGTACTACCTCAGAAAATGTTCACAGTTCATGTCTTGGAGGCTTCTTGCTTTCCTACATCAAAGAACAGATATAAAGGGCATGATTCTCTACCAATAGGTCTTCTTTCTAGTTTCTGGGTTTCCTCTAAGTGGCTAGTGTATCCTCAGGTGTCTTAGTCACAAAAACTGGTGATGAAAGCAGATTGTCTGCCTATAGAAAGTGAACAAGTTAACTAAGCATAGGAGACTGTGCCTTCCTGGTTAAAGCAGAGAAGAAGTTCTAGCTCAAGTGCCAAAGAAGCGTGAGTAGCATGGATTTTGGGACTAGATCATTCAAATTTTGCCTCCCTGACAAGGCCCATTAATGCATATGCATGAGGCCATTTGTTTAATAAATGTACAGTGCGGTGGGCCTGCACTCATGGGGATTTTCCTAACATTGGGGAAATATTCAGTAATTTCTACTGCCTCTAGTTTCGCCCCCTGGAGAAGTGAGCAGAAAGCTGTGGGATCTCCTCAGCCTTGCCAGGTATTGCCTCCCACTGGGTGTGTGGCCTCACGCCCAACAGGCACGTTACACTGCTTGCTCTGCAGCATGGCATCTACCTTAGAGCGCTGCCAAATTTGGTAACGACACACAAAACCCGTCTGGCTTCAACTCAGGTTCAGAGCAAAAGACGTAGCTAAGGCTCTTCAAAAGCAAAGTTTGGCCAACCTAACCAAATTTTAAGTCAACAGGAGATTTCTTTGAGTGGAGGGAGGAACCCACTTGTCGCTTCTACTTTACGGCAAGCTGGGCTTTATGGTAGGCAGAATTTGAATTAAAATGTTAGGTTTGTCCCCACCCCAAACACAAAGCGCCTTATGGTGTAAAGGCCACAAGGGAGCTAGTTTGTGTGACCACAGAGCACAGCTTGGCGTTCCCCCATTCTTGAAGGGCTTTTACATGGTAGCACTTTTTCATCTCCTACTTATGTGTGGGGAGAGGAGATATTGACTATAAAATAGTGCTCCGACTACGTGGTAAACATCTTGCAAGCCTGGCTTACAAATACTGCTCTGAAACCCTACATGTTCATAGTAGATGCAAATCCTCTTATTTATGAATAACTGGATAAACCCAACCCTCGCTGAAATTAACTCATACACTTTACAAGGACCTGTTACATTGTCCAAGGAACAAGTAGCGTCGGAATAAGCACAATTCAGAACCATCTGCTTTGCAGTGAGGATGAAGATAAAGCTAAAGCAGCAGAGCTTTCTCTCACATTTCTTCAGTGCCGTGACACAACTTGCCAGGCATCTGCTGTCTATTCATTTCCTACCTCCCCCAATATAGCGGAAATGACCTGCAGGTTTCCCTGCAGCTAGACAATATGTGATCCTTTGTTCCACACAGCCTGCTCTATTTCTGCAGCAGTCACTTCAGCCCAGCCAAGGTTATCAGTCCCTCTGTCTGCAAGGAAGAAGGTGGTCCCAAAAGAGTGGCAGGGCTTGACTCCCAGCTTCTATATACCCCATGTTTTGTGGTTCTGAGGTGTTTAGCGGAGGGTGATCAGCCCTGCTCTCAGTAAGCCTTCACCTGCCTACTCTGTAGAATATGATGGTGAGCTAGACATTGCAGTGCAAGAGCTTAGGAAGGACAGGCAAGTTGTTCTTCCCAATGTTTCCCTATTAACTAGATAGTACTGAAAACCTACCATTTGCTCTATTTGCTGTACAGCTCCGAGTATTTCCTAACAGACTGTGACTAAATCCAGTCAATACCTAATCTGTAAAGTGACAGGGCTTGTGTGCTGTTCTGTCAAAGGATCGGTTTACCAAACTGATTGTCATGTCAGTTTGGGAGAGAATTACTAATGCTTTTAATGATTAGTTTCTCTTCCTGATTAGTGCCCAGTTAGTTACACTTAGAGCATAAAGTTTCCTCAGTAGCAATTTCACCACCTACATATATTCCAGTACTGCTTTTACTACTTAATTGACATGTATGCACTTACTTCACTGCAGGAGTTTGGTTCTGGTTTAAGTGGAAGACACCAAATGTTAACTTGGATGAAAGCCCATTGAAGCCAGGGAGCAGACATCAGTCTTGAATTTGACCTACAGTCTGTGGTATTAAGGAAAAAGGCCACAAGATGAATTGTTGATATATGTACTTACTAAATGATATTTTCACCTCAAAGCATACTTGAATCTTAGAAGACTGCAACTATTTCAGCTTTCTTGGATGATGTGCCAATGGTACAGCCTGAGGCTAATATGGATCATACCCTTCTTTTAGTTATTCCAGCACAATTTTATTGACTCAATGTGTTCAATGTCTCTCCTATCACCCTCATTAAGAAGAAGTATCACAGATTCTAGATGATAGTTTTCTGAACCAAATCCTTAGCAGAGGAAAACTAGGATGAACTGCCTGAATATCCAAGCTCCCTCTATGAGCTGCAGATCTTGCTGTGTACCTACAATGTCTTGCTATCTGTTTGGAGTTGTTACACCACTGTAGCTTGAGAGCAGTCAACATGAGAAGAAAATTGACATTGCTGTTTGCTCAGCCACATGCCTCAAAACTCACTCTATGATGTGTTAGGTGACCAAAAATGGAGAAGTCTAGGCAGACATTTACTGTCTACAGCAAAAAGAGGAAAAAAAAATTATATTGCTTAATAGCTACAGGGGTATGTATGCATACATTATACATAATATGTACAGTATATAAGCACGCACATGTGAAGTGATAAATTAATTGCAGATGGAGTACAGTAAGCTCAGTCTCCTGCGAGTTAGACAGTAATATACAACAACAACAACACAATCTCCAAGCCATGAATCCACCACCCACATCCAACACAACTCAGGGCTTCTTAAATCATTATGCCAAATTGTAATGCAAACAGTGTACAGAAGGAGGAACAAAGAAAATAATTGACGTGTCTACCCTAAGGCTCTTCCAAAGATTAGAGAGAGAAGCCCTAGGACTGGTATGTTATTTTCTTTGTTCTTTATCCTTTTGCTGGTTGTTTGCATTAATTTTAGCACTGGATGATTTAGAGCACCCTTAGTTTTGATGGATGTAGGTGGCGGCGTGTGCATGGTTCCTTAGTAAATAATGTTACCAATGTGGATTGCTTTAAGTGGCTCTGCTATCAAAGAGCTCTGTCTTAATTTGAAAATGCATTTAGGTGATTAAATAATGTCTTAGAGCTAGATTCATTTGTCTTCTCTGATTTTAGAGGTGTTCTAATTAAAGCTCCAAATACATAATTATATAAAGCAGAACAGTGAGCAACCTGCTTTCCGTCGTTATAAATTAATGCATGGTGGAGAGGCAGGGAGGAAATAAATAACTTCACACATAGGAGCACTGGGGGAGACTGTGGGTTTACAGATAGCAATTGGATACCACAGGACTTGAAACCACCAGCTGTGCAGTTTGGGAATACCTGCACCAAGGGGTTCAGGTCACAGAGGAGGGATGTCACCATCACTGTCACAACAGCTGTTGCCTATGGAAAAAGGACAGAGATGGGGTAGGTCTATAAGAATTTTAAAGAGAAATGTGTATAGTGGCCAGGCTGTTATCATCAGAAGAGTATTGAGTGACCGTGGAGGAAAAGAGTAACAGCAGTTACCAGAGATGTGAGGGGCTTCAGAGGAATGTTTGAAGGCACTGGCTGAGTGATGGTATGAGGAGAGGTGTACATAAATATTTGCAAGGGATTAACACCCAGTGGAGAGTGGAATTACTTATCTAGGAACAACGGGATGAGCATGATAAAGTAGCCCTGTAAATGCAATACAGGGCAGTGTTGCAAGGTGGTGTGTAGAGTTATGTTGTTCAGCGAAAACAGGCACCAGAAACAAGAGCTACCCCTGGAAGATGGTGCTTGGCTCGATTAGGAAGAATTTTTCCACACCCTAATGAGGAAGAGGGATTGCAAGAGAGGGCGACAGTTGCAGCCTCCAAATTCCCCAATCTACCTATCACCTCTCATCAGAAAGACCATTCAGGAAAATCACTGCATGGGAAACCTCAGAGACTCTCTTCATTCTCTCTTCCAGGTTTTTTCCCACATGAAGTGGGGGATCTTGTCCTGTACACAGATATTGACCTGAAATGCACTCATCTCTGAGTTGAATTGCAGCAGCCCAGTAGAAGAGATCTAAATGCATGCTGGTGTTCGGGGGCAGGGGAAAGGGTAATGTGAAGGAGCACAGGAAAGGCCTTCGAGTCTTATTTGCTACAGAGCATGTAGGGTTTTAAGGTCTTTCCAGATGAAGATGGCAGAGGAGACTAAGACAGCAGGACCAAGGGCGAGATGCCCATACACCCCAAATTGCATGAAATGACGTGGGGGGGACGGGTTCTGAATGGGTGAAGGATTAAGATGATCTTCCCTTATTCTGCATATATCTTTCCAAGAAGATATGGGCATGTCAAACTGTGGTATCATACTGTTAATCTACTCTCTCCAGAGAGAAAAATTTTAAAAAATCAGTTCTGTAAAATAGGGATTATACAAAATAAATCCAGAAGGTTTACACTCTTTCAGCCTATTAATTCAAAGCCCTTGTAAATCTATGGGTGTTGGTGGAGATACTTCTCACTCACATCCTATATAAATCATAGTAGAATTGGAACCAAAAATGTTAGCAGAAAAACAAATATTTTGTGTTATCACCAGCTGATAGTGAGTGGAAACAAGAAGTATGGGACAATGGGGCGCAGTGCCTTCCGGGGACTGCTTTGTACTTTCCACAAGCATCAGCAACAGTGTCTTAAGGCATTGTGCAAACGCAGCCGTTGTGATGACACACACAGTCCTTAACGTGATCCAAAGGCGGGAGATTGACATGAACATTGTTGCTCACTCAATATGGTGACGAAAGCTCCCGCCTACAATAGTGATCCACTGATTTCTTAAGGAATTTTCTAAGGATAAGAAAAATGCAAAAGACATTTATAAATTATTCAAAATCTCGTGAAAGGCTTCTGGGTTTTGTTTCTCTTACATTTTTTCCTTTGAAAGATGGGGGTTGTTTTTAAAGGTACTTCTTCATGGGAAACTGCTGAATACCCCATCCTCCTTCTCATTCAGGTCCTTAAAATGAGTCATCTTCAGCTCTTAGCTTTTCTTCCTTCCTTGTTCCCAAGCCATTCAGAAATGCTGCTGTTTCTGCCTACTCTGAATTGTCTTATCCAGGGTGACCCTTTGTATCTAAGAGCCTTCCAACTATTAAAAATAGGCTTCCTTTTCCTCTCTTCCTCCCTCTTTTCATTCTAGGACCACCGGTTTGTGTCTTTCTTCATTTTGGCTACAACATTTGAAAGGACAGGATTTAACTTGGGGACAACTTGGGCTGAGCTGGAGCCCTGGCTCTGCCGACCTCCATTTTATGCTGCCACTCAAGTTTTATCCTGGTAATGGGTGCACCATTCCTCTTTTTGCTTCCAGAAAGAGTGTTACCATCTCCAGTCCTTGTCCCCTGTTTGAGCAGGCTTTCATGATGCAAGGTTGGGACATCTTGGCGGTGGTAGTGGTGGTGGTGGGATTTAGTTATGGCCAAATGCACCAGAAGCAATGGTGCTAACAGAAAGCCTGGCAATAAGAAATGTCAGCCTGGCATCACTGCTCTGCCAAAGCATGGATCTGTTGCTGCTGGGACCAGGGTCCCCACACACCCAGAAGCTAGCCCTAGTCCCACCCATTTCTCTCCAGCTTCTGCTCCTCACTCCAGCCACTTAAACCCCAGTGCAGTCAGCATGGCAACCCACTCGTGTCCAGGAAGACCCAGCCCAGATCTTGGCAAATATTAACCCTCTTCAATTGACCGTGTTTTACTGGGTGGGGAGAGGGGAGGAGGGTGAGAGGATGAGGGTGCTGGGATGCCTCCCACTGCCATAAATACCATTCAGTGCAGCACAGTGCAGTTTTGACTTTATTTCAGTCTTTTTCATAAGGCACAAAAGTATGAGATCACAGCTATTTTGTATGAAAGGCTGGCCTGAGAGGTGGACTTTGCTATTAGCAATATCAGCACTCAGCTTCCTCCTTTTATCTCACTCACCAGTGAATTCATCTGGTAGGGAAGTCTGTAAGAAAAATAAATGCAGGCTCAATTCCTCTGCTGGTATAAACTGATATAATTCATAGCAGTTAACATTAATAAAGGTCAACCTTTTTTGCTAAAATGTTAATGCTTGCTCTCATTTTCTTTTTTTTTCTTTTTTTTTTTTTTTCCTCCTGAAGGCCACCCTTCACAATGCAGTTGCTAAGATCATATTCTTTGCCCATCAGTCACCCAGTGTCAGCTCCTCCTACACTCTTTCAATCACTCTTCAGACTCCCTCGGCTTCAGGACATGAAGGTCAGGCTTTTTGTATCCACTTTGAATGCCCTCCACAGCCTGATCCTTCTGCCTACCTGCCCTTATAAAGCCTGCACTGTCAGAGGGTGCCTGAGTTCCCACCCTTTATGAATAGGAGCAAGCAGGAGAGCTGATTGCCCTCTACTCATTGGGAACCTCCAAATGAACAATGAACCAAGTCAAACTAACCAACCAAACCAAATCGCAAACCCAACACATCACCACACAAGCTCGGCATGACTTCCGGAAGCGTTTGTTATGGTCCATGAACCTGAAACAATTTCTAGCATGAAATACCCTCAAAAAACAAACCTGTGGCAAGATTGGCCTAGGAGAGTTCGATGCAGTGGAGAGCAATCTGGATAATGTGTGGTGGAAATGGCAATGAGCTATCCATTTTTAGCAGATTTTCCCTTTTTCTCCCTGAAAGTCAAAGTAAAACTCAGAAGATATGAGCTCATGCAAACCTAAACCAGGAGACGAGCTTTACTGTGGCCGCAGAAACCACACCAGAAAGAGCTGCAGATCCCCCAGCACAAACTCCCCATGTCCCCCAGGAAGGACACTGGGCTGTGTTCAGGAGGCAGAGCTGGGCAATCCCCCCAGAGCACCAGAGAGCAGAAGGCCAGGATATCAATAGGATGCCATGGAAGCTCACCTTGTAAAGCTTCATCTACCCCTGCTCTCTGGGCTTAAACCTGAGGCCCTGGTGCTGCCAGCTATGTGTGCCGTGGCTCCTGGCTGGGCCACAGGCCTGACTTTTCTTTACCTGGAAATTAGGCGATAGGGATGGAGGGAGGGAGGAACCTGATCCAGGCCAGCTCTTAGCCTGACATGGGTCCTAGGCTAATATCCACACCACTGGACTTTCTTTCCTTCTAGACGAAGGACATACATACATAGATTTAGAGCAATGAAGGATTTGTTAAAAGCTCTTCTGAATGAGTCAGATCAGATCTGTTCTCTTTTATGTTCTGTCTGCTTCTTACAAAGGCTCTGGCCATGTTAATTGCCAGTGCTTCCCCCCCCCCCCCCCCCCCCCCCCCCCCCGTTACTACATGATTTAACAGGCATGAGGAAAAATGTCATTTCGTTGCCCTTTAGACACTAGCCAGAAGTGACAATAAATTTAATGCAGAGTTTTGGGATAAAGCAAAAACTATTTCTGAAGAATGACAGTATGTGCAAAGCATACAGCTTGAAGCTTAGCAGCTAAATTGTGCACCCATGCGATATTATGCTGCCCTGTGTCATTAACAAGCTGCCAAAAATGACAGCAAACTGGATTATCTCCTTCATAATGTAGTCTGTTCAGCACAAAATAAATGACTGCTGACTTTTAACAATGTGCAGCACCATTACAGTGAAACTGTGTTGTGACCAGAGGCAATCCTACATGGAATTACCTTGGGAAACGAAGCTGCAATTAATCTTTTCTAGCTACACATGTTACCCCAGGTTCTTCTTATCAAAAGCATCTAATTAAACACTGCATTATTTCCAGTTTCATACCAGCCTAACTTCCTTGATGTTATTGGAGTAATACCACTATCGACTTGGAGCAACACAGGAGGGAAGCAAGGCATATTCCCCAGTGCGACCACATCATCATGGTTTCTCCCACTCAAAGGGTGTCTCCAATACACTTTCTGGTCACCCCCTTCCAGGAGAAATTCAAAGTTTAATTCTGGTGCTCTCAAACTGCAGCCCCAGAAGCTTATACTGTCAACCAAACCAACAGAAGTATTTGTGCCAGAGAGGAATAATGACAGATCTTTAAACAGCCACTGTCTGTTGTTTTACAAAGCCTCTGTTTTACACTGAGTTATAAAGAAACTGTGTAGAGATCTGGTCTTCTAGCTGATCATGAAACTGAGCATGAAAATCCAGCTGAGGTCTTTCCAGGGCTTAGCAGAGCAGGACTCCTTCTCACACCTTCAAGCTGAAGATTTAAGGAGCTGTTTGTTCAAGCCTAAGTATAGCACCCTGCATTTGTCTCTACTGAATTTCATCCTACTTTCTCCAGCCTGTTTTTCTAAGCTGAGATAATTTTAAATTCCACTCCTCACCCTGATGCACTGCAGGTCTCCCAGCTTTGTGTCTTCCACAGATCAACCAAACACCATCTCTACCCACCCTCAACATCACTACCGAAGACACTGAGCTGTGTCGGAGCCAGAGCAGCCTCAGCTGTCACCCCTTCAGGACATCCCTCCAGCTGGGCAATGAGCTGCAGATGACTGTGCCATCAAACTGCCCCTTCAAAGCCACATTTCCCTAGGTAGTGTGAGGTGGCACCAGAAATGGTGCAGACCCTCAGCAGCTCTGAAGGAGGGTCCCAGCTATGGGTGTTGGCTGGACTTTGGAGAGCATCTCGGTGGGTACCTGCTGGGCTCACCTGGGTCTGAGAAACAGCACAGGGCAGAAGGATGGGCAGCATTTTACCTCAGACAGTAACTCTAACTTGTGTTGGGCCCACCTCTATTCTCTGGGAAGCCCCAAAAAGGTTAAGAGACCCGCTCTTCTCCCCATGGGAAGAGGCACAGTAAACAGCTTCTCCAAAGACAACAACCAACTGCGGTTGTTTTACCTTTCCAGGAGAACGAAGGCAGTGTTTTTGTACACGATTTGGGTGCGTAATGCCAGGCAGGCCCAGGCAAGTGGGCCGCGTTGCATGTTCACCTGCCTTTTTGGCCCTTCCATGGAGGCCGAGCGCACACGCACGCAGGCTGCCTGTCACAGCATCAACTGGGCCACAGCTGCCTCCAAATTTGGGAGGTGCAGGCTGCTGCCCGCCGAGCATGCACCTCCAGCAACCTGGCCCCTTTGGCAAGGGGAGTGTTTTGCTAATTTTCTGCGTGCACGTACACATCTCCCCGCGAGCACTCGGCTTGTTCGGCTGCATCCAAACCGCTGGCACCTTGGAGGAGTCACGAGGGAGTGGCTGCCCACCTCACTGCCGGCTGCCTCATCGGTGCCGACTACGTATGACCCCCAACTAAGAATTCATCATGCAGCAGAGCTGACATGATCTGAGAGGGGATATAGCTGCCCAGGGTCAGCCAGAGGTGTTCTTCCTACCCCTGTCCCTGTTTTAGAAGAAACACCTGGCTACAGAAGAAAAGACTCCAGATCCCAGCCCTTCATCTCTTCGATTGGAATCTGGAATAAAAACCCCAGAGAAACTCTTGGATGATCCAGATTAAGGTTTCTGATATGCTTATTTAAATTATAAATCCTGGAGGATTAGAGGGCCTGGGGCAATAGAGTTTTGTCTATGATGGGGGCACTAATAAAACACAGAAGCCTAGATTTTCAAAAGCAGTTACGTGTTTTATTAAGAGTTAATAGTAGATCCCTGTGAGTAGCAGGATCTGTGGCATCTTTCTGGGTGGCAATGAAAATAGGGTTTTTTTCAAAAGGACTCTGTGCTCTGCCCCTGTTAAAGGTATTTCTGCTCTGCTAAAACTCCACCAAGATATCACCAGAAAATGTTGCAATACAATGCACCGAGTTTAGAGGTCAACATTCAGTGTTCATCTTCATGATACATTATTGATGTCTTGCTGCATCTCCTCGTGCTTGGGATAGGTCCTCCATGTTGCTGTACTCAGTGGGAGACTGCAGCTAAAATGGGGGTGATTTGGCTGAAAAATATGCCATGGCTCCCCTGGTTTTCCATGGATACAGTACTGTTCATATGCACGTGCCTGAGTTTTCAGCAGACAAACGGTCCTGTTACAGACTGAGCTGCTGAGCCAGCACCTGAATTCATGGAAATTCCTTTCACCCTTTTTGGTTCTTTAGCAAAGCTTCATTCACACCAATGACTAAGAAGATATTTTCACTTTTGCACATCTGTCCTTGATCTATTGAGTGTTTTTCTTCCAACAAACAATCACCAAAAGGGCATGTGTCTGTATATGTGCGTGCAGGACAGTTTTGCCTAAATAGTTGCCATGCTGCCTTGATGTCATCAGTAGAAAAAAGATTTATTGCTGCAGCTTAGAAGTCTGAAGAGCTTAATGACAGATGTAAAACCCAGTAAGACTGCAGTCTGGGATCCTCATTCAGTTCTGGGCTAATAAAAATATTCTTCATGCATATTTCACATCCGAGCAATTGTCCTTCTCTTTTTCCCCGCTTACCTCCAGCAGTCACCAGAGAAACGTATGCTATCCACTGAAGTAGAACCTACATATTTTTAATGTCAGGTGCTGGTTTGATGCCAGACAGTTGGGATAATTCCTGGAGACTGCAATACACCTGAAAAACTGAAAGGTTGATTTGCTGGAGTCTGAGCTATGGATTTGAGGTGTTCTAGCTAAAATGCCAGGCAACTCATATCTTCTGTAAACCGAGTAGCAAGGAGAGATCTGGATCACATGCACATACACACACACAAACTGGTTGGTGATAGTAGCAGAGCATTCCCTGGTCAGCACAGGGCCAGGAATAGCTGCACCACTTTAAAATGACCATGACTGAAGGAGCTGTGCTGGGAAAAGTATCCCCTAGAAGCTTACTGTTGAGGGATTAAATGGATATTAATTCCCTCTTGGTACCAGGAGGCTGGAGAATTGCATAATGGGGCACACTGAAGAGTCTCTGAAGAAGAAGTGAGTCAAAGTTTGTTATTTTCAGTGCAGCCAGGATTGTGTTTTCTGCCACTTGTTGGGGGAGGGGGGGTTTGATTTACCCAGCATAGTTGTGCTACAGGAATCACAGCCAGGATCTGGAGCAAACGTCTCAATTGCGACATCCTGGCAAGAAGCTTGTTCTAACAAGTAACTATTTTAAGAAGAGGAAGAAAAAAAGAACAAAAGTTGGCAAGAAGAGCTGCAAGGGCTGCATTTCATGCGGATGCTCCCTTCTGCTCCCTGGGCCTTGCAGACCTGGCTGTGCTGTCCAGGCTCCTGCTCCCTCTGCTCTGCCAAAACTACCTCCCTGTCAGTCTCGAAGGCACTCCTGAACACCCACAGTCTTTCTTAACTCTGTTCCTTTGCCTCTCCACCCTCCTTGAGCCTTGGTTCCCTTCCAGCTACTGGCACTCCCGTGCGCTGTTCTGCGCAGCGTGGTTGCATGCAGCTCTCCTTCCCCAGCTGCAGTTTTCCCTGTACCGTTCATCTCCTAATGCCTCAGCGCCCAGGCGCACCGAGGGGTATTGCACCACGTACCTCAGGCAACACCGCCTGCCTGTCACTACCCACAAGATCTGAAATATTTGTGTAGGGCTTAACTTGCCGGTGCCCAGCGTCTCGTTTGGTCATTTACATCTGGGCAAAGGAAACATGAGGTGACTGTGATATGTGACCAAATGTGAGCAGCTGTAAATTGACAAGGGCCATTTGTCACCGTTATTAATCCCCTGAGTCACACTGCCTCCAGATATTTCCTGCATCACCACTATTTTTATTTCTTCACAAATAAAGACTGTAGACTTTGGTTTTCTCCTGCTCACATCAGGCTTGACTCAAGCCTCTGACAAGCAGAATTACACCAGACTTGCCCCAGCACAGGGTAGAAACTGTATCCTAGGTTTTGCACCATTTTGCAATTATTATGAAATGTATGTTGGTGCTGAAGTACTAAACAGCATAAGGAACTAATCTGATATTAACAGACTCTTGAAGACTGATCGTGAAAACAGACCATCTATTACCTTGAATATTTCAGAAAGATTGGATTCTAGGTTCAGTGCTGGCTTTTTTTTTCCTTCTTTTTTTTTTTTTCCACTTACTCATTTAAGGCTTTCTAGCATAAAAGGAAATACTTGCTAGCATTATCCTGAACAAAATCTCTGCAGCTGAGGCACAGCAGACGTCAGGCTGTGCAAAGTGCAAGTAGCCTGTATGTGTGAGAGCCATCCGGACCTTTGACATTAGCCTGAGGTTTGTTAAATCACCTACTTAGATGCATGGCAAAATGCTTCACACTGAAATAGCTCTCAGTTGCTTTCCACTGGCAATTGATGGTAAAATAAATAATGTGCGTGATATTTATATGGAAGACTTTTAAAATATGAACAGGCAGGATTTGGTTAGCACTGGTGGGAATGTACCAGCAAAATCTAACCTTTCTCCCAAAATCTTATAATATGGTTTTAAATTTAAATTGAAATCTTTACTAATTAGCATTTGCTTTGAGATCCCTAGACTGCAGAGTACAAATGTGAAGACAGAGAAAATCAAGATAATTGTTCCCTCATATAATGGGCTTCAGATTAAGCAAGCTGGATACACATTGAATTGCAGTGACCCGGAGCCGTTATCTAGCTCCAACAATACAGAACAGCTCTGACTAAGAAAGGTTTCTAAAACTCAGGCATCGAGTACTTGGTGAGACAATGTTAAAGAGGGTGCCAGGACGTGCCTCAGATATACCAGCGTCGCTGAGTCACAGGAAGGGATAGCAGAGCATTAGTGACTTGGTTTTATAGTCCTGCGGTTACATTCATCTGCTTAAGTGATATTCTTCCTTTCCTCAGACACAACAAGTGACCACTTGCCAGCTACTGACCATAGGGAGAAAAACATGTTGAAGCGGGAATCCAAAAGGAGAAGCGAATATTTTTGCTTCGTGCTGCATATCCTTTGAGAAAAGAGGCTTTGGGAACTTGGCTGAAAAAAAGCCCGCAATGTACACTCCCAGAACTCAAAGGTATCAGATGGAAATTAACTAATTCTGTCTCTCTCAGCTAAAAAGATTCTTCTTCCTCACCAAAAAGATTTAACAGGCCTTTAGAGGTTTGCAGTCAATAGAAAATAACTTTATAGAACTGGCAGTTTTCTGGCAAAATATTTTATTTCAGTTAACCATTCTGTGCATTCTCTGGAAATTCAGTGTGATACAGATATCACATCTGGCTATAGCTCTGGTTTTCTCTCTGCCCTATTGTCCTGGTTTCAGCTGGGATAGAGTTAGTTTTCTTCCTAGTAGCTGGTATAGTGTTATGTTTTGGGTTTAGTATGAGAATGATGTTGATAACACGCTGATGTTTTTAGTTGTTGCTAAGCAGCTTTTATACTAAGTCAAGGATTTTTCAGCTTCTCATGCCCAGCCAGCAAGAAGGCTGGAGGGGCACAAGAAGCTGGGAGGGGACACAGCCAGGACAGCTGACCCAAACTGGCCAAAGGGTTATTCCATACCATATGACATCATGCCCAGTATATAAACTGGGGAGAGCTGGCCAGGAGGGGCGGATCGCTGCTCGGGAATTAACTGGGCATCTGTCGGCGAGCGGTGAGCAATTGCATTCTGCGTCACTTGTTTTGTATATTCTAATTCTTTTAGTATTATTATTGTAATTTATTATTATCATTATTATTATTTTCTTCCTTTCTGTCCTATTAAACTGTCTTTATCTCAACGCACGAGTTTTACTTTTTTTTCGATTCTCTCCCTCATCCTAGTGGGTGGGGGGAGTGAGCGAGCAGCTGCATGGTGCTTAGTTGCCAGCTGGGGTTAAACCACAACACCTGTGTTGTGTTAAACACTGACACTGGCCATCACATCCACAGCACCAGGCAGCATCCCCCAGGGATTCATTCAGCCATTCAGCCCAGAAATCGCCCCACTCCCTCTTCCCTCTAGGAGCCCAGCAGCTGGACGTCCCTGGTGATTTTACCACTCTCCTTCCAGGGAATGGGGAGTTTTCTGCCCAGGTGGCGGGTTTGAGAAATTAAGCCTCAGGCAGATACATCATTACATTCATCTGCTCAATATGCAGTGAGGTGAGAAATGCCCTTATGCACCGTATTTCAGTGTGGAGCCTTTCCTGAGAAGTTTCCTTATTTTCTCCTCTATCCCTGCCCCTTTTCCAAATCCTTCGTGCTGTGCTCCCCGGGCAGGAGCCGTTCTTCTGCTCCTCAGAGTTTTGGAGGTTGCTCCTGCCCAGTGCCCATCCCAGCACACCCCAAACACTGGCCCAAAGGGCTGTCATGTGCTTGGCTCTGCTCCCATCTGCACCACACTCAGCACCATGTAGCGCCATTGACGCAGCAGGGTCACTCTCCAGACAGGGCAGCCTTCAGGGTTGGGTTTGTCATTGAGTCTCTTACGTGTGCTCAACCTCAGATTTTTCTGATTCCTGAATTCTGCCATCAGGTCAGGGTTTCAAGGCGTTTCACACCGGCACCAATGTGACCTTCTGTATGTTGAAGGCCATAGACTGATGCCCTGTTTCACCTAAGCCCCATCATTTCTGTTTGTCTTCCTTCCAGAAAGACATCCAGAGTTTGATTAGGGGACATGCAGAGATGAAGACTTCATAGTTTCCTGAGCAGTTTGCTTCGGTGGTTAGTTACTTTGACCGTTAAAACTGCTACCCTTAATTTTTTAGTTGATCTTGTCTGACTTTAGTTTCCAGGCACCCATTTTGTTGTGCCTTTAGTTGACTTTGTACCTAGTGCTTTCTCCAGTCACCCCTTTGAACTTCCTGTTGATGCCTTAAGTGTCTGCCTGTCAGGCATGTTTTCCAGCCACAGCGGCACTCTTCTTCCTGCACCCATTTTGGAATTTGCTAGCTCCTTTTGAAGGCGGACACGGTGCCACCCAGTGCAGTAATGCAATGGCAAGAGGAAGACACAGGCAGATGAAGCATCTTTGTCTTTGTGATAAAGCTAAAGTAACTAAGCCAGCCTGTAGTTCCTTTGCAACATTTGCTTTAGGTCTTGGCCTTACCCAAAGCTTTCTCAAGGAAACCGGAACAGGGTAAGATGTTGACTTGGCTATTTATGTGAAAGGCCCCAAAGTCCTCGTCACTAAAGATCCTATATTTGGGCTTACACTTGGCCCTTCAGACAGGACAGTCGTAGCATCCAAGGGAAGAATTTGAACCTGAGGGAGTAATTGTATACTCCTAGTGCAAGGAGTATACATAGTAATTATGTATTCCTGAAGTGTACGATGCTTGGTAATTACACACAGCAGACCCAAAAATATCATTTAACACGTGTGCTGGTTTTTAAGGCAAAAATAATGGTGAATTTACTTTGTGATTATATGGTCCTTACCACATACAGTTTCTGCCAGTATTTGATACTTACTATGTCATTAAATGGTCAGCAATTGCTTTGGAGGCAAAGATTGCTTGGAAAATTGCTCCCTGCAAAATGGAGCATTATTTAAAAATCATTAACATTTTTCACCACAGCATTTTTCCTAAGGGAAAATATACAAGTCTTGCAATTTGACTTCAGTCTACATTCTTCTGAAGATGTGTTGTGTTCCTGTTGTTCTGAGAAAGCATAATGATGCTGCTCTCAAACTCTTTCTCTTGGCTTTAATCAATGTTTCTCTCCATCCATTTTCCTCTCTAAGCCCTTCCCTCTGAAGCCAGAAATAATAATTGAAAGCTGATTGTAATTTTAAGCCAACAATATCCCTGCTCCTCATGAAGCCAATGGATGTGGCAAAGTTCCCATTGACTTCAATAGTCCAAGTTCTGTTTTAAAGATCCTTGCCATGCGGATGGAGTAACTCCATCAAAGTCAACAGGGTGGCACGGAAAACGGCTGGGTACAATAGCAGCAGAATCCATCCTAGCGGTAGGAGGACCTCTTCCAATTTCTTCTGACTCAGGCATATCTACACATGCATGCACACACACCAGAGTGGAGCTTGCAGTCCACAAGCTCTCTTTAACTTTGCCAGCATGGTATGTTATTTTGTTTGATTGCTGGGCTGCAGCACAGAAACACGAATCAGCCCAACCTGGCATGACTGCAAATTAAAGAAAAGGTAGCCTGAAAGAAACAAAGAGGCAACTTTATTCAGCATATTCTATATCAAGGCTCTAACTAGAGTAATTTTATGGCTCCTAACGTAAGTACTAAATTCCTATTTAGCTCTTCTGCTTTTGCTTGAGTTTTCTATTTATTCCAAGGAGCACTGAAAATATTTTGGTGGTGATTCATAATAACGTGACACCAGTTAAGTTATAAGACTGGAATTCACTCATTTTCAGAAGACCGACAGAATGGCTGCATTGTCAAAATAAGGCTCATAGGAGACTTTTAAAGCATGCACCCCATGCTGGCTGCCTACACAGGGGAGAATTTCCTCCTGTTCTTTTGCAGATCTCTGCCAGCCTGGCAATCTTCAGGACAAACTGTACCCAAAAGCAATGCGTGCGTGGAAGACACAACTCTCATTAGTTCCTGTGGGCATGGTATTCATCCCTAAGTCTGCAAACAGAATCTGTCAGTTTGTAATGGCTCCTACCACATCTTGCTTTCAGGTCTGGTGAAAGCTATGAGTGGTTTCTGAAAGCAAAGACCAGACAGCTAATGGCAGCTTGGGAGGAAAAGGAAGATATGAACACAGCACCTTAGCCACCGAATTACTTGCTGACTGGTGGGTGCAAACAAGTGCTGGACCACATGGGGTAGTTCAAATGCTAGATGTCAGACTAAAAATGTTTTGTGGACTAGATTCTTTAATAATAATAAAGTATTCCTCCTCTGAAAGCCACATGCTTTCTTTAGCCATTTTACTTCTGAGGAAAACCACCCTTTTTCAGATGTTTCTCAGCTGATGGATTGCTATATCGCCTGTCTTAGAAAATGGATGCATCCTGCCTGTGCGTGCCTGTGTCAGAGGAGTGAGTTTTAAAATAGCTGTCTCTATTAAAAATACCTCCTGATTACATGGCAATGCAAAGATACTTAAGGGGTTCAAAGTAACTATTCACCTCAGGCATCTTTGTCCAGGTCCATGTAATACCATAAACTTTTTTCCCTGGAACTTGTTTTTTAATTGCTCAGGACAAGCACTTTTTTTGGGAACCCAGTATGGCCACAGAATGACTGCTTTCAAATGCTTCTTACCAGCTGAGACAAAACCTATGCTTTGGGGCACCTGTATTTTATAATATTACTAAAAATACTATGTGAGCCTTTGGGTTTCAGCCTTTCCCAGCTCATAACATCCCGATTCTCTCTGCTCTCCCACAGAGAACAAAGTCTACCCCTGTTTAACTAACAAGAAGCTCCAAAAAGCATCACTGCAAGCTCAGCCAGCAGCAAAGCCAGCAGATCTGCTCTGAAAATAGAAGCAGCAAGAGGGAGACGGGTGATGACTCACGGCTTAGCTCTGCTCTTGTTTATAGTGGCACAAAACAAGAGTAACTTCCTTGAAATTGGTGAAGTTAACACCCTTTCAAGTAGCCACGCTTCTTGGGCAATTTTAGATCAACCTACACTGGTTTGGCATGATTCAGCGTTGATATTGGATTGAATCAACCGGTTTACAACTCGGTGCGGCTCCAATGCATCCCGATCAATTAAAGAATAAGGAGTGCAGCTGAGCTGAAGCGTACTGGTGCAAATAGTGCCATTGTTTGGGTGACACAGACTCTGCACCATGCAGTCTAGGACTCCCCCAGAGAGAAGCTCCCCTGCAGTCACTGGATGGACATCAATTTAAATCGGGTGGAAAAGAGTGGGAAGATAGCCTGACTGAGGGATGAGTGAGAGTGATTTGTTGTGTTTCTTACATTTCCATGGCATTACACAACACAATTTTTGCAGCCTGGCTAGATCCCTGGCTGGAGGAACTTGCTGAGCACAAGGGTGGGTTTAGGATTTTGCTTGCTTGTTTTGTTTTCCTCTGAAAAGCAGGAGGTTTCTCATTAAGAGTTTATGGGAAATTCAGTTATAATAAAGATGTTTCCATTTTAGTAAAAATATTCACTAGGGGAAAAATATTTCTCAGCCATCTGTACTGTGTGCTTTCAGTTCCTGAAGAAAAGAAAGGTGCCTGATGTCCTGTGGGAAGTCCCAAAGGAGGACTGTATCGCATATGCAAAACAACCCAAAAAAGTTTGGCAACAGACCTAGGGCAATCAGAAATACATAAAAAGCTCTAAACAATGCCCAAATTACTGAGCTATCTACTGTCGTTAAGCCCATGTAAAGGCTGATGGAGGTATTCTGCTGATTCAGTAGTGTACAATACTCTGGCCAGACCCCCCACTTAGCTTTCTGGGCCACCTCATAGCAAGCAAGAGAACTTATCAGACGTTGTTGATTGTCCACTGAGGAGTGGAAATGAAAACAGCTAAACATCTGCTGTTCTTCACGGCAACATTACAGCTCAGCTCTATGCAATTCACCTAGCTAACATCTATGCAAACAAAATGGTGTGCCAGCGTTTCCAATATTGTAAACCAAGGTTACAACCTGAGATGCTGTTAGAGATGCTATAAATAAAGATAAGTATATGTGGGGTGGGGGGCAAGCTAATAAAAAAAGATCCCATATCTGTGGGAATTTGTGCTGTTGCTCAAACAAAGGGATGGGATTCAAAAGGCACAGCTGTTCCTTGACTGTTGTTGCCTCCACCCATACGTTTTAAACAATATCCATATTTAATTGAGCATTCTCAGTGGTATTTTCCCAAGTGCTTTTGAAAGGTCTGTTTGTTTAATTTTTCCTTGGCATCTTTATCTTCCAGCTGCTAATTTCCTTATAACTGAGGACTCTATCACTCACAGGAGGTCTAGATCTCAACTGTTCTGCATTCAGTAGATTTTAAAGCTGATGTGGCAGGATACTATCCATTGAGATACGATGGTATTTTTTAACAGTAATTATAGTCAGATTGTGCCTTTAAAGATGTATGTGGGAAAAGTCAATGCCCAGGTTTTGTCCCCTTTGCAGCAGCAGTGAGCAGCATGCAAGCGCTGTGCTGTGCCTGCCTCCACACCTCCTTTTGGGCCCATCTGCATAGTAATTTGCTGCCAGAAGAAAATGGCAACTTATGGCCTTCCCTGCGTTTGGCTACTGCACTGTGGAGCTGAAGCCTTGAGAAAAAGGACACGTGGGGCATCTATACAGCGGTGTGTAGAGTGAGGCGAGGACACCGGAGCAGGGGCAGAGCAGCTGCTTGTAACACCCAGGGAGGGCCCTCGGCACGGCTTGCCTCACCACCACACTGGGTGAAGGGGCGACCCTCACCCGGAGTCTGGGCTATGTCACATGGACCTGCTCTGACATCTTGGTGGAGCCGCAGCAGGGGAACGGAGGCCCACAGGGAATCAAGCCCTCATATATCTTCATAACTTCTGGACTCTAAGCCCCACTGCTAACCCCCTTTAAAGTCAGATATATAGGGCGTATGAAAGGCAAAGTTGGCCAACGACATCTTGGAAATGAAACTGCTTTCACAATTTAGAGTTGCTTTCATTTTAGCTAGAGCACTGTCCAGCCAACTCTGGCCTGTGATCCCAGCTCCAGGCATCAGGGCACATTTGGAGGTCCTGGCGTGGGTGCTGCTCCACAGCCAGCTCTCGTCTTTGTGTTCCTGGGAGGGAGGAAGACGATGGGGGACTGCTGAGATATCCCAGAAAAGGGAAAAGCTGCTACCTGAGGAGTGTGACGCAGAGACACCCCAATGTCTCTGCAAGGAGTCAGCCTGGGTCACCCAACCTCAGCTCCTGGCAGGTCACCCACATTTGGGGCTATCTGAGCCCAGATAATGAGGGCTGGCATAAGATTAGTGTAGATAAGAGCAAGAGATAGTCTAGTTCTCCTCAGCAGTGCAATGTCTTCTTTGTTAAAAAGAATGAAATTTTGCTCGACAGACTGTACAGTTTCAGGACCTATGCTGGGATGACTGAATAAATTCAAACTTTAAATTCAAACAGTTGAAAGGAATCACATACCAGATACAGACAGAGTCGGCAAGAAGGTAACAGACGCTTTTTATGTCTTTAGTCTTCTTTATGGCTCTTTCCATCAATTTCAAAGCAGTTATCACCTCCTTGAAATTCAGCAGTGCTGGAGGGCATGATCAGGCTGGGGCTGAGTAATAAGATAGAATTTTAAGGGGAATGAAGATGTGAAGCAGTGGGAAGAAGCTATTCAATCTGCTCTGCTTCGTGCATTTCTGCAGGCCATGGATGTGGCTAACACTGATCAGAGGTAGGGGAAACATATTTTAAATATGTAAAATGTATATTAAAATAAATGTGCTTATGTCCCATGAGGTATATAATCAAGAAGAATTGTTTGCTGAAATGTATGGTTAGCACAGCTTAGATGTAATTGTTACGGTCAGTGTTATGCTGGACTTGCAATACCATTACAATCTATTCAGTTGCCCAAGGAAACTTGGGAAGGAATTTAACACTATCTGGATGAACACGGGGGAAGGATTTGCTCTCATGAGCTGGACATTTTTTATTACTCAGGACTAAACTGCGGTGTCACTGATGTTTCTTTAATTTTGAAATGCCACATACTAGGAAAATGCAAGTGTAGGAAAAGCTACCTGATAGATACTGTGTATGTCTGCAAAGTAAGGCTCTTTCTCTTTTTAATGAGCTAAAAAAACCCAAACCCGTTCATAATCCCAAAACGGGATTGCACGTTTAACCTAATTATGCACTAGACTCTGGAAAATCCTGAGAGTTTCCTGTTATGCTGTTTGGCTTTATCCCTCATCTAGGCTGAAGCCTCTGAGCTCACTTCAAGGCTCTCTGACACCATGGATCTGATTCAGCAAAACACTTAAGTATGCACTCAGCCCAAGCACTTTGAGGACTTGCATTCTTGTTTGGCAATACATTTAAGCACTTACAGAATTTTAAGCGTATACTTAAGTCCCTTCAACTTCATTGAAGCATAAGATCTACTTAAGTATTTTGTTTAATGATCGTATAAGTGATTAGAATATCATAAATGCAAACTGTTTTTTCTCTGGTTTGCATTGCTAGCTTCTTTTCTAAGTAGCCCAGCTTGTCAGATCTATTTGTTTATGCTCATTTTAAATGCAGAGCTGTGTGTGGGAACTCTACAACTAAATTCTCCAGTCTGTCTGTTTGATTTTCCCTGCAGATGTGGGGGTTCCCAGCTCTTTTGGGAAGTGCTGTGCTGCAAAGGATTTAGCACAACGCTGAAGCCAGAGCAGGGCTACAAGTCAGGTTCAGTGCATGTGACAGAAGCAGATGAGTAAGCTAAGCTCTGTTTCAGCCCTCTTAGGCAAGATTTGTGCATCTAGTTATTTATCTTTGGCTCTAATCTTGCAAGCCACATATGAGCAAATAATCTTCATCCACTCAAATATATCCTTGAAGTTGGTGGAAGCAGCCAATGCACAGAAAGTTTGCAGGGACTGATCCTTATAGAAGCAAAGAGAAGAGAAAACAGTGCAAACCCAATTCAAAAGAGATCATGTCCATTTGCCACTGAAGTCAGCAGCAATTTACCACCAGCTTCAGCAGAAGCAGATTCAGTGCCGAAGGAGGGGCTAGACCCTTTGCTGTCTGTGCCATCCATATAAGCAAGCAGAAAGATTGCTTTTCCCAGACTATTGTGGCATGAAATAAATGAGCTCAGGCAAGACCATCTACAAATCCTCTTCTTTGCAGTCTCTTTTATAAGGCTGGGTAATTATACACGAATTACTTCTCAGCCTGATTTTTCTCATATAAGACAAAGACGACAGGCAAGATACAGTACAATAAAGTTGACTTTGAATGAACAGTTATTAAGAGTTTCGGCACTCTTGTTAGTGTGCAATGTCCTCACAGGCAGGCTCCACGGGGAAAAGGTTACATGGAGACAGCAGAGGACGGTGGAGCCATGGTGGCTTGCTCTGAATCTCAGCATATATCATGTTCTCGCAGTGCTGGCCGGTGGCTATACGGACTGACTCAGGGCTTTGTTCTCAGTGCCAACCCTATCCCAGCGCTTTCTTCTGGAAAAAAAGAAGTCATAAAATTTCAATTGGCCTGAGTAAAACAGATAATAAAAGAAATGGAAACAGAGAAAGGCTGTTATTGCCAAGTTTTGAAGGAATTAATACAATGGCACCTGAAAAATACAAGGAAGAAGTTTGGCTCCATCAGAAAACAAGTTTTGTACTGCAGAACTGTTGAGTTACATCTGTGAGAAGAGCCCAGGCTGCACAGCCCATGTGTGAAAGTATCTCCCACTAGTCCTTCCCTTTAGCAGGGGAGTCCACCCTAATTTTTCCCTGACAAAAAGACACAGCTTGATTCCTAAAGCTGCAGGATGACGTGCCAGCTGCTGGGAAATCTAGCGGCTGCAATGAAGCGGGAGGGATTTTGGCACTGGATCATGCCCCACAGGAGAGCAATTCCACCCCGCAGCTTGGCCAGAGAGAGTTTTAAAGAGAGATCCTTTCTCAGTACATACTTAAGAGAAAAGCCATCCTAGAGGAGGTAAAGGCAAGTGGTAAAACTGTACCAGGTTCAATAAACTATGTTGACAGACGTTGATCTCAGCACTAAAATGAAAAGAAGATTAATCTAGCTTTGGTAATGCTAATGCACTGGGGAATCAATTAGTGCAAAGGGACTGCAGAAAGCCCTAAAAACTCTCACTATACAGAATTCTTGTCAGAAGGTTCTTTCAGAAAAGACCAAAACACCCAGGAAACCAGCAGCTTTTAAACAGAGAGATGTACACAGACAGAGGTCAGCCAGAGGAAGGGAAATACTACTTTTTCTCTTAGCTTTGAAGGGTTTTACCCTTGAACAGAGCTGGTCAGTAATACCAAACAACATCTGTAAGAGGAAGGGTAGCTAAGCACAGGACAGGCATAAAGGACACCCCAATTGTATACCTGTCATCTTAGCTAGAATATCTTAAACGTGATTTAATCTCAGGCATCCTGAGTAATTTATCGTCTGAAACATCCATGTGAAGTGTTTTGTTGCCCTATGCTTCTTCCATAGTCAAAGGAGAGAGGATGATTCAGCTCATCTGTTCTTCATGTGCAGCCTCGGGTGATGGCTGAGGGAGTCCCATCAGGGAAGGGACTTAAGCCTTGCAAGTTGGGTCAGGGCTGTTTCCTTGTCTTACATTCTTCACAAAGAATGATAATACCTCTTGGTCCCACTCTTCCTTCGATTTTTCTACTTGATTATGGAGTCTCTGAAACAGTTAGAGATATCTGGCTATTACACTAATACATAGTGTAAGTAAGTTAGCCAAGTTATTATGTTCACTAGCAAATGTTCCTTGCACTATTGTGGCCACAGTTCCAGGAGTCTTAACTAAGTCATATTTGTTCAGAGGCATCTTGACAATATGGAACTGAAATATGTTTAGCTTCACTCCCTTGTTCATATTCCTTATTAGGTATGTGTATGGGCTTTTTATATTTTTATTTACACTGGAGTCTGACTTCACTTGTGTGAGTATCCTCTGTGTATTTGTCACATAGTGGTAAAGAGGGCCTGAAACTTTAAATTATGAGAAGAAACAAATACAGAGTTTTCTGCATGCAGAAGGTATGGAAAACACTAGCTACTATTTTCATGAAAATGGTGGGAGGAGGTGAGGAGAAAAAATTTCTAGAAAACCATATTTTACATAAATTTGGTTTATATTTCCATTTTTTTCCCCTCAGAAAATGTTACTTCTCTAGCAGTCAGCTTTTTTTTTTAAAAACCCAAACAAACTCAAAAAGCTCTCCTTAGGCTCAAAGCAGACCATCCATGCCCGGCGTTCAAACTCACAGAATCTAAATTTCCCCCTTGGCCACTTCTACTGGTAGCCTCACCTGCCACAGGTGGTTTTAGTTCCTCCTGGTAACCTGAGTAGCAGCTCCAGCCCCACGCGCTTTCGCCTATAAAGCCAGAGCAAAAATGCAGCCGAAAATCAACCGCTCGAGTATGAAAGCAGCCTGGGCTGTGATTTCTGTATTTCTGGGCAGTAAATTTGGATCTGTTAGATGTTTTTTTCCTCTTGGAGACTACAGAATCAGCATTTTTTAATACTCATGTTTCAGCCGGCGGTGGGGCAGGAGGTAGAAGTCCTCGGGCAGCGTTTCCACAGAGGAGACAAGCTGTCCTTTCCCTGCACCCTTCAGGGACAGCAGGAGAGCCGCAGGGACTGAAGCCCAGCTTCCCCTCCATCGAGTCTGTCCCAGCTTTGCTGCCGACCCCCTGGGGCCATGAGTCACTTGAAGGACCTAATTTTCAGAAATGCCGGACACCCGCAAGTCTCTGGTGGGAGCTGCCGGCGCTCCTCACGCCAGCAGATCAAACGTGTGAGGTTTGTGGCAGTAGTCTGCTCCAGCCATATGCGGCTAAGGCCTTGTTGTGGGGTCCGGCTGATCAGCACCCATGGTGTGCTAGGTAAAGCCCTGAGTACTCTTTCTGCTATTGACAAAGGGAGGGTTTTCGTGAGACGGGGGTCCCAAGGCACACCCCGAAAATGCCTGCAGAGCAGCGACTCAGCCCTGTGTGGCAGCGTGACACCCTGACAATGGCTCATGCCGACCCAAGGCAGTGCCTGCAGGGAGGCCCTCAGCGCACGCCCATCAGAGGTGCCGCCAAACTCCCCGGCCTCGCCTCGTTCTTCCCCTGGCCTGTTGCTGGGAAAGGCCTGTGGGGCCGCGCTTGTGCACCCCAGGCACTTCCACCACGGGTGGCCGTGGGCTCCCCGGGGCGAGCCAAGATGCCTGGGGCTATCCACGACGCTCCCTGTGGCTGCGGGTGCCCCTCGGCATGCTGGCCGTGGCGTTTCGCACGGCGCACGGTGCGGCTCCAAGCAGCCGGCGGCCATCAGCGCTGCAGCAGAGTACCTTATTTAACCTTGGTGAGGGAAACACCAGCGCTTTCCCCTCTCAGCATTTGTTTTCAGTTGCTAATCCCGGAAACACACGTCCTTTCTATTTACTTAGAAAAGAATGAATAATAACCACATTTCTCCTCGGCTCCTTCCCCCTCCCCGGTCCTCTTCTTGCTCCCCCCCACACCTCGCTATTAAAATGGAAACCTCTGTGTTACAGACATCGCCGGGCTGCTAGAGCACTTAAGCTGCACCCTGTGAGCTGCAGCCATTTACTATGTGCGATTGTTTCTGCGAGACCTAATAATTCTACCATTGTTATTATAACACTGTGCACTAATACAAATGAGCTTGTAAATAGGGGTCCAACTAAAATAAAACCATTATAATCACAGCCCAGGCTGTAAATCACAGACTAGTGTGTTCTGCTGTGGTTTGACTGAGAGCCAGGCAATAGTCAAATAATCAAACTGCAGATGTTGGGATAGCAAATCTGCTTAAATTTAAACAGTGGCAAAGGTCCAAACAACAGGGGGGGCAGAAAAGAGTCCTTTGCACAATGTAGGAATTCCCCCCCCGCCCTTTCTTGTTAACTGGGTCTATAAAGTAACCAGACATGTTACCCGATAATAGCACTGTTCCTCGGCAGCTTGTGCACACCAGCGCCGGCTCACAGGCGCGGGAGCCATGCAAAGCGTCTGCAGAGTGACTGATAATTAGCACTAGCTGCCAGGCTTGCGGGGGCGTCCCCCCCGCCACCCCACAGCCACTGCCGATGGCGAGATCAAGCCCTCCAAGCCTTCCTGGGGGAGAAGCCTGGGGTACCCAATAATGTCCTCTACCATGAACTTCATCAGAGTTACCCCAAAAGTCAATGGTACAGGGTCACAACTTAATCCTCTCTAATTTCTTGAGCTTCTTGCTATGACTAACCTCACTCTCTCCTCTGTCTCACTCTTGGACAACACTGTTTCCCCATGGTGCAGCCCAGGATGCAGCTGCAATTTGGATTCTTGCTCAGGGGAGTTCGTGGCGGGCACTTACCACCCCATGCGGGGCCAAGGGCTCATGTCCCAGCCCCGAAGTATCCTCGGTCGGGGCACACAGAGAGACCTGCCTACAAGTGGCATGCTAAGGGTCATTTCACTGAGCAAAGCAGCATGCGAGGGGCAGAGGGGAGACCGTGCTGCAAACGTGGGGCAGCTGAGAAGAGGAGCCACATGAGGCTGTCACGCTCCACCAGCTGTTTCCACAGCTGTGGGAGATGCGGTACAGTTGCTTCTCCTCCTAGCCAGAAACCAGGATCTGTGTCGGCAGTGTTCAAACACAGGTGGTGTGTTTTCATTTGGAGAATACATGAGCCTTGGCTGTTGCCCCATGACATTTGAAATGATGTTACAAGCTTCTTTAGGAAAAGTATACGGTCATTTGTTTCTCTGACAGCCCAAGGCAAACAAGTTGGATGGGTCCTGTTGCTCACCACGTTGTCACGTGTGGTCGCAGGAGGACTGTTAAATGTGAGAACCTCCTTGATGTAACTTTAACTTACCATGAAGGAATTTTTAATGCTATTTTTTTAAATGTAATATTTAAGCGGCTGCCGGGCAACAAGTCATAAGAACAATCAATCACACAAACAGATGCCATGTAAATACTTCTTTTAAGCAAGTAGCTCAAGAAATCATTGAGGGGATAAAGCAGTGATCTCTCCAGGGGAAAATCAGTAAAATGAGCTCGCCAGCCTTGGATGAAGGCTGGACAGGATACAAACCAGTCATCCTCCTGAAGCTGCTGCTTCTCCATGGCACTGACACAGCAGCTGTGAATATTAATGTTATTTCCCTGAAACCTTGTGACTAAATTCCACTTGCAGGACAATTTGCCCTTCCTGCTCAGGAAATATTTGCTGTTAAAATGACTTGAAACCAACATGAGCCAAGCATGTGCCAGCTCCAAACTGCAGGGACCCCAGAAGGGGATTTTGGTTATGAAAAGCTCATTCACTGATTCGAAACCTTTTCCTTAGAATTTGAGTAACCAACTTGGAAGAACATCCTCTTTCCTCCTTTTTTCCATTCTTGGTTCTTTTTAAAGGACAGTGTGTCTCCTGGAGGTGGAGAACTTTTTTGGCCTGAGTGTCCCTTCTGGAGGGAATACAATGTTAGAAGCAGAAAAATGTGCCACTCACTCAGAGTATGTATTGCAAAATTAACACCTTGGCGTGCACATCTTGCATATCCCTTCTGCTGGATCCAAATTACCACAGGTTTTCCTGCTCTTTTTGTCAAGGGCACCATCTTTAAAAAGTGCTATTCTTTTAGTCTCAGACTTACACTAAGCCTGTTGCTCAGAGGAAGCCTGCAGAGAAAGCCTGGTTTCCTTTGATGCATTCCTAAGTGTCTTGGTGAGAGGAATCATTCTGGTGTGTGAATCAACTCTGCTTCCTCTGCTTGTCAGAAAAACAGCGCAACCTTGTATTGCTGATATATGCCACGCTGCACGGGATGTGGTTGATCTCTTCTGCTGCTGCTCCACAGAGATCTGTTTCACAATGTGTGCAGTAACCAGATTAAAATCAATGCTGGAGGTTGTTGTGAACATTAAGCATTAAATAAACTCCAACATTGTACCATAATTCCTCATGAATGATTAGATCATCCTGCTGGGAGTGCTACCATTATACATAAGGCAAATGTCACTGGGTGCCTCATAAATTTAGCATACAAGTACTAAACATATTAGGTCTGATTCACTGCTGCCTAGCTTCAGTTTATCCTAGTATGAGGCAAAGGAGTTACATCGGCATAAATGTGCAGTGAAACACTGGTTCCCTTCTCATTTTAAGGGATCAGCTGTTTCCACTGACTTTCGTAAGACCGACGCTAAGTAGATTCACAGTTGCTCTGCTCCAGCTATGTTAAGTGTCAGTTGTGGTAGATCATGCAGGGGAGCCAGTCCCAGGAAAAAATACAGGCTGGTATTTCTGGCATAGAAATTGCACCCCCTAATAGTGAAGGTAGGTCTAGACTGCAAAAAAATAATGTGCTCTGGAGCTGGGTTGGCAAAATCAAATTAGCTGATTTAGGTTAAAAAACCCACAGACGCAAGGCAGGTTGGCTTTTGACACAGGATAGCTGCTCAAGTGCAAGTCTACCATGGAGCTCATGTTGAACAGGAACTACATACATGATCCAAAACCCAGATTGTCTCCAATTCCCTGGCACTTCAATCAGAGCACTCCTGTCACCCACACTGAAACTTTACTGGGGAAAGGGAAGGTTGTTGTGACACTGTTTTGGTATGTTGCACAGCTCCAGTTCCAAATACGGTGACTTTCCCTTGATGTTTCAGATTTTCCATGAAAAGAGTAATTTTCCTCAAAAAGAGCTTCCCTCCACCTACTGTTTGTCAGGGTGGAAATAAATGTCTCCTGCCTCAGAAACATTGTTGGGAAAACCTTCAAAATCATATCCTTTTGACAACAGCACTGATACTAGAGCAGAATGTGGCCTCTGAAGCTCCCTGGTCCTTGACTTTCTCATTGAAGGATTATTCCCCACAATCCCCCTCAGTGCATGTTGTCCAAGGTATTTTTAATGAGGTGTTGACTAATTCCCTCGGGAAATTTTTCTGCAGTCTGACAGGTCTCATTGTTAGCATTCTACCCAGCCTAAATTTTGCTTTACCAGACTTCGTCTCAAACAATTTCCCTCTTTCCTTGGTGTATTTTGCATCTTTCAAATATTTGTAGGCAGTTATCATATCCCCTTTTTAGCTGTCTGTCAGCCAAGTTAAACATAATTAGCTTTTTTAATCTTCCTCCATAAATCCAGCTTGCTTTCTTGAAATCCAGTCCCCTTCTCCTACTTACGTGTCTTTTTGGTATGATGAAGCTACATATTTTGTGGTTGTTTTTCACACGCCATCACTGATACCAGTAGGAAGAGGCATCAGAAAATCAGACAGTAGATCGGGGATGGTTTCTATTCTAGGTTAATTTTTTGCTCTTTGTAATACAAACTTAGCTTCACTGTCAAATAATTTAGGGTTTCCTTTGAATATTTATATCAATTAATATTTACAGGATTCAAACCCTGTGCAGTATTTTCAAAGCTAATTGCTGCAAGAGATTAATTAGGAATTTTGTGCACATTTTATGGGTAGACTGGCAACAGCAGAACACTACTGGAAGATTAATTTACCTGTCATGAAGATTTGTTAACTGATGGGGAAATCTGATGATTTTTCAAAAACAATTCAGAAAATATTATCCAGGACTGTTTTTTTGTTTGGCATGAGTGAAGCAAGCGCTCCAATGTCCCAGCACTCACTCTCTGAGCATTGGCTACAGGATGCCAAAACTCCATTTTTCAGATGTATGTAAATGAAAGGGAAGCATTTCCCAGCATATGCATCCCGCAGGAGTAGATGGAAGCTTAACCAGAGAAATGTTTTGCACACCTATCGATTCTGGCCACAGGCAATATCTATTTACTCATTCAGTCATTATTTAGTATATAGCCAGATCTTTGGGGAGAAAGGGGCAGGGGGTTAAGTGCACACAGTGGACATGCATTGAGTATTCATATTCTCCAACCATTTTTAAATTTCTCCTTGAGATCAAAAGACTGCAGGGACTTAATAAGACTTTCCATTTCAGACATGTTCCAGAGGGACACTATCGAAATGCTAAAGAAATTCGCCCATATGGAGATTTTAAAGATGAACTGCCTTCAGGACTTGGGCTGCTTGGTTCTCAAGGTGACTCTGAAAATCTCAGTTTCATGTATTAGTAATAAATGACTGAAACAATTTCCTAAGGAATGCAATTGATTCTTCATCCACTGGAATGCTTGTACCAAGGTTGGTTATTTTCTAAATGATAAGCTGTAATTTAAACAGATGCAAGTCATGTCTGGTAAATCTCTATAACTTCTGTTTAGCAAAAGGGGCAGATTAGAAGCTAATCCTTTGTTTGCCCTTAAGCATATACTAACAGCTCCTTCCTTCGGTGTATGCGTACAGATTCATAGATTTTCACTTTGTCTCCCTCAAATGCCATAGCTATGACAAAAAGTGTAAAGAGGAATCTGACTAGTCAAAATGCCCTCAGGGAAAGTAGCAAATGAAGCAGGAAAATCCCCGCTGCAAGAAAATCCCCTGAAGCAGGGGCAGAAGCATGCTCAAGTATAGGCCTCCTTCAATACTAATATCCTTCCTGAGGGCAGAAGTCTTTGTTCTTTAGGCCTCTTATTTACAAATTCCCAAGTCTCCTCTAAATACAGCTGCAGAATGAGTGATCAGTGTGGCTGCTTGAAGTTTTTGAAATTTTGGAATTTAGACTAAATGCTTTAATTACAATTTGAAGGGAAGCTGAAAAAAAAGTCTCGTTTTTTCCAGCGGCTTATATTGTTTTCACAACTTTTCCTATGAGAATGTGTCTGTACCCAAAATCACTTAGACAGTAATCATGCTATGCAGGTCTCCAGTTTCTTTGGTTTAGCTCACAGTAAGTTCATAAGGAATACAAGTGTGGAAAAGTTGAGAGAAAAATCCAAGTCCAAGCAAATTAAAATTAAAAGAGAGGGAGCTGCTTTTGTTATTACAATAGCTCAAAATATCCTGAACAGCAGATTTCACTCACTGACAGAAGCAAAATCCTAGCTGATTTTAATTTCTTTTCCTGACGATGGTACTTCTTTGCAAGATCTGCCCAATACCACTCCCCATAGTCATCATGAAAGTGGAACAAAAGCCTGAACGCCACCATGAGACATCTGGCATGAGTAATCATGACATCAGTTGGAGTTGTGCTCAGCTAAGGACTGTGGTATAAATGTGCATAAAAATTGCATAGCTATGTACATGTTATTGTACCCCCACAAGGAGTTCGCAACCTGCAATGTGCTCCACACAGACAGCAATGATCAAAAAATATGGGAGGGTGCATAGAAGATGCAGCCTACAGTTTTATTTCTTATTTCATCTTTTTTTAATAAAAATAATATTATAACATTACTCATTTTTACAAATAGGCAGAAAGCTGGATGAGCAGCCAGAAGCAGATGCTTGACTGAAAGAAATGCATCTGGATGCAGGCAAGCTGGCCTCCCCATCTGCTTTTGCCGGCGGAGCAGAGGCCGCTAGCTCGGCAGGTTATTGCAGGTCTGAGGCGTCCCGGTGTGACTCTCTGTTCTTGCTCTGCAGCTCAGCAAACAAGATAGCCTTCGTTCAGCCTAATGGGGATTCCCAGCACAGAAACCAACTGCTTCGTCCCCCCCAGCCCCTCCTTCCTTCCTGTACTTGGTTATCTACTTCTAAAGTAAATTGCCTGCCCCAGCAGAAGGTATAAATTAGCCCTGTCTTAGGGGAGCCAGTGAGAATGAACCATGGGACATGGTGTCCAGCTAAGATTCGGTCTCTGCTGTTGCCTGTGCGAACACGCAAATCAGATTAGCTTGCAAAAAATGGAGGAAAACACGTGGTCCTGGCGCCCTGGACCTTGATTAGCAATGAGCAGCAGCAGGCCAAGCTCCAAGAAAAAAACCCAAAACAATGGTGGAATTGGGGTACAAAAAACGCCCAAGGGGATCCCCTCAAGGGATCAAGGTCAAGGTATGTGTGGAGCAGAGGATATTCAGGATGGACGATGCAGCAGGGATCCAGGAGGCTTCCTGGGCGTGATGGCACTTCTGGAGCAAGAAGGTCTGGGCTTGCGGTGGAGGCTGCTGCTGACGTGCCTGGCGTGTGCCTGTGCTGGGATGTGCTATGTGGCCCGTGGGGTGACAAGGAAAGTCAGGGTGGAAAGAGCTGAGGAGAGACTCCCTGCAATATCCATTTGCTTTGAGCTCTGGCTTTGCCTCTTTTCTTTCCTTCAAAGACTGTTTACTTTACTTTGGCACTTAAAAAGAAATCAAGCAGGTTAAAGGTCAGCTTTATTATTTTTGTAGGGTTTTTTAAGAAGTTTAAACCATAGCCTAAGGAGATTACCTATGCCATTTGGGAAAGAAAAATCTGCATATAAAACCAGTCATTTTAGACGTAGGTGAGGATGACCTGTCCACTACAGCAGGGAAGATTTTATGGGCTACAAAATTTAAAAATGACAGGAACCCTGGATGTACTGGAACAACCTCTTCAGATTTTCTCTCCATCACTAAGCTTCCTGATTTAATTCCTTCTGAATTCATAATTATATAAAAGAAGATCAGGACTGCCATTATAATCTTGCCAAAGTGTTCATTCCTTATGCAATAACTCCTATAATGATCCTACCAGAAACGGGAAAATTTTCTTCTGGGGCAAAGGCATAGGATAGGCTTTTGAGGGGCTATCTGCAGGAAAAAACCCAAAAAATCACTGAGGGTTTTGCCAGTAACTTGAACAAGAGCAGAGCTAGGCTTATGCTGAATGTTTTTGAAAATCTCAGCTTTGATTTGTTAATGACCATTTGTATGATGGACTACTGCAAGCCATTTATCCGCAGAAATAAATACTCAAAATAGAAGAAAACAGGACATAGCCAGGCAAGCTGTGGTTTGTACCAAAGCTTCAGATTTGCTGAAAGACAGATATATAATATTCCTTAGTTTTTTTCTAGAAAACCACTACTGAAGAGTTTTTGCCAGTCTCTTTGAGTTCATGTCAAAAAAAAAATACTGAAAACTGACCTTTGGGGATTTTCCTACATAGCATTTCACTGTCAGATAGAAAGCCATACCCCTGAGTCAGCAAGGAACGGGCAGGCCTACCTTTAAACATGTGAAAGTTATTTATAGGAGTAATTTACTGAATCAGGCCTCATATGAGAGAGATAAGGGGGAAGATTTCGTAAAAAGACTCAACTACAGGAAATCCTGGTGGAGTTTTATTTGAAATGTCACATGTGCCCCCTCCCTGCCCTCCCTTTAAAATGAATTTATTAGTTGTAGCAAAACTCTTCTTTATAAAAGTGGTGGTGGTTTGCTGGAAGATAGACTTAATGTGGTTGCTGCCAACCTGGTGGCAGGCTTATGTTAAGGTGGAGTATGAAATCCAGGCAAAGCCTCCAGATATCAATTCAGAACAGATTACTGGAAGTCTTTCTTATTCTAATAGCAAGTTGGACTCATAATTTCCTGAATGCTGACAAGCACCGGTCAAAGAAGCAACCACCAAGATCTGCGAGGCAGATTGAGTGCCTACATTTGTTGTTTCCTCAAAGGAACCACTCATTCTCTAAAAAGCACACCTTGCTAGGGTGTCTCAAGTGGGACACTCAGGAACCGCGGTACCTAAAACCACTAGACATTTCATAAAACCCTAGCCTGAACCTACAATGAATTAGTCCAACACAAGAATAGATCTCTAACAAAAACTTGCCTGTTCTGCTGAAAGACAGTATCTGTAATCACTGGTAAGAAGACCACATTTGGTTATTTTTTGTAATTCTTCCCCACCCCTCGAAGCAAGCTGAAATGACCTTCCAACAATAGTTTATTTCTTCTTGGCTTGATCTGAACAAAGGCTTTCTATTCACATGCACGTGAAAGAGAGTGTGGATATTTTTGTGGTGAAAGATCAAATCTCTCTTTTGAACTTTGCAGTGGATAGGCTAATTGTAGCACCTCTGAGGCTTTCACTGTCCTTTCAGAAGGCAGCCAACTAAATGTTTGTTTGGAGTGTTTACCAGGAACGAGGAGTATATATACCAGGGCAGAGGTAATCTAGAGTCTTCTGATGCTTCCAGCATCAGTTAGTCAGTATGGCCTCACAGCATTTCTGGGAATTTGCCACTAGATATGCAATGTTCAATGCAGGCTGTGTGGACAAGCTGTGACTGGTCATTAAGTCATGTCATCTTTTTTTCATTTCTCAGACTGACTTGAGCGTTGTTTCTATAACTGGAGGACCTTGCTTCAGCTTTTGACCAGGGCTTCTTCAGAACAAATGGTTTAAGGGTGGAAGACATATAAACTAGATGCGGGAATTCCTATCTCAGCAGTACCAGCTTTGCCAAAAGAAAAGCCAGATAATTTTGCAGTGGAACAGGTACAGTTTTAATTAAGGTTTAGTGAGTGTGTTGACAAAAATGGCTTTTCTGCTGTTTGAAGCAATCAGGTTATCTCACAAAAGACATGCATTTTTTGAAGTATTTTTAGAGGTGGCCTTTGTGGCAAGGGTGATTTTGCAGGTGTTGGGGGGCGTGCTTATGTCAGAGGGGAAAATATGCAAATCTTCCTTTCTTTGCATGGCAGAACTTTAACAAAAGCTGTCCCTGACAGCCCCATTCAAGCACATTATGGGCTCTGATCCCTCTCTCACGCTACAGTTGTCTTTGTACCAGGGCTCCCTGGAGGGGCTCTAAGAGCTCTCCCTCTGCCTGTTATCAAGCAGGACCCTATCCTCCACACAATATTGCAGTTCTGCTGCAAATGATGACAAGGTGCAAACTTGCAACTCTTTGTGAGCAAGCCTAACCACTTGTACTTGCCATGGGAAAAGTAACGAGGGAGGCTCCAGTAAATCTGCTCCAATTCTAGAATGGAACACCAGGAGGAAATTGATTTATTCACTTATCTCCAGTGCAAGAAAAGACTGTCCCTCTGCTCTTTCACCAAGATGAAATGTAGCCCCTACTCTGCCTCATTTTCTGTAATCATGAATAGTTTTGTTTCTTCCAGAGTTACCTACCTAAGTCATTGCCAGATCAGGGCCTTAATTTGGAACTTTTCAGAAAATAGCATTTTGGCTCTGGTAAAAAGGAACTGTGATGGCCACTACAGTTATTTCTTCATAGACCAGGTGACTTTGTTAATGTGCTACCTATCTGGGCTGTTCGTGCCTTCTGTATTAATGTCAAAGGAGGGCAATTTCCATGCCCATCCAGACATGGGCTGATCTGCACGCTATTGCCACTGACCTGATGGGATACACTGGGTTAAGATCACGTTAGAAACTTGACCAACAGCACCGCTTCACTTCCCTTAGGAAATGGCAGATTTATTGAACTATAACACAAGCTCTGGACTGTCAGGAGCTTTACGAGTGTCTTGTTTGCAAGAAGCTGAGGATCCCTGTCCTCTAAGCAGTACTCCAAGTCATCCAATCCTGAGAAATTAAAAACATTTTGATTTCCTAAAAAAACACCACTAATGATAAATTTCGTTTCAGCTGAAGAATTGTGCAATTTCCCCAAAATCTTGGAAGCAGGGACTGACTTATACAACCCCCCGGTGTGTCAGTGATTTGAAAGACCCCTGCCAGCTAAGGCAAGGCCAAAGATTTCAGTGTTACTTGCTTGGAGTATCTCCATTTTGAAATGTCTAGCCTGAAGTCCAGTAAGCCTTGTCCTTGTAAGCACCAAGTGACCATGGCTCAGGCTGAGGCCGCGAGGAGCAGAAGGCAGCCATTGGTTTCAAAAATTTGGGTGTAGGCAGCTCAAACTGGCTTCTCAGAAACAGGCATTTCTAAAACCACTTTTGAAAATCCAGAACTCTTCATATGGGGAAATCAAAGGCTGAGCCCGTGGGACCTGAAGCCATCTCCACTGAATCCAACCAGAATTGCACAATGATATGAATTTATTTTTTAAGGCTGGATGCTCATCTGGGTTGGGTCAATATCAGTTTGCACTATCATCTGGGGATCTAGTACTCTACCATTACCCATTGCCTCTTTCCACTCTGACACAAATTTTTCCTGGGAGCGCAAGGGGATTAACTACCTTGGGGTTTCTAAGGGCCGGAGCTGACTGAACATTCCTTGTGGCACTGAGTTGTATGGGAATTTAGCAAACCTCTCTTCTCAGGCAGCAGACCCCTCGTCTCAAGAAATCTTCCGATTAAACTGTCAAGCTCTGGGACGTGCAGCTAAAGAGAACAACAGAGTTTGAAAGAACATTTGAAGAAATATTTTTGATAATTCCCAGTGCAGCCAGGATGATGACACACATTCTGGTCCTAGCAAACTCGCCTGGCAGGCAGCTAGGGCTTTATATGTAAATATAAACATTTATTTACATATTTCCTAACATCTGTTTTGAATTTGTTTTCCCTTTGGTTCTATTTAAAGTATGTCTTGTCCTATTATCTCTGAGGCTGAAATTTGGAGGGGTCTGTTAATAAATTCTATCAATCACTGCAGAGCCACAAGACAAACTCTCCTTCCTCCCCGGCTTTTCAGCCAGTTCCTCCACAGCTGTTCCTTGCTTGTATTTCTAAGTGCAATAGTATCTTCCCAGCCTATGAAAGGAGCACAGTTTTCTAAGTGGATTCCTGCTGGGTAGGGTATAATCTCACCACCAGCTTCCAGGGATTTATATTCCGTTGGTCTAACCCATTTGTCCTGGCAGCCCAGCTTTTTAATTGTTCCTCGGTATGGTGCCTCTTTCAGAAAGCGCCTTGCTATTACCTCAAGGTCCCATCCACAGTTTCTGCATCCAGGAAGAAAAGTTACCTGCTGCAAGGCACCAGAGCTGGAGCCACTGCTGCAGAAGACGACTGTGCCTTTGGCCGGCAATCCAAACAGCCTCCAAAGCAGAGGTGATGCCACGGCCAGGGTTAGCACTGCAAAAGCATCTTGTGAGCAAAGTTCAACCTGCTGTCCTGACAGGGTATTATGCAGTCTATGGAGCAAAACTAAACAGGATAGTGAACGAGATTTGGACTATCTGAGAGAGTGAGGGACATCCTATCTGTTAAATAAATAGGATAAGGTGAGTGGGGAAAGGGCAAAAAGAAAACGTCAAGGCAGGTTGATGCCAACATTTCCATGTGGTCTCTGACAGCAAAGGCTTCAGTGCTGGGTGCGCATTGTGAGAAAGCTCAAGACTGAGTTTTCAGAGGTGCTCAGTGTCAAAAAAACCTGACAGGTCAAAACAGCAGTAGAGCTGCTTTGCTGAATGAAGAAGTAGGGTGATGTCCTGACCTGCAAGTGCACCTGTGGCCAACACCCACAGCTGATTTCCTTATTTTGATGGCAGTCGGCTATCTAATCCCTTCATGGTCCTGGGCCTGGTGCGCTTCTTCCCAGTGTGAGCTCTAAGCCCAGCACATGAGTTGGGACGAGGAGTCTTCTGGTGATGCATAAAATTGCCCTGTAAAATGCTTTTCCAATGAACAATTAAGCATCAGTGCAAATACATATAATGTCCTTAAAAGTGCAGAGTTCTGTATGGCCAGATGATACGCAAATCAAAGGGTTTTCTGCACTGATGAAATTCCAGGAAATATGGGGCAGGGGGGAAAGGGCTAGAGAGAGATAGCCAGAAACAAAACGCTCAGATCATTTATCCAAAAAAGTTGCTTCTCCAGCAAATTACTCAGTCTTTTATGAGAAAGATGTCTTGGTTTAGCAAGGAGGAAAAGACAGCTCCACCAGAAAATAATAAAAAAAAAAGCCCTAGTTGAATACTAAATACCATTAATCCAGGGGAAACACGACTTGTTCTCTTCTGTGGTAAAACTTTCAGCTGAAACCCTGAAACCAGTAACCCTCAGACAGGTACTGGAGAGCTGGGCTGATGCTAGCAAACACCGGAGTTTCTATTGGCTCAACAAAAGCATTCCTGCAGCTTTGTCTCCAGAAGCATCTCATTAAAATGAGATGTGAATCACCGACATAAACACTTAACTAAACTAATAAGCTTCTCGTATACACCAAATTTACATAAGTATTGGACTTCTCCCTTCATTGGACTGGTTATGACTTACCCTGTAGCTATAACTGAGGCTCTGGTGTCGCAAAGTTTATTATTACACATGCTTATGGAATCACTAGCAAATTTATCTGTTAAATACATTTGTCTGCAGTAACTAAAAATGCCACCTCTTCACCTCAATTTAGCGCCTTATTTTCACAGTCCCTGGAGTCTCTAAATGGAGACCAGTCTCTTCTGTGAGAAGAGAGACAACTACAAATCAAATGCAAACGTCTATGGCTAGAAATTGTGCTGTATCACTTCGCTCTGAATTTCGCTTCTCTTGCCAGCCCTACGGGGTGGCTGTGGGCACCACCTCAGAGGCTGTGACAGCACTGGAAGAGAGCTGCCTCCTGCTGTGTCGGCACAAGTCCTCTCCCTCTGCACCAGTGACTTGGGGCTGGTGAGCTTTGAGGACCAGCGTCAGGCTCTCCTGCAAGTTTTTGTGCTGGCCTCCAAGCGCTCTACTGATAGGTGTCAGCGCTGCTCAGCATCAGGCAGCACCGCTCACGTGAGCTGGCCCCTGGACTTCAGCAAGCCTACCGCAGAAGTGAGAGGGATCCCTGACGTTATCACATTAGGCACATGCGCAGGCTTTGCAGGATCAGAAATTGAGATTTTTGACTTTTAAAGGAAGGGTTATAATGGACAAGACTATTTGTGGCTGTATAAAAAAAAAACACTACTGCTTTTGTCACTCAGCTGTGTAGCTCCCAGGGCTCCTGTCTTGCTTCCTTGCTCCCACCTTGCCCAATCCATAAAACTTCAACAATTCCTGAGAAACATTGGAATACCTGTGGAGCAAGCATGAAAGAAGACCTGGTCTGGCTACAGACTTACTATGTAACTTCAGCTAAGGCATATCACGGTACACTTATCTGCTTTAATAAATAGGAAAATTAGACGCCCACCTCCCCACCCCACCTCAGAAGTGTGCGCTCTCAGAGCTGTACAAACATGTACGTAATTACTTCTTAGTGCTTGCCACATACACGCACCATACCCAGCCATCCAGGACTTTCTTTCTAAAAGTCATTATTTTTAAAACAAAACAAATGGTTTGCCCTCAACTTCACTTTTTTCCTAGTGTGTTAAAAAAAAAAGTTGTTTCATAATTGCTATTACAGAAGATACTTGCATTACATTTTCCACCACCCAGCACCCACACAGTTAGACCTTATTCACATCAGGTACAAGAACACGTGTGCTGACTTCGAATATATACAATTTTTGACTCAATTAGCATACAGCAGCTAATCATTCCCTTTGTAATGTATTAACAGCTGTTTGCCTTTCTGCATCATTGGCTTTTTCCCTTTATTCCCATTGGTTTTTAAGTGGTCATAATGAATAAATCTAGCACCTATAGCCATGGCTTCTTGCTTTAAAAAGCTCAAGAGAGAGAAAATTAATTAGAAAAACGAAAGCCTTTTTTGCATGATATCCAAACCTTGGATCCTAATCCAAACCGCCGGTAATTTAAAAAGCAGAATATACACCACAGGTATCTTGGCTGGCTGCACCAAGGGTGAAGTTTAATGGTGTCTTGCTCAGAGCCAGCATTAGGACATTGGCAACCATTTCCTTTATTTTAACAAGTCCCCAGCACACACAGCATACCTAACACCCAGTTTTCCTTATGATGCCCACCCGTTTTCCAAGAAAAACTGTATCTGAAGTCTTCTGGTTATCAAGGGCACTCCAAAAAAATGAAAACTGACTCCCTTTTTCCCTCTCATCAGCTGATTATGTTGGCTGCTCAAAGCCATCTGACTGAAATAATCCCACAGTTGACACCAGCAGATGGCCACCAGTCTTTTTTTCCCAAATAACCCCGAAATTATACCAACAGGAACATTAACATTGTCAATAAACTGTCCCTCTCCCCGCCAGAGGAGAGGGACAGCCAGCCTGGTCAGCCAGCCTGCTCTGGCTCACCTGCAGCACACCTGGCCCACAAACCTCATTCAGCTCCAGCAGAGAAACCCCAGCCAGCTATTCTTCTCCACCAAACACTTCTATAGCTGAAAGCTTTGGGTGTTATGCAGTGCCAAATGCTTCATAGCACAGGAGTCTCTGTGGCCACCCACATTATATTCAAACGCACAAACAAGCCAAGAAGCTTTGCATAAACAACTTGGTACAATGTGCTGAGATGCTGCTGTATTTCTGCATGACAAGTTCATTACCATTTGGCCTCGGCTTATGCTGATGTACAGTGAAAAAGAAAAGGGAGAGAGAGAGACTCTTCACAGTTACATTAATTTCATTTTATTTAATAAAAAACAGTATCAGATTAAAAATACAAACACTTTGGGTGATTATCCAGCGTTTTCCCCTGTGTGCCTCGTAGAGCTCAAACCAACCAAGGATTGGGAGAAAAAACAAAAAACCAAAAAATAACACCAAACAATTTTGGCCGGAGCTGTAAAATAATGTTGCACCAATTAAATTACACCAAATATATTATTATACCTTTGAAATGGCTTTCAGACCAATAAATAAAAAAAAAGACAAATTCAAATAAAAAAGTCAACTTTGTATTACAAAAAAATTAAATAAAAATCACAACACTAATAATAACAATGTGCAGTCAAGTTTTTTTTTTTTCTTCTCTTCTAGGAATGGTAACATGCCAGTAAACATGTAACATGCCAGTAACATGCCAGTAAATCCCTACATAACATTTCCAGTTTGGCAGCAAGCAGTCACTCACTCATTCACATTTGTACACAAGGAAGCAGGCCTGGGCAAAAGCCTCGGGAGATATGAGCCTTTGGGGTGCTCCTCACTTCCCTGCCACGGCCGGCTGAGTTCCCTTCCCTTCGTCCTGAAACCTCTATAAATCCATTCAAGGTTTAGTGCCAGATCTGCAGGGAAGGTGTCAATCAGCGTAACCCCAGCAAAGTGATGGTCCATCATGTCAATGGGACAGCGCTGATTTACCCCAGCTGAGGATCTGGCTCTTATGCTCCGGGGCACGAGTTAAAAGCCGTGGCTGCAACACACATCCTTGTTTCAGAAAGGCCATGGAGCCTATGTTGAGTTGGTTTAAAATGCACCACAGCAAACTTGTTAACTCAATACACTGCAAAACGGGGTGTTGATTTTGGATGAGCTAAAAGAGCACATGCACGGCCTGTGAGAAGATGGGACATCCGAATATCATACAGAGAGGTACACATCTGTAGAGAAATGACCTGCAGTTGCCCTTCCTGAGCAAATGGACAGTGAGCCAAATTTCACTTGACCACCTGAGAGCACACATCTCTCGTAGATTTCATGGTATTGATGCCGTTTACTCCAGGGCCAAGTTTGGTCCAGTGTTTCACGATAAGAAAAGGTTCTCCACAGAGTCAGATTAACTGGTTTAGGAAATTCAAGTTCATTCATCTTTATGCTAGGCAGCCCAGTTGATTTTTAGGAGGAACCGGCAGACTTAAGTACCATGATACACCAAATAAGGAATCTGCAAGTGAAATAGCTCCCTGCCCCAGACGCCAACAATTTATGGGGTTATCGCCAATTCCCAGGGAATCCCCAGAGGAACTCCATTCCATTTCTGCATGATCTCTAGGATTTTGGACACAGTGGGCCACATTCTGCTTTCAGTTCCAGTTACAGGGTAGGAGTGAGAACAGAGCTTGCTCCATGCTCCTCTGCTCTGGGTATGCATGTAGATATAGGTTTTGCAGCTGTGGATCATATGACATCATAGGCTGAAACCTTCCACTTACTCGCACCAGTGCACCTCCAAGAAAGCCAGGGGCTATGTGCTCATGGAAATGAGACTGAAATGGGCCTTAAGATTCCAGTTTGCCCAGGCCTGTCAAACACACAGTGCCTTTCTGACATAGGCTTACATTCAGGTAATCCAGTAGACCCATGTGGTACCTTTATGGGAGTTGAAGCCTTCAGTCTGGATAGTTAGATATGTCTGAGAACACAAACACATATCCTTCTCGTTTTTTTTCAAACTGGTATCATTGCACACACAGTACCAGCTACACTATATAGAGAGAGGCCCGCAATTTTATGCTAACTCTGTTATCAAATCTACCATTATCATCGCTCAATTCTTTCTGCTCCATTACTACCTACCTAGAAACACTTCATTTGGAGAAAGGCATCTTCCCACTAACTTTCTGACCTCTATCCATTTCCTACATGCTACCACCTCTTCCTTACCTAACATTCTGGTCACAAACTACCTGTCACGCTCAAATACTACAAGCTAACAGCAAGGTGGCACCATTTGCTGACAGCGACTGAACTCTAGATTGGAGGGTCAGTTAACCCTTGAGACCCTTTGTTAGATCCATCTTTGTCTGGGCATTCATCTGGCTGGCCATTTTGAGAGAGTCACAAATTGAACACACAGGTTGAAACGCCTTAAAAGGTCATTTAGCTGCTGACAACATCCATTCCTTCCAGTTCTCGTTACCGTTTCTGTGACTCTGTTTTTACTGGTAGGAGCAGTAGTCGGAAACAATTTTAGGGCCTCCTGCTCACTGAAGAGCAACGGCTGTGGGAGGGGCCAGATCTGAATGCCTGCTCCACCGCTTGTCCACATACACCTCGTGAGGTTATTCTGGGGTGAGTCTCTCAAATTATCTGTCCCAGAATGCCTTCAGAATCTCTCAGGTCACCCTGGTGGAAGGGACCATGGTGACCACCTAGCCTGCCCTCCCGCATAATGCAAGCCAAAGATTCCCAATGTGCAATGACTGTATCCAGATGAATAACTTCGGGGGAAATAAAGGCTCTCTTTCTAAAAGACATCCAAATTTGACTTAAAGAATTCAGCTCATGTCTTGTTAAAGTTAATCTAATATTAATTACAAACCTCTCGAAACGTGTCCCTCACTTCCAGTTTTAATTCTGCCTAGCTTTGACTTCGAGTCATCAAATCTTGATGCTTTTGTCTGCTAGATCCTGATGTGCTTTCATCACGTATACAAAGACCAAAGGTTTTTCTCTGGTCAGGTAGGTAATATTTTGAGGACACAAAATTAGAGAAGTGTGAGATGGCTTTGTGGCTACTTTACTAGGAGTTCAGCTAAGTAGGTACAGTCAGCTCCTTTGAAGCAAAACCTACCATTGTCAGCAAATCAGTGACCTGGCTTACTCCATCATAAAGGTACACAGAAAAACTCCCTTCCCTCCCTTTCCATCTTCCCGCTGCTAGTTGAGCTTGTTGCAGATCTCTAGGGCTTTCTTGTAGACCTGAGTCACATCATCCATGTCTGTGAGAAGGGAAAAACTGCTGTCCCCCAGACGGTTGCGATAACGCTTTAGATACTGTGGCCGTGGGCGGTTCTGAAGTCCTTCGAAGTCTTGGATCTGGAGGAAATTTTCAGCAGAGACACAGCTCCGTATCCTCTGTCTGTTTGGCCTGTTCTCTTGCAAATCCAGCAAATCAAAGGAGTCACTGGACAAAATACTGTCATCACTAATCACACTGGAAGGGCGACTGTAACTTCGAGGTAATGCATCCCCAGGCAGGACCACTTCTTCCATGGCCTCCAGCGTTGGTGTGTCAGGGCTGATCAAAGCAGATTCAGTGCTGCTGGTAGAATACTTGCTGTTATGTTTCAAGATGCCCTTACGCCTGCAGGAATGGCTGTAAGACCCATTTCTGGATGGCTCTGTGACCTCTGGAGAAGTGTCACTGTTTACTGTCTCATCATTATTGTCCAAGAGTTCAGAAGATTCGCTTCGTTCTGGAGAGGAGTAATAGCCGGACTCCCTCTGCTGAGTCTTCTTTAAGATTCCTTTTTTTGGCATTAGTGAAGACTGCTTAGTGCCATATTTGCCCGCTACCTCTCCCTCCACAACACTTTTAATGGCTACACCAGTCCTACACAACTCTTGCTCCAGCTTAAAAGCAGAGGGTAACACTGGGCTGACCACTCCTTCAATGAAACCTGCACTGTGAGATCGATGTTCACTGTTGCTCCTTTTTTTCAGGATGCCTTTGGGTCTCTTGGAGGTGGGTTTGGATGCATTTTCAGCTCCTCCTTCCTGGATGGACTGTGCAATGTCATTTTCCTTTTTTGATTTTTTCAGAGACCTTTGTCTCTCTAATGTGACTTCAGGACCTTTGGGCTTAGAAAGGCACTTCATTTTGGTATCAGTCTCTGGCTGGAGGCCAGTAGAACGGTGATGCCAATCAATGAACCTTGCCAGTAATGGGGACTCAGAGTCCCTCATGGCATCACAGTCACAAACACTGCTCTTGTAGCCCCAGTTAACCCACCAGTGGTTGGCAATGTCTTCAATGGTTGCTCGGCGTTCGGGGTTCACCATCAGCATCCATCTGATAAGACCACGAGCATCTATGGACAAAGAATGGAATATAAAATATTCAGAATATGGGCATTCTTATTTTTGTCAGTTTAAAATGGAAGTGTGAAGCCAGTCAAATGAGCCAAAACAATGCTTCTTACAACAGGAGAAGTGAAAGGGGGCAAGGCTTTGGCCATCAGTCAATGTTGGAAAATGCATGAGTACTACTTCTTATCAGAAGAATAGGATTCTCCCTGGGAAATGTACACTGGGTTATCAAAGAAATTAGTATTTGTACTGTATTAGTCAGTGAATAGTTCCATATTACTGAAGGAAGTCACCAACCTATCAACTCTAATAATTAAAAAACTTAGAGGAAAACAAAGGTGAATTGGGATATTTTAAATGATCTACACATTATTGCTTTTCTATTTACTTTTCCATAAACAGTGTAGTCTTCTGTATATTTTAAAGGTATAGTTTCATAAAGAGAGCAAGAAGGCAGAAAATTGAAAGGGGTGGCAAACAAATGATACTAGATAAATATTCATTTAAATATAGTATATACGTAGATGTTTAAGGCTGGAAGGAGTCATTATAATCAATGACCTGGACTTAGTTGATGCTTTTCTGTCAGGTGACTGCTTAATGTATTATCCTCTAAGTAGAAGTAAATGCAAACATAGTGGCATTAATTCAGATTTTGGCCTGCCTTCTTGGATAAGAGACTGTGTCGCTCTGACCATTCATCTTCTCTCTGCTTGTGATATACCACAGCATAGTTAGAGGACTGATCTGTACCAGTATGTTGTATCGGTTTACAGCTTGTCTGAACAATTCCACTTGCAATAGCTAACAGACCTTCCACTGTCATAGATCTAGTTAAAAGAGCCCGTTATAGCTTCCCAAAGGCAATAAAATCTATCTATCTGCTACAAAACTTTAATTTCAAAAGGGCTTTTGGTAAATGCTGTACCCAGATGGGAATTGATAGCAGATGAAGTCAGTAGGGGAATGAGGTATTTTTTTTTCTTCACCATTCTAATATGACATGTTCCAAAACATGTTGGAAGGGGCTGGGCAAACCCTCCATTCTGAACTCCTGTCAGCTCAGTACATTGCCCTCACTCCTTTTTTATACCTGAGGTCTGTGTTGGCTCACGATATTCTCCACTGCTGATCTGCCTGATGAGATTTTTGTGATCGAAGCCATCAAAGGGCATCGTTCCATAAACCAGAGTGTAAAGCAATACACCAAGGGCCCAGCTGTCAACCTGAAATACACAGACAATGCGTGTGAAGCCCAGGAAAGCTGACCCCCACCCTTCTCCCTGCCATTAGCACCACAAGAGCAGCATCACGTCCAGCTGCGCCTACTGATGGGCAAACCGGTATCTAACATCTGACTAACCACAAATGAAAGCAAACAAAGGCAGCTTGAGAACTTCCAATATGGGAAAGACCCAAGCAGACCCACATGTGCAATAACACTAGCATTAAGACTAACCCTCAAGAACATGATCATCAAAGACATCCCCATACCACCACAGAAAAACTGACCCTTCTTACCTCTGGGCCTCTGTAAGGTCGTCCATTAACTATTTCAGGGGAAGCATACAGTGGGCTTCCGCAAAAGGTCTGCAGAAACTTGTCTTTGTGATAAAGGTTGGAGAGTCCAAAATCAGCAATCTGCAAATAGAATTGCACAAGGCATCTGTAATATTAACAATATCTTAATGCAACAGAAAATCATTTATCAGGAAAGACTTAGCTATATTTGACCCTGCTGTAGGGCAGGGATCTCGACATGGATAATCTCTCAAGTTCCCTGGCCAACCCACTACTCTATGATTTTTTGACTTTTCTCTCTCAAGATCCTCCAGAGAAGGATAAGGGTCCCCAGGTTAAAACCTCCAGATTAGGAACAAGGATGCTTTGGTTCCATTCACAGACAGGTCACTGACTGACTGCACAACCATCAGTCAGTAATTTTATCCTGGATGAATTGCATATGCTTGCAAAGACAATCTCATACTGGGAGGCACTGGGCCTGCTGTCCACTGATTGCTTTTCATCTTGTATATTCATTAATACCAAAGGAAAGCAAGCAGAAAGTACTACTGTTCTTATCGCACACATGCAAGACGAAAGCCAAGACCTTTAAATCCAACAGGAGGAGTGAGGCAGGAGTGTCACAGGAAACTAAGCATTACAGAAGAACGTGATTTTTGAAATCATCTGGAACTTAGCTATGCTTGAAGGAGGGGGAAAGTGAGGTACTCGCTAACTCTTCCGAATTCAGGGACTCCGGCTGAGGAATCTGAGCTGTTAAGCACACGAGATGTCTATCATGAGATAATAAACACAAGTCTGGTTCCTAACTGGAAACAAAGGGCCCAAATCCGTCTTTCCCAACACAAACAAAACTTCCCTTGAGACTGTTGGGAATTTTGCCCATGTAGGAATTGTGGGAGCAGGTCCAAATATTTTGTTTACTTCAATTCTCTGTTTTTGTTCTTACAAAACAAAGGCTGAGGATAGCAACACTAAATACTCCCACAACCTTTGCATTTCCTTTGTTTCTCTAGCACAAGGCAACACATCTCATTTTTTATCTCGTTTAAAACCCAAATGTTTCTGTTTCCCAGAGATAGTTTTATTACTGCCCACTATCGACATAAGGCGTACATAAAAGACATAAAGCACAGGCATAAAAAAGGTATTATAGCTGTAAGAGACAGGAGTTCTCTCTGGGTTTTCTTCACCTTATTTGAGTCTTTTCTACCAGAAAGAAATTAAATCCAAGGAATTTTCACAAGAGAAGATTCAAGAAAACACGAAGTGAACGGAAAAGGGTTTACCAGCAGCATCATTCACTCCTGGCTTTCTAAAATACGTATCATCAGTGCCTCTAATACCTGTTTAATTGCAATGTCTAGTGAATTCCTGGGAGACATACAGTCTTTGTCTCTACTATCTAAACTCCTACAGCTATACCTAAAAATGTCACAGTTGAGACCAAAATGAACAAAGTTGGTGAAGTATGGACAGAAGTTCCCAATTTTCTTTCTTTACTCCAAAACAGAAATACTTATATACACTTTATAAATAGATATAGATATAGATATAGATATAGATACAGATATAGATATACAGATATAGATACTTTCATGTTAGAAATATAAACTTTTTTTTAAAATACCATTTTCACAAAATTTTTAAAGTCACAGAACAAATACGAGATTTCACGCTTCACCCTCTCCTATTTTGATGTTCTGCTTGTGCAGGTGTTCCACTGACAATTTGGACTCATAATATCCTGCTCAAAGAGCAGCTGATTCCTATTCATTAATGTTAATTCATCTCACCATGTCCATTCATAGTTTGAATTCACTCAGTCCCTTAAACAGCATGTTATCAACCCACAGCAGAAAATTCAACCCTTAAATAAATGTGGTTTGTAAAATCTTCACTGTGTAGCTGGAATGTCATTGAAAACAGCTGGTGTACAATTGCAGTCTGCAAACATATTCTCATGGCTCAGATTGCACTTAATTGCCCTAAATTCCACTTTCTTATCAAGTCACCCTGCCTGGCTTGCAGGAAGTTGGTTTTAAGCCTTATGAAGTGTGCCCTGTCAATCAGGGGAAGAATGGGATCATTTCAGTGTTAAAAATTCGTGCTGGTCGTTGAGTTTTATTTTAGTTCAGGATGCAGCTAAGACAAGGACAAACACTGCACAGTGTGATTCCTTAAGAAAATACATTCCCTTAACACCATGGAATGTATAAAATGCATGTGGATGTGCATGAATATATATATAGGGATACACATACCATTGTTCACACTAAGAAACTCTCAGACTTGGGCATTCATGTTTTCATTTTGACCATTCAGGAAAAGAATATTTATGTTACAGTCCACTCCCATACTCACAGACTGATGTTTATCAGCTTTTCCCATTAAAACTGTCATGCCCCCCAAAACAAGATTAATAGAAGCCAACATTACTTCATGTTCTTGGCACTTAAATGGAACTAAGGCATCAAGTCAAAAAAACTTCCTAAATTGGGAGGAGCAGGGAAGTGGACTTTTTTCCCCCTCGCTTCAGGAGGTGTATGTTTCATATTTACTCTTAGCTATGATAAACCAGATGTAATTTATTGTTTAAGTGTGGACTATAAATTCCATGAAGTTCACACTCATGGAAATTGTCAGTTTTATCCCACTTAAGAATCTGTCTCTTTGTATGTAGACAGAGAAATAATTAGGTCTCTTAAAGCAAATGAAACGTATGTGCAGTCGGTGAGACTTCCAGCAAGGTAAATCCCCATTACATATACTTACTCTGTATATATGAAACCCTCATGGGTTTTTAGTGGTTAGTCTGATTGGTGTCCCCTTACCAGCCCAAGAGAAAGCGCAGTTAGTAGGATTATGTTGCTATTATACTTGCATTTTTCTCTCCTTCTATCACTTTGGGGTTGATCATACAGTCTACATCAACCTCTGCTAGACATCTCTTTAGGTGCAATTCCCAGCCCGGAAGCCGCCACAGCCCTTCTGTGAACAAGGAGGCCGCCTCCATCGTGCCAGGCGGCATGACAGAGGTGTCCCTGGGGGTAGGCTGTGGCATGGGGCAGGGACACAGTATTTGGATAGGCCAGCAAGAGGCACTAATTCCCTGGCTGCCGCACGGGGCAGCAGTTTCTCTCCACCTCCCTGCATGCAGTTTTGGGGATTTAGGCACTGGGGAGAGCTGCAGTGCTTGGGGACGTCTGGTCCTCATCAGGCCAAACTGCAGGAGCTATGGGCGAATGGAGGCAGCTACATCCTCGCCCCGCTTCTATTTCTTCTAGTAAATTCCTACCTACAATGAACCAGAAACTAGCATCCTCAGTCCTTTTAAAACTAATGAAGAGAAGAAGGCACCACCAGAAGGCTTTTTGTAAGACCACCAAATGCAGATGCCTAAAGCCATCGTGAATCTCTTCCCACAAAGGGCTAACTCACCAACTCAGGGCAGCTCTTTCGGTGCTTTGGGGCTGCCTTAGCCCTGCTGTCTGTCTGACCCTGCCCACCTCCATTTGTGTTAGGATTATTGGCCTGGTTTTAGCTGGGATAGAGTTAATTTTCTTCCTAGTAGCTGGTACAGTGCTGTGTTTTGGATTTAGTGTGAGAATAATGTTGATATTTTTTAGTTGTGAGCTTTTAGTTGTTGCTAAGTAGCACTTATCCTAAGTTAAGGATTTTTGAGTTTCCCATGCTCTGCCAGCAAGCAGGTGTACAAGAAGCTGGGAGGGAGCATAGCCAGGACAGCTGACCCGAACTAGCCAAAAGGATATTCCATACCATAGAATGTCATGCTCAGTATATAAACGGGGGGGAGTTGGCTGGGAGGGGCAGATTGCTGCTCGGGCATGAGTCAGCGGGTGGCGAGCAATTGCATTGTGCATCACTTGTATTTTCTTGGCGTTTATTTCTCTCTTTTTTTTGTTATATTCCTTTTCATTACTATTATTATTTTTTTTTTATTATTAGTTAGCATTATATTTTATTTTACTTTAGTTATTAAACTGCTCCTATCTTAACCCACGAGTTTTACTTTTTTTCCCTGATCCTCCTCCCTGTACCACAGGGAGTGGGGAGCGGCTGCGTGGTGCTTAGTTGCTGGCTGGGGTTAAACCACGACAATTATGAACGATGATATCCTCTTGATGGGATGAAAATGCCAGCGAGAGGCTGCTCTGCCACTGCGTGGCGGGGCCAGCAGCTGTACCCACCCCCGGGAACCCTGGTCAAGCAGAGGGGGCAGCTCCGAGTTACCTAGAGCTGGAGGGTGCCAAGTCACCAAGTGCAGGCAGCTGAAAGGAGAACAGAGTAAATTTTAAGATGAACTTGCTGTTAGCAGCTGGCACATGAATGTGAGGAAGGAGAGGCTTGTACATGCTGCAGAAACCCTAATTTCATTGCCACTTTATTTCTTTAAACAACTTGGCACCATGAACAAGGTAAGAAAGCAAGTAACGCTCTTCTGCCCTGGGAGGCTGCAGTGTCTTGGTAAGGTTTAGCTCTAGGATTGTGCCCCACTATTGACCTCCACAGACAGGCTAGGTCCCAGGAGAAAGATTCACACTTGGGCTTTCTGCTAGATAGTTGGGTGCGTATCTGGGGAGCAAGGCAAGGTACTGTTTGATTAATTGGCTGGATTAAGTCCTTGTACCCCATAGATCTGCATGCATGTTCAGTCTCACAAGTGTTTAAAACTCATTTTATTCACTTGTGTTTGCTGCATTTAGGGGTTTTGAGTAATAGTTTGCAGGAAATATTACCGCATACATCAAGTCCCCAAAAAACATAATTATATACCACAGATCAGATTACTCTCTTCCCCTCATCACCCTCCACCTCTGGCCTGTGGACCTGCAGAACTCCTCAAAACATGTAATTTTTTGCCAGCTTCCAGACACTGGTGTTTTGTAGTTGCTGTATTCCAACACATGACTCCATTTCCAGAGACTTCTATTCGCTACTGTAACTCCTAAAAAAAAGCTGATTATGTCTCCATACACTGCTTCATGACCTTCATTTAATTAGCTAAAATTTAAGAATGGTTTCCAAGTTAGTGTAGTATCATGTAAAATGGCTTGGGGCCCTTTTAGGTTGGAGAATAATTTCTAATGGATTACTTGTCCTCTTTATTTCCTGTCCTAAAAGTATTGCTTAAGTTGCTATACATGGATCTATTTTTACAATATCTTATTTTTTCTTCACACTACTATGACATGTTTGTGTATATCATAATGTATAGATCACTGGCTTCTTCAGAAACATGTATTTAATTGTACATTGCACCCAAGAACAAAGGGATTCCTTTCATTTTCTCATTCTTAAAATCAAACTGCCAATTTTGTAAATCCTTTGTAATCCACTGAATGAAATATAAATACTGGGAAAGTACAGATAAGTCTATCACTCCATTTCTAGAAAATGCCTTCCACTGACTATTTGAAGCCATCGGTCAATACCAAACCCCAAACTGCATATTTCTTTTTTCTGCCTGAATAAACCATATATAAATACTTTCAGAATGAGGATCTGATAAATTTACTCCTAATAAATAATTTATAGCTCCATATGTGTTTCCTTGCCAACGGTTACTGTTTAGTGAAACAAAGAAAAAGTGGGAAGTAAAATTCTGTGCAAGTAACATAGAAACCACAGTAACATACTCAAAGCTTCAGCATCAGGGCAACAGTGGCAGTGTGCTCAACATCAAGTATTCAAAGCTGATCTTAGTCACGAGGTGTTAAAAAAAGAGAGCAGGGAGAAAAAGGAAAACAATACAAAAATTAATCTCTTGAAGTAATCCAAACTCAAACATTATTGATAGCAAGACGTATGAAATACCAACTGCTTCCCAAGTTCGGTCTATTTTTTAGCTTCATGAGACCCTTTGCAGAAGCAGTTACCAGGGGACAGCAACGGAGCTTGCAGCCGCCTACCCACGCCGAGGCAGCCTTGCCTGCTCAGAGGCGTGCCTTACGGTTTGCAGAGAAGTAACTGAGGAAAGTCTGGAAATATGCAAAATACCTACACGGCAGCTTAAACACAACGCAGTTCAGGAAAGGGAAGCCTTCAAGAAAAAGATGTCCAAATGATTGGAAGGGATGTGGGGAGTTGTGGCTACCCGAATTTCTTCCACAGCAGTGCCACTGGGTATGGCAGCTGAAATGCATCTGTGGTTCTGAAGCTCCTGGGTCAGCTCCATGGTCTGGACTCGAACACAAAGCTACCCGTGCCTGCCCCATCCTCCCGCTCTCCCCGCAGGATGATTAGACTCCCATAAAGAAGAGAGGAGAGGGAGCGGAGCCTCCTGACAAAGCGCAGCTCCCTGGAGGCTTGGGGAAGTGATTGGTTTTGCATATGAGGACCACAGTGCAGAGACGCAGGCCACCGCAGCTAGCAAATTCCCCAAATTCCTCTTTTCTCTCAAGAATTCTCTGATTAGCTGGGAAGATAGTTTGGCATGTAATGCGGAAAGAAAGGTCATCCTGCCTGCGGAAGCCTGTTTCGTATACAATGTCCTAGAAAGGCTACTTTTTGTTTTCAGTGCTGCTGAGAACAGCTTGGGCTGCTGCAGCCAGTGTCCCTGTAGGAACAGGAGTGGGGAGGTTTGCTCTAACACTGGATGTTAACAGCAAAACGTCCAAGTATTGCACTGGATGGGCCTTCTGTAAAAGACTATTTTTAGAAACCACATATTTATGTGCCTTTAATCCACTAGTTGATCCAAGTTAGCTTATGTCATCAGCATTACACAGATGGCAGCTACCATATGTTACTTTCCATTTCCATTGCACATCAGCTTAAAACGAAGACAATCTCTCCAGCGTGAAGCGCAGAAGGCAGTGCGTGCATCCCCATGGCTTTCAGTGAAGACAAAATGAAGATCCAGGGTATTTAGATATTTGCCTATGCAGGGAGCTCCTCGATTACTTTGTTAATTAAGCAAGGATGCCCCAGCATAAGTAGAAACTCTTCGGCATCCCTCCCTCTGTTTGTTTGCCCATAGATGAGCGCACCCAGCCACCCTCACATCCAGCTACCCAGGGAGGACCAAAGTTGGAAGTGAAACAGGTTCAGCCACCTGGAAAATACACTTATCTCTGCATTATTTATCTCTGTGCTCCAGCTATTAGGAAAAAAAGAAGAAGGGAAAAAAGTTCATTCCCATGCTTTCACTGGGGAGAAATGACATGGAAATGACATCACTGACATCACTATCCAAAGTATACGTTTGTGTCTGGAGTTCCAAGGCCATTTCCTAATGAAGCACATGTGCTTTACTAGGTTTATTTTGAAACTCTATTTGCTTATTTTCCAGCCATGATCAAAAGGACATTCAGAGTGTTCTGTAGGAGGCACTTGAACCCTGTAGACCAGGAGAGTTTTTTCCTAGCCCCAGCAGCAGCCAGCAATAATATCATTTGTACAATAAACCCGACTGCACGAAATGCTCTGCTGTTTCCTACCAGTAAATAGATACTGCTTTGGGAATCATGGCCCTTGGGTGGCAGGACAGGGCCTTCTCCCCCAAATTATGCAAAGCTTCATTTAGCACGTATGACTGGTCACCAGTGGTGCTCTTTCCCCAACCTCCAAACCCCTGAGCCTCTTGCCAGATGCTGTTGCTTAGTAGCTGTTGCCATAACACTGGCTCTTCTAATACTTTGGATAAAAATGTTACAAAACATGCAAATCCATTCTGAGAAGCTGAGAAAAAGAATCCTACCTTAATATTAAAATTGTCATCAAGAAGGATGTTTTCCAATTTCAGGTCCCTGTGGACAACACCGTTCTGAAACAAGGAAGAAAAAAATGGGGGAGAACATGAGAAAATATTGGGAAAATTAAAGGTGAGCTGACAGGGTGGTCTTTGCATCTACATTTCAGGGCTGATTTCACTGTCATAACACTCACGGCCCAGTGACTAGTGACAGGCAATGTATTAGTCACTTGGTGTGTGGTTAAGGGAAGAATGACTGGAATCTGTCCTCCCACAAAGCCTCTAAAACAGCAGGGGGGTTGGGGGGGTCGAGGGCTGGGGGGTGTCTTTTCGGAACTTAATTCCAGCCTGGATCCTGCCCCCACTGCGTGAAAGCAATATATTCTTCCCAGGCACCAGAAAACAATATCTGTCAATGACGTTAGTCCTTACAAAAGCCCTTATTCCTCCAATGTGCAGCCACGTGGATCGGGGGAGTTATAATCCTAAAGGACTGTAAATGTTAGGGATGCAAGCGAACAAGCTGGGTTTCGGTCAGAGCCTTCTTTAAAGAAATTTGGGAAAAATTAACTGCACAGGGAAGGACGCTGCAGCTTTTCAGCGCTGTGCAGTGAGGACTTTGAAAACCTCCCTTGTTTATCAGAATTCAAGCGGAGATTAAAGTGTTTAAGAATTCAAATAAAAAATTGTGTTAGCTGCTCATTGCCTTTAGCCTCATGCAAGTTTTGCCTCTATGCAGTTGGTTCATAAGCAGGGATAAAAGGTCCATGATGAGAGCCAGTGAGCTACCTTGGTTTAATTGCTTAAATTGTCATTCTAGTTGGTACCATGATGGATAAAGTCATTAGCAAAGGGTATCTTGCTAGTGCTCTCGCTACATCTGGAAAAGTTACTTTTGCCTATCCAGAATGAGTACATGCTAAAGCTCATACGTGAACACTCGTACCTTTCTCTTGGCTTTTTTCTTTCACATATTTTATCTCCTATTCTGAAGTTGTTCACTTGCATATTCAAATTGCAAACTATCATTCATTTGAATTTATTAATATTAATGTAGTAGAATTTCGATGGGATGCCTTTTCTAGTTAATGTTGTTAATTTTTTTTTTAATGTCAGAAGAATTACTTCCAAAGCAAAAATGCAATGTAGGGCTAATGTAAGGGAGTGGTTGGTATCTGCCATAACACAGGAAAACATCCTTAGTCTTTAAAAACAGTCAGTGAACTACTGTAGCACTTTTAATGAAGATCTCCTGTTGTATTGATATAATCATATGCTGTGATACTTAATAATGAATGCTGTTGCCTCAGACATGCTTTGAAATGTATAAGTCACTAATCAGCCTTCAAATAGCATTTTTTAATATCAAATCCTTTGCTCACCTTGTGGCAGTAATGTACAGCAGAGACTATTTGTCGAAAGAAGTGTCTTGTCTCTCTTTCGCTTAATCGCCGCCTCTCACTGATGTAATCATACAACTCTCCTTTACTTGCATACTCCATGATGATCACAATCTTATCTTTATTTTCAAACACTGCACAGGATAAAAGAAAAGAAAAAACACCACAGTTGATTCAATACCTTTGAAAACTGACACTTTAAAGAGTGAAGAAGACTCAGGATGACCGAACACATCCTATATCATCACTGCAGCCTGGAAAGATGTACTACCAACCCCACTGCAAAAAGCAAGTTCCAAAGCTAAATTTTTCCAGAGGAAGATTACCACATCTCAGACCAAGAGAAGGAAGCTGAGGCTATCTTCACTTCCATATGGCTACAGGAAAGAAGCTCACTGCCTCTATAATATGGGGTCACAGGGTGGCAAAATCAACTTGATCCTAATGAGGTGAGGTGGACACTTGTGCCAGCAACACCTGAATACTAACTCCCGCTCCAACAGGAACGGCCTCTTACCAGTAGACCTCTTGAGGCCAGAGGACAGAAGGAAACAGGAGCTCTCACATCATTTGGAAAGGGTTCACAGAAGGCATAACACACTCTGCCTTCAATGACTGGTTGATACAGGATTGCCATTGGCTTATAATGAGCGTTCGTTGGCCTTCACCTACCATCAAAATCCAACAAGTGAATTGATGCGTGTGTCCTCTTCCAGCCCAACTCTGTGCAACAGCACAGTGGGCATGGACACTTGAGCTAGCAGTGGCTGCAATGTCTCCGGAGCTGTACAGCTCTTGTCAGTATGGCTCTGCACCGTGTCTCATGCACCCAACTCATCCTCAAGCTTACTTATCTCCTGCCTCCACTGCATGTCCCACTGCATACTGTAGATACGTCCTTTGCCACTTGCGCAGAGCCGGCAGCAATGCGCAACTCCCATGTAAGCACTGCAAGGAACATTCATCTAATACACGTCACAACTTGACTGTTCTTTGAGGCTGAGGGTACTCTGTGCCACATGCTGTCAAGGACTTCACTGGGAGTTGCAGATAACTAAACATTTAATCTAGTATAGCAGGCTGTGAGTAGTCTCGAATTGCCATAATGTCCTGGCTGCTAAATAGTTTTTCCCTTCTAATACCAAAAATCCACTGCAACCTGCTGGAAACTTCCTGCACCTGCCATAAATAACCACTGCTCATGTTAAAACATGGTGATTTTCCTTTTCTTTTTATCTGTGGCAGCAGCCTGCTGAGGCTAGGTCACGCTGGCAGCAAACATCTGCAAGTTAATGAGGTTACAGGGGTTATTACAAACGGATGCTAGTTTTGACCAGCCCTACTGGAATGATGCCTTCCTATATCTCTTTAGCAAAGCTCAGCCAGTAGTCCTTAGTGTTTTTAAAAAAAAACCAAAAAACAAAAAAAAACCAACTTCAGCTTTTGCAGTGAAATGTGAAGCTGCCTCTCTCAACACGCAGATATTTGCTGCTCTTAGGCTTTGTCTCATGTCCTCTCACACCTTGTCACTCAACTCTACAAGCCAAAGTCTCTGCAGTTCCCTCTAACACCCCTGAACCCCAGCCAAACAGCTCTGATAAAAGGGAGAGCAAACAGCCAGATAAAATTGGCCGCTTAGTTGTCTGCTGGCCTCACTGTACCCCGAAGCAGAGGCTCCTGCCAGTGATTACATCCTATGTGCATCCTCATTAGCAATAAACTTCGGAAACTGGAAGAGCCATCTCTGGATGGATTATACTTACAGTATCCTCTCCAAGAATGACAGACTGATATTGTCTGGGAAAAACTGAACATGCCCTGTGTCATACAGGGAAGCGCTGTGATGTGTTACCAATAAAGCAGTAATGCACACATTTGTTTCTCTAAGCTTGGAAAGGCTTGTTAGATACAGGGTTGTTTAGGAAGGCAAAAAGAAATAGTTTCAGTAAGCTGAGACAAATCACTAAAAACGCTCTCATTTAAGAGATTTGATTTAAAAAACAAAACAAAACAAAACAAAAAATCCCCACCCCCCAAAAAACCAGCTGATTCAATGAGTTAGGGGTTATTATATCATGCACATATAGGTGAAGTCACCACATGGCACCACTGATCTCAGTGGACTCTCATGGGAGGGCACACTCCAAGCAGTACCGGCTGAGGACCACTCTGAGCTCACGGCGACATTTGCCTCACCAGAGGGGCACTGATGGGGGCGAAGGGGCCCTTGGCTCTTCCCGCCCCGCGCCCCCGACCATGGATGCCCTACCAGATGTTCAGTGCTGATGATGACAGTAACAGCAATAACAGCCCTGCTACGATGGAGCACTCTTCCAGCCTGTGTTTTTATTAAAGTTTTGCCTTCATCGCTCAGCCACGAGAGCTTTCTCAAATCATCCTTGACGTTCTGAAGTTTTAAATTCCAAAATCTAATTTTTCTGGACTAAAATTTGCCATATTAATATAAGTCCTGATCCAGACATATTTTCCTGCATTTCTACAGAAATGAAGTGGAAAGCACTTCGTTTGGAGGAATGTCCATTTCAAATTTTCTCTTATGCCCTCTAGGAAACTGAGATAATACCTTAAAATTGAATTTAAGAAAGCATAAATTACTGTTCCAAATTTTGAATTTTTGTCACAAAACCGCACTAGAATCAATGAGAATAGAAGCATCCCGGTAACTCATATTCGGGTTTCAGTTTACCAGCACACTCAGGACAAATTGGCACATTCTTTTTCTTCACGAGAGAGCACTGTGAGAAGGATGCTACCCTTGGACTTAGATGACATTACAGAGGCCTCCTCAGCATCATCATAGCTGAACGATTACAGAATTAAACAGCAATTTATCTCTTCACCAAGGAGCAGAAGTGAATGGAGAATCTTTTTTTTTTTTTCCAGGGAGGTGGGAGGTATTTTTTCACAACTGCATCATTCAGTTCAGAGCACCTCCATCGTATCAGCTGAATCTCATGAGAGGGCACGCAGCTACTTTCCTGCGGAGAGGCAACTGAACAGCAGACAAAAACATCTGAAATGAGAGCTGCCACTGAAGGAGGAGGGAGTGGAAAGGCACTAGGATTTATGTACACACACACAGTCTCAAAGAGGAATTCAGTGGTCAAAACTATCAGGCATGTGACAAGGTGGTATTCTGGCAAGTCTCAGACCATCAGCCATGTACACCACGAATTTTTACAGTAGTAGTTAGGATACCACGCAGGCTTCATACAGACACTTCTGAATTTCCCTTCTGAGCACAGTATGTAGTTTTATAAACATATGCTCCAAGAAAGCATTGTGGCCAATGGCTGGGAGAAGAGAGGAGGGCATTAATTAAAGGCTGGATTGACTTACTGCAAATAATAATGAGGTAATAAATATACTGCCCTGTTAACACCTGGGCTGTAACCTGCGGGCTGATGACGGACGGATTGCCTCCGTATAGCTTCTGGGACTGCTTGGTTCACTCTTTGTTTTTGTTGTGAATGATTTATTACCTGCCATCCTACTGCATATTCATTCCGAAACTCACCCCCGCCTAGAAGCGTGCCTGAACCCCGGCTGCAGCTACTGCTGATGGAGAAGCACAGCTTCGGCAGGATGCTGCGCCCCAGGAACATCCCACAGCTTGCTACTGATGGGACGGCTGTGTCGTACAAGCCTGCTCCTCAACCCTGTCCAAGGTCAAGGGAAGGAGGGAGGTTATATATAAGAAATGTGGGGCTGCTCTTGCTTCTTTCAAACCATCAATACTCTGCAAACAGCTGGCCAAATAAGATAAGTGGAGAACTGTCAGTATCAACACCCAGACGTGGTAGCAGGAGAGATGGTCTGTCAATCACAAATCAAGACATGGGGGTTGCTTAGATACGAGGCATGAGCTCCATGTATTAGAGGAGACAGCAGCAGGAGAAATGCTTGCTACAAGCTGTGTGTCATTTATTTCTGAGCCACTGTGTTTATTTCCACCACCCTGCAAGCTGAGTTACGCTGAGAGAGCTGCAGCAAGACCTCAGTGTGGTGGGAGGGCTGCTGCACTACCTTAGCCATAGTGGTCAAGTGGTGCAGGGTAGTGGTTGCAAAACGATAGTACTCCTTTGCAGACAGAGCCTGCAGGATGAAGGATTGACTTCTGAGATGGCTACACTTCCACCTGGCCACAGGGGAGGCGGGAGGGACAGCACTGTGAGAGCACATCAGGAACCAGGTAGCAGGAACAGGATGTACGACAAGGTGCGAGGAACAATGTGATTGTATCCCCAGGAGATGAGCAAGAGTACTGTGTTAATGTACTAAGACGTGGGTCACGGCAACATGGAGAGACAGCATTTTCCATTGGGCTACAAGCTTGCTTGGGCTTGGTCCATTCACCCCAAGAGCCTTAGCAGAGGCTAAGAGCAGCACTCTACTCAAGCAGCAAAGGGTGCTTAAGATGCAGTGGTCAATGAAAGATTTCTTACAGCTTTTCTTTAAACTCCCCCCTTAACTCTAACGTATTTGTTTGTTTATTTTTTTTTTTTTTAATGACAGAAGGAAAGTTCTGTACTTCTAGGCTGATAATTGAAACCAAATCTGCTGGCTTCAGAGCTCACTCAAGAATATAAATGTGAAACTGGGAAAGAACTTCACTTCTCACTACCAAAGACATATCTGAGACAAAGTACATTTTGTAACATCAACAATCTGTCTCTTTCACAGGCTGTTCTACTATAGCAATAATTCTTGGATATAATCTCTCCACTTATTTATATTTAGAGGCCGTGAAATGATGAACTCAGCTTCTATCTACAGCTTTCCATTTTCCAAATAGCGCTAGTTGCATAGGGACCTCCTGCTGATCAGCGCTCTTCTTTTCTTTTCAACCCTATTGCTAAATGCTTCCCTTTAGCTACACCGCAGTCACCTCCACTGACACTCCACGGGACAAGTTTGACACTGGATGAACACACTCACGATCCCTCTTAAACGCTAAGCTGGACTTCACCCTAAAAGTGTTGAAAGCCCACACAGGCATGGTTTTGCAAACGTTAGTCAGAAAGATTTAACAGTACTTTGTACACCTCTCTATTAGGACAATTCGCTTTGGACTTACTTATTACCAAATTCAAAAAGTAAAACAAAGCAGAAGGCTTTTGCCCTTCCTCCAAGCTTACAGGATGCTAAAGTCAGAGCGAGTGCCGAGGGGGGTGGATTTTTTTTTTCCCCCTTAATGGACTACCTCCTTGTGGGCTGATTCCATTTGGTTTACATGTAACCCTGGGGTAAGGATTTTAGTTTGTTAGTTTAAGAGGGGCGGCCAATCTCTTCGCACTGGAACCATTTGAATTCTCCTCATGCCTTTGCTCTCTATCAGAGCAATCTCCTAAATTAGTTCCAGTATGTTGACATTCCTTCCATCTGGTGTCTTTCCATTCAGCGGTATTTTTATTACTCTCCTAACAGCCGCAGACAGAAGTACCTTTCCACTGCTACAAAATGCTCTTTTATTAAAGGTCAGCCAAATCAAAAGAACAAGCAAGTTTGTTTTTAATTTTGGAGATGCAGACTAGAATAACCTTTTCATTCAGAAAAGTCATGTATGACCCAATTACCTCACTTGTGTAATAAGGCTCAAATTATTCTTCAAAGAGACATGTGAGTACTGAAAAGTGTTTTTTACCTTAGAAATTCAGCCCGATGCGTCTTCTGTGTTCTCGACTGCTTTGAAAGCTTTACAGCCCTTTGGCGTATTTTTTATTTTGGTTTTTTTTAATTATTATTATTATTATTTTATGACTGGTTTTTTTAATAGAGCATACAGCAGACATGAAAATATCAAGGTCCAATGTAGAAAACCACTTGTATGCATATGCATAAATTTATGCATATGCTTAATTATAATTGAAGATAGAAAGTATAAAGTATGCGTTTTAAAGCTAAGCTTGTGTTAAATTGTTTCCTGAATTATGGCCTTATTCAGCCGAATTGCATCTCTTCTTAAATTAAAGGAATGTAGTTAAGATCCTGCAATAATAATTTTAAATCAGACAGCACGCTAGAATTTACTCCCCAGTGAGGAGATTAAACCAGAACAAGAACCATTATCCTTGCCGGGTTGTTTCTCAGAGAATGAGACTGAGGATATGCAGATTTTGATGGTCTACTCTTAAAAGGAAGGAAAAATGCGGGTTGCTAATTTGGCCACAATAACACATTACACTAATTGTCTTTTGTTTCAGCAAAGAATACAAGAGCGAATTCCCCTTTTTTTTTAAATTATGATTACAAACTGCTAAGGAACTTCAGACAAGCAAACATTTACATTGCAGTGGGAGGACTGTGTAAACAGAAAGATAGAAATAAATTTCATCATTGCTTGCAATCATTTTGACATCTAAATTGGACCTGCCAGCCATCTCACACATTTGAGTTCATGTCATGTCCGACAGAGTGTTGTTTAGGCGATCACTCTGAATGACAGGAAATTCATAAAGGTGGGGTATGGTAACTAAAGAGTTAAGTTTGTTTATACTTGTTTCATTACTATCACCAGACTCTCCAAATATTACTTTATGTTCTTGGACATTATCAACTGAAAACAATGGGAATAAAGCACTCAAAGGTCAAAAGCCTACATAATTAGAGGAAATCAATTAGAAATGTGGTTAAATGGTGTCACTGCTGAAGTACTTTCTCTTAGCTAAATAAAAAAAAAAGAATCATTCCAGCTTTCCAACTTTCATCACTCTTGTTTAAAGCCCAGTCATCCACGTGATGTTTTGAGGGACTTTTGACTTTTTCAGGTGTTTTGCACACAGAAGGGATGAAGTCATTAGGCACCAAAGTTTGTTTTGATTACGTCTGAAAAACAGGAGATAGCAGAGGCTGGGACAGAGGCTGGGATTGCCTCCCCAGCACTGTCAGCCTGAGACACATAACTGTTCTGCCCACGCACAAACCCGCTGATGCTGTGAGCTGCCACCTCGGTCCCCAGCTGCCTGCCCCATCCAGGGGTGCGCATCACAGCCGATGGCGGGGGACACTTGCCTGAGCTGGTGCTGCTGGGGGGGACGCAGGTTGACAGCAATGGCTCGCATCCGTGCACCTTGCCGGCTGCCACCCAGGCAGATTTTTGGCAAGGTGGCTGCTTTCGCTGACTACGCGGTGACTTGACTGACACAACTCAAGGACCCCTGCATTGGAGACAGGCCTATGGCGTGTGAAACGCCAAGCGTGCATTTGCTTTTTGTTGCATGGTCTGGTACAAAGTGTGAGACTGAACATGTATTTGGCAAGTAAGATGAGTATCGTGGAATACTATGCCACCACCATTACACGCTGTCAGATCTTCTTCCGTTGCCTTTGGGATTTGAAAGTACAGAAGAGCTGAACCAGTTTCCTGATTAACCAAAGCACGTAACCCAGCTCAAGTCATTGTGGACTGGTAGATACATGATGGAGAATCTCTGTGTTTTTTCTTAAGAGTACCAAAAATGCAACCTAAAAAGAAAGTAAGAAGTCCCTCTTACATGGGAAATCCATTTTTTTGTGCCTTGTTGCTGTGAAGGGTCCAGCACTGTTCTAAGCATCCTGGCCCCAATCCAGCAAAGCACTTCAGCACGTGCTTTCCTTCAGTTACTCGTTCATGTTAATGCCATCGTGTTCCACAGGCACTGAATTGTGATACCAATATTTATTCATTCTTCAGGGAATGTCTTTGTTAAACTATTTCTACAAACACATTAGCTAATAATCTGTTCATTTTTAAGTGCATTTTGCACTTAAAGTGGACTTTTCTGTATGGTTATGCTGACCAAGGACAACTCTTCCAGCACAAGAAACACTCACGTAGGCACTGTATTTCACACTACAAAGACTGAAGAGCTCACTCCTGAACGTACCAAGCATAACTTTGCTCTCGTGATTGGTCCAACACATGTTTAAATGTTTGCAGAATCAGGCTTGATGCTCTTTCCCTGGTTTAACTTTTATAAAGTATTGCCAGATGAGACAGATTTTGCACTCAGGCTACCCCTGGAAAAATATGTTAGCTTTCAAAGACTTTATTATCAAATCCTGGAGTTTTCAAGGCAAAAAAGAAGTAAGGCAGGGGAAGGGTGGGGGGGAGACAGACAGATGAATGGACAGAGGCATTATTCTATAAATTAAAATTTATGTGCTGAAATCAGAACACTGCTAGCAAAGCCGGCTTCATTTATCCAGTCCCTTTCAAGGAGTTTAAAGTCACTTGAAAGAGCACTTCCCTCGCAGCCGCACTCGACAGATTGCCAATTACAGTCCTGCTGAGAGGACGGAATTTCTTTGGAGTCACAACTGTACGTCTGCCCTCGCAGTAACGGGCAAGGTACGTGCCTTTTGATTAGGTTACAGAAAAATATCTCTGAACTGGAAAGCTTTGTTTCCACACATCTGAATTTGCTCGGTATCAAAAAAAAAAAGATAAGCTTGTGTTTACATCAAGTTGACAAATTCAGAGGTTAATTGCTTTTAAGCAGGCAGGTCAAAAGGATACGTAAACAAGGATCCTACTTAAGGAAAACACATGTTTGTGAATGCAATACAAAGAGCTTTCAGAGATATTATGGGGAGATACAGCATTGTCCATGCTAGGTGGATCTGTGCAACCTGGCACCTACAGAAAGCGCTGTCAGACGTGCAGTGGCATTCTGAAAACCTACAGTAAAAATTAGTGATAGGAGAAAAATATCTGTGGGGTGGCTTCTGTTTAAAAGTTAAGCATCTGATCTAAGTTAGTCAGCTAGACTCCATCTATAGCCAACAGGAGCCTCCAGTCTGTCATTTATCCCACCTATCTGAAAAAATATCTCTCAGGAGGGAGCAAACCACCCTGTGTAGATGCTGATCTCTCTTGACTAGAGAGGGAAACTAGACTTCTAGTGTACACCAACTGCCTAAATGTCGGATGGCTTAAATTTGGTGAGATTAAGCACATCCCTGAGGATTGAATAACTTCAACATTTTGTGTCAGAGGATAGCAATATTATCACTCTTTATGCATCACTCAAGAGGAATAGTCATGCGTTTAAAATCCAACTTCAAGAGGATACAAATACTTCAGTCCTAGATGTAGTCCCTTAACTTGACTACAAGTACTCTTCAGCTTAAAATGAAGCACATGCTTAAGGATCCCTGAGCTCACATCCTTATCGCTGGGCCGTACGTAACTGCTCCTCCGGATTCAGCTGCGCAACCACACGTCTTCCCAGTGCTATAATATCTAAGTTACAGCATTGGCTGCTACAGGCCAAATACTGACCCTTACTGCTTGGAAAGGCTGGATGAGTCGTATAGCTGCTATAGCTCTGCTCTATGTAACTCCTTCCAATGGACTACAGTCCAACCAAGAAGCTGACTTCCACTGCCCATCCCTTCAGGCCAGGAATTAGACATAAGAAGCCATGAAAGGCCGCTCTGCTTTCTAGAAAAAGAAAAGGAAACAATCCAGTAACAGAATGGAAAACTTCCCAGAAATAAGAGAAAAAACTGCCCCCGGGTTTGTCGCCGCCAAGTACTGCTGCTGGCTGACGGACCACAAGAGGACCACAGCATTACCTGCCATAGGCGCTCACCCTCCTGCAGACAGGATGAACCCTCCATCGTGGAGCTTGACTGGCTCTGCTGCAGAAGCACCGCTCCTCCCTACGTGGGGCCAGAGGGGAAAGTTTTGCTCCCATGGGACTTTATTGTCTGCTTCTTAAAAATGCTGTAATCTTTTTAACTTTTACAAATGTTTTAACTCAGTAAAAACTATTTAAAGTAAGGACGAGAAGGGCAATTGGTCAAAGGACTGCAGCATGCTTAATCTTTTTTCTTTCTGAGTTCCCCTGCACATTTGAAATAACTTTTGTTCCATTTGCAACCCACATGCTGACACAGCATCCCTCCCCTTTTCTGTTCCCAGATCCTGTTATGAGTTTATTCAATAAAAAGACAGATATTCATCTCTTTTCAACTACAAGAACATGCTTTTGAATAACTCAATATGCAATACTGTAACAGTACACCAAGCCAGCCCTTGTTTTAATCAGTCGTATCAACTCTCAGAGCGGAGCTGCCATATACGTATCATCACCTTGCGCGTTTACCTCATGGATATGTAAATACGTAGGGCTAAATTCAGGCTGCCTGTTCTGCACGTAGTGGAAGAGGTGATCCCCGGGGACAAGGCTGCCCGACCCGGGTCCCTCCGAACCTCTGGAATCCACACCATGGGTCCGCCATGTGGCTGCCCTCCTTACAGCAATAGACCTCTTGGCCGGTGTCTTTTAGCACGTACCCAGCCTGAACATCTAGCTGGGATGTTACTTGAGGAAGGAAGGAAGGAGGGGGAGATTTTACTACAGAGTAACACTCTATAAATACATAAACAAACAAGCAGGCAAATCAGGCAGGAATGCCCCTGGCTTCCTGCTCCTTGCTGCAGGACCAGGGAGCAGCTCGCAGAGGCAGGAATTAGCAGGCTTCCCGGCTGTGTCCCAGGAAGAAAGGAGTTAGAGGGGGAAGACAGGATAAGGAAACAGGAATGATAAGCCAGTGGACAGACTGGCAGGAAAGCGTGCAGAGGTGGATAGGAAGCAGATGCTGGGATTCAGGGGGAGAAGCAGCAATGACAGAACCAGCAAGACTAACTGGCAGGTAAGGGAGGACCAAAGGCCTAGAGCAGACAGGACTGGTCTTGTGCAGTCCAGGGAAAATAAAGCATACAAGGACGGGTTTAGGGGCTGGGGACATAAACGGACATCAGGCTGGTGCATGTGTGAGGGTGAAATTAAACTGAACTGTCCAACAGGAGCAAGGAGATGAGGTGATACATGCAACGATTTCCCACCTGCCGTGGACACAGCGTTTAACTCACACATGAAGAAGCTCCCCTAGGCAAAGGGTTATGCATCTGTGAAATACTGGTGGTTCAGAGGGAAGGTAGTGCTCAAAACAGTCTCTTTAGTAAGGGATGGGTTACACTAGGAGTAGGGGTTTGTCTGGTGCATGATCTCAAGAAACATGAACATCAGGTCTGCAAGAAAGTAACAGAGCAGTCAGGGAGGAGAATCGCATTCACTAACCTTCATATATGGTGATGATATGAGGGTGGCTGAGGGATGACATGATCTCAATCTCCCGTCTGATGTGAACCATATCTTGTTCATCCTTAATTTTGTCCTTACGAATGGATTTTATTGCAACCTATAAATTCAGGAAATCAAGCATTATTCTTGGAACTGAACAGATGCATATAATCCATTAAGGAGAGTTCAAAAAATAAATACAGATGTTAGATGTTGGCAGAACATGGAATGACCAAAACAAAGGTTTAAAATACAAACCTCCATGCCCCAGCTCCTTCATTTTATAGCAATAAATACACTCTCATTACAGTAATGGGTGACATGAAGTTTTAGGGTCTTCAGGTCTTAGGACTCCACTGAGGGGGAACACAGCATCTTTTGGAAGGACCCCTGTGTTAGCCTAAGTACTCTCCATTGGAGGCAAATGGCAAAACGCCCAAAAGATTTTGATGGGAAGTACATTCGCTTAGACATGACTGCATCTGACAATTTCAAACAGAGGTTTTGGAGACAATTTCTCTGAAATCAGGTTGAGATCTCTGAGGGAACAGAGGCAGGGAATCCAGGGTGCCGATTACAATTTATATTTGTCCATGTTAATACATAGAGGATCACATTAACACGGGTTGCTCCACAGTTCTCTAAAGCAGGCAAACTGCTCAGGAGTTATGACTTATTTAAAAATCAGAAGAAATAAATCTTTGAAATTCACATCTAAACTCGTCCTCATATAAACCCAAGGTTTTCAGGTCCTACACAGCACTTATGCAATCACTGTAAAACCATATCCTTCCTGCATCCTTCCTCAATCAGCAACCTTTTTTCAAGCACATCGTGTGACTGGGTATCTTTCCAAAAGGCAGGGTGGGAACAGAGGAAGTGATAGCTGAACCTGCAATATAAATTCAAATTATAACAGCCCTTGTGAGTGTGTGTATGTGTGTTGCCTGTGAAAAAAGGGCTTATCTGAACAACGCCATAAATAATCGCGGAGGTCAGCTCATGCCCTATGAGAAATGCAGAAGCCAACAATGGAGAGAAGCTGGTTGGAGAGGGAAGGTGAGGGCATTGTGCATACTGAATGGCAGCACGGCCTTTATTATACTCAATATTTACCCTGCTTTATTTTTGTAAGCCAGAGTTCAAGGAATAAATTACCAGCTAGTTTAAAATCAACAATATGTCTTTGAAAAACATCACTGACCTGCTGAGATGACCACCCTCTTATGGGTAAACAAAACTTTTGTCATTCTATGCAGCCAACTACTGCAGACCTCTCCTGGGAAAACATTTGTAAATCTGTGATTTACGTGATTTCCGTAGTTCCTTCAGAAAAAAATAATTTCACTGCCTACTTCAGTAATTGCAAGTGGCATGACCGGTATTGTTTTCATTATATGATGTAGCATCGAGGATATTGAAGAAAGAAGGGAAAAACTTACAATATTATAAAATTGAAATGTACCTAAACAGGAGCTAGTTTAAAGGATCAGGTTTCCTACAAAGCCTTCAACTCTGAAAAGCAACATTGTTCAAAAAAGCATTAAGCACATGCCCCATCCCCTCGAATTCCCAAAGATTTCAGCACATGCTTAAAATTAAGCTCATGCTCAAGTGCTACCCTACTTTGGGACAGCAGAACAAAAAGCAGAACTCAAGGGACAAACCGATTTGCATGTTAAGACCAAAACAATTCTTTTCTTCCTCTTGACCCAAACATTTGGGATAGAGATTTTAAAAGTAACAATGTAACTATGGTCTTAACTACATGGCACATATTTGGAGAAAAGGTAATATAACAGATCTTAATTGAATGAGTGATCAAGATAATCTCCAAGTAATTCTAGAGATGGAGAAGGCAACTAACACTAGAGATGAGGTGGGATTTTTCCCCCTTCCCATGTTTGCACTGGGACAGCCTGCAAATGCAAATACACCCTGTATACAAGAAGGATGTGGGTGGCTCTTGGAGCAGCATGTGCATTCCTGCAAGAAATAAATATAGACATGGGTAAAAACACATTTTTCATTAAAAGACAGCCTTGTACTTGGCTCTGAGGAAGAATTTAAGAAGGGTTTCATTGTCAAATATACAACGGGGAACAAATTCTTCACCATTCTTGGCTAGTAAAGTAATAACGGCACCCCAGAGGGCATGCCAATCTCCTACTAACTTGACTCTGTGCTTCACAGACAGGACTTTTGTACGTCTACACATAATTACTGCAAATGGCCTCCGTGGAATAATTGCATATATGAAAACATGTATTTTTAGATACAAAAATGCAAATGTGATGGAAAAGCATGGCAGCACTCTGTAAATAGATGTTTGGATTAATCTTCAAATGCAAACAGATGTGTTGCCTGGGAACATATTCTTCAACAAGACCAGAGAGTTTACAGTCTCACAACCCACGTTGAAAAGTGGTTAAGGCACCTAAGAGCCTTAATTTATAAAAGCTATTCCTAAAAGTTTAACCGAATTTTGAAGGTGGTACTTAAGCTCTCCTGAAAACATCACTTCCCAGTTGCAGGGGTAGAATTCAGCAGCCCAGACGAAGTACTTGGGGATTTTGTCAGTGACATCCGCGCTGCAAGATCTCATCCCAACATAAGGAAAGAATGCATGCCGAATATGTCTCTCGGGTTTTAACATTCAAGACTTTCTCTCCCCTCCCTCAGCTACTTCAGAGCACGGTGACCGGCACTTGGAAACAAGGAAAGACAATTGGCAGGTGTGAGCTATCTTAACTCCAGTGGTGTCAACGGAGCCAGGGCAGCTGGCTCCTGCTAAGCATCCACCTGCCCATGCTCAGACCATCCCCTGCAATCCTGACAAGCAGCAAGAGCGCTGTGGAGGAGGCAATGCCCCTTAGCCAGGGCACAGTGTCTTACCAGTACGAGCACTCCGTATTGGAGCAAGGCTTCAGACACTCGCACATACTAATGAAATAATATCACTGCCTATTTGCGTAGCACATGAGCATGCTCAAAGCAGAGTGCAGCCATTTATTAATTAAACCTTGAGAGGCAAGTGGTGAAACAGCACTATTCAACTGCTTTTAGGAGACGAGGAAATCGAAACGGAAAGCTGACGTGACTCCTAAAGGAAACAAGGACAGTAGCATCTCAGAAATTGCTGCCTCCCTCTCCCTCCCAAACTGTGCAACACACCACAGGAATGCCTTGCTCAACAAGCCATCTGATTATTAAAGGCTGATTTCTGATACCTTTCCCCGTGCTCAATTGCTCTTTTTCCCCTCAAAAAGAGCCTCAGGGAAGTGAAAGGTTTGAAGGCATCTCAATAAATACTTTTTACCCCGCGCCGTCTGCCTGGCAGCCTGCACAATTCCCAAGTGGATAGGCTCCACGCCTCAAAGGCTATCAAGAGCGCACAGCCTTGCCGGTGACCTGGTCCGAAAGGCCAAACAGCGAGCGATTGCTGTCAGCGGACTGTCACTGTCAGTGGCAGCATCCCAAAGCAGGATTAGCAGAGCAGCAGGACAACGTTCGTTCCAGCTCTTCCCCTCTAAGAAAAGGATTTCTGCCAACCAAGCGTCTTTCACCTGCATCACTCTGCTCAGACCGTGTCAGCAAAGGTACTTGGGCTTAAGTCTACTGATGTGAAAAAATGAACACAAACAAGAACGGAGTCCAGTGGTTTTGGGTTTTTTTCAGTACTTCATGGAAACATTACGAGTCATGATCACATTTTAGGTATTTATTACATATTTCATTGTTTTCATCTCTGAGAGCAAAATAAGATCTCTAGCTGTATGTTATCAGACTGTAAAACAAGTCTCTCTTCCAGGTATTCTAAAATATCAATAATGGAATTTCTTTCATGAAATGTATTTTACTCAGAAATATATTCCAGAAAATACATTTTCAAAGTGCGCTTATGCTTTTAACACCAGACAGAGCTGGCTCCATTTTTCAAAACCCCACTTACAGGACTGGTGCCAGATACGGTACATGATGAACCTGAACAACTTAAGCCTAATAACAAATAATCTCAATTGAGAAATACCTTATGAAAGAACTTGTTTGTTCATTCTTTAGGTCCTTTTCTTTCTTGCCTGCCTGCTTACTTTCCTTGCTTTCTCTGAAAGCAACAGCTCCACTGTGTGCAACATCAAAATTTATTAAGGGTCACAGCCTATGAATCAAGAGTAGGGCAAATGCAACATGCTTTTTCACATCAGCTACATTAACTACTTGAAATATTCCAGCTCAAGATCTGCAGAGAAAGTGCTGTTAGTCCCTTCGGTACTCTCAAAACACTGTACTTACACTTCTACCACACTTTCTCAATATATTTTACTGGTTTTAAGACTTAGATAATTTAATTATAGTATTTTTAGTAACTTTACTAGCAGAGGAATTTGTATTTTTCCTAGCTTCTTGTCTTAATGAGAATTTCAGATAACTCCAAGACCTTGCACTCAGACAGAGTAACATATCAGATTCTTAATAATGAAATCTAAAGCCTCTCACCCCAACAAAACAGGTTCAAGTTCACCCAAAGCCCCTACAGACACAGTATCCAATCTGGCAAAACACTTTAGCGCATGCCTAACTTCACACATGTGAGCAGGCCATTGACTTTTGTGGGATAGCTCAACACATGTAAAGTTAAATATATGCATAGGCACCAAGGTCACAGCTCAAAATTAGGCCATGTGATGGTCCCTCCAGGGATCCATACTGGCTGTACGCACCAACAACATCCGCAGTATCTCTTCTGCAGCTGTGATGGCAACATGGTCCCACACATGGGGTTAGAGGGGGAGAAAGGAGCACCAGAGATGGACTGAAACCACTTCCACCTGCACTGCCAGTTCTGGTGCCAGCCTCAGCTGAGAAGCAGGTAGAAAGAATACCCTCTCCACAACGTATGGCACAGGGGAGAAAAAGTAGGGAGTTGTGAACCTCTAATATTGCCAGGCGTTTCCAAACGGCTCTACACGAGCACAGCCCCCACGCCACCGCTGCTCTGCCTTCCAGAAGCAGATACGAAAGAGCGAGCACAGCTTTTGTCTTCCCATCCCTCCATGAGTCAGCTTGCAGGGTTTGCTGGGCAGGAAGCGTGGAGAAATAAGCTGCTCTCTTCAAGGCTGCAATAAATTACCTGTCTCCATTTGGTGGAAAGAGGATTTATACTCACTCTCTGAACTGGTGTAGAGAGATTATTAACTATTTTCCAACGCACTTCATGCTTCTTTGCTTTTGTTTGGTACAAATAACTTGAATTGAACTATAAATACTTCAAAAAGATGACAGTTGCAAAGGTTTCTGTACATTCAGTCCTATCAGTAAGAGAAATGTCTCTCCTCCTTTACGAACTTCTCGGCTGCTGGGCAGAACAAAACAGGTGGCATTTTCTTTTTACAGAGGCAGATCAAGACCATCGCGTACAGAAAAATATCTCAAAGTCTAAACATCTGGCAAAGGGCACGGCAGGCGGTAGGTGCCCATTTCCATATCAAATCTCTGCGTCTGCTGAGTCACCGCTGGCATCATCATTAATAGAATGAGCAACAAAGCTATATTTTCATCAAAGTGTAAAGCTGTTTCTCTTGATTTCAGGAAGTTGGTTCATGTGTTTGTTTTAATCTAATGAACCTATGTTTGCCTCATTTCCAGCCAAGGTGTGTGAATACAGAGGCAGAATTAGCCACAGTGCAGAAAGTCACAGATTTTTAAGTCGGCTAGTGGTGTAACTGAGGCTGACCACCAGAATACCACAAACCACTGAACCTTCCCCAGCAATTTCTGCATGCAGTACATTCAGTCCCATTGAAAACAATCCTCCACTCTTTATTATCTATCAAGGCTATTTTTAGGACCGTGGTGAGATATGAACACCGTGGGGGCTGTGACTTTTAAGCTGGTTCCAGCGCTTGTGCATACCACCCGTGCTCGAGCAAATTCCAATGGGCTCTTGCAATACTATTGTGGAGAGTCAGAAAAATGACATCAGGGCAGAGAGTGCAGTCCCCCAAGAAAGGGAAACCAGCTTGCTGCCACCGAGAGATACGTCAGAAATGCAGCTTAAAGAAAATCATTAAAAAGTATTTTCTTTGGGTGAAGAGGGAGGGGAGGGTTAAACACACATAAACCTCTCCTTTCCGAAAGCTGTGAACTGAGGCCATCCCCACCCAGCAATGGGAAGTGGGTGAGCCCAGCCGGTTTCACAGCTCTGCTTCCTTTCTTTGAGACTCCGAGGTGGGAAGTGCAATGCGCCAAGTGCCAACAGGGGCGGGGAGGTAAAGAATAGGTGGATCAACCAGAGGGGAAGAGAAAGGGAGAGCAGAGGATGTTTGGGGGTGGGGAGAGAAAAGGCACATTGTTCTTTCTCCAGCTCCACGGAGCTGAGCAAGAAAGAATAAAGTCTGGCACCGTATTATGTTTTTTCCAGGGGAGTCTCTGCCTATGGCTCTTGGCCCAGACATCACCAACACAAGAGGAAGAGAAACAAAGCTATGAAATTGGGTGGTCCCTGAGGTTGCTGCGATCAAATGATAAGGAGGGGGATGCTGATAATGCAGTTGCATTGAAATGGCACTTCCAGAGGTTGCACAAAGGAGAGAAAGGAAAGGCAGGGGACGGGCTGAATAACTGTCTATCTGGCCTCTGGACCTTCCAGGTGGGAAGAAAGAGCCATGGACGGATATCCCTACAGGGAAGCCAAGCATCCAAAGGGTTCTGCAAAGGTATTCTCATGCAGACTTCTTCTTGTAAGCCTCTTCCCACATGAGTATATCTTTGCTGTGTCCACTTGCTGGGAAAAAAACTATCTTCAGATTCCAATCCCAGGCCAAATGCAGGACGTGCAATTCTAAGAACACGCTTCTGCATGGTCACAGAAAACACTTCATGCACTCACTGAAAAGTTGGACAAAAGGCCACTGTGAGTTGAAGCAAAATTAGTGCCTGGCATTGTGCGTTTTGCTAACACATCTCTGAGAGCTCTCTCTTTCAGAGAAAGAGTAAGGTTGACACAATGCATTGTTTTGGAGATTGTTACTTTTCAGATCCTCAAAGCCAGATCATCTCCATGGTGATACTGCTTGGGAGACAAGCATGCAACAAAATCCTTATTAATTATTTATCAACGGCCCAACTCTACTGTTTGATGTGTTGGCAAACTATGCAGTAATCAGGGGAGTTGCTCAAAGCGGTAACCGGTGCCATCTGCACCCAGTGAGACTCTGCTGATTTAAATCTCAGGGCTTCTGCCCATTACTCTGTTCCACTGCATGTTTGTTCATGTCATGGATGTTACCAAAGACAAAACGCTGTTATTGTTGTTGTGAGCAAGCAGCTGCACACATAAAGGGCGAGGATGCACGTGCCGCAATGCACCTTTCAAGTTGATTTGCTTTTAAGAGGCAAGGGTATTTTTTACAGCTGCCTCACTCTGTATGGTAAAAGCATATAGCAAACATCTGTGCCACTCTGCTTCATTCCCCTCTTGCCAATGTATCACATAAAAAAGATTATATTTCTAAAAACCAAAGCTGATTTACTGCCACTTTATCCCTCACTACCTGTAGAGAAACTCACTCTTGCACGAAGGCACTAGAAGTACCAAGTCAGTGGGATAAATGTTAAATCAAAATTCTATCTGCATAAGCTGAGGCACAATGTGCCAGTGCCTCTTGGAGAACCAGGGTACAATTACCTCGGGTTTAATTTTCCTTTTCTGGTTCTGCTGGACATAGTTGCTGTTATCATATCATAAATGATGATTCATCAAGTGAAGAGGAATTAACTAATCACAAACACTAGGCAAAAGGGTTATAGCTTCTTTCTAGTTCCCCCTTTATTCACAGAGAAAAATGCCTGTGGAACCAAGTTTTAATGAGCAGTAGAAGGCACCAGATGAACACATTTCTGCTGTACATATACAAAGTGGGTGCCAGGAGGAAGACGTACAACACCCTTCCTCCACTTCTTTCCTCACCCCCGCATACGGTGCCTGTTAACAGGATTTGTGAGCGCATTTCCTGAGTAACTACTGCCTTACTGGAAAATTTACATCCCTTCATTGTTTGGTACCCGCTATCCTCGGCTATGTATATGAAGCCTGGCATATTTACACCATGCATCCTCTGACAAATTTACCTGGCAGACCTTTCTTCATTTAATGCTGAGAATCCTGGCCTTGAGTCATCCTTACTACCAGACAGATCTTACAGCTCTGTATTAATCATTTCAGCACTGATTTACCACTAGGAATAACAAAAAGCATTCATCTGGTTTAGCATTGATCTGATTTCTGATAGTATTTAAAAACAGAGGCTAGCAACCTGGTCATTGGTTTTTCATAGTGAGGCAGTGACTCTTGAAAACAGGGAGAAGGGAGGGCTGCAGAATTCAGAAATGGACAGTCCACTGATATATGTCAGAAATCTACCAAAAAACTTCTCCCTTCCCAAAATAAAAGTTTTTCATACAGCATTACTGAAGTCCCAAGTTGTAGGACTGTTCAAGTTTTAGAAGAAAGATCCTACAAGTAATCACCAGCCCTAGCAATAACGATGTGTTTCCCATAGTGCTGCCTCAAGTTGCCCCTTCTCACCCCTCCTCACTGTCCCAATAGCATGCTACCACAAATCGGCATCCACTTCAATCCTCCCTGATCCACAGTGAAATGAATTTGCCCTGGTAGCAGCAGAGGTTGCAAAGGATTTGCTGAAAAGCAGAGATCTGACAAGACGAGGTTATTAGAGATGTTTGCAGCCATGGCCTGCCAGGACTGGAGCCCAAGGCTGGCATCCTGGGAGAGTCCCTCTCATGTGCAGACTTCACCTTCCTGGAGAAAAGAGTGGGACTGCTTACATTTTTCCTAATTCACTTCTAAATGTAACTCCATATCCTTTTGAATATCCAAAGATGCAATATCTAATACTTCAAAATGTTCATAACTCAGCCTGCAAAAGAAGAGGCTTATGATTAAATTCCAAAGGACTAAAAAAAAAGAGAAAAAAACCGGCCAAGTTGAAGTTTTGGGGCTGTCATGCACAGATCGATGGAAGATCATCTCTTTTCCAAAGTCTAATAATTCACAAATATCCCATCCAACTACCTTCAAGCTTTCAAGGGAAGTTCATGTTTTGGCACATAAGAAATTATATCTGGAAAGAAACTGGGGTAGGGGATTTCCCCGAGGCAATGGAGGTTCATAACTGTAATTAAAAGAAAAAAAATTCTTTACAACCTCAACTATGGATCATTCCTCCTTAATAGATGTTAACCAGCACTGAATGCCACATTCACTGAAAAGATGAAAACTGCATTTACAGTTAACTTCTGGTGAAGTTTCCAAGCAGATGTTTATTTTTGGCTTCCACATTTACTAAGCCAAATGCTACACTGAATTGGGATTTCACAAAGTCTAACTGCTTTTCTTTCAGGTTACAATTTTGTTGGAACCAAAAAGTAAAAAAAAAAAAAAAAGAGAGAGGGGAAAAAGGCAGGGAAAAAAAAGCTGACTTCACTTTTAAGTAGAAAAAAACCTGGTAGCATCCGTTTCTATCATGTCTGTTTATATCATAGTTTAAATAAGGTTAGAATTGTGCAATCATTATTGATCAACTTCCAAACACAGCACAGCTCCATCCAGCACATGTGCAAAAGAGGAAAAGTCACTGGAAGCGAATCCTGTGTCAGTCAGTCTTCTAACTTCTGCAAGTCTGTGTGCAGACTGTTTAGCACTAATTAAGTTACTGGCAAGTCAGGTTAAAGAGGAGTGAAAGAATTCACAAGCCCCAAGTTTACTGTTCTCAGTGTTACATGGGTATTACAGATTCCCCCTCCAAAAACTGGAAGATAGATTTCACATTAATTTTGAGGCTTGATCTCACAGCTACCACAGCTGCTGATGTAATGCAAAATGCTAACCTGGGGCAGCAGAGAGGGACTTTAATTCAATGTTGTTTTTTCATTGTGAATAAGCAGTGAACCACACTGAAGTAATCCTCCGAAGTAGGAGTGCACACTGTTCAAGGCACCGATTTGGGGGTGAAACGCAAAACCAAGATCCTAGCTACTTTGTTAGAAAAAGCCCTTTATGACTTTTTTAAGAAGAGACGTATAAAGCCCTGGTGCCTGGATCTAGTTCCAGTTTGAAAATGACACAGTCTCCTGTAATTCCTCCCAATAATTTAAATTGGAAATGGGGTTATTCACACTCTCTAAGCAACTGCTGCAAACTATTGCAATGATGTGCTGCTAAATAATTGCTAAATAATGGTAACCTCAGCAGTTAACAGAGTCTCTAAAGTGATTTTGCACATGTTTCGGTGAAAGGTGCTATATCAGTGCAAGGCTGTAATTCACATTAAACAAGGAAGGGGGTTGGACATTGTTTAAACTCCCTCTTAGAACTAGTTTTTTCCAAGAAGCTACCTGACAGTGCATTTTCATTCATTGGTACGTTCTGCTTGAGGAAGCTATGGGTAAATAAATGTAACCCAGCTTATTGTCTCTCTTTCACTAAAGTTTCTATGAGTTCAGAGAAGCCTCAGAACCGCTAAAAGCTTTGCACATCTTTGCCTCTTCTGCCACAAATGCAAAGTCACCTGGTATTGTGTGGATCCTTTAATTTTGCTCTCCTGGTTCTGCAGTCCTTGAAAGAAAAAAGGAAGTGCTATTTCACCATGAGAATTACAATAGTACAAGGAAAACTTGGGAAGAGTCTCTCTTCTTTTGAAGAAATGTCCATACCTTCTGGCACCACCAACGCTCATTAAAACCCAACACCATACTGCTTGACCACTTCAAATTCCTAATTAACCCAGTGGAATTTTGAAGTGTGGAGAGATTTTAAAGCTGAGTTTATAGAGTTTAGGCTTTTGGATTAACATTGATGACCAGCGATTCATTGCGCAAGGATGGGGGGCCACAGAGATTATATCGCGGAAGGTACACAGATGTGTATAAACAGCACAGTTGGAAGAGTTAATGACACAGAACTATCACAAGCACCTATATCTAGTATATTTTTCTAAATTGATTTAAGGTGGATCAAAATATAAATGCCACTTCCTGGTGGGAATCTAGTGAACCATAAACCCACATCCTACCTGGAAAAATACTCTTGGAAAACAAAAAGATTGGCAATCGTGTGTATCAAAGCCTCACCCAGGTTATTTTGCTCCAGGGCTTTCAAATCACTTTGCAATATTAAATTTGTTTTTGTAAAAGCACTGTTTTAGTATTACATTGTTCTGCCTGGACGTTACCTATTTAATGGTCCCTTTTTGGAAGGGACTGTCCTAGAATTTATTACAGAAGGTGGTGGAATTGCTACAGAGGGAGGAAAGGAGTTTGCTAACATTTCTTCCCCATCCGTCTCTGATTTCTGAGAAATATTTATACCCCTGAAGGTAGAGGAACCTCCTGTTGTTCCCTTCTATTTATTGAAAGTAAATTACCAGGGCCACCCTAATGGCTCAGTGGAGAGAGTAACATAGGAACAGGAACAGTCTTGCTCCCCGCAGCCAGTTGGGCTTGGAATAGAAGTGAGAGGGTGAGGAATGAATTATGCTTTCCTACAATTAAGTGGCTGGCGATCGAGCAATTTTGCACCCTTAAACGCATAATTCTAGCTTTCCCTGCTAGAAGAGGAGTTCACAACTGCAGGCAGTTGTTAAAAGTAGTTATGGGGAGGGTTAACTTTGGAGGGGAGAAACAGCAAAGCAATTTTTTTTCTAGATGGAAAGCTTTTGGCAAAGAACTCCCCTAGACCCTGTGATCTCCAGGACTGTTGCCCCCTTCTTCAACACGCACAAACACCTTTTCTGGCACGTGTTTTGGCCGAAGTCAGTTGAACAAGGGAGAGTTAGCACTCGGATTTCTGGGATCCCCTTGCCAAAAGCTAAGCTGCTAGGTAGTGCAACAGCAGCAGCGCAGGCTTCCCACTTCACCCTGCCAGTGACCTTCGCACAGACTTGGACATACCACCTTCCTCAGAGTGAGGAGCAATTCCCTCTCACGCTGCTCGGTCCAGAAATTCATCTCAGCAAATACCACAAATCATGTCAGACCAAGCAGGACTATTAAAGCAGTGCTGCGCAATGTGAATTGCTGTCCACAAGGGACTGGAGCAAGAGACTGCCTAACCCACTTTGTTTAACTTTTTACTTAAACAATCCTGAAAGGGGAAGCTGCATTGCTACTCTGGCAATTACAACTTTAATCTCATTTGAACCACGCATTCCTCAGTTAAACTGCAGAAATAATTTAAGAACTGACTCTCAAATAAGACATTTTTCAACATTTCCTACATTTCCTGGAAATATATTACCTCTGATGCTGTGAAGTAAAAGCAGGCTTATTAATTTAACCAGGTTAAAGTTCTTCCAGTAGCCCAAATAAACTCTAATGTCAGGCTAATTACATGCATTTCACCAGTTTTGCATTTTCACATTCCTCAAAGCAACAACACGCAACACCACTGTAACATTGATCATTTCCAACTCAATCCCACAAACCATTTGCACATATTGCATTCATCGCTCGCTCGCACTGCATTGCCCGTGGCAGGAATCAATAGTGCTTCGTTGAAAATAGAGCAAGCTTCATTTCCCCTTAACAGTAACGGCTTCCTCAAGTTTGCTTTAATGTGCATGCCGCAGCTCAGAGGTGCCAACATTTACTGGGTTGTTTAAACATCGTTTAGAGTTTTGCTGGGCAGATAAGAAGAATAACTTGGGTGTACAGTAAAACAAAGACATAGCTGTTTGTGCCAAAGATTCAGTTTATGGCAATACTTCATAGGAATTATTCCCCATAACAACTGAACTGTCATATCCTACAACTACATCCCAGGCAACCTCCCAGCTGAGCTCACTACGGCTGCTGTCTGATGTGCTCTACATACAAACACCCAGAACTACCCAGATGTTCTCTATGTAAAACATTTGGTTTGAAACATGCAGCACTTCTTTCCAAAAAGCCATTACATTTGTTTAATGGACTCACACAGTTCAACTAAAATACCCTGGAGCAGACATTTGACTGCATCTCTACCCTACAAGCCCCATCTGCAAAAAGAAAAAAAAAGAAAAAGTAAATGAGAATGCTTTACATGATTTATGCTGTCTTTATGATCAGCCAGTTCATAAAATACAAGCTCTGCTCTACAGACAATAACACAAATTGCTTTCAAGTGTATTGTTTAGTCCTTGCCTGTGTTAAACAAATGTTTCAACTGAAACAAAGGGCCAAACTCTACTCTTCAGTTTACAACAGTGTTAATGTAACTGAGAGCAGCATTTTACCCACGGACATCACAGGGGATGCAATTTTTTTGTTTTACGCTCGGAGTGAGTGAGTAATGACATCCAATAATGATAACCAGTTACATTCACGGCTGCGGAGTTTTCCTTTCATCCAAGAAAGTCTGGAAGGAGGTTAAAGTACAGCATGAAATCCTTCTCCCCGATGAATTCCTCGCTAGCAATGCGCAACCCACAACGAGGCATTTCACAGGTCCCATTAGACCACGTTTTCATCATGAAACGCCAGACAGGACAGGAGAATACATTTGTTTTACCGAAACAGAGAGACGGGTAGAAAACTCTCAAACTGTACACAGAGAAAAACCCTATTGTTGAAAAAGATGGCTAGACCCTGGCCTGGATGTAAATGCACTGCATGGTCTAGCTGAAGGCCCTCGTTCCTCCCAGGTTGTGAGGACACAACAGCGACCAAGTGGTACCAACTGGTGACCAACAGTGGCACGCAGTAGTGGCCAGGCTCCACTACACAACAGCTGGCGGGCTTTTGAAAAATTGGCACCACCCCTTCAAAGTGTGACTACAGCCATGAAAGAGGACATTCGCTTTATGAGCGACCTTCCTGAGATGGTTACACCCGTACAAGGAACGGCGCGGCGCAGCGCAGCGCTGCAGCTGTGGTCGACCTCAGTTCTCCCCACGGCTCTGCCACAGACTTGCCGGATGAACCTCAGGGAAACCACTCACCCCCTGGGCGCCCGAAGCACAGCTGCGAAACCCAGCTCCTACAGGAGATGGAGCTTAAACCCACCGATCACCGTTTCATTATTTCACCTCATTTTGGCACCCCAAAGAGAAGGAAAGGAGAATGAAGGACGCTATGCCTCATGTATAGGCCTGGTTAGAAATGTGTCTTCCCGAGAGGGCAATGTGGACATCTCTCAGTTGTATCCCTACACAGGTCAGCTAAGCCTGTATTGCCTCCAGCAGGTATTTTACAGGCATTTTCATCTTGCGCTGGAGCGCAGCTATCTCATGCTCCAGGCCACATGGCATGAGAGCATGCACCAGCCAGGAAGGTTGTGCTCTCCCCTCGTCTCCTCCCAAAGGCTTTTTTTTTACCCCTATGCCAAAACAACGACCCGGAGCATGGCCCTGCTGAAACCGCTGCCGAGTACGGCGCTGCGCCAGGTGTCCCTGGGCATCCCCGGCCACCTGAGGGACCGGCTGGCCTTCGCTCCTCCTTCCCCCACTGGGGAAGCTACGAGATTTGATTTGTGCAGAGTGCAATGGCAAAAATACGCAGATAAATGACAGCTCCAAACATGTGCCTCAGGAGCCGTGTTTTTAACAAACGCCATCTTCCCCTGTCAAACTTGTGTGCAAAAGACTTAATCTTTTTGCATCAATGACAAAAACCGCAACAAAACATCATTTAACAAAAAGGAATGTTTGTTTAGTTACCACATGGCTCAAATAGGTATTTTTATCCAACCCTCATCGCTACCTTTTGTGATCAAAAAAAAATGAACACTCACTTTTAAAATAACACTTGTACCTCAGATAAAGGGAGATACCGTTCACCATCAGGCATTTTATGGAGATTAGAAATTGTAGCAGAGATGAAATGCCTTTTTGTGTACAGGAAACATGATATGGAGGCTTTGAGATCTCCATTGACAGCAGGACCCAAATCTTTCTGATCTACCCATGAATGGCTAAATTTAGTCTCCAAACTTGGCATGGTATCTTTTCACAGGAACAATGAATTTTTTTTTTTTTTAAGCCTAATATCCCTTAACCAGTGTCTTTATTCCAAGGCAGTAGCGCTCAAGCCCAAATACGCTGACTCAGCCCCTCAGCACAGCGAGACATTAGGATAATTGCAAGTCCCTCAAGCCGCCAGACCTCAGAACAAAGACACTCAGCTCCTCCAGCCTCTCTGCTTAAGTCGTCCCACATGCCGGCCGTCGGGCCAGGGTAGCTGAGGGGCTCTGGGATTACCACAGGCCAATGTCCCTCGGGAAGTCGAGGCAACAGGGACGAAGCGGCCTGGCAAGCACTGATGCTTCGTCACGGAGGTAGCCAGCCCCACACAAGGCGCAGGAGACCCTCCCCTTCACCAGGCTGGCATCCCAGGGGACCCAACGGCAAAGGGCCTCGGGCACCATGCTGGAGGTGTGGCTGAGGTGAAGTGGGAAATGCCAGCAGGGAGAAGGGAAGACCGAGGAGGCACCCAGAAATTAACAGTTACATTGGTCGCACGTTAACCTAAGCAACCTCAGCTGTCTTCTTAATACTTATAAACCACAAGACCTGTGTTTATTTTGTGATGTTGCATTCACCTACAACTGGCCAGGACTGTTTCGAATATGCCAGCAATGCCAGCCCCTTTTCCCATAGCTGCTGTGTGGCTTTTTTTTTTTTTTTTTTTAAAATGAAAGGAACCACCCACTAAAGTATTTTATTATTTTCCTCCACTGGTAAGAACAGAGCCTGAAAAAGTTCACACTTGAGCAAGACCCAGGACTTGCATCCCGTCGTGGGGCCGGTGGCAGCTTTAAGGACTGATGTCTCGTAAATCACTACAGCTAGAAGCAAATCCCATCTGTCTTTGGAGAGTTAGGGAAAACCTAGCATTTATACCATGCAATAGTTTAACAGACTGAATTGAGGGTTGGTCCATGGTCTTTCGTTCAAAATATAAAAAACACTGAGCTTAAACGAGAGTACTAAAACAGCGCAAGAGCAAGGGACGGCTACAGCCTCGCCCCCTCCACCCTCCCCACTTTGCAACACGCAGCAAAGGTTAGGGGAGGGCCTCCACATCTATTGAACATCTGGCATTTTTGGTGTGGGTCCAGGATGTTTGATGGGTATGGCCAGACACCATACGCTCACAGAGTATCTCACCCAGCCCCCTAGTGTTCAAAGGTCTAGGATCCCCTAATTTATACAACGTACTATGTTGCCTGTGAAGACACGGTGATAAATATATTCTGTTTAAAAGCAGATACTTCTCAAATCATAACTTGCAGATGCTCAAAGTCTTTCATGTGGGTAAGACAAATGAGAGCCATAGAGACTGATTTTGTAGCCAGGGAGTACAGGAAGCAACAGCAGGAGAACACTATTGAAAGCCTGGATACACTTATGGCTTTAATGAATTGGTCATCAAATATAACAACACACATATGCAGTTTTTACCTTGCTTTGTAGTTCGCTCCCCACCCCCCCCAGCTATTCCCCATATATCTAGCAAAGTGGAAATTATTTTGAGTTTAGTTTATTAAATGGACACACATGGTACTCACATCTGCTAGAAGATATTTGAGGGAAATGCTGACAAATATCATTTGCATATTTAGTCAGAGACCTTTTCATCTGAGACGTTTCCTCTGACATACCGACTATCCCAAGTACATCAACCCATCGGGGCTAATGACAAGAGCTTTTTCTATACAGTGTCCAGTGCACGCCTGAGCTATTTAGGGACAAATCCTGACTCACATAGGAGGCAAGAAGAGACAAGATCAATATTCTCTGTAGGTCAGAGATTCCCACACCAACACGCCCATCACTGGTGGCATGCAAACCATCAAAACTGTACACCAGAGCTGGGCACTGGCGGCAGCCTCCACCCCTGCCCAGGTCAGGAGCTGCTGAGGCTCTGGCCACTCTGTGCAGAGGAGGAGCTGGCAGCTGCCACTGCCGCTTCTTGCCATCCGTGCTGCGAGCTCCTATCCCACTCCAAGCCCAGAGGCAAACCTGCGCTTCTGGCTTCAGAGCATCATCCAGGGCTGTGGCAGAAAACACGTGGCTTGGTCTCACTTTACACAGGAAGAGCGTACAAGACGACAATGAGGAGAATAACAGCGTCCTGCTGAGAGGAGCATGGTTGTACCGTAAGAGGAGATGCTTTGGCGTCAGCATCCTGGTTTGCGTAGATAAAGGGTACGTAAGCGTGGTACGGGAGGCAGAGACCCGAGCCAGGGAGATGCCCACATCAAAGCAAAGGTCAGCAGCCAATTTCTGAATCCCTGGTATGTGGGTTTTGGAAACGTGTCCCATATGCTCTGCATTTGGATTACCGTGGCTGTACGCACATTGACCTGCTGGTGTTCAAGGCTGATATACCTGGAACTGGTTTTCAGCCCACATTCGGCATTCTTCCTTGGCACTCTCGTGACCACCACGTGCCTCCTCCCAGTTCCTCACTTCAGCAAAGACTCTCTAGTTATTTATTTACCAGACAAAACACAGACTAACTATGATTACAGTTCTGTAAAGAATAAACAATTGCTCACAAGAACTGCACATTCCACACAGTTTTGTTCAACATGTATGACCCCAAACTACAATATATACAATAATTGTCTCCACATGGCAAATCCACATTGCGGTTCTTAAAAAATAATAATAATTCTTAGAACACATGCCACTAAAAAACGCAGTATATTTTAGCCATATCTAATGAAAGACTTTGTACAAGCAATTTCCATTTTGTTGTGTTCTCTAGCATATGGTGCTGTGAAACCATTTGTAATAATGCTTAGGCATTTTATAGTATTTTTAGCTGAAGGCTGCATTATAAACATTGGCTCAAATTCTGTTGTGAATTTCACATTTAGAGGGATCATACTAGGTATGTATCAGGCCAAAATGTGCCCCGTTAATTAGTCGAACTTCCTTATATTAACTAGTATCCCTTCAGAAAGGGATACACTGAGACACAGTGAAGTAATTGACCTGCCCAAAATTGTTCAATCGAATGGGGGCGGGGGGGGGGAGCAGCAGCAACAGTCTCTTGGAAACTTTTAATTTCTTCACCTGTAAGAGAGTCCAACATCATTGAAGGAATATCACTTGATACCCACTCAAAGCTCAGAAAGAACATGCTGTTCTTTAATTTGGTAAAAGATTTGACAAGCTAATGTATTCAGATGACCCCTTACTGGCTAGTCATTAATTCAGACTTTCATACCACTGAACCATATTCCCCTGAACAAACCTGCTTCTCCAACAAGAATTCTCAGTGCAGAAAACAAGTATTTTGTACTAGTGCCTTCCCCTAATGACCTGCATGCTGTAATCAGTTATTTCTGTCTGCAGCCCTTGATGTTTAGGTCATCTTTGGCATTTCAGTTATACAAGTGTTTATGTGAAGACTATGGTAATTTTATACAACCAGGTAGTAACTCCTATTGTAATAAGCCCACAATATTCACTGTGAATTACATTAGATGAAATCCCGTGGTTTCTTTTTTCTTTTTTTTTTCTTTAAACCAGAGTCTCAGAACACATCTAATAATTAAGGGTGGAACAAATAACAAATTATCAGCAAAAGTATTCTCAAGCCCATATACTCTTCCCAACTTCTATTCATTCCAGATCTATAATTTCTATGCATGCTTTGGTACAATTTTACAGAGGATGACCTGAGTTTCACTAACATGCCTTCAGCACCATGAAAACATTGTCCAGATTTAGTCACATTATGAGTCCCTAAAAGAACTCAGTTTGCACATCTTTAAATAAATAAATAAAGGTTTTGGCAATACATTTTGCAAGAATCCCTCTCCCACTGAAGAACCTCTGGCCCCACATAAGTGTTACATGGTAGGAGAGGTGTATGCAGCACCCACCACAGACTGCACAGATTCTGTTGTCAGCTACCAGCTCGGAAGCAGGGAGCAAGGCAGCGCTCTCTGCGCGGGTCACAGCACTGGCACACAGAACAAAGCGAGAGGCAGCAGCACAAGTGGAGTACAAAAGGGCCAGGAACGGAGACCAAAGCTGAACGTCACACAGGGACAAAAGCCCAGGGTACAGAGAGCGCCCAGGAGGCAGGAGAGACTGAGCTCTGCAGGAGGAGGCTGTCATCCATAGGACCCTGATGTTACGTACTCTACATGTCTGGAAAAATCAGGTATTAGGTTGTGCACTCAAAACTAGCTGATACTTCTGATGATTTTGGCTTTAATCGGCAAGTTTTTCTTTCTCATGTATAAAACGGGGTAGTGATACAGGCCATTGTTACTATTATTCAAGTGTATTATCATAGCTGTGGAAGCCACATTCACGAATCAGGATCCTGCTGTGCAAAGTACTGTACAAGCACTTCACATCACAGCAGTGTTGTGTAGATACTTCCACCGGTGTCTGCAATAAAGGAAGATATCTTAATAAGAACAACAAAGAACCTCAAAAAAAAATAAACAGTTCTGCGTCAGATTTGGACATTATCCTGCAGAAGATGCACACTGAGCAATCAAGATAAAAATCAATATTAAGTAGTGACCCAAGTGCTAACTGAAGCAGAAGTTCTCAGGAAAAAAAAAGGAAATATAACATGTCATTAAAGATAAAAGAATTCACGTGCATAAGAGGGAAAAGAGAGATACTGACATTTTCTACGATATCAGCAAAGCAGATGAGAGAATTAGGACAAACATCCCACCTGGCTTTCACTGTCCTCAGTGACCCTTGAGCACACTTTTATCTTGTTATTTGGAGCCCTTAAAAACCACACCACAAACAAATGGTTGTGTGGCCAACAAGGCCTTAATTACTGACATGACAGAGCTGTCATTGTTGGTATTCATGTTTTGGTTTTGTCATGATACGGAGAAATATAATCAGCAAAGCAAAGGTCCTCCTTTCATGTAATGGGTTGCTGTTTCAGGGTTTCAAAAGCCCTGTGCGACTCTCCAAAAGCATCATGAAGCAGAGCTTTTTCAAAGTGAAGATCTTCACTAGAGTTGCAACTAAAAATGTTTCTGTTGCTCTAAAGTTTGGGGGTTTTTTTACAAGATTTTAATTCGGAAACCAATTTCATTCAGCAACATCCTTCTACCTGCACTTCTATGCAAAACAGATAAATAACATGCACCACCACACATAACACGCCTGCACAAATATGCACTGCACACCTGTTTTTCATGTTGGGCTGCAGCTTGTCATCAATTCCCAAAATAATTAACTTTCTGGAGGAACGGCTGGAGGAGAATAGTGCTTCCTCCACCTGCTGGTGAGGAGGAAGAAAAGATGTCCTGGCTCTCAGGCAGAGAGAGGGAGATGAAGGCGGAGGGGAGGCCCCTGCAGCTACTCCCCATCGCCTCCCAAGTGCAGCCTAAGGAGAGAAAGGGAGAGAAGCTCCTGGCTTTTGCAAATGGCAAAAGGACAGATGGTAACCGAAAGGAAGCACAGATAATACAGGGTGCTTCATGAGAGGTTATAACAAACAACCAGCAACGTTAGCAAGCTTCGGGTCCAGCAGTGACAGGGAGAGCAAATGACTCCCAGCAGAGCACCTCACAGGAAAGCACCCACAGGGAGCTGTAAACCGGCCGGGGTATCGAACCCCTGGGTTAAATTCTGCTGGGAGTGCTCCAGGCAGCCTAACAGGGTTTACCTGGTGTCTTCCATGTTTTAGAGCGCTACATGCTGCTTTACTAACATTAATTTAATTAATATTAATGCATTTTTGTATCCAGGCACTGCCTTCTTATATGCCTGTATAATGTCAGGAAAAGACAGACAACAAGACTGAAAATGCCTATCTGTAATTTACAGTTGCATTATAAGCAGTATTCACTCCAGTGGAATCATTTACTCAAAGAAGAACCCAGCAGCATCTACCATCTTCATAAACCATGCATGAGATCGGCCAGAGGTGGTCAATATACAGCTTGTCTAAGGCTGACATAAGTGTAACTGTAGATTTCTTGGCTAACAAACATTGAATACATAACATGAACAAAAGCTCAGTTCTTTGGTTTAACATGTGCAAGATGACAAGTAGAGAAAACACCCACAGAAATGTCAACATGAGTGTTACTTCACAGGCTTGCGATATCATCTCTTCATCCTTACACTTACTAACAGGTGCCTTAATTTAAAATATCATAAGTTACACAGTGTATACTGAGCCAGTACTAATGAAGGAAGTCTTGCTGGCAAAATTAGGCACCTCATACGTCATGTAGTGGGCAATATTTTAACTGCTTCGTGCAGCATGCAATATTGCCTGTAGTCACTGTGGTAACTAATATACAAACTCATATAAGTTGTTTCCAGTAACAAACTAAATGTATCATACAATCTACCCCGGAGCTTTATGGCAGGAAGCTTTACGATCACGTTCCACTGAGTTAAGAGAAAAGACAAAGAAACTGTAACAATTTGAGTAAACCTGCAACCTGTTAATAAGCGCCAAATACTACTTTCATTCAAGTTAACAGAAACCCTGCTATTGATTTCCAATGGCACAGGACTAAAGCACATCTGTACCTTAGATCGAACTGTCTTCTCACCTTGGTTTTACTTCATTAACTCAAATCTGCCAATTTCTATTTCACTCCTGAGCGCTCTATTTATACAGATGACGACAAATCCAAAGTTTATGCTTCATATTAAAAGCCTGGCTAATCATGCAAATACCTTTAAGAAGTGCTGTACAGCTAAAGAGATTGTTAACGGGCAAGAGAAGGGGGAAGGCCAAACAGGAGAATCACTTGGACAAGGCCGATGACTGGGAACACAATGCCGCTGCCAAGGTCCAGCTTCGCAATCTGTTACCATACAGCTTCAAATACCTGCTTACCGCTGAGTAAAGAAAAAGATGGTTAGCTAAACCAGTAGCAGAATAGGAAGCAAACAGACTGGACTAGAGCGACCTTGGGACTCTCGCTACCTAGCTGCGGGTTGTGAGATGATTTGCATCGGACGTGGTGCAAGAGACGGTGCCGGCCGCATCGCTCGCTCTGTGCATCCCCTGCTGGACACACAGCAGCATCCAGTCCGTCCCGCTCAGGAACGCTGCAAACGCTGCCCACTAGTAAGAATTGAGGAGAGGAAAGGGAAGAGAAAGGAGTGGAGGAGTGGAGGGGCGGGGGGGGGGGGGGGGGGGGGGGGGGGGGAACGGAACTGAAGGAAAGCTCTGCCCCTCTCTGATCAGCCGTCCTGTCGGTGGTCTCGTCTCACCCATGGAAAGCAATCGGTGTTCACTGCAACAGCCAGACAAGGGAACTGCCAGAAAACAAGAAGCGTTTTCCGTTCACTTAGGTCTGGCTGGATTGCTGACAACTAGCTTTTATTCTGTAAGCGGGACAAAATGTGGGTATTTTACGTTCACTCACAGATGTTAAAGTTCAAACAGACACGTTACACTAGAACTCGCCTGCAGACTAGTTAATAATTATGAAGTGCCACACGCCAAGGCTTGTATTACTACAGTATAAAACTCACACCCTGGTAAGGATTTGTTTAGCTTCTACATACCAGCTGATACAGCAAGTGTAACATTTTTATTGCATTTAAGATTGCATGGGTGTTCTGATTTTCACCCTCTCCATTTCAAGATGGCATTAGCCGTATAAATTTAGTTCAGACCGTATCATCTAAGTATCCTTAGCTGTGTAGCTGAAGTGCTTAACAGTTAGCAAAATAACGGAAAGACCTGGTGTGTCGTTAACGTAAAGGAGATACACATCTACGCTACATCCTTTCATCTGAGAGGGCCCTTCCCAAAACCAAACCTCATACAGACACCTTTTTTTTTTAATTGATCAAGTCTTTTAAAAAAGGTGTTTTCAATGTATTTGCTTATTTACTACATTCAGTAATGCAACTCAAAATAATCTACTTACAAAATAATAGTTAGTATATAACATAGCCCTGGAGCTTTTGTTAGCCTGAAATTGTAAAACAGCCAAGAGAGCAAGCTTTAAAAATCATGGACTGGGAGTGAGCATGTGCAGAGATGTCCATCTCTGGTTTCTCTTTAGCCAGCCTCCAAATGAGCTAATAAACTGAAAGCATACATGATATGACTCTACAACTTGGCTGAAACTCTCATTTTCACTGTCGACACAAAGATATTTAGTTGCAAAGTAAGTGTCCCTTATTAAAGCCACGGTATCTGCAATTTCATTTTCTGTTTTACAGTTGCTTCTGCCTCTGGGTGCACATTGAGCTTCCAGGCAACCAAAACGGAAAGATAAATGAGACAAAACCTGTAACGTCACTAGGGAAATGTCTTGCTTTTAGATGAAGTCTAGTGAAAACTCAATTAGTCTACTTCATATGAAAAGCAGCATTAAGAACTCTTCAGAAAACCATCTGTTTCTCCGGGCAGTCTTTAATGCAATGCCTGCCTCTCATTCGCTTGCCCTCTGTGAATAGCTACATATTTCAGGGAAGGAAAAATGACAATAACTCTGACTAATGTGTACATTTCTTCAATTGCATTTCTGCGCCCTGCTGGAGCGCTGTACCAATGAGGAAATGCTGAAGCTGAGTTATTGCTGGACAACCGCCGGGCTGCTTGAAGTCTCAAGCCAGCCGGCACCGCTGAACGGTGAAACGGATCGTAAAAACCAATGGGGCTGGGCTGCAGTCCCCGCAATTTTTTTAGGTGTCAGCAAAGTTCAGGTCACAAAAGTATGACTGAGTTACGGCATTTTTAACCGGAGAACCAACGTTTGCCCTTCTGACAGTACTTTGTGAGCGGCTTTGGTTAGCTGGGGGATGTGACAGGTTTCACTAAACCATGAATTTCCAGCGGGGAAAGAATAACTGTTCACAGTGGATCCGCATGTAAAAACAAAACAAAAACAATAAGCCACCCTATTTTTCCAATAGCAACACATCCTTTTAAAACGTACCGACGTGTTACTACAGTACCACCACCACTCCTCAAAAAAAAAAAAGTTTCTTTATAGGATCCGCACTCCAGACAAAGCCCTGGACCCAAGCGACCACAGGCATGGGTGAGATGCTGACCCGCTCCCGGGTGCAGGAGCGGACCCGGGTCCCCACGGGCTGCTGGCCACACCAGGCTCCTGCCTCACCGAGACACGCCAGCCCGCACACGGACGGGTCTCCCTCCTAACGGGTCCCTGAGGGGATGCACCCAGCCAGCTCCGTTCTGAAGTAGGTGTTGCAAAGAAAAATGACATATACACATACAAATAATAAAAAAGCAAAGAAAAGCCCCTCCGCCTGCCTTACCACTCTGCCAGAAAACCTCTCAATGGCCCGCTTGACTTTGCCATAGGTGCCTTTGCCCAAGGTCTCCTGCAGCTCGTAGCGATGCTTCAGGTTGTGCTTGTGGTGATGCCGCTTCACCCCCTGCTGCTTCCTCGCTGCTGCCGCCGTTACCTCCGGGGACGGAGCCTCCCCGAGCGGCTCCTCCATGGCCGCCGCCGCTGCCGCTGGCGCCTCGCCGCCGCCGGCCGGCCCGGAGCCGCAGGAGGAGCAGCGGGGCTGCGCGGGGCTGCTGCTGCTGCTGCTGCGGGCAGCCGCCTCGGCGCCCTCCATGCCCGGCGGCGGCGGGCGCGGGGTGTGAGCGCCCCGCCGGTCTCGCAGCCTCTGCCTCGGCCCCGCGCCCGCGCCGGCACCATGGGGCGCGGCGGGGCGGGGCGCGGCGCGGCGCGGCGGGGCGGGGGGCGGTGGCGCCCCGCGCTCTCCTCCCCTTCCCCGCCGCCCGCGCCGGCGGCGGCGGCAGCAGCACCAGCAGCAGCAGAGGCGGCAGCGGAGGCGTGGGGCCGTCCCTCCGCCCCGCTCCGCCCCGGCCGGGCCGCCCCCCGCGCCCCTGGCCGGGAGGGGGCGGCCTCGCCGGGGACGGCGCTTGGCGGCGGGGACCGGTGCCCCGCGGGCGGCCGGGCAGGGCCCTCCTTTGTGCGCTGAGGAGACGGGGTTGCACGGCCGCTCTTCCGGCCCGCTGGAAGGCGCCTCAGCGGGGCTGAGCCCCGGCGCGGCGGGGAGGGCGGCCTGCCCCCAGCTCCTGCCGCACGGCCGCGGGCCGGCCTGGCCCCGGGGCTGAGCCCCCCGGCCTCTGCGGGGCCGGGCTGAGGCGAGGCCGAGGGCCGGCCCCGGTCCCGCGGGTCTGGCGTGTGCACCTGCAGAGCCCGGGCGTCAGCTTGGGCGCGCAGACGGCGGGCAGGGGCCCGAGTGAGCCTGCACCAAATTTAGGCCTGGAAAGTTTTTGCAGAAAACGCTTCATTTTCCCCATTCACCAAGCGGGCGAGGGTTTCCTGTAGGGTTTCCATGTAACTGGAACGGGCAGAAAAACATGGGCACACCCAGCCGCTGCCTGTGTTTGGTGTGGGCAGGCGCTGTTTGCCCGCTCCAGGAGGTTTTCGCCTGTAAGAAACCTTCCTGGGCCCAAGTCCTGCTGTGGTTGACATGCAAATCAGCGCCAAGACCTAGAGCTGAGGGACCCCTCACCTCTGCTTTCGGCATCCTTGAAATACAAATGAATGCATCAGTTTCATGCTTTTCTTCATTTTACAGTAAGGTGGTTACTCCTTTCACAAAGACGTCCTGAAAACTTAAACCAATGCAGACATACAAATTGTTGCCAGGGTTAAGACGAGTCAGATATTTCCTTTAGAAAAGAAGCCATCCCCAAGCCCGTGGCCAGAGAAGGCAGATGGTCTCTTGTAGCAGAAATGGGAAATTTGCATGGGGTGAAATCACTTTGGCATGCTCCAGTATGGCCAGTTTGCTGGAGTGACGCAGAGGCCTTCATGTGAGATTCCTGGCTCGGTGTCTCCTCCCCACTGACTGTCCTTAAGGTGCAGGTTACAGCTGGGATTGTCTGCTCTGCAAGGGTAATGCACAGACCTTTCGAAATCCTCCGTTCAGCTTCGTGGTCCATGCGCTCAGCCGGTTTGACTGGCTGGCTCCTGCGAAGGCTCCAGTTTGTCAGAGTTAACTAACTCAGGAGCGTCAAGGCGATGGGGTGATACGCAGGCACCAGCTTTGGTGAGGACTCTCGTTTGGTTCCTCTGGCTCACGAGGCCTGTGTGTAAGGCTGGACTTCCTCAAGGTTTCTTCCTGAGATAGCAAACACGTTGCTCTGAGGTTGCAGCCTTAGCCCCTCTGACTTGATGAACTTGAAAACACAAGTTTCTCTGTAATTACCATCTCTGCACCTTTATTTTAGGATCAGCAGAAGTGCCCGACCGGCTCAAGGCGAGCCTGCCTAGTGCAGTACCCTGTTCCTGGCAGGAGCCAGCACCGTGCCACACGGGTTGAAGAAAGGATCCTGCAGTGGTCAGAAGTAATGCCTCTCACGTTGGGTTCTTGATCTTTGGGAGCCTGATACTGGCTTAAGCCCTGGAGCATGAAATTTAACATCTCTTTCACAGAGTGCACCACAAACTGGCTATTCCAAATCAGAAAGGGTAAGGGAAGCCTCACTCTGTTACTGTGCAAAAAAAGAGTGCCTTGTCCTCCTGTAGCCTCTTCCTTTATTTTAATTGTGGAAAGGACAAAAATTCTGTGGCCTTCTCTTTGTAAGAAATAAGACTGCATTGGTAGCTTTCATGTTTTTGTTGTTTTATTTTAATGCTCTGAAGTGCTATTGCATTCCCACCAGCTGGCACAGAATAAAGCAATGACTGGGCTACCTGATCATGCAGGAGAGGGAGATCTGCTGCTGCATCGGCTGCCCTCAGTGCCCCCAGTTTGAAACCCACTTATGTAGCTCTTCTCAAACTGAGGGGATGCCCCAAGAAGCATCCACATCAAGGAACGAAGGGCAGACCTGCTGTAGGTAGGGATTGGCACAGGGATGGGATGGGGATGCAGCAGCACCAAGAGGCAGGAGGGAGCTAGGAGCGGGGCTGGCAACACAGAGAACTGGAGAGGTGCCCTTGACTGCCGGGAGAAGTGAAAAATTGTCCTGGCATGTGTTCACCTCAGTGCAATTTCATTTAAATAGATTAAATCAGAGTCTCGATCTTGCTAAGTGCCAAGGGTACGGCAGTCTGTCAAGATGACAGTAACAACTGCCTGGTGGTTTTGCATGTCCAGTGCAAACCCTGGTCCCACTGAAGATGAGAGCAGCCTAGGTCCTGCTCTGATCTGTGCCAGCTGACTGCGCACTGGACTGCATGAGCAGCTCAGAAATGGCTCGGTCCCCCCAGAGGCAGCAGGGAAGATTGTCCAGCTATGGTTGTCTGTCTGGAAGCTCCCTTCAGGCTGGAATTCAGTATAGCCTATATTCAGGTTTATACCTCTTGAATAGCCGAAAAGCATGAACGCCAGTGATGAAAACAGGTTTCATTATGTTATACTCATGAGCGTTGTTAATATTCCCAAGAGTATTCTCTTCTAGCTGCTTGGAAGCATACATCACCAGTTCCATAAGGGCATATGTCATGAATCATTGCTGTATATTGTGATTGGAGAGATATAAGGCACAATAAAATATCAGAAGATCCAAAATGAAAAATGCCAATTTTGTAATGGAATAAGCACAGGTACTATGTAGCATTTGAAATACCACTTTTCCTTTTAAATTTCCATGCTCTTAAATGTGAAGCCAGAGGGCATTAAGCAAATTAAATATGTAAATTAAAACTGGACACAAGAAACTTTCTGTACTCGTATGTAATAGCAATGGGAATTGAAAATAATGATAAATATAGCAGTACAGATATGATTGAGTGTATCACCAACATATAGAGATATTTCCTTTTAATATTTAGCGTATTGTCAGCTTTGCAATCAGTATTATACTTGTCACTACAGGAATAAAAATCACTAGAGCAAATAGTAAACCAGTGTCCTTCACAACAGGTATAAGAGTACCCAGAAGTAAAAATCACAGAGGAAAGGTGAGACAATGTTAGAATGGACATAGAAAATCTTAAATAATTACTTTCATAGGCAATTTGCATCATTCTAGCTGTTCATGTCAGTGTAAAACATGCAGTGTTTCATTGTTTCTGAAATAAACATTTGGTGAGAATTTCAGCTCTCTGAGTTTATAGACACCACTAGGGAATTCTTCATTTCTGACTATTATTTGACAGAAATGCTTTTCCTTATTCACAAAAAGGAATTATTTTCCCATTGAAATCAGCAGACTTCTGCTAGCCAGCTTCAAAGGAAATAGGATTAGACTCCAATTTGCAAAACAGTATTGAAGGATATGTTGTATCAAATCTAAACTACACAGATCATCACAGTAACAACGATAAAGCCACTGGTTTCAGTAGGCTTACCTTCCTGAAGTCAGTGTGAGTTGGAAAACAATCTTAGAAGATTGCAACATGTTAGCAATATAAATTTATCATAAAACTCAGTACAATTTTAGGATTAATTTTTGCCATGAACTTTCAAAACGGCACAATTTACTTGTTACCTGGCATAGAGACACTCAGGATGACAAACCACTGGCTTAATAGCTCTCAGTCAAATGTTTAGGTCTCCTCAGAAAGTCTACACCACCTGTAATGAGACATAAGATTCATAGAGGTGATGTTAATTCATTCCATGTATTTAGCTAAATAAAAAAAATAAACACTGGATTTCAAAGACACTTGGTACAAATACTTATTTTACAAACTGAGGCCAGGTACTTTCTGTGCAACAATTACGCATACTGCAGCTTAACTTGGTGAGATGGTATCATTTGTACACAAACAGACTTTTTGCTCGTAAGTACTCTTCAGTCTTTGTAAAGTGTTCAACAGTGTTGTTACCACCCTTACAAAGGTCGGCTTCCACGGGCCTGTCGGGGAGCTGGAATACCTTCTTTCACTGTTCCCTACAGCATAAGATAGAGGAAAGTGGAAAAATTAGTACTAAAGGGATTCCTGGATGCAACGGACCTGTATTCTCTGATACTAATGTGCTGCTCTCTTAGGTTTCAGTCCTCTCTGCTGAGCTCTAGTCTGTATGTGGAGAAATGCATAACCATAGTCTTAAAGTCAGTTGAGTTGCTTTGACTGCTCATGCTTGATGATCAAGCTAAGTACGGGCGTACGCATTTGCTGGACCAAGCTGAAGTGCTCAGCATTGTCCAGTCTGCAAATCTAAAGATGATGTGACTGAAAATATTTGGAAGATGCTGGCAGGTGAAACCGCACGACGTGCTCTCAATTGAACTTTCTTCTTTGTATAAGTACCTGCTGAGAAAAAGCTTTTTGGTCTGATGAAGTGAAAGCATGTTAATGTGTTCCACTCAATGACAGGGATTATCCTTTAGAAAGAGGCGGCTGGCAGAGACGGTTGGCATCCATCTGTTTCCTGCAGCAGGTATCTGCGTATTGTCTGCCCTGGCAGATCACATCCAATCCTTGAAATTGCATGGTTTATGAAAATTACAGGAGTCATGCAAGCTCAGGATTAAGACTGTAACACTGATTTTCTCTGTAGTGAGCCATATAAAAAACTTTCTCTTGACAAGTAGTGGTCTTTTGAGGTGTGTCTTGTTTGCATCCCACAGATGTCAGTTCACTATTAAAACAATACTTCAGTCAAGTAATAAATACCCACACCCTGGATCTGGATCCAGGGCCCAGATTCAGAGGGTATAACTTCCATCTAAATTCATGTATCTCCTCTTGTTATTTGATTGCCTCTAGGCCTCTTGAGATGTCCATGCAATAGGAAATACAGAGATTTAGGTGGAGTTAAGCCCTCCGAGTCTGGATCCTGGACCCATTATAGAGCTTTATGGGCAATGAAGAAACTGAGGAATACTTACAGGACTCTGGAATTTAGGCTGGGGTTCCTTATAAGAGTATAAGACTTTCAATAGGAGAGGACCAGTATGTCCATGAAACATCTTTTAAAATTCCCTTTCCAAGCCTCAAGCCTTTGCTTCAGTGGCTTTCACTGAGAATTTAGACAATGAACGTGTTATCATTTTTTCCTGTAATACTGGTTATTTCTTCTACTGCTTGGTATGTTTTATTGGAATATGCATAGCATGGAGGATACCAGTCGCCTGCTGAATTTACACTTCAGATCTGAAAATTCATTTACATATTTACATATGCATGTGTGTGCCTGTATGCTTATGTCACATTATTTTATCCATGTAAAATCTGCTTTTCTACACTTAACCACTCTGCGTGATACCTGAGCTCCTCACTGCTATTGCTAAACTGGGGCACTCAACATCACTGAGAAGTGAGGAGAAACAACCCAAACCGCACAGCAGAGAAAACTGAAATGTTAGGGGCTGAGGCTCAGGGTCTCTTCTGTTGCAGGGTTTCCAGAAGGACTGAGCACACACGATTCCTTCTTCTTCGGTTGCTTTCCTATTTCTCATTCAGCTTAGATATTCTTTCAGTAAAACTCTGTGATGGTCTGTTTATTTTGTTATTTATATATTATTTTTATTAAATCAATGAGCTACACAATCCAAACTACCAGTCCCCTCCCTCCCTCCGCACATTAATCCTTTCGGGATTAAAGTCCACATACATCAGCAGGCTGTAATAAGGAAAACCAACATTGCAGCTTTCATCATCGTGAGCAGGGAGTTGCAGCAGGCCATGGTCACTGGATTGCACATCTCACCAATGCAAACTGCAAAACAGAAGTGAAAAAATTAATTAAGTCACTCAGCAGCGTGCTCCCCTCCTCTCATCACTTCCCTTCTTTGCCTTCGGTTCCCTCCCTTCCGCCGCCTCTGGTTTTTTGCCCTTATTTTGAGAAACTGACTGGCTGCATCACTTTCAACCCTCAGCACATTAGGCCACACGTAGGCAGCTGGATCTCTGCCTGGCCCATTTTGCCCACCACCAATTCCCACATGTGGAAGAACTGCTCTCGGCGTAGCTTATACACACACAGCTTCTCCGAAGCATCACCAAGAGCGCCCCGGCCACCATTTCGCAATGCCTCCGGCCCCAACTCCCCCAGCACAATGGTGCACGCAAAAGCAAGGTGTCTTAACTTTGGTTTTCGGCGCTGCAACCCCAAGCCCTTAGCTGGTAAACATGGGCAGACTTCGGCGGTGGCTGTGTGTTGTGGCGGAAAAGGGTGGAGTTGTGCTGCTGCCGGTTGGGTTGGGGCCGGGAGGCAGCCAGAGCGGAGAGGGGGGAAGCGAAATGCAGCCGAGGTGCTGACGGGCTTGGGGGCATCCTGCCGGGTGCTGCCGGCCCGCGCCGGGGAGCTGCACGCTGCAGGGGCCTTGGCTCAGAGATGTTTGTATGGGAACATAATGGGGAAGCGTGAACTTTTGCCATTGTGACCCCTTCATCCTGGATGACTCACGGATGAGATGGGGCAGATACATCCCTCCAGAACTCTGGGATTTCCTGCCCAGTCCGAATGAATGGAGATATCACAGCCACTGGGTAGATCCTACAAGGAACGGCGTTTTAGCCTCGGTTGTGGCTTTTGTGTGGCGTCCATTGTGCTGATGCCTGTGATGAAGAAAACCAAAAGTATGTTTTGCACAAGATGTTTGTTTTGATGTTGAGGTCTGTGGATCTGTGGCTAGATCGTATCGCTCTTTTCACGCAGCTGTTGGATGCATAACCACTTTTCTTGGAAATACAAGGGTAAGGCTACCCCAATAAAAAGTAAAAAAGACTTTTTTTATTTTAGCTTAAATATATATATTTTTTAGAGTGAAGAAGGTTAAGCACAAGATGTTATGCTAAAACTCACGCTGTATGTGGCATCAATGAGTTACCGGACGTTCACGCCTTTGGATGTGCTCATCTAAACAAGCATTTCCCCAAGACTATCACTGTCCAGCAGATATCTGGGATAATGACAGCAAATCCTGCCCAGTTACTGAAAATGGACCCCACGACACTGAGAACATAACATCTACCGTGTTATGATAGATATACAATGTACCGCATCAGAAAGAACAGCATTCGTTATATTCGACTGGTAACACGCATCACTTCCCTGGGTACGACCCTGGCTTGGCAGTGTGGATATGCAGTTCAAGTCTAGAGGAGAAAAGGGCACTGTGTGCCACCTTACTCCTGTTAGGAGACAAATTTGTGGGGAATAGATGGCAATGTGGCTCTCTATTCCCTCTTTCCTGCATGTGCTGCAGGCTGGCCGGCAACCTCCTTCCCTCCATAGACAAAGGGGAGCAGGGGCTGAATCGTGCCTTCCCGAAAGGCAGCCCTTTTCCCCTCCTGGAGATGTTTTGGGGAATGGTGGAGAACTCCACCCCTTGCCACAGCCTCCACGCTAGAGACGCAGTCTGGCCCTGAGAAATCGTCTCCTGCTCCCCACCTCCCTCTAAATTCCCACGGAAATACTGGAATTCAGCATAGTGTGCATCATGGCTTCATAGCTGTAAGACTGGCTGTATTTTTCCTTCACTGATCATTAGTTTGTCAAAGTCAAAAAAATACTAAATTAGAAAATAGATTCAGCGTGGAGGCTGTCAGCTTCCTTTAGCTTTATTTTGTTTACTTTTCATTTGTCTGCAGCCACTTCCTGGCTTTAGTGTTGTCTGTGACTTGTAAATAAAATTAGGTCAAATAATAAAAACTGTTAATGGCAATATAATCATTTTATGGCAAGTGATTAGAAAGACGTAAACAGAATATTACGGCTTTAGGATGTGTACCAATGATACAGTATGACTTCCACAGGAAAAGAACATACCCAGAAATCTGGGGCAGCAAACTACAAAGAGTGGTTAAATGGAAAATGAATCTGTTTGCGTATAGATGCCCGAGAACCAAATATAATTTTCCATTAGGTCTTTTTAAAATCCCATGCTTTATGCCTGTTTGCTAGCAGAGAGAACTCTTTAAATCAATAGCAAATTGGCTAAGCGACAAACTTGATCAAAGCCTCATTATGCATGAAAATTTCATTTCACTGGCTAGGGAATTGTGAGGGGGAAGGTTTCATGGCTCTCTGTGTTTCCTTTGTGCTTCTCATGCAGTATAAAGGGAATTGCAAATTTCCAAAATCCCCATAGCGGGTGTAGGGGAGCAGAGGACGCCACCCCCTCGTGCGCTGGCATCCAGGACAGTGACAGCCCCTCCGACTCCAACGCCGTCCTCATTGCCGGGCCCACAGCAGGGTGAGTGTCGGGGCTGGGGTGCGGGGTTTTAGGGGTGGAGAAGAGATGTTCTTGCTATGCTAAGATGACAGGTCGTTTTCTTTAGAGCTGATGCTAGCTGGTCCACACGACAGCCACCCCTAGGCTTCTCCAGCCTGCACTGAGGCCACAGACAGTCACGGTTCAACAACCCCCAAAAGACAACACAGATCTTAAGAGAAGATGCAGCCACAATCCTACAGGGAGAAGCAAGGCAACACATTGATGCTGCCAGCTTCCTCGTATCAATGCAAAGCGCACAATGCTTTGGGTAATGCTAACTGTAGGAAAGAGCTACCTTCTCCAGCAAGTCCACAGAGGCTTGAAGAGATGCCTCCCTCTCCTCCATGAGCTATGGCGAACCAGAAAATCTGGCCCAGGGCCTAAAAACACTTTTAAACTTGTGTCTCCTTATCTCTCCTCCAGAACTAGAATACTCTTTCCTGCCTCCCAAGAATTACACAAAAAATAAATCTTCTTGGATCTGCAGAATGCTTTGCTGACACTAATTGTGTTATAAGAAAGAAACAGATTTATTTTTAATGGAACAGGACACTCATTTCTAAAGAACATGTTTGAAGGTCTGTTACCAAGATGAAAAAAGTATTCAAATTTAATAAGAGGAACAACGTGACCTCCGCATACTTCCCATTGCTTTAGCAAGGCCAAATTCTTCTCACTTTACCTCAGCTTGTGCTAATCTCCGCGAGGGCTTCATGCGCAGGAGCCTTTGCTGGCACCGAAGCCTACGAAGACGACACTAGTTAGGCTACCTAAAATCAACCAGATGCTGCTGCAGAACAGCTGGAAATTACTAATCTTCTCCCTCTGCATTCATCCCCCCTTGCCATGATACTGTCTGAAGTCTTCTGTCTCATCCCTCTCTGCTTCTGTCCCCTTCCCTCGGTCCCCAACCCACTCTCACTTGCTGGGGCAGATGCAGCAGGCTTGTTGTGGGCATTTCCCCCTTAGGACCTAGACATGAAGCTCAAGAACTTTGCTCCATCAGGGCTTTCATCACCTTTCTGTCCTGGCTTGATAAAAAGGAGGATTTTCACCTTTCATCCCTGTGTGCCAGCTGGCACACACAGAGTGTGCCTGGGGTTTTCCAAGGAGCCAAAGGGGTGTTGGTGCCCGGATCTCAGTGGCTTTTCACCGAGTGACCCACATCCTCTGCTCTGTGTCACTGCAGCATGAACTCTTGAATGTGCAATCTGAAGGTTTGCTGTCTGTGAGTGGTAATGCCAGAGAAAAACAAAAATTAGCACTGGATCATTGGGGAAAGCAAGCATAAGGTGGCATGAGGCACATTCATTTTTAAATGGGTGAATTCTCCCGGAACGCCCCCTCTCCTGCAATTTTCAGCTCCATTGGAAACGTGTAGATCAAATATCCAATAGAGGGAAATGAATTAGCCGAGGTTGTAACTTTACACACACACATTCGGTGGGGAAATACGATAGCTAGGTTTCTAAGATTTCAACCGGACCATTGCAATGGCAATACTCATATGAGAAAAAGAGAGACGAAGAAAGGTCCTTCTTGCCACAGCTTTATCTAATGTGATCTCTGGATGCCGTTCATGAAAGACAAGAACCCTGCTTTGCTTTAGAAAGCGAAGTAGACCCTTTCTGTAGCACCACCAAGTGGTTGAGCATCTGTAGAAAAAGATCTGTCTGCAAAACAAGCATACAGCAGTGCTGCACAGCAACATCTTTCAACTACTTTACACTATTTTAAGCGGTAAATATGATTTTTGGCATGCAAACCTGGATGTAAATTGAGATTAACATCACTGAAGCCAGACAGAGTGTGGGTGAAGACAGTATTAGATGTGTTGCACTCAAAGCTGTCAGAAGACTGGCAAAACCTTAATGCTTATCTGTTGTTGTGGGTGAGCTGATGTCTTGACCTGCGAACGAGGACCTGGCTTCATTGGGAGTGCTACAGACACAGTGATAGACAGATCTATCTTTGACAAATTTTTCACTGGGAAGTGGTATCAGGAATCAGTGGTAGGCGAGACCTTTTAATGCTTTTGTGCAGAATTTACTTTTCTTCTCCTGAAAAAAAAAATCTGTGAATTTATAAATCAGATTTCAAGAGCTATGAAAGGGGATGTGATCAGAAATGAAGACAGGGTCTGGTTCCTGGTTCCATGAAAGGCTCCTGGTGTAAAACTGCCCTGTGCCAGTGATAAATGATCAGTTAAACTTTTTCATATGACATGTTATAAGCTGTTGCTGCCCTACCTTCAGGGTTGCTACTCAAGGAGAATTCCTTTGCCTTGAGTCTTCTTATGATGGAGAGGGGCCTGTAACAGTTTGGTTGCTCAAGCTTACCCCCGCCACAAAGAGACTTGCAGGCAAAGGGATTGCCTGGGATGTCCCCTGTAAAACTCGGCTCCCAACATGGTCCTCAGGAGCACTCAAAACATCTAGCCTAAGAGCCCAAGCCACTGGTATTGTCCTTATCACGACTTATTTGAACCCACAGATCTGACTCATGGAAAGACTAAAAGTGCTGCTCCTGGGACCAGACCGTCAGGCTACATCTGTGTAAAACTGATTTAAGCGGGTTTCAATGCAGGAGCAAAGCCCTTGCATCTGCGTTAATTAGCCCTTAGAAAGGCACACTGTGTAATATGCCTCTCAGCTATCACGTCTCCCTTTTATCGCTGCATTCATCAATTGTAGGTATCATTAGGTCTCGGCCAGTATGACCCCTGCTTTCTTCCTGGCCAAAAAGGAGGACACTGAGGCTTGTGTTCATTGCTGACCTTTTGCAGTGCCACAGCAACATTAGCTCCCTTCTGCCTCCAGGAACAGGGAGGGACCAAAGGCATCCCTGCCCTTCACAGGGGCTGCTCAGGTGAAAAGAGCCCCAGGAGGAATAAAAGGCCACCTTCTTCTGTACCAGCTAACACTCCTGTAATTAATAAAGCAGATGCTCGGTGGCCATTCTGTTTGCCTGCCTGCAAACTTGCAACGCAGCCCGAGATGCCTGAGGTGCCGCTGTTTGGAAAAGCAGCAGGAGACCCAGCGTTCCTAATGATAGAGATGATACGCTTTCAAAAATACATTTCTTAGCACGACAGGCAAAGCTCAAAGGGGCCTGAGGTGAAGTCTGAGGTGAAGCTTTGCAGAGTCCCATTTCAAGAACAGCAGCTGCCAGTGGTATGGTTGTCGGACTCATCCTCCAGGAAGATACTGCAGACGTATAATGGGAATATTTTTATTTGAAAATAAGAGAAGCACCAGCAGACCAGGACCCATCATAAGCAAGCTTGTGAGAGCTAAACGTGATTTTCAGAGGAGGTGATTATGCATGGCTGCCACAGCATTCAATGGGAGCAGTGACTATTCAGCACTCCTGAAGAGCAGGCTGGATTAACCCTGAGGGAAAGTAGATAAACTGAGTCAAAACACATGGCACTGTCTGATTTCCAAGGGATTATTATAATCAATAACAACTCCGTGCATATGTGCATGTGTGTGTGTCTGTGGTACAACAAACAGCATATATATATATATATAAAAAATGATATCTACATACATGTATGTATGTACACATGCAAGCTCATATTGCTTAAATAGCTCTTCTAGGAATCCTGTCAATATTAGCCATCAATATTAAACATTCTTTTGTGTTTATGTTGATGCTTGAGGATCTGAAAGCCCAAGTTGACAAGGAGTTGAAATATTGTTCACTGATAGCTCTAAAAATATAATCACAGTGGAGCACGTCACTATGTTCAAGCTGAAGTCAAGCTGCCTGTTTTAGTACAAAGCTGGGCACCCCATTGTAGCTCTGGCCATCTGCGTGCATGCTATATTTAAAATGGAAAAAGGCCTCTGGGGAAAATGAACCAAATTCACCGTGGGTACAAGCAGGCATGGCTCCTTTGAGGTCTGTGGAATGTATTTGCTTACACCAGTAATGGATTTAATCTAGAGACCGTTGTTCTTTATGAGACCTCATTTTCCTTTGTGTGTATGCCAGTGTAACTCCACTTACTTTGGTAGGAATAATACTAATTTATACCAGTGTAAGTCATGGAAATTTTTATTTTTGCTTTTCAGCACAGATGCTAGATAACAACTTTCATAGCCTGTTTCTTTTCCTACTTTACTCTAATTTTTTCTGCAGGTGCATTTTCTCTGATTTTTCTACATTTACTTCAGATTTCCTTAGTCTCAGTGAGAAGGCAGCCAGGCCTTCAGTGCCCACGTCCAGTACCTGCTCCTTAGAGTGGATGTTTTTCCCTAGTGCATATCCCATTCCTGGTGCTGAGGATTGCCCTGTTGCCTTCACCAGCATTTCCCTCCTGCCACCATCACTGCCGTCACCATTCCAGCCGGGAAGGGCTGCGCCCTCCAGTAGTTCATTAATGCTACTTGTTAATTGTCCGAAGACTGGAGACAGAGGGGTCCTGCTCCATGTGCATGAGGCATCCCTTCTCTTCCTTGTGGGTTGGCTGGGCAACCTAGTTTTCCCTGGAGAAATAGCTTGCGGTTAGTAACACAGGCCATGTCAATAAAACTAGGTAGAAAATAATAGTGTGCAAGTAGCAGGCAGCATTGTAGAGCATCAGAGCCTATCAAAATGGCTTAATATTTAGCGGTCGGGAGAGTAGACCAGAATGAAGATAATCTTAACTCTCCCTATGATGCAGTTAGCAAAAAGCACACATCTATCTCTGCCTCTTTTACTGTCAGACTTTGTGTCCCTGGGCTTAACCTTGCACTGAGTGCCACCAAAAGCAATTCCCTATTTCCTTAAGTTTTGCGTTCCTGAAAATGAGTGGCAGACTAGGTGAACAGATTTGGGCTATTGACTTTATACAGGCTACTAAAAAGAGACCAAGGCAGAAAAGGCTACCTAAGCATCACACTGAGGGTGTGGTAGGAGAGGTTAAAGTACAAGCTGCCTTTCTTAAACACCTGTCCTCTCACCGACTGATGTCATTTCCCCTGATAGCTCGAGCATTAGCCCTCTCATGGGTTGAAAAATGAGTCCCCGAGGAGCCTAAATTAAAGATGCCTGTACAAAAGTGCAGGGCCTGACCTCTCGCAGCTGCGCCGGGGATAATACTGATTCATTGTGCTGCTCCGTGTTACAGTCCAAGGGCAGAAAAAGGGGGCAGGGGAGGGATATGGAGGCATTTCGGGCTCCTCGTTAGCTCATTCATAGACACCTGGTGTCCCGCCTCCTCCTCACGCTTCAGAGCATCCCACCCCTATTGTATAGAAAATCCACTTCTTTAGAGATCTGAGCTGCTTGGGCTGGACAAAGACCAAAATTAAATCCACAGCTGCCCAGGAAGAGGCTTTCTCCGTCAGGGGTTATTATTGAGGATCTCTGATGAGAGAGCGGAGCAGGGAACTCCCCTCGCCTCTGTCACTTCCAGTTACAGGTTTGGATGGATGCGTCCGCACATATTTTTCTTCCTTCACATAAATAACACGGGCCACTCTGTAGCTGATGTGGACTGCCATGCCTCCGCTGACCCAGTTTAGTTCCAGAGCTTTACGAGAGGTATGTGACCCGCTGCAGTCACCACATTTGGCTGGACAACACTCAAACTGTTTACAGCCTGCAGGAAACACTTAGTGTCATGGGGTGGTGAGGCCAAAATACCCTCATGGCAGCTCCTTCACCCTCAATGAAGTTGCATCAAGGGTAAATTTGAACCGACAAGGGCCAGCTCCTATTTTCGGTTACCCCAGAGAGAGCCTGGAATTGCATCATCACCATCCAAGGAGTTATTTTGGATCTACACGGGCACAAGCGCGAGCAGAATCTGGCACTGAGTTTAAAGAAGCAAAACAAAGAGACGTTTATGTCAGAAAGGAACAGCAGCAGGTGGCACATATAGGCTATATAGTCCCAAGTTTTGAAAGGAAAAGAAACATAAAGTTAATAGAAAACCTTTGTGGCTACTAAATATGTTTTATTCTTGAATCCCCTGTGGAACCGATCAGTCCCTTGGTTTATAAAAATAGATGCAACAGGTGTTAGTTTGAAGACTTTTGTGCCTCATGTTAAGGGCACTAATGAAAAGTTTATGGTCAGTGAAACCTGGAGGAGAAAGCAGGATTACAGTGGAAAAAATTCTGCCCTGCTACACTAGAGAACATCTGGAGCCATGCCATTGACCAGGGGAATTTAAATCTACATCTCAAAAGCTTTGCATATCTGATCACCATTCCTACTATCGCTGTCTAAACAGCCTCATGCTGGTAACCTGACCTATTTAGTTGGTGGCTGCTCCTTCTGTTCTCTACATCTAACTCATTTCTTCCAAGGCGATGCTGAGGACGAGTGTCGTTATCTGATTTTCTCTTCATTTCCTTCTTTGCTCTGATATGTTTCCTGTGTTTTCTTTGGGCACATCAACTGAATTGCAGCTCTTTAAGACAGCCAAAGACAAGTTGCCTCCTAGGGACTGACGCTAGCCAAGCTACAGCATGGGGGTGTGAACATTATGCAAATAGCAAGATATGGAGCTGAGAGTGGGATTTCACAGCCGCCACGGGGAACTGGATGACTGAATCCCATTAGGGTTGCAGTAAGGTTTGGCAACCTTGCTCTTCCTGGCTGCCTTTGAAGAAGTCTCAGCACAAAGCTGAAGTCTAAATCTTGCATGAAGCAAGACGCGCTGTTACTCCCACAGGACTGAGTATTGCTCATTGCTATTGCAGTAGCTGAGCTGGAGGCTGTGGAAGGATCCCCAGGCACAACTCCCATTATCCTATATAAGGATATAAGGAAATACAAGGGGAATTTCAGGGTCTGTCAGAAGATATTATCAGAGTGTTGAAGATCTGTCCAAATCTGTACAGGCAAATCAGCTAGAAAGATAACTGCAATACATCCCTGTATTCGGGAAGACTTGTACATGTTGTAATTATGCTATATTTATAAAAAGTGATCAGTGTTCTTTTTCAGAGATCCACATGCACTTTAGCAAATGCTGTGTGAATTACTTATGTGATCTCTTCAATCACCACAGAAAGCCTGGTCAACAGAAGCTAGCCTCCCTGTGCATGGCTAGGGTAGCAAATGGGAAATTCTGCCCCAGTTTGAGAATACTCTGGGATTTGGGACAACAAGAGACAGTTAATAAACGTGTTGAGCCCAAAGATGGGCACTACCAGACCTGTTCTACACAACATCTCAAGTAATGCAAGTTCTTGACTGATTATGGAATTGTTTTAACTTTAAAGTACATTTACACTGCCAGAGTGATGAGAAAGGGCTCTCATGTCTCAACAAACCGAGCTGCAGAATCAGGTGCTTCAGCATTACCTGTCATCCTAAGGGCGCTGCAGTCTTCCTTTGCCCTCTGCTGCCGGAGCAGTGCACAAGGGTGACCAGGCAGCGATGAAGCTCTGCACCCTGCTGAACCTGGGTGCCCTGGGAAGGTCTCCCACACAGCCGCTTACTCACATTTAGACATTTAACATCATTAGAGCATCATAACAATGTGCCGTTTTCCTCTTGTTTGTAAGTATGCAGGAGTTTCTTTGATAAGTAAATAACCTACTTTACAATGGTTTAATTTTGACCTTGAAAAGAGTAAAGTGAGTTGAACTGCCTTGAAATAGAGTGTTTGTCTGTAACAAATACTTATTATGAAAGCAGGAGAAGGCAGGGAAAGAACAGACAGGCCCCACAGTTCCCTACCAAGGGTTAATATAAGGTAGAGCAATATTGTGGTGGAAGCACAGGAAGCTCTAAGATTCTCCACAAGATCAGGACTCATATTAAAGAAAACAGTTGTTTTGAATAAACTTACTGGTAGAACCTGCATTAGAGATCTGCCAAAACACCCAAACTTTTTCCTTGGTAACTGTGAAGGAGACTCAAAAATACAGCCAGCCAGAGGTTTCATTGTCAGAAATGTGCATGTAATGTCTAAGATGAAAATGTACAAGAAGAATTTAAGCCACACCTTAAATGTTGCCATTATTTTTGAAAACAGGTTAACTGGTGGTCTTGAGTCTTTCACTGCACTTAGGATCTTTCCCCAGAGGGAATTTTCCTTAACTGCAAGGACTTGCTCTACCTCACTGTACTGGAAATGGGAATGTGGGAAAAGGATTTCTCCTGCGGTAAAAGCATTTCAGCAAGCGCATTGATGAGGAATGCCTGGGACTTACATACAGGGAAACCTGTAGCTGACAGTCTGGAACAGAGGGAGATGTAACAAGGCAACTTAAAAAAAAAACCTAATTACAAACATGTGTAAAGCATAAGGCAAGAAAAAGAAAACAGGGAAAGAATGGCAAGGATCCTGTGCCAAAGTGACCGGTGGTGAGCTGTCATGCCCAAAGCCACAGGATGAGGCCCGCAGCATTTATTGCTCACTGGAAGTCATTTTTCAAGTCAAGGAGCAATACTTCTCCAAAAAAAACGAAAAATTCCAGTCAACAGAGGGTAACTGAAGCCCTCTTAAAACAAAAGTATCATTGAAGAGGGACTAATAAATCACCTAGTGACTAGATTTTTTCATTTGCAGTGAAGAACTCCTCTCTCAAACCAAGTTCCTATGTCAAGCCCATCCCTGTGGTATTAACAAAGCACTTCAGGATGTGTTTATCTGTACTCAGTACAAACTTCAGAGGGACCTAAGCACTTTGAATTGGGAGTAACCACTTTGACTGGGAGTTTTGACTGTGCTGGTGGGAGAGTTAGCTGATAGCCTGAGCCCCCAATCCCCCTTTGCCTGTATAAACCCATAGTAAATTGCTGCTTCTGCTTTCTGGATGCAGACTGGAAGGGAGGGAAGGAAAGAAGCTCCTCTGGGCTCCTCTGCCCAAATACGTACTAAACCCCACTCCCAAGCACAGGCTTTTCTCCAAATGGTTTAGGCATGAAGGAAGTTTGGGCTCACACTCAAGATACACTATAGCTGCACCCTCTGAAACTCCCTTCCCTTTTGCAGGCAACAGTATTGAGGTCGGCTGGATTCACTGCAGAACGTGGCGATGTACGTTTGCTTGTTGCGTTCTTGATTCCTTTTTGCAGGAATCAAGTGCAGATTCCTAGCCTCAGCCATCATCCTGAAACAAATTTGTCTCCTAATTTTGTCCAGGAAACGTTGAAATCGGGGCTGTATTAACCACCTGGCTGCTTCTAAATAGTTCAGACAAAAATGCAGACACTGAACTTCACTTGCTACAGTGCATCTTTTCTCAGTTCGCTTCTCTTTTGCCAACGCAAGAAAGCACACCTAGTCCTGAACTTGGATTGTGCAGTGAAGATTGTAAGCACTTAGATTTATTTCATTGCTCTTCAGGAGGAGGATAACTTTTTGTTACGGTGACATGAGAGAAATTGAAAGGAACAATAAACAGCACTCCAAAACCTCTTTTTAATAGACATCCTTCTTTCTTTTTATAGTTCAAATACTTTCACAAACAGGGATTTAGCTCTGTGCAACCATTAGAAACAGCAGCTCTGTTATTGAATTAATTTTATAGGTAAAGCAGTACATTCTACCAGTTCTAATGAATACGAAATAGCAAACCTAAGGAAACTGAGAGCTTTGTGAAGGCAAATCAGGATCTGAACAAAGGACAAGGTAGCAGGAGTCTTGGATAGATTAAGCCTTTACTTCAACTGTTTGAGGTCTGGGGACAGACCTCCACATGCCCAAGAGTTGCATTACTGAGCCATGTTAAGTAGACAGTCAGCATGCATGCTGCAAGGGGCAGGACCCTAAGACATTAATATGAGACACATACTTCTCTGCCAAAAGTATTTGCAGAGCTTCTACTACAATAGCACGATTACACGTAACCAGTGATCCCCCAAAGCAGATGAACAAATGAGTGAAATCTAAATGCAACCCCTTACCCAACCCTTGGTGATTCCTGTGGACTTTGGTGAAAATACACTAATTTTAGAAAGTTCAAACACATGATTTCTGTCTTGCATTATGGAGCTGCCAGCACTTCTGGAGCACTTAGTTGCAATGCTTAAAGTCCTTGATCTTCTTCCATGACCTGAACCAAAACTATTTTTGAGGGTTGTATTTAACAAATAATACCACTATCTATTGCCAACTGCATTGTAAGTATTCCCTGTCCATACTGAAAGAATGGACAGAAGAAATAGAAGATTCTTTGCTCTGGAAAAAGTTATAAACTAATAAAGCTCCCCAAACCTTGGAAAATAAGTAATGGGGCTGGAGGCTGGAAAGCAGTAGGTATCTATTCTATTTGGTCCTTGCAAATTTTGTTTTGTAGCTGAATTTTTCACCTTCCCCTATCCCCGTCCCACACACAACTCATCCAATGACTATGGAAATCGACAGAGAAGGATCTATCCATGTCCATGGGCCTCGGATCATATTGCATGAAAGATATGATCCCACAGAAGACAGGGAGGGGAAGGTGCGGAAACACCTAAAAGTTAACATTATAAAAATGTGACAGGCGCAGTGGTTGCCACCAGCCACCTGGACTGGTTGATCTCTCTGCTGTGTGCCCCCTTGTCTTTGTCCCTCTGCTGTCTTTGGTTGATCAGCTCCTTTGGGCAGGTAGTCTCTTATGTGACTATACAGTGGAGGGAGGGAACAGTGACACAAAGGACAAATGTAGCCTGCACCCTCTCTTCTTCCTTTAGTCCTTTAGCTCCACAGCTAAATTTTTCCCCGTGTTGTTACAGGATAACCCAAAAGTGCATGTGTGATAATACACTCCGAAGGCTCTACGATGTCCTGGCCTGACTTTTAGTCAAAGGAGGTTCCCCTGAACCCAAAGGAGGCCATGAGGAGTCATCCTGCTGTCTCTGCAGCTGCTGTGGCTTTAAAACCCCAGTGACTTAGGGAAGAGGTACAGGGGTTTTTCCAGTCGTGCCACCAACCTGCAGTCACTGGAAGGCTGTGACATTCTTCTGGGATGCTGTAATGCAGTTTGATCACTGAACGCATTCAAGTACAAGGTATTTTTCATGGGTCTAAGAGGTTATTATCACCTTAGTTAATTATCTGTAAGGATTCAGACTCCAGCAAATGTTAATTATCCTTCCATCAATCTCATGTTCATGAAAGCTTAGTAGGGCTATTTTTAGCAATACAAATATCTCCTTCCTGAATGGAAAAGCTGCTCTTTTTCTTGCATATCTTATTTTTAAATGTTAAACACATTAGACAGAACTGAGGGTTTTTTCCCTCTCTTAGAAACCATCCTAAGAATGTGTAATACTTAATGAAAGTGCTAAGAACAATACCATCTTCAGACCTGAATGTATGACATTAGAAATCTGGTGTGGGGATGAGGCAAAAATGATCAGAACGAAGTGCTTGAAGTCCATATTTAATCCTACAAAATAAGCCATTGGGAGAGCAGTTTGGTGCCCAGAGCATTCCAGCGGACAGGTGCCTAAATAAGTCTTCTCATCCAGTGCCTGTTAGGATAGGGTTTGAACCTCTGGGCGATGGTATTATACGCATGACATAGGAATAACAACAGCTTCATTCACTCAGGGTGCTACATTCAGATCAGTCAATGTCCCTTTTGTTTCTAGCTCTGCGGGTTGTCGTGGGATCTCTGAAGGCATCAGCTGAAGGTGTACCCACATAGCTGCTCTGCCTGAAACTCCAGGCAGCTGGAAACAATAGCATCGAGAAGGCTGTCCCTCAGTTAGGTGTTTACTCTGGAGCTTAATGATGAGCATTGGGCTGTCTATACTCTTAATGTTTGCAATCTTTTGAACAGAAATAGCTAGTAAATATGCCCTGAGGCCCAGCCTGCTTCCCCAACACCATAAATTGTATTTGTTTAAACCATAAACTGTACAAGCCAGTACTACCTCTTTTGATAATGTTCTGCTGCTGCTGTGTCCAGACTCTGAGAAGGGGACTTCAAAAAGGAAAGGCTTGCTCAGTATGGGAAGATCTGTTAGCTATTAGGTATTCTGGTAATCAGCTCTGATGCACTTGAAGGAAAGGAGAGGATTTTTGGAGCTTTAGGTACTGGAAATCATTGCTGGGTATATTACACGTTTTCTGTGTGGCTTTGGGCAAAGTGCTTTGGCCTTGATTTTGTACCAGGAAAGGAAATGGGAGTGTAGCTACTGACTTCAGTAGGCTCTGGATCAGGACCCTTGTCTCTCCATAATTTCTAAGTTTCCCATCTGGTTGGAAATTTTCTTTCAAGACCTCACTGTTTTCAATTTACAGACTTTGAGCGCTCCGCAGAGGTCGTCCAAGCGAGGCTTCCCAGGCTGCACAGCTCAGAGGTAGCCTGCTGCCCTCCCCGGGGTCTCTGGCTCCCAGGCAGACCACCTTGCAGGTTGGATCCCGCTCCCTTGCACAGAGCGTTTTGAGTTTCCAGGGCAGGGAGGTACTTGGCGGTAAGGTTTTTTGGCCTGAGTGACACCAAAGTGTGAACTATCCAAACACACTCTGGGAACTGCAATGTTTTGGTTTTTACCTGCCACTAACAATGATGTCAACTCATTTGTTTCGATCGCGTCTCTTGCAGTGCTCTCTCTAAACAAGTGGCTCTGTAGTGGCTATCATCTCAAGCCCTGTTTTTGCTTGTGGCTTCAAATTATTACTGTAAAGCAAACAATATTTAAGCATCATACTCTGCATCCCCCTGACATGTATATATTGATGGGAAGTTTGGTAAAAAGGGAGAAAGGACAGGAAAAGAAAACATTATCAGAACTTTGTTTGGAAGTCAGAGCACTAAAAAAAAAGTGAGAATTTTAAGGTAATCCTGATTCTTTCTCTACTTGTTATGTTTTCCATCCTTACTCATAACTCTAGGACTCCATCCCAACCCCAACCTAAGCAGTATTGACAGGAAAGGATTATCCACAGGAATGTGACATATTTACATCTAGGGAGTGCCAAAGGAAAATCTTTCTGAGTGGAACAAAGCCGGCCTTATTTGAACTAGCTTCTTCCTCTAGAATTGTGGATGGACACCAGGGTGGGGCACCGGAGTTAACTGCATAATAAGTATTTCATTGAAACTATTTTTTTCTAAACAGGATATGTAGTAAAATGAGAAATTGCTCCTTTGGCTTTTATTCATCTCACAGTGAAACTGGAATCACTTGAGAAAAGACTTTTCCCCCAACGCTAAGCTGAGCATCTAGATAGCATCGTCTTGGAAAAGATTTTGAGATGTATTATTTGTATATCCGTAGCAGCCAAAGGAACACCTGCTCCATAAGCTCCAATATAAAAAAAGCAGAGTTCAGGGCTCTCTTTGTCTGAGGTCTAGCAGGCTACAACTGTGATGCTGCATTAACTCTGAATAGCTGTGGCTTTTAGTATTTGCATTATAAATGCAGGAATCATTGAGCTCTGCTCTTATAAAGAGATTTCTGAGTTCCCTTTCTCAGTGCATGAGCAAGCATTGACTTGTGAGAAGGTACATTATATTGGGAGCTTGCAACATATTGTATGCCAGAGATTCTGTAGAGGTTTTGCTATGTGACCAAGCAGAAAATAAACTTTTTGCTTTGGTTTCCAAGGCAGAATTACTCTTTGAGCATCCTTGGTCGGTGTTAGACCAAATGGGTTCTTGGGAAAAGGAATCGCTTTGTATGCTGTTTGACCATCGCATGCCAGGATTTACCAATAAGTGAGTCCTGTGTGTAAAGATTCTGACTCTGCATCTCTGACATGGGTGAATATCTGCTCATGGTTCGTGAAGGATGACAATGACTAAAATGCACGCAGGAAGGGCAGGGTAGCGGCAATGTACAAGCACTCAGAGAACCAACAGGGATTAGCATCTCATGGTGCTAAATGTCATACACAGCTGATATTAAAACCAAAACTAAAACAGCCACAGCTTCCCCCTCCCTGAACATCTATAAACTAAGCAGATGATGACACAACAAATGGGCCAGGGACCAGTTATTAGTAAAATGGCTAAACTGGGCAGAATAAGTAGCTGTTGCTTCTAGAATCAGCCCAGCACTGGATGAAGGTTTTCTTCAGGGGGATGATATCACATAAGGAGAGTATTAAACAGGGCACATGAGCAGATGCCGCTGTGGGACCCGGAGAAGGGAGATGGGAGGACCTGGCGCCCGGCCCTTGCAAGCAGGAGGCGCCAGGCTGGGCACCTTCCCGGCCCCTGCCCAGGGAAGGAATTCCAGTGGCTCGGGCAGACAGACGGACGGACGGACGGACGGACGGAGGGGCAGCCAGGCGCACAGCCCTCCCCGAGCCGCCGGCTGCCGCGTCGCGCCGCCGCCGCCACCGGGGGGCGCCCGCCGCCGCCGCCCGACCGCCGCCCTGCCCCGCTACCGCTGCCGCTCCCGCCCCGGGCGCGGCGGCGGCGGCCGAGCCGTGCATCGGCGTGCCTCGCGTCCCTGCCCGTGTCCTCAGCGGGATCCCCTGCCCGCCCTGCCGCAGCGGCAAAAGCGGCGGCCCCTTTCCGTGCCAGCGACGCCTCCGTCCTTCTTACCTGCTCAGCCTCCCCGCTGCCGTTACGCCATCCTCGCCGTTCACCTGCGGCATTTCCGCCTGTAGCGCCTCACCCTCTCCACAGCAAGCAAATGCCCCCGCTCTTTTTACAGAACAGCCGCTTAGGTAGTTGAAGATTATTATTTCTTTCATTCCTCTTTCCCCTTCAATCCTCCCTCCACTTTTTTTTTTTTTTAAAGTCTGAACAGGCCCAATTGTTCAATCTTTTTTTCACAGAACGTTTTACCTCTCTGATCATCATCATCATTTTCCTCTTCGAGTCTCTCCAGCTCAGCCACACCTTTCTTGAAGTGCCTCAAACTGCAGAGACTGTCCTTGGCAGCGCTGAGGAGAATGCAGGGCCCACGCCGCATGTTTTTAGGCTATTCTGGTGTTTGTGCATCTCAGAAAGCCGTTTTTTCTGTAGTCATTTAACTTCTCTGCAGCTTTGTTTACACTATCAGCTGAGTTACGTCAAATAAGATGGTGAAAAGACTACACCACTAATGCATGTTTTAATAAAACCTCTAATGTACACATTTAGGCCACCAGAAACTCTTTTTGCTGTTATAGGTTACTTCACTTGAGGCAGTGGTCGAAGCCCTACTGGGAGAAGTCCCTGCAGCGGCACAAGATTTATCTCCATCACATTTGCCAGTGTAGTTATTTGGGCAAGCCCTTTCAAGTGTGATCAAGTCCACAGTGCCTCGGCCTAATGGCTTCTCCATTTATGAGAGCTGAAAATGAAGACAAATGTTAATGAACTGGCTTGATCAAATACCTCATCAATCAGGTGGAAAGTTTCAGTTGAAATTTCTTACTGTAACAGCATGTTATTGATGAACTACTAATAATGTAAAAGAACACTGGCAACATACACTATGTCTTGCTTGAGACCTCCACTACTTTATTGCAAAGTGTAAGAACAACAGTAAAGAGCAGCACTAGGACTGGATGTGCTTTGTGAGCATTTGTGAGGGAATTTGGAAGTGTTTGCATTTGATAAAACTGTTGAGCCAAATATAAAAGCTGAACCTCCAGCCCGCCAAGGGATCCTTGCGACTGTGCCTGCCTCCAGCCACATTATTATTTATGGATAATTATTATTCCTATTTAATGAAATAAATAATTTCAATAGCTTGCCATAAAAATTTAGTTACTGGAAGTGTAACTAGTAATTCTTCATTTAATCTTTGAGATCAAATATGGCCCAGCTACACTGCTGGCTTTACAGCTTCTTCAAGTTCCCTCATCATGCAGCTACTACCCTTTAAAGCCACTGCGTGCTCATGGCCAGCTTGCTGTCAACAGGTTGTATCAAATCTCTTTTAGATGGGCGGGCTTGTGCGCTCACCTGTTTTGTTGAACATAGGTAGTCTAACAACAGGGATTACCTACTTCTATGAATTTGGCCTCAGGAATTGCCAGGACACGATGATGCCCATACTCCTGAAATCACCCTTTCCCAAACTTTTGAAAGCCAGGTATCCATCATGAAGATGGTATCAGTTTATGGGCCTTGCAATCCAGCATTCAAAGCTATGCAAAAGGAGCAGCCGCTTTGGAAAGATTATATAGGTCCTTTCTGTACATTATTTCTGTTCTGCATGCTTTGGGCATTGAGAAAGTCTTACCGAGGCATTGCTGGCGGTGTCTGACATAGCGTTCATTCATTGCATAAATCACGTATTTCACACCTCACAACTATCATCTTGGGTTTCTGAGCCTGGTGGTCAACACCGCTGCATTGATCTGACTCAAATCCTGTTTTCAAGAGTTCATCTGTAACCACAACAGATGAGAGTGCCTCCATGTTCCCCTATGAAAGCTGAGAACGCGTATAGGGCTGCGTCACATCTCATGCTTCCCCCAAGCCCTTTCCTGTACCCCACTGGAAGCATCCTGGGAAACACAACGTTAAATAAGCAGCAATCAAAAAAAGATGCAAAGAATATTCCAAATGTTTATTATGTATTAAAAATACCGCAAATAAGCCATACAGTTCATTTCACAGTAACCTAAACAACATTGTTCAAGAACTTGAGAAGTCAACAAAGAACAGTGCAGTTCTGACAGTGACAACAGTTACCTTAATGCCGTGGGTCCCTCTTTCTTTGCCATCAATTCTTTCCTGTTTACAGTGGGAACACCACTAGATATAGTTCAGGATCTTATCTGCCTAGGATAACTCCTTTTCACCTGCGCTGTTCCCACAAGCACACCACTTCTGGGAGGTGCTGCTTCTAGGAATTGTTCTTCTAACGTAGCCACGGATCTGGCTAGTGCAGGCTGAGGTGGGCATGATGCCCACGGCCTATTTCCAAGGTATCTGTGTGCAGACTCCTTTACCAAATCTTTGGATAAAGTTCAAAAGTAAACTTGAAAAGGAGGGATATTAGAAATCCCTTCCAAAAAGACAGAAAACCAAGAAAGTTCCATGAGAAAGTGTTTTTTAAATGAATGTCTAGAGAATTACAACACTTTTTCCTCACTCTCAGCCAGTTCTTAGAAGGATCCTTTGCTACCAATGCCCCAGGCAGGCACCCAGTCACAACAATGGTGACAAGAATCAGGCACCAAGTCCTGAATACGTAACAAGAGTTCAGGTCACTGTCAGCTGTGTGAAAACTTGGAAATGTATATGCCTTAGAAGCAATTCTGCTGATTTCATCGTGATTTTCCCCCTTGTGTGTTTTGGAGTGTACTACTATCATTAGCATGCTCGCTATACATGGACCACAAGAGGTGTAATTTTAGTCCTTCTCTTTCCTCATTCAAATTCATGATCATTTTTACAGAAAACCCTGTATCACAGACAAATTAGGCCTTTCCAGGGAAGACACGGGCTCATCATGTAAACAGCCCAAAAATATGACAAAAATTTTACTGTACCCTCTTGAAACTAATCCCATCCTTCTGATGTCCTTTCTAAGCACTGGTTTTCTACACCAGCAGCTGAAGATGCTGGGAAAGAAGCCTGTGATCACAAAGAATGAATCTCTCCAGCCACGTGGACCACCTCTCTTAGGTCTTAGCCCCAAGCAATGCCACTGACCTCAAACCTTCCCTGCGGAGGGTTCAGCTAACCCCTTGTTAGCTCCTTCCTTGGTACAGATTAAGGACTCACAGAAATATACTACAGCTCAGCTGACATCTGGTAAACTGACCACATGGCTGAGTCACAAACTGCAGAAACGAATGAGTTGCTTCAAACCTGGTCCACACTTAAGTTTACCGGTCTAAACAGTTTAACATAGGGGTGTGGTTTTGTTCATTTGTTTCTTAAACGAAAACATACCAGTAAAATTCTCAGTGCATGCAGCAGTATGCTTTTCATACCAGAACAGCTGTAGCCCTTCTATGTGGGATATCTAGTGTCATAGTGTGAAACACCTTTGTGCCATTAAACATGTGCCCATGCTAACGAGGCTGTAGTGCCTTAGTTACACCGCTACAGTTAGAGCGGTACAACTTTATAGAGAAGATGAGCCCTTAGAAACTCAACCCACAACTAAACTCACGTTTTCTTAAAACAAAATTTAAAAAAAAAAAAAAAAAACAAACAAAACCAAAAACACTACACAAAAGAGAAATAAAGGAAATAAGCAGAACTGTCTCTATTATTAAAGTATTCTTATTCTCTTTGGAGGTATCAAATTGCTTTTAAAAAGAGTAAAAAACTGGGCATACAAAAGCTATTCTCCTTAATCCATTATTTGCACAAGGAGCACCGCTGCCTAAACTTTTTCATGTATTTTTTCTACTTTCACAAACAACCTTTCCAGATCATTCCTCAGGTCATCTATTGAGCTCTTCACAGACTCCAAGTTGTTCTCATTATTTTCAATTTTCACTGAGTAGGAAACTAAACTATCCACTGCAGTTCTTATCATTTTCAAATCGGAATCAACCTGGCTGACAGAAGATCTCAGTTCATCTACAGAACCTTCCACAGAAGAAAATTTTTCAAGATAGCCTTGGGAATGTGCTTGACCCGTCTGAAGATTTCCTTGATCCAACAAAGTACTAATTTGCTTCTGGACATCCTGAAGAGCACCGGAGGATGGCAGGTCGCTGATGCTTCTCCTCAAGTTTTCCACGTCATTGTACAGCGAGGTCTGTGATTCACCAAGATTTTTCAGAACATCTGTGACTGAAGTTACGTCCATATCTGAGATTCCCTGAAGAGCAATAATGCGTTGTTCTAGGGTACTGAGCTTATTCTCGTATTCTGCGTCCTTAGAAAGGAAAGATTGCAACTTTTCACTGTTCTGAGCAGCAACAGAAGTTAGAGACTCCAGGCTGTCTTCTATGTGCCTCAATCGAGACTCCAGTCCTTCACTGTTTGTCCCAAAAGTTTCTAATGCTTTTCTGAAGAGTTCATTTTCTTCCCATTTGTTAAGGTCAGCTTTAACTTGCAGTAAATCTTCATCGAGTCTTTTAATGTCAGCAGGGAGCTGCATAATAGAATCCTCAGCTCTCAGAACTTTCTCTTGTAAAGCTTTTAATGAAAGGTGTTCAGTGTCTGCAGCCTCTTTGAATTTCTCATGTTCTTGTTTGAGGTTGACTAGCTCTTTCACTTCAGTATACACATCAGACTCCATGGAGTCTATTGTACTCTTCAAGGTCTCTATGTCCTTTTCTTTGGTTTTCATGGATGCTTGCATCTCATCAAAAGCATCTTTTAGCACCTTAATTTCATGTTTATACACATCTGCTTCTTCTAGTGAATCAACCTTTACTTTCATATTGTTGATTTCATCTTGGCTCCTTTGCTGGACTTCAGTGAATACAGCAATGTTATCATTTATAGACTTGGTTAGCTCTGTTAGTCTCTCTTCCACTGTGTTTTCCAGAGATGTGAAGTCTCGTTCCCTTGCATCCTTCACCATGTGGATGCCATCAGACAAGTCTTTCAAAATTTCATTTTGCAGCTTCTGAAGCACTTCACTGATCCGGTTTATTTCACTCTCCCCTTGTTTAACAGCCTTCTCAGTAACCTCCTGCTTCTGCTGAGCAATTTTCATCATGGATTCAAATTCTCCAAATGTGGCTTGAAGGGAATGCACCTAAAACAGAAATCCACATGGTTAATACTTACAATTTCATCCTTATCCACATCCTTACCCTTTGTGTCCAAGATCCTTATGGCCCTTGTTACCATATGAAATGATCACCTTGCAATCCATCATGCTCCCTACCTGAGGTGACCCTATGGCATACAGATACGGGAGGCACAAAAAGCCCAGCATCTAGAGCCTTACAGCTCTATAGATACATACATCTTCTGCTGAGGATCCTTGGCCTCACTGACCTGCCATAGATGATCCAGGAAATCCATGGCAGTGAAAATCAAACTCAAGTCTCCAGAATTTGCATCCAGACCAATTCCTGAACATGAAAGAAGTTTCAAAGTAGACAAGAAAGAGTAACAGGAAAAATTAGGGTGAAAGGGGAGCTGGGAATGGCTGGGGAATGGGAGTAGTAATCATGACATTTTGCTGCTCCTAGACACCAATGGAGACACAGATTTTTCTTGTTAACTATTTTTTAAGATTAAAAACACAGAAAGGCTTTAACGTTCTAAATACTTAGTACCTCATTCTTCTCATACATGCATACACCCACATGCTCTTAGTGAACAGGGACACATGTATGTACACAGGCAGAGAACAAAGCCATAGCAGCTGCCAAGGGGACTGACTTGCATCTCTCTCAGGTTAATACTCACAGAAAGTTGTTACCACTGGATCAGGTATGCTACTAAGCTTCCCAATTACAAAAACTACAGTTGGTTTTAGTAGCAGCAACAAGGAAAAGGTCAAGAGGTGAGTGTCCGCCACTTTCATTTACTCCCACATTTAAAGGTAAGATCCAGGCACACCAACGGGGAAGCACACGTTACTTAATTTTGAGCCCAAGCAGAGTATCAGTCTCAAGACTGTGGAGAAATCTTTTTGTGTGTGTGTGGGCTGTATTTTTTTAAACTCTGTAAAGCAATGTAAGAACTCCCACTGGCTGCAACAGGAATCCATCACGTAGAAAATACCTCAAGGCTTTGGCAGGACGGCAACTGCTGAGTAATGCATGTTGCCTTGCCTCATGCCCTCCCTATGTCTGAGGGGTATGTTAATCAGTCATGCCACATAGGCTGCCATGTTTACTGATTAGATACACAGCTGGAGGGGTGGTTTTATTTTATAAATAGAAGGAAGTATATTTTATATGTTCTTAGAGAGAAATATACAGAGCTTCTATTTTTTTTTGTTTTTAACTGATGGAGGCTCCAGCAGTTCCCTGTCAGACTCTGAACCTAGAAATTATTTTCAAAAGACTTAACAGACTTACTAATTAGAAATTAAGTTATTCATATGTATTTTTGCAAGACTAAATCCCTGGCCAAATCCTCCTTGGTTTTCATGGAAGTCTACACTGTGTACGGATTGTAGAGTTTGGCCGTGAGACTTGCCCTTGCTCCAATAGGTCCCTGCAGTTTGAAGAACACGCGTAAAGATTCCTTCTTTTTCCCCCTTTTCTGTAAAAAGGTTTGTAATGACTTTACATTCCCTAGTGCTTTGTATTCTCTAGTGCTCACATATGAAACTAGAAATAAGCTAAGGGGTGGGGGGGAAGCAGGTAATACTGCCATATGTAATGCAGCAGGGCATCAGCCATTACACTGACTTACCAACCTCATTTTCATTACATCTTAGCTGTCATTTGTTCTGATTTTTTCCACATAGGGAGCTTTTTCTGTATCACTATAAAGGGACTTCAGAAATCTAAAAGGAGGGCACAGGAAAGTTCTCCTTCCCTCCTTATGACAGAATTTATTTTCTTTGACACATTCCAACGAAATCACCAAATTTGTATTTGCAATTAACTATCTTCAATTGTTAGTCTAAGAAGAGGCATCAGAAATGGCCAGGAGAACTCTCCAGAGGGCCAGAAGGTCTCTGCTGCTATACATTTGACAGAGACAGATCCCACCCCTCCGCAGTGGAAGTACTTTATACCTGCTCCTCCACTGCATTCGGGTAATGCTCATGGTGTAACCTGAAGCTATTCTCCCATACCTCCAGCTGGGCCAGCCACCTGAAGATCAGAGAGCTCTGACATAAGAAAATGGACTGGGGTCTTCAAGTTGGACCAGCTTCTAATCTGATCTGTCCTAACCAAGAGCCACCAGGGCCCAAAGCAAACCCCTTGCACGAGAGGGGTAAAACTCACAACTTCAAAGTAGTAGTTCATATTCACTATACAGTTAGTTGGTTTGTGTGTGCACCTACGTGTGAGTTTGCCTGTTTGGTGTTCATGGCTCGTAAGGTTTGAAACCATAGCCCTTGAAAGTTTTAACATCATAAATAGCACATAAAAATACATCTATAGCTAACAACTGTGTCTTTTCTAACTGGTCATACTATCTTGTGTTTAAACACCAAACGACCTTGGCCTCTCTGAGAACTGTGCTATATTAAAGACTAAACTTCCACATCATTTCCTTTCTCCTCCTACTGCTGATGTGTAAAGCAGATGAGTTTACATAACGCTTACTCCTAACAGGAGCTCTCTGCAGTAAAAGACTGAAGGGCAAAGCCAGTCCCACGCAGCACCCTGCGCTGATGGCACTCTGTAAGTACAATGCAGGACCCTGAACTTTTGTAAAGCAATGAAATACAGCCTGGTCTCCTCTCCCTCAAGTACATCCTTCTGTAAAGACAACACCAAACCGCAGAAAGCAAAGCTTTCAAGGGTTACATTGAAAGTCTGTGTGATCTCTTTCCCCCACCTTTAATTCTTGCACTACTGTATGTGTAACATTAGCCATCTGCTACACACCAGCAAATAAAGTTTCAGTTCTTCTTGAAATCAACTATTTATAAACTTCTGTTATATGCCTGTCTCCTAGAATATGTAACATGTACCTATGATTTTCTGCAACGACGTGGAGATGGGAGGCAGCAAACTGTACCCATTCCTATGCTTGGAAGGGCTTATATATAGCACATACATCTGGGCTCTATACTCATGTATTGTAATCTTATGTCCTGCATGCCCTGCCATTGCCATTTCTTCCTTCCTACAAAGAGCCTGTAAAAATGCCTTAAAAACTAGGAAAAAACAACAATCCTTGCTAGTTCAAATCATGACCCAGTCATCAGTGAGTAAAAACCCCAGGATTTAAAATTAGCTTCAGAAACAACACTATAGCCCTGAATTTTACAACCCTTTTTCCCCCTAATGCGAGTTTTCCTTTTCCTCCTTGTTGTAAGGGAGAGGAAACACCAAGACTGACCCTGTAAACTCCACGTGTGCAGGCCGCTATGCTTCTGGGAGCACCACAGCACAGCCGGAGGATCTCTGCCAGTGCCCGTCCCACCGCCCTGTCACCCCACCGCTGGCCCGGGCCCAAGCTCACAGGGAATACAGGGAATCTGCACGGCTTGCTGTGCAGAAAGCAGTCAAGCTGAGACAAGAATTTCCTTTTCTTTGATCTGACTCAGTCATAACTTTACATACTGCTTTCCAACCAATCTACCTACTCCCTAGACAGGAGCTTGATTATATGTTGATGATACGCCTTCACAGATGCCATTTTTTAAAGGTTTTAGGCACTCTAAGACATCTCCAGATGGACAGTGCCACTTGTGAAACTCTAGCTCGGGGGCTAACAAGGCCTGAGTGAAAAAAATGAGAAGGGAAATGAGCATTTCTTTTGCTTTGCTTGAGCCACACCCTTTGCCAACAACTTCACAGCTCTTCCCCGGTCCTGGACTGCCATGGACACCGCGAGTTTTGCTTCCTCGGCCGGAGGCAGCGGCAGGAACGTAGAAGGCAGGCTACGGCAGGAGCAGCGTTTCTGGCACAGGCTCTGCTGTTTGGTGAAGCTGGCACAGGTTTTGTGCCTTTCTAGAGCGCGCAGGGATGTCGAGGCAGGATCCTGCCACGTCTGACCGCGCTGCCGCACAATCTCCCTTGGCGCGCACACCTGCCCGCTCGACGCGGCGACAAAGAGCAGCCCATCTGCCACGCTCGGTTTTAAATGATTCGCGAGAGTCGAAGATATAAAATTACCGCCAGCAGGCTCTCGAAACTGCAGGTCTGCGCTTCTGCCAACACGTAAGCGTGCTGACTGCATTACATAAAATGGCTTCACGCCCAAGCCCTGGAAGAGCAAGCCGGGCAAAGAGCCGGCTGCGGCCGCCGCTGCGGGCTGTCCCGGGGGCCACCCGCCCGCCGCGGGCTCCCGCCCCGCCCCGGCCCCGCTCTGCGCTCCCTGCCAGGGATTTCTCGCTTTACGGAGGCCACGTTTGCAGGCGCGGGGAAAACCGCGGCCCAGACTCGATTTGTCCCCCTAATGCCATGAAAGCATCTTTACGGAGCGAGGACGGCGGGGGTGAGGCGGGGAGGGGGGGGGAAGGAATGGGACAAGTTTGCTTTCCCGCAAACCAGGCTATCCGAGAGCTGCGCGGCTGCTTATTTAATGGGTGAAACTCCCCCCCCCCGCCCCCCCGCCTGCAGGGGCGGCTGCTGCCCCCCGCCCCGCCGAGCAATGCCGAGCGCCCCGACGCTCCCCGCGCCGCAGCCCGTCCTCCCGCCCGCTGCCGGCGCCGCCACCGCGGAGCGGCCCCGCGGGGCACCCCGCCCGCCCCCGGCGCCGCGCTACCTTCAGCACCACGGCGTCCAGGGTGGCGGCCAGCTCTTGCCGCTGCCGGCCGGAGGCCTCCCTCTCCCGGGCGCTCCGCCCGACCTCCTCCCGCAGCTGCCGCACGTACCAGCCGGCGGGCAGCGCGGCGCCCAGCACCACTACGGCGCCCAGCAGCAGCGCCCAGCCGCGGCGGGGGCCAGCGCCGGAGCGGCCCCCCCCGCCCCCGGCGGCGGCCCTGCCGCCCCGGCCGTGCGCCGCCGCTGCCGGCTTCTTCGCCGCCGCCTCCTCGGCGCCGCCGGGCTGCGCGCCCCGCTCGTTGGCGGCGGCGGCGGCGGCGGGCGGGCTGCCCCCCTTAGGGCCCCGGTGCTTGGCGGCCGACATGGCGGGACGCCGCCGCCGTCGTGCGCGGAGCGGGAGCGGCGGGAGCGGGCGAGGGAGGGAGGGAAGGATGGAGGGAAGGAGGGAGGGCGGGGGCGCCGGCCGGAGCAGCGCCGCGCTACCCGCCCCGCCCCGGCCCCCGCCCCGGGGAGCCGCCACGCACACGGGGACGGCCCCGGTCCCTGCCGGGGGGAGCCGCCACGCACACGGGCTCGGCCCTGTCCCGAGGGAGGCAACGGGACGGGGGAGCGGTGGGCTGGGCGGAGCGGCAGCTCCCGCCCAGCCCCGGGGTGACAGACGCTCGCCCGACTGGGGCCGCCTCGGCCACGGCTGCCCGCGGAAGCCGGCTCGGGGGTCTCAGAGCGGGGTGCGCCGGGCCTTCCCCCCTCCCAGCCTCCGGCCCCCAGATGTCCCCAAGCCCAGCCCGGTCCCGCTGCCGGTTTTTAGTCTTGCGTGTAGTTTTGGTGGCAGAGCGCGGCGGGCTCCCGCCTCATGCAATTTCTGTTCTGCTTGATTGTGATTTCGGCTGAAACGACTGCGGCAAGCTCCGAGAGCAAGGCGTGGAGAAAAAGTTGTTTTCTCCATATGCAACCCACCCCCCTGTTTCTAGTGCCTCTAGAGCAGAGACTTGGCATCAGGCTGGTCCCTGGGGCACACAACAGCTGCCTCGACTGGCAGGAGCGCTGCTGGCCCGACGCAAGCTCCCACCGGTTTCACGGACCGCTTTGTCTGAGCGCACTCGGTAGGGGCCGGGAGCTCAGCACCGAAATTCCCCGCGGGGCCTTTGCGCTCCGAGCATGCTCTTTTGCCTCACCACGTCGGCGTGAGCCCGCTGCATTCGTCTTCCCAACAGAGCATGTCCCGGCACAGGACAGGAAAGGCTGAGCAGTCCTTCCCCTGCACCGCGGGCTCCAGCTAGGGCCTGCCAGGGTGCGGAGCACACACCCGCCATTTGATCTTCTTCGTGCTCTCAGTTTTTCTCCTGCTAGTAAGGAGGCAGATTAGAGTGAGGTGGGAGCTGACTGATTTGGATATGCCGGCGAGAAAAGGAGAGTGGGGAAGGAGAGAGCAAGGCAGAGCAAAGGGATAAGGCGTTGGTGGAGGAACCAGTCTGCTGTGCATTGAATTAATTGGCGGTCCTATCAGGGGCAAAAAAATTGCATCTGATCGTGTAATAGAGGATCTTTATGCAAGGGAACTGGGTGGGCTTGATGCTGCAATTTTAGGGCACTGGTAATAGAGGACTGGGGGGTGGGTACTCTTCTACACGGTGGAAAAGGGAGGAGAACATGCTCTACACCTGTGTTTGGGTGGAAGGGAGATATCATATGGGAATAATTTTAAAACTTCTTTTGAAAATCCCTCAAATCTTCCACCATCACAAAGAGCTGCTTAAACCCTTTCCAGAAACGGAGTAGTTGTATCTTAAATTGTTATTGTATACTTGCTTGATTGTGGAAACTTGAAAAAATACAACAAAAGTCCCCTTCTGCTGTCTGCCTACTGCTTTGGGCCAGACTATAGGACAGATGATAGCGCAGAAAAACTCAACTGTTTCAAAAATACACCTTGAATTCATCAGTATTGTACCTCTTTTTATGTCCTTTAGCCCTAACTGAACAGGTTAACATAGTGACTGTTGTCTGATAGACATCTAACTGCTCTGCCAGGTCACTGAAGAATTTTATGATGTTTTGGGTCTAGTCCCTTAATCACTGATGGCGTACAGGGAAGGGGTTTTTGTAACCTTTTATGTAAAGTTGTCCATACACGCACAGTGCAAGGCCCAAGGTGTGTCACTGCATCTGATTTTTGTAACTATGGGTTACAATTCTGGAAGTGAGTCCTAATTTTGACAAGAAAGGACTGGGGCATACTTTCTTTTAACCTCAGTAGGTACATTGCAGGCAACAGCAATCCCGACTTTTTCATAAACTAGATGATAGAGTACATTGCACTTGTATTTGCTTGGCCGCCTTCAGTTCTTGAGTCCCCTGTGCTGATGTCCTGTTCACTGCTCCCTTTGAAATTGGAAGCAAGACTTACTTTCCTGCCCAGAAACTCTGTTTCATAAGTTGCCTGAAGAGTCAAAGCAAGATGCATGGTGGAAGTTGCTATTTCAGAGCTAGTGGAAGAGAGCTTGCAATCAAGTGGAGTCTGCATGTTGCTGGCAGCTTCCATGAGGCCAGGATTCTGGACCCACGACAGTGTTGTAACAAAGTGTCCAATGTCACAGTTTGTACTTGAGAATCTTAAAAATAAAAACACGGTAAAAAATCTTCTCCACTGCTTCGTCCCTGCACTTACCCATGTTTCAGACAGAAATAGAATAGAATAGAACAGTTCCAGCTGGAAGGGACCTACAACGATCATCTAGTCCAACTGCCTGACCAATGAGGCTACTCAGTTTCTAACACCTCCTTCCTCCTATCCGATAGACACGCTGAGTAGCTACGGTATCGGGATGGACTCCTAAGTATTTTTGAAAACTGCCTTTCATTTCATCACAGGACGATCAATGAACAAAAAGTAAGCTGATCTCATTTTGCCCCTTTCTTTCACAATTATTAAGACGAGAGAGGCTTATATGGTAGACTTCTATTACTGCCTCTGTCTCGCATTCTCTCGGGGTTCATGACTAGGATCATGCAAAGCAATAACGGATTTAGACCTGGGCTAAAAGCAAACTGCTAGACAACCAGCAGTAATGGTGGTAGTTTCAAAAGGATTTGTTGTTTCGTTCTTTAAGAACAAAGCAATGAAAAATTCTTGGCAGTTGGTTTCTCCCTCAGACGTTACTCTTCTTCTGTATTTTAATGTGTATCTTTCTATCTAAAGCTAACTTTTAAAAAGTCTGTATTCATGTTTGTATCTGTTAATATTTGCCTGTATTAAAGATCTGTGTGGGATGAAATAAAATTCTGTTCAAGACACAGAGTCAATGAATGAAAATAATGCTTTAAAGCTCTACTGGGGCTTCTGGGCAAAGATCTTACACATGTAGCTTCAGTGTCCTTAAGACATAAAAAAATGTTAGTAGCAACAAGCTCTTTCCAGTTCTACGCCTAGGCTGCTGAACTGCTAGTGCAAATTCGATTTATTTCCTTCTCGTGCTTTTATGTTATACTGAAATGCATTGCTTGCCAAGAGTCATTCCACAAGTGGAAGTTCTTTACATTAATGTGCAAGCCATAACTCCTTGCAAGATAAAAGCTTGAGGTGCTAATGTATCTGTTTCTCTTTTTGATTACAGCAAGAAATGCAATCAAGTTTTATCTTGGAAGACATTTTCTTTTCTTGGTCTTTCCTTTGATTCCCAGTGCATTCTTCTTTTTTTTTTTTTTTTAATAAATTTTAGGTTGAGTATTCTTCAGAGACAGTGAATCTTAAACCTAGGCAGGATCACAGCCCCCGATTTCAGCCCGGCAAATCCAGTTCCATGCAATACTTCTGCCAAGGTTTAGGATGAACTGAACTGTTTGGTCTGCACGTGGTGTTCTAGTCAGTAACTACTAACATGGGTGATAGAAGGAGAATTCATAGTTGATTGTCTCAGGCATTTTGTCAGCACAGTTCTGTCAAATGCACAGACTTGAGGCCAAAAGTCACTAGCTGGAGAGGATGCTGGAGTGACTGCAGGTTATGGACACCACAACAGAACTTGGTTAGCTGATTGCCCTGACCCTAAGAAGTAGTGGAGAGCTTGCACAGGGTCAGGAGGTTGTCTTAAATACATCCTAGACGTGGCTGGAGCTGATACAGGCGGGGCTTGCACTGAAATGGATGAGGAACCCTCAGAACACTCTGTCCTCCTCAATACCGTGGGAGTAGAAATCTTCAGCAGTAAACAAAACACCCTGGGAAGGCTAGAAGAGCAGAGTTTCCACAGTGAACATCTAGCCACAGCCTTAGCTGTCTCACACTTTATGAGGAGGGGGATCTCAGATTTCTATTTAGGAAGGGCCTAGAAAGGCCAGGATTTGTAGCAGTACCCTAAGACCCAGGATTTTAGCTTTGAAGCTGTTTATTTCAGAGAGTTCACCATAAGAACTGAGCCATATGGACATTACCAGAGACAATAATCAAGAGGATCATCAATGTTAACCATCAAGGGATGCTTAACATTAAATCTGTTTCAGGTAGTAAGGCAGCATAAGTAACTGTCATACCATTTCTCCTCCAGCTTGGCAGTGACAAGGAAAATGTTAGCGACGTACTAGCTAAGGCTTTTTCTCACCAAGGAACCAATACAAACTATTTCTGACCAGAAGTACCACTCTACAAACAGCTTCTCATTGTATTTGACACAGTGGATCAAACTCTTTATTTCCTATGTACAGAAAGACAGACCACTAGTGCTGAGGGGAGTGTGCATTAGGAATTTGCTGAGGTGGTAAAGTAGCTCGACAGCGCAGACTGGTGCAGTTGGGGAGTTGACTGATGTACCATTTTCTCAGAAGTTTCAATATTCTGTTTTGCCTCTGTGTGAATTTGAAGCTGAATACTTCGGTGGGGAGAAGGAGCAACCCTGTTTGCGTCTCACAAGACTTATTTCTCCCTGGAATACAGGAAACCCCACAGAAAAGCAAGCTGAGAAAGCATCCTTACACCTGCCTTGTAGACTTTTTGTCTCACCCTTGAGCCTATTATCAAATCTGGACCTGATGGTCTCAGTCAACCCAGAGCCTTAACATCCATCTGTTACCGCTAAAGCCAGTCTGCCTGGCTCAGTTATTAGGATTAGGGCAAAATATCTTGTGACTTCAAGTTATGTTCTCAACTTAGTTGTCATGGGCCCTGGTGTAAACAAAAACATGCCTTGCCCTTTCCCTCTCCTCCCACTCTAACCATCAGTTAGCCACATACTGCGACATTTCTGACCGGGGGGCCAAATGCAGCTACACGTCTTACCCACTCAGTAGCTGCGTTGCTGTTTGCTGGATAAAGCAGTGCATTAATTGTAGGCTTTATTGTCTTTGCCAGTTTTACTGGTAACAGTAAGGAAAGGTTCTGAACTAACTTGCTGCAAAGGCTGAGCACAAAGTAGTCCTTCATTCCAATTAACAGCGCTTCTGTAGTGAAAGGCCAAGAATTAAGGCCAACTTGAGACACTAGTCAAAATTCCCAATTTGTACCTTGTCGTGGTTTAACCCCAGCCAGCAACTAAGCACCACACAGCCACTCGCTCACTCCCCCCAGCAGGATGGGGGGAGAGAACCAGAAGGGTAAAAGTGAGAAAACTCATGGGTTGAGACAAAAAGAGTTTAATAATTGAAATAAAAGAAAATACAAATAAATGGTAATGAAAAGGAAAATAACAAAGAGAGAAATAAAACCCAAGACAGACAAGTGATGCAAATGAAAACAGTTGCTCACCACCAACCGACCGATGCCCAGCCAGTCCCCAAGCCATGCCCCCCCGCCAACCTCCCCCCTAGTTTTATTGCTGAGCATGACGTCATATGGTCTGGAATATCCCTTTGGTCAGGTGGGGTCAGCCATCCCAGCTGTGTCCCCTCCCAACTTCTTGTGCACCCCCAGCCTCCTCGCTGGTGGGGTGGTGTGAGAAGAAGAAAAGGCCTTGACTCTGTGCAAGCACTGCTCAGCAATAAGGAAAACATCCCTGTGTTATCAACACTGTTTCCAGCACAAATCCAAAGCATAGCCCCTTACTAGCTACTATGAAGAAAATTAACTCTATCCCAGCCAAAACCAGCACATACCTGCATGTCCTATATAAGACACAAGGACATCGATCTTCTTAATTGAGCAGAACAAATTTAAAGGCTGTACAATTATTTTCCTGGCTGACATTGCAGAAGACACAGACAACGAGAAATGAGTGACTTTTCTCTGTGGAGAAAATCTCCACAGTAGGTAATCTACTTCAAGATCCATATAATGGCCTATAGCCTCAGTGCCTCTGGATCAGGAAGGAATTGAAACCAAAAAGGAGGTTAAGTGCTGAGTACTGCAGTGTCTAATTTATTCTTGGCCTTTGGACTGGAATCTTGGAGCATGTCTTTGGTGCCTCAGCTATATATACAGATGCACATCTCTGATAGACAGATAGATAGTTAGAGCAAGCTAGGTACTTAAGAATGGGCTGCAAAACAGCTGGTGTGGGAAAAGGGCGCTGCTACAGCTGAAAAAAAAAGTTGTTTTAAAGCCATCCCTTTCTGGAATTCCATCTCTTACTCTCTGATTTAGGGTGATACCCCTGAGACACTTTTTTCCTTTAAAGTTGATCTTTCATATAAATATTAAGAAGCTAGTTTATTTGGTGAGGCTGGGGCATCCCTTTCCCTCCCTGTGCAAGCTAGGCCACAGAGCATCACAGGTTTCCACAATTGCTGGTCCACACAGACAGCACACAAAATGGACCCTGAGTCACTGGCCCTGGTGTTTGCTGCAAGTACTCTTTGTGCAGTTTTAGATGATACAGCTGGTTACTTAATAAAAGGCATCAGCAGCCATCACAGCAAAGACCAGAACTCAGGTTTCCCCCATATTTCAGATGGCATTTAAGCCAAAATGGATGTAAAAAATAATGATAAATAATGTCCTTGGAAGTGAAAACAGTCCTGTACAAGGCAGTCCATCTGTATGCCATCACAGTCTTCTCCAAAGCTCTTTTGAGCTTCTCTAAGATTGTTGTTGCCATGTGACATGCACAAACTGGGGCGAAGTAGTGCAAACAGTTATTTAAAACATCGTCTTCTTTATGGAAGCTATCGGATTAGGCTGTTGGACTTAATCCCATTTAATGTCTTTAAAGGCTGGGCTCAGAGTGGCAGGGCTGACAGGTGCTCTGCATCGCTGGGAGCAAGCGCTGCCGCTCAAGCAGGGCACTTGGCACTGGCGTAGCCAAACTCTGTTCCCAGCTTCAAGTCCTTGCTTTTGTAGCAGAGGCTATATTAATAGGACCTACAGTGGGCTTTGGTCTATGCGAATACAACATCTATCCCATATAGTTCGTCACGTGTGCTAAAGATGACATAATTATTTGCAGGAAGGGGAGCTCTGTGTCTTCATGATGAGCAAGGCTTGATTTAGTTAACTCCTCCCTCAGAGTTGACCACCAGTGTTTTGGCCTCCATGCTTCCTGGTGGATGAGGCAATGGTAGTATGTAGCTCCTGTGACAGGAAGAGATGATGACCCTGACAGGTACTGCTGGCCCAGTGGGTGTGTGAAGCTGCCCGGTGGATGAGGTCAATACAGCAATAAGCAAAGCATTTATAATAGCAGTGCTGTACTGCTTCACGTTGCGTTCCTCAGTGGGTGCTCAGCAGGCCTCCTAACACCACAGCCATGAGCAAGGCGGGTGACTAAACTCGGCGCACTCCTGAGTGGCTCCCCTGAGGCCAAGATGGCGGGGGGGGGTGGCAGTGGGGGGCCAAGATGGCGGGGGGGAGGGGGCGCCTCACCCCTCCGTCGAGAGACGAAGGAAGCCAGGGCAGGAGAGCTCGCGGGGGCTTATTTAAAGCTTCCTCGGCAGCGCAGCGAACAGACATGGGCAAACCCGCCCTGAGGCACTGCCGCTTCCCCTGACGAGCACGTGCGCTTCCGCCCCTCAGCCCCGCCACCTCTGTGGGGCCGGCGTGTCGCCCCAGCCCCTGAGGTGGCTCCGGGGCGGGGCTAACGCGGAGACCCCGCCCCGCGCTGGGGGAGGGGCGGGGTCAGTCCGGATCTACGCCGCTCTTCCGTAAACACCACCCAGCCCTTCCCCCGGCCTTCCCCCCGGGCAGGGCCCATTCAGCGCGGGGGAGTCCGCGGAAGCGTCTGTCTTTGTCACCTCATATTTCTCCCCGCTTAGTGCTCGGGCCCGGGCAGAATGAGGAGAGGCGGACTGTTTCTGCGGGGATAGGCGCAGGTTGACCCAAGTCCCTCGGGCTAACTCGCCGTTGGCAGGCAGAAAAAGGTTACGCGCCCCCCTCCCGTCACCGCCAGAGATGGACGCGCCCAAGGAAGACACTAATAGTCCGGGCTGGGTATATAAATCCGGGGGGGGGGGCTTGTTTAAAGCTCCGGCGAGGTTCGCACGGGAGGGCGAGCTGCCGCTGCCGCCGGGCCGCGGTGAGTGATCGGGGTGAGCAGGGGCAGGGCCAGGGCCGAGCTGCGCCGTCCGACGGCGGTACCGTACGGCACGGCGCACGCCTGGGTGTCCGGGCACGTACAGGCGATGAGCTGCGGGGTGAGTCCGGGTCAGAGCCGTCCCGGGAGCTGCTGCCTTCCCGTGCGGTGGGGGTGGCTGGGAGGTGGCGGGCTGGCGCTCCGCTCCGCTGCCCCGGTGGGGCTCCCGCTGCAGCCCGGTGGGTTTCGCAGCCCCTGCTCTGGGTCTGTAGTGCGCCCCTTGCCCCGTGTCTCCGGGGCTGTCTCCATCCCTTCATGCCCGCTGTCCGCCGGGACGATCCGTCCCGACGGGCGTAGCCGCGGGGGTCGTGTCCCCCCCCCCCCCCCTCCTGCAGCCCCGCTCCAGCAGCGCAGAGCAAGGGCACCCCGGCTCCCTCCCCGGGGCATGCGGGGCGGGGATGCTTGGAGGCGGGCAGCCGGGGTCGCCTTCCCCGGGGCTGGCAGAGAGAGGGTTCCCCGTTCTCTTCTCCTCCTCCCTTCCTCCCCCCGGGCCTGTCCTTGGAAACGCTGTTTGTTTTGGTCGGCGAGTGCCAAACTCCTGCCTCTGGTAACTGTTAAAAACATGGGGCCGGGGGGAGGAGACAGACGGCGAAACAGATGGAGGAAGAGGAGGAGCTGCCGCCGGCGGTGCCGCTCCCCCCGCGCCCCACTGAGGGGGGCGGGAAGGGCGTCCCCCGCCTTCCCTCTGGGGGGTTGTGGCCCCTCGTCGTGGCCGGGGGGGGGGGGGGGGCGCGTTGCCTAAATGTCTGAGGTGAGGGTCACTCCCGTGGCTGTCCCGGGCCCAGAGATTGGGGGACCCGTACTCATCTCGCTCTTAGGTATTTTTAGGCCTTCATCGAGAGAAGTCTGTGTATAAAGGGAAGAGCTGCGGAACTAGAAAGCTAAAGGTGAGAAATGTTGGCTCTAAGGTGTCAAAAATGAGGCATGAGGAAATTCTGTCACTCTTAACAAAGGCTCTTTTCTGCTCCTGTGCCGTGAGTGCTGGCAAAGGTGGAGTCACTGAAAGGGAAACTCGAGTCCAAATGAGATTTGGTCGGTGCCAGCTTGAAGATAGTAAGGATGCAAGTCCAGTAGAATAAACAAAGTTAAGACATTTGTAGTGGTAAAACTGGACAGAGCACTTTAAAAGTGTGCATGGATGGAGGGACTTATTTGAACAAAGCAGGGCTGTGGAAAAACTTTTCCTGAAGATGGTATCTGAAGAAAAAAAACCCTTCCAAACTGTCTTTTTTTTTTTTCTTCCCCCAGGTGCTTCATAAAATAACTTCTAAAGGAAGCCTTCGGGAATAAAAAGCGTGTTTGTGTTCCCTAAAACTAATCTGATCTTGCAGTCTTGATCAGTTCTAAGTGAATGATTGGGTTGGGTGATGTGACTGTGTAAGAGCAAGATGCCTTTAGGCATCTACAATGTTGTATGCATTACATCTTTACTAAAAAGAATAATCCACAACTGTCTAAATAGCAGCAGAAACCATGATAATTTAGTTCTTCCTTGTTAAATTAACTGGAATCTTGGGGTTTGTACATTTAGAAGATATTTTTAGCTTGGTCTCCCATTTAGAGTTTATCCTGAAAAAATCCTGCAAAATAGTACTGGTTGAAAGAAAACAAACAGTGTAATGAAGCCCACTGTGAAGGTATCCAACCTAATATAAAAGTAAACATCAGTTGTTTTTAATGCAGGAGAGTAAAGCGGGTTGTAACCACAGGCTGACCCTTTAATAGAATAGGTAGGATATTAAGTTGTGTATTAAAACAACAGTCTAATATGTAATACCTAATGAATAACTGAGAAAATATGATTATGATATTGTGTATTCAAAATTGTGAGTTACAAAGAGATCTTGGAAGGCTGAAGGGCTTTCTGAAATATTTTTGCTTGGGGATTATATTAATCTAAACTTAAAATTACATGTGAACTTGGCCCTAAGTAATTTATGAGAAGCTCTATGCTGTCTACAAAAACACAAGAAAAAGCAGCTCTTCCAGTCTATGCTATAAAGAAAGGACGAAGTAACTCAGTTGTCTGTTGTAACTAATTAGAAAAGCCTTTTTTTGGTTTGTACTTCCCTTTGATATGCTCAATGAATGTACTTTTCTCTAAGCTTTTTAGCTGTCGGGCAGCATATTTAAAAACTGTAGATAGCGTATCTGAATTCTGCTTGTTATTCATGTATGTTTACTTTGTGCTTCCTGCCTTGTTTATCTTTTAAACTTAGAATTTAGCAATAATGTTCTGAATCTGCAGAATACACCCATTCTTCCTTACCATTCCATTTGAGGCATCCTACTAGGAAATACATTTACTGTGGCAAAGATTGCAGTGTTTTTTTCAGTGTGTCATCTCCTGTTGCATTGTTAAAACTTATTTAAATTAAGCCTTCTGAAGCACTCTACTGACAACTCTGCTATCTGTATGAGTGCATGTATTGTAGGAACAGGTGTGGTCTCAGTACATCAAAATATATCATGGGCCTCTTTGAAATGCAAGTGTTGCCGAAAGATCCTTTGCTGGGACTAGTATGTAAAGACTTAATATATATAGAAATTAAAATTCTACCTTAACGATTTGGTCGTCTTGGGAATCAGGATTGGGGTAGAAAATGGCAATGCTGACTTGCCTCCATGGCTGGTTTAGTACTTCTGTCAGGAGCACCTTGCAAATCTGAGTATTTACAAATTTGAATATTTATTAGAATTATCGTACTGACAGTTAAGAGGAAGTTCTTGAAATGATGATGTGTAAATTGTGTGAGAATTTGGGGGTTTTTAATGGTCATTTAATTTCTTCCATGTTCTTAACACCTAGACTGAAGCAGTAGACACATCTTGAAGTGCTCATACTAGGCAAGTGATTTACAAGACCTTTTGGGCCAGTACACTGCTAACAACATTAATCAAGTCTTTCGATGGACCACATGCAACATTAACCTTTTGGAGGTTAGTTATTTATATATAAAGGGATTTTATACATGATTAAAGCCTGGAAATACAGTGTTCTGATGCTGATCCAGAAACAATAGCAGGAGGGTAATAAGCTTTGCAGGCTCTGTAGGGTTACTATATTTAAGTGAGCGGTTCCACATCAAGAACCTGGAGCGTGTTCTACAGTTAGGTTACTTGTCACAACTAGTTCCTAGTCAGCGCTAGCTTTGAGATCTGTAGCACATATTAATCGAAGAAATAGTTTTAGGCTCTTGTGTAACATTAACTAGTGACTCATTTCTAATTGTAACTTAAACAAATACAATTTCCATGTCAAAAATATCTCGGCCTTCTGGTTTCTAGGTTCTCTTGCAACCCTCAGTCTTGCTTAGTCAGTACTATTTTAAATATCTGCTTGTTTTGAGTTACTTGTTAGAAATTATAAAATTGCTGTTCTAATAAAAGAGTTATGATGTTAAGGATCACAACTGATGCTGTAAGTCTTGAACCCATGACCTCTATATCCTGATCAAAAGTTACCTTACTGGAGAAGCCAGTAAGAGATAAACTGTCAGCTGTGTTCTTGCTGATGTGATTCTTTTCACAAAAAACGGCATAAAACATTACATAAATAAGGCACTCAAATGCATCCTCTTTCCTCTTGTGAGAGGAGGAGGAGTAAACATACACTTAACAAATGTTAATCATCTGAATTAACAGGGGAGTACTCATCAGTGTAATACCTCATCAAGTTATAAAGGCCTATTCAGGATGAGCTGGTGCCCAAAAAAATCAAACGCTCTAAGCTGCAACTAGGTGCCAGCGTAAAGAAATCTTCATTCTTATTCCCTTTTGTCTATCTCTTGACCCCACAATATGTTAATTCACATAAGTACACACAAAGATCATCCTTTTGCTGCCAAAAGTGGCTTTTTCCAAGTTCAACAGTTGCAAAGTGCAGTATTCCTTGCCTGCTGAACTTGATGCAATTTAATCATAAATGAAGTCATATTACTTGAATTTGCTGATGGAAAGCATTGTTGGCTATGTCTCTTCATAAAGTCTACTACAGAATGCTTCATGGCCGTAATCAAAGATGGACAGCTACTTTTTGGTATCTGGGCCAAATTCCTTTGGTAGTAATTATGGCTGACTTCCAGTTTCTCATTTTAATATGATTATGAACATATTTTTCACTTCCTGTCATACAGCTATTAATCATCTCTATCGTACTATGCAGCTGTCCAAATTCTCTGCAGTTGTAGATTATCTGCCTGGGAGGCAATTTCTTTATGTAGACAGAAGCACTCTGAAGCATGACACTTCTCTGCGTTATTTGTCATGTAGGCTGCGTGTAATGTTAGAGGCTCAGAGTTACCATTTGACTTAAAACAGAAAACCCATCCACCTTCACCCCTAGGAGGAGTATTTTTTGGGTCTATGCCATTGTCGATCTGATTCTGAGCAAAGACCCACCTAAAGCAGCAGGCCAGACTTTCAGCTACGCCCTGTCAGAAATGTAGTATTCTGAATTATTTGCCTGTTCTCCCCCAGCAACTTCTGTTTGCTTCAGAGTTGTTACACTCAGTGCAGTCTGTTTGTGGAAGGAAGCTAATTGCTAAACATCACTTGTTGGTGAAGTCAGGTGGGGGATGGTAACATCATGAGATGCCTCTATGGACATTGAGAACTTCTGAAGTTCTGACAACAAGCAACTTCAGGGATTACTGTGGGTAGTCTTTTTTTTTTTAATATAACCAATTTACAGACTGACTCTAACATAATCATTAAGGTATGAAAAAGCAGAAGGTACAAAACCTTCTTGCAGAACAGGTGTAGTTTGTTAATAACTGTATGTCAAGCCAGATCCTTTCTGTAACACCTTTTTAAGAAAGGCAACTACTTGTTCTTCATTCACAATATAATGATCAGTACCTGAGTTTTGAGAGAGAAACCAAAAAATAGTAAGTGCTGGTTTTATGGGAAGTGTATTTGTCTCTCCAGGTCTTGTTTACTCTAGCAGCTAAAGTGAATCAGAATGCCTCTCAATGACGACCAGAACAGTGATTCAGATTCTTCACGCCTCTCTGAAAGCACAGCTTCTTCTAGCGACTCTGAATATTCAAGACAGAGCTTTAACAGTGATTCTTCAAGCAAACCCAGTTCCCCAGCGTGTAAGCCTATTTCTACCTTACCTGCATTGTGCATACACAGATAAGGCTAATTTATCTCGTTTCTCTTTGCTGTCATGGGTAGAACCTGGGATTCTGAATCTCTGTTTAAGAGTATTAAGAGAAAGGCATGGCTTTCTCTTTGCTATGAAGCAGTGTGGAACACCACCAGCAGCTGTATCTGTGGGGGTCTTCCTGTGCACTCCTTCCCTTCAGAAAGTGTAAGAAAAGTGTGCTACCCTGGACATCCTAATCTTGAGCTAATCTTGACGTTGGTAGCTGTCTCCACTCAAGCAGATATGGCTTTGTGCAAAGGGTGGGTTTCTTTTGTTTGCTCCATACACTTAAAAATTAAATCTGTAACTTACAGATTTATAATATTACATCAAGTTACATGAAATTAATCTAAAATTCACATTTTTTCTTTCATAAATATTAGGATCAAACAGAAAACACATTTGCACAAGGAAGGTGTTTTGAGTAATGATAAATAAAATCTTGGGTAAGATGTGCTTCATGTTCATGTCTGTAAGCGTTCTCAGACCATGCATACTTTTTATCATCTATGTAAGTGAAGTCTTACATTAAAACAAGCTTGTTAGTGGAGCTGCAATTGGCAGCTGGCTCTTTGTCTTTATTACCAGTCTTCAGAGGCTTAATTTGCAATACTAAATTAAATGACAATTTGGGGGTTTAGAAACTTTGGGAAATTACTCTTGCTTTCCAATGTAGAGTTTCTGTTATGTTGTTAATACTTATTTGTAAAAAGGGAGTGTAACTTACAGTGCATCTGCTATGGAACATAAGTGGGGGGGTTCTCAAGTCAGTAACTTCAGAACCTTCTCTACAGGCAATAAAACCACAATATAGCCATTATGTGCTCAGAATTATAATGGACATCTGGTATCTGTTATTGCCCATGCTTTTGGTCTGGTGGGTTTTACAGAACAGTCAATAGGAAATCTGTGGAATGCAAGATCCTGTTTTAAAGGAAAAAAGATACCTTAGTTAAGATGCAGAAATATGAAATTCCTCTTCAAAATGTTACGAGGCTTGTGTGGTATTACCCACACACACACCCCTGATAAGCTGGGAGTTTCCTGAGTTAGTGTTTTAAGAAGATACAAAGACCTGGTAATCCTAGGTTGTTTCTTCTAGAGTACTAGAGTCCAATTAGCAAGCAGTAAAACTTCTAAATTTTAATATTTTCAATTGCACTTATCAACTATAGATATTTGGCTTCAATTGATCTTGTTTGTTCCAGCAGCAAGCCCTCCCAAGATTATTACATTTGATGAACTGATGGCAGCTGCAAGAAATTTGACAGACTTGACTCTAGCTCATGAAATTGCTGTAAATGCAAATTTTTGCATAAAACAGGAAGACTTCCCGCAGAACAGGTAAGAGCCTGAATTTTGCAAAAAGCAGCACTGGGGTTGAGAAGGGAGGAGAAATGAATAGAGTGGCGAATTTAAAAAAACAAAAAAAAACCCCAAAAAACCCAAAACAAAAAAAACCAAGAAAACACAAACCAAAACATCTTGGAAGGCTACAGATTTTTATCCTGCACCTCCAGGAGTCACTGTCACAGCTATCTTGCTTAGAACAAGTATTGCAGTCCAGCTGAGTTGATACACTGTCTTTGAGCATATTGCTCTGTCTTAAATGTCATGTGGAAGATAAAAGGCTAATGCAGTATGGATGCCCATAGTGAAGATGAGTATTGGTCTGTTCTGTGCAGTTCCAAGCTGTTGTGGTTTAACCCCAGCTAGCAACTAAGCACCACGAGTGGGGTGGGGGGAGAAAAGGGGAACAAAAAGTAAAACTTGTGGGTTGAGATAACAGTTTAATAACTAAAGTAAAATATAAAACTAACAATAGTAATAATAATAATGAAAAGGAATATAACAAAAAAAGGAAGGGGGGGAAGAAAAAAAACCAGTGATGCACAATGCAATTGCTCACCACCCGCTGACTGATGCCAGAGCCGCGATCCGCCCCTCCCGGCCAACTCCCCCCTGTTTATATACTGGGTGTGACGTTCCATGGTATGCAACACCCCTTTGGCTAGTTCAGGTCAGCTGCCCCGGCTATGCTCCCTCCCAGCTTCTTGCACACCTGCTTGTTGGCAGAGCATAGGAAACTGAAAAGTCCTTGGCTTAAGATAAGTGCTACTTAGCAACAACTAAAACATCGGAGTGTTATCAACATCATTCTCACACTAAATCCAAAACACAGTACTATACCAGCTGCTAAGAAGAGAGTTAACTCTGTCCCAGCTGAAACCAGGATACAAGCCCTGTGGAAAAGATGAAATGGTGGCCTTCTATGCAGTTGTATGTAGTAGGTCATTGGTGCCATAGTGATAAGAAGATAGAGCTCATCATGAACATAGCTCTAATATTAGCCCCAGAAGAGATGCAAAAATACCTGGAGATCTAGAGGAAGTGAGAATTAACTTCCCTAATGTAGGTAGCTAAAATGTTCTTGCTTACAGACATGTCTAACTTAAAAATGACCCTGGTCTTTACTTTGAGAAAACTTACGTAAAAAACAAGTTTTTAATTGCACAAGTCCCTTAACTGATAATTGGTTATATGGCAGAATAGTTTTTGAGAAAGCTTGGTACATAACATACCAGGTTAGGACAATCAATACAAATTCAGTAAGGAAAAAAGAAAGGTAATATCTCTTTACCTACATCTGAATTGCCAGGACCACATTATAAAATACAGGTGTTTTAGGAAAGGCTTGTCAGTCTAGACCACCTTTTGGGAGCTGATGATCCACAGCCCAAGAAAGATATGGTTGCAGGGCACAATAGCTGGTGAGGTGGTGTGTGTTTCCCAACAAGTGATCAGGCTAATCTAAAACACTTTTAGCAAGGGTGAAAGCTAGTTGGGAGTCTTTTCTGTATCTAATTGACTTATTCCACAGCTTTGCAGGCACAGTGAAACAAATTGTACACAAGGCATTTTGGGATCATTTGGAATCAGAACTGAATGAAGATCCTCCAGAATATGAACATGCTATCAAGCTCTTTGAGGAAATTAAGGAGGTAATGTTCCTCCTCCCCAGGACCCCAGTATTGTTTTGTCAGCTTAGGTCTGAGAGCCTTTTACTTCACTGAAGGGTCTGCTAACTCAGTCAAGCCAACACCTTCAAGTTCATTCTTCTAAGATGAAACAACGATTATTCAGAACTGCAAATAGGTGTCTATTTATAGTATATTTATATTAGCCATGAATATGGCCACGAACGCACAGTGGCGTGTCCACTCAGCTTTCATTGCGTGATGGCTAGTTGCAAGTCCGCTCTTCTCAAAGCTTCACATCTCTACTAGCCTCTTTCCAGCAACATACTGTGAGCTTAGGGCATGAACAGGAGTATAAATGTGACTGTACCTGCCTGCATAGACTTTATGATTATCGCACAAGGGAGCATACGGACCTTCAATCCTGGCACAATACTAAGTCTTTCAACATTTTAAGTTAGTAAATGTTTGGTTTACAGGGCAGCCTCCCAGTTTTTGAAAGTCTCATTGTTGACATGCTTTCTGGTTTACTGTCTTTGAGCATTTTTGCAGAATTGTACTGTGATCCTTTTAACAGTCCTTTTTTCCTGCTACGTTAGATAATGTTCAGTCTTAACGTGTCTTGTTATAGCCAGTCAGCTAAATACACTTGACATTAATACTAAAATCTTACTTCAGTGTGTTTACTAAGTGGTTTGGTTTTTATTGATAAGCTTTTCCTTTTTTCCCCCTACTTTAGATTCTTCTTTCCTTCCTGACTCCTGGAGCAAACAGGATTCAAAATCAAATTTGTGAAGTTCTCGATACAGATCTTATAAGACAGCAGGCAGAACATAATGCTGTTGATATTCATGGGCTAGCTAACTATATCATCAACACTATGGGAAAGTTATGTGCTCCAGTAAGAGACAACGATATAAAACAGTTAAAAGCAACTGACAATATCGTAGAATTACTGAGGTTGGTATTTGGGTGTTTTTTTAGAGGAAAAACCTCTTCTCTGAAAGAGTACTGGGCAGTGGAAGAGGGGTGTAGAGTCTTAAAAAGAAGTCTTAAATTGTGTCAGTTTACATAACACCTGTTTTCAAACTATAGGAAAACTTATTTACATACAGAAGCATCAAAGAGGAGGAGTGATGACACGCTGTGACCAGAATATTATGCGTATCTTTTTAATGACATGGATAGAATGCCTAAATCAAACGCTACCAGCTCTGAATATCTAAGCCACTGAACAACAAAAAAAGCACTGTTGCAATAATCTGTGTTTCGGAAACTGCTTTTTCAGTCTTGTTCATCCTTACAAAATTTAAGCAGCACATTTGTACTGTTCCTTCTTGACCTGTTTATTGCATGCTTCCTCTAGGAGGCCAAACTTTGGATTTAGATCTTATTACTTGAACTTGGGTTAAATACTTGCATAAAGGGACAGAAACCAGTTTACTGCTCCTTAGGTACACTGAAATATTAAGAGTAAACGGTAGTTGTTGTTCTACTGTTTTATTGCAACCTGGATCATATACAGGGACCAAAGGAACTGGGTCAGAAGGATTCTTTCTCTTGGTGCAATTAGAGTGACTAAAAAGTTAAAATCTGTTCATTTAGGCTGAAATGTACCAATTAATACAGTTCTTGAAAACCCTTCTCTTTCTGTTACAGGGTTGTAGCATTTAGTGATGCTACATATTTGTCTTGTTCTCTGTAACTTACACCAAGCCTTATACACAATACTCCCTCAGGTATCCTGGAAGATAGGTAACATATCTGTTACGCTGAAATACCAATGAAGGAATTTACTTCTCCCCGAATTGAAATTAAAGTGTTAATGTAGGTGTAACTTACATGTGGTGGTTAAAATCAATAGATTATTGTAATTGTCAAATTTTAAACTCTTCCTTTCAGACAAATATTCCGTGTTTTGGACCTGATGAAAGTGGATATGGCTAATTACACAATTCAAAACCTTAGGCCATACCTTCAGCGTAATTTGGTGGACTACGAAAGAACAAAATTCCAGGAAATCCTTGAAGAAACACCAAGTAGGTATCATGCTATATTTAATTTAAACCTTTCTTTAAAAAGTGAACTATTTAAAGACATGCTATAAAATCTGTCAATTGCAGGTAATTTGGAGGAAGACTTCAATTTCTTGTCTGGATCTAACTAATGCAAAAATTCTTTGACAAGCAAGCTACCAATGGCCAATTGCTTAAGTTGCTATAAAGTATGTTTATCTGTAATCTGGGGTGCTTTCAGACACATTTCTATTTGCTAAATTGGTTGGTATCTGAAAAACAAACAATGGCTCTTACTTTCTGGAGGCAGAAGCCCTACATACTGAAAGATGAGACTTTGTCTCTTTTGTACGCAGCAAGTCTGTTTTTAGTCTGAAGTAAATGTAAAACCAGTTAGTGTGCCTGAAAGTTGGAAGGGACAGGATTGATTTTTCTAATAAACAAAAGGCAGGCTCTGAGGAAAACTTCTTAGGTGATGCAAAGTCAACTTGATCCGCTATTAGAGGTTTTGTGTAATATGGCTAAACAGTGTTCAGGAAAATACATTTTCTAAGAAGAAAAAGTAAACTTACTAACATCTGGAGCAGGGGCTTCTAAAATGGGAACCTTGAGCCGCTGATATGGCCTGCAGTGTTTATATATGCAGTCTGAGAAAGAACTCTTTAAAAGCATTTCATTTCCTGTTAATACAGTTTATCTTCCTTCACCTCTACTTTCCAGTCCCATGGCCCAACTATTAAGTGGCCTTCCTGAAAAAGGGAAGAAAATGCTTTGGGAACTTGGACTTCGAGGCTTTTTTACCCAAAAGTGTTGGCTGAAGTCTAACAATTTGTTGTTGGGTTTGTACAAGCTAGCTAGAATATTAAGGTGACCAGTGGAAGATGATCAGTGGAAAAAAAGCGAGGGAGAGAATTTATGTGTGTGAAGACTCAGCTGTCCACTATATTTGTTTAGTCTCAGAAGCTCAATACTCTTGTTTGTGTATACAACTCTTCCTCAAGCTAGTGCTTATTTTGATGAAAGCATGCAGTAAATCTGTGCTGATTTGCAATGCTTAGGTGCCCTGGATCTCACAACAGAATGGATAAAGGAATCAATAGAAGATGAATTGTCATCTGTTTCTGATGAATCTTCATCATCCCCTGGTGCTGATAGTAGTTCTAAACCAATTATTAGTCCTACACTGGTGCTAAACAACGGCTACTTGAAACTGTTACAATGGGACTATCACAAAACAATTCCAGAGGTAAGAAGTGTATTTCAGTGTCTTCAGATTTCTAGCTATATGAAAACATTGGTGTAGTATAATAATCCTGCTATTGATGACAATAGGTGAAGTATTCTCTTGCACTTCTTAAATTTCTGAATAGTAAATTTGGAATTTGGAGAGTATATGCTAGTCTACTTTCTAAAATATGAGATGGGCAAGTCAAGAACTGGAAAAGAACAATGTAAAGGTTGTTTTCCCTCTATCCAATCATAGCTCACCAGCTCCACCCTAAGAGCGGTCTTGGCCATGGTCAAAGGCTGGGCCTTGTACTGACAGCACTTGGCTTTCTGTATCTTTGAGAGAACTGACTACAGCATCCTGTTTTCCTAACAGCAGCAGGAATTAGTGGGATCACTCTTGCTTTAGAACAGAATCAGTAAAAACTAGAAGCCCTCTAAAGAAGCCCTTTCTCAGTGCATGTAAACTATTGCTTCAGGAATCGGTGCTCAGGTTTTCCCTCCAACTCCTGATTACTGACCTCTGCAACTTTCTGTAAAGCCAATTTGAAAATGGCCATCAGTCAGGGCTAAAATTAGCATCTGCAGTGAGCGCCTTAGCTATACTTAGGGTGGCCTGGCAGAGAATTTGCTAAATACATGGGGATGCTCTTAGTGCTCTCAGTCAGTGGACGGGAGGGAAGCCACCTTATTCTTACCTTCCTTCTAACAGTTTTGACTAAGAGCTACACACAGGTATCCTCTGGTGGATCTAGTTTCTCATACTATGAAATTACTACCAAACAGTTGAATGTTAATGCCCGTGTGCTTCTCAGGGGAGGGATTTGGTTAGGATGAACTCTTTCTAACCTAAAATAAGTCACTCCACCTACGTCTTGCTGTGGGAATTACTTACCTTCTTGGTATGATCAACTGGCTTTTTGCCTGTAGCAGGTTATGTATCACTTGCAGAACCTGCTCTAGTGGTTGAACTGGTGGTTGTCATGCACAGTTGTTCATCACTGTCCATCAGTTACAGATTATGGCATTTTTCAAAGGATAGCTGAATCCAGAAGACTATTCTGTCTGTAACCTTGATCACTACAATGTCCTCTGGATCCCCTGAGCGTTCCACATCATGGGCCGAATTAGATGCAATGTCCTCAGTTTCCTCTGCACTGAAGGCATTACCTATCTTCCTGCCACAAGCTTACTTCTGGTACTCATACATAATGCCACTTTGCAATACTACATATTCAGGGTATTTCAGCTGCTGTCTCTTCTGACTTCGCATTTTTGTGATGAAAAACATTAATGCTTCATGACTACATCCTATATCTGTCCTTTTCCCTGTCCCTCTCCCTCCGTATTCCTAAATTAGTATTATTGTTTCAATTCTAGACTCTAATAACAGATGAAGTTCGTCTTCAGGAGTTGAGAGAAAAGCTCAATCAATTAAAAATCATAGCTTGTGTTTGTCTCATAACGAACAATATGGTGGGTGCAGCAATTGTAGATGTGCCTGATTTTGCTGACCAACTGAAAAGGATCTGTGTTCCTCTTCTTGAAGGCATGAACAAGAAGTAAGGCCTTGTTTTTATCACTTTTCATATTATTTTTTTTTTTTAACAGGAAGTACCAGGTGGACCTGAAAACCTTTGGAAACAATTCAAATATCATAGCCAGTGCTTGTTAATAATAGGAAGATACCAAATTTTAATAATCTGTATCTATATTCCCTTTACAATATAAGTCCATTGTATGTTAGGCACATGTTTTCAAAGTTATATTTTAATGAAATCTTGATCTTGATGTTAGTCTACAGAATATGGAGCCTCGTACTAAAGTTCATTCATACGCTCCTAATGCTGGAGAGACTGTGGCAATATATTCACTAATTGTCTTGCCAGTTGCTTCAAACTTGTTGTAGGTAGTTTAAGCTATTTGGCTGCCTATTTTTGCTGCCACTTGCACTACAAGCAAGTCTGATGTGATCTGAAAGAGTGTCTCAAACTAGTTTTCCACTCTGCTTTTTCTTGTGAAATGCTATGCATGTGGCCCAGGGAAAAAACTAAGCATAAGGGCAAAACGAACTGGTGTCACTGCTGCACACTTGAAATGGTTTTTCCTGTTTGAATCACAATTAGGTCCTTATTTTATCTTCCACATGGAGATTTGTCCTGCATCTGTAGATGTACATAAATCTGCAAAAGATAACTTTTCTAAATTCTCTCATTGCAGAGAGCAGGTTGAAAATAAAAGGGAAAGGAGACAAGTGAGGTCACCTTACAACCTGTGCTACAGAAACTGCAAAAGTTAATGCTTTTCTATGTCTTTCTTCCAGAACTTTTGATTTGAAGGAGGCTCTGAATGCTATTGGTGTCCAGATTTGCAGCAAAGTGAACAGGTCTCTAACTGAAAGAGGTCTTCCCACTCTTAATGAAGAAATGCAGAGTAATTTAATGGGTCAAATCGCTCATATTGTTGAGGAGAATAATCCCATCAGTTCCTTGATTGGTTAGTAAGATAATACATAATTGTCTGATTGTATGTGTCTGTATATAAACTTACTCCCAGCAAGCTTAATCAGCTGTCTATTTTTTAAAGGCACTTTCTTACTGCACTAAAATACTGGGTCAACTAAGAGTAAGGAAATGTTGTTTACCTATAGATGGTGTTCTTGGTATGCTGCAGAGCATGGTTAGTCACAGCTAGAAATAATTTAAAAAGTGTCTGTACAAACAAGCCTAGACATGCTAGTATTTTGGAGAAGAATTTAGAAAAATGAGTGCTATTCAGTCTCCCTTCTGTTAGTTCTGGGTTTAAACCTAGTGGTTTTTTGCTTTGAGTCTACTTCATATTAGGTAATTTAACTTGTTGCAGCAGGTTTATGCTGTGTCCACCTTGCAGGAGCCAACTTTAAGCAGCTTTCAGTTACTGTTTCCCACTGCAACACAGGCTTGGGAAAGAGTTGTTACCTACATGGTTGGATTTTTTTGCTGTGCTTGATGTGCAGGGTGCTTACAAAGCGAGTATGGCTTCATCTTGGGTTTACATTTGTTCTGAGCATGTTTTATATTCCATTTCAGACAAACGAATCCAGTTATTCATGAGAAGCTTGCTTGCTCTTCCGAGTTTTCAGAAGTGTAGGCCTACTATGCCAGGAGGCCTTTCTGTGATTCAGACGGAGATGGAGTTCGTTGGATCTCAGTATGCAAGCATTGTAAACTTTAATAAACAAGTGTATGGACCATTCTATGCAAACATACTTAGAAAACTACTTTTTCCTGAGGCACCAATGGGGAAAGTAGAAACAGAAACACCTACCAATTAAAAAAAAATGACCTATTTCTGTACCCCTTTTTTTACCTTCCAAGACAGTGATCTGACTTCCCCACTGAGAACAGCCCACTCCAGTGACTCTTAATGAGAGATCTTGTAAACTGTATGTGGATAGTTTCTGCAATTCACTGGAAAGAAATTGATTTCAAGGACATAAATATTTTAATAGACTAAATTTGTTTAATGGATTGTGTCACTTGTAATAGCCAGTGAATTATTTTTAAGGCAAGCATTTATTATGATTTGCAGTGGGAAAGAGCTGGCAAAGTACTTAATGTTTTGCCACCATTAAAACATAATGTTATTTTTCAACTTAAATATATTTACATATAGCAATGCAATTATGAAATGACAAAACAATTGTAGATAAAATGTACTATGCTTACATTGTATTTTTGTAGAGCAACATCTAATAATTATGTTTCTGAAAAGAATTTGAAGCAAAAAAAGTATAGCATAACTGCTTTTGTAACCAAAACCAGGTTCAAACTAGGCCAAGTTCTGGTACTCCTGCAGTTACTGGAACCAGAACTTAGCCTCTGTTACATTAAGGAATGCCAGTATTATATGCTGTTTGGAGTATAGCAGTTACCGAAGAAGCATTCACCACTTAAAGTAGGAATCTTTCAGAACTCAACTGCAATTGAGATTGATGATAAACACCTAAGAAACATGATGTTGGTGGAGGGGTGGAGTAAATTTCTGTATATAATGTTTATAAGCATTTTGTTTATCCAGTGGAGGTCATACAGATCTTAAATCTAATCTCTAATATGTATATGTACTGATCTTTGATCTTAATGGGTATTAAGTATTTTTAAGTTGGGTCTTTCTGACCTTTATTCCCAAAAGCACTTGAGAGTGACCTTACAGAGTACCACAGAGCAACTTCCCCTTTTATATTCTGTTGGATGAGGGCATAAGCTTTTCAAAACATATTCTTGGGTCTGAAAGCAAGAACCCAAATGATTAGTCATTCTTGAAAATGTGATTAGATTCACTGAGTCTGCGAGAAATACTGCAGTTTTCTTCAAATTCCTTTGGAATGGGCCCCAATACTTAGTTCCCATTTAAGGCAACAGGAATCTTGCATACAGAAAATGAATAGGCTTGAAATTGAGAAGTATGGAAGTAAACTTCTGTAAGTTTACACAGGCTTTATTCTGCATATTTCAGATTACTGGGAATAGATACTGCTGGAATATGTATTATAGATGTGTTCTTGTCTAGGAAATTGAATCATAATTTACTTGAAAATTATCTTTTAATATATTACCATATAATAGTCCTTTTAAAATTTCATATATATATATAAAAACTCCATGTGGTACAAGTTATATAGCTTGTTTTTAATATTTTATATTACAATCTATTTTTTATGAAGAGACAAAAAATTGCCCGTAAAAGCTTAATGTGTCACACAAATTGTGTACGTACATTACTGTGTCTATCATAAAGGTCTAAAAAAACTGGGCATTATTAGCACTGTGGTTTTGTAGTCCATTTTTATGGAATTGTGTACTCTTTTTAGTGAGGGAAATGACTTCTAGTCAGTTGTTCCTCAGTGTCCAAGGACTTTGGTCACATGTACATGATAAGAAAAACTTTCTTCAAAATGCCTTTTTAGAAAAGAAATTTCTCTAGTGCATTTCTGCTCTATCCCTTGTAAAAACATTAAAATGTGTGTTCACCTTTATGTTGTGCAAAGGGAACTGTTTCCTGAAGCCTGAAAAACCTGAGAGAAAGGAACTCTTAGAATATAGTAATTGTGCTACTAGGTAAAACAGGCTTGCTCAGATGAATATGAAATTTTGATATGCAATTCAAAATCATCAAGAGAAGAATGCATTTCAAAAGCAATTACAGGGAATTAAATCTTAGTGATTTGGTACATCTTTAGAAATACCCAAACTATTTTGAGCTTCAGCCAAAAGAGGATTTTATGAACATTTGAAGATGATTTATAACATGATTATGAACTTTTTATCATAATACTTTATATGCATTCTATTGTAAAAATAAATATCAAACTATAGCTCTTTAATGTACTGGGGAAACTGTCATACTAGTTTTTACCAGTAAAATACTCGAATGAGGATTCATTGGGGTTTTTTAGTGATTAAGGTGACTTGCAAAGGGCATTTTATAGCATGGCCTATGTTTCAAGTGATTGTTTAATGGATCTTAATTTTTATTTAATGTTTCAAACATGGACATTGCATCTGTTTAATGTCATGTGTTGCATGCTGTTTACGCTACTGTGGCTGAAACGCACTTGCCTCTACTCTGAAGTTGTCCTTGTGAAACAAGATGCCATTCTGTAGCAGCTTTCTTCGTTGAAATACAAATATTTGAGGTTTTGTATGCATTAAATTTTGTTTGTGATACCACTGGTGGTGAAAAGTCATTTATGCCAACTTTCTTAAATGTAATGGATTGTTAAATGCTGAAGATAAATGACTGCACTAATGATGCGTTGTGACTCTTCTTTTTCTGTAACTTCTCAGTTGCAGCTGGAGTGTAGAGTAGTGACTTTAATCCAGCTGCACAAATAACATTCAAAACAGTCGCTTGTGATTCAAAGGAACTGACTCACAGATGGACTGTAAGCCAAAGCACCTTTATTTTCGCTAGCGGGGAGAGCATAGGGTCCATCCTACAAAATTGCATCTCCATCCAGGTAAAACCCCAGTCAGCTTATATAAGGGTCCCGTTAGACATCCCACACATTCCGCGGCCAGTCCCTGACCAGCAAGCAGTCTGGCCACAAAACTCCAATCTACCGTAACCAATCCTATGGTTCCCTAGATAACAAGGCACATGCCAACAGAGCCAGAGCACACAAAATGTAACCAACAAGACACAATTCCCCAGCAACACCTGCCAACCCAGACCCATGCCCAAAAGCAGCCCAGCCACGTTAAGCAAACCGTCAAGCTACACCAAACTCCATTCCTTAATTCAATCCCCCCTTTTCTTTAAGCTATTGCAAATTCTTTTGCAAAATCTTGTTTACAGTCCATAACACGTGCTTGTTGAGCAACAGTCCATATTTTACACCACATCCAAAGGCTGACAGTAGTCAACAGTAGGGCTACAAGGATCAGCACTAGTACAGGATGCACTAGGAAGTTGAAAAACTGTGCAGCGGTCGGAGATTTTAATGATGTATTTAGAAAAATGTCCCACCAATGGTGTTCCCCAGTTTTCTCGATGGCTGTAATGATGTTCTTTATTTCCCGAGTATCGTGCTGGACTTGCCATAATGTTCGTTTAGAAGTTTCTCTCACCTTCTGTAACAGTGGTTCAATGTCTGGGTGGGAAAGCATTTTCTTGAGGACATTAATGTTCATTCTGATTTGTAGTTTAGGTACATCATTGTACAGCATGTAACTGTCAGAGATCAACTGAGAGGTGGTTATAGGAACAGAATAGTTAAAATCACAACCTTGTATTTTGGTAAAATTGCAAACACAAAAGTTGGTTCCATTTGTCTCTTCTTCACAAGTATCAATACTAACATTAGCACAACTAGTCCTTATACAGGCACATCCTTTCCCTACATAATGTACCTGTGATTGAGCATGTTCCAAGGGAAGCATCTCAAAAGTACATGTACTGTCCTCTGTGTCTAAGCACAGATCTTCATTTTCAATTACTGCATTTTCACAAACATATCCTAGTTGTTCCTTTGGGATGCAGGCTTCAGTACTAATGGTTTGCCATTTTTCTGTATTATTACTATATTTTGCCCAAACATTGTGTCCTATTGGTCTGACTACTACATCTTGATGGATTGCCCCTAATGCTAAAATAGGGAAAATATCCCATACCTCTGCCTTTTGAATTGTGAATACATAGACTTCAATTTGTTCCTTTGTGTCGTCATAGGTGAAATTAACTAATTGCCACCAAGCCTGATGTTTTAATTCGAATGGGGTGGTAGTATCATTCCTAGCGATGATTTCTCTAATTTCTTGTAGTAAATTTCCTGACATCCCTTCCCTGATTATATCGGAAACCACAGATTGTATCCAGAGCTGACTTTGTACACATTGAATAGCAATAGAGACATTTCCTTGTAGTCCTTCTACAAAAGTTGCTACTGCTTGGAAATCCTCGGTAATATGGTTGGATAGTAAGGAGACGAGGTCAGCAGTTAATTGCTGAGATTCAGCCAGAGTAATTAGGGATGACCTTAATGGTACCTCTAACTTTCCCAAATTAGAGGTGACTGTGCTCAGTTTATTAATCAGTACCTCTTGATCAATGGAATTTAAAACTCCTAGCCCAGATCCAAACCATCCTGTTAAATCTCTCTGTTTCCTTGAGTGGTGAGCTCTGGAACGTAACCGTGCTCTCTATCCTTTAAGACTTTGTGAGACATAAGGTGAGCATTCTGATTTTATCTGAGATATATCAGCTTGTACTTTTATCTGTACCTTCTTTAAAGAATATGTGGGATCCAGAAATAATTTCTGCTCGTTGGATTGTCTCACCACGTAAGGACCTACGAATGAGAGGCTGTGGTATTTTGCAGCACAGTTAGCTGGTTTGAACAGAGGGATGGTGGTTGGACTTGGAGTAGTTATATTTCTCTGGGGTATTATGAGCAGAAAGGGAGATATTCCTGAAGAGCTTTCTAGGCTCCATAGTGCATTTAGTTTATGATGTGCCTCACCATTATTTACTACAGTAAGGCTACATCGAGGTTGCTGACATGTAGCACTTAAAATAGCTGTTGGTAATTCCCATATGGTAAGATTCCCTTTTTCGGTGCTATTGTATTTTATATTTAGAGTGATATTTTTAGCATTCTCAGTTGCGGTACAAGTAGCCATACTCCTAAAGGTAAATGGTTGGGCAAAATGTTTTGTCTCCTTTTTGCAGGTTACATCTTCCCCATATATTTCATATTTTCCATATACTGTTGGTACATTATAATTGAGCTCATCCTCCTTTCCAGCTGAACATTTCACTTTTGGAGAGGGGGTGAGTTGAGGAGGGAGAGTAATCAGTTCAGTGGTTAGAGCTTTATCCGTACTATATGTGGTGGTCATATCTATTGGGATTGAAATTAGAGCCGCTTGTCGGTACGATTTCGTCATTCTCCTTCCGTCATGTATAACTCCTATGCACCGAATCATTAAACTAGCCTTAGGTTGAACCTCCGCCCGACAGTATTCTTGATAAAACGCACATACTGCCGAGAATACACACTTTTGCGGCTCTTCCAAATTGTATGCATAAATGCCAATCATCGTTATAGTAGATTGGTACACTTGCTTCACTTCAAATTTACATGCCTTATCAACTGAGCTGTTTTCTTTCATTACAAAGGATGGGATTTGTCCTGAATCTTCCCAGTATCTCCTAATTTGGCCATCAATTTTAAAAACTGTGTATACCTTACTTATTTCATCTGTGATATTCAGACCTACGTTACCCGAGTACCCATTCCTGGCCCAGTCTTCAGGGTCAGGGACATCATCTAGATCTTGATGGGTGATGCAGTCCTGTGTCTGTCCAGCTGTGATGTAGAAGATCACAATGATGATTTCCGGAATCGCAGTTTTGCTGGTCCAGTACATTCAGAAGTCCATTTCTGCTTAAGTGGAGGATCCTCCTCACGCTTTGGAGCCTTCTTTGTTCTGGAATAGTGTATCCAAGCAGTTACACCTTTTACCTTTACAGCAGTATATGTTACCAGTAACACTTGGCAGGATCCTTTCCATTTCTTCTGGAAGGGGTCTCCCACTATTGTTTTCATGTACACATAGTCTCCAGGTTGTATATCATGTAAGGGGCCATCTAATCCCCTTGACAGAGTGCTTATCACATACCTATTAATCTGAGACAATTGTTTAGATAATGCAATTATGTAGTTCTGAACATAACTCTCTCCCAGTTGGTTCATATCTTCCCCCCCATATGTGAGCCCATGGGGTCTCCCATACAACATTTCAAAGGGGCTCAGTTTCTTTTTACTTTTAGGTTTTACTCTAATTCGCAATAAAGCCAAGGGTAATGCTTGAGGCCATTGTAGATTGGCCTCCTGTCCAATTTTAACAATTTGTTGTTTAAGTAAATGATTCATTTCTTCTACTTGCCCACTGGCTTGTGGTCTATAAGGAGTGTGAAGATGCAAGTTAATCCGTAGCACCTTACTCACTTCTTGCACCACATTGGCTACAAAATGAGAGCCTCTATCTGAGGACATGTCAGCAGGTACCCCAAATCTAGGTATTATTTCATTAAGCAATACTTTGACCACTTCCCTGGCTTTACTGGTCCTCGTTGGGAAGGCTTCAGGCCACCCGGAGAAGGTATCTGTTAGGACCAAGAGGTACCGATATCCCCCTTTTCTTGGGAGTTCAGAAAAATCGATTTGCCACTGTTGTCCAGGATAGTTTCCTCTGTCTGTCGCCCCAAATTCTACTTTATGAGTCGTCTGAGGATTATTTTGGAGGCAGACAGCACACCTTTGAGTAACTTGTTTGACTGTAGTATAAAGGTTTCTACCTATTATCCCTTTCCGGAGATATGTGTATAGGGCATCTCCTCCCCAACGTGTTTTCTCATGTTCCTTTACCACCACCTGCCATAAAGCCTTCTCAGGTATTACTATCTGTCCTTGAGGGGTCACATAATTTTCACCCTTTCAGGTGGCATGCAAATCTTGAATCAGTTCCTGGTCTTTCTTAGAATATGAATCTTTAGAGTCAAATTCGATCTTACCTTCAGGAATGAGGGGTTGTATGGTTACTGTACCTTGTCCTTGTTCTGCCACCCTTTTCGCCTCCTGATCAGCCAACCTGTTTCCTCTTTCTTGTTCTGTTTCTCCTTTCTGGTGTCCTTTACAGTGCATTATGGCTACTTCTTGGGGTAATTTGACGGCCTCCAATAGCTCCAAGATCTCCTTAGAATGTTTCATCTGCTTGCCTTGGGAGGTTAATAATCCTCTTTCTTTCCATACTGCCCCATGAGCATGCACCACTCCGAAGGCATATTTGGAATCTGTCCATATGTTGGTTCGTTTTCCTTGAGCTTTCTGCAATGCTCTGATGAGTGTGATATAATTTCTGCTTTTTGAGCTGAAGTCCCAGGCGGTAATGGCTTTGATTCTATGACAGAGTCAAGAGTGGTTATCGCATATCCAGACTTACGTTCTCTGTTCTTCATGAAACTGTATACTAGGTTTCAGCATCTGGGAGGGGTTCCTCTTTCAAGTCAGGCCTGCTGGAATATGTGCTTTCAATCACTTCCAGACAGTCGTGGTGGAGGGTTTCTGAATCATCCCGGGCTGATGACAGAAACGCTGCAGGATTGATTAGGTTAGTGTTGAGGATCTCCACATCATCCTGCTCCACTAGAATGGCCTGGTATTTGAGGAACCTTGAGGGAGATAACCAGTGGTTCCCTTTCTGTTCCAGTACAGCGGCTACTGTATGGGACACAAACACAGTTATTTTCTGACCCAAGGTAAATTTGCAAGCTTCTTGAATGTTGATAACCACGGCCGATACTGCCCTTAAACAGCTCAGCCATCCTTTACTTCATCCAGCTGTTTTGGGAAGTAAGCCACAGCTCTTCTATAGGGGCCAATATTTTGTGCCAACACTCCCAAAGCCATCCCCTGCTTCTCATATGAGAAGAGCAAGAACGGTTTCGAGACGTCGGGCAGGCCCAAGCTGGGGCCTGTAATAGTTCTTCCTTCAGGGTCTGAAAAGTTCACTTACCTTCCTTGGTCCACGTCAGAGTTTTTGGATTGTCTTTTATCATCTGATAGAGGGGTTTGACTAAGATGCCATAATTAAGTATCCACAGCCGACACCAACCTTTCATTCCCAGGAAAGTTCTCAGTTCCTTGGCAGTGTGTGGTTGGGGGGTATTATAGATGGCCTTTTTCCTTTCCATCCCTAGTTTGCGTTGTCCCTCTGATATCTCATACCCGAGATATGTTACTTATTGTTGTAAAATCTGTGCCTTTTGTTTTGATACCTTATACCCATTTAGTCCTAAAAAGTTTAAAAGGCTTACTGTCCATGACAAACAGGAGTCCTTGGTGGTTGTTGCTATCATCAGGTCATCTACATAGTGTAGAAGAATCCCTTCTCCTGGGGGAGCCGTCCATCCTTCAAGATCTTTGGCCAATTGGTTCCCAAAAATGGTAGGGCTGTTCTTGAATCCCTGTGGGAGCACTGTCCAGGTTAGTTGCGATTTTTCTACCTGTTTCAGGATTCTCCCACTCGAAGGCAAACAGTTTCTGGCTGTCAGGGTCTAAGGGTAGGCAGAAGAAGGCATCTTTCAAATCTATAACAGTAAACCACACATATTCCTCTATAAGTCTAGTTAATATTGTATACAGGTTTGCCACCACAGGGTGAAGATCTTCCACTATTTTATTGATAGCTCTAAGATCTTGTACTAATCTATAACTTTTACCATCGGGCTTTTGTATTGGTAATATTGGAGTGTCATATTCTGACTCACATTCTATCAATAACCTGAATTTCAAAAAATTATCAATCACTATTTTAATTCCCTTGCGATCCTCTAATTTGAGAGGATATTGTTTAATTCTTACCGGTCGTACTCCAAGTTTCAATTTAACGGTTACCAGTTGCACTGTCTTTGCTCTCCTGGGGGTTCCATCTGCCCAGACTCCAGGATGTACCTGATTTAGAATTTCGTCTGGGATCTCTTCTGATTCTTTATCTGTAAGTAAAGCTAAACTCAAAATTTCAATTAGTTATTTCTCATTTACTTTTAATTGTATTCCCTCAGGGGTAAATTTAATTTCTGCCTGTAGTTTTTCTAATAAATCCCTCCCAATGAGAGATTTGGGTGCTTGGGGCATGTACAAAAATTGATGCATCCCTATTAATTTGCCCAATTTAAAGGATAGTGGCTTCATGAATGATACCTCCTGTCATTGACCTGTTGCCCTGACCATGTTTACAGATCGTCCTGGGTCTATTTCCTCCAATTGCATATTTAACACAGAAAAGGTTGCTCCAGTATCCACTAAAAATTCAATGTCATGTGACCCATTCCTCAGCTTCATTATAACCAGAGGATCCCCTGGGGATTGATCCTCCATTTTTTTCCCTAATCTTGTCTTTTTCCAGGGTCAGCACGAGAGGGTCACGGGGAGCTAAGTTAATACCACAGTCCTTTTGCATCTCGGGGTGGTCACGGAGAGCGAAAAACATGTCTGCGTAGACCACTTCGTCCCATTTGCCCTCTCCCCTTAAAAATAACATGAGTCGTAAAAGGGTATTATAATTTAGGGTCCCATTTGGTGGCCATTTTTCTTCATCGTCTAATTTATACAGCGGCCACCACTGTGTGCAGTATTTAATGAGGGTCTTTTTATCCACATTCCCTCCTGGGCGTCCCCCAATGTCTTTCCATGTGCTAGAATGCATCCTAGGGGGCTGCGTTTTATTTGTTCTTTCCCCAGCTTATTTCCCATTATTATTATTAGTGTCACACGCTTCACTCCGCTCTGGCCACTCTCGTCGCTGAGAAATGGAACCGCAGATTAGAGCTCCACACTCACTTCGTACTGCTATACGTCAGGCGTGTCTGTGTTTCTCAGACCTTTCGCACCACTCGCTTTGTCTGTCGCTGACCATGTCCCTCGCGGGATGGTGGAACTGCAGCTCGAGACTCCGCACTCGCTTCGTGTTAATAACACGTCTCACTCACGCATTCATAAACCTCTCACACAACACAAAAATAGTGTCTAAGTATCTTCCTCCGGTTATGAATGTGAGATATAAACCATGAAAGACACAGATAGTATAACTATTCCCGCAACGAATGTCCAGAAATACTCACAAGACAAACCCCAATACTTGCTCATTTAGCAAATACAAGGGACAGATGGGAGAGGTTTAAAACACTGTCACAAATAATAAATAACAAGACTTATCCTAATTGCAAGCACAGTACCTAGTCCAAATTCTAGTCACATAAGTCAATATACCAATGATCCGACAGCCTGACCCAAGGTGGGACTCAAACCCACAATCTTAGCCCTGTGACCCAAGGTGGGACTCAAACCCACAATCTTGGGGTACCTCCTGCATATGACTTATGGATTTTATACAACGTTAGGTACCTTACAAACCTTAGAGAATAATATTACCAGGGAAAGGCGCTTTTATTCGGCTTACCGTCTTCCAGGGACTTGTCTGCTCCCGCGATGATCCAGGGGCCCGTGGAGCCTCTGTGGAGTAAGGACTCCGGGGCGCCCTCGGAGGGTCCTCGGTCCTGAGGGTCTCACAGCCGAACAGAGAGCTCCTGGCTGGCTCGCCAGAATGATTCAAAGGAACCGACTCACAGACGGAGTGTAAGCCAAAGCACCTTTATTTTCGCTAGCGGGGAGAGCATAGGGTCCATCCTACAAAACTGCATCTCCATCCAGGTAAAACCCCAGTCAGCTTATATAACAGTCCCGTTGTTAGACATCCTACACATCCCGACCAGCAAGCAGTCTGGCCACAAAATTCCAATCTACTGTAACCAACCCTATGGTTCCCTAGATAACAAGGCACATGCCAACAGAGCCAGAGCACACAAAATGTAACCAACAAGACACAATTCCCCAGCAACACCTGCCAACCCAGACCCATGCCCAAAAGCAGCCCAGCCATGTTAAGCAAACCCTCAAGCTACACCAAACTCCATTCCTTAATTCACTTGCTTAAATCTGACTCCTTGGAAGAAGGTTGTATTGGGTTTGCATAGCGAGGTTTTGGTAGCGGGGGGGAGGGGGAGCTGGCGGCTACAGGGGTGGCTTCTGTGAGAAGCTGCTAGAAGCTTCCCCTGTGTCTGACAGAGCCAATGCCAGCCAGCTCCAAGACAGACCTGCTGCGGGCCAAGGCGGAGCCCATCAGCAACAGTGGTAGCACCTCTGGGATAACATGTTTAAGAAGGAGAAAACTTACTGCGCAGCAGCAATTGCAGCTGAAGAGAGGAGTGAGAATATGTGAGAGAAACAACTCTGCAGACACCAAGGTCAGTGAAGAAGCAGGAGGAGGAGGTGCTCCCAGTGCTGGAGCAGAGATTCCTCTGCAGCTCATGGTGAAGACCATGGTGAGGCCCTGCAGCCCATGGAGGTCCACGGTGGAGCAGATATCCACCTGCAGCCCGTGGAGGACCCCACGCCAGAGCAGGTGGATGCCCGAAGGAGGCTGTGGCCCTGTGGGAAGCTCGTGCTGGAGCAGGCTCCTGGCAGGACCCGTGGAGAGAGGAGCCCACACTGGAGCAGTTTTGCCGGCAGGACTTGTGACCCCGCGGGGGACCCACGCTGGAGCAGTCTGTTCCTGAAGGACTGCACCCTGTGGAAGGGACACACGTTGGAGCAGTTCATGAAGAACTGCAGCCTGTGGGAAGGACCCACGTTGGAGAAGTTCATGGAGGACTGTCTCCCATGGGAGGTGTCGTGGTTTAATCCCAGCTGGCAACTAAGCACCACGCAGCCGCTCGCTCACTTCCCCCCCACCCCTGGGATGGGGGAGAGAATCAGAAAAAAAAACTTTGTGAGTTGAGATAAAGACAGTTTAATAGGACAGAAAGGAATGAAAAACAATGATAATGATAATAATAATATGACAATACTAAAAGAATTAAACTATACAAAGCAAGTGGTGCACAATGCAATTGCTCACCACTCGTTGACCGATGCCCAGTTAGTTCCCGAGCCGCGGTCCACCCCTCCCAGCCAACTCCCCCAGTTTATATACTGGGCATGATGTCATATGGTATGGAATAGCTCTTTGGCCAGTTTGGGTCAGCTGTCCTGGCAGTGTCCCCTCCCAGCTTCTTGTGCCCCTCCAGCCTTCTTGCTGGCTGGCCATGAGAAGCTGAAAAATCCTTGACTGAGTATAAACACTACTTAGCAACAACTAAAAACATCAGTGTGTTATCAACATTATTTTCCTACTAAATCCAAAACACAGCACTATACCAGCTACTGGGAAGAAAATTAACTCTCTCCTAGCTGAAACCAGGACAGGAGGGACCCCACGCTGGAGCAGGGGAAGAGTGTGAGGAGTCCTCCCCCTGAGGAGGAAGGAGCGGCAGAGACAACGTGTGATCAACTGACCACAACCCCCTCTCCCTGTCCCCCTGTGCCACTGGAGGGGAGGAGGTATAGAAAATTGGGAGTAAAGTTGAGCCCGGGAAGAAGGGAGGGGTGGGGGGAAGGTGTGTTTTTAAGATTTGGTTTTATTTCTCATTACCCTACTCTGATTTGATTGGCAATAAATTAAATTAATTTCCCTGAGTCGAGTCTCTTTTGCCTGTGACGGTAATTGCTGAGTGATCTCCCTGTCCTTATCTCGACCCATGAGCCTTTTGTTATATTTTCTCTCCCCTGTCCAGCTGAGGAGGGGAAGTGATAGAGTGGCTTTGGTGGTCACCTGGCATCCAGCCAGGGTCAACCCACCACAAAGGTAATTTGTATACTTGATCATAGCTCCAGTCTTGGGAATGATTAAATAGATAGGAGTCTCCAGACTGGAAGATGTTGGGGGGGAGGGCTATGCTACATCTCCAGAGTGGTGAGTGGCAGTAAAGCTGGAAGAGTAAGTAGTTGTTTATTGTCTTTTTGGCTGCAAGAACAAGGAGCATCAAAGAAAGGTGGTCAGTTTAAAACAACTGAACTGTTTTATTCATAACAATGTGTAGATAAGCTGTGGAACACCTTGCCCAGAATCTGGCACTATTAAAAGTTTTTTGGTTGCAGGAGAATTGGACAACATGTAGCTGATGGATATTCTTTTCTCCTTCTATGATTTTTAATTAAAGGTGACTGATGGCTCCATATTGCTCCCCTTTTAGTAGCATTATGCAGAATAACTCTGCACAATTCAGCCAATCTTGAAGTGCTAGCTGTACTGCATATGCCTGGGTCAAATGTGCTGAGAATATGCAGAAAAGATGATGTTTCTTGAATTTCTAGTATTTCTAAAATGACTACCATTCAGTCATGTCTGGATTTTGATCTTTTGTAATCCCTGATTTTTTTTAATCCCTCTGTGAACAATTTACAATAGCCCCAAGGCAAAGTTACACTAAAGAATACCTGAAAAACACATAGTGCTGAATTTTCAAATCTGTAAAATCAGATGCTTCTAATAAACTCCCCCCCCCTTTTTTTTCCAGTTATGCAGTAGGAACAAACATTTTGGAGTAAACTTACAGCTGAAAGCTTGTGCTGTTTAAAAGGGCAAAGAACTTAACCAACTCTAATAGGTGCTTGGTTTAGAAAGGTAAGAAGGAACTCTTAATCCTCTAACTCCCTCTTTTAATTTATTATAGTTTTCTATTGTGGAAGTAATCATGATTTCCAATTACATACTAACCATGGCTAATAGACCAGGTTGTAGGGTGATGGGTCATCGGACTGAAACAGTTGCTTGGTGAGCATGTAGTTAGTTAGATGGAAGGCTGTGCAGGATATTGTAGGATTGACATGTATTAAACAAACTCTCCACGCTGACTGTCTGCTTTAGGCAGCAAACTGAATGGAAGTGGTCTGAAATGCTGCTACTCTCATGTTTAACCTGGGCCTTCATGTCCAGGATGCGTGGAGCCCAGACCAAACTCAGTGAACTTTATTCAGGCACAATCTCAGCCAGAGCAGGTGTGTGTATAAGTACTGTTTTCACACTGTGCTTTTAAAACATACTTAGCGATTATTATATGTGAACTGGCAAAAACTTACTGTCACAGGAACTTGCAAAGATCACTAATGTTTCTTGTTTAATCTTAAACTGGGGAAGATGAGCAGTCCCCTATTTGACTGGGATTTTGGTGTCTCTATAGCACTGACGCTTGCAAAGAAAAAAAAAAAGTCAGTTTGTAGGTGATCCAGCTACAGCATTCAACAGTAAGATCGGAAAAAAATAATAATGCTAAAAGCTTATGCTCCACGTCGCTTTGCACGCTAAAAATTGTAAAAAATCAGTTTGTACCCTAATTGCTCTGTGCCCTCTTCTGTCGCCTCTGCCTGCCTGCTCCCGGGACTTCAGCGGCCGGCGCTGGAGGGGCGGTGAGGCGGGCGGCAGGGCCGCGCGGGGCCGGTTACTGCGGCAGGGGTGGTCACCAGCTCAAGGATTCAGGGGGGAAACCCCCAAACGCTGAAAGGTATTAAAGTCCCCTACGAGGAGCCAGGGCATTGGGAGGGGGTGGTCTGGAGAGCCCTGCCGGGCAGGGAGAGACCTGACCATCCTTAGCAAAGCCCCCAGCCTTCGCCCTGTTTTCGTGTGTCTGTCCGTCCGTCTGTCTGTCTGTCTGCACTCACCCCCACCAGGGTTCCGTGGGCCCGGAACCTTTGGGCACCGCGCCGGTGCGGCGGGAGGACGCGTTTGGCTGCTACACCGCGGGTCCCTCGCCGTCAGCCTCCGCTGTGGCTTCTCTGCCGGGCTGGTGATGGAGGCGTTGGCCACGGAGCTGGGGGCCCTGACTCCGGAGCAAGCGGCGGCTCCTGTGAATACGGTGGAGGTTAGCGGCGGCCTGGGGCGGGCGGCAGCGGGGACCGACCGGCCGGCCGTTGGGGAAGGGGCGACACGCGTCGGGCCCTCCCGGAGGGGGGCTGGGCTGGGGTGAGGTGAGGTGAGGTGGAAGGCGACCACGTCCTTGCGCGCATGCGCAGAGTCCCTCACCTGCCTGCGCAGGTGGGCGCGGGGGGGTCTACAGCGCATGCGCGGCGGCTCTGCGAGGGGGTCTCTGCCCCGCACTGTTCCTCATGAGCCTGAGCTCGGCCTGTTGAGGTGCGGTCTTTGTCCCCTGTGTTTGCTCGGCCTGTGTCCTGCAAACACGAACAAGAGGTTTCTGCCCTCAGCGGCAGTTCCTTCAAAGTTTGCTAATTGCCTCATGTGGGGAGATGGAGGAGATGAAGGCAGTGTTTCAGGTCTCTTTGGCTGGACTGGGCTTTTTGTGTAGAAAGCGCATGTCAGAAATGGAGCCCAAGAGCCTCATGCTGTGTTTTGCTATGAATTCCTCTACATGCTCCTGCACCGTGAGGGACAACGTTACACCACAACTGCAGTATTGCCATGTGCTTCTAAACACTGAATGTCAACCTAAAATTATGAGGTGCTGATGCTCTGTGTATATTGTAGTATACTCTCTTCTGGAGCTAAGTGATGGAGCCTCATTCTGTGCTGTCTGGTCCGCCTTACCTTTGCCCTCCACCTGCATCTCATCCCAAATTGGGTGGGCTCCCCATGCTATGGGGGGAGAAGGTGAGGCTGATGTAAGGTGATGTTCCCTGTGATCATCAGAGAACAGAAATGGGGAAAAGTTTGTAGGAACCTTGGTATACTTACACTTGTCAGTACTTTTTTTAGATAGTTTTGGTAAATCTTTGTAGGAGTTAGGGTACTGGTAGGTTTTATAGGTACTCATGTCTGCAAGTGTTGCTCCCAGGACTGAGATTCTTGCATGTATTTTGTAAAGTAAAGGTTGTAGCAAGTCTTCCCTTGCTAGGAATATAATTTAGAGTGTGAAGAGGACAAAAAAAAAAGTTAGTTGTTCTTAAATGAGCACATGGTAGTAAGGATTTTTCTAAGAAATATATATTCTCACATAAGTTGCTTTTAGAAAAGACAATGTCCCGTTGCATCCTGAGTAAATATTGCATAGCACATATGGCTTGCTAAGATGATCCAAGTCATCTCCCTGTTTTGTTTTTATTCATCTAGGTTGGCTTTGGACAGTCTTTTTTTCCTAAATGGATCTGATTTTAAATAATGTTACTGTTTAAAAATAATAATAAAAAAATGAAACAAAAAACCTCAAGCATCTTAGATGTTTGGTCACTCTTTGAAAAGATATTTCAAATTGTTTTTTGTTTTCAGGAAAAATGGAGACTTCTTCCAGCATTTCTAAAGGTTAGTGTTATACGCTCATTTCGTGGCATGAATACTTTGTCTCCTTTCCAATTTTACATTCCTGTCTTCTAGCTGTTTCCCAGATCACCTGTCCTCACCTTCTGTGTGGATTTTGCAATTAGTTTATTTTAGTTCCATGCAATTATGGATAAACTTGTTACATAGATTGGTTTCTTGATTAATTGACAGATGAATTTGTGGAGGCATCCTTTTAGAGGTTTGGATTTTTGTATGGCTATTCTCAATGAAAAATGTATATTTGTAATGTTTCCAGATTATTTTACTGTTTTACTGGCACTCAGAGACCCTATTCATGGTCTTTATATGTCTGTGCTGTTAGGTTTGTAGTTGTGTTTGTCATAGGAAGCATATAACCACAGATGTGGATTCTGCTTGAATATGTATATCTTCCCTCATGAAGTCAGAGCTTGACTGAACTCAGAGATTGCTAGTGTCTTAATTTCAGTGCTACTCATATAATCTGGTATTAGTTGAAGGCACAGTTCTATATAAAATGCCATTGGATGTAATAACAGGACTAACAAACAGTTGGAAGTGAGGAAGGAGGAAGGCAGTAATGAAATTTGTATCATAAAGATGGCAGGTAAAGTCTGTGATGTGCATAGGTACCTTCAGGGAATTGCAGCCACCTCTGCACCCGTCATCAGTCTTCAGAAATGTTGCCCACTTCAGCAACGTTCTTTTCTGCCTCACTTTGTTAATTCCTGTCCTTCCCAGTTTCAATACCTGCACTTCTCTTTTTGTTGCACCTTTGAGTGTTTGATCCTGGCAGGAAAACAAAGTTCAAAAGTCAGTTACGGATTGTGTGTGTTTTCACTTTGGTTCAGGGCTGTGAAGATGCTTCAGCGCCCTAATGAATCCTGTTTCTGTGTCTCTCCTAGCAACGCATGAACTTCCATCATGAGCTTGAGCTAGTGATATAGTCTGAATTCTTGAGGCTGTGAAAAAGGGAGGGCTGCTGATTGTGAGGTGCAATTTACTGTGTGCTTTATGCCAACTGTATCCATCCCACATTATTTCCAGCCAGTGAGCCCTTTACTCTAGGGCTGCTGATGGTGGTCTGGCCTTTCTGTTGCATGTTGGTTTATTTATGCCAGCAGTGATACAGTTATACAAAGCTGATGTGCATTACAGTTTCTATAGTGGAGTTTTCTTTCAATAAAGCTGTTGATATTGCCTCATAAAAAAGTGGAAAGAACTACCAGCCTGATTTCTAGGCACTAATAAAGCCATAATATTTTATTGCCTATATCATGTGATGTGCAATGTTTTTGTAAATTAGGGAAACTCTTATTTAAAGAATTTTGCTCTGGAGTCATTCCTCCTTTGTCTTGACCCATGGAGGCTTCACTGAGCAGCTGCGTTTGTCATTCTAAGCTTCCCATTTCTTTTTAATAATTTCAGAATGAACTGTTGCTTATCATGCAAACTATGTAAATGCATCTGTTTTCTGTATGAAGTTTTAAGTCTTGTAACGTGTTAGTTGTCATGGAATGTTTCAAAGCTTAAAGCCCTCTGTGAGCATGCAAGCATGTTTCTCAATATCAGCTACCACTTTTTTGTTTTCAAGACTGGATTTTGCACTGTAGTTAGGATAGTTACACCTTTTATTTCTGCAAATGCCGATCTATTAACAAAATGAATGCTTCTCTTAGTATTCCTTCAAGCCAAAATCTTTCTTTTTTTCTTTAATCTCAGATCATTTTACTTAGTATGATCCCCCTTCTTTTGATTTCTCTAAACACCTTAAACTTAAATCCTTGAAGTGTACTGTATCAACTCTTTACCTGGGGGAACGGGATACTGTTTATTCTGTGTGATATTACCCCTGAGTGTGTTCTCTCTCTTCCTGCCTACAAATCAAACTCAGATTTCTTATGAGTGTCCTGCCCTCCTGTGACTGTTTCCTTGCTTATTGACTTCTCTCTTTCACACCCCACTTCTGTTCCGTCTCCCCTGTCTCATTGGCCCTCCCTCTCATTCTTCTTTATGCCAGCTGCTCTTGTTAGGGTGCAGAGAACTTCTTTATCAAACAGCACACATAGTTAATTATATGATAAATGATTAAAATTACTTCAGAATAGCGGCAAACTGATAAAATATTTTGACTTGCAATGGCTCTTGTTTGTTTGTATGAATTTCAAAGTCTATTGGGTGTTTACTTTGTGCAGTTACTGACTGACTTTTCTGACTCAAAGAACAATGACAGCTCTGATGTAAAGCTGGAAATGTGCAGTGTAGAACCAGACTGATTGTCCAGGAAGTTCTCAGAAGTTCATCAACTGAAAGAATTAGCACAGATCCAAAAGCACTTATAAATGCTTATATCTTAATTTCTGCCTTGTGTGATTGATGTTAATGAAGCTAATTTTATTTGCTGCATGCATGTATTTTCCAGGTCAAAGGACTTGTGAAGCAGCACATAGACTCATTCAACTATTTCATCAATGTAGAGGTATGCTTTCTTGGTGGGGAGAGAGTGACTCTTAGTACTCAGAAAAGGCACATGATTCTATTTTATTTTATTTTTTTTTCCCCTCCAGATAAAGAAAATTATGAAGGCCAATGAAAAAGTTACAAGTGATGCTGACCCAATGTGGTACTTGAAGTAAGTATGAGATGATTTCCATATCAGTAATAGCATGCATACTATCTCATGGGTTTGTTATTGGCTATAAAATGTTTATAGGCACCTGTGTAAGTATAAATCAAGAGAGTATTTTTCATGACTTATCTCTTATTTGGATCATTGAAAGATGGGAAGATTTAAAGAATAATCATGTGAAGCAGAGTTAATAGCCAGCTGTTAACAATACCTTATGTCACTATTTTTCTGTAATTTAGTAATCTCGGATGACAGATAGGAGTCTTTTTGTCTATTTGCAAAGGTAACTTGGGGTTTATTGCATGTGCAGTTTAAATTTTAAGTAACTAGAACAGAGCTCAAATACAATTAGTTACTTTGGGAAGAATGTTTGCTCACTATTAATCAACTTATGTTCATCAAAGTAACTTCATTTTTCAGTATATGTAGAATTCTGCTTCCTTCAGGTCGCCTGAAAAATATTTGGCTCATTGCTCATTTTGGAACTGTTTGTATTACAGGTACCTCAATATCTATGTGGGTACTCCAGATGTGGAAGAAAGCTTCAATGTGACACGACCTGTATCACCTCATGAGGTATTAACGTTTGCATCTGTCTTGTTTGTTTGATCTTGGGAATGTCTTGGATAGTAGCTGCATATAACTTTATTTTGAGTACATGCATGCTACATCAGGTGATACAATGCATTCCACCATCACTGTAGAAAGAAGCCTCAGGGATTTAAACATCATATAATAAGTGTAAAAATTTTTTTTCTTTTATTTTTTTCTGCAATGTACGAATAACTATATTCAGTGTTTCGTGGTAGCTGTATTTGAGTGAGTTTCTATGAAAGTAGTGAAAAGTACTTCTCTTGCTTAATCTCGTGGCTCTCCTTATGACAGAGCTGAAGTCCTCACACTACAATGTAGTGTTCTTTGATGTTTTTTATTAACTTCTTTTTAATATTAGTCTAGCTACTGTGTGCACCATAGGTCACTTCAGTCTCCCTTTCCCTCCCAGTCTTCTTTGGGAAAGCATTTCTCATTTTTTGCTCATAGTTTTTAAGTCTGAGTCAGAGAGCAAACATGAAAACTGTGAGCAGAAACAGATGGAAGTTGATAAAATTATAAGAAACTGCAGAAGTGCATTAGCCTTATGGGGAGCATATTTAACTTCTTTGCACTGCTCTAAGCATGTAGGTTAACAAATGGATTTTGTACTTCTGGAGTAAAGATGCATGTTGGAGAACAAATGCTGCTGTGACTGAAATCAGAGTCTGTTGCTTTTGGCAGGGTATAAGGTAGATTCTGTACATATAAGAAAGCAATAAACTAAGATAAGGTTTGGACCTTTTAGGATTGCTTCCAGGTATATAAAGCCATTCAGTTCCCTTCAGAGATTGCTCAGGAACAAAGTATTCCTCTCCTGCTGCTGTGCTTTGAGATTTATACCACTGCAGCAGAGGCACTGACAACCTCTTTTTGGCCTCAGAATGGGAACTAAGCTTGGAACTTGCACCTTTTTTTCCCCATTTACTTACATACAGCCTGTTGTCAACCTAATAAATCAGTTCACATATCAGACACTTTTTTTCTTGCTATATACACTTGATACTTGAAGTTGGATTGTTGGGGTTTTTTTCATGTAATGTATGTGACACACTTTAGATTCTGTCACAAAAGACATTCTGTGCTTTGGAGAAATTCTGTAAAAAAAGCCATCTAGTGGCCTCTTGTGCATAGCCACGTTTGTGTCTTCAGTGACCTGACTCAAATCTCATTTAACTCGATGGAAAGATTTTGAGTAAGGCCAGTAACTCAGGCATCAACAGTGCAATTAGATGTAATACAGGACAGCTCATGGATCTCTCAAATGTGTAGCTAACGTTAAATCAGTAGGTATGAACGTACAAAAAATGCAATGGGGAAGATTTTCTATATATGAATGAAATTGCATGCAAAAAATTGTTTGTGGCTAACGACTCGTATCCAAGAATCCAGGTATTAAAATGCTTGCTTATTATATAACTAAAATGACTGTACAAGCAGAAGAGGGCAAAATAAATGCTTCATAGAGCATATTGACCTTCAATTTAGAATAAACTACTGTTGTCTCTCAGATATATCCTCATTGATGCTTAATGCTAGTGCATAATTTCCTTTTTTTTCTTTTTCATTGTGTTATACACACATGAAGGCCATAGTTATTTTCTTAAATAGGATGCTGATGAGGTCAAACCAGGGGTGCAATTTAAAAAAACAAAATACCGAACAAAACAAAAAGACTGGATACTTATGAGTATGTCATTACATTTCTCTGTTAGAGGCTTATAAAATTCCTTCCCAAAGACACCTAAAATGATCAGATTTTCATAAGGGTCTTGAATATTTTACCTATTTTCAATCAAATTTGGGAGTTTTTATATCCTTGGTTTCCTTGAAGATCAAGTCATGCCTGTCTTTGATCTCTAAGCGTCTAATGTAAGGAGAAGTTACATCAAGGAAGATGATACAAAAATACAAATGCTGGAATATTACAGTGTATAATTGTTATTTTATATCTGTATCCTGTGTGGACAAAGCACGCACAAAGAATCCCAAAGCCTTTTTTTCCCTGAGTAATAGTAATGAAGCTGTCTAACTCTCCTTCTTACGCAGTCCTTATGGGAGTTTCATCAACTATTCATACAGATGAATTTAAAGTAATTAGAATGGAAATATTCTCAGTTACTTTTAAATTCAGTGAAGTTGCTGAGAGCACAATGGGACCTAGTTTCCTACAAGTCACAGCTTGAAAACTGCTGGTGCACATCAGTATTTTGTTACTAGGGAGGTGGTTTACTTTTTAATGTGCAGGGAAGGAGCATACAGTTTGCAATGATTCTTGAGGCATATTTTTCCATACAGTTGCATCTTCAATGCACAGCACAATCTTAATTGGCTTTTATTAATGCATAATCAATACACTGAAAGACTATCAACCATAAATGTACAAGTCTGAATACTGATAAACCTATAATCCTGGAGCTCAAAGGTACACAATGCTCAGTGAGGTCACGAATGACCTGCTGTCAGTTGCTCTGTTGTATTCAGCAAATGCAATAAACCCTGTCTTGCAAGAAGATACGCAATACCTTAAGGGCTAGCAGCAGACTCACAGAGTGAGGTTGAGGAGAGCAGACCAGAAAGATCGGATTAGAAATGATTGAGCCTTGAGCTATATAATGTCCTAGATATGTATATCCTGCTTCTCTTGCTATCTGAGGAATTTGCAAACAAATTCTGGGAATCTTTACAGGAAGTGATACTGTAGTGAGCCTTCTGTAAGTCATCTTTAGAAACGGTACCATACAGTGAGATTTGCTCATTCTATTAATAAGGTAGCACAGTGTCTCTCTTACTCTTGTGTGTTTCCCATCTGTCAAACTTCATATGACATCACAACTCTTCAGCTATTGAGAGTCTTCATATAGAAATGTCCCTGAGCTGAGCACTGCTCTCAGAGCCTGTGGCATAGTATGGTCTTTGTGTCAGCTCTGCTGGTTAGGGCTGTTTGTTTAATTAAACAGTTTAGAAGTTACGCTCTGCAGTGCTGTCCTCTGAAGACACAGATCCACTGGCTGCTTTTGAAACATCACAGTAATTGTATTTGTGGTTTTTTTGGTTTTGTTTTCAACAGGAGACTCTGTCAAACATAGTCCAGGTACCATGAAGGGCTTGGTCAAGCTTTGCTTTGCTTGATTTCTTTGTGAGGACTTACAGGAGGCAGGGCAAACACGGGATGTTTTAAGAAAGACTCTTCAGCTTGTAAGCCGACATCTAACCACATGACTGTTCTCCTTTTAGTGCCGCCTGAGAGACATGACTTATTCTGCCCCGATTACAGTGGACATTGAATATACACGAGGTAGCCAGAGGATCATACGCAATGCATTACCCATTGGCAGGTAAGATACCATATGTCGAGCTTCTGGTATTAGTTTTCATTTGCTGCTGTGTTGGGAAGAGTTTTTACTGCAAAATAAATGTAGGCTAACCTTGCTTCCTTGTTAAAAGAAACAGTGAGCAGCCAAATGTTGATGAACAGCTGTACAGGATGTGATTGTTAGGTTCTGTTACAAGATTTTGTTTTGCAAAAGCTTCTGGAAATCTGTCTCCTTCCAAAGAAGGACGGATATAAGGATGGATGTTGTCTATTTTTGTATTGATGTAAAACCAAAGAGGGAAATATATGAAAGAATACTGGAGCTGCAAGTTACGTTATCGCAAAATGAAAATAATCATGTTTGCTTTGTAGCCAAATTACTCAGTCTTTCATACATAATATGTAGAGATATGTCTGTGGAAGGTGGACGGTAAAACCAGTAAAGCAAGCATTAGTTCTTCTGTATGAGGTTAAGCTCTCCTTTAAAATTGGCTTGGTTTAGAGCCAAGGCTGAGCTTTGTGGAGAAATGTTGAGGATTTTTTACTGGTTTTGTTTTTTTAAAGGCTGTCAAATGAATTGAGGTTATTAGTGTTGTGAAGGACATCTGATTTCTTAAAGAAAAAATAATGATGTGCCTTAGGGAGAAAAACAAGCTCTTAACCATACCAAAAAGGCAAAATATCTGGCAGTTCTAGCATTTATTGAAAGCAAAATTCCATTTTAAAGGCAATAAAGATGTCTGTCTTTTGTAGACAAGGTTTCTTAAACCAACTCTGCTGCCTTTAAAGGTCAGTGCCTTACAAAGATTGTTTGCTGTGTGACTGTGCATCTTACCAAAGGTGGAATACTGGCAGGAAAAAGTAGATAGATACTTAAGAGCTACACTTCTTGTAGTGAAATTTTAAGCTTTCATATTAAAAAAATATACTTTAACTCTGTCAGTATACACAGCAATGCATTTACAAAAACAAGCTTCTGTAGCTGTAGTAACAGTTTATTAGTCTAAGTAATTTCTTAAGAAAAGAAAAATTGTTAAAAGACCATCTAAATTTGGGTCCTTTGAATTATTTCATGGTGTGTGCTATAGGCAAAGAAAAAAGTTCAAGTAAATGTGCATTTTCACTAAAATACGTTATCAATTTGTATACAAAAGACAGTACTTTAAAGGATAAGTTATAGCTAAAACAAGCACAACAAAAACTAGTCTAGGCATTTGTCTATATCTGTCTTAAAAAAAAAAAAAGGGGTGAAGAAGACTTGTAAAGCATCCATAATATACTGGAAAAGACTAAATTACTGCACAGCACTAGTATGTTGCATCTTACATTAAGGCCTGTTCCTGTAAATTCTTGTTCTCCTATGAAGTGAGGTCACAGCAAAAAAAGTAAATATTCTCCATTAAAAAATAAAGTTATGTCATCTGACTGGTTTTAAGAGCATACATGCAAAAAGTCTTTTTGCTGTTAAAAACTGTTAATATCCAGTTATTATTTCCATGGGAAATAATTTTCCTCATCTATCCCTAGTATTATGCTGATTTCCTTTTGCCAGGTGAGTATATACAATGCTCTTGTTTGACATACGGTTCAGACTGGGACAGGAAAGCTGTATGTTCTTTCCTCTCATTTTTGTTGTGTGGCAGAATCACTGATAACCTGTGTGTGTTAGAAACAAAAAAACCCCAGGGCAATATCTTTGTGTCTTTAAAAAGGAAAATTTCCTTTGAATGCTTAATAGCATTCCAAATTAGTGTGCCTGTTTTCTGTGTCTTTATGCACAGAAATTCAATAACTTTATTTTCCCTTTTTTTTAATTTTCTTCGCATTCTTCCTGATAACTTCAGGTATTTAAAAAATCAGATTCTGTCCTCAAAAGGAGAGTGACTTACTATAGTGTCTTATGTTAGCTGCAAAATATTTTATTGTTTGCAAGTGAAATGAAGAATAGATACTTAGTGACATCTGTTGCACTGGAGTTTTCAGTGATGGCATTTACGTACTCCATTTTGAGTTTCCTTATGCCAACTGGTTACTGTTTCTGATATAAATAGCCAATGCATTAGGCTTATTGTGTGTGTGATACAAGATTAAGATTGTCATATGAAGCTTGTTATCTCTAGGAAACACTTTCCTAGTGAAATGACTGAAGCAAGTAGCTTATCTGTATAGAGCACAGTAGTGACAAGATAGCTTTTTATCCTCTTCAAAAATATAGAATTTTGAGTTCATCAAGTTTTTTTTTAAGATATAAGAATATGAAAATGGCAAAGAAATTCAAATAATTGATAAGATTAGAATAAAAGAAATATAACTTCGCTAGCAAGAGCTGCCTAATTTAATTTTTGTTGAAGTAATTTTGAAGTAATTATCACTGAGGTTGCAAATAGTTGCATAGTAGAACTCATGGATAAATTTTGTCAGAATATGTGTTAGCAAACATCTGGAACATAGGTCTTACAAAGGCTGTCCACCAAGGAGTACAATTCTGTAAGCTGGATCAAAAGTCCACTTTTTTGTAGAAGAGACTAAAGGGCATGGAGGTCTTCTGGTAGATGTAGTGATAGGTTGGTTTTGTCTTGTGCAAAATGCAGCTTTTTCTTTGGAAGTAAAATATGCTCTCTTTCAAAAGTTTTAATGAAAAATCTGAGAGTGGAAACGTACATTATGAAGCTGACTATAAAAGTACTCTTTTTAATAATAACTGCAAAATCTTTGCTAGTTAGTTGTTGAATAAGCCAAATTCCTAGTAAGACTGCAGTGTAAACACACAAAACCAAATGAACATGAGCATTCCCTGACTTCATCACAGGGTGATAGAATAATTCAGGTTGGAAGAGACCTCAGGAGGTCTCTAGTACAACCTCCTGTTCAAAATGGGGTCAGCTCTGTGATCAGACCAAGTTGCTCAGTGCTTTATCCTGTCAGGTCTTGAAGACCTTCATGGATGGAGACTGCCCAGCTTCTTCGTGCAGCTTGTTCCACTGCTTCACTGTCCTCATGGTGAAGAAGTTTTGCTTTATATCCAGTCTGTGCATCTTTAGTTTCTCTTTTTTTTTCCTCCCTAAGCATAGAATTTGTTTTTAATTTCTTGCAATATTTTTCCACCACTTCATGTTGCTTCACAAAATGCTTGCTGCAGGCTTCTGTACTAAGACACCAGAGAAATCAGAGCTACCACTGGGGAAACTTCATGCCTAGGTTATGTATTAGAGGCAGTATCTGTCTGCAGCCGTAAGGTGTGATTGTTGTGTGGGAAATCAGATCTGAACTAGCTTTCTCTGATTAAAACTGGTAACAGTGGATCTGCAATGGCATGTTCTTCAGTGCAGTCTGTACTGTTTTTGGGGACCAGGAGTCTTTGCACTAGTAATCATTGGCCTTGGTGACTGTGCTTGTCATGGATGGCTGTAGTAACTGCATAAAAATTAAATAGGAAGTCTACAGTTTCTGCCAGTAGATGTCCAATTTCAGGTCTCTCTTTTCGAACTACACGTTCAATGAAATAAGGTGGGATTAAAGGAAAAAACTTTTGTTCATAGCTTGCATGTGTTCTGATTACCTTAAATGTGTTTTCTCCAGTTTGTTCAGCATGGCTTTTGTTCTGAATTTGACTATTCATATTTTTCTATCTGAATCTAAAGTAAAAGTGTAACTGGTTTTCTTGCAGAATGCCTATAATGCTGCGTAGCTCCAATTGTGTTCTTACAGGGAAAACTCCAGCAGAATTTGCCAAACTTAACGAATGTCCTTTAGATCCAGGTACGTTTGCAGTCATGTTCTTTTCTCCCATCTGTACTTTTAGTTTTAAATCTTTTTCAGCAAAGAAATACCCCATTGGTATGTTTCCTGCCACTGTGAAGTCGTTGTGGGAACTTTGCAAGTATATGCTAGTAACTAAAAGAAATCATCAGGCTTTTGAAAATAGTAAGAGTGGTTGACAACATGGAATATTTGTATTTGCAGATGGAGTTTTCAACCACAAAAACAATACACCAAAATTTTGAAAAAGTTGAGAAGTGTATGGAGTATTGGACAGTGATGGAGTTCGTTCATGAAAATGAAGTGGATCAGGGGAGAGTGGAGGAGTATAATGGTGTCCTCCAGAGCGGGAACTCTCATTTGCTGCCTTTTGTAAATCAAGAATAAAGTGTTACATTATAATATTTGAAATGTAGAGAGGAGATGAAGGGTTGTAACAAGCAACTTCCTTGGTTTTTATCTTCAGCCTTTGAAGCATGCACTGGACACATGCTGTGCTTGCTTGTGATGGCAAGATACAGTGACATGACGTGCTGTGCTGGAGGAGCATTAATAGATAGCTACAATTTAAGAGGGGAATCTAACATGGCTTATGTGCAGATTTCTTATATTGTCTTAGATACAACAAGGGCATTAAAATACATTTTTTACAGTAATACAAAAGAAATTTCTCCCTGGAGTGCTGGAGAGAGCAAGCCAGTAATTACAGAAGACTTATTCTCTTTATTTGATACCAAGCATCTGAAATGGCCAGTTCTTTTTTGATGTCCTTATGATACACTCTTCTGACAGGCAATATTTTTACCTAATTTGTAGAACTAACAATTCTGTGACATCTTTTAATAAGTATGGTTACCTTACAGGTTTGGGGTTTTTTACAGCTTTGCAGTTTTTGGTCTGCCTGTGAGTTCTTGCTGTCTGAGTACTTCCCAAATAAAGTCTTAGATCCCAAATACTATGTGTGAGCCTAGCAAAAGTTCTGTTTAGTCTAGTGGAACATTTTCATAGTTACCATAGGTTCCACACAGAGTTTGTTCTTTACTCTTTTAAGGGAGAATTTACTCTCCTGTTATGTCCTTTTTGTACTGTTTACTGTTTACTTTCTAATAATTCATATTCAAAGGCATATTGAAGGAGGCGAGTGAGGTGCAAGGGTACTGACATGCAAAATCTTTCTCTTCTATTGAATAGGTGGCTATTTCATTGTTAAAGGTGTAGAGAAAGTCATTCTTATTCAAGAGCAGTTATCCAAAAACAGAATCATTGTGGAAGCTGATAGAAAAGGCACAGTTGGCGCTTCTGTTACCAGGTACGGTAAATGCTTGCAATTACATAAAGGAGATAAAACGAAAGCTTTAAAAGTTGATTGTTGTAGTGGAAATAGCTGTATAGTTTTCTTCCTAGTATAGTTTACCAGGAAAAAGCTGTAGACATTCCATGCCCCTCTCTTGCTACTGTCATTTTGTACGCGAAAACATCAATCCCAAAATCAGTTAGTACAGTATTCCCACAAAAATCAGTGGGAGTTGCTCATATGCTTCAGGATTCATCCCAGACTAGGAAAAGCAAGTTCTAATTTTTAACATAACAAAGTGCACTTCCTAGTTGATGGTGTTCGGTCTCATTTTGCAGCAAGTAATACGAAGTTACAGCAGTGGAAATTGGATGTAACCTTTTGTGTGACTCTCTAAATCAAATTGGTGTAAAAGCTTTTAAAGGCAATTAAGAAGGAAACAAAAATAAAATATTTTTGTACTACACATTACTGAAAATGGCAAGGTAGTCTAAATTTGGCCTTTCCTCCTTGACTGAGTTTTATTTATATTTTGTTTGCCTTTTGGTTTGGTTTTTAAACTGCATGCTGGTATAATATGGTGCTTGTCACTGTTCAGTGTGAGGGGTGTTTTTTCTTCTCCAGAGGCCTCTCACACATCTCTCCTAGCTCCTTTACTGTTCCACAGTAAGCCTAGATGAGGCTAAACGTACAACACAAAGTATTGTTATCTCATTACTGTTGTTGCCACAGTACTTGTGCAGTTTGACCTTGCTGGTTACATCCAAGTCGATGATAAAAGCATGCAAAGATGGTTTTGAAAAGTACAGCCTTCTACTTGCTTAAGTCAAATATTGACCTTCCCCATCACAGGTGATAATACCCTATTACCTTGGAGTTATGGGGTGATGTCTGGCTGTTTTAATGTAATTTTTAAAAGAGGAGAAAGTGGGATTAATTCAGCTGAAAGATTGCTTAAGCTTGATAAGTTTTATACAGAAGATTCTAGGAGTGTCAGTGCAAACTTTCTGTTGGACATAGTATATTTTTTTTTTTACTTCAGTTCCACTCATGAGAAGAAGAGCAGAACAAATATGGTTGTGAAACAAGGAAGATTTTACCTGAGGCACAACACTCTGTCAGAAGATATTCCCATTGCCATCATATTTAAGGTAATACAACTGTTGGTTTGGAAGAAAAAGAAAAAGGGAAAAAAAAAAGCTGTGCTGTAGCTCAAGAGTGAAGATCGGCAGCAGCTCTCAGAAGTTAATACAAACAGAAGGACTTGGCAGGGCTTACAGAATGCAAGCTTTTTCCCCCTGGGAAGTCATCCTTATTGTACTGCAAAAAGGGGAAAAAGCGCTTCATTTTTCTGCAAGGAGAGCATTGCTGCGCCAAGACAAATGCCTGCTACCCCCTTACTGCTTTGTAAGGTCCCTCTGTACTGCTGCCTGTGCTCCTGTTGCTACAGAAAGTCTGGTTTGGTTTCTTCTGTTAAGAGCTATGTTGCAAACTTGTGTTCTGGTTTTGGTCCCCCCCACCTCCAACTTGTGGACTGCTGAGTAGCTCAACACCCTTTGTTTCAGGTCCGGGGACATGACATAGCCATGAGCTCGTTATACATGACTTCCAGTCATAACTGTAAACAAAACTGATAGCCTTTGGGGAAGTCTTGCAATTCTTAGGCCTCTTCCTAAATCCTTTAAGATTACTAGTGGGTTGCATTTCTTGGCAGTTTACTTCCTTCCCCTGTGAATGAGCTCTGCCTCAGTCAGAATACTTCAGAATCCCTGCCTGATTCAGAAACACTCACCAGTATCTTCAGTGCAGTGAATGCATGGACAGGCATCATAGCTTTGAAGCCATCTCCCGTGGGACTGATAAAAGGCTGTGAGAGGCATCCACCCCTGATTCTGGGCAAGAATTGGGGAGTATTTGCCCTGCCAGCTGAGCTGGTGACAGTGTCATACCTTGGCCATCATTGCCTGTGAAACTGCCAGAACTGCTTGCTTTCGCCCTCTGCTTCTCTCTTTCATTTCAATTCACTCAAGGGTGCACACAACTGAAGGCATAACGATGACTACTCCCTAGCTGCCCAACAGGACTGGAAGCAGGCTGGTAGCCCATCTGTTTGTGGTATTGAACACATGGGCTACAGCCAGTAAAGGTGGTGGGCGGACAGGCGCTGTCCGGCTGCTGGAGAAGACAGCAGGACGTGGCCAGTCCTTAGGCTAGGACCTGTCCTCCCAACAGCGGGTAGCTCCTTCCTGTCTTGTAGGCTTCGCTGCTGCTTGTAGGTTTGCAGCCTAGTGCAGTGCATGTGCAGAAGGAAACTGGGCAGCAGTCTTGGAGGCACTGTTCACAGGGAAGGTGGCTTAGGGCACAAAAGTGCCTCTGACTGGATCTAGCAACCAATAGAAGTAAATCCTATAGCTCCCTTTTCGTCTTTATTGTAATGGTTTACAGCACAAAAGATTTGGGGAGGTGATAATCGCTCGAGGAAATAAATTGCCAGGAGAGGGCAGCACTTGCTCACAGCATCCAAACAGTTTCTGCCAGCAGTGCTGATTTGTTGGCGTTGACAACTACAGACTTTTCTGTGTTACCACAGCTCTTTAGCTGATTGAGAGTTGTAAGAATCGGTTTTCTTGTAGGAAGTGCTTTGGGCTTGGTACTAGAAAATAGTTTAATAATTGGATTTAGACTTGAGAAGCAAATGTCTGTTATCTCTGGTTAAGCTAATCTCTTCAAGTATTTGGAGGAGATCATCTGGTTTTAGTGACCAACATTAAAGGAGGTTGAGAAATTATTTGTGGACAGAAATGCACATAAAAGTGTCAGGATTAAGTTCACAACTTTTCTGTTGCAGGAAAGTGTTAATGTGGCTTTTAATCCATTTGCTCAAGTACCAAACAGCTGGATTCCACCTTCACTTACAGACTTTTATTACATTTTGTCACCCCCTGCTGGTATAGATAAATACCTGCTCACAGAAGAGTAACTGCTCTGGGTTATTAAGTCTGAGGAGGTGGTTGTTGGGGGTTTTTTTTAAGCAGCATTGTACTGACTATTTGATCACCTTCTGACAATGCTTGCTGTAATTATCCCCCTGCCTATATGTATTTTTATATGCTAGATAATGTTGCATAATTTTTCATTTATTTGTTTATTGAATAAGGGCTTACAGTTGTTAGAAGCTCTTGGCCATAGTGCTTTTCAAAGATTTATATTGATTTAATCGAGTAGCAAATTAGCTACACCCATTTTAACTATTCTGAATGTTCCATTCTTGACCGGCACTTAACTGTACTCATGAGTGGTCATTTTCCTTACCTTTCCTTTAGTGACATGTGAACTTCAGGGATCTTCTGTCCGCTTTTGATGAGTCTCCAACTGGAAACTAAAAATCGCAGATAGTCTTTTCAATGGATTCTTAGGCAGGCACCAGCCTCTGATCTTTCTTTCTTGGGCATTGCTGTAATGTGGTATTACTTTGTTGTACTTACTTAACTACTAGAAGCAAGGTTACAAATGCTATAGCCCTGAAACTGGAAAATCCCTAGCTTAGGGATCCCCGTGTAGCCTCAGCTCTTTTACATGGCGGTATTATACATAGGAGATTTATTGGAAAAGCAAGGAGAATAATTCCTTTGTGCTGAGACCCAAGCCTTGGACATGGAGCATGGGTCTTCCTCATGACTAGTAAGTGTTCTGCTTCTTGTAATGTAGAGATACACATCTGCAAGGGGCAAAGTTAAGCTGTACAGGCAATCTAAGGTCTGAAGTTTTGGTTGCCTTTGCATCCTTAACTTTTACTGTAGCAACTGCTTGTATAATTTCCAATTAAAAAATAACCTAAGAAAGCAATGAAAAAAATCTATTGCTCGGCATTTCCTCCCAGACCGGCATCCAGGCTGGGCTGCAACTAAGTTCCACAGACCTCTGTGTTTTGACTAAGAAAATAACTAGTAATTGGTAGAGGGCTGCTGTGCGGTGCGTAGGCCAGCTAGAGGGGACAGTTTTGTCGGACTGTCTGAGAGTCAGTGGGAGAAGGCTGGGCAATTTTGGATTGTCTTTCTAGTCCCAATAGCTTTAAATGGCCCAGTGTTCCTGCAAATGACTTAAGATGTAGATCAGGTACAGAAAATCATTGTAACTATAGAAAAGAAAGCAAATATTGGAGATCTCTGATCTAATGTGGATTTAAAGCTACTGCAACTGTAAAGTGGAGGTGTACTAATACACCTTAGACATCTTTGTCAAAAGCAAGGGCTGTGAAGTAGAGAGCATTACAAACGCCACCCACTGACAGAGCTGAGGCCTGAAATTCGTAAAGAGCTCCCTAGACTAGAATCTAAGAGCACTTTCGTGTTTCAGGCATGAGTCATGGACACAGCTACATGCTAGGGCAAGACCTGAACATACAGTGTTCCCCATCATTTCTTTTCTTTCATGGTGAGGAAGGAAACCCAGGTGCATGGGCTGTGGGGAGGAGTGGAAATAGTGTGGATCTAAAGGTCCCTTGATCTGTATAGGTGAGGGGACTGGACTATGTAGGGTCACCCTAAAGGGGACATCTGCCTTGCAGTTCATCGTTATCCGTAGTCTCTTCTGAACTGCAAGCCTGAATGACCTTGTTCTGCTGCTTTGCTTTTCTGCCATCCAGACCTGTAAGGATCTTTGTGATAGGCATATTGGGAGATTTAACAGCAAGTTGTGCCAAACACATGTAAGTTGTGGTTTTGTGAAGTTTAGCACATTGACCGCAGCTAACTGAAATTTGGTAGGCTACAAAAGGCATGGTCCTGGCACTATGCTAGGGCAGACTTGAAGTGTCTGCTCTTCAGATGTGGGGGAGTTAGTGCTTTGTTGCTGTGGTAGCTTAAACACTTTTCCCCTAACCTTTCTTCTTGAAAGTGACAGAAGCATTTGTACAGCCCCTATATATGTAAATGCAGTTTTTGGTTTGAAGTAGTGATATAAATTGGACAATTTTGCCCTCAAAGTATGTATTTGTTGAGGTTTTTAAAGGGCTGTTAACTGCCTTGTAATGGGAAACAGACACAACTAATTTGCTTCCTGCTTACTGTGTAACACTGCTTCATTAGTTAATATACACGTGCAACCAGAATGGTATTTAGGATGTCCTGAGTTGACATGCAATGCAAAGAGACCTTTGTTTTAGCTGTGTGTCAGTTGTGCACAGATCATAGGGCTGCGTGAACTGTGCGTAGTGGGTTTTTTGAATATGTCAGGCTATGAGCTACGCACATTTTACCTGGGGGCTCGGACAGTTTTAGGTAGCAATGAGCATTAGAGGAGGTGTGGAATATTTGTGTAGTACTTAAGGGTGTTTCTGTCCTGAAAAACATCAGGGTTACAGGTGAGGTGGTGCTGCTACTTTTGCAGGGAGCTCCCTACATTGCAGGGAGTTAGAGCTGGTTTAAGGTAAGGGCTATTTTTCTTTTGGGTTTGTGATCTTGATTCAGTAGACTTGAGTGAGTCCTGGGAGCTGAAGTAAATGAAGGTTGCACGCTGCACCAAAACTGCTTGGGGAAGGAAGAGAGCTATAAGTAACCTAGGGGGACTTAAAAGTTGAATTTTACGACCTGAATCGCTACGTGAAGTATCTTTAGTTTATGTGGGAGCTATAAGGAGCTGCTCTAGGACCTGCGGCAAAAGATTTGAACAGCAGGTCGAGTTTCATTTTTACAAGCCTGTGTTAGTCTTGGAGCTGTTAAGATGCAACTCTAGAGGAACAGCTGAATCGCGGTCTTACTGGATCTGCAGAATTACAGGTTCCCATGGCTGCAGTTTCATAGCTTGTATCTTTTGAATTATGAAAGCTCCAGACCAATTCTGTCTATGATGTCAACCTTGAACTTCCCTGACATCTTTTTAATCCAGTCATCTGCCTGTCTCCATTCTGTAATTTAGCCTGATGGACTGCAGAACTACATTCTAGGGAAGTGCCATGGAAACGCCTAGACATCATCATTAAGACACGAGCTGGGGGAGGAAGAGCTGGGCTCTCACTCTCTCATGCACACTCTCTCATATGTACATGTGTGTGTGCGCACACACGCGCGTGCACACACACATGTTTTGGGCAGCAGGAACCTCCCCAGTCCTAGGAAGCGGTTGACCCCGGTTGGACCACTTTCTCGCACTTGAACTCAGGACAATCTGAATATTCTGAATGTTTGCTTTGACTTGTCTAGCTTACATCCATTGACTACTAGCCTTCCAGCCATGCTCTTCAACTGCCTGCTACCATCTTCTTCCTCATCCTTTCACTGCTACTGTTAAGTTATGCCTTTGCAATGCCTCCTTCCCATCCATCCCCCCGTAAAATTATCCCTTTGTGACATTGCCTTCCAATCAAAAGTAAACAAGACATCTTGTCTTCTGCTTTGCTTTTATGTTAATTCCCTTTCTCTTGGCTTTGTCCTGGGATCATGAGCACTTCAAGCATAGGACCCATTCCTACTTTGCATGTCCTCAGTGTTTCTGTAATGCAAGCAACAACCCAGGAATATTTTGTTGCTGTCCTAGTGATGTTACAGGCTAATTCTGGAGTACTTTCTTGTTTGGGGTTTTTTTTTTTAGTAGAAGTGCAACATCAGGGCCAAATTTACTAAAAAAGAAAGTGTTAAGATTACAAATCTATCTGATACCAGCATGGGCCTGTTGCTTGCCTGGTTAGTGTTGCATGTGGGTGGATTTGTGTGTGGAGCTCTGCCCACAACTGTTGAGAGTACAGAGGAGAATAAATGGGTTTACTTTTAGGTTATTGTATCAGCACATCTTTTTCAGTCATTTGCCTAAGTTTTTGGTCATTACTCATAAATTAATTTCCCCCAATTTGCACTTATCTAACAATGCAACATATATTGTTTGGTGGCAGATCCCAGCGTTTCCCACACGCAGATTCAGAATTCTCAACTGACTTTGCTGCTAAAAACTTCAACTAGAAAATCTACATGGGCATAATGATATGTCCTAGTCTCATCCTGTTGTTGTCAGACTTTTGATCAGAGAATTCATCAAGTTAGAAGAAATCATCAACCCTCTTTAATTTACTGTGGCTTTCTGTTTTTTAATGGACGAAAGAGCATAGTAAAACTGCAGCTAACTTTTTTTCCCCCACTTGTTTTGTTCACTTTTTACATGACTTATGATCTGGTTGCCATCCTAAAATTAACCTGGTGGACAGAAATAGGGTGATATCTTATCAGCTTGCATTTGATGTGCTTTAGATAAAGGTATTCCTGGTATACATGCCTAGAATGGCACAAAGATTCCCTTAATAAAATTTTGTTCTTCTGTAGGCTGAGTGCAATAATTGTATGAATCCATTTGTGGTTCCTAAACTGGTTTGCTGGTCATCTGTTAAGGCCTAGACACATGGAAAATGACTATTGTGAAGCTTTCATGCTTTTGTAGACTTTCTTATGAGTCTGGCTCTCCAGTGAGGGGGGATTTTGTTAACTTCTCTGCTGAGTTTTTTTAACTACTGTGTGACCTTAAAAGGGTGAGGAAGCATAATAATATTTGAAAAACAGAGATCTGAACTACAGTAATATCACATAGGCAAATTCTCGTTCTGAAAAGAGCCTTGAGATCAGAGGGGTGACTACTTAGTGGGAGCAAACTATGATGAAACACTCTTATCTGGGGAAGTAACTGTGTCTTGATTTGGCACTCGAGTCTGTTCGAGATGGTGGAATTGTGATCTGTGCTTTGCACTAAAACGGGAATGTTCTCACATTGTTTACGGGTGTGTGCTACTTTTGCACTGCTTTTAATTTCTAGTAAACCACAAGGTGAAGAGAGAGTTTTAAGTTAAAGAAACTTCAACCAGCCACTTCTTTGTTGAAAAAGAAACAAGAAATGAAAGAAAAAAGAAAAAAAAGCTGGATACTTCACAATTAGAGCAACAGTTTTGCAAGGGGATAGCTTTAGCTAGGTGTTAAGCAAAGTGACACCTAATGAAGGCAATAAGAAGAGAAGGTATTTGTGCATTTTTGAGGAAAATGTGACTTTTTGGGACACTGCCAGTTTTTAATGAGAACCAGAATACTAGGGTCTACCTAGGCCATTATTTACAGTGGTCTTTGTGGCAGGCAGTTTGAAGAATAATATGAATGCAAACGTAACTTCCTCACAAAGTTCTGAGAAACATATTATAAATCAGCCAGAAGAGGTTTAGTGAGATTATTCCATTTCTTGATATGGCAGAGCTCCAGGCAAATGTGTGAAGGGGGGAGCTTTAGCACCATCTGGAATCCACAAAGGCCTTCACTGCTGGCTGCCACCTTGAAACACTTACTCATAGAGAGATTTTTCTAAACCTGTTAAGCGCTTTCTTAGTTTATTAAGCTTCTTCCGCAGTATAAAGTCTAACAAGGTGTCCAAGGATCAGTGAAATAATGGAATGGCTTTCAAGTGGAATTGTGTAGTGAAGTCATCTTCTAAATGCAGAGAGCTGCAAAGGAGGTAAATTGTAAACATTTCTCAAATAGGACATGCTGCATCACACTCAACTGAGTTTGCAAAATTGCTTGTGGTAAGAGACCATGTGTAATCTTTTAAGAAATTTCACTTTCCTTTATTTATTGTAGATTCTGACTTGGTTTTCATTGTTACACATGTAGGGTAGTTATTACCTGGTATTTATTTTTTTTTTAAGAAAAAACATAGACTTTAACTCCTGTCAGTGAAGGAAAAAAGGCTCTCCAAAAAGTGTGTGTGTATTCCTGCTGCTTATCAAGATTTCCATTTAACGTTCTTCCATAGCTAGAATATGTGCTGCCAGTGCCAGATGGCACAGTTTCTTAGAGAAGAACTAGCTCTTGCTTAGTAGTAATGCAGACAAACAATACCAAATTAGCATAAGCAAATGTCAGTGAGTTAACATAAAGCCTGTGCTATTTCTGTCTTTTCTTCTTTTCCTAGGCCATGGGTGTTGAGAGTGACCAAGAGATTGTACAAATGATTGGCACAGAGGAACATGTGATGGCTGCATTTGCTCCTAGTCTGGAAGAATGCCAAAAAGCTCAGATTTTTACACAGATGCAGGTGTGTCTTTTCACATGGCCAGAGGCCATAAAAATCTAAAGACGGTGGGTATTGACCACTTTGCTGTGTCAGCGATTGACATACACTTTGTGTTCTGAAGTTTGTTTTTTGGGGGTTATTTTAAGCTGAGGGTTTTTAAGGGGGCAGGACTTGTCAAAAGTGAGGCTTTGCTCTCATTGCCTAACTGAAAAAAAACCGAAGTCAAGAAATGCTTTGTTTTCAGAAGCCCAGGGTTATGTTTTAATGTATGTGACAAGTAGTGATGTCCATAAGATCAGGGTTTTTTGTTGAGGATGATTCCCATTTTTTAAAAGGGAATTGCATGCCTCATTTCGCAGAATTCCCATTGATGTGGACATGACCATTTCATCATGAGTAGATGTTCTCCAATTCTAATCTCTTGTATAAAGCCCACAATAATAGCCACCCTCTGTCCTGCTAAGGACTCACCAGAATTGTCTTCAGCTCGTGTACTTTTTTAATTAGCCAGAACACAGGCCATTTTGGTGGCAGCATTTCCATCAAGTACATATTAATCTGTCAGAAGAAGCTTTTGAAGATTAGTCTTATTTCTGCTATTTCATTGTAAACTGTATCGAATCTTTCCATGTGTGATGTTGAGTGTTGTAAAGTGAACGTCTTTCTAGTTTGCATCTTTTGGGGCTTTTCAGGGTTAGAGGTAGCACGAAAGCCTCCTAATTCAGTGTCAGAAGAGTAAAATGGTGATGCTAGAGGAACATAGAGAAATGTGAAGCATCCAGGAAAGTAGAAAAACAGAAATACAGAAGTTACTCTGTGCAAGAAATTTCAAATGAAATGAAAGTGAGCTATTTGGGGAAGAAGGTAACAGATGGAAAGGATAGTCTGTCATTTAGTGGAGAGGGTAATTCTTTGGCATAGGGGGCATGGCTTCATTTCCAGGCAGGAACTTCCTGTGTGGACCTGGATAGTTTCTTTGACCCATCTGACCCTGAATTCTGCAGCTTGATTCCATTTCTTGGACAACTGGTAAGAGAATAAGAATCCATTAATCTTTGCGAGGTACTCTTGGAGACAGATGTGGATGCCACACAGTAGCGTTTGTGCCTATTAAATAGTGAGTGTCACCTCACAGTTTAATATCTGAATGAAACTTAGCAAGTACACAAAAGAACTGGAGGTGAAAACTCAAATTAAATAAACTAGATATCTTTGGAATTTATGTAATCCTTTTTCCTATATCTCTGCAATCCCCTTTTAATATTGTAGTAATCATGCTCTTTCACCACTTCCCATTCCAAATGTTACCAACATATGATAAACAACATGTTGTATATTTAATTATAATCAATTGTGTCAATTTTCAAGAATCTTTTATTAGCATGACTTACATGTTTGGTATTTTGCACTTTGCTTGAAGTTTGTATCATCTGTGGCTAGTGGGATTGCACTGACTGAGGAATACATACAGATCTCCGTGTGTGTGTATATTTGTATAGGTTACAATTCTGATATTAACTCAAGTTAATTCCCCCCCTTCACAGGCATTGAAGTACATTGGAAACAAAGTACGAAGGCAAAGGATGTGGGGAGGCCCAAAGAAAACAAAGATGGAAGAAGCACGAGAGCTGCTAGCATCAACCATTCTGACCCACGTTCTTGTATGTAATGGTTTTTTTTTAAACTGGAGTAAATTTGTGTGGTTATTTATGATGTGAGCTTTGCTGGCAGGGAAGAATGTCTTTGATTGCTTTGTAGCTGAGATAAAGTAAATCATCCTGAAAATAAAGGGGAAGATTTGGATTGAGTCAAAAGTAATCCTTATATTTATGAAATGCTGTACCATTGAACTACTTATCGTACTATGCATTTTTTCTGCATAGCCAGGCAGTATCAGCTCTTAGTTCAGGAGCTTATTCTCATGACCTATACCTTTATTCTGATTTGTTTTCATTTACTATCTGTTTCAATGTCCCTAATGTATGTTACTTTTAGCATTTTTTAAGAGGATAAAGTGTGCAAATCCATTTTGTAACTCCTCAGTCAGCCCAGATTACCCATTGATTTAAATGGATGTGTTTGTCTGAATAAGAACTAAGGAACTGATCCTGAAACATCAGTATGGGTTTTGGGGTTTTTTTGTTGGTTTGTTGTTGTTGTTGTTGTTGTTGTTGTTGTTGCTTATAGGTGAAGGAATTCAATTTTCGTGCCAAGTGCATATACACAGCAGTGATGGTGCGCAGAGTAATTTTGGCTCAAGGAGAAAATAAAGTAGATGACAGAGACTACTATGGAAATAAACGTTTGGAGTTGGCAGGGCAGGTGAGTCTTCAGAGCGAAGTGCTCTTTTGGGGTTCTGTTACTATCTACTTTTAAAAGATGCAGAATAAGGAGCATCCCTGTCTTCTTGATTGAAGTGGTTTTCCTCTCATTTTATTTTTATTGGCTTTTCTGTGTTGACTCATGGATATGCTTCCCTGATTGAGACTAATAAATTATATGTTCACTTCTGTATTGCCTCTTTATACCAGATAAAAGGACGGAGCAGTGTAAATACAGCATCGATTCTAGTTCCATTATAACACTGTTAGTGCCAAGAAGGCAGCAGTAAGATGCATCTTCCAGTGTCCCCCTCTAAGCAGCTTGGTAAGGGAATAAACTGGGACCAAGTAGGTGCCTGCGTGTCAGGTCCAGGCTGTCCCCTATGGAGAACCCAGCTTGTGTGGCAGCTCACAGAACAGCCACTCAAGCCTCCTGTAATTTGGAGAAGCCCATAAGATCGCTTATTTGTTGTCAACTGCCTTTCTAGCCTCTGGAGTAGCATGGATTAACAGAGTAAGTGGTTTAAAGTTAACTTGAGCAACTAATGAAAGTGGATTGCATAGACTTCTCTGCTTGCATAATTTTGGCACTGGAGGTAGAAGCAGTAACAAAGGGCTGTGAAGGAGGGAATGGTTTGAGGTGTCTGACTGGCAGTGTTCTTTTGCAGAGAGGGTGGCAGTTCACAGCTGTTGGCCAAACTACTTTCTCCTAATGCAGTAGGAATTTGCCTATCGGGTGAAGGGACTGCTCAGTTACCATGGCATGGATTTTTCCTTGACATGTGTGGTTATTTGATTAACCAATTTAGGTTAGGATTGGACTTCTTTGCTGTGCTCTGTATTAACTTAAGTTGAAGTTTCGGCAGTCAGTATCATCTCTGGTTATTGATCATGCATCAGAAATTCAGACAAGTATACATAATGCACCCGGTTGGAGAAACCATGCGTCTCTGCTCCCCCCATCATTTGTATTGTGTTTGTTCGTATCCAAGTAAAGTTTGTTCGTATCCAGTGGGAATTCTTAACTTACTGTACGTTTTAAGATGTGTGCTTGCATATTATCTCATACTCCTATTCTCCTTCCCACCCTGCCCTGTCCTCCATGCACACATGTGAACACACACAGAGAGCGCGCAATCATTTCAGAGTAAAAACATGTGCTTTGCTTCCTAGTTTTCTGAAGAAACTAAGATTACACTCTTGAACACACTCTAAGCATAAATACAAGGGAAAAAACCTCTTAACCTGTTAGAGAAAAAAAATCCTTTCTTCAAATTAATATGTTGACTGTTCATCAAACTTACACGCTTGTGCTGAAGCAGAACATATTTCTAAAGTGTAGGGAGTAGTGAGAGGACATTAGTGCAATATTCTAATGGGGCAAATATTTTAAGCTGTAATGGATTTATTTGGTTTCTGTTGTAATGTTGCTGTAGTTCAGTATGACTGTAGTAAAATTAGTTGTTGCTTTGTCATCATATTGTTCTTATTTAACTGGATTGAAGGATTAGTTTGTTTTTTCCTAATATTTTTATAGGCAGAAGGTAGAGCAGGTAAAAAGTTTTCTGCAAGCTGTAAGAAAAAGGCCTCTGCTCACACAAATGTTAACAACCAAAGTCGTTTTAAATTAACTGGGAAGAGGTTTTAAATGTAGAGGATCATCATAACAAAGCCAATGCGTATTTTTTCTACATCAAGGAGAACTATGCAGGTGGAGTTGTAACACTTGATTAAGAGTAGTTGCGATATTTTAAAAGCTCATTTCAAGCTGAACACTTGAATTCCTCTCTGCCACGTTATCAGTGTAATATTAATTTGATTGGATTACAGACTAAAAAGTATAGAGGTATTTTTGCCAGTTTCTAAATGTTTGTGTTTAGCTAAAGTTTGCATGGATAAAATGGTTGGTGTTTTTTTTTAATTCCAGCGTGTTCCTGGAATAAAAATCCTGTTGATTTAAAATTTGAATAAAGAAAAAAAAGAAAAGATTCCCATGTGAGGAGAAAAACATAGCAGTCTAAACAATGTAAAGACATAAAAGGCATTGTGTTTATAAAAATGTGTGAAAACAATAGCTGCTAATTTCACACCCCATGGGACAAGAGAGTACGAAATGTGCTTTAGCTTTAGATAACAGAGTTGCATCCACTAGCCAAGCTGGTTTACAGTGCTTTCTCTTAGTCTTTCTGCCACTAGAGGCTCGGTAGGCCAGTTGCCAGCTGAGGTGTTAGCAAAACCTACCGATTTCAGGCTTAATCTTTTCACCTACCTTTTCTCTTTCCTTAATGTGTTCATTATTTGCTAAGCATTACTCTGTTCTTTGTCCTCTTTTTTTTTTTTTTTTTTTTTTTTTTGTTTCTAATGCAGCTTGCTTTGTATGGGTGAGATATGGAACAGCACCAAAATCCGGCACCCTGGAAAGCAAGGGATTTCTACCCTGTGACAAAAGAATACTGCCTTGACTTCAGAGATTGCCTAATCCCAGCTGTTCTGATAATATAATTAAGGCTGCCTAATGTCTTTAATTTTGCAACCAGTTTGTGTGAAAGGGAGAATTTGGCACTCTAAGGCTTAAATGCTAAATAGCAATCTCAAGGCGCCTAATTAGAATTCTCTGACATTAAGCTAATTGGTGAAACTGTATTTCAGCAGCTTAACTTCTTTATTAATTTTTCTTAGGATTTTCAATGAAAATAAATTGATGAGCTGTCAGTATGGGGTTTTTTTCTTAAATATAATTTGCTCTTTAGTGCTCCTGTCTGACGCGGGCTGAAAGGCCCTGGACTAACTACGAAATCCATTGAATATTATCACTGGCATTCCATCCTTTTTCTTTAATCTCTTGCTCTCGACCTAAATAATGTGGTTATTGTGAGATTCTGCTTTGCCAGATAGTCAGAGCTCTTACAGACCCAGAGTCTGTGAGTGAAATTAGCAAAGTATGACGCTTTTCAGACTGGCAGATCGTAGCAAGTTGGTGTACTTGGGGTGTAACTTACTTTATTAGTTCAGAGAAGAGGAAGGATGGCGTGGCTTTATAATCCCTATGGCATGTGGAATTAGGAGACTTTTGCACTTTTATGATCAAGAAATCAAATATGAAAACATTTTCTGAGTGAATTTTTTTAAATGTTCTGTTAAATGTTATGTTAAATGTTTAAGTCCTGCGCAAACCTGTTGAGATCAAATGTATACCATGATTGATTTCAAAAGAGTCTAGTTCTTACTTGACAAGACTATCAGACATCTTAAAACTGTGCACATTCCTTCCTTTTACTTTTTCCCTACTTTTGAAATACTTCCCTCATAATTTAGTTTTTGGAGACTCCAGTGGATTCTCCTTCCTAATATGAGGCTTCATAAAAGATGCCTTTATTTCTGATGGAAATCTTGATTTAAATGAGCTGTGACATTGCACGTGAGTTGCAGGTGACTGGATTTCTTTTGACAGTGGTGAGAGGGTATCGCCTTGTAAATGTTAGTGGTACTACAAGCATCAGGAAGGGAAAGAGGGTCTACAACACCTTTCTCTGATGCCAAGACCAGGTCTAAAAAAACCTACTTAACCAGTTTTCAGCAAAAACTCTCTGTCCAGAGTGGAAATAGGATTCCAGTTTTGTCAAGGATGAGCATACAGTGTGTGTTATCGCTGGTTTTACAATTTAGTGACTGAACACTAAGTGTTCCTTATGTCTTGTAGAGGAGACTGTCAAAGATAATCCAGTCTTGCTCTCCATGAAGGCCAGTGGGAACATTTTATTGCAAATCAGATATCTGTCTTGAGTTTCCAGGTGTTATTTGTTATTTTTTTATTCTTAAATGAGTCTGTGATGCCAGTGAGAAGGGTAGCTTATAATTTAGTTAGCCGCTTTACAGTGTCATTTGCCAAATGCTTTGGTCAGCCCAGCTGGGGCAGGTAGGTAGAGGAAAGCAAATGAAAGCTAGTGGCCCATCGCATTGCTAGAGGAATGAGTGATTTGCCTTCTTGTTTCCAGAAAGTGAGGGAAAAGTTGGGACTGTGTCTGATGGAGACAGTTAAAATTCAGTTTAATTCTGTACATACAGAAATTAAATTGTACAACTGACTCCAGAATGTCTTAGCTTGTGGTGGCTGAATACCTAGCTTGTTCAGCCCTACAATGCTTTGTACACTGGGAACTGCCATTTCTGGCATTGGTAGCCTCTGCATTTTCAGTTCTTCTGACACTTGGAGCTGCTGTAAAATAGAGTCCCAGGACAGGACTGCCAGGCTTTAGAATTTACACTGCTTGCTTGCAAAGCTAATCATTGTGAACGCTTAAAATGTATCATGTAATGCAGATTTAAGTGTTTTGGGAAGCTATTAGTGTCTGCAAGGAGAGGATGAGCAAACTGCAGAAGCAAAGCAGATTGGAGAGCAAAAAAAGTCAGATCACAAACTTTGGTAGCCTTTTCGTTTTATAGCTGTTTTAAGAACTAGAAGTAATTAGTATATGTATACAGGAAACAATTGGCTTAAATTGCAGCACTTTTGAAGGATTGTATTGGTGGGGTTTTTCCAATTCAGCTGTGTTACGTAGCTTCTTTGCTTAAACTGTAGACTTTTTTTTTTTTTTTTTTTTTTATTAAGGGAGAGATGTGGAAGAGCATTGCACTTTCCAGATAGTAGCACTTCTAGAAAAGAATTGTAGGTGTTGAATGAGGTGGACTCTCTGTGGGTGTAATTGGTTTTCCATAGATTGTGATTGGCAGAAAGTAGCAGGATAAAAGTGTATCTGAGTGAGGAAGCTGCCTGTGTAACCCTGAGATATGTCTTGCCAGCTGTCAAGAGCAGAGGTTGCTTCTGGGCCCCTAAAAAAGTCTCTTTTAGTTCTGCTTGTCCAGAAGCAATGGTAACTGTGCACCTTTTGTGCTTCAATGTGGTCTTGCAAACTGTGCACTGCTTCCAAACTCTGTGCTGCTGAGTTGCTTCCCCTTAGGGCCCCTTACAGTCACTTGGGTGTCTGTCTTGTCCATTTTAAGTAGCTCCTGGGAAGAGGCACTTTAAACAGCCTTTTTCACTTTTAATAATAGAGTATCTCAAAGTGACTCTTCATAGGTTTAGACCATTCTTCTACTTAATTTGCTTTCTATTATGAGATAATTTCTCTAATATTGCACTTTAATTTAACAAGGCAAAAAACTTGTGAGGAAAAATATCATTTGAGAAACAGAGGATAGTTTTTAACTGACAAGAAGTATAAAGGTAGAAATATTAAACATGTGTTTCCCCCCCATTTCCCAGACCTGGAGAAGTATAATTTTTCCCTTAATCCAATTGTTTTGTATTTCCAGCTTCTTTCTCTTCTATTTGAAGACTTGTTCAAAAAATTTAACTCTGAACTGAAAAAGATTGCTGACCAGGTAATCCCCAAGCAACGTGCAGCTCAGTTTGATGTAGTGAAGCATATGCGTCAAGACCAAATCACCAATGGCATGGTCAATGCCATCTCCACAGTAAGTATTTTTGTTTTCATTCTAGTATGTAAAGTTTTTCCACCATGGTGAATGATAGAAATGTGTAAATTTTGTTCTGATGACTCTACTATCTTTGGTCATAAAAGCAAATCTATTTAACATTCTTTATAGATTAAAATTGCAAAACTCTGTCATGGGCAGGGCTTTTGGAGTTCACTAAAGAATCATTCATCATCAAACCACTTTTTATTTCACCGTTTATTTCAAAGTGGTGTTTTAGTGTTTGTGAAGGAATGGTAGAAACAAGCAAATTTAAAATAGCGATCATGTTTGTATGTATCCAACTTGCTGTCTTCTAGGTTCTATGTGACTATGTGGTTCATGGTATTTTTTATTAGCTGGATTTAGCTAGGGTCAGGTTACATCATATGTCCAAAAGCTGGTTGAAAAACGGCAGGAAAACATCATGAACAGAAGACAACTGGGAAAGGGGAGAAGGCGGGGAGGCAAAAAAAAAAAAAAAAAAAAGCTGAATTTTGAGCTCTTTAAGGACATTGCCTTTTTATTCATATGAAGTTGCTAGTATGAGCAAATTTGCAGCATAGAAATTAGTACTTCTCTGCTAATGATGCTGAACTGTTTAACAGGGAAGACTGCTACATGCCGTATTATTGCAAAAAAACCCCATAATTAATCCTTTAAATATTTGTCTTGGTTAGATTTTAGCCTGTGTCTGCCTTCTACTAGAATGGATATTTTCATTCGTGCCAGTGGACAAGAACAAAAATACAGTTACTAACTTTGTCTCTTACCTCACGCATCTGCAAGAGCGATTTGTGAAATGGTTCCTGAAATCTAGCTGCTAGCTTGTAAATGACTTCGAAATCCATGACTTTTTAAGAAATTAGATTAGTCTTAAGTATTTTAGTAGCTGGTAAAAATTTTGCAACTTAATTTTTAATCTTTGGAACTCTTGAGAGGGCTTTTCTGCCTAGCATGAAACTGAGGTTTGTCTTCAGTTCTTGTAAACAAAATTAACTCCACAAATTGCATCCAAAACCACCAACAGTCTGTTACTTACAAATCCCAGTGTTAAAGCTTATCACTATTTAATTTTGTGAGTGCCCCAAATGTAGTTAAATCTCTACAGTGCACGTAACCAAAACAATTGACAGATTTGTTTCTCTAAATGCTAGTGCTTTCTTCTAGCCAGTGCCAGTTTTTCCATTTGGACTGACAGAGATAAATCTGCAAACTATTCAGTACATATTGTAAAGTCTTCCTTCTTCCACTATCTTTGGACTTTTTTTTACTGCCACATAGGCAGTTAAACACCATCTGCTCTTAAGCATTGAAAATAATTTCTCAGGAACAATGCCCAGTGCATACTATTCAAGAGATTAAGCAAATACCATAAAAATCATTCTTGGAAACGACAATCTCCAATCTGACCAGAATGCTTCAATGATAGTCTCAAAGAGCATGAAATAACTCAGTAGATTCATAATTACACCAGTAGCATGCAAAAGAATTCATAGCACTACTGCATCAAAAGTACAGTGGTGTTCAGTGATATTTGCTATAGGTCTTCTTTTTACCCTGGAAAATACCAGAAGAGAGGGTAGGTCAGGAAGTAATGCCACAGGCCTAATAGATATTTCAGCGTCTGCAGAATCATCCGATGCCGCTGAAGGAGCAACTTTCAGTTCATAGGAGTTTTCAGTAGGAAATTCTCCCCTGGGGATGGTGTCACAACAGCCCTGGCCCCATTTCGGGTTTTTTGGACAACTTTGGAAGTGACAGACTGACTCCTTCAAAAGCGCAAAGAATTTTTCATATTATTTCTTCAGGCAGTGGTTTTACCTCCCCTTTCCTTCAGTCTTTGAGATTTCACAGTCTTCTGGGCAGTGAAGAAGAAACCACATGTTAGTTTAGACTACAGATGCAATCATTTCTAGCGTGAGGAAAAACTACTCATTTATTTTATTCTTCCACTTATATTCTGATAACTCCCAGTCCTTAAATAATGAAATGGTCAGTGAGTGAACCTTTCCTGAGAAGGTTGAGCAAGTGCACAGATTTCTTTTGACCGACTTACTGTTGGGCATTATGTCTTCCCAGTTTCTGTAACAAGGAAAAAAGGGAAGTTCTGCAGACTATTTGATAATCTCTCCAGTGGAAGCAAATAGCAAAATTGTTTGGATGGGTGGTGGTTTCTTGCTGACCATCACAAAATGGGAGTGTGCTGTTAATGTATAAATAAAGAAGCCAAGCAAATCACACTCTAAAAGGATTTCAGTGTAGTACAGCAAGCGAGCTTCAAATTATTTGTTAGCATTGGTGAGCTGAGTTTATCAAAGAGGCTACAGGAATTAACAGAAGGCAATCCTTGCGAAAGCGTTACCTTTGAGATGTTCATTGCCTTTGGACTGACTAGTAACATGGTGGCTGGGGTAAATAGTAGTTATTGTGAGAGAAACTTGCTGTATCCACTGACTCTGGTGCTGGGCACTGTATAGCAGTAGATGTCATGAAGTCAAAAATTGTAGCACCAAATTTCAAGATCTTACAGTAGAGATTATTAAATCTGCTTGGCATGGAAACATAATTGTGTCCTAGAACATTCTCTGAACTCCTCTGTTCTCCTAATTAAAACCACAAGTGATACTGCCTGTGACAGTCCTGAAACCTCTGACATATGCATGGATCTTGCATTTCATATTTGGTGTAATCCTACCAGAGGAGTTGGATGGACCTAGCACCCCACACACCCCCACACCCCGCTTCTTCTGTGAGAAGACACATCAGTGACTCTTTTTCCTCTGGATTCTGAAAACAGAAGGCTTCAAGAAAGTACAGACGGCTTTGATGTCAGTCTTCTACAGCATAAATGCCTGTGTTTCCTACAAAAATAACAAATCATGAAAAAGGCAGAACTGAAGTTTGTGGGATCTATTGTAAAAGTGTATTTCACTCAAAAGACCTTTTTTTCAAATACTCAAAAAAATCTATAAGGGAGAACAGAAAATAATTTAATTTAGCTAAATTTGAGTATTGATTTACCTGAGGGACAGATTATGAAGAATCTTTGTGTGATTGAATATATAATAGCAAAAGTATCCTCTCATCTGAAAGAGCAGTTCTTTTGTTTCAACTTTTTTTAATACTTAGTACGTTATAACTAGTAGTCTATATGCAAATAGGTAATTAGAAAGTTGTTTTATATAAATGGGCAACATTTGCTGTGCAAAGCTCCTCAGATATTCTGTCTAGATACTGAAAAAAGACATGTAATGTCGAGACAGGGATAAACTGCAATAACTTTTTTGAAGTGTTCATTTTATTCTACAGGGAAATTGGTCTCTGAAGAGATTCAAAATGGACCGCCAAGGCGTGACACAAGTATTGTCCCGCTTGTCTTACATATCTGCTCTGGGAATGATGACTAGAATCTCTTCTCAGTTTGAAAAGACAAGGAAAGTGAGTGGTCCTCGGTCACTACAACCATCTCAGTGGGGGATGCTCTGCCCATCTGACACTCCTGAAGGAGAGGTGAGGAACTTCTATTTTGCTTTCAGTATTTCTTGTCCTGAGGAATGGAGGCACTGTTTATTTTGAAGCAGGTGATCCTCTATCAGAGGAAGAATTCTGATGAGAAGGTTTCTAGAGAGAGAAATTATCCTCAGCCTGATAACACAACTTGTGTGTCTTCTCACATCCCATCTATTTATATCCTGGTCCTCCTTACTATATTGCCGCTTTTTCTCCTTCCTGAGTGGACTGGCTGGAAACTGTTCAGAAATCATTTGGCTGTATGAGAATGACATGAGGCCTCCCATTTTTGCAGCAGAGCTACTTGCTCTCTTTTGATCAGAGCAGAAAGAGAAGAGTCCTAAATGCTTATCCATTTGTTCTGTAATAAATGTTCTGTTTTGAAGTTGCAGCATCAACCTGCAATTTTTCTAGAAACACATATTATTGTTACAGAAACAGCTTTAGCTTTTAGCTTGAGGAAGAAAAACACCTTTCTATGTTTTACTTTAAAGACATCATCCAGCTATTTCAACCAAACGATTGGTGCTGACAGTCTTTTTTTTTGTTTTCCCTTTTTTTCTTTTTTGTTCCTGAATAGAAAGTACTGGGGGAACTCTGAACTTTCTGGCATAAATATGTAGTCAATATAAGCTAGTCTCACTAAGCAGCTGAAATAAAATTGAGCTGTATAAGATACTTGGATATTTTTCATTTTAAAATGTTAAAGTTTGTGTTAGAACATACAGGATATCTGGCTAATTGATAAATAGACTGATTTTGTATTTCCATTATGCTTCTAAGTAGCTGTTGCTTTGAAGAGAGAAATACAGGGTCATACATAGTTGGAAACTTAAGAGCTATAACTTCATCGCCTGTATTTTTTATTAGTTTGTAAATGCTAAAACATTACATTTCAGTGTGATATAGAAAATTCTTCCTTTCTTCCCTCCTAATTTTCAGTGTAGTTAACTTGTTTCATTTCTTTCACTTTATACTTTGACTTTTTTTGTTGTTGTTCATAAGTATGGTTTTGGAACAAAAAGATATATATAGCATTAATCCTTTGGAATAAAATGGATAAAAGATGTATTTTTTTATTTTAGGCTTGTGGTTTGGTTAAAAACCTTGCCCTCATGACTCACATTACTACGGATATGGAAGATGGCCCGATTATTAAATTAGCCAGTAATCTTGGAGTTGAAGATGTCAACTTGCTCTGTGGTGAAGAACTTTCATATCCGAATGTGTTCCTTGTTTTCCTTAATGGTATGTAACTTTTCAGCAGTCTTGACTGATTTGTTGCTGATGGAGAGTTAGGCTTTGGAAACCTTCCAATGATTTTTGGAGCACAGGCAACCACAGATGCCATTTTCCACGTGTTGATAATTTCATCTGTAAATATTTTGATAGGGTTAGGCAGAGTAGACAGGCCAGATGATGGCACTTAGTTGTCTGAAGTTGTGTCCTCAGAACTCTTGACTGCAGATGTGCCAGATGATGGCACTTAGTTGTCTGAAGTTGTGTCCTCAGAACTCTTGACTGCAGATGTGTGTAGCTGGGAAATTGAAGCTTTTTCAAAGTTCAGTACTGTTTTTAAGCACACTTGCATAAATAGGCACAAGAATATGTACATTCTATTACAAGTTGGTTGGTTGGTTTGTTTGTTTTTTCAGGCATTCACCAAATGAGGTGCCATTCATAAAGTACCTTTAAAAGAGAATAATGCTGCTAAATTTGTAATAACTTAAATTTACAAATTCAGAGCTTCATTCACAGGAAGTATTTAACTTTACTGTAATCTTTATGTATTTTTATATATATTCATGCAAGTGCCTTTAAAAACAGAAAGCAAACATCAGTTGTTTGCGAAGTTTAACAATGCTATTCTCTTTAAAACTACCTTTTAAAGGGCAACTTGCTTTGTGAATGATTAGAAGAAATTAGACCTTGGAAAACAGGCCTCTTTTCTTTGTTAAAGCAATGATTTGGCATATGTGCTTTGCATCTGCATGCTGATGTTCCTTTTACAAATGATCTTTTAGCGTTTCTGAATCAACAGGTGCTATGATATCAGATTTCAAAATACTGACATTTTAAAAACTACAGCTGTGATTTAAAAATAGCCTTTTGTCAACAGCATCCACTTCCAGGGACTAGTATTTAATGTCTGCCACCAGGAATAAATTCTCCATTTACCTTTGAATTAAACGGCAGTTGTTCTTCAATCCTGCCTTTTCCCAGTAACATAAAAGCAACACTTGACCAAACTGCATTCCTTTGCTCTGCTTTTCTGTAGCAGTATGTTAAAGATAAGGTTCAGTGAAACCACATGCACTCTTTTCTGTCTCGTTTTATGGTCCAAAGGGGAGTGCAGAGCAGAAATATTGGACTCTTCTTTCACAAGCTCAGTCTATGGTATGGAACAAGATAGTTATGTTCCCAAACGTAGATGATCTACTGCTAAGTGAGGCAAAACAATTTACTGTTCAATCTACTAGTTTGTGCGTTTAATCCACAAAAAAATTCAGGCTTGTGGATGGCTGACTTGGTTCTGATTTAAACTTGTGACCTAAGAGGGCAGATAACCTGTTAATTACAAATCCTTTAAGGTATAAAGACCTTTGTATTGTCTTATAAACTCCCTAAACTATCATGGTTTGTCTCCTCCTTTAAAGTTTTGTTTAAAATGACGCCATACTTATTTTGATTTTATATATTAAGATGACTTTGGTCAGGTGACTCTTTAAATGAATTTTACTCTCTTGTTTGTTCATCATGCATTGGAATACTTAAGTATGTGCTAAAGTGCCCTGCTAAGGTAGCAATAGGTTGTTGAGCTAAGTTCCTGAAGGAGGAATTTGGGTGCTGTTGTGAGTGATCACATATATGAAAAATATCAGGTCTTTCTAAAATTTCTGACAAGGCAGCAGGACAGTACCTTGGTCTGTTCTTGGAAACCTTGGATCCATTTCAGTACAGGTGAAATTGCATGCTTCGGAAGTGTTGTTTGCTTGTACGCTAATTGGTGAATGGGCACCTGAGCAGAAACGTATTTGAAGAAAGCTGGATGAAGCACACCATTTGGTTTCTGAAGCTATTGGGAGTCAAACAGATAGATGACCTGTGAAATTCTGACACTTTTTTTTATGTTTACTGAGAGAAAAAAAGAGCCAATTCTTATTCATGTCAGAAAAGGGAAATTTTATGACAATTCTTATTATTTGCAAGAAGTAGGAAGTACTTCTATGTGTGCTACACATGATCAGAATTTATAAGTAGAGTTTTGCATATGCAAAGAATGCACCATGAATTTATTCTCTTTCTGAATAGGTAACATCCTTGGTGTCATACGTGATCATCAGAAATTAGTCAACACGTTTCGGATAATGCGTCGAGCGGGTTATATCAATGAATTCGTTTCCATCTCTACAAATCTTTCTGACAGATGTGTCTACATTTCCTCTGATGGAGGGAGATTGTGCAGGTAAACATCTCGTTGGAATTATCTCACTAGTGAATTTACTATAAACACTGGTTTATGCACTGTAAATACACTGGGCTAAGACTTTCACAAGTACAGATTTAAGCAAATTCAGTAGGACTTGAGGATCTCTTTTCTCCTTAAGTAGCCCTCATTCAAAACAGACAGATCTGAGAAACATACTATATAGTCAAGCAACTTTAAAAAAAAAAAAGCCCAAATAAATCCGTTTTATCTGTAAACAAAAGTAAAAACAAAATGTTTCTTCTGTCTTCTTTTAAAAAAGAAAAAGGAGGAGGGATTAAAATCAACCTGATTGGCAACTCTAGTAATGTTCGATGTCCTTGGAGGGGTTTTTTGCTTCCTATGAAGCGAGAAACAAGCAGCCACTCACCTGATATCCCATGGGTGTGATATCACATTTTAGAATGAGAAGCTACTATTTGTCTTCAAGGGCCTTTACTTCTGGTGCAAAACTTCCTCAGGCATGTATACCTGTTTGCTATAAGACCAAGAAGTATGTCTCACAATTTTGGTTTATTTCATTGCTTACCCTTAAGTAGGTAGGGAATTTAGTAAACCTATAAGGTAGGTTTCCGCCTTGAGGTGCTTATGCTCTTTATTAGACAGAAAGAGTACCTGAGGAACAGTCATGTCACAGAGGAAAGCAAAAAGGAATTGGGTGGCTAAAATGAGAAAGAGTGGAACATAATAATATTTTGAGACAGAAAATCAGGTTGATTTATAGTAGAGGCTAGAGGCTCCAGTCAGATTATGGCAGCACTGTGCTAGGTTATTTACAAGTAAAACATCTCCAGGCCCAAGTAATTAGCCTAAAGAACAAGGCATAAAAGATGAACAAAGCAGAGATTGGGAGATGCAGAATGCGTTAATAAATATATGCATATTTTAGCATTGATTAGCTGCGTGCATATTTTGTGTGTACTTTAAAGAAGCAGCAGTCACAACTACAGTTGGCATTTCACCTTATTCATTAATTGAATCTCAGAGCACGTTGAATGCAGTTTGAGGCACACTAGAGGGTCCAAAATAGTACATGTACAAACTATCAGTTAATCATACCTGGTCAAGAGATCCAGAGTAGGGGCATACTCAGTGGCAGAGAAATCACTTTTCCATTCAGGGGTAATATCGGCCATTGTGCAGGTTTGGAGATGCAGCAAAACTTCCAATTAGTAAAATAAAGACAAGTGAAATCATGTGGATTTCTAGGAGTTTACCAAGTTTGCTTTGTGGCACCCCCCACCCTGCAATTGTTCAGATACCCCTATTAACCATTTAAAAGTGCTCATTAGTCTTCAAACAGTTATTTAGACTTCAGAGGGGACTCCACAAGTATCTTGTAGCTATTTGCTGCTCTTTATAAGAGCAACTTGTCCAAATAGCAACAGCCCTTGACGTTTCATTCTTGCATGCCATCCTTTGTGTCAGTGTTTTCTTGCAGTAAGGAAGCCTTCAGAGATCCATGTGCTGTTGAAATTTATGGATTCATCTGAGGTCACCCATAGTAAATGCCTGTACTTTACATCATTTAAGTAACAGCAGAATACATTCTTGCATGTGGACACTTGAGCACAAACTGTTCACTCAGTGTTGTATGAAGTCCCTGCAATATCCACAGAACTTAATGCTGCTGTTAGCTTTGTAGATTGGAAAATCTTAAATCTTTTAAAGCCATCAACAAAATGTATAGGTAAAACTTATAAAATGTTAGTTTAAAGATTTGGGGGGGGGGGGGGGGAAGGCTTCCTCCTCAAAATTGAAATCTTAACTTTTCTTGTCCACTTTTTGGGTACTTCATAAGCAATATGTCAGTTCAGGATATCTGAGTATCAAACCAAGGTCTGAATAATTACTGGTTGTATTTATGTGGCTGTATCAGTTAAAGGTGGATAAATTTTAAAAGTGGTTTATAAAATAGGTTGTGCGTAGGCAGGGTGGTTACTGTAAGTATAAATTAAGTTACCTGCCTAAGTATTTGCTATGATAACCCTTTTTTTTTCCCCCCTAATTGTAGACCCTACATAATTGTCAAGAAGCAAAAACCTGCGGTTACAAACAAGCATATGGAAGAACTGGCTCAGGGATACAGGTACCCAATTCAAGTAGACCATATTGACCTTCACTAAGTAAATACTGTGTGGAAATACTTCAGTCAGTCTGTATTTCACAATCTTGGGGTTAGCTATGTAGAGAAGTCTACTCTCCTATATAAATTAATAATCAGTGTATTGGAGGTTTTCTGTTTAAAGTCAAATTAAGTCTGGTCTTCTTATTTTGTTACTGCTATGAAATTTGGTGATTATACAGAATAAATACATCTCACAGCCTCATCTTTCTGCAAGTGGAAGGCCTGACGCAGTATCGTCCTCCTGATTGAAAAATCAAACACTTCGAAGAATATCAACTTGACCACCCTAAACTAGGCACATTCAGAATTAGTTTTGAAACTCCTTGCAAATTGTTTATTTGGATGTTTAAAAAAACACACACAAAAGCGTTTAAATTTAGCTTTAACTAAATTTTGCAAAACCATCACAAAAACTTACTAGATTACCCTTATATTTTGCCTACATTTATAGTGATGATGAGTACGTAGAGGAAGATTTTATTTAGTTGTTCAAATAAGTAACATTGGTCAGTCAAACTGTGTGAAGCAGTGAATGGGCAAGGGGATTAATTTAAAAAAATACAGTTTTCTTTAAATATGTAAAATGCACAGAACTTTTCATGTAAAAGTATTTCTCTAGTTTAACTTCTACACATTACATTCCTTCAATATATGTATTATGTAGTTTTATTTTTGCAGAAATGTAAGAAAAGGCAGTACTTCTAGTGTAATTTTTTAATTTAACTGTAGGAATTTTGAAGACTTCTTGCACGAAGGCCTCGTTGAATATTTGGATGTGAATGAAGAAAATGACTGTAACATTGCACTATATGAACATACAATTAATAAGTAAGTATGCATTCAGACTAAACACTGGTACAGGAAAAACTTTCATAGGGTGAGTCTCTGAAATGCAAGCATATTAATAACGTTACTGTTTTCACATACACACTGCTCCCTCGCTAATAGTTGAAAAAACTCCAGATGAAAGCTAAAGAAAGAAATCTGTTTACACACATCCTAAATTATCCATGGGATAGTTAGAAAAATGGTTTAGCTTTTGGGTTTGGGGAGATCTGTTCCTGCTTCTAACTCTCAAAAATATGAAATACTTAAAGGTATATCCTTTGTTTCTCTGGATGTGGCTTTTTTTTGTTCTAATCATTGGGCTGCTCATCATAAGTAATTTTATACAATAGGAATCCAGAAGGCAAATGGTTGCACATGTTAAATGATGATCTTAGCATGTCATGATTGTCATTTGGAAAAATCTCTCTCTCTTCTGGCTGTAGAGGGACACTAGACAACCAGCTTACACTACATGTCTGAAGTATTGGAATGAGACCTTCCCTTTGACTTTTGGATGTATAATAGGCCCTGATAAAAATGTCTGTATCATTCTGTGTGTTCTTTACCACATATGTTAAATGCATTCCTGGTATGTGATTTTCATTTAGAAAGATTTCCAGATTTGTTGTGTTTTCCACATATATGAAGTACCTGGTGCTTTGGTTTTTTTCCTCTGTCTTGTGACTGTGAATAAAGAGCCCACATTAAAGGAAGGCTTCTTTTAAATTTTTAAGTCCTCCTATCTTTTTACTTTTTTTTAATGTTTCTCTGACAGTATCCTGTCAGCTGAAGGCTGCGTATAAGACATTAGAAGTTATGTCCATGAAATGTTTGATCAGTAGATTTATGCAGAAAATGCATTTTCTAAATGTTCTGTCCTGGTCAGGTACTCATGGAAGCCAATAGAAATACATCATTGATTTCAGTGGAGCTGGATGAGACCTTCAGTTATCTTTACCCTTTGCCAGATGAAATACATTAACTCTGCTCATTAAGTTGTATTGCTCCTGCCCAGGCTTTTGAAGACTTTATCACTTTAAGAAATTAATCTTGCATGCTCTTGGCTGGCTTCTGTATACATGAGCAAAGAAGAGCACACACAATTGCTGTCATTTGTGCCAAAATTAAATAACTTCCACAAAGCACCAGAGCTGAAAAGTTTAAGTTACGGGACACCTGACTCAGCCAGTAAGATTAATGGGAGCGTATCACATGAAATCACTGTTTAGTCAAAAATAGGAGGAGACGGTGAACTTCCAATGAGCTAGTGTGAGGAAATGACTCCACAATAACTGCCAAAAAGTTTGGGAGATTCTTGTATTGTCCATCAACTTGTTTTGAGTTTAGCTTCAATGCTTGTAGCTAATAGTACCATAAGTATCTGAGCTTGCACTGCATGAGCACATTGCTCCTTGTGTTTAGTAATGATATTCCCTACATCCTGAATAGTTGATTTGTGTATCCCCTTCCCCCAGCTGATCATCTTGCATTTTAAACGGTGCGACCATGTTGGTACAACTTGTTCTGGTAATACAACTGATACAATCCACTATTGTGAAGTATCCCATTAACATTCCTGCTTTTGTAATGTAGGCTTCTTTTAGCTACAGTATACTCTCTTTACCTTCCCAATCCAATTAGGGTTTTTTTCTTTGGAGGATTTGACTCTATTTGATGCGTTCAATTTCTTCCTTACCCATTTGTAACTCTGATTTTCAAACTTACGAGGTTGCCTTCCCTTCTTGGGCCCATTTCTGACAGTGGCATTTTGACTTGCAGAAATTGAACTGTTCTGTAAAGTTTGAAGGTCTCTCACTAGCACTGTGGAATACTTCATAAGATACTAGGATCTGCATATGTTGCATCTTCTTTGGTTGAAATAGGATTGACCTTCAATTCACTTTTGTTGAATACCCTATCTGAAAATGTACATGTAGTTCCATGCACTAGTACCTTCTGAAGAAATTCGCTAACTTCACTGTCAGTAAGTCTTAAGCCTCTTGTTTTATTGTTTGAGAAGCGTCAGCGGTTCTGTGAAGTTCTACAGAATAGGGGAGCAGTCTGTGCTTTAAGTTTGCTATTGGCTCTTCAGACCATTTTGCAATTAATTGACTGCAATTGGGATTCTACCATTCGTATTTTCTTAAGACAGGCTTCAATTAACATAGCTGCTTTTTATCAAGTGGAGAAAAATAGTGGCTATCCTCTGGTCAGCAGATGATTTTTAGGTTGCTCAAGCATATTTATGATTTATAAAGATTTCTGGGACTGACAGATAATTTCACTAGGCTTGCTTCTCAGGGTTTCCAGATTTTTTTCAGTTTTCAGATTTCATTTTTTCCAGTAGTACATACATTGTTTATGTAAGTTCCTGCTGGTCCTTGTCTTCAGTGTGTATGTACTTGTGGGTAATTCCTCAGCCTTTTTGAGCTTGTGATGCTTTGCTGTCTTTTGAGTGTTGTCATAATAAAGATTTTTCCAGTCATTTCCTTTGCAAGGTCTTAAAGTCTAGTAATGAAATTAATTTGTTTAACTAATTAAAAAAAGTCTTCCAAAAGACTTCCAAGAGAAGTCAAACATTAAAGATGGGATTTTCAGAATGCAGTGGGTTTAGATGTGTGGGAGAAGCAATGTATGCCTAAACCCAAGCTCTGTGTAATAACTCCAGAACATTGTGAAAGATATGCTTTGGATAGGTTTAGTTATAATTATCTTTATTTCAAAATTCCCCATTTCCTAGTTACTTATCTTGATTTAGAAAGCAGATCTGCTCCAGCCAAGCTTTATTGTATACTCCATCCTTAGTTATTAGTCACTCCACTTGCATCCCAATGCACGCTATGATTTAATTATCTTTATTAAGCATGGACTTTCTCCTCTGAAGCTCATGCCAGGTAGAACAGATTTTGTTATCTCTGTCTTTACTACTTCTCCCTGTCTTTTTACTTCTCATCAGTACTGCCTTTTAACGACATACTCACTTCCAAAATACTTGCAGAGCTTTTCAAATAGTGTTTTATTGTGCCATTATCACCCGTGGCACTGGATCTGGTTTGGACGCAGATGTTTTCCCTCTAACTGATATTATATAACTGACCTTGGAAAACTAAAACTACAGTTTTATTTTTTTCAGTACCTGAATCTGTCTTGCTCTTCCTTCCTCCACCTCCCCAGTGGATTTCTAGATATCTGAGATCGGTAATTTGCTGCGGAGGACTCTCATTACATGAGAAGACATTCCTTAAAGCATTTTGGGTCTTATTGTATAAACTGATGTTTTATTGTCTTACTGAGCTCCCTCAGGTTGTCGTTATCTAGAGGCTTTTTCTCTATGATGGAAATTCATAAACCCTCATTTATTTCTCCTTCATTTCTTTTCATGTGGAAACACTTAAAACCAAAAGAAAGTTGGGTTAAAAAAAAAAAAAGAAAAAAAAAATCCCATAGTGAATCCATATTTTGAGGTCCTACTGACCTATATTTTCCTGAACAGAATTGAATTGATTATGAGATGCTGTTAAATTAAATAAATTCTAGTTAAGATGTTTGTTCACAAGGCTGCTATAATTGGTACTCTTTCTTTTAAGAGATACAACGCATTTGGAGATTGAGCCTTTCACACTTCTTGGTGTCTGTGCTGGGCTGATTCCATATCCTCACCACAACCAGTCCCCAAGAAATACTTATCAGTGTGCCATGGGGAAACAAGCAATGGGTAAGACTTTTTTAATTCCGTTTTGGAGTGTTATGTAGTTTTTGAAGCTATGTAGCAAAAGTAACAAAACAGAGAAAATCTTTCTTTCCTAGTTCACGTAAAAGCTTTGCTAGGAGGAGGAAAAGAGCACTTCTTTAGCTTTGAGGAAGAAAGAATTTACCTCTGAAAGTTGGAAAAATTAAAAGGAAAAAAATACCAATCAGTTTTACTTAATGGAGACCATATCTGCAGGTCTTAAAAGAAAAATTGGAGAAACTGGAGCACTCTTGCTTTTTTGTTGGGTTTTTTTGGTAATCGTCATGACTTTCAAGTTTTCAGCGTAGCTGTGGGATTGGCAGAGTGGGTTTTTTTTCTCTTTATGCTGCGATGTACTGTGGGTTTCCAGACAAAAAGGGTTAAAAAGTGTTCTCACAAAGAGAGACAGAGCAGGGAGAGAAGAGAATTTCCCTGAATAGTTGAGTAGGTGCCCTGAAAATAAATAAATAGTTACATTGACATTAGAGAATAAGAGGAATCAAAATGTGAAAGAGAGTGCTTAGTTCCTTGAACACTTCCTGCAGCCGTAGTTTAGATTCCAGGCTTTTTCTGTTTTGGATGAAGAGGGCAAGTAACAGCCTCTCAGCAAAACGACTGAAACAAAATTAATTTCCTAATCACTTAATAATTCTTTTTACAAATGTGATAGCTGGTCATTAAAAACCAACCATTTTGTAAATTTGCTGTTGTGGGTAATTGGCATTAGGTAAGTTCTAATCCTTCCTTTAATACACAGCTAAACTAGCATTAAAGCATCCAAGTCATACGGCCCGTGATCAAGCCAGCGAGAGTCCCAAGAACCTGACCAGTAGTACATCAATTCAGACAGCTGTATTCAGACTTGTGCTGTACATGCCAGTTTTATGTCTTGTATTGATGGCTTGCTCGCAAGTTGAGAGGTACAGTAGAACAACTCTGTGTCATGATAAAACTACCACTTCTGTTAGGTTTACTAAACCATTTGTTTTGTGCTCTCTGTTCAAAACTGAAACACTGCACCTTTTGTGAGGCTTCTCCAGCAGAATTAATAGCAAAGTAACTGCCTTGTGCTGAACTGTCATGTTCAGCGCATCAAAATAGCAGAAAATAGCAACAGATGCATGTCCTCCCTTTAAATTAAAAAAAAAAAGGGGGGGGGGGGAGAGGAGCAATGCAATCTTTTTCCTTACAGTTCTCCCCCATCCCATTATCTTTCTCCCACCCCCGAGTCTCTATTTTATGACTATTAGTCTCAGAAGGTTTGGTTAGTTACCACACACAGTTAAGCAGGATCAGTGTGTACAGAAAGCCAATTCAGTATCTGTGGAGTTCTTTTGTAGTTTTCTGTGTGAAGGTTTTTTTCCCGTTTTGTTTTGAGTGTCATTTGCAATTCATTGTCTGTGTTTTCTGAGGTTGGTGTATTCAGCTGCTTTGACCCTAGGTCTTGCACATTTAGCTCCTTGGATACAATCCTCTGACGTTCCTGCTGACGCTAGGAACACAAAAGCCATTGAATATCTTGAGCAATAAAAAAAGCCTTTGTTTCAGTTTGTTATGACAAAACACCTGACTCAAAGAATAAGCAGCTAGATAAAAGTACGTTTTAAAAGTTGGCACATGACCTGAGCTATATTTTGCTCTGCCTGAAGTATCTGCAAACACCTGAAGCTTTTTGTAATAATGGCTTAAAAAAAAGCCACCGTAAGTGGCAATATGTAGGGGCAGAAAAGATTTTTCTCTATGCTTATTGATCAAATGAGACCTAGAGGATATTCCTGAAACATTACACGTACTTTTTTCTGTTTGTTTTTATGAAGAGATGTGATGAAGTGCTTGAAACGCCCACCTTTAAGTAGCCATCCACCTTTCTTGCTTTCTTTCCCCATCCTAAAATTTCAGAGCAGCTCCTGGTCCAACATTGCCATGTGGAAAGTCTCATGTCCAAGTCCACTGTGTCACTCCCTTGGCTGTCAAAACCTGGGAGCATAGAAGCAGCCCTGGGGCTCAGACTGGGAACGAGAGCCTTGTGCTACTCAACACTGGCCCCCTCTGACCACGTCACAGGGCTGTGCCAGCAGCTTTGGACAGTCTATGCTCTTTTCTAAGCTAGGGAAAGGTGAGAAAGCACAAGTAAATGGAGGGTGGACATCAGAGCTTGCAATGGGGTCTGTAATCCAATATCCCTGACAAGTGTTAGGTATTGAAATATTAATGTTTCTGCAGGATAACATTAAATGTCCTGAAAAATACCTCCCTTTCATGGGCAGAATGAGTCCTCTTGTTGGAGGACTTGGGCTGCGCTTAGTGAGCAAACTGGATTTCAGTGAAATGAAATTGAAATGAAATCCCTCTGTATTGGCATAGATAATTTACCATATGTTGCAGGTTGAACTGTAAGACTGAGGGGAAGTTATGATTAGGTGGCAAATACAACAGCAGCTGCAAGGACCTCAGTTGAACATTGACATTTCAGTGCAAAGTTAACAGTTGTAGCTTAAAATCTGAGAAGTATTTAAGATTAAAATACAAAAGTCTGTACTGTTTGCATTCCATGTGTTGCTAAAATAATGTTTAAGAGGATCAAAGGCTCCTACAATTAGAGAAATAATTTTAAATGGAGCTTTTCAATTCCATTAAGACACAGAAAATCAGTCAGTTTTACACACTGTTCCTCTGTGACTGTGAAATGTTGTATAAAAGCCTAATGTAAGAAATGAAAACATACACGTTTTCCTGCCAGTAATCCACCATATTGCGCATGCACATGCGCATCTGTGAAAGCGGCAGCGTGGGTACACAAAGCAAGCTGTACACTCTCACAGCCCAACTGTGCACTGCAGTTTCAACCCAAATGTCATAATGCAAGTCTTGAGTAAGGAAAGGAGAGTTTGGGTGTTAATTATTACTTTAACCTGTGAAAGAGCAGAAGGTATTTGAGGGGAGGGTGGTAGGTGGGTGAGAGCTTTGTTGCAGAGGTTTATGTTGAAGCAACTTCTTCGATATTACCAAAAAAACCCTCTTACTGTAACATGTACATTCTGCTTTGCTTCTGTGAAATAGCAAAGCCCTTTAATACTGCTTTGCCTTGTGCTATAACCAGTTGAACGTGTTAAAATTGAGTTGAGAAGACAAATGTGCTTCAAGGAACCAAGAGCTGGGGGTTGTTGGTTTTTGACAGTTGTGAAAGGCTTGTTGGTGGCTGAGAGCTTAAAGTGCTCCCAAATTTTGTATGGCTAGCCTATTGGCAGAGAATCGAACAAACATCAAAGCAAAACCGACTGTTGCTGGTCATCACAGCTGGACGTGGGTGCTTTGTGGCCAGGGCTCCGTTCTGCCGCTGCTCTTTGAGGAGCAGCGTTTGTGCTCTGCGACACGGTCTCTTTTTGCCAGCTCTTCTCTCCCTGGTAGCAGGCACAGAAGTGCTGAGACAGAAACGAGCCAGACTACTTCCCCCGGCTCACCCATAATCTTTTTAATTGACTTCTTAATCTTTCTACGGTGAAAAGAATATTTCAAATGCTGAACATCCAGATCACTTAATACATGTGCTGTGAAAATCTCTCTGAGCTGAGTTGGAGCCTCCTCCACGAGGTTCAGTGCAGTGTTTAAAAACTGTACTCCTTTCTCTGTTGGTTTGTACTCATATAAATGGACAGAATAGTAGAAAATCCATGGTGAAATCAGGGGAAATACAGAAGTACAGCAATTCTTTTCTTGGCATGTGCAATAATCGCCCTTTTGGCTCAGTAGATTGATTTCTGTATCCTTGTTAATTTTGATTGTACAGTTTAATGTTGCTCTAAGTAATACACTGGAGAATTGGATAAATGCTTATTTTAGCTGGCTGTTTGTTCTGGTGAGCTCTCAAAACTTTCTGCATCAGAATAACAATATCCCACTTATGCTAAATATCAGTAGATAGCATTTTTATAGTGATTACTTCACACTGAAGAATGATCAAATGATACTTTAAAAGAAAAAAAAAAAACTTGTCAGGAAATGGAGGAAATGGAAAAAACGAAAGAATGCACATGTGCATTCACAATATACCAAGCGCTGAGAAAAGCAAGAAAATGATCTTTGTTGTATCCAGGTCAACTTTGTGTGTTTTGCTTTAAACAGGGCTAATTACCAATGAAAAAAATTGGTTCTTGCTGTTGGGATAATTATAAATGTGGGTCATTGTGAGCAGGGTTTGTTATGGTGAACTTTAATTATACTTTACTTTTGCTTGGCTGTTTGGCTGAAGCAAATAAGGGCTCTGTTCTTTCAGAGAGAAAACAGAAATAAAGCTAGTGACTTCCTTCATTTCAACGCCCACACAGAGGTCTCGTCCCAACACACTAGTCCTCAGAAGAAGAGAGCTGCTTCTTAATTTTAAATAAGCAGATTGTGGTTTAAAGCTGTGGTTTGTTAGACCAGTCTAGAGAAGGCATTATTTGTATAACCATTAAATCGTAACAATTAGGACAAATATTGCTTTTTGGCTAATTTATTTCACTAGTGCTCTTGAATCATTCTCTAACCAGTTTCTTTCCTGCTAGGATATCCATCATTGATATATATGTATATGTTTTCCATTTGATATGATACAGCATTCAACTCCTGAAGAATTGCCTGAATACAGTTTATTATTAAGGCTCAAAAGCTCAGTAATGTCAGTCGCTCATGGCTCCTGGTCTGATACAAACAGTACCAGTTCTGTTAGGCTTATCTGCACCTCTGATAAAAATGCCAACTTTGAAATACATGAAGCATCTGAGAGAGAAATAAGTTGCATTACCAGAAATATGTAAAAGTGTCATCTGTAATCCTTGATATATAGGGGACTTCCACAGATGGTTACTGGAGTATAAAGGACAAGTTTAGCTATGATCAGCTGCTCCAGACTTCATCCCATCTTAGCATCCCTAACCAGTGAACCATAGCAGGTACAGCATATAAACATCTCAGAGGAGAAAAAAATTGCAAGCATTTCAAAACTGAAAGTTGGCGTGGCTTACTCAGGAGAAGATTTCTCTCAACAACAGGAAAATATACTTATCCATGAAACTTTTAAGATGAGCTCTACAGCAGACAAGCTATCCTGAAAGCACACAGATTATTTATTCTAGGTGCAGAGGGAAAAAATGGTCTAAACCTCAAAGTTTTTAATTTGGAAGTAGATTTTCCTAGCTGTATAGTGAGAAAAACCATTTTTTAATCAAAGTACAATGAAAACAATGTCTAATACTTAGGCTAAGAGAATATCAGAAGTAATAGGGCCTTCAGATGGTGGGCCTTGTGGGGGGTGACTGGGAAGGTTTTCAGTGTTGATGAATCCAGGCCCTACCAGCTTGCTTCTTACTGGAGACAGAAAGTACTGCTCAGGGATGATTAATTTCCTTCCCCAAGAAAAAGACAGAAAAGCAACTGCTCAAAAGCAAGAGACAAGTAAAGCCTGTCAACTCTACCAAATCTTCCTCGCTGTTTGAAAATGCTGTGCCCGTGGCTTCAAATCCACTTTCTAGAACCAAGGAAAGTCCAGGCATGCAAGAGCTGGTTATAACAGTTTATTTTCAGACAGTATCTGTTGAGCTATCTCCCCATTCTCATCCTTGGGAAGGGTAGACCTGTGGTGGTTTAGGAGGGAGCTTAGTACTAAGGACAGGATAGGTCTTTGGAAATGCCCATGTTGCTGCCTGGTTTTAGATGTTTGATTTTCTAGACATTTTATTTAAATGCAGGCATTTGGAAATTGCAAGTAGATGCATATAAAACATGAAGCTGGCCTCCCCTAAGAGCAGATTTGTGTTCAGCTGTACTATATTCTGGCTGTGTGAAGTATTCATTATACACTGGCTGCTTTGACCTTTCCTTGAAAGCAGCCAGCCTCTGAAATTGCAGGAGAAAATGGAAAGGTTTTGAAAGACTTACCTCCTAAGCACAAGTACTGCAGAATATTTAGCACTTAAAACTTTAAAACTTTAAGTTTTCAGACTGTAATTTCTTAATTGCTTAGAGACATAGCATAGTCCTGGTACAGCAAACTCTAATAACATACGATTGCCTTAACTTTTGTTCTGCTACACAACGGTTTATGTTTCCCTGCTGGGTGTTAATTATTTTTTCCTCAGATTTCAGAAGACACTTTGGCAGTCTGATGGGACAGGGCCAAAAATTTCCGTCTCAAGCTGGGAGGTCTATACAAAGGATTGAATTCTGAACCATAAATTTAAAATTAATTTCATGTAAAAAGACAAATATATTGTGAGTGAACTTCTACTGTAGTCTTTCTAGCAATGACGCCTCTAATTTCAGAAAGTAAATCAGTCTTGGCTGCTGCTAACTCTATGCTTTGTTCATGCTTTGTGACATTCTAACACAGGCTGCTGTTGAACTAATTATTGCCCAGAAAAGGAAGGAAATATGATGTGGAAGATGCAGAGCTTGATCCACAGTTCCTCTTGAACTCGATGGGAGTCTTTCTATTGATTCTCATGAAATTTTGGATCAGGTCTATGGAACACAAGTTCAGCTCTCAAAAAAATACCTATGGCTATTAGAACAATAAAAGCAAACTTCATACTTGCAGTTTTATTCAGTGTCATGATTAAAAAAGAAATCTTATTTGCATTCAGTCATATAGGACCTGACTTTGATTTCTTTTGTTGTTGTTCTTTTTGTCTTGATGCGTAGGTTTTCCCTGTTTAAGAAAAAATAAACAATTCTTTCTGGAAGCTTAAATTAAGAAGCCACTTACATCTTTATTTAAATATAATAATGTAAAGTTGTTTTGGTTCCGTCTCTTTTATGATTTTTTTCCCTTCTTTTCTTGAAGAATTTCTATTATTAGATTAAATTCCTCAGATTGTGGTTTTAGTTAATGTGCATTTTGGTAATTTTTTAGCCAAAACATTTCTAGGAAACTCACTAATGTTCACACACTTTTGTGTTTCTTTTACATACAGGTACTATTGGATACAATCAAAGAAACAGGATAGATACTCTTATGTATCTTCTAGCCTATCCGCAAAAGCCAATGGTAAAAACAAAAACAATTGAACTGATAGATTTTGAGAAACTACCTGCTGGACAGAATGCCACAGTCGCTGTGATGAGCTACAGTGGTTACGATATCGAAGATGCTCTTGTCTTAAACAAGGCCTCTTTGGACAGAGGTAAGAACCATCAATTCCTTCCCACTTCTCTAGTGTGTGTTCCGATACATGTTTTAATAAACTTGTTGTCTCATGGTGTTATCCTATGATAACTCTTTTTGCAGTTATGAACAGTACATCTCCAGTTAAGAAACTGAGTTCCAAAACTGCTTTGAATGCTTTTGTTTTTCTGCAATAATGTAATTCCATGGTTGCAATAGTGCGGTGAAGTTGCCAACATGTGAATAAACTTCTGAGTATGGATATTATAAGAGAAAATGGCTAACTTTTGACCTCAAATAAAAAAGTGTAAATGGTCCCTTTTTGAAAATATTTAGTTTACAAAAAATGTAAGGTATTAGATAATCTGTTCTGTTGGACTTGCTTTTTAGATGGTTACCTGAACCTTTGTTCATTACTAACAGAGGGGTCTCATTATTTTCACCAGTAACAAAAGCAATAGATGAAATTAGACTTCTGAATGTATTTGGAAAAGGAATGGAACGCATGGCAGTTTGTGTCATTGTGAACTTGGTGCTCTGAGGGAGCAATAGCAATATTGCCTACTTTCTGAGAGAAAATAATAGTATTGTCTAAAGCAAAATTATTCCGAGATAAACTAATGACCCACTTCCTTTAAAAAAAAAAAAAAAATCTATGCAGTGCGGTGTATTTTAAGTAAAAGTACGTAAGCACCAAATAGAAGCTAACTAAGTGAAACTTATGTTTGTGCCAGTCTAGCCTGTCTTGCTCTCTCCACAATTCTTCAGCACTTTATGTTAATGCTGCTGGGGATTGGAGGAGAGTTGCCTGAAAACTTGGTCTCTCTTCTCTCTCTTTTCTAAATAAATTCCCTTGAGAGAAGACATAGTGCAGTGTGATCAAATTGGTTTTAGTTTCGGGTGGCCAAAATCAGATTCTTCCATCACTTTATTCCCCCCACACTCCCTTCCTCCTAGTTGCTAGGCAGCAATAATAGTATTCCTAGACATGTATCTTTGGCATTAATGTCTGCCGCATTTAATTTATGCCTCCTTTTCTAAAACAACAACAGGCATGATTTAAAACTGAATGTTTTCTTTTCTGGTAGACTGGTAACATTTACAGGGAGAGCTGTGGTGCTTGTCAGGAGTTACTTGACATAATCTAAAGATATAGATGTACTGTATGTGGCCACAACCATCTTTCAAATGAACTAAAATAACATAGGATTATTAGAAAGCCTTGCACTTGCCTATCTGTAATTCTAAATGTGATGAAAGCATTTAGTATTGTGGCTAGTTGCTGTACTTGGAGAGAAATTCCAGAGATGCTACTTTTCTTATCTAAAACCCAAAACAAACCTATTTTATAACAATATATGTAATTCAGAATTCTTTCAGCTGGGGAAAAAAGTGAATAATGAGATGATTATATGAAACACTCAATCGGTACTTTCCTGGTAGGCTAGCTTGTGTCAGCCACAAACATGAGTAAAAGTTCAGGTTTCTTAGAACTCCCAAAAGGAAGAGGTGCTGTTCTCATCCTATTACAGTCTCTTCTCCTATGTTATGTCTCCCTGTGGACCACCAAAGGTAAGAGAAATGATGTGTGCGTGTGTGTGCAGAGGTATAGAAGCGGATTAGCACAACTTCAGAATTGGACCGTAGTCCAGTGTCTAAAAAAAGCAGTATGCATGATCTGATTTTTAAATTGTGAGCTACTAGGTATCCACGTACAATGTTATGCATATTCAAGACAATGAGTAATCTAACTAATAAAGAAGTATTTTATATTCTGTAGCTCAGCAGGTGGATCAGCATTCTTGTTTTATTCTGATAATGTATTATAAAGAATCTTTGAACTCCTAGGCAGATGAGTTTGTGTTAACATTTTAGGTTTTGGAAGGTGTCTTGTATATAAGAATGCCAAGTGTACGCTGAAGCGTTACACAAACCAGACATTTGATAAAGTTATGGGTCCGATGTTGGATGCAGCTACCCGTAAACCAATCTGGCGCCATGAAATTTTAGATGCTGATGGTATCTGCTCTCCAGGTATGTCAAACTACATGTTCAGTCATGGCATGTTCATAATCTGAGGTAGAAATTAATGTTCTGTTAATATTTCATGTGCACCTTGTTTTATAGTTAGTATAATTATTTTTTTTGTCTTGAAGGTGACAGTATTGTAATGGAAAATTAAAAAATGTTAGTTTCTGAAAGCAGCGTGGTATCAGTCATTGGGGGTTTTCTTGTGCATGAGAATAGGGAGCTTTACATTTAAGTAGAAGAGTGAGTCTTTAACAGTGTGAATCTATTGAAGTATTAGAACTTGTATTCTTCTTATCCCCAAACTGGCAAACTTTTAATACTGTAGTTTTTTACTGTTTGTCTCTCATATGTTCTGTCATTGTTGTTTTTTAAGGATAGATTCCTTATTATTTTGATTTCATACGTCAAAACCTCCTAGCATGCTGTCAGTTAATGCAGTTGTTTGAGGAAGTAAAACCTTGTGTTTTTAACACTTTAGAAATATGTTTGGAGAGAGATAAGAAAATAAGTACAACTACATTTAGTTATGAGGATAGGTGTATAACTTTCCAATGGAAATAAATTTGAGAAAGAATCCTCCCATACTGTTATCCTTCAGTTAGGAAATGGCTTAATAGATCCGCTGAGATCTAATAAGAAAGATGCTGTAAAAGGCACTAAACTTAACTCCATTATAGCAACACAACTGGGTCACTTTTGCTCTTTAACACATCACAATGGAGCTTTCAAAGTTAATTGAAAAAAAAGGCAAGAATCTTCTGAAGTATTAGGATAGATAGCACTGGGGCAGACTCCAGACTGAAGCTGTTCTCAGCATGTAGGTAAAAACCTCTTTGAAATAGTTCATGTGGACAGAAAAGAGACATAGACTGAAGTTCAGTGTAATTTTGTGGAGGACGTGGGAGGCAGGTACTTGATGTGTGTTAGTATCATTGGACATGCTACTGATCTGGTTTTCTGTGTGAAGAGCAGGATAAGGGAATGGAGGGGAAAATAGCTGATGTATGAGACCAGAAGCAATAGGAAAAAGTAATTGCAAGGAGAGGCTGAAAGTAGTCTTGCACAACTTATTGTGGAAATGATGTGATGTCCCAAATTTAAGTATGAATTTCTAAAATTTGTGAGTTACAGTGTTGCTTGTTAATTTTCTCCATACTTACAGCAGATGACTTCAGATGCTTTTGTGTATTCTTTAGACCCAGGGTATGTTGAATAGCTATTCTCATAGTGCACCCAGCATGCAAGCTGTTCTGTTTTGGTTTACCAAAAAAAGCTAGTTTAATGATTCCGTTACCATGCAATATTTAATAAAATAACATGGCATACTTCCTGGACATGTTCCTACCAGTTTGTCTTCCAGCTTACCTTTTTTTAAAGCTTAAAATGTATTTCTAACATAGGTAGCCAGATATGTTTTCATGGTACTTTTTTTTCTTGTTCTTTGTAGGTGAAAAAGTAGAAAACAAGCAAGTCCTTGTGAACAAATCTATGCCAACTGTGACCCAGACACCTCTGGAAGGAAGTAGTGTGCCTCAGCAGCCACAGTACAAAGATGTGCCAGTAACGTATGTTGCATCATAATGTTATAGTTGGGGAAGGTACATGGAGAAAAGGTATCTGAGAAAATAATCAGTTCTAGAAAAGTGAAAGGAATAAACTTCCCTCTGCAAATTAGACCTAGTTCTCTAGGTCTTGATTTTTCACAGGATTTTTCAGAGCCTAGGTTATTTTCAGAAGTGCCTAGCCACTTAATCACTAGTAAGTTAGATTCTGACACCTGAAAGGCTGGAATTGCAAAGAGAGGGAAGAACCCTCCTGAAGATGTATGTATGGAGAGGAATCACTGAGTAGGTTCCCGGGAGAAACCGAGGAGAGAGCTAAGATAGTGGTAGAGGGGAGAGGAGTCACTCATGGATGAAGTGATGGAGAAACAGGAGAAAAGCAGTATGAGTGGGAGGGCAGAGAACACGTGTGTGCTTAGTGAGGGGGCACATCTCCTCCATACCAGCTCCCACAGAAAATGGCCAATACTGACCGGTGCTCAGCCTTCACTTTGCCAGGCAGGAGGCCAGGATATGGAGGCCTTCCTATCTCAGAGGCTGACAGTCAGCTCATTCTGGCCACTCCAATTAGACGTCCTTTACCAAGGCACCAATGAATGGGAAAGGACAGTCAGGAAGAGTTTTTCCCATCCTGTCCTGAAAGAACAGGAGAGGGCTGCCGAGGTGTGAGATGAAAATTTTGCATTAAATGCATAAATAAATAAATAAATAAATAATGAAGTGTTTTTCACTGTTTTGTCAGGAATAGCCTTGACAGTTTGGTAAATTAGCAGAGAGCAAGGCAAGCAATTGGTGCCCACATCAGAAAGGCAGAATTAGCTTTGCTGCACTTCTGTGTGTTCCATAACCAATAGAAAGCTCTAGGTTTACTCCTACAAGGTATTAATAAAGAAGTGAGGCAACAGTGTAATTATTAAGAGGAAAGAAGTAATCCTGCCAGGTAAAGACATGGATCCAGAGCTCTGAGTTTAGGTGTCATAGTTTGACCATCTCAGCTACCTGAACAACAAGACAAAATAATCTCCTAAATACGGTATTAAAATCTGCTCTACCCTCATTCTGCAATATATAGAAAAAAGCTGATACCAGAATAATTTCCTTCCTCCTCTGTCATGCCTACCTTTTTTTATTTTTCTTTTTTTTTCCTCTCCTTCCAAAATCTCTGCATCTCAGACTCTAGAGTTCATCTCTCTCTGTACCTCATACTATGTTCTGCCCTTTGTTCATTTCCACACCTGCACCTGATGCATAGTTTCAGTCAGGATATTATACCTTAATTTTTTTCTTCAATACTCATGATGTATTCCTTAGACTCCCTTCTTCAACTATAACTCTCTATTTGGCTTTTGTTTGTTTAACTGAAGATCCAGAAATTTGCAATATACTAGAAGCTTTTTTCTGTCAAGAAGAGCCCACGTGACAAAAAAAATATACCTTGTTCTTTACAAGTTCAGCTTAATTGTCCCTCTGTTTCTATTGTATCTCTTAAGCCTTTTCTTTTCCAGAAACATACTGTACTCTGGAACTTTATTTATATATAATCTTTGCTCCATTGGCCTCCCATATGTAAGTTCCATGAAGACTACAGTTTGGCCAGAAGCTTACCAATACACAGATACTTGTTTGTAACTTGTGTTTGGTTCATAGACTTAAAACTCATGTTTTGTCTTCTTGTACTAGCTACAAAGGTGCGACTGATTCTTATATTGAAAAAGTAATGATTTCATCAAATGCAGAGGATGCTTTCTTGATCAAAATGTTGTTGAGGCAAACTAGACGTCCAGAAATTGGAGATAAATTTAGCAGTCGTCATGGGCAGAAAGGTAAGCTACATATGTAATAAAAATAAATGCATGCTGGGTATGCCTACTATACATACATAATATCATCATGCATGTTTCCATTGATTGGTTCAGATCTTTTATGAATGCAGTGGTAGAAGACCATATCCCTTTTTTTGGTTAAGTTCACCTAATTTAGCAATGATGTTTCTGGAACTGAGGAGAGGAATTGGCAAACACAACTCTCTGTTGACTTATGAATCTGAAAAATACAGTAGTTGCCCATTTTAAACAATAACAGGGTTTTGAGGTTTGGCTGGTTTTTTTTTTTCCCCCAAGTGTGAATTTGGTTTTAGGTGATAGGTTTGTCAATGGGTTATCAAGAGAGAGACTGGAGGAAAGAGTGAAAGGGCCTGTTCTGAATGAACAGAAAAGACCAGAGATGGAATGGGATGTCTGCAAGTCATCTGTGCAGATGTATTGCTCTAAAGGCAAGATGGCAGATCGATAGCTCAGAGCCATGGTGTAAAAGGGAAGCAAATCAGGAATGCAACTAGGAGTGCACCAGCAGAGACCGGAAAGAAGGGGAAAATGTTTTTAAAAATACACCTGGGACATCATCTGGGGCACTTCTGGGTCTTCAAACCGAGAATTGAAAATGGGTACCTACTAGGAAGCTGCTTGGTGGCATGTAGCTCTCTAGTGTTAATGTTAAGATGAAAATCAGGAGCCTGTTTCCATATCTGTTGAAAAAAGCAGTGGACGCCCTTTGACCTTAATGGCAAAAAAAGGTGACTCAGACCATCCTCTCTGAATCTCAAAGGGCTGGGAGGTGTGGGAGGGGTGTTAAGAAAGAAGTGACTGAAAACAGTCTGACCATAACTGACTTAAAAGCATGTTTTGATTCCATTGGTCTCAATGTGGGACAGGTTTTGACATGTTTTCATCTATCTGTACACTTGGAAAATCTAGATTTTTAGTACTTTCAGCATGACCTTCTGCTTTACTGTATGTGCTGTGCTAAACCTATTACCTGAATGTTGTATTCTTGTTACATTTTTAGGTCTTATTTTGGTTTGAGAACATTGCTCGGTCTCTTGTCAGATGTGGTGAGGAGGCAAAGAGGTTGATATTACCAAATCCTTTCCATTGCAGCACATACACTCCTTTCCTGTTACTGGGCAAATGTGATACTGTCTTAATAACTGCTGCAACAAAAAAATTCTTATTTCCTTCCTTTGATTTCTGAGGAACTGGAACCAGAGCATCGAGTGTAAAGTACACCAGCCTCTTACATCTGTTAACACAAGTATCTGCTAGGTCTGTGTGGAGGGCAGAAGAAGAGAACTGAGGAAATAACGGAGAATGCTGTTTAGATTTGAAACACTAATACTTAAAACTAGTTGTAGTCCATGAACTTTGTGGTAATACATCAAATTACGATACTAGCTAAGGGATGTCTTGCAAACAAACTGGCCTTTCGTGAGCAGTGTTCTCTTTGTCAGAAGACACATGGACGAGAGAGTGCTTTTTGTTAGGAGGAGCTCCCTGAAAGTGTCCCTTTCAGCACTTTTTGACATGGTCCCACTCTACTCCCAGCATCATATTGGGTTTGACCTTGTTGTGCTGATTCACGTCCTGTATTCTTGGAGCAGAACCAGAGAACTCTGTGGGCAGATATGCCCTGGAGTCAGTCAGCAGAGAACTGTTACGTGCACAACATCTATATGTAGATCTGAGCCAGTGAAAAGAGATGAAACTGCAACAAATGTCACCAGTACACAGGCATTATCCAGCTCTAGAGCTCTCTTAAATGAAGCTTAAACAGAATCATCTCCAGGATATTCAGTGCCTGTGTGATTGGAAGAGGTATGAAGAGCGGTTGCTTACAGATGGACCCCAGGCACAAGTGAGAAGTAATTTTTATAATGCTCCGTGCCACTGTTTACTTCTTTACTCACATGTGTAGCCTGAAGTCAAACTTGAGGTCCTTTATGACCTTCTGGGGCTATGGAAGTACATAAGCATCAGTGGCAATGAGGTGGCCGGGTGTAACTGAAGTGAAAGACTGCATCCCTGTCGTGAGATGCAGAGCTAACCACAGTAATCCTCATTTCTGTAGTCTCCAGGTTTGGTGATCAGAACATCTACCTAGAGCAAACCTATCAATCAAGAGAGGTGAAATGGGTACAGAAGGCAGTAGTTGATTATAATGTCAGCTGTTACCAGATGTTGCCTCAAGTTTGTGTGTGTTTTCTATGGAGTACAGTCAATGCAGGCTTTCTTAGTACATCCAGCTCTCTCCAAGATCACCCTTACTTCCACAGTGTCTTTCCATAGACCCATAAAACTGGTCCTTGAAACTGTGTATTCTGAAGAAATCATTCCATTGTTGCTGTTGTCATTAAGAAATAGAAACTCTTCTGATAAGCATTGAAATATTTTTCCTGGTTGTATTTTCAAGATGGCTTTTGATCTAAAAATAGGAAGCGATTCTCACTGAGTCCCCAAGTGATTTGGAAACCAGTATCTGTTAAAGGCTTCAAAAAAGTAAAGAAGCATTCTTGACTTTCCCTTTAAGGTCCAGTCTAGTTCTTGCGCTACAGCCATATAGGATAGTTTCAGTAAGTGAGGGGGAAGATCATTAGCTTCAGAGGCAAACAGAAAGAGTTGAGCAGTTGGAATGGTTCAGCTGCCCCATTCCTTCCTTCTCTCCAGGAAGATTCTCCTTGAGGAAGATTTTGTGTAGAGTCTCTTTCAAATAATTTTTTAATCTCATACACAATGAAGATGTGCAGTACTTTTAAGCCTATGACCGCTTTTAAAGCAAAGCTCATTTCTGCATATCTTTTGAGCTTCATCTAGTTAGTCCTTTCTCCTTATAAGTGGCATGCGACATTTTAGCTGCAAGTTATTATATAACAATATGATCAGTGCTGTGCAGGACAAATTTTCTTACTAGAATTGAAAAAAAAAAAAGCCTACAAATTATATTAAAGAAGCTGCGTGGTTAATCATGATAAATATTTATGCGCATTTGCATGAAAAATTTAAGCAGGTAGTATTTTTCTGCTAGTTTGGGCCATTGATGTGCACCTACTGAAATAGTTAGTTGAACAGGATTTTCATACCTCTCCAAAAATCAAGAAAAAGGATGTTCCACAAATCTAGAACCATCAGAGGAGAAACGGTGGAAGTGGAAGAATGACAGAAGGAAACAGAATTGTGTCAGGCAGGCTGCAATATGGCTTTAGGGAGCAGAGGGCCTTCCATAGCACTAAATGCACATAAGGCATCTCACAGTCTAGAGCAAGCTCATTTTAGAGGTCTTGAAGGACAGACATTTCATGAGTACTTTTGCTACTCATCAAGTCCTGATATTTGTGGTCAAATGCAGAAACAACTAACATGCACTGTATTGGAATCTGGTGGTATTTTCTTTAATATCCCAAAAGCCATAGAAAGTTAGTAATATTTTTTTCCAAAGTGAAATACCTGTGGAAATCCCATGGTAATGAAAAACAACATCCTAAATGCTGTAGGGAACTTTGAGGGTGCCCATAATTATGCCTGGCATTGCATCAGGTTAGAATGTCTGATCCCCCATGTATCTGTGCTTTGGACCTATAATAATAATAAGCCAAAACTATCAATTATTCAGAATAGCAAATGTCCCTTTCAGCTTGGTTTTGGAGATATGAGTGGGAACATTGCAACAGTTGTGTTACAGAGTTTGCAGGTATGTGATTGTTAGCTGTCCAGTACATCTGTAGTAATCTCTTGTGATTGGGGGAGTGATCATATTCCAAATTATTACATTCTGCTAGGATACATAGCCTTCCTGGTAGTAAACCTCTCAGTTCACTGGCTTGTAGTACATTATGGGAAAAGATGTTACAATAAATGGGAGAAAGGAGAAATGTGCTTAGTGGAGAAGATGTACCAAGAAAAAAAAATACTGACAAGAACAGTAGAGTTCACTGTTTTGCAACTTCAGTATATAGCGAAGAACCAGATACTGACATTAATGTTAGATTACAGACAGTGACAGAACTGGAGAAAAGACATGAAAAGGAAAGGGAAAATCTCCTTTGCTAGCTGTTTAAAAATGCAGCTAGTATCATCCTTCTCTGACATCAAATCGGGAAAGGATCAGTCATAACAGAGGAATATAGACAATTGTGAAACAGAAATCATAATACTAACAGTTTAACATTTTCCATTGAGAGAATTTTTAATTAGCCCTGAATTTGTTCTCTCATCTTTGTCTGAATGCAGGCGATTACCACTTCAAGTCTAATTTGTGAATGTTAGCTTTAAGCCCATCATAGGGCCATTTAAACCTATGATGAGCTTAAACTAACAAGTAGCTTGATTCAGTGAGAAGGAGAGAAAGCATATTTCTCTCTGTATTGTCAATCTTTTCTGTGAAATATTTTTATTTTCTAGAAGGAATGCATGAAGATGAGATTTGATTTCACAGAATTGTAGTAGTAGTTTTAAAGTAATTAAATACGTGCAAAATAAGAGATTGGACAAACCACATTTCTGAAGTTTTTTTCATGGGCTTTTTCCTGTATTCCAAATTGATTTGTATTTCAAAGCTATACTTCGTCACTGGGGCAGAAGGAAGCGGAGTAAGAGAATTGGAAAGTGTCTGGGATACGACAGATTAAATCTCACAAACCAGCTTTAGCCTTTTGTTACAGAAGAGCCTTTCGTTAAATATGTAGGTAGATTTTGTAGGCCTCTGTAATAATATAGATCTATTGCCACTGCCCCTGTATTTGCTACCTTCTTTGTGTCCTCTCACATGTCAACACGGTATTGGCAAGGGTCACCACTTCTGGCCTGTCCACCACACCCTCTTTTCATGCAAGTCCGTGTTTTAAGTACACTTCTTCCAAACTGCCTGTAACAGCTAGCCTTTCCTTCAAGACCTGTCAACAAAGAAGTATATGGGGAGAAGGAAAAAAAAAAAATTAGGCCATCATGTTGTGTTCTGAAATGCAAATATTTTGCTCTATTTCAATATTCATCTTCAAACTGGACGTTGCAGTAAGATCTTTGGGACTGGGACTGTCCCTTTAGTCTATAAAGCCCGTAAGCTTCTACTGTTTACAAATAAACATCTGCCTACTAGGGAGGATTTATCCTGAGCTGCAGGACTTTGTTTTAACTATATTGCATCGTATATTTTCCAGAAGGATAAAGAAACTTTTTTGGTTAATTATTTTGTTTTTTTAATCTTGCATTCTTCAAGCAACGTCACTTTTCAAAGCACAGAAGGCTAAAGGATTGTTAAGCTAAAGAAGCTTCATCTGAGTTCCATACAAACTAAATTATTATATTTCCAGATTTCCTCTTGCTTTGCTACAAGTCACAATGAGGAAAAAGTTGGGCTCCTTTGATGTGAAAAAAAGCAATATATCACTTCTCTGAAAGAACATTTCTCAGTCTCTCATGTGAAAAAGGATTAACACCTCCAACAAAGGTCCTGTAGATCACAGAACTAAGCAGCAATGCTGAACAGTATTCCTGAGGAGTGGAAAAACTGTATTTAAGCAAGAGATTGTTTGAACTGGCAAACAGAAGCTTTTTAATAGCTGAAGATCTAAGATAAAGGATTAAACCTTTCTGAAGTATCTGCACTTAAACAACTCTAAAGACAAGGAAGCGAGTTTAAATTCATGAAAGATGGTCTTTGTTTTCCTAAATGAACCATGTTCTTTAGTGTCAAAACAAAATCCATTCACAGCATTGTCAACTACATAAACTTCATGACAATACCGCTTATCTACCAAAGTCTGACCTTGCTTACTTTTTAAAATTTTTACTAGTTTGAGCATCTGTCTTCTGCTTGCCTAACCTCATAGTTGAGAACAACTTATCTGTCTCTTTTTAATGGGCACTTGTACAGTACGTAAAAGCAGAACATGTAAAGTAAGATGTTAGTCTTAAATGGCTACTTGTGTCATTTTCCCCCATGTTACAAGTCAGACTTAGTACTTTATCTCTAATAAAACATCAGTAGGTTTATAGGAATTAAATGGTTGAAGTGGCATTAAAAAGAATTTGCTGTTATCGACTGCAGGAATGTGGGATGATTAGTAGTTATTAGGTGTCAGGAAAGGTAGGAACTTCTTACCTTATTTTTATCTTCAGAAGTTGAATATGAGAAAATGAGACGTCAGAATGCCATTAAGACTACTTATACTGTTTTTTCTATTTATTTTTAACAAAACTGCTACTTAGCTTGCTATCTTAAGAAGAAAATTACAGCATTTTTTATCTCAAGCAGCAAACAGGTAACCTTCTGACCTTTTCAGTAAATCCTCAACTGAACCTCTGAAATTAGGGTGATTTAGCATTTTATGGCACAGAATAAAAATCTCTAATTCTGTTTCCAAATAGTGTATCCTGAACACACATTTTATTAAGCTCTTGACTCATTCAGGCATGTGTATTTTGTAAAGTTCCTATGGTTATTGTTTTACAATAGCTGCTTCCAGAAGCATTGTAAGGGTTTCAATTAATCAGCTCTTTGTGTGCTTCAGACTATGCAAATTTATCACATCAGACCATTCAGCAGCTCATGGGAAAGCAGTGTACAAACTGTATTGTCTTCTAGCACCTCCTCTCATTTAGAGTGATGTTTTTAATAAGAAAACTAATCAAGTTTACTTATGCATTATTTATCTGTTAATTTTAATTCTGTTCTTTACCTCTTATGTCAAATGGGATGTAGCAAGTGATATGATAGATCAGTGAATGATTCAATATTGAACAAAGCTCATGTGATGCAGCACTTTTTTTTCTTCTGAACTTGTTTTATGCTTAGTTAGACAGCACAGTATGTAATTAGAGAGTTTTGAAGCAGATGTACATTTTTGTTTAACCTTACTAATTTTTGCAAATCTCTTTGTCACTTGTCCACAATACACGGCGCTGTGTTACAGCTACAACTCCTCTTAATTATGTGACGTAGTCTTACTTCTCAGGACTATTTCCAAATTCTGTCAAATCTGGTAAATCTAAAATAGACGCCTTTCAAGTTAGTTTTAGCTCTTTTACCACCATATCATTAGAGTAAGTAAACAAGCACATTTAGTAATGCGCTTCTTTTTATCTTGCTGATAGAAACTGGTATTACTGCTGCTTCTATTCACTTAGTCTCCTTTGCTCTCTAATGTCCCTCCTGCTGGTAGTAATTAGTTTTCTATATTAGGTTGTTTTGACTTATTTGATGATTTTTTTTCATTTGGCATGTGTGTGTATAGAAGGCATCTTATCGTAGCTGGTGAAAAACTTTCCCATACTGTTGTGTTTCGTCCCTGCCCCCTCCCTGCCGTCCCCCTTCCCCCTCTCTGCTGAACTGCTGTTTTACAAGTCTGTGTATGTTCGTGTTTGTCAGCAAACTGTAAAAGCAACCACATAAAAGATACCAATTCTGGAAACCTGAATTTCTCCTGATTAGAAGAAGAAACTCGTAAAGGACAAAAGTACAGGAGTGAGGGGATCTCTATGTTCTGTCAGGGCCTTGTGGAGGTACATGGGTGTTGAGATGCTGTTGGGATTGATGCAGATAGTGTGTGTGAGGATGGGGGCCATCATGCAGAGTCAGAAGGCTGTCATTTATTGGCTGGCATACAATAGCATTGAAAAGCACTGCCTATGGCTGTTTTATACTTGCATGTTAAACCACTGTAGATGTCTGAATTAAGTTTATTCTAATTTAAACTGTTAACCTTGCAGTAAACTGCCATGCTTATTAATCCACTTTTTTTTTTTTTGAGGGATATCTTAAAAGAATTTGTTAGCATTTTCACTAATTTTTCGTCTAAGCTGACATTATGAAATTGATATACAAAGTTTTTTTTCTGGAGTTCAATTTCTTTTTCAATTGAAAAGAAATGAGATGTAGCAAGCTGCTGTATGCTTTCTTGCTCAAACATACAACCCTCTTGTTAGTCCACACATTAAAAAAACATTTTGGTTTTTGTTTTGTCTGGAAAAATAATTGCAGCCTTCTCTGGTGGTTAATGTTTGATTCTGGTCCTAGATGAGAACTCCAGAGTGTGTAAGTGAGAGCACATTCAGGCCCATTGCAGTGTAGCATTTAGTCTGAAATTGTATTGGTGAATTTCAGATGCAGCATATAAAAATTGTGAGGGGAAGAGAAATGAATGAAACCAAATTATTTTGTATGTCCTGTGTGAATGCTGGGGAACAATTTTCATGTGATGTCTAAATCAGTAACAATTAGGAAATCTTAATAACCTGTAGTAAGAGCCACAGAGCAAAGTTACCTAGTAGTTTGACTGTGTCCTATTTATGAATATTGGATGGGGAGTAGTTGAGCAGCTCAGTTGTGAAATGCAGTTTATACTTGGACAGGGCAACATTTGGAACTTGAGGCTGTCTTAAATCCAGCCTCTTCTTTTCTCCTTTACTGTTTTATTAACCAGTTGCAAGTGATAATTGCACTTATATGGATTAATTCACTTGATCACTGTTTCGCAGCTGCTCGGCAATGCAGAACTGCTAGGTTTGCCTTTTACTGCCCTGCTGCAAACCCTGGCTCAGCGATCGGGGCTGAAAAAGAGTAGCAAATTCAGGAGTTTACAGTGCAGACCTGCAAGCATTAGTCTCTGAAGAACTTCTGAAGGCAAGTGACTGCAAAATGAAATAAAGTTTACATTTTTAAATTAATTGCAGTTACTTGCTTTTAGAAGTAGCATTGTATAGAGGAAAGATGTCTTTCAGCTTTTTAAACAGTTTTTTATGAGAAAGAATGAACTTTCGTAAGACATAGGGGAGGAAGAAGCTTCTCTCTGTCCTGTTCTCTAAATACACATGGGCATGCTATAGATCTCTTATAAACTCAGTGACTTCTTAAAATACAGAAGCTTAGAATTGAGGCTTTATAGCTTTCTCTTTTTTCTTTTTTTTTTTTTCCCCTTCTGTAAAATAGAAACTTTATAAATGGCCTAGTGATCTTCACATTGCTGGATTCTGTCTAAATATTTTGTTTTTAACTTCTAAGCTCATTATACTGTCTTTGTGTTAACTTGTATTAAAATCTGTCAGCTATGACTGGTCTCATAACCACAGTCAGCGGACCAGAATAAGTTAATTATTTACTTGTGTCACTAGTGCTCTTCATCTAATGAAATGCACAGCTGTGTTAGATCTGCAGTTGGGTGTGTAGGTCCCATTGTTATACAAGTCAGCGGAGGGTAGAAGCCGCTATGATGGAGAGCCCTCAGTTCTTTCTGCTGTTCTGCCTTTCTGTGTCGATTTCATGGATCTTTTATCATTCACTTTCACACAAAACAAACAACACAGTGGCTGTCTGCTATGGGAACCAGCTTGGCATATAAAAGGTTTTCAGAGCCTAAAGTAATTTTAAGTTAGCTAAGATTTAATTTTTGGCTTACAGGTGCCATGAAGTCCAGATGCAACCTAATGCTTTCTTAGAAGTAAATGCAAATAAGGCAAAATGTATGTGCCATAATACATATATAATAAAGTATTTATGTATACAATTTTTAGGATAAAAAAGCTGTGCACACAAGAGATAGTGGGTTGGGTTTTTTCATTTTCAGCAAATGATTGCTGCTCGGCAGGGAGGGGTAGAAGGATGTTATTGATTTATCATAATAGAACAATGAAAATTAGTTTCAATAGGTTTAAAAACTAAATACAACAACACCCCCCCCCCCCCCTTTGCCCCAGACGCTCCAATCCTTTTTTTTTTTTCCTGCTCCCTTCCCCCATACTTACCATGCTCATTCTATTAACTACTGTCCCGTACACCTATCCCTGTCTTGCTTGGACAGTGGAAGAGGAGCTCCCTCCTGAGCAGAGACGCCAATATCCCCCTGTGAACTGGCTGGTCGGGGGATGCCTTTTTAGGGATGTAACCAGCACCCTCAGTTTTCCAGGAGCCCCCTCCGCTCCAGGACTGTTCCCAAAGCTTGCTCTGGTAGTTGCAGCAGGCTGATCTCAAATAGCTTGCAGACTTTTTCAGCTCTAAGGGCTTCTGGAAGAAATTGTCCAACTGAAACAGTAGCTTTGGTTCAAAGGAGCATGGGCTTAAGCAGCTGCATTTTAGCACCTGAATTTGAATGTTAGATCTCTTGGTCATTTATAGCTGCAGTATTTTGATCTGCAAAATTCACTGTAGAAACAGTTGTAAGGGTTGGAAGGAAAATTTTGGGATGTATGATAGACTATTTAAAATGAGTATTCATGTTTCTGTTTAATCCTTCCTAAATAGTTTTAGAGTTTGGGGAGTTTTGTTTGGTTTACATCCAATACTGATGGAGACTGAAAAAAGCTTCCAAAACTTTTAAAGGTATGGTTTGTGTTCATGGACTGACAAAATATAAGCAGTCTGGGCAGTGGATTATACTTTGTGATTCATTGAAAGCAGTCTTTGCTCAGCAAATGAACGCTACCTGAAAAAATCTTGTGTGGTTTTTTTTTATTTTCCCCTACTTATCTCCTCTCAGTCCCTGTCAAAGTCCTGACTTGATTTGTTTTTATTCACAGTATTTAGCAAAGATACGTATGATAAATTTCAAATCAATAATAATTTTGTATGTCCAAAGAGATACTGTCAGAAGCCCGATTTCTTCATTTTTTTTGCAGGAAATTACAGCATCAGCTTTAAAAACTAGGTCTCCCTTGAGATGTTCCAATCTGACTGGTCAGAAGTTTCTGGTTGCCTCTGAAAACTGTATCTAAAGCTTTCTTCCCTAATTTGCTAACTCACAAATCACTGGGAGCATTATGTAAGGGTATGCTAATTTTGCCAGTCCTGTCACAAGGGCTCTCTTCTAGCCTGCAGGTTGTGAGCACTGGTCATGGTAATGAATCTGGGTAAAAAGTGATCCATGAGAAAGAGAGGAGGAGGAAAACACTGAAGAAAATCTGGTGATGAGCGTCAGCCCTGCTGGTGGTTTGCTGTTTGTGAATTGAAATGTTTTCTCTTCTGCAGGGGTGTGTGGACTGATTGTTCCTCAGGAAGACATGCCATTTTGCGATACAGGAATCTGTCCAGATATCATAATGAACCCTCATGGCTTCCCATCGCGTATGACGGTTAGTGGTTATGTTACAATTAAAGAGACAGTGTCCCCCGATAGGGAAAGTGAAGTAGATTAGCCGGAAGAAATAAAAAAAAGTGTTTGAAACATGGTTTCACTGAGAATATTCTCCAGTCATCATGCCACGCACTTGCTCTCTTATAAGTATTCAGCCCTCTGTTTTGCATATTTTGAAATGTCCTGCTGTAAAAGGAGTAGGGATGCGGCCTGTTTGTGCATCATTCTCATTTTGTTCTGTATCCAGCTAATAGGAAAGCAACTGAATACCTCACTTGCACCCTTTCTGTTTGAAAATTTCTTGCTTTCCCTCTTCCTTCCCTATTGCCTATGCCCACTAAGCTGGCTGGCGCAGACTGTCAGGCAAAGGTTGGAAGGGAGTTTCAATAATAGTGCTAGACCTATGTAACTTCTTACATTACACACGCTTCCCTGGAACTGATGCAAGTCTTGCACCTATGCTGCAGGGTCACACTAAATGCCTCACAGCCTGGCCTTTATATGGGACCTCCACTGATTACTTTGTACAGCCTCTGATCTTTTTTTCTGTGTTAGCTTCTTCCCTTCTGTTCCCCCTGCTGCACTGTAGCATGTCAATCTCTGAGGCTGTTTCCTAGAGCAGAAGGCCACACTGGATCCTGGTCATTTTCCAGACAACTGGAAAAAATGGAGCTGCCTGACTCTGGACCTTAAAGGTGTTCCCAGACCCTGTGATGAGTCCAGTTTTCCTCCTTCATGCAGGACTACTCCCTGTTCTCGGGCTTCTTCCACTCCTCCCATTGCATGCAGTAACCCAGGCTGCTACCTTGGGCACTTTGCCTGGCTAACTTATGCTGTGACCAATCCAGCAGTGTGTCCGTACTAGCGAGCAGGCTGTTAACTCTGCTTTTCTTTGCACAGGTAGGGAAGTTAATTGAACTCCTGGCTGGAAAGGCTGGCGTCCTCGATGGCAGATTTCACTATGGAACAGCTTTTGGAGGCAGTAAAGTTAAGGATGTGTGTGAAGATCTTATTCGCCATGGTTATAACTACCTAGGGAAGGACTACGTAACATCTGGTATCACTGGGTAAGAATCGGCTGTATGGATTTAGATGTTTCAGGGGAGTGGGGAAATCCTGTTGAGACACATCTGAAAAATCTTCTCATGTCTCAGAGCTCAGGAACTTTCTCTTACTTGCAAACCGCTCTGCAAGATGGAGGGAAGGGGCTGAAGAATGGTGCACTACTTTTTTTTTTTTTCTTTTTTTTCTTTTTTTGGAAGCATTTTGTGCTTCCACATTTTAAGAATGACTAGTATTTGCATGCAATGTGAATGGCCCTTGTAGTACATATGAAAATTTCCCAACTTCTACTGCATGACAAAAAAGGTAAAATAAAGGTTTTCTTTCTGGGAGATTGTAAGAAATTTCAAGTTTCTGTTGGCAGCAAATCTTATATATGCTTGGAATCAGATAAGCATTTTCATGTTGACTTTAATAGTACTGTAAATTATGGATTTGGAGGCAGGTGTCTCTTCCTTGGGAATATTTTGTGTGCTCTTTTTTCTTTTTTTTTTTTTTTTTCTTCTTTCGATTACACAATGATTCAGTCTGGCATAATACTCTAATCTGCAAACTTCCTGCTGTGTTGATCGGACTGGCTTCTGAGACACAGAGTTCAAAGAACATCAGATAGTTTAGGAACAGGAAAAGGCCATATGGCTTCACATGCCTGCCCTTCCAAAATGTATCTTAATCCTACCTTCCTGCTATTTTTATTATCCTCCCAGTCCCCTTCTTCTCAAGGAACAAGTTTAGGTCTTTTTTGTAAGTTGTGGGGGTTTTTTATACTTTTTATTTTAATTGCTTTTCCTACCAACTTATTCCATGTGTTGTTTCTCTTTTTGTTTCAGAGAAGTGATTTTGTTTTCCTTACCCACTCCATATTCCATAAATTGTATATCAAGTATCCCGCTGTTTGAAACACTTTCTGTTGATACATCATGGTAACTTTTAACAAATCTGACTAATCGTGTTTCCTAGGGAGAATAAAATCATGTAGCTCTAAAAATCCCCCATCCCCAAACTTGAACTTTGTAGTACCCTATTTAGAGGCTTTGCTTTAGGATATTGGTATTCTTCCAAGCAAATTTCACATGCTTAATCTATTTGTTATGAAATTTGAAGGCAGATTTCATAACAATGTGGAAGTTTGCAAATTCCAAATGTCTAGTTAAGTTTTATTCTTTTCTTCAATAGGCAGCTTTTGGAATAACATTGCATCATGTCAGTAATGACTCTGAATGGGAGGTGCAATACTGTTGTCTCCTGCTTGTTTTTACATTGCACGTACATTTTCTAAAAATAAATCAGTGGCAGTGCTGAGTGAGTTTGTCTGTGTTAAATCTGGTCGTTCTTAGTGCTGAAGGTGGTAGCGGGGAGATGACTGACTGCTTTAAACTGTTGCTTTCTGATCTTTAGGTGCATATGCTGTTCTTACAGTTGGGGGTGTTTTAAACACAGAAATCTTTAGCTATTACTCCAGCTCGTAGAATGGAGTAACACCCTCTGTACTGCTTACAGATGTTCCCAAGCTGATGCAAGTGCCTAAATGCAGTTCTCAAGAGCCCTTTTTCCCAGCTTGTCTGAGCCCCCAGTGCCAGCCAGGGCAGAGATTTTTGTCCTATGGATACAGCAGCTGAGCAGTGCTGCAGGGGCAGCTGTGCTGATGCACAGCCACTCAGGGAGGGCTTTCACCCATCTGGGTCTTGGGTTGTGCTTCAAAGTGGTGCTGGGGAGAATTAGTGGATGGGAAGACTGTCAAGCTCATAGTGTGGCAGTGCTAAGCTATCCTTGCAAATGCAGATTCCTTAAAGTGCTCCTATAAAAATGATGTTTTGAGCATTTATGCTGCATGTATTTGCTTACATATATGCTTACCCTTGTTTTGTATGTGAATGATGTAAAAGTGAAGGCATGTAAATAGAAATATCTTAGGTCAATCTTCAGGGTCTGACACATTTACAGTCTTTATCGGTTACTGATGACACTATTGAAACACTCCTGCCCAGACAGAGGAGGACTTAACATGGTACAGCTGAAACAGGTACCTGCAGCTATAGGAGCATGTCTGTGCAGCGTATGGCCAGAGTTCAGGAGCTTGTTCCTCGCTGGGGTGGATACAGCAGTATGTGGTGCTGGAAGTGTACTGCTGTTGTGTTCAGAAGGGTTCCCTGTGGGGTTTTCAGACTGATTGCCCTGAAAGCCCAAACACATTTTTCTAGGACTCATGATTCCGAAATTGTTTCAAATTCCTCCTGTACAGGACACTCTTGTCTCTCTTAAGGTAAGTATGTGCTAACTGTGACTATTGGTTTTGTTTCGTTGTTTTTTTTTTTAATTCCTTCAGGGAACCTTTGGAAGCATATATCTATTTTGGCCCTGTGTATTACCAGAAACTAAAGCACATGGTGTTGGATAAAATGCATGCAAGAGCTCGAGGACCCAGAGCAGTGCTCACGAGGTAATGTTACAGGCTAATCACAAAATTCTTGTGTACATTCAGAAGTGTGCCCAGCTGACTGACGGGTATAAAACAAAAATTTCTTTACCTTTTGATACTTGACAGCTATTACCTGTTAATACACTGTTACAGACTAAAAGCTCTCACAGCAGACTGTGGCAGGATGTTGCTCTGAATGTCCAGGCGTGCTCTATGTGGTCCAAAACTCAGTTTGCTTCTCAGACTTCCGTTAACAGGTGGTAAAAATACCATCTGCTGATTCACAGTGAACAGTGGCCCTTTCCTGTCAGATTGCTCATATCGTAGGTATTTTAGGAGGATTTTTTTTTCTTTAACATTTGTACTTTTACAAAAGCGAGTATGAGTAGAAGGAAGAAATTTCTTTTAATATTTCAGCATCCTTTGGTATTCAGCAGGTTAATATTGATGCGGCCCATGTCTTCGCCTGTCAAGGCAAAGCAAATGCATTGGCCCTAGTGTAGTACAAACAAGCATTAGAATAATGTGCAACCCTGGTATACTGCACTTCGCCTTGCAGACTCTTCCATTCAACTCTAAAACTGAATTCAGGGTTGTATGTGCTGGTCCACAGTTATCATTCAATACCATGCAGGAGAATAGCACTTTCACACTAATAAATTGTAAAAGTTACAGAGATGCCAACAGTAAATCTCCATTTTTATTTGCCCAGTTAAAGATGTGTCCTCAGTTCCTTTGGAGTCATGATCATTGCACTAAGCCTGAACTTGGTTTTCTCTCCAACAAAAAGGTTGATTACCATGTTGATGTCTTCTGGTGTCAAATTTTGAAGCCAAGCAGATGTACTCTGAGTAATAGGTAATATAAGCCCCTCGAGGTGGGCTTATATTATCTCAACCTTTGGGGAATTTGAAGCATCCTGCTTTCACTGATGTTGCTTACCTCTTCTGAAAGCCAAGCTCTGTGGCTGCTTGCAGTCATGTGCTGATACTCCTGGCTCACAAGAAACAGTAGTGGCACAGGCTTTGCTTTGAGGATGCTTCTAGTGGATCGTTTAGTTCACCTCTCTCCATCAGAGCAGGATTATTTGCTAAATCTTGCCAGAAAGTTAATTGCCAGCTAGTCTTGAATATTTTAGCAAAGGTTATTCCAAATGTCCTTTACCAGTCTTTCTGGACTATCATGTATGCCATTTATACCTCACCTGCTGCATGGTGGTACTCTTCTTTTTGACCAGTCCCTTTTGTACTGTTTTTGAGATGTAAGCACAAAGTCATGTCTATCCTGCCCTTACTCTTCCATATAATGAGCATGATTCATATTCTTTAATTCTTAATTTATTTTTATGCCTCTTATCATGTACTGATCCACTTCTCTTGCCTTGCCTGACCGCACAACAATTGAGCAAGTCTGTCCTCTTAATACATGCAGCTTCTACCTGTTGATGTGCTATTAGAGAATGGAGGGGCAGGTCTCTGCTGTACCTGATATAGAAGTATCTTTCTCTTTTGCTTTTCGTTGCTATTTCCTATGCCTTTGGCTTTCCAACCTCATGCTGTCTCTAGGACAAACTGAAGTTGTCTCACACTTTCCATGGAAGTAAATACCAGTGGTGGAACTGGAAGAGAAATAATGAAAAGTTTTTGTCATTCTTGGCTGAACTTTTCCACCAACCACATAAGAAAAGCAAACGTAGCACAACCATTATTTCCTACCGCAGCTGCTTGCCTATATGAACATAAGTGATATTCCCAAATAATGGGCTGTCTGCCCCATTTTCTGTTCTTCAGTGTGTTAGTCATGGTATTGGTGCTTCACATGAAAATGAAACTTGCTGTCTTAGCTAATGGTGCACACAGTTGGTTTACTGGAGCTCCTAGCTTACCCAAATCCCTTGATCTGCTTTTAGATTTCTCCCCAACTTCTCAGCTGTTTAGAGATACTGAACTTACATGAAACCTAAATCCCAAGCCAAGGTAATGTTTACGTGTAAAGATGAAGGTGATGTGATTTCCCCCACCCCTTACTTTCTTTGAATTCTTTGTTCCAGTCAGTAGCATCATCCTATGTAGCTAGGGCTCTTTATTTGACTTTCAGGAACGCTAGTGGATGTTCAATTTATGCTGCCTCTTGACTAGTTTTTTAGGAATTTTCTTTTTTCTCCTCAACTAATTAAACTTTTGTTATTGCCATCGCCTCTGCTGAGAGAGTCTGCTTTGCCAGCTTTCATACTCACTATTGTTTTATCATCCATTGCACTTCCTGGAGAGTAGATTGCCTCTAACGTTTTTTGCTTTTAAAAGTAATCCTGTAACAGCTTCCAACACGGAATTTGGCTGTTGCTGTCTTGAAATGCATTTTATTATATATGAAATGTACCTTAACTGACAGAGCAAAGCTATATTTCCATCTGGAATAAGGCAGAAGACTTGAGTTTCTTGAATGTCACTGATTCTAGATATTTTTTCTGATTAAAACAAGACTTTGTAGAATTGCAAAGCAGCACTCTTTGTCAACACAGTCAAAAACCACCAGGATGTTGCCCTCTGAATTGGTATTTGTTAAATGAAATGCAATACTTAATTTATTTTGCCATGAGTAGTTGACAATTAATTTAGAACATAGTTCTATATATGGTGTTGCCTAGATACCCAGTCCTGCTAAATCTTTTTAATAGACAAACTGCTTTTAGTTTTCCTTACAAGAGATCAATATAAGCTTTCTGCATGCATAGTTGTTTTGATGGACATTGTCAGAGCTGCCACCTGCATGTCTTTTGAACTTATCAGATATGCCAGTTCCTATTATACTGCAAGGGAGTAATGTGATGACACTGGTCAGGGCTCCTCTCTGCGCTCTGGGGCTGTGGGAGCACAGTATGCCCTCCTCCTTCAGGCAGTGTTTTTCTAGGTAATACTCCACTTCTTGGAGATCAGTGTTTCAGCCAACAACTCCATTTCGAGTTAGCCACTGGTTTTCTGTAACAGGCACAACGGAGATCTGCTGAGACCTACAAGGCCTGCTCTTATTCATGGGGGTAGACTTATTTCCCCCCACTGGCCAATGAAACAAGGAAGCAGGCCATAAAGCTGAACCCAGTGTTCTTCCAGAAAATGCAGAATTAGTGCCAATAAATTCTTAATGTGCTTAAAAACACTGAAGTTAATTGTTTTATGCTTTTTTCTAAATGCAGCAGTTAAATAGTATGGAGACCACTTGGCCTTATTTTTTTATTTAAAGAATCACTGTGTTTTATTTAGCATTTCAGAATTTTAAGAACTTTTTTTTTAAATATGAAAAATACATCTTTTTAATGATATTCCCAATCTTATTTTCAAGAGTCTGCTTTGTTTTCAGAATGTTATATTTAGAATAAAGAATGGAAGTAGTTGCCCAGGGCAACAGCTGCAGTGTACATGTGTATAGCGGGAAAGGGGAAGCACAAATGCTTTATAAATACTCTTTTAACATTTTAAACAACCTTTGGTGTGAGGAATTTTCAAATTCATGTGAGCCAGAAGAAAAATGTGATAGACTTAGGGAGCATAAGATAGACTCTTTTCAAAGGCCCAATCTCAATATTGAAATTTTTGGTACTTTAGAAAACTACGTTTTAGGGAGCGAGGATTTTGTTTGTTTTGGTTTTTTAATGAGGTCATTTTGACAGTGGAAGCAAAACACTTAAGAGCTTAAGACTCAGGTTGTGGTTTTTTGTTTTGGGGGGCTTTTGTGGGGTTTTTTAATGGGTTTTCAGCTGCCTTAGAAATCTTCATCCTGTATCTGTTGGAAGACCCATGGCATATCAACTTTTAAAGGGCTGGAGTTGAGAACCCATCATTTTTCAAGAGGTTTTATCCTCTCTTAATTAGATTGAGACTTTATTGGGGCTCACGTTTATAAAGCTATTTTGTCATTTTATCCCATGGAACAGCACCTGGTGAAATTTTTGAAAGTAGGCTTGTGTATGAACTAATATTATAGAAGTCAGTTGGTAAAAGGAACTCAGGCACTTCTAGCACCGCAGCAAATGCCTGTGTCTTTGGAGGCCCCAACTGCTTTTAAAATCTGCCTCTTGGGACTTCAGAAGAGAAACTGCATTCACCACAGGGTTAGTCCTTTAACACAGCGTCTGAACAGTGATGGTGCCATCATCTGGGGAGGGGGCCCTAGGGAGTTTAATCAGGATGTAAACAACTTCTATCCATTCTCCCAACAGTGGGGAAAAATAGAAGGTTATATGAATGAAAAGGACCATTTGAATTACAAGCAGATTAGTTTTAAGGTTCCAGTGTGGTCAGAGTAAAGGAAACTACTTCCCCCTAAAAACAAATACAACTTGCATCTTTAGAAGATATTTTGGTCTGGTAATTAGGTATATTTTTTTACACTTGTTACAAAAGATTATTAGATGTTGAAGGCTTTTATAAATCCTTTTCTCTGAGTTGCAGTAAGTTGGCAAAAACTTATTTTTAATATATTTAGTATGCTTAACAAATTCAGTTGTTTGAAATAACTTTTGGAGTATATTTTGTTTATATTATGGGCCTGATCTGTCATTGGATATTCTAGGTGAATTACACTGCTGCAGGTATCAGAAACAGCACATAAACATGAGGTTTCACTGAGCAGTGAAGCCTCTTATGATTGCCAGTAACATTTTTTTAATTCCTTCTCTTTGCTTTCATGTTTCAGGGAATATACTAAGAAGGAAATATTTAATAAAATGCATGCAATGTATTAGTGCTTCAGGAATTTAAGATTGTTTTTGCTTCATAGTTCACTCTAATATTTGCAACCTAAGTACTACAGCATTGTGCTAGTACATGAGAGTAGAACTGATACTGTATGAAATTGCAGTATGACAAACGAGGTTAAAAGTTTTGACTGTGTCCAACAAAAAAAAAAAGGGCTTAAACAGTCATAATGTTGAATAATATATTGTACCTTGCCTTTTTACCTCCAAATCTTTAGCATATACTTACATTACTTTGTTAAAACTTTCCTCTAGCATCATGAGGACAGGAAGTCTTTCCAGACAAAAAATGAGAGTCCGATTTGTATTGAGTAACTAGAAAACCAGGAACCTATACAATACAAAAATTAGTCAATTAACTGTCAGACATGAAAAAAATAAACTAGATAAATGTTACTTAAAAAAGTAGGATTTCAATAGTGAGTTAGTAATATGTGTACTACTTGTTTGCTGCTTTGTTTTGGTATTCTCTCCCAGATCAAAAATGGTTTTATTTTAAGAATGTAGCCTTAGCTGTAGTTCAGCTGAAACAGTAGCTTGCTGATTCATTCATTAGCTGCTGAATATTGTTTCATTTAGTTAGCTACAAACTATAATGAATGTCTCATCAAAAAAGAGTACCAAATCTGTGTCCAGATTGTCTTGGATACTGTTTGGTCTCTTTTTGTTTTCATTCATTCAGCTACATTTTGTGAGATAAAGAGTTGTGACCTGATGCTGCAGTTGCCACTCACAGAACTGCATCATATTGCTAGTGCAGGAGCAAAGATGAGTTGCTTCAACTTGAATAACACATTTGCGAGATCAGCAACTCTGGTTTGTAGAATGCTGTTGCCCATTGATCCTGTACTGTTCCTACAGTTTGAAGACAGGCATTCCTAGAGTTGTAGAACGTATGTTCTGGAATACTTACTACATTTTTTCAAATATGTATTTCAAAGGCAACCCACTGAAGGTCGATCCCGTGATGGTGGTTTACGTCTTGGAGAGATGGAACGGGATTGTTTGATAGGTTATGGAGCCAGCATGCTTTTATTGGAGAGACTGATGATTTCAAGTGATGCCTTTGAAGTGGATGTTTGTGGACAGTGTGGCTTGCTGGGCTACTCTGGCTGGTAAGTTGTATAACTGTAATGCTTTTTGTAAATCATGGTGTCCCCACATCACTTTGTGCATGTGACATGTTTCATATTTTCAAAAAAACCTCTTGACCTCAGGTGCATAAAGCAAAGGGGTGCAGAGTAAACATGCCTCTATGTAACAGAACCTTGCCCTTGGTTATAGTGCTCCTCAGTTGTAAAGTGCTCATTAACACCGATAAGTCCCATGCACCTTAATCAAAACCAGTGTCAACATTCAAAATTCGTATTTGGAAAACTGGTGACAGGGGATGGTTCTTTGTTATGGTCTGATTGAAGTTAGGACTAAAGTCAGTGTGTAGTCGATGGGCCAGGGGTCTCTCCTGCTGGAGCACAGGTATTGTCTTCCACAGCCAGCTGTGCTTGTGGGAAAGGTTACCTTCGGTCTGTCTGCTGTCTTCCTTCCCACCCTTGCAGAGGATTAGCAAACACCCAATCCTGTATATCATCTATTTTTTGAAAAGAAGAAAATAGCTGTGTCAATGTACTTGACTCTTCTGACATCAGAAATGAGATTACTAGGTAGGCTAGTCGCAGATCTTCCTGGTACAATCACATGTTGAACCTCACAAGGCTGAAGAGAGAGAGTGGGCACAGAAGAATGGGAGAAGAAAGCAACATCTCTTGCTTTCTTGTTTTCTAGCTATGGAGTTCATAATCACATACATACCGCTTTCTTTGACTGTGCCCCTCCCAAATGCCTTTTGCTTTGTAGTCTTGTAAAACAAGGAGCTCTTCTTCGAAGCATCAGACAAATGCACTAGTCCCATGTTGGAGACTGAGAGACAAGCAGCTGTCTGGTTGGAAATTCAGCTGGCTTCTGCCCAACTGCCTTGTCCCTAAGAAACTTATCTCTAGACTAGCTAATGGTCTTGCTGTCTTACTCTGGGTCCTAAGCCAGTACTGAGTTTATCTCCTGCAAACAAACTGGTTTTCCATGTAGGGGAAGCATAAAACTGGATGTCAAAACTATGTGGAGCTCACCATGTGTAACACTATGGGCATTGCTCTAACCATCTTTTCTCTAGAGTAATTTTGAGATACTAGATTTAAAGTTGCCTTGTAGCATGCTGGAAATACACCACTATTATTAGAAGATGGGAAAATTTCTTTTTATGTTCTTTAGAGGTGAGGGAAGTGTTTTGCTTTAGCTTGGTTTTGTTTTAGCCAGGGAGAAAAACAGACTTGTGAGACCAATAGGAATTTATGAGATACAATGTTCTTGCAAGCTTTCTGAAAGCAGGTGACCTGGAATCCCATGACTAAGGGAGGAAAAAATAAACGGTGCGAGTTGAAGTTACAAGATACTCTAATATTTATATCGGAGGAAGATGGGGAGTTGGAAGGAGGAGGAGAAAGATTCATTTCTAGATATCTCAAAAGAACGTTGTTGAAAACTTGCCGCATCTTGGATATCAATATCAATCTATTGGGAGAGGCAGGAAGTTGGACTTCATTCATTTCAATGCTTCGAGAGTGATTTTTCCATGATACAATGAAGTAGGAAAGTAAGGCGTGTTCTCAGTTTGTAGATGTGTAAAATTGACAGCTACTGTGTTTGCCCTTGGTCAGACCTTTCTTCTGAAGCGTGTGGCTTCTGGCCAGAAACCAAGCACCATGTTTGTCTGCTAACAGCAGCAGCAGTTCCGCTCCTTGTGGAGCAGAACTTCAGAGAGAGGTAGGTAAACACATGTGAAATCCAGAGGAGAGACAAGGCCTACTCTGTGCATCCTGTTGTGATTAGTGATTTTTAGTTGGGCATTGTCCTACTAGCTTTTGTGCGGTAAGTATTTTTCAGAGTCCTGTTTTTCTTGAGTGTCTGTGCACTGTATGTAACAAGTGAGGCCTTTTTCTGATCCAGGTCTCTTAAAACTACTGCAGTGCCAATAACAGTTGAAGGAAGTTGTCTGAAAGGAAGGGCGTGCCATAAGTCAACCAACCAACCACTTCTAACTGTGTAACGCACTGCCTTAAAAAAACTTACATGCAGATGTAGCTCAATTATTTTTTTATAAGACCTTGGCTTTCAGAGTAGTCCTTGAAGATTTTCAGAGACCACAGGAAGTGAGGGCGCCTTGAAGAAAATTAGGAATTTGAACTTTAGAAATAGTATTACATTTTATTTTTAAGGTGTTGTTAATATATTTCATATTTTGAAGTTAGTAACAAAGTTTAGTAACTCTTTTTAAATAACTGTGAAAGAAACTACTCTCTCAGACAGAGCCAGACATTCCTGCAATCTGATTGTGTGAAAAGCTGTCTGATGTGTGAGAGTAATCAATAAGAGGTAGTTTCTGCTAAATGATATGCTGTGTCTACCAGTAGCTGAAGCAAGTGGCCCTATAATGAGCATCACAGTAGAGACCAAGTCATTAAGAGAAACTTCCAAACGGGCCTTTTCAGTGATTCTGGCATTAATAAGACATTGCTGCAAGAAACCTTTTAGTAACATATTGTTTGGTGGCTAGCATTAAGGGCACTTGTCTTAAGGAAGATGAGCCCTTCCTCCCAGACAAGGACTAGCCAGTGGGTATGTTTTTCTGCAAGAGAGTAACAGCAGATCAATGTTGGGGCCTGAACTGGTACTTCCGCAGGGGAAGGGGACTGTTGTGGCAGTGACAGAATTTGTCCCCGTAAAAAAAAATACAGTAGAAACTTACTGTGAGGTACCAGTTTTATGCAAATTTTGCAACTTTGCTGTTGTACAGGTGCTCAGGGGAGGACTCCACTGAATGCAATGAGCAGAATTTGGTCCTTTTTTGATGATGATAAGTTATTCCGATCCTTGGAGTCTGAGCATTTTAAAATACACATGAAGGAAAATTTTGTTTCTGGTCCAGATTCAGCCTTGGCACAGTTGCCTTTTCCTGTCCAGTTTAGTATCAATTCTAGTACCAAATGGTCTTTCAAGTACTTCAGTTTCTGCAATCTCTGTTTGACAGAGCTTTGTGCTTTGTGCTTACTGCACCTTAACCTTTCTGCGTGATCACCATACAAGTACAAAGCAGGCCCAGAATGGTGAGGCTTTGAGCCAGGGTGAAGCGAGTAGTCTCTGCTTCTCAGTCCCTAGTAGCTGTAATTGGATGCCAGACATCTGCTCATAGCAGAAAAGTTGTGCCTCATCAGGCTTCCAGGGCTTGCAAGGCTTCTTCTATTGAGAGCAATTACTTGCTATGTTATCATCAGAAAATGGCTTCTGTTTAGGTCTCTTCCTCCCACCATAAAAATGTACCTATCCCTATAAATTTGGACTAGGGGAGTAGTTATAAACCTGCAGTTGAGGTCTATTCTGGTTTAAAGGCATGCTAGCTGTAACATTTCCCCTGTGTAACAGTGTCCACAGGAGTAGCCTGTTCCAGGGAAACACCTAGTTCAGTCTATTACCTTCTTACTGCCTGTAGTCAGATTTAGACAGAGTGAAAGCAATTACTGGGAATAAGTGAAGCTTCTTTCCTCATCATGAACTGCAGAAATGTAATTAACGCTTCTGTACCATTGGTTGAAAGCTTTCTTGGTTTGAAAAGAAAACCAAACCAACAACCCCAGGTATGGAGCATGTGTGGAGGTCAAGGCAACCAGTTTTCTTGGAAAATAACCAGCTCTTTGATATGCTTTTTAAGTATGTCTGTAAAAGAGAAGTAGCAGAGTCTGAAAAAGTAACTGGAAGACTAATGCCAACTCTCATAACCAAGAACCTTATTGACACTAACCAAATTTATTGGACCTGTCCCCATTGACTTCCACGTGCTCTAGGTCAAATCCACTGGTAACAGAAACAAGCAACTAAGCATTGGCTTTATTGTAGATGTTGACTCTCAGCCTCATTCTGTACCACAGAAACATGTAGGAATTTTGCTAATTCTTCCTTAACTGGATCATCAGACTGTTATGACTTTATGCCAGAAATATAAATTTGAAACACAGAAGCAAAAAAAGAGCTTTGTTAGACCATTAGGAAGTGCTGAGTCACTCTGTGTTCCCAAAGGCCTGGCTTTCTCAACTCTCCAAAACCAGAAGATGGAATATACAGGAGAATGAGGAAATAGGGAGGTTGGAAACTGATATTTATAAGAAAGATTTTTTATTTCTTTGTGTGTACACAGAGTATGAAATTAAATAATTTAAACCGTTGCTACCACCACTGAATTTGAGTCCCGATACTGGAAAGATGGCTGAGTGACCAGCCTGTGTATTCCTTATATGGTCACGGTTATATCTACATGACAAAAAATCCCTTTCCCCCAGAATTTTAAGATCATTATTTGAGTAAAGAGCACGAAGAGTATGTGTTAAAGCAGTTTTACTGGTTTCCCATCTTGACTAAAGCTTTGGCTGTTCACTCAGAGAGATGTAAGATGAGAGATGCCTCTCTCCTGAAATATGAACTGATTTGAGACATTATAGGGTGAAACTGCATATGAGGAAAAAACCTAAGTGTGAACCTTCTTTCTTCCTGCCTCTTTTTGTGACATATATATAAGACAGAAACTGGACCATTAACCATGTTTTCAGAAGTATTTAGCTTTGTTCACCTCCTTTCTCTCATTACGCAATGCTGAATTTGTGTTGGCAGTTATGTGAGTGGTGGAGAAGTCAGTCCTGTTAGCTACTGAGCGTTGTGATTCTCCTCCAAGAAAAGTACAGGGTTAACATTAAGCTCCTACTGACTTCAGTCAGATTATTTAAGGGCTTAAAGTTATGACTGACTTAAGCGCTAAAACGTGTCTCTAGCACTTGGCTCTGTCTAGGACTGAGCCCAGTGTTTAAATGCAGGTGGACAAAGAAACCAGTGGCTAGTGGCAACTGTTGTTTTTCTGCAGAGCTTCATTTATGCACCAACTCTGACTTCCTTTTTGTTTGTTTCCCTAGGTGCCACTACTGCAAATCATCATGTCATGTGTCTTCTCTGCGCATACCTTATGCCTGTAAACTCTTATTCCAAGAACTACAGTCAATGAACATCATACCTAGGCTAAAACTAGCTAAGTACAATGAATGAACAAGATGAAACAGATGGAAAAAAGTACTTTACAGAAATTGAAATCCAGCATATGTAACTGGAAGATTTTTTGGTGAACAGAAATAACTCTAAAACCTGAGTGGGTAGAAGGGAGGTGCAAGATAGTGTAAGAAATCTTTCTAACATATCCTACCTGTTTTTAAGTTGCCAGGGGAGACACTCAGTAGAATACACTAGGAGCAGTTCTGAAAGCCTTGATTAGTCTGAGTGAACAGGACATGTGGAAATTGTGGAATAAGGCCAAGATCCAGCAAAGCACTTGCATCACTTCAAACAACCCCATGTTTGGTTTTGAAAAGTGCTTTGCTGGACTAGGACTTGAGCTGAGCTAAATGCACATCTTATTCATGGAGGTTAAAAATGTTTTCCAGACCAGTGTAATATGAAAGACTAATAAATGTTTTAAATAATTCTGCCTGAATATGTGGTGATGGTTGTGTAAGGATGGTAAAGCCTTCTTACAATGTCTAAACCATTTTCCTATTCCTAAAGCATTTTATTAAAGCATTAAAATTTTGTTTAGTGTCACACTTAACAGAGAAATGTCAGAGAAATGAAACTACTTTCTCGAGAACTTGAAATCAGACGTTTTGAGTGGGATTTCAATATGCAGGTGCATTTGTGTGCAAGCCATGGTGTGATTATACAGTCAGTCTGCTTTCACCTAAACATACGCAGTTTCCATGAAGTTCAAGGGAGGTGACTGCATATGCAGCAAGTGCGTGATACAGCTTACAGATATCCATTCAATTCCTACTGAGTATAGTAGATTCAATAATACACTGGCCCAAAGCCCTGAAAAGACGGGCTGCAAACACTAGGTACTGATGTATGCTGTCCTAGGAATTTAGAACTTTTTTAAAATATGGGTATAGCTAAAACTTTAAGAACAAAACAAAAAAAGAACTATGAAGAACAACAAATCCTCCACTGACAGTGAAGCAGGTTTGAATGACCTGAAAGGATTTGGAAAGGGAACAGCTGAATTTTTTCATGAGATCTAAGGCCTAGAACTAAAGCAGTGGATGAACTAAGAGTCACCTAGTACCCTAAACTCACTTGAGCCCTTACTCAGCAAAGCATATGGTTAACTTTTTAAGCAAAGGAGTAGTCCCACTGAAGTCAAGATGAAGTATGTGCATGTTCAGGTGCTTCACAGAAAGGCAGCAGTGTACATCCGTGAGGATACAGAACACTGCCTATGATCTGGAAGTCCTGAGATGCTCTTTGGCTCCTCGTATGGCTGAATTGTGCACGCCGATCCTGACACTGTTCTTGCAGTCATGTTGCTGCTGTTCTCTTAGCTGCTTAAGAAGCACAGATGAGTATCAGCCTGAGTAGGCTTGCTTTTTAAGCTTCCGCGAAAATGCTTAAACTAGTAGTTTTGTGTCTGGGCTTACAAATCAAGTCTGAAGGGATAGATTTTACTTTTTTTTTTTGCAGTTGGACTAAAGACAACACAGATGTCAACACAGCACATTTGGATTGGAAAAGCTCTTGAAGCACCTCTACCAGGATCTGAACAGCTCAGGGTTATTTACAAAGAGTTATAAGACAGTGACGTACTGCTTGAAACTGGAGGAAGAGGTTAACAAAAAGCCCCAACCAAATTAACAACCTTTGCTTTGCTCCCTGAGATTGCCACACTGAGGCTCGGGTGCACCAGCAGAGGGAGTGAGCCTCAAAGGCTACAGCCTACTGGTGGGGGAAAGTTTTGACCTGGATCGAGGAAACTACGCTGAGGATAAGGTGTTCTTGCTAGCTAGTCCTCTCTTAAGTGGTCTCCTAGGTTAGATGGTCGGAGCTACAGGACGTTAAAGACTAAGCAAAGTGTACAATTACACCTGCAGAAATTTAAGCAGACATAGAGATGGAGGAGGAGCAAAGGAGTAACCCTATTGAGAGAACAGGTCTATGTGCAACCCTGAGGGGTAACCTTGCAGCTAGTTTACCTCAAGCTGATGAAAGCGTGGGGATGAAAGGTTTTGTGAGGGTGAAGGAAATCCTCTGCGATAGCTGAAGTTTAGGAAGAAAGGGACAGCCTTAGCAATGATGGATCCAGTAGAACACAGAAACTAGACATGTCAACTATTCTGGTGATACCTACATCAGTTCCATTTACACATCATTGCTGTCTAGCCTAAGCCTGTGAGGCTTATTTGAGTGCAGATTTTAGTTGAAACTCTGATTTTTACTTTTTGCCTCTCTTTAAGAGGCTACCTGTGTTCCATCGTAATAGACACCTGCAAGTAATCTCTTGGCAATGGAATAAGCATTACAAAACCAGCAGCATAAACGGAACAAACAGCTATGGATTCCTGGAATACAGTTGGTCAAAGTGGCAATTCAAGGAAGGAATCCTACTGCAGCCAGGAAAAATTATGATGCATGGACTGCTGAGGTAAAATACATTCTCAGAACCCCAGAGCTGTCACACTACTTTCCTCTGGTGAGCCTCATCTTTGCAGCCCTTCGAATTATCTTCCTAGCCAGCCTCCCCTCCCCCCCTCTTATACAGTGAATGCCTTCACAAAGAGGTCTTATGTCAGCTAACGGCTGTGCTGCTGTAACTAGACTTGGCCAAATCAACCCTGCCATGACTCTGTCTAATTGCTGAAAGAGATACAATATTCTGAACAACACTTGACAAAATCTTAAGGCTTTAGCACAAGGAGCTGTGGCTAGAAAACTGACATAAAGTTTTCATTCCATTGCAACTTCACCTCTCCTATTTAGTGTCCAGGAGGGGTCTTCTAGAAATGCTATTCAGCATGAAGGTCACTAGCGTTAGTCCCAGCTGAAACGCCGAATACAGTCCACTTCCTGAGATAAGCTAGAGGTGTGTGCTGCTGTTGGAAGAGAGATCTAACTCTGTATAGTATGTTTAAGTTGCCATTTACTTTGCAGATAAAGGATTAAATGCTGTTAAAAGGTAGAGGCATTTACAGGCCTAGAATTCAGTAATCAAGTCTATTATTTCACTGCAAAGCAAGACATTAATTAAAAGCTACCCCTTTGAACACTATACATGTCCAGCTCTACTGTTCTGTTGTGAGAAACAGAATCAAGCCGGGGATGGGCTGCAGGATGCTACGGGGCAGAGCAAAGCGCAGGTCTTTTAGCCAGTTCTGGAACTGTGGGCAAGGTAGGTCACTTGTTCAGAAAAACAGCTTCCCTTCAAATCATTTACATAACCCTTACAAGTTTTTTACTTTTTTTTTCTCAAGGTAAATGTTTCCAAACATAGAAACTAGAAAAACAAACTACAAAGAAAAATGAAACCAGACTGGCCAATTTTGGCATTCAAAGAGGATGTAATATGAAATATAGGCACACTGAGATTTAATAATTTTAAGATGTGGAAAGTAAAGGGCTCCCACTAAGCACAATTGGTTTTGTTTGTAATGTCCATATCTCATTAAGAGTTTTGCTTACAGAGAAGCTTCAATGTGCAGCAAAGAGAGCTTTTAATTCTTTGGACGCCCTATTTACTTGTTGCTTAAACAGGGAGGAAAACCAATGAAAAACATAGACCCATGGTGATGAGAAATTACCGTATGACTTTTCTTGGGTTTTCTGATGGTAAATAGAAAAAATATCTGTGGTTTATAGCAAAATGGGAGTGCGTCATAATTAAAAGCCTAAAAAGACTGAAGAATATTTCATCGGTTAGTGATAACAAATGGCAAACTAATGAATAGTGCTGTGCATCTGAAAATAGGTTTGGAAGCCCTGCTCAGAACACACAAAGCCTGATGGTAAGAATAACTGGCATCGCGCAGCTGTAAAACCAAACTAGAGGGGCTGAAAACATGTCTGTACTTTGTCTCGAGGCTCTTGAGGGCTAGGATGGCCCTAGCGCGAGGGAGCACAAGCCCTGAAATGACCTACCTGGCTTGCAGCCCTCCCACAGTGACCCACGGGAGCAGTGTGGGGAGCACAAGCCCTCCTCAGCCGTGTCCCAGCACAAGCGTCTCTGGGCCGTGGCACAGAGCTGGCTCAGCACTGCCGAGAGGCCCCTCCAGCCGGCCTCTCCTCCAGTTGGAGCTGAGGATTGTTTTACAGCCCATTGCCGACCGAGCGGGGCCGTGGGGCACTTGATGAATTCCCTCCTCCGAAGAGGACGTGACTTGCCCAGGGCCACAGAAAGACCGTGCCAGAACTGGGATCAGGACTCCGCAGTCCCCAGGTGTCAGACACGTGCTCGCCTTAAAACTGAGCACTTCATCAAACCGTAAAATCCAGCCAGATGGTGACTCTTTGCTGTTATCTGGACCAGTGCTGGGAGGCTTAACGTGTGCAAGGCACAGTGAAGATCTGGATTCCAGTTTCTGTGTCTAAGGCTCAGAAGCCCAGAAAATGGATCCATGTTTTAGACCTAAATGCTGCTAGAAACTTGAGCATGTTTGAACCCAAGTTCTGACTTCGGCCCATCCTTTTCATGAAATGTTTCCATATCAGCCTGGACCTACCAGTTTCAGTGGGAGAGTTCTTTCTTCGGGAAGGGGTAGAGAGGCGCAGGAGTAAGGACTGGCTACGTGGTCAACCTTACTCTGCCCTGTGTACATGGCCCCGGTCAGACTCTCTTCTTCCAGGTAGCAAAGACTGCATGAATTGGCCAGTGGATCAGTTTTGCCTCTTGGCAATCATTTAAGAACTCGCTATAGGGACCCAGGAGGCAAATATACCCTCTCTGCCTTCCGTATGTATGAATTACGTCCCAGAACACCAGAACTCTCAGTTAAACTCTCCAAACCCAGGTCAGAGCCAATACAGAGATTTTTTTTGCAGTTGGGAGTTTTTAAAAAGCGGTTTATATGGCTTTATTCCTGTCTTGAAGTCAACAGCAAAGATTTCTGTTGGCTACCCTGCGAATGGCCTTGGGCCTTTGTTCTATCTTCTGAAAAATCCTTCCAGGCTTGTGAGCAGCCCATTGCTCTTTGCACCTTGCTGCTGGGGAAAAAGAACCCAAACAACTATATATTTCTCCTAATTACAGTTACCCCTGTATTTGTGTATTTCCTGAGGCAGGTACCTCTGAGGCGGTTCCAATGACCGCGTATTTTTTCCAAGAGCTTCATTGTGCATCTCTTTGTCCCCTCCTCCCAGTCAGTATATAAACAGCATGTTAGTTCCAAATCAAAAGCAATTCCCTGCTGCTAGCTGCAGCAGAGCCTTTGTCTTTCATTAGCATGAGTTTTGGGGAGCTACGTGACCTATACATATGCTTTACCATTCCAGACAGTGCATGGTAGTTATTGTCCACTCAGACTTAACACCAAAACATTATAAACAGAAAAATAACTCAAAAACTAAGAAATCAATGTGCTAAACAGTAAAGTTCTAATTTCTTGCTAAAATTATGTTCTAATAATGGAAATGGTTTTCCCTTGAACTCTTAGTGAATTGGAAACTTAACTCTGCATTCAGGCCTCACCCTGCCAGTCAGAGGCAGGCACTGAAGGTAATTCTCCGTGCTGCAGGTGGATCAAAAGAAACCCATTATCAGTCAGTCATCTAAAAGGATATGACAGCTTCACATCCAGTTGTTCGGCAGCTTGGATGCAGTCTGGAATGGATCTTTTCTGTGTCTGTTGTCTATAATAGCTTTTAGGGCTGGCTCTTCTTCCAACACACAGTACAAATCCTCTGGTAACTAGTACCAGCCACACACAACAAAAGCCAGCTAAATCTGGTGTAAGCTCAGAAATCGATGACTGCTTGCCCCTTTCTCATACTCAAGTCAGCAAGAGTCTCCCAGACCGAGTGTTCTGGGCAGCAGCCCTGGGGGCAAGGGTTCTTCTAGACTCCTGTGGACACTGATACTACCCAGAAGAGTGAATTCCCTTCCTCCACGCAGACTGAAGCTGACCAGTGTGAACAAGATGTTTTCACTGATCCCTTTTCGCAACGCTGGCACTGCACTTCTCCATGAACCCGAGAACTGGAGCTGAGCAAAATTCCTTTCACAAGCATTAATAAGAGAAGATCATTTAAGGCTGACCTACGCTCATCTTCAACAAAACTTGGCTTCAGACATGTCTGCAGTTACAGCAAGCCAGCTGCAATTCATGTTACTTTTCTTTCAAACTAAAAAGAAGGCACCGCCTGCCCAGTGCATGTGCAATCTATCGTTTGCATGCCTCAGCTCTTCCTGCTCATTTTCTCCCAGATACCTGCATATATGCCTGCCCTAGCCACTTTCTCTCAGTGCTTGTGTCAATTAAAGCCTTTTGAGGGAATCGGTGCACGTGTTTACCTAGGCAGCCTTTTGATGTTCCTCTTCCAGTTCCTGCATCTGTCAGCATCACGCTCCCCAAGCACATACACAGAGTTGATTCCAGAAGTCATCTGTCAGCTTACTCCATATCCTGTCCTTCACCTATACGTATAGCTTCCTCAGGGGTGTTAATATATGTAAAATACAGTTAACATTTCCTGTTCTGATAATAAAGATGAGTAAGTGGGAAAGGGAAGCCAATACAGAAACAAGATCCTTCTCTGTTTCTTCCACGGGATTTGCCCAGTAGATGAAGATAGCAGAAACAGAGGAATAGAGCTGGGAAGGAGGGTGGACAGAAGCGTGGGTTCATTCTGAGAGGAGGAGGCTGCTGGCTCAGGCAAGTAAGTAAATATGGAACCACTCACAGACTGCAGCCACTGCTAAAATAATGAAGTGTCACTGTGTGTTTGGCTGCTGCCAGCAATCTTACAGTCTGCGCAGGGATACATCGGATCCAAAAGGATCCCCTGAGTCACTGAACTCAGTCAGATCCCTGGTATTGCAGACGACCGTTTTACATCACTCCTTTCACAAGCCATTCACACTCGTTCCTAAAACTAATGCAGGTTCTTTTCCCTGATAGTCTATGGGAAAACTCTAGAACTTCAGCCTAAAGTTGCCTCAGATATTCTAGCTAAATTAATAGATAACAGTTTATACTTTCTTGTTCCTGTGCCAACAGTTTTCTTCTGTTGAAAAAGCTCTTCTTGGTGTTTACCCCCAAAATACTTACATTAGAGTCTAGTACTGATGTTTAGAGTCTAGTACCAGCATAAGGAGCTTTTTTATGGCAAGAAAAGTTTGTGTGGTCACAGCCTATTGGCACCATCGACTGCAGAGTGGAAGACAGTCATAGAAACGTGTTTTTGAAAGAGCTCAAATTATCTGGATGATAAGTTGATACGAACTGTCATACTTCCACTCTGCCTCTGCTTTGCTAAACCATCAAAAGAAACTCATTATCAGTCAGTCACCTAAAAGGATATGACAGCTTCACATCCAGTTGTTCGGCAGCTTAGATGCAGTCTCGAATGTGTCTTCTGTTCCCTTGATGACCCTGCTCTTCTCTCCATGCACCAGCACAAGTTTGTATTCTTTCTTGAATAACGGTGGTGTTCCTTTCACAATAGCAACAGAGTCCCTCTCCACTAAAAATACATCATCTGATGCAGTGTAGGGTTACACTGTTTATTTTATGGCTTGTAGATGTTCTGTGTAGGCAAGCACCTGGAGTGAAAATTCCCAATTGCATACTTTTTGCATCCTTGCTGAGACCTGCCCTTTACTCTGGATCAAATCAAATCCTGCAGCCTACACATAAAAAAAAAGGCTAGTGACTTGCAGTGCTTCCATCTGTAAACTGCCAACCTGCAGCACAGGAGGAGATGCTCCACGCTTTCAGAAGAATACAGTACTTTTTATCAAGTGTCACATGGGATATCCAGAAGCATGAGACGCTTTTTCAAAAGGTAAGCAAAACCCAAACAGGTAACAATGGCTGAGCTATGGAAGTACACCAGGGCGATCTGACACACTGAGGGGGGATTAGGTAAGCAGGAAAACAATAGTGTTGACGTATTCCACAAGAATGTGGGGACAGGAACTCATCTGGAGAGGCAGGGACTAAGCAGATGGCAACAAGTACCTCTGGTCTAACAGAAGTTCTGCTGATAATCCTGCTCGTGCATCATGACCTATAGAGAACGTACATCTTTGCATCATGTCAAAGAAGAGCCCAAGCCTCTAGACATCCAGGCTGCGCTAAATCCCATCCTTCTCACCCCCTAGAAAGAACATATCCCTACGTTCACACACCCTGTATTTTTATTTTGCTTATCTCTGGGACATCAACAACACGGAAGCAGCTCCCTGAAGCTTTAAACTGGCGAAGACCGAATTTCCACAAGCGCAGAGTGCCTGCCATGGAGACCCGGCACCTGCCACTGGAGGTCTTCAACGCTTCCAGAAGTCAGGCGCCTGCCTGCCGCTGCTCTCCCGCCCGCAGTGTAGCTCGAACACGCACCTCCCCTCGCAAGGGAGCGTTGGCCAGTGCCCGCAGGCTCGTGTCTGCCCGCGGCTGGGTGCCTCAGCCTCCCCGCGGGGCTGCCGAGGGCAGCAACCACACGCAGGGCCAGGGCCGCGCCTGGAAGCCATTTGGGCACCAGGTAACCTCCCTGCTTACGGACAGCTCCCTGGTCAGCATTTCCCATTTTTTAAAGTTAACGCTGATTTCAGAATCCCTCGGAGACGAGCCCTGCTCAAGGCCAAAAATGTCCCTCATGTTTTCGTGGGGGCTTCTGCTTCCCCACAGGGCCTGTGCCTACCCCGAAAAGGGCAGGTGGGCCCCAAGGGCCCCTCACCCCACGGGCTCCCCTCAGGGCTCACACCACTCCACGGTGAAACTTCAGGGGAAAACGAAAGAGAAAAGAAAAAACTTAGAAAGGGGGGGAAATGACCCCGGTTTGGCGGCGGCAATCAAAAATATCCTCACACACACCCCAAGGCCCCCAGGGGCGTTTGGCGGCGGGGCTGAGCCTGTCCCCCTCACTGACAGCGCGGGAGTGCCGGTCCCGCTAACGGCTGGGGGGGCCGGGCGGGTCAGCGCACCCCGCGGGGGCGGCGGCAGGCCGTCCCGCCGCAGGGCAGGTGGCCGGGGGAGGCCCGAGGAGGCGCGGGCGGAGAAGGCCGGAGCGGGGGGGGGGGGGGGGAGCGGACCTCGGGCGGAGGCCGCCGGGAGCAGGAGCCGCGGGCTGTGTCGTTGAGGGGACGCGCGGCGGCGGCCGCAGGGCCGGCCGTGCCCGCCCCGTCGGGGCCCCGGTCCGATGCCGCCTGGAGCAGAGCCAGCCCGGCAGCACCCGGGCGGTGGAGGGAAGGGAGAGATGGGACTTCCCCAGTGGGAAAGGCATGGCGGTCGGGAAAAAGCACAGCCCTTGCTTTGGGTTGGAGTTGTTTTTTGGTGGGGCGGGGGGTAGAGGGAGGAGAGGTGTCAGCCTGCCCGGGCCTTGCTCCCGCCTCGCCGGGCACGTCCGCGCGGCGGGCAGAGCGGGCAGGCCGGCTTCCCTGCCGCCACCTCAAGTGCTTTTCAGTCGCCGCCGGCCGCGGACTCGGTTTTTGCACTGTCTCCTCCCGGTATTATTTTTACCGGTCTCCTCTTCAGGCACACTGGGCTCCCCGCGCCAAAACTCGGCCTGGGGGGGGTTTGCACCGGCCGCCCCCGGCTGCCCGCCCGGCCCCGTCCCGCAGGGGCCGAGGTGCGCGGGGCGGCGAGCACCGCCGGCTCTCCCGTTGCCGGCCCGCCGGGGGATGCGAAGGCGCTGCGAAGCGCTGGGTTTCCTCTTTAGCAACCTCGCCGCTTGTTTTGCTGTGTGGGGTTGGTGGTTTTGGGTTTTTGTTGGTTGGTTTTTTTTTTTTGCCGAAGGGGAGAGGGAAGGGGGGTAGTCTGGGTGTAGGGAGGGGAGAGGGGTGGAAGAGTGGAAAACGTTGGCTCTGTCCATGGTCAAAGTAATTCAGCTATAATCCCCCTTTCTCTTCCTCTCCTGGAGCTCTATTCATATTCTAATCACAGCTTTTCCTTCCCTAAACCAGCCACTTTTATCAGAGCCCTAGCTTTGCACTTTTACTTCCACTTCCAGCACATACAACCGCATGCAGAATAAGCAACTTTTTCCAGCCTCCGTCCTGCCCCCCTCTCCCCCCGCAACGTGCTAACCCGAAGAGGGATCCTCGCATCCTCGGGCTAAAGCTGGAAGGGACCATGAGTTTGAAAACGCACCCGTTTGGTTCTTCATTTCTCTTGGCAATCGGGATCTCCCACCCCCCTTGCTTTCCCCCCAGTCCCCGGAAAGCTCTCCGGGCCAGCCGCTCTCCGCTGGCAGACAGGCCGGTGGCGGGGCGGCCCCCACCCCGCCCTGCCCTCGCTGCCCCGGGGCCGCGGGCAGACGGACGGGAGTCCCTGCCGCAGATCTGCAACGCCAGCACCGCTCGCCGAGACGCTGGCAACTTCTCTCTCCACTCACCCCCCGCCCTTCCCTACCCACACACATCGCCCTTTTTTCCCCCCCAATAAACTAAGCTTACAAGATATTTGGGAAGCTGTGCAGCTTCCAACGCCATGTGCCCGCGAAGGATCCCAACCCAGAGCCCACCGGGAGGAGAAGGAGAAGGAGGAGGAGGAGGAGGAGGAGGAGGGGAGCTCGGCGGCGCTGCACGCACACCCGGCAGCCCCAAAGAGCACAACCCCAAACCTACTGCCCGTTTGAAGATCTAAGCCAATTTTGATCTCGGGCTGTAATGAGCCAAGGACCTTGGGTGGGGGCTGGGGGGAGGGAAGGGAGGAGTGGAAAGGCCGCTGGAACTTTAAATAAGAAAAACGTTTCTAATGCTCTAATAGAAGAGGGAAGTCGAAGTGTTGGGATTGCGTAGATCTAAGGCCCCCCTTTTTGGAGGAAAGCTTTTCTTATTCAAAACAGCATCACAATGGGCTTCACATTGAGCCTTGCCACATCCCCATCTGAGTAGCAGCCATTCATCAGGCTGGCTGGCCTATCAATGACATTTCTCCCATCAGGGCTTCTATAAAATGATGCTTTTTCCCATGAAACATCCGCAAACATTTTGACGGGTCTGGCTTTGCCCTGCTGGATTACGGAGTGTCCCTCTCTCCCGCGCTACCCCCCCACCCCACCCCCCAACTATCTGCCTCTGCCCTCCCTCCCCACCCCCTCGCCGCCACCCTGCTCCCTCTCCCCCGCGCATCTCTGAGATAGGGGCTCTCCACACCCCGGGACCTTGGGGCTCCCGTCCCGTCCATGGGAAGAGCATGCATTGCGGGTTGCTGGAGGAACCCGATATGGACTCCACAGGTAAGTCGTCGTGTGTCGTGTGTGTGTCCCCCCGTCCCCCGTCCCCCCCCCCGCAGGCAGCGGGCTCCTCTCGCACGCCAGGGAGGACTTCTCAACTTGACCGTGGCGGCGGGGGCAGCGCAGGCGGCAGCGGGGGGGGGGCCGCCCGCCTCACCGGCCTCGCAGGCAAATGAGCCCGGGAGTGTGCGGGGGAGCGGGGTGCGGGGGGTGCGGGGGCCGCGGAGGGGGAGCTCTCGCTCCTGGGCTGGAGCCCGGCGGTTGCACTTGCAGATACGATGGAGCAGAGGGTGGTTTTTTCCTTTCTTTTTTCTTTTCTTTTTTTTTTCTTTTCTCCTCCATAGGCTGCCGGCCGGCAAACTAATTTCCTCTCCTCTTCTAGTTTTAGGCGCTCGCTTAGGTTTGAGCGGAGCCTTTCAGAAGGGCGAGAAAACGAGGTTTATTAGGGAAGATGGTTGGTGGGTTAGGGCGAGCCCAGCACCGAGGTCGTCTTGTCCCTCAGGCAGAGCCGGGGCTGGGCTGCTTTGGAGGGGAGGGAGTTTGGGGAAGGGCAGGGTGGGTCTCTCCCTCCGCACCCCGAAACGATGACTTGGCCGGTGGTCCGGTAACCGGACGGGAGAAGGGCGGCTGCAGTCCCACCAGCGAGCGCCGCAAGCGGGAAGAAGCCCCGGCGGGAGGCGAGGGCGACGGGCGCAGCGGAGGGCCCGCTCGCCCCGAGGGCCGCAGCCCGCGCCCTGCCACCCGACGGCCGCCTCTGCCGCCCGGCCCGGCCCGGGGGCGACGGCGGGGGACGCGGGGCGGCAGGGCGCCGGCTCTCCCCGGGGGCAGGGCCCAGGCCTAGGTCTTCCCACCGCGGCTGTCAGCCCGCAGCCTCCCGAAACCACGGCCCCTTCTCTCTCGCTCCTCTCCCGCCGGCCGTGCCCGTGCTCCCCCCGCGCTACGAAGCCCGGTTTGCACCGGCCGTAAACCGCTGAGCTCTGTCCTGAGGGCAGCCCCAGCGCGCCCGCACGGAGCGGAGGGCGGGCAGCCGCCACAATAACCTTTGCGATTTTCATTTACTTTATTAGCACCGGAAAACACCCCCCCCCCCCCCCCCCATCCCTCCTTCCCTGCCCAGGCGTTTCCCAGGCCGACAGGTCTCAGGTTAGGTAGGGCACAGCCCGGGGACGGCTCCCCCGCTGCCCGCTCCCGACCTGCCCCGTCCCCTCCTGCAGTCGCTGTGCCGGCTGTGACCGCCGCGCCCGGCTGCGATGGCCGGCACGGCGGCGAGGTGGCCGGGGAGCGGAGAACCGGGCTGCCCCAGCCCCGCCGGAGCCCGCAGCGGGATCGGGTCCGTCCCCCCCCCGCGCCTCCCCGACGGCCGCGTCGGGCCGCGTCCCGGCGCTCCTCCGGAGCGCCCGCAGCTCCGTCCCGGCTCCTCCGGGGTGTCCCGGCGCTGTGCCGGTGTAGCTGGTGCGGGTGGCGACGGGGCAAGGGGCGGCGGAGCAGGGCAGCCCCGGCCTCGGAGTCGCTTCGTTCCCCGCCGCCCCGAGGCCGCCAAGGGTTTTCTCACCCCTCGCCCCCAACGCGGCCCGAAGGGCATTTTGTAACATTTAAATATTGATTGATTTAAAAAAAAAAAAAAAAAAGAGAGAGAGAGAGAGAAGGGGAGGGAAGGCTGCCCGGCCCTGCTCGGCTGCGCCTGCCGCGGTCCCGGCGCGGGGGCTCGGAGCACCGGGCGGGCTCGGCCCCTCGCCGGCCACCGGCGACACCCGCCGGGTTTGGGCCACTTTTACTGCCGGGTCCCCGGGACAAAACCCGGGGGGGTTTTCCGGGGAGAAAGTGTTCGGCGGGGAAGGAATCGTTGTCTTCAGGTCAGAGCGTGTGCAGGAGTTACTAGGGTGTAAAAGAAAGTTGCACTGCTGTCCCGCGGCACTGCCGAGACGGAGTTAAGGGCACTGCTGGCAACTTCTCGTTGTCGAGAGTAACGGGTCTTTAGGGAAAGAAAAAAATCAAACCAAATCAAAAAAGCCCCGCGTTTTCTATCACTGCATTCAAAATTGTCCATCCTCGGGCTGAGCCTCCGTACTATTCGTTCCTTAAATTCAGTATGGCTATAATAAATGGCAGCATGATTGATTAAGATAATATTAATCAGAAAACACTTTAGTCTTGCTAAACAGATGGCAAGAAAAGTGGAGCATTGCAGTTGTCTCATTCAGACACCTTAACCTCCCTTTCAGAAGACTTAATCCAATTAGCTTTTCTCCTGAGTTTCAGTTGTTATGTAAAGATCCTTTTGCATTGTAGAGAAATATGGCTTCATTGAAAAAAATCAGTCATGTTTTAATTTATCCTTAACAGTTTTTCCCTAAACCATCGGGACAAAAAAAAAAAAAATCACCCACGGCTCTGATTTTAAGGCAGGGGAACGGTTCGGTTCCTTCCCCTTCCCCCAGCAGCGCCGTGTGCTTCCATCGAGTTTAGCTCATGTTCCCCTAACCTGGGCAGTGACCCACGGGGGCTGTCACCAAGCCTAAACCGATTTCTGGCCGTCTGGGGGCCCGGGAAACCCCCACCCCAGCCGCTCCCCGTCCAACGCAGGGCGCCGGGGGGCGGGCTAGCCGGCGGCCGGCAGCGGCAGCGCGCCCGCAGCAGCGCCCGGCCCCGACGGCCCGGCCCGGGCACGGCGCGGCGGCACCGGCAGCGCTGGCGGGAGCCGCCCTCGGGGCTCTCCCGCTGCCCGGCGGGGCCCGGCCCGCGGCCGGGGAGCGGGGCACCCACCCGGGGGGGGGCACACGCCCTTCTCGGCCGGTTTGGGGCATCTTTCCTCGCTTCGTTTTGCCGCCGCCGTTAACTCCGTAAGGCGCCCGCCCGCCCCCGGGCGTAGTTTCTAAAGCCCGTAACTCCCCCCGAGCCGGGCCGGGAGCCGGCGAGCCGCCGGGGGAAGTTTGCAGCCCCCGCCGGGGCTCGCCCGCCCGCCCCTTCGCTGTGAGGCACAAAGGGCTCGCCCCGGGGGGGCCGTGTCTGGCTTTTGGGGCTTGCAGGAGCGCGCCCGCCGCCGCCTGCCTTGCGCTCGGCCCGGTTTTCACCCCACACCCCCGCTGGCCCCCCGACACCTCCGTGCCCGCAGCCTGCCGGGGGGCCGGGGACCGCTGCACCGGGACCCCATCTCCTCCCCCGGCAGAGCCCACCGGGGTCCGAGGGAGGGCGGCGGCGGAGTGGGTGCTCAGGGCCGGCACCCGGGGAGCCCCGGAGGGCGGCTGGGGCGGGGGAGGAAGACTTCGCAGGAGATCTCGAGTCATAGTAACAGGTTTCCACAGCCGCAGCCCCCCCTAGTGACACCGGCACGGTGAGTGCGAGGCGCTGCCGGCGGGGGGTGCACGCCCGGGGGCGGGATGGGGAGCCCCGTGGCCGCGGCGGCACCGCGGGCTGGCACCCGGCGCAGGGGGAGCGCCCTCGCCCCGGTGCCCGGCTCCCCCGCCGCCCCGACGGAGTTCTCCCCACGCAGGACCCCCCACCGGGCTTTCGGGGTTGCCGCCCGGCCCGGGAGCTGCGTGCGGGGACGCGGGGCGGCATGGATTTCCCGGGGGGCTGCCACCCTCCCCTTCCCCGCGGCACCCCTGGGAAAGCTCCCCGCCGCACCGCTTCGGGGAGCAGGAGCCGAAGGAAACGGGGGCGCTTTCTTGGAGTGCAAGTTTTCTGCATGACTCAATAAATATCCCTCGTTATTTCAACGTCGGACCCAGGCAGAAACTCCACTGGTTTCAAAGTGCTCGATGGATGAGCTCCTTGGGACGTGAAGCTGAGGGTTAGGAGCTGATCCAAACCCCATTAAAATCAGCAGAAAGCCTTTCAGTGCTGTCAAGGACGTTGGGATTAGGCCCTTAAAGCAGTTCGTGTGAACCACGAAAAGCGGGTTCCAGCGCCTGAGCCGAACCCGTTGTGGGGGTGGCCAGATTTTGGTCTATATTCTTATAAATATACGGGTGTTGCGGCTGTGGTGGGTGACCTTTTCTATGAGCTTGCCATTTAAGAAGGATCTAGCATATAAGCACTGATTGAAGAGAATTAATCGCTTTCATATCCTGGTTCAATTAATGAAATTGCCAATATTGACAATAAATACTTGAATGCTAGTTGGGAAAGCAGTTATGACATTTCAGAACATATAACGCTGAAGTGTGCGATCCTAGGTCTCGATTTTTTTGATCCAAACAAGTGGTTGATTTTGCTGCTGAAAACTGTTTGCTTTGCTTGTTGCAACACAGTTTACTAATAGATAAAGAGGAACTTGCTATTGGCTTTTTTTCTTACTTTCCTGGAGTACTTTTCATGCTCAAGCAAAAATGTGATTTATTTTTGTTCCAGTAAATAAAAAAAGTTCTTTACTGTTCCAGGATTTGTGTTTATAAAGGCTCTTACCTGCTGAGCAGTTAAGATGATCCAATGATTCTTTTGAATCCTAAATTTGATATGACATGGACATGCAAAAGAAATACCACTGGTCCTTTATATAATTGAACCTGGCTATTTGTCTTACGTCATTTCGTATCTTATAAGATTTCACACGTGAAAGAAATGGAACAAAACCAGAAAAAACAACAAAAATGTTTTCTTTCCTGCTGGCTGCAGAGTTCCTGCAGATGATGTTTGTGCGGTAGGGCCCGATCCTTGGCAGCTCCCTCTGCCTTCAGCAGCAGCAGAACTGGGATCTAAACGCAAGTCCCAGCCCTGGATCAGGTCTTCATTCCTGAGGGGGTTTTAATAAATAACTTTGTAAAATCTGTAGGGATTTTTTAGAGGTTTGTAAATTGATCAAAATTACCTTGAACTAAGAAGTTCACCTTCTAAGTCTGACTCAGAGAAAAGAATGATTTTACGATTTATTTGTCTGCTAATGAATTAACTCTAAAATACTTAGGGAGGGGGAATTGCAATACTTTTCACTGCTCTGCAATCTGCTATTTACCTGCAGTAGAGAAAAGGCCTTTAAAAGGATGGAAGGAAAAAAGAACTAAAACCAGCTTTTGCATAAGAATAGCCAGACAGCTGTAGGAAACTATTTCATTTATTTAAGTTACAGTTTAGGGTTTACGGTCCTCAAGATTTTATTTGGGTAAAACCCTCATTAAAGAAGGGACTCTGGATTCAGACAGATAAAACTTGTCTGTGAGACTATAAAGAAACCTGTAGCCTCAGTTGGTCTATTGCAGCTATGCCTTTACTGTAGTAAACATCTATCGAGCGAAAGATCTTCTCAAAATTAGAAGAAACCATTTTGTGCTAAGATACTTGTGATGCTGTTAAAGCTGTCCCACAGAAAGTCAGCGGTACAGTACCCTGCTTCCATCAGGGTCATTGGCTTGCTTGCTTTTAGAAAATAAGGCTGGTTTTAGCCACTGGTGCAGTGAGCGTGCAGGCAAGGAAGAAGGTTAGCGAAGCCGTAAAATCTGCAGCATCTCCAAATGTAAACACCTTTGCATTTCTCTAGCTTAATTTGCAAGTGGTTTGCAAGTTAGGACAGCCATAAGGAGGAGCCTCCCCTGGGATACTATTTCTATACATAGGCTTTCACCATAGCAAAATAAAGATGAGATCGTGGAATCACTGAAGTCCGCGCGGTGATGAAACATTAGCACCTCTTCAGATGAAGGCTTTTGAAGAGGTGGCCTTAAATACAGCCGGGGCTTGATGGTTCATGACAATGCCTTTAGAGCAGCAGTGGGCTGTCATGTAACTAATACAAATATAAGGTCAGTCCTTTGGGGATACTTGATGTGACATTCGAGTCCAAATAATTAGCTCACAATTCCTTGAGCACTGAGGTTTGTGAATTTTCTGAGTTCACCCACTTGTCTGTTTCCCTGCATCTGTGCTGGATTTTCTATTTGTTTCATTGTGTCTGAAAATGAATACCCCGTACGATCCAACCCTGCTGGAGCCCAGCGCCCTGGCGGCCGAGGGGATTTGATTGCTAACATTCTAGTTAGGAAGATGGATAGCATAAAGGATATTTGATGGCTGAGCGATCCTATAGATAAGAAGTGTAGGAAGGACGAGTACATGGTGATGATTAAGCCAGTGGAGGCCTGTGTAGGTTTTTTTTAATACGTCTGTACTAAATATACGTTTACACACATCTTTTAGGTCCTGTAGAATTGTACATATGCGTCGGAGAGTTTCTGTGAGTATTTAAAACTGTAATACAATTTGCTGTGAGAGATGGGTCCTGATCCTGCGATGGCTCCACAAGGGAAACACCTGTTGAAGTCCGTGTGTGTGCCTCGGAGAGGGCAGGTGCCCAGGGTTAGCTCGTAATCATCCCTCCCAACGCCTGGGAATGTGTCATAACTTAATTGCAGCTATTTGACATGCATAACTAGCAGTCCTGGCCTGTCTTCATTCCCATTTATTTTCTCCCAGGCGATTTGCAGGAAGAGCAGTTTATTAGCTATAAAATACTAGCCAGTGTTAGAAATGGTGCTTAAAGTCAGCGGCAGAGTCTTTCTGGCTTGCTGCAAGAGCGGCAGTTTCGTTCTCCGTATATAAATAAGTGTTGGGTTAAATGCTTTTGGCCTATTCTTCCCTTTCTGATAAACTTGAAATCAGGAAAAGTGGAGAGGGTTAAATAGAGCCTTGGCTGTCACTGCATCCAGTAAGGAAGAAAAAGCTCATTTGCAGCTTAAATTGCCTCAAAACTGAAACGCGGGGCTCAGTGCTGTCTCATTTCCTTCACTTCAGCTACAGTTAAGCATTTAGTTTTCTTTTATTGGTAAGTGAACTTAATTTCTCTAAGATGGAATTTGTTACAGGAACCAAGGAGTCAATTCACAGCTATGAATGACAGCTTCACAATTAATTAGCAGCTTATCCTGAGCATAGTTGTGCAGGATCCCAAATATTATGGTAATGGGAAACAATACATTTTAGATAGCTGGAACATCCTCTGAATGAGCAATTCCCTGAAACTTACAGCCCTGGGAATTAGAGGCATTAATTTCAGAGCAGCAGGCTGGGGATATATGCTGGGATTTCATCGGTTTTCTAGGCTTGCCGTAGTCTGATGCTGCGATCATCACTCTGAGAAACTTCCTGCTGGAGCTTTGGGTGCTCATGAACCCCATGGCATAGACTCAAACACTTAGAAACACAAAATCCTCTTCTCTAGGGGTTTTGATTTGCTTGCTGAGGCCGTATCTAGAAAAAAGGAGATGCCTGGAAGTAAGGACTACAAGTTTCGAGTGTTAGAAATTATTGCCTTTTTTTTTAAGAATACTGTGACTAGAAATAGAACTACCTGTTGTTGCTCACCTGCTCTTTCTTCTCGTTTTAAACTTTCACTCATTAGAATAATAACCAGAATATCCTGTTTTTTTCAATGCAGCCATTTTTACTGGTTTGGCTACTTGGGGCAAGACTTACAGACACTCAGATTAAGTCGGGTAGAACTCATCGTATGAAAAATGTCTTACATGCAAATGTAAGTTTGCAAATGAGACCCCTAAGTCAACAAAACAGGCATGAGCTTTCTGTTCTTGTATAGATCTGTAAATTCAGATCTAGCTTGTGCTAAACTTGTAAAGCAATAAAATACCAGAAATGCAGTGGCAAGGGGAATTCAGAAGTAGTGAAAAAAGCCAAATGTAGGGGTAAATACAGATAGCACTAAATGCAATGGTAGAAAGGTTAACATCCTTTTTTTTTTTCCCCTAGAATTCTATTAATTGCTAAACTATTTCAGAAGTGCTAAAACTACCTCAGCTGCAGCTGAGGAAGGGCAGTATGGAGGGGGAGCTCAATTCGTAAGTGGGATCTCATGAGCAGTCATCCCATGCTGGGCAGAACCACCTGTGTCCCGGAGTTGGGTCCCCCATGGTGACAGCAATGCAGACCTAATTCAAAAGTCCCCACAGAACATCCTTTCTACAACCCATGACACTTTCCGGCACCCTGTAACAAAGGTGCAACCTGCTGCAAAAGACCAAAAGCTCCTGTGTGTCAGAGGACAAGCAGGAAAGGCTGTATGTTTTGCTAATATTCTGGGATCTTACAGAAACAGGCCATTTGTTGATTAAAATTCATGGATGGTTGTAGGAAGTAGACCCAATCCTGTCCTTCAAAGGGGGAAAAAAAAAAACCTCAACAACCTGACTTGTGTGGTTCCCACCTTACCTGACATTCAGTTTAACCATGAACATGTGACAGGATGTCCTAATTAAGCAAATGAGTATTTAATGCTGTTAGCTTCTACAACGTAACTTCTAGGTACCCTGCTCTTGGCTGTTGCTGTCTCTGATGCTCAGAGGAAAGTAAAATCCTTCCTGTCCCTCTACCCCCTACAAAACTTAAGCAACATGGGGAAACAAAGATTCCTGGCTGGTCCTTAAGGTGACAGTGACCTGATAGACACTGTGAAAAAACATGGTGCCGGCAAATGTGGAAGTGGAGTCCTGCTCCACAAGTGCTATGTGTCAGGGTACAGCAGTAGCATGCTGTTCTGCGATGAGAGGTGCCTGCTCCTGCGATGGGTGTTCCCTGGGCGCATGGGCTCACGTGGTGGCTGGAGGGAATGGGCTTCTTTGCAGAGCCTCACCCACCCCTGAGCACAGCCCTTCGGCTCCCGGTCTCTGTATGTCAGACCTGGCCGAGCAGCGGGTCAGAGATTTGCTGGCTAACACACTTGGCACCCCAGGGTCCGCAGGAGAGGAGCCATGCCCGGTGCTGTGTGAGACGGAGATCCTGTCGGGGACAGACGTGGCACGAGAGCCAGACCAGGAATTCTCACGCTGAGCACGGCAGGTCTGCAACACGCGCCTCGTGTCCGTAAAAGGCTGCTTCTTCTGGGTCTCTCGGGGTCAAGGGTAGAATGAGCTATATTTTAGTTGTCAAGGAAAATTTGGCCTTATGAGAGCCTGTGTGCAAATGACACATTTGCTAAATGGCATGTTGTGTTCGCACGCCAGCCTGTGGCCCAGCTGGGCCTCCTGGGTGCTCACTGTGTGACACTATAATGCACTAACTCAGAGGAGGAGCGCTTAAGAGACCTCCGAGGTCCACAGCAGAACAAGGCAGCTGCTGGGTGAGATTTACTCCGTGCCTTGTGCAGGCTGAGAGCTGGGACACCCAGCAGGGTGCTCTGCTCCTCTGTAAAACGCGCCCTGTTCTTCCTTCCTCCCAAGCAGCGGCAATAACAGATCCCGCTGGTCGGATTGACTGGCTAGCACAGGTTTCCCAACATGGGAGCTCACATTCCTCTCCTAAACGCAGAGTCATGGGGACGATACTGGTGAGGGGGCCTGTCTAATGCAAACATTTTTTTTAAATGAGTTGTGGTAGGCGCAGCAAATGGCCTCTGTTGTAACGAGGTGGGGAGAACTGGGGAGGACTGCATTTACAGAGCGGTTTAATCACATGGATGGAGCAGCGTGTTCACCTCTCCTCCTTGCTAGGTCATTTCCACTTTGAGCTCTGCAAACAGACCGTCTATTGAGCAGTTAGTATTCAGTGCTGAATATTCAATACTAGACTCTTGTTTTGGTGAGTCTTAGGCAAAAAAAGAAGGAGGAAAGAAGACTTCTCTTTTTTCTCATGTTCCGTCCCTGAGTTTGCTTTGCGTATTGTTCAGAGGAGACTGGAGGCTTCTCAGAAAAGCCAGGCTCCTAGTTTTAAAAGCACTGGTCTACTTTCATAGTACTTTCTAAGGGGAGGGAAAAGACAGCGTGGAAGGAACTAAATTCATACAAGGTTTATGAATCTGTAAGTCTAGGCACAGCAGGACTGAGTGAAGACTTTCCGACAAGCACATTTAGGCTGCAAAATTAATAGCATGAAATGCTTGCTCTGTATACACAAATTACTTCTGAGAGGTACCAATCTTTGTGGGAGTATGTTATGATGATTTATTAATGTCCTCTCTGCTAGTTTTGGTATGCAGATATTCTCTGGGTGCATTCTGAAAGCTGAAAGAAACGGCGTTCCTTTTTTTGTTTCTGTCTAGTTAGTGCCACATTTGCTCACAAAACGGTTGTGAATAATAATGGCTGCATCCTTTGACAGTAGTGAGCAACAGCTAGATTTGGAATAGATGTCTATAAAGTGCGGAAAAGTGGCCACCATTTGAGTAAATGTAGTATCTCTTTCCTTTGATTCACACTCTTCTTCAGTCAAGTGATTGTCTCTTTCTTACTGCTGTGATGATGTCCTGACTCCTGAGTTTTCTTTGCACATATGTGTCTGTCTGTCTTCTCTTGTTCTTTCAGTCTGCCTGACTGGATGCTATTTCCAATGAGAAATATTTACTGTAGTCCCATTCCTTCAGGAGCCGACCTCTTTTCTCCTGATTTAAAAAAAAATCTCCTCTCTGTAGTTAATTTCTTTCCTCCTATCCTTTATTTCTGACCATGCCCCCTTCTTGGTCATTCATTCTTTTGTTTCTTTTCCTTTCCTTTTCTTTTTCACCTCCTTTCCAACAACTAGCCTTCTCCCTCTTCTCTCGCCTCCCTGAGCCCTACAACAAAGTGTTTCGCTTATCTCCCACTCATATCTCACATCTTTTGGTTTTGTCATCTTTGTGGGCCTGTCTTACTGGTGTACTACCGTTTCTGTGCCAAATTGGCCTGTCTGCTGGATTCATTGGCTCCTGAGGCAGAGGGAAGCATTTTGTGGGTACTTGATGCAAATCCCGTTTCTTGTTGAGTCACAGACTTCCTGTTCAGCCAAATGACTCCAGCCTCGCGCACTGGTGAAGCGGAGCTGAATTAAGGATTTGAGGACTCCATGTCTTCTCATGCACACTGGTGAGCTGAGGGACCATGGTAGCAGCCGGGAATGTTTATCCCAAAAGCTAGTGAGCAGAGACTGCTGTAGGGTACGAGTATGAGAGACGTTGTGATAGGTACCCAGAAATGAAGGCCCTATGAGCTCTCTCGTGTGTCTCACGATAATTCTATAGCATAAGAAGTTAATGAAATCTGGGGCAAAAAGGGCATCAAGAGACTCTGGCCTTTATTCTGGGAGAGAATAGGACTGGCAATAATCAAGGGGAATGTTTGCATTTCCTTGGAAGAAAACATTGCGGCTAAATCAGAGACAATGGTAGCATTTACATTGGTTCATGCAGCAGACCCTGAAGGACTGAGGATCTATAACACATCATGTTGTGGAAGCATGAGGGTACACTTCGCTCTATGCAGAATTCGTGCTTGGAAAGCACATGATGTGTGTGATTATCTCACTGATGAGAAGATTGGCTGCATGTTGCACAGCCATGTGAGTTAAGTGCCCTGGGAGAGCTGAATTGGTCAGACACTGGTGTCACTAGCTTAAATGATCCTAGGTGAAAGTGAGGAAATGTCACTGCACTGAAATTGGACCAGGTGAGGTTCTCTTTGCTGTTAAATGAGGAATGGCCTTGATGAAGCAAAAACCAAGTGGCTGTTTACTGGTCTGGTGAAACTTACTTTTCAAAATAAAATGATAGATAGCACCTGTGTGTGACTGGGAGAGGGAAAGGGTTACTCCCAATTAACATGCATACCGAGTTGGAAATGCGATAGCAATATGATACGTGATTCCAGAGAAGGGAACAGGTAGGACTTCAGAAGTCCTGTCTGATCCAGGTTAGAGGCTGCCCTAAAAGCCAGAATCAATATGCAGAGGAATCTTGTATTCTAGGGTTCCCGAGGGTGCTTGATCTACATATGGGATGCAGCTTCTTAACAAGGAATATTGTTGACAGAGTACTTCAACGAAAGTTGAAGTTCTGCATAGATGAACTTCTGCATAGTACGCAGGGTAACAAGAATGCAAAGTCTCATAAATTCCAGTTTTCCTACCCAAGTATTCTAGAGGAGTTAAAAGATTTGAACTATGGTGCTTTTTGTTATATCAGTTTAAACACAGCATGCTGCTTTTTAATATACCTTATCAAATGGGTTAGCAGAACATCAGTACTAGGAGCGAAGACCTGGCTAAACAAAACAAAAGAGCTCTCAGATTCAGGAGAGTCATTCTTTGGATTCTTATGATATCATGGTGAATCTTCTAATGCTTCACCAGAATCACAAGTCAAAGAAAAAGTACAGAAACATTCCAGCCAACGTCTAGTAAGTGCCCTGGACCAATGTCCGTTAACCCTGAAATAGTTCCGGGAGAACTGTACGCCAAGAAACGAGAACAAAAGGAAGGACTGCAAAAAGAGTGCCCGACATTTTCCCCTGTTGGAAATGAAATAAAAAGTTAGATTAGCAAACAAAGCACCAAGGTATCTGGCAGCTTGTCAGGGTAGCAGCTCTACCATCTGCACCAAGGCCATGTGTCACTGTCATCCCTGAGGAGCAGGTCTCTTGGAAGAACAGAAGATGGCTATGCAGGACCAAGGAGGACACTGGCATGATTTCCCGTGGAGCTTGAAGATGTTCCTGACAGCTCGCACGCACTGACTGAAGGATATGTGCCTTGCCAGCCAATGGCACTGAATGAGGCAGCGAGGAGCAAAACCAGGCTCTGTGTGGCAGGTCCACCTTGATGGTCAAAGAGGAGCTGTTTTGTGAACAAGGAGTGTCTATGCAACGGAGTAATCAGAGGGAACAGCAGTTGGATGATGGCCCTGATATGGTCTCACAAACCTTTCATTTGACAGTGGAGAGGAGGGAGATTACATCACCTATGAAAACCTAAATCTTAGAAAATCCCCATGTGGGTGATGAGCTGTCCCTAATAGCTTGTTCTGCTTGATTTTAGTTGATTTTGGGAAGTTCAACACCCTCCATGGGAGGCAGTGACTGCCAAGCCCTGTCATGTTACAGGCACACAGTTGTTCATAACATTGTGCAGAAGCCAAGCTAGAAGATCTTGTTCAGATCTTGGTTTTACAGTAGAGTGAGGTTTCGGAGATAAAGTGATTTTTTTTTTTTGCTTTCTTTCAAGCAGCGTGGTTCTTTAAAAGCTTTGAATGTGCTGCTGTAGCCAGCCCTCGCAGCACTCCAGCACTTCTCAGGGCGCAGATGTGCCTGTAACCAGGAGTGCTGTGCTGCGAGGTGTGAGAGAGATTCAGAACATGAATCCTGCTTCTAGTCAGAGCAGGTATGATGTGCGGCAGATACTAGAGCAGCCTTTTAATAGTTTGCGGGTCAGGCTTCAGGTTTATCTCCTGATCATTACACCTGACAGAAAGGGATAGTCTCTTTTGCCTTTAAGGGACTGTTTTAAACTAGTGATGTGTCTTCTAAGCTGATATGACCAATTGATCCAAGACATTGAAGTGTTATAAGGTGTAGTTTTCACTTGCACCAGAGACAATATTAGATGCACTGGCTCTTTTTTTGCTTTACTTTCATTCATATGGCAGGCAGAAATTAGGTTTGCAGCACATTAAGGGATAGTCGAAGCAGACAGACTGCTCAGACATCATGAATTTAACAGCGGTAGAGGTTAGAAGTTCTCTGTCCACAGCAACGGTGCAACACAGACAGCATGAACAGAGGGTTTGTTGGGTGGTGGCATGTCTCAGATTGTGTTCAGCAAGATAAGCCCTGCAGAGAAAAGATCATGCAGATCTCAGTATGTATTCTGAGACAGACAACAGAAGAAGCTGTCAGGGCAGTGATGGTTTTCCTAAAAAAGAAAAGCTATAGAATATCATCCCATCAACTCCTCTAAAAAAATTTGTGATAGATATGATATCTGGTTAGTACCATGCGCTAGCAAACTGGGAACAGGAGGTTCCATGACCTTCAGTCAGCCTCCTGAGCTTTTGAGGTACTGCTTTTCCCTGCTAAATTGGCTGTTTGCAACCACTTTCTCTTGGCCTAACAGATCAGATGAGCAGCTAGGCAGTATTGCTGGCCAGCTTGGTACTGAGACACTTGGCAGAGATGCTGCAGGAAGAGATGAGTAACTCTTCCCTCTGAGAACAGCGAACAAATAACTCAGAGGGGTGCTAAGACTCCATATGCATGACAGGAGTTCCTCCTCTGTCACAGGAACTGTAAAATTAAGTCTGTCGTCACTTCTGAGTATTCATTTTTCCAACAGGTCCTCTTGTAAATCCACTAAAATTTGGTGGTGCCTTTATATTTGCATTATCTACATTTTATATACCTTTGCTCACAGTTACTTTCTACTTTTTTCTACATCTGCCTTGAGAAACTGGGGAGAAAATTATAAGAGCAGCCGTGATAAAAATAAGGAGTTGGACTGTTGCAGCTGCGCCATCCAAGTGGTACGTGGCTCAGGTAGTAGTCTGGGTCCTGGCAAATCTCTAATTCTTGTTCCAGAGGTAGCTCTATTTCAGTGACAAGCAAACTTCTGTGGAAGAAATACTGGTCCCTGTGCAGAGCACTAGGTAAGTTGTCATGCTTGTTGGCAAACTGCTTTAAAATTTGGAGTATGGGAGCCAATCTAGAGCTGAAGGTGTATGAGAGGGATTTCTGTGCAACTGCTAGGGCTGTGGTGAAGTAAGGGTATAGTGATTGTGCAGACTCTGATACTGTGATTACCACAAGCCTTGGCTATGTTTCTAGAACATGGGGATTCTCCTCTCGTACAGTTTCAGTAAAAAATAGCAATTCACAATTATGCCAGTGGTACGACCACATCCAGATCAGAGGATATGGCATAACTGGGGGAAACCAGTGCAGTTAGTACCACTGTAGGTTAATGAGGTGAGGCAAATGCAGCTCAGATTAGGTGACCACAGAGTTTCATTCTGCCCGGAAAATCTCTTAATGTCCCTTCAGGACACACACGCACACATGTGCCCACAGGGCTGCAGCCGGTGGCTCTGGGTACGCTCACCTCCCAGCTGTGCGGCACAGGCCCTCCAGCTGCTTTTGCCATCTTGCTTGGGTGCCGAGCAGGACATGGTGGAATTCAAAGGCCAGAAGAGGCTGTGATTACAGGTTGTGCTGATGCTGCAGCAACTCTTAACCCTCCTGTCAGGACAGCAGCTGCAGAAGCCACTGCTGGCTGCGATCAGGCCCACCTCCTCTTCCCCTCTGCAGAGCAGAGCCCAGGTGGCTCTCACACTGCTCTTGCTATGGCCACGCACATGTGGGAGCAATGAATGCTTTTTTTTCTGGGCTGCAAATATGCTAAGCCAATAACCATTATACAAACAAGAGGGAGTAATTATCTCATTAAATGTACTGACAGTACGCAGGCACCTCTGCTGTATTCTCTCACCTCAACTGAGGCTCTGTAGGGAGAAGCCTTGCAAAGCTGTCTTCCAGGAGCAAACCCTTCCTTCTGAAGGAGATAATGTGTCAAAATAATTTGTCAAAGATATACTTAAAAAACAGTTCATGCTTCTCTTTTCTGATAGTTCATGAAAGCTCCTGCCCCTGAGCAGCTCTCGTGTGTTTGCCTCTATTTCGGGGAGTCCCAGGCCTGCCTTCCCAGTTCAGTGTTTGAAGCACCATACAAATAAAATTATGCTTGTTGGTGTGAAGAGAAGAGCCTTGGTGGGCCCAAGGGAAAGCCATGCAGGCCTCTGTTCTGCCAGCTTTTGAAAACAAGCTCAATTTAATATTCCATTGTTAAAAGTGTGGTGGGCACGTTTGATAGAAGAGGAATACTCTCATGCTTGAGGTTCAGTGGATGTGTCAGTCTTAGCAAGATTAGGATGAAAAATAGAAGAGGCAAAATGAGGGCCAGAAGTAGTTCCATAGTTCTTTTTAATCCATCTTTCAGCACTTCATTGGGAACAATTTATATGTTTTGTTTGTGTCATAATAAGTTATTCTGTCAGAAAATTGACACTGGAAAAATTATTGTAATTTGAATAACCATCTCCTTTCCCTCATGTTGGAATCCTGCAGAAGATACAATGTATTTGTATTCAGTGGTATACAAAATTATATAACAAAAATTGTAAGGCTGAGGGACTTAGTTGTGTGCTTCATTATAATTCACATTTGATCTTTGCGAAATTAAATAGTTGATATAGTATTTAAAGGTGCATCTTCAAAATGCCATTAAATACACCTTATTTGCATTCTTTGCTAATAAGATCGTAATAGTTTCCATACTGTGTCACAGTACAGTTATCAGTATGTGACTACACTACATTTTACTACTAGATATTAATTAATCTATTTATTTTGCCTGGATGTTTTTTGGCTAGCGCTGATCCTTGCTCAAACCACTGTGCTGGTACAACTGAGGGTACAGTATGCTGGGGCTCAGGGTGGGAAGGAGTCCTAGAGAGCAGGCAGAGGAAATGCCTGAAGACTTGATAGACTCAAAACGCAGCGAGTAAAAATACATCCTGTATGAGATGGATTGTATTTTCTTTTGCTCTCACAAGCACTTCCCACTAGAAATCTGAGTTTTCTGCGTGTTGTGTGAATGATTCTTCATTGTTATCAGGTCTGATATGCACTTCTGCTTAATCACCACCTGAACTCTCCATTATTCTGTGACTGTTCCTGATGTGAAATCCTGTCTACGAGAAGTTTGTAAGGTCCAAGCGCAATGATTTAGGCTTTAATCACATAAAACCTTCCATACTGTGTGACTCAATGCTTGTCTAGTACAGTGGTGTAGTGTGATTGGCATCAGCCTTGGGAGCAAGTGATGAAACCTCAGCCTAGAGACACGAGGGGTTAGCCACGGGTCTCTTCCTCCGGCTCTGCAGCTGGACTGCCTGGGACAGACACCAGTGCAGCCGGGTGGTACACCTGCGTGTTGTGAGGACAAGAGCATTCGACGTGTGCAGGGCTCTGCCCAGTGGGTTCGTTATGCTGGGGCAGGATTTAATGGTACTAACTCTGCAAGAACTTCTAAAAGTCAGACTTACTTTTGACTGTTTATTTTGTTTGCTCTGCCTCTTTGTCTTTTTTTTGTTTTTGTTTTATTTTAGGCAGGTGCTGTCATATCTGGGATCTGCGGGCTCCTGAACAGAATATTTTAAATTTCAGCAAAACTGTGGTTGTATTTTCTGTTAATACCTGAAGGCATTCTTATTAATATTGGGAGTTAAAAACTTTGTAAAAACTTTTTTTCTTTATACAAACAGTAAAAAATATCTACTTATTAAATGAAGGTATTTATTAGAATGCTTATTTATTTATACTTACGTCACTCAGTTTATGAGATAATACAGCCTTTAAATAGCTAGTTGGTTTTGTCGCATTTTGTCATCTGCCAAATAATTTGACAAATTTGCCATAAACTCCCTGACATTTTTGCTCAAAAGAGTTAGTTTTCTTCATTCTTTGCTGCCAGACAGGTCATGTATCTTTTCAGGCTTGAAGAATTTCTATCAGCTATTTAAATGCAAGGCCACAAAGACAAAGCCAGACTCAGGCTGCAGCGAGCTGAACCGGGGTGATTCAGGACCAAAGGAGTTGCAGCACATAATTAAACAGTAACTGCGCCCTACTCCAGAGACACTATATCTTGCAGCGTAAACCGCCTGTTTTACCAATGAAAAAGGGGTGTATGCGCAGTTATCAGGGACAGTACGTGAACAAGGATGGTGAAAATTGCTATCAAGTGACACTTAAAAAGTTTTTTTTCCTACTACTTAGGCAGGGAACGTGACTAAAGATGGCTGCTGCCAGTTCCCTGCTGCTGAGGGAAGAGGATGCGTCCCAGCTTCCCAGCTCTTGGTGCTGGGAGGAAAAGAAAGGGCAGAGCTGGGCATCGGTCTCTCCTTGGCGCTAATGGCAGCCGCCTTTGCTTTTACTCCCTGCAGCTGGGCTCAGAGCCAAGGGAATTATATGCAGCCATGGCTGTGCGCTGAAAGGAGGAGGAGGAGGTAGGGTAATCTTTCTCAAGGCTTCTTGCACCTCTCTCTGATGTTGTCCTTGGCAGCAAGTTTCTCTTCACCTCGTAGTGATCTGTGAGGATCCAGGCTCCTGTCCCCCAGCTCACGGTACTAAAATGGGAGAGGAGAGATGAGAACTATTAGCTCAGTTTTAAGGCAGTAAAAGAAATCTGGCACAAAGCAGCGGTATCGTTGTGTTGGCCTTTACACAAGGAGGTGATACGCCCCCACCCGATGCAGCTGAGCAGCATGAGAAGGGAAAGCCTCAAAGTTAGAGTTGCTGCAGGCTTGTGGGTTAGTGACTGAGCAGGAGCTGATTAGACAGCACAGGCCTTGCCGGCAAGTTTTAAGTTGCGGTGTCAGCAATCTTGAAATGATACAAGGCTGTGTTGAATTTGATGGGGAAGAAATATCCTGAAAAATCTATTGACAACAAGAGTTATTTTTGCTGATTTTCAGAGAAGTACCTCAAAGGAACAGGCTATAGGGAAGAGGCAGTGCAGTTGTGAGGCTCCTTAGGCACAGGGCAGTTTGATGGAATGAGGAAGATGCACACAGGGATATGCTTGTACTGATGAAGGCAGCACCGCAGCGTGTTCCTGCTGTGAATACGCGGGCAAACAGGCAGAGGGAAGGGAATGGCCTGGAGCTGCCACAACCTCTCTTACGCTGCCTGAAAACCAGAAGCTCACAAAGCAACAGTACCTGGAGTCTCGTGGCAGGGCCTGGAAATCAACCCTGAAAGGCTCTCAGCAGACCCTTTCTGAAGTCTTACACAGATGCCATTGCCCTTTTGTTTGTGTGGCAGTGGAAAGTGTGTGTACAGAGGAATACACAGAAGTTTAAAAAGCATTTTTTCTGCAGGATGTGTTTGGCCATGACTATTCATACATTTATTTATTGGCATCTAGCGCTGAAATGAAGTCATACCAACTTTTAGCTTCTATAAACTAGATGGGCAGCTTTCCCGACACTGGGCTGCTGCTTTCCCTTCAAGCCTGCTGCTGTGATGGGCTTTCTCTGGCTGGCAGACTGCTGCCTGCACTGTGCTGGTAGCCTGATGTGTCTGGGGGGTGGTTTATGGAAAGGAATCTGCAGCCATTTCCGTGTCTTTGAAGGTGTTTCTGGCTCTGGCGGTTTGCTGACAGCAAGGCCTGTTTCCCCTTATTTCTTGTGGCTCTCTTCGCTCACTAGAGTTGTTTCCTGTCATAACTTGTGGGGTTACCTTGCAGCCTTCCCACCTATCCCTTCTTTTTCTTGCTTTGACCACAGGGTGCTCTGTAAGCATAAGTTCATTTCTGCCCACGTGCATGCCTTTGAAAAATAATCTTATGAGGGACATCAGTTTATTGCAGCAACATCCAGGGACTCCAGGCAAACTCAGGCACTCATATTTCATACTTTGTCCACGGAAACACGTAGGAAGGTGCAACTTTTGCCCTGAAGACCTGTAACAGTAAATTCTGCCGAGCCTGGTGCATCCTCTAAAGTCATCAGGGGACGTACGTTATAGCTTCCAGAAAGAAGAACAGCAGAGTCAAATCAATGTAATGCTGTACCTCATCTGACTGGCGGGAATAAATTGGAAGTGAGAAAGAGGGAGGACAGGAGTGGTTAAGTACCCACCGTGGGGTGACAAAGGTTAAAGTAGCTCAGTGGCTGCTGACTTGCTACATTGGACTCGTACCAGCGTGCAGAAGATCTCGGTAGGGCCTTGGGCTCCACCAGGGTGAATGGGGTTGTAGGACTGGACTTCAGAGAGCGCAGTTTGAGCCCTGCTGTAACAAAAATTCACATGAATGATTGATTTTACACACATGAAGAGTTCTTTAAAAACCAGTGGAAATAATTGAGTACATAAGTCTTTGCCAGACTAAGACTTAGAAATTAATGCAATTTATGTGTCTCAGTTGCCCACATGAGATGATTTTTTTTTTTAATGTATCATGTGATGGGGAGAGGAGAGAATATCCTGAGGAGCTTTGTTATGTGCATGGAAGTGTTTCAGCCTCTGTCGTTTAAAAACAAACAGACAAAAAATGAAACTAAAAAGCAACAGCTAAGTTTGAAAGCAAGAAAGGATTTTCTTGCTAAATAACCTCAGACTGAGCATGTTTTAACAGAAACACTACAGAACACCATCTGTTGAAAACCGGTGCTTTATTTAGTTTTATATGTTGGGAGTTTATTTTTTATGCAAAGACAAACACAAAAAAAGAGCATCTTTGTTCTTTTGCAGAGAGTTGGATTGAACGATGTCTCAATGAAAGTGAAAACAAACGTTATTCCAGTCACACCTCTCTGGGGAATGTTTCTAACGATGAAAGTAAGTAACTTGTCATTCATTTACAATGAGCGTGAATGTGTTCAAGTGCTAATTTCCTGCTATATAAGTTGCTACATCTTGGTGATATTTTTAGTACTCTGTAGTTTAAAGCGTCAACTCACTTGACACATCCAATATTATTAATATTTTTTTTCTGGAATATTTGCTATTTTGCATTATTTAAAAGGAAGTAATACTATCTAATGTTTAAAACAACCAGAAGAATTTGTGTGTCAGTGAATAAAGGTTGGATGACCTCTAAAATGTGCTGTTAGTATTAGCTCATGAGTAAAACCATCTGTTTTGCTTTTCACTGGTGAACACCATGCAGTTGAAATACAGGAAAAATTGTGCTGTTTTTCAATACTACTATATCAAGTCATACATATAAAATCTTTCTTTTAAGAATTAAACAATCATCAGATTTAAAAAATCCCACATATTAAATCATGATATTGCTTCCTTTTTAGTCATAGAGAGGAAACAATTATAAAACTAGCTGATTTTAAAATAGCTATTTTCTTTTACCTCTTCTAGTTATAGTAATTTTAGATCTTGATTTTTAGCAACAGCAGGTAATTAAAAAGACCCCCAAATACCTTAAAATAACCTAATTGTTTCTTTTTAAAATTGTAAGACAATTTTTAGTTTACCATTTAGTTTTCCCTGTTTATGCAATTTCTATTCTACTTAATTTGCCTAAAGCAAAATACTCTTCACGTTAGTTTTCCTCACTGGACTTCATATGTTAGTTCAGGTTACAAGATATTAATGCAGGCTGAATTCTTTATTTCAGAAAGACTCACATTTTTATAATATTCAAGCACATAAGTTTAGAAAATGTATTTTTAATAACTTCTTAATTACTGAATGTCCCTTTTACGTTTTTTGCTTTTTAAGAGAACTACTTTATTTTGTTGTCATAGTAAAATTACATGCCTTGCAGCACAGTGTTTTAGTGGATCACGGAATTTGCTATATTGGGGCCCTACTCTTATTTGTCCATGGATCTCTTTTGAGGCAATATCTCTTCTGAAGGAGAAAGGAGGTGTTTGTTAGAAACATGGTATTTATTCATGACTCCCAAGCTAAGAACAGTGGACAAGAATCCTTAAAGACAGACAACAAAACTTGGACAGGTTTGGGTTTTTTGGTTTTTAAAAATTAAGGAATTAGAAATTAGTTTCTGTTTAAAAATAAAATTGTAGTGAATTTTAGTGAAAAACAAAAAACATCTGCCTGTTAATTTGCATTTTAGAACCTGTGAGACTTACAAAATTGATTTCACTCTGATGCTACTGAGAAAGTGATGGAAAGAATTGGTAATGAATGAGATGTGACTTCAGATTCTTAATAGGGTCAGAATTCAGGATTCAACCCCATTGACTTTAGTGAGCTTTTCCTTAGACTCACAGTTCAAGACAGTATTGTCAAGGTAATTATTTAGCACCACTAGCTATATTAAAAAAAAATTATAATGTCATAATTATAGGTCTTCTATGTTCTGTTCTAGATCTATTACCCTAAATAGGTTGTAGCAAAACTAGTGGTAGTTTGTCATATGTGCTTTGAGCTTAAATGCAAGCATGAGAAAACTTCCACATACCTAGGGACAGTAAGAAGTGGACCTGAGTGGGTTAGCAAGAGCAGGTATTTCAGACAATGGCACTGAGAAGATTGGATGGTTGTTAATTCTGTTTTCTGGTACTGGAATTAAGGGGCAAGTGATGATAATGAAAGGTGGCAAATTTAGAACTGATAAAACATATATAAATGAATTTATCCCACAATTTGTGTGCAGAAGACATTGTCACAGTATATAATGGAAACCCAAATGAGAGCTGATTTTATCTAGCTTCCTTCTTAATAGCCAGTTCTTCCAGATGCTTCCTTTGCACTGATACCAACATTTCTGTAGTGCAGATAAGAGAATTAATCCACCTGAAAAGTCATCCTTGTTTTGGGGGGTGAGGGGAGGGAGCGGAGAGGGTGAAGAGGAAGAAGTATAAAAGAAAAATAAGCCACTTGCCCAGCAGCAAGAAGATCGGTAATCTGTGAAATCCAGCACAAACTAGAAGTTTCACCTTAGAAATCATTGTACTATGTGCTCCTTTCCAGCCCTTGAGTTCTTTCTAACATTTCTCTAACAGTGCCCACACACCAACCAAGAAATTTCCAAACTGTTGTGTCACTTTGTCCAGCCTCTGTCATACATTTACAAACAGCAGGAGGCAAAATGTTTTTAGAAAACCTACGTAACCCTATTTGAATTCTTCAGAACGGTGGTCAAATTGCTGTTGTCAATAGAGCTCCAGTTTTCATCTGCAGCCAAAAGAAGGCATCATCCATCTTTCTCTTGACTAGTTTTTTGTCTCTAAATACATTAGGTAGCTGTTGGCTGGACTTTACCAGAGAAAATGTGGTTTTGGTGTGGGTTTTTTTTTTTTTTTTTGGCCTTGCATCCAGTGAAGACTATGAGAATTTGCACTGTGAACTGATAATGTTCTTACTCAGTATCATGCTTGTTCTTGTGACTATTTTTTCCTGGGTGTTTTTAGAGTTCATAGGGTTTTGGGACAAGAGTAATAGTTTTGCTGGTCTCCTTTTCTACAGTTGAAGTATGCTACAGAACCATACTTCAGGCCACAGGGGTCCTTTGCAATCTTCTGTTCTCATCCAGGCACCTCCAGGGCTCTTGAACCTGCATGACATTGTGAAGGGAAGAAATGACTCATAGCTGTGGATTCCCATGGTCTCGCTGCTTCTTGGGGTGCTTCTTACCCTCTTGGAAACTTTTATGACCTCTCCCAAAACACAGCTTTTACACCCTAATATAAAAATTCTAGGTAAATTTTATTTCAGTTTCCAGTTTTTTAAACATTTTTCCTTCCACCACTTCCACACTCTACTTGTTAGTCAAAAGATCCACAGGAAAAGGGAATGGCACAACCTCATATCTAATAATTAAAAAAACCCAAACCCACAACATTTTCTGTGTACTGTGCGTTGAGCCAGATTGTCCAAATTGAAATGGGGTCTGGAAGAATACTATTCAAGGATTATGAAAGTTTCAACTTCAGTTCCATGGGGAAGGAGTCATGACGTTACATGATGAAGTGGAAGGGTTGCTTGTCCAAATCTTCTTGCATATTTAGAAATGTGAACGTGTAGACAGTTCATATGAGATAAAAGAAAAGATTCAGACTACTTTTTGCACTTCAAAAGCAGTGTTCAAAATCCGTGTTCAGACTGGCTGAAATGGAAGATTTATCCAATATTTTCTTTTTTTTTGAACTGAACGTCTTATTCTTCCATTGGAAAAAAATATTTTAAAAAGAGCTACTTGGTTTTGTTGAAATTTTCCTTGGGGAAAATTCTTTCTTTTTAAATCATACCTGTTCAATTAGAACTATGTGCCCATATTTCTCAGAGGGTTTTAAAAAATCCCACTATTTTAAAAGCATGGAATACATGCTAATGAGCCTGAATCTTATTTATGGCTACATGTAAGTAAGAGACAAAGTAGCTTCTTACTATCACTTAATTTTAGCTAAGGACAAATCGCTTTTGAGAACAGTCAGAACCTGGACTGCAGGGGCTACAGAGGAAGAGGCTATTGCTCTGAAAGGCATGGAGCTACCTGAACTCAGGGAAGGATTTTATCTATATAAAGCTACTAATAACATATTAGCTCCTCAGAGGTTCTCTGAGACACACAGAAGCAGCACTGGAAACTACAGGACTCTTCTGTTATCTCCACAGTGGAAAGCAGAGCTTTAACTCCACTTTAGTTATGACAAACAGACTAACATCAACATTTTAGAAAAAGGAGTACTAATGCAGGGTCTTCACTTTGTGGATGTTCCACTTACTGTGTTTAAGGCAGCATGCTTAAAGAGGTGCTGAGCATAGTTCCTATTGTCTCCATGTCTTGCTCCAAGAAGCAAGAAATCCCTTGAGCTGTACCTAAAATCAGACAGCAGAAGTTAGAGGATACTACTGAGAGTTCAGGGAAAGCCACAAACATATGCACAAGGTACAAACAGAACTCTACTCTGGTGGCTTTGAAACAGAATTTTGAAAGGAGAAAGAGCTGTTAGCAAAGAAACTTCCATGGAGTTTGGGAAGAAAAAGGTTCTCTGATATCTCTGGGAGCCAAGAAATATTATTTTTCTAGTACATTGGTGATCCCAGTTTTTAATATCTTTGAAGGCCTCTTCTGTGCTGAGAGTTTTACTTGCAGCTGTCTAAGCTATTACCTGCTTTCAGCTTGGGATGAGTACCAGGTTTCCCACCTAACCAGGTACCTTGAAGATACCTTTCCTTGGAATCCTACTGGCAGTGGAGTGAGATCTGCTCCTAGCAAATGGGTTTCTCCCTGAGGTGCTGTGCGGTTGCCGTATGTGTGAACACCTGCAGCTGTGCATCAGGAGCAGGATTTGTCCTCATGACTTCAAGTCCTTTTGGATTTGTCACAGAAGAATTGTCAGCTCTGTTCTTTGACAATGCCTCGAAGCAAGACTTCTTTTCAGTGTCTTTATTTCCTTTCTTTACAAAATAGATTGGATTTTAAAAGTATTGAATTTTAAAAGGTATGGGTTCATTTTAATCTACAGCATTGTTCTGATGGGGACTGATAAAATGATAGGCTAAAAAGTAAGGGAAAACAGCATTTCTTACCTCTTTCATGCTGTACAAACAGATCTGGGATCAGACCTGAGTCAAGAGTTACACAAAACGTTCCCTGCTCAATAGGGAAGCCATTAAGTGCCCTGCTACCAACTAAAATATAAGGAATAGGGATATTTATTATTTTCTGCTCGTCAATTATCTGATGAGATTATATTGTTAAACTATACAAGGTAGAATAAGGTGCTTGTATATGTAATACTGAAAGTTTGTATTTCTAGGTCCCCTCCATTCCTATACCATGTGCTATTCTTTCCAGCTATTTAATAAAAAAGTGAAAGTTTTCTGAAAATAAGTATTTTAGCTAACATCTGGTGAACATGAGAAACATTTTGGCTGACAGCTGGTCCATTGGCAGAAAACAAAAAAAAATTCTGTTTTCTTGCACAGAGACTTGATTTTGGGGGAGACAAGCACTAACTCTGTGAAAAATTCAGTTTTGTTGAAGATCCAATTGTTCAATGGGTAATATTTTGATGGAAAATGGTGCTTAAAGGATTTTTTTGAATAAGTTCAAAGTCCATCATTCTCCTTCTTGGTTTTAAGGGACAGTTAGCGGAGGATGCTGAAGAGTCTTGAAGAAGGATCCCCAGGAAGCAGACTTACCTGAGGAGGGAGATTTAAATTGCAGTTTATAATCTTACTGTTAGTTTGTGTTGTTAAAACAAATCCTTACGTGGGAGGAGCTGAGTATGGCTGGCTTGTAGTGTGTCTGCAGGCAGGTTAGGTAAAGCACCTGCTCACACACAGGTTCTCACTCTTAATGTGAGTGAAAAACAGCTGGGGGGGGGGGGCGGGGATGGAAGCGATGTAGAGATTCTAATATTGTATAATTTAGCTATTGGCTTGATGTCTGATAGAGGGCCACATATCCAGGGGAAAATTAAGTCTAGTTAGCACGGGTGAAAGCCATCTAGTAACAGACCTCTGAATACTAGCCCCCTTAAATGAAGAAAGATAATCAAAAGTTTTATTCTGGGGAGGGGGAGAGTAGTACCTCTTGGTTTCACAGGCAGAGGCTTAGAATTTCTGCACCTTAGTTAGACAAGGGGTTATTTAGGTCAGTGGCTTTCAGCCTTTCCAATTTGCATCCCCCTAGCAATTTCCAGTGAGGTAGAAACCAACTGTACACTGAACTTAAACCAGTGGATAGTAGGCTTTGACACTGACATAGAAAATACTGATTAAGAAATTGGATGACTTCCACCTGGGAAGCAATAACCTTAATTTGAACAAGAAGACGGTGGGGCACAGGAGGAGGACTGGGCCCCCACATGCTGCTGATACCTAAAGGCAGCAGCTTTGGTGGTTGTACCTCGCTGTGCCGACTCCCTCCCCGCAACAGCAAAGGCCTGAATCCCTCCGGTCATAGAAAGGCGCTGCAGTGCCTTTGTGTTTTGGGTCCCTGTTGGCAAGGCCTGCGCACCCCACATGACTGCGAGCTGTAATTTTCATTACTAAAGCAGAGGAAAGCCCCCCGCCCCAGCCAGTACTTTACTCCCTGCAACACTTTGCTGAGATGAACCTTTCATAACTATCTCCCTTTCACTTTTACCTCAGGAACAGTTGGGAGGCCACCGGCTGCTGGGCACCTGGAGGGCCTTGGCAGGCCAGGCCAGCCTGCTCGTGGGTGAAGGAAGCTGCAGCAGCCTCTGTGCCCCAAGCCTGGGGAGCTGCCATAACTCCTGCGCGTCCCTCCCAGCCCTGCTGCCTATTTTTTTGCTGGCCGGGGCAGCCGGGAAGATACAGCAGGATGCAGGACTGGACCGGGCTCTGGTCAGGCCACCTGCCGCTTGCCCCTCCATGGCAACTATGGGGCCTTCCATGCCAGGGCTCACTTGCCCTCCCAGCAGGTGCTCTTGCACCTCCGAGCCGGGCTCCCTTGTCCCCTGTCACCTGGAAAACCGTGAAACTCAACCCAGAAGGCTCTTCCCACCACAGAGCAGGGCAGACATGGCCGTCCCCTCCTCCCCAAGCCTCTCCTCAGGGAAGGTTGGAGCCAGGCAAGCTCTTCTTAGGGTGTCTGTGCTGTCAGTTAAGGGTAAGACGGGAAAAATGGTCGGTGTTGTGAGAGGGGACAGCCCCAACTATTTTATCTACCCAGTGGTTTAAATCCGTGCTGCATGGCTCTGCCTCCCGCTACGGAGAAGGCATTTGTCCTGCCGCCGCTGAGGCCGGGGGCTGTTGTCGAGCGTCAGCGGCCTGTGGCAGCCACGGCCGCTCGGCATTCAAGCCCTGTGTGCCGAAGGTTTGTTGCATGCCGACCGTTTGTTTAGGAAAAACAAATGAAAAACACAATTTAAAAGTGATTTGAAATGTGTATGTTGGTCCTATGAGCTGAATAAAAGCGGGCCCCTGAAAGGCAGGGAAGGAGTGTGCGGTCCAATAATTAGAGGCCTATTGTCATGCAGATGCAGAAGAAGGGCTGCTCGCAGTGTCTGCGGGTAACTGTAAATCTGGATTTTCCTGACATTCAGGGGACCGGCCTCGCAGGCTAAAGGATGTTCGGTTAACACAACTTGCCATATATGTAATGGAAGAAATACTGTGACGCGAGGGCTGAAGACAGTGTTTTCCAAAGTGGCATTTTTTTTGTGTGCACTGGTTCTTGGGACTGCACAAAAGGCCTCCCAATGGGGTCTGATGTTCAGAGGAGATAGCGCGGCTCCCTCCTCTGAATCCCTAGGAAGATTCAGCATCCTAAAGGCTCACTTAAATAACTTCTAAAAGTTAATTGTATGAAGAAATGAAACTTGCAGCATGGTGTACAGGCACAGTGGTTTACCTCATTGTTTAGGTATCAAAGCCTTCTACACTTAATGCTTTCATCAGGGACAAAGTTGTTAAAATATCAAACTGTGTTTGATACAACAGTGTTTCCCAAAGAATACCCTTCTGGAGATGCTGATTCTGCTTCACTCCAGCTTTCACCTAGGAATGTGTTATATGCTTTGCAAATCACAATTTAATAGGAATTATTCTATACATACTTTTAAATTGTTTCAAAAGAACTAATGTGAACTAGGAAGAATCCAATATTTTAAGAGTTTTATTTTAATTACCTTTTTCTTTATTAATCTTTTATTCAAATTTTTGGAAAGTCAGCAGATCAGAGAGTTACCTTGGAAACAGTTAATGAGGAATACTATCAGAAAAATTATCTGAAAAGGAATAAAGTACATTATAGAATGTTTTTAATTTCAATTTTTCTTGTTCAGAATTAATCTTTGTAAATTTATAAACTTCTAGTATATATCATATGTTAGGATTGCAACAGTGGGTGAACCCCATTACGTTAAATGCCTCATCTAATATAAAACTTGGGTAAGGCAACTGTTCTCTTAAAGCAGGTGAAAGTGTTTTTATGTTCTGACATGCTGCTAGAGGTCTAAGAGTTGGGTTTTTTTCATATAAATTTATCCTTTCCAATGTCATTATTCCTATGTACCGCTCTGCTCCTACTACCAGTGATGTTTGCATGGTTTATTGCCTTAAGCAGTATCTACGGATGCTAGCTTAGGGAACATCGTTATTTATATTTCCACAATTTAGCCAATATTTTGAGAAAGCTTTGGCACTTGAGAACGTTTTTTTAATCAGATAATTCGTCACCAGTTCATAAATGCCTGAGCAATTCCCACTGAAATTACATAGTATTTTTTTGTTTCTTAACAGATGAGGAAAAAGAAAATAATAGAGCATCGAAACCACACTCAACTCCAGCTACACTGCAATGGTAAGATACCTTTTAAAAAAAATCAAGAAAACCTGTTAGCGTTTTTTCTTATACTTTTTTCAGCTGAAGTGAATAGAGGTCTTGGACATCGTATACAGTTCTAAAGATACTTCTAATGTATGTGTTTAATCTGCTCATTAGCATCCTGCACAGCATTTCTCAATGAATGTCTTACTCTTATGGGATTTGTTTGAACGCAGGAAACCTCTGATATAGTTTAGAAGATCTACTTGGCATATTTGTTTGCCACCTTGCCAGCTGGTGATTTGTGGTTTGTCATCATTGTTATATTTGTTACAAAAAGAAAACTAGTACTGAGAATTTTTTTCAAGACTCATATTTATTTCAGCGTATGATGAAGCCCACCTTTACTGACTGTTTTACTGAAATAAGATCTCTGTAATTTAACGTAGAAGACAACAAAAGAAGAGAGTGAGTTTGAGGTTTGATTCATTTGTCAAAATCCCCTTGCAAATTTAGTGAGGGGAAAAAAGGAAGGGCAATTAGGAAGAGAGAAAGAGAGCATAGGGAGAGGAAAGTTTGTGAGTTAGTCTACTGTGCTATGAAAAATGAACAAGTGCTATTCACTGTGATTTACAGCAGTATTTTAGGCTGCATGTTCTGTAATGTTACTTATACTTCTGATATCCCTTTCTATAGGTTATCTCTTAGACTTTGTTGACTTTTCCCTTAATTTAGGTTTTCAATTCTGGTTTAGCTTTCTTAATATTGTAAGTGATCAAGCGTCTTTCAGGAGGTTCCTTGTATCTGGCAGAACAGAACTCTGTTACAGAGAAGCCTTGGAGCATGCTTATCTGAAAACCCATACTCCTTAGCTTGTTTTAAGTCTTTTAAAGAAAGGCCTTTACTTCACCTATAAGTACTTCTCATAGTTTTCTGGATGAAAAGATAAGATTATTGGCAAAAGCCGTGGGGTTTTTAGCAAAATGTTAGCAAAATTATTTTTCTGCATCTGTCAGTCTCTTGGGAGATCTAACTGAACAAACAGTAAAGAATAATTCATTCAGTGAATTTCACTCTTTTTCTCTGCCTGTGAAATTCTATGATTCTGTGAAATATGCATAAAGAGATTTGGATTATTTAGTCTATATTTGCTTTCTAAAGTTGATCAGTTAAATTTTAGATTTAAAAAACCCTAAGACTTGGGGGTTGATTTAGGATAGGTTGCTGCAAGCATTCAGTGTTCTGCCTTGCAGAAACTTGCAGACACTTCCAGTGCAAATAATGAGATGTGCAAATATAAATGAAGGCATTTAGTTCTGAACTATTGCTTCTTTGTACCTATTTGTATCACAGAAGTGCTGTTTTTCAGAAGTTCAAGAAAAGTGAATAGAGTGACTACAGACAGAGAAAATTGTTAAAATAATAGTGAAATGTCATAAAGGTATTTTATTATTTTCCATTATTCATCCACACAACTTCAACACAGTTCAAACAGGATAACAAAGAACTACCTAGCTGAAATAAAATAGCAGGCAGGGCTTACCAGTCCCAAATTCAGAACAGTGTTTATTTTGCAGTAGAGTCAGTTAAGAGTCTTTTCCACAGGAGCAAATAACGTAGTAGCCAAGAAGTCAGAGTTAATTAGAACATGCCAACGATACTGTTCCCAACAGAAAACATGCAAATACTGTAAACAATCTTTTGCCAAATACTTTCAAGCTTCCTCGGTCATAAAGGTTACTAAATCCCTAAACTCCTGGGATATTGAGCCCTGCTGGAATGCAGTGTGCACGCTAATGCTCATTCAGCAGTGTTTGCAATAGAATCCTAGAATTTTGATTCTGAAAAGGCTGCTTACATCATCTTCCCTTCCCCCTTGCTAGTGGGGGCTTACTACCTGTCTGTTGTGTTATTTTTCTTAGACGTTTAGGTAGGTCAGACATTCTCCCTTTTGAGTCTTTCAGAGCATCTGCAATTTCCTCCATTCAATTTTCCTCCCAAAAATATGTGAGGGAACAGAAAGCAATGAAGTTTTCAAGTTTAATTTCTTTAGCTGGCATCGAACTGAATTATACGATTGGCTCATTTATTAATAGACCTGTAGGTAAAAGTTTCCCAGCTTAGTAGCCATACCATAGAACAGTTTTCTGGTGGTTTCCATATGCTTTTCAGCCTGTGTACTGCAGCTTTGAATTGGTATTTCCTGAAGAAACTGTGCTACTGGGTTTGATACACTAAATAGAGTTACAAGCTCAAAAGTTGTGGTCAAATTGCTAAAGTAATAAGCTTGCTTTGTGTGAAGATGTCGAGTTTCCACTGTTCTGGAAAACCAGACCCATTAGCATCAGGTTATTTGTACTCTGGTAGTACCTAGAAACCCATGGGTTGGTAAACTTTTGTGGTCAGCACTGTACAAATGCTGCACTGAGCACTTCCTGTAGGTTTAGCTTTACATGTTTGACAGTTTTGCCTGCTCAAGCCTCAGACCAAATTTTTGCGCAGTCAAGAAAGACAGAAGACTAAATTGACCTGAATAAGCCTTGGGTAAGCGTGTGTCCTACCCTCTTACAGGAATCTCTGGGCCAGATTCAAGAGGTGGAAGTGGTGAGGTAAATTATTGACCAGATTTCAGGGTACAGTACCAAACTTGCCTTGTTTTGGCAAATGGAAGCACCACAATTGTCTGCAGCGTCTGGTGTCTGCCAAGTTAAAGTTGGTCATGTTTTTACTGTTAGATGCTACTATCATTTACAGCTAATGAAGGCAATGGAGTATTGGAGAACAGAAACAGAGGAAATGTCAGCAGCAAGGAAAAAGAAGGGGAAGAAAGTAGTAGGGAAAGTGAAGCAAGACATAAGGGAAATACGTAAATTTTGTCACATGCTTCATATTGCCACCAACTTTATTAGTTATTCCTTGTATGGTATCTTGCTGAAAAGAGCGAACAACATCCATCCCATGGGGATCTATCCTTAATACTTCTCCAAAGGCAAAGTACATTGAACACTATAAAGGAGGAGGAGGAAGAAGTAGCTGAAGATGCCAAGAAGCACGTCTGGATGACTGTCACCCTGCCTAAATATCTTTTTCCTGGAAACAGGAATGAAGTTTTTGTTTTGTTTCGTTGATGACACAAAATGAAGTGAAAGGCTTGGTAAACGTAGCATTACTGCCAAATACATCATAATTGGGGAAACTACACAAGCTTGAATTTAACTGTTAAGGCATGAATATATCAATACCTAGTATCCTGTGCTTATCCCATGTTCCTGTGTTCATTATCATCTGTAAAGCTATAGCTTGCTAAACACTTGGCTCTAAAACCTTTATGGTTATTTCATTGGTGAACTGGTTAACCAAATTGTAACTAAGTGAAAACAAAAAACTTTATTTTACCTCAGTTTGGGGTCTGTGTGTGTGTCTACTTCTCCAAATACAGAATTATTCAAAGCACGGACAGCCTAATTCCATGCAGTTTGGTGGCTTACAGTGTAGGTGCTCCGAATAATAACAGTATTGTGAAGCTAAAGTCAACAAAACTATTCTATTTTCTGCAACATTTGTAAAAAGAAGTAAAAAAGAGGAAGGTAAAGCATTGCTAGGTAATAAATTCTCCCCAGATTAGTAGTTACTCAGAAATTGTTAGAATGCATCAAAATTGATCTGCTCTAGAATCCTGTATGTGATTAGCAATGGTAACATTACAGTTGTTCTGTTGCCTTCATATCTGAAAACAAGTCTGTAACAACACTACAGACCTGACTCTGCTATAGAATAATCTCATTTAATCTAGAAGTATATAAGTATATAAAGAGGGAAACAGTAATAGGGACAGATAAAATTGTCATTCCTGTGGAAGGATTAGGGGTTTTATTGCTATACTGTGGTGGTACAAAAGGTCTCATTGTGAACTACTGGATTTCACATGGCTTTATTAGGACATTTAAAATGTTATATATATATTATTTCTGATAATGATTTGTTAGGTAGAAGATTGAGTTCATTATCTTTCTACAATACTGTAGAATGAAGCTGAATTCAAAATATGATAAAGTTGTTAAATAAAAGACAGGAAAATAAAAGAAGTGGAGCAAGATGGGGTTTTGATCATTAAAAAAAAAGTTCAGGTATAATGGAGCATTGTTCAGTGTCAGACTAATGACTGTCTGTGAAAGAGAGGAGAAAAAGAGAAAAATTCATCAGATATGAACAGAAATAATTAACTGCTTTTCTTTCTGTCCTGTCTTGGTCACGGAAGCTGACATTCCAATTAGCAGCTATAGTATACAAACGAACTCTCCAGGTTTTGAAAGGAGGTTTTGTTAAAGCACTATGAATTTGAGGAAAGATGCCATGATGATATTTCTGTAGAAACCAAGGAAGAAAAGATGTTGCCCATACAAACTGATTCCATTCATCTAGCCGGATATCTTATTAAAATAGTTTGCAGTCACAAATGATCACGATAACTGAAATGGAAGGTAGGTAGGTCCTGAAAAAGGCAATGAAGGAAAGAAACTAGATATTTGGAAGGTGTTCTACAGCTATCAAATGACGGGGTTATTTACTGTAAAATTGGATTTTTTTGAGAAACTATTAATTTTCTAATATGTTTAAGAGGAAGTTGCACCTACCTTCTTCTCCTAGCCAGCAAGGCAGACAAGCACACATGTAATTATATGCATATGAGTGACACCATAGATGACAAGATTAATTATGGTTTAAAGTTAAGTGTGTATGTAAATACCTCTTGAACTTTGTTGGATCAGCAATCATAAAAATGTCATTTCCAAGGAATGTTTATTCTAATCTATAGACTTATAATGAGTCCATTTTCAGATTTTAAAGATGAAGCATATGCCTATTCATATATCTGATGCATAATTTAAAATTTTATAGTTGTGTGTTTGCATGTGTAAATGAATAATAATAGTTTCTACAAGGCAGAGGAGGGTGTTATTTCACTATTTTATTCAGCATTGTATTCAGATCATGGACTCTTCTTTCACTTTGTCCATCAGCAATAGCAAGAAAATATTATACAGATATGATTTTGTGCACACTCTTGAGTATTTGCAAATAACTTGCTTTAGCCACATCTGCTTCCTCAAGGTACAGAATTTTGCATCTGGACAGGAGTGAAAAGAGTGTCATGAACCAAAGGTGACCTGTCCTGTAAATAATGAGAGAATGCTTCCTCTCAGTGAATGTTTGTTGTTTTGTAGTTGTACATATATTTGTTTACTGCAGGATGCTTTTAGGGTGTAACATTACTAGTATATTTTTTCCTAAAAATAGCATTTTGGAGCATGGTCAAAACCCAATATCCCTTTGTGCTAATCTCTACTTGCCTGAGAACTCACAGCCTATGTTTTTGATAGCAAGCATGACCCAAATGAAGCAAGTAAGCGTTATGGAAGTGAATTGGAAGGACCACTTAGGAACAAAGCAGAGAAAATTTAGTAGACAAGCAGAAACCAGAGTGTTTGGTCTTAAAGATGTGGCTTTGCACACTGTTTACCATACAGGACATCCAACATACTTGCAGTTCTCTCTGTTTGATATTTGCTTTTTAAGGCTGGAGGAGAACTATGAGATTGCAGAAGGTGTTTGCATTCCTCGAAGTGCTCTCTACATGCATTACTTGGACTTCTGTGAGAAAAATGACACGCAACCTGTTAATGCCGCCAGCTTTGGGAAGGTAAGTCTAAACAGCAGTATGATGCCTTGAGCTCTGACCTGGTTCAGGTGAATTTGGATTATTGAAAAGAATTAAATCATCATTTACCACTAGAGATAGAGGTATATGAATGGAACCTCTTACGTATTCAAGTTATTGGACAAAGGCTAAGATTTTAAGTATTTTGACGGTTGGAATAATTTCTAATCATGACAAAACTCCAGAATACACTAAATTTTTTGATGACTTCAGTCCCCAGCCTAGCTGACAGTGACATGGTATACAATACTGGCAGCTTGGAAGTTGAATATAAGCCAGTGTAAACACATCTGCATTGTGACCTGCACTGCTTTAACAAATACATATATTTTTAAAATAGAAGGGTAAAATATAAATCATTCAATTCTGGAAGCTGTCTGTGCCATTCTTGTGAGCATGATACAGAGATCCCTGAATCAACGGTATCAGCCTGCACTGGCAAATTCACATAGTGGAGTACAATGCTTCCAGATATGAAAGTCCAGAAAGCATCTGATGGCATTTGTGTGGCACTGCAGGTACAGGCTGCCAAGTTATCTTTGTACTGTGATTCCTTGTGCTTCCACTTTCCGGTCCAGCTCTAGTAAGAGCCACTGCGGTTAACTCCAGACTCACAGAGGAGATGCACTCTTAGCACAGATGCAGCTGTGCATTGTCCAGATGTGAGCAGTAAAGCTCTTACGCTATACATCACTAGCAGACATTAATGGCTGGCTAGGATGTTACATAAAGTTCTTATTTTGAATTTGCTGGTTAGGTGATGTTTTCCTCTCAGTGTAAAGTACGATGATATTTTTATATTTTTAATTTTTGTTTAAAACTGAAATTTTACTTTAGAATGTGTCACAGGCCTTTAAAACTTGTAGGCTGTGAAAAAAACAGTGTAGAGTTTGCCACTGTCTTTGAAATGCTTGCAAGCATGAATCTGAAGCTGATTGTCCTGTAAGCTATTCTCTTCTAGTGTTTGCAACACTTCTTATTCTATAGAAGTGCTGGGTATTCAAAGAAGGAAAAATGTTCCTAGGCTAAGTGCCTGTGTAAAGAGTAGGTGAAGGAGAAGAATGTATTTAATGAGGTGTCATGTTCTATAGTGCATCTTTATGTAGGCAGCTTAGCAAAGCAAGTAAAATGCACCATGTTGTAACATTACTATGTTTGTTGTGTCTTAAAGACCTGTAGCTCAGTTGATTCTGTTAGGTTTCTGTTTAAATACACTGTATAAGTGTGAATGAAATCGTTCGTTCTATATATCATTGCTACCAAGTGGTAAGTATAGTGGCAACATGTAATTTAGGAATAGAGAGAACAAGAAACAGATTTCATGCAGGCTAGCACATTTGCAACATCGGTAAAATTTACATGATGCTACTTTTGCTGCTACTAAAAACTTCTATAAATTATAAGGTGTAAATATTCTGAAATTATTTCATCAGAACATAAATTTACTAGGAACTTCACCAATTTTTGGTGTGCAGCAGTCTTGTTACACTGTATATTACTGCATCCACCTTCTTGCCGGCCCCTCATACACACACACCCACCTGTTCATCAGTAGGAGTACCTTGACCTAGCAGGACAGGTACAGTGTCTTCCATCCAAAAATCATGGCATTCCAGCGTGTTTTTCATGTGCTCTGTTCCAGTGTTTTCCACTTGGTTGCAATAAAGTTCTGAAGCAGTGATGCATGAAATTTGTTTTCCCTTTTTGTGGGGAGGAAGCCATACAGAATCATCCTAGTACTGTCCCAAACTAGTGCTTCATGTGGCCATCACTTTTGGATCTGGAAACTGAGGCTTCTGCACAGGTGTGTCCAGGAACCTCAGACAACACTGGCACAGATATTGAAGGGAAACAGGCTTCTGCATCTGCAGAACCTGGAGCAGACCCCAGTGATTCTGTCCAACCTATTATTGCTAAGAAAATGTACTGCACAGTCATGAAGATCAGCAAGGCAGCCACCCACTTCGTTCAATCAATAGCTTGCAGTCAGCTTCTCCTTAGGAGCAGGCATATGGATGAGGTTTTAGCCAACAGGCTTGTTGTCATGTGACTTAAATACCTTATTGGCAATGTGTGTTGCGTAAATGCCTTGGAGGCAGTGCAGTGAAATAGGTGCTATTTGAGGGCTTCCGCACTTAGCTGCTGAAACAGAGACCCCAGACATGTTTGTCCTCATTGGGAATTATCAAGAGCCCTGCAGCTGTCATCTCCTCCAGAGAAAGGAGTTAGTTGTTCTGTGAAATTGTAGACAGTTCGCCTTTCAATAGACCACATTGAATTTATGATTCATCTTTGAACTTTAGCTCTGCGGGCAATGTTAAACATTTAGGCTTTTTCTTTAACAGACTGGTAGTTTTTAGAAAGAGACATGGAGTTCAGCACATTAAAACAATCTGTAATAAGTAAAATCCTAATGTATTGTTACATACTCAGTTACATCTCAATTAACAGAACAGTGTTGATTTCACTTTTAAAGATATCACTGGAGACATGAAACTTGCCTGAAAGGGATCTATCGAGATTAAGGTTTTGTAGACAACACTTCAGCCGATGTGTACTTCTTAAGCCTGATGTAAGTCAAATATATCCACAACAGAGCATGGCAGGGAGAACAGACAAGTTGTTCATGAACAGCTGAACTAATGGATCTTGTTTCCTACCATCTACTATGTTCCCTAAATCCATAGCCTTACCGAAATCTTATATAATATCTCCATGTTTCCCTGCAGTACATTCAATTATTTCCAGGTCCCAGTCTTGGGGACCATCAAGGTCTTGCTTCTTTCTGTTTCCTCATACATTTGCTGCACCTTCTTTCTACGTTATTTTTAGATTCCCTCATGTCTGCCTGCCTATTTGCCTGTCTCTTTTTCTCTCCTCCCCCCATGCTGGCAGCTGGGCAAGAAGCAGCACATGGGGTGGCTGGTTCAGAGCAATAGAAGTGTTGACTGGTTGCCTCATACTAATGGTTGTCCAGTCAGGCAGTGCCAAATGGCTCAGCTAAAGCCTGAGCTTTCTTCCCTGTCTTGTCCTCAACATTAACATCAATATGATCTCCCAACTATCCAGCCAGTGTTTTCTATTAAACTTCTAGGACATGGACTGGACCTCAGGCATTTGGTAATATTGGATTAGCAAAACAAAAATTGGTCTGGGGGGTGGAGACATTAACAGAGAGACGGTAATATCTCATAGACTGTTTCCTGAGGAAACCAGGCTAAGAGCAACAGTAACAAGAAGAGGAAAGAACAGAATTACTGTATAAATAAACACCTTTAAAAGAGCAGCCTATACTCCTAAGCCGCTTAAAGTACATATAAAGTAAGGAAGACTCTAATATGGTTATTAATGTGATATATTCTTATATGACAAAGGGAGCTGTAGCTTTAATATGTTAGCCAAGATTTTAGTGCTTTACTCACCCAATTAATATGTGAAAATTACAGGCAATTTTGTCTATACTAGCATTTGCCAATCTGCTAATAGCTGTGCTACCTAGTCTGTCATTACAGAACTTTTTCTTGCCTGCAAAAGGCAGGATCACGCACTCTTTTACCCATGTACTTTAATTAAACAGTGACTAGGGAGGGCCCTGCATTTGCTGGTTACAGCTCAGCATCAGCAAGTGGAGACTCCAGTGTTAAACTTCTGTTCTTACTGTAGGCAGCAAAACATATTATATTCAATGGGATCATGATTTCACCCAAAAGTAAAGCAGAATAAGTAAAAATGTTCCATGCAACCAGTGAGAAGACAGGGAAGTACAGTGAGGAAGGGCAGGTATGTCACTGAGTTATTAACAATAAAATGTTGCATATGAGAAAAAGCTTTCTCACAGTGAACATGTTTAGACTGTGAATTAGTCTTCAGGCAGAAGGAGTGAAAGCCCTGTTGCTGAGATCACTTAAAAAAGACAGCAACCTTGTGCCCCTCAGCCCTGTGCTGCAAATGCCTTGGGCTCTGCTCTGGGACACTGTGGACTCGGAGAGCAGTTTAAGGTATTTCCAACTGGAAGTTCTGCCGCTGCCTGCAGCAGGAAGGGCTGAGCAGGTGTATGGGTTTTTTCCTGAGCAACATGTTAACATAAAATGCCAGTGATAATTAATACACTGAGCTGGGAATTATGGTGGATGAAGGCTCTGACTCATTATTCTCACTGTGTTTAGTTGCAAAAGCTGAATTGGGGCCTTCACTGAATCAAATAAAAAACAGGAATATTTTGAGCATTTCCAAGCCCCTCGGTAGCGATTGCATATGGATGGGTGCCATAAGGCTTGTTGGTTCTCTCCTAGCTGTAGCACGTCACCCAGCTGTTCAGCTGGGTTGACAGGTCTTTGAGCTTCTTTCACTTTTATTTCCAACACTGATTTTTGTTCTTGTCTCTTTTATGACCCTGTATGAACCTTATTTTCTCAATCAAGCCCCTTGAAGATGTAATTTTCCTCCTCTGCACCGGTTTCCCCTGTCCTCCATGTCCTCAGTTCACTGCTTTAAATTTACTGTGCAGTGCTAAGTCACCTCCCGGACCCTGCCGTATCTCTCATACAGAACACTTAGTTTCTCGTGGTGCAACCTCTTTTGCGTCCTCATGAAGTGTTCTTCCCACAACTCCCATATGCCCCCTGGAGGTTAAATACTTCCCTCTTTTGTTTTTCTTTTTTCTTTTGGTGCTTTCCTGCCATGTCTCTTGACAAGCAATAATAAATTAATATTTGAAAAGGAAAACGAAGGATGCTGACACTTTGCAGGGTGGTTCTCCCCCAGCCTGAGGTCCCTTTACATCACTCTGGCAGCATAAAGAGGTTTAACATGGATGCATGCTCGCACAAATTTTAGAGCCTCTTTGTTGCTACCTAAGGGGCTTTGCTGTAAGTGAAAATTAGATTCCAATAAGTTTATTTCACTAAATAAAGAAGGATAAAGTCCATAATAGATTTGTAATATTGGCTACGAAAGAGGTCTTTTATGTTTTTGACCGATATTTCCACCCCATTTCCAAAAAATGGGCTGAGGCACAGTTATACCAGCAGAAAAGTGCTTTTTTTTCCAATAGTTTGCTTTGCTGTAGGGAGGTACAAGCTGTACTAGCCAGAGTTCTCTTTTATCACTATGCACTGTCTCTAGGCCCAGAAGTTTTGCCAGCAGGACTGCTCCTCCAAGCATGATTAGCATAAATAGGATTTACAGTTTCATGCTGTCATACTATATATATTTGATGTTTAAAAAGTACAGACAAGTAGCCTTATTGAAGCCTCTTTGATAATGACGTTGCGATGTGATTGCATTCTGATTTGTCTTTGTATTGAAATGCACACATCTGGAAATTGCCTGCTGTGCATAAGGAGATACTTCTCCTGAAGATGTATTTTTTTCCTTCACTCTCAATTTGCTCTTAAGTAGCCTCAATAGTAACTGGTATAGCAAAGCCAAATTTACTCTTAGTGCTCTCTTCTGGTAGACTAAAGCAGCACTTGCTTTATTATGAACAATTTCTACATATGGAATGTTTTTGTATTAGACTTTTTTTTTCTAGTCAATATAGAAAGGAGGAATAGAACGGGGGAAAAATCAATCTAAAGCTGAGGATGTGGTTTCTGTTATTGCATCAAAGGACCGTATCAGTCTGATTGCTGAGTAGTCCCTGCTTTTCCTTCATCCCTTTTTAAGAGCTAAGGTTCCTGATTGAAGGGCAGTTAACACCAGTATGACTTTTCTTCCCGATTCAGAATCTGCTAGGCCAAGCTCCTCTGAGGAGGCCATAATAACACAAGTACTGCAGAAGCAAGCGGTCATGCTGGTGTGGGGAGCGGGAGTCCTACAGTGTAGTTGGAAACGTCTTTGCCCCCTTGGCTCTGCTTTGCTGATCCCTTGTATTATTGCAGGTTGCTTACTATTGCCTTTTTGTCCTTGAGCTTGGGGAGTCAGAAAACCAGCAAGGACACCTAAGTTTCTTTGGAGTGAGTTTTCCTTTCCCAAAGATTTGCCCTCTAGCAAAGGGATTTTTACTGGCTTTGCCACTTCAAGCATCTGGCTTCTAGTTAGGTCTTCAGCATGAAGTAGAGCGGCCTCTGGGCTGCTTTACCTCATCCCTTGTCAACACGTCCCAGAGGCTGTTCTTACAGCACAGGGTCTGCCAGAGTGCAGGGATCCTGGCGCTCAGCCTTTTCCCACAGATATGCTGGGTGATGGCAGTAAGCGTGCTGGCACCAGTACAGAGCAGGGGGAGTTGTGCAAGGTTTTAGATCTGCTTGGCTTCAGCAAGTCAGCACCGAAAGCGGCTGCAGCTCAGCTAAGCATCTGAGTCAGAGCATTCAATGTTTGCAGCTTTGTTGGGATGCAATAATCTGTTTGATCATGCCTTAGGCTGAATTCCATCTGGCCAGAGGAGCTGCTGAAGGAGGATATTATTGTACACAGATGAATTTGAGAAGAGGTCTCACAAGCTTCACTAAGGGGTCCAGTTCAGTTGGAGTTCCTCATGGATTCTAATCTCCACAGCAGGCAGAATTGGGCACGGTCATTAGAGAAAGTGCCAGCAGGCTTTTCTGACTTGCTTTGCAATATCAGTTGAGATGTATCAGTGCCAGAAACAAGATCTCATCCTACAGATAGACCATGCCCTGTTCCACAAAATGATGAAAGTGAGTGGAGAGAAATGGAAGGTTATTGAATCTAAACAGACAACAGATCTGGGGTCAAGAATACTGGACCTGTACGCTACAGTCTTCTCTCCTGGGCCATGCAAGTAAGCGAGCAAGGAGTAAAGAGGGTATAGGCACAGTCACACCTCTTATTTTCTTTGCACAGTTTGGTGGATTTGGGGGACAGGAATGCTATTTTGTAATGGACTAATTTGATTATGCTCTTTCATATCAGTGGATGTTTCTTGGGGCAAAGCTTTCTTGACCTTTTCCTCAAGGTAATGTGGTGTTAAGCCAGCCCCAAGCCATCTTTGAGCCAAAAGGTACCTGTTAACACAGGTGTTAATAATAACAGACTGTCTCAGGGCAGGATTTTCAAAAGCACTGAAGCAGATGGGGAAACCCCAGAATGATCCAGCTGGAGCAGTACCAGGCCAAAGATGAATAAGCCTAAAAATCCTACACTTATCATATAAGACTGAGGATATCAGCATTGATTGTGTTTCACAGCAGTGAGAATAAAGAAAGCATAGCTGTGTGGGAGTATAGTTATATTTGGCATCACCAGTTTCTTTCCTGCTGCCATGGCAAAGAAGTTTAAGACTGAAACACTACAATAGAATTTGGTAAATAAACACAGATCTTCTGTACTTGAGTTCGTAAAAGAAAAGCATGCCCTCTAGATATGGGACTTGAAACTTGAGTTGAGATAAATAGAGCCAGGCCCTGTTATGAAGGATTGTTATCAGAAGAAAGACAATTTATTCCACTGTATTTAGAATCTCTCTAGAACCTCCCAGAGCTACAGAGCCTGGAGCCTGAAACCCGTTTCTCATTCTGGCAGAGTGCAAATGCTGGTTTGCAACTTAATTTGATTTTATTTCATTTACTCTGGAAAGTTCTAGAAGCACGGCTAGAATTATTTCAAATAGAAAGGAACAAGAGTCATGAAGAATAACATCCCTCTAGATCAGATGCATTAACAAAATTAACATGCCTTTTGAAAAGTAGAAATTTAAATTATTCCAGGGAAAAGACTTCTAAAAGTCATCCTCTGCCTATTGCCCCCAGAGCAAAATTTAATATTTTGACACAGGGAGGGAGGAAAAAATTACTCCAGAATTTTCTAGACATCTCTGGTTTCTTCCATCCTTATTTTTTTGCATGAAGACAGACACATAAGATGCTTTATAAGATAGTTCGGGGTTTTTTTCCCCTGATTTGTTTTGGCATCTCATATCACAGAAGAATTTAGATGGAATAATTGGGAAACATGAAGTTCACAGTTTAATAGTGAATGCAATGAGGAGCGATGAGTTGCAGCGTAGGGATGAAGGCAGAATAGACAATACCTTCCTCATTTTAAAGCTGGGGCTGGCTCTGCTTGTGTTGGAATGTCACAGTGCTGGAGATGTGAGGAGAGATGCAGTGGCAGAAATTACAGCTGGCAGTAATCAGGATGAAGGAATGCACCTTTGCAGCCATTTGCGGTTAACAGAACAGCTCCTGCAGTTAGCCATGTCTAAGGTTAATAGGTTGTGCAGACTACAATACAGACCTTTACAGAGGAAGTGCATTTTTCTAGTTGTTGCTCATAAAGCTTTCTGTGTTTTGCATGGATGCCTAAGTAACTTATTTAATTTTTATTGCATTATTTTAAGAATGACCAAAAATACAAGTAACTAGATATTTAATGCAAGTTTATTCAGACACCTCTACTAGGTTTAAAAAGCCAAAATGGGATAAAAATCCTGTTAGCTCCAAGATCTGTGCAATATATGTTGAATGTTGTGCTACCAGCATTGTAATCTCAGTGTGAGACAATGATATGAGAAGACTTTTCTTTCCTGCATTCACTTTGGCTACCCCATACATTCAGAGTGGAAAGGTTACTGCCTGTCAGAAAGAGAAAGGTCCCCTTATGTTCTACCTGCACAGGCATTCCTAAAACCATGTATCAGCATTGTCTGCAAAAGGGTTAAAAAAATGCTGACCTGGATATACTAGTCCCCTGAAAAGGTGTAAACTATATATATGTTGTTTTATAATGTAATGACTTCTATCTGGCTCTTATGTATACAGTAGGCAATCACCAAAAAAACTATGGAGTTGCAAAAAGATAAGGCAGTTCTTAATATTTTTTTTTTTAATCAAGAAAGGCATACAAGATCTTCTATAGGCAGGAAGCAAGATCAGATCTTGAGCAGGGCACAGAGGAAAGTGAGGGAGAACACAACTAAAGTTTAGTAACTGAGAAATTGAAGGAGCATTGCTTTCTGAGGCTAATATAGTAGGGACAGAAGTTATTTGCATGTGAAACTCCTGGTCTACATCTGTCTCAAAACCAAAAAGCAAAGTAGCATAAAATAATGCCTAACAGTCAAAACTGCCACATAGTTTAGGTGGAATTTTACTTGGAAAACGTAAAACCTGTACCCTTTTACTCAGCGGATCTCATAGGGCATCTGGATTTGTGGTCACTTCGGAGAAGTATGAGATGAAATTTCAGTTCCATTGAAGGACAATGGTAAAAGGCCCGTTCACTCCAAAATTCCCTTGGATACCACCCATGAGATCTTTTTACCACTGTTTCTGTTGAGAAGCCAGCACTGCTGTGAGAACGGGGACTGGGCTCCATTCAGAAAGCAGCTCAAACTGCATGGTCTGGTCTTGATTCGTTTGCTTGCACAACCCCACTGCAGTGATGAAAGGAAAAGATCCAACCTGGTTTTCAGATCCGAACCTGCATTTTCGTGTCCGACAATTAGGAACCCCCTTTCCTCCCTATCCAGCTGTAAAATTAACTCATTTTCTGTGTAGGTCTTTAAAAGTTTATAAACATGAAACACAATGATGATGTATTTTATAGGGTGACTTTTCAGGCTGAAAGTATGATTTAAAAATCAACACTTTGGACCTTCTGCTTTTTCCATTGATTTCAGCACACAGTGAACTCCACTTTGTCCTGCCTGATCTGACTTCCCCTTTCCTTTCAGGGAAATCTCACTGCCTTTGGCAATATCATTGCACAGGGATTCGCATAAACGTGGCTGAATATAAACATTTATATGAACAGCTAGTTCATTTAGTACTTGACTTGTTTTATTCCAAACACAAGCATAAATACACATGCTCATGTGTATGAGCACCCAAGCATGAGTATGCCATGTTATACGTATTTTACATATGCAGCATTAGATCAAAAAGTCATGACTTTTTTTCCAAAGGTTTGCTAGATCATTCTTTTTTTTTTTTTGTAAATTATTGGTAAAGAATATTTTAAGTAAAAGTGATGCATACTTTTCAGCTGTTTTCTGAAAGGTGTATCTCATTGTTTAAATGTGCTGGATTTAAAAAAGAAACAAAGAAAAGAAAAAGGGATCATCTGATCAACTGCTCCCTTATTCTTCTCTTTTCCTGATCACCTCTGCCCTGATATGTAGAAATTGGCTGATCTATTTAAATCCCAGGAACTCCCACGGCATACGGTTCATAAAGTAGCATTTACAGTGTGCATTGTAACACTTCATCACTACTAGAAAGACTTGAAACTAATATGGGTTCATGTTGTTCCAAAAGAAAAAATAGGGTAAAAGTATCTCTAATATTAAGATTTGCTTTTGAGTCTACTGCTGTAAAATCAACTTTTGGAGAGGAATGGTATTTTCTGAATGACAACTGCCACCAAAAAAAAAAATTTTTTTTTTAAATCCCCTAGCCCAAAAAAACCATCCTCATAAAGTAGTTCTTCAACACTGCCTTTTTTCCCACAGCCTTGTGGAGCCCCCAACCCTGTCTGCAGAAAATGAAAGAGAGAGGGGTGGGATTAATGTGTAATTAAAGGGAATTTGGAAGGCTGAGATGTTGCGGAATGTTAGATCAGTAGCTGGAACAGCATGTGGTGTTCTTTAGGCAGGCTTCATTGAATCCATACAAAAAAAGAAAGAAGGGCTGCTTGCCTGTCTGCTCATTTATCAAACAGCTAGGCTGAACTTTCACAGCTCCACAAAAGTGTTTTACTGTTTGCTGAAGTTTTGCTCCAGAAATTAAAGCTGAACAACCTAGCGACTCTGAGTCTATGCTGCATTTTTTACATCAGCCACGTTGTGCAAAGCTCTTGGAAACCGACGCAGGTCAATTTTTACATGATACAAAGGGAAGACGATTGTACATTTGCTAAAAAAAAAAAAAAAAAAATTCTGAAGAAAGGGTCAAATATGTGACATTGTAATGTCTTTATTTATATAGCACCTTTTGATCCAAATACGTGTTCCAGAGCTTTCAGTCATCAATCAGGATTAAATATTTATCACGGTGGCAAAATGGCTAATGGAGAAAAAAAAAATCTATATTATTTAATCAATTTTAATTGATATTTTCTTCTAGTTGAGCAGTTATATTCCATCTTGTGTGCCTGTTTTCCTTTAATAATAGTTGGTGTCCCCCTCAATGAAGAAACATTTAGTGATTCATATAATGAAAACAATTAAAATAGATTATAAATTAAAAAAGGAAGAAATTCCTTTTGCAAGTGAATTTTCAAGGCTTACTGCAGTCTTTCTTGCATGACTGTTCTGCCAGAAGAATTTTCCTCCTACTGCAGACCACACTGAGAATCAGGTTCAATCCTGTGAGCTCAGCGCTGCCTTTCCAGCAACTACAGCAGAGCTTTTTCATCAGGACTAGCCTGGTTGACAGAGGCTCTGATTACTGAAGGCACAATCTACATCCATTAATCCATTTCCTTAAATGCATCTGGCACTAAAGAAGTTTTGTTTTACAGTAGCAATGTTCTTTTAATCTCTGCTGACAGTCCAGATTCTTGATGATACCCTGCTGTTTCTGAGATGCACTTGTTTTCCATAGAGGATAAATTGATTACAAGCTATCTTTACAAATGCAACAGTGAGTCTTCCCTGGTAGAAGCGGTGCCCGTGTCAAATACCAAAATCTTTTCAGGGAATCATCTTTTAGAAAAAGGAGTGTTTAGTGGCAGGATCGTGAAGGTCTGTAAAGAACTGTGCCCTCCAAAACTCTCAAAAGGAGAGTTTCCTCTATTTGCAGCAAAACCAAGTTTGTTGATCCTGCAAACTGACACAGATAAATAGTAGGCCAATTCTAAGTACAATCCTCCTTAGTTTAGAGGCAGAACTGATCTTAGATTTTTAAGGAAATGTATTCTACTCCAGTAACTTCTGAAAGTCTTTATTTAAATTAATGGTAGTTAATGGAATTATACTGCATTTTAAAGTCTCTTTCCCCTCTTTCAGTAATGGAAAAAATAAAAATCTTTATTTCTGATTTCTCCTGCCGTGTATTTTGCTGACATTGCAGTACAATTTTTCTGCTTTTCTGTCTTAACAGTCTATGTTAAATTAAGTATTAGTAAATATGCTTTTCAATTTTTTCTAATATCAGTTCTATTTATTTGCAGATAATAAGGCAGCAATTTCCACAGCTAACAACAAGAAGACTTGGAACCAGAGGCCAATCAAAGTAAGCAGTGTATGGTATTATTATCATCTCACACAGGGCGCCATATGGCTCTGGCTTTACTGAATAGAATGCTATAAGATCAGGGAATAGTTTGTCCAGTTGGGGACTTAAAACCCAACTTTGATGGAGGTTCCATTGTAGTCTTTACATTGTCTTATTGATTCAGCGGTGATCCTGCAAAGGTAGTCTAATGGAGGCCTTTTACTGATTTCATCAGCAATATTTTCCGTATTGTTCCTATAATGTTTTTCATCTCAACTCACTTTACACAATATAAAGGACATTCACACCCAGGAGTAAAGGAGCTACTGTTGGAGGCTGGGAAATGACAGCTGGTTAACATCATGTTTCAGTTTAGAGGACAAATGGCAGAATGCTATCTGGAATTTAGGTAGGAACATACATTGGCCTAAACTGAAATTGTCCACAAACCTGGATTTAACTACCATTTTTCCTGTGTAATGAAATCCAACATATCTTTAAGTGATCAAGGAATTAGTTTATGACCTTACCCAAAAGATGGTACTTCCTGAAAACAGTTCATCCTAATTCCAGAATAAGAAATTGATTCAGAAAGAAGAATGCACTTCCTGGGGTATTTGACTTTTTCCAGTTGTTGACGAGATGTGATTCTACCAATTTATAAAGAGGATATGGTGATGTTTTTATATTTTTTCTGCTTGTGGACTCCATGAAATTTTTTTGGATCTTTTTATGGCAAACATAAGCCCCCTAAAAAAAAAAAATGTATCTGCTTTTCTTGATTAGTTTTCACAGAATCCTACAGGGTAGTCTAAGGGTAGTCTCTGTAGATGACAAGTGGAAAACTGTGGAGGTGGAAGTGAAAACCTGGGACAGTGTGTTTGCAAAATTTTACTGGTAAAGCTTCTCTTTCAAAACAAAGCCTAGAAACACAATATTGCTAAATGCTGAGAAACAAATATGCTAGGAGAATTGAACTTACATACTAAAGCTAGAATGACCCACTCTATAAAGGAAAAAAGAAATTAAGATGCTAAAAGAAGTGCCATTAAAATTAACCTTACTGTGCTCTTCTAACAAGGGGTCCATGCCAAGCAGTATCTCTTTGATGGGACCAAATGTCCTTTCCCCCATCTTGAGATTCTCCTAATTTTTATAACTAAGCTTTCTTTTTCTAGAGCAGCCATATTTAAGCAGCTAATTGAAGATTTGAAATCTCTTCCCAAATGCAAATTCAGAGCTACCATAACATCACTCATAACAAAGCTACCAGAAGTCTCTCAGGTGCAAATTCTGGGCTAGTCCAACAGCATATTAGGAAAGCATGATAGGTCCGGACTCAGAGAATCAGGATTTAGCACTATGGAGGTTCATAAAGATCGAGTGAAAGTGTGCACAAGTTGCTTTGTGGAAGCATTCATATGAGAGTACCCTCTGTCAGCCATCAAATCACTCTGACATCATTGGCTACAACTTCGTTATTTGTCTTCCCATTTAATGAAAGGAACAAGCACTGCTGTATTTCCAAACTGGAGCTCCTCCCGCAGCTCCAGGAATCTCTCAGAGGGGCAAGATGCTCTTGATCCGCTGACTGAAGGTGTCTTGCCTCTCTAAAAGCTATGTCTCTACTCTCAATGAGGCTAAAAATCAATGAGACTTAATATTTCTTGCCTATTTTCCCCCTAACCTGCATGCCTGTCAGAGGAGTTTTCAGGTCACATACTCCTCTCACGCCACCTTTGCAATGGTTCTGCTCCCTATCTAGCAAATAAGAAGGGGTTTCTGTAAAGCATGCTGTCTGTGCTCTGCAAAATCCTTGGCCCCTGAGAGTCCCTGGTCACCCCTGTGAGGGAGATCATAGTCACTCAAATTTCACAGCCTCAGGAGGTATGAAATTGAGTTCTCCTCCTCCAAAAGAGGATGCCTACATCTTCATCAGTGGTTAACACCCCAAGGATTGTAGCATACAGAGGAGTCATTCTCATTTGATCCAATGAAGAGGAGAGGTATAAACATACACACACACACTATATATACACGCTGTACTTCTTTACAATAAATACACTCCTTGCTAGACCCAGCACAGCTGTAACTGAGCTCTGGTTTTGTTTTCAGAAACATCTGACTGCATTCCAATCAAGTGTTACGTAAAGAAATTACTTTAGGCATTAACACTTCAGTCCCTTTATCGCCAACTGTGCTGACCGATTGCTGCCAGTATGATTTTCATTCAACTTCCCTGCTACTACCAAAGGAAATTCAGCCATAGAAGTGGTTAAGATTATCTGACTTCACACTGTTCTGCCTTCAGTCTTTTTATAGCACAGCTGCCTTGTAACATTACAAAGTTCAGAGCTACAACGGTGCTATGCTCTTGGTCATCCGTTGTGAGGCTTTCTTTTTTGCAGCTGGGTTTATTGCCGTAAGCATGCAGCTGTTCTCTGTCCGCACTGAGCTTAAAAACAGTTCCACCACAGGTGAGCCATGAGAAGGCAGCTAAACATAAAAGCCAATTTCTTTCTCTACCGTAGTTTGAGACTCTTCAATTATGTACACAAGATGTTAGTTAAACCAATGGAAACTATGTGGTGTGAAGGGAATTTTGCTTTTTTCTTTAAAGGAGTGCTGCAGATACTGGATCCATGAAAGTAAAAAGCATTCCACTATTTATCACAAAAATGATTGTGTTGTCTGCATGTTATTCTTCTACAGATCAAACTTTCAAGCCCTGTTTATTGAATTAAGTTGGGGGTTTTCTGATAGAAATACAGAAAAGTGCTTGGAAAAGAATCTTTGTAAACTACACCAGTGAGTTTTTGCCATTTGGGATGGTAAAATTACTGAAGGAGAAAGCTATCTGGAAAAATTTTGGAGTTAATTTGGCTATTGCTGTCTATATGATTTTGAAGCTACCTGGAAAACTCTTTTATGTAGTTTACTGCCAAGTGCAATATACCAGAAATTAAATAACGCACAGTGAAATTTTACTACATTTTCCAGGCTTTCATTCATTTTTTTCTTGAACTGATTTAAGAGGAAACTTGATATGAGACTGACCCCTGTTTAAATTATACAAACCTCTCAGTCTGTCTAGAACTTTTGCAGTCCTGCTTGTTGTGACCTTTTCCCTTTTTTCCCCCCTTCTCTCAGCAATTTGTGGTGCTAGCTCCCTGTAGCATTTCCTTTCAGTTTCCCCAACCCCAGGCATGCCGCACAGGACTTATGTGAGCTTTATGGCTCTTAAGTGCAGTGCATGCATGACAGCTGCTAGAGACTGAACTGCGGACTTGAACTGCAAGCTGGAATTGTTACCATTCAAGCTAAAAAGCCAGACTTCTACAGCTGGTGTTATAACCGCAGTGTTAGCACAAACTGGCCATTAGCTACCTGTAGCAGCTTAGGACCAATCTGGAGGCTGGTGTCTGGTGTGGAATACACATTTTGGCCTAAGCCCTGATGGGCAGATTTGGAGCCGATGATAGTGTGGCTTTCTAAGGTATTGAAGCTAGGAAATCCCATTCATACCATGTCAGCTTAATGTTTTATTAAATCTCACTTGGATTATTCGATATTGAGTTCAAGATAGCTTTTATTTTTAATGGACAATATGGAACGTCCTCAGTGGGCATGGCAAGGGAGCCACATACTAGAAGTTTGCTACAACTGCCCAGGCCTCCTCTCAGCCCATCTGTGCTGGTAGACAAGATTAGGGCTTCCAGCTCTTTGCCACCACTTTCTGCTGGAGATTATGACATGCACTGATCTGTGGGTAAATGACTGTGAGTGAAAAAAGGAAAAAAGTCACCTAAGTTAGTTTAAACTACCATCACTTAGATGCTACTCTTTCACTAATTTAATTGATGACATTTGTAGAACCAGCTGTTTTTGCCTAAAGCAAACTCATGTCCATTCAAGTGAACAGATCTGCTGTCAGCACTCTGAAATCAGTAACTGTCTGGGGAGTACAACAAACATCTGGAGATGGTAACTTCTCCTGCCACCATAGTGGGATCCAGAAGACAGTGTCTCATCATGGTCTGATAGGCTTTTGATAGGCTGTAAGGAGAGAACTGGAAGATCATCGAAAATTCCCTCTAGGAAAGTAGGGTGAATCAAAAGTACACAAGCAATACAATATTGTGATGCCTTTTGTAATTGTTAAAAATTTAGCTGATGGGGTGCTAGTGCCTACAGCTGAGAAACTGAAATAAGTTAGCAAATTATGGAAGGAATAAGATTACCTTTGCTGCTTTGATGCAAGAGTTAGACTGGATAATCAGTGCTTCCATTAACACCTATAATAAAGCTAAGGTGTAGCACAAACTTACGCCATAAGGCCACCAATCCATTTTTATAGCACAGCCACACTGTGTAATTCCCACTGTGGTCTGCACACACAGAGTTACAGTGTTGTGTAATATCCCTCGCTGATCTAAGCCCAGTGCTGATGCTAACTTATGAAGCAAATAATTTTGAACTGTAAATTTCCTACCGTTCATTCCTTTCCAGCACAAGCCTTTTTTCCCCTCTCTTTTCACTGAAGTGTTTTCAATTTTTGAAACATTTCTGATCAACTCATTTGCAATACTCATGCTTTTCAGGGATCAAACCAGCCCTCAACAGTCTGAGAATCAGGGAGCTGAAATAACAACAGAAGGGCCAGTCCAGAGGGTCTGTACCTCTGCTTATTGCTAAACTAAAGGAGAGCTGCACAGCAGAGCTCTGCCAAGAAGTAGCTTTAGGATGCTTTTTTTTTTTTAAATAAAAAGAAAAAAAAAGGAAGTCCATTATTTTCCTGCCCTGCAACAGATTCAGCTTTATTAACTCTGAAGAGAGCTACTTTTACCAGAAGGAATGAAAATTGGAAGCCCAATATATTACTGCAATGTTCTGCTGCTGAATCAATGCTTGTTAATAATACATAAACTATTGCACAGTCCATTTTGCTGTAGAAATCATTAGCATTATCAGTTTCTCTTACCCCCATATCTTTTTTTTTTTTAATTTTCAAACAATATCTGCTTTATAAAATATACATCTCTATGTATCAGGTACCATTATTATGGAATTGCAGTGAAAGAAAACTCCCAGTATTATGATGTGATGTATTCTAAAAAAGGAGCAGCCTGGGTCAACGAAACAGGAAAAAAAGAAGTAACCAAACAGACAGTGGCGTATTCACCACGATCCAAACTGGGAACATTACTGCCAGAGTTTCCAAATGTCAAAGATCTAAATCTGCCAGCCAGTCTGCCAGAGGAGAAGGTAACACTTTGGAAATCTTTTCTCAGCTTGTCTTGGTTTTTTTTCCCTGCTCTGGATGAAAGCTTTATCTAAAATATAAAGACTTTACATTAGAGTAAGTTCAATAATGCTTTGACTTTATTTATGGGGGACTTAATTACTTCATATAATAGGAAGAAATATCTTCCCTTAAAATAGGCACCTGACACTATCAGCTGTACAATATTTCGAAAGCCCATGCACGCTTTTTTTTAAAGTTACATCACATACGGCAGGTGAGGTTTGAGGGTAACTGTTTTTAAATGTGTTATAGCTCTTTAATCTGCAAACACATTTGATGGCAAACAGAAAAACAGTTCTGTTGCTTTCTTGAGCAGAGAGGAACTTAGTTCATTTCTTATCCTTCTAGACCAGAAATTAAGAGAATCCTATCTGCACACATGACAAGAGTGCTCTGGCTGCTCTTGGCTGAGCTTGCTAGTTTTCTGATGCTATTCACATGTGTAGTATCAATGTAAAGTGGACAAAAGAATAGGGTTTTATAGTTCTTTATGTCCTAATTAGGGCCACATTCTCGTCTTTGATCTCACTGAGGCTTTTTGCTCCTCTTACATTTGAAGAATCCCCATTGACATAGAAAAATCCATGAATTCAAAGGGAGAATTTACTTTTAAGAAGAAAACTCATCTTAAAGCTAATCTAACTAATCTAACTAGACTCTAACCGATTTCATTATTTTTGCAATTGTGCATAGGTAAGATAAGAAAAAACCTACTTTTTTGTGCTCTATATTCTGATAGTTTTAAAAGCGGATTTCTTGAAGTAGAATGATCTTTTGTGTGTCTCCCTCCCATTCTTTTTCAGGTTTCTACCTTTATTATGATGTATAGAACTCACTGTCAGAGGATACTAGACACTGTAATAAGAGCAAACTTTGATGAGGTATGGTTAGAAACTACAATTGTAGTTTAATGATACATAAGGTATTAATGGATCTGAGAGCTTATTTTGAATGTGATATTACAAACTTGTGGTTTTGTGGTGGCCGATCCTTTTCATGAGTAATGAACAATAGCTATACTTGAGTATATAATATGTGACCAATAGCGTTAAATCTCACAACACTGTGTGATTTAGAGGAACGAAAGCAATGGGAATGTTTTTGTCTCTCCATTCTCCATCAGGATTAAGGTAGCAATATCCTCTTACAAGATGTTGGACAATCCAGTTCTTACAACTCAAGAAGTGTGTCCACCACCACTTTTCTAAGCTTTGAGTTGGGAAGCTCTGTTTGAAGGAATTCCTCTGAGTGTGCAGCACAAACCCAGGGCGGGTGCCACAGCCAATACGGTGGGCTCTGCTGGTCTGTTAACAACGGTGCCAGGTGCTGGGAGGCCTACAGCCTCTCAGATGTACCAGAAAGCTGTAGCTGAAGTCTCCAGTTGCTCAGTTGTACGCAGTGCAGCTAGGAACACACGCACTGCTCAGTAGTTGATACCGTCCATTAGAAATGGATAAGGTTTGTACCTGCTGCATATCTGACTGAATCTGAGGGTGTTATGGCAGTGCATGCAGACAGCTCTATAATTAGAGCTGAAAAATAAAATGTTACTGGACTGCAAGCGGTTTTATATTACACGTGGAGAAGGCCTCTAGTCCAGGAAAACAAATCTGACTATAGAGATGCTGACGGCCTGATTGAAATATGGCATCCAGGTCCTGGAAAAAATCAAAGGAAACAGGTCTTTTGAGTCTGCCTTCTGAACAATGGCAAGAAATTCCCTGCTTTTCTTCCTCTCACTGTTTAATTCTCACACTCTTCTGGTTTAAAGCTGAGGCTCTTTTAAGTCATCGTACCCAGTCTAGATGTTTCCATGTGAGAGAAATATGTGACATGTATTCAGGAAGTTTTGCTGGATGAGTCTTGGAATACTTTCCTAAAAGCAGGATGTTAGATTTTGTTAGGGAATCTGTCTGTCAGGATCAATGGTGGGGAAGGGGCTGAGCAGCAACAATATATACATGGCAAATATTCTTTACTGCACCTGGTGTGGTTACTTATTTCAGTACAGATTGTGTGCAAAAGTTTATCACTTATGAATGCCAGTGTTCTGACCCCTGTAGAACTGATCATATCATTCACTGAATAACATCTTTATTTCCTAAATTAAAATATTCAGAGGTATATTTTGCTGTGTCTGAAATCTCCTCCCATTTTCTTTTTTGTCTTTCTCCATTCTTTCTCCTCTTTCCTTCATAGTGGAGGAAAGAAGAAATCTAAAAGTGTAGTGTTTCTTTCCAAAATGAAGAAAGAAAATGGTATATTGACCCCTGTAAGCCATGTGCTATCCTCCTCTCCCTCCCTACACCAAGCCCTAGATTGCATTCCTTTGTATATAGGGACAGAGAGAAAAGAGAGAGAAAAAGGCTTGACAAGTGGAAGCCAAAGAGTTACACTCACCAGCCACTGATGGTAGGTAAAAATATGGTGGTTCCCATGGGTGTCTCTACTGTAGTAACACAAAGACACCCTGTCACCAACTCAGAGCGTCTCCTCGCCCTGTGGTTGATTACCCCGCATTGTGCGCTGCATTACAGTATAAGCCTATCTAGTCAAGGAATATGCCTTGTCTGCGTTGTATACCATCAGTGCAGCTCTGGGGCTGAAACAAATGCTAAGTAAGCAGGATCATTTAAAGAAAATGGTATATGTGGCCTTTGATTATTTTAATTTAAACATCCCTGCTTCTTCTCGTGATTGCAGGTTCAAAGTTTTCTTCTGCACTTTTGGCAAGGGATGCCTCCTCATATGCTGCCCGTATTGGGTTCTTCAACTGTAGTGAATATAGTGGGAGTTTGTGATTCAATTCTGTACAAAGCAATTTCTGGAGTTTTGATGCCAACGGTACTACAAGCATTACCTGACAGGTCAGTATAGCTAGCAGCACTGACCACTTTTAGCTCAGCTGACTTTGTTATATGTCTTTTCGTCAAGAATGGCACCAGTTCTCAGAAAGCTGCTTGCTGCCACCCATTTCTTGAGTTTAAATCACAGTGTCAATTCAAAGGAGTTGAAGAACTGACATGTTCCTGAAGAAATGCTCAGATTTTAACAACACTTGTATTGTGAAAAACTTGTTATTTTTTGTGTGATAAAGGATACCACCTTCTTGGTTTATTAACATCAAGCTGATAGTCATGTCCTAACTTTCAGGGAATTTCAGAAGTCTGCAGGCTGCAGAGTGCCACACTGTCTTCTGAAAATTTCAGGCACTTTTCTGCTAGTCAGGGATAACAACATAATAGTATTCTGAATTATAGTGACAAGAGGAGCTGGCCTGGCTGTTCTGTTTGTAAATACTCACATGCATATTCAGGCACTGCAACCTAAGCATTTGTCTCTGTATACACTCTTTGAACCCAATTGTTATTCTGCTTGCCAGTAGTATAAAACATGAAGATCATACTTGTGAAGTCTTGGACAAGCTGGTTTAATTTAAATACCATCCTATGAAGAACAGATGCATGTTTATTTTAGGATCACTTTATTAATATTAAGAAGTATTTGCCTCTTCTGTTTCAAAGCTAAATTCACTTTTCCAATCCATGTGGTAGATCTCAGCTGTTCTCTTCCTACCTGGAGCTCACGTGAGTCCAAGAAATCTTGTTTATATAGGTAAAGCAGGACAGAGATCAACAGTTCACAGGAAAAAGAGTAATCACTGAGTGCAGTCAACCTGTTTCCCCCTTTGATTTTCCTAATATAAGCATCAGGAAACTCTGTTTTTCTAAATATATGTGTACACGTTCAGTATTATTTGACTGATGAGTTCCTGAGGTTGAGTAATTTGTTAAGAATATTGCTCTAGGAGTTTCTTATTGGTGCTGTATATTTGGCCCTCAAGATTTTAAAGCGTCTGTAATCATGACAAATGTTTTCAAGATGTTGTTCTGCTCTCCTATGCGCACTGCATGACTGCTAAAGTACAGGCAAAGTATTTTTTCCACAAGAAACCTGTTGTAAGCATGAGCTTTCCTTGATAAGACATGTACATTTTTACAGGCTTTGCCCCTCACCGCCCCCCCCCCCCAATCTATTTCATTGGAAGGATTAAACAGAACAGCAGTCCTTTTCTCAAGCTGCTTAGTTCTTTCATAGCAAATAAGGAGAGACTTGAGTGTGAATATGGACTTTTGTAATGCATATAAAGGGCCAGATTGTGGCTATTAAGCCATAGCCTGCACTGGAGGGGGTGAAGAAGGGTCTCATTGCAATGGAAGCTCCTGAAGATTGCTGACTCAGCCAGAATCCTCTGAGGGACTTCCTGGGAACAAATATTGGCTGTCCAGAAAAGCCACTTTTTAGTGGGTGCAGCAGTCATCATCCATCCCCCATCCTGTTAAGGTGTCTTTATGGAGCAGAGCAGGCCCATGGCCATGTTTATTTTACCAGCTCTGTTCTCAGTGCAGTGTGTTAGGAGTACAATCAGAAAAAGCTGCCTGGCTGAAAGAGGGAAAGTTCCTTGCATCTTTCCTCTCTCTCATTTGTGTATCATCTCGAGTATTGCTACAGGCAGTGCAGCTCAGTCTGGCAGAACCAGCTGTTAGGGTCCCCTGCACAACACCCTGCAACTTTTCCTGGAAACTGTCATTTTATACTGAGCAATTCGAAGAAGAGGGGCAGAATGAGCTGTCTACCAAGTTTAGCAGGAAATGATGGAGCCATCAGGAAAGAGTAGTAAGGGAAAAGAGAGAAATCTCACTTGTCTGGGAAAGTTCCTGTCCTGTACAGAGCTAAGCAGGCAGGTCCTGCTCTGCCCCCACTTCCCCCACCTGTGTGGGCTTGGCCTGGAAATTCCTCCGCACCACCGTCATCACCCACTCACTGGCTCCAGCCTGCAGGATAGTTGGTTGTTGCTTCACTTGCAGATCCCTGTGTACATCTGTATAAATGTGGGCACAGCTGAGCTGAAATGCAAAGCTTGATCTACTGTCTTCTTTAAACAGTTGTGATTTTATGTTTTTATATTTGTACAGAGTGGGAATGCTTTTATTTCAAGCTAAGAATACTGTTTGTAAGTATCAAAGCAGTGCAGTACAGAGACTTCCATTCTTTGTGGGGTTTTGAACATGGTGATATGTTTTCCTTTTCCTGCAAATGTTTTCAGAAGTTTTTCTTCACACCTACAAACCAAAATATGTCAGCAACTCTGCATAATAGTGCGTTGTAAATAACTGACTCATAGTCTTCACACATTCACAGATTTTGTAGTATAAAGCACAGAGTAAACATGTTCTGATATAGTGGTTTGTCTTTTCAGTTTGACGCAGGTCATCCGAAAGTTTGCAAAGCAGCTGGATGAGTGGCTGAAAGTAGCTCTCCACGATTTACCAGAAAACCTACGAAATATCAAATTTGAATGTATGTATTGCCCAATCTCTCTCCTATTAACCTGGGATGTATATAGTGTTTATTGATTACAAATTAACTGGAAGTGAGACTAGTGTTCTTTTAGGAATTAAAACCTGTCAGCATTATAAATCTTGCATTCACTTACAATCTCCACTTGTTCATGAGAACCAATTTCATTTAGGGAAATGAGGCACTGCTCAGAATAAGAAGAATTGCTTTTCCTTTCTTGTGGATTCTGATAAGAAATTAATTTTGTTGATAGTAAGCAAACATTAGGGATGATATTAAGCAAAGGAAATTATTAAACAAACCTTTAGGCTAGCACAATTTGAATACAGCGTGAGGCCCTTACTCAAAAAAGTGCCAGAGTTAAAAATGAAGGAGATCAAATTACCCTGTCACCACAGGAAAGGGCACTAGTCCTTTTCAGACGTGCTTTGTAGATGCCTGCAGTGCACATCACCTATTGATAAAGCCTGCTTTATTTCACGGCTCTCAATTCTTTGCCTTTCATGAGCACTAAATTCCACACCACAAAGTTAAAGGAAAAAAAAAAACTAATTTAGGAGAAGGATTAACTATTTTGATCAGCATGGAAAATTAGGTGTATATTTTACTGAGAACAGTCAGGATGTAAGTTGGAATAACTAATTTTAGGGTTTTTTTGCATTGTTTACTAATTTATTTTAAAAGTTACACAAAGTCAGAACTGAGAATATGCTTTATCACATCTTTGTCAGTTCAAAAATATCGAGAATCTGCAACAGCAAAATCTTTCCCAGTCTTATAGGGAGAGAGAAAGAGACAGACAATGCACTTTCTCGTCATTCTCAATCTGTACTCTTTAACTGCCTCTATGTACAGTACAGAGGGAAAACCTATTCTGTGGCCACATCTAAGGCCTGTTTGGACAGGTCTGCAAGTCTTTGGTGATTTTAGTATAAGGAAAAACTTGAGTGCGTTCTACCTTTCACATAAGCCTTTGTCACTTCTGCAATTGTTTCCTCCTCATCAGAATTTGTGATAGTGTACACGGCCAATGGAGGTACTGACAGGAGTAACTGCAAGCCTTGGTCAAGTTTGCAGTCCCCGAGTCACAGATTTCTGACAAAAGATGCACAATACAACATTTTAAAAGTTCCAAGTATAGGAAATGCCTTCATACAAGGTCCGTGTTGCTTGGAAAGAACTAAAATAGGAGCAGAGGACTGGCAAGTACCTCCTGGGCCATCTTACCCCACAGCATATTACTATATCATGTAATCTCTTTCAGAAACTTTGATCAAATTCTACCTGAAACTGTATCAGATTTTAGCTCCTACTAGTCCAGTCAAAAGACTCCTCCAAAACTTGTTTGCATTAAGACTTGGCAACCTTTTCTAATTTCCACACATAATGTAGCTATCATTATTTTATGCCCACTTGTTGTTGCACCAACATTTTTCTTTCTATTAAATAGTTCTTTCTGGTCTTCAGTTCCTTTGTGTATCAAGAGAAAATTTGCTATGCTGAACAAGCCAGGCTCTTCCATTGTCCTCTACATTTCTCTTGTCATCTCATTATTCACAGCATCTATAAATCATTGCTTGTAATATGCCTGTGTAAAACTGATTGAACATCCACATTTAAGGTTTTAGGTCAGGGTTTAAACTAAGTTAAAACTCGGCTATTTGAATGAACTTTATGTAGCCACAATTGTATATAGGAAACTGGATTTTTTTTTTTTTTTTTGGTTCTTGTTTTAATTTAGTATTTTCAGAATTAATTTTCTTTATTTAGCATAGTATGTAAATAAGTATCTCTTCTTTCCTGCAGTGTCCAGAAGATTCTCACAAATACTCCGGCGACAGACATCACTAAATCATCTCTGCCAAGTAAATATTTCAGTTACCCAAGTTTGCTGAATGCCATTTTTACTGACTTTTCAAATAAATTTATGAATTGGCAGGCTGGACTTTACTCAAAGAGGAAGAGATCATGTTAGCAATTTGTCTCCAATATTTATTGTGACCATCTTCACAAAATCAAAAAGTAATAAGCAAAAAATGCTTTTCTAGACAACTGGCAACCCCTGATCATTAAATGTAGCAGGGTAGTTTTATGAAAAAAAATTATTATTTAATTTGAAGAGATGGTTCATTTCCAGGAAGTATATAAGAGACATTCCACCGATTTCAGAGCAGTTTGTATTAGGCCTATTGCAAAGCAAGAAAAATTTCTGTATGCCTGACAATAAATTCCAAGTCTAATTGTATATTATAAATCAAATGCAAATTAGTAAAAAATAAAACAGTTGAACCACTGGGGTTTTAAATAGAAATATTCTTGCAACCATAGCAAGTGAATATAAAAACTACTCTGAAGTGTTTGTTTTTCACCAGTTAGTTTAGATCACGATTACCTATCAAAAAGTCATGAGGCCAAATTCTGTGTAGTGTAAAAAGGGGGAGAATACATTGAATTAACTTTTCACCCATGTATTGGAGCAGACAGTTTGTTTTCCCTGTCACACTGAAAGCTCCACTTTTGGAAGGTGTATCCAACACCCCAGGTTAACCCTGTGAGTGGTCAAGCCCACAGGAAGAAGCTCTGGGGAAAAAAACCCACTCCTGCAAGGACTTCTTTGTAGATTTCTTCCTTCATTATTTTAGTGGTGGAGGCAGAGATACCAGTGCTACCTTTCCCCAAACATGGTGGATCATCACTGAACTTTGAAGGTCCATAGGGATTCAGCGGAAATCAAGATACAGAGACCACAACCTTCTGCATCAGACCTGGGATCAAACAGTTTACTTACATGAAGGACTCTTCAAATGCATCATTTCCTTGGGGAAGCTGATAACCTTAGTGTGGGTTATCATCTCTGCTTAACTTACAGAGATCTGGTGTGTTATATGACCATGACCTTGTGTCGCTTCCTTTCCTCTCAGCCCATCCTCCCCATTATCAACAGCAGACCCCTGTCTCAACCAGCCAAGAAGCAGATCTTTGGAGGCAAATGAGCTTTAACCTTTTCATGTGGCTGAGGGAAGAATGAGAGTCTTCATAGTTTGCGAGAGGGGAGGGTGCAAACCTGAGTGGGGCTTGTTTGGTTTTGGCTTGATTTTTCTTGTTACTTTTTGGTTTTGAACTGAAGCTGGTCAAGAAAACCAACAGAACTGTTAGAAATTGAGGAGTCTAGCAACAGCACCACCAGATTAGGGTTGCTCATCAGGGTTTGTGGTGGATGCAATCAAAATATTTGCAGTTGATTAAAGTAGGTAAAATGACTTGGGAGTTCTCTGTGGTTAGAGGGCCCTGTAATTTCCATAAGACATCAAGCTGGTGGGTGGGGGTCCATGAGGAGAATCAACTTAGTGAGCCTAGCTAAGGAAGCGTAAAAGGGGATAAAGCCTATTTTTTAACCTAATAAACCATGAACTAATGAATCGATTGGATTGGATTACAGGCATCAAGAACGGTGATCCACAGTGCAGACATCACATTTCAAATGCTGGAGGACTGGAGGAATGTGGATCTGAATAGCATTACCAAACAAACACTCTATACTATGGAGGACTCACGGGAGGAACACAGAAAGCTCATCATACAATGTAAGAGAAGAACCCTCAAATAAAGCTAGGTGAACTTGGTTTCCTGCTGGAAACAAAGCTCAGTGAAAGTAACACTGTTTTTGCAGCCACTGGTTTGCTTGGAGGCTTAAGGTAAATATAGACACATTTACCAAAATGTAAGGCAAAGCCCTGGCAAGGTCTTATGTTTTAAGGCATAGATCTGGGCACTCTTCCATTAACGAGTTTCTTTCTAGTATCCAGAACAGTCAATGGCATAAAAGTTGCGCCCAAATTCAGGAGGATTTTTTTCCATGAACTTGAGCAAACTAAATCTATGAATTAACCATTGCATCTGATAAAGTCCAATCTCTCCTGTTGTAGAATTGCAGGAGAGTTGTCTTTTGAATGGCTTTGACACTAAAGTGGCTGTGTATTTGAGTCCCTTGTAAACTTTTATTTATAAAAAGCTCCATTTTACACAATGTTTTCATAAACAAGATCATTTGATGGGGTAAGCTTTCACCCTGAACTTTTATGAGTAAGTAGAAGTTCCATATCGAGCAAGCTCATTGTCTAATTTAGATTCTGCCTAGTATAGTGAAGGGCATGAACTGAAAAGTGACTTTGGAGACGTTGGCAAATTGGTTTTAGAGTCAAAGATCTTTTGCAAATATAAAATTTAACTTGCATTGTCCAGCAAGTGTGCATGGTTGTAAGCTTAGGCGTAACCCTAAGCACACTGAGTTTGTCCCCCTGAGGCACCAGAGGTGACCAGCTTTGTATTTAACATCATTCATAACCTCACTTCCCTGTGAACCCACCTGTTGTATCGCCATCTCTCTCCTGAGGAGGACCAGCCATCTTTTATCCAGAACCAGCCTTAATGGGGAGCAATCTGGGCAACCACTTGTGGAAGCCCTTCAAGGGTAGGTTTGCTAGTGGGGTAACTCTTTCAGTGAGTGGCTGGGAAGAGGAGGGGTGACACCTTCACATGTACACTAGACCCTGCAAGGGTGACTTTGGTACTTGTCCCACCATGTTAATACTAGAAGTCTTCTCCCCAGTTTAGGGACAGGCCTTGCATTCTCTGTTAGCTCTGTTTTCCAGTGAGAGGTGCTTGGTACTCTTTCCTCTCCTTCTTAACCCTTGATTCATTTCTTGACATGGCCCTCTTCCCTTTTGAGGAGGCAGAAACTTGTTGTGGCAGCAGGGGAGGTAGCATATAGTGAGACTGGAGTCCAGAAGCTGGGTGCATCCTTCTGTCATCTGTTACATTTTCAGTATCTACCCAACATCCTCCCACTGGCCAAAAAAGAGAGTTCTCAAAGTTATAATCCCTAGTAGCAGCAACAGTTTTGGCTCTCATTCAGAAAATCCTTACTGTTTAGGAAATCTTTTTGTATATGTGCTAATTATTTAAATACAAACTTAAGTGTAATAAAATCAATGGAATTTTCCTGAATGCTAATGGATTTGTACATATGTTTTTCCGTATTTTAGGCCCATATAGTCCAATAAGCAATTACTCAGAAATGGTAACCTAATATGAATGTTCATCATGAGATGGGATTCCACTGAGATGTGCAGACATGTAGAGAGACTATTCTAGAACTTAGATTCTGCCCCCCCCCCCCCCCCCCCCCCCATCTTTGATGTTTATTCTGCTTGGCCAAAGATCTTTTCAAAGATCACACTCTGTATGACTCATATGACATGGAGTTAAGGCCTGCTTTCACATTCTCAGTATTAATAATCAAGAAAGTACAATTTCCAGCTACTATAACTGGAAAAAAAAAAAAAGGTTTATAAGCCTATAAGCAAGCTTAGAGAGAAACAGAGAAACATCACTGGGTATAAGAGAACCTCTTTCCTGCTCTGCTATGGTAGCTATCTCTGACATGGTTTCTTCTTTATTCCCTCTTTCTCAGATCCTGCTGAGGTATTTTTAACAGTCACTAAAGGCTAAACAGTTACTTTTCTCAAATAGGTCGTTGTACACAGTTGCATTGCTCCAGCAGTAAAGCAGGCAACTGATTTGTTTTTCCACTCTTGCTCCCCTTGCACAGCATATGAATTACTTCATCTGTTGTATCAGGCAGTTTTTGTCCAGCCAAATACTCAGGTAAGGAGACAACATTTAGATTTCTCTGTGATCCTGTTCTAAATAAAGGGTGGTTGCCCATTCAATAAAGCAATGAAACAAGATAAGGGTGGCCCAAACATCATTATTTCCCTTCTTCTCCAACTAATGTTTCTGACCATCCAACCTTTGCAAGTCTAAGTTAAACAAAGTTATAGTCAGGTGTGAAGCAAATGCATTCCTGCTTATCTTGCTGATCCAACTTAGAGACCAGGGAGCTTGTTCTTTGCATTATTGTCAGATAGCCTCTCTGGCTCACTTCTCTAGCTATCACCTCTAAGCTTTGCCTCCTCCACCTCCCTCACTATCTTTCCTATGGTGGGAAATTCCTTCCTCCTGTTATTTATAATTAAGCATAAATGGAAATGCATAGCACATTGAGATCATCCTGTAGCAGAGCAGGTAGAAAGTATCTTTCTTCTTGACTTACTGGGCCTTTTATTTTAGCTGAGTTGAAGAATAGTTTCTTAAGGTGTCAAAGCACATGATTCTTTGTCTTCCCGCCATTGATTCTCATAAATAAACTAGAGACTTGCAGTTTTAAGAGCTGCAGTTGAATGACTTGATTGTTTTTACTTTCTGTATTAAAATATGAATATGTGTACTAGGGAGAGGTTAAAAAGTATACAGGTTGCTTTTTGAAACTCTTGTCAATAAATTAAGTATAGCATTTGTGCATTGGTAGCAATTTGTTTTGCAGAAGTAGAAATTTATGGAAATTCTTTGTGTGTGTGTCTGGCATTGCAAATAATAGATGATTTGCAGCAGTTAAATCATGTTTTTGCAACTAAAGCATTATACAGATGAGAGCCCTATCAACAATACTCATCCACTTGGTGCTTAGAAGATTCTTTATGCATTTCTAAATCAATTTCATGCATGACCTTTTTTCATCACCAGGGTCAAGGCCTAGCTTCGCACTCTTCGTAGAGAACACCATAAACATTTCACTTCCGGGCACACCAGACAGCTGAAGCTTAAATCAAAAGATTAATTTTAAACAATAGGTCCTGATTTGCTCATGTTAAAATACCACTTCCAAGGACTCCATCACTTTCAGTAGAAACAAGATAAGAGACCAAGCAAACTTATTGGGTCAGCACCAAGAAAGATGTATTTGTTATAGCTAAGCAATCTATTATAAAAACCACAGCAAACTTGGAATGTTATTGGCAGCTTTTTGTGATTTGTTTCTCTTTTGTTCGAAATGGAATCCAAGTACTGAGGTGGGATATTTTTTCTTTGTCTGCCAGTGTATCAGGAGTTTGATCACCTTCTGGAGGAGCAGTCCCCCATTGAGTCATACATCGAGTGGCTGGATTCCATGGTGGACAGATGTGTTGTAAAGGTTGGTAAGCAGGAGTAAGGACCTGAGTCACTGATGTGCATTACGCACTCTATTCAGGTCATAGATTTTTAGCAAAAATAGACAAAAAAAAAAAAAAGCCAGGCATTGGTAATAAGCAGGAGTAAAGCAGCAGTGGGCAAAATCTCACCAGTTTTCATGGAGAACTGCTCACATTCAGGATTCTGCTTTATTCTGCTCTAGTATATTTTATCCCAAAAGATGATATTCAAGAATGGAACAGGGCTGAGGTTTCCAATCAAATCAATATTTCAGGGGTATGGAGAGATGAGTTCAGAGTCATCCTAATGACAAAAAAGCATAATCCAGTCTGGCCTTTTAAGATTTTAATAAAAATAATATTTAGGCTAGCTAATTCATTTATATACATTTAAATGTAAGGATGAAAGTCTACATTACCATTCAGTCAAGGACACATTTATGTTGCCTTTTGAGCTGATTTGAGATACCAAGGACTTGTATTTTATTTTAGTTTAAGTGCATGCAGAAACCTACCAACAAATCTTTAAAAAATATTTTCAAAGTGATCAGGCATCACCATAATTTTACATGGAGTATGAAACTATGACTGACTTTTAACTTCTGTCACTAACTATACTTTGTATTAGGATGTTCTATTAGAATTTCAACTCTTCATTCCAGTTGTTAGAGCTAAGAAGTAAAAAAAAAAAAAAAAAAAAAAAAAAAAAAAAAAAAGCTGCTTCTCTCTCTGCTGCAAAAGATCCATACAGAAAACAACAGATACTTCCTCAGATTGCTTGAAATACTTTGATTGTTTTGGGAAACTTTTGTTTTAGTCAGTGGAATGCAATTTGAAATTCAGACCATAACTGTTAATTTTCATTAAGAATTTGACATGAATTGTATTAGCTGACTGGATGAACCTAATTCTTTAACTCACATATGGCTATAGTAAATAAATTTTTGAAGAGTTGATGCCTAAAGAAGTGTGCTTTCTGGAAAGAATTTTTCCTAGTAAAATGACTATGTGAATTCACAAAAATAAAAACATGAAGGAACAAAAAAATTTATATTCAATAGTAAACTTATAAATACAAATATATTATAAATATAAATATAAATTTTCAGTGTAGATCAAGCATTCTTGATTATAAATTGCTTCCCTGACTAGGACGCAAGAATGAACATGTAAGTAATTAGGTTAAGGTGAAGATCAGAGCAATTTTTTGGCAGTCCTTTCATCATTTATAAAGGAGATTCAGTCTTGGTGTTGAATAATGCTTTATGATTTCCTCTTTCTAAAGGCTGTACATGGTTACAAGGTGGTTTTCTGTGTAAGGATGTTTTGGGGTTTTTTTTTTAATTTTTAGTGTATATTTTAATGTGAACATAATGGTAAGTAGTTTTTTCAGTATAAAAAAAGAAGACGGATATGTGCATCATTCAGCTGTATCCGGCCGTAGAAATAAAAGTTTCACCATGTCAGATATATCTGTTTTCTTGCAGGTAGCTGCCAAGAGACAAGGCTCTTTGAAGAAAGTAGCTCAGCAGTTCCTCCTGATGTGGTCCTGTTTTGGCACTCGAGTGATTCGGGACATGACTTTGCACAGTGCACCCAGCTTTGGTACTTTGATTTTGTTGTAATAATTGCATGCCACAGTGAAAAAAATCGGTATCCTGGCTTGTAATGTACAGTTTAAGTGAAAACATAACCAGTTTTCACATGTCCAGGGCTCTATTAAAAAAAGAGTTGGGGCTACTGACATTTGGAAATAATGCTCAGACAGATGTCTGTCTTCAAGATCTAGCCAGGGGAGATTAAAACATTACTACTTCCTTCTGTTAGTTGTTAGCCAGTAGCTGGAGTTATCAGTCACAGGTCAGCTGGAGGAGTCGATTACAGGAGCATTCCCTAATGCACTTCAGTGCAAAGTGAGCCCAGTTACCCAAACCACTCTGACCACGTGTTATGCTAAGAGAGATGACTTTGCGCTGAAGTAGATGAAAAGCTCTCCAGTGAACCACTTTGCCAGCTCTGCTTTTAAAGGACATAGCATTTTAAACCAGTCTTTGCAAAATGAGCATGTTTCTATACCCTGGACGGATTCTCTTCCATTCTCTTAGAATTCAGTCAGGGTGGAAAAATAGAATTTTACTTTTTAAATGAAAAAGCATGTTGCTTTTCTACACAGTTTCAAAAGGGGCTTTGTCTTGAATCCTGGGATACAAACAGTTCAGATATTAAAATCAGTTAAAAGCAGGAATGATTGAAAATGGACTGCTGTGTCATGAGTGTGAACATTCACAGTCACTTGGGACCGGATTTTGCATGAGGGATGGTTTTTATAAATGCACATTTGTCCAAATATGTTAGTAGAAGATTAATAATGAATGAATGAAGGCACTACATTGAACAACTGCAAGGTTTTCTGCCAGCTGAACTTTCATGTCCTTTATGTTATTAGAACCATCTAATAGCCTAAATTCAGATACCATCAGAGATAGGCACAATATGATCTGTATTTATATTTTAACCTGAAACTACTTTCATTGGTTTCCCATTGTAAAGAGTTTTCCAAGCAGGTATTAGTGAGTCACCATTAGCCATCAGGATAGTGAGCATCCCCAAGATGATCACAATTTCCATCTGCTAGCTTGTGTTTTCAGCACCAGTATCCTGGTCACATCTATTTTCCACCTCCTCTAGAACTCATTTTCTCCTTGAGTCACTGCAGCTTTTGTTTTGTTGTGGGCATAAAAGTAGCTGATACTGCTTAACAGTATACTTTCCCCCAGTGTTCAAAAATCCCTTTGCACGAGTGTTGAATAAATGCTGAGTTTTCTTTTCTAGCACTTTGGGTTGCTACACTTCTCTCTGCAGACATAATACCGATCTGTGAAATACACCCGTACCCAACAAATGAAAAAATATCCTGCATTAGTGCGGTGTTGAGGTTACACTGTTACAAGTCATTAAATGCTGACATTAAACTGCCCCTAAGGATACATTATTGCTACTGAATTGCACATTAAAACATTATTTTTATTCCTGTTCAGGATATGTTTGTAACCTAATCAAGCATTCTCTGTTTCAGAGCATCAATCACCAAAACATCTTTAATCAAACGAGGATTCCCCCTAGTTATTAGACCACCAGTTGTCTGGATGGTCTGTATAGTGATCCTCAGCTGTAATTTCTTACTTATTAATGGAAACATTTATGAACTTGCCATCTAGCGAGTAAATGAGAAGACTGAAAATTATTCGTTGATTCGAGTTTGGGACCCACTACAATACAATATATCAGATCTACCAAAATAACTTACCTGTTGTCTCTGTTATAAATTTGGCTCTTGAATTGCTCATTTTTGAGAAGTTTAACTGCTTAGCTAAGTTTGTAGGGTTTGGGGTTTTTTTTTGTCTTTTTAGTTCACTGAGTATATCTGTGCGTACAAATGCATGATTCTCCTTCTTACATGGACACACATCTTTGAACATGAATTTGATATGTTTATATGTAACCATAGTCAGGGAAAAAATGTACCAGTCATAGCTGATGTGTTTTTCATGGGTATGTGGTGTTATAATTAGAACTGGATCAATAACTGCTTTTCAATTTGGTAGCTGAAGCAAGAGGTTAAAAAAAAAAAAAATCACCATGCTCAGTGTGAAGCTGAGATAGTTCGGGATTTTCATCAAACTCAGAAATCTTTATTTTTAAAAAAGTAAAATCAAAGAGAATTCTTTTGCATCTGCCACATTTTGGTGCTTAGACCACAGTTGCCTGCCTCAGTAGTCTTGAAGCAGTGTTAATCACTGCCAGAACAAGATCTCTAACCAAAGGGCTAGAGGATTTGTCCTGTGGGAGGGTTTTCTCATCTTTTCTGTTGAAACTATTTCACTTTGTACAAACCACATAACCATTCGGTGAGCTGCAGAGGTCTGCAGCCTGCTAGGTGGGTTCTCTCCTGAGAGGTGGTGTGACAAGAGTTGGTTCAGTCCCTATTCTAACTCTTATTTATACAGGGTGGAGTTTTCCCTGCTCAGGTGCAACTCTAGTGGAGGTAGGAGGAGATCTGAGCCTTCAGGTTTTCAAAGGGGAGAATGATACCAAAACCGTATCCTCATCCTATCAGGCAGAAGCCTGGGCTATCCCTACTTTGTTTCCCCCCAAATGTCCCAAATGTCATTTAGCCACGGACACAAATTTATAATACTTTGTATTAATGATGCTACTCTTTCACTGAAAGGCCATTTGACACATTGTTCATGAATTAGAGTTGAGCAAGTTCCAAAAGAATAACCCCTGAATGTAAACAGCTCAGGGCTAGATGGCAGAAACTCTTCTGTGCTTAATTTAACGCAGTTCCTTCTAGCTTTTCAGAATAACGTATGCATTTAAGTGAGTTCTATGGAGAGAAACAAAGACTGATTTACTATTCTAAATATTTACATCTATATACCTTTTTTCTTAATTTAGATAAAGAATTTTGCATTTTTACTGCATTGGAAACTGTTTCAGTGGACTGATTTTTAATGTTTTTTTCCACTAGAAGCAATATATAGACTCAGATGCTCACAGTGTAATTTTTTTTTTAAAGTAAAATAATGTGTTAAATGATGGGATCTTTACTATGTACAGGATGGTATATTTTTATCTTTGAAATATATGATACAGAAATCTGGAGGAAGTTGGAATACCTGGCACTGGACTGGCTAGCACAGAGATTTGATTCTGCAAAACTTTTAAGCATGGTGGCACCAGCAGGTTGAAACAATCCCTGGCAGGAAAAAAGCTCTTCTCTCTCTCGCTCCCTCTCCCTTTTTCTCTCCGCCTGTCTCCCTCCCTCCCTCCTTCCTGTCTGTGCATATCAAAGGCACAGTTGGTGGTAGTGTTTGGGTAATGCATCCAGTGTATAAAGTAACTAATTAGTAATAGAAGCTCCATGATTTTCTCCAGATCTGGAAATCTCACTGTTGTTTTGCTACTTACACATAATTGCTGTATCTGTTAATAGCTGCTGATACTTACTGTACATTAGCTGGGTAATCATTGCCATGATTTCTGTTATACTCCTGAAAATTGGAGCCAAATGCTATTTATTATTGTAACTACAGTCTCTTGAATGACTTCTTACCTCTTCCTAAAGAAGTGTATGGTTTGCCAGCCACAGTTGGATGCGTTTCAGTACTTAAAGATATACTTGAAAGAACCAAATAGTTTCATGTGAAAAACAGTAGCTTGCAAACACAGAATAAATTATTGTACGTTGTGCTGAATAGCTATTCACTGTGTAGCTGAAATGCGTGCCCTGATATTAGTTTCACTCTATAGCTTACATTTCATTTGACTCATTTAAAAATGTAAAAATATTGCATTCATTCAGTACCAACAACTTGTTTGTCTAGTGTCTTTCATGCGAATTCTGGGCTCAAAAACTGTATACAGAGTTTAAAAATACACAGTGGGAGAAATAATAGGAGAGGAAGAGAGAAATTCAAAAGAGTGACAAGAGCACTAGAGTGTTTTTAAATGCTGCATTCAGTATTGCCAATCCCAAGGCTTCAAAATAAAGCATTAGACCCCCCCAAAACAAAGACATTTTTTAAAAATAGCAAATCTTGGGTTTTTGTCATTTGCTTGCTAGCATTTTAGTGTTTAGGGTTTGCACTTCCAAACATTTTTATGAAACTACAAGCAACTTTCCTTAAAAATTTTTTTCAAAATCAAAGCTGAGCAAGGAGTTTGATGGGAAACACTAAATACCCTGAGTTTTATACTACCACATGAAGTTTGCCAGCATTTAGGCCTGTTTTTCTTACTTGGAAATACTTATCAGTAGTAACTGCACTGAAGTCAATAGAAACTTTCCACTGAAAAACTGTAGTCAGAAGAAGAGCGAGCATTTTGTGGAGATTCTTGATAATCTAGTTTTCCACTAGGGAAATCCTAGGTCAGTAACAAGGTGATCAGCCAGGTCTGCTGTCTTTATTGTACTGCTAAATTGAATAGGATTTTATTTAGCAAGACTTTGAGCCCAAAAGATTTCTAAAACAAATTCTCTGCAGTAGTTAAGTGAAGATCTCCGCTATTTACCCTTGCAAGGCTGGGCAAACTTGTTACCATTTTGATTTGCATAGATACATGAAACAAATGAAAAACTGAATGCTTCAGGTTCACCAACATCCAAAGATTTCCTCCCCATAGCAAAGGTGTTGCAATCATGTGTGTCCTTTTTCTGTGCTGCCTTGCCCAAGAACACAAAGGCGCATGTTCACCTCCCAGTGTGTGTGCTCAGCTCGTATCAGTGACGACAGAAGCCATGCAGCCGTGGAGTGAGAGAATGAAACACAAAGACCATCCAGGTCACAAAGAAAAAGAATGTGCTTAGAGTTGCTTTGAAAGCTGAATTGCCAGCTAGAATTGTATAAGGATATAGGGTCTTTCAAACCACTTCTTCTGCTCTTCAACAGTATGTTTGATAGAGAAGTTGGAGCAGGGGTAGTTATGCTTTGTTGTGGTAAAAGCTAGTATCCCAAGGTAAACCTTACTTTCCTGTGAAGAAATCAATCATTATGAAATTTGATTGAATTTGAAACTTGTTGCATCTTTTTCCCATGGAAGTGTTTTTCCTCAAAACGTAGTAATGGAATTTCAAAAGGAACACATCTAGATAAGGCATTTTTTTTTGTCTGGCAGTAGTTGGTCTCTGTTTCCCTCTCAGCTGGTGATCTTTCTCTGGCTTAAGCCAGCTGCTGGACTGGCTATTATTTTAACCTGACTTCATTTGCAGTTGCCAGAGTTATTTAATGACTTATATGAACATGTTTTAAATATTCCATGCAAGTCTAAATAAACATAGGAGCTTTTAAAAAAAAAAAAAACGTTGTATGATCAAATCCTATCTGGAGCTATTACAGGTACTCTCTGTCATGGAGTCTATTGCATAAACTGACCAAACTCCATCTTGATACTTGTCAGTCTTCCCCTGCAGACGAATGTTATTCCTTTCAGGAGGACACTACACAATGTCTTGGCTCTGATGCTTTGCTCCTTTAATTTTCCCCTGAAATGTATCTATGTTCTCTTCTTACACATCTATTTTTGTGGCTATGTGTGCTCTAGGGCAAACATTTCTTCACCATCCTTGACATGTATCCTTCTTTATAAATTATGGGAAGCAACTTACCTTCTTTCTGCAAAATGAAGCCAGCCATGCATTTTTAGTCATTTAAAATCTATTATCCATTCCCTGCATCCTCCTGGTAATCTTCTCCATACCAGTTTCAACTTGTACTAATTTTTCTTGAACATAGGTGACTAGAGTTATATGCAATATTCTAAATGAGGTTTCACCAGTGCCTTGTGCAATAGTTTTAATACTTCTGTTTCTACAGAGGAAGCATATAAATCAGAGGATGATATAAATCTCTAAGGGCAGAACTTCTTACAGTATACTGTTAAATTTCATTTCCATTACTCTAGTGCATAGCATCACCTAGTCCTTCCTCCTAACAATATTAGCAAGTTCTCCATCTGTACTCAAATCTTATTGAGGATTTGTGGCAGACAGCTATCCATATAATCTCCTTTTACTATCAATTTTCAAAGTGTTTTTTGACTCCATCTCCCACATTTTCTTTTGTCCATACTCTTCCCTTAAGTCCTTTAGTCTTTTAGCCCTGAAGTTTTTCACATTCCTGTCATGGCAGTTAAGAGATAGTATCCATGGCATCTTCAGAGGTAAGCACAGAAACAGGCCAAATGTTATGCTGCTGCTATGATTCAAACTGATAATTAGGAAAAGATAATGTAGTAGGAGAAGTATGACAGAGCAAAGCTTTGGCACAAGTCATTCTATTTAAGACATCCACAATTGCTGCTAATGCCTCTATGTTTGGCAGTTAATGGATGTCTCATCCAGTCCAGGCAATGCACTGGAGATATACCATCAGGAGATCAGGAAGATGGTTTCTACCTTCCTATTGATTAGTCTCTCATTTCTTTGTCCAGTGACACAGGTAGTTCAGAAAATTCATACCAGGACGTGTTACTAAAGGCAGCCAATTCAGGATTCTACTTCTGACAGAAACTTATATCTGGTCTGTTAGATAAAAGGAAACAATTCCACTGTAGTGTAATTGTCTAAATGGTTCGATGCTAATGTAGGACAAGAAAACTCTATCAAGTCCCAGCTTTCAGCTAGGCAGCCTCCTTGCACCCTAAACTACAATATTTGGTTGTATGAGCCTGTATAAATCCAGGAGTGAACAGAGTTTGCTAGTCCCCAGTTTTACTTTGACCTCTTTTACCTTGACTAAGAGAGATACTTCAGTGACAGTAGTATATGGAGGCAGTCCCACTCAGTACTGTTTGTGTTGAATACTGTAATCATTGGTTTAATGAGTGTATTGAGACAGTCAATAGCTTTTTTGTTTGTTCACTTTATTACCAGGGTCTTTTCACCTTATTCACTTGATGTTCGATGACTATGTATTGTACCTGCTAGAATCACTCCACTGTCAGGAGAGAGCTAATGAGCTAATGAGGGCAATGAAAGGAGAAGGAAGCACAGGTGAGTTTGTTCTTTTATTCATCTTTTGTTGTTTTGTTCCACTGGATTCACTATTTCCTATGATAGGACATTTCTTTATCCTCATCTAACCCAGTGAGGCTTATCTAGGAGCAGTGTTTTTCAGTTCCATCCTGATTTGAAATAAGTCATTTGTGAGGGGGGCATTCCTGGTTAATACATTCTGAAAGAGGCCTGCCTGGTTCATGATGTAACTCTGGGTGTCTGAACCCCATTCCTAAGCACACACTTGGTGTTTCACTAAGAGATTTTTGTACTGAGGCTTTTACCTCAGTTAGTCTAAGCCACCATTGTATTTCAGTGAACCCAGTCGTGATTCTCTCTCTCACCCTGGTTTAACACTAAACAAATTCACTGATACTAATGGATTTTACCAGTCTAAATAAGAGGGAGAGATGGGAGAAGTAAGCAAAGACAAAACTCAAAGCTATCATTTCTGGTATGCTTATGTTCTAAGTGCCTGTACAGAAGCAGATTCTGAGTCCTGCTCCACTCACTCTGCACTGGCTCGCCAGAACAGAAGTGAACAGAGGTTGCCTTTAGTGTCTCTGCTCAGGGCAGCCCCTTGTAATGAGGGATCCTCAGTGATCTACCTTCCTTGCATCTCCCATTAATTTTGGCAAGTTAAACCCCTCTGTCACCTTTGGAAAGTTCCACTCTTCATTTTAGCTGTGACTTAATTTGTCACCTTGTAGATTTATGGGAAGGAACGTTTCAGTGATTAGGGTAATATCTTCTGTGTGTTGAAAGACCTGGATTTAATTCATTGCCCTGCCATAGCCTCTTGTGTTTTTTGACAAACAAGTTGCTTATCCCTGTGTACTTTCCACATAGCTTCAGTAGCTAGAACTATCCAGAGTGTCACCCTCTTTAGTCAATGAAGAGAGAAAGTCATGGCCAAAAGCCACTGGAATCCCCTTGAGATTCCTGTTTCTTTCCAAAGTCTCTAGAAGGAGTAGGAGTGCCTGACTCAGACTGGACTCCTAATTTTAGGTATCTAATAGTGTATTACAGGAATATAAACCTTAAGCATGTGTTTCCTATCTATACAACAGGAAAAACAGCACTTTCCTTTAAGAGGTCTTATGAAGGTACACTGAAGGTTGTAATGCTGAATGTTATAAAAGTACTTTTTCAAAGATTTGTCATTCCTGCTATGCATTTCTTGAAATACAGCCTATAGAACTTAACTGCTTGCATTAATTTTTTTAGTTTCTCAGTGTTCCTTGACTCTAATTATATACGATGACTTTTCTCTCATCCTGCAGCAGAACTACGAGAAGAAATTATTCTGAGTGAACCAGCTCCTCCAACTCCCTCTCCAGTGCCGTTCTCCCCAGCTAAATCTGTGACCTCAGTGGAAGTGCCCTCTGCCCCCTCGCCTGTCAGCAATCAGTCCCCGGAGTATGGTGTCATAGCAGCTACAACAGGTAGGTAGGCTTATGGTGGCTGGATCTGCTTGAAGATGGCTTTTGCACTTGGTCACCTGAAGTTGAGCCTGAGAACATGATGTGCCAGCTTTCAAGAGACAAGAAGCCTTCCCAAACAGAAATCTGTTTAAAGTATCAGTTATGCCTTCTCACTGTATCCAAACATGATGTGCAATCTAACAGGAAAAAGATCTGATGTTTGGAGTCCAAAGACCAAACAGCAGATCCCAGACCTCAGCATATCAGAGACTGTTTAGTAGCTGAGGCCTTCAGAAGAGCAGACCTGTCACTTTATTTCTAAATGGTTTTAAAAATCAGTCCAATTTTTCATATTTCTAGCAATGTCCCAAAAGAATTATTTATGAATATAGCACTTTTCAGCATCTTCAATGACTTTAAGGGCAATCAGTCTCCCTGAAAAATTTTATATACTTCAAGGAAATGTGCCAGATATTTTAAGGTTGAGTGAGGTTTTCAAAATCCTGAACCACTAGTGGTTCAGGAATTCCTAGCGGGTAAAATGGGAATTGGATATCTTTCAACATATTTGAGACCCTAATATGTTTAAATAGCTGCACAAGTTTCTCTTGGGAATGATTTACACATAATTGATAACTTTCATCTTTCAATGTTAGAAACTAGGAATTACATGTCTGAAGCCTATTTTCTGTTGCATACTCTGTTATGGCAACTCATGAGGTAGTTGTTTTCTGGTGTGCCCACAGATTAAAAAAAATCTGTGCTTAAAGGTATTCAACTTGTGGGCAGGATTGTCAGAAAACAATAAGCACAAAACTGTCTTCTTGTTTGTTCTGTATAAATGGGCAACCATCCTCTGTACTGTAAAGTAAAACTCACTCATTACCTTTTGGAAGTGGGCAGGACAGTCTGTCTGTATGATCAAAAGACAGTGTTTTCTTAACTCATGGAAAAAAAAGGCAGAAATGTGAATGACTTGCAGAAGGCGTTCCAGGCAGTGAAATTCCAGCTTTGCTGCTCCTCAGCGAAATGGGTGTATAATCAGAATATGGAAACTATCACTTTTGTGACGTAGTAGAAAAGTTACAAAACCTTCTTGAAAGAGTGTCAGAATGTGATGATTTACCACACTGGAGAATTTGGCAGTGGCTAAAGGACTAATAAATCTTCCTGACAAATGTTTTTCATGTTTTCAAAGGCGCCACAGGGAAGCACAGTGCATAGTTGTGGTGGAAAGAGCTTTAAGAACATTTGTCCCTACATGGAAACATAAGGTTTTCTCACTGTTGGAGACTATACCATATTTAAGAGGGAAATAGGATGGTATTACCCCCAGAAAGTTAGACAAGAGACACGTGATTCCTAGACATGGCAGGTGAGCACACTGCTTTGGATCAGGCAACGCTGGAGGTGGTGTATATGTTTGAGTCTGGAAACTTTGATTTTGTGGGTAACTTGCTCTGTAGACATTGTGGCCCAATGGGATCGTTGTGATGTTATAACTAGAACTTAGTATGATGCAGAACTGTACCCAGAAGTAAAAGACTGAAAAGTAGGGAACTGTGTGCTCTCCAGTGGCATTGACAGGAATGGAGATTTGAGGGACTTGTGTTTAGGCTGCAGAGACTGTAACTCTATGTGACTATCATAACTATTAACCCAAAGCTTATTCCATATTTATATCCTAGCCTATTTGTCAGCTATCTGGGCTTCCACCTTCAGCTTACTTGACTTAGGTACTTGACTTAGGCACAGATCTGGGCAGGCCTGGGAACTGCATGGATCTTGCATATCCCTCCTGAATCCCACCAGTAATGCAAGGGAATGGACTCACACAAACATTACAAATGCACTTCCTTTTTGTTTCCATGTTGTTTATTATTTTATTATAGTCTGTTTTATTCTGTCACTCTCTCTTATTTTTTATGTCCTGGTAAGGCCAAGGTTGGCTAGTTTGAAGTCTCAATCCAGAAACAGGATCATTTGGGAACAATGGTTGAAGGACCTACTCCCACAGTACAGGCAGTAGAACTTGACATAGTTGTTCCCATAGCAGAACTTCTTAGGCAAGAAAGCTATTTCTGATTATTTTAGCTCTCTGTTTTTTCCAGCTTTTAATTTTTAGGTTGTTTTAAAAACTTTTGTTTTGTTGAATTGGATTTTATTCGTATGGTCTGGTGCAGTCTCACTTTTGCAAGTGTGAAAATTATTTTTGCCTAGCACAAGCCAGATTTGTCAATGCAAGTAGTGGTCTGGTTAAGATTAAATATAAGTATGTGGCTATTTCCTGGTCTTAATTTGGGCAATTAGTAATACCTCCATTTCCCATGTTCATCATGTAGATGAACTGATCACCTTTTTAGTTTGCTGACCATTACACTATGGAATGCAAGGTTCATTCACATAAAGTAATGTGAATGACACAAAATAACAACCATGTTTCAGCTATAGGAAATTGCTATACTTCAAAATAGGAGTACTGAAGATGTATTACATATAATCAAACCATTCCATATACAGATTTGTGGCATTAATATGTGGAATATTTTGGAACTGGAACCTCTGTTCTGTTTATTTAGAGAGATATATTTAAAGTACACTCTATTGATTTTCTTATGTGTTTTTTATGAGGTAAATGTAAAACTCTGCAAATGCTTTGCAAATCTTGAGAACTAGTTCCATTGCTTACTACTAGCTCTCAGTTCCCCAATTTAAGGCATCATTAACTCTTTCTTGCTTGTGGCATTAGCAATAAAAGTTAACTATTAAACTTGCATTTTAACCTTTTTGCCTTCCATCAGTGGTCAGCACAAAACCAGCAAATTAAACTGTTGCAATTACATGATACTGAGCAAAAGAAAGGTAAATCCTATATATAGCATTCTGTGGTAGAACATCTGGCATGGCTCAGCTAACATTTTATTTAAAACTTTTTGTTAAGTTACTAGACATTTAAAAGGATAATTAGTCTCTATCCTTTCTAAATGACAAAGGCCAGATTAATGATTGTTCAAACTGCAACAATATTGTAATAAAAGTGATAGCTATATGGCTGACTATGCTATTCTCTCTTAAAGCCCCTCTTAAAGCTGTGATTACTCATTTGCCAATGCAATGTTTTTTAGACAACCCGAAATGAACTCTGAATTGTAAGTAGTTCCTAATATGTTAGTAAACTAATCTATGCAGTTTACTGTTTAGTTTCAAGAAATGTTTGTGTGAAATAGTTCTTCAGGTCAGCAATGGTCATTTAAGGTCACTGTTCTTCCAAGTCTAGGCTAGGTATTAGAGTTCTGGGAATCTGGCACAGGAGATACTTGCACAGAGCTACCACCTCTCATATTTGTGTGTGTGAGTACAACAAATTTCTGTTTTTTTCCTAAAGCTTCAGCTCCTGGACTCATATGAATATATGAGAACATCAGCTCTTATTCAACAATCATGAGACAACAAAAAATGAGAGTTTAATTCTCATAGCTGCAGAGTGTAAAAGTCAAAAGTTCCAATTTCAAAAGGCAATTCTCCCCTTCCAAATGGAAGGGTTTGTGTTTTTTCTAAAGCTGATAGTTAAGGTAATCTCTTTGTTGTGTGGGGGCAGAATGGGGGTCTGACTCCAGATTTCTGATTGCTTGAGGTTGACAGTACTGCTTACTATCAGACATAATACACAGTGCTGTGAGTGTCTTGCTTGTACCTGGGTGGTCATTTACTCCAGCATAAAGCAAGTATAAAATGCAGCATCGTGAAGCAACTTTTGTTTCTTTCTGCACTGGTATACACGATGGCACCAATGACAACAGGGCCGTTGTTGGACTGATAGCAGTTCCATTTATATTTGGCTCTCTTACAGGTCAGATGGCCTCTTTGTTAGTATCCTCAAAATCAAATTTTCCTTTAAAAGAGAAAAGAAAAAGGAGTGATAATAAATGAACTTCCCTATTTTAATCAAACCCTGCATGTTCAGAACACAAAGCAGAGCAAAATGTTGCTCAATCACTATTGTTTTTGCTTATTTCAGAAAGCAGTTCAGTTGGATTCAGTCATATCTAAAAGAGGCTTCATCTCCTGGAGTTCAATTCTGCAGGCAGCTGAGCAAATTAATCATATAGGGCTGGGACATAGGCGGGTATTAAAAAGCTAACTATGAAAAACTTTCAGACTTACCTCATTCCTCCTTTTCCACCCACCACAATGTTGGCAGTACCCTGGCTGACCAGATATATACATACCCATGTCTGCAAATCTGTTGTCTTCTTCTATCCTTCCTCTCTGTCTCTGTGACTAGGTCACTGAAAATAATGGCATCCCTTCCACAAAGGCAAAGAGAAGTGAGGCAACTGTAGATTCCCAAGAACATCCTGAAAAAAAATATTTGAACAGCTTTCTGTCACTCTGTAAATCCAGAGTAAAACCCAACATACATTTTTTTCTAAACCATAACCTCCAAAAGAAAGTGAGTATTTCCTAGAGCAGCTGTGTGAAGTGCTATCCTGTAGTACTGGGGACAATTCTTCGTTAGGAAAATTAAACAAAGATATTCACAACTCTTCCAGTGCAAGACCTGTTCTCTGTATTTCTTTCTGTGTTGTCTGGACAGGCACAAAGCGTGTTACACGCTAAACATTTATTTTAAAATTGAACTGAGGTAGCTGCCGATTAGACTTGAATGCCAGGAGTGGCCAAGTCCTCTCATCCAAGGAGTCTGACTTCCCACAGGGAGCACATGAAACAACTTGCTGCCCTGGACTGACTCATTTTCCTCAGACTGAGATAAGATCCCTACTATTTTTCAAAAAAAGAAAAGGAGGCTGTCACAATTGCTGGGGCTAGTCAAATTAACCATATTTGGTAAAATGCAAAGCATCTTTTGGCCCTGTTATTACCGCTTCTTGTTAGAGCTAGGAAGGTCATGAGATTTTTGGCTCAATGGTCAGTTTTTTTCTTGGAAAAAATAAAATCAGGTCAAAGTAAAACTTGTTTTATGGTGAATTTAAAAAGTGAAAAAGTGAAAAAAACCCAGTAATGTTACCTAAAAATAAGTATTTGTTTTTTTCCACCATCTTTGTTGTCCTTCTTTTCTTTCTTTTCTCTTTGTTTTTGCCTTTTGAATTTAGGCCTGTTTTGAAAAAAAGTTTCAAATTTTCTTTTGGAAAATAACACTAGGAAAATATGTTGACCTTTTGAAATTGAAATGTTTCACCAAAATATTCTGCAGACAAGTTGTTGATATTTTCAAAACACTGTTTCTCTTGTTTTCAGATGAAGTTATTTGGTGACCACATAAGTAGTTTTGGCCCCTTCCACATAAATTGTATTTTCTAGCGAAGGTAGGCTTCCTTAAACACTTTTCCTCAACTCAAGGAAACATGACTGCTCATAGCCACAGCAGCACTGATGTGCTAGCTCAGATGTGTATGCCTCCTCTTTGGTCTCAGGGATCTCAATGGTCCTCTTCAATGGGAGGACGTGAAAGACTGAAAATTCAAGAGTCAGTGACAGAAAATGCAGGCATGTAAAAACAGGCCTAGCACAAATATCCTTGGTTGTAACAGATCCCAGGATGTCTCTACTGTAAGAGCACCAAATCACACCCTGCTGAAGTATTTCAAGGTGGACTTACCTTGTGAAGCTCAGAATGCTTTCATTCACACCCAGAATTAAGCATTTCCCATTTCAAAAAATTATTTGTCTGATTTTGCCAAATAAAATCACACATACCTGAAGAAAATTACGTACATCTGAGATAGATAGGCTTTTCATTCCCCAAAGCCATGGAGTGGACACAGACCTGGTAATACAATCACTTCCCCCTCTGAATTAGGCCCTTTCATACTACAGGAAGTCCTAGAATCCACACTGAAAAAAACGAGTCACCTCCTGCAATTCCTTTTAGCTACTGAAAAAGAGTCAAGAGTGCCCAGAGACCCCCAAACCAGTGTTCGCATTGGGTTAAATTCAGTGTTCTGGTCCTCATTTGCAGGGTAATCTCAGCCAGTTTGGTCATGACCTCCAGTGAGAGCTATGTTATACTGGAACAATGGATCTGTCAGCCTCCTGAGTGAAAGGGGTGTGTGCAAAGGACAAAGGTTTCTCAGCAGCTGGCTCGTGAATCTGGTGTTCCTGCCTGGAAGGGATCAGGATGATTAAAAAACTCAGCACCTTCCAAGCAAAATGGAAAACCCACTTCTTTGCTTTGCTCTTCCCACAAATGCTCTACATGAAAAAATAAATTAAGTCCAGTCCCTGCCGCCTCGAAAGAAGAAAGAAACATTATTTGCGGGAAGAAAATGGCTAGGCTATTTCTGTCTATATATTTGTTATAATTTGGAGATCTACCACTGTGTTGCCACTACAAAGGCTGGTACCTAGTTGGGTGGAACAGATACAAACTGCAAAAAGATTCAAGAAATTTCTTTGCGTAACACCCATCTTTTTCTAATCCTTCATTTTTCTGATCATACTTCCTGCCTCAGTCCAGGCCTGATCAGCCACAGAGCTAAACAGGCCAGCAGCCCACTCCATGTGAGAGACACTTCAGGGTTTGGTGCATTATGCCTGAGAAATATTAGCATTGGTGTTCCTCCATTTCTAAGTCCTCTCCCAGTTTTTCTGAAAAATGATAGCTTCAAATTACAATACCACACTGAAAGTTGACAGTCTAAGCTATTCCAGATATGTCTCTTACCTCTGGATCTTTGCACACTCCAGCTGATCTATTTGTATTTTTATTTATGCCTCAGACATAGCTGTTTTGTTCACTTTGGCTGATGCTGTTTCCATTATCACTGCCTATTAGGTTGCTTTCCTGTAATCATCTCAAAGCATAACACCTCTATGAACGACAGCCCATGTTAGCTGTATTCCTTTAATGCTTGTTTGTCTGCAGGAGCTATGCAATCCTATACATGGTCACTCACCTACACTGTGACAACAGCTGCTGGGTCACCTGCTGAAAATTCCCAACAGCTGCCCTGCATGAGAAGTCCACATGTACCATCATCATCTGTCACACACCGGATACCTGTTTATCCCCACAGAGAAGAACACGGGTAAGTCACTTCCCAGTGTCTTGGGGGTTTTTTGTGGGTTTTGTATTAACTTATGCTTAGGGGGGGTTTTGGAAATGCAGTGAAATCTGTTTCTTGATGTAATAAGTCTGTATTGCAAAGATGCTGGTATCGTTATTCTTTGGCTATTGTTATTGTTGTACAATTATATTATATCTTAGTTTTATAATCTCATTTAATTCTATTTAAAAACACAGTAGGCTTGGAGAATATTTTATAAAAGAGAAGGCTTCAGTAGATTTCTTCTCTGATTCCTGTTTTCCTGTGCCATGTTCTATCCCAAAGGCTAGATGTGCTCAAAGAACGACCCTACTATACCATGTCTCAGGAGAGGTGATCCTTCTCCTCTGCTCAGCACTGCTGAGACCATATCTGGAGCACTGGATCCAATTCTGTGCTCCCTAGTACAAGACAGACATAGGCATACTGGAGTAAGTCCAGAAAAGGGCCACTTAGATGATTACAGGACTGGAGTGTTTGTCATACAAAGACAGGCTGAGAGAGCTGGGATTGTTTAGCATCAGGCAGAGAAGGCTCAGGGACAGTCTCATCAATGTGTATAAATACCTGGTGGAGGATGTAAAGAAGATGGAGACAGATTCTTCTCAGTGGTATTTAGTGACAGTACGAGAGGCAATGGGCACAAATACAAATACAAGAAATTCTGTTTAAACATAAACAAGCAAAAAACTTCTTTTACTGTAAGTGTGATCAAACACTGGAACAGGTTGCCCAGAAGGGCTATGGAGTCTCCATCCTTGCTGATATACAAACCCCATCTGGACACGATCCTGGGCAGCCTGCTCTAGCAGACCCTGCTTTGAGCAGGGGTTTAGACTAGACAACCTCCACAGGTCCCTTCCAACCTCAATGATTCAATGATTCTATGACTACTGTTAGACCTGCAAATAAAAAGTGTCCAAAGTTTGGAAAAATAGCCACATTTTCACCATAATATTCTAATCCCATCTCCATCACCAAAATTCGCTCAAGGCTCTCAATTAAAATAATTACAGTAGAAATTTATGTAACATTATTTGATCTTGGAAAACTTCAGAAACTCAGACTAAGTCTCACAGTGCTCTTTTCATCAAGCAACACTTCTTCTGTGCCATCCTTATTTGAGTGAGCATATAACTCATAGATATCCATAACTAGAAAGAAGCAACCACAAAATAATTGATGGAGAAGGGCCAGGCACATAGCAAGATTAGCGAATACTCAGATGCTGACATGATGCAAGAGGGTCAGAAGACTTTACTGAGTTCCTCAGTCTCACTGCATACTCATTAACCTTGCAAAAGTGCTTTCCCAGTGTGGAAGACTGTATACTGTTTGCAAGGGTTACAGTAGATTAATTTGAACCCTGCATCTCCTTCCCTCTTGGATGTGGTTAGGTTTGGATTTCTGTTTGAATGTCACTGCTAAGCCCTTACTGGAAAAACCTGGATATGGAGATATGGAACATCTCTCCTATCCAGCAGTATGATTGCTTGGTGGAGGCGGAAATAGGACAGCAGGGAGGTTCGGGATCTAACAGGATGCAAGAATTGGAACAGACCACAGTAAGGCAGTGTATATATAATATATATATGTGTATATATGTGAGAATTCATTGTTCCTAAAGGAATCTCTTGCCTCTGGTAGGTGATTTGAGGAAACTTTTTCATCTAGGTGAATCAACTTTTCTGAAAAGCAACAAAGAATTCTATAGTCTGACTTCTTTTGCCATTTGGTTTCATGTTTGACACATGGGTAGAAACATTTTGGTGATGCTTCTAAACATTTCAGTGACATCTGCCTTCTTGTCTGGAATGGACTTTGTAAGCTTATAGGGATAGGACCTCTATTAATCTGCGTTTATGTGGCTTCCATCACAAAGATTTCCTGATCTCATTTGCCCTCTATATAGTACTACTAAAATTTTTTTGATTCATTACAATTTGTACTTATTTTGGATCTACAGCAAAATCAACATATTGGTATTTCAGTTTTTATATGATTTGAGTCTAATGTGACAGGCTATAGAGATATGTTCCTGAAGAAGTGTCTGCAGGGAAATCCAGTGACCTCACCCATGATGTTTTGAAGCACAAGACTCATTATATAGTTCTTACGGAAGTTCCAGTCACAGCTTCAAGACAGAGCTCGTTTAAAAGCAGTAAAGAACCATATCTTCAGAGAGGAAAAGAAAAAATAAGAGCCCTTGTATACAAGATTCAAACAGATGGGTGCCCTGGAAAGAAAGAAAGAGAGAAGATCAAAGTCTGCACTAAGATTTCCAGGTTTCTGGAGAAGCAAGAAGTGGAGTGAGCAGCTGCTGTAGCCACAAAGACTGAGCCTCACTCCCATGCAGAGGGTCCAGCAGAGAGCACAAGCAGTACGGAGGCCACAAGCCATTCCCCTGCTGCATTTCCCACTAAATGCAGACTCTTAGCCACCCAGCATACCTGAAAGTTTCCTAACAGCAGTTCTGCTGGGGTTCCTACTAATCTTGCACACTAAAGATGATCCTCTGTGAAATATGAAGGCTCCAAACCTTCTTGAGATAAAAAGAGAATACCTAAAAGATCAGAGTGCTTTATACCACAATATTCCACAATGTAAAGACATTTAAGAACTGAAGCCTTGGAACAATGTAAAGCCCTAGTAGTTCCTAAGAGAGAATTGGATATTGTTATAGACTGAAATGTAGACCGTTGGATTGATTTGTACAAATACTTTATTTGTGCTTCTGGCCAGTTATAGAAAATAAAATGTAAGTTCAATGATAAAAACTGTCCCCTGTAAACTAAAAATTAAGGCCAAATGCATGTTACTGGAAATGAAGAAAGGGCTACATGATCTGTTCCCCATTATTAACACAAGCCTTATAGCAAGCAACACTAGTGTAGATTTGTGAAAGTAGAGAAGAGCACAAGGTCCATAATCTGCTCTAGCTCACTCCAGTAAATAATCTTATTCAAAATCCACAGTGGTACTCTCCACACGTGTAGGGTCTCAGGACTGTAAATGGAAGATCTGTGGTATTAATAAAGAAAATATCCTTATATATAATTGGGATTTCCCTTCTTCCAACTTGTGTCTGTTGCCTCTCACCCTGTCACAGTACACCTCTGAGAAGAGTTCAGCTCTAGTTGGTCTATACCCTCCTGTTATATAGTTGTAGATCATCCCTTTGTCTCTCTTCTTAAGGCTGGACAAAGCCAGTTCTCTTCCTGTAAGTCATGCGCTTCAGTCCCCTATCTGTCCTAATGTCCCTCCACTAGACTCGCTCCAGTATGTCAATGTCCTTTTTATAGTGGAGAGCAAAAAACAGGACACAGTACTCCAGATGTGGTCTCCCAAGTGTCAAATAATAGAGAAAAATAATCAATCCTTTAGGCCTGCTGTCCACACTCCTGCTAATACAGCCCAGTATGTAGCTGGTCTTCTTCATTGCAAGGACATGCTGGTGACCCATGTTCAATATTTTGTCTACCAGAACTTGCATGCAATTTTCAGCAAAGTTGCTTTCTCTCCAAATGGCCCCAACCTGTGCCACTGCAGGAGTTATGTCGCAGATGCAGGACTTTGCATTATTCCTGTACTATCAACTGACCATTCTTTCTGAATTATAGCTGCTAGACTCCAGAGTAACTGCCAGTTCCCAGCTGGACTTCCCCAAAGACATGCCATCTGTGTATTATCCCCACTACTCAATGACTATAGATGTGGTTCAGCAGTCACTGTAAGACATGGTACTTGGCAGAAAACATTTTTGTTGGATTTTTCGGGTACACTTTCTTCTTAGAGAGATGAAGGGTTCCTCAGCCAATCACTTTCAGATAGGCGGGAAAATACTAGCCTTGAAGGAGCATGGTCATCTCCTTCTCATGTCCTCAGTGCTCTCTCTCCTGAAGTTGAAGAGAGACAGAGTAAGCTTCCTGGACCAAAAGTACACAATAGAGATTAGGATAAGAAATGTTATAACTCCATACTCAAGTGAGTTGAAGTGCTGTATTTTAGCCAAAAGTGATGAGTGTTTGAAGGAAGGAGACAAGATCAATAGCTTCCAGACTAGGACATAGCATCCTGAATGACTACAGAAAGCACGAAGTGCAAACACTGCCTTACAGGACTTGGCTTTGGGAGTCCAAGGGCACCCCGGACTACAGGAGGGACTAGATAGGCAAGCATCTTCTTCAAGCAGAGAAGGCTGCACCGTGAAATGCCAGGCTTACGCAGATCTTGCAGATCTTGCTTACCAGTCTACCGCGTTGAAGGAATTAAAACACAAGATGTCTGCCTACCACAGTGTGAAACAGCTCCACGACATAGCCATTCCTCTCTCTCCTACTCTCCACAGAGAGACTATCAAAGTTGTATCATGTGAACACCAGCTTGTTTGAGGTAGATTATGGAAACCACTCATACTTACAGCTAAGCACAAGTGAATGTAAGAATGAGAGCTCAATGTTGAACAATGAAGATGGACATAGGGCCTTATGTCCTGAAAATGTTTTTTCGAGGGGGTTCTCTGCTCTCATTTTGAAACTGCTGGTTTGGCTGGTGTAAGACATGACATGGTGTCTCTAGAAAACCATCATAAAATCAAAAGAATAGTAGAAGTTTAAACTCCACCCAGTGTAAACATGACATTGAACTTTCCAGAAAAAGTCTGTACAAATAACTTTCCTTCCTTTCTCACGATGACTTGGGTACCCTGTTGGTTTATTTATCACGGTTTGTGTTTCATTTCAATAGCATACATTTTAAGAGCCTTTAAACTTCTGTGCTGAATTAGCATCAAATGTTCGCATGGCTACACAAAGATGGGGAGGTTGCAGAAGGTGTCCATGCATCTTCTGCTAGTGAATGGCCGAAATAATGGTGACCAACAAACACTGACCCTGCAGTTTCTTATAGCTAAGGAAACTACTCCCTCCTTTACCCCTGGCTGTCCCTAGACAAGGGGTTAGGATAAAAAAAGAAAGTAGGCAGGTTCTCCAACCTCAAATCCCACTCTATTCTTGAGTCAGCTGTGCTAAAGCCGTATGTTGTATGCTTCAGATGCAAATTAATACATCTCTCTCCACCCCAAAAAAGGAACATCTGACCCCAGTGCAAGGAGACAGCTGAACTCCATAGTGTAGTTCTTTAAGTCAAATCTTACCATACTTCCTCAGCCTGGATAGCAATTTACTAGGAACACGGCAATAAAATAATAATAAAAGGGAAATACACTTTCTCCTTAGAAAGTGCACAAATGAGTCTGCAATTTAAAACTAGTTAGAGAAACATGCTGAGTCTCTATTTGTTGTTGTGCTGAACACATCATTTCACTAAGTGGCATCTGCTTCCCAGCTGAGCTGGGAAATATCTTCTTTTAAGAGGCTATTTAAAATATCATTCTCCTATGCAAAAAAGTGCAACTGTATGTCTCAAAAGTTATAGAATTATTAGTGGCAATACAATTATTATGCATACTAAATAGTGTTTTTAAATGGATTTTAGATACACAGGAAGTTACAACTATGGTAGCTATAGCAACCAGCATCCCCATCCAATGCAGAGTCAGTATCCATCCTTACCACATGATACTGCTATTTCTGGACCACTTCACTACTCAGCTTACCACAGAAGCTCTTCACAGGTAAGTTGGATTTATTACTTGACAATGCTTGCTATAACATTTTAAGTCAAGTTGTGCTTGTAAATTTCTTATCAGCATACTAGCTGTCTGAATCAATAAGCTGTCATCAGTGTAGTCATTGATGGTCCCTAATTTTTTTCTTTTCTAATATTACCTAGATATCTTTTCATTCTGGTGGAGATTCTTTTATCAGAAGTAGCTTTAGATCATACTAAACTCTAAAATCCAGCAGCCTGGATCATAGAAAGTGTTTCTGTGTTAAGGAGTAGCTGAAACAAAAATGAATATAATTAGTTGTATGTTTCTTATGTGTTGGGAACAGGAAGAGATTCCTAACAAGAAATAAAAGTGTTTTCACAGAGTTGAAAGAAGATGCAGAGACCATAGTGAATTCTTCTGGGGCCTCTGCTTTTGAGAATACATATGTTTAGGAATTTGCCAAAAATGTGAGTTCTGAATACAGTTTGAATAGCTTCAGGATGCCATTGCAAAGAGGTTCTGTTTAATCTGTATGCCATGGTCTCCTACTATAATGCTGAGGAATTATGTCAGTTACTGTTTCAGGACTGTTTCAGTTTACAAAACTGAGCTAGTAGAAACCAGCACAGATTAAGTGGGAAGACGATATTTGGCAACAGTTCAAAAGTAGTGCCACTGTAGGAGGGCTTTAGTACATCATGCAACTGGTGCTTCCCCAGTGGGGGAAGCTGCTCTCTGGGCTCTCTGCTGGAAGATTTGCAAAAGGCGGGTACACGCAGGAGGTGATGGCATTGGGATATTCTACCCACATGGCACCTCTTATGCTTTATCTACTGGAAATTTATACAAGTATGTTAGGGACCATCATGCTTAACTCTCATCACTGGACTGGAACAGTTTCATACCAGATGCAAAGATGTGAATTTGGTAGTGCTTTGGACTAGAACACACAAGACCTGCATCTCATTCTGGTCTTTGGCACCAGTCTGCCAGGTGATCTCAGAGTAGTAATTTCTCTTTTTTATGCTTCATTTTCCCTAGCTGTAAGATAAGAATAATGGTATTGATCTCCTTAAAGCTTTTTGAAATCTGCTGGGCAGATTGTCCTATACAACCCCAACATGCTCGTTTGGACCAGCTCAACAATGGCTCCCTAGCTTATGGAACAAACAAGTCTACAACTACTCTCCTATTTGCATAGCACCTGGTCCATCAGACAGACTACATGAGGTCTGAGGATTTGTTCGAGGGTTGTTGCAGCTGCTGTATCTTCGATAGGAACAGTGCGTGAATGTTTAAGTACAGTGTCCTGTGATAGGTTTGTATACATTGATTTTTCAGTACAGGCCTTACCCTGTTATCTCAAGATTTTTTCCAGAATGCATCACTTTCTGACTTAAAATTGGCTCACCAATTTTCTTTACTCTCTCTTATCCTTTACTGCAGAAAACCCACATGACTGCTGGTTCTGAAATGGTCTGCAAGGTCATGAATCTGTATGTAAAATGCAGAATTAGGCTTTTACTGTTTAGAAATGCTATCACCTGCACAAGGAGTTTCTTTCTACCCTCTGACAACTGTTTTTGTCACACTGACATAGACAGCGTAAGTTAAGCAAGAAATAAATAAAGCGAAGCAAGATCAATACATTTGTAGTTTACTCATGTCCTGGTTAACATGCTATATGGAAATAGTAACACACATTAAAATCATGCAAATATTGTTCATACTGTAGTAGGCTGTCTCTACAAGTGCAGATGTCAGATCATTACTTCCTCTCTTGCTAGCCCTTGAACTGTCCTGAACACACATGAAGAACAGCTATGCTTTAATGATCACACTTCAGAGCAAAATGATTTCAACTTGTATTTAGCATGTTCTTTCTCATGCTGCTTGTAAACTGAGATGGAATCTCACAGCAGGATGCAGCTAACAAAACCCTATCAATGCGCTCATTCTGTATTGAAAGGAGCTACAAACTGAAACCCTACTTTCAAAAATAATCTGAAGTCTTGAACGATTTTAATATGGGATTTGCTGACATTCTTTTTAAAGCTAAATGAGCTTCTGTAAAATGCCTGCCCTGATGATAAGTCCTTTCTTAACTACTTTTAACCAACAAAAGTTCACAATGTACTGTTGCCTGCAAAGCCTAATAAGATGTTAGGGAACTACTCTTTTTCTAGCAGACTTTCTAAGGGGAACATGGTGCAAGGAATTGCATTAGGACTCATGACATTGCAAAATCAAAATACAGAAAGGCAAATTTGCACAGCTGCCATTATACTGAAACTGGAGGAGATGCAATGCGTATGGCTGTGGTAATATAATCAGTTGAGAAGAGGAGGCATTGACCATAACTCTTCAAAAGAACTCTTTGTTATAATCTACATTCAGTCCAAATATAGAACTCTGGCTCAGCTTTAGCTAATATTCTATCATGCTCTTCGGGATCGTGTCTAGGGATTAACTCCTAAGAAAAAATCTGTGGCGGGAGTAAGTTCTCCTCTACAAACATGGAATCAGAGAGAGACCTTGTCCCAGATAGGGGTCTGAGCCAAAACAGGCGACATGTAATAGAGGTGGGTTTTAGGCTGCAGCATAAATTACTTTTGTGGTCTCAAAGAATACCATGTCCAACCTCTTCATGTGGAAGAGAGCAACATACTCCAGGTTTTATCAGGTCTGTTATTTTGAGGCTATTTTCCATCCCAGAGCAATGTACCTAAAGAAAAACAGAGAGTTGTGCTTGATTTTTTGTTCGTTTGTTTAGTAGAGCTTTAAGATGGATCATTTCACAGATACGATTTACAAACCATCAACAAAAAAAGTGGAATTGGAGGAAAGGGGATGGAGGGAATAACTTTTATTTGGTGGAAGCGGGGAACTGAACAGTGGGAAAGGGGAAGGGAATGAGTGACCCTTTAAATTATATTTGCCAACATGTAACATGTTGTCGTTATTTAACCCCAGCCAGCAGCTAAGGACCACACAGCCGCTCACTCACTCCCCCTCCGGTGGGATGGGGGAGAGAATCAGAAGAGTAAAAGTGAGAAAACTCGTGGGTTGAGATAAAGACAGTTTAATAGGTAAAGCAAAAGCCACGTGTGCAGGCAAAGCAAAACAAGGAATTCATTCACCACTTCCCATCGGCAGGTGTTCAGCCATCTCCAGGAAAGCAGGGCTCCATCACATGTAACGGTTACTTAGGAAGACAAACGCCATCACTCCGGACATCCCTGCCTTCCTTCTTCCTCCCCCAGCTTTATATTGCTGAGCATGACATCCTATGGTCTGGAATATCCCTTTGGTCAGCTGGGGTCAGCTGTCCCGGCTGTGTCCCCTCCCAGCTTCTTGTGCACCCCCAGCCTCCTCGCTGGTGGGGTGGTGTGAGAAGCAGAAAAGGCCTTGACTCTGTGTCAGCACTGCTCAGCAATAACGAAAACATCCCTGTGTTACCAACACTGTTTCCAGCACAAATCCAAAACATAGCCCCATACCAGCTACTATGAAGAAAATTAACTCTATCCGAGCCAAAACGAGCACACATGTTGATCCCAACCTGACAATACAATGATGGTTGCATTATATTAATTTTAGGTTGTCTGCTGTGGTTTTGTCATTGGAATCCTTACAGTGGGGCTGTGCTGGCGAAGAAGTCACACAGCTGTAGATCTTGTACTACGTACAGCTCTTGAAAAGTGCAATCCTTGGCTTGGGGGTCCCAAGCCAAGCCTATCTCACCTGACCAGTGGCAAGTCCATGGTAATGAGAGGCTTCTGGATAATTTGAATCCCTCAGTGTTAGAGGAAATGAGACAGCGGTAGTTGCTAAGGCTGATACCACTGAAGCACTGAGTGTCACAGCTGCATGCTCACTCACACCCCATCCCGTAGCAGACTGGTGAGAGCCCTTGAGGTTATTGTTATCTCCCATCTCTGAGAGTCTTGGAGCTTACCTTAGCTCACAGAGGAATGTGGTAAGTGTCTTGTGACTTTGGGCTACATAGACTTTTTGATAAGTAGCTCATAGTTTCAGAAAGATCAAGTGACTCTCAGATGGACAAGGCAAAAAAAATTGAGGAAATGGCTTGTAAAAAACTTTATAGGGGAGTAAATGTTCTGCTGAAGTAGTATCTGCAGCTACTAACCCAGCATAAGCCTAAAACTGGCTCCTTCTGGCAGTATAGGCTGACTAATTCCCACTGATGGCTAAGAGTCTTTTTGTTGACAGGCACAGTCTGTTCAAACCTTGGTCTTAATCCGAATTTTTTTTTTTTCTTTCATCAGCATCTGTGAATAGTTCTCAGAACAGTTGCTTCCTTGTAACTCCAGGCCTGATTGCTCATTTCTTGACTTGGCTTACTGGCCAGGAGCCTGGCACACAAATAAAGAAAAATGATCTACAGATTGATTTGTTACTACCTAATTCTCTAAGCCATAGTGCAGAAGTGCATACAATCCTATGATGATACTCCATCATCATTCAGAAGAGGACTATGTAATGTGTGTACATGAACACATCTATACTGACTTTATGTTTCGTCAGTCCTCTGCCTCTGCAGTTTTAGGTACTCTGCAAATGCCAGGGTAGAAAATAGACAACAACCCTGTCTAAAAGCCTCTGAGCGTTCCTATCAACCTATGCCAAGTTTAGCAGAGAGGTACCCCCTTCAAAGGTAACCCCTTCACGATGTCACCACCTAATCCACCTCCACAATGTACGCTTGACTGGCTTTTGATCACAGCTTTTGTCTGCAAATTTCACCCTGGTTGGACAGGTCTTGATCCTCTTTCAGGCTATCCATAAATATTTCAATTCACATCATTCCACCTCTTAAATACAAAGTAATTCATGCTGCAGTAATTTTTCTTTGTAAATCACAAGGATAACACTTTTAATAGGAAGAGTAATTAGAGAGCAGCAGTATATATTTTTATATTTTAATATATCTGGTAACATATAAAGGTGCACATCATATGAATGTGCATCACTGTATATGCAGTATGAAAAATGGCAAACATACAATATATGCGTAAGTACTCTAATGCATGGCTGTAGTGAATCATATTGCAGGTCCATTTATCCAGGTTCTATCTCCAGCAATGGCCAGAAACAAATGTGTGGAAGAAAAGTCTTAGAAATAGGGTAGGTAGACAGCGGTCCTTTCACCAGCATAGCCACGCTGTGTTTGTCAAGAGCTGACCTAGGGACATCCTGAGTAGGAAGCAGCAGCTGGACTTCTGTATTTTGTAGCAAACCACTCTCCATTACCCTGTCTTTGAGCTTTTTTGTTCTTTGAGCTTTTTAGTACTTACAGACTTCTTAAGGATGGGTTGTATGAAACCCATATTCTCTTGTTAATTTTAAGACTGCTATCGCATAATTGCATTGGGTGCCTTATGGTTTTTGGGTGATGAGGAACAGCGAATATTCATTCCTATTTATCTGCTCTCACCATTTGAGACATCGATCTGCATCATTCCTCCCACCTCCTTCCTGTCATCTCTTTTCCAGACCTCAGAGTTATCATCCATTTAGTTTCTTCTGTGATGGATGCTCTACACACAGGAGTTATCTAAGGACTGTAGGTGCACTGCAGGGCAGGCATAGTCTGGTGGGCACACGGACGTCCTGTTCTCTCAATTGCGCTGAGCAGGGAACCTGCTGGAGCTGCAGCTCCCCTCCAGCCTTTCTGTGCAAACCTGATCTCAGAGTAGGTAGGAGGGATTCAGTCAAGAAGCTGCCAGATCAGCCACTTAGATCTGGGAAGCAATCCTAGATCTCATGCTGCATACAGCCTTATTTTACCTTTTCTTCCTTCGCACTTGCAAAATGGAGTAACCACCTCCAAATGGCGTATCTCAGGTAGAGGTACTTAACAGAGAGCCACTGAAGTGGCATAGCAGTGTTTCCCTTTTTGTTTCTTGAGATGCAATTCCCACCTTAAAGACAAGCATTTTTTTTGCTGCTTTTAAGCTATTGCTTGTTGCGCTCAGGAGCATAGCCAGGGTCAGCTGTTCCTGAACTGGGGCTCTGTCCTCAAGAGGCACTAATCAACTTCTGGGACTGGGAGGAGAACATTTGTATCAGCAAGTGCTTGCACTGCAGTTTTGTTGTCATCAGATTTGGTTTATGAAGAGCATAGTTGACTTCCATGGTCTGGACAGAACAAATCAGCCTGGAAAACACTGCAGTAGTACAATCTGCTGTTAAGCAGTAGGTTGGGTCTGCACCTCTCAGAGGCACAGAGCACAATATTGTGGCCATAGTTAAAGGAGCTTTAAGCAGTGTTTGTACTCTGACTCTCCTAAACTGCTCTGAGAACTGTGGTGGTCTCACATAACTTCCCAGAAATGCCCTACGAGTTGCAGCACCACTTAGTTTCTCTGTGCAATGTTGCATGCCACAATTCTACCCAACCACGTTTTCACTTCCCTTCATATGCCTCTACAGCAGGATTTACATAGGGGAAGTACTGGAAGAAGGTAGTAACTGGTTTTTGTTACAGTGGGGGAGCCAAAGAAATCCTCTTCCAGACAGAGCTCGTGCTTTAGTGTCCATTCATGTTGTTCTGGCCCATCCACATCACAAAAAACAAGAAGGGGAAAAGTTCTTGTCCCCCCAGCACATACACAGTATAAGCTCATGACTATACCAATGCAGTAAGAATAATATACCCTTCCCAATAACCACTCTGTCATCAAACAGCTAGGAATGACAGAAAGAAAAAAATACTGTCCAAATCCCACCCATGCAACAAGAATCATTGTTCCTAACTGTATGGCTTCATAACGGACTTGAGATTTTTAGAACGTAATTGACGTAATTGTGTATTGAATGCAACAGGAAACAGATGTCTTTTAACTTCTTTTTAAATAATTACAAATAGCGTTTTCATAAGGCTCCAAATGCCACTCCCAAAAGTACCAAAAGCTCTTAGATTGACTTGAAAGTTTCACCCAACCTATTTCGCAGACTAATATTCAATAAGCTTCAGTTTGTGGAGAAAAGGATCAAGGGTTATAGAGATGCAATCAATCAATAGTTTTGATTATGTCATTTTCTGAGATTATAAGCATATTTTTATGAAGTTAATTTATAGCCAGTTCTTCACAATTGCTATAATTTCTGGTATGAGTTATTTGCAAGTCCTAAAGTAGTGGCTAACGTACAACATGAACTTACAGCATTCTGCAAAAGTGTGAGCTAATGCAATGTAAAGTCAGAGCCACATTCATAAGGAAAATATTTTGCTGTTTGGACAGAGGCACCTTTCACCTCCATGCATAATCAGTCAGTGAGTTGAGGATAAGAATAAAGAGATTATTCTCCATCCTCACACTGCAGGAACTCAGTCTTCACTTCATGGGAGGACATATTTAACGTTGTATTTTCTAAAATAATACTAAAAGAAATTGAATTAATTTTACATTTTTGGGCAAGGCCTTAACAATAATCTGCTCAAAGTCTTCCAGACTTAAAGGGCTTCTTGTCTAGGTCTAACAGCAGCAGTAGCAGCAAGTGTGAGTTAACCCAGAAAATGGTAATTTCCTGTCAAGAGCCCTCCAACAAATGTCGCTTTTATATCTGGCAAAGATCACTAGGCCCCAGTGTTTTGAGTTCAGCATGCTTAAGCACTCTTCATTAAACCGGATGTAGAGTGTGAAAGGTGATTCAGGCAGCATGGGCAGGCATCCGCCCAGATGGCTATGCTTTGGACACTCCAACAAGGCTGAATAGATGCTTCATTGGGTGAGTTAATAGTCAGGCAGGGGCCAATGAGTACTTTAAAAATATTGTCTTTCAATAGTCTCTTCACTGTAGGGAAAAAGAAGTCACTGACTCATTTGCGATTAGCTGACCTACCATTACAAAACTTTCCATCTTGCATTCAGTCATAACAGAATTTATTGTAAAATACTAGATATTTAGAGTCCATGTTATTTTCAAGCAATTACTCTTTTTACATTCATGACACATTCATAAACACAGCTGCATTGGGTGTGCTTGATGAAAAGGAAAAGCAGCACACTGTATCCTGTCCCCTCATGCACAGCCATTAGCCCTGCCTTCTTAGTAATCCTTAGCATGGCCTCTTGACTGCAGATAGGAGGAGGATTATCCTTCCTTTTCAGTGCATCCTGAAGTTCATTCTCGGAGCCAAGGTTTCATTCCCGCAACGGCACAGGTTTTGTGGTTCCAAACTACCTAAAAGACATGATGTGTCTTCCCCACATAATGCCATGTACAACCAGGAGACCCACCACAATATTCCCAGAGTTCATTTTGTTCCTCTTGCTCATAGATGAAAGTTTTGCAGTCTACAAATTATCAAGTAGCAAATTATCCCGGCTGAAGCCGGGGCTTTCTCTTGGCATTTGTAAGGGGTATGAAAGCAAGTAATTCCCGTTATAAGTCACAACCTCAGTTTCACAACCTCAAAGGAAAATTGCACTGAGTCAGGATGGCAAAGGATTCTGTTAGGGTTAACAACACAGTAGATGAATTATTGCTTTGGGAAGAAGACAAGAGATAATCATTGGTGTATTATGGCAAAAGTCTAGATTAATCTTCTTGTAAGTATATTCTTTAATACAAGAATCTACAGTGACTTCAGGTATAGATCAATGGGTAATAAAGGCAAAGACCATGGTAACTGGTATCAAGTAAAACACTACTGAAGACAAAGAAGAATGTTTCTAGCTTGGCCCACATCTTGCAGCTCCACAGGTGACATACAGAAAACAGAAAGTTAAAGATGTATTCTTTGTGCGGTGTGGTTTTTTCCCAATGATCCATCTTTGTCTTGACTCCTATCATCTCAAAGCATTTTGTACACAGTCATTAGTGGGACATTTGAGATCAACCAGGAAAAACAACTTATGGATTTGACAACTATGGAAAAGGGACTTTTATTTAACTTGAGCCAACCTAACGAATGGATTACATCATGTAGCAGCAGGAAGAAAAGAGCCGTCTTCTGAGGACTGCTCATTCTCTGTCTTAAATATTTATCTCAAGGTTTGATAAATTCTTCCAGTGGCTGTAGTCAGAGCACAGATGACTCACTTTTATTAGATGCCTGACTTTTTGATAACTAAAGTTAGATAAGATGAATTCAAGTCTGAAGCTATACTGAATCACTTGACAACTTGTTTCCTCTTGTCGTGGTTTAACCCCAGTCAGCAACTAAGCACCATGCAGCCGCTTCCCCCTCCCCCCTCCCAGTGGGGTGAGGAAGAGGAAAGGAAAAAAAAGTAAAACTCGTGGGTTGAGATAAGAACAGTTTAATAACTAAAGTAAAATATAATACTAACAATAGTAATAATGAAATATAATAATAATAATAGTAATGAAAAGGAATATAACAAAAAAAGGAAGGGGGGGGAAACAGTGATGCACAATGCAATTGCTCACCACCCGCTGACCAATGCCACAGTTGCGATCCGCCCCTCCCGGCCAGTTCCCCCCTGTTTATATACTGGGCATGACGTTCCATGGTATGGAATACCCCTTTGGCTAGTTCGGGTCAGCTGCCCCGGCTATGCTCCCTCCCAGCTTCTTGCGCACCTGCTTGCTGGCAGAGCATGGGAAACTGAAAAGTCCTTGGCTTAAGATAAGCGCTACTTAGCAACAACTAAAACATCAGAGTGTTATCAACATCATTCTCACACTAAATCCAAAACACAGCACTGTACCAGCTACTAAGAAGAGAGTTAACTGTCCTAGCCGAAACCAGGAGACCTCTGTATTCATTATGGCAAGAGCTTTGCTCGTGAAGATGTTCAGGCGAAGGCAGTCAGCAGGCACTAGTATCAAAATTACTTTAGTGTATTGCCAGTGCAGACCAGGAAAGCAGCATCCTAAATCTATTAGCTAGTCTCCCAAACATTAAAAATATGAAACTTGTTCAACTTTTTCTGGAACCTCTTATGTTTACTTAGAATACTTGCAGGTTGTTTGTCTTTTGACAGAGTGCCCTGTCCTTAATTAATGAGTTAAAGGAGAGAACTATGATCCTAAATTCAAATCATCTCATTTAAAACTTCAGAGCTTGAGTTTCATTTTTGCTGGGCACTGGCAACTCTTATCTTCAGCAAAAGCTTCTGGAAAGCCAACAAGTCTGAAAACTTGATTCTTCTGCAAAGGAATATAAGGCTTTCTGTGGTCAGTGCCTAAGCTCTGCCGAATTTTCCTAATGAAAAGCCTTTCTCTGGGGTGAAGATGGAAATTTAGATGATCTTGTATAGACTTGTTGCCAGTGTTGCCAATACAGCTTATTCTGATAGTTGTATTAGCAGTACCAGTTGAAGTGTTGACGTTCCAGTATGGTGCTGCCATTTACCAGCCTGTTTCAGCAGCTGATTGCACAGGTAAATCCACAGTCTCTGTGGTGATGAGAAGTATATGCTAAATAATGCATCGTACAGCTTTGATGTCTCCCCTCTCATCTGCTAACTGGCCTGTCTCCCCAGCACATGATGGAATATGCTAAATCACTAACTACAGTATGTTGGTCAAAAATAGCCTTCTCTTTCTCCTCGCTAATTAGGAGTGGCCAGCGTGCGGCTTTTGAGCTGCCTGAGGCTTGTGAACTGCTCGAATACATTTGCCAAGGCAGGGCTGCCTTCCTGGCTGCGGTCTGAAGGGAGTCAGCAGAAACTCCTCATGGAGTCATTGCTGTAATTGCCTTGGGGACCCGCTTGTGCAACTGATTAACCCCAGCCCCATCCGGCAGTGGAGTAATGTAATGAGACCTTTTGGGAATCACTGCCATCTCCCTCCTAGGAACAACTATGGCAGCTCTTCTCTCCATGACCCTCCAAAATATGGGGAAGGGGTTTTACAGTCCTCAGCCATATAAAGTTTTGGCATGCAGCTTGCAAGGTTTGTAAGCATCAGAAGAGGTGATAGTCCTACTTTGGTGACAGCTTTCTAGTTAAGGGAATACCACAGCGTCAAACAACCCAAGATAATGAAATTTTAAATTATGACAATTTTTGTAGAAAAGGCATAAAGGTGTAAAATGTAGAAGCTCTGAAGATACATGGCTGGTCAAGGGGAACAGGGATGCTAACCATCTCTGCAATGCAGATGGATAACAGGAGGGCAAAACGGGGAGAGCCATTTCTTAGGCACAGCACACAGATGATCTGCTCCTGTAAGACAGGTAATAAGATAAATATACGTTAAGCAAGCACTCATAAGCACAGTTTACTTTCTGTTGCTGGGCAGCCTGTGGCTATAGAGGGCAAAAGCTGTTCTCTGTTTTCCTGCCTATCCTATCCTCAGCACATCTTCTCCTTAGTGGGAGGCATTTGTCGAACCTCTTTGATTTCTAGTTTCCAACTGTCACTGTGAACAGCTGGGGAATAGAGAGATTCTTCTTCTGCCTGCCTCTTTTCATAAGTTCTCCAATTAGCCGCTTGCTCTGAGGCCAGACCATACTATTTTTCTGCAGAAACTGGCAGGATGGCTTGTGAACATTTGAAAGGGAAGGCACCTTTCCAGTAATAAAGATCCTTTTGCTCTCCTCCCTCAAAACTCACTTGAGTGAGCAGGAGTCGGGACATTTTATACTCTTTTTTTTACTGAATTGCAAGTTTCCAAGTAAAAGCTGTGAGAAAAAGATTAGATGAATTCAATTTATTTTTCTGCTCCCAGATATACCTACCAGTATCTAGCTCTTTGATAAATTAATTTAATATTTAAATGCAGTGACTGCTTTGCAAGACTTTCCCTGACACTTCGGTTTAACTGCAGGCACTAGTTATCTGATATTCTACCTCCAGTATGTTACCTAGTTGTTGGAGGGCTGCTAATTCATATGATTTTGGTTTTGTTAAACACGGAATTGTGACATCACCAGTCCTTATTTTAAAATTAAGTATGTGGTAGATAATTCCTTAATTTGTTTTTCTTTGTTTTTATTGCAGTACACTTTCAACAGCCCAACATCAAGAATGGAGCCCTGTTTGATGAGCAGTACTCCAAGGCTGCATCCCACACCAGTGACTCCTCGCTGGCCGGAGGTCCCAGCTGCGAACTCCTGCTACACAAGCCCATCCATGCACTCCACAAGATACGGAAATTCTAGTGACATGTACACCCCCTTGACTACGCGCAGAAATTCTGAATATGAGCACATGCAACACTTTCCCGGCTTTGCCTACATCAATGGGGAAGCCACCACAGGTTGGGCTAAATGAAAATGACTGGTATCAGCTAAGCCCATATAATTAAAAGAGTTATAAAAACTTCATCTTATATGGGACTTTTCATGGACGTTCTTCAAGGGAGGTGAAGATGGAAAAGATCCTGGGCAGATAAACGTAGTTCATAATGTGGGCAGATTGCAGACCAGTATGACTGAATGTTCCTGTAGCCGAAGAAGATTTTTGTGCTATTCTAGACCACTTTTTGGGCCAATCTGTGCCTTTTTTAATTCTGGCATGTGGGCCAAACCTGTGTGATGTCAGTTTGAGTGAGCCATTTTTGCCCCCCTCTCCTATTGGCAAATGTTAATGAGTCTTACAAAAAAAAGTACTGGAACAGGATCTATTTATAATTTGAGTCAAAGACAGGAAATTCACCCTTAGCAAAACTCTGTCATCTGTTCTTCTTTCAAGCTCTTAATGCATTCCTTAAAAACCGTTCTGCCAAGTCATCACTTGTTCATATCAATTCCTCTATCTGGCTCCTTGAAAGACGTGTTGTTGTAGGTTTCAGTTTACACCTAACTTTGTATATTGATGCACCTTTCTGTTGATCCAGTAAGTTTGATCTTTACAAAAGAGAAGAAAAGACATGTAGCATTGAATTGTACACTGCCTTAAGTTGACTATTGTTCTTATTATATATGTATTTGTGTGAAGTTTGCACAATCTGGAAAAATCTAACTTCTCTGGTCAGTAATGACAAGGTTAAGAAGGAACTTGGGGACTGGGAAGATTTTGGATTCAGAGCCACATATGTTAAATATGATGATATGAAGCAATTATGTAAAGAAAACGACAATGCAAACATGATTATTCATTTAATTACCTATTGACAGGTATGAAAGTGTTCTCTCAATTCCTTCACGTGGTGATAATTCTATTTACTTCTACAAAAGCAAAATTCAAAGCTGTGCCTTTGAACTTATTCTGTACTGTGTATGTGTGGAAGAATGTATTGTATTTTTGGGAGAATTTTTCTTAGACATTTTCTGTCAGATTTGTAGCTATTTGTGAGTTTTTGTTAGATTTTATTAACATAGCTTTTTCTTCTGTATTATAAAATGCACCAAGCAATTATGGTGGACCTATTACCCTATGGGTAAGAAATAAATAAATGGAAATATGACATCAGGCATTTTAGTAATTGTTTTGTAAATAAAATCTTTGATAGCACCCAGTGTGATGATAACCATGTTTATGCCTAAAATGGACATAAGTGTTATTTGTACAGTTGTGCAAGATATATGAGGGATTTTCACACTCAAATAAAGTTCTTGAAATGAAATAGATGCCATTTAAATTTACTTAAATACAGAAACTTCTACAAGCTGCAAACCTTCAAAAAATCCTAAATGTGACCATGTATGTTTTTATCCAATGAAGGACTTGAGAACATACATAACTCACAGCAAATGAGTAGTCCTGCCCCTGTGCTTGCAGCTACAAACTGCTCAAGGCTCAAGGCTATGACTGGATAGATGACTCTATATTGCTTGGTTTAAGCCCTGCTGCTGTTGCTCACCCAAGCCATTGTATTCACTGAGGCAGGTAAGAAAGATGTGCTATCTTCTTTACGGTACCTTGTAAGAAGGGTGCTGACACTGGAATACTGAAAATGGCAAAGTCATTTTTCCTTAGGTAAGTAAATAAAGTGGCAAAATTCTCAGACCTTGTCTATTTAACTAGTGGGTAAAATGGTGATAGCTTGGGGTCTAAAGTAACTAGAGGATTGAGCTGGAAACCTGCAAGGACTGAGGGAGGAAGGATGTTCCAGGCCAGGTTTGGCAAGTGTCTAGGCTCTTAAATATTCAGCCAAGGTCCTGGTGGGATTTTCAGAAACACATCAGGAGCCTGTCTCCACCCGATGAAAATCTTGTTTCCTGGGCTAGTGTCACAGACCTTCTGAAATTTTACCCCTGTCTGCTGGTGTTATTACCCAATATACTTTTCCTCTTCACTTTTATCAAGGACAGGGGAGATCAGGCTTAGGCTAACTCATTTATTTTATTCAAGTTACCTTCAGGCAAAATTGTCTACACATGAAGAAAGTAAAAGTCAGTCACGTGAGGAAGTTTTTTTAGTGACCAGTCTTTAGCAGCTGGAGTTCTGATGTGTTTGAGACCAAAATCCTACTTTGCATGTTGTTATTGAAGATGTTTAAATCAAAGCATTGATTCTGGCCTATTAATTATTAACAAGCATAGAAATATCTGCCTCATCAAGACTGTGAGAAATTAGTATGAGAAAGGCAGTGTCACTAGAATAGAAAAATCCGCTTTCTCTTCTCCAACGAATTCCAAATCTCGGCATTGCATTGCATCTGACAAGAGCCCGCTGTGACCCCGTTCACTCATTCATTATAGCTGGAACATTGATCCATCTCCAGTTACCTGATGGACTGCTCACCATGACCTGCCACGGTCCCTCCAAGGACCAGCTGCGTTGGTGAGACCTTTGTGGACAGAACTGACCAGTAACTCAAAGCTGGGTCTTTGGAAGGATCAGGATGGAGGTCAACCCCAGCACCACTCAAGGGAAGCCAGAAGCACTTCCTACATTTTTTACAATACCATGTTAAACCAAATAAAGTCTAATCTCCATTGACTGAAAGAGAGGAGAAAATGGGACTATTCTTTTAGTATACAAACGTGCCATATCCTTCAGCACATTTGAGGACAACTCGGTTACCCTGACTTGAAAAGCCCAGGGAGGCTGTTCAGGAAGGAGGATGGATATTGGACACAGTGTCAGCCCCAGAAATACTAAAGACTTTTTGAGTGGAGGACTGCAGCACTGTGCGCGAAGTCCTGGGAGAGGGAATTTTCACCAACAGCAGCACCACAAAGCTGCTCATAACAAAGAGCCACAGAACATCGTCAGTCAGATAGGGCTTTGAAAGTCTTTTGCAAAAGAACCTCCATGGTCTGTCTCTTTTTTTTTTTTTTTTAATTCATTTAGAAACTTGTGTTGATGCCACAGGAGTCTGACCGTGCACTTCCAACTACCTTTGAACTGCTTCCTGATGAGGGCTTTGAAATTTAAACTGGACATTCATGGGGAGCAATATATAGATTACCGAACACAGCTCTACAGAGGTCACCATCACCATCTGCATCAGAAGCGCTACAAGGGAAAGCAGGCCCCCTCCTTGACCACCGCAGGTCAGAACCCGCCATATTAATATAAACCGCCGCAGCTTTCAGGTCACAGGGGTATATACCAGGCTGTGAAGTGCAGCGGCTCATGAGAGGATGATAACCTCTGGGTAGAACGGCTGGTTAGGGGCAGGAATCTCTTAAATCATCCTAGGACAAATTGCCAAACCTCCTGAGTCAGAGCTTGCAGCCTGTTAATTAAGCCCTTCCCTTGACCGTGGTAACTGAAACTGCTGTTTCTTGCCTAGCCACGTATTTATGTGTCTATAAAGTAAATACGTGACTACACAAATCTTTCTGAAGAAGCTTTTATACCACATGCCAAAATATTCAATCTCATTTTCACTTTCTCTTCCTTTCTTCCTTTCTCTTTTTCTTTTTCTTTTTTCCTTTTTCCTTTTCCTTTTTTCCTTTCTCTTTTCCTTTTCCCTCTTTTCCTTTTCCTTTTTCTCTTGCTCATTTTCCACCTTTCTCCTCTCTTTCTTCTCACAATAAATAAACATTTTATTAAAAGTGTGATCTTTTTCATGGGCTAAAACATATAACAAAAGATAGATAGATGTAATATATACAATATAATATATTGTAATATTATATATTATAGCATAACTAAAATAACATACATAATATTTTTAAATAGATGTATACACACAAACATGTATGTATGTATGCATATAAAAATCCATTACAACTCTTCAAGACTTTTCATTACCAGGTAGAAAAAAGACTCAGCGGGGGAAGAGCAGTGAGAACTCCATTCACTAGCATGAATCCTGGTTTTGTCAGGCTACCTCTTGCTGCTAAGGTCACTACCCTTTGACAAAAATGGCCTCTGACCTCCCCAGCCCCACAATTCTGTTGTGACTGACCCTGAAACCCATGAAATTCAGGGGCAGACATTGCTTTGGAAGGTTTAGATAAAGCTGACTAACATGGGAAGGGCTCATGGTATGCATCCATCTGAAAAGGTCTGGCAGTTCTTTGGTAGAGGATGCAATTTATTCTGTCCCCCTCTTTCATTGAAATCCTAATCCTTCATATGCTACCTAAAGTGGAAACTAAAACGCACTGATGATGAATAACAATGTGCCTTTAAAGGGCAGTAACAGTTTTCTAGTCTTTATTTTTTAGTTTTTTTAACTAAAAAAAAAAAAAAGTAATTGGCAATGTGCAAGTAAAATGAGTGTTTTGCTGTGCTGTGAAGTAAATCTAAGCAGGCTTATGCTTTATGATAGAATTGTAAATCAAACAAACAAAGGATTATTTTTACTGGGTTTCTCTCAAAAGCTGCATTAGTGTACACAGGGACCTGACTCAGAAGAAATGGTTATGCACATCAGGCTGGATTTTGTTACTCCTTGCCGTCCAATGACCGTGTTGTTCTGGTTTTATACCTCAGTTCAACCCTTTGTGGCAAGAAACCCCTCACCAGAAAATTCAGATCCTAGTTTAGGTCTGCATCTTAAACACACACAGGCATACGCCAACACGCCTTAGCACCTTCAGCGCTCTTTGGAGCCACCGTCCACCTGCAGATGAATCCTCCCTGCCCTTGTGGTATTTTCTGCCATGGAGCCGATGGTTTGTGAGATGAAAAGTTTCTCTTCATGACCACAGCGTACCTCCTGAATTGCTGCTGAAGGAATAAATACTTCAAGGAGAGACTGACTGCAGCTCCCTCTGAAGTTTTATTACCGTGTTTTTTTGTTAACTTCGATATATCGTTTTCTGCTGTCTGGACAATGAATTTTGATTGTAGGGCACCCTGAGTATGGAAATACTACGTATCTTCTCAATGTAGTTTAAACCTATGGTCTTGCAGAGCACTTCAGAGACACAGCTCACCTTTGCTCTGTCACCGCAGGCTCTCGCCTGGCCGCGCTGGTGCAGCCCACCCTCCCCTCCCACCACCTCCAGAACAAAACACGGCAGCGGCATGGCACTGGCATCTCTCTTCTGCACTGCCCTGGTTGCTCACACCCACATCAGCACGCTCCAAAAAAATACATCAACCCCTCTGTGAACGGATACGCAGGCAGTTTTGGGAAGGTGTCCATGCTGCCCCTCAGAGGGGGGGGTTGTCTTCATACAATCATGGAATCATTGAATCATTTAGGTTGGAAAGGACCTTTAAGATCATCAAGTCCAACCGTTAACCCAGCACTGCCAAGTCCACCACTAAACCATGTCCACTAAACTAAACTAAGCGCCACATCTACACGTCTTTTAAATACCTCCAGGGATGGTGACTCAACCACTTCCCTGGGCAGCCTGTTCCAATGTTTGACAACCTTTTCGGTGAAGAAAGTTTTCCTAATATCCAATCTAAACCTCCCCTGGCGCAACCTGAGGCCATTGCCTCTTGTCCTATCGCTTGTTACTTGGGAGAAGAGACTGACATCCACCTCGCTACAACCTCCTTTCGGGTAGTTGTAGAGAGCGATAAGGTCTCCCCTCAGTCTCCTTTTTGACTTGTGCTCTAGACCCTCCACCAGCTTCGTTGCCCTTCTTTGGACATGCACCTCAATGTCTTTCTTGTAGTGAGGGGCCCAAAACTGAACACAGTATTTGAGGTGCGGCCTCACCAGTGCCGAATGCAGGGGGACTTCAAACAGAAATGGAGAATTTTCGTGTACCCCCCCCCCCCCCGGTGGGTTGGACTTGAGAAAAAGGGGTTTGTTTTGCTGCCAGACGTTACGGCGAAGCCGAGCGAGGAGGCTATACGTCGGCGTGTGCTTTGTGCCACTGAGCAACCCGAGGGCACGCTCCCCGCCGGCGTGGCCGCTTGGGACTCGAACCTGCGCTCCTCACCCGGCTCCACCGCCCTTCTCGCCCGGCGTCGGCCCGCGCCGCCAGGCGCGGCCTACAGCACCCATCGGGCCCCGCGGCGCCAAAGCGCCGCAGATCCCGCCGCGCACCGCACTGCCGCGTCGCTTGGCATGCTGGGAGGCGTAGTCCTCTCGCCGCAGTCTCCTGCCGGCGGGACTGGGCGGGAGGACAGCCAATAGGAGGGCTCGAGGGTGCGGGCGGCCGCCCCCTCCAGCCAATAGCGCGCGAGCGCTGCCTGCCAGTCCGGGCGGTTTCCAAGGGGAGCGTTGCGTCACGTCGCGTCACGTCGCGTCAGGGGGGCGCGGGGTAGGAGGTCAGGGCGCGGCGGGGCGGGGCGGTGGCTGCTGCTGGCGGAGCGGAGCGGGGCGGGCGGCGGCCGGCGGCCGGCGGGCATGGAGCTGGGCGCGGTGCTGGAGGCCGTGGAGGGGCGCGGTGGCGCCGAGGCGGTGGAGCGGGTCCTGGCGCGGTACAACGAGGAGGTAACGGGCCGTTGGGGAGGGCGGGCGTCCTCCCCTCCCCCCGCGGCGCGAGCCGGCCCCTCCGCCCCCGCTCCCCCGGCGCTGTCGCCGCCCCGCCCCGCCTCGCCCTCGGCAGCGCCGCCGGCACCGGGCCGCGGGGGTCCCGCCCCGGCTCGCCCGGCCGGCCGGGGTTCCTGCCGCTGCCCCCCCGGGCTCGGCTCTGCGGCGGGTCCCCTGCGGTCACCGCTTCTGCTGCCGTTCCCCCAGCTAGCGGCGCCGGCTGGGCGGTGGGCGGCCTGCCCGGCACAGCCTGCCCGCGTCCCCTGCGCTTCCCCGTGCGCTCTCGGCCCGCCGGCTGCGCAGGGCACCGCGGCAGCGTCGGGGTGGTGAGCGAGGGCAGCGCCTGGAGGACAGCAGGCGTTCACGGGAGCGCAGGGCCAGCCGTGTCGCGGGTAGATCAAGCCCGTTGCCAGGCTTGGCCCCCCGCGCCTTCTGTCTTGCCTCTGCTTTACGCGCCTGACAGGTGGCATAGTGGGTTACTGGCGATCAGGCTGTAAAAAGAGCTATTCCACAGCGTAAGTTTGCCTGAGAAGTCTCTTAACCTGCCTATACCTCTTGGAAGAAGCTGGGCAGAATAACACTGGAGTCTCTTGGATGCCAACGTTGTGTACCTGCTCACCTGCCCGGGGAGCTGCCCTTTGTGGGCTGTCCTTTGTCGCCCAGCCTGGCTAGTGCGTGGGGGAGAGGCCTTCGCGCCGCTTTGGCAGTGACCGTGTCAAGGTGCAGAGGGGTGGCTCTGCAGTGGGAGGGGGCACGTGTAAAATGGACTGCCAGACCTCACTTGATTTTTCTGCATTTCTGGCCAAGCAAAGGGAAAAGAGGAGAGAGCTAAAAGCAGGGTTACAACAGGTTGAGCTTTCAATGCTGACGTGTATTAAAGAGTACCTAGTGTCTACTGCCATTACAGTGTGATACATGTATGCTAAGTCAAGAAGCGAAGGCATTTTCTGGTAAAGCTGGGAAGCAAAAATTGAAGTGAAGCTAGATGTTAGGTGGATTTCCTCCCCTCCCTCCCCACCCCCCAGTAGGGACGTTTGGACACCTAGATTTTAGTAGAGTGGTATAGTCCATTTCTGAAGATCATGTCTCAACCCATCAGGTGTCTGTCCTTTGCGTAGACACTTCTGTGACTGGTACACAAGTCTCTAAAGCTGGTACTGACTTGGAGTTTGGCTTTAGATGTAATTTAAATGCAGTTGTGTTGAACTAACTATCTGCTGAAATTTAGGAATCTGTTACAGGAATAAACATTCAGGTTTTTAGTTAAAGATTCCTAGCTCTGTGATTAGGGGAAAAGCCACATGAATGTGGATTGGTGTATGATCATTATTCAGCCTCCAAGAGATGGCTTGAAGTTTGCTGTCTTATGTGCAATATGTTTTAAGTCTAACAGTGGCAGTAACTGATGTCATCACTCAAACTTGAGCTTCTAGAAGAAGCTTGTGCAGCAGTTTTGACGTAGGCTGCCTTTGTGCACATGAAACTCAAATGTAGAGATTGATGCAGCTGCAGGGCACTTTCTCTGAAGGACTGGTAGATCTAGAGTTCATTAGACACATTTAACTGTTTTAACTCGCTTACCTCTAAGGTACAGAGGAAGGATTCTGATTGAGGAAACCTTTTATCTCCTGTCTTTACTCTTGAAAATGACCCTTCGTTAAATGTCTTCGGTCAAAAAGCACACACAAACATAATTTCTTAATTTTGCTGTACTGGATTTTATGCCTTCCCAGCAGCTTCCCCAGATGAATTATTTAGGCTTAAGTTGAATTCTCAAGGACAGAGTGAGAGCTGGTGTGGTTTCTATTCTGGCATTTCAAGTCTTTGAATGAAGTCTGGGAGTTAAGCGTGTAGCTAAATACTTCTTTTGAAGTGGGATGGGAATCTTTTAATACTGTCTCAATATGACATTTGTCTTATTGCGTTTCTTGTTAAGAAGTTTGCATTAATGTTTCCTACATCTCTCTTTCTGTGCAATGTGTTACTAACTCAGATATGTTGCCTGTGGGCCAACAAAGACTGGGCAGAGTACTCCAGGTTCCAGATCTTTACCCATGCCTCTTCTGGGCTTTACGTTTCCTTAGCTTTTTTTCCAAATAACACATTAAATATGCTTTAATTGAAGAGAAAGAATGGATTAAGTGTAGTTCAAAGGTGCAGGTGGCTATAGAATAATTATAATGAGAGAAATTAATAGGTCTGTTCTTGCTCCTCTACGCTGTCCCGTTTGCAATGATTATTGCAAATCGCTGTTCCTCCAGTGCTTAGACTACTTACTGTCATTACATTTCTTTTGTAAATTTCCAAAAATGTTCATGTGCAAATGCAAAGATTGCCTTCTCTTGGCTGATTGCTCATCATTTAATGTTCACCTGCTTTTGGCTGGCATTTTGCTGAACTTGTGTGGTTCAGTAGTGTTACTGGGAGCCCTGTAAGAGAAAGGAAAGGAGTTATTTTCCTACCATTCTCAAGGATGTAACTGATACTGTTAACCCTTGATGGTAGGGTAGATATCCAGGGCCTTTCTGTGTAATTGTGAGCTTGTGTCATAAAGGTAAGAGGCCCACTAATGTGCTATGGAGGGTCACTTTTGTTTTTCATCACTTGCATGATTTAGCAAGTTGTATAATAGAAATTGAGATTTTTAATTTTTTTAGAAGCTGTTCATCATGCTTAATCATTTAGCTTGGAACTTTTAGAATGTCCTTAAAATATCTGTGTGGTATTACTGCTGTTTTCTTTGACTGGCAGAATAAACTTTGTGTCATATGAGTAATATATCACTAATAACATACTTCAGGATACTAACATAGAACTAGACTCAATTACTATTTGAAGTGTTTAACAGGAAATAAGTACTCATCGTTAGACGATGTCTATCTGGTGTTTAACTGCACCAGAGAAACAAATACCTTGGTAATGTGTTTTGGAAGTTGCCACAATACAGAAACTGGTAGTTTTTGTAGTAAGGCTTATTTGATTTGTACTACTTGTTTTCTGGGCAAGATTATACTATGGTTGTTCTGGTTTGGGACACTTTAAACTGCAGTCAAAAGCTTGTAAACAAGAACTGCTCGGGGGAAGTCTGGGTAATAAGGTACTTGTAAAACACAAGGCTATAGCTAACGTTTTTCACCCTGTAAAGTGCCGTGTGTGAGGTTGTTAACTTGCATCAGAAACACAGCCCACAGATAAAGGCTTGCTCTGCACCAGTAGTAATTATGAAATTGTTAGTTGGAGCCACTTACTGAAGCTCTTGCTCTTGGGTGGAATGGGAAAAGGACATGAGTTGACGTGGTTATGGCCTCATTATCTGAGGCTGGTTTTAACCAAACTCCTAAAGTTTTGTAATAGTTTTGCAGGTATTATGTACTTAGCAGCTGATGTTCATGTAACAAATGCAAACTCTTCTTTTGTTTTCTTTTTTTTTTTTTTTTTTCAGAATCGGACCATTTTCAGATTTGATCCAGCAGATGAAGACAAAAGAAAGGTAAGTAAAATAGGCTGTCAAGCTGCATACGTGCTCTGGTTAGAAGTATAAAAAAGTAAAAGCAGTCTCTTAACTTAGCTGCCGTTGTGAAATGGTGCAAGTAGTGATTATAAAGTTCTGTTTTAATTTTTGTTTCTTCAGTGCAAGAGACATGACAACTACCCGTTCCCCTTTTTTCTGAAAGAGAAAAGCAAATTCCTCTAGCAAAAACCCCTGTCTTGAATAAAAGTAGTAACAGGAAAGCCCATAAATAATTTTGTTGGGTACAGATTTGGGATGGGGTGGAGGAATAGAGTAAAGATACTCTTTTGTATCTACTGAGATAAAAATTTTGCAATACATTTTTCCATTTTCTCTCTTCTCAGCAGGTAGCAATATCACAGATGTGTTTCTTGTCTGTTAGATACTTAAAGAATGTTAGAGATTAAGATGAAGAGATAAGTATGGAAGAAAGCTGTGGAGCTGTAAGGGAGACAGAGCTACAGAAGCCTGTTAATCCAAAGGTAGCTGTAATCAGTGGAATGTGTATCGTGCATGTCAGGTTCCAAAGACGGGAAATTTTTGTGTGTTATAGCATGGAGCTGTACAGGTGTGTCAGGGCTTAACAGGTCCCTTGAGATCCATCCACAGCCTCACATTTAAACCTTGGACATTGATTTTTCTTTTTTTTTCTTTTTTTCCTGTTGTTATTTTTATGGCGTAATATGTAATGACAAGACCCTTCCTTTCTTTTCTCTAATTAGTTTTTGGGCTGATTTGCATATTTATTCAGAAAATGTTCATTAGTGAATGTGGCTGCATGTTTCTGCTGTTTCTGAAATAAAGCTTGAAATCAGAATTGCAAGGTTCCTGCAAGGATAGCTTGTCTCAAATCGGACACACATCGATTCAATCCATGATTTTGTGCAAAATCTAAATATTTTCAGATATTAAGTCTTTTTCTGGTAGAAATGGGTGGGATGATAAGTCTCTCTGTCCTTTGCATTTACAAAACCATCAGTTGTGTGTACTATACTCTTTAGTTACAATTCTTTATTACATAGATGACTCTAAGACCGCTTAGCTTGGCTTTATAGCTTTACTCGAAGCTGACGTTCAGTAATGTGGTGATGGACTATGTGTGTCCTTTATGATCAATAGAAGAACTCAGATGGGATCTTGATTTGGTTTTCTTATTGTGTTCTTCCCTCTCTTTCCTCCCCATCCCTTCCACCTCTTTTTACATTGAGAATGAGAAAGTGTCTAGTCTGGAAAACTGAATGCTAAGTAGAGAACATAGGAAAGTAGAATAGATCAGCAGCCAAATTGGCAAAAGCTAAATAAAGACAATGAGTGTTGGGGGAGTGGAGGGATGTAGGATTTTGTGTGTGGTTTGGTTGTTTTTTTTTTTTTTAACAGCTACTCAACTGCACATGCTCAGTATCCTTAGTATCTGTAAAACATTGAGCACTTTCCTGTCATCCTTCAGTTAAGGTAAAAAATAAAAATGCTTTAAATTGAAAGGTAAAATAGTACATGCTCTTGCTAAGAGCAAACTACTGAAGTTGTCACCAAAATTAATGGGAGTTGCCTGAAGACTGCATGATGTAGCCTCATGCTAACTCAGAAACAAGTTCCATTTTTTGTTTAGTAATACCAAAATACACTTGAGTTGATAGTATTTGCAATTCTGCTCCTATTAGCTTAGAGTGATTGCAGTGAAAGAGAGTTTGGACAAAGGGTCACAATCCATAATGAAGTCATGTAGTAGACTTGAAGTTCAGGTATGGGGGCAAATACAGAGGGACCTCAGGATTTTGTCTTTGGTTTCTGGTGCTATTGGAAACTTGCCATATAACCTGATGAATGCAATACATACTTCTTACCAGTCTCTTGCTGCATATTGGGTTTGTTCATGCCTAGGAGTAAATTTGCTTTTAGTTATTTACTCCAGCAAGCCTCACAGACTTTGTTGTAAGTCATTCATGTCTATGCAAGAGTGCAAGTAATAGATCAAACAATAGCAATGCAAGTTTTTTCTCTGCCTCACCACACAGCTTCAACCATGACCTTAGAATTACAGCAAGGTTGTGTCTATAGGGTAATTGTATTGTAACATAGGTGGAACTGTGCTTTACGCTTTTCTAGGTTGGATACTGTTAGGCAGAGGACAACCGGTATACAACAGTGACACACTGTAAAATATGAAAGACAGGTCAAAACTATGGCTTGACTATAGAAGCTGAGTAAATCGGACAGCAAAAGTTGTTCTGCTGTAATATGGCTATCAAATCATGATGCTTTAGGCTGTAAACTAACTAAATCAGCAGTGAGTTTGTAATACTGAACTCCAGGAGGAAAGTAGGTTGTCCTCTAGAAGGCAGGAAGAGAGGTAATGCTATCAAGGTTGTTTATCTGGACATAGCCACAGGACTTTGATACATCACAGGATGATAAAAAACACAAGATTGTAATGTGAGCTGTTACTTGTCCTGGTTGTTCTGTTTAATGATGTATGTGTCTGCATTGGACTATATGATGAGTGCTATGGATATAAATCAGTTGGCAACCTGTGTTGTACTGTAAGATCTGCTAGGATACCAGGCAGATCAAGTTAGTGCCATTCCTTCTTAACTTGTCAAATACTAATAAAAAATATTAATTTCTGAAAGCCTGTTTTCAGTTTGTGTGTGTAAACAGTATAGAAATTGCCAGCCAGAGGTAAATGTGTTCTGGAATAGCAGCTGAAATTAAGGCAGTGTGGTTGCTTCAGAGGACCTTAACCAGCTCTTAGAAATCTAAAATACTTATTTGTCTCAACCAGCCAAGAATTTCTTGACAGTGTTTTGCTGGAAAAGGTTGAGTCTTCAGAACTGCAGCGCTTCACGGCAGCGTGGCATGGTTGACACAAACAGTTGGTTCTTTAGGTCTATGCTGGAATCAACTCCAGAAAATGAGTATCTAGTAACTTGACTGGGCAGTCACCTTGGAGAGAGGTATCAGGCGTAGTGTCTCCCTCTCAATGTGGTACAGCAGGCACTTCAGCTCAAGCCTCATGTGTCCTAATACAGAAAGGAAAGGTTTTTTTAGAACTACTTTCTCATCATTTAATAGCTTTGTTCTCCATTATTCATACCTTGACAGGTCCAAATCCTGCTTCTGAAGTAGCAACACATTTGTGCTGTTTACAGACTTAAAATGGTAAAAGAAAATCACAGCACTGTTTGTGTCCTGGAAACATCTGTCAGTACTGATTCCCTAGTTAGCCATGGCATTCCACGACTGGAAGGAGCTGCAGCACCATTTGCCTAGGTGATAGAAAAAATAAGTCTGTCCAAGATAGCAAGCAAGACTGACTTTTTAAATTGGATGAAGATGCCGTTTGGGGGAGGAAGGGAAAAAAAGGAAGCAGCAGCCAAATGTAGGAGTATTACTTATAAGCCATATTCTTACCTGAAATGGTAGGGTCTTCATGATTGATACATTTGCTCTTCAACTCCTGATGTTGTGTCTGCTTCACCTCTTGCAGTACTTACAACATCCAGGTTCTACTCTGCTGGCTCCGGCTTACTGTGTTGGGTCAGTCTTGTAATATAAATCTTTAAAGTTTGAGATCAGTTTTCTTGATTTACTGTTCAGGTTCAATTTGAACATAATGGATCTAAAATTCAAGGCCCCCTTTAGTGGGAAGAAAATCACTAAAACAGTCTTTTCCCCTGCATTGCTGAATGTTTTAAAGGTGTTGAAATAGATGATGGTAAATAATATCAAATGTGTTGTGGGACTTTCTCTCTTAATTAAGTTCATGATGTGGGGAGATTCCTTAAGGCTGTGGACTGTACCATATTTGAACTTTGAAAGGATGGAAGCAGTAAAGTATGTTGATGGAGCAAGATGCTGTTACGCTGTAAATCTCAGAAGAACCTCGTTATTAGATAGTGCTGTTGACACTGTGACACTTCTGGGAGGTCTGAAGGTTCCTGCAACCACAAAGGCACAGAACTTTTCTCCTCCCAGTAACTTCATTGCAAGCTTTTAAAGTCTTAGTGAGTGTCCTATAAAAATATTAAGCTCAAGCGCTCCTGTGGGCACACTGTGTGGTATCTTAGTATTAATTATTGTTGTTATTGTTCTGACTTTACTGAAACCTCTTAAGGGAGTACCAGTCTGTAAGAGAAGAAAAGTTACTAAGTATCCTTCATTAATACTAAGCATTTGTTCTAATTCCCTCTGGTCCTTCCCACTCCCATCCAGCATTTTTCATTTTTTACATCTCTTAAGGTTTATGTCAAGCCAGTGAAACCCATCTCTCCTTTATAAAACCCTTCTTTCACCACTGGGTTACAGAGGTTATAAAGAGTTCTCCCTCTCCCTGTTCAGTGGGGAGGGCAAGGACTGCTGCTGAGAGTGCAGTTATGCAGAATTTCACCTTTCTGTGACTCTGAACCAGGTGTTTATTCCACTGGTTCTGACAACACTGATTACTGTGCGTGCTCCTCACCTTACCTGCGGAGTGCCGTCTAGCCTAAGCTCTCACATGTTCAAACATGTGCGACTTGGACCTCTGCCGTGTCAGAGCTGGCAGGCTCCTGCCGAACAGGCCAACCTCCTGCTGTCGATATGGGTTGAACAGTAAAGTTTTGAAGTGAAGCATACTGAATCCTCAAAGAATACAAGTGTACACCTTCCCTCCCCACCCACATCGGTCCACAAAGTCTAGGCAAAAATTGAGCATGGCCTTTTCAGAGGAGGTTATTTAATTGTCCCATTATTCAGCACAGTTGAGTATAAATGTTATATAAATGTTGTCTTGACTTCCAGAGAAAATGAAAGCTTGAACTAACATTTCAAATACTCTTGGGCTTACTTTCTTACTCCCTTGGATGCTTAACTCTGAAACCTAATAGCAGAATAAAACAATTATTTTATTCTTTTAATGCTGCTCCTGTTAGCAGAAACGATCAGCCAACATTCTTATTCAGCAGTTCCAAGTTATGCCTCTTTGCTCCTGGAATCTCTTATCTCTGACTTGCCAAAAACATAGTTTTTCTTCGGTTTTCTGCAGCACTGATTTACATTGTCTACTGAAAAGATAAGAAGCATGTAAAATGTTTAATTTCGCCTTATATGAGATGGAGAGGGACTTGGTTTTAAGAGAAGCTTCTGAATAACTTTGAGAGCCACAGAAACTTAAGAGTTGTTGTAAAAATTCATGTGCAGTTTATTGTGGTTACTACTAACATTCCTTTCATCTCCCTGAAAAATGGGTAGTCTGCTATGAATCTTCATGTTTGTAGTAAAGTAGAAGGTAAGTTTGAGGAATAGATAGCAATACAGATGGGGTAAACAATAGCAGACCTATACGACCTGTTGGGGAAATACAGTTCCTTGTGAACTTTGTGTTTGGCACTACAGTTGATTTCATTAACCATTCTCACCACTGAACAGCTGCAGAAGTAGGTTGAACTAAATTAAGAACATACTTCTCTTGAACCCCTAGAGACAATTTAATTAAAATTGAAATTTGAAAATTATGAAAAACATGGGTCAGAAGACAAAGTGGACTAGAGGGACTTAAGCCAGTGCAGGAGAAGGAAAGCATGACCTGGTACCACTTATGATGTTCCCATTCTCCTAAATAAATGATGTGCTCTGGCACACAATACTTGATGAGGCCAACGATATGGCGGCTTCTGGTTCACCCATGCTAAAAGAGTGAGCAAGCACTCACTGTTAGGTCTGACTTTTCTTTCCCAGCTATTAGAGTGGGGAGAGCACATCTGATTTTTGTGGACAGTTCTTTAAAAAGCTTGATTTTTGTTTAAGTTAAGCCGAACAAGTGTAGTAAGAATTTCATAAGTCTGACATACTTATATGGCTCCCCATGTGCTAATATCACTTGCTGTTCTGTCAAGATGGATGTATTTATGCTTTGAAATATACAAAGAAGTCTTAAGAACATTGATCTTGAGAAATGAGTGAAGGTGATACAAAACCAAGCACACTTCCTGTGTTCTGCTGTTGTAGAATTTCTGTTCTTCATGGACTTTTCTGGCAATTTTGTTACTAATATGCTCTGTCAGTGAGGAAAGTGGAAAATGGGAGCAACATGTATTTCCAAGTCAATTTGACAACAGGTTGGTTTTTTTCCCTTGTTTTAATTTAAACTTGATTGCTAAGAAGCATACCTCTCCTGGTACTTAGAGCAGCTATGGCATAATTCAAAAATAAAGGTGCAGAAAAGAATAGATAAAGTATGCACTCTATTTCTGTAATGTTTAGCAGAACTTTTGTTGTTCACCTTTGAATTGCAGCTTCTCTAGCACTGAGTAATCTGAGTCTAAATTAAATGCTATGTTCAATAAAGCAGTGGTGTTTGCTTGGATTTGAATACTTGCAGAATGGACATTATATTCTCTTGTTCCTGCTCTAGTCTGAAGGCCTATGTAAGTAAAGAGAATGATTTGCCAAAGAGGACGAAGCAAATAAAGGGAAATTGTCTCCTTTTCTTACCAAGACATTTATTACTCTGGTGTTGAGAAGCTACAGTAAATTCAGCTGACATAATGTAGCCAAAGTTTAGTGGTCTGAATTGAAAAAAGTGAATATAGGTCAAGTGTGCTTTCTAAACATCTTCAAACACAAAGAGAGGAGGTAGAAAAGGACCTTATGCAGGCACCCCAGGACCAAAGAGCAGGATCATGAAGTACCCAGTTTTTCACAAGCACCTAGTATCTCCAGCTGAGGTTGAGCCTGGAAAATATAAGCACTTACAGTGCTCCCCTCTCCTCCGCACCCCCCCGCCAATCTAATTAGCCTGTAAACAAAGATGGTGAAAGAAAATGGAAGTAAAGAGATGATACCTTTTCGCCCAAAGCCACACAATAGGTCTGTGGCTGAGCAAGGAAGAAAATGCAGGTCTCGTATCTCAGAATATTGCTTTTTCTATAGCACTGTGTTGCTGCTTAGCATCAAGCGTTTATGCTATCAGGATAAGGGACCAAAATGGATTAATATTTTACTTGTCAAGACAAGATGACAAATGGGTGTCCTGTTTTAACACGCAAAAAAATTTTAAAATATTTTACCATGACTCACACTACAGCACAGACAAAAGGAACAGTGTGTATTGCTCTCTTAACCATACTATTAGCATGAAAGCTGAGAATTCTTGAATTTTAGAGAAGTGAATGTATTTTACAATGAAAAAAGATTTAAAAAGACTAGAAACTGCCTTGATTCTGTGGAAAAGTATATGAAAAACACTTCTTGCTGTAGCACAACTGATGAAAGTCAGACTCCCTTCTGAATGTTGAAAGGATAGAACTCAAAAAAAGAAATGTTAAATTCATACAGTAATTTAGGGGATAGCAATAAAACCCTGAAACTAGGGCAATCATCATATATTTTGTGAAAGGGGAGGTACCTTGCTGTCTCACTTCTTTCACTTGCTTTCATTTCCAACCAAATAACATCTGTGTCCCTTAGTTTATGCCATGCTAATGGCCTACAGGGTGGTAGAAGAAGTACCACCTAAAAAAAATAAAAAGGATAATAATGCTTTTGTGGTCACATCCTTTCCTGTTTCTCTTCTCTTTGCGCATCACTTCCCTCACACCGTCAAGGAGAAACCAGAAAATGTGCTGTATGGCATTTGGTTTTAGTTGTCTCCAAGGCACTTTCCTAATAGGATGAATTTTGTTTCCTTGCTTCAAAACTTTCCATGGATAACTCTTCAACTATAACCAGATGCTCTGTTTTTTCCTAAGCTCCTGTTGGCACTTGAGATCAGCCAGCAGAGGTTCACTGTCATGGATTTTGGCAGTATTGCAAGTAGCGGTATCGTAACTGAATGCTGGTTCCTTTAAAATCACTCTTGATGGCTCACCAGGGTCTAACTCCAGAGAACTTTGTCAGCAGTTCCTACGTGTTTTTCACTTATGTGAGTCTTACATCTTAAAGAAATTGTGTTTTGCTGTAATGGCTGGGAAGCTTAGTAACCTGTTCATAAGTGTGTGATGGCTTAGTTGTTAATATAGTATGCATAAGACTGTATAATTAATGCTTTTAAAAATAAACTCTAGCCTTGCTTGTATTGTGAAATCTTTTATACAGCCAAGGCTTCAGGAACATGTAGGAAATTAAGTACCTTACAAGCACGCCAATGGTTTGGTTTTTTAGGTTGTAAGTAGGTTGCTAAATCTCAAAAAAAAAATGCTTGTGTTCTATTTAGTATCTATCTTTAGTACAGCTATTCAGAGTTAAGAATCTTCTGTTGCTGCATTTCACTAAGATTTGAAGCCACGAGATGATGGGTTTTATAATCTTTAATTAAATTGCAAGGATAGTCTTCAAATGTATGGAGGGAGGGTTAGGCTTCCATCTCCCATGGCAAGTCAGTGGGAGTTTGGTGCCCTTTGGGATCTCCCCTGCAGTGCTTTTGACATGCTGCAGTGACACTTCCATATCAGCAGGTGGGTGCAACTTCTGGCGGGGAAAAAAAAAAATCAGTCCGAATTTGGGAGGATTGGTCTCTCTGTAGTCAAACCAGTGTTCAGGTTTTATCTGACTGAGATTAAAGACCAGAGCGCCAGATGCAAGATGTATATAGGCTCTGCTGCTAACAAAAATGAGTGGAAATTCCGCTTAGTTTCAGTGGGTATTGATTGGATCAGATAATTTATGAAGCGATCCTTGGTATTTAAAGTCCTAGAAGAAACCTGCAGCACTGTCAATGAAAAATCAGATATCTTTTTGTGCTGTATTTATTTACTGATAAGGCAGTCTGTCTGGCCCAGTATGTCTTTGAAGTGTTCATTCAGCATCTTGGTTTGGGGAAGGCTGGTAACTTGGCTTTTTGTGTTGTTGGTACGGTACTGCTGCACAGTTCCTGAAGAGAGGGAGAGTCCAGTCGGTGAACCAGCTGTTGAATTTGGGTACATTATTACAGGCCACCTTGTAGCAGCTGACGGCAACAAGGAAGACTATAACTGCTAAGTCTAATAGAAATGTGCTTAAACAGGGAACAGTATAAACTGGCCTTCTCCTGGAGTTCTCTGAACTGCCCATTCAGTTCTGTGTTACTCCTCAAAACCAAACGGACTTCACAACTGTTGCTTCAGCTTGCAAAGCAAAGTTAACTGTATGGAAAACTCTCTTAACAATAGAAACAAAATTCTTGTAAAAAGTTGAGCTGTGACCAGATAATTTGATTGTGGATCTAGACTGGTCATTTTTTGTTTCCTAGGCATTTTTTTAAAAAACACTTCAACGATGCCACCTTCAGAAACATTTAGTGCACATCTAGCATACTATGCTCAAGTCAGGGGGTTGTACAGATCTGTGGGAGCAGTGATAGGTTAATGTTGAAGAACTCTGAAAACTCTGTACTTGAGTATCTTTTTCCAGGTACTTGTCTATGAAATTCCCACGGTAAGTACCTATATGCCTCGACAGGTGGTCAGATGCGGGTTTTATACTGTTGCAGTGTCTGTAATATTCTGACGAAGATTTCTCACGTTGCCTATGTGATAGTAAGAGGTGGAGCTCACTCCTTGTTTTCAGACTCTTACTGGATTAATCTAGTCAGGGCTGTGGAGATGTTGTCAAGGTCTTGGTCGTCTGGGTGGTGCTTTTGGGTGGGCTTCACCCCAGGACAAGCATACTAGAAATCATATTGTGAGTTCCTACTGTCTGACTTTGTTTACAGATTATCTTTTAACATTGTTGAAGACTTGTGTTGTTTTCTCCCTTATTCTTCTGGAGTGTCTGTTCTAGATTTGCTTTAGACTTAACCTTTTTTTTTTTATTTTGGCTTTAATTGTAAGTGATCACAGTAACAAAACTTGCTTGGATGTCCCAAGTGGAACTTTTGTTTTGAACTTTGGGTCAGGGTGATGGGCTGCTGTGCTCCCCGCCTTTTTGTTGTGGTGGTGGTGAAAAGTGCAATTCCAGCGACCATTCCCCAGGAACTATTTTTTACTTTACTAGTATTCCTATGGGGTTTTTTAACAATTTCTTGTTGACATATACTGCCTGAGACCATGATATGAATTTCAGGTCCTAAGTGGACTTCTGCGCTAGGGCTGTTCAACTCAGTTGCTACTTGGTAGTTTATTTGTGTCAATGGTCAAGACACAAAGCTTGGGGGGTGAGAAGTGGGGAGGAACTGTGTCCTGTGAGGTACAATGCAGTTTGTATTGCCACTTACCTGGGACCTTCTTTGTAACTATACTTCTGGCTCTGGTACCCATGAGTAGTAGTGTTGTCCTGAGCTTAAGGCATAAAAACCCTATGGAGTCCTCCCCCATCAAGCAATCTCTTCTGTCCTGTCTTTTCTCCCTTTTGATTGATGTTTACTGTTACTGTTCTGACCTGCAGATCCTTGGAGTGTTGTATTTTCTCGTGCTGCATTTATATGATTAATGTTTAACCCTGCAGTCATGTTGGTATAAAGTATCAGTGAAGTGTTTCGACTTCAAGAACAATCTGTGTTGACAAAGCAGGAGTTTTGCTGGTTTGGTAAAACTGCTACAGCCTAAGTCTTCCAATAAAACTGCATTACGTTTCTATGTCAGAGGTAACATCTCTAAGAATCTTACTTAAGATGGGAGAAGTCCGTAGATTAGGTTGAAGTGGCAACACAAATTATAGCTGTTACCAAACATCGAGTACTAATACTTGTATGTTGAGTAGCAGTTATTTTGGTTTGGTTTCTTTTCTTCTAGCCTCCTGACTGAAACAACCTCAACTTATAATTTTGCAGGTACTGTAGGTGTGACTGTTCTACTTTGACATATTTTTAAAACCTTTCACTTCTCTCTAGCCTTGTTACTCTGGCTACTCAAGATTTTAGTGCTGATACTAGAAAACTTTGTAACTGGCAATGGTGGATAGCATCTGCCATTTTGGCTGAATGCTTTTGCCAGTGTTGATGTATTTGGATTGTATCCATGAGGAAAACTGCTTTTGATGATCTTTGGAGGTCTTTTGCAATAGTTTATATTTTGAAGAGCTGATACAGAATACCTAGTTTCTCAAGTCAAGTCAGCTGAAAACTCACAAGTTATATGGAAGCTTAGCAAAAGTAGTTTCCTATTGCCACCAATATTTTGATGCTAAAACTGTTCCTTTTTTGTTTGTGTTTGCATAGAAACTGTGTGAGGGAATTCTAAACATCCTTGAAAAAGACACAAAAACTTCATGTCAGGTTGCCTGCCTGGAGGCCCTCCGGATTCTCTCCAGGGACAAGAAGGTTTTAGTGCCTGTAACCACGAAGAGGAACATGCAGATCCTTATGAGGCTAGCAAAGCTGGACACTGTGGAAGATCCTTTGGAGAGAGCGTCTGAATTTCCTGTTATAGTAGAAGCTTTAAAATGCCTCTGTAACATAATTTTTAATAGTGCTGTTGCACAGAAGCTCAGTTTGGAACTGAATCTTGCAGCTATGCTCTGCAATCTTCTGGAAAAATGCAAGGACCAACAGTTTGTTGATGACATTAAATGCTTTGATTTGCGTCTCCTCTTCCTCTTGTCGCTTCTACACACAGATATTAGATCACAGTTGCGTCAGGAACTACAAGGGGTGCAAGTTTTGACTCAGGCTTTGGAAAGTTCCCTGAGTGTAAGATGGACGGAAGAATATAAAACAGCGGAAGATCGTGACAGGCCTCCTCTATCTTTGCAAGAGACAGATTGTGCCATTGAGGCACTAAAGGCTCTTTTTAATGTAACACTTGACAGTTGGAATGTCCACAGCGAGGTAAGGCTTAGCTGAAGTGTTTTTTAAATTGGTTTTGTTTAGCCTGCAAGAGCCAGAACCAGCAGGTAGATACACAAGAGGCAGTTGTTGTCCAAGCTCCAGAGCAAGGATTTTAATACTTAGCTTTTGCTACTGTAATTTTGATGGACTATGATTGCATTTTTCAAAATAGCAGCTAAGATAGTCTTGAAATTTTGCATCATAATTTCTCTATATGCAAAATCAGTCTGAGAAAATTTGTCTGTCTGAATTCTGATTGTGTCATGTATTGATGATCTTGGGCTTTCAAGAGTTGTTGAGTCTTTAATGCTCATTGCTTTGAATACCAAAATAACTTTTTTGTTCTTGTTACTACTTAGGCAAAAAATCTAATCCATACATTTTCTGTGTAATGGGAGAATAGCTTGGATTATATAATGCAAGTTAGAACTGTATGTTTTCAAATAAAAAATGCAAAGACAACTATTTCATAAGAGTCTTAGATTTCGAAAAGAAAATAAATGCTGTTCACTAATAATTAGCTGGCTAGGAAAAACTTTTTAATGTAAGTGTATCAGATGGCTACATCTCTGGAGATTATGGACTATAGCAATAGGGTAATAATTAGAGCTGAGAAGTCTCCCTAGTTTTCTTCTGTTTTTCTGGGCATGATGATAAGCACATCAACTCTAATTTTTAACAAAGAACTCTGAAGAAAGAGTGGTACTGTTTTTAATATCTTTATCTCCCATCCTCCCAACACCAGATTTGGACTTAAATGTGATCTTTTAAGATGAGGTCAAGTACAACAACCAAACACACTTTTATTGTTATGTCTTATGAATAAGATTTATCTCGTTTTTTTCATTATAACATCAGATCTATTTTTTTTTCTTAGACAGATATGGTTCCTATGTGTTGCATCCCTAAATTTATAAACAGAAAGAATAAGGATAACTTTTTTTGTTGAATAACCTAAGTCTGTGCTACAGTAACAGAATTATATAGGGATCTTTCTTTTTAGTCCACATCATAGCATCTCTAAAACAGTGTTGTTAACTTTTCACTGGGCACTGTCAATATGCAGCATATAAACCTAAGCAGAGGTTTACAGTTGTTAAAATTGACAAATAATTGTTTTCTTTAGTGCATTGGACTAAACAGCAAATAAGACATTAATCATAACATTAAGGAATGTAAAACTTGAGAAAAGTCTGAAGCTTATTCTTTGCTTTAATGTCTCAAGGATACGCTGAATAAGAAATCCTGAAATTTAACATTGAGTGGAGGGAAAAAATCAGAGAAGCTAATACTTCGAATTTCAAGGAAATATAAAGAAAGTGAGGGATTTTTCTCTTGTTGATATTCCTGACTTTATTATTTATTAAAAATATCTTTAACTTTGTCGGAGAAAGTTCTTTGTATAGGCAAATGATTGTTTTGGAGGTAGAAACTTGAGTGGAGAAAAATTACCCCAAGTCAAGCATGTAACACAGCTATATGAATGTTTGCTAGTTCAGAGTTTGAGAAGTATTATCTTTGTGATTAAGTTTTTTTGTGTGGAGGAAATCATGTCAGATGTTAAGCTGGAAAATGAAGCTGTATTACCTGTTCACCTCTTGAGAAGTAAGCTCTTGAAATCTGGATCTTGAAGCTGGTATGCTCTTACAAAATACTGGGAATCTTGAGAGATGAAAAGCCCAGTTTACTGCAGAAAGGTGGGTGGAAGGTGGAACACAGTTGTGGCCTTACCTGATGAGATTTCGTGTGGCCCCTGTCTGTGGAATGAGGGAGGTTTTGTCCCACAAAACTTTTCCTCCCTAAAGAGCCCAAGCATGCAGCTGTCAGGAAAATTTCCTTCAGATTGGAGGAAATTCTGGTGTTAGTAAACTTTTTTTTTTTTTATTTGGATGAGAGTTTAAGACATTCTGGAGCGGGAGAAGCTTATTTTGTGTTTTGAGATAAATTTTATATAGTAACTCTTTACTAAAGGTTCCTAAAAGCAAGGAACCTTTAAATTAAAGAGCTCTTTAGTAATTGTAAACTGTTAGCCAGATATGTTAGGTGACATTCTGCTTAGCAAGTATCCCTGTGGAAATATTAATGATCTGTAAGAAGAGTAAACAGCATGTTAATTAAGTGGGCTGAAGATGCAGAATTTGAAGAGATTACAAACAGTAGACAAGATGGAAAATAAAAGGAGAGCAGAGAGGTTAGGCATGTGGGTAGAAAACTAAATGAGATCCATCCTGAGGGGGAGAGAACCATTTGCAACACCAGTATTTAATGACTGGAGATGGTTTCAAAGTAGCAAAGCCAGACAAGAGCCGCAGGTGGTACAGTTGGCACATTTGGATGCTGATGTTACAAAAGATGCATTGGGGTGCTTTGTGCTAGGTCAAACACACCAGAACATATGATGGATGCCAAGAAGAGCTAATGAAAAAGGACGAGGATGATGATAGACACAGTTAAACGATTGCAGTTACTGGTGTACTTTTGTGTGGCTGCTGTCTGGTGGGAGATTGGAAGGGGGAATTGCTTGAGGAGAGCAAAAGTAGGGCAAATAAGGTTGCTGAGAGTAGAGAAGTTATTATGGAAATGGAGAAGAGTTATCAAGTGAACAGAAGCAAGTGAATTAGAAAAAGAAACAGACTGGATGGGGGAATGAAACTGTTGGCAGCAAAAGGTCTAAATGAGGAGGAGGCAAATTAAATGAAGAACATATGTAATCTAAATGGATGAAGAGGCGGCTGGGTGTAAATACAGGAAGGAAGATAGTAGTAGTATATTAGGAATAGTGGTATGGAATTGAGCAAATGCTTATAACGGGGTTTTCTGGTAGTGAAGGCTCATTTAACTGGAAAAAAATCCCCAGCAACTTTTACAAGGCCTAGTTAAAAGGCCAGCATGTGACAGTTATGTTGCATTAAGCATTCAGTGAACTCTAAGGTACAGTCCTTTTATTGATAGGGATGGATGCTATGATCTAATAGGTATTTTCCATCTTTAATTTTTATTATTCTAGTGACCTGAAACCCCCACTTGCAATCTTCAAAATGAAAAAATATCTTCATAATTTATATTTATATAGAAAGAATCTCATCAATTTCGTTACATGGCTGCCATCCTTCGACACTGCTTATTAACCACGGGCCCTACTGAAGACAAAACTGAAGAGTTGCACAGGTTGGTAGAATTGCAGAACCAATCTATTTTAAAAGGTTATTTATTTTTCAAAAAATAGAAGAAAAATTACTTTGCCTAAAATCTAAAGTGGAAATGTGAGAAACAATGGAAACTATTAATTTTGAGTAAAATATTATTAATCTTTTTGATGAAAGCTGTTTGCCTGAAATATTGTTTAAGCATGTCCACTATTCCAGAGAGAAAGTGGCTGGCAGGATTGTTATTTTTGATCAATAATAATGAAGCTGACCTTTTTGAAATCTTTTTTTTGTGTGTGTGTAACTGAGGATGAAAATACATATGGAAGTTCTAAGGGTAGTGCAAATTGAAGTGGAATGCAACTTCTGTTGTTTTGCACAGAAGCTGATAGAAAAACTGCATTTTGAGATTTTTGTATGTAACTTTTGCAATTCTGATAGACTGGGATGGAAGTAGCAAGTTGGTGTTTTATCTCCACTAGTTCTAGGCTGCTTTATTAAAAGTACAAATATCAGTTCCCTGGTAATAATCTTTATTTTTTTTCAAAGATGAATGAATCATCTTGCAGTTTTAGGTGCATTGGTTTTTTTTCAGTTCAGTCCTGCACCGAACTGTTTGTTATGTATTTGCAGCCAGTAATTCAATCAAAATTCGGAGTATTTTTAGTAAGGTGGTGGTTGTCTGTTCAGTACTACTGTTTCTTTTCCGTGACGCCCTTATTTTTATCCAAGTAGGTCAGCTGTTCACAGGGCCTGACAGTACCCTAGCTTCAAATACTATCCCATGTTATCTCTCGGCAAGGAAAGTTAGCATTGCCATTTTCTTCTTGAGAGATGTCCGTATATCTAAGTGTAGGATCTTTTGAAGATCTTCTTCTGAACCAGCAGTGTCCAGGAAGAAGGATATAGCTTTTCACACCCAGCAGTCTTGAAAGTGTTAAATGAACTTGATTAAAATCTTGGAAAGCTTTTAGAGATCGACAGTCTTAGTAGGTGAACACTAAAATCCTACATCAGAGCCCTTCTCAGTTGGTGCAGACTAGTTTGGAATAATTTAGGATACCACTGCAGTAGTTGCCATGACTAAAGTTAGTGCTGAGTGTGTCCTAAAAGGCAGTCAGTGTTTTCTCTTTGCTGCTGCTTATGGTGGGTGTTTTGCGCTCTCATCCTCCTTTAAGGGAGGGACTGGTGGGACTAAGTTCCTCACTGCTGGGAAAATTGAACAGATTTGGATAAATTCAACAACTACAAGACGACAGAGATCAGCCTTTAGGATTTAAGCTTGTACATAGTCAGCAAGACTGCCTGATATTCAGGTGAATTATTATACAGCTGATGCTCTTCCCATGAAAACATGTTCTGTTTCCTTGTCCAGGAATCTGACTAGTCTGATAGCCCTGTGAATTATATCACCCTGTAAAATTTAATTATCTTGTGCTATTGCAAAAGGCTGCATGTTACGCAGGTCCTTTTGGTTTTAACTTTTGCAAACACTTGCAGACGAGATCCAAAAGGGCTTTACATATAGAAGTAGGCAGCTGTGGAGAATACGTAGTATTCGTATGATTTCTGTCCTTGCTTTTTTCAGTCAGGAGGGATATTTTGTGTAGAGGTGCTGCCCACATGGACCTTATGGAGACACCAAGTCAAGGCAAGGATACTCCATAATTCTGAGAGGAGGAAGCAGAAAAGAAATGAGGATGGTTATCATTGTGTCACCTCAGTTGTTTCCCCTTCCCCATCAGACTCAGTAGAGCACTGCATCGGTCTTTCTGTTATGCTGGGAAAACAACTTTCTCCCTGTGTTAGCTAACTGTAGCTAGTTTGTTTAGCTCAAGTTGATAGAAGAAAGAATGCAAGTATAGTATTGCTGCATGTAGTATTCGATCTTGATTTATGTCATACTCAGGGGGTTTTTTAACATGCTAGAAGAGCACTGCACAGGTTTTGACTTTTGTGATTCAAGTATTTCAGCCCATTTGCAGAACCTGAGTTTTATCTTTGAATGCTGCAGGATGCAATAAAAGCTGAATAATTTAATATGCTTTTCCACCAAGACTATTCATCACAAGGCAGCTCTGGAATAGAAAAGGTATAGTCAGAAGTAATGCCCCTGCAAATCCTCAGAGGGATCAGGGGCCTGGATCAGAGGGCCCCAATTCAGTGCCCTGATGTATTTGGTCAAGCAAAACTTTCATTCCTAGTAGGAGCTTCAATAATGAATGAGTAAACTTGTGTTAGCAGTCTATAGCTAACGTAGCATAGCTAAAAAAATGAGGCTGTGTCATCGTTTGGGCTGTTCGGTATGCTGGACTCTGTGCAATCTTTATTGCTTGAGATGAGGTGTGAGTCGGAGAGCAGAGTGCAACTTCTCGCTCTGCTTTCCACCTGGAGCCTATCAGTAAGGCAGTTACGAAAATAATGTTAAAAATGGAATAAAATATAAGCAGTGCTGAATGCAGAATAAACTTTATGAAGCATCAGGGAGGCATAAGTATATTTCTTAGAGTTGCTGATCACTTGCACTTCTCTAAGTTTGTAAATCTGCAGAATGTAAGATGCTTAAATGAAGGGTTCGGGCAGCCTGTTAAAGCACGCTGTATGAATGCTTGTGCTCTGAATGTGTAAGCTGAGGATTTATTTTATACGAGCATCAGGTGTTGGTTACGTGCCCTGAGCTGTGATGTACTGATTGTCAGTGTGACTCTATTTCTAATAAATAAGCAGAAGTTACCTATAAAAATATCTTAACTAATTTAGTACCTGGTATTGTTGTCATTATTGTGGTTCTGTCATGTCATTACTTAACGTTTGAATATGAACAGCTTAAAGCACCACATATTAGAGTGAGTGCCATTTTTGCCCACTAACAAGGTTTTAATCAAGCCATTCAGCAGCTCTAAATAGGCCTTTGCTTCTGAATTTGCATATCAGGAGGGGGCTGGGAGCATGAGTGGGTGGATGTCATGTCCCAGTGATTAATGATCTCTAGGAAGCCGAAAAGGGGAGAGTAATATACGCAGTATTTCTACCCCCTGGAGTAGGAATGCAAACACTATTGTGTGGATCTGTGCATAGTCACTGACTTCCTGGTAGCTGGAGAATTTCATACACTCCTCTACCACAAATAAAACTGTCAGTGGAGTGACAAAGATCAGAAAGCTGGGCTTCATTTATTGAAAAGAATAGCTCAGACACAGTGATCCAGAAAATTAATTTTGTAGGTGTTTGGGAACTTGGTTGTTTAATAAGAAACTGGTAAAAAGAAAACTTTTGATGAAAGGCCTGAAGCCACCAAATATTTGTTGAATTTCAGTCTGTTTTGTTCCTGACTGTTCCTGAATTATTGGAGAGGAATAACTTCCATGATATAAAAGGCATATCTTAAACAGGAATTAGAAACAAAACAAAGAGAACAAGCTTTCCAAAAAGTAGAAGTTGTCTGAATTTCAATTGCTAAAAGAGCAAAAGGGAGATGGCACAATGTGGAACAGCCACCCAGTCTGATCAGACCAAATCCAGCACATTTGTTAGAAATCCTGTTATGTTTGATTGCCATTATTTGCTTTCTCTTTTACTAATTCTTTGTCAGAATTGTATTAATATAAAAACTGAGGGCAGCTTCTAAGTAGATATTATTAAAAGTGTTAAATGAAGTTGTTTGAAAAGTTTTCTCTATTCTTGGAACACTTTGCCAATCCTTGAAACATTGGTGCTCATAGTTTCGTTGATAGCTTTGACATCTGCATATGTAAGCCTAAATAGCTCTGTAGTATTTCTAAATATATCCATTTATAAGTTTAGTTGGGCATCAGCAAGTAAATAATGACAGAATTCTAATTTTTGCAGCATCTGTGTAATTTAGCCCCATATTCAGGAAGAGTACAAACGCAAGTCTATATAATGAGAACAGGATAGATAGCAAACTCAAGGGATGTGTACCATACAGGAGACCCTTGCAAAGTAAGTTCCATCTTACTCCATTAAAGAGGAGGGAGGGACCCTGCGGTCTAATTTAAATCACTTAATGGATATTTGAGAAGTGCTCCTCTTTGTGCTTTGTAGAATGCAAAGACTGCCAGTTACTAAAAGGTAGTGCTTGGTAAATAAACCGGAATCTTTTTTTAATGTGTTAAAAGCCTTCTGTAGTTCCTATACGCTACAAGCTAAGTAAAAGTGAAAATATTTCAGGGGACCCAAGAAATTGCTACTATGCCCCACTGTTATAGGAGGAGGAAATGTTTTCTGTGGTGTACTTTGTCACATTAATGATGGTAATATGGATCTGTTGTAAAATGTTTTAAGTTTCAAGGAGGAAAAAACTCTGACTGCTGCAAATCAATGTGAGAGTTCCCCCTGCTGTCCTGCAAGATCAGCTGCTGTAACACACTGCTGGAAGCTGTGCCCTATCTATGGGATAGGATACTGTGGGGCTGGAAGTAATAATGCATTGCTGCAGTATAGCTTTTGGAGCTTTTGTCTTTCTTTTTCCTTGTTTGTTCCAAGAGGCAGCACTCAGGCGATAATGCATGCCACCTTCTTTAAAACCCAGAGAGCAGAAAATAAAGCATTGTTTGAGTTGCAGGGCCTCTTTTTGGTTGCAGTTGTACAAAGTTTATGGTGAGTTGTACTCTGTTTTTAATTCTTTCTTCCAAATGAATAATGAATTTTTAAAATCTGTTTCAGCAACGCAGTCAACCTCTTAAGCAATGTTCCTGTTTCTTGCTTGGATGTTCTTATTAGTCCATCATCCCAAGAGGAAACAGATATAAAATACAATGGTATGAATATGGGAGCAATTCAAATTTTACTGGATTTCATGGAGAAGAGAATAGACAAGGTATGGGCTGCAAAGATTCTTCACAAAAGGGGCCTCTCTCATTAAAGCAAAATTGTACATATGTAAAGCTTCTTACAAACCTTTCAGACAGTATTTAGCACAAATATGGATGTCCTTGCTTCTAGATTGTGAAACACCTCAAAGTTGAGAACAAATTCCTGTGAATATCTGAAGCGGACTTGCTTGTGTGTGTGTGAGGATGAACATTTGGCTCTTTGTTTATATCTATGTAAAGTTCATGTTTCGGCTGTCATATAGGACTTCATTGAAGGGTTCATAGGATTTGAAAAGGAAAATTTGCTGTTAAAAATGTTTTGTTTGTATTTGATTTTATTTTAGGGAAGCAGCTATAGAGAAGGTCTGACTCCAGTTCTCAGTTTATTAACTGAATGCTGCCGAACTCATAGGAATATCAGGAAGTTTATCAAAGCTCAGGTAAGTAAAATATCCATCAAAATTTGAATATGAAGCTAATGATAAACTTTTTGAGGTTTGTACATCAGTGCAAGACACTGATACTTTAAAAGTATGAATGGTTTCATATTAAATTACCCACAAAATTCTCTGCAGTGTTTTTTTCTGTTAGGTCTCTGACAACTGTCAGCTATAGAAATAATTTTTCAGTCATGTAAATCAATAGATATTATGGCCGAAGTTCCATGATACATTTTGTAGAGCTGTTAAATAATAACATCAGGGGTATTATTAATGCTGTGTTAATGTGGGTCACCATGGATCATGTGACATAGGGGCAAAGAACTCAGTGAGATCTGTCCCCTTACATCCAGCATATCAAAAAAATTTTCAGTGCGGTTAATAAAACTTTGCAAAGCTGTGTGGTAGCCAGTGAGGCTACAGGTGTTTTGATGGGTTCTGCTTGAGCTTTAGTTTGACCTCGGCAGGCCGGAGTCATTGGAATTGAAACTTGTGTACCAATATGGATCAGCTGTTCTCTCAGAGTAAAACTCTGTCCCTGAACAGAGGCACACTTCATCACTTGATCTCTTAAAAGAGCTGTTTAATACAGTACAGACTGTGGGTAGGCTTTTTACAGGAAAAAAGATTTCCATGCCGTGGTTAAAGATCTAAAGGATCTCTGTAGCTTGGTGGTTGGGTGCGGTGTTTTCTGTTTGTTTTGCGCTTTTCCTGAAGTCAAGTGGAGAGAAGTTAGATGATGAGCAAAGGAGAGACAGCTGAAACCAGCTGAGAGAGGTTCTTTTTCCTAAGCTACAGTGATTTTCAGGTTGCATCATAGATGCTGCTCCCAGATCGAAGATGCGCCTGAATTAATAAATGGAGTTTATAATTGAAAAGAGCATATATTTTCTGCCTCTTTCATCTATACCAGAAAAGTGGTTTTGAGGAATTTAAGAAACTCGTTCTTGCTGTTTATTGTTTTTGTTCGCAGTTCTTTCCTAGGATACTCTCCTGATCTGTTAAGTAAAAAAAAAAAAAAAAAAGAAGTTGCAGAGCCAAATGTTCAGAAGTTAGAAAATGAAGTTGTCTGCATGTTTTTATGACATCTCAGTGTCTAGATGTCAGGATGTAATTGCATGCTGTCTCTTACCACAGGACCACTGCCTCATATAGTGCACAGAATGGATGGATGCTGCTAACTGCATGACCGGATGTTTGATATTTTGAATTACCCTCATTGTTAAGTGTTGGCCTTAGGCTTTATTTATTGTGCACTATTCAAATTCTGATCTGAAGACAGAATGATTGATTTCCTCATGGACTGTCCTATGGCACTCATCACTGTATTAGTATTAGAGTATTCTAAAAACATTAATTCATTCTTACAAGACTCTGTGAAATGGCAGTCATGGTACTATCCCCATTGGGGAAAGTAAGCTGGGACAAAGTAAAATGTTCTTGCTAATTGTTTGAATACTTAGTTTGAAAAAGACGGGGTCTGTTTTTTTCGAAGTAGTCAATACTGTAGCATTCATTTGTTTAAGTATCGGTTCCCAGTGAGTCTGATTTCAGTAGTAATTGTGCAGTAATTTTGCACAGAACATGACGTTTTTACATTAGACACCTAGCAGACAAAGGACCTGCAATTTCTTATGACAATTAGTGACATCTTTGGTTTCATTCCCTAGTAAAACATTGAAGATCCAGAATTCTTACAGGAGTCTTCAGACCATTAAATATTTCATATTACGGCCCAGATTTGTTTGCAGATCATATCATATCCTGTGAATGAGAAAAAATTAATGTAGTTTTTGAGTCTGAAGGCATATGCACAAGGAGGCGGAAGTTAGGTTGCAAAACCAGCCGTATTTCAGGCACCTCTTACCTTTCTTGAGGGTTGAAGTTAGCAATATTAATGACATTTAATGAGAAAATGTTTGAGGAAACATTAAATAGTTTTTTCTCCAAAATCTTTTTGAAGCTTAGCTTCAGCTTTTAAAAGAGTATTTTCTGAAAGAAGTATGCGTTTCCTCTATACATGTAGAGCCAATTTTTAAAATTCATGGTAGTAGAACTTGCGATGTGACTTATTTTCCTGCTTTTTCACTATAAGTATATTCATTTTTCTGTATAAATTACACATCATGTTAATACTGTAAGTTTCCTTAAGCTGGTATATTTAGTGCTTTTGCCAGATATTTAAGCAAAACAGAAGAAACAAAGAACACGAGGTTACTGCTGCCTGTTGGCCAACTATTTTGGGACACTCATTTGAGCTCTTAAACACCTAATAGTTGTCTTTTTGTTTAAAGCCTATGTTTGGGACTGAGTGCTCTTCTGCCAAGGATGGCAGACCAGAAGGCCTGAATATGTTAAGAAGCAGGAGTCATTACTAGTGCATTTAAGCATAGTTGGGTTGATTTTATTCCTTTTTTTGAAGGAGCAGAGCTTACAGTATTCTCAGGTTCTGTTGATTGTGTTTGTTTCTGCAAGGATTGGATAGGTATTGCCATGCATTCTATGCTGTTTTTCCTTTTTTTTGTGCTGCTAGGTACTGCCTCCATTAAGAGATGTATCAAATCGTCCAGAAGTCGGCACAACAGTGAGAAACAAGCTTGTGCGCCTTATGACGCACGTTGACCTTGGAGTAAAGCAAATTGCAGCAGAATTTCTTTTTGTTCTTTGTAAAGAGAGAGGTAAAAATTACTTTTTCTTCTCCCTTTTATGTAAGGTTTTGCTGTAATTAGTATATTTGCCTCTTGCTGTAACTCTCGATTCTTTTAACGCTATGCTGTTTTTTGTTTTGTCGCTGAATGTAGCTGAATAATTTTCCTGTATCACTCTTTGCAGTTGACAGCTTGTTAAAATATACAGGCTATGGTAACGCAGCAGGATTGCTGGCAGCAAGGGGCCTGTTAGCAGGAGGAAGAGGAGATCATTGGTACTCAGATGATGAAGATACGGATACAGAAGAATACAAATCTGCAAAGCCAAAGTATAGTATTGTTTTCATTTCTGCATATCCTGTTGCAATTTAGATGTTTTGACATAATTTTTTTGTTTCACCTTCTCCAGAGAGGCCAGTTTTGGAATTACATGTGCTTATATTAACTAGTGTCTCCTGTTGACTTCATGGTCTAATTATTGAGAAACCAGCCTCTAATAGTGACCATCATATAGTCAGATGGCTCCAGGGGGGGAAAAAAAATCACTATGAGAATGATTTAACTTCAGTCTGAATAACTATTTAAAATTCAAGTGTGAAAAGATATTTTTGAGCAAATTTTAGAAAAAAATTATAGTAACAAACTTAGCAAGGATGGCTTTTGCCCCAGATTTTTCAGGAACTCACATGAAGTTGCCAAACTACTAACTATCATTTGTGGGGTATATCTCTGTAACAGAGAAGATAAAGGTGTCAAATGTGGCTTAAGGTTTTAAGCGGGACTTTGTAAAAAAGGAACAAACCAGTAGGTCTAGTTTCAGTCAGTCAGATGGCCTGGTACTAAAATTTTCCTAAAGAATCAAGTAGGTCACATAAGTAAATATGGAAGGAGCAAAATAACTTCTGTAGAAGTCATGCATCAGGAATCCAATATATTTGTTTGAAGGATTCAATGGTCATATAGAAGCTCTGTCTGTTGATCTTTATTAATTGTAGTTGATTTGGTGTTAGAGGTTTCAGTTTGTCATGTTACATCTATGATTTGATGCCATTTTAAGTAGGTTCTGAAATTGTTGATAGTGGGCATCTGAAGCATGTTATTTTTCCGCTTTACTCAGTTTTCTTTGAGTTACACAGACATGATTAGGTATATGACGAGGGGTTGTGGCTTATTGAAAGATTCTTATTAAGGAACACGAATGAAAGACAGGATTAAATGTATGAGAAGTTACCGGAATTATATTGCTCTATGCTAAGAAACGAACTCTAAAACGGGAGGTTTCTTTTTATTTCTGTACTTCAGGCTTTTTTTTTCCCTTGCTCTTTTGTCTCTGCTGTTCTTTTAAAAGCCTAACATCCAGTTATATGCATATAAGTAAAACTGTAACATCTGTTTAGTTAAAAGCTGACACTTAAATGAAACATTCAAGACAACTGTCAGTTGATTTATGCATCTGATTTTCTGTATTGCTGTTAAATGTTTGTGATTAAACTGCTTGAAAAGATAATTTGCCCTGAAAGTGTTCTTGAAAACTACTTCTCTGCTTTTGTTACCATTTCTGTATCTCCGTTCACTTGTTTTAACAGTGAAAATAAAACCGCCATTGTAAATTCTCAAGCTAAAGTAACCTTAATTTGGTTTGAGCAAAAATCATCATGGGAGGGGTTTAGTAAACTAATTCAACGGTTCTTCATGAATAAGAAAATGTAACTGGAACCTGTCTATATTTTTAAAATTAAGCCTGTACAGAATTAGTTTCAAACATGTATCTGTCATTCTGTTCCCCATCTATGTCATTATTACTGATGACATTGTCATTATTACCATCATTATTCCCCTGCTTTCAAACTGCTTGTGTATGGGTTATAACACAAGTACTAGTGGACTGTGTATTTGAGTAGCTAACAAGAAATTAATACAGTGAATCAACAAGAAGATACTATCACGATTCACGAGAAAAGGCTACAAAAAAAGTATAAATGTGAAGGTTGGCTATTTATAGTAAAAACTTCCATGTGCAGTTCAGACAGTTTTAGTCTTGGTGGTTTCTGTTAGTGTGTTCCTCTTTCCTCCTATCAAGAAGATAGAAAATTTACATATTTCTATAGAAATGTGAACTGTATTGTTTTTCCACCTCCAGCATTAACCTTATCACTGGTCACTTAGAAGAACCAATGCCCAATCCGATGGATGAAATGACAGAAGAACAAAAAGAGTATGAAGCTATGAAGCTTGTCAACATGTTTGATAAACTTTCCAGGTATTGTATTATAGCTGCTTTTGAGGGAGGCAGCTCATATCCTGGCTCTTTACTAAGGTCTAGTGCTTCAAAATAGTGCTATAATCAACGTTCTTTGCAGGATTAGGACCACTTTAACTGCAGAGAAAAATGTTTAGCACTTCAAAGAAAAGACTGATATCTAACAGGGCTTCAGAGGAAACCTCTTTTGGAGAGGATTGGACAGAATCAGGAAGATCTGGTGGTGAGGCAGCTTGCCTCCTAAATGGATAGGCTGATAATAATGAAAAGAATTTCTCCTTTTAAAATATGGGACACAATCCAAGCCCAAGGCAAGTGTACTCAATTTTCCCCAACTCAGTGAGCAGCATCTCATGGTAGCATGGTAATGTCTGCTGCTTATATGAAGAACAAATACAGTGTGAAAATAGTTGTCACCAGAAGCAATAAATTATATAATGGAGCAATTAAAAGGGAATTTACAATTAAGAATTATTATGGATTTATTAGAATAAGTGTGGACTGGATTACAAATGAGCCTTTATAATTTGTTTTAAATGACTGAGGTAATGCCATAAAAGAAAATGGTACTTAATGTGACATAAAGGTGTACGTTATTGATACAGAAAGTTGATTTTTATTTTATAACTTTCTACATACAAAAAGGGAGCAGACCTGTGCTGTTAGCTATAGCTTTTTTTCTGTTTGACTCAATATGCCTAGAATTTGCTGTTTTTTCTTCCCCCATACTTGTAGCCATATTGGAGTGATTGCTTGTAGTTTGTTTTCTGCATAAGCAAAGTTTTAAATTATTGAGGAACACTTAATGTAATACTAATTTACCATTGAACTGAGCTGTAGGAATTTAGGTAAATATGTAAGTGGATCATTCTTCAAACATGGGAAAACTCAGCAGCTAGAAATGTGTTTGTGTTTTGTGAGAATCTGTAGATATTCAAATAACAAGAACTATTGAGAGAAATTCAGCAAACCAAGTATTTTTACGTCTCTATTAAAGATTAGGAATACAGCAAAAGATATGGGAGAATCTGGATTTTATATTAGCTGACAAAGACTGAATTATAAGCAGGAGTGAAAGCAGGGAAGGCTATCAGAACAACTGATCTGAGACGGTCAGTGAAGTAATTGGATACTTTTTCACGTTATTTGCATGGAAAGCAAGTGTAGTATGTTACAGTCTTTTTAATAAAGAGAAGAAAATGCAATGCACATGTAGTCTTAATTGAACTACTATGTAAAATGGAATGATTGCTATGTAAGCTAGAGAATTAAGATGCTGAGCGTTAGCAGTACCACAATAAAATGACTAAATGGTCTAAAGCATTTTTAAAAGGAAGATTGAGACCGGAGATAAACTAAGACTGAAGGCAAGTCAGTTGCTATCACTATAGCAGTTACACAAAAAGTCCAAATGGCGTTACTGTAGCATAAGAGCCTTTTCAGTTTGGAGGCTTGGAGACACCTGCTGTGTTGCCTGCTACAGACTGACAATAACTAAGCAGCTGGTGCCCTGTGTCCCTACTTATCCTCTTGGCCGGTAGCGTTACTTTCACCTTGGGCTTTCTGTGTCAGTTACATCCACCTGCAGTTTCTTCTATAGTACTTAGACTGCAAACTCTTCAGGGCTGGGACTCTTTTTGTTGTAAGGGGGTTTTTTTTGTTTGTTTTTTAGTATAGTGATTACTGTGGGACAGTGTTGCTGATGTGACCCCTTTAGGTGCTGTGATAACATGAATAAAATCACTTGACTGTTCTTCCCCTCCTTTTTGTTTTACTGAAAATTGGGGGGGAAATGCTGGCAGGAAGGAAAAACAAAGTAAGACTTGGTTTTGGGAGGCTGTGGGATGTTTTTAATGAATGTAATTGAGTGCAATTGTGGGTTTTGCAGAAGTTAAATAAAATGGGAAGCTGTCAGTCTTGTATACAAGAAGAAAGAGTTAGTAACATGCTGATAGTAGTGGGAGTCTCTCCATGTTTTTGGAACTGAACACTTCTGCCTCCAGCTTGACCCCTTCAGTGCTGGGAGTTTTCAGAGACTTAAATCTACCAGTGGAATGCACTTTTTTCCCTTGGTTTGCAACCTGTGTATTTAAACTGGAGGTTGCTTTGGTGGGAGTCTTCAGTTGATTCTAGGTTTTGAATCTTGCTTTGAGGCAGACTGCTGGTGGCGGGTTTCCTACTGCTGGTCTTTGTTGTTGTCACCGTAGGAGGGGACATATACCATGAACTGAGCAGTTTCAGTTTGGTGCAGTGCTTTGCTTATAAGAGGGGAGGAAGTTGGACAGGGAACAAACAGCTCAGCAACTTCTAATCTTGAACGAGTTTATGTAATTTTATCTGTGTAACTTGGACAAGAGCTTAGAGTGAACTTGCGTGATGTACAGCAAAACTGGTTTGCTTAGTACACTTGTATTGTCCCAGTAATGGAAGCTAAGCTTTAAAGAGCTAGCATGCTTTTACTGGAGAAAGGTATGGGAAAAAAAAAAGTTGAAGGACTGACAAACTTGCTTCCCTTCCTGACTGATGAGGACAATCAGGCCAGTCTGTCACTGGGGTGTTCTAGGTTTGGCTTTGACTGGCTCTGTATCGTTTTTGAAAAGTTACCTGATGATGGATTGGACTCAGAAGACAAATATGCAAAACAGTACTACTTCACTGAAAAGTTATAGCCTTCATTAATGGCTGCTAACTGTTTACACTGTACCCTTTGTACAGGTTTATTGAAACTATAAGTAATAAAGTGGCATTTTCTCCCTTGTTCCATAAGATGCCAGTGGATTTTTGCTCTCCAGGTTTCTCTTTGTTTTCAGCATTGGCACTGAAGAATTGAAACTGCTTTGAGGTGATGTAAAACTGATCCATGCTTTTGGTCATTTCAGGTCTTACTTCCAAAGTTTTTCTATTCTGTTAGGTTGTTGGTGTTTAGGCCTGCTCATGGGGTAATTGACCATCAACAAGGCTAAATTAAAATTAATCACCCAGTTTTGTTTTATCAAAATGTATGGAGGAAAGCTGAATATTGTTTTTGAACCCATTTCCCCTACCCCAATATTTTAACATAGACTTGGGTTCTACAAAAGCTTTTATAGAAATTAATATTTTGCTCAAATTTGGCTGGATGAGATTACTTTTTAATATCATTAAATATATATAAATTGTAAGTGTAAATGAAGATGAAAAATCTTGATTACTGCAGCTTTTGGGAGATGTAGATGTTACTTAGGTGGTTTGCTGGATGCGTGAACTTGGCCTTGATGTAACTCTGTGGGCTCTGTCTGCAGTAAGGGTCGATACTATCTTGTTGATTCATTGGGAATTGTTTGGTGACTGTAAATCAGTGTCCTCTGTATGTGATGCACATCTTTGAGCTTTGAAAACTCCCCAGATCTGCAAAAAGATTTAACTCAACCTTTCATTTTAGCAAAATACCAAGTTAGCCACGTTAAATCAGTGTTGTATGATATTCTGTCTGTTTATGTCATAGATTATTGGAAATACTCCGTGTTAATTAAAATGTCTGGAAAAAATGCTAACATTTTTTCTATTACAAATGGTAGGTAGAATTGTATATTAATTGACTAATTTAAAATGTCAGGATGCTTTTTCCAAGCCAACCTTGTATTAATAGCAAGAATCCTTTTGCTGATGAAATGGTCTCCAATTATCACAGCTTGGGTTTTGTTGTACATTGAACAGAAGTCAACAAAACGAGTATGTAAGAGAACCTGTCTAAATAAGCAACCATACTCATTAAAAACACAAAATTAATTATAGGATGAATGAAGAAGGCAAAGTTACATAGATTTTTTTTTTCCCCTCCCCTTTCTAATCATAGAACAAAATAATGTTACATGAAAGGATCGGAACTATTATGTAGTACTCAATTATAAGGAGGTGAATAGGTCCCTAACATGCCATTTTATCAAAGGAGCAGACTGGTGTTTACATGATGGCTGTTTCATTACAGACACCGTCATTAATTCCATGTGTCAATACTGCCCTATAGCACATAGAGCAGACAAGAAAGAGTTACCCTTCAAAACAAGGGAATGATTTTTAAGTCGTTATCAAGCTAAATGGCAAGCAGGAAGCTAGAACTTGTATAGATGTATTTGAAGGGACTCTTGGGAGATCTGGAAGTGGAAGAAGAGAATGCATTTTACCAACTGTTTAATTATGGTGTGTTTCTAAGTACACTTGAATAGAATGCTTTGTTTGCATTAGAAAAATGAATGTTGCAAGAAGGTGTATTTGAGTATATGGGAGGTCACATAAGGGTGTTCAAATATGTATAAATACACACATTGTGTACTTGTATATATCTTCGTGGATACAGAAGTATTCCCGCTGCCACCTACTGGGCTGAAGCGATCTCTCTTCTGCCCTATAGATGTACCATAAACATCCATTTTCTGGATAGTGAACTGTCTTCTGAGCCTATACGTGCCAGTTTCTGGTGCTTCCCTTGCCACCTTGTATCTCACCTTAAACAGTAAGCACATCCTCAGCTAGCTGAAGTTGTGAAAGCTCAGTTGAGGTCTCTAAGCAGCCAGTGCTAAATGGGCAGATTGCTGAGGCTGGCAGAACTGAGACCGTTCATACCAGATAAGGATCAGCTCTGTGGGCTCTTGTGTGGTACTGAAGTTAGCTGAGTGATGCCTCTTGCAATCCTACCCAAAATTCTGTTATTTAGCAGATAGTTGTTCCAAACTTCTGAAGCTAGCTTTGTAGGCAGCCCAGATCTTTTAATCTGTTTGTCTCCCTCTGTATTTTTCCTCTTTGAAAAGCAGGAGTAAGCTTGTGTGGTGTTCATAGCTTGCAGTCAAGTCTTCACTGGTGAAAGGATGAAAGGTTTTACACCATTTTAGGACTAGATTATGGTTAGAAAAAAGATAGGCTGATCCCTGCTTCTCCTCCTACTTCTTTTGGCGGCCTAGAATATTTCTGTCTCATACGGTTCAGTTTTACTGGGTAGCATTTGTCTGAGGAAGGATGTATGGAGTTGAGCCTCCTAATACAGAGAGAACAGCAAACTTGTAACAACTGCCTTTCATTCTGCTCAAGGACTTGCAAAGCCGGAAGCTCATGCAGGAACAGAAAGGTAATTGATAAACATCCTTGTTATTCTATGAAATGTGAGCTCAGCCTAGCTCATAGTTAAAGCCTAGAGAGGAGGAAATGCATTGGGAATGAACCTCAAATGCAATACAGCACAGTTTATAATGGTGCGCTTTGAAATGAGTACAGCGAGCTGAGAAACAGGCCTTTGAGCATCACGAAAGAAGATACAAATGCACGTCAGTGACTTAGACTTCTGTATTACATTGTCATGCAAAACTTGGTGCATTTGTCCCCAAAAGACCCCCACAAAAACCACAGACCAAGAGTTGTGCATATGGATGTGTCTTGTCTATCACATTTGGTGTTCACTGTCTCTGCAGATGACACATGGGGAGAGAAAAAGTTTGTGTCAGGTTCTGGAGTGTGTGTAGCAGGATGTAAAAGTGAAGCACGAAAGGGAAGTTGCAGACAAAGAGCTATGTCTTTATCATTGACAAATGATGAGATAGGACTTCTTGACAATATTTACAGATATCTTATAAGCATCCTTATGTGAGGAGAGGGAGGTCCCCACATAAGGGGACCTTGGGACCTTGTTTTCCCATGTTTCTCTTTCCTTTTTCTTGAACTGTTTCTTTATGCTTTAGTAGCCATTATAATTTATTTTTTACCAATAATAAATTGTAAATTACTAGTAAATGATGTGGTTCTATGACTTCTGGCTGCAGTGTTAAATGTTGCAACCTAAGAGTATGCGTTGTGGTTTTTAAAACAAAAATCTAGGATCCTCTCAGCTTAGAGGGTAAGCAAAGATGATTTTGTTCTTTGTGGCTGTGTTTTTACTTTTAGGACTTAAAAACTATGAGCAAGGACTTACTCTTTGGGTTATTCTTCTCCAAAAATAAGTGTAATAGATCACTACTGAGGCTTGAACTTGAGTAAGTGGCGCTGAAGAATTGTTGCAAGAGTGATTACAGATTTCAAAGGACGCTTGTTTTGTATTATGGTGGTTAAAGTTTAAAAGCCAAAAAGGCCTTAGACGTATAGGGTTTTTTCGTGTGAAAAAAGTCTTTGCTATTAGACGCAACTCCAAAGCACTGTGCCTTTGCCTTTGGGGGACCCCTGCAGCAGGCAGGCAGGGTTCTGGTGCTGTTTGGACACTACATCTGCAGTCTTCATTTTTTGAGCCCTTTCAAATCTGATTTCAAGTATTCTTTTGATCTCTTCTCGCACACATCTCCAGCAGATACTTGAAAACTTAAGAGTGCTCTCATTTGGGCAGAATCTGCATATTATAGATGGCATTGCCTGAAGGAAGAGGACTCGCTGTCAGTCCTCAAGTATGGCAAGCTATCTCCAGTCTATTTAAAGATAGATCCTACTCTGCCACACACACACAGGCAGAGTCCGGCCTGTGCTCTTCGAGTATGGTCATTACAGACCTCCTTCCCTGGCCCCCAGCTTCTCACCCAGGCCTGGTTAGCCAAACCACAGCAGTTTCTCCAGGTCCAGTTTCTCATGTTTTGGAATGCTGCAGGCAGTGGAATTTGTGAGCTTGCCACTGTAGTATCTGATTGCCACATCTGCGCAAATAGCTGCATTTCTCTTGCTGGTCTCTGCTCTCCCTGAGCAAAAAAGACTCTTGGAGACTTAATTTAACTGCTGCTTGACTGTACAATATCTAGCGTACGCATGCCATGTAATTTAGATGTTGCCTTTCGTGCTGTTCCTATGGTTGTGTTAAGGTTAGATCGCCAGCTGTGTACAAGTGATTTTTGTCCCTTTTTTCAGCCAAGGTAGTAGTGCAGACCAGGCGGAGAGCTGGTGAAATGCCTTTGCTTCCCCATTGAGTGATGGAGTTTTATTGTCTGTGGCTCGGGAGGGTGGCATATGTATGTTAAATTGGCAGTTTTACTGGGCTGCCTTTCAAGCAAGGGGTAAATTGACGTCAAGCTTCCACTCCTTTATTTAAGATGACTCCTGAATATTTACAGGTATTCTCCATTATTTTTTTTTCAGCAGAAAATCAAAATGTTATCTTTGCCCTTACAGCTTTTGCCATAATCCACATATAAATGAGGTGATAAAAAGTAAGGATTAAATAAATCTTTGCTAATGCTTTTTGATTGGCTTAATCAATAATTAATCATCTCTTAGATGAGGCTGTAGCTTGTGGAGTAGATATAATTGGATTAGCTGCTGAGAGGCCTTTGGAGCTTTGAAGAGATTAAAATGGCTGTCAATCCTGTAATTAAACTGCCACAAACAAAACCAATAGTATTAGAATCAGTCAGCTTTTTTTAAATGAATCAACAAGTACTTACACACCCCTAGTAGTGGTGTAGGCAGAGTCTGTTCTCATAACTGATTTATTTCCTTCAACAAGATGAATATGTATCAACTCATTGTTTTAATTGCCTGGGCCTATATTGGCCAGAATGGCAGGTGAAATTTTAGGAAGAAATGGCTGTCAGAGAACTCTTCGAAGAAAAGCTAGTTTGTGTAGCTAAAACAGTGAACCTGCTCCTTGTCTTGAGCCTATTAGGCACTGACTTTTCATGGTGTCTTTAATTGGCTGAGTAGGTTTGGCCTACATGAATGAAGTCTTTATCTGTCCTGCTCTTCCCCTCCCACCTATTTTGGAAGGTTTTTTGTTCCTTTCTTCAAAACAGAGGGCTTTAGCAGAAATAACTTCCTTTTAAAGGCTCATTATGTACTAAGGCATATACTGTATGTGACTGTATTATACACATGTGAATTGATATGTGTGCATATGCTAATATATATTCTTTTTTTAAATCTCTTACAGAGATGAGCTTATAAAACCAATGGGAGTGCGGCCGGATGGTACAATGGCTCCTTTGGAAGAAGCAGTCAGCCAGTACCATACCAACAAGCAAGACAGTTCAGATTCAGACTAAAGCATCACCTGCTTCACTCTCAATTCTCCTCTAATCCACACTTTTCCTTAGAGCCACGACATCTTTTATCTAGGCATTTTATCCTCACATTAGCCAGCATCACTTTAACTGTTCTATTATTGGGATATTTAAATGATGGATCCTGTGGTGTAATGTCTGAATTTTTATTATGTCTGTTTAAAGAATATATCAATTTATTAGTTTATGATCTTTATTAATTTAAAACTAAATGTATTTCAAAGGGATAAAAAGTGAAAGCCTACAATGTAAAATAAAATACAAACACTTCAATTTTCCAGAATCCTGTTTTCTGAACTCTGTAGGTTTTCCCATTCTTGATATTTTATTTTTTTGTATTGTCTTGCCAGTCTCTCCCTTTATATAATTGTAATTAAAGAAGCGTGTTTGCTTAATGGCATTAGGAGCAGAGGGTGTTTAAACTTAGAAGTCTGACTGACCTTGTGAAGCTGCTTTAACTGGCATTCAGCAGTGATTTCAGAGCTACCCTTTTTAAAATGTCATTGGATTTCTTACTGCTACACACTTCTGTGCTTAAGCTGCTGCTTAAGATTTTACCAATGTGTCAGTCACTGACTGCTGCTAAAATTACCTTTAAATTGGGAACAAGATGATGTATGTTGTATGTCCTCCTTCCCTCCCCTTCCCTCCCCCATTAAGACCACACAAATATACCCCCCTCCCATCTTTGGTTAAGTAAGAACATCCCTATTCAAAACAGCATTCAAGTATGTACACTTAAATGTTGCCATGAATGGGAGTGGACTAAAGTGAAGTGCATGTGCAAGTGTTTTACTGAATTGGGGCCTACTTTTGGAGATTAACGGGTGTGCCTCACTTGAAGGGAAGTCAAACTAATCAACAAAGAAGTATTTCCTTTTAGGGAGAACTTAGGAAGTGATGGGATAGAGAACGGGAAGGTGGGAAGGAGAAGAAAGTGTTACTTTCAACTCTGTACTCTTTAAAAACAAAGATTAAAGTTTTAGGCGTGCTGCACTGCTGTTGTTGCCTCTTTGCCTGCTTGGTTTCTTTCTCTGTGTGTTTCTCCCAGCATGAATTACATGAAGAATGATCCATGTCCTAGTTTGTAATTCCTTTTTTTTGCTCAGAAGCATACACATGCCATTCTTGTGAAACTTTCAGAGGTTGGTGAAGGTTCTCCAGTTTGTCTTTGTTTGCTACAACTTGACACTTGTTCCCTGAACTAAGGAAGTTGGTGTTCAAAGACCTTGTAAAGGGAGGACTTGGTATGAAATCATGCTGTGGTTTCCCATGTGAGGAGCTTCCACAGATCTCCTTAGTCTTCGAAAAGCACTAAAAAGACATAATGCACTGCTGTCCTCTCAGCAGTTAAGTTTGTTTTCCCAAAGGACACTGCCCAGCCATAGCAATGCCCTTTTTAAAAAAAAAAACAGCAGAACTTAGGAACATTAATTGTATACATTTCTGTATGCTGGGACCTTTCCTGAATGTTAAAATCATTGATGTTTTGGGTTATGACTTGACTTGGGCTATATTGTCTGCTGTATCCACATGGAGCATCACAGTTTGCATAGAGGAAAAAGGAAGCCAGCTACTGTTCCCACACAGCAATAGCTAAAGCAAAACCCATCAATGTATTGATAACACTGTAATTATACCTATTAGGTATGAATCCAAAAGGGGAAGGGAGGAGTTGTCCAGGAGCAAGAAATACGCTTAGCTGCATCTAAGCTGGTCTTAAAAATGTAATTTGAGGTTTAGCTTCATCCACTGACTACTCTGAGCCCAGCACAGGCAAGTATTAAGTGCACTGCAGGTGCAAAGAATTCATGAACACTCCCTGAGGAGCAAAACTTAACTAGCTCTGTTAATGAGGAATTGAGTCCTGTCTTGGTATCAGCTGAGGCTGCTTCTTGGGGCTGGAGAAGCAGTTACTTCAGTAGTAGGCTTCTATGTGGGTTGCTATAGAAGGATGAGTACACAGCATGAAAAAGAGCAAAATCTCAATTTGTTGCTTTACAAGTTGTAGAATATTGTTGTGGTTTAACCCTAGCCAGCAGCTAAGCACCACACCGCTGCTCGCACACTCCCCCCTGGTGGGATGGGAGAGAGAACTGGAAGGGTAAAAGAGAAAACTCATGGGTTGAGATAAAGAGAGTTTAATAGGTAAAGCAAAAGCCACGCACGCAAGCAAAGCAAAACAAGGAATTCATTCACTACTTCCCATGGGCAGGCAGGTGTTCAGCCATCTCCAGGAAAGCAGGGCTCCATCATGCATAACCATTACTTGGGAAGACAAACACCATCACTCCAAATGTCCCCCCTTCCTCCTTCTTCCCCCAGCTTTATATATGCTGAGCATGACATCATATGGTATGGAATATCCCTTTGGTCAGTTGGGGTCAGCTGTCCCGGCTGTGTCCCCTCCCAACTTCTTGTGCCACTCCAGCCTTCTTGCTGGCAGGGCATGAGAAGCTGAAAAGGCCTTGACTTCGTATAAACACTACTTAGCAACAAATAAAAACATCACACACTGTATTATCAACACTGTTTCCAGCACAAATCCAAAACATAGCCCCATACTAGCTACTGTGAAGAAAATTAACTCTATCCCAGCCAAAACCAGTACAAATACGCTCCTACAATTAGCTGGCTAAAGAGATTAATAAAAAAATAATGGCTCCAGGGACCTCATTACAAATGGTATAGCATGAGGCTTTTGTGGTCTGGCTCCTGTCAATTGCAACAGGGCAACAATAGTCGCAATAAACAGTTCTTCTGTTTAGTTTATCTTGGAAAATACATGCTCATAGTAGGTTTTACAGACATGAGATGCTGCTTCAATTCAAAAGAAAAAAATAAAGACCAAGCACAGAAGGTTCTGCCTGAATCCTCTAGCTCAAGAGTCATTTTCATAATTGGGTTGCCTGTAGTGGGAGTGCAGGTTGATCTACTTAAATTAATAACTTCCACTAGCGCGGTATCCTAAAGCATCTCTTGATCCAAGATGATAGTTTGTGGAAGGGGTGCTGCAAGATTTTTGGCTTATCTTTGAAAAGTAACATAGGTCCATCCTTAGCTGTGCCAGCTGGAGCTCTGGGAAGATCCTGGGACAAAGTTCCTCCAACGCAACAGTGCATCTGCTTCCTTGTGTTCTGTATGATGTTTTCTCTTCAAAGTAACCGTGCATGTGTTAAGATTTCTCTTGGATGGGAGTCTGGAGAAAAGTAAAGTGAGTATTTGGTGGTTTAAAAAAGAAAAAAAAAAAGCTCCCTGGAATTCTTTGTTTACTGTGAAATTAGGATTTGCTCCTGAGTTTATTTTCAAAGCTGAACGCTTAGGCAACTGAACCTTATTTAAATCGGCAAACTGGTCAGTGAACCTGACCAGTTTGGGGAATACTATCTCTTTCCTCCCCAACAGAGCACAGAGGTGCTGCATCTGCATTTGAACGAGCGTCCGAAGTTCCTGTCTGATGTGACCATGAGAATCTGCTGCAACCTGCAACACTTTAATACCTGGTAGTCTCAAGCCTGGAGAGCGATGAAAGGTTTGCTGCCTCTGCTAGCAGTAGCTCTGACAGAGTCATCATATATGTATTTGACTAATGCTTTTCATTCCACGTGGTATGCGCTATTCTGTGTCATATGAAGTAATGATATTTGATTATATAAATACATGCTTTCATTTTTCCTCCAAAACACTTGAGTATAGTTGACTAAGAAAATACTGTAATCAGGAAAAGGAAAGTAAGGAAAGTGCTCTTCTGAGTAAAACGTCAATAGATTTTCTGGTGGTGACTGTAAAGGTGTCAGCCAGTGGGTTTCAAAGACATGTACCTTTCATTCCCAAAAAGCCTGTCACAGTCAGTCCCACACACAAAAACTTGTGTTTCAATCTTTATTTTGGCATCAACAGTCCAAAGTAACACAGTTCTCATTAAAGCTCGTCAATGATTTGGAAGCTTTGCTTTTCTTTGTTTCCCATTAGAGTTATGAAACAAAAGATGATGGGAAATTGCTGAAATTTGTCAGAATACTTTGTTCTTTTGCAAAATAACGCAGACATATTTGTTTAAATGTTCATGAAAACTTCCTGGCAGGTATTCTCAAATGCTAACTGAAACTTTATGTGCCCCAAAAGTGGTTTTCAGGAAAAAGGGACGTTTACAATCTGTTAAAAATGTTGTTGTGAGAAAATTACCAGAACTTTAAAGAAATTTGCCAAAGAGGAAAACCACATTAGCCTCGGTGTTTTGAATATACAACATTGCTGTATATGCATGTGGCCAAAGTAGATTTCTCACCCTGTATCTGGAGTTTTTCCAAGTACCTGAAAGTCTGCAATGGCTTAAAAAAAAAAAAGAGAACAACTGGGCAATAGTATATTTCTCTTATAGTTCTTCAAGCAATAATTTTCCTCTACCTGGGTGAAAAATTGGTTGTCAAAGGTGGCTTTAAGGGAGAGAATATTACAATGAAGCTGTCATATTAGTTGGTTGCCAAGCATCCTAGTCCAAAAGAGGAAAGTAAACCCCAAAGTATACAAGATCCCAAATCTCCTGAAGGAGCATTCCACAACATTGTCCTTCACCTTATTACCACAAAACAGCTAATAAAATGCTGTGCTTTAATAAGGCTGGCTGTAAAAAGACTGTTCCACTGTTCAAACAGTTGAGAGCCAGACTTTGCTGGTCTTTGATGAGCAGCAAGTTAAACAGCTGCCCAGGTCAGATTCTTTTCTGGTCAAGCATGGAAAAATGATGATTTAGTGGTAGTGCAAAGATGCGGCTCACTTTCAGAAAAAAAAGAAAAAAAAAAAAAGCACAATTTAATCCTGCAAATGAAAAGATTTGTTGCGTTAACATCTTAGTTACTTGGATGGCTCTGGCTCTTATGAAAAGTGATAGGGAACATTTCCAGGTTTCTTTGTGCAAAAGCTTTTGCTCATCCTGAAGTTGGTTCTCTCCAAAATACATGTTCTCACTCTGGTGATGCAATATTTAGACCAGGAATTTTGGGGGGAAATGATGTCCTTTTAGCTTTGCCATATATCCTCCAGCTGGGCGTGCCTGGGAATGCAGAAGCAGCGCTCTCAGCGCTGGCTGAAGAGCAGGCAGAAGAGCCTGGAAAGGTATGCTGTAACTCCTTCCTGACCTCTGCTGCCAGCCAGCTGCCTGGGGGTGACCTGAGGGCAGCGGAGGCCATGCCCAGGCAGAGGTGGGACCTGGGAGGCCACCCTGCCCATCTCCTACTGCCTGTGCAAAACCAGGCCAGGCACAAGGCTGCAGGGCGGCCAGGCAGATGGGGGAGACACAGATGGCTATGTGGCATGGAAAACGCCGGTAATTACCTACTTGCAGTAAAGCTGAGTGTTTTTCAGGGCTCCTCCTCTCACCACCAGCAACACTGTCTGCAGGTGAGTCCAGTTAATCCTCTGTTTTTACCTGTTACTTGGCCCCATGGAAGGCTGTGCCTTCATTAGGGTATTGCCTTTGGTTGCAAGGATCGGTAATGCTTTGGCTGTTGCATGTCTGTCCCTCATTTTGGAGGTGTGCCATACCTCCGTGACTTGCTTTCCTTCTTGAGAGCAAGCCCCCCTTCCTTGCTCTGTGCAAGCAAGGATGAGGAAGAGGGGGTCCCACAAGAAGGGACCAACTTCATTTGTTGGGAAGGAGGTAGGAGCAGCCATGTCTCCCATCTATGCAGCACGGAAGTCACTTGCAGTTCCACCATGAGACACCTCTGAGGGCCAGGCTGTCCTGCAGCTATTCCCATCTCAGTGGCCTTTGGCCAGGCTTGAGGACAGCAGATGCAGTCTGACAGGTGGGGGAAAAAAAAAAATCCCCAAAACCCGACCATCACCACAACTGGTCCAACAGCATCATCTGACAGCGCGTGGCTCAGGTCAGCTCCCTGTCCTGGCTGGGAGCTACAGGGTCCAACAAGATCAGGTAAGCTCCTTGAGCACCCCAGCTTTCTCTAGAGCAGGCATAAGCACAGATTCCTGAACTGCTGATATGCTTGGGAATCGATCCCTCCGACGGCATGCCAATCTCTGTGGGGTACCTAGGCAGGCTTTTAGAGGTTGGTGGGGAAGGAATTATTCAGACCACCCATCTTAGCTGGCTAAATTACCCGGGTAGTCTCTTCGAACTCCTTCTCCAGTCACGGATGAGAGAGAGGACAATTCAGAGTAAGGCTAATTTGGGTGCACTGAATGACCCTCTGCAGGAGCTTTGCTTTCCCTCCCTCGACTACAGAGGGAGCCTGGGGAGACCAGCTGGTTACATTTAACTGCTAAATTGGTTGCCAAAAGATGGGTGGTGAGAATTCCTTCCCGTTTCCCCTTTGCCATGGACCACACTATTCCCACAGCAGGATGCTCGCTTGCTCTCTTCTGCAAATTTGGAGAGTGCTCAGTGCAGTGGGATACAGGCCCCCAGGAACCACCACAAGACAAACTGTGCATCGCAACAGTTGATAGGTACTGTATAATATTGTATGTAGGATTTCATGGACTTGTGCTTAAATAGATCCTTTAAAGCAGCTTTGCTTTTGGGAGCCCGTTCAACAACTTGCCTTGGTAAAAGCCAAGTTTTACATATGTTCTGAAATTTAAAAAGCAAAGTAAAGCCACGAGCAAAAATTGTAATTAGGGAGGTACAGATAAGAGAGAGAAAAGACTTATAAGTTCTCTCCAGATGTTAGAAAAGGAGAGGAAGGTGAAGCCATTCAAAATAAACCCTGCTGAGATTGCCCCTTCCTCTTTGCCTGATAAACCCATTACAAATTAAAACAAAAGCAGCCAAGATCCACAGGCTTCAGGGCATCTGTAAGCCCTCTTTTGCCTTTTAGAGCTCATAACAGATGCTGACTGTGGGCGTTAGTCCTTGTCTAATCAAAAAGGCCAATTCTTCATTCTGGAAGCTTAAAATACAAGTTTCTGCCATATAAAAGCCAGCAACTGTAAGAATCCAAACCTGAACCTAAACTACCAGGGTTCTAAGGCTTCAGGATTATTTTATGCTTGAGAAATGGTCTTGCCTGGTAAATCACAGTGCTGTGGCACATCACACTTCCAAAGGCATTTGAAAAAACAGTAGTTTATTTTTTTTTCCTTTTTGAGAAGAGAGTAGTGACTGCCTGGATTCACTCCTGTTTTCTCAGTCCCCAAATGTTCATAACACCCTGTTGGGGAGGAATAATTCCCATCCAAGTTGTAAAACACACTTATAAGTAGATGGGAAAAGCATGAACAGAGCTGTACGGAAAACAAAACCGCCAGGAACAAGATCTTATTTTGCATGCTTCTCACTGTTGTATTTTTGCCCCAATTAGCATATTTTAAAGACAAGCCTTTTAAAAAAAAAAAAATTCTGCTATCTGCCTGAACTGTTCTCAAGCTTTGAACTTTTCCATCCTTTCTATTGATTATGGCCAAGTGACCCATATTTAAAAAGCATTTACAATAAAATTATAGCACTTTCTTTTGTGCTGCCGGCTTTCCCAGTGAAAAGCTAAAATGTTTTAAAATTGTCACTTTTTGACAGAGGTAATGGCTGTAATATATTTAGTCTCTTCCCCCTTGTTGTGCTTAAAATGGCTATGCTAATAAAGGGCACAGCTGTCGATACTTTATGGCCTGCTGGGGGGAAGAGGGGGAACGAAGGCAAAAAACAGATTGACTGTGTGTCAACAAATGCAGCTGGGAAAGAAAAAAAGAAGCCCCTTGAAGGCCCCTGCAACTTAAAGTCCAAGATAAATGATGTCCCTATGCTTAAAAAAAAAAAATGGAGGTTGGAATTCAATAAAGGGGAACTGAAAAGGAAACTGCTTAAAACTGAAAGCCTTTTCTCTGCCTCTAGACAGCTTACAAGAGAAATGAGCAAAACTGACCACAGAAAGAGGGTGAGCGGCCAAGAAAGAAAACAAAAGCCTATCCTGGAAAATATATTGCGTCAACGAATTATCTGAAGTGCATTATCGCCGGCGGGCGGAGAGCGTACAGTTTAATGGAGATGCGACAACAAACTTTTACATGCCGCTGCCTTTTGGGGAGTGGGCTGCTTTGTGCCCAGGCCGGAGGGGAGGGGAAAGGGGAGCTGTAATTATTCATAAGAAATAAATAAGGCCAGGACAAAACAGCCGGTGGGGCACTGGCGAATGTTGCTCCTTGGGGAGCTGGGCAGGGCTGCCCCCGCGGCTCCTGCCTGGCACAGCAGTGCCCTGCGGCCTCGCTCCCGGCGCGCCCTGCTTTAAGGGGGTTTTTCCCCAGGGCTGCTCTGGTACGAGCCTCTCTGGCCTTTGGGAGGCATGGTGGAAAAAAATGATGCTTTTCCCCTTCCTGGGGACAGCAGCCATAGGAGAAAACGCCATTTTGTTTCCTGGCAGCCCTGCAAGGCCTCCCACCGTTAACCATGGTGAGCCAGGCCCAGGCAGCCGACACAACATGGCAGACACAGCCGTTCACGGGCCATTCAAGGAACGAGGCTAGCAGAGACCGACCGCTCTACCCAAGCCCTGGGGTGGGGAAAGCCAGCGAGAGCCATGCCCCAGCAGGCGGGGGATGGCAGAGGGAGATGGGCCATTGCTGCTGGGAAGCCCCATGGGTAATGGCTGGCCTGTCCTTGCCACCCTGGCAGCGCTGCAGCTGACTGGACAGCGACGCTCATCTTCTCCAGAGATGATATACCCCAAGGATGTAAGCAGATGTTTTGATTGTGGTGGTTTTGTTATTTGTTAACTAGTGGCCTGTCTTTTTTTATTCATAGCAATGTATGTTAGGACCTAGCCCTATGCTTCAGATAGAAATGACCCCTCAAATGGCCGGCTGGGAGGCAGAAACCCCCCGCAAGGGGCTGTGGCAGGTCCTGCCCAGCTGGCCATGGGGGACCTGGGCACACCATGGAAAGGCTTGGGGCCCTTCTTGAGGCATGGCGAGAGGAGCAACAGGGTTGTAAGAGGCATAGGGATGGGGAGCTTGAATTACTGCAGTGAGGAAATGGCAATATTGGGCGCAAACCTGCAAGAATCAGGCAGTTTTCATTCCCTAGGTCATGACGCAGCTTGTTCACATGGAGGCAAACCCATAATAAAATAAGAAGTGACAGGGAGCCATTTGTTCATTGTCATTTCTTGGACAACTATGGAAGATGAGGACAGTTTTTCCCAGCCTAAGGCAAAATGCCTTTGTAAGTATGTCTTGTGTTTCCCAGAGGCATGCCAAGAGTGCGGGTAAGGCTGCATCAGTGCCACCACAGCTCCTGCATCCGCCCAGTGAGAACCAGGGTCCAGACACTCCTGCTACCTGTTTTGGGCCTGGAAAGAGGCTTTCTGGGAAATAAAGGCTTGGCAGCAGGTGAGGCCAGGAGAGCCGGTCAGCCTGCAAATAACCTCTGCTTCTGCAGTCGGAGGGTGAGGAGGTGCAGTCTGGAGTGGGATGTTCTGCTTTTAGGAACTGTCTGCTCTTCTCTTTCACCTTCCCACTTCTGTCATTCCCCATCCCCACCATTTTTTTTTTTTAATTTATCATTCAAGGCCTTTTTTGCCTTGTTGGTTGTTCCCATTCAAAAACATCTGGCAAAGGCAGTCAGATGGAAAAAAGTGTCACCCATTTTCTCAGTTTCCCAATTTTTGTGTGCATATGTTCTTCTTAACCTCTGCAAATACTCTAAGAATGGGGCGAAGGAAAAATAAGTAAACAAAGACAAGGCGAAATCAGAAAAAATCCTGAAATGAAATAAAACAGTCATGTCAAATTTTTCCTAAAACAGCAGGACATTAAAATGGCACAGAAAGTTCTCATTTCCTTCTGTAATTGTTTGGAAGCGTTTAAAAAGGCCATAATTTTTACTATTCCTGCTAGATTTCGCTTGGTAAAGCCCTTGCACCAGTAGAGGTCAATACCTCCCAGAGTTTCTGTGTCTGTGGGATGAGTGGTTTGGCTTTGCTTTTCTTTAGAGAAGAGTGGAGTTTGGTGTGGCTGATGTGCAAGAGGAAAAACTGGAAGGTAGCTGTTCCCAAGGACAGAAGAGGTAAGAGGTCCCCTGCCCACACATTGGTTTCTCTGACGCTGCCCTGTTTTGACTTTGGGAAGCAAACTTCCTAGCCTGTGATGGTGACTGTGCGAGTCCCACTGCCTCTCTGTAGTTGATAGTTGGAAAAAATGGAGAAAAACAGGAGAAAAATACCTGAACTCTGAGTGTGTGATACAACCTATATGTTCACGAATGTGGGTTGATATGATTTTACAGACAAAGGTTCTCCTGAAGCTGGATTAAAGGTGGAAATGCATGGTCCTTGCTTAAGTAAGAAGTTATGTTATGAGAACAAGTAATGCTACAGTTGGTGCAGTGCATAGAGCATGACTGTAAGTAGCTCAGCAGTTTCTGAGCTGTAACTGCTGTTGGAGACCATCGTCCAAAGGAAAATGTCCAACAGGTTCCTGGAAGACCTGTGACCCTGGGGGACTCAGTGTCTGTATCCATGATTTGGAAAACAACCTGAAAATGATGGAGGTAGCACAGAGATGGTATGTAATGGTCAAAGCCGATGAGTTATGCAAAGGCTCCCTAATCCCTGTGTGGGGAATGCAGAAGAGCGCTGTTAGCCTTACAGAGTTGATCCCCTCCGTACGGTGCTAGTGAGACCACAACTGTGGCCAGCTTCAGTGCCCGTAACCCACGTATCTGCAGAGGCCTGAAAAACCCAGTGAGATGATTTATGATCATGCTGCTTAGCACACTCAGGGGAAGGCTAAGTGGAGGCTGTGTGGGAGCCAGAGCAGATGTTTTTTGTAATTTTTGCTTTGCAGACCACCACAATTTTCCAGGGGAGGTGCAAACCCGGGAGAGCGGCTGTTGAGCTCATAGACTTGCTTTGTTTAATTACCATTTGCAGACTGTTTAATAAGGGCCTGGAGACCCCAGGAACCACCAAGAGCCAGAGGCTGACAACCACCGAATATCTCCGTAGCAAGAAGGTATGTAAAAATTTGATTTATTTAATGAAGCTGAAAAAAAATGAAATAGTATTTTATGTGCATTATTGGGCACTGAAGTGACAGACTGTGAGGTCTGATGGGCTTGCTGTCAGCTGAAGCTCTTCGGTTGGTCAACTCGCCTTCAAATCTGGACAGCCAGGCTTGCTGCTGCCATTGGTGTTTCATGTGCTGTTGCAGGGCTGCAGGCCCTCACAACATCTGTGCTTTGTAGGAGTTACTTGTAATGCAGGTCTTCATGTCAAAGCCTTTTAGGTATAGTGTCTCTCATAGTCCTTTTAAACAAAAAATTCCCAGCAAGCAACAGGTCAAATCTTACCTCTTGTTTTTCGTATTTTTTTAAATTTCAGGCACCTTTGCACATTGTGCTCATTGCTTGGTCTATCAGTTTTAGTGGTTAATGTCTTAAATATCTTGTGTCTCAGTCAGAGCCTGGTCTTTGGGGCTGGTGTTAATTGTCTTATTTTCAACCTGCCTGATGCGCGAGTCCCTCTGCCTCCTTCCCAGGCTCTTGTGGTCTCTGCTGGTCTCCTTCCACTGAGTGTGGGCGATGGGTGGATTTCTCAGAGGTATCAAGTCACCTAAAATTTAATTAAAGGAGGCAGGGAGAGGGGAGGGAAGGGTTCAAGCGTGCGCTTAGCCTTTATAAAACACCAGAGGATCCACATGAAAAAGAAATTAATAAATACCTTACTGCAGGTAGGGTTTTGGGCCACGCTGGCACCTTCTTAGGTGCTACCAGCAACTGGGCACAGATCTGTAGGAAATGGGTTTCGCTGGTTCTTGTGTGCATGAGCAGAGGGTCTTTCTCAACAATTTCTTTAATAATTGTTTCATCCTTCTAATAACCCGCTTTCCAATCATACCGTCAGTGTGTAGGTACACATTTCCCTCCTTTCCCTGTGCCCCGTCTGGTAGCTTTTAAACCTGCTGGCCAGTTTCAGATGTATCTGTCAGTGCAGTAAAGGTGTCAGAGAGATGACACTCCTACATGTTTAATGAAAATTTGTGCCCTAGAAGAAAAGAGAGGTGCAAAATGGGCCCCAGTTGAGGGAGAGGCTGCAGTACATGCTTGCATTTTGCTGGAGAATTTCCCATGTAAATACCCCAGCTCAGCCAGCCCCCAGGTCCCCATCAGATGCACATCTGCATGAGGCCAGATGTTAACCCTTCCAACATACTACAGTAGTTTTGTGGTACTGCCTCGTACTGCCTCCCTGCTCCTTTTCCTCTCCCTCCACCTTGTCTCACAGAAAGACAGACCCTGGGTTTACCTTGCCAGCTGATGTTTAAAGGCGAGTTGAGGGATGGGGAGGGGACGTTTAGGGGATGTGCTAGAGCTCAGGGCTGCATCTAAGGTAGGTGTCTCCTTGCTTCTCTGCTCCAGAGAGCAGCCTGTCCCACCTGTGAAACCTGTCTTGGGAGGCATCACTCACTCTTCAGAGGTGCCCGTCTCTCCACTGACTCCGGAGCAATCTGCAGCGGATCAGACACCTATTTTTCAGACAGTTAAATCCTTGAGTTTAATTTTAATACTGCCTTTAATTCAGGCAGTTAAATCTTGAGACCTGCTCTCAGCAGATGTGGTTTTCCAAGGGGACAAGGAGGGATGTTTTCCCTCCCTGCCGCCCCTGAGCTGCCTGGTGAGGTGAGAGATGCTATAGCCCAGGAGCCCGGAGTGGCTGTGCTGTCCTTGCCCATGCTGTGACCACAGCCATTCCATATTTCTGACTGGGAAGGGGGCTCCCACACGGCACGGCGACTCGCCGGCTGAGCAACACGCACATCCACGTGTGGGTGCCCACGTGTATTTTTAGCTCTGCTGCCAACACTTCAGAGTGAGTTATGAGATGGCTGGGAGAGACGGGTTTGGTCCAGGCTTGTGTGTCTGCCACAAAACCGGGCTGTGGTTCAGTGCCGGGCAGGCTCTTCAGCCTTCCGCTTGCCCTTAGGTGGGGACACAGCAGCTGCTGGAGCAATTTGCGGTGCAAATAACTGCAGAGCGCAGTCTCCAAATTACCTTCTGCTTGCAGACCCTTGTATTACCCCAAATGAATCCAAGCAGATTTGCAGGGGAGGATGTTACAGTGCACAATCCGGGCACTGTGAAACGATTTAATCCAAACATTTGAGAGTTTCAGAAAGCCAGTTAGATCCTGATAGGAGGGACATTGGTGCAAAGCCCTTGCTGGGTTTCTGATGCTCAGAAATCTTCCTAGCAATCCCCATGTGACGAGTGCTTTGGTGAGGAACTATATAAAAACACCGAAAGTATAAGTTACACAATAAGGTGTTTCGGATCACAAGGGAGACCTTGCAAATCTAGCCATGAGGCATTTGCACGTAAAAAAAATTGCAGCTTCTTTCAGCTGCAACCTAAACTTTGTGCTGAGTTAAATCTCCCCAGCCCTGGGCTGATCCCCGCAGCCCCTCCCGGGTTTTCAATGCATCCAACAATGAAAGTGAAATCCAATCCCATCCAATTAGAGGAAAATGAATGGCTCATCTACAATAAATGGGCTCTGAATAACAATAAGCCAACAAGAGAGCAATGAACTGGAGACAGAGTACAATCTTCCTGAATGTTAATCGGCAACTAACTCCACAAGCTTCTTAGAGGTGGAAAGAATTGGAGGAAAATAGATTAGGGAAGCTTTAGAGCACATTGCCTTTTAACTGCTTAGGCCTTACATTTTAACCTAAATACAAGAATGTTTCTAATGCTGCCTTTTGCAGGGTGAAGGGGGGGGATGGGGGTGTTTGTTCTCAAAGTTAAATGTTTTCAGTTTGTTTATAATTTGACATGGTAGGTCCTACTGTATACCCTCTAGTATTATTTCATGGTTTTATTTATTCCAAAGTCCCTTTTTAAAATTACAAAGCAAAAGGGTAGAAGCCTTGGAAGATGTTTTCTGTAGATCTGAGGATTTGAGGAACGAGGCTGAATGAATCCAGAAGTCAGCCTGAGACTGAAGAGAAACTGGAGAGGCAAAAGAGAAAGGATAAGGAAAACTCTGCAGTTCAGCGGCTGAAGTGCTGTCCATACCCAGCAGGCTCCCCCGATGCTGCCCACTCTGTGGTCCCACGTAGACACCTTTTCACACTCTCAAGATTAATAATACCTGAAATACCCGCAGAGCAGCCCAGCTGCTGCTTTCTACTGCCCTCAGCCCCACAGGTAATTTTTGTAAAGCCAGGGAAGATGCAGGATTCCTGACCCGTCACTACGAGAAGCCCCTGCAGCCATGCAGGCTCCATATTTAAGGCAACCAGATCTCACCAAGCTGAGCTGGGCTGCCCATCCTCTCCATTCACCCTATTAATTTCCTAATAACCTTTTTTGGTTTTTTCTTTTCAGGCAGGCACAGAGGTTATTCAGCTGGGCCAGCACTGCCATCCCCTCCTGCCTACTTTCATCCACAGGAGCCCAACTCAAAGGCCATGGAGTCCCACTGGCCAGTGTGGGCATCTGATCAGGCCCCATTAGGTGAGGCCAGGTTAACCTCACTGCAGCCTGGGCACCCACCTTGGCCGTGGTGGCAGAGAGTGAAGAAGCACCTTGGTCCTCTAGGAAAAGAAGTGCTCCTGCACTGGTGATGTGCAGTCATGGTGCCGTGGCAAAAAAGAGCACATGGTGAGGTCCAGCAGCTCGCAGCACTCATTGCCGTGGAGAGCCTGCACCTTCCTGGTTTGCAGTGAAAATGTTGGTTTTGACAATCCTAGTAACTATAATAACATATACAATATACATATATATACACACACACAGAAGTTATCCCTGCTTACTCCTGAAGAAACCAGTCAAGAAATTTCTTGCAGAAATCATGAAAGTAAAGGGCCTTCAAAAAGCATAGTGGTGTGAGGGGAAGGTGCCATCGCTGGCTTTGAAAAAGCCCTGGAAATGTGACGCATGGTAGTGCATGCTGTGACGCCCAAGTTTGCAAAGAAACTGAGACGACGTGTTCCCATCTGTGCCAAGGGGGTCTAATACCCGTGAGGGTGCTCTGCACCCCTGCTCTCCTCTGCTCCTTTGGTGTCTGCCTATGCACACTCTTCACGATGGCTCCCTGAGGAGGGGGCCCTAATAGCACCTGGGAGGGCTGCAGAGACGGCACGCATGGCTTTTCTTTTCTCTGTTGGAGCTGAGCACTCAGCTTTCACGTTCAGCTTGTGCTGCCAGGGCTGCTCTTTACCTGTAGGAGAGAGGGAGGTCCCTGGGCAAACCTGAAGCTCTGGCTGAGGGCAGTGGGGTGCAATGCCGTGAAAGGAGGTAAGGTCAGCTCCCAGCTCCTCAAATAGGTGGTCCTGAGCAAACTGTCTTCTACAGCTCACCTACGTAGCTCCTCAGGTATGCAAAGGCTGCAGTGCAGGGGCCTTTAGAGTGTTAACCGATCCCCATCAACATGAATCCCGAATGTGTAAAACAAGCAAAAAAAGGAATGGCATAACTTTTAAGTCAAATGATAGAAAATATCTTTATAATTTATTCTGTCAGCGGAGGTTATTGATGCAAATATGTTTCCTGTGTTGCATTCCTTATCACACATGTCTTCCCAGAGGCAGCTCCAAATTTGATACCTTATGGCCAAAAATGCTGGCAAACATGTCCATAGAAAATCAAAGTACGTTCTTTCTCTGTATGGCAAGATAGGAACGAAGAGAGGAGCCATATCCCTCTTTCCCTCTCCTCATCTGCTGTACAAGCAAAGGGTTGCTCATTGTATTCTTTCAGAGGAGCAAGAATTTGATAGGTGTATAGATAAACTATTAAGTAATATACATGCAGAGCTAAAGGGGATTTAGAAGGGAGAATTATTCATTTGTTAAATTAAATAACAATTTGGTCTCGGCAGCATTAAAATAAATTTCCAAAGGCCATTGTTTGTTTGAACAAAGAGGGGAAAGGAGCTGTTAGAAGAAGTTTACACAGTTCAAATATGAGGGGTTGTGTGCGTTAATAAGACCAGCGATGGCGCTCAGCATGTAGCACAGAAAACACATTTGCTGTAGTGTGCTGGACACACTCTGGCCAGCACTTGGGAACACAGAATTGCACCCTGCCAAAACTTAGCATTGAGAGCAAGGGATGCCAAGAGGAATTTCAAATTCCACAAATATATTTTTTCTAAAAACTGCCTTAGACTGTTGGACCAGGACAAGGCAGTGGCAGTGGCTAGTAAAAGCCCCAGGCTTTGACCATTTAGGGCAAAATAGTGTTCCTTTCCCTTCCAGCAGCCTTGAAGCACCACCGTCCTTCCCCCGTCTTCCCTTGTCCTCTCAGCAGTTAACATGGAGTGTTTGCTGGAGCCTCCCACCTTGTCTCATTTCTTGGCTTTGGTCATCACTAAACCTACACCTGTGATTCTTTGGTTAGTCTGGGACTTTCAATGCAAGAGATTTGCTCTGCAAGTCTTCGGAAGAGTTAGGACTGCTTTGCTCCCCAGATCAGGTGCAGTGTTACATTTAGCTCAGGCCCAAGTATCTTAACAATATTGAAGATCTTAGCACTGTAGCCTTGTTATGCAACAACTGCATGGTTGTTGCATGACAAAAAGGGAGTGGCACCAACCAGTTAAATTGTTGGTCCAAAGTTTTATAAAACCAGATTCTGGGAACTTGATTTACGCAAAACGGCACCATCTGTTCTTCAGGGTTATGCTTGTGGAGACAGTGGTACTGCTCATGTAACAAGTTGCTACTCAGTGTGGGGGGTCACAGTGAGGGTACTAGGTTGGGTAAGGGCAACAACTTTAATTGATGAAAAAACAATTTTCTGTGAGAGTTTCAGAGTGGGCATTTTCATTTAGAAGAGCAATATCCTGTGAAAACAAATTCCCTTTTCACAGGTGCTCATCACATTTTCATTTTTTGGCAGAAAGCGGAACCATCTCTGCTTGCCCCTGTGACCATGATGCCTCCAAAGAATGGCAGTCCGAGTGCTGATGTCCCATTTTCTTTTGGTGCTGGACCATCCCTCCCACGAGGACCTGCGCCAGGAGCTCCTAGGAGACTCCTGCCCCTGCTCCACATGGCAGGCAGCCAAGATGCCCAACAGATGGATGACCTTCTCCTGGCCAGGAGAGCTTCCTCACCGGGGACCTCAATAATGGTGCTCACACGTCAGGCCTGAGGTAAGGTGGCTGCGGTTTGGAGACTTAGGGCTGCCCCCACACCTCTCCCTCATCCTGGCTCCCGACCTCCCTGTGCCCTCTAAATCGCAGCCTGGCCTGCAGCAAGCTGGCTCCGGCACTGGAGGAAAAATACTTCAAGAACTTGCTTACGGCATAAAGCGAAGCCTTGCCAGACTATAGGGAGGCCTCGCTACCAAATTCCTTGCTCATGGCAAACATCTCAGTGCCTTGGATGAGGTCTGATCTCCCTATTCCAGTGGCCATGGTGGGCTCCCCCAGATCCAAAGCATTTTGGCCTGGGGATCTTGCGTCTCCCCTCAGGTGACTGACCAAGCTGAGGAGCCCTGTGTTCATGTGTGACCCAGCCCTGGCTGGCCTCACCATGTCTGCATAAAATGCTTGAAAAGTCTCTTTTATGCGCCTCCACCAGCTGCATCTCTATTTGGAAACTAAGAGCTGAAAACCGGTCCCTTTAACCTTGTCAAGTCTTAGCTGCTTACTTTTACCTTCTTTACTAGGGATAGATTTGCCCTGTCGTATTTTGTATTCCCAGCCTGCTGAAGAGGCTGATTCCCAGAGCAGAGAGCAAGGCCAGCACTGCCCTGGCGCTTTCGCAGGGCTGCTCTCTCTGGAGCCGCCTGAACAAAGCGCCATTTGAGACCAGCTTTGGCGGCCCATGGCTTCCTACAGGGATCTCTTCCATTTCTGAGAAAAATCTGGCAAACTCTTGCTTTTTCCGTCCTGACATTTGTGACTGTTCCCACGTGAGAAAGGGGTAAGTCGGGGACTGAATTAGTCAGGTCCCGCAGGCTCCCAGCAGAACGCTGAAGACCAGACACCTTTCCCTCGAGAAGTTTTACGGATGCTGCATAATTTGTGCGTTGATAATTAATGACTAACTCCTGCTATGTTAATCTACTTTTGCTCTCTTCTCTGTGCGTCTACCATCTGGGAAATCGAGCTGGGGGGAAGAGCGTTATATATAAGGTAAAAATTATGCCCCAGTAGTTCTTGGAGGGGAAGGTTGCCCAGGTGACTTTTCTCATTATTGATATGAACACCTTTACTGACTCCAGGGGTATCAGTTATTTGAAAGGGAGTGCTTACGGAGAAGTGGTTTGTTTATTAAGTAATATTTTGAAAGAAAAGCACCTGTTTTAGCAGAATACCTGGCTGGAAGACTTGTTCTGGCAGTGCTGAACTGCATCGTATACATGGGGCCAAAAGTGGCCTCAGGTAATGCCATTCTACCACGAGACCAGTTGTACTTATCATGGCACCTATGCCCAGGAGACGGTGGCATTTAACACAGCTTTCTCTCTTCAGTTACCCCACTGAAAAATGTAGGCAGATCCCCATTTTTTTGTGACTCTTCAACCAACACCTTTGGAGGCTTTACAAAGTGAGTCGAGGCTGCAGGTGGCACTTTGGGTTGAGGTGTCCAACAGTCGTTGCAGCATCCAGCTCCTATTCTAGCTTTGGGCGCTCACAATCTCCCACATTTATCTCATAAACCCATGTTGTTTAAATTCAGATTTATTCCTGATACTGCTTTTCAAAGCCTCGATAAACCTTGCTGCAATCAGCTTGCTTTTATTTGAGTGACTGACTATATCAACAGTGGCAGATACTTTGTTCCCCTGAATCTCATAGAAGAGCTCAGCTGTCTGGCCCAGCATCTACAACCAGCATGTCCCTCCCCCGCCAAAATTCAGGAACTACCAAAATGCTGTAGCACTCCCACAGCACCAGCATCAGCAGGAAGCCCAAACTCAGACCCACCTTTTCTAACGTGCAGCCCTCTGCCGCATGAACTGAGTGCATCTTTATTAGCTGTAGCACTGCAGGAAGGACCAGCTCAGGTCTTCACATGCACCTTCGCTCTGCTCAACTTGCCCAAAAAAGAGATTTTACAATATTTTTGCACTGGGGCAGCCAGGATTTAGTCTGTAAGCTCCTGCTGCACCTTCTACTTTCTGAGGGGTTGCAGGCCTGCCACATCCTTAGAGGCTGCCAGAGTGTAGCACAGTTCATTTGAATTTCAATCAAGTACTGAACTTTATTTTGAGCCCTAAAATTCAAATCAGAGTGCGATGAACACACGCCTGGTGGATGTGAATTTAAAAAAGAGCCACTAAGCAATAGTAAGCAGAGCTGCCGAGGTTTCCTATCTTTTCGGTTTTATCGTCTAGAGAGCAAACACTGAAAAAAAAGCCTCTGCACTGAAACATCTCCCAAAACCTGGACCTCACTGAAAGATTTTCACTGATGTTTTTCTGAGAGGAAAAAAGTGACTCCTTAGGCAATATATCCATGTTTGTTTTTCATCAAAATAAAATTTTGGTTAACACAGAGGGGCTAACCTGTCTTAAGTTAAAAAAAGGGAAAAAAAAGGAAAAACTGGGGGGAAAAAAAACCAACTAAAACACTAAGGTTTAACCTCAGCTCAGTTTTTGGCAATTTGGGCAGAGTTTTGTTGTTTTGGAAACACAGTCAAAACTGAAAGTTATCTCAAAGTTTGCTATAGGAAAATGGCTGCCACATTTAGTGGGTCTAGCAAAAAATTCTCAATACTTTGTCAGAGAGAGAGAAAAACAGCCAGCTTGTCCCTGGGGTTACACAGGGCTCCAAATTGGCAAGACTCACCAGGTAATCCTTTTTCAGCAGAGGCTTGCAGAGAAACTATCAAACCAATCCAAGAATAATAAAAACGTTAATTATAGGCTTTCCCTACAGAACACATGGATTTTAATGCCTTTTGCAGGGATTTAGCATACATGAGAATGTGGTATATTTTTTACTGCTCCTTCTTGCTCTTTTACTCATGAAATACTGGAGTTTTCCAAACATGATGCTCCACTCTCAAAGACTAAATCCTTAGCTGGTAGAAAATGGGATAACGCAGCTAATTCCCTCTGCAGCTATACTGATTTGCACCAGCTGCAGATCAGCCCCGTTATATTACCTAGGTGCAGAGTGGAGCTGCTTTAATTCTTTATTCTTATTTGATATCAGTTTCCAAAATAAAACTGTCTTACAAAGTGCATGTTTACAAATGAGTCAAAACCTATTACACTGAAACTATTGAATTGTAAGCAGGTTAGATCAGCTTTCTTGTGATAAGAGCTTCTGATATTGGTGTCTCTTTCTTGTGCAGGCTTAAAACTTTACTTGCAAAATCTCCTTGTATTCCTTTGAACTCTCTTGGGAGATTAAAAAAAAAAAAAAAATACTCCAGTTAACACTCCCTCATTTCATTTTTAAAGGTCATGCTTAGAGCTGGCAGTTGTTATAGGAGCTGTCCTCTGTAAAGAAAAGTCTTAACTAGCCAGGCACAGACTTAACCTCACCATCGAAAAACTAACATTGTCACTAGGATATGGAGAAACCATGGTGAAGAACTAGCAACAGCTAGACCACGGCAGAATGAGCAGTCGGCATCTGCTCGGTGGGCCTTTATCATGCAGTGTTGTATGTACGATTCAAAATGCACAGAACGATTGTTGAAATGATGTAGACAAATTGACTCAAATTAGTTTAGCATGGGCCATGCAAAGTTTAAGCTTGTTGAGCCCAGACACATAGCAACAGCCGCTGCCGCACTTTGGAAGACGGTGCGTTCGAAGTGCTAGCAGAAAAGCGGTACTCCAGCCCACGGTCGCGGGGTTTCCTTTTGTGCCTGCTCGCTTCTTTTCTTGTAATTTTGCCTGGTTCTAGAAAGTCTTGGCAGAAGCAATCCCTGCTGAAGACTACACTAGCACTGATAATTTTATAGAAGTACTTGTGAGCTTTAATGTCATTTTATACTTCCTTAATCTTTTGACTGTTACTTAATGACAAACAAATCCCCAAAGAACTGGGGGGAAAAAAAGATTAAAAGGATTTTGAGATTGTGTTCTCTGCTTTCAGTCAAACTGTCCCAAATCCTGCCAACACAATTCTCCAGTGCCCTATGACACCCCTCCCCAGACCACCAGGAGTGAGTTTCTTATTGTATTTACAGTAATCTAATTACAACAGTTCTTCAATTCACAGCCAGCTTTGGTATACAGACTTTAGCAAGAACTCTCCTCTCAGTGCAGATTGCAAACTTTAATCTTTTAAACTAACACACTCACAGAACCCTCCCCCCCCAAAAGTTCTGAAATGCCTGTGTTAAGCTACTATGTTCCCCCTCCCATGCCCACCAACGCTCCTCTCATCATCACAAGTTTTCTTTTGTGCCAATTTACTGCCTAAAGGTAATGTAAGAGTTCCTAAAAGATAATATTCTGTAAAGTTATAAAATGATGGTAAAAACAGGTTGCCTGCCAGAAAATTTCTTTTAAAAAAGATATTTTTCTAAATATGTGTAGTTCCCTTAAATTTCTTTTTAATGTCTCTCTGTATTTCTGTAGTTGAAGAAGCAGCTACGTAGAGGACATAAAGTCTGAACATTTTACTTAAAAATGAAATACATCTCAGTTTAAAATTGTCATTGCCCAAAATCATTTGATGCAAATCTTAAAGCTGATTAATTCTATTTAGAAGAATCAGATGACAAAAGTAGATGGAGTTTGTACATAATAAAAATGTCTAGAAAATGAAGACAGAAAAGATTGTTTTATATGAAGCAAAATATAAAACAAAAGTAGAATCTGCAATGAATTTGCAAATCTGGACATTCTTAGTGTGTCATTGCAGCCATCTAGCTATATACACAAGTATTGCACTATTCAGTTTCATCTCCATCACAAGTTTCCCACTTAAAGCTTTTACAATAATACTGGGTTTACCAATACACATCTTCTGGAAGTTTGAGGGAGCTTTTCTCTTCTTCCAGTCTGGCATTTGACTCTCTGAGCTGTGCTCACATAAAGTCTAATCTTGAACTCACTAAAGTTAATAAAATCTTCACTCCCAAAGACATCAGGAATAATTTAGGTCCAGCATTACTATAAAACTTAGGTCTCCCTCATTACTGTGTCCTTTAGAAGATGTACAGAAAGCAGAAATACAGGTATGCTCATATTTCATTTACAAGTATTTCAAATCCTCAGTTTGGCCTTTGGTATCTGTTTGGTTGGTTTCTGTGAGGCCCATCAATCATTTTGCTTTCTAGTATGTAGCAGCATTCCTTGTCATGTCAGAATTGTTTTAATACTTAATTCCTCCTGTTGAGATTCATTGCTATGCAAGCTGCAATGAGCTGGACAGTCAAACCTCAGCAATTTCCTACAGTTTTCTGTGAACCTTGAAAAACTGGGAACATAGTAGTGTCTTTTCTGGTCTCACATTCACTCTTGAAAAACTACTTCTAATGCACCTTTGTCCTGTTTTCCTCTGAGCAAACTGGCCATGGTAATAGTTGACAAATGAAGCAATTATTCACTTTGTAAAATCTTTACGTTTCTAGATAATGTGTATGCTCTGCTCGATCCAAAGAACTCAGAATAATGAAATGGCTTTGAAAAAGTCGTATGAAAGAGTAAGAGACAGCAGCTGCTTGGAAACCTCCCAACTTTCATCAAAGTGTCTTGGAAATGACAGATTGTATGTAGTAGTTTATTTCTGTGAGATCTAATTTAAATTTTAATCTCTGGGATAATTCTATCTAATCCTCACAGTCCAGTAATTTATCAGGTTGGACAATGTACAGGAAGTACTCCTACTCTTATAAAACGAAAAGTTCTTTACCGATTTGGGAGATACTCTCATGTGAGGGACTCGGGCTCCCCTAATAAAGGGAAAACATATTGCGTTGCTGCAAAAGGAGGTGTGGCGCAGGGAAGCTCGAAGTGTACGAATGCCATCTGCTGGCCTGATTACAAGCAACCCTCCAGCAACCGCTGCTGCTCTCTTTGAAGATGGATGTGGAGGGCCAGATCTCATTTCATGTATTGGCATGAGCCAGTCACATTATTCCACACCTAAACTCATGTCAATAGAAGAAGAATCAAGCTGAGATTCTATAAGCCAAACCTGCCTTAATGTGTATGTCTGTGCTTGAGCATTAGGTTTGTTTAATGCTTTATGTCATCAGGGTTTAGTTAGATTAGGAATAAAAGGCATCTGTGCTTGCAGGTTTGCTGAGTATCCTGTTTAGATGTACTGATCCTCATGTAAGTTTATACCCATTAGACTACTGTTTTATTGTTTTACATGCAATGCTGCACAGAAAGGGTTCTGCACAGTAAAGCCAGCTTTAGCCCAGGCGATTTCACCTCTCTGGGTTCATAACCAGCTTTCCTTTTCAGGGCAACAATCTGGCTTGCTCCAGAAGGGAGTCTGGAGAGAATGAGCTGCCCAGGAGAGCCTGGGGGTGAAACACAGAGCAACCCAACCGGGCATAGAGGAACCCACACCTCTACAGGCGCTTGTAGCCTCTGTGAACTTCTCCTTAGGGTTCAAAGTGCAAACAACAGCAAAAATCGTGTATTTTTAAATTAAACCATACACTAGAGTCCAATCATTTGCAGGGGTTAAACCATTATGTATTTTAGAAATATTTCATGAGTACTTTAGGGTCTATCTTCTCAGCACACTCCTACAGAAACTGGTAATTCAGCCTGGAGTATGATGCTAAAAGGCATTCCTGAGTACAGTCAAGCCCATGCCTTGTATAAGTGCTGGCAGAGACCCATAACCCACCTACCCTTATTGTGATGGGCCAAAGAATCAGGAAATAGAAACTAAGTATGGGTCCTCACCATGGCTTGTGCTTCCCTTCTGGGCTGAACTTAAAGTCCAAGTGGGGAGGAGGATGGTTCCTTGCCAGGCTCACCCCTAGGTTTCGGCAGAGCCAGCTGAGTGTGGGCCCTGCTTTTTCTGAGCTGCTCATGTCTGGCAGAAAAGCTGGCAAGAGATAGACCCAACCTGTCCTCTCATTTCTTTTCTGTGAGACTAAACCATAGAAGCAGCTGCTGCTTAAGGACTTTCCAGCTCACATATCAAACTCATTGGGGAGACACCAGACCACAGTTGGAGACAGTGCCCTTTATTGCAGCAGTGCAAGGCACAACCTTTCCAGATTTGACACAGACCTCCAAATTCACAGGACTTAAAACAAACGTCGAGTGGGTTTAACTTGCCCTTACTTGCCTTCTGGCTCCTGAGCTGTTTAGATTTACAGGCAACTCATTCTCTCTCTACAGCATTGCTCCAGACACTGTAAGATGTCAGCACGGATGGAACAGCACTGACCAGGGTGTGTGATTTTATGTCTATAGAGATGGGACTGATTTGGGTGGTTTTGCTTAGAAATATTAGGGCATTTTTAGAGAGTATGTTTGCAGTGTCTAATCAAAATTATCATATTGTTATTTTATAATCAGCGAGTAGTCAGAACATTCCCTTTCTACATGTTTGATTAATTCTCTTAGGTCTATGTATTAACAAATGGCACCATCTCCCTCATACTCCCCATAATGCACAGTGAATATGATGCACTGTATTTTTCCAAGGATGATCCATTCTTGTGAGGCTTTACCCGTTCCACGGTTCTACTCAGAAAAATTTCTTCTTATTTTTAATTTTTTATTCTAGGTACTTCATGTTGTTCAGAAATGACCCACAGCCAAGCAAGCTGAGAAGGCTGTCATTATTTAGCGCCTGAACTCTAAAACAGGGTCAGAGCTGACAGTGTAGCTAATGATGGGAAGTGGTTAATGAGGGGTCAATGATGGGATATGACTAATGAAAGGAAAAGGATTGCAGAACTGCAAAGTCACCGAGTGCACTGCATGGCAGATAAAAACCCTGTAAGTCCTTGTAACCCCAAGCCTACAGCCACCTTTTTGCCCTCCCACTCCCCTTCCTGGTAGCACAGCAAGAATTTCCAAATCACCCATGGCAGGACCTTGCAAAGCCGCAGCTCCCACCACGAGAGTTCAGGCTGACCACACACACCACCTCCAACACTCAGCCTCTGTCTGCTTCACAGAATGTCAAAATTTACTGGGATGTCCCCTAAGCAAGGACAGCAATCCCATCACTTCTTTCCAAAAAAGGAGTTCTGTGTCATCTACAGATTGTTAACTGCATTGCAGGAGTGAGTGAGTGCTATAAAATGCAAGTAATGAATTATACCATCATCATCCTCATCATCACTGTTATAATTTTTATTCTTTTCTTGAAGAGAAAAAGGAATTAAAGGAAGTACAGGGTTTGATTAGAAAAATGGGGAGAAGGAAGGAAACTATATTCCACATAGAGAAGAAGGGTACAAAACCATTTTGCAGAATTTAGATCTAGTTGTGTACGGGATTGTCTTTGACAGTGTTCAGAGGGCTGGGTCCAGGGTTTGTGAAACCACGTGGCTTTCTTTACTTTTGAATGTTCCTTTCATCCCCGCAATATGCTAACTATAGGTATGGAGTGATCAGGCAGAGATCAGGCACAGCATTAGAAAGCCATAGGGTTGTAAAGTATTCACTTCTTAGCAGTGTCAGTATTATCTTACCTCTTATCTGAAGTAGGTGATTTCTAGTTCAAAATTGAAATGAAGGTACTTAGGAGTATTCCCACACCTGTTTTACAACTCTTTGTTTTATATTTGTCTTTTCATTTGTAGGAATAAACACAGTAACAGCAAAAAGAGTCTCTGGCATGTCGCTAGACCTTGACAGATTGTGGAGTGTTTTATTGTTATGCTGCCACCTCTGGAAGGTACCAAGAGTATGTGAAAGCACTTGCTTATCTATAACCCGGTAATTAAATAGCTGTAACAAAGTACGGAGATACCTGCCTGATTTTCCAAATGCTCAGGTGTCTCATCAGTCAACTGGGAAGAATATGGAAGCAGAGCAGGGAGCTGAATGTCTAATTAAACTGATGGAAGGTATGTACTCAGCCCTGCAGAGACCCCTTGGGAGACAAAAGCAAGGAAAGAGGTGCTCAGTGCCCTTACAGGCCTGGGTTTTGCCTTCGCTTTGTAAACTCAAAAACATGGAAGAACTTCTTGCTGTGTAGATCTGTAAATCTGATTATGTTAATGTTTTATTTCATAACAAAAATGGAGGCATGGTAGAGATGGGCCTGAGGAGTGACTTCATGCTCAGCACAGCTTGTCACTTTAAATATCAGTCTCTTGGGGGAGGTTCCCATGCCAACAATTTTCTTCAGAGGTTAGACACTATGAAAGTGGGTGAACACACACCCAACTCTTAACTCAGTCAACCTTCCACCTTCATAAAACAGAGCAGAAAGCTTATGAAAATGCACTAATAAGTAGAGCACACAGCTGGGAAACCGCAAGGAGGACATTTTATTTACAACTGGATAAAAAACCAAACCATCGCAAAAGAGTTGCTGCACTTCTATGCAGCACACCACACCTAGGAGACTAAACAGCAATATTATCATCTATACCTATTTATTCAAGGCAGGGATCTGACCTTTCCAGGCTCATTTGTTTCAGCAAACTTTGCTCATGCTGCTCATGACTGCTCATATTCATAAGACTTGCAAGATTGGAACATCAAATAATTGCTGATAATATAAAGAAAGCGTGATAGGAGGAACAATACTCTTTCTTATTATATGACTATCTTTTTTTCTTTAAGACTCTGAGAAATCACTTCAATTATTTTGATCATTTTCCTGTCAAAGGTACATTTTTAAATTGGCCACTGCACTTCCACAAATAGGAAGCTTTTCTGTGATCTTTGCAACAAATCTTCATGAATACATTAAACTGGGTACTATAGTTCTACTGAATAATATTATTGTAATTATTTTGTTCCAGGTTTGTCAGCGTCCATCCAATCGTTCTCTCAGTTGTACGGAGGAAATGCTACCCTGCAGGTTGAGCAACAGATCCAGACTGCTTCAGGGGTTGGGTGGCTTCAGTCTTGTCACTTGACCCCCAAATGACACTGTGTCCTGACCTATAAAATGAGGACAATAAAATCTATTCACCTTTGTAAACACTACTGCAACATACGGTTGAATAGCAGTATGTAAATTTAAAATCTTAATTAAACTGAGGCAGAGCGCCAAGTAATCACAAAGCATACGCTACTTGAAACAAGCTCATTAATAGTTCTGCTGCTGGAACCAGTTTTTTAGTGTCTCAGTAATGAGCTGACAGTACAATCTGCAAAACCACGGTTCTTGATAATTTTTTTAAGTATATAATTATATTGTGAAAATGGCTTGAACTTGTGTGTGCACATGTAACAAAAAAAGATACCTCCAAACAGTTAACAGCCTAAGACTTAAAATCTATTCTTGCTTATGCCTGATTTGTATTGGTATAACTCTGCAGTCAGCTGTGTTATAAAGAGGAATGAGGCTACTCTGGCCTTCCTGTTGGTACCCGGCACTGTAGTGGTACTTCAGTAGTATGTTTGATCTGTTACTTTCTGAACCATCAACCAAAAATGTTGTACAACCAACTCATGTCTCTGACTTTCTTCCCTTACATGCTACAGTCACCCAGTACTCCTAGCAGACAGACAGTTTCATTTTCTATGAGACGAGATGCATCTGCAGGTAAGGCATCACACTTAATTAACCATGTCTCTCCATATGCAATAAAGACATTATATACGTTTGAGTGGGGTATGCTGCTCTTTCATGCCAACCTGGTTTTGTTAGTAAGGTAACATCAGCCAGCGGCCTCACTACCAACAAATGTTGGATATTAATCTCTCTCCCTCCCTTCCTTCCTTCCAGCACACTATTAACCTAGGTTACCTACTCAGGGAACCCATTTTTAAGCCCCAAGGTAGATGTATATTTCTAAATTGCAAAAGCACAGTTCTTGCCTAATCTCTCTCCACTACACCACAGGTATGGATCTGCAATAGGGATGTATTCACATCCATGGCATACAAGTTAGGAGATGGCACCCCATAAGGCCCATCTCTGGCCTTCACCCTTGGCTGCTCCACTTCATTATCTCTAGAAATGAACCAAATAAAACAGCGCATGCAGTATCTCACGTGCTTTCTCGTTGCGCTCCTCATTCAGGTCTCCTGTTGAGCTATCAGTTCAGCTGGAGTTTGCTGTCCAGTCCCATGCCTATGGACTTCACCAGACTGAAGAGCCTGATGCTCTCCCCACAGCTTTGACTTTTCACAACAGCTACCTACAATGGGAAAAATGAAACTGTGAGGCCTAGGAGTTCCAGAGACACATGTCACATTTTAAATTAAGTTCTGCACTGCAAGAGAAGGACTCCTTTCAGGGCTGTTTCCTAGGTCTACATTGAATCCAACACAGTGAAACTCCAACCCTGGCTGCAGTTCCCCACAGCTACTGCAGCAGTAGAAGTAAGCACAATCATCATAATGGAATACAAAATGTATGTATTTTGACCTTACTTCAATTATTTTCTGCATCTGTAATCATACTGCATTCACAGACAAAATCTAAAACCTATAATGTAAATGAAGGAACGACTCCTCCATGGGGAAGACTGAATGTTGTATTTTTTCCACTTCAAAATTGTTAAGAAGCTGCTTATATGCCATTTCCAGTGGAAGAAGGTTATTTATTTCTCATAAAGACTAAATAATACTAAGGAAGTCTTTAGTGAATACACCAACAGCGGACCATCTTCGAGCCTATTTATGAAGGAAACATTCAATGCATGAAAAATGAAATGAGAGCAAAAATAGTTACAATGACAACATCTCTGCAACCAAAACCTTTTCCTCAGCTTCAACGTTGGTTTAGCAAAGTAACAGGGACACCGCTCATTTGTTTTCTTTTGTTTGCAGAGATGTCAGCCTGAAGTTATTTCAGTTACTACACCTGCCAGTGAGACTCCACCACCAATGGCTGTGGTTTTACGAGGAAGTTGGCTTTTTCTGTTTGCTCAGCAAAACACTTCACCAACTCAAGTCCTTCTGTGCCATCCTAAGTCTTTCAGAGTTTGAAAAAGAAGAGATTTTAATTTCTGCAATGCCTTTCATTTTCAGTTACTAGGAGGCAAAACGTTCTTCGATGCCGCATGCTGTAAAGTTTACGGGTGACTGATTAACTCTATTACAGAGAAAATACTCAAGCAGCAACTCTTTCTGCTGCCACCAGAGACATGAAGCTACAGGCCTTGAGTTTGAAGCAGAGCACCACACGTAAAGAAAGCACAGTGTGCGCCTGGGCCTTAGGGCAAGGGATGAATAGCAGCTATAGGAAAACCCCCTTATCTTGAAGACCAAAAAGACGGTAACAGTGGCAGGTGTCCTCTGTTAGTACTAGGGAGGTAAACGCTGTACGAGTTCAGAGAGTCGCTGACCTGTCCTCCCAGGTGGAAATCAAGATCCCAGAGTAGGACTCCTGTGTGTCCGTGTAGTATTTCCAAAGAACACGAATAATTCACGCACCCTGTGTGCCTCCCATGTCCTGAAAGATCCCAAGACGTGCTCCCGACCAGACACCGCCCTCGGTTTTTCACTTGGATTCTCCCGCATTCGTGCTTTCACCTGTTCAGTGCCAAACTAAAGAATATGGCTGGTATTCGTTCAGCGGGTCAGGAATGCCGAGACCCTGTTATCAGCAAACCCATCCGAGGCCCGTGCAGCGTTGCTCTGACAGGTCACATTGACGCTCCTGGAACTGTCCAGTGACGTCTGACTAGATCTGCACGCTCTGAGGAGGACAGATCTCTTTCAGCTTCATCTCACACCTGTGTTACGTCCCTCTGCGCTAATCCAGAGGCAAACTCCTGAAGCTGGGGCTGATAAAGAGCCTGGAAAAGGCCTCTTTAGACAGATCTCTGCAGAAACAGGGTGCTCCTTTGTATTTTCCACATAGGAGCTGAGTTCACACTTCAGACAGGGACTAAAGCTTTTGGAGGAGTCCAGGAAAGATTTTCCTCCATACACATCTCTTCGTAGAGAGGAGGGCGGAGCAGAAGGGCGGCAGTCAAGCACAAAGCCGGGCGGAGGAAGCAGGGGTGGTATTTTGCCTATGCAAGTTTTTTAATCTTGTGAAGCATTTCATGGGGTATTTAGTATTCCTGTGATGTTGAGAGGAGTTCTGTTTCTAGACTCACATTTGAAGTACCTGGGACTTCCCTCTCTCCCTTGGCCATCCAACACTTCCTTGTCTAACAAACTTGAAAGTTACTGTTCATCCCCAAAGATCCTTAGAGATGCACATGGAGAGGTCCCAAAGAAGGGGGCGAGTGCCAGAAAACCTGTCTTTCCCCAACTACCCTTGTTGGTGTAGTTACCTAGAAAGCCATGCCCTTCAACCATCACGACCACAACTTTATTCCCTACAGGTTGCATCTGAGCAGCTCCACTCACTCAGGTAATAGCTGGGATACAGGGTGCAATGTAAACGCTGCTTAACATAAACCCAGATCCTTTGGATTAGCATAGTGGCTTCACACCACGCCGCTGGCACCGCACTGGGCGGTGCTGCTTGCAGGACGGTGCTGCTCCTTGCCGCAGGGAGCTTCTGCAGCCTTCCCTTCTACCGACGGCACGGCCAGGGTGCCCCACGGGCGCTTCTATTCACCCCGACCTCTCGGCCAAGGCGCTCCCCAGCCCAACCGAGTGCCACAAGCCAAACTCCTGCACCCTGCTGCATCCCGGTCAGCGATGGCAACGCTGTCCTCCCTTTCCTCCTCTCCTCTGCCCTACCACTAGCTGCCATCTTCCTCCACCTCGGTGACCCGGCCCCGCAGCCACGGAGGTCCCGCTCAGCGCAGGACCCACACGGGCCCTTCGGGGGGCCGAGCCCTGCGTGGCTGGGCCTGCCCCACTCCCCGGGGGAGGAAGGCGCCCGCGGGGCTCATGAGGGTCGGGCCGGGGCCTGCGTAGGCCCTTTGCGGTCTCCCGGCCCCTCCGAGGCCGGCAGGCAGGGACGCGTGGCGCCGGAGCAGGAGGCCGCGGGCAGGGGGACGCCGCGGAGGCCCCCCCCGCAGCCCCGGGGCGGGGAGGGGGCGGGAGCGGCGGCGCCTGCGCGCCCCCGGCCGCCGAGGGGGCCGCGCCGCGCCGGGCGCTGGGGCGGGGTCTGCGGGCGCCGACGGGGCGGGCGCCACGTCGGCAGCGGGGAAAGGCGCAGGAGTAAAGTCTGCGGCGGAGCCCCGCCGAGCTGAGCCGTGTCCGCTGTGCGGTGAGTGAGGGCTGAGCGGCCGCTGCCGCTCCGGCCCCGCGGTGCCCCGCTTCGCCGCTAGCCGGGGAGCCCGGCGGGCGGGCGGGCAGCCGCCCGAGCGCCCTTCCTGCCTCCCCTCTTTTCCTCCCCGCGGAGAAAGGGAAACTTCTGGGGAGGAGGCGGGAGGGACCCGGCGCGCCCCGGCGGAGCCGCCGGCGGGAGAGGCGGGCCTGGGGGAGCGGGGCCGCCGCCGCCGCCACCTGTGCCCGGCGCCTCCCGCCGCGCCGGCGGCCCGGGGCAGGCGCAGCCCGCCCGCTTTTGTGCTTCCTGCCGCGGCATTGGGGGGCGGGAGGGAGGGCCGGGCCGGCCGTAGCGGCTCCGCCGCGGCCTTGGCTGCCACGTCAGTGCCGCCGCCCTGCGCCGAAGTGCCCGGCGGTGCCCGCGGCGGGCCCGGCGGGGGAGGCGGGCGGGGGTCGCTGCTGGGCAGCCTCCTGAGCTCTGCCGGGGAGGCAGGTAGCTACGAGGGGAAGACGTGGCGGGGGCTGCAGGGGCTTGGGCCGCCCTTCGAGGGAGGTGTGGGGCCTCGACGGGCCGGAGTCGGCGCTTCCTTGGGTGCGGGAGCGGGGTCGGGGGCGGCTGCCGCGTCCTGCCGCCCTCCCTGGGCCGGGCGCCGCGCTGCCCGCGTCCATGGCGGAGCGCCTCCCGCCTACCTGGGAGGGCAGCTGAGGAAGCCGTGCTCGCCTTGGCCTCGCTCCTGGCTGGTCTTGTTCTCTACCGTGAACTTCTCCGTGCCAGGAGAAGCTTTGTTTCGGGTTTTCTTTTCTTCTTTTTAAACTTCGCTGTGTTCAGATGTTTCCTGTAGTAACCTGCTCTTTTTTTTCATTCATTTCTCTCAAGTCCGTTTTGATGGAGTAGTATCTGAAGAGGTTTTTTTGTAAACTGTTTGGGAGCAGCTTAGCTTTCTGCATTCACCTAGCCTAGGCGTTTATGGTGTGGCCTGAAAATAAATGCAAGTTATCTTAGCCATACAGCTGGTTCTGGTCATTGTGCAAAGCTCATAGGCAGCCTCTGCGGTGCAATTAAATGCTTCCTTCTGCCCATTTAACCGGGCTGAAAATGAGAACTCTGAATCAGGATGTCACTCTGTAGGGAAGATAAATACCAAGTGTGCATAGCCTGCTTCAGTGTGTCCAGAGCGTTGCTTCAGGCAGGATGTCTCTGTGTAAGTGGAAGGGTACATACAAGATAGCTTAATTTACTACACAAATACTGGTTTGTATGCCATCAGTTTTAAGACTGCTCAGTAAATACTATCCAGACTTTTTTTTTTTAAAGCTTTCTGTTAAGCTCTGGTTAAACATTCAGTAAAATGGTGTTGCCTCCTCAGTATAGAAATGGACTGTATTGCAAAAGCGCAAACCGAAAGGTGATCCTTGTCTGGCAAGTGAAGAGGTCTAAATGTCAGGCAGGAGCCAACAAACAGGTGGTGGATGCTAGGGAAAAAGTTCATTATTTCATTAGCAGGGGTGGCAAGAAGTTCAGCAGCTGCTTTATCGCCATGGCTGCTAGGCACTGTCAGGTTTTGTCTTTGTAGGTCTCCTGGAAAAGGAGATGTGAGGTGAGTGTGGAGCTGAGGCATTGGGAAAGCATTAGAAGAAACAGGGAAGGCTCTGCTTTAGAAAGCTGAGCTAGCAGGAGGTGGAGGATGACAGGACTGGTAAAATGAAGCTTCCATGGCCTTTCTGAAGCTGTGCTTTGTGCCTTACTGGAATTTACCATTTAATTTCTAGAAACCAGTTTTGGAGGACTAGAAAAGGGGAATTCGGGTTCCTGTTGCCTTTGATTTGGTATCTTGCGAATCCTTGCTTTGGGGAAAACTTGATTGCTAACATCAGGTGTTCCCTAGATCGGGCTCCAGAAGAGGCTCTATATTTTAGTTGAGGGTGATGGAGGAATGCTGGATTCTGTTACAGGCAGATATGATGCTGTAATGTCCCGGGCAGAGTTAAGGGGTTTTTTTTGCAGGAGATATGCCTCCTTTTTTGCCTTTAATTGTGGCATGTGTGTGTTTGTTTTTTAACACAGATATGTTGCATCACCTTCCCAGCTGTGTGCTGAACCCTGCATGCTGTGAGCCTGTTATTTATATTTCTTATGGCAGATTTGGTATCTTTTTGGGGGAGGTTGTAGCCCATCCTGCTATAGGTTTAAAAGTAAGCTGTGGTTCACACCTGGAAACTTCTGATCAAATTTTTGTAGTCTTTCTCTGACAACTGTGTCTTTTTTCCTTTGAAATGGGCATGCTTGCTTCCAAGCCAGTCTTGCTTTGTATATAAATCTGAATTTTGAAACTTGGCTTTTAAACAGAAGGCTTGTTGAAATGTCAGCTATGCTCTTGGTTTTTAGCTACACGCTTTCTACGTGCCTGGATTTGTTTTTTTTCCTTTAGCGCTGTTAGCGTTGACTCTTTCTTCTTGCAGAAGCTCAGTCAACTGTCTCCCTTGCGTTAACTAACTGAAAAACACATTTCCGTATCAGCTGTGCTCTGAGGGTTATGTCTGAGACAACTAACAGCACTGAGCACTCTTACCCATGACATGTTACAAGCCCTAATCCAAGGTGTAAAGCAGGGAAGCTAATAGTCAGGGGTCGCTTGTGCAGGTTGAAGCAGTACCCTGAAGAGCAGCTGTGTGTTGGAATCACCTTGTTGGCTTCCTGCTTATTTCCTTGTTTAATTTGGAGAGTAGAGCACTGTTACTCTTTCAAAAATGTATTTCTTAAAGTATCATCCCAAAAAATAATTTTTTTCATGTATGTGAAAGACATCAGGTTCATTTTGAAATCTGCTGCAGCCGCTGAAAGAGGGGAAGGAGAGCCGTGCACATGGCAAGGGTTGTTTTGTTTTCCATCAGGTCTGTAGCCAAGCTTTCGAACTGCATAGCTTCTGGGCAGGAGGAAGATAATTTTTTCGTGGTGGACTAAGACGAGGCGATCGGTTTGTTTGCAGTTCTGTCAGGTGAATAGTTCCAGCACTGTCTGCTGCTGCTGCAGCCTTCTGGAGCAGCGTTATGCTGCCAACTGAAATTGGCCCCATCCTTGCATAGTTTCGTTGCTGCCCGCAAATATCTGAGTAGTGGCATTGAAACAAGCCAGTTTTTACTGGCTGCTGCTTGGGCCAGGTTTGCTGTGCTGAAACAGTAGGGCTTTTTGTCTGTAAAGTCGGAACGACATCAAGAGCATCATCTGAAGCTCGGGAAGTTACGCACATGTCTGTAATGGTTAAAGCCCACTTCTCCATGGAAGGCTAAAATTTTACGCAAATTGCTGTCCAAGAACTGCAGACTCAAGGAGAGATTGTGTCTTAACGTTGATTCCCATGCTTCGTAGTAATCCTCCTGACAGCACATGGAGCAAGTAAAATTATCTCCGTTGCCCAAGAACACAGAAGGAATCAGTGTTTTCATGAGAAAAATCTCATAAAATTTTGGCACTTTAAGGCCATGCCGAGTGTGCTTCTCCCCTGCTGTGGGGCTTTGTATTTACGATTCCCACCATACACCCGTGGCAGGTATGTGACAGTAGTGCTGTTCCATAGGATGTCATTAACCTTCTGCTTTTCTCGTAGGTGTATGCAGAATACTTTTGTGGAAACAACTAACTAGAACTCTTCACGAAGGAATATATTTGGTGAGAAAGTTTTATTTTAATCAACTTTGATGTGAATGTACGTGTGGCTGTACCATTACCTCCAGAGCTTTCTAGTGCTTTCATTCAGGGTCCTATAACAGTGTTAATGTTATAAATAGCTCTTGAATTAAAAATTCTCTTCTAAACCTCCTCTTTTTTTTTTTTTACAACTGTGTAAAACTTTGAAGCTTCCTATATATTTCATATTCTGACAACATGAAAGTGTGGTTTTTTTCTTTAAAACCAATTGAAAGAGTGAATTCCATTTTTATTTTTTAATATTTTTTAGTATGAGGGTTGATACATATTTTAATCTGTTGTTAAAAAAGATGAGAAGTTATCCCTTTATGTCTTGAATGACTAGCACCCTCATAAGTGCACAGGGGAAAAAAAAACCCAGAAAGTAGCTTACATGTGTCCCTATTTGAAAGCTCTTTTAAGATCTGGGTTTGCTTCCACTTCTTGACATAAGAAAACACAAAGCTTACGTATTCATCTGCGGAGATGAAGAAGGAAACGGGAGAGTTTCATGTCTGCTTCAGGAATGTCCGTATGAGTTCTGCCAGGACTCATAGAGATCCTACCTCATTCTATGTGATCATTTAATGCAGGTGTTAAATGAAGCTAGAGGTTTTTCCCCAGTGACACAGGACACTGTGAATTTGGCATCACAGGATGAAAATGCCAAAGAAAGATCTATTTGCTTGCTTTCTTTTTCCCTTTTTTTTTTTCGGCCAGTCTTAGCATACTTTGAAGAAGATTCTGAAAAATGTATCAGAAGAGTTCCAAAGTTCAGGCTTCTGATAAATCTTTGCCTTGTTGCATGTGCTTGCAATACCGGTAGTAATTGTGGCTAATGATTCAGTGCATAGGGGACTTTGAATCTGCAGATTCCAACTTAAGTTTCCAAAGTTCCTTAAGCAATACCGTGTCTGAATGATCTAATTCTCTGCACAAAAGTCTTATCCTTGCACCTCCAGATCAGTGCCTTAGGTGTTAGCTGAGTTGTAATCTCTGTTCGGTCTCATGAATTTTGCTTTCTTCTTTGTGGGGACACACCTTCAGCAGGGAACGTGAAGAGGAGCCTCCCTTAGGCTACACTGCAGTCTGGTGACCAGGGGACTCTATTGCAAAGTGGGACATACGAGCTTGGATCTTAATAGACAAAGGAGGCATTGAATTGTAGGTGAGTGCTTTCACCTTGATGGTATTAAGTAAAAGATACTGAGTGGTTTCTGCTTTTCTAACTCCCAATTTTTTAAGAAAAAAAAATTATATTCCTGCCCTCTTCATCTGAAGACTCGATGAAGTCATCCGCTGCCAAGCAGTTATTCCAGGCCATTGACCTCCAGTCAATGAAGTCACCTTAAAACTCTGGAGGGGAGCCAGGTTTAAGACATGCTCCTGCGCATGGTATTTCCTGTTCACCAGATATGCTACACTCCGTTTAGTGCACAGGATTTTGGATCACTTTTCAGAGGCTCTTAAGTCTCCTGACATGTTAATTTGGATACAAGGATGCATGACGCAGGCTGTAACCTAGATATCTGAAAATTTTCTGCTGAAGTCCTTTGTTGGATCTCGGTCTTGATTCTGTAATTCACTGGAGGGCTTCTACAGGAAAACAAAAGGACTTGAATTACGCTTTGTGAGCTCTTGTGTGCCAAGTTCTGTTTTGGGTCAAGCTGTGAACCTTTTCTGACAGTGATGTGATTCTGTTTTCACTTGCACTGATGTAGTAGGAGAACAGTGAGTAAAACCTAGTGCAAGCTGGTTAGGCATATCTCTTGCAGCATCCCTAGAGTGCTTCCAGGCACCTGTAGAACTGCACATCATACAGTAGTTTTCAACTTTCTGATCTGCAGACCCCTGAAGGCTCCCTTCTATGTAGGACAATTTCAGTCCTACCAACAGTGACTTATTTCCCTTAGCTGCTCTTCTCAGGCCTGTGTAGTACTCCATTGACTTCTGGGGTCTGATAGCAGCACGTTACTGGTGCCTGGGCTGTAGAAGATAGACCACTGTGGTCCATGTAGTTGTAAGAGTGAAGTATTTCTGTGGTTTAGGAGGAGTTGCAATTGTGTTAAATCAGTGCATGTGAGTGATATATTGTGTAATATTCCTGTCTAGCTTTTAAAAAGTAGCTTGTGGTCAAGAATTATGTAACCTTCAGATTCTAGGGAAGGTAGCAGGGGAGGGGATGCCTACTCTTACCACTTTTTTTATGTAGTGCTGTGATTTTACATGCTTTATTGTTTTGGTTTTTTTTTTAATACTTTATCACTAAACTAGAAACTCTGCTGTGAAAATCCCCTGCCAATTCATTGCTTTGCTCACTTAGCTTTGCAGGAACTGCAAGCAAATCTGACAGTGGCCTAAACTAGATCACAGAGAGTTATGAAAGCATCTTTTACCTGCACTGTTTGCTGGTCTTACTCTGACTCTTTCCATTGGACAGGTCTCATCTTAATTAAATAGTTGTATGATGCCTAGCACAACAGATCCTCCGTACTTCAGCGAGGCTGTATCTGTTGTCAGTGCTGCTGTGTCCAATACCTTCTTAATAGCAGAAAATACTAAAACGTGTGTGGAGCCTTGTGACACTTTCTAGTGTTCTGCCACGTTCAAAACTGGTAACTTACTCCAGCTCCCCTCTAAACTTGTTGATAATCCCTGACTATTTTGTCTTTCCTCATAAGATTAAGTAACTTCTCTGAGCTTCTTATGAGGAATCATTGACAGAAACTTCTTGGAAGCTCAAACGAGCAATTTCATCTGGGTTTCTTTTGGAAGTTACATGCCGGCTAGATACAAATATATTAGCAGAGGTAGTTCTTTATAAAAATTAACTTATCTCTGGCTTAACTCATTTGTGTCTCCCTTGAGTCTTCTTTAAAACTGTTTTGGTCACTTTTTTGTTCCTTTTTTTGAAGTAAGACTGGCTAGGTTGTGACTTTTATTTTACTTTAAGACCTTCCCTAATGCAGCGAATAAACTCCTTCCAAATTCCTGATAATCATCTTAACGAACAAAATGGCCACATGTTAAGTAGAAACATAGTTGCTTCATCTTTGTACAGATGTTTTGATCAAATAATGTCAGGCCGGTCAGTTTCTTACAGCATCTGCCTTCTCTTTCTTATAGTGCTTGATGTTTTTGTTTCAAGTTGGAAAAAAACAACCTACGTGTAACTTCACATAGTGAGGACGAAATCCTTGTATTTCTTCCTGCTTGCATTAGATGAATGCAAAGAAGTCGTGTAGTACCTGAATCCAGTCCTTTCTCAGAACCTGATTGCCCTTGGTTGCTCCCTATGATCGGTTGGGCTCTTTTTTCTTTCTTTTTTTCTTTTTTTTTACCTTGACTTACTGACCTGTGATTAAATAAAATAACAAGGAATTCTATAATTGATACTTTTTCAAATTGCCTCTTAGCCCTCATGTATTTAGTCGTCCATCTTGATGTGTTGCTACTCACTTTCCTATTTCTTAGCTTCCACGTTTGCGTTTCTGGCTTTTGAGAGGTACTTGTTCAGCATTGCCGTCAAATCAGCCATCCTGGTAGTAGGTTTTTTGCTTGCTTTCCTCTTCAGCTTCTTGTGTAAAGGTACCTATGTTTTCTGAGTCGTGAACTGATACCCTTAGTGCTGATTGTGAGGACTCTTTAATATTCAATTTAGGCTTGCTTCGCATCCAAAGATCTATCATTTAGTGTGTAGGTGCTGGTTTTTACTGTGATGTTTTGACTTCATAATTATACTGCGAGGGTTTTAGCTGTTGTTTTCCAGGTGAGTCTTCCCACCCTCAAGTTCTGCTTCTGCCTCTTCATCCCTTCTTCAGATCCCAGCCACTGCTTTCTCACCCAGAGGAGGTATAGAGAGACCTGGGCATGGCAAGACAGGCTGGAATTATTTTTGTGGTGGTTGGTGACTCCTGGAAGAAATGAAATGATTTAAAGGCTTGTGTACATGTGCAGGGAGAAGGGAACTAAGAGGTCACTGGCAGGAAGGCAGAAGGATGCCGAGTGGTATAATGCAACTTGTTTTTCTTTCTCCGTTTCCTTCTCCTTTTCCTGACCTCAGTGCATGCTGAGGAGGAAAAGCAGGATTGGCAGGAGGGCTCAGGGAAGGAGGCAGGACTTAACACTGAGGCATACTTTGGTGGGGGAGGAAAGCAGAAGGGAAATCTGGACTAGATACTGCTTTCTTCCCCTCTGAAGGGAAAATGCAGTAAGCAGAGCTGCTGATTTGAGCTTTCTCCTGTGCTTCCCCTCACTGTCAGGGACTGCTGCTCTCAAACTGCTCTAGGAAACAGCTTTTGGTGTAAAGAAATCTTTCTGGAATGTTTTTCATTGCAAAGTTTGTGTAGAGTTAACACAGTCTAGTTCGGCTGCTATCGCCACACTGTGTATGCAGTACTGCTACAAGATAAATGGAGTGTTTTCATTGCATTTCTTCCAGCTTGTTTTCATGGCACTTATTCAAATTCTGCTGCAAGGACTTGTTTCTTTAAAGTACTGCTTTCCAGGTACTAACAGATCTTATAGGCATGCTGCTGTTGTTTTTCTAGTGCCCACCACGTCTATGATCACTGGGCTTTGCTTTTTTTAGTACCTAAACACACATTAACTATTGTATGACAGTGGCTGTTTTGTTTTCATACTGTTTTTCCTCCTGATTGCTTTTTAGGTTTGAGATGCACTTGGTGGGGCGGCAGCTCTCACCAAGCCTGCTGACCTGGTGGAGGGCTCCTTTTTCAAGTATTAAGTCTGGTTGAAGAATACAAAAGCATAGTCTGATGATGAAATAGCAGTAGTTTGGCAGGAGCTGCTAGTGTATCTAGTAACAAAAAAGAACTTCCTTTCCTGTGGAACTTAAACTACATGCATTTTGGATTCATGGATTACATTTATGCTTTGCCAGAAAAGATGTACAGCATATGTGAATTTCTTTTTTAGGCAATAATGAATCAAACGGACAAAAATCAACAGGAAGTCCCATCATACCTTCATGATGAACCACCAGAAGGTATGTATTAGTTTTCATAATATCAAGTAAATTCACAGAATTTCATCAGGAGTTCAGATCTCTCTTAAAAAAAAAAAAAAACAAACCAACAAACAACAGATCTGCAAGCTGAAGACTTAAATTTTCATTTAAGTAACTGTAAGCAAGCCAACCCTGGGATGGGATGGGCCTGGATTATTGTTCACTTCTGCATTATCCTGATTACAATAAGGCCACTGAATATAACTCAGTAAACAACTGTACTGATAAATTCTAGAGAAGATGGGCAGATACTGAAGTACATAATTTGCAGATTAGTTTCCAGAAATGCGAATTGGTCCAATAGGTATTTATTTCTGCTGTTCATTATGTGAGATGGAAAGAGCCCGGCTTCACTTTTGGAGACCTTGCTGAGTTCATAGTGCTTGTGACTTTTAAACAAGACGTGTTTAAAAATATGTGGAACTCTATTACTACTTTTGGACACCCTTTTCCACCATACAGTTAACTGTGGTTGTAACTGTTGCCTTAATGTCATGGTTTCCTAAAAACAAACAAACACACACTTGACTTCATTAATGCAGTGGCATCTTGGTCTCCTGAATCAAATGAATCTTAAATCGGTTATTAGATCTGCAGAGGAAATGCAGTTGCAAATGAGCAGAGTTCCCTTCCGGGCTGTGGAATGGCAGGACTGTGAAGAGTCCTGTTTGCATAATATGACTGGACGGATATTAGATCAAAAGCCATTCTTGGCACATAGGTTGTCTGTGTTCTGTCTTCTCTTGCTTTAAGACCAAATGTGTTGGATGTAGAGGTTGGTGAGTCCCGATTCCTCTCGGTTCATTGCTCTTCAATTTATTATGGCCCTTTAAAGCTCTGTTTGTTTGTTGGTTTGGTTTTTTTCTCAGCTTTTATATGTTGTATAACTGAACAATTTACTTCACTTGAACAACAGTGTTATCCACTAACTGTAGCAGAAGGGGTTGAAGTGGAATAACTCATTCTATTCTTAACAACTATTAGGCAGGGAACACAAGTACAAGAAGATGAGAGGAAAGGGAGAAATAGATTTTTCGTGGCACAGTGGTTCTTAAGCTCTACTATACTTGAACTTGTTACAGTATCATGATGTGAGGACAAAAATCTTTCTTTTTAAGCTCTTAATGGGGTTGTCAAGATCCCAGAAGCATTTCTGAAAGCAAATGCCAGGTTGGAAACTATGCTCTAATGTGTATTATCTTCAAGTCTAATTTTTAAGGTGTGCTTTTTTTTTCCCTCCTTAAAGATTGAATTGTGTTTTATACATATTAAACCTCACGTATAGAAAGTGAACAGTGGTCTGACTGGTAAACTACAACCGATTCTTTCTTGAGGAAGGCGGTGAAACAAGTGGGCGTCTTTAATCTTCCTAGAATATTCAGTAGGTTGTCCAGATTCAGAGCACAACAGCAGAATCTGATCATCACTAGGTATTGCAAGGTTTTATTTAAAATTTATGAGCAATTAAGACTGATTTTCTTCTGGACAGTATCTTCTTTCAGTATGACAGTAACGAGTTTGAATATGAAGTCTAAATAGATGGAGATGGTGTAGTTAGAGGGAGTAGAATGAAATGCAGCTTGTCTTAATGGAAACTCCATCCTTGAAGAGGCTTTTTCCTTTTGATTCTGTTTCACGTGCACTCTTCAAGCCTTATGAATTTAGTTAGTGTTGGAATACTCTTGAAGAACATCCCTGTTTTAAATGTCATACAAGGCCTTCATATGCAATACGCTTACACCATCATAGAAAGATGGCCAAATGTGGATGGAAGGCTACCAGTTCAATGTTGGCAAGAAGATCTGCTCTCTGAACAGGCTGCCAAAAAAAAATCCTTAGAGGAAAGGCTCAATTCCAAAACCAATTTGCAGTTTTTTGCAAAGATATAAATAGTTCCAGTTTGTCCAAATCACGCTTGACAAGCTTGGTGCCCAAAGGCTTTAAAGAAATGCATATGTAGAAGAAGCTTTTGTGCTCATGCTTTCTATGAGTAGTGCTATTCTAATGCTTTTTCTGCTTTGCAAGTGGTGCCAACCTTTGCAACCTACGTTCATTCAAACTCTTGTTCGTTGTTGGACTCTTTTCAGCAGGAAGCTGGCTGCAAGGTAGCATAGTAGAGCCAACCCCTGAACAGGGAACGTGTGTAATTTTCTCCCTAGATTTAGGAATGATCTGTTTTACCTTCTTTCTCATACTGGTTAGAAACGAGGAGACCAGGAATGCGTATCCTGGAATAGAAATCAACGGGCAATAAAAACTCTTTGCAGCTGTGGGCGTTTACTAGATCTCATGGACAATGCAAACAGGAATGAAATGGGAATGTGTCAGCCATCAACAGAAGTTATTAATACACCAAGTCACAGTCAGTATTTACACTTGTGAAATAGGGTGGATGTTGTCAAAGGATTGGCTGCCTGAAGTAATGTGAGGAAAAGCATGTCAAGATTACTTTTGTTTCTCTCGTTATTTTTTTAAGTTAGCTATGATGGATCCTTTCTTGCTAAAGTCAGATCTGATTCACTGAAATCAGCTCTTAAAATTCAATGTGATAAAACTTTACTCCCATTCAGCCTGATGATAGTCATCCAGTTAGGTGGAAGTGAAGCACTTTCTGACCAAATTTTTTTACAAGATATGTAAGTCTGGTCACAAGAATCCTCTAATGAATAATGCCTAGACAGTGGATTTTATACCAGGATCTATATACCCTTCTCTTAGTGTGATTCTTTAAAGGCTTTCTGTATGTAAATAGAAATTCTGATCTCTGTGTGCTTGTGTTGGCAATGCATTTTTTGCTGGAGATGTCCAGGTTGAAAGCTGCTGGCCTAGAATGAACCAGCAAGGGTATTACTTGGCATTAAGTAAAAGGCTGTCATTTATGTTTCTAGTTTCCGTGACACTTTGTTATCTATATCAGTTTCTTAAATAAGAGAGACTAGTGTAAGCTGGAAGCATTTTTAGTATTTTTTGCTCCCTTGAGCTGCACTGTTCCTCTGTGGTTGTTTTTTTTGTTTTGGTTTGGTTTTTTCCCTTTTGTCAAACTTGTAAGAAGTTCTCTCATTTAGATTGCATCTTTTGTTTGAATTATTCCAGGCACGCACATAGGAACTCTGAACTTCACACTTTTTTTAATGAATTCTGAGTCCTGGGTCAGTCCTGGCATTATCACAAACTCATTGGAGGTGCATGGGAAGTTGTTCACCCTAGTTTTCATCTTGTAGTAGATGAGTGCTGGGAGATGACTCTGGGAAACTGTCCCCTGAATGCGAGTTGTCAGCAGTCAGAGCACTGGACACAGAGACCTGTTCTGCTGGTTCTCCTAAGGCATGTCACAGTGCAGAGTGAATGCGTTGACAGGGGCTGGATGGAGGTCTCTGGTGGATCTAGATCCGATTTTTCTTTTTCCCTGCCTCTCTAGACTCATTGTCCTCTTCCAAGCATGTTCCTTCTGCTGCTGACTCCCTCACCTCTTTACTTCATGTTTGTTTCTTCCCTAGCTCTGCCCACTGGTTCCACTTCCTCTGTTCTTGGTTCCCCCTGTTGTTTTTCCCCTAAGAAAGGGAAATGTATCTGTTAAATCCCTTATATTATCTACAGGTAGCTAGAAAATACAAAAAACTGTGGAACTCTTACGCTACTTGTGTTAACTGGCAGTCTCTTGCCATGGTTCTCTCTGAAACTTTTTTTGAAGAAGTGTTTGGGGTTGGTGAGGAATTGACAAGACAGGAGGTGAAAGATGCTTACCTGTACAACAATGTTGTGAAGACCAGAGATTTCTCAAGGTTCACATTGAAAATACCTTGCAGACCAACATGTGTCAGGGCTACTGGTTTATAGGGGCAGTAGGTGATATTTTCTTGTGTGCTTAAATACAACATTAACATACTGTTTCATCTTCCTGTTTCTTCTTTGAAGATTAGATGATGCTTATGCAGTAGCAGGGTGTGGAGTTGCAGTCTTAATTCCCTTTAGAGGCAAGGTGCATGTATCTCTTCAGGATTTTGAAGCCTACATTTAGAAATACAAAGTAATTACTAAACTACTAGAAGGCTAAGTGGCTAATTCTGGGAGTCTTTCTATTACTCTAATACTTTCTATTATTTTGAGGCTATGTAATTGTACCATAAATATCGAATAGGAATTGACTTAGCATATAGCAAGAAACTGCACAAAATGCAGGTTAAATAACATTAAAAAGAAAAAACATATTTACGTAGTCAATAACATGCAGAAATCCTATGGTTTGAGATTTGGTTTTGTGTGTCATATCGGGACTTCCGTTGGGAGCCTGTAACTCTTGCTATTGTTAATGCCTTTGGGGACCGCCTTTGGTATTTAATGAGCTTATTTGGCCATTGGACTCCCCCCCTGTTACAGAAAAGGCCTTTTTGGAAGAAAATTAAATTTGTGTACATGATGAAGGAAGGAAGTGATACAGTGAAGAATCGGCATCAGTTTGTCTTTCTCACTCTTCTTTTGACTCCTCTGCTCTTTTGTTTGTAACCTTTCCTGACCCCTGCACACAACCCTCACATCTTCAAAACAGTAATTACTAAGGAAAGAAGCAACTTTGTCTCAAGGTGAGGTCTTTTCAAAGAACAGTTCTTTTTTTAATAAACCTTTGGCTCTGCTTCTCCAGGAAACTTTTTCCAGTCCTTCCTTAGACATTGGAACAGCAAGGTAGCGTTGCTGCTTTTGGAGATCCCCCCTCTGTGGGTTAACTCTTAATATTAGGATGGGGGGAACAGGAGGGTGTGTTGTCCCCCACCTTAACAGAAGTCCAGAAATGAGGCTAATTTGGCCATGAGACTTTCCAGAGTCTGGGAAGGTAGTGGTGCATACAGAGGACAGAAGTTTATCATGTAAGACCATCTGGGAGCTGTATGCCTGATATTTGCAGGCTCAGTATTAACTTGTGTTTTAGAAAACAGCATTGAGGTATGTCTTGCTGCAGCAAAGTGTCTTATGTGGAACTATGGTGGTGTATGAGCATGCAAGTAAAGTAGCCTACAAGGTAAGTATATGCTGTGTGCAATGGCTGTTAGGCTAGAAGAGGAAATACTTAGGAACAACTTTTCTTTCGAAAATGCTTTAATCATAGCACTGTGATTGATTTGCTTGTTGTTTCCTCCCTTAGGTTCATTAAAAGACCACCCACAGCAGCAGCCTGGCATGCTTTCTCGTGTGACTGGTGGCCTCTTCAGTGTCACAAAGGGAGCTGTGGGTGCCACGATTGGGGGTGTTGCTTGGATTGGAGGGAAGAGCTTGGAAATTACCAAAACAGCGGTCACATCTGTGCCTTCAATGGGAGTAGGGCTAGTCAAAGGAAGTGTTTCTGCTGTAGCTGGAGGTGTTACAGCTGTAGGATCTGCTGTTGCAAGTAAAGTGCCTTTAACGGGAAAGAAAAAGGATAAGTCTGACTAAAACCAAAACTGAGACATACTCGATTCTCCAGAATATTACATCAGTGGCATTACAATCTGCTAAGATTTGGACCATGAGAAGCCATGTGTCTTAGACACTTCATCTTCTAAAGAGTTGTGCGAGTAACTCGATTCCATCTGAAAAGGACAGAAGAAGCTTGGCTAGCACAGCGTATGAAGATTTATTAGAGCCTAGATTGAAGCTTTGTATCTGGTGAAATGTTACACTTGATAACTATAGAAATGAGTAAGTGTATCTGAAGGGACAATACCTATTCGAATATTCATTTACTGTAAGTCTTTTGCAGTTTTGGACTAAAATGTGAACATAGAAACTTGGTAGTCTCTGCCATACCATCAGTCTGATGAGATGCCATTTACTGTTCTCAGTGGTTTCCACATCCTCCTGCTAAGGATCCTTCAGCTGTCTAACAGCATTGTTGGATGTACCCGAATAGTTTCGGTTATGAAACTGTATTTGCAGGCAGCCTGTAAACTCTCAGTTCAGTGACTGCATTCTGCCAGTGCAGACTGGAGCAAATAGAACTGGAGGTATGCAGAAATTGGAAATGAGAGTGGGAGATAGAAGTGAGAAAGGTTGACAACATGGTAGAAGGGATCATAAAGAATAAACTAACTTAATGCCTTATTAGAAAAAATATCTTTTTGCTAGGTGAAGCTGTGTAAAGAACTGTCATTTCAGTGCAGTTCACAGAATGAGCTTTAGATTCTCCTTACAAATCTCGATATCTGAAACCTTGTCAATTTTTACTGAAGACAAGATTGCTCCATCTCAGGTGTATTTAATGATATGCATCTATCTCCTGCAAGTGAAAACTTGCTTCTAATAAACTTCTTATAGACACTAGAAAAAATGATGGCTTAATGGAAACTGGGTTGATGTTTGTGGTCATCTAGCACAACTGACTTGAAAGACATTCCTTTGTGTAGTTGGAAACCACTGAAGAACTAGCAGCTGTTGTCTCAACTCCATGATGCACCAGGTTAGCTTCTTGCTCTGTTTAAGCAAATACAAGGAATTTTTCACTACATCTTTCTCTCATACTTTGCATTTTGATTTTTGAGTAAACTGCAATACTTTTATTTAAAACAAACCAAAAAAGGTAGATGAGGCCTTAAAAAAAAAAAAAGAGAAAGAAACATCATCCAAGTAAACTGTATACTGACAGATTCCAAACATTGACACACCTCAGATGGGAACATCTGTAGGTCCTCTGCAGTGTGTGAGGCAAAATGCACTTGTCATGACACAGCTTGAGGTTGCCTTAAAATAGAAGCTGTTGGTGATCGATTTTTTTTTTTTTTTTTTTTTTTTTTTTTTGGTGTACTGACTTTGCAAATAACCTCTTTGGAAGCCCATAGAAGGCGGCTGTGAATGTTGTGTATCCAGTATTTTCTAAAAACTTGTGTTCCTACAGTGAACTTCTAGGCATGTAAGCTTACTTTTTCAGTGGCTATGGTTGTACAAGAAGGATATATATATATAGGGAGACTTTTTAGAAATTAAAAAAAATCAAAACACATCACTTGTCTAAAACTTAGTCCTATATTCATGGGTGTTGAAGGTACACTGTGTAAATTATGCTACAGTAGTCCCCTAGTCTCTGAGCCATTGGTACTTCAACTGCAGTCTGGAACAACTTTATTTGATATCAGTAATTGCATATGTTGGCAGTATGGTATTCATAAGCATGGAGATCTGGGGCAGTGGGGAGAGCAAAACCCAAAAAATGGCATTATCTGCTCCTTTTGTTAGATGCACCAGCTGCTTAGCTCCAATCTGCTGCAAGGGTGTGATGAGGTAAGTTTATGCAACAAATTGAAGCCTTTAACTGTTTTTTATAGTCAAAAGCTAATTGCATAGAATATAGTGTAGTTTAAGGATACCAGTTAGCTCTAGAAATGAGCTAGCTTGGATATCGGAGGCAGTCTAGCTGCAGCAAATAATTTAGTGTGGTCTGCTCCCCTGCAGTTTCCAATGCAGACATATCCCCAGAGTGCTACCACTGACCTCTTAAGAGTCACCTGTTTGGAGCATAGTGGTATTTGTGACACTGAACCAAACCCTTCCTAATCATTTTCTGAAAACATAAATGTTGGACTGGTCATACCCCTTTTTTAATGACATTCTCTAATTTTTATACTATGAAACTTGCTGCAAAACAAGTGTGGTCTGAGATAAGCAATGTTAGATCTGTAAAGAGCTGCCAACACTTCATTATGTTTTGTTCTTAACATACCCTGTAGTTCTGAATCTTGTAACTGAAACACTTTAACATGGCATATGGTTTTAGTTTTTGAAAAGAGCTTTGTCCTATATCCTGCATATTTTCCATTCACTTATGAAACTTGCTTCATCTTAAAAACTTGTTCTGATTCTGTCCTGACACTTGTGAAACATTAAATTGTTGCTGTTCGGACATTTGAAAGTTTCCTTAGTTAATTTGTGGAGAAAGGCATACTTAGGTATCAGTCTTTGCACAGTATCGTGCCCTGGAGTGTCTTTTGTCTGCATCTAAATAGTGCCAACCAGCTCTTAACAAAACCTTTAACTTCACTGTGTAGGCTGTTCGTAGACACAACACAAAATCCCTTGTACTAATTTTTTTTTTTTCCCCGGGAACTGAGGCTTGGGGGTATGTGCTTTTAAGATCGTGGCAAGCTGAAGGGAGTATGGAACTGAAATTTTCAGGGGGAGCGGGGCTGTTCTTGTGTCTTGGAGTTGTTTTTGTGGTGGTTTTATTTTACTCTACTTTTCCCAGCCCCCGTTTCAAAAGGGGAAATGTTTATGAAGACTACTTGTATGCCTGACTGCTCACTGTGTAACGAAAGGCTGGTCTACAGGCTTTCATGTGCCAGACTTAAACAGTATAAACTGGTTCCCATTCGCTGTGAGTAACTGCAAGAGACAAGGAAGTGGATTTCAGCAATACGTTTTGGTAATTGCGAGCATCCCTGAGGTTTTATTATAAATGAATCCTGTGAAGAAGAGAGAAACGGGTCCCAGGTGTAGAGTTATGAATGAAGGATTGAATGAATTTTGGTCTGCTGGTAGAGAAAAGGAGTCTTTCTGCTTATGCTTTTGTTTTGAAAGGGGAGGAGGAGAAATTGAAACATTCAGAATGGAAAATGAGTTTGTGATAACTCAGGCTGTGACTCAATTAAGGAAATATGTCACTTTCCTGTTTTGTCCATTGCCACTGGAAATACTCTAAGTGATGGGAATAAGCCATTTCAGGAACTTTAAAAACAGATACCTGTAGAAATGCTGAAACTAAACTTTCAGGGAAAACACTGTTCTATGTCTTGGTTTCCTTTTCATTCTAAACCACCGATCAGTTCTGTGGTTCAGCATTACAGATTGTATTATGAATAGCTTCAGAGAGCTGAAATGCCCCCTTGTGTCTGAGGGGAAGGATGCTTTTGAATTCAAATAATATTGTGGTCTGCTTAATAGCTGAGCACTGAAGGACAGTCAGAAAGTGATAAAGGCAAGTTCCTGTGAATTTTAATATGGCTATCTTCCCAGTTTCCTCTTAAGAAACGACAGTGTGTTTTGAAGAGTCAGCAAAGACATGGCTTAGTAACGCAGCCTGACTTTTACCGTGCTGCTGATACGTGCCTGTTCTTGAATTCTCGCCACTGTCACACGTGCTCCTACAAGAGCGGTGTTTACCCCCACAAGCTGCTGTCACGTCTGCGCTCGCCTGCATGGCAGTGAGTTTAAGACTTTCAGCTGCTGAGATCTTGGCACTGCTCTAACCAGATGTTTCTAGCCCTTTCCAAGCTCGCAGCGGATAATGTGGCAGGCTATATAAAATATCATCTTGCGGCCCACCCTCTAAACAAGTAATTCAATACCAGCTTTCCTCAGCAATTTAAAACTTTTCTTTAAGAAAAGGAACCCTGGACTTGCTGCCAAAATGTCTGTTAAAAATGACCTTGAAGAATGGCCTGGAGTGAGGGGGCTGTGTAGCTGTTTTTTGTCCTGCTGTCAAGAAGGAATGTGTACGGAATCGTTGCTTAGGGAAGTCTTTCTGAGAAGTAAAGTCACTGATGATCCTAATTCTATCGAGATGATCGTCAATGATGCTACTATTTTATATTATCATTCACAGCCCATAAATGAAAATAGATAAAATCCCCTGAGAACTTAAACACTGTCAGATAGTTACTATTTTGAAAGCCAGCACTTGTCAACAACTACTGTACGGTGTTATCTGAGAAGCAGTGTCACCCATATATTTAGAAACTGGGGCAGCTGTTTGCAAATCTGGTAGTCATTTTTAATCACCAGTGGTTTACAGACTAGAGTTTTGTTACACCTAATATAAAAGCATGACTTCTTCCTTTCTCATACAATCATTTGAGACTCACTTTAGTCTCTCCCTAACCTTTTCTCTCCCCAAGCCTTGCTAGAAAAGAAGAAATTAAGAACTAGACAATAGCAGTAACTGTATTTCCTCCTGCCCCAAACCTTTTGCAAAAGGAGTAAATGTTGAAGTCTCAGAAATGTAAAGGAGGTTGTCTTGTAGCTTCTTTGCATTATGGTTTGTACCCACACATACTAGGGCCTCACTGTAGCAGTCACTAAATAAAAAATATTATGTCCTGCCCCTGTTCTCAGACTGCGCTCTAGCTAGGCTTTCCTATCCAAGAAGTGAAGTCTGCTGCAGGTCAGGATCCGGGAGCTAATACTTACTGCAGCAATAAGGAATGGAACTCCAAAAGAGTCTCCAAAAACCAGTGAACCAGTGGGTTGACGAACACTGCTGGAAAAATAACCTTCCTTTTCTCATTCTCTGATACAGATTGTGCTAATCACTACCACAGGCTGGACTGTGCAGTGATAGAGCTGAAAATCCAAAGTGGTTAATGCCCTGTTAGATGAGGAAATGTAACAGAACCAAAAAACCATGAGGTACTCCCTGGGAAAAAAGGCAACCTTTATCATAACCAGGTTCTATGATATTATTTGAAAGCGTTAGAAAGCTTTATATAATGCAGTTGTGCCTAAGACCCACTCCAGGACAAAGTACAGTGTAAGACAACAATCTGGTTAAGATTACTTTTGTTTCGGCTCTTCTCAAAGAACCAACATCTCTTTTCTCTTTGATAATTTTCTTTTGCATAAAGTACAGCATTCAAATTAATCTTCAACGTGTATAGGAGCAACAGGATTAAAAATTGGTCTTTCCTTCTTTGATTGTATCTTACCATAATTGACTTCAAAATCTTTCTTAGTACCATTCAAGCTTTCTAGAGTTCCACTCTTTATATCATATCCCAAAGCAGAGAGTTTTTTAATTCGGTACTGAACAATTTGCGTTGTCAACTCCAGCACCATTGGTGTCTCTCTAATCTGTGCTACAGAAATTCCTTCTTTCAGTAGTCCTTCAAGTCTTTCTTCCAAAACTGGAACAGAATAGTAGAGAAGGGCTGGGCATTTCAGCACTAGCTGTTTTAATTCTTGATCACTGCACTTAAAGACATTTTTGGAAAAAAGCATACTCTTCTGCATAGTAGTAGGAGTAAGTTGAAAAATAAAACCTTTAAGTTTGGACAGCAGCTGTAGAACTTCATGGTCAGTGAAATAATTCTTCTGGAGAAATTCCAAGTTCTCCTGGATTGCAGTGGAGGTATTTAATAAAATAAATGGATTTTGGCTCAATAGCTTCAGTATCCAGATCTTCATATTTGCATCAGAACCTCCTAAACTTAAGTAATTTCTTTGTAATGTCTCTATCACGTTTCTATTTTTCTCAACAGGATTATAGAAAATATTGGGTGCGCTTGTCAAGAACCTGGTGATTATATTATTCTTAAGTCCCAGCTCTTGGAAAAACAGTATATTTGCCTTCTGGTTCTCATGATACTCAGTAGTAAAAAAAGACTCTGGAAATTGCCCTATTAATTTAATCAACTGTTTTTCATTCTGGCATACTGATTGCCATAGAGCTCTTTGAGAGTTTATCTCTGCAGGGGTATGGAGAATTGCCTCTGGGCAGCGTTCTAAAATGTTGGCTACAGTGGTCTCATCTGCTCCCATTTCTTGTAAGATATCAGCAATTTCTTTAACATAGGCCACATCCTGGAGAAGGACCCATTCCTTTAGTCTGCGTATTTTCTTAATGTCAACTGACAATCTGTAGAGACTCTCAATGGTTTTTTTATTTTCCTCTCTTGATTTTGTATCAGTTGTGTAAGTGGAATGTATTAGGAGGCTTCTGTTGGTTATTTCAGTCCATGCTGATGGAAAATTCAATCGCGGGTTACAGTACTGAGATCTTGCCAACAGAAGAGTAAATGTATCTTTTGCACCGTGAGCGACTCCTCTCAACATTGTGGAATGCAGCCCTAAGGAGAGAGAACGGCAACTACGAGAAAACACATTTAAGGCACAAATTATACCTCGTAATGTTCTCAGGGACGTTGATATTTAGACTGAGCTGGCATAAGAAATTACTCTCAACAGTTTTTTTTGTTACTAGCACAAAATTCAGCTTTCATGCAAAAAAGCCGGGGGGGGGGGGGGGGGGGGGGGGGGGAAGACTTGAAAGGTTAATATTCTGACAGATGCCTCCCTGGAACAATAACATGCGGATGCAACAGACCTGATGTGGGGGCAGTGCTCTGTCCATATGCTTGCAGTCATACAAGAACCAAACTGTCAGCCGTTCCCTGCAGCTAACATTGTTATTACATTACAGCTCACTCGCCCTGTCCTAAAAAAATGTTTCATGCAATTTAATTTGACAGTAATTCTACTAAATGAATTTTAAAAAAAGCAGCTTAAATATCTATCTTAACTATTCTGAATGTATTTGCTTAACTTCTCAAGCATTGTTTGGAGCGTGACTTGTTCCTTCATGTGTCAGAGACCCCCCCCGGTGCTCCTTCAGCAGCAGTTCATAGCTTAACTGCATTGTGAAATCATTCTTCTTATAATTAAGGAAAAAATCATCAAAACCTTTATGTATGTATTTTTCACTAGCTGAGTCTGTTAATTGGGTTCTGAATAAGCACACTGGTATTTTGGGGGAGGAAGCAAGTACACTGTAACATCTTCAGGCCTTCGCTTGCCTCTTCCAGCACGTACTTTGCTATAGCTGCCCTTTGCACTGATGCCTTGTTTCTGTCTCCAGGTCACTTCTGTCATTGCCAGTTACCCCCAGTAGGCAGAGAGTCATCGTGCACCCCGTGGAATAGGTGCGTGGCTGTGCTGGGGTCCACAGAGCGACCACAGGGTAGTTGTGGGTAACCTCATAGCATACTTGGCAGTTAGTTCGAGCAAAGGTATCACCAATAGCACACGTGCTGCCACCTGCTCTGCAATGGACAAAGGAGCCGCAGCAGTCAAACAAAGACATCATCAAGTGTGTCTTTAGCTTCCTAGGTGGTGTTTTCATAACAACCTTTTGGAAGCACAGAGTGCGAAAGGGAGAATTGCTGGTCTGTGAAATACTCGCACAAATTGCTGCTGTTGGTAACATGCTTACAACTGCTCAAACTGAAAATGAGAAAAAAAACCCACAATTTGTGTGTTTGACAATTCTATTTATACAGTTGCTTTCACCTCTCCCAAAGTATAGCATGCTTCAAAAAGTATCTATGTGAGCATTAAGTTAAATTATTTTTTGGTTTTTCTTTTAGGAGAGAAAAGACTGTTACGATCATGCAGTCTAATCTCCTGCATAACAGACCAAGAAGCCTATTGCAGGAACAGCTATATGAGACCCCTAGAATCTTCTTTATAGCCCATCTTTTAAGAGAACACGTGGTTTGTTTAGAGAACTTAAGTGATAGAGCCTCTATCTAGTTGCCAGGTAAGGTTAAATATTTTCCAGGGGTAAAATACTTCATCTCAAGAAAGTGTACCTTTGCTTTTAAGTTGATGTTTTTCAGCTTCTAAAAGCTGGACTCTTGTTATGTTACTACATCATAAACTGAGTAAGACATAAAAATAATTTCCTATATGCAAACTTATGTTATTAGCAGAAGCTGTTTATCGGTAACTTGTTTTCTAGTATTATTGCAAATCTCTGAGGCAAAACCTGATTGCCTAATGAAGCTGCTTGTGTCATAACCCCAAGGCTAGTGATTTTATCTTCATAAACTTTGTGACTTGAGAAGTGCTGTCCAGCAAGCTCCACCACAGAACAAGTGATTTTTCCCAATAGCCCTGAAAGCACTGGAAGTGTAGGTAAGTCGCTGACCTTTCCATGTCCTGAAAAAGCGACTGTTTCACAGGGACTGCAAACTAAAGCCTCTCCTCCACAGGGAGTGACACAACCGCCTCTGTCTGAGTACTCTGAGTAGTTCTATTGAATTTAGTGGGTCCAGTGAGAGTAAGTAAATCTCTGAAGGATCAGGGCCTTCTTCATTAATGCTTCAGCTCAGCTGGAAACTGCCAGCAAAATAAAGTATCGTTAAAATTGTTTGGGATGTCAGATCATACTTCTGAAGTACAAACTGGGAAAATAACTAAGCATGACTTTTACTTCAATGTGTAATCCTGCTGTTAAACAAAATTGCCTTGTGAGTAATGCAGTCATTTAAAATACAGTCATTTTATCTATTATAGCGCTTTTAAAAATTTCTGATATACTAAATTGTGCCCTTCCAAGACCTGACATGGAAATTATTGTTGTGTTCACTTAAAAGCAGCTTTATGTTGTCTGAAAATGTCTGACATAGTCAATTTTTTTCCTGTTGTTACTGAGGATCATCCATGCAGAAACACAGAATACTATAAAAGGAAGGAAAACTTTATTTGCTAAACCGCATTTGACTGGGGTACTCAGGAGCCCTTGTAAAGCACTAAGCAAAATGTAACAGGCAAAATAAGATGAATGGATTTTAATGTCATGGTGTTCTGCAGAAACTGAGAAGATGGTTAAGAGTTATGATTTGGTGTATTTCAGAGCCTGTAGATTACAATATCACATTTCTAGGGTATGTAACCTATTCCAAGAGTTCAGAGTTCTCTTAAAGCTTGTGTTGGACTACTGTTCTAATATGCAGGACCCCGCTGTAACTTTTTACATATGTATATTGCTGTGGGGATTGTAAATCAATTGAGAGATTAAGAAAAAAACCAGCCACCTTAGATGAGATGTTTGCTCTCACTGCCAGCAGCACCCTCTTATCACCATGTGTCTTAACAGCAATAAGGAAGTGAACTGTCTACCTTGAAGTTATCTGTGATCCTGCATGCTAGCACACTTGTGGTAACCTATATCTACACAGTAAAGGGGTAAGTTTCATTATTTAATGAGACTCCTATGTATACCTTCTGTAGGAAATGGATATGAGGATCAACTGGCTGATTCATCCCTCGTTTCATTCAGAAATTTTGAATTTCTCAATGTGTATTTTGAGACTCAAATCTCACTTTCTGAAAATTAGCAACCAGCCTCTTGCTCATGTTTTTCACAAAATCTTTCACTAGAAAGAGAGCAACAATATGACTACTACTGTATGCTGGTCACTGCTGTTCTCATTACAGCAAACTGTAGCCAGGTCTTAGTAGGCTGTAGAGAATTAAATGAAACTACTTAATACCTAGACTGAACTTTGAATTAACCAGGAAGAGTAGGTATCTACCTAGAAGAGAGCAGTGTAGATATGACTTGAATAGCTTGTGAAGAAATGTGGAGCCATAATAGATAGCAGTTTTGTAGATTACTGCATAGTAGAGTAAGCATTCACATTTCTGCACTTACAGACAAAAAATGAACGCCTGCTTTGCATCAGTAGTGGAAATGAGGTAAAGAAGGATTACAAAAATATACTAGACCAACATACAGTTTTCTAGAAAAAACTATAGAGGTTCCTAGGATAATCCAGGTTGGAAGGGACCTCAAGAGCTCAAAGCAGCATCTGCTATGAGCTAAGACCAGGCTGCTTTGTTCAGTCAGGTCTTGAAAACCTCCATGCATGGAGCCCACCCAGCCCCTCTGGGCTGCCTGTTCTACTGCTCGACCATCCTCATGGGGAAAAAGCTTTTCCTTATAGCTAGGAAAGACATTTTAAAAAAGCTTAAGGAAGCATAGCACTACTTAAACTAAAAGGCATCAAGTGATGCTTTTAGTACAGAGAAAATGGGAAGTTCTCAATCACAGCCTGGTCGCATAAGCCCGGCCACCTGGATGATCCCTATCTGCACACCCCCTTTCTCTCCCTTTGGACTCCACTTCAGGGTGGAGCAGCAGGACGGGGATGTTTTCCTGCAGCCAGCACAGGAGCTGAGGGTGGGAGGCCCGGCAGGGCTCTCCCCGGCCAGCCCCGAGCCTCGCTACCGCAGCTGGTTTCTGCCGTTATGGCCGAAGTCACCCGGCACGAACGTCCCTCGCGGCCTACAACGAGGGCTCGCGCCTAAGGGTTGCCTTCCCAGCCACGCATCATTTAAAAAAAGCATGCAGCCCCGCTTATCTTCAGGCCATCATTGTTATGACGCGGCCGCATCTGTCGTCAAAGCACGCGAGGCCAAACATAACGTCAGCCGGCCCGCTAACGGCGGCGCCCCCCCTGAGGGCCGCGCCAAGGCTTCCCTCACCGGCCGGTGCTCGGCCGAGCCGCCGCTGTAACGGCCGCCGCTGTAGCACCCGCCGCTCCACGCCCCCAGCCCCCGGCCCCGCGGCTGGTGTGAGGCGGTCGGAACCGGCTGGGACCGGACCGGCACCCCCCGCCTCGCCTGACCTGGCTCGCCGCCGCGGAGCGCTGCGCCGCCGCGCTGGGCCCTACCACCGGTGCCGCCCGGGGGGGGTGGAAGGAGGATGTTACCATGTGGCGGCCGCGGCGGGGAGGGGCGGGTGGCGGTGAAGTACCGTGATGAAGTCCGAGTTTGCAGTAAACCATGTCGCGACTGTGCCGTAGTTGACGTCTTGGTGCAACTCTGTTCTTAATCAGCGTGGTAAATGGGCTTGCACGGTCTCTTCATGATGCAAAATCACCTGAGGTTCTTCCGCTTGTTACAACAGCCTTTGTTATGATTAGAAAGAGTTGAAGGTGGTTGGATTTAAACAGCTTTCAAGAGAGAATTAGTGTAGTGAATTAAATCAAAATAATTCGAAAATCAATCAAAGTATTATGATAGCAAAGAAATGAACATTTTAAAATCAGGCTACTTGAGTGCCTGCGTTCTGATGGGAAGCAAACGATCCTATTGATTCGGTAGCGGCAATGGTCTGTTTGTTGTATTTATCCAGAACTGAAGTTGAAATAAAGGTGCTAGTGAGGCCTTGTGCCCTGTACAGCACAACCGTGACCGTACGCAGCACGCAGGAACCAAAGCCCTACGGCTCCTGATACCAAACGTGTTAACCTCTGCAAAGACGCTTCCACTCTTTCTGAAAGCCGTACCCTGGAAAACCTCTTCAGGATCAAATTTGGATGAGAGGCAACGCTGCTGTGATGATGGGAGGCTTGTCTTACATCAGTATACTTTCTTCCATATGATCACTGCACTTATTACAGAATAAAAGAATAAAATTCACATATGTAGTCATTGGATTTATAGTGTTTCGCTGGCGGCTTTTCAGAAGTTAAATGAGCTGTGATGGTGAGAATCATCTTCCTCTTATTTTTTTCAGCTGTATCTACTTTATTTCTCTTCTAAACCTAGAGTAACAAATCAGTAGAGACACATAAATGATTTCTAGACGACGAAGATTTTTCTAGGTGTGTTAGGATTTTTTGAACTAATGCCGGGTCTGCACAATCACATCCTTCAGAGAGTGAAAATCAGTACTGTTCTCTCTGGGAACGCTTCTTTTGGCAGCTACATTTTCAATAGCCTGTATTAGATCTACGAAAAAGATCTAATGAAGAAGAGAACTGCTACAGAAAGAAACCGTGCTCTATGAACCCAGTTCAGGCTTGGTCTCCTACATAACTTCTGTTTCAAGAACAGTTAACAATGTCTGTGAATATAAATGACATACAATGATGTTAAAAACATGTATCTAAAAAAACCACTTCTGATTTGTAATACACAATGTATTGTATACTTGCTTCTTTATGTTTTCGTCATTTCACGCCTTCGTGTTATCTTTTTTTCCCTTCTAACTCCTCCCCGCTCTCTTGTGTTTTGCGATCACGGTCTGGGCTAAATTAGCTAAATTAGCAATAATGTTCTTTAAAAAAGTTATCCACAAGAGAACACAGTAGGGAGGCTTACTTGTACGAGTTCCTTGATTAACTGTGATTCTATTTTCTTTTTCTACTAACTTGGAGAGCCTCTTCCCTTCAGATTTGAGATTTTAATTAATATATTCTTCACTTTCCTTCCACTTCTAAATCAAGAACAGACCGTCTGGTGTGGAAGGTATGGCTAGAGCCAAATGGTGTTTTGACATAATGATATACTAATGATATACTACAGTGGTCATTTAGTCTGTAGTGACAAACAGCTTACAGACTGATGGTTTTCATGGTTGCAATTTGGTTATGAAACTGTAATGTCTAGTGAGGGAGTGTTGCTTCCACCTCAGTATTCCCAAGAAGGCAGATCAGTTGATGCTGGACTTTATTCAGGGCCATCTTCAGTGTCGTAGCCTTGTAAGGACCTAGCAGGGAACATAAGGAGTATGAAAAAGCAGTTTAAAAGTTTGAAATAAAACCTATATTGTGAGGTGACTTAGCTTGAAAATAAGGACTCAATCTTCTTCAATGTGCTCAAAAATTATAGAATTAAAAGGAGTTTGGTGGAAAGTGGTCATTAACTACAGAGATTTCTTTATCTATTTTATTTCTTTGAAAATTATTCACCAAATATTTGGCATTTCTTATGAATAAAAACAAAAAAACAAGCAAGGAAGAATGTACTTTGTATTACTTGAGAAAACAATGCTCAACTTTACAATGACCCAACTACTCCAGGTTTGAGTTGCAGGAAAGGTATATGACAGGATCCCATATGTTCTTCTTGGACCAGAATGATGAGCTGTGGAATATGTTGTTCCACATATGACAAAGTAATAATTGAAAAACTCGTAATAATTTATGCTATTGTTAAAATCAGTGCTTAAGAACAGTTCGGCCTCCACACTTTTTAGAAAAAAAAATTATATAAAACCAAATAGAAAGGGATTCTAATCATGGCTGGGGCCTTTGCTGCTAGCATGCCTTGATCATTAACGACATTTTATTAAGTCATTCAAAGTGAGGAAAGAAAAGCATGAAGGGAAACATGTGATGCATGTCTCTTTGTTGACTCTACTTTTACTTTCTGTGTATCTTAGCAGAAAAAAAAAACTTTAGTAGAAAGAGCAACTACAATTCTTAAAGTACTGTCCTGCTCTGGAATTCTGGAAGTCAAGAAAGGTCAGTACTGCTGATGGGAGTCCTCTGCCTTTTACTTGAGAGCCGTTATTTCTAACATCACCCCTCTTGCTGTTGCTATTCAGTCGTCTATGAACACTCTGGAATTTGTAGATTGGAGTTGCAATCCACAGGTGGAGGTTTATTTTCAGATCTGCATCTAGAGCTGCCCTGTTAGGACGCGAAATTGCTCTACCGAGTCCTATCAATGGGATGCCTCATTCAGTAGTTAGCCATGCCTAGTGGCTAACACGAGAGAAGGTATAGGGAAACCTGCTGTGTTGCCAGCACACAGACGTTGGTTTGAGCTCTGTAATTAAAAGAGAAGACGTTAGATACACACCATTTACTAGTAATGATTTTACAAACAGTACTAGAGAGACCATTTTAACTCATTCTGCCGCTCAGAACTCGCTTGAAAGTTTGCTTTCCGCCGCACTGCACGGCCGAGCTACTCTCTCTTGCTCAGTGGTTCTTTCCCAGCTCTTTTGGCAACACCTCAGGACTGCAGGGGGCAGCGACAAAAACACAGCCCGTTTCGTAAGCAACAGCACGCATCTTAAATTAACACGGGAGGGGAGGGAGCCGGGCGCGGCGGGCAGAGAGACGTGCGATGACTAAAACGGGGGGAGAGCGGCCGCCGTCCCAGGCGCGCCTCGGGGGGGGGGGTGTTGCCGCGCACAGACCGGCACCCGGCTGAGGCTGAGCTCCCTCCGCACACGCTTACATAAGCGCCCCGCCTGGGCCCCGCGGGACGGGGTGCGGTGGGATCGGCCGAGGCGGGCCGCTCCCGGCCCACAGGCGACGGCGACCCCGCCGCATCCCCGCCGCCGCCTGCCCCGCTGCGGGCGCTGCCCGGGGGGCGGGGGGGAGTGAGGAGAGCCGCGCCGCCGCGCATGCGCAGCCCCCACCGCGGGCGCGCGCAGGGCACCATACATAACAGGTCAGCGGGCGCGCGCCGGCAGCTGCACGCTCCCCCCGCCCGCGGCGGCTCCCGCGCGTGCGCGCAGGCGCCTCCTGACAGGAATCGGCGCCCCCAAGAGCCTCCTCGGAGCCCCGTGCTCATCCGGGTCCCGCCGCCCCGAGCCGGGGTAGGGAGGGGGGGGGCGCGGCCTCCGCCCCCGGCACCCCTCCCGCCGCGGCCCGCCGCCTCGCGCCGCCCCGGCGGGTGGGATTCTCGCCGAGATCGCGGACCTCCCCCCCCCGGCTGCCGGCCGCCCCGCCGCGGGAGCGGGACGGGTGAGGCCCCGCGCCTCCCCTCCCCGCGCCGCCCCCACCCTCCGCCGCTAGTAAACACACTTCAGAAACGTGAGGACCGGCGGTCACGTGGGGGAGGGGCCGGCCAATCGGCGGCGGGGGGCGGAGCGGGGCGGCCGGCTGAGCCCCGGCGCAGAGTCACAGGGCGAGCGGCGAGCGCCGGCTGGCACGAGGCGCGCGCGCGCGGCCGGCACGGACGGCTGTTTCCCGCGGGCAGGAGAGGGGGCCCCGCCGCCCCGGAGCGACCGCCGGATCCTGCTCTTCCTTCCTTCGTCTCCGCTCTCCCCGGCGCGGGGGCTCCGCGGGGTGATGCGTCCCCGCCGGGCGGCCGCCCCCGCCGTCTCCGCCGGCTCCTAGAGCCGCCCGAGGCGAGGCCCCGCGGGCCCCCCTCCGTTGCTCGCCCGGGCGCCGAGCGGCGGCGCCGCGCCATGAGCGGCCCCGCGGGCGGCGGCGGTTCCCGCTGAGCGTCCGCGCCCCCGGCCCGGCCCGGCGGCATGGGGGTGAACGCCGTGCACTGGTTCCGCAAGGGGCTGCGGCTCCACGACAACCCGGCGCTGCGGGAGTGCATCCAGGGCGCCGACACGGTCCGCTGCGTCTACATCCTGGACCCCTGGTTCGCCGGCTCCTCCAACGTGGGCATCAACAGGTGGCGGTGAGTGCGGGGCGGCGGGGGCGGCCGCCCGGCGGGGGCCCTAATCTCCCCGTTATGTATGCGGTCACGCTGCCTCCCCGCCATCCCCTCCCCTCGCCGCCCGATTGGGTCGCCGCCAGCGCCGGCTTCCCTCGCCCGCCCCCCCTCCCCGCGGCTCCGGCGGCGGTGTTACATAGCCAGCCCCTGCGCCGGCCCGGGCTGCGGCTGCCGCGGCGGGGGAGGAAGGGGGAAGAAGCGGGGAAGGCCCTGGCGGGGGCCGGGGGGGCCGTGGTTTCCCGGGGAAGGGTGTTTCTTGTTCCCGCTGCCGAGGGCGGCGGTTCAGTGCCCGAGCGCGCCCCCGGTGCCCGCCCGCGCTGGAGCTCAGGGTAGGTAGGGCTGCTGCTGGGCTGCAAGCCCCGGGAGCCGGGCTGCAAGCCCCAGGAGGAGCAGCCCAGAGGGCTTGCTTCACCTCAGGACCTCTGGGCAGCCAGAAACCCCACGCTGGCACAGGGTGACTCTGTTCTGGAAAAAACTGTGAAGCTGCTTGCTTGGTTCAAAAGTAAATTCTCAGAGTAGCTTTCCTGTAGGGAAGGGTATGTAGTGTGCCTTTCCAGAGCGTGCAGATCGATTCCTACACCTTCAAGCCATGCGTGGTCCTACCTAATACAAAAATGAACTTTACTGTGGAGTTGTGGCTGACACTGCCATGCTAAATGTGTGCCATAATAAGGCAGCGGATAATGGGACATCTGTGCATACTTATCTTGTGAGATTAGTTAAAACATCACTAGGGATCTGAAAGTTATTACCCTTTTAAAAAGGGTTGATAATGCAGTATAGTTCTTGTCTCATCTGTCCATCCAGTGTCAGGAGCTTGAAACGCTCGTGAGCTTAGCCTGCCCAGACTACAATGCTGAGAAGAGTTGCCTAATTATGGAACAAGCACAATGAAACTTGGCTTAACACCATGTCATAGAAGAATGACAAAGTTGAGATACTTTGGGTTTCAGTTCCATTTACTTCTCTTCAAGGACTATTTCTTTCAGATTTAATAATTTCTATCCCAGGTCATTAAATACTTTACCATCAAGGTAACTTACCTTTGGAGGTTTTTATTTGAAATTTTGAGAAGTTTTCCTTATGGTCCTATTTCTGGTTTTCAGAAGATAGAAATATTAAAAATGCTTTCTCTGAACTTTAACTTGATAGTTATTCCATTTTTCACTGACAAAAATAATGTTCATACCACTAAAGGAAAGTATCTAACAATTATTATTCTTATCTGAGGTTCATGATGTACATTTCTTTTATAGAGGCTTTTTAATTTTTTTGGTTTGTTTTGAAGGGGATAAGTTTTTTTTGAATAACAAATCCTGACTTTGTAAAGAAAGCCCAGAGGTCTTAGTTTTATGGATGAAGCATGAAAAACTAACTAAGTTTTAAAAGAATGTGGGCAATTGGCTAAAGTCTAAGTGTTAAGGAAATCACGTCTTAAGAATACTTCATAGGTTTCTAATGTGTTTTGCAATTGAAATGCTAAACTGTTTTTGGTTATATTCTCTGAGCTAGTGAATGATAGACAAATGTGAACTTTGATTCCAGCAAAAAGAAGTTCATGTCTTCAGTGCTACTGCCCTGGTTTTTCAATGACTATTTAATGTGATTGTTAGCTAATACATTCCTTGAGTACATTTGTGTGTGATATATTTGTTAGTTGGTTTACTTCAACAGTGTTCTCAGTGTTCTAAAAGACAACTAGTCCATGCACTACATTTTGCATTTGAAGAAAACCATCTTTGTTTAGGTGCTGATTAGAGGGGCTGAGTTTTTGGTGGTGTGGATTTATTTATTTATTTTATGAAGAGGGGTATTTTTCTTTTAGTCCTTCGTTTCTGTGTGCTTCTCTGCCCCCCCCCCCCCCCCCCCCCCCCCCAGTGAAGATCTCCCAGAAGAAGGGTAAATTACAACTCCCCTATCCAAAGCACTTCAAACAATCTCCTGGGACTCAAATACCCTCAAGGCACATGCTGCACATTGATTTGAGTAGGATATCTCACTGCCTGCATAGCCTGGTTTTGGGAGATCTTCAGGTTTTTCAAGTTTAAAAGTACAGCAACTTTATAGAATAACTGGCTGCTCGAGCTGTATGTTTATTAGACTGATGTCAATAAATTTTTATTTAAGTGAACAGTTACTAGTTTGGCATGAATCCTAGGTTCCAGTGGCTTTAATGAGCTATTTTTAACCAGCAGTAACACACACATTCACAGTATGCATACACAAGACTTATGATGCAGTTTTTTAGTTTGCCAGCCTCATTTGGCACTTGCGATTAATAATCAAGCATTTTATCTCCTTGGTCACTTGACGACAGTAAGCAAGATCCTGGCTTACATGCCTGTGGAGTAGGGTGTTGAATTAGTCAAAAATATTTTATTTGAGATTAGGAGCAGAGCCCTTCAGCATTTGGAACATGAGTCAAATTTAATCTTCTGGTGTGAATTTACAGTGGTCCTTTCTTAGTTTGAGTTGATTGACACCGAGAGTTTATGTTCTGGTGAGTTTATGGTACTAATGACCGGGGCAAAACTCTTGTCTGTCAGAGGTCAAAGTATGACTAACACAAGTGATAGGAGGAAAAATAGTGCAAGAATACAAGAAACCAGGAGGTGTAGTTTCTTGTTAGAAGTAATACTGTCCCTCTGCAGAGTCACTAGTTACGGTTAATTAAAAAAAAAATGTGTGTTAAATCTGGCAAATAGCAGCCTTTAATACATAGGTGCCTTCTGATTAACTTTTCTCTTTAAATAGTCATGTAACACTCATGAACTAATATTTTTGTGTAATTGCACTGTTGAGCAAGTCTAATTACTAAGCAGTCACATGGTCTTACTGACCTCCTTTTTCCTGGCATTCAGCCTACCTGTTCTGAAGTCATGAATGCTACGTAACAAATGCCAGGGCCGCCTTCAACTCACTTCATTTTTTCTGGATCTGTTCTGTTTCCTCTTATTGTTCCTTCTTTCAAGCTGTCAAATAAATCAAGATGTGCTTCCATTGAGACGTGCTTTTTCTATGTAATGAGTTTTCCAGTGTTCGCAGATCAAGGCTTGTGAGAGGGAGGTTCTTCGGTGCCATAAAAGGTGATGGAGAAGTGGTGGAGGGAGATGCTAAATGGAAAATCAGTCTAACACTCTCTTAAAGTTTTGTCAATTGCTCTTAAACTTTTGGCACCAGAATTAGGGTACATCTAATTGTGTCAACAGAGTAGACAAAGAATGTAACTTACGTACTCCAACAAGTAACCATTACCTACTTATGAAAAAATGTGTTTGTATGTGCTCACAGACTTTTCCATATTAAGGAGAATGGGATCTCATGTTTAGCAATATCACTTAGGGGAGGGTTTCATTTAGTCCTGGTTTTAGTACAGAGTGGCAACTGATCACAATACCTAAAAAGAAATGCAAACATTCTGTTAGTTGCTGCATAAGAATCTACTTTGGGTAATAATTTACTTTTTTAGTTTGTCTTTTTGAGTGTGTATGTATGTTTTTGATATGCTAGTTGAAAGACTGGCATGCAGCAATTGACTTCAAAAAGATGGATAGTCTAATCTTAACAATCCTTGTATTTTTTTAATCATTCCTGAAGAGAACAACTTTCACTTTTAAAATAAGAGTAATAAAATTTGTTTTGTATATCTAGTAGATTTTGTGGGAATATTGATGTGTTTAACATCCTGCAAAGTTAGCTGCTGTTATTATGGCAGATAGTCCTATTGATTTAGGAGAAAGAAAAGATGTGATACGTTATTTTTTTTTTAACGCTCACACCTCAGAGCATATTAAGAACCTGAGTGGAAAAAAAAAGTTTCATTTCCAGGACAATCACTGCAATTCATGGAAATGGGAGCTTGTTTTAAAAAAATTAATATTTAGACATCCTTCTGTAGCATCTGTTAAATTTTGCTATTCTGTGCATCTGGTTTTGAAAATATGCTTATGGTTTCAGGTTATGTGGGTAATGATTTGTCCTAGAGAGACCTGTTTGTTGGATGTGGGATTGGTGAAGAAAGTTTGTCAATAAAATTATTCCATGAGTGATTTAAGTTTTAAATGATATCATATCTGTAATTCAGGCAGGCAAAATCTGTGTATTATACTTTGTTAATTTTGGTGACATGCTTGGTATGTAAAAAGGAGCGCACCGAAATAATTATAACTTCCCTGCTAAAAACATCCCTTTAAGTTTGTTTTCATGCTGTAGCACTTAGGATGAGAATCTGTTTGATTTATGAAACATTTAACATCAAGGTAATTATCTAAAATATAAATAGAGACAATGGTCTTGGGTTTTCATATACAAAGCTAGACATACATCAGTTTGGGAGTAACATTAGTTTTGTATGTATTCTGTAGATATTTTGGGGTTTCTTTTATGGGGTAGGTAGCCTGTGCTGAACTCCACTGCTATAGCCAGGGTGTAACAGGTCCGCAAGGGAACTTCAGTATTCCTGTGCTGTGTTCTAGACATGCCCATCATACCTTTTTAATGAGTGGCTTCAACTCTAGTGCAGTGCGCAACTTGGAGCACTTCTGTCCAACCAGCCCACTAAATTGAGGGTGATTAATCTGTAAATTTCAAAATCTGTTATCAAAGAGTGGTAACTTGTTTTCAGAAGCTGTGTGTTCAGATGGGAGTTCTGTGGTACCGGTGGTTAGATTGGAGAAACCCTCCAGTGGATACACCTAGGCTGCCCACCTGTCCTCTTTCACAGAAAGCCCTGTCTACCCCAAAAGTGCCCACAGTTCAGCGATTCCCTCTATAATTCATCGTGTTATATGATCTAGTCCTATGACTTACAAAGTACGTCACTGAACCACACTGACGTATGTCCTCATGGTTTTAATCCTGCAGTGTTGATGAAAGGGGTGGTTCCACACTTTCGTGATAGCACACAGCCCTGTGGTGAACCAGGTTAGCTCATCAGTCTGTCCGAAAGACATTAGTTACCAGTTTTGGCGAGATTAGCTCTGTGGTAGATCGTGCCAGCAAACAGGTTGCAGTAGTAGTAGTCAAGAGGTGAGAGTGGGAAGGGCAGGTGCCATTTCTTTCAGTGGCAGTATGAATTAGAGCCAGATTAAAATGTCCATATAACTGGCCTGCATTGCTCATGTGTATAGTAACCACTGTGTGTTTTTTTGGAAGGTGATTATTTGTTTCTTCTGTGGCTTGCCATTTGTTGACACCCTTTGAAGTTACATTGTTGAAAATAAGTTTTGGCCCTTTTACTGTGTTAGGGGAAAGGCCTGATTTATTTTTTGTCAAACTGTCAGAATGTGAGAAATAACCCTGCCAGCTCAGAAATTACACTATGCTTGTTTGCTTATTTTAGTGAATGCTCTTGTATCGCCGGATTCTGTAATGTAACTTTTATTAAATTGGACAAGAAGTCTGCAGTGGTTGGTCTGGAGAGAGCAGGTGGTACTGCAAATCCAATTTTATAAGAAGTGTTCAATAAGTTGTTTTTTCCAAGTAACAGTTATTATAGGCCAGAAGAATTCCAGTGAGCATTTATACAGTTTGCTTTTTGACTGCAAGATTGATCTTGAAGGAAACTAATTCCTCAGGTTAAGAAGTTTTGAGGTTTTAGAGACCTGGTTTTACATCACTAATCTCCAGGTTTGAGGATATCAAGAGAAGATTTGGGTAGGGTGTTCTTGATATGTAAGAGTAGCACGTGGACTTTGAGTATCAAGGGACAAATGCGGTCTTGAAACAACCCGTAGGATTATTTCAGTCTTCCTTCTCTTGGGACCAGAAATCTATTTTTGTTTTGTTTTACCTAAGTATCAATAGATTGCATTCTTTATTTGAGCAGGGGAAGGTAATCTGTCTGCAACTTGTGGTGTTACCTCCTCTGGTCTTAAAAGGAGAGGGTGATAACCCCCAACAAACACCGTCTGTGGTGAACACGAAAGCAGCTTTTTTTTAGGCAATCAAGAATACAGATTTTTTTTTTCCCCAGCTGATCAGTGTGTGGCAGTGTCAATGAATTCTGCATCAGTTCTTCAAAGCAAATTATTTTATATATTATCATACCCTTTTGGCCATTTTCATGCAATAAAGTATATTTTCCTCCAGTTTATGAAAATGTCTTCATTCCTACCAATGGAAGCTACTCTTTAAACATATTTCATTATGCAAATATTGCAGAAAAAGCTGTCTGTCACTGTACCACCTGAACTTTTGGGTTTCTGACAGTTTATCTACAGCATGAAAGCCTTTATTTTCAAGGAAAGTGATTCTTTTCCATACTCCCTCAATGCCTGGCAGGTTTTCAGGTTAGTTATATAACCTGTGATAGGAAGGTCAAGCTGCCAGCAAAGTCGGCCATTTTTTCAGTGTAGAAGTCACACTAAAGTCTGTGATGTATTAATTTGTATATTGAAAGAAACTCTTTGCTTTAGGGAATTTTGTGACCTTCCCATAATGACCTAAAAAGGCAAAAGTCAGCTTGAGCATGAATTGGTTGTGTAAGTAGTGTGGGAGTATGTGGCTTTGTGTTTTACAGACTTAGTAATTTGCATATCACATTTTAGCAGGCTTAATAGCTGTGCCTTTGATTACCTCTAGGAAAGGACTGGATTTGATTACCGAGGTAAGAACTTCATATAATTTTGGTGCAATACATTTTACTTAAATTTTTCAGAACTCCAATTTAAATGTGGAGCAAGGTTAATTTGTGTGCTTCTATATACTTCTGGCTTTCAAGTTCTTTGCAGTCTAGGTCAACAGGTGAACTACAATTGCAATGTTCTTCTAACCCCAAAGCCTCCATATATTTTTCAGGTCACCATTAAGCATTTGCTTTCACTGCTTTGGAGTTTTGTGTATGTAGATGTTTCTTTATGCAGGAATAAAGCTTTAGCAGAGATGAAGAATAGACCAGAAAGGACTGGGGAAAACAGGTCAATATTACAATGTTCTGTTTCAAGTGTGTAAATGAAGGTAGCTGTGGCAAAAGTCTACATGTATATCTATACTTTTGGAACAGTTACAAATCCGAGACCATACCAATTACTAATGGAGAGATAATAAAATTAACACGAGCTTTGTTAGCATTAGTTTAGACAGTAGCTGAGATGCAGTGAACAGAGCTTCCTAAAATAAACATTTTCTTCTTAAATTCTGTACTTTGATTTTTTTTTTTTTAAATTGCCTTAGTATTTGAAAGGTCTATATTGGTAAACCTGGGTAGGAAATAAGAATTTGATAATACTCAGGGTTTCAGAAGTAAATTCAGGTGTCAAACCTGAATAATCTCTTTGAAAAGTGCTAACACAACAAGCTCCTTGCAATAGGATGGAACCTGTTCAGAGTATCAGAGATGGAAGGGATTTCTTCCAGTTGAACATTGGTCAGGATGTGTCCTGCAAGTCTAATTTCTGTATTGACAGGCATGTGATGTCATGTACACCTGGGCTTTTGTGTTATGCATTGCTTCCTCCTGTAACTAAACTAGAGAAACTTTCTGGGCCTGCTTTCGAAACTTACTTTATCTCCCTGTTTCCTGATATGTAGGAAAGCATTTCCTTTCCTGTTCAGTCACATGCAGTCCTTTTTTTAACATCTGTTAGTACGTTTGTGACTCTTGCACAGCCATGAAAAGTAAAGGCTGCAAAATTCTTGCACTGTAAGTTTGATTCCTTTCAAAACACAAACTCCTATCCTTTCAAAACGTAAACCAGAAATGTTGAAAAAAATCTGTTTAAGCTCAAATGGAGAAGTTGTGCAGTATGAATACATGCTGTTATTGATCTTCAGTGATGGAGATAAAATATCTACAGTACAGGCTACTTAGGAACAGCTCCTGTAAGGAAAACTTGGATTTTTCTATCTGTTATCTATCCAAAGTGTGGAATCCATGACCTAGGAAATGCTTTACTTCTTATAGTAAGGAACCTGTGGAGTTCAGCGCTTACAGATTTTTTTTTTTTTCTTAATGCCAATATTCTACTTACCTTGTAGGTGAAGGGTAAACTGTGCTGCAATTGAGAGAGAGTGGGGCAAAATAATGATTGAAATAGGAGGGCAACTTTCATCAGAAAGATGAGTAAATAAATAGGTAACTTCATGTAGGTTGCTTGTTACTTCATGCCTTGTATAGTTTGTAAGACATCATCATTGTCTGCACGGTTACAATTTTGCTATGCACTAAAGATACAGAACACCATGGCAAGCTTTATCTCAGTTTCGCAACATGTGCAGTTCTGAAGTACTGGAGAAGTGTACAGAGAATTGTGAGACTCCATTTTATAGAGCAACTCTCATTAAAAATAGTTAATGATATGATTTCCAATACATTGGATTAATTGAAGAATGGAGTAAAATTTTTCTTTCGTATGTTCTCTTGTGAGTTTCCTCTGAGTTGAAATTTTCTGTCTGTAAATTCTGTGGCATAAAGTGAAATTTTTTTTAAATTTTTTTCTCCTATTCGTATTTCACTTTCTTGAGAATAAACAAACTCATTTTTTCTAGGAGTCTTAAAGTAGAAAAAGAGAACAATACAGCTCTTAGCAGAGATTGCCTACTATTGTTTCCCTTATTCCCTTCTCATGGGAGAGGCATGATTCTACATCTGTAAAACTGAGATATGCATTTAAACTAAAATATTCTACAGAGTAATTTCTGCCATCCAAGTTTCAGAAGGGTCTTTGGGAAGGAGATTGCATTTTGGTTTTGTTCTTTGTTTTCGTAAGACTTGTTACTAGTAAACTCAAGAAGCTGAAACTATCCAAGTCTTAATGAGGGTGATCAAGCAAAGGATGTGTTATTTGGGTTGCCTAGGGATAATTCCTGTGACTTTCCATCATTACTTTTCAGTAGATGGCAGGCTTAGTAAGATCTAGTTTACTGTACTTTATCTGTGTTTCTTTTTAGACAGTGTAGCTGTTTGCTGTTTACTGCTATTATGCAATATATCCCAAATCCTGTGAATGCTTCTTTAAATGACTTTTTATGAGTGACTTTTTCATTTTCTTTTCTCCAGCATACTCTTTAACTGGTATGACCTGGAAACATTTACTAATGTGTAGTTTCTTCAGTTTATTACAAAGGAAGAAGCTGTAAATTGCTGTGATATTGATAGTTCAGCTTTAATTGTGGTTTATTTTCCTCTTTTATTTCAAGGCTTTCATAATCTGAGGAGATTTGTATAAAGATTAGTTTTGATCATATAGTCATTCATTTTGATCATATAGTGATGGTGTTTTTCAGTGAGCAGGGTTTTTTCATTTGATTGAAATTTCCTTTCTGTAAGCTAGGTGCCAATAAATTTACTGGTGAGAAGTAATTTATTTCAGCGCTAGTGTGTTTTTCTTCAAAACCATGAAGAAAATCATGGGTTTGTGGGGATAATGTGGATCTTCCTGTTTTTACATTTTAGATTTTGGCTTTCTACATTCTTTCAAATATAACTCCACCAACCTCTCTTTTTCAGTGCCAACTCTGAAACATTGTGTTAGTTTGCCAAAGAAAAGTTCTTCAATGCTGTGTTTACTGAAAGTTTTACTCCAGTTCTTTACTACTTCCATATGAGACAGCGCAATGGAGCTCGTGTTTTTGGCACTGGAGGTCATGCTTTCAAACGAAAAACTGTTACTAGTGATCAGATGTTCCTCTTGCAGTAGCAGCCTTTCTGACTTTTTTCATAATTCTGCAATTTTTTTCTGCTACTAGTCCATCTTTCTTCCAGAATCCTACCTTTGCAGTTGCTGTTCTATGGCTTGTCAAGTACAATGGTAAAGTCAAAATAATTTTTAGGGGTTTTTTGCTGTTCTGTTTGAAGACTATGAGATTTGCAGGAGTAATTATCTCATCATATATGATTTGTTCCCAAGTGAAAGCGTGGGGGAAATTTCAAAAACTTTTCCGCTCGCAGTACCATATTGTCATCAATTCCAGTATTTTTCCTGCTGAACTTACAAGTTCTAAGACGACTTAAGGTAAAGTAAGCTTTGGAGAGCTTAGCTGCGTGTGCTTTGTTTTTCTGCTTTTGTAGTATGAGCTACATCTGTCAGAATCTTTCTGTTAACTGAAGTTTTAATTAGGATGTACTATATGGTAATGCATAGCTTGCCTTTTGTTGGAATGAGTTGTCTTTCGCTTGGAAGTGTTAGTCTCTTGTGCTTACCTCTTAAATTTTACCTTGAATGAAAGCTTTTGAACTTGGGGTTTGCATAAATTGATCAAAAAATACATATGCACAAGTCAGTGTGATTGATGTTAGAAGCCTTGTAGGCTTATTTCTACAGAGATAATCTTTATTTTCTTCACAAGGTTAAGATATAGTTCAATGAAAAGTTGCACTGGTGATCTTTTTTCCTTTGTCATAAGGTTAATGGTCATTAACAACAACAGTAAACAGGAAATTAAGTAATTGTCAATGTTACTTCCTGGGTTTGTGTGGTACCTTTGTATGTCCCCGCTCCACCGTCCGTGCAGTGTTAAATAGGGTTTAAAAACGTGTTAGCTTTACCTGTCATTCACGAGGGTTTTTCTTTTATGCAGATTTAATGTTATTTAGACCTGTAATGAAGGATTACGTCCGTTAGCTTGTGCTAGGATGGCAGTACTGAAGCAGCCTGTTTGTGCTGAAGCTTGCTGCCAGCTGTTGACTCTGGCAGGGGACATGTTGTTCACGAGCTGCCGTTCGTTTTGACACCTTCCCCTTCTGTTTTTTTATCAGCTCCTCCAGTTTTGAACATTGGCTTCGTACTTTTTGAACTCCAAGCACGTATTAGGTTTCACCTAACCTTTAGTAGCCAGCTCTTCTAAATATGACACAGAGGAGCAGAACCGACCCGCTGCTTGTACCTGCTCGAAGCCTTTCTCTGTCCTGGTTAGGAATAAAGTTCGGCTGCAGTACAGGAATCCTCTCGAAGCGGCTCCAAAGGGAAGGAGAAATCAGCTCCTGCTACAACAGTTACATATAACTGGAAAAGTAGGTCATTGTGGCAGGGAGTAGTCCAAACAGCCGCCTGGTTGCTGCAGCAACGACCTACTTTAGGAAACTATTTTTGTTGATTCATATTGAAATGTTTTTCTTACAACTAGTATAAGGAAATGATCAGGTTATGAGACATGTAGCAATGAAAGCTGCGGACTTTGTAGACTCCCCCTGCCCCCCTCCCTTTTTCCCCCCCCCCCGCTTTGGCCTTGCCCCTTGATGTTGGACGTATGGAGATTAAAGCAAATAAGGTTTGTTTTTCATCAGTTTGACCTCTAGTGGGGAACATCTCTTCTTGCTTGAAGGTTCTGCATAGCAATAATACTTACCAATGGTGATTAAGTTTCCAGAGTTCAGAGCCTACGAATGCTCCCCTATCATTTTTGTCTATAGAAATAACTTCGGAGTTTAAAAAAAAAAAAATCTTCTTTCTTAGGAGTATCTCTTTTCTGGGATGCTAACAGTTTGTGTTGATATTCAACTGCTCTTATTTTAACCACTTTGTCTCCAACAAAGTTTATCCACCATCAGGAGGTGGGCTTGGTGCCCCTCCCCCCCTTTTTTCCTTTCTTTTTTTTTTTCCTTTAAATTGGCAGTGTTCCTGTCTGCGTCTTCTGTGTTGCTATTAATTGTGATCCTGGCACAAGCAAACTGGAAAAAAGAAAATGATCCTGTGTAGGATGATGTCTTCCAGTTGTCTGCCTTTATTCTTTCAACAGTCAAAATAATAAAAGAAAAAATATCTGTGACTGGTATTCAGGAGGTGAATTTTGGTAATTCATTCTTGTCTTCTGAAAGGAGTGGGTAGACAGGGAAAACAAGGAAAATATAAAAATACAGTTTTCTAATAAAGGTTTCATTCTTCATAAAATAATTCTTCATCTAAACTACTATCACTTCTGCAGAGATGATTGAATATCACTTTTTAGTTATCAGAATATTCCACTTAACAGTACTATGTAACTTTTCAAGATTAATTTAGTTACTTCAGGTGAGGTACTTTCTGTTGGTCCTGACCTTCAGTATTGCAGTGAACTGCTACAGTCGTGGCAGACGAAGATAGCATGTTTATCTAGAGGTTATTAGGATTTTTTAAGCTATTATATCTTGAGCTATATTTCAGTTTTGTTTATCGGGGCTTACATTACTGAGCTCTGTGCATCTTTTCTATCAGCTCTAGACTTTGAGATGGAAGGCCTCTGCAGCATGAAGTGAACCATTACCTCCATTAGTCTACTCATGCTACAAAAGTTTGGGACAAAGTGGAGTTTTTCTGGATGTATGCAGCTTAATAAACAAAGCTGTGTTTCAGTTATTTGGGGCTTTTTATGTTTTTAAAAAATGTTGATTCTTTCTACATGACTATTACTCAAAAACCTGAACACATTTTGTTCATGTTTACCTTGTATTCAGCTGTAAATGACTAATTTCCATTTTGAAAGACCAGTTCAGAAAATTTTGGCCTCCTTGATTCATAAGAGTAGCAATGAGAAGTTAGGATAATGCTGAATGTCTGACCACCATAATGCGAGCACCACAGAGATGAAATCCAGTCAGTTTTAATTAAGATTTTCAGGAATAGCGTCAGGGTTTTTTTCCGTTTTCCAAACTTTCTACCAATTTCTGTGCTTGCTAGGAGATTTCAGCTCTATCCTTAATTCTCTTTTATTAGTTTAAGAGATTTTTCAGATACGGGAAGCCAGAGATGATGGAATTATATCTTAAGGACTTGCAATTTATGCAGTGTAGTTGAGAAATAGATGCATTTTACACAGTGTTTCATTTCTGGGAAACTTAAAACTGTGCCAAATCTTATTAGCAGTAATTATAACCTTAAAAAGGTCACTTTAGTGTAAGGAAAGTAAAAGGATTTTGTTAAAGTAAATGAGGGGCTGTATAAAATTTGTCCTTCAGAATCAGATTGCAATACTGTATCTTGTTATAGTGCTCTTATTGCGTTTGCTCTTTTGAAATGAGCCATAGCTGTTACTTTGTCATGAACAGCTTAAATTGCCGAAAATAACGTGGCTGAACTATTTTATAAAGCAGGCCAGCTCTGGTTTAATTACATCAAGCCTTATGAGCTGCTCATTTAAATAAGAGAACTTGGGTGTATGAGAATAAGGAGTTTTAAATTTATTTAAGTGTGAGCATGTCTGTCCTCTGAAGTAACTTGGTTTTGTAATTTGCTTCTAGGTCCTATTTCCCCAGCTGTCCCCACTGCAAATACATTTGTTTGCTCTTGCGTTTTCCTTTATGGATCCAACTAGTTTCTCTCTGGAAAGAGTGGGCATAAGGAATTACAGTCAAATAATAAGGACTTTGATTTATCAGATTGGAATTAGAGGATTGGAGAAAAATAAACACAGAATATATACATTAAAGAATGGAAGACACTGGGAGAGAGATTTAGGAAGCTGTGAGCCTGTTAGTCTCCTATCGCCAGAAGGCTGACCTTTGTAACAAGCAAGTAATTTGAGATGTTTGTTGCTAGTTATATGGGAATAGTTTAGATGAATAATAGGTGCCCTTTGAATGGGAAGTTAAGATCCAGATCTTTGCAGAAGCTGACTACACTATTTGCTGTGACGTATGGCTCTCGAAATAGGAACCAAATACAGACTGCTATTTGGGAGACTATGAATGTCTTTTGAATAGGACAAAAATTTTGTGTGTTTCCTTACTTTTGGGGAATGCTAACCTTGAAAAGGTAGTTCAGTTGGCAAGAAATTAATGAGGAATGATATGTAAGGAAATGCTAGCTTTGTGTCCAATGTAAGCTAGGTTAGATTCAAATGATTTTGTTGTTCTTAATAGAGCAGTATTGCTTGCTGTAGTTGGTATTCTAGTCCCACTCCATATGTGAAATGCTCTTTACTATTTAGCTTCAAAGAAGATGCACCAAAAAGGGCTCAGCTTGGAGAGATTAAATTTTAAACGTTGCTTTCTCTCAATTATTGTTCAGAGCCCTTTCTTTCATCCTTTTTCAAAGAGTTGAATTTGTTTTTTAAGAACTTCTTTTTACAGCAATTAACGAGTACTTAAGCTGAACATGGGCTTGGGTGTATCTTGAATTCTTCCTCCATCGCAGCTCTGCTTTGGCTTGAAGATTATATCAGTAGTAAATATTACAGGAAAAAAAGCCAAGTGACGCACTTCATGGTCTGTGTTTAGTTTTGTTTTTGCATTGGATCAGCTCTTAGTAAGTTATGAAAGATGCTGACGTCCTGAATTGCACTCTAAGGAGCTGTTTTTTCTCCACTGACTGTCGAGCAACCCTGCAGGAGATTAGTTAGCTCCCACAGCCACTTCACTGTAGTATCTAGAGTTGAATAACGTGAACTTTTTTCTGCTCTTGTGTATGAGCTTAAAGGATAATACCTCTATGAAATGTATTATTGTATACCTTTTTAGGATGTGGAAGTTGTATGTGATATTTGCTGAAACAATGTAATATAATAAGGCATGCTTCTGTGACCTTGACTTGGTAATAGGAAAATATTACTATGGCATGCTGCCAAAGGATGCGGTGGAGTGTACATAACACTTAAATCCTGTCTGAGCTTAATCTTCTTATAGTTTCATAAGAATACACTGCTCACGCTAAGACATGTTGGTTGGTGGCAATCAAACAGGAAAATATACTGATAAAATCTTAAATATTTGTATGTAGTACATCAAATTTGATATACTTCTCAGTGTCTCATACTCTGTTTTGGTATTAGATGAAATCCGCCTTATGATTCCTGTAGAAGCTAGTATGAGGAATATGCTTACCTAAATGATACTGGACTTTCATAATGACCTAACTGAACATACGGCAAAATAGCAGATATGTATGAAAGAAAGGCTCACTCTCTCTCTCTCCCCGTGAAGAGAAATAAATGTTGCATAGTTTATTAATACAAGCAGGGTCTAATGCTGTAAACTATACTCAAATAAAAAAATGTGGTTGATGTTATACAGTATGTAATATTCTTTCTTTTTATTGAATCCAGCTCTGCTAAACTCTGAAAGATGAAGGAGGAATATCTGATAGCAACGTTGGAAAAAAAAAAATTGAATGGGAAAATAAAACTAGCAAACATTAGGCTGCTTAAGATAATTTTGATAGACAAAGTGTAGGTGGCAATCAAATATCCATAATGACATGAGTCTCTTGTTTGACAGTGCTTTTCTTTCACTGGAAAGATTGTAATCAATGGCTTGGTGTGAGGACTAGTGGGTAGATAGAAGGTATTTTAAAAGATTGGTTAAACGGAAGTTTGGATGGATTGCTGGAAGTTGACCAGTCATAGGTAAAAATACTAATTAAACTTAGGAAAGAAAGAAGTTTTAGGACTGTTCTTTTTCGCTCAACTTTTTAAACTTCTTCCTCAGAATGAGGAAGCCTGATTAGATTCCTTTCTTTTGTGTGGTACTGGCTGTGCAGTCTAACACTCCTGCCTTGCCTAATAGTTAAATTCAGAATTTGGATCAGTTCAGAAAAAAACTGAAACTTAAGTTTATTGATTCTTAATGGCTTAGCACCACCATTTTCAGATGTGAATGACACCTGAACGAGAAGTCGTTTCCTTTTAAGTTCCCTCAGTTCCCAGCAACTCTCCTCATTTCGTAGTGGCAAGGATGGTTCTATGTGATTGTACTTTCTGGGTGTTTATTACTCCAAAAAATAACCCCAAATAAGACTTAACGGTAGCCTTAAACAGTGTGTCTATAAGTATCCTTCTTGCAAGTCTCCTCCTAAATAAAAATGCTGCCTTTTTAACAGACTGCTCCTGACTTCTTCCCTGGAGAAAGTCTTTAATCATGTTAATAGTGCAGAGCCAGGAAGGTTGCATGACGTAGTGCTTAGTTTTGTTCATTTTGTTAATGGTTAACTGTGTTAACAATTAGTTATTTAACTTTTTGAATTTCTGCCTTGATGGTACCAGTTTATTTCAGTTGCATGGTAGCTAAAATTATGATCTGTATTGTGCAAACCAGTTTCCGGCAGTCACTCTTAAGATGCGGGGGGACAGAATGTTTAGTTTAGATTTCAGACCCCAGCAGACTTTGCATGATTGGCAGCAGGGAAGATTGTGGAGCTCCTTGGAGTAAACATCTAAGATTTTATGTGCATGTCTTTTAAAGAGTGTGGTCTTCAGAAGCTTTCATGAAAATTCTGAATATCATAATTAGATGACCCTGAGCAAAATGTGTGTAATGTCCTCCAAGAAAGTTGCTTGAAGACAGGTATGCTTTGGATCGGCATCTTCCCTTTGTTACAATATGTAAGTCTTTTCTGCCTCCCTCCATCACCTCAGTCATGCATGTACCTCACACAGTTTGCTACTGTGAAATTAATGGTGAACTTTTCCTTCCTCTGGTTTGTCCAAGGGAAGTTGAAGACCAGATGCAGAGACCTGGGCTGATGCTCTAATCTGATAAAAAATATCCGTGCATCCTTTTTGTGTCTTTTTAATGAAGTCATGTCATGTAGTTTTTATATTCATTCAAAGTGAAAAAGAAAGTGTTTTCCCATTGACTGTTAGGTTGAGAGGAAAAAGTTTTAGATTGCAGACTCAGAAATGTGACCTGTTACTGTAGGGAGAGATTTAAATGGCTCCTAATTGCCACACTTTGGTGTAAAGTGTAATAGAGTTCAAGCCTAGTAGCTCTTACTTCATAGCTGCTGTGAAGAAACTTTGCCTCAAGAGCTCATATACTGAAAAGAAATTACTTTTTAGGAGATAGAGGTTTCATATTTGGTTTCAGTTCACAGACTAATGTACCATGCATTTTCATTTGTGTTATACTGTGAAAGGGATATGTTTGTGAGCATTTTGATGTACCTCTTCAGAGAGAAAGCTCAAATAATTTTGCCTTGTCTGTGCTAGAATGCTGATCTTAATTATGTTTAAATGTCTGCACTGAGCAAAACACCTGCATGTTCCTGTGCGGCAGTAAGTGCCCATGCATGGTGTTAGGGTCATTCAGAACTATTTTCACTTGCAAACAGGTGTTACCAGTCAAAATGATACTTTGGAAAACTAAAAACTCTTCTCTTCCAGATCCCATAATAATTCACTGTGACAGTGTGTTGAATGCTGAGAATTATTATTTTATTACTTTTCTATTAGTGTGCTTAATATGTGTGGGGGCGTGCATATTGTGGACGTGTTGTTACTCCTCCCTGACATGTGTATGTTATAGATGAAACATTAATTTGCTAGGACAGGAGATAAATGCAATGCATTACAATGCCATGCCAAAATTGGAGAAGGTGCTGGAATTAGAAGTTGTCGCAGGGAGTTGGTGCAATTAAAGCATTTCCTTTCACGTAGGCCTATTCACATAGGCATCTGTTAACACGTTAGATGAATGCAGAAGTTCTGAAAGGTAGAATTTTCCTTCCTTAAATTCAAAGTAACTTGTATCTGGATATACCTGAACCTAGGTATTAATTAGCATGTATTTAACCATAGTAAAGATTACATGCTGCTTCTGCAAATTCCAAGATCCTCATGAGAAAGAGGAGGTGAAAACTTTGGTTATGACAAGTAGCTGATTCAACTATAAGTTTCTTGGTAGTGGTTGTATCTAGAAGTAATGATTTAAGAAGGTTCACTTTTAATTGAGCAAGGCAAATCTATATAAAGGCTTTTCTTTCTGACAAATGTTATTAACACTTTAATGAGAAAATGCCTTCAGATGTAGTATAGCATAAATATAGCTGGTTAAAACAAAATAGATGAGTAATTATTTGCAGCACATTTTGTTAAAACACATTTGGTCCAACTGAAAGATTCAAATATGCTTAATAAGGTGCACGCTTACTCTGAGTAACCACTTGTAAACTGAATGTGTTCTGAAAGGTAAAAGCAGTATTCTTTTGCATCACTGTTGCCGTAGATATCACAGGGTCGCTAGGGTTTAATTTGGTCTATTGTTTTTGAACGATATGCTTTCAGTGACAGTCTTGCAACTCAAACTGTGGTTTGGCTGTTTTTCATTTGTTCTGTTTTTGTTCAGGTAGGGGGAATGTGTGTCTCCCCCGGCCACTCCACTGCTCCCTTCCTACATGTATTTAACAATAGGAGTCTACACCATTATGTTTGTTAAATACATGAGAGTTTTATGGAGATTGAAATGCAGGAGTGTGGTAAGAGATAGTTAAAAGAGATAATAGAGGGGATTTGGGGAACAAACAAAATAGAGATTAAACAGTATTAAGGGCAAGTTTAGGGATCTTGGATGTGAATTTGAGACTAGGTCAGTGCATGTAATCTTCTTGAATAGGATTTTGTGCCAAGTCCAGACTAGAAGTTGTATGTTATGGTCAGTCAGGTAGGAGGAAAAGAGATTGAGAAATTAGAGGGAACTGAGATGCATATAAGAAAAAAAAAAAAACCCACCTAACAATTTCCTGAAAGACAGATTTTTACTTTGAATAGTTATGAGCATTTTATGTCGCCAATTTCTCTTCGTGCCTGTTCCCTGTATTCTGTGATACAAGTTAAAAAACCAACCAAACAAAACCGAAACCAAAAAACCACACCAAAAAACAACAAAACCCCACCAAACAAAAAAACCCCAACCTTTCCTGGACTGTTCCAAAGGCATCCGGGACACTATTGCAGTTTGTCTTCATAGTGATTTGTGAAGTATAAGTGAAGGCACATGCTCTTTGAAAGCAAGATTCAGGTGGATAAGATTAGTGATAAGGCCTGTCATTCCAGGTTTCAAAAAAAAAAGATAAAATGAAGCTGTACTTTTCAGAGTCCATCTGTAAGTGACTTTGGCCTGGGAATGTGGGGCCCAAGTTCTCTCTGATAGAAGCATATGCGATTCTCATCTGATTCTTAAAATTTCTCCTGTGTGGTTTCTAACTAAATGAGTATACAGAAGCTTCTTTTTAGATACAGCATATCCTTCATGATCTTGCTGCTCCGGAGTTTTTTTTTCAAAATCGAATTTAGCAAAGTGAGAGAATTAGACATTTTTTGGCTTGTTCCAGTCATTAGACATGTAAGTATAGTTGCCAGCCGAGAAGCAGTTGTATTCTTGTACACTGACTTCCTCTCAGACTTGCTTTCTGTTACCCTTTCAGGTCAAGTGAGCCACACATTTTTGGCATTTAACAGCAGCTAGGGAGTTTTCCTGCCAGCCTTCCATATCTTAATTTTTTTCCATATAAAGTTGGAGGCAGTATGTGTTAGGTAGGCATCACTTATATATTGCTAAATCTCTAGAAAACATAAAAAATGTTGGTAGGTTTCCAACAGTCATGTGTGCTATATCCCTCCTAGAAGGTGTAGCTTTTTCATTGTAACTGGTTATTTTTTAGGATTCATTCTTAAAAACCTAGGTGTTTTATGAACTCCTGATTTTAGTAAACCTGGTTGCTCGGTGCCTTTGTCTTTGTAATGCTCTGGGCACTTGCAGTGGTGCAGCCTGCCCTTCCCTGGTAGCTCTGCACCTTTTCACCCAGGCTGCAGGCGCAGTGTCTCCAGGCCTCTGGCACTGCTTTCCCTGTGTTGGTCTCAGGTGGTTGCTCCTGTGGTGTTATCCTCGTGGCCTTGCACCTGCCCAGTGTTGTTACAGCAGGCTCTCTCAGGAATAATGGCCTGCAGTGTGGGAATCTCCTCTTCCCCCCCACTTTGGGTGTAGCTTTTGGTTTATGGCAGGGGATCCAATAATGTGTGTGCACAGAGGTTAATGACTGGCAGACTCTGACTCAGTGGCTGCCCTGATCAACACACACTTTGGTGAGTGCCAACAGTATTGTAAGTAAGAACAACTGACAGGGTTTGAGCAGCTCCTGGTGAAAACCGTATTGTTACTACAAGGAAAAACATTGTGGAGGAGCAACTTGTTACGCTGGAGAGGAGTCCAGGGGAAGGGCACTCATCTGGGGACCCCCAGCATCTCTCTCTGGCTGGCTGCAAGGGAGAATTTTCATTTTTCCTCTCCTTCCTTTTGTTTTTATTTCTTCCCCCAAACAAGTTTCACCATTGGAGTTATTTTTAGTTACTGTACCCACTAGTAAACCTTTGCACATGTGAAGCTGTCTTAACGTCCTTTGTGCAACTACCTGTTTCTCTTGAAGACTTGCAGATTTGCAGTGCCCCATTCCCCCCCTCCCCCCCTTTTTTTTTTTCCTTATTTGCTGAATTGCTCCTTAAATAGTTCAGGTGAGGTTACAGCCAAGATGCATGGAACTGTTTGTTACGTAGAGGGCTATTTTAATAAATGAAGGCCAAAGGGATAGTTACGACCATGTAGTCCTCTGGTATGCTGTTTTTAGTAACAGTTCAGGCTGCTGTGTTGTAAGGCTGCTGTGTTGTAAGAAGGACTTGGATTAAGTTTAGTAGCAGTATGCCAACAGCTGATTGTCTGTTTGTTTGTTGGGTTTTTTCTGTGGTGTGCTTTTTTCTTTTAGAGTGACAAGATGCTTCTGGCTTTAGTCAAGACTTGAGTATGTTTTAGACCATTCCAGAGTTGAATAGTGTTGAGGTGAAAACTTAAATGACAGTGCAGTTTGGTTTTCTGAATTATGTATTGTTGAATATATTATATGGTATTGAACTACTGTAAGTTAAGGGTAATTGGGATGTGAACACGCATGCATCACCAAAATACACACCAAATACTGAAGGTCTGATAATCTTCGTTGGATTGTTCGTCTTAGTTCCCTTTTTGTATTCTAAAATTGTCTGGTATGCCTCAGAAAATAAATGTTTCTTTACAATTCCTTGCAGATTCCTGCTTCAATGTCTTGAGGACCTTGATGCCAATCTACGGAAACTGAATTCACGTTTGTTTGTTATTCGTGGACAGCCAGCAGATGTTTTCCCCAGACTTTTTAAGGTACATGCCACCTTGCAGTTGTTGGTTCTATCCATAAATATGACTGACAAACTAATTTCAATTAGGAATATTTCTTGTAGTATATACTTCAGTGCAAGTTGTTATCCATGCAAATACTGAACTATCCTTGCAGTTTCCCTTTAAGGTTGTTTTTGTTAGATTTGGGTTTTTCCCCTCTAATGTGCATATCACCAACTGAACTGAGTTGCTCTTACACTTACAGTTTTTGGTTTCTTTCTTTCCGGAAGTGGAACTGATTTCTAATGGTTTGCTAAGTGTAGGTACTGTGTATCACTAAATTTTCCTTTCCAGGTTCCTTTTGAAATGATGAAATATAATTCTGTGCACATGAATCCAGGTTCAAAGACTGACCTGTAAAAGCAATGTTTTATTTAGGCCCAATATCGGCTGTGATTGCTTTTTGGCCATTAAAAGTGATTTAATAAGCTTTTTGCCGGTAGTAGGCTTGGTAAAAGCATAGTGCAGGTAAAAAGCAATTTCTAGTCAAAGAAGTTTAAGGCTTTTGTGGGAAAGGATCTTATTATTGAGCAAATTAAAGCTGTGAGGGATTGTTACTGATATGAATTTGTCTTCCATGGATAATAGTGTATTTAAGGTAATAATACTATAATAGGATAGTAAAACTGAACACTTTGCAGATTGATTTTAAAAGTTTTTACAGAATGACTGGATTGAGGTGACTGAGACGAGCAAGACCAGGGGGAGGGGGGGAAATCTGTTTTTCCAAAGAGATCATCTGTTCAAGATTTTTATTTCCAAGTCTTCAACACCAAGCTGAAAACTCAACAAGAACTCACATTTCCGTCTTCATTCTTGTGCTTTAGTTGTGAAATGGTAACTGGATGATACTCTGACTGGTCTTTTCTTGATTTCCCCTCAGTGAAGAATTTCCTGCAGGAGTACTGTGGCATTAGTTGCTGCTTGCAACCCCCCAGATATTCAAGCTTGTTACATCTGCCTGCCAAATTTGATTTGATTGCATTTAAATAGGGGCAAGGATCTTGCTGGTGTGTGTCTTGCCTTCTGGATTTGAGTGACCTGTGACAAGTTTTCTTAAATACTTTAATGGCTACTTTGACAACCCCTGTTTCAGATCTTGCTACTAGGCTGATCTTTCTATGCCTAACAGCATTGGAGTGCCACATTTTCAGGATATTAATTTTAGTGCTGAGAAGGTAATGAAAATACCTTGTCATGTAGATAGTGTACGGCAATCAAAAAAGAATGTTCACACTAGTCTACGACTTCTGGTTCCTCAAATTAGCAAAAAGTGTCTTTATCATATACTTGTCCACTAAGGTGCTTTTTGGGACATCCTCTATCCTCAAACAAATAAGAGGCATTGTTGAAGCTCTGGAGGACTACTTCAACTTTTGGCTGAAGACTACCTGGAACATGCATCTATCTCATATCATTAATCTTGCAGCCTCTTTGGCAGAGCAGTAGCTGTATATCAGGCACTCGCAGTGCAGCGAAGGGCCTGTAACACTGAACCAAGCTTTTCAGGTCATCCTCATTAAATGTCTCAAAGGTGAGCGATGATCCTGACCCTGAAGAACACATGTAGATGTTTTTTGGCTGGGAGAAGATACCTTTAAGTAAATAATGGTAGGAGACAGTGGAACTTCCGTAGAGCCGTGTGTTAGGAGCCCTGTCACAGATGCCAGCATCTGTGGATTTCCTAGGGATGAGTGTGTCACAGCTCTTTCTTGGTAGGGCTCTGCTTTTCACAGGCTGAAGGACAATTCCTTCAAAAGGCAGAGCACTGATCTATCTTTACCCTTGCAAAAGGCCTCAAGGACCGTTAGGCTCTTTCATTTGTGTGTGTGTGTGTATATGTGTGTGTGTATATATATATATGACTGTTTGCTTTCCTCTTTCTAGTCCTTCAGAGCAGCTTTGCGTCCCTTAAGACACTGAATTCAGCATCACATGTTTCAGCAGTACTAGCTAACAGTGCTGCTGATAGCAGCAGTAGGCTGTCATCCTCTGCAGTAGTGCATAGAGAGAATATTTTTACTAGTGGATTTTGCAGGTCTTTGCAAAATTCTTGTAGTTTTTTTGTTTGGTTGGGTGTGTTTTTTCAGTAACTTGAGGATGGTGGTTCCATCTGACTGCAGAGACAGAACTTCTGCTAATAGCAGGCACCCACTTGGCACCTGTTGGTTGACTTGAACCAGTCAAGTTTTGGTTGGTTCTTGCCTCATTCTCTTCAATTTCTCCTGATCTGCTCTGTATCTCTGGCTCTTTGGGACTGGCTTGATAAAGAAAACAGAACTGGAACAATCTCTAATTCTTTAAATGCATCAGTGTTGCTAAAAGCATCCAGCAGTATGTGCAAAGCGATTTGTGTCCATGCTTCTTCTAAGTGCCTAGCTCATGGTGATGTGATCTGGCTGTATTCACATCATGTAGCACTTGTCTCAGAGTTCCTTGGCTCCCTTGGGGACATGGCTCTGGCTCTTGGACACGTTTTTTATGGTTTTCTTTTCAATATGCCAGAGGAAAGAAAGACTTAGAAAAAATATCTGCTGCAACTTGTCAGACAGTGGTTTTACATTATTAAATGGGAAATAAATATTGTATGAGGGTGTAGGAGGTTGCTTGAGGATTCAGGGCCTGCTGGGTCAGTCTTGGCAGACTTATTGGTGGAAGGAGCCAAGCCTTCTTTCAAAGAGCAAGCACGCCTTGGAATCGCCTATCCTGAGGGTTGTACCTGGGCTTCATCTAGGAGAGAGCTAGAGTTCAGAAGTAAAACAGCACCCTAGGTGAACATAGAGTGCCCCTTGTCTCTTTGGTGTAAATCCAGTTCTCTGAAATAGTCTGGCTGGTGTATTTAAATCAACTGATTAAAATTCTGAGGGATTAGAAAGGTATTTCTCTGAGTTTGATTGGCAGGATGGCTTTCTAGGATCATTCTGTGCATACTTCACCTTCCCAATTTCCTACTGTTGCAGAAGCCTTAGCCATTAGTTGATCTCTTTCTTCACTGCTTTTCCCCAACCTGTTACTGTTGGCCTTGGTAACAACATCTGTGACACAAAGGATATTAGACTTGAAGGTGCCCTCTTTTTAGGAGACAGATTTTTTTTTTTTTTAATTGAGAATTTGAAGATTGTCCGTTTTGGTGGGTGAGGGGTAGGGATTTGGAAAAGGGAAGGAAAGTGTGTGGTGTTTGGGTGGGGGGGTGGTGTTGTGTTTTGCACACACTCCCCTGCCCCCCGCCCCGTTCTGCTGTTAAGGTTGACAGGCATGTCATCTTTTTCTTCTGTTGTATGTCTTAAGGTATATGGATACTGAAGTTAGAGCTGAGTTTTCAAAACTTGCACAGAAGTTGTCCCATTACTGTGTGCACCCACAGTAATGGGACAGACAGAGGCTTTTTTATGCCTGTGGTTTTCCATCTTGTCCCTGTACTTCCTGTTCTTCTTTCCCTCACCCTCCTTCAAGCAGCCGAGTTGCTGAAGGACAACACTTTGTTTTTTGTTGCAGGAATGGAATATTGCAAAACTTTCTATTGAATATGATTCTGAACCATTTGGGAAGGAAAGAGATGCAGCAATTAAGAAGCTGGCTAGTGAAGCTGGAGTGGAGGTTATTGTTCGAATTTCCCATACATTATATGACCTCGACAAGTAAGTTACCATTATCTCTGATTTTAAAAAGAAAAAAAAAAAGTATGAATTTTATGTAGTATTTGGTTAGATATTGTGTGCTACTTTTATGCAGAGCACTTTATAGTTAGGAAGACTACAGATTTGTTTTATGTTTCTCTTTTATCCATCCATCCAAATTTTGTTACATACTGAGCAGAACTTTGCAACTCCATAAAATAGTATATAACTGTATGTGAAATACAGTTTTGATTTGGGGTTTCTTTTTAAAATAATGGTCATGTTAATTATCTATCTTTATAATGAAGTTACTCAAACATGCCTGTAACTTCTCCCAAATAAGATTTGTTGTTTAGTTGTTTTGTTAGATTTTGTCCTTATTTCACTTGCTGTACACAAGTTAGCAGAAAGTCCTTTATTTTTCAAGAACTGTTTCCTATCAGTTATGTATCCAATAAGTAATTGGGGATTGTTTGATATCCCTGCGTTGCCTTACTTAATGTCTTGTTTATATTTTTCAACGGATCTATTTAAATGGATTAATATTAGCTCCCTATTATAGAAACATAATCTGCAAACTATTCAAAAGTATGTCTTGGCTTCTCTTAACATTGAGTAATTTATTGTGGTAGATACCCGTTTTATTCTGTTATAAGCCAATGTATGAGAGGCAGCTAGACATATGGGAGGAAAGGGAATTATTTACTGTTTTGAAACCAATACCTGATTTTTCTTTTTAATCCTAAATTGAAAATTCCTTTTCTTCGTCCCCGCCCAAGCACACCCCCACCCCCCATGAACAGTTGGCTCCATCTACCACTTAGGAAAACTTCAAAGAAATAATTTAAAGTTTCTGAGAGTTTAGATATATTTAAGGTGACAAAGCAAAATATGGAAACTATGTGTTTTTACAACAGTTATTGTGTATAAACAACACGTGAATTTTTCCCCATATTAAGACAATTGTAATATTGACTACTGTTCTTGATACCAGAATAGAAAAACAGATTTTTTTTTTTAAATGCAAATAGCATAGTCTTGTAGGTGACTTGGATGTATCTTTATGTAGCTATGATCTCTCACCTGCTTTGCTGATCTGTATTTTCCTTTACCTTGAGCTGTCCATATTCATTACTTACTCCTTCTTGAGGGACTTTCCTCAACCCAGGAGTGAAGAACAATTGACTTGGTTATGAACAGTTAATTTATATGTCTCCCTAGTGGGGAAAAAAGGATGGTATTACCATGTATATCTGATTTTATATAACATGCTAGAGGCAGGTAAGAAGATATTTCTGTGTGTGTATAGGTGTGTATATTTTATTAAAAAAAAAGTTATATACCATTATCTGACATACTACTTTTTTTCAATCCAGAATAATAGAATTAAATGGAGGACAGCCTCCTCTTACATACAAGCGATTCCAGACCCTCATTAGTAGAATGGAACCACTGGAGATGCCAGTAGAGACTATAACCCCAGAAGTAATGGAAAAATGTACTACTCCAGTTTCTGATGACCATGACGAGAAATACGGTGTCCCATCACTTGAAGAGCTAGGTATGATCTAAGATTGCTTTGACACTGTGAAACAAGTAAGATGTCATCTACCACTAAAAGCATAATACTTAAAATGACCACAAGAGAGGTTCTACTTATGGTTAATTGTTAAACTGTTGCTAATTATGACATACAAAAGGAACAAAAAAGGATAATCAACTCTCTAAATTTTAGTTGTTTTCTTTTAAATGGGAGGTCAGATAAATCAGACTATGCTAAGTACTGTTTGGCTTCTTGTAATACAATGTAGCCATTTTCCCATAGTACCAAATAATCATTAAGCTACTAATAGTCTTTGATAACTTCATTTTGTATTAAATGCATTTGGTATCTTTGTGCTTCAGGTCATTAATCTGTCATTTTACAAATTAATTAAAAAAACCCTCGTCTTGCAATGCCAAAAAAAGATACTAATAAGGCAAATAATTATTTTAGAAGCTTCTTGGGGGGGGGAATCTTACGTTTCTGTAAATTTAATTTTAAGAAATAATATTGAGCTATTGTCCTGTGAATCCCCTCCTCTCTTTCCTGTCGTCCCCCCCCCTCGAAATACAAGCAAATGTGGTATGACCTCCAAATTGCTAAAAAAAAGGGTCTGGACAGATTTTGGCTAAGCTCTGGCTGCTCTGTCTAGTCTGTTTGAACTCTCATACAACAGACCTTGCTTTTAAAGCCTTTTTAAGAAGAGAAGATATGACTATACAGTGGTTAAACTATAGGCGGACATGTTATCTCATGCACCTGGTGAACAATCTTGGGGGAGGTGTGGGGGTGTAGAATAAGTCTTGTTACCTTCTTTTCATCTGTCTTTTGTAGCTCAAGTATGTGTTTATCATCAGATTGACAATAATCCCCATCTGTTATTTAAGTCAAGGTTAATGAAACCTAGGAATGTTCTGAAGATAGCACTCATGCTTTTAACTTGATGGAAGAAGCTTTTAGATGTTCTGTAAATTACAATAGCAATTGTTGCTTCTTAGTAGTAATCTAAAAAAAAAAAAAAGTTGTGGTTTTGGGATAGTCCACATATTGCAGAGCTGAAAACTTGAAAATAATTTGAAAAATGATAGAAAGGTCACTTTGTGCAAAAAACAGAAGTGGAATTGAAGTAAGACCATTCAGCATGTAAAATCTGTAATGTAAACTAATGTAAAAGTAACAATTGGATTTTGCTGCAAGTCAGAGGTATTGAATGTGCTTTGATAACACTTGGTTGCATACTGTTTTAAAACCTGTACTTTGCCATGTGTCCAACTTAGGGTATTTCTCAAGATACAATAAAATGTAGTCGAGTATCAATATGCTAGAATTTTGTTGCCCTACAGTATAAGCAAACAAGGAATTTCCTTGTTTCAATTTGTTTTTCAGGTTTTGACACAGATGGTCTGCCTTCTGCAGTATGGCCAGGGGGAGAAACAGAAGCTCTCACACGATTGGAAAGACATTTAGAACGAAAGGTATGTTTCAAATCATTGCAAGTTTGACATATCTGGGAAACGTAGTTGCTCTTTGCAATGAAATGTAAAAGGAATTGGGCAAGTCATTTTAAAAAAAAATCAAAACCACAAACTTGAACTCAAGGCCTCAATATAATGATATAAATCAAGTTGCTGTTTCTTAGTTTTAAAAGGTGATAGCGGGTTGTCTTTAATTTGAATTTTAGAGAGAGTCTGTGACACTATTTACTGAAAAAAGTTTAATTTTTTCTTTGGAGGTAATTTTACTTGAAACATACATTTTATAACTTTGAAGGGGAATTCCTCTAAAAGCTAAAGTATTGCTAGTTGTCTAGGTTCCCTCTCCTTTTAAAAGAAAGGGACAGGTAGTTCTGGAAGACAGTTCATGTCTTCTGCATTGAGATGAATTACCTTCTAGAGATTCTGTGGATTCAAAAGGAACCCCTGGATATTGTAGGTAATGCGATCATCTGTCCAGTGTCTGGATTCAGTTATAAACAGTGTGTGTTTTCTCCCTTTACGTTTTCAAGTTGCTACCTAGCCTGTAGTCTGATATTGCTGTGTGGTTTTTGTTTTGTTTTGTTTTTTAAGGCTTGGGTAGCAAACTTTGAAAGACCACGAATGAATGCAAATTCACTTCTGGCAAGCCCTACAGGGCTTAGTCCCTACCTCCGCTTTGGCTGTTTGTCCTGTCGTCTCTTTTATTTCAAGTTAACGGATCTGTACAAAAAGGTATGATTTCTACATAGTCAGCTACACATTCTTAGATGCTATGATTTTTCCCTACTACTTCTCCTAATAAAATGTTTTCCTTTAATGATGATCTTCAGGTAAAAAAGAACAGCTCCCCTCCCCTCTCCCTCTATGGCCAGCTGTTATGGCGTGAATTTTTCTACACAGCAGCAACTAACAATCCACGGTTTGATAAAATGGAGGGGAATCCTATCTGTGTTCAAATTCCATGGGATAAGAATCCTGAGGCTTTGGCCAAATGGGCAGAAGGCAGGACAGGTTTTCCTTGGATTGATGCAATTATGACGCAGCTTCGTCAAGAAGGTTGGATTCACCATTTAGCGCGGCATGCTGTAGCATGCTTTTTGACTCGAGGTGACCTCTGGATTAGCTGGGAAGAAGGAATGAAGGTATTGTTTCTTATTCTTGAATTTCTTAAAGTGCCTGTTAAAGTTTCAGATAGTCATTCTAGAATTGTTGTTACTGTGTGGTGTAAGTCGAATTTCAAAGCTTAAACTGTGGCCAAAATTAAATCTGTTCTGATAAACCAGTGGTGCTGATATTTTCCCTGTTGCATGCCCCCTTTTATTGGAATACTAGAGTGTTTCTTGCAGTCAGAATAGGTCTGCAATTCTTTTAAATTTGAGATTTCTTCCTAAATCTTGGTAAATAAACATGATTACTCTTGTAATTGAAATTTCTTTCCAGTCATGCTGTGTGAACAGGTTCTGTCACATCTCGCATTTGCTTCCCTGTGAAGGGAAAACACCATGGCAATTAGAGGGAGAAAACTAAAAGCTGAGAATGTCCTTTCAGCAATTTCTGTCCCTTTGCCCAATGTTAGAAGTGTGAGTATGGGCAACATGATTTGGCTGAAGTTTCAATGCAATTAATTTCTATGCAAGTATCCAAGAGATGCTGAAGTTCAAATTACAACAAATTACAAATGTCAGTCTTTTGAAGAAAAGAATGGAATAATTTAAACTCAGCCTTTGAATCAGTTTTACATTTTTAGAAGGGTAGCACATCTTTTACTGAGCAATAATAATCAGTTTAAAATACTTTTTTATTTTTGAAATATAAAAAAAGAATTTACTTGCCATCAGGATTGTGACCTCATATTTATATATGTATATAATCTTACAAAATTTCACCTTTCTTAACAAATCGGTTTTAAGCAAACACCTTTCATTTTAAAAAAAAAATTGTCTTGGTTACAAAACAACATAAGCTGCTTTAGGAATTTTCCTTTTGCAGTTCATAGATAAAGACATCGAAGATGCACATACATAGGTAACTCAGCCAAACAACAAAGCTGTATATTACAGGTAAACGCCAACTTGTTCTTACTTTTGAAATAATACAGATATATGGAGGGCCCAGACTTGTGCAGTGGAAGGATGTTTAATTCATACGTCCGCAGCCAGCAAAAGTTAATCTGGCCTTCCAAGGTGATGTTATTTCCAAAGTCTTATTACATGGCAGCACCTAGTGGAACAGTTGTGTGCTAACACTTAATTTTCATCTAAAGATCTTGTTACATTATTAGTCACTTTCTATTTAAAGCATTTCAAGATAAATCTTACTTTTTCAAAACAAACTTTTTTTTTCCAAACAGTTGCAGATATTTAGACAAAGATAATTTTGTAATACTTATTCAGTGTGTACTGTAGAATGAATGCCTTATTGAATATATGGAGAGAGAGAGAGATATTGTTTAATGGTATTACCTTATTTAGACTTTATATTGGAATATTAGTTGAAGTTGGGTGGTGGTAGTAAGATGTTAAGTTTTAGTGTCTTAGCATGAAGAAAGATGATGGTTTCTTTGGAACATTTGGAGACAATGCAAGTTTGAAAGGAAAATCAGAACTTGCAAAAATATGTATTAAATAAGTATCTGTTTTGAAAACTACTTCTCAGTGCACTCTTTTTATAAAAGGTGCTTGAACGTTCACCTTCAAAGAATAAGGCTTCTCTTTATTTCTTGTTAGCCTGTATTGCTAGTGATCTGACTGAGCAGAGAAACTTCTTTTTATTCAAGTTAGTATTGTCTGTGTTAATAATTAAAAAACAATCAATGCTGGAAACTTGAATGTTTCACAACTATTGAGCTCCAGATTTAAAGTAAAATCCTCATAAATCTTCAACTTCCTCTTGGGTTATTTTTAATATAATAGGGGTAGCAATTACCAGAGAAGACTCTTTTTGTCTTCAGACCAGAGTTCATTATCTGTCCCACCATTCTTCAGCATGCTTGGTGGTTCATATACCTCCAGGAATTTAAGTGTGCATCCTCAAAACTGTGACTTACTAGATTAACTATTGGCCTTCAAGAATACAACTTCTGAATGTGCTACCCTGAAACTCTTGAATTCTACTCTTGGGACTCCTCGCATAGTGAAAGGTGCTGCGCAAGTTGAGGTATTCGGACTGACAATTTGAGTTTGAAATGTGCTTTGTATGTTCCCTGTTTTCTGGAAGTTTGCAAAGCTTACTCAGTTGTAATGTGATGATGCAGCTCTTCTGAGAGCTGTAAATGCCAGTTGCAAGCAGTCAGGCTCCAGCCATCCTTTGGGGATTTATGTTTTTAAGGATGTGTTTATGCAAGAATGTGTAACTTTCTGGTTGTAGCTTTGAGATGTCTACAAGGTTTTTTACAGGGTAAAAGCCAAACAGGCTATCACACTTTTGTTTGTGAGTGGCATTTAAGTAAGTATTTGCAATTGCCTACTGAGCATTGTGCGCATGTTGCCAGGTAAGAAGGGGTGTTGCTACATTGAAGAGCTGTTTCCTCTGCTGAAATCAGAAATTCAGAACAATTCCTGAAAAAGTAGGTGTCTCGAAGGTGTACCGTGTTCAGACTGACTTGTTGCTCTAATTTCTTAAGGTCTTTGAAGAGCTCTTACTTGATGCAGATTGGAGTGTGAATGCTGGAAGCTGGATGTGGCTGTCCTGTAGTTCCTTCTTTCAGCAGTTTTTTCACTGCTACTGTCCAGTGGGTTTTGGCAGAAGAACTGACCCAAACGGGGATTATATCAGGTAACTCACAATCCAGAAATTGCAGCAGTTCATGGATGTTGCTTAAACTGTCAACTGGCTTTATACTTAAAATGACCTTTTATTTTTTTTCAAGACGTTATTTGCCAGTGCTTAGAGGTTTCCCTGCAAAATACATCTATGATCCTTGGAATGCCCCAGAGAGCGTCCAGAAGGCTGCAAAATGTATTATAGGAGTTAATTATCCCAAACCAATGGTAAATCATGCAGAGGCAAGCCGTCTGAATATTGAGAGGATGAAACAAATCTACCAGCAGCTTTCACGATACAGAGGACTGGGTATGGTTATAGGCTATTGGCTTTATTTATTTGAAAAATTCTCTCACCTTTTAGCAATTAATAATTTTGTCCTATAGGAGTGGTAATCAGGTGTGAGCTCAGTGTGGTGACCAGGGCTGTGTATCCAAATAAATGAAAATATTAGATCTAACCAAGAAAGGGAAGAAAGAGTTTGAGTGGAGTGCCTCTTTCCAAATCTTACCCAGAAATTTTTTTCTGTGGGTTTTTGGAAATTTTTTGGTTAAACTGGGTCTTCTGTGTGTTCTGATACTCTTGTACAGATAGGTTTTAATACCAGTGATTGGAAAATTAATGTGGTTCGTAACTTCAGCCATACTGTATTTGCATTTGCAAATGCTGTTGCTTGAATAGAGATCAACGCAACCTCTGGTAGCATTCTTCCTAGTTAGGAAAGACCGTCCCCTTTGCTCCGAGAGGTAAACCACATGCACTTGTATTGCTCAGGTAGGTGTAAGCAGTCAGTATGTTCAGATGTTGGATATTGAATCAGGATGCACTGCACTTCCACGCAACATAGTGAATACGTGTAACTAATGAATATTGTAAAAGTTATGCAGAATATTATGTAGAAAATGCCTGTTAAGTAATTGCCAAGTAATTTTAGTTCACAAGGTCCCAGAAGTAGGCAAGATAGAGAGACGTTCTCCTGTTATAAAGGTAAACCACTCAGGGTGAGGGTGGAGAATTGGCTGTCATGAGGAAAAAAGCATGCTACACTTAATCTCTTTTTTTTTTTCCTATCTTTCTTCATGGCTATATATTTTATTTCGTTGCTTAGGTCTTCTTGCAACAGTGCCTTCTAATCCAAATGGAAATGGAAATGGTGGCCTAATGGGCTATTCACCAGGAGAAAGCATTTCTGGCTGTGGTAGTACAGGAGGTCAGTCAAATTCTTTCAATACATAGAATTATTGGAACTGAACCGCACAAACTTCTTTTATAAAGGGCATTATGTATTATAAGAAAGAACTATTTTCACAAGACAGTTTTCAGTGCAAGTCACAAACATTTTCAAATTTATTCAGTAAGTTTGGTAGTGTTTGTATATAGACATCTTTTAGCTTTTTTTAATCTCAAACATGTAAGAATTTTTTAACCTGTTTTTTTTCCCCCCTGAAAATTACTTAGTAACATGTATCGGTCAGTTTGATTTCAAAAGCATTTGAATGTGATTTTCTTCTATAAGTCTACAAGCATCCTGATATTTGTAATAAGGAGTGGTTTGTGAATTTGCAAGTCAGAACTGTTAATTTGTAAAGTTTTCTAATGCTAGCATTAGATTGCTTACTGGAATTTAAATCTACCATAATGTCAGCAACAGTATGGTGGACACCGTCTGAAAGAACTTAATATAGAATTTATACAGTTTTGATGAAAATTACTTTAGACTATTAACATTCTTATTGTAACATAAAGACTAGCATTAACTAGTTACTAAGAAAAAATAAAAAATAAGAACAGTATTAACACTATAAATTGATGGTGCATCAACATCTTGAATACTATGTACACCTTGGACTCTTCGTTGTAAAAGGATACAGCAGAACTGGAAATTTACTGGTTTTGTGTTCTCCTTAGGCTTTAGTCAAGGTTAAAAGCAGATTGCGGAGGAAGATGGACCTTATTGTTCTCAGCCAGTACAGTTCCTCTCGAAGAATTGAAGTCTAGACTGCTTAAAGCTGGGTGCTTGAGCTTTTATTTCTTTTAAGTTCAGAGATGTAGAAGACAGGAAGGGCTTAGTTTAAAAAATTAACATTATGTGTACTCTTTTCTCCTTAAAATGTGTACATATATACTTAAATGCATACATGTACTTACACTTTTCACATCAGAATTGTATCCATTTTGTAGGAGGTTACTGTATATTCATCTGAATTTGCAAGTGTGAATTTGGAAAGATGAAAGTGTTAAAGCTTTGGACCTGTTCTGAGGTGGTTTGGAAAAAAAAAACCCAAAAGCCACAATCAAAGTCTACCTCTTGAAGAGGGGAAAAAAACCCCAACATTTTAAATTCCAGAACTGGAATTGTATCTTCTGTTATGTTTAAGTCTTTTTCTGCTTCTCCAGGAGCTCAGCTGGGAACTGGTGATGGTCATACAGTTGTTCAGCCATGTGCCCTGGGAGACTCTCATACAGGAGCAAGTGGAATTCAGCAGCAAGGTATTAGGGCAGTGCCTGTCTGTACAGGATCTCCAAATACTTGCAACTATGGAAAAACAGACAAAACATCAAAATAACATGGATAGTTTTTTTTTTTTGTGACAGCTGCTGTCTACAACTTGAACTGGCCTTGTTTCTGTTCTTGAAACATAAAAATTATTTCTTAGAGTGAACTTGCTTGTCTTGTCCCTTTTATCTCTAAAATGCTCATCTAGAACAATATTTGTATGTTTTGAGTGGGAGGGATCACAAGTGTGACTAAACAAAAATTAATAAACATTATCCTAGGTTACTTTAAATGAAAGATACTGGAAGAAAGAAGTTCACTTTGTGTATTTGATAGCAAAATTTGTGTGTTGTCTTTTCCCTGATTTCACTACCACTCTTTCCATATATAATCAATTTCCACAGATTTGTGTGGATATTCTCATATTGTGGAGGCAAATTTTTGTTACTTTAACTGTACAGAAACTTAAGCTGTGGTTTGTGAGAGATCAAGGTTGCAATCAAATTTAGCACAACTGTTTCTTTCTTTGCAGTCTTAACAGAGATTGTATGTTTACTGATCATGAAAGACTGTAATCTGTGTTTCGTTTAAGCACCTAGAACGTAACCGGAACACCACAACAGTTCAGAATAAGAAACCTTGCAACTGCTGTTTCTAATTTGCACTATTTTTATGCAGGGCGCTCAGTGTCAAGGTTGCTGGTGGATAGTTTATGTGAACCAGAAAATAGTTTGCATCTTGAAGTTACTTGCATGTGGTTTTTTTTCCACAGCTTAGTTATGCTAAGGATTTGCTAGTATTGCTATAACAGAATAATAAAAAGGATGAGGAGACTTGGCAGAACAAATGTTAAAATTTATAACAAGTTAGAATTAAAGTGTTTGGATATATAAACATTCTGCTTGTTGCAAGTATAATGCATAAATATGTACGCACTTAGTATTGTTCACTGTGCATGTATAAGTGCATATATATTTAACTGCTGTAGACTGCCATGAGGTGCTTTTTTTTTTTTAAGAACTCTTCTGCATTCAGGGTGGTTTCTGGCAGGATTTTTCTTGATGATGGAAAATAAATCAATTGGCTCCTTTTTGTTGTAAAGAATGTAATTGTACACTTGCTTGCAGTTCTAAATTTTATGTATTGTAATAAATATCTACTGTATCTGAACAGGTTACTGTCAAGCAAGTAGTATCTTACACTATGCTCATGGAGACAATCAGCAATCACACTTATTGCAAGCAGGTAACTTAAAGAACAACAAAAAACCCGAAACGCTTTTCCTGAATATATAAAGGTGCAATAGAGTCTTAACGTAAATACTGGTTTTAAATTATCAGGAAGAACGGCCCTTGGTACTGGCATTAGTGCAGGGAAACGCCCAAATCCAGAAGAAGAAACTCAGAGCGTTGGACCAAAAGTCCAGCGACAGAGCACAAATTAAACTGGTAAGATCTGAGACACCTTAAAGTTACCCTGTTAATGAGTAAATTCCTGTACAGATTTTTGTCTATGATAACATTGCTATGACTGGAACGTAAAGGATCCTAAATTATTGCTGTAAATATTTCATTTCCAGGTACTGTACAAACAATACAAAATCCTGGCTCTAGAGAATTTACGAAGTATGAGATAAGAAGTAGTTATAAAAATAGAACCAGACCAAAGGTTATCAGACACAGATCGAGGTGCTAATGAAAGGGAGATGGATAAACTGTGGTTTCACTTACATTAGCAGAGCTGCTTATGTAGCTTCAGTTACTCTCCGCTCCTGCATCTCACCTTAAGTCGTGCCAGCAGCACTGTCTGTGTGAATGTACGGTGACCTGAATCAGAAGACTAACACAACTTGAAAGGAAAGGCTCAGGGCCTGGATTAGTGTTTTAGACATACAAGTGGACTAAGCAGAACATGTTTTAGAGAGAGACTGCAGAAAACCTGCAAAATGCTGATGTAGTTACTGCATGTAAAGATGTAGGGACAAGAAAGATTTGAGGACTTGAGCATTTGTCATTGGTCTGTAACCTAAGCAGGATGCTCAGATTGCCAAAGTTTGCCAAGAAAAGCTGTGGTGAAAAGTACTTGAATTTGGAGGAGGCAGCATTGCTAGATAGATATATGTGAACAGGTGTGAAGATGTGTAGAGAGAAGCAGTAAATTGAAGAAAGTTTGGTATGTGTGATATCATCAACATAGAGAAGGTAACTGGATTCTGTGTTTTGGATAAAGTTACTTAGGAACAGGATAGAGAAAAGAGAAGGCCAAAGATGTTATACCCCATCCCCCAGTGAGCTTGATTTGAGAGGAATAAGGAAGATGACCTGGAAGACAAGTTAGAGTAATTACTTAGGAAAGCTAAAGAATGGAGGGCTGTCTGAAACAAGAGGGGACAAGATTTCAAGACTAGGAGTGTGGCTGCATAGATTAAAGGTGATTGAGATGTCATTCCATCCTTACCTTTTACAAAAAACAAGAGTTGGTCATTATGGAGTTTGAAGAATAAGTAATAATAGCACATAGGCGAGATAATAGCACATGGAGAGACTTTGGTGGAATTGGAAGATATGGATTCTATACAGCAAGTACAGAAGATGCATTCAGCATCTCTAGAGATAAAAAGGGAAATTCAATCCACTTCATTTGGATTTGACAGCAAGATCTAATTTTGCTTACGGTTATGTGGTGTCAGCACTTTGACAAAGTTATTGTGGTGCATTATGAACAATTGTGTTGTACTGATTTGATTCAGTGAAGAACCACAGCATTGTTTCCATAATGCCTGTCACTTGAAGTGAGCTGAGACCTTAGCGACTGATCCATCTGCTGTTTTCTCACATGCTGGAAGCACTGTAAACTGTGCTTTTGTGTTCTCAAGCTGATTTCTGGTACTCAGATGGGCCTGAGTGGAACATAATTCCTGGAGAGTCCATGTTTCAGTAGCTATCTAATCCTTAGTATCTGTAGATTCATTCAGCATCCATGTTTTGTATTGCAGAATTCCTTAGATGCTTGTGTCTGTAGAAGTGCCTGCAGAGCGAATGTCTCGTTCCTGTCTAAGCTCTTTTTCAATTGAGAGACAGGTTGGAGGGGTTCCTAGTTTGGCAGAGAAGACTGATTTTGTTAGGTGTGTTCAAAGCATGCTGCAAAAGCACTATAGTCAAACAAAAACCAGCCAAGATCATACTCAAAAAGACTGCTGGCAAAAGGATGTGTGCCTTCTGAATAGCACTAAAGTACAGAGGTGGTTGGGTTTCTCTTTTATTTTTGTTTTGTTCCCCTTTTAGCCTCTAAGAAGTAAGAAATAAGAATTCTGAGTATTTGGGCCAATGCAAATGGGGACAGGGCTTCCTGCACTGAGAAGGGGGGAAAGAATATTGGTCCCTTGAATTATTTCTGCCTTCTTCAAAGACTCATGACAAACTGCTTAAGAATAATTTTTTTCTTTTTTCTTGCAGCATTATTAGAAGAGAAGATACCACTCAAAGAACACACAGGACAAAATTCCTGCTACTCTGTATTGGAACTAAAGTGTTGTGAGAGTACATGTACTAAAATGACATACTTTTTCGTAAATTATTTTCAATTGTTCTCAGTTGTTGTAAACAAGTCCAATTTTTGGAATGCATTATTTCTAACTGGCATTTCTATGGTTTTTAACTTTTTAATGACTCTTTCACAAAGGGCAAATTGAGTTTTGTATATAAAGTATTTGGTGAAGAATTTGCTAATTTACTGTAAATATAAACATTCATGATTAGCGATAGACCCATCGATATATTTTTGATAATCTTTCATGTATATGGTAGTAGGAAAAGCTGTAGTGATGTTCTGTAAAATGGATGGACGTAGAAGGTTTTGAAGTTTTCAAATTGTTATTATTTTTAGATTCCAGAACTTGACCTCTGTATGATCAACTTCATATTTTCATAATGTAAGTGCTTAGGACTATGTTTAATCAAATACAGTAGAGTTGTAACCTTTATTAATCGCATCTGTATATAAGTCATATGCCAATTTTTTGTCGAGTTGTAAAATTTTCATGTGTATGTCCAGTCCTTGTATTTCCCAGTTGCCTTGTTCGGTAATGACATACCTTGTTAATAAAAGAAAATTGTATATATAGATATATATGTCTCTTGTGTACACTATTGCTCTGGTATGTATTTCCACACAAAACTGTTTCAGGAAAAAGGAAGGGAAATCTAATTTTTAGACTTAATCTGGAAGCCATGAACAGCGAACTATATTACCTTTCACTTCAAGTTTCATGGTACTGAAGCAAAACACTATCCAAATTACTCAGGCCTTTTTGTTGAAATTGCGTGCATGTATGTATTCTTACCATTAAATGTCTTTCACCAATGTATTTACTAAGTGTTTCTTCAAAATCTAGGTTGGTTGTTGTTTTTTTTTTTTGCTATAATTGCAATTTGCTTGATAGCCTGGTAGTCTTTCCTGCAATGCAGCTAATTTGCTGCTCTTTGAGGATGTTGATTTCTAAAAACACATGGGTTTGACTACTCAGTCAATACTGTCTCAAATGTTTAGAGAAGTTTTATCTAAATGTTTTCTCAGATGATTAAGATCTCTGAAGAAGCAGTCTGAATTACTACATTTTATGTATAACTAGGTCAGTTACCTACTTGAGTGGGTCATTCTCATGGGGGAGGAGTTAATTATCTTGTTCTTCGTGTCACATGGGTGACTTCCAGTCATGGGGCATGTCTGTGTGTTGGTTTAAAATTCAGACCGGATTTATGGGTTGACAACATGTGCAGCGGGGCACTTGCTGCAGAATAAACTTAATGTAAATATCTCTGCGTACTGATTTGGATACAATAGCAAAATCAAAATACTACTAAGAAAATACAGGCATGCTTACTGTCTTGAGGCAGAGAATCTTTGACTGATCTTGAAGGAAAAAAAATCTCAACAGTGAGAATGAAGAAGCATATGCTAAGTGGTTTTCCACAGATCAGTCCAAGTAGAATGGAGAGATTTCCTAGGGACATACATAATCAGTAGAATAAACAATTCTTCTGTTCGTTTAAGTAGTCGGGGGCGGGGGGGGGGAGACTATAGGCCTACACTGTCTTAGGAAGTGTTTTATTCTGTCAAGACAAGATTGTACTGGGTTTTTTCTGCTGACTTATACTAAGAAGAAATCATACCATTTAAATGAAATATTCCACCTAGCTTTTCTGAATGAATAGGCTATGAAACCCACAGAGAAACTTCTTCAGGTTAAGAACATATGCTTAAATATCACCTTTCCCCCAACCAGTTTGGAAGTTCAATAGGTGAAAGAAGAAATTTCCCAAGGAGTTAATTTCTAAGGTAAGTTAATTTCCCCCCTCCTTAAATACTAAAAGGAGGATTTCTCTTCTTGGTGCAGGTGAATCCTTAGATTAGCAAAGGAAAACCTGTGACGAAGATGCTGTTTCACTCGTGTGCTGGCTTGAATGAGTTCTGGTGTCAGGACTGCAGTGGAAGGAACGGTCTGTAAGTAGGTTAGTGTGAGAGAGGGGAGAAGTTGCCTTCTGAGTAGCAGTAGGTTTATAAAAGCCCTTTGCGTCATATTCTTCCCTCCCACTAGTACTTGCTGGGACCACAAAAATAAATAAAAAAGGCTGAGGCTTTGGCTGCACAGAAAAATTGACCAAAACTATTGTAACATGCGGAAGAGGTTTTCTCCCCCTGCCCCCACTACCCCCTTGTGATTTTTGAGGAGGAGTTGGACATGTGTTACAAACCCAGTATGGATAAGGGCCAGGATATTGTTTATTAGACCTCTCCTCCAGAAATGGAGCTTAAAGTATTCTTCCAGAAAGCTCTGTTCCCAAAGGATTTAGCCGGCCCTTCCCTGAGCTGGTAGGGGATGGGGAGAGGACTGTTGCAGGCTGAGGCTTTCTGGAAACCAAACTCCAGGAAAATGTATTCTGGAAGTGCAGAGGGACAACTGTAGCTGATATTTGTGACAAAAAATAAACTTCAAGTGTCTTTAAGCCTTCAGGAACTGAGTGTTTCCAAAGGAACTTGCACGGGCTGTCTCATACTGGTGCTACCTGGTTACAGAGGTTAACGAAAAGAGGGGAACGAAAGGAGTTAAATTGAGAGCAAACCTGCGAAGGCCCGGAAGAAGGGATCCTGAGGAGAAGTACCTGTCAGTTAGAAATCAGAAATAAGTTTTATGCTGGGCTTAGTGACATAGTTGACTGGTTTCTGTTGAGGAAAAGTGACATTTACATGAACCTTCCTGTAACTTGGAAATCCTGTCTGTACTGGGCAGGAGCACGGAGCAACAACGAGCTGCGATACACGCGTTTACGACTTCCCCACCTTGTCAGGAAAAGGCAGTTTGGAAACGAAGCTGGGTGCCCGTGCTGCTCCCCTGGGTGCTGGTTTGAAGCCTGGCTTCCATCACGGCAGGGCTTGCTGCAGCTGTCCGCAAACGCCTGGAGAGTTGTATCCCTGTATTTACAGGTAGTTTGGGTTACTGGAAGTGATGCTCAGAAGTAAAAAACAAAACTCCTTCAAGTTCTTGATGTATGTTTTAAGTGAAACTATTGTTGTTGCCTATTTATTAAGCTCTGTTGTTGTTGTCCCAAAAATCAGGATTCTTTCACCCGGTGTGCAAAAAAGCCGATTAACACAGAGTCGAGATATTTGCTTATTTCATGTCTGCGCAGAGATGGGTGCTAGGTGGGAACTCCACAAAGCTAGCACACCTGGTTAACACACGGTAAAGCATTTTATACCTTTCGAGCAACAGTTACCAGTATTTTTACAGTTTTGCTTAGTTACTCTCGTTCCTATTGGTTCTCGCAAGTCTCATCTCCACTTAAAGTCGCAGCATCCTCTTTTTTTACTGTGCATGTTCTGTGAGGAAGGGGCTTCTGTTGGCAGGGGGTTCTCCCTACCTAAGGGTGGGTTTTCTAGTATGTTCATTAGGATAGTTCACTCAAAGTTCAGGTAGCTCTTTGACTGCCCCTGTGCTTATCTTGGTATTTCTTTACCCACTGACTTACGGTGTCATCGTATTTCTCTTCTCAAGGTCACGCCTCGTTAGCTAAGTAGCATCCTTTGTTTTTGTTTCTCGCATATCTCCAACACTGTGAGCTTTATTATTTTAAAATTATACTTTCAAATTTTATGGTAAATTAAACTAAAATGTCCTGTGCCATGCATATACTTGAAGCAGTTTTTCCTATTTGCTGAAACTTAAAAGTCAGAGCAACTCGGTCATTTTTTTTTGCGCGTGAGACGGAAGGAAAAAAATACACCACTTACGTATGTCACAAGCTTATACAACTATAAGCGCCCGGAGGGGCACACTTGTTGTTCCCTGTGTGCAGCGGTTTGCGCAGGGACACGGCCCGCGTAGGGCCTGGGCTGCTGCTCGTCCCTCGCAGTCGTGAGCGCACGGCGTCGCAGGCGGGTGACGCGCGAGTTGGCCTTCCAGGCTGCTGGCGTTACAGCTCGGCCTCTCGTCGTGTGCGCCCAGGAGGCAAGCTGCATGCAGCTTGGGGAAGAACATTTCCCCGTTCCCCGCCTGCAACTTGCCTGCTCGCCGCCCTGCTTCGCTGCTCTCCGTCTGTAGATGGTGCTGCGAGCGCTGGGCCGGCGCGGAGCCCCGCGGCTCCCGGCGGAGGCGGGGGTTTGCCGGGCGTGGGTGCTGGGGTGCAGCCCATCACCGGCACAGCCTTCCCACCTCCTCGCAGGGAGGGGTAGCAATCGCTGTGTACGGCCTGCAGAGAAAGAACGCGCAAGGTCGTCGTCCTACGGGAGTTTAAGCCTGCCCTTGGGTGAGAACTTTGGTTCTGAGAAGGAAAAACCAGCTCTTAGTCATCCAAAATATTCTGCCTGCAGCTGGGGAAGGGGAAATACGTAGAAATTATAGAATTGCTGCATAACTCCAATAATAGCTACCCTGTGTTTCCAAATCAGAAACCAAATCTCCTCTGTTACTCTAAAAGTTGCTTTTCAGGAACGCTGCCCTGTGTGCTTGCCTGCATAAAGATATATTCTCTTTTTAAATACACTTTGAGATTCTCTTTTTAAATACACAAGAGATTACTTAAAAACTGGCTTTTGAAAACGTAGTCAAGCTTTTACCTACCTGAAACATTTACTGGGCTGTCTCTGTCCCCTGGGGACCCTTGTGATCAGAGCATGGAGCTGGGACCCCTGAGATTTGGGTTCTTGTCTCTGCTCTATCACGGACCTGCTAAGCAGCCTCAGGTAAATCTCTGCCCATTCCTGAGGCCTTTGTGCACAAGCCCTTGCTGGTAGCTGTGTTGTTCTGCTTTGTTATAGATTAGATTAGATCAGATCAGATTAGATTAGAAGAAGCAGGATAGAAAGAGAACCTCCTCTCTCTTGTTTGTGCTCCTTATTTCCAATAGAGAAGTGTTGTTTGGGCAAGAATTCCCTCCCTTAAAGGACCAAGCAAACAAAACTCTCACACTTTAGCCATTACCTCAGCTTTCAACTTGATTGTTTATTGCAATTTTTTTCTAGAAATTCAAAATTTCGAAGGTGGTGAAAATTTCTGGGTAGAGGGGAAATTTACATTGATCCAAAAAGCAGAGGGAAATCTTAAGCAGACAGAGAGAGAGAATTTTAATGTTGATTTCAAGAGATCTAAGCTCCTACTTTTGAATTGTGTGCACCACTAATGCAAAATTAATTCAATTTTAAATTAACAAATGCAAATAGAGTTGATTTCAGTATTTTTTACAAAATCTCCCACAGAACAGAAAGGTGGAAGATGCAGAAAAGAAAATGGGATAGATACCCAAAAGGAGCTTCTCCCTTCAGGATGCTGTTGCTTTGCTTGCTTGCAAGAGGTCTTAGCGCAAATTTCACAATCCGAAACTCTTACAAAAGAGCTGCAAAACGCCAGAGTGCAGCCAATGTGTGGGATCACATCCGAGGACCTGTGGTTAGTGGAAGCTTGTGCGCCTAATGCCAGGTAAATTACACTTTTCTCTGATTTTCTTATCTCTGCTAATTACACCTAGAACAAGAAGATAATCTTGTTAACTGTGATTATTCTGACTGGGAGTAGCCGGTAAGCACATAAATAATTAATAAAAGAGCAATTTATAGGCAGCAATTACAGAGAGGGAGGATTTTCTTCAGGTCTGCTTGGCTTTCTAGAGCTTCAGACCATGTGGTCATCACAAGGTCTTTAATTACCTGGGTTATACATGTTTCTCAAGTGCCTTTTACCACGTCCAAACTAGGAATATTTTTAAGCCGAGTCATCTTTACCTGGTGGTAGATAGAAACCAAGCACTGCTCTGAGGAATGGCTTGCCCCAGCAAACATGATTAATGTTGCGTTCAGACCTCGGGGTGACTGCTGGGCACACGAGAGCAGGGGATTTCAGGGAAGCTTGGCGAATGGATGGAAGAAAGATGATGGAAGTAGGGAAGGATTTTACAGAAACCTTAGAGAGGGAAGAAGGAAAATTAAAGGGATGGTGAGTAGCCAGCTGAAGGAAAGAAGCAAAAAATCAGGTAAGAAGTGGAAGTGCATTGGCAGATGAGGGTGCACGGATAAATTTAGCATCCATTGTGTCTTGACTAACTGGATAATTAGTCCTTTAATAACATAAGCCTTTTTTGAGGGGATGAGAAGGGGAAGAAATGATCCTTTGCAGGTATTTTAGGTATTACACAACATTACAATTTTCTGAAATACTTACAGTGCATATGGCCTTGGTTTCCAAGTGTTTTGGGGATCATGATGGTTTTGGTCCCAGTCCTACTATTAGCCCCTCCAGGGAAGAGCTTTATGGGGTAGCACACCCAGCTTCTCTCCCTTCTGTAGGGCAGCAGAGCCGCTGCCACACTGGGTGCTTCAGCATCCCCCTTGTGTGCTCAGCCAGCTAGGCAAAGCATGGCTTGGGCACTTAAGAAGTGGCTCACCTTGTGCAAAGTATTTGCATATGTGTATTTTTTTGTGATTAGCGCAGTTGGGCCTTGATTTTATTTGTGACATCAAATGCTACTAATTACAGCGCTTACTGATGAGGGGACCCCTCCTCTGCCGTGGCTCCTGTTTCGAGACTTCTGCCTGAGAAGCTGGAGCTCACGAGATGCTTTTTCTCTGTGCCACATGTGTGTCGAGGCTAAACAAGCTGTGATTTTAGGTGCTTCCTGAGGCTGTGGTGTTGGGTGCTTACCGAGTGTTTTGGCAAAGTTCGATAGCTACATCATCCAGCTCGGCTCATGGGTAACAAGGGGAGCATCGAGCTGAAGGGCTGTCCAACAAAAGCCATTCGCAGGGCAGCACACACCTTGCAGTGAGGCGGAGCCGCCTGGCCTGCCCCGCTGTAGTCCAAATCGCTGTAGGGAGATTTCAGGACCATTCCTTCATCCCTAGTAGCTGCCTGGGCTTGAGCAAACAGCTGGCTTGCTGGGCAACATCTGCCATTAACCGGGCTCTTTGCGGGCTCCAGACAAGACTTAAAGCCTGTAAATGGTCACACGTTGGGAAGCACTGGTTTAATCCTCCAGTTTAAGGACAAAAGTGTTGAGTAGACATGTAAAAAAAAAATCAAGTCACAATTGGTAAAGGAAAAATTACCTTAGTGCGTGTTTGAAGGTAGTATCTGAAAGACTTATTACAGTTTTATGCTCCATACCATAAAACATTATCCAAAGTAATGAAGTCTGTAGATAGAAGAAAAATTATTGAAATGGTATCTTTATGACTGTGTAGCATTTGCACTGCAAGGCATTTTGTCATGTGCTTACAGCCCTAATCAAACATGTATTTGTGGATCCAGATAAAGAATAATGCAATTTCAAAACCACAACAGCACTGCTTGATTAACCCTCATTTAATTCGCAGTTTACTACTGCCAACAGAAAATCCTGGGCTGATTCTCAGGCTGTGTGTGCACGTCCCTTGGAATTGGTGGGCAGGTAGAGTATGCACTGGCGAGAGAAGTCGCTCTCCTCTTTCTGCTCTTGTTAACGTATGTGGAAAATCGTGACAAAAATGAAACCATGGGAGATGTTTTGTATGCCAAGACTTTCAAATTTGCATACCCAACCTCAGGATCTAAATCCAGATTTAGATGGTTTCTAAATAATTAACGACAGCAAAATGTAGTCAGAGTCTCAGTTTTGAGCATATTATTTCTCATCTGAAACTAATAGGCACGTAATCTCTTTCATACAGGTACCATGGGTCTGTAGCTCATGTCCAAATTCAAACTAGTAGTCTTTTACCTGGGCCTCGGCTGTTAGACATGCTGAGCACCTATAATCTCCCTGTAAGTGAGCTAGCAACAAAATACGGAGATGTGTGGGTTTATCTGTGTAGAGTGTGTCCCGGGTTTAAGTTGTCCTCCCCGTGATCTGAGCAGAGCCTTGAGTCTTGCCTACGGCCGCCCTAGCAAATGCTCCAAGTTTAGATGCAGTTCTCTGCATGTAGAGCCAAGCCTCAATTTCTAGGCATTTTGCATTGTTTGGTGAGTCCTGTTACTAGTTAGCGTGATTTATGTTTTACTATCGCTCCTGCGAGAGCTGGCATCATTGTATGGAGCATACTTACAATGGAAAGAGATTCCTGCGGCTTCACCGAGGTGGTGGTGGATTCCATTCCCCATGTATCTTAGCTATTTTTATCAGATGATCTGGGGTGGGTTTCTGTCTCTACTGCTATCATGACATGATGCATTTTAACGTGGCAATGATTACGATCCATAAGTTTCTTTCGGCCTCCAGTGCCCCAAAAAGGAAACCCAGATCCCACCCCCACCCAAAGAAATCTTTCTTGTCTGCAAAGGCACTCGTTTCCAAACCAGTCTCTTCTCCCAGGACAAGTATAGATGAATGGGTCCTTTTTTCTCCGATGATAACTGCAGTCTGATGATTGTGGCGTCTCCACTGGATGCTGGAGGCAGGCAGGGGTGGGATCTCTTCCCACTGGCATCCCTGCTGCACTGTGCCTTGCGAGGAGAACCCGCTGGCAGAGTTTCCCTCCCATCTCCCTCTCTAATTTCTATCTATCTGTAGTTCTTGTGCCCGTCTGCAGAAAGCAGAGTAGGCTGTGCTGCTTCTAATTAAGAAGATAATTTTGAAATATCTCTTGAACCCTTGACCTTCAGGATTCCCTCAGATGACGTGCCTCTGATCTAGGGAGAGCTCTCTCACGGGTTGCCACTCTTCATGTGAAAATAGGTAGGGTGTAATTTGCAAATATTTATAAAGCTCTGTTCCGGGTAATTGAAACTGCTGTTAATTGCTCATGATTTCAATCCAGACAGCTGGTTTGTTTTTCTGCACCGCTCCCACAGGAGAAGTTGCATTACTCCGTGCCTCAAACCCCCAAAGGCCTGATGGTTTGCATAGCATATTGTCTATCTACCGCATTTTCAGTAACACTTGACTGAGTAGTAAAGGCAACCGTGACTTGTTCCAGGCATTGAGACGGAGAATAGACAATATGTAAAGCTTTTTGGCTTTGAAAACTTGGGAATGATTGCACTGGGAGCTGAATGAGCACGAAGAGGAGAGGAAGCAGAGCTGTCTGCCGGGGCTCTGAGCAACATGGCAGACCTCGTTAGGAGGGTAGATGTTGTAAAGCCTCTTAAATGGTACTCTGAGGTTAGTAAGAATTCAACTTTGACTCAGACTGACTCTCCAAAGGTCAGGATGGATATACTTCACTGCTGGAGAGCACATTTCACCAGAAAACTATGCATGGGTGGGTAGATCCCACCGGACAGCTAGCGAGCAGGAACAGCATGAGAAAGGGAATGACAGGAAAGATGGTTAATACTCTTCCTCTGAGACATCTATGAGAAGAGAGAGTGTTAGGAGCAACCAGCACAATTCAAGCAGCTGCAACAGGAGAGATCATTCAGGGCCGAATAAATCAATAAGGTAATCAACAGCCGTGTAATTACAAGAATGTTACCAACAACTTAAACACAGCAAAGAACACAAAGACAGACAAAAGGAAAGGAATCTGCTCTATACAGGCATATATATGAGTGTGTGTGTATAGCCTTGTGTATAATAAAAGGAATAGAGGATCAATAAAAGCAGCAGTGCTCTTGAAGGGAAAAGATTGATGAGTTGGATATTGCTGTGGAACTGAATGCCTCATTAAAGACAGTGAATGAAAGATGGTCTCTGAAAATGGGAAAAAAATAGAAGGAACTGAAGTGAAATCCAGGCAGCAGGAAATTCAAAGCACCTACACGTAAGTGAAGACTCTGCTCCAGCTGCCTCTGTGGGACCATCTCACAGCCTCAAAGAGATTTGTGTAGTTGCCTTCAGCTCACAGCACCGGGCAGTGGCCTCCTCTGGCTCCATGACCCTCCCTGCGAGCGCAGCCTCATCCACACAGCTGAGGCTTGGGCCCAGGAGGGATGTCTGGATTGGACTGCAACACAGGCAAACACACACCATGGCATTCAACAAGCAGGGCCTAGAAACCACAGAGCTGCTGGCTCCGTTGCTTTCCAGGGGTTTCACTCCTGGACCCTCGTTGCTGTCTTAAGATCAGGCAGGATGAAGCTGTAGGCAGAGCCTGATGGAGTCTTGCAGAGGGCAGTCAGTCATGCCTGGTTGACTTGATGAGTCAGTCACGTTCCTTGGACTTTATGTTAGGGCTTTGTTTGCAGGCAGGGTGGGCCAGGAGGGCTCAGTCTTCCCCCTTCACACCAGGGCTTTACCAGCCCTGTCTGGCTGGCAAGCCTGGCAGCTCCCAGCCCTCAGCCAGCTGCAAGGATGCTCAGCTGTGTCTGGGGAACCAGGGCATGAGGAATAATTAGTTCAGTCCAAGCAAAACCTGAGTAGTCTACAGCAGGAGCTAGCAGTGTGGGACCTCTCGGTCAGTTCGTGAGTGAAGGAATGAGTATAGGTCAGATCCAAAGCCCCCTGATGGCAAGAGAAGATGCCCAGTGATTTGGGCTTTTGGCTATGCACTCCTCATGGCTGCACAAACTTCAATGCGTTGGGCTGTCTTAGGCACATACTAAACGTGACATATGTGATTTAAGCTACTTTATATTTCTCCTGGGACTGCTAGTTTTGAGGTGCTTTTAGGAGAAACTCAGTAGATTAAACTGGGGAAAAAAATAGCCTATTTTTTAGGCTATAACCCAGAAGAGGGGCTATGTCTAAAGAAAGCTGGGAAAAAACAGACAGATCAACAGAAACATTGATAAGTTTTAATTGTAACACATAGCAAAACAATGGAATGAAAATGCTTTAGATGATAGAAAAGGGGTTTATTTGGATCATTCTTATTAATATCCACCCTATGCCTGTTTATATTTGATATATTATACAGGGTGAAACGTCCTCATTTCATTTTTAAAAAATGGCTTCGTGCACATGAATTGTACCATCCACCCTTTTTTTGGGGCGGGGGGGAATCTGTTGTAGCTAGTGGTTGTATTAATTTGGGAAAGATGGTGGGAGTCAGGGGAAGAGGCAAATACGTACATCTGCTATCTATGAAAACCATTGTGTTGTCCATTCCTTATTTATTGCCATCTAACACTGTCTTTAATGGCAAATGCTAATGACTGCACAACTGCAGAAAATACCGAGGAGACAGAATACGCCCAGTAAGACCCTCCAGCCAAACTGAAACTCCCCATAAGATCTCCATTAATTAAAATCTCTACAGATGGGTTCCCTTAATTGTAGGAAATGGAATACAATCCCTATAATTAACTCTTCACTCAAAGGCTTTCTCCCCGCCCCCCCCAGCATCTGGAAAGAGCAGCAGTGATTTTTTGGCACCTCATTGCTGGAGGCGGCTGCTGCCTCTCCAAAACAACCCGCTGCCCAGGGCCACACACCAAAGACAGCCTCGTCTCTTCGCTCAGACTCCAGCAACCCTACCGTGCTGCACTGAGAGGTTTTTGTCTTCGCGTGGATCACAATGCTGGTATCCACTAGCGCAATGCCCATTTCTGTTCGCCATGGAGGGAAATGTTAGTTCTTCTCTAAGGTCTTCTCTGCCTGGGCTGGAGGGTGAGCACCTCTTCTCTGCTGCAGCACAGGGAGAGATGCCAAGCTGTGGAGCAAGTGGTATCGAGGGGTAATCAAAGAAAACTTGGCATCCCCCTTGGAGCAGCAGGTGCTCTTTGGGGCAGACCTTGCCTTGTGATGAGTTTGTGGAGCATCTAGCAGTGTGGCACCACCAGTCTATGAGGACTGCCAGCCAGTCCCATGGGAATTTCCACCTCTGTCTCCAGAGCTTATGGTTTCTTCCAGCACAGCTCTGACGTGTCGTCTTTTTGCTCTGCTCCTGTAACTAAAAGCCTTTGTCCAATCCCACAGCATTTTATGTCCTGGTTACTACTTCTTTCTCCTCTTCCATCCCACTATCCCCTCTTGTTACCACCTTCCTTTGCACACTCCAAGTCCTATAATTGGCTCGGCCTTTCTTGTTCAGATAGTTGTTTTCCCTCCATTAGCTGTATCCACAACGTGGCACTGAATCCCATTTGCTGTCCGGCCTTTTCTTCTTCCGTCTCATCAAGTCAGCGTGCCAGAGCAGGGCACAGCAGAGGAGAACAAAATGGCCTCCTCCCTGCAGTGGCTGTAAAACCGTGGGTCTTTTTTTAATTTTTTCCTTTCTGCTGCAGTGTGAGGTTATGTGGCACAGTGAAGAAAACTTCCCAAGAGATGTAAGGCGGTGCCAGGCAAACTGAAAATGGTGTGCTCCAGCCCTAAGACAGAGCAGCTGGGGAAAGGTGCTTGCTCCAGGCTGCCCAGCATCCCTGGTCTTCTGGGACAGCTTGTGTGCACTGCTGGTGGTAATGCAAACGACCAAGGCATTAGGTATGGACAGGCCCTGATCCCTAAGGGTATGGTAACTATTACCAGGAGCAGCTGCTACAGAGAGCACTTACACGCACTCCTTAGCCAAGGGTTAAATTGTCACCACTGGTGTTAAATGTCCTTGGGCTCTGCCACAGGTGAACCACACGGATGGAAGAAGCAGCGGCACCTTGCGCATGGTGAATTTCAGGACTGAAGCCTGAAGCCACATATTTCTGACCACGTACCGACTTACCCAAGGAGCTTTGACACTTTTTGGGAAAGCCAGGGGACACCATCTGGAGAGAGGTTGCATGGTAGGAGGGTTTCAGGACACCCGTGGACCTGGAAGTAAAGCGGATACCCGGCGTCACTCTGCAGATTGCAGCCCTTCCTAATATCGGCGGGGACCTTGGAGGATCCACAGCTCTCCATGTCTCCTGAACACAGGTGTCCCCGTTTCGGCTGGGATAGAGTTAATTTTCTTCTTAGTAGCTGGTACAGTGCTGGGTTTTGGATTTAGTGTGAGAATAATGTTGATAACACGCTGATGTTTTAGTTGTTGCTAAGTAGCGCTTATCTTAAGGATTTTTTCAGTTTCCCATGCTCTTCCAGCAAGCAGGTGTGCAAGAAGATGGGAGGGAGCATAGCCAGGGCAGCTGACCCAAACTAGCCAAAGGGATATTCCATACCATCGAACGTCATGCCCAGCATATAAACAGGGGGCAGTTGGCCGGGAGGGGCAGATCACGGCTCAGGCATCGCTCAGCAGGTGGTGAGCAATTGCATTGTGCATCACTGGTTGGTTGCCCCCCCCCCTTCTTTTTTTGTTATATTCCTTTTCATTATTATTATTATTATTATTATATTTCATTATTATTATTGTTAGTATTGTATTTTACTTTAGTTATTAAACCGTTCTTATCTCAACCCACGAGTTTTACCTTCTTTCCCGATTCTCCTCCCCATCCCACTGGGAGCGGGAGGGGAGTGAGGGAGCGGCTGCGTGGTGCTTGGCTGCTGACTGGGGTTAAACCACGACAACAGGGCAGCTCTTCAGAGGGCGCGTTCCTCTTACAACTACTTTCCGCCTGCTGCGACCAACATGGGTCCTGGTATCTTGTCTTGGAGAAGCTTTTGCGGAGATCCTTGTTCTCAGAGCTCGCAGGCCTGTCGGAGCTGTTCTCTGGGGAGCCGTGGGAGCGCGGGACCAGCCGCAAGGCTGATGTGCATGGTGGCTGCAAAGGCTCCCCCAGAGACTTGTAGCTCCTCCACAAGAGGAGCACGGGGTGCAGAGGGCTGCCTTCCTCCCCGCCAGAATGACAAAGATGAAGGTCTCTGCTGGCAGTTCAGAGGACATCTAGCTCACAACTGCATGCGTTGCAGACAAACAGGCTCAAGAGAAGATATGCTCACACACGAACCTGAGGTAGGGGCTGCAAAGCCTCGTGGTGTCTTGCCCATGGACTCGACTAAGGAAATGAACTTCATGCAACATGGGCTCTCCAAGCCAGCCCTGACCAGGAACAGCACGTTCAAAAGGGAAAAACATGTATGAGCCAAGGCGGTAATATAAAAATTTAATCAGCTTTCCCTTTCTGCTACTCAGTATTTATTTTACTGCAGTACGTGGATATGCACTCAGTATAAATCACTGCGTGCTTCTGCTGAAGGCATTTCCACATTGTGCAGTACAGCACTGTACGAGGCAGACGTTGTACTGCTGCTTCCCACGCTTATCAGGAAGGAAAGCCAGTAACTGAAATAATGATCGTTTAATCGCTCATGTGCTCTCACTTTGTTCTGCAACAGCATTGTCAGAGTTTTCTATCTATGGCAGTTGTTTCTTTCCTGATCTTTAGGATGAGTTAGTTTTAGGAACACAAGTCTGCTTTTAATCAGTGTTTTAAAAAAAAAAAAAGATTTTCCTAGAAATAACTCAAGCATTGGGATCACTGGAATCGCTTGCTCCCTGACATGAGCTTGATACTCTGCAAACAGTTTCAGGCACTAAAGAATTGCACATTTTTCTCATTGTAGCCAAGCCAGATACCCTTCAAACTGCAAAAGTTCACTGTCGGGTGGGCTGCACCTTTCTGAGTGTGGAGCATGATCCCTGTACTTGGGCCCATGTAAGGCACTAACCTGCATCTCAGAGGAGCTGTGTCCAGTTTCTCACATTCACATACTCAAGAGCAATTCAGTCCACATTAAATTTTCAGAAATGAGGAAGGAAGCCTCAGACTACATCCTCAAAAATTATATAGCTACTGTAGAAGCCCTTCACTGCAAATCGATTTTGAAAATGGAATATGCCTTAGAAAATAAGGAAAGGTAAGCATATTTGTGCCTTGTAAGGCCATGGGACATCATGCAGTGGTGTCACACAGGGCCCCAAGATGCCCCTTTGTCATACTCCTTGAAGAAGGTGCACCATCCCTTTTGCTCTTTCGTACACTATTTATTTTCTGCTACGCTCCCAGCTCCTCTGAGGTGACTCCTCCTGGTCCTTCCCTCTGAGAGCCCACAGGAGTAGCAGTCCAGTCCAAACCATTGCTTCTGAATCCAGTGCTCCTAACAAAAAGGAGTTCATTCACCTGGCAGAGGGATTTGTAGAGAAATGCAAACCAGAGTGTAGGGTTCAGCAGCACACTCGAGGGCCGGGTTTACTAGAGAGAAATCTAAGCATGTGCTTAAGTGCACTGCTGGGTCCCTGCTGTAACCTCTCAGTCACCAACAGACATGCAGCTAGAGAGGCACCAGTCTTCGTTGCACAGAATATAGGATAAACAAGATGAAAACCCCCCATTTCTGGCTCACTAGCACCAGGCTGGCTGTAAGCTGAGTCCCAGACCGCAGTCTGCAACACTCCAAGTGTGCTGTGGCCTCCTATCCTCCGCATCGAGCCAGAAGTGGTGTGGGTGCCCAGGTTACCTGCCTCCAGAGGGCAAACCCTGGTGTCACTGGAAGCCTTGTTCTCTGAAAGGCTTGAACTGCTCAAAGGGCAGGACTTGGATCAGACTTGCTTCTCACTGACCTAAACAGAGCTTCTGCACATGCTTAAACTTGGGGATGTGGCTAGGGAGGACTTTTCCTCAGTCACTGTTAACAAGAAGACTGATTCAAATTTTAGAAATGCTTCTCCTTCTACCAAGGCTATTTAATCTGCAGGCATACACCCAGCAAATGATTTTTCTTTACAATGTTTTGCTAGGTGTTTCAAGAGACTGCTTTGTGCAAATTGCTACCTCAATGAATGTACCTTGCAAACCTTTATGATGACCTAATTAATTTTGCTAAAGTCACTTTACTAGAAGCATTTTCTACCTAAAGGCAAGGTACCCACTGTCACCCAATGAATTTTTAAATGCCTCTTTTTTTCCTTTTGTTTCAATGGTTTTTGTTGTTGAGCCATCAGATATTATGATCAGACTACAAACTTTTTCCCCACTGCATGTATAAGAGTGTAAAACTGTAAGTATTGACTCAATTGTACATTCAGCTTGTAAGAGGCCGTCTAGTAGCCACAGTGGAGTCCTGCTTTTCTACTGCTTACTGAGTGAAAAGCAATTCTGCTTAGCTCTTCCTAGCCAGAAAGCATCCTGCTGGCTTTTCACACCACAGGCTTGTTCCCATGCCTCCAGAGTCAATAGGGGTTTCATCATTGATTTTTTTTTTTTTTTAACTCTTTATCTTGTAAGGTAGATTATAGGCAGTAAGGTGATGTACTAAAGTCAATACACAATGCTTGTGGATTTTGATGGCACTGGATTAACTCAGTTGTAACTACATTTGCAGGGAGGTGAGGACTGTGAAACACACCTAGTGTATACCTGCCCTGGCATAGGCATAAACACAGAATCTAGTTTGATATCCTTAGCCATAATCATGTGAGAAATCGCTAGATACTGACTTACCAACTCCATGAAACCAAAGCACAGCCTGGCAGCTCTCATGATATTGGTCTTTCTAGGAGTGACCCATGCACGCTCAGGGATCTCCACCCAGAATAATTTCTTAGGTGTAAAACTGCAGGCTAAAACCATCCAACATAAAAGAAAACATTGTGTGTCAAAACATGACAATCTTTGGACGTCTAACTTATCAGTTACTGGGGTGGATACCTGCCCTTTCCACTGATCTCTCAAGGGAAAGGAAACTATTGCTTTTTTTTCCCAGCTCTGGCCCATGCAGTGCTGTAGTCAAAGGTAAATATAAGTTATCTGAATGTATTCACTTCTCATTTGAGCAATGTCAACTTTAACTGCTTTTCATATACCAAACTCCTTTTATATATTTAAACCTGCTTTCTATTTTGCTTTCTACCATTGATGTGTTGCACTAGGTATGAGCATGATGTAGAAATACAAGAAACAAAAGCCTCCAAGGGACTGGTGCTTCTGGCTAGTTTGATTTGTTGTCATTGTTCTTCATCTTGATGATATTGACTTGCCCTCCCCCTGGCAGTATGCAACGTCTCTCACATGAGACTTGTTCCTTTTTGTGTTCCTGTTAGGGGCAATTGTGTGCAATGGCATTTTTTTAGGAGGGCATGTTTGTAAATGTTCATGTACACTAAATCAGCTGTTCTCAAACACAGGGCATTTGGTCTGAAAGGGGAATTTGAGCTTGGGAAGAAGCGACGGGACCAGAAACACTGGAGAACAGCAGTACTTGCCACTAGCTAAATGTAGCTGGGAAGAGAAAATGATCTCACGGAAATAATTCCACTGTTCTTAACTTTTTTCAAAACTTCTGGGGCCAAATCTGACCCAGTAATATTTTTAATTTTGTGAACTTCCAATAGAAATATTGATGCACCGGGAAGGCACAGACTGACAGTCAATGACTCATCAGTCTTATTTTATGGACTGCCTCTGCCTCTCTGCTCTTCTAATTAAATATTTATTGCTTGGAAATGCCCTCCCAGTGCGTCCTTGCCGGTTAATTATAATCCCCTCACCTTGGCTCTGAAACCTCTCCTGCAGATCGAATGCAGCAAACTGCTGCTCCTTACCCAGGCAAATCTTCCACCAGCTCCCCGGGCTCATGGAGGGTGACATTGTGCCCCTGAGGTGCCGGCTGCCAGGTCCTGCGTGGGTCTGCTGTCAGCTGCAGGGAAGCCACGGCAGCTTCTGCTTGGGGAAGAGCCTCTGTCTTCATCAGTGCTCAGACTCTCGACCTGCAAACTCAGTGAAAGCTGTTGAAACTGGAAGAGGACTAATCTCCTGTTGGTGTGAACTGGAGCAATGGCATTTAATTAAAAAAAAAACAAACTGCAAACAAAAGCCAACCCACATGGCTTCTCCAGCTCCACTGATAACTTTCTATGTGGGCCTAGGTCAAACGTAACCAAAGTCCATGTAGATTAGATCTACCACTTTTCCCTGATCAAGATAAGCAGATATCCAAACAAGTTTAGTCTGATGTGGTCTGTCTTTCCTAAAATCCCATTGCATTTTTGCCTCCTTTCATTTCTGCATCTTGATTATTATTTCCTCCAATATCTGTTTTAAAAAGTTGTACATGATAGAGGTCAGACTAATGAACTGTACTTTCTAAATTATTTTTTTCCCCAGCTGAAGATCTGCCCTCAAGTCTTTAAAACTCTTTCAGTCATTCAAGTGTCGGCACAATCTCCACTACTTCTCGTATGTTAACAACATTGCAATACTCAGGGAAGATATGCATAACCTTGAACTGTCAGTATACACAGGTTCTCTGGCTGTTCAACATCAAATTAAGTTTTCAAAGAAATTGAACATGATGCAGTTTAAGACTTGCTCTATTTCCTGCCTTAAATTTGTACATATTGCGAAATAGCCTCTGCTTGGTATTGCCATTGTATCAATAGTTGACAAATGTAGGCAAAAATGTTCATCCGTTTAATTTACTTGAGTCTCTCAGATCAATAGAAAGAGTGTCTCTTTTTTTTTACTTTCCTATGCAAAAATGTCATCAATTATTAATCAAAGCAGACCAGATTTCATTGAAGATCTGACTTCCTGCAGCAAGATACGGTATCCTTAAATGTTAAAGGTGCATTCTTTCTTAAAATGCTGCATGCTAGAGTAGCTTTTAATTGTGATATGAAATGGATCCAATGGTAAGGCCTAAATGAGTGTAAGCTTGAAGTGTGGGCTGCAATGCTTTCACAGGCAAAGAGCTTTAATATGAGTACCAAAAGTGTGCAGAACAGCATGCTACACAAATGGTCCTGCAGGACTTCAACCGAAAGCCATCCACCCTGGATCGTTTCACCATCCCTAAGGATTGCTCTGGACCTCTGGGGGGCACAGTGGGGACGTTCACTCCTGTGCAAAGAACCAATAGGCCCCAAATCCAGATCGTCTTTGGAAGAAGAAGTGGGGGATGCCAAAAGCTGAATTTCAAGGCTGGGGGTTTCTTTCCTGCAGTGGTCTCTGGTGATCCTCACCCTGGCTAGCAAAGAGGTCCTGGGAATCCTCAGCCTGCTGGGGCCATGCCGGGGCCATGCCAGGACCGGGGCTGCTGAGGGAAACATGGATGTTTGCTGGATTGGGACTTAGACCTTGCATAACTTTCAGCAAGCAGCTTCCAGTATTTATTTTAAAGCTCTGTTGGCTCAGTTTAAGCCATGCGTGTCACAAGCATTATGTTCAAATGCAAGCTAAAATGACTTAAAGACACATTTAGAAGGACCGTGAACCCTGTCAGAATTGATAACCAAGGCCTCGCTTTCTTTATTATTTTCACATGCTCAATTTATTGAATATGTACAGAGGATGAATTGAAAACAAAGTGCTGTATTTGTGTGACATATTTATATTATGTATCAGTAGCCCGAGACACTGTGGTTAGCCATTAAATAAATCATTGTAAACAGACCAATTCAGAATGATCTATTTCTATATTTACATTTGTGGTCTAAGAGAGGAAATGGAAGCTTTTCACAAAGGAAAAAAAATCCATCCATCATGGGGTCCTCCAACTAAGGTATCCAGCGCTAGTAAAAATGCTATTTATTTCATAACATAGTATCAAATGGGTTTCCAGCTTCCCCTAGGAGTGGAAGGCAGTCAAGTTTCTTTGCGTTACCTTTTTGATTTTATATGATGTATATGTTCATTTTGAGAGAAATGTACGAACAGTTTGTTGGCTGGGCTTTTTTTTTTTTAAAGAAAATTGTTTTCCGTTAATTAAATTGGAATTCATCCCTTTGAAACTCACCTGCCGCAGAGCTCAGCAGGCAGGAAAAGGCAGTCCTGCTGGCCCTGGAAACAGTAGCAATGCTCCAATTAATTGCAGTTGGACCAGAAAAAAATGGCACTTCTCACAATGGCCTCACAGATTAAACGTGTGTGCTCAAGTGTTTGTGCTTTTCTTTTTACGGCTGCAGCTCCTGGAGTTGTGAGATTCCTGTTGCATTTCAGTTGTCCTTTTCAGAAAAAAAAAAAAAAGAGGGGAAACGTTTCTACCTCCAATTGTGGACGAGATTGAAAAAGGGGACCCCTAGGACTCAGGCATGAGAAGGTAAGTAAAGGCGTCTCAGGTTGGCATAGTAAACCCATCTCACGAGTGCTTTTTTGAGTCCTTGCCTCATGATTTTGAAAGACCAGAGGTTGGTTATGCTGCAGCAGGATCAGGCCCTGTCGTTCAGAGCTATAAGGTCAATTATGCAGGTGAGTTGCACAGGTGATCAGGATTTAAATGCACACCTGAAATGCATCATCCTCAAGCACGTGGCTGACATGGGATCTAACTTCCTTGGAGTATCCTACCCCAGGGTCTGTTTGGGCAAAACATCATGTCTACCAGAACATCTTAATGTAAGTGACACCTAAGTTAGCAAAGCTGAGGCAATTTTGGGGATCCTGCTCTGCTTTTCGGTAACTGCATTATTTATCTAATTTACATCTCAGTTGGGTTGAGAAAAGTAAAATTCAAGTTTCACTTTCTTCTGCAGAGCTTCTGGTTAATTTAAGGTTCCCATCTGCATCCTTTAGTGCAGTGCTGTAATAGCAGCAGCAAGTGCTCTGAGGGAGTCCTTGGCTTTGGGGTTTACTTTTCTAGGGGAATATATACATAGAAGAAACATTTTTATTGCTTAAAGAAAAGGATTTTAACCTGCTGACTTCCCTCCAATTTTATGCGCTGACCTCACTGTGTTTGATTTACACTAGTGCCTAATCTCAAGCAATGAACCTCCTAGCCTTCAGGAGCTGAGCAGTCTCTTTTGGCATTCCTGATAAACCCCTTGATGATCACAGTTACTATATAAAATATGAGTACTCAGAGATGCTGTCTTTCTATGATCATGCATTTTTAACCCAAGAACAGAAAAAGCTTCCTGCATTTACATTTTGCTATCACAAAAAAGCCCAGCCACAAAGGCACAGGAAAATCAACACTGAAACACCACCACAAGCTTGTTTTTCCCTTTGTATAAATATGCTGACTTACATCAGCTGAGATCTGAACCCATGTGGGAAACCTGAGAAGCTGTATCTAAGCGTTAGGAATAGGTCCTCCTATATTAATACCTTTTAAAAAGGGGAACAAGTTGTTCTTTAGAAGAAGAAAAATTGCAGAGCTCCGTATGTGAATGATGGATCTGTTACACTTGCACAATTTCACTAAAGATTCTCCTGGCAAGAAAAATGCTCTGGGAAAGCATCCCTAAAAAATCTAACACTGCCAATAGTGTCAGCCATGCAAACACCACCTCTGTGTATGTCACCGTATGTAAACCTGGTGAGCTAAATGTTTAACTGAATATTTCTGCTATTCCCCTCTCACCCTGAGAGCTGTTTGCATTAGCAAACAAAGTCTAATGTTTATGTACACAGTCAGCCACTCTGTCTCCCTCCATCATTTAGCTTTTATTCTGGAGAATTGTTCTCTCTGGTGATGCGAGGCTGCAAGGCTGCTGTAATAGCTCCACTGAGGGATTCTGCCTCTCAAAAGAGAGCTGTACCAGTGGGGCCAGGAGATAGAAGCTGGGTTGCTGCACTTTAGTTGATACCAAAACTTCTTTTAATCAAAAGCAAAAGGCACTGCCACGGTCTCTCTGTGACTGGAAGAAACATGGATGAGGATGGAAAGCAGGTATCTCACTCCCTCTGAAATTTAACCCAGGTAGAATGAGAATTGCCTTTACAGGAGAGGAAAAAAAATACTGGAATTAAGCACTTAGCATCCACGCAGTGCTGGTGACCGGGGAAGTCCACAGTGGCTCATGCAGATAGGTACTGTGATTGTTCCTGGGGATGAATCCGTGGCATGGAGGTGAGAGGTTTCTTCAAGGCTGGAGAGATTCTGGAGCAGAAACGGGGAGAGAAAGGACGTTTTGTGATGCCACGCTCGCAGCTCTGTCCCCCGGAGCCCTGCGCATGGTACCAAGGAAGCTGTGAGATGCTGATTGAAGCTCCAACAATTTTCTCCCCTCCCTGGCTGGTAAGTGAGTACTGTTGTTAAAATAGACTCTTTCCAGTTGTCCTTCTCATTGGTCCTACAAACCACAATAGTAAAAGTGGCAGGAATTGCCTTCCTCCACCTTTGAGTTACTAGGAAACTTTATCGGTTCCCTTGAATTACTGTCCAGTCTTTTGTTGCCTATAAATTATTTTCCTTGACACCAAAGGGGAACACTTCACAGGGGCTGCAGTGTGCACCATGTATACTCTCGTACTCAAATGTTATAGTGATGGGCCGTATTTTAAGACTCTTGGCAGATAGAAGGAGCAGGAGATATACATAGAGAGATATATGTATGTAAGAAAACCTGCAGAATATGTCTGCTGTTCCTAGCTGAGTTAGGGCCGTTTGCGGGGGAGTGCTTCCCTGCTGTGGGATGATGCACTTTGTGCTGAAGGACACAGGGCACGGGTGGGGGGTCATTCATCAGATTTTGCTAGGAAACACTGGCCTTGGTGTGGCTGGCCGTGAATGGATTACGAACCTGTCACAGAGACCTTCATGCAACCATCAGCAGGCAAGCCGTAAAGAGGAAAAAGCAGTCATTTGAGGATGGTGCCCAACACGGGTTGGTGTCCGCACAGCCTTTGGCCCTGCCTCCCTCCAGTCTGGTTTTGGGGATGCTGCAGGTGATGGGGACCAGCCTGACAGCAGCTCAGGCTGTGGCAAGAGTGGTCTCATCCCTAGGTGAGAAACCCACCAAGGCAAAGTCCCCGTGGGCACAAGCACGACTGGTTTTACATGATGGGGGCGCTGTGGGGTGGCAGGATGCTGGAGGAGGCAGCAATGAGACCATGCGTGCCCGGCAGTGGAAAGCCAGCTCTGTTGGAGTCGGGCAGTTTTGCCACCGATTTCAGCAGAGCTGGGATTTCTGTGCTGGTGGTACCGCACAAAGGATCACGCTCCCATCCTATGTGAGCTCAGTTGCTCTCGGAGACGGGTGTCCTTCCCCAGTTTGGAGTAAAAATTTGGGGACTGGAGATAGCAGACAAAGCACAGAGCCGTGGTGAAACAGAACTCTGTTCTTCCATCTTTACACAAACAAAAGTTCCATTGAAAGCAGTAAGACATTGAGTCCTCTGATTGAAATATATATATATAAATACATATAAAAATTTGATGTATTACTGTTTCAGCTCTACGCTTTCCCTTGATTTTAATTTTCTCTGTGGAGTTCAAATACAGAGTGTTCCTTCACAGCTTATTTTCAAAGCCTTTTTTTGACTTTCATATTTAAACTTATTTAAGGCCCTTGGATTTTTCTCCCAGCTGTGGAAGGCAAAGACAGAGAGAAACAGAGAGAGACAGAAGAGTCAAAGACTCTTTTACAATTCTGGAACCTTTAAAGAGCATCCTTGAAATATAGAAAAAAACCACAATAAATAATGCTTCAATTTTTTAAAGGAAGTTATCTTTTTGAATGAAGCCTTTTCCCATTTTAAGAGTACGAAATAATTAAAGTGTATGCATGTGTAATTATGCTTTGTCTCTACACCTGCAAGTATTGTGTGATTTTTTTTCTCACTTTTGTTCCTGTTTTATCTCCCTTAGGTTACCAATCAGATACTGCTTCCCAAGCAGGTGCCCTTGGAAAGGAGAAATGCCGGAGCTTATGCCAGAATCACTGTCCTGGTTCTTTGGCAAAACCAGGTTTCCAACATGTGCAGCACATGCCGTGGCCAGGCAGGTGACTATCTCAGGGCTTTCGTCCAGCAAGGGTGGGTGTTGCTCTCCGGGGTTTTGTTTCCATCCTTCCCTGTAGCTGATGTGGCTGCTTCGAATTTTCTTTGCTTGTTGTTGGGAGAAAACAACCAGGTTTGTGTATTCAAGCAGATTTGTGCAGAAACAAGCAGTGTGTGTTCAGGTGCCGCTCGGACATCTGAGCATCCATGGGTGACTGAAGCTCTTGTTAATGGGGCTGCAGTCCTGGTCTCAGCCCACCCCTTTGCAGGTCTGAGGAACCCAGGGTCCCTGGGCCCACTTATCGAGTGCAGCTGGCAGAGGCAGCTGGCAGAGGCAGCAGCTTGTGCAGCAGTTTTTGGGCTCGACTTTGAGATCTGAGATTGGGGGGTGCTCCTGGGAGCCCTTTGAGGACTGTGAGGTGTGGGGTGAGGACAATCAGGGGTCATGACCACTAGCGAGCTCTGGCAGCCTGGAGTTCGTCTCCCCTCTGTAACCTATATTGCTGTAAAATGCTGATTCACTGAAAGTCTTTGCAGACATTTGCCTGTTTCAGTAACCATTTGCTTCAGAGCGACCAGTGGTGAGAGCGCTCAGCCCTGACCTGTATTGTGCAGACCATGATTTCGCCCTCCAAACCCCATGCCCAGGTAAGGCTTTTGCTCGCTCTCCGGAATGCCTCGAGGACTTCAGATGGGCCTGACCTCATCCTGGGTGGGGATGGGCAATGTCTGAAACTACACATTTCTTTCCCCTCCCCTGAGAAAGCAAAGTTTTATTTCTTTATTTTTCGAAGAAACAGAGTAAGTTGGAGAACCAAAGTGAGAATTTTTGTATTGCAAAACTTGATTCATTGTATCATATTTCCCCTGTACTGTTCTTCCTCCTCCAAAAGCCTCTTTCTCTGTAGCTCTTCAGAGGACTCATTATATTAATGTCGCTGTCTGTGCTCGATTTGGAAGCTCAGTGGCTGGAGAAGGCGGCAGGGAAAGAGGCCGTGTTCCCCCAGGATGTACACAAAGTAGGCTGGCGCTGGGGCCACCCCGCTTTACGGGGTGGACTCTCTCCTGAAATGCTTTTCAAATGCTGGCAGCTTTGTGTGCTAGCTCTGGTAGGAGCAGCTGGATTCACTTTTTCAAGAGTAAAGCAAGCTACTAGCAACCCTGGGAGGTGTCTCTTAAATATCAAGGTGCGAGGGTATCAATCGGACAACCTAGGGAGCGTGGAGGTCATCCTGGAGGGCCGGCTCTGATGCTGGTTGTTCACAGCCCCTCCTCACCCTGGATAACAGGGAGATTTTCTTCCCATGGAGAAAGCTCCTCTAGCTGAAGCTGAGGAGGACAGCTTTCCACTTAGAAAGCTTGGAGCATCCCAAGGAGCTGCTTGGGGCCTCCTGCCAGCAGCTGTGTAGCCTCCAGGTCATACATGAGTGACTTTATTGGGTGTCTCTCCTGAAGCTTGGAGGCATTGCCAGGGATGCTGTGTTTGTAAAACATGCTGGTAATACAGCTGGGGAGGGTGACGAGTTAATTTCTTCCTCCTTTATTTTCTCTGGATGAAGCATTTATTCATGCAGCATAATGAGTGGGGCTGCGTGCAGGTCTCTGCCATCTGGAGCACACCCAATTAAGTCAGGAGACTAAAAAAATGGGCTGGGAGGCTCGCAGAGAGCGTGAGAGGGAAGGGCATGCTGGCTGGGAATAGCACCCCAAAAAAGGTCCCCGCTGCCACCCTGCTCGTGTGCAGCTGTCCTCTTGAAGGGGCGGTGGGGTGCAGGGATGTAACTCTTAGCCTTGCCCAGAGTCTTCCTCGCCTCACAGAAACATGCCATTGCAGAGCTGGTTTAACCCACTGCATGGGGAGAGGTAGTGGAAGGAGAGAAAGGGTGGTGGGCACCACGGAAGAGGGGAGGAGTTTGCCCCCACTCATGGAACGGACACCTTTTCCAGCCCCCTCTGTCAGGGCAGTGGGACTTGGCTGCTTGTCACCACCATTAAATTTTGATCCCGCTGGCCAAATACAGCAGAGTTTGAGAGAAACTCAGGAGTCTCGAAGTTAATTATATATTCTCAGCAGATTTATGAAGAGGTTCATTAAATCAAGGAGGTGGGCCCAGACAGGGGTCCACCAAGGGGACCACGCTCATAGCTCGGTCCAGCCGATGATGGTCCGGCATCTTGCCCATGCATATGTCACCAGAAGCAGAGGGTAGGAGCTGGTTATTGCTAGGGCGGCGAGGATTGTTGGGGAACAGAAGATGCAAATCTGTAGAAACACAGGCTCCATTAATTTCACTGCTTCATAAATGAGGGTGGGGGAGAAGGGGGAAGAGCAGTCATTACTAGGATGCTTGTGATTATTAGGACAAATCCACTAGAGCTATGAAATTAATATGCTTAAGTGTGCTAAGTCTCTGGATGTTCTTATTCAAAGTCACTTTTTTTACTATCAGATCTTTTGCTAGATTGTTAAAAAATAATTAGAGGGGCCCAGCTAGAGCTCAGGGTGACCAACCATGTGAATAGGACTGTACGTGAGCAGGAGCTTATCACGTAAAAGCTGAAGAAGTAGGAGGAAAATCTCAGACAGGTCAAAAGAAAGCATTTCCAGAGCCCAGGAAGGGAGAGAAGCTGAATGTTCTGCCCATATATGAAATACATCTCTCCAGCTAGATTTTTAGAGGGATTAGTCTGAAGGGGCTGTTGTGACTTTATTTCTTAAACATGTCAGAGAGGCTTTTCTAAGATAGTACTTACATTTCCACTCCCTTTTGTGACAGTTGCAGATTCTCAGCAATGCTTGTTATGAGGTCTTGTTCTCAAGTGCATTTTAAAAAAAAACAGAGCCACACTTAGCCGTCTTTTCTGTGGGGACTTGATAGATTTTCTGCATATGTTATACAACTCTCAGCATCTCATGAGCAACTCAAGTATTTTCTATTTAAAAATGGCACAAACCCACTTCCTAAATCAGAGTTTGAGACATGCCATTGAAGAGGTCAATAAAATGTGTGTTCTTTACTTTTTTTAAACAAGTAAATGTGCCTGCTCCTGCAAATGCAGGCCATTCAGCTATGCCTAGACTGTAGGCTGTAGAACAGATTAGGGAACCCATTTGGCTCTTTGAGATGGGTATTGAGGTGCCTGGTCACAAGAGAGTGATGGTCCCAGCAGGATGAATGAGCGGCTGCTGGGCTCTGTGCTCTGGTGGGAAGGCCATTACTGGTGCTCCAGCTAGCTCATTTACAGCTGCGAGCTGCAACGTGGACTATCATCAGACACACAGTGGCTTTAAAAAGGAGAGATCTGAGCTGTAATTTTCCACCAGGAATACAGGTCTTTTCCCACATCACTTTAAGTTGGGATCATTCATAATCGTTCGTGTAGCAGCACATGGGGGCTCCATTTGAAATTGGGCTCCCTTGGATGCACTGTCGCACAGCCTCATATTAAAGGCACTCTCTGCCTTGAGAAACTTCTCCCATAAACATATAAGGCAAAGGATAAGGGGGAGGAAGGAAGGGCCCATCACGTAGCTGGTGAGCCTGGGTAACAGAGGCAGGGATTTCCTGAGTCCCAGCCCGATGTGTCTGCTAGTGTTGCCCTCCCACAAAGCCCCCCGTCTTGCTGTGGTTCAGCCGGTGGTGGCAGACGCAGGAGCTCTTTCTCGGCCCCTCGCTGGTGGAAAGTTGTTCTTTCTGCAGCGCTTCGGTGCTCAGGCATAAGGGGCCGACTTGCTAATTGGAGAGCATCGCTTTCGCTGACGAATGTACCTCGGGAGCTGCTCAGCTGATGGCGCTTGCTTCCCTCAGTCAATCCAAAGCAACATAAAATACTGTGCCAAACTCTGTGAAAACATTGCACGTCTGCCAGGCGTTATAATTAGAAGTAATCAGGCCCTGGAGGGGTTTTGCTACCTGCAGCACAGCATGCTGCAGAAGACACTGGTATCCAGGCCAGCTCCACATTTGGGGCACTGCTACGCTGCCAGTACAGCTGAAGTTAACCCTTGAGCGTAATGTTGTCCAGGCAGTGATATTTAAACAGGGATCATGAAAATGTCTCCTTTGCACTTTCAGTTCCAAGCTGGTGCTCCTTGTCATGCCATCTCAACCTCCTTACCTATTTGTTTCTTCTCTCCTTCATACCCGTATCTCTGAAATTGTTTGGGCAGTTAGCTATTTCTTGTCACCTTTGGTCCTTTTTCTTAAAATTGGGAATGTTAGATACTTGCAAGTACTGATGCATTGCTCCTTCTCATCTTTTCCTTGCTCTGATGGCATTTCTTAGGTCTGTCTCACACTTCGACCCATCTGGTTTGTAATACTGGAATACAGCTAATAAGCAGTATGATTTTTATCCAAACTATTGTAAGTCATTATTATTTATTTTTACCACTCCTACTATAATTTTTGAGGTAATAGTCATGATGCTATTGTTACAATTGAGTTCTAGTTTGCACATAAGGCTGGGGTTCATAATCTTTTTGTATGAAAAATATAATTTGTCCCCTACAAACTTTGCAACATTTACTCACCGAATAGAAACAGGACTTTTTTTGAGAATTTGCAAGTATATTCTTTAATTATCTTGGAGTTAAAATTAGTTATAGGTTTGCCCCTTTGAGAAGGTTAGTACTTGTGTCAAATCTTTCACTATGAGTACTCTTGATATCAGAGTAGCACAAATACCTCACACTCTCCATATAATAAAAAGGAAATCTTGGGCCCAGGTGACGCTGAAAACTATTACGTTGTAAATATCCTAATTATTAACAATTGCATTTAATTACTATAATTATAGCAGGTTAAATACGGTCAAGTCAGCAGCTTAGATAAGTCTTAGGTGAGGCCATTTGAGATGTCAAAACTAAAGTCACCTTCCGCTGTCCCGCCTGTACAGCTAATTGGTGTGACATGATTCAAACATCTGTAATGAGGAAAATATATGGACGAGCAGGGACCCGTGCACCCAGGGCTGCGTGGCAGATCATGTGAGGCAGCCCTGTTGCTCTGGGAAGCTTTGCGGCTGCACGCTGGCATGGGCATGGGGGCTTGCCCCCAGCCCTGCATGTGTGTTGGTACCCCATGGCCAGGGACACCGCAGCAGGGGCTGAGCAAAGCATTAGGTGCCTGAGGAGGGGTGCCCCAAAACCCTGAATGGAGACCTTGCAAGACAGACGTCACATTGTGCACAGACAGGGCCACGGGTAGGTAGTTGGGTACCCAACCAGGCTGCCAGAGACACTTCTGCTTCAGGTTCATAGCTTGCAGCTGGCATAGTGTTGGGCTTTTCTTGATGGCAATCCCTGAAGGTGCTTTCCTGGACCGTGCAAGACTTGGGCTCTGTTTTCTCCTCCACCTCTGAGCAGCTGAATCCCCATCTCCCACTTCTAAGATAAGACTCTTCCTTACCCTGCTGAAGACTAGTCCTGCAGCCAAATTTGTCTTGCTTTACACAAATACTGCCATATTCCATGACCCACAGGAAAAAAACCAAGTTCCTAGTCTGAGGATTAAGATGTTCTTCCATCCAAGGCAAAGAGCGGTGGGATTGGGGGTTGTTGGTTTCAGTCCCTGTTTCTGCAGATGGTTACATATTTCACATTGAGTATTCACAGAAACGAGGGCTGGAGCCCCATTGCTGCACTCTCACTGGCCTGGGGAATGTGAAGTTTTTCCATGCCGAGGGATGCAGCTTCAAGAGGTGATGGGGGTGCTCAGCCTGCTGGGAAGCTGTGTGCTCAGCTCCCAGGGGCTGGGGATGGCATCGAGACCACCCCCATCCAGCAAGGGTGTCCTCTGAAGGACCACAGTGTCAGGTTGTTGTGGTTTAACCCCAGCCAGCAACTAAGCACCATGCAGCTGCTTCCCCCTTCCCCCTCCCAGTGGGGTGAGGAGGAGGAAAGAGGGAAAAAAAAAGTAAAACTCGTGGGTTGAGATAAGAACAGTTTAATAACTAAAGTAAAATATAATACTAACAATAGTAATAATGAAATACAATAATAATAATAGTAATGAAAAGGAATATAACAAAAAGGAGGGGGAGGAAGGGAAAAAAAACAAACAAACAACAACAAAAGGAAAAAAAAAACCACCAGTGATGCACAATGCAATTGCTCACCACCCGCTGACCGATGCCCGGTTAGCTCCCGAGCCACGATCCGCCCTCCCAGTTAACTCTCCCCAGTTTATATACTGGGCATGATGTCATATGGTATGGAATAGCTCTTTGGCCAGTTTGGGTCAGCTGTCCTGGCGGTGTCCCCTCCCAGCTTCTTGTGCCCCTCCAGCCTTCTTGCTGGCTGGGCACGAGAAGCTGAGAAATCCTTGACTTAGTATAAACACTACTTAGCAACAACTAAAAACATCAGTGTGTTATCAACATTCTTTTCCTACTAAACCCAAAACACAGCACTATACCAGCTACTAGGAAGAAAATTAACTCTGTCCTAGCCGAAACCAGGACACAGGTGAAAAGGGAAAGGCATCACTGCTCTTGCATTGGAGTCCATACGGCCTTCCCTTGATGGCTGAGGGCTGCCAGAGACGAATGTCCAAACTGTTGCTTTAAAGTGATTGGTGTGAAATGTAAAAAGATTAGTAAAATTAGTTTGTAAGACAAATTAATGTTGACCTTCAAAATGGTGCATTGAAATCAGCAGGAAAAAGGCAAGGCTTGCCAGAGACTGATGTTGATTGGATAAAACCGTCACGAGATAAATGAGGAATGATTTGGAAAGCCCATGCGATGCATAGGCCAGAGATCACATTGTCATGTGGAGATGCTGCTGGCCAGAAACGTGGTGGCTCTGTACCAATGGGTCACTTGCTGTGTCACTGAGCCACTCTGGTTTGCATTATGCACCTGTGCATGTTGTCATTGTAGCCATCAGGTGAGCTACCGTTTGTGTAAAATCATAATAATGTTAACAACAATAATTGAGATATTGTTTTATGTGATGAAGGGTGCATAACTCAATGATCCTTGTGTAGGACATCATCTGATCCAACCATAGGTCTGGCTGTGTAAATTGATCCATAAGTCTCAGAGCTTTAGGTGCTGCATGCTAAGATTTATTCTTGAGAAACGTCCCAATCCTGCAGCGTGAGGAGGTGCCCGGCACGGCTGTGTGCAGAGGTGGCCTTGACTTTGGGAGCAGGGACGCTGACCTTGCTGTGGCCAGGGAGGGAGAGGCTGTAGGCCAGGAGGGAGAGGCTACCTCTGCTGTAGGCAGCACTAGAAACACAGCAGAGTGGCCTTCTCTTCCCTGCCTTGTCTTTAGTGGCTGTGTGAACTCATTCAAATTGTTTTCCCAGTTAAACTGAAAACTAAGAAGTAATATCAATAATAATAATCTAGAAGCATTGTAATTACTTCTCCTGCCCTTCCTGGAAGTTAGGGGTCTTGCCAGCCATGTTTACCTCAAAGCATTCAGATTTCTTTTTTTGATCCCCAGTAAAAGTGCACAGACAACCATGTCTCCATCCTGGTGTGACAATGCAATGAGAAAATTGTATCTTTAAATACCAACTTAATCTAATCTGGGACAAAAACAATAAAAGGCTTTAATCATAATTGCATGGTGCCTGCAGGCTGTCACCAGAGGGCAGAGACAAGGTTGTTCATTGCCACGTGTGGATAGTTTAGAAATTAAATCCCCTTTTCACAAAGGCAATAAATTCTGCTCTCGCTTGTGTCCTTTCCAAATATTTCAGCTCTGTAACCAGATAGCTCATTTCATCAGCATCTGTCAGAGACTTTCTCTTGCTTCTGTCAAGCTATGTACAAAGGGGCAAGGAGAAATGTCTTTATAATACTATACATGCCTGACTTTGTAACATCACAGCTTACATGAAATACTAGCTCTAAATATAAACAGGGGACTAACTTTTCCTGCACAGGGATTTTTCCACTGTTTTGTACTTGTAGTGCACACACTCTGCTGATGCATCCCACCCTGGCTACCCACAGCACATACGGGGGGAGTCTAGCGGGAATGCATCTTTGATCAAGAACTGCTCTCATACGGTACATGCGGAAAACTGTGCTGTGGTTTCAACTTAGAAGAATAAAGGTTTTAAAGCCCAAACCAGTAAGGTACAATTTGTACGCTGCCTACCCTATGTAGGGAAGGCAGATTCTGAGAACTCCTCTATTTTCCATTGCCTAAGTTGGAAAGACAGCAAGGGTTTTGAGAGCGTCAGTGGCAGCCTATGAATTAATTTTTGTTCTGGTGAATATCGTGAGGTTTTCGGCAGCAGGAAACCAGCTCAGTCTTAGACACTGAAGCAAGGCACATCAACCTTGAGAAACCCCACCCTGGCAGAGCCCTCGCAGCAACTGGTAATCGTTGACTTGAAATAGCTCTGTCAGCATTTCCACTTGAGGACTAGCGCATGGAAAATCCTGGTACAGGGGGAATGGGCAGAAGTGCCACAAGCTGACTGTTTTAAAGAGAAATGCCCTCTGCCAAGGAACAGGCACTCTCCGGAGCAAGAGGCAGAAGTAGGAGACCTGGAGTACCTGGGTTTCCTGCAAATACCAGGGACCTGTTGGCAGCACGGGGACCTGGAGGGAGGGAGGTGTGCTCAGGTGTCTGCTTTTCCATGGCTGCATATCTCCTTGCTGTAATCTATAAGCAACTTGGTTTTGTTTAGGAAGAGGTTTTTAAAAGTCCTTGCAATCCTCACTGGTTGTTTCCTGGGTAGTTAAACTGCATACAAACATCTAAGGACTGTGCACCTTGGGGAGGCTGAAGGTCCTGCATCAGATGATGCCAGCCAGGAAACATGTACAAGAGACCAGGATTACATACAGGATCTGAACAGTGCTCATAGACTTGGAAGGAACAAGGGAGGCTGATTGCTAAGGACAGCATGGGAGTAAAGAGGAAGGCATGAATCCTTGAGCACAGATTAAGTAAATATAATTTGTTGTACTTTCTGTCTTAGCATATAATGAAACACTCAGCTCTGTGTTTCCCTGTCTGAAGAGGGAAAAACAATTGGAGAAGTCCATAGGTTGGGAAGGATTTGTCCTATGTCTGAACTCCAGGGGTATAGTGATGCAGAAAGATGCTGGATGCTGTTTGCAGTGTACTAGGTTTGCAGTATTCCCAGATCTTAAAATCCACTGCTCTGCACAATGAAAACAAAGAAGTTAAGCTGAAATTGGACAGTGTCCTAAATGTGACATGGAGGTCTCGTAGGAGGCTAAATGGGTATGCAGCAAGCAGATTCAGCATCACCGATGTCAACCATGTTACAGCTGTGTGATCAGCGGTTTTTGCCATTGAGTTCCTTCTTGCTTCCATCTCCGGCAGGTTTGATGATGAGCGAATACATCAGGAAGGACAGAACCTCAGTGCGTGCAGAAGCTCAGTGCATGTAGGAGTTTGGCTAGAAGGCACTGCAGCAAAAAGAGCAAGGGAGCTGTGGCTCTTTCAGCACATCTGGTTTTAAGGAGCTACTGCTGCAGGATGCACTGAGGGCTTGAGAAGAAACAGCATTACATGCGCTCTTGCAATTCAGGTACTGATGATTCCCTCTCCTTCCTCTCCCCACACTGCTGCTGGCCACGGTGCTAATGCCGTCACCGGGGGATGTGTTTTCCCATGGACACCTCTTCGCTACCAGCTTCCAGACAACTCCACGGAGGGGACTTGCTCCTAAAGTAAGATGCAGAGGCTTGGTCTTGCTCTCTGCTTTCCATCTATCGTGTTGCTTAGATAGCTCATATGATGAGGGATCGGATACTTATGCGTTTCTGATCTTAGATTTGTGATCAAGAATAGAATAAAAGATGTAGGGAAGCAGACTTGCTCTTTCACCCATCCCCTTTTTTGGTCTCCTAAGGACTTAATCAGAATCCAATTTCTCCCCACCTTACACTGGGATATCTTACTCTCTAATTAGAAAAATATTTATACACTAGCTCAGGCAATAGAACAAGGGAAGGGGGGAGAAGCTTGTCAAAGCATGTTACAAATATATTGTAGGGTAATGTTATTTTGTCCTACCGGCTAATGTTCGGACTCTGCATTTATCATTTTTACACCTTAAACTTTAAATTTTTGTAAGATGATCAGACTATAACACTCTGATCACAGTTACAAGCCTGTAGTTTTAGTTTAGTTTCATGGTCATGATATTGAATCACCTTAAAACAGAGGCAAGATAGTTTCACTGCAGTAACTATTTATTTCCATTTCTCAGTGCATCTTTCATGCTGAATGCCTAATGCTTAGATTTTGGATTATTGCAATGTCTGTAGTGTTTTACCCCAAAATGCTGTTTTGGACTGTCTCCCTTCAATTATACATCAGCACAGCTTTGGTTTGGGAAAAGCTATGTTACACAGAACAGTGCTGCCAGGCTGCATAATGAACTGCAAGAAGACTGAAAAATGCTGCTTGTTCTCCTCTGGGGTTGCTGCTTTGTTGCTTAATTTAGTAGAACTGAGCCCAATTTTTCACCTCATGATTATGGAGGCTGAATTTCTGACCCGGTTGGCTGCTCCCACACTCCTGGGACACCCGGTGCTTCCAGAAAGTCTCTATCTGTCTTCAAAGGTGGATCCAGAGAGGTAGGCAGCAGACGGCTGCTGCCAGTGAAGTTGGTTTGTGCCATGTACCACTAAACAACCCGGTTTGGTATCTATAAATGATTTGTTGGGTCTGCTGTTCATCACTTCAGTGCGATGGCTTAACTGGAGTTAAGCCTTCACTCAGCAAGTAAAGAAGGCAACACTTTTAATCAGAAGCAGAAATCGTTGGGCCAGCTTGCCAAATCAGATTAAGAGCAGTTTATATGACCATTGTAAGGATTTATCATAAAGTGCCTGGACATGGGAGACATCAGCACATAAACAAGATATCCCCTGATTTTTTAATTATTTTGGCCTGCAACAGCGAAAAGCATTTGAAAGGCCAGATCCTTTGTAGTGCTGAATATCCACAACTCCAGTTGTGCTCCTTGAAATCCAACATGCTCGATGCCTTCCCAGGAGGTTCATCTGGTAATGGCCTCAAGCTGCACTCCCTCCCAGTGAGCAGCCACTACTACCCCAAGGATGGAAATTAAAAGAGCAACCTGACTCCATCGAGAACCACAAGACATTCCTTGTTTGTGAAATTACTTCATATTCAAGATTTCTACATAGCTGTGCTGCCACTTACAGAAACATGTTTTCACAGCTTAAATGCATTAACCCCTACCAGACCTCAGATCTGTATGTAGGATTTGACATGTCTTCAGGAGATCTTCAGGACCCGCACAGGAACCTATGTGAACTAAGCAGCAACAGGAAGAAAAAAAGCCACTCTTGGAAATTAAAAAATAACTGAATTTAGATCAAACACATGGAAAGTCTGGCTTTTGCCCTAAAAGGTTAATCACTCTATGGAATTTTTTGCCATGGGAGATTCTTTGTGTAATTATTGAAAGGAAGGATCAAAACCCAACATCATCTTTTGAGTGCCAGTGTCATGCCTGGATAAAAACAAGCTAGATCAGCCCTAATGATATTTGCTCCCAGACACGCTGCTGAATCTCTGGCTATGTTTGGGATAGGAAGGAATTTCCTCATGTGGTGAATTGGCAAAGCCTTGGGGTTTGTCTTTTTCTCGTGCATTGCTCAAGGACCATTTTTTGGAGTCTTATTTCACATTCTTTGACTTTCTGCAGCCTCGTGATCAGAGCTGAACATTCGCCTTTTCCCATCACTGGGCCCTGTTTTGTTTCTGAAGAGTTCCTCTGCTTTACCAAACAGGTATGGATGGATCCGATTTTTCTGCATTACAAAGATACTCTAGCAATCACAAAAATAATCCAGATTATTGCCCACCTGGAAATAAGATGCAGGGGAAGGAAGAGAGCAAAGGGCATAATAAGCTGCTCAGTCAGTTACAGCCTTCGACTCCGCTTTCTAGAAAACAAGCGGATTGCAGGATGCTCCAGTGTGCAGAAGCATGGTCAAAGCACACGTTGTGTTGGGGCAGCACTACATGTAAGGAGCAACCTATCTGCTTTCATGTGTGACTAGATCATTGTCAGGCCTAGTATGAAACAAAGGAAGTAATTGCTAAACCTCACAGTTAATGAAAAAATTCCTTTATTGTTCCTTTGCTGTTATGTTTATGAAAATGGTCTGTAGGTCTGATAGATACTTACAGCACACTCGATTACTCTTGTTACTTCAGGCACGTTACTTCCAGATCTTTATGAACAGCTCCAGTGCTCTCTTTTGGTGTTCTTGGTAATCTGTGTGTACTTCAGCCTTGCTTGAAGCCAACGGGAGACTTTGCACTGGACTCACAGAGAGAGAGAGCTTTAACTTGGGTCGAGTAGAGCCAACAACTAGATCCAACAACAACTACTTGATCTGATGTTTCTCTAGCTGTTTTCTCTATTCTGCAAAAGATAAGCTTATTTGAAATAGTAGTCCCTGGCTTGGTATACACCTCTCTCACGTTCAACCCCTATGATTCGAAACCCACCAAGACTAGACAGCTACATGAAGGTTGTCTTGTGAGCAAACTGAAAATTGGAGCTCGAAGAGAAAGGTAAATTGAATCATTCCTCCAAAAGGGATGTTCATTTCAGCACATTGTAACAGTAAGCAATGTTTGCAGTTTAATACCTAATTCCATTAGTTATAGTTAAACCAGTCCATTCTGACGGGTGCCAGGGGAGTTTTCCCAGATAGGGCATTGCTGTCCTCCCTTCCCTCTATTGCCTTGGCAGTGCACGTCTGATTTAATATCTTCCTCGTTGTTCGTGGGCTGCCCCATGGATCAGAGGCTGCCGAGGATGCTTGTGCAAGGCCATAGCCCCGCACGCATCCGGCAGGCGTGACCCCAACTATGCGACCAACAAAGTGCTCATTGCTGCTGTTGGCTCCACCGCCACCCAGTGTGCAAAGCTTAAAGGGCTTTTTGGCAGGCCCCAGCCGATCGTACTGAAATCCCTTTCATTTAGCTCTGCTTTGCCCCTGTCCTGCTGCTGCTGAAGTCAATAGCAGAAGTCCTTTGCCTTCAGCCGTGATGGAGTATGTGTCCTGCCTAGCCAAGAAAAGAGGAGTCGGCTGCAATGGTGCGTAAAAGGCAAGTGGAGAGGCAGAAGCTACTGCTCCTTCCATTGTTATTTTACTATTGTTCATCATTTATCATAATTGTTGTTTCACTGTTAATTGCTGTTCATCTGAGGAACACACATGGAGCACGCTTCCTATTTGGAACTGACAGAGAGGGAGCATCTCAAAAAATCCCTGAGGATTTTTGAGATCACAAGCCTCAGAAAGATAACAAAATTAGCACACATAATTCCCCTTGATTTTCTTTATGCTTGCTGACAAGGTTAGCAACAACCCTTCTTTCTGAGAGCTTGTTTTGTCTCCTCTACCAAAAAATTCGGATTGGCAAGTGTTAGGTCTGATTTATTATTGTTTTTCTTATGGAAAGGGTGGTGAAATTAGAAAGAAATTACATGAAAACATCATAAATTATAAAGGCTGGATGCCGAGGAAGATTAATAAAAAACAACTTTTTTTTTTTCTTCATCATTAACTTAAAGTGTAACCTGAAGATTGTCCCTAACTGACTCCTATTTAATACATCCTCCCTCTAACTTGAGTTGAGGGATGGTTTAAGCAGCTCTGTTGTGAGGTGAACGATGTAGCCCAAGCTCGGTGAAACTGCACAGCGATTAGACTGAGTGTGGTCTGTAATATGGCTGTTGGTGGCTGAGCCAAGCTGTCTGTCCTCAGACGAGTTCCTCTTGTGTTACGGTAACTCAAGCTGAGATGCCAGCTCTCAGCTATTCCTGGAATTAAATTCTAGGATAGTAGCATGCATTTTAATAGAAAAACATCTATTTGAGCTCCAATTTTTTCATTCTCATAAAGAAATGTTAATTTCTCTAATTTCTGTTGATTTTTCCCATGCACCCCCTGCTTCTCCCACACGTTCTGGCTTGTGACAGAGGCACTTTTGTGATGAAAGAAAGTAGGACCTGTTTATGGGAAGAGGCGGGCACGGTCTGGATGCTTCAGAGGATTGTCTTGTAAGTAGCTTGTCTTTATTGTCTCACAATACGAACGTGAGTCCCTGTCCTTGTTAATCTGGTTGATTCAACAGTTAGGAATGGTGTGCAATGATATTGATGGTTTATCCCTAGGGCTGAAGAATGAGAACACCCATTACTTATATTTGAAAATCTCAGTTACTTATGTTCTCAGGAAAAGCTCCTAATTTTCTCAGCTATTTCTGTACATTCAGCATAAAAGGATTGCATAATGGGCCCAGCGACTCCCGCAACTATTGTTTACAATCTGTCAGCTAATCCTTTCTGTGAGTCAGGCGGTGCCTACTGGGTTGGGCATTTGGTTGGGATTAGAAACTCATTATTATGATGATGCATATTGCAGTGCTGCCTGGAGGCCTCAGCAGGATTACGGCCACGTTGTGCTAGACAGTATGCAAACCTATAGCTCGTAGCCTATTGTTAGAGTACCTTTGCTCTAATTCTGGATTTGACCCCCTTTCTCCTCGTGGCCCTTGGGTAAGACATCTAATCCTGTTCTGTTTCCATATCTTTTCAGGGAAGATGATAATTCGTTTCCTACCATCAGTTAATGCCTGGAACCACCTGCTTTTGGAGAGGAATGCCAGGATGATGTCACCCAAAGGCCACAGGGAAATACTGCAGCGCAAGTGGGAAATAGCATTTCCTCTGCTAGAGTGCTTCTGCTATTCAGTGAAGTAGGTTTTACAATGGGAATTTGTGCCCTTTCCAGCAGTGCTGCTGCACCCAAAGAATATGCAAAGTGAAAAACACAGCAAGTCTTGAGTTGCGCCAACGCTTTTTGCAGCCATGGAGTCGCTCGCTGAGCCACGGGCACAGTAAGTGGTTTTAGAGTCTTCCTCCTCCCCTCTCTGTGCTGCACATGGCTCCCGTCCTAATGCGGGGCCTGTGTGGGGTAGCAGGCAGACTCTCCTCCTCCTCCCTGTCCTTTCAGACTCTAGATGTTCCTGCTGCTGTTGTTCCAGTTTCATGCCAAAAGAAAGCTTGCTGGGTCCAGCTACCATCACACGCTGTTTGTACTCCATCTCTGCGCTGCCACAGCCACGCATCCATGTCTACATTTAACCCCGAGCCTTGTCTACACCTGCCATTCACTCACTGGCAGCTACTGCCCTACGACATTGCTCAAGTGTGAACCTTGACAGGGATAAGCTGTCTTTCCATACAGTTTCAGGTCAGGGTGAGCTTGACTGGATTTTATCTCCCCATAGAAATGGTACCTCTTCTTGTCTGTCCTGGCCTCTTTACTGAGGTGGCCATACCAATAGCTTGGAAAAATGGCGTTGAACCACGTACAGATGAGCCCTTTGTGGGTTGCCTGCTGCCCCATTTCCCTTGTTGGGAAAAGTGCTGCTCAGTGGGGTCACTCTGCAAGATGCTTCTATAGAAGAACAAAGATGTCTGAGACATAAAGGTGACATGCACAGGAAAAACCATGCTCATCATGGCCATAAGTCCATTGGGATATCTGTGTGCTTGCTTTTATGCTGAAGGCAAATGGAGCAGAGCTTAAATTCAGTTTAAAAGTCTGGTCATTCTAATGCTGTATCCCACATCCCTCAAAGACAGGAGCAAAGGTGGTGCTTGCTGAGGGACTCCTGAACAGCTTCAGCTTCATCTCCCTCTTTTCTAAGCCCAGATCTCTTCTCTACAAGCTAACAACAATGTGCTGGCTTTGTCACAGCCATCACAGGCTGGAGCTGGCACACACGGAGCTATCCTGTTTTGCGAGCTTTTTTGTCTCATGGGAGATTTGAGACTTAAACACTTGGTCTGTGCCTCCTTATTTGAGACTCACCAGTCTGAATCACTTTTGATAAACTATCAGTAGGAGTCTCAAACATAGTTAAGTTCCTAACAGTTTAATTAAAGTAGATCACTGGATAGAGAAACCCTGTGAAATGCTCCCACAGAGGAGAAAGCTACACCGTGAGTGCTCCCCTGAGTAATTGCTGGAGGCTGCTATCAGCAACGTAATCAGCAATGGCTGGTATCACAGGGCACTGAAGAGCTTAACTTGAAACTCAGACCTCAACACATGCCAAAGAACAGTTGAGATGAGTGATGAAGGACTAATCATCCACTATATCGTGAGCGTAACTGAAAAGTACATAGAGGAGCCACCATAAGGTGGTCTGAGACACAGGTCTGTAGGAAACTGGGCTTCAATAATTTTCTTGTACGAGGGACAGCTTGTTTGATATGGCCAAGGTTTTTAGATACTACTTTTATGCTATTATAGGCACAAGGTCAGTCAGTAAAAACTTTGTTAACCAAAGCAAAGTTATATTTAAAGACTTTCTTTATCTATTCCATTCTAGCTCTGTCCTGCAGTAGCTTTTGAGGATGCAGTACCATGTGAATGAGGCTGGATATGAGAAGCTGGAAAGAGACGGTGGGGAGAAGAAAGCATTTAGGGTTGGCATGGAGCTTACTTCATGCTTCTCCTACCCTAGTGAGTTACTGGTGCTGGCCACAGTGGTATGGATATACCAGGTCACCTTTGAGGACTCAAATGCATTTGACAGACGTATCTTCTATAGTTTTCATTTTGCCTTCACAAATCAGTGTTTGTAGAAACTAACCACAGATTAGATTAGCGCATTGCTCCCATGGGATGCAGACTTTAGGGTTTAGGCAATGCTCTGTGGCTAACAAGACCCAACAAGTTATACCTGAGTCATTCCTCTGGGTGAAACATGCCCTGCTCCGATGGCAACAGGAGTGAGCTGAGCATCCTCCCAGGAGACGCCAAGTGTCGACACAAGGGCAGTCGTCTCCCATTGTGATTAACCAAGCAGAACTTGCAGTAGAAAAGCCACTGAGGCAATCGATCTTACATTTATCCTAGCAGTGATATCAGGCTGCCATCGAGATTAGAAGGATGACACTTAATGTAGTCTTTTGGTAGTGGGGCAAGATTTATATTCTTAGCATAAGCTGCTTAGGAAAAGCTTCTTTTACTTAGCATTTATCACTTGTTACTGATGTTTTGTTACATTGATAGCCATCCCAAGAAAATGTTTCATATGTAGGCATATTCCCTTCGATGCCAAACATATTTTGAGAGACCAAGACTGGAGACAAACTGAGTTAGACCTACCTAGTTACACTGATGTAAACTTAGTGTAGCTCCCTTTTTGACCAATGAAACAGGACCTAATGTGCTTTCTGAGTCGCTGTGTTTCTTCCTACTGGCACTCATGGAAGCTGGATCCAGCGTATGGTGACCATAGATCTGTGGACCTTACTCAGGAGAAGCTTACAGTGAGCCTAGCAGGATCTCTGGCTTGAGCAAGAAATGCCAAATTTGATCCTGTAGGGTAAAACATGCTGCATTTCCTCAACTGTGTCTTTGGTCCACTTTTTTTTTTGCCCCAGATGAGCCAAGCCAGACACATTCCTTCTAGGTGAAATAGTCTTGTTTGTTTGTTTGTTTTTCACAAGCTTCTCAGGTATACAAAAGGATAATACAGTGTACAGCATCATCACCTAACGGTGCCTGTAACACGCGCTATGCAGAAGAGTCCCAGGGTGTTGTACAATGAAATTCTACAATAATCTTAGTAACAAAGAGCAATTAAGAGCAGCAGTTAACCTATATTTTTCTACCCTACTTTAAGTGTCAACATACACCCAGGATTGCAAATACTAGTTGGAAGTGCATCGCACTGTCCAGAGACGTAATTACAGAAAGCTGTAGTTGTCTTTATCACAAAGTTTTAATTAGCAGAACACATTAAATAACCAGCTGATACAGATCTTAATGAATCATTTATGGGCCTACATCTAAGATAATTATATGTAGCTGGTCACACATAATCACTCACATATGCCTGGGCTTATGTGAAATGGAGTATGCATCTTCCTCATGTGAAGTAAAGGTGAAAGATAGGGACAGGACAAAACTGGGGCAACAGCCCACCTTAACCAAATAGCTTGCGCCTGGACCATTGCTGACAAGATTCGAGGGGAAATAAGAATAGCTGGCTTCAAAAGAAATCCACCCTGAGGAAAGACAGGAACTCTGGGCTCCTGAATTGTTGGCTGATTTGTTTTTTGGTTTTTTAAATCAAGGTGGTTGTCCCAGGTGGGCACTGTATGTGGTGCTGCTCAGGAATGAGGAGAGGGCAGATGCACGCCAGGGTCAAGGATGCGGTTTCTGGGGCGAGCTGGGGCTCTGGTGTCTGCAAGCCACATCGCGCTGTCCTTGCCGCGGCTCCCTGGCAGCCTAGCATGCCCTAGATGTGTCCCTTTTTTCTCTGGCCATGCTGCCTGCCCTGGAGCACTCAGAGGCTGCTCCAGAGTAACCACTGCAGACCCCTGGCAGCCAGGTCTCTGCTCCACCAGGGGAGTTCCCAGCTCTCCAGTTTCACCAGCTTTCTTGCTGTTTAGTATGTCTGGATGAAAAAGTGGGAAACAAGCCCAAACATCCAATCGCTCCAGGGCTAATTTTTGCTCTGCGTACTGTTTTAGGGCCAGATTTTCATGGCATTTGTTTGTGACTGCTCCCCAATAGTAAAAAAGAAGTATACGTTGTCTGTTTATCTGGCCAAGTGAAGGAGGCATGGGAGCAGCTGGCTGTGAAAGCGTATTTAGTGTCACTGCTGATTCCTGTAGAGCTCAGTAAGCATATGCACATAGCATGGCCGAAGCCACGTAAACAAATAAGTTGTGGTGTAAGAGGCGTAACACATGCCTCTTCCTCCCCTTTGCCTAGAAGACATAGGCCGGCCATAGGCAGACTGCTCTTGTCGATCAGCTGCAGCGGCAGGACAGTCTGACTGGCAGAGCTTCGCTCGTGAAACTTGTTTTTAGGGGAAGTCTGCCAGGCTCTGTGATGCATATGTTGGGCGCGGTGCCTGTCCCGTTTCTTTCGGCAGGTTTATCCCTCCCACCCGCTGTACTGAGCTCCCTCATGTCCCCGCTTCTGCTTCTCCCTGCCCCGTGGCCTGCCTTGGTATCCGTCTCAGGTCCTGTAGTTTAGCTTGTATAATTTTGAGCTGTTGGTTTCTTCTCCTGTGTTTTTTCAAGTAATACTGCAATGTCTGATTCTATGTAATACATTATGTCCAAAACCCGCCCCCCAACAAAACAAACCTCCTGCATCAGATATAGACGTATTTGTCCATAGTCTTTCTTGCAATGTCTGACTTGGTTTACTCTGCTTAGCTGGAGCTCCAGTATGAGCAAAGCCCGTGTTTGTCTGATTGCAAGGCAAAAGCTAGTGATAAACAAACCATTGCAAATGTATATTTGAAAAGATTAGGAACAAAGTATTACCAACCCATGCAATATTGTAATCCGAAGTCCTTTAAAAGAAGCAGTGAATAATTTTCTCAATTATTCACCGAGTCTGCTGTTAACAGGTTTCCCTGGTTCCCTAGCATCAGACGAACTCTGCTGATCTCTGCAAAACTTCTTCCAGTTTAAGTACAGAGTTCTCCTTAAAATTAGTGGGCTTTTCAGAGTTAATATGTTAATCTCCTGATGCACCACAGCAGGCGTCTGGAATAGATCTTACTAGACTGTTTACACTGTGCTTCCTTTCAGGGTGGTTAGAGGCGAGGGAACACTTGTGGCAAGAACTGATGTGGTGTAGGGTTTGACAGCGTCTTTCCACACCTAGTTGTTGCTTTTGTGGAGGAGGGAGGAGCAGCGGCTCCCAGTGTGGCTTCTCAGCTTCTTCCCATCAGGGGGCTGTTGCAGAGCAGGGTGCGAGCCCCTCCTCTGTTTCCCCCAACGTGCCCAAGGTGGCAGAGGTTTCTGTTGCCACCTTCTTCTGGATGAAAAGGAGAAACCTGGTGGAAGAGGTTTACTTTCTCTCTCCGAGGCAGAAAATGGTTTGTATGAGGTTCAACCCTCCAAGCCCAGAGGCACCTATGCCAGAGGAGTGCGCCGCATGCTCCATCCAACAGGGCAGCCGCTGGGAATGTTCTCAGCACCGTGTCTGATAGCAGCCTACGTGCTAAAGCTGACAGTCTCTCTGGACGGATGGTAGTAATAACTTTGCACTTTGTGGCTGTCGCTGTTTTTATCCTCCCAACCTCCCCAGGAGGTAAGGCAGTGCTGTTAGTCATTTTATGGGGAGAAACTGAGCCACGGTGTGATGAGGCCACACAGGGAGACAGCAGCAGAGCCACTCAGCTATCAGACCCTCCTCTCCTTCCTCATCAGCTCTGCCTGATATGTGTGCATAAGTAGGATATGGGAAAATGGCTCCTGAGTGACTGTGAAGAGTGGGAAGGAGCCAGGGAAACAGGAAGAGCAGTGCCTGTTCCTGACACCAAAACCAGGCTGCCTGAAAGCCCTCAGTACACTGAACGACGAGATTTGCTCCAGCATCATGTTTTCAGTGGAGCAGTTTTTTTCCCAGTTCTCTTGTTAGACTCTCAGTGCTGGTTTTCCAGCCACTGCCAACACTGTCTGGGCACAGGTCCATGTTTACTCTAGCTCCACAGCCAGGAATATGGTGATCCCTGGTTCATGCTAGTGTGTGGTTGCGCTGAATGCATCAAAATGCGTCATCAAGAGTCACCAGCTACATAAAGCATGGAGCTGTGGCAGGGAAATCAGAGAGTATATAGCACAACATTGAGGAGAGTAACAGCACTGGAAGCCAGAAACTTGCCCAGAAGACTCCGAGATTTAAAATCACTTTATCAGAAGGCCACTTCCTGAAGTAAAATGTTTCTTTCAGAGTGCCGTGTTTTGATTTCTAAGCTGGATCAGGAGTACAGTTTATTTTACAAGAGACAATGGTACCAACTACAGCCCGAGACTTTCAGAGCAGCACAGGGGACTCAACCACACATCTTCCATTAATTATCTCTTGGCCGAGTTAACTCTGCAATGATAGCACAAGTAATATGTCACAAGCTCATTTTCTGTCATTAAAATCAGCAGATATGACCCTGATCCTTGCTGGGAGCACATCTTCTCAGTAAGAAGATGCTATTTTATCGCAGGCGCTTTTCGAAGAATGCCGTTTTAATGCCAGGTTGTGCTGAAGCAGAGCCCGGCTCCTGCTTTCTCAGACCTCCTGAAGCAGGGAAGAACGAAGTCTGCACTAGCCGTCTTATCAGTGCAGAGCCTGGACTAAGCATGTGTTTGCTGACCTTCTTCTCCTCCTCTTGGTATAACAAAGAAATGATCTTAGTTTCAAAAAGCTGACATGTAGGTACAGCTGGTAGGTATTAGCACTTCGATTGTATATTGCTGGAATGCAAATAATTTGGCGGCTTTTGTTTTACTTGCTTGACTCCTTGGTGTATATGCTTAAAAAGTTTTGGGAGCAAGTGCCCTGGAATCCAAATCCAACATTTTGGGCTCCATGGTGAGGCAGCTTCGCCCTGGGAGAGGGTGCCCTCTGCCCCTACGGCCATGGTCTGGGGTCAGAGTATTGAACCAGGGGTTGCCACTGTTGTCCACCTTCATAAATTCAGCTTTTGATGCTCCTGTTCCCTCTCCCATCCTTCCATATAAGCTTTGGGGGCCAAAAAGCATCTATTTCTAGGTAGTGTCCAGTGCCTACCTCTATACATTAAAACCTAGCAATGCATTAACTGCTAGCAATGACAACTTATGCAGCAGCTTGCTCCGCCAGCCAATTCAGTTTGTATCTGAGAAGGAAAAAGCAAAAAACGCTCAGTTTGGAATAACCCCATAACATATATGAAATTGCCATTTTAAAAAGAAAAGGTGGAAAAAACCAGCCACTGGTATTAGCCATATCCTTCTCTTACCCTTCACAAAAAGCAGTGCCGATGAATAGACGTGTGCATCCCTCAGTCCATCTGGCTGCCCGGTGCCTCTGAAGGCGGCAGCTGGGCTGAAAGTGGGAAGGAGGTAGCCTGCTGAGGAAAGGTGTACAGATAATAAATTATCCCCCCAAAAACTAAAAACAACAAGAAAGAAATTGCACTGTCCAAAAATAGAAGTTGAAGGGGACAGAATTACACCACGTTAAGCAGCCTCTTCTGTTTGCAATTAGCACTAGGCGACAGTAGCAACAGAGCAAGTTTTCTACCAGCTCCTGGGAGGTGCCCCAGCAGGATGGACATGGAGACTGCGAGGCAGTGAGAAGCACCTGACCCTCAGTGTTTTAGAGGGGAATGTACCTGTGCAGGTTTGTCCTGGCAGACACCAGCTGGAGAAGGTGCCACGTGGCTCAGGTGGGGTCTGCAATCCTGTTGGGATACTGCTGATAATTCAGGCAGTATTAATGGAAGCATCCGGTTAGAATTTCTTTCTGTGAACACCAATGGGTTTATTATTTTTTATTGTTATTAGAATTGTCACTAAGAAAGTCTGCCCTTTCCTCTACAGCAGCTATTCTAAGACTACCAGAAAGTCGACTTAGAAGATGCAGTCCTTCGGGTGTGCAGGCACTGACGAGGACCTTACCTGAGAAGAGCTTCGTGCAGACGGAGCCTGCCTGAAGTCAGAGCGACTGTGTGTAAGCGTGGAATTTCTTCCTCTCCTGGAGTCACAGTAAGATCAGAGGTGGGACTGTGTGCCAGTGCCTGCAACCTAATTTCAATTGCAGGGTTATAAACGTGCCTCGGACCTTTGCATGTATCCGTGTGGCCCAGGGGCTCTGAAGCACCCCTCTGAATTGCTGTCACAGCGTGGAGGATCTCTATCCCCGCACTCATCCACGGCTACAGGCACAGAAGAACAATCAATCTCTTGGACTGACAAAACTGCAGAAGCTAAAAGCTTGTTTCAAGGCCATCAGGGAAAAACATTGCACATTCCTTCCTCCACGTGCTACAGAGCCTTTCCTAGAAGTGCTCCATGACGTGCTGCAGCAGGCTGCTGGGGCTGATTTCCCACCCGATGCCACAGGCATAAATGTGAGTGCAGGTGAGCAAAGGCTGATACGTCTTAACCAAACGGATGAAGAAATAACTATTTGGCAGGAATGTCTTAAAGCAAAATGCACTAGAGATTGTGATGAGGTGAAATACTAGAGCAGCGGGAACTGTATACGTTTGCAATGGGCTGTATCCAGTGAACGTTACAAGAAAGTCAAGATTTCAGGAATAAGAGAAAAATGGTTTTAAGCTGATTTCTAATAAAACAATGCTTACACAGTCATGTTATCTGTCCCTCTCTGCCTGCTTGTACCCTCCCTCTTCTCCTCGATAATGTTTGCCTGCATTAGGGTCACTGTCCACTATCAAAGACAGCGATGATCCCACCAGGTCTGTAAACACCAGCAGCGCATCTGGCAAGAGACCTGGGGAAATGCTGCCCATGGAGAGTCAGCATTCACACAGCTCCAGGCACTGCTAGGGGCAGGGGCTGTGGCCAACCTCTCTCTGGCTGCCCCAGCTGCTGGCTGATACAAGCTTCCAGTGATGGTCTTCACCCTTTTCCCAGGGGAATGACCTCTGCTTTTCTCCGCTTCCTTGTGATGCACAGACTAATCTTCAAAGTCTATGACAGGTTGGTTTCACAGATGACTTCCAGGCTTATTTTACGGTCTGTTTTAAGCCAGGAGGAATATTGGTAGAGTCTGTGGCTGGCGCGGTCTCGCCTGGCTCTCATGCTCTCGGGAAGCCAGTTATCAGACAGAATTTTAATGGCTTTTATGGGCTGTATGAAAGACTAGTGATATCAGAGGGAATTCTTAAACAGACTTGTTCCAAGCTTTACACGATGTCTTTTTTTGCCTTGCTGCAGAAATGTAAGCCCTAGTTGCGTGCTGCAAACCAGTTTGGCTGATGGATGCTCTGGGAAGAAGGTGCTGGGAGAAGCTGCCTCTGTTGCTGGTTCTGCCCAAGGGGTGGGTTTGCATTTGCTGCCCGCAACGAAAACCTGGCTCACAGGCTGCACTCCTTTCCTGTGAAAGGGCTGCACATCGCACTACCCCTTGTCCTCCTGGATGGAGGCATCTCTGGATTTGTGGCTTAAAAGCTGAGTGCTGGCAAGGGGAGAGAGGAAGATCAATAATCCTCAATAAGGGAATAAGTAAGACAGTGGCTTCAGGGAAAGCTCCAGAGAGCTCATAGTTACTGTTAGGAGGGACAAGCAGTGATGTCTTATTGGCATATCTCATTAGAAATTGCTGGGAGCTACTGGACTGGACAGTCGCTTCAAATGCCAGCAACCCCAGGGGAGCTGGATGTAAATGTTGTAATTGATATAAGGATGGAAGCTGCTCCACTACAAAGTGACATTTCAGATACTGTGGGAACGGATGATGTGAAACATCCTCAGTGAGATCTGTTTCCCTCACTCTTTTGACTCCTGTCAGAGGTGCATGTTCGAGCTTTTCTCTGGGCAGATGGCTTCTGCAAATAGAACCAGCTTTGAAATACAAAGTTTTGCTGAATTCATTATATGCCTTCTGACTTCAAAGCTTTGCACTTTCCTCTTTAGTTTTAAATAGAGCCACGTGGCTGCTTTCAGGCCTGTTACATTTGAGACAGGTGCTGCAGTGGATGTCACCGGTGAAGTGCAGCAGCGGTGGAAGAGTTATTTGGGGTGCACTGAGCAGCAGTGTGCCCGCCTGAGGCTGCATCTCACCTCTGCCCACATCTGGCCAGGAGGGACATGGTCCCTACAGTCGCATGGATCTCAGAGGGCTCTCCCCGTCGGGGACTTTCCTGATTTTCTCATTCCTCAGCGAGAGGGATGGCTGCACTAGCCTGTCCCAGCTCTCCTGGGGTGCAGGGCGCTGTGCAAGGAGGAGGATGGGATGGGGTGGGGATGGTGTTCGCAACAGGAGTTGTTCTGCCCAGCTTGACATAAGTCCTTTTCATTGAGGACTTCACAACAGGAAGCTTTTTCCCTGGGAGGGAGGCTCTATATGAATCAATCTTTAAAAAGCTTTATATTGAATTTACCTTCTGGAGCGTGGTGGTTTTCCACCTCAGCTTAGCAAGTGGATACCAGTAGTCAGAAGTTACTGTAAGCATAAAGCTGTCTTTATTACTTTAGTTTGGTTATATGTACTTCACTTTGACTGAAGTGATGGATTTTGGGTTTCACATCTCATTTTTACTTTGGAGGATGCATTGGAGCCACTCAAAGGGACACAAATTGGAGAGCTTTCTCTTTGTATCTGCTTGCTACACAGAGAGATGACATTTTGTTGGCCAAAAGTTTTCTTGGAAGGAAAATGTCACTTTGGAGACAGAAATGACAGTTTAGTCAAATTGTTCATATGCACAAAAGGGGGGAGAAACGAGCACCCAGACTTCAAAGCAGCTGAACCATTCCTTTCAACATCATCTGATTTGCCACAACTTTATTCCAAAATCCTTCAGGTTCAGTTTGGAAATTTTAAAGGCTCAAAGCCAAAAAGTTCAGACTGTACAAAATGTTTGCTTCACCCACAAACTATTTTTTTCATAATTTTTTTTTTTTTTAGAACTGGCATCAAACTGAAAATCTATTATTTGCCCTGCTCTGGTTGCCTACAGCATCTGGGTAAGTTGGAGGCAGAACTTGCTAAACTGAAAAGTGTTTAAGCAGAAAAAGTTCTGCATTAGTACCTCAGCTCCCAGCAGCTGGATCCTTTATGGATGCTCTAAAAGAGCAGTGTATTACGACTTTCAGCATTCCTCCATATACTGTTGAACTGAGAAGCTTTTGTGGGATTTTTGTCTTATCAGCAGTACACTATAAAAATATCAACTCTTTCCAAACCTTTATCGTTTCATTGGAAGGGCTATTCTTAATTTCAGCCCTGGAGTCGGTTTATGTGTGGTTTGATCATCTGTTCCTCCTTTCATACAGATGTTATCAACGTGGGCAGCAGAGCAGCCCTGTCACACAGGATTAATGACAGAGTGTGGTGTCGCTTGTGGAAGCAAAGTATGTAAAGATGAACAGTAATATCGTACCATATGAATAAACACTGAAATCGGAATAATTTTTCTAAATGTTTCAGCATCCTAAGTACAAAGTAATAACCCTGTCAGGAGCAATATTCACTGCTCTCTCATCTGGCTGTGATGGAATTAGCAGCAGCCTCCCGGGAAGAACGCAGGTATGTCAGTGGTGGAAACCCAGTGTGCGGCTGTGTTAAAGCAAAAAGCAAACAAATCCCTTGGTCACAGTACAGGGGGAGAAACCTAGTACTATTTGGAAAATCAGCACTGCTTTGAATATGACATTTATCTTGCTTTCCTCATGAGAACGATAATGCAAAAACAGGATATATATATGTATATGTATTTGTATATCAGACAAAATATGTTGTAGAATTTGGTAGAAGATGAAAATCAGAGTCTGTGAAATCTAGAATTAGGGCAGGAAGCTATCAAACAGTGGACGAGAAAAGACTTACTGAGTACTCTCTGCCTTAATACAAAATGAAAGAGGGGCAAAGCCTCAATGAAGGATGAGACTTAAAAATATTCCAGTTCACCTCACAAAAATAGAAATAATTCTGTGGTATTACCAGGGTGGAGGGAGGTTACTCAGCCATTTTTCAAATTTGTTAAAATATTTGCCTCTAGGTTTCCATGTGCATTCATTTTTAGAGGCACCAGCCAAAAGATGTTTGATGCTGAGAAAATTGTAAAAATCTAGCTCTTCCTAGCTGCCCCAAGGTCAGTGCTTAGAGCATGTAAATTTTGGAAATGTCAGGTCGAGGCACTTGCACAGAAAATATAAATGTGCAATTACGCTGTTTATCCTAGCAACTCAAAAAAAGGTTGAGCCCTAGTCATCTTTGAAATAAAATCTTCCTCCACAACATATTGCTGCCCAGTAGCATGTGTCACAGAGCATATTTAAGATTTCTTCAGAAGAAGCCAAGATCAGCCTCTGCCAGAAATCAGATATTCAATTAAACGGTCTCATGCTTCAAGCCAGTATGGCAAGGGTACCTCTTCATGAAAAAATTGCTGCTGTGGGAACAGCTGGGATTAAATGATAATGGAGAGAGAATTTTTACATCAGCAACATGGTCACTTGCACGTATGCAACGGTAGGATCTGAAGAGGACGGCTACGAAGCTCGGTGCATGTGTGATGTTTCCCTTGAGCGTTCTTCTCTTCCAGCCTCCAACCATGATCTAGCCTGACCCTGGAAAATCACAGGAGAGACAAAAAGAGGCAATACTGAGACGATGGCTTTGCAAGAAGCAGTTGCGCTCCAGCTATGGCTTTCCAAGAAGCGGCTGTGCTGGGGCTATGGCTTTGAAGGTTGTTTTTGACAACAACGCAGGTTTGTGCCTTCGCTGCTTCTCCACCCTTCTCCTAAGCTGGCTGTGTCCACGTGTAGAGCTGTCCCAGCACTGAACTGCGTCACAGAGCAGAGCTCACGCTCTCCCCCTTCCCCTTTTGCTTTCTCCACATTATTTTCCCCACCAGCTCAGCTCCCTGGTGCCATTTGTGGTGCAGCCGGTGCCCCGGCGCGGCTGGGGATTACCGGGCTGGTGCAGGGACTCACCCAAGGGAACAGAAGATTTTCTGTGCCTGTGGGTAGATGTGTGAAGCACGGGTTATTTTATTTGCCTTTGGATCTAACTTTCTTGGTTTAGGTATTGTCAAGCAACTGAAAGGACTGACATTAGCTGCCTGGTTCTCATTAGCAAAGCCACTTTAAAATCTTGTTGCAATCACTTTGTTTTCTAACATGTAACTAAAGGCCTTTTTACTGCTCCTTTCCATGACGGCTATTTTCTGCAGTTTGAGCCATGCAAACAGAAATCAGGCATATGTATCTTGCTGATACGGGTATTTTGAAACCCTTTCCAAATACTTTTGCCAGTGACTGCAGAAAAGCTTTTATATCAGTAAGAATGCATATATTGGGCTTTCTTCCAGAAGCTGCGAGAGGGGCACAATATGTGCTGCTGGATTATTTTACCAACTGAATAAATGTCATCTCTTTTTCAAATAAGAAACTTGGACTATGGCAGGAGAAGTATTTCACTGTATAAATGAATTCTACGCATCCTGAGCAGGAACTCAGCGCCTTCACTGGGCAGAGATGTTCGGATATATGCAGACAAAGCACCCCAATATTTTTAATGTGGCAGATGTTAACTGTCCAATATTGCGCATGGCTTTTTCACCCCCTTGGATGAACTGGCTTTTTAAAGCAGCAGCTGAGACCAAGGGGAATACGTGAGGCCTGAGGGGGAAAAGAAATCTTTAGAAAATCTCAGGCTGGGCCTCTGATTTTGGGCCACATGATTGAAAATGTGAATCCTGGACTTTCACCCCCCACTACCCTGTTGTTCTGGGGGATGATTGGGCTATACGCTGTTTTGTATAAGGCAATAGGTTATTGAAATCAAAAGCCTCACTGAGATACATAGTCTCTATATCTGCTGGTATGTCATTGGGGTATTTTTCCTTTGCAGGATGAGAATGTACCAGGAACAATAGGTCTCCTCAAGAAATGCATCATGAGGCTTAAAATGTAGTGTACAATGAAAGAAAGTATCATGTTAAAATGAAGCCTTCTGTTTGTAATTAGGAGATTAGTTAAGTAAGTGCTGTGCTCTGTAGCTCTGGAAAAGCCATAGGCAGCAGCTGAGATGCCCTGGGAAGGACTGTAATAGCCACCTTGGTACTTAGGAACTAGCCTGTGGCAAGCTGCCTGTGTTCCCTGAAGTGAAATGTCACGAGGACTCTGATGAGCTTGTCCTTCAAGACAGCTACCATGCTGACCTTGCTGTGCTTGGTGAGGTTACCACAGGTGTACTGTACGGATGGTGACCTAGGGAGTCCATCTCCTAAATGCTGATCCAGATGCCTGAGCCACTGGCACTATGCAGTGAGCGCGGCAGAGGCTGTGGAGCCAGCTTCTCTGCTGGTCTCTTTTTAGAAGAAAACGTCCATATAAACCTATTCCTCTCCTTCCTTGCTGTAGGACTTTGGAAAACGCGGAGTAGCACCTACCATCCTGCAGCTCCATGCCTGCTGGGATGGGAACTGGGCTGTGTGGGGCCACAGCAGACGCTGGTACCCACAGCAGATGCTGGTACCCACGGCAGATGCTGGTACCCACCAGCTGGGGCAAGCCTGCGGCACGCAACTGCTCTCTGCTCACCGGCAGGTAAAGCACCTCTGTCACACGCCCTTGTGAAAAATGCACAGGTTGTGGCATTGTAAGAAAGAAATCAATGCATTTCCGTTTGAGTACGTTAAGTGTCTATTGCTTTTGTGGGTAGCTCTTCTAATGCTTTAATTGGCATTGAGTGGTGATGAGCGGGGTGTAGAGGGAGAGCCGGAAGCAGATGGTTTCTCAACCACAAAGTAGCAAGTGGCTTTGGGCTGGCTTTTAGTGCAGCATAGAATTAAGCTGGTTTCTTCTGAAGCTTTCCTAGAAAAACCTTGAAATAGTTCTCCAGTTTGCCTCTTTGCTAGATGGAGTACAGGAGATGTTCGTTTGAGCTTGCATGGAGGTTAGTTTGGGATTTTTCTTTCCCATTGTTAGCAAATGGGACAGTGCTTTTGTTCCCAGACAGTTTTTAATTTTTAAAGCTGATGAGTGCCTCACTTTGACATAGTGTTAAACATTTAAATGCACTGGTAGGGTGCCTTCTTCATATCAAACTCAGATGGCTCATCTGCAAAAATAACCCCCAAAACAAACTGAAAACAATTCTCTTCATATGCAGAAATCTCAGCCAAAAAAACTTTCTTCCTTCTGCGATCAAAGCGGGAACTATGTAGTTTGGTTTGTGCAATGGGGTTAGATTTTTCTTCCTCCCTGTAACATAGCTTCAGTCAGTTGTCAGCCAAGAGATATGTTTGGATTTTTCATCCCCGTGTGGATTTGTGGGAACACGCAGTAGGAGACCAGATCAACATTGTAATAGTGCCTGCATTGATCTAACACAGTGTTTATGTGGACTCCAGCCATCATTCATTTCTTCTCCAGCATCCAGAGGCTCTAATGGATTGTTTTATACAATAATCATGATAGTACTTAGCTGTTGTCTAGCACTTGCAAGGCATTTTATGAAGAAGATTAATAGAATTATCTCCATTTTACAGCTGGAAAATAAAAGCACAGAGACATGAAGTGATTTGTCCAGGTCCATGAGCACCACAGCAGTGATGGGACTAGGGAGAGGATCCGGGTCCCTGGAGGCCCAGAGCAGGACTCTAGCTGGAGTGTCCTGGCCGTGCTGCTAAAATGAGCCCTCTCTTTTCCACTTGGATAGAACCGTGCAGGGTCAGCCCCCTGTGGCTCTGGGATCAGTGCCCGCGCCAGAGACCCATGCCCTGCGAGAGGGTATCTCCCCAAGAGCACATGGCTGCTGAAGGATACAGACCATGTGGTTTTCCAAAAAAACAATTGCTCTTTCCTTTGGTCACCACAACAACTACGTGGAGGTGGGCCCAAAAGACAAGTGTCTGTGTCTTCCCTCCCTCAGTTGTCTTTTCTCTTTGAGAAATCCCGTCACTGGAGCCTTACTGGTGTCTGCGATATCAGCCCTGGCAGCTCCTTTCTCCACTGACTCACTGCATCTTCACCTCTCCTGCAGCTGCTTCCTCTGGTGGCCCAAGGAAATGGGTCCCATCCTTCCTCACTCCCTCTCTCATCAAGTCCAAGGGGGTTTGGGAGCCCAGCAAGGCCACCTGTGACAACTCCATCCCTCCCAGCCCATCCGCAGCTCCGTGACAAGGTGTGAGAATACAGCAGCTTCCTAACATTAAGCTGAAATTAAGATCTGAACCCAGACGAAGGCGGTGGGCTGTCACTAACACCACAGAGCTTCTGTGCTTGGGGGCAACAGACTTTGCACATTGGGAGTCTGTGGAGAGCTTATCTTACTGCCTTAAACTCAGTTGAAAAAAAAAAATCACAAAATTAGTCTTTAATAGGGCCTAAACCATCTGTGCTTACAAACTGGGCCTCACCTAGCTTGTGCCGTGTTTTCGCAGCATATGCTTAACAGCTGCTTACGGGCACTTCCCTGCACACAAGCCCTGCCCGCCGGGGACAGGAGCACAGGCTAAGTGTGTCATTAGCTTTTCCCTTCCACAGTCCTTGTACCTACAGGATAAAACTGTGTGTGTGCTTAACCCACACCTCCTGCCAGGCCTGGGGTGGACCCCTGTCCTGTATTTGCAGTCTCCTTCAGCATCCAGCAGCTGTCAAGTGCGAGCCCTTCCCAGCCCCTGCTTCGGGTACTGGAAATGTTATTTTGCCTTTGCAGCTGACATCAGCATATGCCCGGCATCAAGGTATATCAAGATATCCAACAGGGGACTCTGAAAGGACAAAAAGTTGCTTGTTTGGAAAGGTGTTTTGGCAGGTTTCTAAATGAGATACAGGTCATTTGAGAGCTTGTGATGTGAAGCAGAAGTGGCTCCCAGCCCTTCCCCCTGCTTCTGCAGTGCTTGCTTCCCGAGCCTTTAGGCATCTGCAAATGCAAGAAATAGTTGAAATTACAAAAATTGGAAGAGGCAGTTTGGCAGCTTGTATTTCTTAAAGTACATGCAACTCCAGTAGGTTGCTGGCTGGAGAAAGTGGATAAAGCATAATCCTTGTGCAGACCATAAATAGTTTGTCTACTCCCAGCAATGGGAGGGAAAGAGGGGGAGAGGGTGGAGAAAGCAGGGATTATGGGTCAATTAGGGGGAGAGATTTCCCACAAATATTTTGTGATTTGTTCACACCTTCACCATGTGTGGAATCAGGGGCCTATAATAATTTTCCAGTTCCTGAAAACACTGTTACTCAATTCAGAAGCCGCAGCGGGTTCGCAGGAGATGTCTGCTCCCACATGGAGCCCACCGCCCTCACAGGGCAAGTCCTCAATTTTATTAAACTGATCGTAACCTCGTGCGACTGCATTCCCCAAAGCGGATAGCTGGCCTTTCCCTTCCCATCTTGCTGTACCCTCCATTTCCTAGTTACTAGGGTACCTATGCTGGACCGCGCTGCGCCACGTCGAGGCCCCATGGGATGATGAAACAGGTGATGAAACACACCTCGTGATGGAGTTGGGAAATGTCAGCTCTCATTGCCCAGTGCTCTCTACTGTTAATCTTAAAAAAATTACTATTACTCTTCAAAAAAAAAAAAAAAAAAAAAAGAGGTTTGTATCATATGTTGCTATATTTACTGTTTGGTTTTTTAGTTTTTTTTTTTAATGTAAACTTCTAGGAAGAATGCTCCCTTGTCTCTCCCATGTATCAAGATACAGTTTGTTGTTGAACCTGGTAGACTGCAGTGATGTAATATCTCTCTGCAAGGAAAAGCGCTGACAGCAATATGAGTTTTTCTGGAGTTTTCTAATTAGGTTTGAGGTGAGTTGGGATTTTTTTTTGCTAATTTATTTATGGGCATTTCAGCAATACTTTTGGTCAGTCAAGGAATGAACAGAATGCTGTAATGTTACAAAAAATGGAGCTTTGATCAGTTTTTGAAGGGAACTGCGAGGAAAACATGCAAAAAAAGTTGCAAGTGCTAGGACAAAGGAAAGGGAATGGCACAATACTGCTCTGTTCCTTAAAAGTTATCTTGTGCCAAAATGTCTAGTTTTTGTTTTCTTATTTTTAAGGGATGAATTATTGGAAGAAAAAAACCCGTTCATATTAAAATTACTTCTTTTGTGTGCTTTTCTAGTGGTTTGCCTACAAACAGAAAGTTCTTACTTAATATCAGGGAATTGTATTAGTCCCTTATCTTAATTATGCTTTGTAATTGCGTAGGCCGGCGGCTCATTAATGCCTGCCCCAATTATTGCAGGGGGAAGGGGAGAAAATCCTTGCCTGCTTGAATGAGGTGAGGTTGGGAACCTGTGCGCAAAGCCCCTTCTCCTGGAACTGGGCTGGAGGGTGGTGGTGGAAGAGCTGCTTCCTGCTGAGACAGCGCTGGCTGACCCGCAGCCTGGGGCTCCTCATTTCACTGCCCACCCACCCACGAGCTGGTGTGGTACCGAGTGAGCTCTGCAAAGCGAGGGAGGCCACAGGAGACGCAGGGAGCAGGACCTCAGCCGTGGCGGTGTGCACGGTGGGGATGCGAGCTTGTGGCACGGAAGAGATTTCCTACATGGATAGCAAGGTCACTTGTCTATCTGCAAATGCCCCCTTAAAAAAAAAAAAAGGCATTAGATGGGGAAATAGAGAAAGTCTTTACCTGCGACTTTCCTTTGTCAAATAGCGCCGTCTGGGAATAGGCTTAACTGACATCATGCTTTTTTAATAGCAGAAATGTAAGTAAGCCCTAAGTACTGGCAAGAGGCAGAGGTGTGAATGGATTTTAAGATAACCTTCTGTAGTCCTTTTTTTTCCCCCTCTCTGTTCTAAAAGAAATCCCCATGAGTGGGGAAAGTGGAGAACACGGCTCACGTCCTTCTCCCACCCTTCCCTTCGCACATTGCCAGAGGGAGAGGTCATACTGTACCTCCTAAAATTGCATGTAAAACTATGTGTGGGCTACAGTACCATGAAGAATCATATTTAAAGCCCCCCCAAATACTTCTTTTCTTTTAAAATCAGGACTGACTCTTAAATTGCAAACAAGGACTAATGAATACAACCCCCCAGGAGAGAGCAGACACACTGCGTGGCACACCGAGGTCCGAGTGAGCGCCAGACCCAGCTTGTCACCTCCTCACAGCATCAGGATGCAGCAAGCGTGGTTGCCTAACTGTGGGGCTGAGCCCCTGCAAACAGCCAACAAGTCTTTGAGCACACCGCTCCTTGAGGAGACAAAACTGTCATTCTTGAGCTACCATGTATGAAGAGGATTTCAGTGGTGATAGATGGGCAGAGAGAAGCAATTACTTAAAACAGTAGAGTAACTTAAACCATTTTTATGCCGGACGTCCCCCCAAGCAAAGAGTAAAGGGCTGGCTAACTCGACAGCCACTGCTGATCTCAAGCACGTTTGTCACTTTAGATTTCACCTGTAAATTGTTTTCTCATATACCCATGCATATATCCCTTACGCAGGTTTGTTGTGTCTCGGGTGGGAATGGAAATTACCACTGGCTGAACAGAGTCTTTCCTTGTCTCCGTCCTCCAGGAAGCCTGCTATTCCTGTTTCTTTTAGTTCTGATCAAAACGTAGTATGTATGTATAATCTTATTGCACATTAAGCATGCAAACACTGTTACACTTTTTGGAGTGGTATAGCAAATTGTGAGAAGCACCTACATCTGCTCGCTGGGGGCTACCTGCATATGTATTCTGCTTGTCTCTATACATGCTTTCAGTACTGCCTAAGATAAAACGAGACAGATGCCAGTCCAGTCCACTAACAAAGTTTGGGAGCATCTTTTTATTTTTTACGTTTGTAGCAAAGAAAAGGTTAGGTTAGATGTTAGGAAGGCTGTTTTGAGCTTTAAGATTATTTGGACTCGGAAACAGACCATCCAGGGAAGTTGTAAAGTCTTCATCATGGATGGTTTTAAGAAAAGAAGAGATTAAAACCTGTCAGGATTCATGCAGAGGTTGCAGCTGATCCTTCCTTAGAACAAAGGATAAGATCCAACATCTTGTAAAGACAGTAAGTGCTGCTGCGTTGGCTGTGCAGACCTCTGAACCAAGCTGCACTTGTGAACTGGTGGTAATGCCCTTGGCTGGTATGGGAGTAAGGGCTTAAACCAAAGGACTGCCTTGGGGGCTCTGGTACCGTCTCTGCAGCACAGTATCTCGTCTCACACAGCTGCCAACGACAGACCCATGACGAACTGAGCGATTATGAAGTGCTCCTTCCCCTGGCATAACCTCCCCATTTCTGGCAAACAGCTGTTGAGAAACTTTCTGAGATGAAGATTGCATGTGCATCGTTGTGCTTAATAGTTACCAGTGGCCTTAGCCTCCAGGAATTTGTCAGATCTCTTTCTGAAATCGTTTATGCTCTTGGCTTCCAAAACATACCATGGCCATGGGCTCCACAGCTTCGTTATATGCGGTGAGATTTGGTTTTGGCTGGCAGTTTCTCTGAGCATCCCCGGTTAGAGGTTTCTGAGAAATCCCAAGTAATCACACCCCTCCACACCAGGCACGAGTCTAACGGACCTCTGCTCTCAGCACACGGGGGCATGGGGACTGCAGGAAGAAAGTCGGGAAGGGTTTTGAGCTCAGTGGGAAGTAGGAGCTGCTGCTTTTGCACAGCAGAGGAGTACAGCCAGGCGGCTGCCCCTGGCTAAGCCATAGCCGGCTGAAATTCAGGGGCAGCCCTTTTCCTTAGTGTCTGCAAGAGGAGCAGCTCAGCTGCTGAACCTTGCCTCTCCGTGGGGCAATAGCTCCTGCTGAGTCCTTCCCGGGGGTCCTAATGCAGCTAGATGCTGAAATCAGCAGGATAGGGCTGATCGCGGAAAAAACGGGTGGTGTGGCATCCGGCCGCCGCGTGTCCTTCCCTCCCACTCATGCTGGAGGCACCACCAGTGCCTCCCTTCCAGCTAGTGAGCCGATGGCCTCATTGCGTCACTCATCTCCACTCCTTTCGGTGTTGTATGCATATCCCTGCTCCTTTCGGTGTTGTACGCGTTTGAGGAGCAACACCAGAGTCATCTCCCTGAGCCTGCTTGTCTAAAGAGTTGGCAGCAGTCGCCCAGCGGCCCTGCAGGGACGATGCTACCTGATGCCAGCACTCGGTTCTTTCTTTGGTGGGCGTCCGATGCTACCTGATGCCAGCACTCGGTTCTTTCTTTGGTGGGCGTCCTCTTCGCAGCAGACTGTACACCTGCTGCAGCCCCAAAGGCTCATCTGCCAGGGACATGCATTTCACGCCTGCTTTACAGGTACAGGATTACAGTCTTGCTTTGTAAATTAACCCCCTGTGATTAGAACATTAGCACTCCAACTTCCCCAGCAATATAAGCAAGGCCCTCATAAGGCTCGCTGCTTGTTCCTAGCAGTCAGAGACAGCACTGGGAGATCCTGTGAATGCTGCTTTTGATCTGAGCTGTTATTGCAGTGCAGCACATTGAATTTTGAATACAGAAATTGCATGGAGTGGCCTGATCCTAGGTACATTCCTGTTCTGTCCGGCAGTCTGTTTGCTCTCAAGAAGATGCCATTTGCGGGCAGTTGACTCGGTGGGGAAGGAAAGAATTGCAGCACTTACTGCTCTCCCCATACAAATGCCAACTTCCCATTCACTTAAATTTGCCCTGAGCACCTTTTTAAAACGTGGTTCAATTTCCCTCTTTCAGAGTTTTTGCTGGCACTTATCATCCTGGAATGGTACTTAATCAGTCCCTGCCTGAATTCTCTGTAAGGATAATTGATGTCCCTGTCTCCAACAAGCTGAAAATTGTTCCCCTCCCCAGCCTTTGACATATAAAGGGACTTTGTTTTCTTCAGTGGATGTTTTTGTCTAATAGGCAAGTGACCCCGTCTGTAAGGCTTGCGGAGTGGGGTATAGCTGTAGACACCTGCCTTTCAGCCCAGGGCAGGAGAGGTGTGGTGCCCTTTCTGGATTAAAGCTGAGGACTGTCTCCAGAGCTCACCCCATGCAGGACACATTGCAGGGGTGTGTTTCCCTCCAAACTGTTTGATCCTGTCTTTTCCCAGGGCAGTTTCAAGAACGAAGTCACTCTGTCTCAGGAGCACTTTCAGATGTCCTTCCAAATCACGCTGAAGCTTGCTTTGGGATGCAGCAGCCGGGGTACCTGCACTTGGGCAGGTGAGATCCTTCAGGCGCTGAAAGATCACCGGAGATCCAGAATGGCCACTCTGCACTGATTTGAACTTCCAGCCCTTTCAATGAGAAGGTAATTAGTCTTATGAAGAAATGAGTCAGAAGCTCTCAGTGCCACTTTTGAAAGTTTAAACCAGCCCAGTGCTGCTGACATGCCTTGGTGTGTCCAAGTGTCGCAACATCTTCTGAACTGGTAGCGTGACCAGGAATCAAATTGCCATGTGTGAGGTGATGCACATCTTGTTGCGACTACAAAATCTCTAGTAAGGCCCGATATTTTGCTTTCCGAATTAAAACAAAAAAAACCCCTCCAACCTCTTTTGAAGTACAAACTGGCTCTGAGTCAGCAATACGAATGCCTCAGTCTGCTCGCAACCTGAGACAACTGTCCACTTCTCATCTCCCCTGTTCCTCTCAATGCATGGCTAATGCTGTAGCCTAAAAATGATGCAACACCTAAGGCTGGTGTTGACCTCGGAAGCACCGTTTTTTACAAAGGCTGGTGAACAAACCACCCAGCTCACTTGTTCCATTTTCCCTGGACGCCCACGTTGTGTCTCTGTGAAGCCCAACAAACCACTTACTAGAAAACCTCCCAAACTTGGACTTTCCCTGAGTTTGACCTGCTGTCGTGTGCTCAGCGCGAGCAGTTGTGGCACTTTATGAAAGCGTAGGGGACAGAGTCAGGTGAATGGAGATTGTTAGAAAAATAACTATCCCGACGGGTTCAGTCCTGGTGGTGCCTTCCTTCTCCTACCAAATGGAAACGTGAATTTTGAACAGCCACTGCACTGAAGTGCTGAAGACACCAGAGGGCTCTACTGCGAGACGTACAGCCGGATCACCACAAAGTCCATAGGATTTTGCTCTCACTCATTTTTGATGATCCTCCCTCAAAGACTAGCTGCTGCCGGCAGTTTAGGATTTCTGTGGAAACCTATTGTGCATAGTGCATCTTGTGGAAGGACCAAGGCTATGCTGAGAAACCAGTTTCTGACAGCGCTTGACTTCTTTTGGAAGGCAACCCCCTCTCGGTGTTTTCGGTGGTGTCATAGTTTTCCCCAACCTGTTTGACAAATGAGCCTACCTGTAGTTGCATTCATGCCTTTCCTGTAGGAAGTTTATGTTGAAGGATCGCCAGGCTTCGCTCACTTGGACGAGGAAATCTCTTACATGACTCGCCTTGTCTGCTCAAGAATTTTGGCCGCCTCTGTTGGCATGATAGAGAAATGTGTTTGCTAGGCTGTTATCCTTAAAGGGATAGAATTTCGCTGGTATTTTACGCTTAAAAGGATATAACATTTCTTCAAAACCAGAATGCACAAGCATATACATTCTCAGTCTGTTGCCTGGGATATTAGCCAGGCAACTCCTAATAACGCTAAAGCCTAGCAATGTAAGATTAAAATACATTAGTTGGGGATAAATTGTCTGTATATTGCACAAGAAATCTTAATGTGCATAGGAAGTGCACCCTAAGCCCAATACTAATCTTACTTGTCAAAGCCTTTGTGATACTTAGGGGGTTAATTTCAAGAATGTCTAAGGGCTTTATTGTACTTATTTTTAATTATTTGGAAATTGCCTTTCCTGACTTGAGCGATGCCTGGTATTCTTACGTGGCAGTTTCTGCTCGGTTTCAAAACATCTTGACTGTCTCATGCTATTTGTGTGTGTGCCTGTGCTCCCTTTCATTTGTTTATAGCAACATCAGGAAACTGCTGGTGTGAAAAACCAGTGAGGGCTGGAGTGGGACTCCGCTTTATGTGCCTGAGGAACGGTGGTGGTGGACGTAACAGAGACATGCTTCACACCTCGCTGTCCCCAGCCGGGAGGGACAGAGGATGCAGTCCGTGGGGACACGGTAGGCCGCATTCCTCCCCGAGCCTCGCCCCGCACCCGGCTGCCAGCGGTGCCGCTGGGTCCGGATTAACGCCTCTTCATTTTGTAGCGCGCAAAGTCCCCGCCTTCGGGACTGGACCGCGGGGTCCTGCCTGCGCGCAGGCTGCAGCCCGGGCGGGGGCCCCGCGCAGGCGGCAGGGCGCTGCAGGCCCCGCGGGGCGCGGGCGGGACCGGGACCGGGACCGGGACCGGGACCGGGACCCGCCGGGGACAGCGCCGGCCGCGGAGCAGCGCCGGGCGGGACCGCGCCCCCCTCCCGCACCTCGCTGCGCGGTGCGGCGCGCCGCGCCTCCGCGCCCCGCGGAGGCGAGGGGCGGTGCCGCCAGGCGCAGGGCGCCGCCCCATTGGCCGCCGGGTGCGGTGCTTTGCATGTCTCCGCCCCCTCGCGCCGCCCCATTGGCCGCGGGCTGGAGGCGCTTTGCATGGCCCCGCCCCCCCGCGCCGCCTGACCGGCGCTGCGCTGCGCTGCGGTGCGGTGTCGGGCCGGCGGCGCGGCGCAGTGCAGGAGCCGGAGCCGGAGCCGGAGCCGGGCCAGGAGCGGGGCCGCGGCCGGCAGCAGGGCGCGGGCAGCACCGCCGCTTGTCTGGCGGAGCCGAGCGGGGCGGGGCGGCAGCAGGCTGCGGCCGGCGGGGCGAAGCGGCCGGCGAGTCTCGCCGCGCCCCCTCGCTGTTCTCTCCCCCCGCTTTCCTGTGAGCCGCTCCCCGCCCGGGTCCCGCGGGTGCAGCATGAAGTGCAGCGATGGCCCGGAGAGGTAAGACGGCGGTGAGGACGCTGGAAGACCTGACGCTGGACTCCGGGTATGGTGGCGCGGCGGACTCGGTGCGCTCCTCCAACTTGTCGCTGTGCTGCTCGGATTCGCACCCCGCGTACCCCTATGGAGGAAGCTGCTGGCCGCACCTAACTGACTCCATGCACAGTCGGCACAACAGCTTCGACACCGTCAACACCGTCCTAGCGGAAGACTCCGAGGTGCTGGACTGCGCGGGGCAGCAGTGCTCCCGGCTCCTGCCCGACCTTGAGGAGGTCCCCTGGAGCCTGGAGGAGGTGGAGGCGCTGCTGCTGCCGCCGCCGCCGCCGCCGCCGCGCCGGGAGCCGCGGGCGCCGGGCGCCGCCGCCAGCCCCGGGAGCCGGGATGCGGCGGCGCGGCTCTCGACGCTGGTGAGCCGGGCGCTGGTGCGCATCGCCCGGGAGGCGCAGCGGCTGAGCCTCCGCTTCGCCAAGTGCACCAAGCACGAGGTGCGGAGCGCCATGGAGATCGTCCTGGGCTGGACGCTGGCGGCCCGCTGCACGGCGGCCGCCCTCGGCGCCCTCTCCCTCTACAACATGAGCGGCAGCGGCGGCGACCGCTTCAGCCGCGGCAAGTCGGCGCGGTGCGGGCTGGCCTTCTCCGTGGGCAAGTTCTACCGCTGGATGGTGGACAGCCGCGTGGCCCTGCGCATCCACGAGCACGCCGCCATCTACCTCACCGCCGGCACCGAGAGCCTCTTCCGCGACATCCACGCGCGGGTGCTGGCCGGCCCCGCCGCCCCGCTCCCGCCGCCCGGCCGCCCCCCGGCCGCCGCCGCCGCCCCGGCCGAGAAGGAGAAGGAGGGCGGCGAGGCGCCCCGGTTCACCCTGGAGGCGCTGGAGCAGACGGTCAACAACGACCCCGAGCTCTGGGGCTTGCTGCAGCCCTACCAGCACCTCATCTGCGGCAAGAACGCCAGCGGTGAGTGCGGCCGCGGGGCGGGACCGGGCGCCGCCGACCAACCTGTTGCGCCGGGGCGGGATCCCGCCCCCGTCCCCCCCCACCCCGGCGGGCCCCCGTCCGTCCCCCGGGGCGCGGGGCGGGCCGCGGCACCTGCCGCCGGGGACGGTGCGGGCTGCGGCGGGGCCGCGCCGCCGGGGCGGCCGGGGAGGGTTTGCCCCTTCCCGGCGGTGCCCGGCCCGGAGCGCGGGGAGGGAGGCAGCTGCCGAGCATCCCCGCCTGGCTCTGCCGGGGCTGCCTGCCTGCGGGTGTGCGTGTGCGTATTTAGGGGCAGCTGGCAGGGGTGTCGGCGAGGGCTGGGTGATAGACAACGTTCAGAGCTTCAGTTTTCCACAGGAAATGGCAGAAGCGCAGCTGAGCGCTCGCAAGCGAGATCAAACTTTGTTACATATGCAGTGGTTTGGCCAGAGATTGCGTGGTTGGCGCTGAAATGCAGTCTTTCTGGACAGATTTCATTCATGTTGCTGCTTGTTTACCCAGAGCTTGACACAGATGCAACACGGTGATGCATCAACTTCCTGGGGATTTTTTTTTTTCTTTTTTTAAGCGAAGAGTCCAATATTTTTAATGAGTTATCGTTCGGTAGAGCAGGATCCCAAAGTTGACATTTCTTATTTCAGCTCCCTCTGTTTGTCAGGGAAGGGAAAATGGAACAAGCCGTGTCTTGGGGAGTCGGAGTTAAAATCGGGTGGTTTTCTTCTACCTTCTCGTAAGCATGCACAGGCACATGCAGACACTTTTATTAAGCTTAAATACAAAATACCTGTCAAGGTGAGATGCAAATATTGGGATGAAAAAGGGAACTGGGAGAACAAGGATAACTGGAAGCCTAGATCAGGTCTACAGATAAGCCCTGTTAAGTTGTTATAGCCACAGAGGATGTATTACAGCTAATTATCTATTGTGTTAAGACACCTTCTCTCCCATAAGAAACCCAAAGGAGGATGCCAAGCAGGAGCAAAAGAAAGGGGCAAATCCTCCTCCCCGGTGTAAATAGATGTGGCTCTGTTATGTTCCGCTGGTGGTTTTACTCCAGCCGTGGATGTCCTCCCCAGAGTCTCCGCTCAACCTCCCCTCGAAATGCATCTGCTGTTGGGGGCATGTGTTGCAGGACCCTTGCGCTTCATTCTAGTGCTGTTGCAGGCAGGCATGTCTTCCCCAGGAGTGCCACCGTTGTTTTTTATCATCTCGAGTCCTGGTACTGTGCCTGTAGGTTTCAGATGGCACTGTGTTGCGTTTCTGACATTGCAGCACTGGCTGTGCAGGCTCCTACTGAGCCTTTCATTTTGTTTTGCGGCTCTCTCTAACTCCCTCTTTATCAGCTCAGTGGATTTAAATGAACTTCATTCTGACCCTCATTTATCTTCCTTCCAGGGACATGATTCAGAGTTTTTGTCTCCATTTTGTTGTAGCTTTACCTGGCACAAATCTCCTTGGTAGCTCAGTCCTGACTCGAGCAAATGGCATTTTTCTAAGATGTTTGAATCAGACCCTAGCAAGTTGTCCATTTTGTTTTGCCTCTCTCCCTGTGTCATTATGTTTTCTATGCAAATGACTGTAACATTGTTTTGCTTTTTAGCATCTTATAATATGTAGTTTGGCATCCTGTTATATATATTTTAGTTACAGGTGCAAACAAGAGTTAGGCCTTCTTGTAATAAAAGCCATTTTTTTATTGCTGTTTATGTTTATTTAGATTTAATCCCAGGATGCGTTGCATGCTCTTAAGTACTTTCATGGCAACTAAAACAGCCATTATAAACCATTAAACACATCAGCCTGTTTCTTCACCAGTGAGATATGTATCTGCTTATATTGTCCTCACCATTTTGATGTCTGAGTGCTCCATGGTTGGTTGCAAATGTTTCCTTCTCAGGCACTTAAAAGGTGGGGAAATCTGATGTGAGAGATTATTTGACCTGCTCAAAACTATTTGGGCAATCGGTGGTAGGAGGCTAGGACTGCTGGAAGCTACATCTCTATATAGCGGCATAACCACAAGTTCATCCTTCCTCTGTACTCAGTACTTGAAACACCGTGATAAAGCAACTTAATAGGTAGCAGACTTCTCCTCACATCTCTCTGCACTATTCCAGGAGAAGAGACAGGGCTTGTACTCTGGAGGTTCAATAAATCAGGGTGCCATTCCCCAGCTGGGTGGCACGTGGACACACAGGCACTGAAGTCGGTGGATTTGGTCCATCAGACATGGATTAGAAGCGGTGGCGGGGTCCTTTCTGGAGGTACCATGTCCAATATGATTTGATTGAAGCGGGGGAAAGGAAAGCAGTGCAAAAGCAGACCCCCTGGCGGTACCTTATCTGCAGGCAGTTTTTTGGGGGATGAGGTGGTGTCTCTCTGGCAGGCAAATGTCAAACCTTTAAAAATTTTCCAGGCTAAATTCAACACCTCAAATTCCATCCGGACAGTGAAACAGGCAACCAGTGAAGATCACAGGATGCAAGTATGCGAGGAACATGAGTTTGTGCATGATGTAGTCTGAGATTGCTCTAATATCATTTGTGAACACGAGTGTTGGGGAAGATGGTCTGAGGATCTGCAAGACACAAACCAGCCTTTCAGGGCTTCCCCGTCAGCTGTGCAGAGCGTTTAGTGCTTTCAGCTGAGGTTTTTTAGCCTGGTATCATACCCAGTCATCTTGGAAGCTGCTGAATAAGATCAGTATTGCAAGATAACCTTCTCCTTCCTATAAATGATGGTCAGGCGCCTTCAAACATAGAAGATGTCTGAGCTGGTTCTTTCGGTGGGTGCTTCAGCCTGCTGGGCTTGTCTTGGGCACATCTGGCCCGAGCTCGGACAGCTGCCTCGACAGGAGCCCCGCTCTCCAACAGGTGCCTGCTCATTCTTCGTGCGGGGTTGAAGGCACATAGATGAAGGTGGTGGCACTCCTTCGTGCGTTGCAGGCAGCAGGCCACATCTTGATAAGTCTCTTGATAACCTCTTGTATGGGACGGGGGTAGGAATGACAAAGGAGAAGCAGGCAGTGGTGTAGGGTGCAAGCTGCTGGAGTATGCCAGCAGCTGCTGGCATCTTGGCTGAGCTTATCCCAGTTACTATATCAGAAAGAATAGACCTTAAAAGCACTCTGAGGTAGTAATTCCACCCCACCCCCACCCCCCCCCCCCGCACAACCAGAATTTTAATGTCGTGGTTGAATGAAAATTAAAAACTTTACATTTGGGATTTCATTGGTGCTCAAATGTTTCAATTATGAGCTCCGTCTCAACAGCACAGTACACATTTTACATCCTATAACAGTCGCGCGGAGTGTTATTTCCCTTGAAATAGTGGGAGCAAAATATTGTGTACTCAATGAAAGGCAGTAAAAGCTGGCACCTCTGTGGTTTAAGCTATACTATTTTTGTTTCTTTATTGCTCATCAACCCCCTACTTTTAGGCCAAATCCAAGAGCTGCTTTGAGATGACTGGGAAGTTTCCCCAGGTCTTGGATCCAGTGGAAACTGTAGGAGTAAGCCCATATATTTCATTTTCACAGGGGATGCTTGGATGGCAGGTCCAAGTAACTCAAAGTCACCTACATTGTATTATAAAGGTCCTCTTCTACCAGGCAGAGGAATGGTATTAGACAACTCTTAGATTAATAAAGAGTTTAGAAAATGGATTTTTCCTGTTTCAGTCTTGGGGGTCTCCTTATCTTATGTGGCAGGACTCGTGGTGGGAAGGGCAGAGGCCACGAGGGAGACAGCCAGGGAGCCGGGGGTCACGGGGAGGAGGTTTCTGCAGAGCAGCCGGCATGCACAACTCTGCCTTGTCTGTTTGTGTACAGCTACTAAAAATAGTTATTTGGAACCCAACTGCATCCCTGTGGTTTCTTCCTATTCTTAATATTATTTAGAGAGGAAGACACAACAACTAGGAAGAAACCCAGGATTAGGTCAGGCTTGGCTGACACGTGTCAGCTAACCTCAGTTTAACCTCAGCCTCTTCTAATGCAGGCGAACTAGAGGGACTCCAAGCAAATGAGCAATACCAATATATTAGCACAGCTTAACCAAACCAGTTAATGCTTTTAAGTTCTGATACATATGTATACATACATGTGTGTATATAGAGACCATATCCTTCCTTTACTGGCAAGCATACTGTTATCTGTTAGTTACTCTTCTACTTTCTATTGTAATTGAACCATTCAAGATGCCATTACGGCTTTAGGGGCAGTGTAAAAATCAATCTAAAACTTATTTCAGTTAGGATGATAGAGGAGTATTTGGGCACAAAATGGGATTTCATTACTTTTTCCTGGGCTTTTTTTAACTGCAGTTTCAAGAACATCCTTTTTTTCCTCCCATTATATTTCAATCGTATTTTTCGCTAGTAAAAAAAAAATTGGAATACCGTTTGAAGTTTCTTATATGTGCCTGGGTGTTATACTTAGAGGTCTTTGCTGTTATGTTTTTCCCATCTGCTCCTGGGCACTTGAGTCCCTTGCCCAGAGGTTGACATGAGTAGCAGTGCAACAAATGATATGTATTTCTGCTCAATTCTCTTACCTGACAACCTCCCAAGCCAACTTCCACAGCCTCTCTGAACAAGTGAATTTGTCCCGCCTCCAAATGGGAGGGAGAGTCGCCTGCCCAAAAGGCAGAAGGTTGTGCCTGATTGTGGCTCGTGGCCACCAGTGCTGGTGGGAGCTGGGATGGCAGTGCAGAAACTGTGCTCCTTCCCTGGGATGGGGTGGGTTGCTTTAACACCCGGTGTTGGCAGGAGCGGGACAGACGGATGCTCAGCGTGTGTGCGCACGTTGCGGACCTCCGTTGCCTTGTAAGGGTTGAGAAGCAGCAATGGTGGGACTGGGAAATAGAGACCCAGTGGGAGGTTGCGGTTTGACTGACTGGCTGATGAAGGTTTGTTTCCCTCTGGACATGTTTATTCACATAATTTGTTTCAGTTATGAGTATAATGTTAAAAAAAAAAAAAAAAATCCCAGAAATGGTTATACCAGAAACACCCAGAATAATCATAAAGCTGATGTATGCCAATATGATTATTCCCTTTGTCATGTTGGAAAGTACCTTAATAGCAGTTATAGCCATGGCCACACTAGGGAGTTTTAGGGCTGCAGCTACATCGCTTAGTTTCTGATGTAAACGAGGCTTTGGAATGATGATTGGGAAATAAAATTGTATATACAAGGAGCATGTTAGGGGAATAACAGCTTAATTTTAGCAGTATATTGGGTTCCTAGCTTTTTTGCTGAATGCTAACAGGCTTCATGTAGTCTTTCAGCCCTCCTGTGAGCTGGTGACACAAAGTGCAGGTGAGCTTTAGGGACAACTTTGCACCTTTCCCTAATGCTGCTGCAAATGCTTTCTCTTCTGTAGCTGCTCAAAGTTACTTTGAGTGAAGAAGACACCATGGTTAGTGTGTTGGCGTTTGTGCAGTGCGTATTGAACCAAGCCGTCGGTTATCAGTCGGAAATCTTCCACGTTGTCCAGAGTAAATACCCACTGGTGCACTGGCTGGGGACATCTACAGCCTGAGCCTTTTCTCCCTTGTCCTGGGCAGGGACCAAGTTCTCCTCTCTCAGAAGTTAGAGGAAAGCTTTATGGTCTTCCCCCCACCTTACCCCCAATGAAGGTGTGAAGGGAGAAAGCTGTGCTCGATTAGATGACGCCAGAGGAGGAGAGAGCTGTTTCCTGGAGCGCGTGGGTGCTGGGAATTAAATCCTCTGCCTGGAGTAATTTCCTCTGGCCAATGTGTAGTACAAAAAGAGCAGGGGCTCCTTTCAGACGGTTCACCAAAACTAGCAGCATCCACCCAAAATAGCTCTGTTACTGGCCCAGTAGAGGCTGTACAGAAAAAGCAAGGAGGGGAAGGATGAGGGAGTTCATCGCCAGGATGTGCTCTCTTGCTGCGGGGATGACGAGCAGCAGCGCTGCCACCGTTTGCATCCCCGAGCAGGTTGGCTTTCTGCACACTCGCAGGGGCCGAGGTGCATGCTTGGAGCCTGGTGGGTGGTGGACTGCTCCCGTTATCTCCTTTAACACCAAGTATTAGCATTAGCTACTGGGCAGAGAAACAAGCAGCTGCTCGGCGTTGTGGGCTGATTTTTCCAATGCTCTTGTCTCCCAGATCTCCTGTATGATCTTCATGATGTGCATCAGTGCCTGCTCACTTTCCCAGTCTCCTCTCAGTTTCAAGACTTTGCTGCTGCCTCTCAGTCTCCCGGGCTGGGCCATTGTGTCCAGCCCTGGCAGTGGTGCCATCCTGCCAGTCCCTCCATCCCAGCGCTCCCACCCGTGGCTCTGTCTGCAGGGTGTTTTCCTTTGCCCCAGACGCAGGAGGCTTCAGCAAGGTCTAAGGAAAAAGTAGGGGCTTTTTTCTTCCTTTGCCCTTGTCCTTGTTTTCTTCTTGACCAAAAGAAACTTACTGCACCATCGCCATATAAATCTGTAATTATAATTGTTATGCACCTGATAAGTGTTTTAAAGATTTTAGAAGACATACAGATGGAGTCAAAATGACCCCAGAGCTTGCGCGGCCAGCTTAACTTCTGGTTACTTTGCCAGAGGTGTTCAACTGGGCAGCCTGAAAAAAACACAGGTATTATAGAGGACTATGCCAGCCGAAGCCTCAAATGCAGCTCTCGATCTGTCCTTGTTTTCAGGGATTTCCTACAACAAAGAGTTTCTATCAGTGGGCTCAGCATGGCCACATTTGTCTGTCAGCGCCTAAGCTTCCCATTTTCCCAGAAGGTAATACAGCAATCCTGCTGTTGTAGGCTGTGAGGAGATATAATCTGGTGGTCAGTCACTCCTTTTGCTTTTCATAAAGCTACATCTCTCTCCTGTAAAAACAGAAGAGGCCACTGATCAGGTGAAATGAGTCAGTGAGAAAGCAACTGTAGGCTCGGTTTGATAGCAGGAGTGAGGGGTATATTTCTGGGAGCAGTTGAAGAAGAAGGAGCCATCGTCCGTATGGATCAGTTCAGCAGCATGGATGGGGCACAGGCACTTAACGCTGATACCTTGCTGAGGCTGCAGAGGCTTGTCTTGGTTATTTTAATTAATTTAACCTGTTATACTGAACTGATGCTTTTGAATCATCACACTCCCTTACCATCGCAGTTTGTAGGTGAGGAGGAAGTTGCACAGCATGGCTTATGGGACGTGGCCATTTTCTGGGGCTCTGTTCAAGCGATGCCTGTCATCTTGATGGTATTTTATTCTCTTCCTTGATTCCTACACTCAGTTCATAGTAAGCAGTACCCTTTTTTGGTGTAATTGTTTCTGGAGACAACCCAGGAGGTTTTATAATATGGTACTGTAAGAGGGCTGTTGGCATCCAGCGGTAAATACATGGACCAGCTTGGGGGCTGAGAAGGTGCTCGGGACACTTGCAGTTTCCCACAGGGATTCTCTTGGCTCTTCACTGATAAGGAAAATAAATTGGCTTTGACTTGATTTAGATTTAAATGATACTGGATTGGTAATAAGGAACAGGAAGAAAATTAGACCACTTGTACCAACAGGCCTCAGGATAGGTGATCGTGCCCTTGCTGAACTGAGCTGGCAGAGATGGGTAAGGGAGGAAGGACTTATTCACCCCAATTGGTTCCAGGCCATTTAAAAGTACTGTGTTAAATGGCATCCTACTTGTTCAAAAATTTTGGGCCAGATTCTGGTCCGGGTGGCAGACCTGGTGTAAATCTACATGCATGGTGGTGAGTGGCTGACTGTTGTCGGTAAGCATAATAGACCTGCTTGGTGGGAACTTTGCTGGCATGACACTTGGGGACTGGGCTCTTCCTACCATTGTGCTTAAGGCAGTAATGGATGTTGATACTGGGATCTTTCAAAAGATACGTGGAAGCACAGGAGATGGGTATAACCTCTTTTTCCCTGGTGTTGTAAAGCAGCTGAAAGCGAAAGTGCAGGGAGGGATCAGTGCTGCAGGATGTGTGGGAGGTGGGATGCTCGCCAGGAGATAGGAGTGCACGGAGGCGTTGTAGCCGGGTAATATCTTTGGGTCAGCAAATTCGCAGCCTGCTCCCAGAGCCCTTACATGGATAGATCTTGCTCATGTGAACAGCACATGGACTTCATGCAGCCATACAGGTCTTGGGACGGGCTCATGAGTGAGCAGGCGAACTGGAACCCCTGAGAAGATTAGAGAAGAGGCCTCTTCAAGGACCGGATTTCTGTCCTCAAGTGCTGTGGAGCAGCACCTGGACCTGTGAGAGTCTGAGGCTTTAAAATTAATAAAAACACCCTGCTTTTAAATTGCACTGCTATGAAATATTGCTCCCAGGTGGGGGAAGTGAACAGGGCCAGGGTTGCAGCAGAGGTATGGTGAATGCATTTGCATTTTCAAGGCGGTCAAGTAATTGGAGGAAACTTTGCATCCTGCAGTGTTTTGCAGTTTCTCTGGCCCTGTGGTAGTCTTGGATAAACACTGCTGGGCTGTAGTGCCTTTGCTAACATATTGTGTTTGGCTGTGAACAAGGAGCTAAAGTCGGGGAAGGTCGGCTTTTCCTCACAGAGGGCTGAGCAAGCCTTGCAAGCCCCTCTCTGGGATGTAATCTGGCAGGGATTTTGAAAAATAGAGGTTGTGGGGCTGTGGGCCATATCCACTCCCCAGGCTGCAGGTCCTTCGCCCCAGGTGAAGCATCTTCGCTTCTCTGTCACCTTGAAGCAGAGGACGTGGCTGGTAGCAAAGCAAGCTGCCACTGGCGAGGCAGGCCAGGTGCCCGCCGACTGATGCTGGACTCCCAGTCCTTTGATGGGAGGTGCTGCCAACAGAAAGGGGAGAGATTTCAGAGGTCAGAGTCATCTGGGGTACCTACTGAGATGCTTTTTGTGGAGGATGCTAAGAAGATTTTTTTTTTTTTTTTAATACGGGGGCTTTTTTTGCATGCCAGCATATCAGAGAAATTAGTTTCATTGAATCATTCACTGTAAGTCTGGGTGGGTAGATTGTTTTGCTGTGGGTTGCAGTATAGTGAACAAAATTGCTAGGGGCTAGATGCAGGTACCTCTGATGCTGTTACTTCCCTTGATGTTTATAAAATAAGGGTCACAAAACTCAATACTTCAGAAAAATTATCCTTGTGCTACTGGTGTTAATTCACTTATCTAGCATACATTTTGTGTGAAGCGATGTATGATACAAGGTGTTCCAAAGGTATTGCTAAACCCAATCCTGTAGTCCTTGCCTGGGCAACATTCCCATTGATTTTGGTGGTGAGGGCAGCCCGTCAAACACCAGGACAAGCTCTCGCATTTGGTAACAAATTAAAGAAACTCCTGAGTCAAAGCTGTAGGCCCAGATTTAGTTTTGCTAAAAATAAGCTTTTTCAAAACTGAAGATCGGTATTACTACCTCACTGCAGATATTTATTCCTAATTTGAAAAGAAAACAAATTTTTTCCATTGTTTTACTGATTCATGGTGTTCAGCTTAAAGACTGCTCAGTGCAGCCTGTAAGCCCTCGTGCTAACTGGCTAGCCTATTTCCGCTGGCCCACATAAGAAAAATCCTAAAAATAGTTCAGCAGCGTATGTTTTCAAAAGTAAATTAGATTTTAAAAATAAGAGCTTCAGTTTAATTATCTGGCATGCTCTCAGTAAGGAGGAGCGTTTTCAAAATACGAAATTCCTTTAACATGGAAAAAAACCCCAAGCCCAAACAAGCTGCCCCTCAGTAGTTAGGACCTGCTGTTGCTTTGCTGTTGTGCTTTACCTATTAACTGGTTCTTCATTATACCACCATGCTCACAAAAGACTGCCTTCTGCATCAAATGGTTTTGGATAGTGAAAACAGTTTTGCAAGCTGAGTGAATCCAGGGGCAGACACCAGCAACATGCAGACTATTTTTAATGAAAAATTCCCACCTGTGTGAATGCATATGATGCCTTGCCTTCCATCTTAAAGAGCATGTTTGGTGAACGACGGGTAAGACAAGCAGGAGCAATTTCAACTATTTTACAGGTTTAAATGTAGAATGAGATAAAAACCTATCTAATGCAAAGGATGCTGAACTTATGTAGCAGTGTTCTTGCAGCCAAAAGCTGGGAGCCAAGGTAGGTAAGTCGGTGACGCTGTCTGTCTGACACACATCAGTTAAACTGTGGTGGCTGAAAAGCAAGATTAACTACAGCAAGAGAAAAATACCCTAGCCAAAGCTTATTCCCCCTTAAGCATACAGATAGTCTAATTGATTTTCAGGAAGGATATGGGCTGTCACCTCTCTTCAGCGCATAGAAACTGCATATGTGTGGGATAATTGGCAGGTTTTATAAGGAGACCTGTGGTGATGAGAGCCATAAAACCGCCGGAGCAGATGGGTATGCTGATGTCTGCCGGCTCTGCCTCCTCTCCGCTGACCAGGGATGTCATGCAGAGAGAAGGGCTTGAGATGGAACTTGAGGTTGTGGAGAGACTCGGCAGTTATCAGATGGGTGGGAAAACACCGCCTTATCAGAGCTGGTGAGGTTCTATCGAGACACCTTTAATTACAGACTGTGTCGGTGTGAGGCAGGAGCTGGTGAGTCACAAAATGTTTTCTAAGGTTTTGGGCTGGCCCTGGGTGCTCAGGCATCAGCCACTGTCGCAGGTGACTTCTCTTTCATTCAGAGTGAGGAGGCGCAGCCACGGCAAGATTTTACTTTGGAAGGGACCCTGCCACCCTTACGCCACCTTTGTCACCTTGAGATTAGATGGCTCTGATTTGCCCAACCTAGGGCTATGCTTTGGGACTCCAGGGAGTTTACTTGGAATGCTGCTGCCTGCTTAATAACTGCTTCTCATGCAAACGGTGCAAACACACCCAAACTGCAAAACTGGCTACAAAGCTAGTTGCTGAGCAGAGTTAGACCTGTACCGTCGAAAGGACCTGCAAGGCCCACGGGCAGCTTGTGCAATCCATGTTGCATACTCCCAGCAGTGCTGCCAAGACATCCCCGGCTGGAGTGAGAAGGTGTTGTGGGCACACTGGGGTCTTTAGGGTTGGGATTAACACTTTTTGTGGCCTGGTAGGGTCCGAGTTGGATGAGCCCCTGGGAAAACATCCATTTTAGGAGTAAGGATGGCATTTAAGGGAAGAGGAGTTGAGAAAATGAGGACTTCTTAGTTTACTTCTCCCCTTGACTGTGTCTTGAGGAGCATCATGGGGACGGGTTCTGATCTTGTTCCCCATGAAGGTTCGCAGTGCTGCTGGCATTGCACTGATACACTGAAATAGTTGTCGATATTTAAACACACGAGTGTTGGCTGTGGCATAAGGAAAATGAGAACAATTCAGCACCCTCATAAAACATCCTCTGAGCCTGGAGTAATTAGTTTGGTTTCAGTAGCCTCATTTCCAGACAGAGAAAGAATAGAGCAAACAGCAGAAAAGGTAATGAAAGTCGGGGGGCCCAAGGGGAATATTTTGGTATGGCGATAGTCAACCAGAGTGGCATGATTTGGTCCAGAAAGAAGGCACCCAGGGGAAGCTGTGATTGCACTGTGCGAGAGAGTGAGTGGCAAAGCGGGAACTGATCAGCTGCCTCATTTTTTGCAGAGAGCCAGGACGCAAGAAGATTAAATGAAACTGAAAGAGAGTAAATTTAAAATAACTATAAAGAGCCCTCTCCTTTTCGCAACTTACTGGGGGTTTGTGGAGCTGAATACTGCAGGGAGTGATTGGGAAACAATGTGCTGGAGTTACGCACGTGAAGGAGACTGTTTCTAAAGATTATATTAATACCCTGTCTTATATTAATAATTGCAGAGGAAGTACTGTTTCATGTTTTAGCCCAAGCTTCGCTTGGACAGCCTTCCCAGGCATTGCACAAGATGTGGCAGGCGTTCCTGGCCTTCTTCTGCACTGCACAACCATTCACTGCTGACTGGGCGCTCTGCAAACAGAGGCTCCTTCCTGCAGTATTGTTCACACGAGTAAATTTTATTCCTTTCAGTAGTCCTGTGAATGACTAAGAGCCACAGGATTGAATGATCTACTGTTCTGAGCTCCTTTCCTGATAACTTCTCTAGGTTTTCTTCTGCAATTTTGACACGGGCAAATCTTCCTTCCCTGGCTTTCATATGTGCTCTCTGTGTTGGGAGTGGTGACCCTCTAGATATAGCTGCCTTTTTTCCCCCTTAACTTCAAAGAAGTTCAGTATTTACGTAAGCGGCTCGCCAATTTACTGCATTCTGGCTTAATCTCTCTTGAATGCCTTTCTGAAAATAGTCTGTCCAGATGAGGTAAAAATATTCACTGTCGAAGCAGAGTGTTTAGAAATAGCTGTAATTTTGAGTTGTATCAAGTAGAAACCCAAGCACTTGCATTTGATTTAAGGACAGGTGTTTAACTTTTTGCGCAGCTGGTTTTTAGGTTGTTAACTGGAATTTTTGACCTACTGGAAAAAAATTCCTCACTAAATCTGGCATCAGTGCTATAGCGCTGTGAACTTGGTGTTCAGTAGAAAGAATGATGTAAAGCGTCGCTTCATTACACTGGACTTGCATCAATAATGTAGTAACGTAATGTCTTGGAGGGAAAATAATGGGCTCTAATGGTGTAACCAGTGTGTTTACTGATACCGTAGCACAATTAATTGTGGCTTTCTTGGAATTAAGTGCTGCAAACAATTTCTGTTAAAAGTGGATGCAGGGCATTTGAGCTTAACCTTGTCCGTTCAAGGAGGCCGGTAGCCTTACCCCATTCCCTTGGGACGATCTGCAGGAAAATAAAAATGGGGCTCGTTAATTAAAAATGATGGGATTGGGTTTTTCCATTCACTGTCTAGGGGTGTGCGAGAGGCTGGTGCTCTGCTTTCTCAGGCCTGTGTTTTGTGCCTCTCTTTTAACTGGGGGGACTGACTGGGGGGAGAAGTGCCATGGAGAGGCTGTGGGCTTCAAGGCTTTGCCCCCATATCTTTCCCCATGGGACTGTGAATAACAGGACCAAGGTCTTGGTGGAGGTCTGTCATCTTTCTAACAGAGCTGAATTTGTCCAAGAGGCTGGTGGTGCTTGCCTGAGCACTGTACCCTCTGGGAAGCATTTGATCTCACTGAGAAAGGCAGCTGTTGGCCCCTTGTGTGGTGCCCAAGCATGGCGTGGGAGGAGGCCCTGGGGAGGGCTGAGCAAGCCATGAGGCAGGATGGGCTGCCAAGATAGCGAGTAGATTCCATGCTTTATTCAATTGTTGAGTTATTTGTTATTGTGGCCAAAACCCAGAGGTGGAGGGATGAGGAGGACTTTGCGCTTGGGTTGGGGTGATGAAAGCTTTTTCCATCTTTGCATCATTCAGCACACTCCTGTGTTACTTCTCCAATGCCTGACAAAGGTTCCACTTGCTGCCAGCCTTCCCCTCCATGGGGGAAAATCGTATAGTCTCTCCTTGAGCTTTTGTTTCCCTAACACTTACAGAAATGCAGTGGTCAGTGGCCATCCCTTGTGCTGTAGTCCTTGGCCAGAGTTGGTTGAATTTACCTGTGAGCTGGAAGGTTGCTGGGGGGCGGTGGAGGGACTGGCAGGCACATGCAACCATGTAAGTCTCATTTTCTTAGAAACTAGGTAAGAAATGCAACTTCCCATTTTGCAAGGATTTTGAGAAATGGGTCTGTATGTGCTCATTCATATTTCTTGTAAACTCACTTAAGTCACACTTGTGTCGCATACAAAAGACAGAGACTTGCAGGAACTGCAGCTCGGGCTCCACACACAGTGGTTTATAGGCACCCCCAAGGATCCTGATGTCTTTGGCAGGCAAAGCTCTCACTGGTTTTGTATCAGTGTGCTCCAAGATATGTCCTGCTTTCTTTGCTATGTATTATTGAGAAGAGGGGGATCCAGAATAGGAGGGAATACATTTCTTAAAACACTTTATAATAATGCACCTTTGTCCCCCACTTTGAAACTGAACAGGATGTTTATGAAGGGATTTTAAGTGACAGTTGTCTGTTAGAAGATTTCTTTCCTGTTGTGAAATAAAAGAATTCTTCAGTTTTATCTTTTAATTTGTTATAAAAGAGCCAAAATGATACATTCAATCATTTCATAACCAGACACTTTCAAAACTGTATTTATCTGATCTTTTTGCCGCAGAGATAATTGGTTTATACAAAACTAAGTATTTCCTGGTAGTGGGTTACTTGCTTTTTCACATGTATGTAGCAGCTTTGTTTTAAAAGACTCTGCCAGGGAGAGGTCGTACTGCAGGTCACAGAAGTGACAGTGTGCATTTAAAAAGTGGGACACTTTACGTAGCATAGAGAAGCAGTCGTAGATACCCATGTGATGTGAACTTGGGACTGGGACTTAACTGGGAAGATTCACCATTTAATTACCTGAGAAGAGGAGCTCGCCCTTTAACGGGAATCTGCTGGAATTTTGCTGGTAGCACTTCCTGTTAATAAACATTTACCTCATTACCTGAAGATGCTATGTACAGACAGACGTTTAGTGTGCTGTAGACTACCTGTAGCCATAAGCCCCCAAGGGCATAGCCAACTAATGGTGGTGGTGGAGCTTCCTCCCCAGGAACAAGGGGGAGCTTCGTATGTGCTTGGGCCACAGGCCAGGCTTATTTTTTCTTACATTCACTACATGAATTCAGTGTCAGCTTTCTTCCAAAGAGTACAAAATCATAATTTATTTTATTTATAGAGCTGTGTGATTTATACCCTGAGATATGTCTCGGTGGTTTCAAATTACAGAGAAGCATGGAAATACTGGCTGATTTTTCCCTTACCCAGTCCATAGACTCCGAGCTGCAGGTCCAAGCCTAAAACTCAGCAGCTGGTAATGAAAACAGAATTTAGTTTCATGGCCTCAAGTCTTGCTGTAAACCTTTCCTAAATTTCTGCTTCCAAATATCTGATGAGGACATGCTGCAATGATCTTCCTTAGGCTTATCGTTATTGTGAGAGAAAGCAACTTCAGTTCCATTTAGGTCAAATATATTATCAGGCAGATCTAGTGGTTGAAGAATGGAAAAGTTCCATTGAAGTCAATATAGCTGTGTTTTTAAAAAAAAAAAAAAGAAAAAGAAAAAAAACCAACCCACCAAATGAGTCTGTGACCTGGTATCTTCCCAAGTTATTGAGAGTTGGCCTAGAAAAGATACGTACAGCCTTCTGTTAATCACCGTGTTTTACTGTGGTTTCTATTCCTGGAGCGTGCTTGTTGGAGAAAAACTTCTCTTATATTTGAACTTTCATATAGAGCTTCCCTCCTTAGACGATTTTCAGTGATACCAGCCTTTGTGTTTGAAGCGCCACTGTTGATGGAAGCTGTCCTTACAACACACACACACTTGAAATACCTCAAAATGAATGACTGATGGGGACATTAGTGCGTAGTATGTCATGGCTTTGGCATGCTACCCATTTGCGAGGGCACCTTAAGGGATGCTATCCAGATCTAGCAAATATGCCACAGCCCATTGCCATCAGGTTGCCCGATGCCTTCTCCCGGCGAACGCGAGCGATTCTCCCGACAGGGAGTCATTTCAGGCAGTCTTGCTGCCTCGGGGTGCTGGATAAGCTGTCAGCTAGCTGACAATTTGCCTCTGTTTTACATGTGTAAATGTAGCGTTGGGAAGCACTGCCTCCCTTGAGCGTGCACAAACCAACCTTGTACTTGTGCACGTATTTTAGTCTGGGGATGCTGAGGTTTGCTGTCACCTCACTGTTCATGCAGGAGAGCACCGGCGCGTAGGTGCAGCTGTAGCTACTTATGGCGGTAGTCGATTTGATGCCTCTCATTTTGGTGTAGCATCAGCTGCCTGACTGTGGGAGCTCTTTTCCCTGACTCTTGGGAAGCTGGAAGGGATGTAAAGCAGGGGTGGGTACTGCCTTCACATATGGAAATGGCACGTCTCCTGGCATGCCCAGCCTGGCTCAGCACCCTGCTCCAGCCCTGGGCTCTGCCAGGTGGAAACCATGCAGAGCTTCTGGGCAGTTGGGCTCTCTGTGCTCCCCTTAGTTGTGAGTCTGTCTGGGGAGGCTGATGCGCCAGTAAGGAGATGCTCTGGTTGGTGTGTAGCTTTCTGTCTCTGTTAGCAGGACACCCGGCTTTAATGTCTTTAAGGATAGTATCTTGGAAGCCTAGTAGAAAGTAAAAGCTTAAGTGCTTTGACTCTGGATCTTCCTTGCAGAGACAGACTGCTCCTTTCAGCCCTGTGCATTGTGTAGACAGTCACTTCTGAAGCCTAGTTGTTTTCGAAGACCGGGAGCCAAAGAGGAGGGTCTCTGGAAGCCTTTCTGCTCAGAGGTGACCTTCGCTGCCAGTACTGGCTCCCGCCTTGGCTGGGCAGTGCTGGGAGGCTGGCGCGGTCCCATGGGAGGCTCTGTCGGGAGGTACGTGAACTCTGAATTTTTTCTGAGACCGCAGCAGGGCCTTTGCACAGCAGCTGATCGCCTTCAGAAACTCTGCAGCTTTTTATGGCAGCAGAGGGAACAAGAAGGCTTAATGAGTCCTGTTGGCTCCTCCAGAAAAGGAAGGAGGGATTTGTGTTGTTCTGTAGGCCTTTAAATAAAAATAATAAAAAGCCAAATACGTTTTCTGACTTGTGCGAAGTGAATATCTAAAGTCGGTGGAAACTGAGGGGAGATTTATGCATCATCTGCTGTCCTGCACGTACCTGAGTAATTCATTGAGAGAAAGTAAGGGTTAAGGAAAGTGGCAAAGAAAGGCAAATCACTGCAGGAGTAGCAATTACCATGCTGTGGGAACATGGGACGTTGCCCCTTCTGTTCTTGCACGCATGCACTGAACCTCTGAAGACACCTGGAATCAGTATAACATTTCAGGCCAAGACATCTATCCAGGAAAAAAAAGACATAGACAAGGGGGAATAACTTTGCTCTCCTGAGAAGATGCCATTTGGGTGTCAGGATCAATACGTGTTCCTGAAGTAAAACAAAGAAGCAAACAGACTCTTCCCTTGCAATGAATCATTAAGTTGCTGGAAAGCGTGTGTGCCTTTATGAGGGTATGTATGTTTGTATTGCGTGGATCTGAATTTGCCTGAAATTTAGATGTCCACATTTGTATTTGATTGCTTGCTGTCTACTGCAAGGCCAAGCAGCTGGAATTGCACGTGCATGTGGAAGAGAAAATGCATCTAGCCAGGAGGATTGGCTAGAGATTAAGTGATCTGATTGACTAACTAAATTGAATTTCAGTTTTGGTTGCTCAGGAACACCGCAGTGAGTAGCTTCCATACCTGCTAAGCTCAGGACCCCCTGAAAATGTGGGTAGCAGATGTCTTAGATCATGTCTTCAGTGGGGCCAGCTGTTGATATGCCTCGAAGAAAAGCACGCAGTTGTTAGTTGCACGGGTTTGGCTAATGATATTGTGCTGCCTACATCTGAAAACCTGGCTCAGCATCCGCCTCCATGGTTTGCAAGGTGTTGATGGTACCTGAGGCACAGTGCTGCTCCACCGCCTTGTGGGGTGTGTGCTGGTTCGGCTTTAACGGGAACAGAGTCAGGCCTGTAGGAAATACAATCATCAGCAAGTGGTGAGGGTGTACCGTGAATCCGGAGTAATTCTGTCTTTGCAGTATTTCAGTGACGTGCCCGTAATTGCTTCTTTAGTCATCGTAGATGTCTGTTGGGTTTGTGATCTATAAGAAAATAAAAGGGAAGCAGGAAGGACTGAATAATGTTCCTGTGACAAAAGCACTCGCTGAATTCATATGTGGAGCAAGCTCTGGAGGCTCCTTCCAGTCCTCCTCGTCTGTGACTCTGCACCGACTAAGCTCAATGGGAATTAAAGTTTCCCTCTGTTTTGCTCCTCCTCAAGTAGCAGCTGATCTTGAGCCTGATAGTCCCATGTTTCTTGTTAGGATGGTGCTGGGCCGACTACAAGTCTCTGCAGCGGCAGTTACAGTGGGTGATAAGCTATCAGGTGCTGCCCTCTGCCACGTTCACTCCTCCCTCGTCCTCATCAGTAAACTCATGGCTAGGTTGATTTTGAGACTGAAACACAGAAGCGGGGGGAAACCCTTCTGCCTCTATCTAATGCGATATCCCTAGAGCAGTGCAGTTAGAAACCACAGTGTATCCACTGTGCGGCTTTCCTCCCACTCCTTTCAGGGGTGTCTGGAGAGAAGGATGGGCTTTGCGCGGTGCCCAGGAAGGTTGCAGCAAATCTGCTCAGTGTTTGAGAGCTTCACCAGCTATCGAGGCTGGTTGCATCTTTTTACCCATGCATATGCTGCAGGAAAATAAGAAGGATGGGTTCTTAAAAAGCAGGCATTTCTAAGTGAATTGTCTTCCCAGCACCCTTCTCTTTCTTCAACGTGTAAATAGTGGAGGCGAAAGCAGTGTCAAAGCTAACAGTGGGTGAAGATGACATATAAAAGTGCTCTCCACCGCTTGATGGTAGCGGGAGCTGCAGTGCATTTGACTGGAAGCGATAGCAGCAGCTGTCTCTCCTAGCACACCCATAGCAGCGTTCCTTCTGCCGTCATTCCTCTGAGGCATGCTGCGACATGGCCTTTGGTGCTAGACACCTTCCTAACAATGTCCAAGGCAGCACTCCCAGGCTCTCCCAGGGACAAGGTCTCTGCTTTACTTCTAAATTTGGATCGTGAGGTTTCATTTAAAATCCACAGGCTGCAGGAAGTAGTTGGGCTGATTTGGGGGTTTTGCCTGAGACGTAACATCCAGCTTGGATGTTCCTTGACCGTCACTGTGATGCATCCTTCGAATAAATTGTTAAAACTAAAACCGCATGTTGGGTTGGGAGGTCTAACCTCGTTCCTCTTTCACCGAATGAGAGGTTGCTGGAGTGATGGTGTTACATACCACGCGCGGTGGAGCGTGGTACTAATTATTGCGCACGGGTGCAGGCAGCCCCATTCCATACATTCTCGTTTCCGTTTGTTACTAAGTAGGAGTCATCATGCTGCTGGTGGTCTCTGGTGCTCCCCACGTATCATCCGTAGGGTAGGCATCTGCCAGAAGGTGGTGTTTACTGCAAATTAGAGGTAAGCAGCCATTTCCCCCCTCCTGCTATTCCCCCAAAGTTTCAGACTTCCCTGGCTTTAAAAATGTGATATACCTACAAGCATAGCTGTGGAGAATTACAGGTAGCTTGTAGCGAATCATAACCTGATGCAAAGGAAAGTTGGGAACACCAGGCTGTGCAGTACAATCCTATCAAGAATTAAAGGATGGTTAGGAAACGAAAGCAAGCGTGGGTTATACATGGTGAATTCTTGAAGGTGACCTGTAAAGTCCTTTAAAAATGGAGTTGTCCCTTTAACAATATGCAAACAGCACCAGGAAAGGGAGCATTTAGTCACATACTTTTTTTTTTTTTTTTTTTTTTTTTTTTAAAACCTCTGAAGTTCTCTGAAACTGCAGCAGCAGGCTGGCCCTGCTGTGCTGCGGTGCCCCAGAGTGCTCTGATGTCCCTGGTACCCTGCTGGGCGATTGATCTACCCCATACAGGTTCCGCGCGGTGGTGATTGCATATTATGAGATGGCACAGCTTAGCATGGCCTATGATCATACTATTTTATATCCTTTTGAGATAATATGTACAGAAATGTTTTTAGAGATTGTGAAAAACTGTTGCCCATTTTAAGCAGTGTTTTTCCATCCTTCTTTCCAAATCCATCCTTTTTCCAGTGAGTGGAGAGGTGAAATGAGTGGAGATAATTGCCTCAGCCATGTGGGCCGGCAAACCAAGTGGATGTACTCCATAGTCTGGTATTTTAGTTTCCAAGTTCCTATCAGTGCTGCTGAAAATAGTTTGCTCTTTAGATGCTCTTGGTTCTGCTGCTTTGGGATGACATGAAATGTGTCCATAGCATTTTGCAGCTTTCAGCTTTTGCAGTTTGGCTTCTAATGGCCGAGTCACCTCCATTTTCTCTCTATCTCTCTATCTCATCCTTTAGCTGGGCTGAAACTTGTGTTGTGCAGGGACAGTGGAGGAGCCACAAAAGTTCCTTCCTAACTGGGGCCACAAAGCTTATTCTGGTAAATTGGATCTACTGAGCATGGTCGTACGGGTTAGATGTAAACTTTTAACGTGTATAACATCCGACTAGCTTGGGAGGTTAAGGGATAAAGCAAGTTGCCACCGCAGCAGCAGTGGAGGAGGTGCAAATGGTCTAGGATGAGTGTTTTTGTCTCTTCTTCTACTTACTTCTGTGCTTCATAAATGGTTGCCGAATATGTATCATGCACCAAGTTACTTCAAAACATCATTGCACTGTGCAGCTGATTAAAAGGAAAATGCACAGTGACCATCTTGAATAAATCCATGTGCTGTCACTGGAAGATACATGCTGATACAGGCCCAAAGTTATTAAAACTGTATTTCCAAAGACATTCCCTTCCTCTTAGCGTTCGGCTTTCCCAGCCCTGTGGCTTGCAAGAGCCCCTGGTGTTGACCAGAGCCCTGGAAAATTGCGAAGATGAAGGAAGTCAAGGCTGATGGGGAGGGGTTGCCCTCCTCGTGCAGCTCGTTTGGCGATGCTGCTGGTAGGACAGCCAGTGCCGAGGGTCATTGCTACTGAAGGACTGGGCTTTCAGCACTGTTGTGCAGAGGTTTCTTAGTAGCATGTGGCCAGTGTCTCCTGATGCATCACCTGGCATCATCTCTAAGCATGCATCACCTGGCTTTGTGGGAAGGATGCTTGATGTTTGCTCTTGGAGAAGCAAAAGGAGTCCCAGGAACTTCACCGAGAGCGGAGAAAGGCAGCTAAAAAGAGACATGGGGAGCAGCCCAGCTTTTGATAATCCCTGACTAAGCCACTCGGCGCCAGGCTTATCCCCTGAGTTGCTGATACAACAGTTGGAAATAGCGTCTCTGCAAGGCCCGGGACTTCCCGAGAAGTCAGGTTAAGGGTAGATGTCCTGCAAATCCACCCCCTCAGCCTTTGCTCTGGAAATGCCTGTCATCTCCGAGCAGCGAGAGGGAGGAAAAAAAAAAAGGTATTTTCATGAGGGCCATGAACTCCATAAAGAATGGGTGAGTCTGAATAAACTTGTTTTCCCGTTCCTGTCTCAACAAGGTAAGACGCCTTTAAAAAAACACAAAGTGCACAACAGCCACTTGTAGTACTCCTCCAAGAAACAGAAATGACTGTGTTGTGGGCCTTTTGATTGACGGCTGCTGCGGCAGCCCTGGCCTGGGTTTGAAATCCCCTATATCTTGCAGGAGCTATCAAGCGGGTTGCACAGAAGCCATGGCGAACGTCAGGCGTTGGACTTGCAGTCAGTGTGTCCCTTCGAAGCCAAGGGCACGACGGTGTGGAGGTCCAGTCCCCTCCTGTGTGTGTTAGGCGCTGCTTGGGAGGCAGAGGGACGAGTTGGGCGTGATGGGGAGTTCCCTGAAGTGGACAACTCATAAAGTTGCGGGGAGCTGTTGCTTGCTGGTGTGTTATTAGGGATGGTTTATTTACGAAGTACCTCCGCAGGCAGGGCAGATGATGTCAAATAAAAAGCAATTTTGAGGTATGGTGCCAGCAGAGGAGCTGTTTGGGTAAGCGCCAGGAAGCCCGCACCCTGGCAGCTTGATCTGATACTGTTTTACTATAATCTATAGAAATCTTTCTTTCAAGCTGCTTATGATTTTTCATCTATTATGTTATGTTATGTATGTTATCCGCCCCCTTGCTGCTGTATATTGCTGTTTTTCAATTACATGTAAATTGTCTTCACTTCCTCTTCTCTCCCTGAACTATAAACAAATTTCCTCAAAGCCCCTGTGCCTCCTAAACCTGCTGATCCTCTTGGTGGCATCTCCTCAGTTGTGCCTCTCTCCCCCCCAGAAACCTGTAGCCTTTGACACAAAATTGTGCCTTTTGGCTGAACGAAGGCTTATCCTCCCTGAGTGTGCGTGTCTCCCCGGCCTGAGGGCTCATTGCATGGTTTCACTCAGTCTTCCCCTGCGTTGGTGGTTCTCCATCACCTGGTGACCTCCTCAGCGAGTGAAGTGGGTTTTCTTACCAGCCTGTAAGAGGAGGGCAGATGCGCATCAGCCCTCTTCCTGTCATCAGGTGCTGTTCGCTACCTTTTGTAAATGTGATTTGATCATGAAATTTGCTTGGTATTTCTGGTCTTTAAGTCATTTTTTGTAAAAACACCCTGTGTCAGTGTTCTTCACATGATAGCATTTGGAGATCTAGTGGTTCTGCATAAAGGTTGTGGGTGCTGTAGGAACTTCTTCCTCTTCTACCAATATTGTAAATAGGGAAAATTTTGCATTAAAATATTGTGAAAATATGTAAATGTTCTAAATTGCCAACTGTCTAGTTTACCCATATTTCTGATACATCTAGGTTATTTAAGCTCACAGTAGGCGCGCTAACAGAAGACATGGATCTGTGATTCGCGTAGGTGATGGAAAATCTCCAGGCACATTCCCAGTGGTAATGCTGGTCTCCAGTGGAGACAGTCAATGATCTGAGTTTGGTTTTGAGTTCATCCAAATCATTCCTCATAACTGGCTCCTCCATCCGTTAGCCTGAGGTCTGACCACGCTCGGTTATTTATTTATGGTTCCTCTGGCATAAGCAGTGGTTTGCTTTCCAGGACGAGCCGAGAACGTCGTTATCCCTATGTGCTAAGTTAGCACCTTTCCTAAGAGCGTTAGTTCACACTGTGAAGGGATTGGGTCCAAGGCTGGTCCAGCCTTGGCTTCCAGCTCTGCTGAGCTAAATCCACGGCAGCTGGTGAACGTTATCCAGATTTACACCAGTGTAGATGAGCGTAGACTTTCCCATTCCCTCTGTTTTCGTGAGGTTATTGTTGAAATCATACTCTTCCGTGTATGTTTGTAATCCCATAGGAATAAGTAATAAAGACTGCTTAATTAATCTAGGATTCATTCCCTCCAAGACACTTGCATGTTTGGAAGACATTTAGGTTTCTCTGGGCAGAATCATTCTTCATTGAACTTTTCTTTTACTCATCATGCTGTTTTATGTTGTGTATTTTATTTCTTCTAATAAAGCAGTTGATTGGAATTTCCTAACTCTGTGTTTTACCCCATCCCCATGTCGCACCTCTTTTCTACAAACTGTTTATCTCCAGACTGCTGGTATCTTGCTAGTTCCATATGAGCTTCACGACTGCTCAACAGCAGTTTTTATGGTCTCAGTGCATATTTGGTTTCTTTAGATCCCTTCTGTGCATGTCATTTGGTCTTACTGAGTTGTAAAATGGTAGGCTAAATTTATCCCTTGTTTAACGCCATTGACTTCGGTAGATGTTTGCTGTAGAAAGAATTTGGCACATTGATTAAATGGATATACTTTCACATTTCTTCTTCTTTTTTTTTTTCCCCAGGCTTATCTAGATCATGAATTTTATCTCCTGCTTAATACTTCTGTGTCCTTTGTACAGAACACATAGGGAAATAACTATTGAGTGCTTCATGCATCTGGATTCTTGTTATGTGATCCCCTGCCTTGTTCAACAATAGACCCATTCTCTCCCCTGTATTTTCCTTGGTTATATTTATAAAAACATATACTTGTTTCCCATTACTCTCAAGCTAAAAGCAAAACAAAAACCCTACTGTTTGTCCCCTTAACTTTATGCCTTATAATATTTTACCTCCAGCGTATATTCAGACTTCATAACTTCTTTTCTTTCTTTGATTTCTTTTCTCATTTAAGAAATGAGCTCGCTTCATGCCAAGAGCCAGAGGAGCCATTTATTTTGACCCACTTGTTTCTCTCTAGCAATGGAATTGCTTTCACATGTGTTTCTACCAGGTTAGCCTTTAGGATATCCCATCCTTTGCATTTTGGAATGCAGGTCACTGTTTTCTCAACTTTTTTAGTCGAAGATGAATTTGTTTTCCTGAAGAGAGATTGTAAGTCCCTTCCTTAGTACTTGGTTCATGCAGAAGGGCCACCAAGATTTTTCTTCTAGGTTTTTAGTAAACACCTCCCTCCTAGCACCAAATTTAGCATTACCTCATGTCTCATTGCATTCCCTGTTGAAATGTGTTATCGTTACCTTCACAGTTCACAAAGTCCTCTGACCTATATATTACAGAATGGCAGGTCTTTCCCAAGAGCTAGCTCAGCAATTAAGATTTTCCACTGGCACAGATGGTTATGATAATAGGACATCATATAGTTATATAGAGAGAAAGTGAGAGAGAAGGAGAGAGCGAGCACTCCTACAATTTTTCAAAGCAGTGTACAAACATTAGCTAATTAACCCTAGTAACAGCTCTGCAAGGAAATTAAATGTGATTATTCCCATTTTATAGATGGAAAAGCTCAGGAAAGCAGACTAAGTGACATGCCAGAAGCCAGCACAAGGTGTCCTTATTGAGGGGTGGGATGAGATTTGAGAACCAAGAGCCATCCTGGCATGGCTGCTGTTCAGTCCAGCAGGCTGCAGAATGCCAGGTGAGATCTTTCCTGAAATCCAGCTGGTTTACGCCTCTTGTACGGTTTTGAATTGTCCCTCGTGTGCTCGTTTATTTAAGAGAGAGTTAAATTGTTATTTTCAAAGCTTGTCCTTCTTTGCATGGCTTGCATTTGTCACTACCTGAAGCCAGAAGAGATGCTTGGCGTTGGAAGTTTATTTTCTATCCACATTTTTTGGTGATGAAAACAAGCAGGTTTGTGTTGTAGCTGCACTGAGGACATCCACCTGGTTTCAGTGCAGGGAGCTCCAGCACCATTTTCTGCACGTGGCTGCTGTCGGAGTTGAAATGCAATCACCGAGGCTGTTGTCGGAGGCTCCGACCTGCTGAAAAAAATGTGTAAGTAGTTGTGTAGTGAATCATTATTTAGTTTAACTGACTTTTTTTTGTCATCTCATCCACTTCGCCCGCTGGGGGTGGGGGGGGTGGTGTGGGTGTCCCAGTCTGTGAATGGCAATTGTGCTTTAGTGGGCACAGTGCTCACCCCATAGCAGCGCAGAGGGCCATACCCTTTATGCCTGCTTTCAGCACCGCATCAAAGCAGTGTGGCAGCAGCCTGCGTGCTCTTAGAGGCATGAACAAGGGGCTCAACTCATTTAACAGCTACCAGTTACCAGCCCTGTCTGTGCCTTAGCTTATCCACAGCTTAACAGGGCAGCAGATTAGTAACCCTTCAAGTCTCGTGGCTTTTGTGGAAGCCCCTTTATGCAAGGGGAATTGGAGGTGATGTCCATGTCAGATTCAAGTGGGCAATGCCCTGAGACTGTGATGACAGTTTGGCGTTTGGGTGGGTCCTAGGATTTGAATGTAAGATTTGGATTTGGTCTTCCTAATGAAATAAAATGTGAAATCCAGTTGCACTTTCTTAATCTTTTCTCACCTTGCCTGTCACTTCTGCTTTTTGAGAACTGGGCAGAAGTCTTGTGTTATCGGCTGCTATTTTTAACCTGTGCAAACAGCACCGTAGATAACCTGTACACTTTGCAACCATTCCTGGAATGTAAGTCTTTCAAATAACCTTCATCTCAAAGAGCACGTGCAAAATCAGATGCAGAGGTCGCAAGCATTTTGGAAAAAGATGGTGGAGTTTTGAATGTTGTTTGCTTTTTATTTTCAGGTAGCCATCTGGCCGAACACCTGAAAGTGGGGTAGTATGGTGTTTACTCTTTCATTATCAGTTGCTGGCAATAGCAAAACTTCTCCCTGAGGAGTTGTCCTGGTGAGGGCACAGCAGGAGCATTTGAATTGAAAATGGTTGTGCTATGTGAATTTTTCTGTGCCTAATGGAAACTACAGCAGGGAGCTGGAGGAAAAAAAACCATTTCTTTTTCTGCGATGTCGCTATCATAACTTATAATGTAATGCAGCTCATTTTATCTCTGGTTGGCCTTCCACTCAGAAAACAGGGAAGCAGTGCAAAGCCATGCTGGGTGATGAAGGGCTCTTACTCACCGTCCCACCCCGCTGCACAATAGAAATGCTTTCTCAGCAGCAGGCATCTGCAAAACCTGAAATCTCTCCTAAAGCAAGCGCTGCCCCCGTGCCTGGGAGCTGAACCTGTGTGTGGCCACCCATGCCTGGGACATGTCCAGGGGCTTCCCCCGGTCCCTGCCGCTGCAGGGAACTCATCTTGCCTCCTTGCCATCGCCCTGTGAGCTGGTGAAGCTTTGTTATTCCTGTGTTATGGAAGGAGGGGAATGTTTTTGGGGGGCCAGGGGAGGAGGAGGACATAGGTTGGTGCCCTGGGAGACTGTGCTCCCTGTGAGCTTGGAAGAGGGCCAGGGACTGAAGCTGCTGTCTGGGAGAATTGCCCTGAGCCCTGCCCAGCCCCTTGGGCAGCCGCAGCAAGCAGGGGAGGAGGCAGAAAGCAGGTAGCTGGTGAACTTGAAGGGTTTGTGCCGCAGACCAGGTCTCTCTGAAGCCAGGAGAGGTGGGGATGCATTGCAGTTTCCCCCAAGTAACCGTAGCCTCGTCCCCCTGTGGGTGCTGGCAGGGAGGTGGCCCCCACTGGAGGTGGCCATCCCACAGCAGTGATCTCTGCCTTCATCAGCCCTGGGCTTAACACCTTTGAGAGGAAACTCCGCATTGTGTTAATTATCCTTGGTCTGTGCTGGGCTTCATTGTTTAAATGGGTCGTTTCGCACAGGGGTAGAATTGGACTCGGTAAGGCCTAATGTGGATTTGGTTTATGAAGGAACGTAAATCTAGCAGCGCCACTTTTGGAGGAGCCTCTTTTGGAAAGCGACTTCACTACATCAGGCTGAGTGGTTTAGTTTGTTCGCTTTATTCTTTCTCAAAATCCAGCATCTGTGAAGTTATTTCCATACAGTAGGAACTATACTGGCAAACGTCTGCCAGCTGGTGGCAAGGTCCTAGAGCAACGTTACCTGTCTAGGCGAGCTCCATCTGGTGAGCTGGGCTTGCAAGATGGGTACGTCACCTGAGCTGAGGTTTTTAGTTGCCTTCTAAGAGCGGTATCATGTGCTGCTGCCCTACATCCCTGCTTTACCTATGGTTTTGGCATGTGCCCTAAAGCTTCCCTCTGTGCCGGACCCTGGGGGAGCTGAATGCCCGGCTGGGGTTGTTTTCAGCGTGCTGCAGCAAATGGATGAGCAGAGGCTATGAAAGAGCAACATGCTACGAAGTGGCATCACAAGAATACATGGGATTAGAAATGGTCTCTGGAGTTGCTGTTTATATTCCGAGTTAAATTAAGGTTTCTGAAATTTGGAGTCAAGGGGGAACGGGGTTTACTGGGAGGTATAGCTCGCAAAAGCTCATTACAGAGGCCTGGGTAAAAAGACCCTTAGGAATCTGATGGAGTGGTTATGTGAAATATTGAGGAAAACCAGACTGTATCCCCAATTTTGCCCTTAAATATACTTTCCTGTCTTCATTAAAGTCAGCAGCAACCTTGCCTATACATCTGAGGTCAGAGTTTCGCATATTAAAAGAGGCAGGCTTAGGTTGTTTATTGTTGGTGTGCAGATTGACTCTGCAGGGGATAAATGCAGTTTATTTTCATGTGGTGGTGTGTAAGAATGCTTCAAGGAATTGCAGGCACCAGCGGGGGCTTAAAGGAAAATCTGGAAAAATACTCACATACTTAAAAAATTAAAGTACAAATCATAATTTTATTTCAAGCTTAGCATTATGATATTTTTCATTCTGCAGAAAAATAAGATTAAAAATTGGTTTTCATATGGCACTAATGGATTGGTTACATAGTTTGAGCAGATCTATGCTCAAGCTGTGAAAAATCTTGAGACGTGGCTGTATAGTGTGAAAGAATATTGATGCCGTCTCTGTGAAGTTTTCTATGCATTAACAAGTGGCCTGGACGAAGTAGGAGTAAGGTGTGTAATACTCAGTTATCTGAAGATGGCAAATTGGGCATGCTTTTCACATAGCGGCAGCAGCTGCGAGATGGCAAGTGTAGGAAGACCAGGAGAGTAAAGAAGAATGGGCAGCTGCTTGTGGTGTTGGAATTAGCATAGATGTGTGGAAATACTAATACACATGGGGTGAAAATACTATCAGCCAGAAATTAAAAAGAGATTATTAAAATGCAGAGGAGCAGAGAAAGCCTGAGGATACCTCACATAACTAGCTCATCAAATGCAAGTATTCAGTTTGATGTGTTGCAGAAAGCAAATGTTATTTGCCTTCCAGGACTACAAGAGAATATGTCCAAGAGCAAATAATACATTCTTAAGTGGACCTGCTTAGCATTCCTGTGCACTGGAGTAAAATAAGCTGGTTTGTACTTGAGGCAGCATGAGAAAGGACCTGGATTTCTTTCTTGATGTTGGTTATGCCAGTGGGAACTAGCTCTGGCTGGAAGTCACACTTAAACTTACTGCACGTTCTTCTGTCATGCAAGCAGCTTAAAACTGAAATCACTTCGGCAATGCTATTTTTCTTCATTTTATGCCATTTTTCAAAGGTTCTGGGAAAGTGGAAAAGGAAATTATGTTAGATGTCCTTTTTCTTGGCTGAGGGGGCACCCCACTGATCCATTGCTTTGGTGCTTGGGTGTGCTCCCAGCCTTAACAGACCCTTCTCAACCCATTCGCACCGCTGTCATGGGTTAATTCTTGCTTGAATTATGCCCTGCATTGCATGAATGGCCTGACAAGGGAAGCTTTGCTGCTTTTTTCCCCTGCTATGCTCACATGGCAAAAAACCTAAAAGGTCCTCGATCTGCTCATCAGCAGCATTGAGAGACAAGTGCTAAGCACAGAAAGTAGGGCTTTTGAGGGTTGCGGCCAGGGTGCTAGCAAAGACTTACTATTCTCTTTTCAAATTACCTTACATTTCAGGTACATTTGCTGATAATGTGTGCCCTATGGCCCCTTCAGTCATTCCTGTGTGCTTGCATCCTGTAAAGGTCACATCTGCTGTTTCTGGGAGTTCACAGCTGGTGAAGGTTAAGTGATGAGTGAGTTCTTGGAAAAGAGTTAGCCCAAGCCCAAGCCCAGTTAGTCACTTCCAGCAGGGTAACTCAAGATAAGCATGGATTAACAGAGTTTGTAGGCTTCCGATTTGGACCTGGTAGCATCTACCTTCTCACATGTGCCGAACAGGTAGGTTTACCCTGGTTTTATTCACAGTATACAGCAGCCCAGTCCCTGGGGTGCTGGTTCATGTCTTATACTGGAAACTAGAAGCCAGCCGTGCTTCTAAGAGGCTTCCATAAATACAGGCTGATTTGTGTGGGGTTTTTTTCCTCATTCCTCTATGATATTGCAAAATGTTTTATGTGAATGTCAGTGAAAGTATTGGTAAATACCTGTAACACTGTTGCTTTGTTGTTTTGCAATTATCCTCATGCTTTTGCAAGAGCAAACTCACTGGCTGGAAGGAGGTTCTTGACTCAAAAAGCGATTTGTATATATATGACTAGTGAGCGAGTGAGAAGTGATCAGCTATTTGACTTGTATTCTTCTCCGCGATCAGCCCGTCTCGCCAGTGTTGCCCTCCATGAGCACTGGCCAGCCTGTAGGCTGTGACACTGGGGAATTTGCTGGTGCATGGGGGGGTGGGCGTGGGGGGCACTGCTTTCTCCCCGGTAGTACCACTAGGTACAGCATCACCTTCAACTGTGTGAGGCAACTAGCGCTGGTTCCCTTTCCTTGTGCCTCCTAAACTGAACACCCCAGCTGGGATGTGCTCAAAGCAGCCTATGCAATATGCACACCCAGTCCTCGTGTCCTCAAGATGGCCAAAATACCTCCTTTGTGCTGTGCTGCCCGGTGAAACATGGCTACTGCTGGCAGGATGTGTGATTGCTCACCGGCGGAGATAGATGGACACAGTGTTTGTGGTGGTGTAGAAGAGTCAGGGCAAACCTGTGTATGGGGGAGAGTGGTCTTTGTATCTGTTTGTAGAAATAGGGAACATCATCTTCCTGGTGAGAGGTAGTCCACACTGAGGGTAAAAACACGTGGGCATAGAAATCCTAAGATCTGATTTCTTTTTATTCCTCTGTCTTTTCTCTCCCTCAACCAGCTACTGAGTGTCTTTTTGCTTAGTCTCCTTTAACCTCCCCCAAACCCCACAAAAAAAAACAAAACAAAAAAAACCCAGAACAAAACAAACAAACGAAAGACCCCAGCAACAGCAGCAGAACTTATTTCTTCAAACCATGTGTGGGGTTTTTTTCATTGCAAGATGGACTTTCTTGCTGGGCAGCTTTTGTCCGGCACCTTGAAACTCTTTCAGGTTAGCCTGGTGCTAGGGTCTGTGCTCCTTCAGCCACAGTCTCCACATTACATTGCTTCCCATGCGTTTTCTCCAATTGCAATGAATGTTTCTACCTGTTACCTGCCAAGCCCAGGATGCGGCATCCCAGCTAGACTGAAGGTTTTTGTAGCACCCAAACACGAGGACGTCTGTATGATACCGAGGCCTGACTCAGTCACAGAGCACTCTTGGTGGCTTGAGCCATAGAGACCAGGCTTGGGGACCCCATCTTGCAGGACGTTGCGGTGATGGAGCAACCACCTTGAGTTCCTCAGGGCCTAAATACTGTACACTGGGAATTACATTTTATTTTCCTCATGATGGGGTGCTCCCCTCCTTCCTCCCCCAGCCCTGAGTTTAAATCCTGCCCTCAGAGCCTGCTGCAGTGGCAACAGCTGAAACATAATGAATGAATATTTATTCATTCAGGGAGCCCTTCAGGGACATAGAAGAACATTTAGGGTGACTCTCTTCAATAATTGTGCGTGAGTGTTTCCACGTATATTGAGGAATGTTCTCAGCAAGAGGTTCAAACAGCTGCTGACAGCTCTATCCTCTGTATTCTGATGCAGTGTTCAGATAACTCCCTCCACTCAAACCAGATTGCATCCCGAGAGAAAATCTCTCTGGGAATGAAGTCGGGCAGCTTGACTGTATCATTTTATATTGTCATTTGAAAGAATCATTTCTCTGCAGCTGGGACTGTTCCTCTGAAAGAAGTGAAGGTTATAATTTACTTAGCTCCAGCAGGGCAGGGGATGCTGCACAGCCATACACACAGTCTTATTGTTTTCACAGCATTGAGCAGCACCATCTTCTCAAACTCGGAGCCTAGGGTTTAATACAGCTTATGAGAAATGGCAGCTTTTGCAAGAAAATAGAGTAAAAGTGTTAATCTGCATGCCTTTATAATTCCCACATAAAGTGAAAATTAGCTGCCTTCCACTTTGCAGGAAAAAATTTACCAAGAGGGGATCTGAAGAAAAGATTGTTTTATTTTTACTTAATATGCTATATTACATTTACCTGCTTGTTATCAGTAACTGAAACCGAACTGCAGTTGTCAAAATAGGTGAAGCACATTTTGCATACATATAGAAGGGTGTCTGTGTATATTGAGTTAGTGCTTGGTCCTGGATGGTCATGACTGACCACCAAATGTCCACCTGCTCCTCCAGCCTCTCGGGACAGCATTCGTGGTCACTTGTGGTCCGAGCCAGCTCCTGCGTATGTCACTGGAAAAGCTCTTGTTGACTTCATTTGGAGCTGGCTTGGGCCCCACACTTGAAGATGCTGCAGGGTTGCTTGCATGCGGAGAGGGACGGGACCTAATACTCCATGCTGAAATGAACTATTTTAGCTTGACGTCCAAAGCCGTGCTGCACGCTTCATTCTTGAGGGTGATGGGAAGTGTTTGCTCACTGGCAGTGGACCGGGGCTGGGGAAACATTCCTGCCCTTCGTGCAACAACTGGTGGAGGAAAGCATCTGCTGGGGATCCCGTTGCCTGGTGTGCTGTTACTTCTGCTTTAGTCTGTCAGCTGTTGTAACAGGAGTTACATTTACTGGCTGCTGATGCTGTGGGGATCAGATTGCTTCTTATGGGCTGGAAGACTTGAATCCATTGGTAGATGCTCCCATATATAGTGCCCTCTCCGCTTGATAGATAAGTGTCCCAGCAAGGTTACCAAAATAGTGCAAGAGCAGAAGGTACGTAACCAACTGCTCTCTCTATCCCAATGTGAAATGTGATGGCTCCAGAGACGAGCGCAGCCATGCCCCATTGGAAAAGTCAATTAGAGGTCAAGAGAAAAGGACCCAGGTATGAAGTCGAGAGTATATGCCATACTACAGCTCTGCAGGCAAGTCCTCTGGGCCAGTGAAATGTTTTTTGATGGGCACACAGAGAGGACGTGGATTGCCAGAAGTCAGGCAATGAATCAGATGAACTCCAGAGGTCTAATCTCCCAGGAGCGTGCTGCGGCTGTTGGCAAACTCTTCCTCCTTGCAGAACCAAGGACAACTGTTGGATCAAGAACTATTGCAGGAGCTAGATAAATTAATTTTTTTGGAAATAAAAGTATTTATACAGGTTTACGTTCAACAGGCTGATATGCTTGAAATCTGATTATAAACAAAATTTTTTTTGCACTGAAAGATAAGGCTGTTGTGACTTGATTTTCTTTTTTTCTTTTTTGTATTTGGCACAAGTTGGCTTTTGTATGAGATGACTAGGGGCATTTCAGGGGTTCTGAAAATGCAGGTACAGGTAGACATAAGCATCCCTAATGTTCTTACGTAAAGATACGGTAAATACACGGGCATGCATACAATGTGTATAGAAACACATATATTTGTGTAAATTTAGCAAATTGTGACAGTAAATTCTATGCATTATTAAAAAAAATTGCATGTTATTTTCAGTTCCAACAGTTCAAATACAGGGTTAGTTTTTCTGGCTAGACTGCTGTGGAAACCTAAGTCCAATATTTACACACATTGCTCGTGCTAGAAATTATATAATCCTATTTCAGAGCAGTTTAGTCACTGATACCAGTGTAGGTTCACAGGGGTTAGATGATGCAAACGTAAATCAGCAGAAGCTGAGTTCCAGTGAGAGTTTAAGTTTTCAGAGCCCTGGAAGGCACTGGCAGTCATCTTAATGTGGAAAACTAACACACACACCATAAGTATGCTGAGTGCAGTGCTTTTCGTGGCCATGAGCAAAGCACATAAATTTTTTTACAAAAAGGAGCTATTTGTGTATGTTTGTACAGCATTTTACGTTGTCACTGCCAATCTAGCTTCCCTCTGTCCTGTCTCTCAGCCATAATAAAGAAATCCACCTCTCTGCTCCTCCATCCTCCCACTTACTCTTTTTGGGGAATCCAAATATCATTGTATTGTGCTTAGCAGAGGTAAATACCTATTGGAAAATGAAGCAGCAGCTTAGGAGACATGTTGTTCTGCTGCAGCTTGTACGACGTACTTGCATGCTCTTCTGAGCATGGTTTTGCCCCATCTGTCCAGCTGGCTTTCCCCTCCTGTGGTTTCACAGCCCTTCGGCAATAGTGGGAAATAGTTACACGTATCCCAAGTAACCATAAATGATTTGTCCACTTTTTTTTCCTGTCCTTTCCAGTTGCAGCACATTTTCCTATATAGATTTTTAGGTTTCAGCCTTTTAGTCCTGTGGGGGTAGGCTTGCTCCTGTTCTCCTAAATTAAGTAAGTTCAACCCATGCTGTCATTGATATGCTCTCAAATCAAACCTTGTAATCTCTTCGTAAGTTGTCTTTTGGCCAGATCATGAAGTTTGCACTGAAGATGAAATCAGTAGGCGTTTGCCTGAATAAAAACCTCAGGGTAAGGTTTTTGCAGGGTGAGCTCGTTATAGAATCATAGAATCGTTTAGGTTGGAAAAGACCTTTAAGATCATTGAATCCAACCATTAACCCAGCACTGCCAAGTCCACCACTAAAGCATGTCCCTAAGTGCCACATGTGCATGTCTTTTAAATATCTCCAGGGATGGTGACTCTGCCACTTCCCTGGGCAGGCTGTTCCAATGCTTGACAACCCTTTCGGTGAAGAAATTTTTCCTAATATCCAGTCCAAACCTCCCCTGGTGCAACTTGAGGCCGTTTCCTCTTGTCTTATCGCTTGTTACTTGGGCAAAGAGACCGACGCCCGCCTTGCTACAGCCTCCTTTCAGGTAGTTGTAGAGAGCGATAAGGTCTCCCCCGAGCCTCCTTTTCTCCAGGCTAAACAACCCCAGTTCCCTCAGCTGCTCCTCCTAAGACTTGTGCTCTAGGCCCTTCACCAGCTTCGTTGCCCTTCTTTGGACACACTCCAGCACCTCAATGTCTTTCTTGTAGCGAGGGGCCCAAAACTGAACACAGTATTCGAGGTGCGGCCTCACCAGTGTCAAGTACAGGGGAGTGATCACTTCCCTAGTCCTGCTGGCCGCAGTATTTCTGATACAAGCCAGGATGCTATTGGCTTTCTTGGCCACCTGGGCACACTGCCAGCTGATATTCAGCCAGCTGTTGACCAACACCCCCCATGTCCTTTTCCACTGGGCAGCTTTCCAGCCACTCTTCCCCAAGCCTGTAGCGTTGCATGGGGTTGTTGTGACCCAAGTGCAGGACTCAGCACTTAGCCTTGTTGAACCTCACACAATGGGCCTTGGCCCATCGATCCAGCCTGTCCAGATCCCTCTACAGAGCCTTCCTACCCTCAAGCAGACCAACACTCCCGCCCAACTTGGTGTTGTCTGCAAACTTACTGAGGATGCAGTCGATTCCCTCGTCCAGATCATTGATAAAGATGTTAAACAGAACTGGCCCCAGTACTGACCCCTGGGGAATACCACTTGTGACCAGCCGCCAACTGGATTTAACTCCATTCACCACCACTCTTTGGGCTGGCCATCCAGCCAGTTTTTTACCCAGCGAAGAGTATGTCCGTCCAAGCCATGAGCAGCCAGTTTCTCCAGGAGAATGCTGTGGGAAATGGTGTCAAAGGCTTTACTAAAGTCTAGGTAGACAACATCCACAGCCTTTTCCTCATCCACGAAGCGGGTCACCTTGTCATAGAAGGAGATCAGGTTAGTCAAGCAGGTCCTGCCTTTCATAAACCCATGCTGACTGGGCCTGATCACCTGGCTGTCCTATATGTGCCGTATGATGGCACTCGAGCTGATGTACTCCATAACCTTCACTGGCACCAAGGTCAGACTGACAGGCCTGTAGTTCCTCCGATCCTCCTTCCGGCCCTTCTTGTAGATGAGCATCACATTTGCTAACTTCCGGTCAACTGGGACCTCCCTGGTTAGGCAGGACTGCTGATAAATGATGGAAAGTGGCTTGGTAAGCACTTCTGCCAGCTCCCTCAGTACCCTTGGGTGGATCCCATCTGGCCCCATACACTTGTGTGTCTCTAAGTGGTGTAGCAGGTCGCTAACCATTTCCCCTTGGATTATGGGGGCTTCATTCTGCTCCCCGTCCCTGTCTTCCAGCTCAGGGGGCTGGGTACCCAGAGAACAACTGGTCTTACTATTAAAGACTGAGGCAAAGAAGGCATTAATTACCTCAGCCTTTTCTTCATCCTTTGTCACTGCGTTTCCTGCCACATCCAATAAAGGATGGAGATTCTCCTTAGCCCTCCTTTTGTTGCTAATGTATTTATAGCAACATTTTTTATTGTCTTTTACAGCAGTAGCCAGATTAAGTTCTAGTTGGGCTTTGGCCCTTCTAATTTTCTCCCTGCATAACCTCATGATATTCTTGTAGTCCTCCTGAGTTGCCTGCCCCTTCTTCCAAAGGTCATAAACACTTTTTTTTCTGAGTTCCAGCCAAAGCTCTCTGTTCAGCCAGGCCAGTCTTCTTCCCCACTGGCTCGTCTTTCGGCATATGGGGATGGCCTGCTTCTGCGCCTTTAAGATTTCCTTCTTGAAGAGTGTCCAGCCTTCCTGGACTCCTTTGCCCTTCAGGACTGCCTCTCCAGGGACTCTGTCAACCAGGCTCCTAAACAGGCCACAGTCTGCCCTCCAGAAGTCCAAGGTGGCAGTTCTGCTAACCCCTCTCCTTACTTCTCTGAGAATTGAAAAGTCTATCATGTCGTGATACCTATGCCCAAGACGGCCTCCAGCCGTCACATCACCCACAAGTCCTTCTTTGCTCGTAAACAACAGGTCTAGCAGGGTGCCTTCCCTAGTTGGCTTACTCACCAGTTGTGTCAGGAAGTTCTCTTCCACACACTCTGGGAACCTCCTAGACTGTTTCCTCTCTGCTGTATTGTATTTCCAGCAGACACCTGGTAAGTTGAAGTCCCCCACAAGAACAAGGGCTAGCGATTGTGAGACTTCTCCCAGCTGCTTATAGACTATTTCATCTGCCTCTTCATCCTGGTTGGGTGGTCTCTAACAGACTCCCACTATGATATCTGCCTTGTTGGCCTTCCCCCTGATTCTTACCCATAAACACTCAACCCTATCGTCACCATCATCAAGCTCTAGACAATCAAAACACTCCCTAACATACAGGGCTACCCCACCACCTCTCTTTCCTTACCTATCCCTTCTGAAGAGTTTACAACCATCCATTGCAGCACTCCAGTTCTGCAAGTCATCCCACCATGTTTCCGTGATGGCAACTATATCATAGTTTTCCTGCTGCACAATGGCTTCCAGCTCCTCCTGTTTGTTGCTCATGCTGTGTGCATTGGTGTAGATACACTTCAGTTGGGCTATTGATCCCACCACCTTTTTGGGGGGAGAAGCCCTGATTCCTACGTGATCATTCTCAGGCGCTTCCATGGTTTCTAACACATCAATAACACTTGCGTCTTTGCTGCCGCATGGCTCTTCATCTCCTACCTCCACTGAGATGGCAGACCAAAGGATGTTGCTAGCACACCGTCCCTGAAACATTGGCGTGCCGCCCCCAGGCTTATCTCTAGCGAGCCTGGTTTTATCCCTTTCCCCCTTCAAATCTAGTTTAAAGCTCTTTCAATGAGCCCTGCTAACTCCTGTGCAAAGGTCCTTTTCCCCCTTTGAGACAGGTGTACCCCGTCTGTTGCCAGCAGGCCTGAAGTCCTGTAAACTGACCCATGATCAAAAACCCCAAAATTCTGCCGGTGACACCAGGCTCAGAGCCAGGTACTGATCTGCTGGCTCTTCCTGTTTCTTCCCTCATCATTCCCTGCAATTGGAAGGATAGAGGAGAACACTACTTGTGCTCCTGATCCCTTAACCAGTTGTCCCAAGGCCCTGAAGTCTCTCTTGATTGCCCTCGGACTTGTTGCAACTTTATCGCTGCCTACCTGAAAAATCAATAATGGATAACAATGTGAGGGCTGTACCAGGGTAGGAAGCTTTCTCTTCACTTCTTTAACCTGGGCCCCAGGGAGACACCGGAGTTCCCTAAGAAGTGGATCTGGTCTGCATATTGGGCCTTCTGTTCCCTTCAGAAGGGAGTCTCCTATGGCAACAACCCGTCTTTTTTTCTTTATGGAAGCAGTTTTGACGCAGGTCTTAGGCCGACTTAACCTCCGCAACACCTCCAAGCTAGATGAACCATTGTCCTCATTATCATTCTGTTCCACTTGCAGAGCCTCATACCTATTATGCAAGGGCACCTGGGAAGGTGGGGCAGTCACAGAGGAGACATGCCTGCTGCGCCGGGCAGGAACTTGTCGCCATTGCCTCCTATCCCTTAAGTCACTGTGCTCAGCCAGGCAGAGAGAGGATAGGGAATCCTCCGTATCATTTGTCCTGTCTGCCTGTTAGGCCTGTCCCAGGGAAGGTAGCGTGCAGTTCCAAGAGTCCGTCTATCTCTCGCACTCCCTGATACTCCTCAACCTACTCACCTCCTCCCGGAGCCCTGTCACTAAGTGGAGGAGTTCCTCTACCTGGGCGCACCTCCCACAGGTGTGCTCGCTATTGCCAGCCAGTACTGGCGGTACTGGCGTAAGAGCAGGGCACACCCTGCAGCCTGGCACCTGGGTGGCAGCATGTTCCCACCGGAGCTGTGTCTGGGAAGCTGCATCAGTCATGGTGGATGCAGAGCTTAGAGAGGCCATGGTTTTCTGCTGGGTGGATACCATTGCTCCCTGGTCGAGGTGGCAGGGCTTCAGCGCCCTTCCTGCACGCCCTGTTTGTGGCCCTCCTGGCTGCTAGCGCTCCCCTAAGGGCTTCTTTTATATGCATGGGGGGGGCTTGGCTCCCGTTGCCCCTGGCCCTGCCAGCTGTTGCCACACGAGCTGCGGGCTCCTGGTGGCTCTCTTGGCTCCCCTGAGGTTCCCCCGGTTCGGGAAACCCTCCTGGGCACCTCGCTAGAGCACTCCACTGCGATCCTGCCTGCTCCGGGAGCTGCTCACCTCGGCAACATTATGCATGTGAATTTAACCTTTCCCTTTAAGACAGTGGTCGTGCTTTGAATCAAGTGTTCATCCTTGCCTCCTAGTGCTTTCTTTTTTCTACCGCAAAGGCTGTTGGTTGGATCCTGACTGCTACTCTTGTATGTGACCATGAGGGTCTTTCTTGGTGCCTCCCCTGGGTACCTAATGTCCCATCTGTCCAATATTTTTAATTCAGGACTGAAGACATTGCATTTATCTGGCTTAGCCTTTGGCTACTGAAGTGGCAGACCCTTCTCTTCAAAAATGGAAAGAGGACAGCCTCTATATAAAAGTGTAATGCTGTGAGGTAAATCATCACCACTTCTACGCCATGGTACTCCAAAGAAATCCGTATAAGAGCACAGACACATGTCAGGGTAGAAACTAGGCTCTGTGTCATAAACCTGTGTTTTGGAGACAAGCTTGTTAGGTGGGCGATCGTCCTTCTCTCTCTCTCCTCTGTTTTTTTGTGTTCTCGAAAGCTGTCAAAGTAGCATTATGGTTGTAGGCCTTTTAAAATACTGGTACTTATGAGCCAAGAGAAGAGAAGATGTGGTGTGTTACAGTAATAAGTAGCTCCGACAGAAAGATGTAATTGTGCCAGGGCTTCTGGTGACCTCATGAACCACATGAGCAGGCTTGGCTTCTCACCACATGCCCCAGATGGGAGGCGCTTCCATTGCACAGTTATATTTGAAAATTAAACCAGTTGTACTTTGATCGCTTCAGCTCAATTTTTGCACTTCTCCTTACTTGTGGTCGTCTCAAACCCTCCCCTTCTTCCATCCGAGAGTGACTTGAATGTGTGCCGTGTTTCAGTATCAGGAGCCAAACCTGTGTGGCGTGGGTCTTCAGCTACTGTCTTCTCTTGGCATAGCGTTTTCTGCTGTGATGGTCCCTCTTGGCTTCCTCGCCAAGTCCTCCGTCCGTCCTCCCTGTGCTTCCAGTTGAACACCTTCCCATTGCTCACCTCCTCAGGCAGCTCCTGCCTGCCCTTTGGCCTTCAGCCTCCTCGCTTTCCTCTTCCCAAAATTACGATTTTTGTTTTCGCTGGGAGTTTGTGAACATATCTATATGCAAAATACGGCACTAGCTAGTGGTGCAAATTACCAAGTCTGTGTTCGGTGATGACCTTGCAAAATCTGACGTTTGGTGCAGCGGTGCTTGAGCATACCTGCTCTTGTGTCACAGCACGCGGGTATTAAGGGACACGGGGGTCTTGGCGCCGCACACGGAGGAGAGCATGAGCAGTGGTTGCTGGCAAGGACACAGGGCTGTTGCCGGATCCCGTGGTAGGGAGGTCCCTTTATTTTGGAGCTGTTGTTGTGGCACCACGTCGCAACTTAGCTCAAAGCAAGGCGATATCCCAGAGCAGGAAACAGCTGGAGAAACATTGCAGCTGGCACTGGTGGTCTTCATCTGTGCAAGCTTTGGGACGGCGGTGGGGTTGGTTGGTGAGACCTTGCAGCAGTTTGCTGCTTGGTGTCTCTTCCTTCAGTACCTTTTCTTCTCACGCCCCGTCAGACCTCGTTTGCATCCCAAATTGCTGTAGAGAAGGCCAGGAGAAGGGAACGGGCCCTCTTCCCCTGGGAGCCTGCTGTGCCACTCTTGGCCAGGGCCAGGTGTATCGCGCTGCTGGGGCAGCCTTCCCACGCCCTGCGTCACCCTTCCTTCCTCTGCCCTGTCCCTTGGGCAGCCCTGGGGCTCTGTGGCCGCCATGTGCAGCACAGGGGGCAGCTGTTGCACCCCCAGACCACCACCGGTCTCCAAAAAACCTCCCTCCTTGCTGAACACAGCCAGAAGCCCTGTTTGCCCCAGCCTCTGGCGCTGTGCCTGAGTTGTCCCCTAGCTCGGGGGGCTTGGCTCCCAGCCTGCTGCCCCTGTGGGCATCTCCACCGTCATGCACCTAAATTGCTCTGCCAGCATCCTTTGACCCTTTGATCCGATACGGCTTGTGGATGACAAATAAGATGAGTGTTCTTCTTTGACTTTTGGGAGAGCTGATGAATGGCGTGTTTGCTGCCATTGAGAGAAAAATAGATGGTGGTGCGAGCCTGCATGACGGTGCTAATCGATGGGATCCCTTTCTGTAGGCTGCCAGGTGCCAGAAATGTGGTTTTATGCTCTTCCTCCGTACTCGGCCTCCGCTGCGACCTGCAGGCCGGGTGGATTGGTGTAGCAGTAGCTCAGCTGGAAGCAGCCCTGTACATGGGACTGCCCCAGGGCGAGGGTTGGGCTGATGGGCTTCTGTGTGGGATTTCCACCGAGGTCAGTGGGATCGCTTGGATGCAGGGGTGGGAGCTGGTCCTACCCTAAGTTAGATCCATTTAACCAAAAGGATGACTTCAAACCAGTTAAATTTGCATGTAAATGTTCCTGGGCCGACTGAGGGCTGCCCAGGCCAGGAGATTTGCATCAGCTGAGCTAGGGTGGTTCCTTTTACTGGTTTCCTTGAATTTGGACACAAATTACATGTAAACCTTGTGATGGGAATGCACGTGGGGGATTACAGTCCAGGGTGCTGATTTCCACGGGACTTCCACCAAAGTTCAGTTCACCGAGCAGTAGGTTGGGCATGGCTTTCGTATGGTACTTAACAATGCTGATAACATTAATTGCCTTCACTTTTTGGTAAAGAGTGCCCATTTAGAGGGAGGTATGGCAACTATGAGCTGACACATATAGCTTTGCTCGATAAATAGCAAATACTGGTCTGCATACAATCTGCGCTTTGTTCCTTTCTTCAAAATTTCCATTTTTCTCCGCAAGGTCTACTGATTTGTAATGCTAGGTGTGAGACCCTTGCTGTAACGGTGCCTCCCTCTCAGGAGAAACCCGTGGTAAGCAGATGCCTGCCGTGCTCAGCTCCACCAGCTGTTGCACATTGCACAGGCCAACAGCTAAAGATACATGTTTTGCATCTTCCGTGGGGAGCATTTCATGTTAGTAAGTAATTAACATTAATAATAATTAATGTTGGATAGAGATTGTTTGTACCTCTACAATGCATTTATTTTTAGAATCTCAAAATGCATGTAGTTGCGGGCTAGCAGCCTGGAATAAATCTTGATGCAGCTGGGGTTGATGGCTTTAACCCTGCTGTTCCCTAATGAAAAGCGTGGGAAAGCTGAAATAAGAGCTTGACGACTCCACTCCTCATCACTTGTGCAACAACTTCTGGGTAGCACCCCTCCTACCCACACAGGGCTGCTTGTTGTGTATCTTATTTTATATATATGTTTTATAATAGCTCTTGTGAGCATCAGCAGAGATCCATTATGCTCTCTGCAGAGCAAAGCATAAGGAGGAGGCGATCGCAGCCCTGAGCAGCCCCACTCCACAGAACCAGTGTGCGGCTGCCCTGATGTGTACCCCTGCCAGCAGCCAGTGCCGGCACCCTGCTTGTGAACGCCCGCTGGCTGCCTGCAGAAGTTGGGTGCTGTTCGGTGGGACGGCAGTGAGAGGGACGGAAGCAAGTGGGGCGCGATGGTGGGGGCAGCTTGGGAAGCCAGCGGCGGAGGCGGCCATGGAGCCCGGCGCTGCCTTATGCAGCAGGGACGAAGCTGGTGTGCTCAGCTGCATGCCTGCCACAGGCTGTGGGTTGTGAACTCGGTGGAGAGTACCTGGAGCAAAGTGGAGCCTTCACAGCCTCGTTTTATTTAATGAGCGAAGCCTTGTGAAGGCACAGATTCATTTATTGGATCTGTTCCCTGTGTTTTTTCCTAGCACTTAGCTGTGCTTTACATGTTACTTGGAAGGCTGAAAAGCAGGATCATGTCTATTTATTAATCTTTGCCTAATAAGGATGACTACCAGATATGTTCTTTGGCCTTAACAAAGAGATATAATTAGTGATGAGATTAGACATGACCCAAGAGGAGGTGCTTTGCTTAGGAAAATATTCAGCAACGGCATATAATACAGTCTGTCTGAGGCACCGCATCCTCCCTGGAGGCCTCGTCTCGAACTGAGCGGTGACCCTTCCCAGCACTTCGGTGCCATAGGAAACCCAGGAAGAATATTAATGATAAAGGGATACACAAAGCAAGCTTTGCCTCAGTCAAACAACGCACCGCCAACCTAAAATTATTCAGCAGAAGTTTAGTTGGCGAAGTTAATAATTTATGGTTCTGGCTGATAGCACCCCATGCAATAGCAGTGTGTTCAGCAGCCCCAGACCTGATTAAATATGCATGGACTCATTGGATGCAATTTCAGTGCAATTAGTGTATGAAGGCAGAAGGAACTCTATCATTTCTGGAATTGTACTAAAAGGCTCTGGTAGTTCTTCCATTATAACATTTTACAGGATGGTAATTGTTCCACATCAGCTGTATTTAAGTACACTGTTTTAAGGAGCGGCTGCCTGCCATGTTATGTGTGATACGAGAAGACAAGTACTCTGTGTGTCACTAGGCACAGAGACTGCTTGGAAATACTAAACTAGTGCAGGACTAGAGAAAACTTGTTGCAGTACGTCTTCTAGCCTCACTTGTGCCACATTTGTATGTGCTGGCATTGATGAGCGCAGCCTGAGAGAAAGGTTAGACCAGAGAAGATCATCAGTCTCGTTTGTTTTTTCTTTCTTTGCTGTAAAAACTTGTGTATCGTGCTCATCACTGAGACTTCTGAATGCTGGGCGCAGGAGCTTAAATACTTGTAGAAACGCCTTAAATACGATTGGGGAAAAAATGGTACTGGATGTTGCACAGTCAGTGTTGTCAGCATCTGAGTGTGTGTCCTGGCAAAACACCAGTTGCTCCAACGGCTCTCCTTCCTAGAGCCACATGACCGATGGTTGTGTTTCATTCCTTCCTAGAGCCACATCACCAACGGTTGTGTTTCATCCATCCCCAGCATGGCCAGCTCTGCAGATGGGAGACGAGTCTGACCAGTTTGCACCACTTGACAATCTGGCTTATTCTGTTTAGTGACCAAGGAAAATCCTTGCTCTTCTCTGCAGCTTCCTTCATTCACTTCTCTCTCCTTTTGTCTCCTTGTTGTCCCCCCTTCTCTGCACTGGCTCCGTTTGCCTTCTTCCTAGCTGTATGCTCTTCAGTCTGGTGCCCGCTTGTGAGCCATGTTGCCTGAAGCTACTCCAGCTCCCTGGGTTTGTGACAGGTGTGCTTTTGTTCTCCAAAATACATCATTTTACTAGCTTTTCACCTAATGGTGATTTACGACAACCCTCAGAAGGGTTGGATTGCCTTCAGCTGTGGATCCCTCAGTGCAGAGTCACCTGAACAAACGGTTCCCTATAGCAGCTTAAGGGGAACATGGGCTCAGCAGCTGAAGACCAGAAAGGAGCTCGAAGGGAGGAGTGGGCTGTGGACAGGTGCATGGTTTGTAGCATTGCACTCTGAGCCTTGCAAATCACCGGTGCCAGAAGCACCCCAGTGCCGTGGCGGAGAGAGTCAGAGAAGAATTGGGGTTGGAGCAGACTGCTGGAGAGCATCTAGTCCAACACCTGGCTGGAGGCAAGACTAACTTCAAATTTAGGTCAGTTTGCTCAAGGGCTGTCCAGTCGAGGGTGTTAAACAGAAAGAGCAAGAAAAAGAACCTGTGTTCCTGCTCCACAAATAAATGCATAATTCACCTGTTCTGGCTGGTGTAGGTGAATTGTTCAGGCCATGGGAAGAGCTTTCATATTCTTGCTTTGGTTAAAATTCTGAAGATGTGCAACCTGTATTTACTGGTATGAGTTCACACAGGTGTCTGCTCACCTGGTTGTTTGATGTTGGTGCATTATTGTGTCTGTCCCATGGAGGCCTGGGTTCGTGTTATTTTTTGCAGCATGATGGTGCGGAGGGGGGATGACTGCATGGTCCTGAGTGCAAGGCTGAGATTGGGGGCTTCTCATTCAGAAGTTTGGTCCTTGCATCCCTGTGAGGACATCTCCAGCACTGGGGTTTTCAAAGGAGCCTAAGGGAAGGCCAAAAGCAGGGTGCGAACGGGACATTGAGGACCATGTTGATGCTTAATTTCACTGAGGTGCTTGCAGCTGCCCTGGCCTTCACTCACCCCTTCTCAGCTGCCCTCCAGAAACCTCCGGAGCCATTGGTGTCTAGGTACAGGGACCTGGGAATTTAGGGCAGCTGAATGCCGCCCTTAATGCCTCGTGGTCTCCTTGAATATTCAAGCCTCCAGCTCCCTCCCTTGGCTCCCCAGTCAGTAATTTGGGGATAACCGAGGTGTCTGCTTCTCAGAAGTGCTGGCAGGATTAATGGGTGAGTATTTGGAAAGCACTTTGAAGAGGAATGCATGAGCGGTGGTGTTGTTGCAGGGTGGCAGCTGGGATTTGCTCTGTGCGTGCAGACGGGAGGATGGCTTGAACCACCTCTGGCCAGAACTGCAGTCCCGCCAGCGTTTGTAGCATGTACAGAATAGTCTGTGCCACCTCAAAATAAGCATGCACCCCATTTTCCATACCGATTACCAGCCTTACAGATGCAAACACAGCTCTGCTGACACAAGTTGCTTCTCTGCCAGCGATGGCCTTCTGCTGGGCTGCAGGCACCAGGAATGGATTCAGAGATACGTGTGGCAAACAGGTACTCTGTCTCGTTTGTGGACTCCAGGAAAGGTAATGCTGGCGTGGTAGTGTTGGAGTTTAACGTATGATGTCTAAGTCAGCTGTCACGCCTGCAGAACCCCAAGGAGTCACCGTATTGACAGTTCTTTGGAGGAAGATCATGCAAATAGCTCGTTTTGCCATGAGCACAGTGGCATTGACCTTTATCAAGCGCTTAGTGCTTTTCGTCACGGAAGGCGTTACTCTCAGCTGCAAAACAACCTTTTGAAGGAGGGAGCTGTTGTTAGGATGTGCTGTACAGATGCAGAGCTTGGGCACTAGGCAGTCTCGGGTATTGCATGGGAAAAGCTGCAGGTGGGCAGTGCTTGGAGCTAATCCTATGTGCCTGCTTGCTGGGCTCGTCTTCATTTCCCCCTTTGCCCTCGGGCTTCGTTGAGAGGCAGAAGACTGAGTGATAGCTTGAATCTGTCCCGTTTGGATGTCAACTTTCAAGATATGATGATGGAGTTACAAGTGGCTGATGGTACAGTGAGGGCAGAATGAAGGAGAAGTTTGGAGCACAGAGAAGAGGGATGAGAAGGCAGGCCAAAGGAGGGCAAAAAGGAAGAGGGAATGATGGTGCAGAACTGAATGTCTTCTCATTTATGTCAAGAGTGACCTGTATAAATCCATGTGAAATGACGTTGGCTGCCACTTACACATTAGCTCTGTGAGGTTTGTCTCAAGCAAGGAGGTAGAAGGAAAACCATGGCTTGATGAGGAGAAAGAATAAGAGAATTTGTCAGAAAGGCAAAAAAAAAAAAAAAGAGGCATCTTGAAAGTTTGGGCTAGAACATTTGTAGCTCACGGGAAGTTTTAATTTAAGCATCTAACTTTTTTTTTTAAATTTGTAATAATCGGCTTTTGCTACCTTTAAAAATGTAATTTATATTCAGTCAATGTTTTCTGCTACATGTGAATTTTGTTCACATTCTGAAAAAAAATTTAAAACTGTACATTATGGAAATCAGCTAGATTCAGCTTTACATCTGTCTGTCAATTCTTTATTTTTTATTTTCCCTTAAGAAAGGATTTCCCATACTTTATTTTTCCATGCTGCTACTTCTGGAGCATCTGTTCTTTTCCAGAAATTAGCTATTGCACATCTGGCTGTCAGTAGCACTTGTGTCGTTGTTGAGTTCTTCCCCAACACAGGAATTTCCTTGGGTTGTAACCTAATAAAATCAATGTGAGTTTTGTGCATAAAGCTACTTTACTGATCTTGAATATTCTATTTGTTGTTTTTCCTCTAAAACAGTACTTTAGGATATTCTTACATTTTCAGAAAGGTCCTTTCTTGAAGGAGAAATCATAAATAATGAGATTTTCATGGATGTTGAATGGATGGAAACTCTCAAAATAAGGAGAAACCTGTATAGGATTCCCTGTTTTTCTCCTGCAGAAATAGTTTGCTCTCTTTTGCGTAAAGGTTGTGGAGGTTACAGAAATACATTGCCCAAAGGGGTGGGCAAGGAGTTAGCCACTTCATTGCTTTACGGAGCATTTAGTAGCAATTTGAAAAGCTGAACAGTATTTCTCTTTGCAGCATTTGTATGTGGCAAATGTAATGGCAAAATTCTCTGGTTAAAAATGGCCTGAGAGTTTTTTAGAACATTTTTGTAAAAATTAATTATTGCAATTATTCATTAGGGGAGGCATTCAGTAACAGAATGAAGTATGTATGTGGGGAACAGATTATTGCCTTTAAGGCAAAGATACATTCATATTAAGTTTTGCATAAAAATAAGTTGATATATAATCAAATAGACCAGTTCTATTGAGGTTCTGCATATTCAGCAGCTCTGAAAGAGAGGTTGGTTCACATCTTCCACCAGTCTTCAACAATTGAAGCATGTAAATCATTTTCCCATGAATATTAAAGTTAGAGTTGCAATATTATTAATCTGATTACTCAAAACAACTTTTCTCAAAAGCAAGGATAAACCAAGGAGCCAATAGTTAAATACTTGCCTTCAAAAACAAAACCAAAAAAAGCAGAATTTTTCAGTGGAAAGCACTGGTTAGCTGGGGCCATGGGAACTGTTTATTTAATGATGTAACTTTTAATATAGTGGTGGTTTAAAAGAGTTGGGTAGGAAGGATTTAAATACTTTTTTTATTTCTAGAATATCAGCTGATAACTTGAATGTAAACAGGAGGGTACGAGTTCTTCGTCCACCCAAAGCAGGATGATACCATCATGTAACTAAAGTGGGATTATTGTGGGTTGCAAGCAGGAATGCTAGATTCATAAAAAAAATTGCTGTTAGCATTCTTTTTGTCCCAAACCACAGGGTGGTTTTGATTAACCAGTTATTCCTGGCCTCTTGAGGGAGAGTATGGAAATTCAGAGTAAGAAGAAGTAGCAAGATAAATGGAAGAGTTTGACATTGTTCTGGTTCACATCAGCTCGGACGGTGTTGGGGACAGAACTGGTGTGATTGAAAACGTGACCACAAAGTCCGTCTTTGACTGTGGATTTTAAACCTGCTTTCCTTTTTGGGAGAGGAAGCAGCATTGAAAGCATGCTGCTATTGGTGTATAACCTACAGATTTTTTTCTTTTTCAGTGCTGTTTGGTGATGATGATCGTAGACCTCCAGTTAACTGAGGTCCAGATGCTGGTGCTTTCATGCATCTCGAATAGTGACGCTATTGCCAGCTTCTGAGATTTTATTGCTAGTGTTTCAGGGGCTGTTTCCTTACGCCCCGTAAAGCCCCAGCTACTACAGTGGGATTTCAGAAGAATTGCTGCGTTCATTTAATTTTCCTCCTTCCCTCAAAATCCACCCCCACCACACACATCAGTTTTTACATGCCGTGGCTGTGCAAAAGAGCTCAAAAATAGGAAGCATGTGTGCTCCAGAGGCTCAGAAACCTGACAGCAAATAAAAAGAATTATGGTTTGAAAATATATACATTGGGCTTTTTCAGCCAGTCGCACATTAGGGGGGAAGAGGGTGGCTGGCAGATGAAGTTTAAACCTTTGTGGTCGGCTGATCTGAGCCCCTGACCCCAGGTACTGGTCGAAGGAGCTTTGGCCAGGTGAGTACAGCACATTGGGAAACGTGTTGGAGAACGTATTAAACATGAACTTCACATTTTGCTATAAATGCAGTTCAAACAGTCTTTTATTTAGATAATTAGCCTTAGCATCCCAATGCTGTTGCCACAGTTGCCTCTAAAACATAAGCTTTGCCCAAGGATTAACTGATCAAAGATGTACTGGAGTATCATCTAGTTTATTCAAGCGGGTCCTCCAGGTCATGGAGGAAATATATGAAGGGATATGGCAGGGCTTTTCTGCTCATGCTGTGACTGCTGACTGGATTTTACGTTGGTCTCAGCCTGGAGAGGCTGTCAAGACCTGGCTGACTTGGGCGGGCTCAGGAGCAGACCTGTGCAGAAGCTTTCTTTCACCACATCACCCAAAGATGCGGGTCCCCATTACCCCCTCATATGCCAGAGATAAATTCATGCTTTTGGAGACAGCTGACAGAAGAATTCATGTAGCATTTAAACTCTTATTTGAAATATCGAAACACAGCTTGATGTTCTTTGTGTACATGAGTGCATTTGTCATGGACTCCCTTCTTCTCCCAAATCCTTATTAAGTAAGAAGCAGCAGTAGCTGGTAATCAAAGACATGAAATATATTTATTATCTGAAGACTAACAACCTGCTATACAAACCAATGTCTTGAGTCTGCAAATATAGGAATCTTACGAGATGCCAGGATACCATACAGCACTATAATTAAGTGCTTTTACCTGGGTCTTGTCCTTATTGAAAACAAACAAGACCATTAGTGGTAAAAATGATGGAGACAAGTCTGCCAAAGGAGGTGAGCATTTTCTACCTGTCACGATTGCTAAAAATATACAAAGTAAGTAGTGGGAAAAGTGCATTTCAGGCAATAAAGGTTCTGTAGAAAATTGTAGTTTATCCACAGTGTTCATTTAAGGGGGAGGCTCGGTGATGGAAAATGTACCCTAATGAGCCTTTCTGGACTACAGTTCTAGGCATCTTGAATATTCAGAGCAAACTTTGGCACTTTGAGTTTGGAAGTTGCAGGGTTGCTCCAAAATGGCATTGGCATTGCCTGCCGTGTCTGGGTCAGGCTGTTCTCCATCTTACGTCTGAGCATAATGTCATAACAGCCTTGCAATGCCAGCGGCCTTGAGCGCCAGGGCTTTCAAGCTTGACTGGCAGCCCAGTGGGATTAGCCAGCAGAAGCACCGCTGCTTGAGATTTATTGATTGAAGGTGGATATGGTGGCATTGGTTTGGGGGAGGCATGTGGATGTGACTTTTTGGCTGAGACTGTGTGCAGTATCCATTGGTAGGGTCTCATCTGGGTAGACAAAGAGGTCTTACCTCCTTTTGGCACATGGAGGGGCTCCCTAGTACTTGTGGTTCAAGGTTTTGCATAGTGTTAAGGTCCTCCAGAATCTCACTGTGGTAGTAGGTCTATGTGGTATGTACGTACAGCATCTATTGATTTACTACAAGAGAACGTGGTCCTTAGCATGATGCTTTCTGTTTTGGAAGTACATATTATCCATAGTCTGTGTTGTGATTTTGGAGATGCGCTGGTGCTTCTTAGTAGGCGTGTTTCTTTGCCTCACGGCTACAGGGAAAAGGTACTATTTTTGGCCTTTCTGTCTTTCTGGAAGGCTCTTTGCCCATCCCACTGTAGCATTCTTCTTCTATCAACACTAGTGAGGGGTCACTTTAAATTCAGATTTTCCCAGATGTGTCCCTTTTTTCTGGATTCGTGCTGGATTTGAGAACTGTAAATTTGTCCTTGTTCCTGACATTCCCGGGCATATCCTGATGCTTGGAAATGTCTCTTGTGCATGCTGAGACCATCTCTGTAGTGCATGCAGAGAAGTTACAGTGGATACGTATGATATATGGTGCATGTGTGTTGTACTGCATGTCTGTGGACATTGGATGTCCAGCTCCAGTGTGGACCATTCAGAGGTGTGGGCATACAGCACACTCAGAGCTTCCCAGAAGTGTGGGACTCACTGCGCTTGTGTGGTGTAGTACTGCTTCTGCAGGGATGCACAATGTGGTGAAAGTAGGTGATGGAGATGGGAATATTTCATTTCCTCTCAAAGAGGTTGACGGGGCGGAGGGGGGGGGACGACAACAGGTTATTTTTGCTTCAATTTTGGTTTAATTTTACTGGCAGTTAGGAGCTCTGGTTATAAGTCAAACAAAGAGCAAAGGCGTGGATTTCCCCTCCCCATTTATTGGACTGTGCATTGGCTTGCCGATTTGTCCACACCTTGCTCAGTGAGGGTAAGGGAGTCCTTGGACTTCAAACTGGAGAAAAACTTCATTGAATAGGGATGGACTTAAGTCCATGCAAAATTGTGAGTTATCTCTGGGTTACGTGGGCAGCCCTGGAAGGGGCCTGTATGCTACAAAATGTGTTTTGTAAATTAAAAAAGTGCTCATTGATTTTGTTTAAAACGAAGTCTGTTATGGAGTGATTGGACAAATAGCTCAAAGCTGGTAAAAAAGAATGAGCGATGAAACAGCATGATTCAGGCAGGAGGGAATATTTAAATATACAGAGTATGAAGGCATTTTAAGTACAGAGTTAGTGGCCCAGAGAAGAGTCAGGGGCTCAGGATGGGTTACCTGAGCATTCCCGTGGTGTGGTCTTCAGAGAGGACTGAGGTTTAAACCTCCATCTCCAGCTGTGGGAAGTCCGCTTAAAATAACCAGCTGGGGTTTTTTTGGTTTTTATTTCAGCAGTGATCCTTGATACTGGATACTGCTTGTGGAAGAAAACTCTGTACTTCAAAGAGGTGATGTATTGTGCTTTTTGAAAGCCAAGCCTCTCCCAGTTCCCTTGGAGTTGGCATCCAGAGTCGCTGGTTGCTAGTGAGTAGCAGGCACGTTGGATGCAAAGCAGGGTAATTTATTACGCTCTGCTGCCATTACTGCTTCCTGTGCTGTATTTACTTTTGGGTACCATTGTTAATCTAAATGAATATACTAGAAAGTAGTCAGAGGGGATCAACAAAAAATAACAAAAAAAAGAAAAGATTTGGAAGCAGAAGGCATGTAATAGAGAAGGCTGAGGATGAGCTCTGTGCAAAGAGACAGGCGACTGAGGAGAGACACAATATCTACAAATACATAAAGAACAGTTTCAGAGCAGGCAGCGATCAATTATTTGCAGTCAGTTGGGACATAAATAGTGATGAATGCAGCAGCAAGGGAAAAAATAGGTGGAATTAATGGGAAAAAGATGGAAGATCTATTTGGGAAGGGCCGTGGGGCCTCCTCTGTAGATGCTGCAGGCTTCTGGCAGCAGGGACTGCCTTTTGCAGGGTGATCATGCCCTGCTGGGCACAGCCGGTGGGCACCACTGTGGGTGGCTCAGCAGCCAGAAATTATTTTAAGCCCAGGTCCCAGAATCGAGGAAACACTTGAGCAGCTGCTGGGTTTGAGGTGCATGCTGGAGTCCCGGTGGTGGCAGCAGGAGCTCAGTACCTGCTTTCCTGAGTCATGGCCCAAGTGACGTTCCTCCAAAAATATAACTCTTCAACTTTTCTAAGTTTAGATCATTTCAAAGTGAGTTTTTAAACGGTAAAGTGAACCCAGAGCGCTGAAGGAGACGTTTCCAGTGGCAGCTGGAGCTTGAGGCGTTAGTTCCAGGTCAGGAGCTGTGTTTTTAAAGACCCTCAAGCTGGGGGGACCTGGTAGTCAGTGGAAGAGCACAAGTTTTTTGCAACGGGTTGGAAGTTATTTCTGATGTCTCTGAATGAATCCTTGGGTACCATGGTTGTAAATAAATAGTTACTGAGATGTTGACTTGGTTGGCAGTGAGGAAAATACTAGTGACAGAGATAAATTAATGGTTCCATTTATACTTTTTGAGCGTTTCTTTTTCTTCTGTAAGCGTGGCTCCCACAGACATGCCATCATCTGAAAGAGCTAAAGAGGTCTTTATGGGCTTGGGACCAGAGGTAGGGGTCATGCTCTGTGCAAACGTGCACAGATTTTTTTGGTGTTATTTTTTTGGAAGTGCAGTCTACTTACAGAAATGAATGTTGCTCCCTCAGAAACCTGTCCACCAGCTCTTCCCACAGGGCTCTTGCCTCTTCATTGAGGAAACACAAGCACCTTTAATGCTGCTAAACTAAAGTTGCCAACAAGGTAGGTGTTGACTTCACTTGAAGCTGGATGCACTCGGCTCTGGTAAGGTCAGGCCTTTGGTAAGGACAGTTTTTGAGTAGACATCCGACTTGAAAAGGTGTTAGCTATCATCCTAAACATGAGTTTGCTTGTTGGGGTAGACTTTTTATTTTGTTGGTATCTATCTGACACGTTAAAAGCCCAGTCTGCTTGTGGAAGAGCTATGAGCTTGTCCTGGGCTGTGGAGTCAATTTGGAGCTTTCATGAGGAGCATGTCTTTAGGTGCCCCGGCACAAATGCATAGCCATGTGTGTTTGAACAAACCAGCCCTGCTGAGACAAAGGTGTCCTCCTGCTCCTTCTGGGGAGAGAGTGAATGGGTGAGAGATGGTAGTAATTCAGCTTCAGCAAACACAAGAGTAGAGCGCCTTGTGTCAGAAACCATATAGATTGGTGTGTTTATCAGTATTGACCCAGTATGTTCACAGCTACACCCAGACTTCTTACCTGTGGCAATTACCATCCAACTCGCCTTTCTCTTTGGTTTCATTGTAAGGTACAAAGAACTAAGACTGAATTACCTGCGTGTTGCACGAAATGCAAACACCGCTGCTGTAGAAGGCTACATTCTTGATCTTTAGCATTTCTCATCCAAATGCAGTTATTGTGATTGCCACATTTCAAGCCTTTCTACAGATGTTAACGCTCTCCTACCGTCTTTTTATTCCTCCTCTGCAGAGCCTTTAAATCCCCATCAGCTGCTGTGGCAGTGTGGGAGATTTCATGGTCCTATGATAGTCCTTTGGTTTTGATTCCTTTCCTCTGAAAGGAGGCCCTGGGCTGAGCAACGGTCCTTCAGAGTCTGAGCTGTTCAAACTTAGCATTTAAGCATGTGCCTTTGTCCCATTGACTTCAGTATGACTTAAATCACGTGCATTGACATCCAGGAAGACCCAGTCGTTCCCTTTGTGAAGATGTGGGAAGATGCAGCCATAGCCTAGAAGTGATGGAGCTCAGGAAAATTGAAATTTTAGCATCTATGCTGCTTTCATTCCTTTTCTTCTCTATCTATTTTCCTTGGCACTAAAAATACACAAAACTTCATTATCTTAGAAACAAAACCAAAGCAACCTTTTCTTTATTCATGAACTGATGTCTGTTTTGAAATCTCATCAGGAGGGGGGAGAGGAAAAAAAAAACCCAAACCATCAGTTTCTTTATTTGCTTGCTAGGTTGTTTATCTTCACTGGGTGCTGCTGGTAGAAATCCCGCAATAGGCACTGCAAGGCAAAGCGCGTTTCAGGAGACTTCCCAATTTAGCACCATGATTCAGTGGGGTCCTAGAGCAGAAGCCTTGGTGCGTGGTGGAATTAGGAGCTAAAATCAGGCAGAAGGAAAAAAAAAAGCAGAGCTTCAGATGGAAAGCAAACAATTTGTGATTAGCTGTTAAAAGCAGCTTTCTCAATGGATTTGTGTATGCCTGTGTCACCCAAGCGCGGAAATCCCAAATCCCTCCTTGCCAAGCCCCCCATGTCCCCTGTTTGTCCCTGTATCCCCAGGCTCCTTCCAGCCCCCTCCCGTCCTCTGCGCTGCGGGCAGGCGAGAGGCAGCGTGCCCGCTGGCTCCTTCTGACCCTGTGTCTCATTGTCAATTTTCATTCATTTCTGAGAGACTCACATTTTGGAAACCTCGTTCCCTCCCTCAAACAGGGCTGAGCGTGGCCATGGGTTCAAAAGGGACACCAGGGGACCTGGGAGGCATGAGCCTCCCTGCCCTGGGAAAGCAGGCTGCCACGGAGGGGCAAAGCCTGGGTAAAGAAGGGGAAAGACGTTTGGGAAATTCCCGTTCGGATTGAGAGGCAATGATTAAGCTAACGGAGTCAGCTAACCGTATTACATTTCTGAAAAGAAAATGGAAAATGAAAAAAACCTGAGCTTTTCTATTCTATTGCAAAATGTGGTACGGATTTATAGACAATAAAATTTCACGTGTGAAAGAACATCTAAGAGTGGGAGATTTGGCTTATCAACGCTGATTATTTTTTTGTTTTCTGTTCTCCTGAAATTATGTCTAATAACATTTTTAATTACCTTTTCAATATTGTTCTTTATCATAACGGTTTTACTTTTTGAGGCCATTCTGTGTTTTCCACTTAAAAATTAATCTTTTCCTTAAATTTCCTCTCTTCCCTCATGGTTGTTAGATGCCATTGAGTCAAGTATCAAAATTATTTTTTTATTTCAATTTTTTTTTTTTTTTAGGGATTATATAATTTTATGTCAGATACTCTGTTATGCATATGAAAATAGAGCTAGACAAATTTCATGCTTCAGGATATAACTGCTTCTCCGGAGATGAGGAGAGATGGTTTGCCGCATTGCACTGTTGCCTGGGTGCCTTGGCCCCGCAAGTGGCTAAGGGAGCGTTGAGCATCTTTGGGCACCCTGTGAAGGCTGGGGGAGGTGGGGGCACCCGGCACCTTACAGGATTGCTCAGGACCTGGCAGCACTGAAGCCTGACGACTTTCACCTTTTGCTGTAGTGTCAGGTATTGCTTGCTGCTGGAGGCAGGAACATCAGCCCGGTGATCTGTTACATTAAAGCGAAGCACATACTTCTCTGTAGCCGCTAGACAGTTCTTACATGTTTTACAGTGGGGATCCCGTCTCTGCTTCTGTAGTTTTAAAATGTCTGTGTAATATGCAATGCCTGTAACAACCTCTGCAAATCAAGTCCCTTGACTGACTTTGGGACTTTATCGGCTGTTTTTCGTGTTGTCAAATTGTAAATCCCTGTGATGAAATTTCCCAAGAAGGTCAGCAAAACCGACGCTTCTGTGTATTTTATTTTAATTTTGGAGTGGGAGGGAATTTCAACCAAAACAGCTCAGATATTTCCAAGAGCAAGATTAAGGGGAAATATGTTGCGTGGCCCAGGTGAGATATTTTTGGGAGCAAGGATTTGGGGTCTGGCAGAGAAGCTGCCTGGTGGCAGGCACGCCTCTTCTCCATCCTTGCGAGGTTCTGCACAATGCAGGTGAAGTGCAAAGCCTTGGAAAAATGTCACGCTGGGAAAAGACGAGATTTGGCTGCTGGCTTCTCCCCCCATCAGCATCCCCCCTTCCTCCTCTCTGCTGCGCAGTGGCCATCCCTGCCGGGGCAGCCCTTGCTGCTGGGCTCCTGGTCCCTGGGGCAGGCGAGTTCCCTCGCCTTGCTCCCTCAGCTCCTGGTGTCAGTGTCGTGGCGTTGCCTGGGCTGTGTCACGGCTATCGTGGAGCTGCCCCTGATGGGATTACCAGACTGCTGCATTGTGCTCCTGTTCTCCCTGAACTCCAGCCTCTGGGCTCTCATGGGTTTAACCGGTATATGAAGTAACGCACAGGTGATTGTGCATGCCTTTTTGAGACAAATTAGTCCTTACTTAGATAATCTGGGAAGCTATTATTTATATCCACAACCCCTTCATGCATTTCTTTGCCTCAGTGCATTTCTCAGTTCAGAGCTTTCATTGGGCTGGTGCCTGGGGTCTCCCTCCTGGCTGCCACAGGCATGGCCAGTGGCTCCGGGAGCTTCTCGTCCTGTCCCCGAGCAGTTTGCTTTGCCCTCGGTGGGGGCTCGCAATCAAACAGCAATTCTGCCTGCTAAGAAAGTATGTTTTCTGTTTGCAGCCTCCTCATGCAGCCTGCTCTCATACCTGCTCTATAGTCTCCAAGCGGAGTGTGATCAGCAAATTGCTCAGCCCCCTGCCAGGGCTGTGCTGTTCCCAGCTATTGCAGATCCCATCACAGCGGCGGCTCTGCTGGATTAGTTTTCTTCCTTCAAGAGAGATTTTTGATAGGTGTCTGCTGCTATTTCATGGTCCTGTTCTCTTGTGCTTCAGTTCAGAAGTGCAGGGTTTTTGCTTCTGCAGTTTTCCAATAACTAAGCAATAGTTTACGTTTGCGCCGCAGTAAATTTAATTTTCAGTGTACTGGCCTAGTTACATAAGTGATCCGAATCCCTCTGGATCTCTCTTGTGGTTGCTTTGTATTTACTACTCCCTTCAGTTTCATGTCATCAGCAATTTAGCAATTTTACAGCTGGTTTCTTCAAGTAATTTATAGACATTATCAACAGGGTGGAATAGATACTGAAAATTTGCTGCATAGATCCCACTGACTTTAAATGATCTACTTTTGCAGGAGCAAGAGTAGTTGGCGGGGGGATGATGGCAAATATTCATATCTCATGCGGGCAACGTGCACACTGATGATCGGGAGGTAGCCTGGCCATAAATTTTAGTGCCGGCGTTGGGGAGTTTGGGATCGATGCTTCTGAATGTTTCCAGCTGGGTACCCGCGCTGATATATATAAGCTATTGCAGCCGTATTAACGGCAGACACTATTGTCAGCATCACCTTGAAGGATGCTTGCAGTGAGATACTAGCTTAATTCCTTCCCCTGGGAGATACATGTATTTCTTCTGCCACTCCTTTGGAAGGAGCGCTTAGGGCAAGGATGCTAAATCTCCGTGCTCTCCACAAAATAAGGAGGAGAGATCCTAGGAAGAACCACGTAGCTGAAAAAGTCTTCAGCTTGGCAGCATGAGGAGTTAAAAAAGAGGTGGAGGGACATCTGTGCAGAACTGCTTGGACATGTCTCCTAGAGCTACATGGCTCCTTAGAGCCACAGCTCTAGGGAGCAGAAACTGCCCACGACTAGGCTGCTCTTCAATAGGGTGCTGTAGCTGCTGGGCCCTTAGAGAGTATATAGAAGGAGCAGGCTCTGTCCCCCAGGAAAGTCCAGCCCTGAGGCATTTCACGTCATTGTGCGTAAATTCCACGGCATTGCTGACCTCAAGGCTGTGATGGCGGATGTGAAACTGGGGAGATGGAGTGAGTCATCTGGTAATTCAGGCTGAAAGCTGGTATTCCCCAACCTTTCTTTGACATTTAAGAGGTGTCCCCCTTCCCCTCTGAAGAAAAGTTAACTCAGAGTGCCCCAGCCAGTCTCACTATCGCTATGTCACGTCGAGGACTTTCTTTACGACCGCAAGCATTGAGGACTGAATTAAAACAGTAAAATTAAAGCTGATGGTGGAAAACAGGGGGGAGGGCAGATCCCTGCCCCAACTGGCTCGCTCTTCCTCTTCGGAAGGGTGACCTGCACTTAGAGAGATGTTATTGCAAACATTTACTCTGAAGGGCAACAAAACACATCCGTTCTCGTGGGGAATATTAAATGTTGACCTTTAGCAATAATTTAATGGGTATTAGAAATTTTTAGTGAATAATACATGGGTTTCCCCAAGAAGCCTCAGATTATCTAGGGGAAAAAAAATCTCTCCCCTCTTCTCTGGGTGAGAGATGCATCGCGGGTGCTGCGTGCACCGGTAGGGACCCGCTGGCTACGTGCCGATGGAGAGCAACCTGCCCTCCGTTTCCAGCGGGAAAGTGTTACGAGCATCACAAAAACTTGTTTTGAATGTTGGCAAAATTTGTCTTGGCCCTGCCACCATTTAAAAAAAAAAAAAAATCAAACAAAGCAGCCCTTTGAAAGTGGTTGGGATATTAGGCAGTTCTAATTGCTTTCCTCTGCAGTGCGAAAACAGTCCCCTCCCTGCCAAACACACCTGTTATCACTGGTATTTTCTTTTTGCTTATCTGTGCATAACTGTGCCGTATTTTCGTGGTGCCATTTCATGCCTGGTTTTGATACTCTCTGTTTCGCTGCTTTCACTTTGCTTCTCAAAAGGGATGAGAAAAATTCAGCCTTCCAAGGTACAAATAAGCCTCTTATCATCATAGTATCAAGAGTGATTAAGGGAGAATTTTAGGTCCTTTTTCTCGTTGATTTTCAGGTCCTTTTCCAGTTTTCCATTTGCCTAAGTAACTCGTTGATCCCAGAGTTGACTCTCTTGATTTCTCAATTGATTGGAGCACTGCTGAAGCAAAGAGCAAAACTGGCAAAATTGGTCTCTGGAAAAGTACCCCAGTAATTTGATAAATAGCATAGAGTGTGTGTTGTTTAAAATGCACCACACATTCAGTTCCTCATAGGCTTCGAACAGCCGTATCAGTGGTGGTTTCTGTAGTTTAGTCCAGGAAATTCAGGCACAGGCACAGTCAGCGGTAGCAGTGAGGGAAATGTCTATAAATGTATAAAAACACATTTACGTACCGTTGCCAATACTTTTAACACAGCAGAGGTCTCATTTCTGAGGTTTCTCTTCGAAGTGCGGGCTCAATAGCCTGACTTGCCGGCCGTGCGCTGACTTATTTGCCTTATATTCATTACTGCATCCTGCAAGTCATTAATGGGTCACCTCGGAGGTGCTGGAATGTCCTGTCTGAAGACCATTAGCGAGGTGCACACATGCCTCTGGGCCCCACGCACCTGCTCCTGCCCGAAACCTGCCCTGCAGCAGCGCTGCCTGCACCGGGCTGCCCGTCAGCCATCAAGCGCTAACGTGGGACTTATTAGCATATAAAGCCTGCACCTCTCGTAGGGTTCCCCCCGCTCCCCCTTTAGTTTTACATGACCCAGGGGAGGCTGAATGCAAACAGGACCGGACCTGCCACGGGTCAAAGGAACGAGGCAATCAAGAAGGCAGAGTTTTCCCAAGGGGGGATGGACTTGCAGGCTGACGGCCGGGATAATGAAACTGCTCGGGAGAAATGTCAGCTTAAATGAGTGTGTGCAAAAAGCTGGTTATTGCAGCAGGAGTAGTGGGCCGTGGCTGTTTGCAGGACAACACGCTGGTTTGGTCTCACCAAATAGTTAGTTTGTAATGGTTACAAGGGTGACTGCTTGCCAATGTAAATGGTTGGATAAACAAATGTATAGGAGAGCAACTGTGGATGTGAATAACCCACTCTTTATTTAGAGGATGTGAGAAAATGTGTAGCTCTAATCAAATTTGCTGGGGAAGTGACCGCAGAGGAGATTCGGGTGTGATGAGGAAATGGAAATGTTTGCCTGGAGGAGAAGAGCACCTGAGTGCCGTGGCAGGGGCACGGGGGCAGGAGACTCTGTCAGAGGGTAGTGCCTCTGTCCGTGGGTCCTCCGCTGGTGGTGGCAAAGGGCTTTGAGGGCGGTTGTCCCCACGCCGCTTCCAGGGCTGAGGCTGTGGGGGCAGAGCAGCAGCTTTTGTGGCTGCAAGCAGCCCTTGGGACCCGGCTGGTGAACAAGGGGAGGGGGTTTGTTTTGTTTCTTTCCCCTGGGGGCCCTGGGGGCCTGGCCAGCCACCATGCCAAGCTACAGGGGTTGCATGGAGCCTCCTCCCATTGCCCTCCCCACTGCTCGCCTGTGAGGGTGATGCATCCTTCCTCTGTTGAGCTGGGATGCTCTCGGCAAGGCTGGGTGGAAATCAAGGGCAGGCTGAAGCTCAGCAGAAAACTTTGCAGTTCTGTGCTAAATTTGTAGCCACTAGGACTAAGGGTGCTTTAATTCAGTGAGTCATCGCTTGTTCTTATTAAGGAGTCTGTGGGGACAGCTTTTCTGGCACACGTGGCGGGGTTGAGGTACAAAGGGGAGCTGCTGCGGTGCGTAGCCAAAGAACCAGTCCCAAAGGCATTACCCCAGCTGGAGGAGCTTGGAAAGGCGTTTTCTCGCAAGAGGTGATTGATAGCCTGGAACCAAACAAGAGAGACCTGGTCAGGAATGACAGTGCTCGGCTCAGGAGGGTCCTGCCCGCAGGCTGGTGCAGGGAACGGAGCCATCCTGGCTGGGCACCCCATGGGGCAGGAGCTGGGGTGCCCTGGCTGTGGGACATGGGAACACGGGCAGGATGGATGTGCTGATGGGGCTGGAAGAGTTGAGCGGAGAAGCATGTCTTTCTCCTCCAATTTCCCTTGCCTAAGACAGGAAAATACAGGATTTCAAATCAGAGCAGGCTTTCCACTCATCTTTCCCCTCACCCCCCACCCCCTGGCAAGCAGAAGCTTGTAGTTTACTTTCTAGAGTCGATGCCTAAGTGTGTATAAATAGATGATGTCTGAAGGAAAGAGCTTTAGAGAATGGTGATGTTAGCTGTGCTTTTCAAGAAGTTAGTTACTGTTGAATCACCTGGCAATATCTTACTGCAGTTAAAGGTTTTGAGAATGGATAGTATTCTCCAGACTGCAGAAGTAGCAGTAAGATGTGCCATGGGTCGTGTTACTAGTCTCTTGCTGGTGGTGGTTTAGTATGCGGCATTGCAGAGAAACCGTGTTGAAGTTGAGGTGCAGTTCCGTAAGGTCCAGTGCAGGTGTAATTCAAAACATAGACCTTCTCCAAATAGCTTATGCTGTTGATTTAATAAATGACAGTAATGATTCTCTTTTCGCCTGCTTTTGGGTTTGCAGCTACTTAATATAAAACCCATTGCATAGTTATGATTTGGTAGGGTCTGAAATCTTGTTGTCCATGTTGGGTGGTATTTTTGGTTTTGAGAGGATAGCCAAGAAAATCACTGAGCAAAGCCCTTGAAAAATTGGTGCCATCTGACTCTAACCTGTACTTTAGTTGACCTACTTCAGGTCTAGAGATTTGGTATGAGACATCTTCAAATGGACATTTAACATGAATAGTTAGAAATAATCTTAATTTTTGTTGCATTCAGAATAGGCAAACGGTTGCATGAGCACTCAGTAAAGCTATATTGGATGAGTGAAAAGCAAGGTGCAGTGCCATGCAAGGCAATCAAAAAGAGGCATTCATATAGACTTATCTTTTTATCCAGTAACATTTTGCATGATAATTAATTATATGTAAATACATAAAAAGTTAAACTGATGTTCGCCTAATCTTCATTGCTAATTGGAACTCCAAGTAGCTGTATTATGTTTGATAACAGATTGATTGACCTGAGCAAAGCTTGTGTATCTCTAGGATGGAGAGAATTGAATTATCATTCAGAAAAATGCCAAGATGATATATCATATCCCATAGTTCATAGATGCTTTCTTCAGTAGTATTGCCTTTAGCTTTCAATAGGTAGCAGTAGGCTCAGTATTAATGTTGCCATGATTATAACATGGCCTTTATGGATGTAGCAATAGGTTCAGGAAGCACCACATCCTGTACTGCAAGTCAGACTTGGAGACCTGATCCCATCCATCAGAGTGGGCGATGAAAACGTAAACTAAATTAGCTGTCAGCTTATTTTTTTAAAAAAATGTTGAGTTGATGTCCAAAACCAGTACATATAACAGCAGCATCCTTAAGAAGATGAGCAAGAATGATGGAAAACACAAACTTCTACATAAATTTCTTGGATTCAGTGTATACTTGCAACTGAGAGGAAGCTTTGGGCCACAGGGCACAAAGTGCCACATCTTTGTAGGTGGTCCAGAGCTGCAGTTTTCAGACAGGCACTCAGGTGCTTTTTGTTACTCATTTTCCTTTAGAAAAGTTTTAAGATCGCAGGTACACAGGATAAAGAGCTCTGGAAGTGCCTCAGCAAAGGCAGCTGCAAGAGGATAATAGGACTGAGTCTAATTGGAATATTTTTGGCACTTCTCTAAATAATTAACGACACTGTTTTGCTGAAGCAGAGCCATTTTGCTGAGATGTTCTGATTTCAGGAGGGTTTTATTAGATTCTGAGATTCAGGATGGACTCCCTCATCATCTACCACCACATCACTTGCGAGGAGATGGTAAGAGGAGCGTTGGGGTGAGGAAGGGAGGGAAAATGGAGAGAAGTAGAAAATCTGTCCTGTTCAGTCTGTTGTGTCCCATGGTGTGTTTCCCTGCTACTAGTTGTGCCTGTAAAGCTTCCAACTTACCAGGCACAGAGAGATCCCCAAAAGGTAAACTAAATTTAATTCTCAGCTCGAAAAAGTTTTTTGTCCTGGGAAAAAAATCTCTAATGAGCAGCTACTCCTTCTTAGACAGTTCGGAAACTTTGGGGCCTGTGCTGAAGGATGTCTCCGTATTCAGAGGTTTGACAAGAAAATGTCTTTTACCACGTTGGCAGGAGTGATCCCTTGGGTAGGCAGAACTGACATTAATATCTAAGGGAAATCCATGTTTCGTGGCTATATTGTACCAAATGCAGCACACAGTAAAATCTTACTAGGTTGGAGGAGGTTTTAGATAAAATATGTTGTCAGATTACTCCAGCAGCTAAAATAGGTAGGAAAATAATAGCTCTGTGGGCAATCTAGTGATTGAAACATATTGAAGATGTCTTCAGATGGCTAGTCTGAAGATGTAGCGTGCATGCTTATAAGGTAAGACATCAGAGGCTGAACCTCCAGGGATAAAAACAGGGCTGCAATCTGTCCTCATTTGAGAGCCTGCTGCTGAAAGGTGGTGCCGAGGAATGCTGGACCTGAAAGCTGGATGCCTGCAAGGACGGTGGTCACGTTGTGTGCAGGGACCTGGATGGAGTGGCTGGATGAGTGTTCATTGGTGGGCGGCAGGACCCCGAGAACCGGGATAACGAAGGCGCCCAATGCGCCCAACGGGCGCATTGGGCGCCTTCGTTATCCCGGTTCTCGGGGTCCTGCCAAAACCTTTGCTCAAAACCACGTAGGAAAGTGGTACCCAGTGTGAGCAAGTGATGTCTTCCAGGAAAAGCCTGGAGCTGAGCATCATTGCACAAGGCGTGCGCTGCGTGCTGCTGAGTCTTTGTCCCTTTGACAAACCCAATACGTTGGTTCGGTGTTTCTTCAGCACAGTATAAATAAAGTTTCTGGTGACAAGGCTTATGCCTCGGAGTCATCTGAAAAGTCCTCATGAGCAGGAAGCTGCGGCTGGCAGCGAGTGACCCCGGCTACTTACGGCAACTGGCTTTCAAAAGGTCTTTTTCTGAAGTGTTGCTAGTGTGCAACGAGTGATTTTTAGTCCAACATATTTCATAAACTTGGAAATGAGACTCAAGGAATAAATTTCCCTTTTGACCGCTGTCAGAGAGTTTCAATAGTTTGTTTATCGAATCTGTACCAGCTCTTCGGTGAGCCTGAGAAATGATGATTTGGGGTGTTATCTCCTTTCCCAAGCCTCCGTTTACACTGGACCAGTATTGTCTTGTTTGCTGGGGACAGCAAACACGCGAGCAAGTGCTTGGAGCAGATGCTACTGCAAAGGTAACTGTGCTGTCATTCCTTTCAGATGGAAGTGTACTTGTAATTTTAGGATTAGATTTGGGTGGAAATGTTACTTGACTTATTTATAAATACACCCACATGGCAAATTTATTTTTTTTTTTTTTTAAAATAAGTGTCCTCTAATACAAAACAGAGGGCAGACAGAGGTGGCTGAAACATTGTTCATATCCTGGGTTCCCATGTTCATCAATGGTAGCTTTCTAGTCTTGTAAACCCCCATTTTTAGTGGAAAAACCCAAGACACAGACATACGGATCTGGAAGCTAACACAGTTCCAGAGCCTGCCGAGCTCCTGGCAACCACTGCAGGTCTTCTGTCAGATGATTTCAGACCCATTTTTTCCCCCAGTGAGTTACTTCTCAATCCTCTAGACTCCCTGCCGTTCTTCAGTTTAGGGAAGATGCTCTGCGACCTCAGGTAGTCATCAAGAAGTCAGTGGATTTATATCAGCTGGAAATCTCAGGGCGGTTAAAATAGTGCTGAGTGCTGGGAGGATGGGAAGATCATGAACACTTTGTCTGGGGTGTCCATACCTTCTGTCACCACGACCTGGCTGCAGGCGGAAAACCTCTCTGTGTAAAGTGGGGATGTCAGCACCTGCAGTGGGAGCCTGGTTGAAGTGCTTTGAGGTCCTGAGGCAGTAGGATCTACACGTGATTGTCTGTGTATTTGTCAAAACCTTGTTCGTGTTCTTTCACTTCTAATATGTCTGTGTTTAGCACTAAACAAGCAACTCATGTATTGTGGCTAACCATTTCTATAACGGAGTCATTAGTTAACCATCTTGAGCCTGAGCAATACCAGCCAACGAGAGTTTTGAAAGCAAATTATGTCCTTCCACACTTGAATCAGCATTGTCCTTCCTCCTGTCCTTGCCCACAAACAGAAGGAACTCCTAATCTCTGTTCTTGATAATGGCATTTACCATCTCTCAGTCCAGGAATCTACCATACACTTACAGGAATAGCTCTGGGAATTATTTCAGGAGTCCACTCCCTTACACCCAGTAGGATATCTTCGCCATTTTTGGCAGAGTCTGCCTATTCAGTTTGTAAAAGTCTTCAACATGGGAAATTCCACAGGCTCCCTCAGCAAACCTGCCCAGGGTTATCTTTACCATTGCAAAAAAGCTTTCCCTAATGCCTAAATTAGATCTTCCTTGCTGCAGTTTGAGCCCATAAGTTCCTGTTCTGTGCACCGTCATTGCGGAGAACAAATCGGTTCATTTCTATTTGCAGCAACCTTTGATGTGTTTGCTGACCTCAGAGCAAATCTGATCACTTCACTCTCTTCTCACAGGTCCAGACCTTTGATTATTCTTGTCCTCATCAAAGTATTTCCTTCAGTTGTCCGAATTTTTTGTTCCAAGTGCAGATGGCACAGATGCGGGTTTTTTTGGTAACACTAGTTTGTTAGATATATATGAGTTCAACTAAGGAGCATGCTTGGTTGACTGAAGTAGCTCATGAGTCTTGAAAACTTTCTTTTATAGACTTGGTACTATCAGTCAAGTCGTCATTCTGTTAATTTCTTATGTCCTTATTTCACAGTCTTGCCGCCCTAAGGAATCAAGTTCTTGTTTTTGAAGGTTGAGGCTTCTAGGAGTATTGGTGATTACTTGTTTTGTTTCCTTTTGATATAAATGCTGTGTTTTCTTTCCAGTTTCAGATGACAGCAGGTGATCAGCAAGGGCATAACAGAATACATGCATAGAAATCACGGGTATGGGGGGAAAAAAGTCTAAATGTCAAAAAATCACATGATCCGGTAAACTCTGGATTCTCCTTTAATGTCTGTGGTAGTCGGACATTATCTGACCTGTCCCCTGTGGGATTTGCTTCTATGGCTGCTTTGCTTTGCAGCCCCTTTGCGCAGTAATTTTCAACCTCTGTTTGGCAGTTTACAATGGATTACCTACGAGATCTCTGCAAAAATAAGTCTAAAAAAAGCAGGCTCATTAGCATTCAACTGAACTGTGCATCCACAGTGCCACTAGAAAGCTTTTAGGACCTGAAGAGTAAAAAAGAGTTAAAACCACCCTTCCTGTTGCCCCCCAAGTCCCTCTCTTCTAAAGTAAGTAAATGCAGTTCATATTCTGTAGCTCAGCTCTAAGCCCCTTTCCTGGAGAAGCACTTCTCTTCATCCTCAGAGTTTCAGCAGAAAAAAACCAGTTTTAGATATTTTGATTGTGATCTGTCAATTGGGATAATTACTGTTGTTTAAGTTCGTCAATGTTCAAAATGGACAAGATCTGGTAACCTGTACTGTTAGCTGTTTATTAAATGGGGTAGTAAGACCAAGAATATTTTGTAGGATAAGATTTTTTCGAGAGCAAATGTAGCTACGATTACAAATAATCTTTTTTTTCCCCCCGTATTTTTTTGCTTTTCTGAAAGTGGAGGATGTTTTAACAATAAGCATACATTTTTAAATAATAGCACGTGAAGAGCACTAATATGTGTGTGGAGTTGCACTTAAGTAATTTGCCAGACTATGCAGGTTGTAAATGACTCCTTGTCACTTTGAAAAGCTGCTTTTCTATATCCTACAATAAAATAATTCACAAGGTCGCAGAACATTTGCAAATTCTCACAGGGTACCATTCATGCAGAATGGCAGGTGAAGAAGGAGTCATAAATAATCACAGACTCTGTTCTTTGCCTTTGGTGAGCTGGGGATCCGGACATAGTAACTAGCTGGCAAACGAAAACTGAGCTAAAAATATTTGCATAAACGATTTGTTTCACGGCCATGAATGCTGAATACACTGGGAACCTTTACAGCCTCTTTGAAGATCATTTGAAGCATATAAGGGTAAATTATTTAGGTAAATAATGTGCAGCTAGCAATTTGACAAGATTTAGGTTTTGCTGCTCTAAAAGGCAAGTGCTTAAATATCTTTGTAATATGCAGATGAAAAATCTTGACTTACTTATTGTACGAAGTTGGAAAGAGTGAGGTTTGCTGAGCCTCTAGGAAGTCTTGTAAATCTCCTGTAATAGGGGGCTTGCCATGACAGTAATAAAAAGACAGCGACATATCCAGGTGCATTTACAGAGTGCTTTTATAAGGACTGAGTTTTCAGTTGACAGAAATGAGGGGGAATTTACTTGGGCAGAGGAGACCCGGCGGTTTTCTTGATGTCTCCCTGTCAAGACAGAACTCATGTCAGAGGCGACAGTCGAGTAAGCTTAGGGATGTTGAAAAACCAGTTGCATTCTCCTAATTTACTTGCCTAATTTAGCTACAGCTAGTGGTATTTTGGTGCTGGCAGAGGAGAGGTGGGGCCTCCCAGACGCGTGCAGGTTCCCCCTCCACCCTCGGTGGCACAGCTGAATTTTAAGCATGAGGGAAGTGCCTTGCTGAATACCAGGGACTGGCAGTCCTGGCGTATGGGGAGGTGACTTGGAAAGAGCTCTTGTAGCAATGCTGAAAACCAGTGGCTGCTGTTTAGCAGTCAGCATTTATTTGCAAACCCTGAAACACTCTGTTATTTATTCTGATTTTTCTTATTTTGAATCCTGCACTTGGTAAACTGATGGCTTTCAAAAGTGGTCAATAACAGTTAGACGCATTGGTTAGAGGGGTGTTTTCTTTGAAGTTTTTTAGGAGTGATGGGAGCAAACAGATGGATATGAAGAAAGTTGTCTATAGAGAAACTTCAAAGTTTTGCTTAGTCTGTAGGAAGCAAATCTGCAAATTGGAGCTGGAATTAATCAGTGATTTTTTTTTTGTGCAATTCTCATAAGCAGACTGTCGCTGGCATGCAACAATGGCTTTGGTATTCTTTTGGGATAATTTTGTTGTTGTTGTTTGGGAATTAAAGCTGCTGTACCTGTAACTGACTTCTAAATATGTAATTTCAAAGAATACCATAAATTTCTTTGCCTGTTGGTATCGCGGGCTTGAAGAACGATGGAACGTGAAGTTTTATTAACTGTAGCCCTAGCAATTTCAAAGATACCGGTTGTGCTGGAAGCTTTTCTGACAGGTCTTATTCATAATGGCCTGATTGTGTCCAAGACAGCGTGATCTATAGCTTTTAATCAGCTAATGGATTGAACCTCACAGTGAAACTTGGCTGTATTCAGGCGGGTTAGAACAGAAAGGATTTTGCAATTTACAATTTTCAGACTGGGGCAAGTTTCTGAGGGAAGCAGCAGCATGGTTCCTGGCCACCAGTGAATGACAAAGCAATGTTGTAACACAGAATAAAAGGTTGCCTTTAGCTCAGTTTCACCGAAGCCTTTATAATGGCCTTTGCCCTTGTCCTGTTTTAGGATTTTGGATCTTTATATGGCTGTGTTTTGGTCTCGCTACTGGTAGGAGCAAGTAAGGCAGAGCAGAGGGAGATTACCACAATTCAGGCATGGATTTCCACTGTAAAGCTTTATGATCTGTCCTTTTCCCCTGGATTGCAAATTCAAATAGGTAAAAAAGGCCATGTAGAGAAATATGCAGTGGTCGAGGTCGCCACATTTTGTCCTGGTCGTTCCTGCAGCACCAGGGAGGATGTGCTGTCGGGGGCGGTCCAGCAACAGGAGAAGCAGGGAGGCATGGCCAGTGATGGCACCTTTGAGTTCAAATCCGGGCAGGTGGGGTGTGCACCCTCTGACACCATTCAGGGAGATATACATATACGTGTACATGTACATGTACATATACATAGGATGTCTGAAGCAGTATACCGGAGTCTGTACAAATTCCCTTGTCAGAATTTCTTCGTGTCTGAGAGCTCTTCATGTTGATTAATGAGGTTGCACATTTCCATATTTAGTTCTTCTGTCAACCATTTCCTTTTGTCTTTTAGCCCAAACTTCCAAGACTGGGGAAAAGAAAAAGAAAAAGAGAGAAGAAAAATCAGACAGGTTGATTTAGGTCTTGGGGAGTAGGAGTTGCTAAGGGATAGAGAGGAGGAGTCATTCTGCTTTGAGCAGAGTAAGAAGATGAAAATTGCCTTGTAAATATGAATTCACTGACTTTAACGTGTGTGTGATGAAGGCCCCAAGCTCTGTGTCTGTAGTCACAAGGTAAGATGAGCCTTTCTTTTTTTTTTTTTTTTTCCCCCCTCCTCTTTCGAAAAATAAATAAGGTACTGACCTCAGGATTGGCCAGCACTGCTGCAGGAGATGTCCTGTGTGCAGGTGATGCTGTTCGCAGCCACGCTGCCTCTGGTGTAGGTTGAAGCTGGCTTGCCTGCCCTTCTGAATTCTGTGCCTGTAGGGTAAAACAGACTCTCTTCCCTTTAAACAGTCTCAGATTTCTTAAATGTTAAATGTGATATTCACACCTGGCATTGCACAATGAAGGCACTATATTTTTGGTTTAAAAAAAAAAAAGAGCAAGAGAGAAAAAGCTCTGTTCCTTGGTAATACTCTTTTTTTCTTTTTTCTTTTTTTCCCTTTTTTCTTTTTTTTCTTCTTTTCTTTTTTTTTCTTTAAAAAAAAAAAGAGGGGTGGGGTGGGTTGGGTTTTTTTTAGTAGAGGTTTATCAGTCCCTGCAGAGTGGGGTGCTGAGATGACTGTTAGAAACACAGGCCTGCAGAGCTGTCAGGCACCCAGACATCCCATTTAAGTCACAGGGAGTGGTGTGGTGTTGCTGGTGGGGCTAGGAGCATCGTGACCGGCTCCCCTTCCTGCCAGGAGCAAGGCGACTCTGTGCAGCAGCTTTTTGGGGGGGTGTCCCACTCCCCACCCGTCCCCATGAGCAGAGCAGATCCAAAACCGCTGGGAGGGCTATGGTGGGGGTGAAGGAAGAAGAGTGGGTTCCCAGGGTCTCCCCTCCACTCAGGGAGGCCGTGGCAGCACAGGGCAGCCGCTGGGGTGAAACATGCAGTGGCGAGTGTCTGTGGGACAGTGCTGACCCCCTGCCTGCTCCCAGCCCTGCCCCACGCACCCCTCCTTTTCGGCAGGACGATGCAGGAGAAGGGGTCGGTGGCGGGGAGCCGTGGCAGTGCAGAGCCTCCCTCTCCCTGTCCTGCTGCTGAGCGGGTGTTTAAAGGGATTATTTTACATGCTGTTACTACACAAGCTGGAACATGATTCAGCCCTTAATTAAAATGCCGTATTTAGGAGCAATCTGCATACAAGCAGTGCTGTTTTCCCACATGCAAAAGGCTTGTACTTCAGCTTTGCAGGGAGACCGCCTGGAAAGATGGATTTTAAACTGTTGTGGAGAAACTTCTCTTTGCAGAGCATCATCTGTGAGCAAAGGTAATTTGTGCTGGAGGACTGGCCCTGCAGGCAGCAGAGCTATGCTGAGCGTCGCGCCTTATACTGGAAGTTGTTTTTGCAACGATGGGTGGAGGAGGAAAAAAAGGAGGAATAAATTCTTGTTCCACACAGGACAGGAATGATTCACAGCCCACCTTTGTTATTGCTGTGACTTAGCGCTTGCCTTGCCCAGGAGGTATGTCATGCTAGGTTTGCCGCACGCAGACATGAGGTCAAGTCACTGTATCAAACTGCTTCACTTCAAATGGGAAGGGGACTGGTGGGTGGCAGGGAGAAGGTGGTATTTCATGGGGTTGCAAATGTGAGACCCACGACCAGTGAGCATACCAGTGTCACACCCAAAATCTGCAGCGGATCCAACGTGAACCCTCTCTGCCTTCAGCAAAAGCAGTCTGCAGAAAAGGGAGTGAGGGAGAGTTTATTTTATGGAGAAATTAAAAAATTGTCCAATATCAAATTCTCTTGAGTGTTTGGAATGGGCGTATCGCTCATTTTGATGAGCTTTCAGGAGAATAAGCCTTTGATCCCTTGCTCTCAGTGTAGTGAGTGATCATTACGGATCTCAAACTTGATATGGCAGAGGGTGGGGTGACTTGTTCACTTCCCTTCTACTGGCAGAATTAGTATTCCTGGTCTGGTTAGCCACCATTTCGGTGGTAATCCATATGAAGAAAAAGTTTTGAATATGTTTTGATTTTGGCTTATTATTGCTTGTATCAGAAAATGATACACTCTGCAGAGTTTGGCAGTGGTGGAGGTAGGGTGGCCATGAGCCCCGGGGGGCCACTGGTGATGGGGAGGTAGTCGAGGACCAGCTCACACCTTGGGTCCGAGGAAGGCCTGGTGCCCCCGCAGTGAGGGGATGCCCATGCTGGGGCCGTGCACCGCTGCAGGCTGAGCTCGACCTGCACATTGGCCTGCCGGTTAGAGCGCAGCCGGTTTGGGTAGGAGTGAGCCTACTAAAACCCTGCATTGTGCAGGCGTTGTAGCTGCTGCACTTGCACCACATGAGCATGAACGCCTGGCCGGACACACAGCCACTCCCAGCATCTAGACTTCGACTCCTTGTTTGTAGTTAGGAGGTTTCCCAACCTTCCCTTGCCAGATCGTCCCCAGTTCTGTGTGCTTCCTGGCAAGGAAGTAAATGTCTCAGTGAACTGGGGAGCAACCAAGTGGGATGGAAGGCTGCCAAAAAGCTGCATGGGTGCAGGCTGAGCCTAGCAGATGTGCTCACGGCCCTTTGACAGCGTGGGGAAGAAAAAAACCTACTCGTCTATCACAAGGAGCAGGTGGGCAGATATCATCTGCAGCCACTGAGGATGGTGCGTATGGGGGTGTGGAGGGGCGGATTTGGGGAGTCCAGGGCTATGCTTCGGGACCTGGTGAATCGAAAGCCTTGTCTTCATAAGTAGTTCTCCTGGGGTATTCTTTGAATTTCTGTTAATAACACTCTTAAACACACCAAATGAATAGCTCTTAGCACTGGTTTAAGCCAGAGCTGTGTACAGTAAAAGCTTTCCCAAACACAAGATAAAAAAATAAATAAGCAGAGCACCTACCAGAGCTGCCGTGTGCTGGCACTGTGGGGAGGTGTAATACATCCCTGCCTGTGCAGCCTGTCTGTCTTCCATCTCTGTGCTACAGACAGATGGACAATGAACCCTCATCCCTCAAGTGTAGCAGTTCTCGTCTCATCATACACACCATCTATGAGAGACCGCGCTGGCAGTCGGATAAGTCTTGAATATTTACACTTTGTGGGAGGGGGCGGTTTGGTGTTTTTTTTCCTTCCCCCCCCCTAATGTGTCTATCAAAGGGATTGCTCTTTTAGAAGATGTTTGTGCAAGAGGAAATTTCAGCAGATGCTCTCTTGGCTGGTCGCTGTCGGCTCCAGCTGCCCCCCGGCAGTTGTCTTTGAGGGACAGCGTGCTGGGGAGGTGAAAGGAAATCCATTGCTACGGGAAGTTAGCAGGGGTGGGATTTGTGCCAGGGCCATAGGAGGGTCAGACTCCTCGCTGCTCCTGACACTCACTTAGGACCAGTTTTTAGAAAGGCTTTGTGATCCGAGGTTCAGGTCCCAAACCAATGTAGGCATGTAACCCCCCCAATGCCTATAGCGGGAACTTGGTGCCTGAAATATTTGGCTGGAAACTGAGCTGCGAGTTGAAGGGTGCTGGGGAAGCCTCAGGGGAGTTGCAGGGAAGCACCATGGATGAGCAGAGTCAGATGGCAGGTCCCTTTGGATAAGGGATAGGGTTGGGCTAGAGTAGGTGGTTATGGGCTCATTCAAGAACGCCTGCATGATCTTTGGCACAAATGTCAAGATTTGTCCCATTTAAGTTCGGGCACCTGATGAAAGCTTTGGAAGGAGGAAGCAAATTTCCCACCACTGGCTCTGCGAGGAGAAGCGAGGCCTCCAGGTTTCTTCCCCTGGGTTTCAGGGAGAAGAGTGTGTGGAAAACAAGCATGCTCTTCCAGCCGTCGTCCTGCTCAGGACTCAGCTAAAGATGCTCAGAAGACGACACCCTCCAGGAGAGCAGGGGCTGTGGCGAAGCTGGTGCCTTGGGGCTTTGCCCGCGGGTGGGAGAGAGGCTGTGGTGGCCGTGTTTTTGGTTAGCCCGTCCTCCCTGGGGGCTTGGGAGGAAGACAGAAGCCTGAGCCTGATGGAGGAAGGAGGAGCAATTATTGGAAGTACAGTTAATCTTTCTTTAATTAGAAGACATGCTAAATTAAAAGGCCCAGGAGTGATCCCACAGATGTCGGCTTACTGAGAGATAATAATTGGTGGGAGAATATAATGTTTTGCTAAGCTTCGTATCTGCATTGGAGAGCATTGTTATGCTTTTACGTACTTTGTTTAAACTGAGAGAAACTTGACCCAAATAGAGAGCTCAAGCTTTGTGTTCTGTCTTCTTCAGGACTGGCATTGGACAGGTTTACTTAAACAATAATTATAATGATGATAATAATAAGAATAACAAGAAGCAGCAGCATCATGTATTGTCTGTAATCTTGGAGAAAATAGCAGCTAGCTTTAGAAACCTTTGGAGAACAAATCTCTTTCTGATGGCAACTGTGGACTTAAACTTTTGACAGCAGCACCTGCGGGTAAATTGCTGGGAGGATAAATCTGAGCCGTGGGAGGCAGGATGTTGTTTGCACAGAGCAGGCAGCCCCTTGCTTTGGGCATCATGCAGCGAAGATGCCCGGGCTCTGCTCAGCGTCAGGCAGGAAAATCTGCTGTCTCCTTTTCGAAATACAGCAGGAAGGTTTTCTCATTTTATTCCAGGGTGGTTTAGAAAATTCCTCTCCTGCTTTGGGTGTGGGGGCTGTCTGTTAAACCCAGGCTTTGTCAAATCCTCTGTCAGTTCTGCAGGGTGACCCGCTGCTGTAGTCCCCATCCAAGTGCCCCTCTGTGTCCCTCACTGAGGGACCTCAACATGGCTCTGAGCTTGTCTGAGCACAGCACTGGGGTATCCCACGTGAGCATACAGCAAAAGGCAAGTGTCAGATCCTGGCGTGGTGAGTTACCTTTCATATATAAGATTTAAGCCAGCAATTTTATTTCTTTTTTTTTTTTTTGAGTGTGGCAAAGGATCTGTACTTACAGCTAGTAGGAGACATCAGCTCTTGCTTTATGGGACATTGGCGAGGCTGCACCTTAAGCAGAAAGAAATCCTCTTTCATGCACAAAAAGAGAGTCTTTCTGACTGTCCTTACAGAAAATAAGAGGAGCACTTCCACTTCTGTTGAGGGAGGAGCATGAGGGTGGAGAAGATGGTGTTTGTGCCTGAGGATTGCTCAGGATGCTGGATACGTTACAGCTGGTGATGCCTTCACCCTGGGTATTCTGCAGAAAAAAGCTTGTGGCACATGAGAAGGAAGCCTGTGGATTTTCATGGGCCTTGAGGTTTTGACTTGAAAGCACTTTCTATTACAGTTTGAACCTGAGCAACGGCATTAGAACAAATAAAGATAATCATGGCAATTTTATTGATGTAGACATAGTTGCAAAGACATAAAGACTGTTCTTTTGAAACCGGCTTTCCGATACAGTAACATAGTCAACCCAGCGCTTTTCTGACTTAAACCAATTTTATACTAATGTTTACATCAACTGTGATGGAATTATTCCCAGTTTACATCGGTAAGTGAGAGGAAAATCAATCACAGCGTATCGACCTCGAAACGCACTAATTACTTGCTTCATGGAGCTGGGTGCCACAAAGAGCTATTCTCCATGTCCTGCAGAGCTCTCTTCCTTCCCCCCGCTCTGCGCGGCGGCCAGGGACACCTGTGGTTTAACTGCTCAAACAGTCAGCAAAGTTTTCCTGCCCCTTCAGATAAGAATTTTTTGAAAGATCCTGACTCTGGAGCCCTTCTTTCGGCAGTCAGCACTGTGGCAGAGGAAGGGCAGGCTCTGCTTTCACAGGTGTTGGCATGGCCAGGTCCCTCATCCCAGAGAAAAGGAAAGTCTGGGAGATGCTGTCGGCATCTTCCATTTGCTGTGCAGACCCGGTGGGGGATGCTGGAAGATCCAGCCCCTGAGAGGAGAGTCCCGGCAGAGCCTAGAGCCAGGGCTGGAGGTTGGTGAGTGGGGCCGGGCTGGTCCTGTGGCCCCCGCAAAGTGGCACTGGAAAACTGGGAGGCTCCCAGGACCTCATCCTGACCTCAGAAACACCACCCCATCGTGCAGCTCTGGCCAGCGTACACATGTCCCTCGCCTTCCCCCCCCCCCCTTCCCCCCCCTCCCCCTAGAGAGGGAGAATACCTGACAGGTTTGGGGGGGCGTTCAGAGTAGCTCTGAATCTCACTCAAGTGTGAAGTGAAACCTGAGGTTGTACCCAATGTTACATAAATAGTTAACCCTTCTCTCACATGCCTGTTCTTGTGCGTGGCGTATCTTCAGGTCGCAGAAGGGTGCTTTTTCTCTCCGCACTCAGGGGCTTATGGTCTGGCTCAGACATAGGATTAGATACGAGTAAAAAGAGATCAAGACATTGATTCAGCAAAGTGCTTGCATTTAATCCTGTGCCTCCCCTTAACAACAACAATAATACTTGTAGTGTGACTATAATCAGTATTTACCATCTGAAATTTAGTGTGTGCTTTTATGCTTGGCTGAATCAGCGCCCAATTTTATATGTATGTAGCAGAAGGGGTGAGGAGTGCTAGCAGAAGAGCAAATATTACAGATTGTCTCTTATCTCATCGAGACCATTACATCCGTGTGCTCGCACCGACTTGGGTACACCTGCCTTACACCCATGCGGCCGAGTGGCTCTGACAGCAGCACATCGCCCTGCTGAGGGTCAGGGGGTGGATTTGGGATGCTCTGCTGGGTGCTGGGAATCACGTACCTCGCCGAGGTGGTTGCCCATTCCACCTTCTGTGCTTGCAGAAATGGTTTGCTTTTGCTTTTGCATTGGCACATGCTGTGGTGACAGATCTGAGGTGCGGAGCAAAAGCGTTCCAGCAAATGAATGGCAGCATTTTTTTTTTTTGAAAAGCCTTCAAGAAAAACTGTTATCGGTAACCGTACAGCCTCTAGAACAAGAGCTGCATTCACCTTGTGTTTATAGCAAAGGCTGCTCCGCTATCTGGAAGGTATGTCTTCCCTTTTCATTTCAGATGTAAGGAAGTCCTTTTTTGTGTGGCAGTTGAGAAAGAAAACCACAGAAGTTTCCTCTTCTTTTGATGCACTCTGCCCAAAACACGCTTTCAGGAAATACTTGTTCCTGCCTGAGAAAGGAGAGTGCTGGAAGCTCTGCAGTTCATAGCTGCAGCACAAAATGCGTGAGGCTAGATCATTTTGCAAGCTGTCCTCATGCAACTGTCAGTAGACCTAAAATGAAGGAAATCAGGAGGCTAAATAATGTCAAGTAGCTGATAACAGTAATTTAAAGAAGACATGCCAGTAAGCAAGTTTTTCTCTAAAATAGCTCATTAAAATATTGTTAGTCCCCCTACTTTTAGGAATGCCAGCCTGCAGCTTCTGGCTCCTTGTGTCATTCGTACAGTCTTGTCATATCGATTTAAAACATTCATTGCCTAGTTAAAAACATTCATGTTCATAGCTTTTTCTCTCGTGCTCTTCCTTGGGAGGAGAGTGCAGGTTTTCTGCTGAGTAAAACAAACTTTCAGGTTTTCACGTGTTTAGGGAGGCAGCTGCCTATTTTCTCTAGTGAGCAAAGGCCGTTTATCTGACTTTTGACTAGAGCACTGACTCTCCATCAATTTTATTTTAAAGTCTTTCAGCATTTCGCATTCAGTGAAAAGTCCAGTGTTAAATGACATAAACCCGACATCTCCTTTTCCAGTCAGCCATGCGATTCGATTGATTGTATAAGTTTTGTGCAAATGTCAACATTACGAATTGATGGTGCCTCTCTTGTCCGTGACTGATGATGATTGATGTGTTTTGGCATGCCGTATTTGTTCATAATTCATGAACTCGCCTTTCTGCCTGGGTTTCATATGTGGCCAGGGTTTACAGCTGTGTAAATCAAGGCGGCACTTGAGCAGTTGCCGTCCCTGCTGACCTGAGACTCTTTCTGTTAAAGATGAGTTAAGATTGTCTCATCTCGTTTTCAGATATGACGTTTGCATCACCGTGGAGCAGGGAAAAGTGCTCGTGGTGGAGACGTGGTTTGTGATTGCTAACTTCCTCGCATTTGAATTTGTACCCAGCCCAGCTGGGTCAGACACGGATGCGAACAGACAGTGTGCTGCTGGGCTCTGCTTTCCAACAGACAGATCTGCAGCAAGTTTTATACCTAGGCTATACACAAGGAGGCTTGGCAGTGAAAGAAAGAAATGTTTCGGCATTGCAGAGCCCATTTCTGCTCTCATTCTCATTGCAAGATCTATGCTGATGGTAAGCTCTGGCTTTAGCAGGGCTTTCTTGCTTTTGACCCAGCTAGTGACCTTCAAAGTGCCCTAATCCACGCAGTATGGTCTCTGGACAATATTCTGGCCAAATTACTCATCACGGCGCTACAGTCCCTGAAAGGCTTTAAATGATGCATTAAGCAATGCAGTAGCATCTGCCACATGTGGTTCCTCCTCTTGGGGATGTTTGCACGCGGGCAGCTCTTTGTTTTGCTTTGTGCTTTGGAAGGACAGGGATGCGCGCATGCACATGAGCGAGAGAGAAGTGCACGTTGCTTGTGTTTGCACGGATGATGGTAAGGAGGTGTATCTGGTGTCAAAGTTGCAGCGTTGACCCGGCAAAGCCTTTAAGCCCATAAGGTGCGAATAGTGTCGGAGAGTTCAAGGAGGCGCCTTAAGCGTCTTCCTGGACCACAGCCCAATTACTCAGCACATTTTGGGTCTCAACCCCGGGAGCAGAGGTGAGGAGATCTGTGGGTGCTGAAAGCAGTGGAGGTGAAGCAGCATTTCTTGTGCAGCCTCTAGCAAGCAGTAAACACAGCAAAGGGTCGGCGGACGTTTGGAGCAAGCGCTCTGTCCTGTAGATGTTTAATGCTGCGGGCAGCCCCGCTGGAGCCTGTCGGGCTACTCGTTGGATGGGACCGGGGCAGGAGGAGCCTGCAGTGGAGGGGGAGCACAGCCCCCATGCTCCCCACGCCTCCCCACTTGCCTGTGCACCTGGCCATGAAGCGTGGTCCCATGGCACCACAGCCTGGCTCCCATGTCTGGTGTGCAGCAGAGCTGGGAAGGGGAGAATAAAGGTGCTGAAACCATCTCAGCCGGGGCGAGCTTTTGCTCCGGTGACACGCAGGAACATTGCTGTGACAGTGATGGCATGCATTACCCTCCAGGTTCACCGTCAAGGCGGCAGGCTGACCTCGCCGTCACATTGTGAAGGCTGAAATAACATTGCTGCAGACCGCGTGAAGGGCTGTGCAATGCCCGGGGGGATGCGAGCCGTCGTGCTGTGCTGCGCAGTGTAACAGCTACACATGTGTGCAGACAACTTGGTGTAAATACATAGCCTTGTGTGCAAACACCTCTTTAAGCACTGTTATCCTTAATAGGCAAGGAGGTTAATAGCGCTGAAGGTGTTTGGCCTGAAAGAAAAGGAAGGTGCAGTCTTCTGTACATTGGTAAATTCATGCAAAGATTACTGCAGAATTTAAATATGTCCTTAGTGACAGAGATATATTGGTGAAGAGGAAGATTTGCCTTAGCAAATTCACACCCGGAGCACAGGTGGGTTTTACTTGAACCATCAGCATTTGGGATGCTGGGATAAACTGCTGTGGTTTTGACTTGAACCTGGGGAATAACGCTGAAAATAGCCCATCTACCAAGTGAACCTAGGTGCTACCGTGACTATCGCTGATTCTATTATAAAATTATCCAGAAGGTCCTGCTGCTGCTGGTTGCATTATCGTAGGCACATTTTTTGCATCGAGAAAGACTAGCTCCTTTCCCTGCAAGTGCAGTATCTTGTGGGCAGATGAGGGGCAGGAGAAGATTGGAGATTGGAGGTTCACACAGATGCCTTGTCCAGGGTCCCTTGAGGAGTCTGTAGAAGTGAACCTCAGTCTTACCCATTTCAGTCTAGTGCCCGAATGCTGAGATTAAATTTGTTAATGACAAAGCAGAACATAATGACTCGGGGAAAAGCATGGCATCTCTAACACTGACAGATGCAATGTAGTGGTTGTCGGGATCCAGGGCTTGATATTTCCTTGAGTATAAAGAACCTGAGTGGGTTCCTTGCCGAGATTAACACCTCCGAATCAACCTGGCATACAGTAGGAAAAAATACACAGATTGCCAGTTATTCTAGAACGGTGACAATATTTCAAATCCCATTTGGATTTGGAACAGTATCCAAATAATTAGTGGAGCGTTTCTGGGTCTCTGCATCCCTCCAGGAGAGGAATAGTGAAACAACCCTCTGTCAAGGTTCAAGGTGGTACCAACCTCTGCATCAGTGGGTTTGGCTGGCAGAAACCTCAGCTCAGCCAGTTGTCACTCCAGTAGCTGCAGTTCCAGCAGCAGTGGATATGAGAGAGACCTGTGGGAGATGCTGTGATGCAGAACTATCTAGCAGGGATGGGGGAAATAAGAGCTGTATTTCTTCTTTTTTAGCTAAGGGAGAGGAAAATACTTGTACAAGGTTATGCCACTTTCCCCAGTATTTGAGTTTCAAAAATGGTTACTGTCTTCCAAGAAAACTCAAGGTAGCTCCATCAAGAGCTGGGAAATTAGGAGACCAAAGGAAAATTTTAACTCTCTATCTAGAAGTGTAATTCTTTGTGCAAGGACGATCAGGATGACCTGTTTCCCTCCTTTATCTTGGTGGAGCAGCTTCCTCGAGTGCAGGTGACATTACTGCTGAACTGCCTTCTCAGTATATGTTCCTTTGTATTATCATAATCTTGAAAAAAAGAAAAAAAATGAAGAAGACGAGGCAAAAAAATGCTGGCTAACCCAGCCACAGTTAATGCACCGCCATGGAATTTGTGTCAACAAACTGAGTGATTCTGAGGTTACGTTGTAGTCCGTTGTGGAGATATTTAAAACCTCATCGGTGGCAATGCTGGGAGAAATAAAGGGTTTAGAAAACAGAATATAGCTTCATTTGGCACAGAGTAGGTGTGAGCCATATGGAGTCCAGATGTTCCCGGTGCCTTCCGAAAAGGTAACAAATCCAAAGTCACTGAAGGAGGAATTTCAGACTAAACAAATGAGAAAAATATGTAGCCGAACACAACAGAGCTTTTCAGCACAGCAGTCTCTCCTGCCTCTTTCACCTTCTCACCATCACCCCATTTTGGTGCCTTCTGTGGGAATTTTTTAATTTAAAGTAGCGAAAACCACATCTTGATAGGCAGAATAGTGTCTCAGCATCTGTATGCAGTCTGAAGTTGGGAAACAAGGCGAGGTGCTCCATTTTGAGGGATAATAAATAGAAAAATGTCTAATAGGTGGAAATGAATAAATAGAAAATGTAAAACATTTAAAAAAAAATCTGTAATTTTCCCTCTCCTTTCTTTCAGTATAGGCTTCAATATTTTCTCTTTAAATCCTCCATGCTGAATTGTAACTTTTTATCAATAATACATAATTTGCATTTGCAGCACATTACCTCATTTGCATTTTACTTGTCAAGCAACTTGAATACAAAGAGGTAGAGGCCTCAGCTCTGCAAACATCTATACGTATGAGTAACAGTTCAATTAAGCAAAGATATACACATGCATATGTTTGCGGGGCAGAAGCCTGTGTGTTCCTCCTGAGGTAATTTTGGAAGTTTAGGGTTTATTCAAGTTGAGAATAGAGTCCATGTCTCTTGATAGCCAGAATACTCTGAAAGCCATTCTTCATTAAATGAGTGAATCTGCCTTGTGTTTGCTTGGAAAACAGGTTTCCTGATAATTTAAGTTGCTTTTCTGTACATGAAGAAGAAAGAAGGGGTGATGGAAATGTGTGATGGGTAGCGCTTAGACATTCAGGACCATATTGCTCAAAACCCTGCACCACTATTGCCAGGTCTTGCGCCAGCTGCATTTTTATGCTAAGATTACCAGATCCTTAAACTTTGCGTTACCTCTGGCTGGGATATCTGTGCCAGCAGAAACCCTGTCCGTAAGTGCGGATGTAAATGCAAATTATGTCTGTTGTCAGGGTAATTATTTTGTTTAAGGTGAACAAGGGGAAAAAAGAGAGGTTGAATTGTAAAAATTGTTCTTTAATTGATTGAGGTTGTCTAAGTGTTAGGAAGAGCCCACTTCTGTAAGCTGCTTGTCTAGCTGTGTACTAGGAAGATGCTCCCATTGCACACCTGCTCTAGGAGTGTGTCTGGTGTGGGATTGTGCCTTGTAGCACACCTTGCCTTTCTTTGACCTTCATCTGAGAGACATATAAACCTAATCTGCAGAAAAAAGGGTGAGATCTCCTGGAGTGGGCTCCTTGTGAAAGAAGTAGCCCCAAGTTTGAAGCCAGCAGCCTCCATCTGCCCTGAGTTTGTATGACGGAGTAAGTATAACTGCAGTATCTTCTTGTCAGGTTCACCTTGTCCAAATTAAGCAAGGAAATTGGTTTTCTTGAGGCACGGTCCCAGCACTTACCCTCATTAAGACTTCCTGCTAACGTGAGTGCTCAGCAGTATTTTGCCTTTGCAGATTACAAAGCTAATGGGTGAAGGCTGCAGCTAATGAATGGCCTCCTCAGTCTTCTGTGAGCTGAGAAAAACACCACTCAACTTGGAGGATTTGGCCTGACTCGCAACATTTTGCGCTTCTGGATAGCTCTTGCTTTGGATGTTCATGAAGCGCAGGTACCACGGGCCAACCACGCCCCTGGTGTAATGCCGCGTGCAGTCAGGAGGAAACGGCCTCGGACCCGTGAATGCAGGCAGTCACAGCCGACGTGGTGGCTACCTACCGAGAGGGTCAAGCCATCAGCAGAGGTCCTTTCCCTGCGGCAGCTGCCCTGGTGCTTTCACAGCATCTTGCCAAAAATGACAGCCCCCTGCAGAGCTGTCAATCGCCCGGTTTGTCTGTCCGCTTCCCGGCCGCCTCTGGTTGCAGAGCCTGGCCATTTGCACGGCTGGGCGACTCCATCGGGTTCAGCTGGCAGCTCGCGGGGAGTCCCCGTCTCCAGCCAGGGAGCCGCCATGAGCAGATGGAGACAGGCTGGTGCGGTTGGGTTGTTGGGAGCACAGCTGGAGCCAGAAGACGATGTGCGTCTCGCTGGTCTCAGCCGGAGGGAAGGATGGAAAACATCTGGGGTATTCGCTCTTGCACACCGTCGAAGGTGCAAAAAGACCAGCGATGTGGGTGATTCTCTCCAAGTCTGAGCCAGTCGTGTTCCTTTTTGTTCTCTCTGAATGAAATAGAAAACAGCAAAAGAAAGTAAGTTGGCATAAAACATGAGGGTCAAAAGTGCATCTTCTAGAAAACAAACTAAAGAGTTTTCAAAGAGGTGCTTTCTGAGCTTTAAAACAGTTTGATTTTTCGTGTGTGTGCTGCTTTATTAAGACGCTTTGAATCTCAAGCTGGAATTTAAGTTATGCTTCCTTGTCTCCTTAAGCAAGGTGTTGTTTTGTTCCTGCTTTCAAAGCTGTTGGTGTCAGATTTGGCTTTTTTGATGTCCTGATCCACATGTGCCCGCATTGCAGCAGCATCCTGCTGCTGTTCCCCCGGGAAACCGCACACTCTTTTTACTCCAGGCCTTAAATCAACAGTTTTTTTCTGATATTTAGGCTGTTTGTTTACTATATGCATGCTCCAAAAACATCCATAAGGGTCTGTTGTGGTGTAAGCGGTCTTGAATCTGCCTCGTTTTGGTCTGGAAGCATTTACCATCTTAAGGTTATAAAGCCTTAAATTTTCACTTGGTCTGTTTTTGGTATTAGCTGAGAGTGCCTGAGCTTGCAACTACACATGGAAATATGTGGAAGATGATGAGATGGGCCGTTTAATATCTGTTGCCTTTGGGACTACAAGTGAGGCCCTGTTTTCTGTGTTAGTGGCATTCAGGGAAAGAAATGCCATTAGGACATTTTGTTTCTTGTCTTGCACCTTCTCAGATTTTCTCAATTTGTTCATTAGTTGTTTCACTGAAGTGAAGTTTACGCTACTGATCATGTGGGAAGGTCAGAGAGGATCATTAAATGACCAAAGAATTGCCGTTGAGGACACAAACACCAGTCTAGATTCAGTCAACCCTGCTTCTGACCTCAAATAAACATGAGATTTGGGATGCATGCACCCACAAGGCGGTTCTTTCGGTGTTAAAAAAAATGACTGCGCCAGTGCCTTAATGCTCATCACCCTATGCTGTTGATGAACCTTGCCCTTGAAACGTGTGCTCTTTGTGCTTTGTAAAGGTCCTCTTAAATAACTTGTAATAATGCAAACATTTTTACCTGGGATAAGAACGAGTCAGCAAGCTCCTCCAGAGGATTTTAGCAGTAGAGCTGGGACAGGTGATTCAAGGAATCGAATTCATAGTCGCCAGGAAGTGCTAATGATGCTGATAATGAAAGACAGCGCTTTCCCTTGGAGATTTAATGATGGAGAGAACAAACTGAAGGCTCCCAACCTTCTTGCCATCAGGGTCCTTAGAGACGCCAGGCAAATCTTTGCTCAGTGCAGCAAAGAAAAAGCTCTTGGACATCAACCGTCCCGGAGTTCTCTGGGGTTTTGTGCTGCCTGTTACAGCTGAGAACCTGCACAATGACCCAGATGGGCTATTTAATGAGATGTTCCTCTAATGAGGGGTTGTCATTTTAAAGCCAAGCGAATAAAGGGTGAGATGTAGTTTTGGATGCTTCCTTTTTTGGGTTTTACTGGGTGTTCAGCTGTCCTACTTACGGTGAACAAAACTCTGGCATTGCAGAGCAGTATTTCACAAAAGCAGATTTGTCCTGTGTTTCCATATTCCCTGGAATATTACCTGTTACAGATGGAAAATCTGGGATTTTTTTCCTCACAGGAGAAGGTACTGCTCTGTAGATGTTCAGCCAGAGAAAAGGTGGCTAACTGTACATTGGAAACACATCGATGTGAAGCCATCCATCTCAGTGACACGAGGACAAGGAAACGCAGCAGGTGTTTGGGTTTCTTTTTCTTTCTTTGTTATTGTTTTTCTCTAGAATCAGGGACTAATCACTGTAATCTTCTGTTATTTCTGCTTTCCTTCCAACTTTCCGGTAGTTTTTGCAGGTCTCTTGTCAGTTTTGTGAAAAAACTAGCAGTGGAATAAAACCACGTGTGGTAGTGCATATGCACAAGAGAACAAAATTACAATTGCAGTAGTAAATCTAATCTGGCAATTCCTAATTTTAGAATACTTGACTTTGTGACTTTAACTTTCCTTTGGTGTGGTTTGGGCATACAGTTAACTAAGTTGTTCCAAAAAATTATGTTTTCTGATTGAGTCGTGTGTGGAATATGTTGTAACTTAAGTGAATTATCAATCCAAAAGTATTAATTTGTGTCTATATTTTGTTACCTACATGTTGATGAGTACAATCATTGTCCTGCATGTGTGGGAGGTTTTTGAGTTTTTAGGATTCTTTGGTTTTTATTTAGTGGATATGTTAAAATATGTGCAATTTTTGTCAGCCATGTAATACTGGGCTGTGAAGTTTAATTTTAGTCCAGGACATGCTCACACTGGTCACTTAAATGCTAGCGGATTGCTAGTAGATGCAGTATATTATAAGGTATAGACTGCTTTTGCCATTTAGGGGGGTTTACATTGCTTTAAACATTCACTCTTTTTTTAAAATTAGCCTTCATAGTTTACAACCTTACAATAAAGACAGATAGTATGTGTATGTAAAACATTTATAGAAACATTAAAATTGTAAGAACAGAAAGAAGGAATCCCTTCACATCACATCTCATTTCTAGTTGGTAAGCTCCTCGTCTCTTAAGCAATGACTTTTAAGTATCCCCCAGTTTTGTAGTGCAGCTCTATAAAACCTTCAGTTGAGTGAAGATCAGTTGTATGAGGGGACAGATTTATTGCTCTTCCCCCGTGTGCTTGCTTGTGGGCAGTGTTGCTGTGAATATAATTTCCAAGGGTGCAAGATGGGGCTGTATTTTTGCACGTGTGAGAGCGCAGTGCGATTGCTGGGGACAAGGCGTAGCGCAGGCTGAAGCCGTGTTGGTGCTGCTGAGTCCTGCTGGCCTGGCTGTCGGCAAGGAGTTACTGCCTCTGGCTGGCAAAGCCCAACCGGCAAAAAGCCCAGAGTCTAGATGCTGTTACATGAGCAAAATTACTGCTTTTTGGTGTCTGTATTGCTGCAGCCAGGATCTAATGATGCAGCTTTTTATCTGCCTGTGTAACTGAAAGATGAGGAGGAACTACTCCAAAAAGCCATCTGTGTTTGCAGAACTTCCAGTGTCGTTTCCACTTTTTCCAGGTTTTTTTCCCCACTACCTTCTTCTGCTCAAGTTGCATCCCTACCATGGTTGCCAAAGGTATCCACCCCCTTTTCTGGGTAACCCTGCAGATAAGAGACAGCCTTGGAGTAAATCCTTGCATCTCTTATCAATTCATTTTATGCTATACCTGGGATTTTCTGATACATTTGCTTCTAACAGCATTTGTCTGTCTGTAGTCTTCATGGATTTACAGCTTTCTTGTCTGTATATCAAGGCAGGAATAACATTTTGAATTGAAAACTTGTAGTCTTCAAGAGTTTGAGCCGTAGATAATTTTTTTAATGGATGAATCCTATTTAAGATGCTAAGCACAAATACCTTCTTTTCAGTTGGTGAAATTATCCCAGTTGACTGTGAATTATGTCCAATTACTGTATAACCTGCATCACTTCTTCTAAGATGGAAGTTGTGTTTTAATAACATTTTTTCCTCTGTAGCAGGCTGCTAACCCCACCTTCCTCCAGTGCTGGATCCAACTGTTAGCCTTTACCAGTCTTGCGTGTTGGGTAGGATACACTTGGAAGACTTGGGGACATCAGCAATGGCTGGATTTTGAAGGGGACTGTTGTTGAACCGTATATTGTTACATTTATGTTTGTTTTCCCAGTGAAGTTGATTGCAGTGTCCAGCTACAGAAGTGAGCAAATTCTTGCTGATCTGACACCAGCCTTTATGTTGAACCCTGTACTTAAATCTGCATTTGCTCTAAGTGTTCAAGCTGCAGCTTGGTATAAAGGCTTGATGATGTAATTATTTTTGTTGGCAAGCCTAACACTTCAAGATGTTCCAGAGTGAATAGTGATGGAGTCTGTCAAGTGCTTTCTTGAAATCTCTGAAGTTTATGATGAGTGAATTTTGCCGTTCGGTGCTTCCTTCAGTGATTAGTCTTACAGTGAAAATCTGGTCAACACATGAGCTTTCAGGTCAAATTATTCACTCCCTTCCTCTTTCAGATTTTCATGGATATTTTTCTTTCATGTTTTTTACTAAAATGAGTTCCTTGAGTTCACTGAACAAAAGTTTACTGAACTTGATGTAAAGCTTACATAAAACGACAGAGGAAAGCATCTCTGAAAAAAATTACCAGCAAACTGCGTTAAAGCTTGCCATGGAAAGCGTTGCCAGCCTCCGTTTTGTGTTATCAGGAGTGCCCGTCGCTGGGGCTGCGGAGGCTGGGTATGGCTGCCAAATGTTGTTTCCAGCAAAAACTAACAAACCCCACGACGAATTTTAGGTTAAATTACTTGTAAATGCTTGTCAGCCCCATGTGTGTTCAGCTGGGGTGGTTAAACAAAGGCTTTGCAGAGATAAGTGTGTTCTGCCGTAAAGCAAGATGTCTTGTTTGGATGGGCTGCGCGCCTTTCGGATGGCTCCCTTGGCATCCACTGCTTCCCATTGGGATTCTGGAAGTGAGCGATTAGCAAGCTGCTGATGAGATCTAGTTATACCCAAAAAAAGAAAGAGAGAGGAGACCAGATTTTCCTGAGTGTTTTGCTCAGTGGTAGTCTCAGTGACTCTATTGGTGTTACTCCTCATTTTTCACTGTAGTAATGGAGAGCTTGATCTGGTACGTTATTTTTATGGTAGGATTTAAAAAAACAAAAAGCAGATGAGTTGGCAAATAAAAAAGTCCTGCCATCTTTGATCTTTATTGTGCTGATGATAAAATCAGTATGAGTTTTGCCTTGTCTGAAACCTGTTTCCTATGGGCTTCATCTGGTTAAGAATATTCTGCTAAATCAGTGGTCGGGTTAAAGTCATTTATCACTGTCCCTTGGCGTTTTCATTAAACGTTCTGTTAAGAAAGAGAGGGTGGTGCTTTTACATCTTTAGAAAAAGCTGAAACCAAGGAAATGCTGTGACATCCAAGCCCAAATTTTCAAATTGCAATGCTGTATATTAAATTTAAAATCACCGTGTTTTACACAATCGTTAATTTCTATTAAGTTCCTTGCGGCATGTTTGCATTCAAAGCGTGACCTTGATAGGGGTTACTTCATTCTGCAAAGCACTTGGGCTCGCCAGTCCCACCAGCCAGCTCCAGCAGCGAGGGGTGGTGAGACCATGCTCCAGCCCTTGGCCCACAGCCCTGGGGGCTGTTTCTCTGTCCCCAAACCTGCAGGGGTTTCTCTGTGTTAATACCAGCAAAGCTCAAAGTGTTGGAGCAATTTAAGAAATAATAATAAGGTCACAAGGACAGGTTACAAAATAATGATCTCTTGTCCTGGGACTGTTGCATGAATTATATTTGTATTATTTCATATTTTTATCAACTCTGTCAATACGGATTCTTTTTCCTAGCGCTGAGTTATTTTCACTGTCTTCCCTTTCCCTGGCAAACGGCACGAGCTTTTCTTTGGCATTCTTCATCATTTTTTTTTTCCCCACAAAAGATGAAAGAAAAGCAGAAGGCTTTGATAGATTTATTGCCTGTAAATCTATGAAAGGTGCTACTAAAAATCTCAGACTGAATGGCTGAGATACCAGTGAGGATCTACTTAAGAACCATGGCTGATGTGGTCAGTGAAGGTCTCTGCCTGTTTGGTGGTTTTCCTAAAGCCCCGGCTCACGGGATGCTGGGTTTTCTTGAGAACTTTTCCTTTGACATGCAGGAAAATGTAATTTCTGTTTTTCTTGTTTGAAGAGCTAAGTTTGACAACATGACTAGAGCAATGTGTGTGTTGAAAGCTGTGGAAATAAAGCAGCAAATGAAAGAACTCCAGGTTTACTCATAAAAATGTATTTATTTTTAAGCCAATTTTGGGATTTTTTGACATTTGGATTTCCCGATAATGAAATGTTTAAAAGTATCTTTGAGACTGTTAAACAGCTCTACTAAGCTACTTCATAACTTTTCACTGCCCTTGAATATTTGCTCTGTATGATTTGAAACGTCTGTACTTCGGGTTTTTTTGGTTGGTTGTTGCCCCCCCTTCCTTTGACTCTCCCAGGTAGGCTGTGCAGTTCGGTGAGCTCTTTAATGACTATAAAGCATGCTTTCCTCCTCGCATTTTTTCTTTTGACTTTTTTTTTTTAACAAGGCATGGTTTTAAGAATTGAAATATTAGACATCTGGATTTATTAAAGTCCACAGCGTTGGGTGAGGGGAGTATTTTTTTTTAAGAGCACTTCATTTTCACCTCTGCATAGCGGAGTTGTCTTTGAAATGCACCCGAGGAGCAGAGCGCGCGCCCTTCTGCTAGCAAGGCCAAGTTGTCCGCCTGTGTTTAAATAAGCCCCCATGAAGCTCCCATTTTCCATTTTCACTGTTTCTTTTGAGAACTGGTTTATTGATAAACCTACTGGGGGGGCTGTTTATGCAGCATAGTGATTCTCAAGGTGCTTTCCAGACGTTACTGAAACAAGCCTCCGTGGCATCATCAGTTTTACAGAGGGATAAATTGGGGCATGCATAGATCTGTGAGCTTGTTGGAGGCCAAGGAGGCGTCCGTGGCAGACTGCAACTGGAGGTGGGAGTCCTGGCTCCCAGCTCATTTTGGAGGTGTGCTATGGGGGGCTTGCACTTGCTGTAGAAGATCCTCGGACCTGGACAAGGCGTATGTTCCCCATGGGAGCAAAGCTCCTCTTCTCACCCCGCTGCTCCTGTGCAGCCTGCTCCTCTGGATACCTCTCATTCCTCATCATGATGAGTGTTTTGGGCTTTGTAGTTAGGGCTGATTTGGGACCAGCAGTGGTGTAAATAAGGGGCAGTGCCCCCAGTGCCAGTGTACATACACTGGGGTGAAGCCACTTTGTGTGGCATCAGGCTAGAACATTGCTTCTTTAGTGAACCTTCATTGGATCTATGTATTAAAATGTTTACTGGGTGCATTGTTCATGCTCTGTGCTCTCGGTGGTTGTGGCAGTGAGCCTTGTGTTGCTGGCTTCGCACAGGGAGCGTCTCGCACCCTGTTTTACCCTGCTGCTGACTCTTTCACTTCTTATAAAGAAGGGGGTTTGGGCTGGCGGGTTAAGGCCTGTGAGCTCTAGTTTCGTCGCAGGTACCAGTATCTCTGCTCCCATTCAAGGCAGCAGATTTGAAGCATTACACCTTAATTGTGTAAACTAAAGGAGGCCTAACCGTACCCGCCCGAGTCACAGAGGTCTTGAGGAAAATTAATGCCCTAATATTAGTTAATTGCTTTGAAGATATATATTGAAAATTAAGTTCTAAGTATCTTAGTAAATATTGTTTCCTTTATTACAGCAATGTATCTCATTTTATGGGAGTCATCTGCAATAGCATTTAGTCTGTGATGATAAAGCAAACCCAGCAATGCACTTTACAAAACCCCACCAGCACAGGGCTGGTTTGCGCTGATGGCTCTTCAAAGCCAGAGGATGCTCACTGGTATGCACAGCTACGTGAGCAAAAAACTGAGCCCGTTTCCGTGCCTGCCTGTCTGCCTGCAACCACAGCCTGCAAACCACAGCACCTACAGATACCATGTACGTCACTCGGCAGGATGAAGGAGGTCGCTCCGTTCTCACAGGCTGCGGTCGCTGCAGAGCCCTCCTGAAGCGATGAGGAGCCAGCCCAGCTCGGCAGCGGTGCTGGTTTCCCCGCTCTCGGGCTGGCAGTGGTGCAGCTATGCCATCAACCCCTGTGCTGTTGCACCGCCACCCTCGCAGATTCCCGGCTGTAGGCTACAGCATGTGGAGATTTGGTTGGCGGCCAAAATAAACCAATGGAGGGAATTGAATAAAGAGCGGGTGTTGGCACATGCACAGACATACCGGCGGGGAGCTGTCGCTGGAACAGGATTTCCACAGGCGGCCAGCTCATTGGTGTTTGCCACCAGCCGAGCCCTGGCACAGCAGGCATTTTGCATACCTACGGGAGTCACCTTCCACATCTAAACATCCCCGGTTTGCTCAGCTTAGCGGCAGCTTTTCCAGTGTGTCCCATGGGCCTCTGGATTTGATATCCAAACAGGATATTAGCCAAATAAGTAGTTATTATTAGCCAAGTACCTTGCACCTGGACTACAAGGTGGTGGGACACCATGGGGCTGTTAGTTCTGGGGGAAGTGTGGTGGCTTAGGCTCTTGCAGGAGCCTGCATGGCTGAGACAGTGTGCTGCACGAGTTGGGGCTTGCCAGAGCCTGAAGGCTTCATGATCAGTAGATGAACTGCCCTTATCCAGCTCAGAGGTCACAAAAATGTGTTTGTTTCCACCTAGTCTAGGTTCATCTCTAATAATGTATTTCTTGTCTTTGGACAAGACATTGTCTTGGTTGTTGTCCTGGACGTTGTCTGCTTTGGATGAAGACCTACATGTTCTATCTGCGTCCAGGATGCATAATCTTTCTCTGCGTTAGTATTACATATTTTGAATGTCTCTCCTTGCTTTGCTTCAGAGTCATTTCTTGGTCAGTCTGCTTTTGAAGCACCTACATTAAGGTTTGCTGTACAGTTAAAATTAAGTGCAAACTGGTGTTTGCTTCAACAGAGCTGTCCTCATATGTTGCTACCATGCACACCAGTCAGTTGCTATTAACTTGTAAAAAGTAAGAGGATGGTAGATCACATGAATGTTATTGCACACTCAGGTGTCAGTTCATTCCCCAAAAGCCTGCAGAGTGGTTTAGTGTGAGGATTATTTCCCATCACTTATGTTTTTATTGTTTTCCTTCTCTATAGCTGCTTGCATTAATCTTGTATGTCCTACTGATAAACCACAGTTCACGAGCTCCTTATCTCTCTTGTCTACATCATATTGGTCTGTGCTGAGTCTTGAGTTATGTGCCTAAGGACATTTTAATCATACTTCCACTTGCACATGAAAGCCATTGCTTCATCCTGCATATTTCCCATGATTCTGAAGTCATCTGAAAAATATTTTACTATTTTTCTCCTTAAAGTTGCAAGCACTGTCTCTACCAGTCATATTTTTCTTTACCCCTCACCATGATGTGCAGACCCCAGAATGTATTTTTTGCTGTATGAACAATTCAGATGATTAAATTTTTCAAAAGTATGTGAAGATCAAGGCTATGGATCCTGAGAAACCAGTTCAGGGCAGTCTGTGTCTGCATCTGCATCTTGTTTCCTTATCTCAGAGTGTGCTGGGGAAAGCCATGCTGCTGGACTTGCCCTTTCTGAATCAGATCCCTTCTGAAACATTTTTTTTGCTTAAAAACTCCAGTGGGTGGACTTTGCAAGTGGCAGGCTTGTGATCAGCCCATAACCAAAACTGAAGGACAGTTTCCAGTTCCTCTTTCCAGCCCTATCTGAAGAAGAAAACCTTGTCTCAAAATTCCCAGTTGTCCCCTTCATTTCATGATCAGGGCAAAGTCAAGGTTACTTGGGGATCCTTAAATGTGAACTGGTAGAATTTTTAATGTTTATGGGGTTGACTGTAGGGTAAAACCTGAATTCCCAATGTTTGTAATTTTGAGAACTGGTCTCAAAGGCTTTCAGATTGTCACATTGTCATTGCTTTTGCCATGATTGTTATACTCAGCCCTTTAAATCATTTGAGTTGGAGACTTTTTTTATTTTTGTCAGTTGACACTAAAGTTCGTTGTGAATTCCAAGTTTCAAGTAGTGGCTGTTTAAGCAGAGGTGGGGAAAGAGCCCATGATCATATGATGGTACCGGTGACGTGTGCAAGCACAATTGATTTTGGAAACTAAATAAAAATGTGTCAAATTCCCTAGCTATGTTTACTGGACAAAGAATACCACCTGAGTGCTGAACAAAGATGAAACTGTCTGAGGAAGGAACTTACAGATCTATTAAATGAAAAAGTTTCAGTGCTTTGCTGTGCTCTGGAAATACCAAGAATAACAATTTCCGCATGCTAAAAAAAGCAGATCGCCTCTTTTGTCAAAATTCCTCTTCATTAAATGTGGTCTTTCAGTTCTCATACTGAAGGCTTTGCCCACTGCAGCCGTGTTGATTGTGACCTGCGTATTTTGGAATATTGCTGTTACCGTACAATACCCTTCCACTGCAGGAGATGGGGAGAAGGGAGGTTGCTTCCACCTGTGCCAGGGTAAGAAGCAACTTTCTTACTCAACGAACCATTTTGAGCATCCACTAAATCCATTGTTAGTCACCTAGAGACATGATTAACATGAGGAATTTGGGCCAGATGAACTGTCTGTCTTCATTATGCAAACCTCATGTCAGAAAAGATGACCCACATGCAACGTGTCTTTCAAGTGTTGTGTCTATGTAACTTATATGTATAACAGTGCAAGAGAAAATAATATTGTTTTCCATTTAAATGATTAGTTTAGCTCTGCCTATGAATAGTCTGTAGTTGCACAGTATTTTTTTGTCCCTGAGTGCACTAAAACTTAGTTAAAAGACCACAGCAATGAGAGAAATTGCATTTATTTACTTAATACGGTATTTTCTTGCTGATGGGTTGGTGCTCTGTGGGCTACGTTCAGGAGCTGTCAGGTGCCTGTACCACAACATCCTCAGCACTGTGCTCTGGCTTAGCCCTTGCATGAAAACAGGTGCTTTTAGGAGAAGAGTCGGATCCTGTTAATTCTTGAGATGAAACAAATGCATAGATAAACAGGGGACAGGCATCGTAACTCATTTTTTGCATGTTGTTTGTTGGCTCCACCAAGCATCCACCAAGAGGGGTATATGTGGAGGTGACCCTCCAGGCATCTCTCTGCACAGCCAAGTGCAACGCGTATTCAAAGTCTTAGCAGCAAGTTAAGAATTAGCTTCTTGATTACATATTTCTGGGCAAATGAGCTCAAAGTAAGTGACAGTTCTCCAGCAGAGAGTACTCTCTGGGAAGTCTGGTGCATGCAAATGCCTACTTTAATTTCACATTGTGTGTGTATATATATACACACACACATATATGAACTCTATTTAGATTTCTTAATGAAGCTCATAGATCACTCTTGGCCTGCTGTAGCCGTCCCTGTGACTAGGGTCAATGGTAGTGCGTTGTCCGCTCATGGGTAGAGGCCATGAATCTACAAATGATTTAAATTGCAGAGTTCTGCCTTTTCAGTAGAATAGAATTAAAATAATTAATCACAAAATTATTTTATTTTCGAACTAGAAATTTAGTCTATTTGTTCATTTTCCTCATGACATGCAGCTGAGATGATGAAAACGTGCTTGTAATTCCTGTAGGTCTTGCAGTGTTGTGCATTGCAATTAACATTTCATGGTGTGCTTTTATGCTACAAAATAGTAGTTCTCATTGAATCCGTGTCTTTTCCAAATATTATGAACTATATAATTCTCTTATAATTCCCTATGGTTCATATCGTTGTTAATATTAAGAAATCTAAAACAGGGAGCTTTTTTTTGTGCTTATCCACAGAGAATGTGATTGGAATAAGTACAACTTTACTTAGCTGAGGAGCTGTAACCACCTCCAGCGAAGACTTCCAGGCTGAACCATGGGGTTGGTTTGTTGCAGGTATAAGACGATGTTCACAGTAAAAGGACTGGGCGTCTCTCTGTTGTAGCCCTAGAGTAGATGCTGAGGAATGGGTCCCAGGGACGCTGAGAGCAGGTAGCTGTCATGAGCACAGCCGGTGAGAAATGAAGTGGAGGTCTGTATGCAAGCGAGGTGAGGGAAGACATGACATCATGAACAGGCGGCTGTTCGGGAACTTTACCTGAGTGATGGAAATGGAGTTTATTTGACTGTTGGGAAAATGGAGTACGATGAAGAGTTTACTTTGTATTGGTTTATTATTTGGGGGTTCTTTTCTATGTGAGCTTTTGACTTGAATCTATTTCCAAGATTTTTGTTCAATTTCTAAGTCCTTCATAGCATATATTGCTGCTTAGTCAGCTTATCAGTTATGTAACGCTGACCCACTGAAGCCGTGTCCGGAAGTTTCCAAATACCATTTGGTTTCTTTCAGTCTGCTTGAAAGAGAAAAGGCTAAATAAAACCAGCAGATGAGATGTAGCTGGCGAGGCAGTTAGCATGGCCTACTGTTACGGCTACCTGCTGATGATCGTTATATGTCCCCGATTTCTGTTGCTTCTGATATGTTCCAGCAGCATTTAGCTTTTTCTAGGGCAGTCACTTCCCCCAGATGGTTTAAAAATACTTTTTTTTTTTTTTTTTTGAAAAATTTCAGCCAAGTTGGCTCAGCCATTTCCAAGACCAAAGCTGTAGGGGGAAGACTGCTCCATGGTTTGTTCCCCGCCCTAGTTCTGGTGCTTGAGTGTCGGGGAAGGGCTGGTGAAGCTGTGCTTGGAGGTGAAGCAGCTCCGCGGGGCAGCCGAGCATGCCGCGTCTCTGTCCCCACAAGGGCACCCGTGGGAAGAGGTGAGCCCACGGGGAAAGGCGTCGTGCTTTACTCGAAGCAGAGGATGGATAAGATGCGGTCATGTCAAAGTCATGCCAAAGACCACACTGAACCAGAAGGATAAAATAGCGAGCGTCTGTTTATTCATTAACTACTGTCTGTTCAGTGCACTGGAGAAGGGTCTGACATAGAAATTATCATATTCCTTTACTATAGGGTTTTTGGTGTTTGTTGATCTGTGTGTGAATGTCTAGGTGAAACAGTGGAGGAGATTAATAATGCAGAGGTTCAAATCTGAAGATTATGCATAAATGAAAATTGGGTTTGACCTTTAACCGCTCTGAGAATAAACGTGCAGCCATTTCTGTCTGGAAGAAGTAATACAGGGCATCATTTTCAAAAAGTGAATGAGATCTTTTAGGAATAAAACTGTGTATCTTGATATCATAAAATTCAGAGTGTACAAATGGATACTCTGCAGGGATCAAAAAAAAGTATTAAAGCTCTGTGAAGTAATTCTTTAAAGTCTTTTTCAGTTAAACTGGTAGCCATGTAATGAGCTGACGCACCTGAACACAGTTAGTTTGTATTATATATAGCTGGGTGGCGAAGAAGGTGTACATCAGCTTTGTGAGACCTGATTTGAAATGGGTTCAGCCAGCCAATCTGTAGAGCAAGTGGTCATAGAAGTATGCTAGCGACACAGTCTAACATCTCCTCCTGTAAATTTTTTTCTTTGTCTGTAATGATTTTACCATATATATATGTATATAGGTTAACCTTTACTGGTCAGAGCTGATTTATTGTTGTAGGTGTCTGTATCAAAGGTCTGGATGGTGAAATACGTGCTATTAACAAGCCATTTCTATTTTGTAAGCCAAGTGGAATTTTTGAAGAATGTAAAGGTTACTTTTAGAAAGGACTGTCACCTGGCTGGCATCCAGCATTTCCAGTCCGTGAAATTTTAGGTGAATATTTGGCTTTAAATACGTGGCAAAAACCCACATGCTGAAGGCAGAAGGTTACTCGTTTACTGAGGGTGGGAGCTGGGTACCTTGGTCCCACGCAGGTCACGGCTGTCGGTACCTGAGCTCAGGTGTTTGCAGGTGAGAACATCTCACCTGCTAGAGATACCCCAAATGATGCAGCAGATCTGGTTGGGGGGGGATGCAGGGGGCTGTAGGACACGTCCTGCTCTGGGGTTGTCGACAGTTCAGGAGATTGCTGTAGTCCTGTACCATATACATTCAAGGGTAGGCATTTTTTATCCTGCTGTGATGATCTGTTTGCTCAGTGCCATCCTTAGCAGGGTGGGAGGGAGCGTAGTAAATGCTCGGGGTGATGGGATACTGCCCTGAAGCCAGTAAATAGCAGCTTGTGTTTCTAAAACATCTTATCATTCTTTAATTTCATTAAGCGTGGGCTTTCATGGTGAGGGTGGAGTGGCTAATCTGATACTCATCTGTGCAAGCAGTTGATAGGAAATTCTAATTAGTTAACCTTTACTGCGGGCCGCACGCTCCAGTTTACCCAAAACTCATTGCTTGGGGGTAAAATCCCGACCCTTACAAAGTCAGTAAGAGTTCTGCCAAAGCCACCTGCGTTTCCCTACTGAAGCATGGCAACATGCGGCAGTGGTGCAATTTTGTTTCACATGTGTTCATAGGCTTGGGGGCTTCATTGTAGCCCCTACATGTCATGTGTTTTCAGGTTTAATGCCCTACAGACTGCAGACTTTAGTAATTTTATTTATTTTTTATTTATTTTATTCAATCACCTACCTTAGTGCCTTCCCAGAAACCTTTGGGGCTGATGATTTAGTTGTTCAGAGCTGAAGGACAGTGATGGTTTTAGCTGCCTTTTGATATTACGGTAGCATTGCCTGGGGCAGAGCCCAAGGCTTTGGTGTTCGTGGAAGGTGACTTGCAAAGCAAACAGCAAGCATCCAGCTCTGCAGAAAGGGGTGTCGTTCTCCCATCAACCGGTCACCCCACCCTTGTGAGGTCAAGTGTTTCACCAGTTTGAATTGCAAACCAATCTTATTCCTGTACGTATGGTTTGCATAAGCTTTTGCATACATAACTGGCTCCCAAGTGCGAGGTGGTGATTGCTCTGTAGACGACAGGCACCTTGTCCTGCTCCCCTCGACCCTGTTTCTAGCTGCTGCCCACCTGTGAAATGTGAAGGGTGCAGTTGGTAACTGTGATGGGAATGCCCCGTGCTCAGTGTGAGCACCGAGTGTCTGCTCCGCTATGTATTATTCATGGGGTTTTGTACATGCTGATGGTGTTCCAAAGCGAAAGGAGGAATTTTGGCAAACAATTCCTTCTCCTGTAAAAAAACATACTAATCTTTACAAATATTGAAGCAAACGGAGGAGGTGTTTTTTAAAGTATTTGAAATATTCTTGCCAAGTGTGTTGTATAGTATTCAGTGCAACTGCTTGGAAATGTAAGCACATCGGTGTTTTTGAAATGATGGGCCCAACCCTTGCAGGCATCTGACGCATGGTGCCTATGCCAAAGGAATGGTGACACATAGAGAAAGCAGTGGAAAAAATGGTTTTTGGATCAAGCACTTTGTACTGCTTTACTATAGCTGCAGTACCTGGTACAGGAGCCTGTTTGGATAGTAGGTCTCGCGGAAATGGGGGATTATGTGCTTGCGTGGGGTTACTCATTTGCAGTTGAAATACTCAGTCTCTCTTCTCAAGAAGTCCAAAACAGTATCGTTACAAGAAACTCACTGCTCATATACTATACGATACTGCTTAATTAGCTGCTAGTGTTTTATCAAATACTGGAGGAGACCGGACTGGGTTAGGAGAGATGCCGTATCAGCACCGTTGGGCTTTCGGGCCGTGCTCACGTCACGGTTGCTGAAGGGGAAGTCGTCTGTCGTGGCTGGGCATTTTGGGGCGCTGATGGTAATGAATGAAGGAAATTACAGTCTCTGGGAAAGCATATTAAGCTATGAATCACCGAATCCTCTTGTTCTGCTGCTATCAGCTGACAGGCCTTTTTCCGTAAAATAAAACCTGTTAACGTGTTCTTCGTCATTTTCAGTGACTCAAAGGCTTAGACCTTCTGCGAACTCTCAGTCTAATAGGAGATTGTGCCTGTTTTTAGCCAAACTCATTTTTGCATGAGTTAGTACTCCTGTGCATGTCCAGAGTCCATGTTTATACCAGTGCACATCCTTTCCCCCTTGAATTTGTGTCTGCCATCTTGAGTACTTGCCAGTAGCTGCAAGAGGCATCTCACGGTTAGACTGGGTACCGTCAAATCCACGTCTCCGAGCTTCCTCACTAGCCGGCACTGCCAACACGTTCATCGTGCTCTTTTCTTCCATCAAATTCCCCATGACCTCTCAAATTCTTGCTTCTATCAAGACACTGAGGGCTGCACTTTTATATTTATTTGCATGTAGCACAGAAGGAAGATGATACTGGCGTTTTTAAATTTTATTTTCTGTATCTGGATGCCTTCTCTCAAAGAGTGCAATAGAAAACCTTTCTCCTCCACAGCGCTAGTTCCAGGGCAGCATAGCTTAGATCAGGGTAATCTTGAGCTGATGGGTACTCGGCATGAAATAGATGCGCTGTGTCAGCTCTAACTTCTCTCTGCCAAAAAAATGACAACTCGCACTGAAACTTTCATGGTCACTGTGACAGTGGAATAGCGAGGCTGAGCACAGTGTGCTGTTGTGCAATTTTTCTGTTGTGAAGTCGATGAAATGCCCCTTCGTGGCCAATGGGGAGAGCGGTGGTGAAAATCACAGGTAGGTGAAGGCATGCAGTGCACATCAGTCCCCTCACTAGGGAAAGGGAGGAGGATACAGCTATTGCATCAGCCACAGCTCGCCGTGCCATCAGCACATTCGTTGTCTGTCCAGCCCACGGATGCACACTGGTAAGCGGCACCTGCTGCTGCTTGCCCGGTGGCAGTACCACAAAGACCACTTTAGGGAACTGGGAGAGGCCTTGGGATAAGCATGAGGAGATGGACCTCTGTTTCTTCTCTTGCTTGTGGACTGGCTTGCTTCGCGTTCACTGTTTGTGTATCTTTTTTTTTTGGTGGTGGTTTTGAGGATTTTGCAGTTTTGCAATTGATTTTGACAGGACCAAGATTTTGTTTTCTTTATATCCTAATAAAAATAAATTTAAAGCTGTAGCTGGTGATTTGGGAGCTTGGTTTCTATGTTTAGTGGGATCTAATCTTCTGATTCTTCTTTGTTTTGTAATATATAGCCTAAACAATCAAATCCATCCTGCGTTCCACTTGGTTGTGCACCGCTTAACTGCCTGGTGCTAGCAGAATATACCCTAATTTAGTTGAATTGTTGTTACATCTATGCCATTTTAAGCAGCAGTGATTGCCACTCATTATCATTAGGCTAAACCGATTGCCTTTAGAAGGATCCTAATAAGGAGGATGTCCCAATTAAGTAGAATGTGTTGTGCTAAGAAACTCCTTACAAGAAAAGATGTCACACTCGTGTGTTGTAATATAATTCTATTATCTCATCTTCCTATAACATCTGCTCTAATATCTCACAGAGGTGCTCTCTGCTTTGGATGATGATCACCCCTTCTAGCTTTTGATGAAATCAAATCCAACTCAGCTGGGATACTGCCGTGAAAACGATCACACATCTTTGGAAAAAACTGCTCTGCAGATATGCAGTTACTAAAATTTCCAATTGCAAGGAGCCAGCGACAAAACTGCTCAGACAAAACCTCCAAACTTGGCCAGATGAAATAAAAAAAAGTTGCCCTTGCTTAGCTCAGAGGATCGTTCTTTGCAGTTTTTCTGGAAATGAAGTTCTTGCTGGTGAGAATCCAAAATCTGCAGAGTTTGTACGTCTTCTGTTTGTCATTTATCAGTGGTTGCTGCCATTGATCATTTTTTGGCAGATTTTGTTAGGCTCTCAGTTCTTTCATTTTTAAGCATTATTCATTTGCTCTTCTACTGATTTTTCCAGGAGAGAAAGGGTGATCTCTTGTGGTTAAACTGCATAACTAGAGGCCTTATGCTCTTTTCCTGGTTTTCTCTGACATTCCTTGTTTCACCTTGAATTAGTTACTAAGCTCTGTAATGCTTTACTTTCACGTCATCTATAAATTGGACGTGAATATTACCTTACCTGCTTAAAGCCAGTGTCTTGAGGCTAAGTGTAAAGCTGGTGATGCTTATTAATGTCTTTTGGTAGTAGATGTTAAAGACACACAAAGTAGTGTCCCTTCAGTCTCTTGCATCTGATTCCTGTGCCTGTTCCACCCTTCCTCATGTGGGCTGCTCTGCCTACTCTGAGACTCCAATTCTGGAAACTTTATATCACTACCTAGCTTTCCCAAGTGCTTTGCATTTTCTCCATGCAAAGCCACTCCCTGTTATTTAACTGGCCTGGAATGTGTGGAAAGAAGACACTTTGCACTCCTTGCCTTGAATGCTTTCCAGGTCTTCTGTTAACTGAAAGCACTGGCTGATACGATTAGCTTTCAGGTTTTCCCCGTAGTCTCATTTCTGTAAGGAGAAGTCAAGATGTTTTCCATCTGCCTTGCCAGTCAGGTTGACAGGCTGAGCTGAGGAGTCATGGTGCAGGTTGCTTCAAACAGCAGAGACCATAGGGTTTCTTTCCAAGTTTGAGCTTCTACATGGTGGTTTGTGTCACTTTGTATTCACCAGCTCCTGTGCGTTGGGGTCGGTATGCTGAGCTCATGGTGCTGGTGTTCCCACACTGTGCTTCAAAATCTGGCGTGTACCTGGATGGTGCATCATCCTCACATACTCATGGTTGCCACGATTGCAAAATGTGGGGTCAGGAGAGTTTTTCTGCATGTCGGAATACCAACCATGTGGGGTTTGCACCTAGTGAAGTGGTTTGCTATTGCAAAGGCAGCTGGCAATACTTTTGTCCCTTTTATTTCTTTCCCATAGGCTTTTATGTTCTCAAGAATGCTCTCTGGTGCTGGGAAATATTTTGGTACATGAGCTTGTGGCAGAAAAGGGTTGGTTTTTTTTTTGATTGGATGTTTTGTGAGCTCTTGAACGTCACATGATTCTTTATGAGAGCAGGAGACTGGACTCAAAGACCTTCTAGTCCCATGCTCCTGTGTAAAAAATAAAAAAATTATGATGATTGAGTGGATTTCCTACTCCTAAACATAGTTCTCCTATGTAAGGTTGGCATTTATTTGAGCAATGTAATGTGCAACACAACGTTTTGGGGACTGTTCAGGGTTAACTACCATTTTCAGGCTCATTTTGTACAGCAATTTGCCCGATATCTGTCCTGCACACTTAATTTCTGTGGTAGGATCCAGCTATTCCTTGCAGTGGGAGTATAAGCTGTTTTCCAGATATGTACATTTGCTTAAGATGTAATAGATAGGTAAAGAGGGAGGTCAAAGATACTTTGAATTATTTTCTCTTGAAAGTAGGAGCACTTAATTAAAGAAAAATAACAAGAGAGCAGCAAAACCTTCATGCTTCTATCCAGACTCAAAATTAATATATATAAAGAGATCTGGCAGTCCTTCCAAAGGAATAAATGGTGAAATGTACAAAAAATATTTTATAGTCTTGACAGCGCTTATATTTTTAGTCAAAACAAACACATTTGTGTTGAGTTTCTGCTAGATGCCTCAGCATGGATCATTTGAATCACATTGTCCAGTGGGCATTTTTATTAATTTAATGTCATTGGAAATTTGTTTTAGTTTAGATCATGGGATTTGAATACTAAAGGAGAAGGAGAAGGCAAAGAACTCGAAACATGGATGACATTAGGTATTGCAGACCCATGAATGTAGGCGGTACAGACTTCTTGCTTGCCTTGGTCTGTCACTTTGTATACAGATGTATATAACAAAATTAATTCGGTGATAGCTGAGGTATCATTTGGTCTTGAATCTGCTGTACGCTCAAGCAATAACTTCTTTAAATGTCTTCAAACTCCTTGAAATACAAATAAAAGCTTCAAATATAGGAGGTGTATGGTACTGAAGCATGTTTACAATAGGTGAGAAGAGGAAGGCTGGAGCAGTAACTTCACGCCTGCAGTAACTGGAACTGCAAGTTTAGGTTCTGTCTCTCTCATCCTCTTTCTACTGGGATGTACTCACAGTTGAAAATGCTGCTTTAGGTGGCAAAGCTGGTTTGGGACCAAACTATGGGATGTTTGAGGATGCAACACAGCCTTGCCCCGAACTTTATTGCCCATTCCAAATACACAGACTTGCCATTTCATTGCTTTCCACATTGTGTAGTCATTCATGGTGGTATACAAAAGACTGCTTGTCTTATTTTTTGCTGTTTTGCCCTTTGATCTGCCTTTGCACGATGCGAATAGCTGTGCGGTGCCAAGAACAATACATGGTCCATGGAAAGCCAGCAGCCTCCAGTGCCTGAGGGAAAGTGAAGTCCGACTGCTGGTCCTGGAGTATGGGCACCGTAGGTGCCAGCACTTCAGGAACCAAATGTTTTGCAACAGCTGGTATATAAATAAGTGCAAATATCTGTCTAAATAGAGGAACAGTGGAGGGGGCTTAGATTTTTTTAATGATTCCTCTATATTTAGGTGAGATTTGGGCTACAGACCCCATATTTCTCCTGCCCTGAAAGCCAAAGAGGTCACACAATCGCTGCTGTGTCTGGTGTTGGAGTTGCTCTTGGCCATCAGGTCCTTCAGGCTGTTTTGCTGGGGAGGCACTGAGGAGCAGGGACAAGCTCTGTCGGGGCTGCTACCGGGTGCTGAGTTTGGGATGTTTGCGTGATGCACGCACGCTTCTTCTGTCATGCTGCAAGGACAGGACAGGCAGCTCCGTGGCAAGCTCTGAAATGAGCATGCAGGAATGTATGTATATTTGTGCCAAAATCTGCCTCGCAATGGAGGGTGGCATATCAACCAAGCCCAAGAGGTGGGAATGTGTATGGGGAAACTGGAATAGAGTTACCAGGCACCCCTGGCTTTGGATAAGTTTGCATGAAGGTTTAAAATAACTGCTGCTTTTATAAGTTTGAGCATCTTCAGTCTTCACTTTGTCATTTTGTGCAATACTTCTTTGGTTTGGGATTTTTAAGTCCTTGGGAATTGAGCTCTGGCTTGTGTTTCAGCTGAGCCCAGAGGGCAGGAAAAATGTGGAGTGTATTAATTGCACATCGGATTTTCCCTATGATGTTGTTTTTTCTCTAGAGATTTGGAAGAGGGAGCATTAGGAGCTTGTCACTGTGATTTTTTTTTTTTTTTTTTTTTTTTTTTTGGCATCTTGCTGATTTTAAAATGTATTCTCTGCGTTTCTCTTCAGTCTTTTACCTAGAGACTGCAGGGTACCCTGAGGCCAAGGGCAAAGTGAATAAAGCAATTTTGGGTATGGCCCATTCTGGATATGTCTCCTTGCAGACAAGTCCTAGACAGATCCCTACCCCAAGGAGGGTATAGATGATGGGAAGAACCGAAAGAGGTGACAAAATCCAAATACACTTGAGCTCTTTGGTTGTCTTGCCTTGCTCCAGTGGTTCACAGCAGTCATGGATGCAACGTATGGCTGCTGTACATTGCTGGGTGGCACAGAGCAGCCAGCGGCGTATTGAGTGAGCCTGACCCTGTACTCATCGGGCAACAACTGACTGCTTAATTTCCACTCTAGTGAATCGGAGGGAAGAAGAGAGATAAAATAATGGGCAAAGAAGCGCACAGGATTGAGTAACCGTGCAGAAAGGAAGGACACTGAACAGTGCCGGTTGAGAGAAAAGACAGATGCTGCCGTTCATTTCTGAAGATGCTGCACAGAAATCTTTGGTGTGCAATGACAGAGAGCATCAGCAGCGACAGCCAGAAAAGCAAGGGGAAAAAAAGGTCCTTCTTTTTCAGGCCGTTGGAAACTTGAGACCCTCACTTGTTTGTCAAGTACAACATAGTATGGCTGAAGCCACAGCTGAAAAGGCAAGCGGATAATACCAGTCGGCAAAGAATTAAAATAAGGATGTTGAACTGTAGCCAAACCAGTGAAAGCTGGTGGTGGTTATTTAAATGTTTCTATTTATAAAAAAGATATTTATAATCACAAAGTTTTTACCTTTTTTCCCCTCCCTCGATTTGGTGTGCTGTCTTCTTGCCGGGGAGCAATTCCCTGCCATAGTCTTTTGTCAGTGAGTTTGAGCTTTACATCAAACACTGATAAAAAAGAGAGCAGGTTTTTCTTCTAAAAAGCATTTGATTCACTTTTCTTTAATCATTTTTGGGGAAAACAGTTGAAGCTAGAAAACTGGCAGAGTTGCATGCCTGAGCCATGGAATTCCCTTTCTCCATACTGGCAAAAATCAGATCTGATCCAGCAAAATTATGAGAGTTATAAACAAATCTTCCATCACCCCACTGGTCACCCGCTGTGGTCAATTACAGTTTTGAAGCTGGCATATAAGTATCAGATGTTTAGCTATTACATGTCTTTACTAATCTCCAACCCAAGTAAAACCCTTTGGCGTGACATATCCTATAATTTGCTAAGTTTTCGAACAGTGGCGCATTTTGCATTTCAGTTGCACTTTTCATCCAAGAACCTAAGAATACGCTCCCCTCACTAAAGAACAGAGTAATTAATCATCAGGGCTGTTTGTAACGAAAAGGCCTGGCTGTGGGAATGGAGTCATAGACAAAGTAGAGGATAAAATGTCTATATCCCACTGCTTTAATCACTCGGCGAAATATCTCCTGTACATATTATGATTTTAAACCATTTGAATCTTATTTGTAAAGGTATCTTAAAACAGTGTTTTTTCCACACTTAAGGTGTGTTTTCACTCAAAAAGATTTTCTTGTTGGACATTCATTTTTTAAATATGCCATAAAGCTGTTTATGCTCTATTTTTTGTTTTTAGAAATCTCTTCGTGTATTAGATCAGTTACACATCTGTTTTCTGCAGGGAAGACTCTTCCAGTTTTGCCTTAATTTCTATCCATTAAAATTATAAAGAATAATCTAAATAAATGAGAAAGATTTCCAAGAGAGAATACGTATTAAAATATGCAGGCAAGTCTGCATTTTAAATCCAGGTGTTGTACTTCTCAAGCTCTGTATATCCCCAGAATATAAATGTTGATCAGTGCGCCAAGTGTTTATGCGAGTCGGCCACTGAGCGATGGCAGGAGAATTTGGAGAGCTTGTGTGATAAGCAGTTGTTGCTTTTTATCCCTTACCTCTCTGCTTTTAATTCTTTCCTCCCTGTTGCTGTGTCAGATGTCCTGCTCTTTCTCCCCAGGGTGCTTCCTGGCCAGTCATGTTCCTCTCTCGTGACCGTCCACACATGCATACGGTTTTACTGTGGTTGTTACAACCCTGGGACCGGAGCCAGGGCTGGGATTAAGGCTGCTCCTGCTCCTCTATCTCCAGCATTCAAACAGGCTATTAGGGAGTTTGCTCTAGTGTTGTGATTGCATGTGGAGGGTGATCCTGGTTTAGGTTACTGTCGTCCAGCCATGGTGGACAAGACCTTTGGTCCTGGTTTTCCCAGTTGTTGTGATTTAACCCCAGCCAGTAACAAAGCACCATGCAGCCTCCCAACCAGTGGGATGGGGAGGAGGATTGGGAAAAAAAAAATGTAAAACTCACGGGTTGAGATAAGAGCAGTTTAATAACTAAAGTAAAATAAAATATAATACTTCGTCTTGGAATGTCCCCAAGACGATGTGGTGGTGGCAGCAAAGTCATCCATACTGGCTGAAATTACATTGGACTTCTCCTTTCTTTTTATCCACTGTAGGTGTTCTCTGCCTGCCAGACAGCTTGAACCTTCACAAAGACCAGCAAAGGTCAAACAAGCCCGGGGAAGTGCAGATGTTCAGCCAGTCAGAGCTAAGGACCATCGAGCAGTCTTTACTTGCTACACGCGTGGGGAGCATTGCTGAACTCAGTAAGTACAAGGTTGTTGATAATGTTTGGGTTTCTTTCCTCGGAGTAAAGTAAAACCGCTTGCATTGCCTGGTTGTGCAGAGAACAGACGAGTGGGCTTGGAGACGTTGAAGGAGACGTTGGATCAGATCTAGCCATGCTTATGCTCCATGGCCAGTTTGAAAGCTGAAGCTGAAGCCACAGGAGGAAAGAAATCTTGTGCAGTCTCATAACAATGCCTATGACTTGTTTGCATACACTGCTCTCATTTTTAAAGGTGAAAGAAGCTTTATTTCATCTTCCCTACGTTGCATTTGAGAGCACCTCACGGCTTGGCCAGACTTGCAAATGTCTGTCATATTGGTGTCCTGTCTCATTTCACTGGGATGCCTATTTCGAGGTGGGCAGGCAAAAAGCTGAAGGTTGCAATAAGTGAAGGAAATGTTGTCACAAATTTAAAGCAGAGCTAGTTTGACCTGTGTTAGAGAGGGTCCTTCACGCTGCCTTTCCTTCTCCAGTTCCAACAGAGGAAAGAACCACAACTCAAACCTGCACCAGAGGAGTTTGTGCCTGGAAGATAAATTATTTGCTGTTAATCAAAACATTTCTTGAGAAATGTGAGAATCTATGATATCTGTCAAAATCTGAAAGCTTTGGTTTCAGCACGAATAAATTGTAGGAGGCAAATGCCATGTGAATCCTCATGTGACATGGAGATAAAGTTACCAGAAGTGCTTTTTAAAAAATTTTTTTATTAAAATAGAAGTCTTTCAATCACATGTTTACGGTATAGTTAGAGGTATGAAGCTACAGGTGGGAAAACAGAACAGACAAAAAAGGTTTGGTTTTTTTCCCTGAGGTCTGTCAGAAATACTATCAAGTCTTTTTTTCCTGAGGTCTGTTACGAAATTTTGGGGAGAAATTGAAAAGTCTCAAATCTATGAAGATACAGGATGCCCAGCTTACTGTTGTTCTTACTACTGAATTCTGTGTTACCAACATAGTAAAGAACATGCATAGGTATCTCGCATTCATTTTCCTGGTGTTTTCTGTAGCAATGGCAGTCTCCTCTGTAGCTGCATCATATCATCAGGGCTCAGTTTACGTGCTGTTCATGAGCCCTGTGGATGTACTGTGGATGTTTGTCTACAAGCCACAATAAGAATTTCTGTTTTCAGCTTGCTAATTTTTCTCTGCTCTGGTGAAACGTCAACAAGCCAAGAGCACTTACATGCCTTAGCGTGAAGTGTTGCTTCATCTCTGGAATCAGGTGTTTGGTGTTATTCAAATTAAGTAATTTATGCTTATTTATTTCACGCGCATGAAACACACAACAGTACTGTCTGTATGCCAACTAAATTATGCATGATACAGCTCTCTTTCTTGAAGTACATATGGTTGTGTTTTAATAAGTAAGTAATCTGTGGATATTTCAGGGTTGTTTTTTTTCATTTTGGATTTTTTTGAACCTCTGTACGCAACCCAAAAAGCCAGACTCCTTAATTACCCCCCCTCCCATTTTAAATTTGATTTCCAGAAATCTACCATCTCTAAGTCATCCTACGTTAGATTCAAATGCTTGGTTGATAGGGTTTGCTTTCTGTATGTCTGTTGACTGCAAACACAGGCAAAACACTCTTCAGGGTGGCCAACTCGAAGAAAAGAGCACATCAGTGGGAGTTAGATGCAGCTGTCAGAGAGGCTGGCACCTCCAGCAAGCTGGTAGCCCTCCAGAAAGCCCTCTGGACAACCGTCGAGGGTACCTCCCCAGCCACTGCAAGCAGATGCATGTCAGGGAAGAAGCAGTAGGAGGGGTGGTAATTGGCAAAGCTTGCAAGGCTTGATGTTCAGCTGGGTAGAAATCTTTGCTGTGGAGCAGTGCTGGTGCAGAGTTCAAAACTGAGTTGTGAAATGTGGAGGGAGACGCAGCATGTCAGTGGGTAAAGCCCTGTGAATTTGGGGGAGAATCATGAAATGGAAGGAGAATGGGGGGATGCCAGGGGGTTTGCTCTTTGTTCAGTGCTTGTGTATCTGTCTCTGGCATCAGCAGAGGCTGTGACCCGGAGGTTACAGCAAAGCCTCTGCCGTGGAGGGAGGCTGGGGAACCACAGCATGCGGGCAGAAACGCTGAGCAGCAGGGAGAAGCCAGGGGGCAACACCTGGGGATCAGAGCGCGTTGGCAGGGAGGGAGTAGGCGAAGGAGGATTTATCATTGCCCCAGTGGTGTGAGGGGGGTGGAGAGCTTTAGAAGTGGCGTTGTGGAAAGGAAAGAGGATATGGCAAGCTCTGGCGTGGAGAAAGTGGGATATGAGGGAAGGGTTAGGTATGTAAAAGCCCCTGCTTTTGTGGGGATGAATAAAGATGATGAGGGAGACTCTCTGGATAGGAGGGAATTAAGAGGATAGCACTTGTGAAGAGGAGGAGGAGGAGATGGCAACCAGGAGTGAGTGGCAAGGACAGAAGCTTGGCCTGCTGGACCAACAGAGCAGAGCGGGTAGTCCCCAGGCATGTGTCTGCGATGTCCCACCGGCTTGCAATATCCCAGGAACCAGGACTTCATTTCTGTTCTCTTCAAAAGAGCACAAAAAACAAGGGCAAAGAGTGATCTTGCAATAAAGCAATTTAATTTTATCTCAGGAAAAAAAAAAGAAAAAAGCAATTCCTATTGAATGAGATTTCCTGTAGTTTATTGACATTAATAATTAAAGTATTGCAAGTACACAGAATAACTAGAATTAACAAGCGCCTGCATGTGGAGGAAAGGCTTCCCCTGCTCTCGGTTCTGCCCAGCATCCTCACATTCAGCAGTGTGGCCGGCTGCCGAGCTGCTGGAAGCTTTGAGACCAGGAAATCAAATCTGTCCCCTGGAAGACGACAGCTGGCAAACGGGGCCCATTTACTGCCCAGCACCTGTATTTCAGCTCAGATCTTAGTTTCTTCACAGTCTGTCCCAGGTGGAAAATAGATTCACAAGGTGAAAAGCCTTGCATCTTGTGGTACCTTCACTTTACCCTACACGTGATGGCCCTCATTTGTCTGCTCCTTTTGGTTTTTTGTGTATGCTGTCGGCACATTAGAAAAGACCATTTCGGCAAGCTGCGTCTCCCTGGGGGGTGACAGAGGTGAGAGAAAATTGGGGAAAGGTGGGATGGTGGACACGACCGTAGAGGGAGGGCAGCACCCTCTGGGAATACTGCAGAGTAGGAGGTCATCCCAGGCTGCCATTGAGCGGTCCTCATGGCTGGGCAGGTGCAACCGGACTTGCAGATGCTGCCTTTATCCCCCCCAAACACTGCTTGCCTGGTGCTTCTGCTCTCATCTCCCGAGCTCAGCAGGCAAGCGAGGCGCTGGTCGTCTCTGGGACAGCCCTGCCCTGCCTGGCGGCGGCGGCGGGGTGAGGTAGTGCCGCTGGCCCTGGGGCACTCTCCCGAAAATAGGAAGAAGAGGCGATGTTGCTGACTTAGGGGAAAAATCAAAGGAAGGTTTCGTTCTCCAGGACTTAGGAGGAGAATGTAAATAGAGACCTAATTCTGCAACGCGATTACAGCGGTAATGCGTGATTGCAAGGAAAAGGCTTGAAAAACTAATGTGAAACCTTAATCATTAGAATATAATGAACGTGGCACAAAGTTAAGGAACAACAATAAATCTGGCCTATGTTATATTGGCATTTAGTATTCAGGAATTGTAATTGCCTACTACGATGTGTTTTAAAATAATGTATTTTCATTTGAAATGCTTATTATATAGACAACATTGGGAAGAACTGAAGCACAGCAAAAATAATAGGATTTTAAACAGTAGCCTGATAGTATTTCACTATTTAATCTTAGAGAAAATATTTCACAAGACTTTTTTTTTTCTTTCTTTCTTTTTTTTTTTTTTCAATTTTTCCTGAAGTTTCCTGTATTTCCAGACCAGACGTAGAGGAGAAGGGGAATAGATCTGTTTGGGTTTTTTTCAGAAAGTTTTGGGGATTCTTCTAGATTTCTAGTTCTTCTCTTTTATTTCCTCCCCCTTCAGATGGGGTAAAAATAAGTAGACTGAATAGAAAAAGAGAGGAATATTACGGAGAACTTTGGCTGTTGAGAGATCCCATGATACTGCATTTTGACCTTTGAATATTTTTCCTAACTTATTTATATGCATGTTTGCAATCCACAAACATTTATGTTATATTTAACTGCATAACACTCCAACACACCTATTCATCACCCATCTAAAAATACTGCTGCCAGCTTGGAGACCAGATGCAGAAGGGATGAGACTCACAACTGGAGGTTGCCTGTGTTTTGCTGGTTGAAGGAGGACCCTCTTTCTCTTGTGTGTGCACGTAGGTGGTGACAAGGAAGAGCAGAGCCTTAGGGTGCGCTGGGCACCAATCCTGGCACCAAGAAATATTCCTCCTTCCCTGCCTTGGGGTGAAGACCATAAGGTGTTAGTGTACGGCCGAGCTGGGACAACCACCCCATGCTGAGGTGCATGCGCAGGGCTGCAGAAGGGTTGTGTCTCTTGAGCCACCCAGAGGGATAACCTGTGGCTTAGGATGTCATCCAAACCGCATCTTCACACGTCTTCAGGTTAGAGCAGAAAACTGTTTGGGGCTTGCTTTGAGTCCAAAGATGGCCAGTCCACTATGGCTTTCTTGGGTGAGAAGTTTGCCACCCAGTCTTGTGCAAACCATGGTGACCGATGGTGGTGGTATTACTCTGAGTGTTAACCACAACAAGTACATATTTTTATTTTAAACTAGGATAATCTGAAAATGTGGATGCAACTTAACGCTGCTGATCTCAGAGCTTTTTAGCCTTTGAACGGTGTTTAACTTAGAGCAGTTCCCAGATGTGATGTTCAGGCTGGTATTTCCTCCGTGTCACCACTCAGGTCTCAGCAAGGTTTTCCTTTTTGCCATTGGAAAAATGCCACCCTTCCCATCATCCTCTCTTTGCCTCCGCGGTGCTGAATGTATATATTTCCAAAATAACAGCCTCCCAGTAGATCTTTGCACACTTTTAGGGATGAAAGGAAGGGTTACTGCTGAAGTGTAAGCAGGAATGTGATTGCACATACCACTACTGTTTTTCATTTCTCCTTGCAGCCCCAGCTGAGGAGATGATGACAAGTTGGCATCCCCTCCCTTGCCTTTTCATCTAGTCTCAATCCTCTGCAACCAACAGGAAGGAGCACTGCAGGAGCCATACAAATTGATTCATGTCCTTTAAATAAGATGTTAAACCTAGGCTTATAAGCAAATGCCAGGGTAAAGGTGCTGGAAGGGTGGCATCTGAAGGAGGGTTGTTGTAAGTGCTCTGCTTATTTACTGCCGGAACAAAAGCCCTTTTTGTCAGATATTTTTCTCAGACTAAGCAGCACTGTAGAGAAAGGCCAAAGCTTATTCCCTGTGAACAGTTTGGTTCATGCAGTGCAGTGCTGAGCTAAGCGGAGGTACTAGCCGAAACCTGCAATTGAGATGGTAGTGCTCCCTTCAGCATAGGGAGCAATTTGGCCATTGACTGGCAGCCTGTATGGGCACTCTCCAGATGTAATACTTTTCCTAGTTTTTGAGGGCCCTCCGCTGGATTATGGTACAAGATCTCTACGTCCTCGCTCTCCCACTGCTTTCTGGGCCTCTTGTTTGCGGTTCCTCCTTGCTGCGATCCACACGTCATCCGCTCCGTGTGTAAAAGCTAAAAAGAGAAGTTGTTGAGGTGCCCCTTCGCCCCCCAGCAGAGAACACAAGACAGATTAATGCAGTGCTTAAATGCTAGGTAGTTTCTTGCCTCCATTAAGTGCTAGCTGGTTGCAGGCTCCCCTAGCTGCTACTCCGTTCCCCTTCCAGCTCCCTCCGAGTGATGGACCTGAGCCTCCATTCGCTGTCTGCATCTGTGCACAGGAAGAGTTATGGGTTACTTAATAGCCCAAAACAACCCCCTGCTTTTCTTCCCTTCCCCCTGAGATACCCACTCTCATAAACCATAAAGCAATACATTTATTTGTCAGCGGAAACAAAGCGGGAGGGAGGATAATTTGAAAATACCAGTCTACACCTTGCTAACGCTTTACCTTCCCTTTCACTGTCCTGCTGACCAGGGAGGTGGATTTCTGTCTTGGATTATAGGGGCTGAACAGAGTCAGCTATCACTTGCCTGGGTCCCCATCTGCTGTCAGAGCTCCTTTGGGGGCTCCCCGGCTCCCCCCGCAGGTGAAACTCAGCCCCCTTCACTTTCCTGGGGGGGCGAGCCAGGGTCTCTCCCCATGCAGGTGGTTTTGTTCCTCCAGGGCTTCTAGCTCGTGTGTTTAAGCCCACTCAGGTTTGATGGTTAGAGGCAAAAGGCATCACCTTGGTGGGTGGGGGATGCTGGAGCTCCAACCCTCCACCACCCTTCCTTGATACACCCATGTATCGGCTCAGGACTCCCCCACGTACATTACCCTTGAGGTGCAGACTCCTATTCACCCCTGAACTCCTGTGCATCACAGCACGGTTGGGGTTACAACAGCATTTTCCTTTACTTAGGTTTGCAGTCCTCCCTGTCCCTGTTGTGCAGAGCACAGGCAATTGGTCAGGCCAGGGTGGGCACTCTTCAGCTGGCCTGCTCAGCCATGGGGGGCTCTTAAATTCAGTGTTTGAGGACATGGGTCTACGTCAGGCCAAAGAAAATCCAGGAACGGTGGTTCATAAGGCGGTGGAGGTCCGCAGAGGGAAGGCTCTGCATTAGGTCGGCAGATGAATAGCTCATCCGAGTCAAAGCTTGTTTTGTTTGGAGTTGACATGGTTTAAGGGGAATCAAACACAACCATCATGCTTGCCACATTGGATTGGAGATTCTGAAGGTAATAGTGTTATTATAATAGGTATGTGAACTTGAGAAGGTTTAATTATTATTGTGGCTTTTTTATGGGATATATCCAATCCCTAATTTCTCAGTCTTCAAAGGCTTTGCAAACACTAAATCACACACAAACGCTTACTCTGTAATATAAATAGAAGCGTCTTGTGATGGTGGGATAAGTGGAGATAAAAGGTTAAACGATCTGTGGGAGGCCACAGGGAAGCCGTTGTCAGGAAATGGGCTGCTCGTATCCCGGTTCTGTCTTTGGGTGCTGAATTCAGAGTTTGGGACCACAGCTCTTTCTTTTGCTCTTCTTTGGGAGAGATGAATGGCTTTTAGGAGAAGAAAAGGTTGCCTGGGGTAGCAGATTCACATCGGGGCACGACGTGGGCAAGCGGAGATGGCAGAGATGGGGAGGTTTCTGCAAGGTGAGCTCCACAGTGAATCTGTTGCACGTGGGATGCTCCACTGACTGTGGGTTATGGCACCCCAAGTGCACCCACAGCCCGAGGCTGCTGGCTCTAGAATCTGGAATATACTGTGTGCCAAGAATAGCATAGCTTTATGTTTGAAGATACTTTGTGCTAAGAGCATGTGCACAGTGAAATACATACTAAACATTTTCTAGTGTGCACCCACCCTAGCTCTCTGCACACTCCTTTCCTGATACAGATAGGTCGTCTTGAGTTAACGATAGAAAGACCTCTAATAAATCATTTGAGGAAAGGTTTCTCCCGAGCAGTTTTTGCTCAGCTGACTTTTGAAACATAGAGATTGATGCAATACTGAAGGCAGAGCAAACATGGAGGAACAGCGCAGCTGAAATCAAGAGTGTAGGGATGGTTCGGGCGGCTGACTGGAGGCGGTCTGTCGTGCTACAGGAGACACAGTTCAACTACGCGTATTCACCTGCATTCATGCGCTTACAGGCATATGCCGGGGTGAGCTGTAGCAATGCATCACTTTGGTGCAGAAACCAGAGGCAACAGGAAGGTAGAAAGGGAGAGAGACTTAGCTACAGTTTGGGAAGGATGCAGGATGGCCATGGCTACCAGGTAGCAGTCTGATTGAATGGACCGTGGTTTATCATCAGGGTTATAAATCATGTTTTCAATACAGTCTCCCTGGAGCTGGTCATAAGCAAAACCATAGATCCAGGACTTTTATGCTGAGGTGTGAAATGAATCCAGGACAAGAAAGTAAGTTTTGCACCTGGCTCACATGCTTGTAAGGGGGCAAACTTTGGAAACTACTGGCTATGACATGAAGTTGGTGTCTGGAGTGCAGCTCCCTGACCGATACGCCTCCTTTTCATGGTCTGGACAGGACGCAGGAGGACGTTAAGGGCTCTGAAGGACAGACATGACTCCAGTCTATGGCTCTGACCCCCTCTTTGCAGGAGAAAATATTCACCCAGGTAGCACAGCAAAGCAGTAACACTGCTGCTGTCAACATGCCTCACTGCAGGGCATGATTCCTGAGAGCAGGCTACACACATTGGAGTCATGGACAGCTGGAAGGATCATCAGACCAGCGTTATGAAACTGATGGGTGCTGCCTGCAGGATGCTGTCATGCTAGAAACATGGCCTGCTGCTGCCTCACATGGTGCCCTAACGGGGCGTCATGCGGGAAGAGGGCTGCGGTGGAAACAGAGATCCTCCTCTCTCCCCTGGGCTTCGAAGGAAAGACACAGGCCAAGAAACTGTGTGGCTTGTTTTCAGTGTGCAAAAATATCATCATTAAGTTGTTCTTGTGGTTTTAGGACATGTTTTTGGAACAAGAAAAATTCGAGGTAGGTGTCGTAGGGAGTGGCTGTGTGAGGATCGGTCCAGCATCATTCACCTCAGGGTCGTGGTTGTGCACACACACACCCAGCTGAATGTTTTAGGCTGTGGAAGTTTATCCCTCTGAAAGCAGTGAGCCTGCTCCTAGGCAGGCATGATTGCAAGATCAGGTCCATCATGACAGACCATAAAATCCCGCAGGAAGCTTCTCAGAAGTGGGCATTGGGCATCTATTATTTCCTCTTTCTTCCTCCTCTTTTTGCTTTTCTTCTTTTTCCCCCCTCCGCTGTTACAAAATTGGAGACAGATGTGTTATTTTTTAAAAATTGGGCTCTAAAGTAGTAAAAGCAGTGATAATAGCTTTTGCTGAAGCCAAACATGGTAAAAAAAAAAAAGGCTTCACTGATCATTGCGGAGAGGGCTTGAGCCGTCCACTTGTGTGCTGTATGTTCTTGTTGTATGTTGTATGCCACCCCCGTACAGACTGCAGCAGCTTAACTTTCCCTGTCACATCGCATCTTTGGCTCGAATTCAGTGAAGCTGTTCCTTAAATATTCAGTATTGCCTTAAACCAGGCCCATGTCACAACATGCGCGTTACATAATATTTTCAATCTTTAAATCAAATGTATGTGGACCTTGCGTTCATAAACTGTGCTGAACTGACAGCAGCAGCGATGGGTGAGTCCTACTTTAGTCATGGAAAGGATGAAATGCTGGTCGCTACAGCGGCAGCTCTCCACACACTGCGGTGTGGTGATGGTTTCGTGGGTCCTTTTCTAGCCGACAGGTGAGGCACAGCATTTCTCCTTTGGGCTGACAAGCTCCAGCATGTAGCCGTGTTGCCGGAGTTCTTCCCCATCCCAATCCAGGGTTGCAGGGCAGTGCCAGCCTGGGGCTTGCTGCTGCCTTTGCTGCCCTCTGGGAGCCTGCCCTCCAGTTCTGGCTTCCTAACTTCGGCAACAAAAGTATCCTCAAATATCCCCCCACCTCGCTGTTCATTTTTTTTGTGTCTACCCTGCACAATGTGATGTCTTCCTCTCCCTGGCTCTGCCAGCAGAGCAGTTTGTGCGTTGGCTCGCTTGGCTTACGTTGCATAGATTATGGAAGTGTTTATTTGGTTTAAATTAAAAACAAAATAAAATTGGCAAGGTCTTTTGTCAGGCAGATCGGCTCCCCAGTCTGTTCCTCAGATGGGTTGCAGTTGGTGGTACAGGGGCGAGAATGAGCACAGGGGATGGCGAGGCAGGGATCCCTGCCGAGCCCCTTGTGTCGTGACGCCACAGCCCTTGGGAGCCACATCCGTCGAGTTACAGGATTGACTCAGCTGCTGAGATTTTTATTTTTTATGGGTTTTTTTTGGAAATGATGCACTCAGGATATTTATTGGACTTTCAGATGCACTCAGTTGATATATCTGAGACATATTTTCAGGGCCAAAAAAGATGCAGAAGAGCCAGCAGCGCTGCAAGCAGGTAACCTCCCCTTGCAGAGCGTTGCTCTGCTGAACATGGCTCTGAAGAGCAGATGGCTAACACAAACTGATGAAGGGGGCTTGCCTCTCTATGCTTGGTCAAAAATTCAAAGTTGCCCTCGGTGTTCAGATATACCATGGCTTTTACAGCTGGCAAGGAGAGCATATATAGGTTGGGTTTCCCACATGAGACTTGAGTTGGCTGACTGCTGGAGACCAGACCAGTGAGTCCCATCGTGGAGCTGGTTTCACGTCCATGGGCTTTGGGGTGCCCTGGCCAGGGTCAAAGAGAGTTTCAACTCTTGATATATTCTTTGGAAGAAAATAGAGAAGCAAAAGCATGTTAGCAAGGAAGAATAGAAGCAGCAAAACGTGGTAGGGATTGAAACAATACGCATGCATCTCGAACCAGATGTTACACTATGCTACGTTTTACAGAGTATGCATAAGTACTACCATACAGTGTGTGCGTGCGCCTGTCAGCTCCCTCGTCCCTTCTTGGCACTAATCCTGGTGCACAGATATACTAAGGCACAGTCTCTGCCCTGAAGAATTTACGCCGTAACTGGATGTGACTGGAGGAGGAAAAGGGCACCAGGGCATGCAGTGGATTGTCCAAGGTTACACTGTGGAATAAAATAGAGAGCAGTGATTCCCATCCTGCCTCCAGTGCTCTGCCTGTTGGGTACCAAGATCATAATGCAGCTTTTTATGCTTACTTACTGTCTTCTGTGAAGCTCGATGCTTTATAGGTATTGATTATTTAAGCTTTGAGTTGTCTCTGATAGAGGAACGTTATAATAGTTGTCAATACAGAAATTATTTGAAATGTAACCAGCGATAACATAGCAAAGGCAAAAGCAAGATCTAAGCCAATCAATTCTTGGTATGATGTAATTAAATGAGGCTTAAACATAAAAAACATTAATTCAGCTTTAATGACATGAATTGGTTTGGGTTTCTTAAGAAGTAGTTGAGGAAATACAGAATAAAAGGGTGAACTCCTGGTCATATTGAAATGGATGGGAGCTTTTCCATTGATTTCAGCGAGGCTCAAGTTCCTACAGCCTTGCATCGGTGGTGATGCTGAGCTACCTGCCCTGCCTATGTCATTCTTGCTGCTGCTTTCCCTCCTAACTCACTGTGCAGCTTCCTCTGGTGCTGGATGTGTCATCCAAGTCGCATTGCCCCAGCGCTCCAGGAGGAATGGGGATGAAGTAATGCTGCTGCCTGAATCTGGGCCTAAATTGCATCCTGATTTTTATTCATTGTTCGGTACAGAAGTCAGAGGCATTCTCTGGTGCCTGCTGTCTCAATCCACTGAAATAAGACTAGTCATGTGCTTAACTTTAACCACATGCTTTAGTGCCGTGGTGGCTTGGGTCTGAAAATGCTGAACTTAGTGCAACTCCTTTTTCTCTGCTTTTGCTATTATTGTTAAAGCTGGATGTTGCTGCCAGCACTTCTACACAATTTTTTTGCCTTTTGGAGGAGAAGAGAGGAATTTACTTTTGCTATCAGCAAGGTTTGTAGCAGTTAAATTGGCCCGTGCTAGGCTTGGCAGTGCACGTCTGCTGTGGCAGCGTGGGCTGAGTGAAGGGGGTCCCAAACTTTTCTGCTGCTTCTGGTTGCCTGCAGATAATTTTGTGCAGGACTGGGGAGTCATCTCAGAGGCACATCTGTTTCTGCTGTGGACCTGATCCTGCAGGCTTTCTGCATGCACAGCTTCTCTCGGAAATTATGAGCATTCAGGGCTGCAAGATTGGTCCTATCATGACAATTTCCTGGCAAAGGGAAAAGACAGAAACTATTTTTAAATGAAAGCTTTGAATCAGAGGAATATTGCAGAGTGCAGCAAAAAATTGTGTCAAAACCCTGAAATCATGGACTCGGCAGTTTTCTCATGCCAGCGGTTTTCTTCTCTTCATGGTTTTAAGGCTGTGTTTTTGGAGGACTGGGCTGAGCATTTTTCAACGAGATGTTTCTGTTCTCCCTGGTGCACATTATCACAGCAGCATCATCATTTTCTGTGCAAGTCAGGCTGGAGAGAGGTGATGTGGTGTGATGTGTTCACAGGGGTGGGACTTCGAAAAAAAACCTGTAGCGCTGCCTTGCACACAGTCAAAATGGTTCTCCTTTAAGTTTGCCCAGGAGTTCATTAGTCAGCCTTCCCCCCCACCCCCACCCCCATTTGGTTTTATGTTCCTACCTTGGTGTACATTTCCAACTTTTCCTTCCAAGTTTCAGTGCTCAGTGGTAGCTTGGGAAAAGCAAATAAGAGAAAGCGTGTGACTTCTTAACACGGGAAAATTATGTCCTCTTTTCCCCATCACTCGCTTTTGTATAGCTTAAGAATGACCCAAAGGGCTCTTGCTCAGATTTTCATTTAAAACAAACCATCTGATCTGATCTGAGATCATTATTTCCCCCTAAAGCACTCTCAGAGTGATTTGAACATGTGAAAACAGGCAGTTTGTAACCACAATTGTTTCCCTGCCTTTGATAGAGTGGTCACTAATCAACAAACATAAAATTCACTGCCTCAGAGGGAGATGCTTTAGTTAATTAGTTACAATCAGTACTATGCTAAGAGACTCACTGCTGCTTGCCTGTATATTTGCCTGCTAATCTCACTTGCTGGCTTTGCTGATCCCAGTCCGCATATCGCAGCTGGTTTCCCATACCCACCCTGTGAGGAAGCACCCAGAACCACGGTGCAGGGCAGACGACGAGCATCTTTCTCTTGGGCCATTTTCTGTGCTCTGGCAACCTGAGCAGCTGGGTAAACCTACTTGACAGGTTTTGCTCTTCTGCTAACATGAAGTTTTCCAGGCCCTGCCTGGGCTTACAAATTATAATTTCGGTTGCACATTTCTGGTATTGTCTGTTAGCAATTTTTTTTCCCCTTTTTTCTTCACCCACGTGTCCCTTTGCACGCTCCCGCAGTGCTCTGTGCATTATCTGACTGCCTTCTTCCTCATTGCAAGGGGCTGGGTTTCCCTGCCACTCTACAACACCAGGAGCATGCAGCTTTTGGTGCCACTCTGCATTGTCCCCAGTGGTTATTTTTTGGGGCTGTGGGGTTTTGGCAGCCTTCAAAGGCTGCCTGTAGGTAGCTGTGACCCTGGCCCCAGCGTACCGGCTCTTCTGGTGGTGCTGAGATGGGCCAGCCTGACACTGCCTACACACCATATTTGCAGAAACACGTCTCCTGCAGGCCTTCAGGGGCTTGTCTGCAGCCTGGCTATGTCACACCACACCACGTAAAGCACCAGGCAAAGTCCAGCCTGGTGATGAGCAATGCACAGGATCCTGTCCTACCCTTTACCATTTGCATATGTGAGGTTAAATGGAAGGGAAAAGCAACCCAGCGTGTCTTTTGGTTTGAAAACTCAGGGGTGAGGCACCTGAAAAGCCTGGCATTCACCCAGCTTTTGCTTTTTCCCAGGCGACCTGGTGTCTCGAGCGATGCACCACCTCCAGCCCCTCAATGCCAAGCAGCACGGGAACGGGACGCCGATGCACCAGAAGCAGGGATCGCTCTACTGGGAGCCGGAGGCTCTGTACACCCTGTGCTACTTCATGCACTGTCCACAGATGGAGTGGGAAAACCCCAACGTGGAGCCGTCAAAAGTCACGCTGCAGACCGAGAGGTAAGAGTCACTGCACGGTGCTTAATGTTGTGGTGAAGATGTTTCGTTAATAAATCAGCCTGGCTGGCTAATTGCTAATTACAGCTTGCGCATGAGAGGCTGCGGAGCAGTCTGGTTTGGTTTAGGATCACCTCTTTGAAATCCGTTTCTCTCACCGAAGCGCTGCGTGGCTGACCCAATATATATCAAAAGTGACACCCAGTGGCTACATAGAGCAAATTGGTTCCAGATGTGCACTTGGGAGAGATTTCCTTTTCCTTTTGTTGTTGCTCAGCTATTCTGTGTTTTGGAAAAGAAAATGAGAACTTCTATTTCTGGCCTAGCAGGTTCGGGTTTAAATGTGTTTTTTCTACGCGTTAATAGGGCTCGACAGCTGCAACTGGGGAAGTGGAAAATGAATAGAGTAGTGTGTAGAAAGGAGAGGTCATTAAAGATGCTGGGCTCCAGCCGTGCCGAGTACCCGGGTGCAGGAGTAACCTCGGGGCTGCCCCAGCCAGGGACGTGGCAGGCTCTGGCTGTGCTGCTGTTGTCCCTGCTCTGGGCATGGCCAGGGCAGGGGAGGCACGCCTGAGGCCCCGTCCTGACTCAGGGTCTGCCGTAAGGTGAGAAGGAGATGCCACTGAAGCTGGTGATGGGGTTACCAAATGCCGGCAGGCAGGCAGGGTTGCCCAGCTCTGCACCCGGGCACTGCAGAAAGCAACCGGGACAGCTTGCTGGCCAAGAAAATAAAGCCATCTCCTGTCAAAAGCCCAGCAAACACTCTGGTAACACAAGCCTCCACTTGTGTGCTGAGGCACACTGTGCTGTCTCCCTGCCGTGCTTCTCACCAGCCCTAAACCAGGCTTCCCCAGTATGGAGATGAGAGGGGTGGCTGGTGCTTGGAAAGTGCTGGGGATTCATTTTTAGGATGGGTATCATGGTGATGCAAATGCAAGCTGCTTTTTCAAGCTGGGCTCCACATTTACATCCCGATGTATATATCGTGCTGTACGTGTGAGCCAAACTCTGATCCGCACGTGTGCCCCGAGACCTGCACATACGGGACTTGGTTATTGTTTCAGTATGAGGTCTGCATCTCAAAAGCAGCATTTGAGAATCTCATCGTATGTGTAATCGTAAATGATATATAATATGATATCTTCATTGAAAGACTTTTATGTCAATTCACAGAAAAGCATAAAAGATGAAACTCTGGCATTAATGATGTTACTGGGAATTTTGCCATTTGCCTTTGGATGGCATTTTGTTTCTTTTCAAGTTTGAGTCGCTCCATGAGCGTGTTTGTCGCTTTTTGCTCTATTGTTTCCGAAGTATGAAAAAAACAGAAGAGAAATGACAAGAATCCAGAATTTTCTCATTTTTCTGAATTATTTTTAATTTAGTGATTTGTCATCCAGCCTTGTTACTGCAGAAGGCCTAACTCGTGTCCAAGAGTGGTTAGTATGCACAAAAAACAACCAAAATCAGAAAATACCCTAGTGGGAGTAATGCTACTGGAACCAGTCAGAATACAAAGGTTAATAATGCTGAGGCTCTGATTTTGTAAGATTTGTGTAGATTTCCCTGTGGAAAGTGAAAAGGGCAGGAGTATTTGAAATAACACTTTTAGCATTTGCTTTAATAGGTTTTCCTTTCTCTGAGGTCGCCTTAATACATGTTCTCTTCATTAGAGCACTTGAAACGCTGATTATTTAAAGCGATTGATTGTTCTTCTTTGCTTTATTTTGAATACTCCGTCTGGCAAGACATCTTCCTTTGGCAGGGCAGTTTAACAACTGCGGTGTGCGGTTAGGGCCAGAGCAAGTACTCGGTGTTATTGCCAAGAGCTTGTGGTCACTTTGGAAGGAGCAGATACTCCTCCTGTTGCCTAATCAAACATGCGTTAGTACTTAGCGCTGGAGTGGGAGCGATGCAGGGTTAAGCATGAGCCCGGATATTTCCATGGGGTTGTGCTCTGGAGCTTCATCAGCTGGCAGCAACCATCCTCTGCTGCTCAGAGAAGAGATCAGTGAAGCTGACTTCTCCTTAGCGCTCTGAGGAGCCTTCCTGTCTATTTCCCATCTTTTTGTTACATGCAAGCATGCTTTGTGGTCCATGACTTATTTCTGGTGGTTTCGGTTTCCATGATGGGATTTTGTGCGTTGCGGGGCAGTGGATTTGTTAAACATGACATTTTTATATGCAGAATATTTGCAAACTTTGTGCCATGTCTGCGTGCCGTGTTCCATCTCTTCTCCAGCTGTGGCAGTTGCTTTTATGGTGGAAGAAGCCCAGAAGGAAGCAAAGAGGTCCAGGTGTCTTTCCCCATCCTTGGCCTCTCTGTGTCCCTGCTGGTGCAGAGAAGCCAGGACTGCGTGGATCTGGCTATAGGCAGTATTTCCATGAAACGGGGCTTGTCCTTGGCTTACGTGAAGCCAACTTGGCTACTGTCTTGGCCCCCTCCTCCCTGACCGTGCATGCCCAGGGTGGAGAGGGTTGCGGGATGCTGCCAGAGAGCTCCCCCAGCGCTTGCAGGGCTTGGTGGCCCCGCGAGAGCTGCTCCCGTCCTTCACACCCATCTCCAGCGCACCTGGATTTCGGCTCTGAACCGGGTTGAGTAAGGGAGCTGCAAAAGCTCTGCATGTACTTCTGCGGAAGCTGGAGGTGGAAGGGAAGCCGGTACGGTGGCAGCCTGGCTTAGCACTTCCCAGCACAGAAAGCGGTACCTCCCTCAAAGTCTTGGGGGACACGTAAAATGGGATGTTTACCTTTGAGTAAATCTGGTGCTTCGTTTCTAGGGAGCGTTTCTCTGTGTTTGCTCTTCATGGAGGTAAAGAAACAAGAATGTGGTGCGTTTTTAATAGTGTTTGTCTTTACATAGAATGAAAGGGAAAAATGATTTTACAGCGAAGCTCTTGCTGGGGGGGGCTGCTTTCATGGGAGGGGGAGGAGGGTGGAAAGTGGCCAGGATTGCTCAGAAAAACTGAAAAAGATTCCCTACTTCCTAAATGCCAACAAACCCAACCGTAAGATGGATGTGTGACCCCCTCCCACCCCAAATTCATATTCTTTCAATCTGGTCACTTTGGAAGAAACCCTCTGATTTTTTGGCTGTGTTGTTGGCACCAACACAAACCAGTCCTGCTGGGGTGGGTTATCTAATGGCCCCGGGTACCATATAGACGGCTATCTTGGCAGGCGTGGAGGTACAAGAAGGGGTTTGGACCTGTTTGTGGGGATGTAGACAGCTATTTTGGCAGGCATGGAGGTACGGGGAGGGGGTGGGGTGGACCTGTTTGTGGGGTCCCCCTTCCCTAATGCACCCAGCTGGGACGTGGTGGAGACATTTGTCTTGTGCTGGGTATTGCCTATGAAAGCAATGCTCCTCCGGTGCCTCCACCTGCGGATAGCTGTGGATTATTTAGGTTTGTTCATTCTTTTGCTTTCCCAGGAATTAAAAAAAAAGGAGAAATTGTAGATGAGGCCACTGTTACTAAGATTTCTGTCTTGCTTGCTGCTTCTGGTTTAATAAAAGGATCTGTCTCATGGTTCTGTTTTGCTTCTCAGCCTCTATAACGCTTCCAAAATTATTGCAAGTAATTTCTTAAGCACCGGAAAGCGCAGAATCTGTAGCTGCAGATTTGTGTGATGGTTTTTTCCTTAAGTGGTTCCTTACCCACTTTTATCCACAGCTGTATTGACAAAGTCCTCATTACTTCCTAACTCTCTATGTTCCCCATTAACAACTCATTGAGAAGCGGCGGCTCAGCAGCTCAGCCGGTCCAGAACCACCCATTAATTCTGCTCACAGGCAGCAAAGTTCCTTCTCCAGTGCTTCCTCTGCCACTCCGCCTTGGAGGAGCATTAACTCCCCGTACCGCCCGGCAGCCTTTAGCTTTTCCCCTTGAGCCTTAATTGAGTTGATGGATATGTGTCTGGTTTTAACCTTTTCGCTTTTCCTTCGCTGCTTTTCCCTGTATGTGGAGCAATCCCTTAGGAAACTCCCATGGGCTATTGCTTGCTTTTTATTTTTCTGCCTGCCTTGCATGTGCGTGTGGACACACACACAAAAATATACGTCCCCTGCACATGCACACACATGCAAATTGTAGCCCGTAGTCGTTCGTGATTAATGGAAAGGATTTGGGTTATCATCTGAATTTTGTTTCATGCTTTGTATAGTTATTAGTGTACCTGGCTAATTAATGTGATGCAGCCCCCTTAATGAGAGGAGTGTTCCACTGCTGTAAAATAACTTGAACTCTTGCAAAGCACCTTTGTAACTGGTACAGCCATGCCTGTAGTACAGATTATACCCATAGAAAAATTTCAGTAAGAAGATAACTAGGGAAATGTGTCCCTGATTTAAATTATTATGTGGTACAAACTCCATGGGTAGGGCAGTCTCCAGCAAAGACCAGCAGAGAGTGGAGTGAATGATGGGGAATTGTCCTGGTTTTGGCTGGGACAGAGTGGAATGCTGATGAAGAACAGGTAAAGCACTAGCACTGGGAATGTGGAAGTCATGCTATGAAACCTGAATGAACCTTGCAATGTATATCTGAAGAAGGGATTACACATGCTTGATGTGCCAGTATGGCATAGCCCCGTATAACCCTATATGTTTTTATCCACTATTTAATTGAAAAGTTCACATGGTAAAACTGTGGCCCCGCTGAACTTAAAGTTCACACCAGATTTGACTGGGAACCACTGAAAAGAAATCCCACATCCATCCTTACATAAATCCTCTAGATTTGCATCCTAAATATCAAGCTTCCCACTTTTAAAAAATCCCTTCAGAAATGGTATTGGCAGCTGCTTGCAGCATGTGAGATTGCATATGTTACAAGAAATAGTTCGGGCAGTATTCGCAGCTCGGCTGTCAGACGATATATGCTTGCTGGGCTGGGGCTGTATTCTACACCTAATTTATCAAGCTAGACTTACGCTGTCCATGGGATGGCTATAGGATTTTTTTAAACAGAGAAAATTGCGTGCAGCACTGCGAGAACAGCGTGTTACCTGGGCCATTCTGCGCCACGCTCCCAACGCTGGCGTCTCTTCAGGGATTTATGCGACAGCCAGTCGTGTCAAATCTGATGTCAAAACTGCCTGTGAAATATTTCCCTGTTGTGGTTGCTGGCCGAGTCATCACTTTGACTTGGTTGCATTTCAAGTCTCAGCCATTAATGTTTTTAATGCAGGAGAGGCAATGGGAAAGGCACATTGGAACACTGGATGCAAGTTCAAAAAACGTGACTTGCAGATACCCTTGTGTGGGCTCTGGAGCGCCAATGTCTTGGTACACGAAAGCATAAGGGTAAACCCTCCCTCCGCCTAGGGGGGTCTTGCTGAGGCTTGTGTGAGAGCAAGAAGAATTGATCCTTCGGCCTGAACAAAATGCAGAATTGGCTTTTTCAGAGACTGGTTACTTGGGTCACCCTTAGCTGGGCTTCTAGGGTGTCGGAGGAGCTGCCTAGCATGGGACAGCTGTGTGGACTTGCGTGGTGCGTCAGTCGGCGCTGCTGAGTCCCTGGGCAGGAGCAGGGCTGGCAGCCTTCTGAAGGCATCAGAAAGTATTTCCTCGCTCTGAAGACAAGTAGCTTATGGTGTAAATATAAAATATGAGTTTTGCAGCTCGGAAACCCATCTGAAATGTATGCTAAACGTTGGAAAAAACATGCTTTTCTATCCTCCAGTAATGCTAGAAATGGACTAGCATTGCATATATGGTTTCATCGTATGTTCTAAATCAAAACTGTCAGAACTGAGAATGCTTTTCAATTCGTACATAGGGATTTTATTTAAAAACCACCCATGAAAACATAAGCATAAAACCAAACAAATGAAAAGACCTTTTCATGATGATAAAGTTGCTGACTCATATCTGCAAGCAGAAACATCTCCCTTCCTTTGTCTAGATAGGCTTTTCCTTGCAAAAGTACAGCTCAGAAGCGCTGTTAACTCTAACATTGCAAAAGCAGTCAGTAAAACAGCAGTGACCTGCATGTAGCACTGTGGCTGCTATTGCCATGCAGGTTTGCAGTCACCACTCCTTTGCTGGAGTGAGTGAAGAAACTAAACACCTACAACAACAGCATCCTCCCCAGTAGTTAAAGGATCCTGCAAATAAATCATCCAGTAATTGAATAGTACAAAAGGTGTGTAAGTTAAAGCAAGGTCAGGTCTGTACAGCTGTGTACACTTCACAGCTGGTGAAACTGAGGGAGGGACAGCACGAGGCGGCTGTGGGAATTCACATCCGAATAGGATTAACCCTCAGGAATTTCTCTGTTCCCATCATGATGCAGACCATCAAGCCATTCCTCTCCGTAGTGGTTGATTTTAATACATACAGTAAGTCTGTGTGTGTGGTGGGGCAAGGGCTCGGTATCTGAAGAAGAGCAATGTGAAGTGGCCCTGGAAACAGAGAGGCTGCTGGGCTGCACTTGAAACAACAATTTTTTCTTTGAGCACTGTGATTATTTGGGGAAATCTCTTGTGCGCGCTTGACAAGCTCCTGGACCTGGAGCATGCTGCAGGCTCTGCTGTGAAGAAGGGGCTGGTGGCCTGTCTGGGGTTCGTGAGCCACAGCAGTGGAGGAGGACTGAGCCTGGGTGAGGAGCATTCAAAGGTGATGAGCGTGCCATCAGGAAGGTGGTTTAAGTCTGCATGCCAGAGAAGGTGACAGGCAATAGTCCCTCGCTTGGAACTGTCATCGCCTGGCAAAAATGATTAGGGAGTCACCCACCAGAGGGGAGCTCGGGAGGAGTCACCCCCATAGTGGGAACTGGGAGGAGAGAGTGAGACAGGACACCGCTTTCCTGGCAGGGGCGTCCTGCCAAAAAGGTGGATTACTCTCTGCAAGGGAGAGGGAGCGACTGCGGAGAGGAAGAGCTGCTTAAGCTGCTGGGAAATCAAGAAGAAGAGGGCAGGTGCGCGTGGTGGCCCTGCTCTTGAAGGGCTGGGCAGCAAGGCGGACCGTGAAGTCATGGTCAGTGGGCGGCAGGGAGTCTGCACCCTGCAGAGGTAGTAGGGACAGGGAAAAACCAGGGCCGGGGGTTATTGGGAGCTGGGATTTGTAGGAGTGCTGGCCCTAGTGCTTTGCAACTCCAGCGTCGCAGCAGGCGGTGTCCAAAAAGGAGCTTCATAAGTCTTCTCACAGACCTATACAAAAATAATGCGCATCCTATTGCATTGTACAGTGCACATTTCTCATGCTCTTCCATCTGATGATTCTGCCTTTTTATATGCAGGTATACTGCCACTGATAATAATAAAAATAATGATAATAATAATAATAATAATAATAATGAAAAAGCCTGAGCTATTGTATAAGCATGACAGGACTTTTAATATCTCTGCGTGCCAGCAAGCCGAGGAGGGGAATGGTGAGCAGCCCAGGACTGCTGTGCCCGCCTGGGGAGGAGCGTGGGTTTTGGGCAAAAAGTGGCATGATTGGAGCAGGTTATGCCTTACATTTAGGCCCCCCCGATAACATTTGCTTTCCTGATGAGCCGTTTTCTAATTCAAAGTGCCCTAGAGACATCAACCCCGCAAAAAACGAGAGAGGTTTGAGGTCCAGCTGGGCACAGAGGGGTCGTTGGCCCCGCTCCCCTTAGGGGAGGGTGCCAGGGAGAGGCGTGGGCGGGTGCCGGCGGGGAGCTGCCACACCTGAGGGCGATGCAGAGAAGGATGTGTGATATCTGGGACGGGAGAGGAGGGCGAGCGGTCGTCCCTCGTGGGGGGGGTGCGGCTGGATATTGCCTGCAGATGTCTGCAAGGCACAGGAGCTCACGGGTCCCCGAGCCGTCCCAAAATAGCTGTGAGAGTGGCATGGGGCGTGGGGCGGCAGGAGGGAATGGGCAGGGATGCTGTGTGGAAGGAGGAACCGGGGATGTGAGGGTTTGTGGGGAACTGATAATTCCCTTTTCTGTTCAAGTAGGGACCCGGGGAGGGCATGCTTCAAGAGGAGCCGGCTGTCCCCTTGCTGAAGACTGGGGGACAGTACCCAGAAGGGTCCAGCCCTTTTGGGATCTGCTTTTTGTTGTCCTCCCCTATCCCTCCCCGCCTCCCAGCTCTTTGGCGTGGGATGGCGATTGCTCTGTGCAGAGACCTCTCCCTGCATCCTGATCTGGCATGTTTTTCCCCTTAGATGACAGTTCAGGAAAATACGAGCCTGTGCCAAAAACTGTCTTTTTTTGGGACATTACTTAAGCTCATGCTTAACTTTGAACCACAGTGAATTAAAGAGGATGGGAGCACACATTTAAAGTTAAGCACAGGTACAGAGATGGGCTGGAGGAGGAGGAGGTCAGAGCACTCACTGACCCGCACCCCGGTAAGGTGCTTCTGCAGCAGTTGAGCTGCTCCTGACTTTCCGTATCCTTCAGGCAGAGGCACACCCAGCACATTCCTACCACGGTTAGATTAATTTAAGGTGTGCGCTTCCAAAGCGTATAACTAGGTGACTTATCTGCTATGTGTCTGCTCTGGAACACAGTAGTACTGAACTGTCCTGGTTGTTACCTGCCTTTGTACCAGAGATAAATCAATGTATACGCAAATGATGTGATGTACTTGCCTAACCCGTTTTCACACGGTGTCATTTGAAAAGTGAAATATTTCTTGCTGATGTCACATTGTCTTGTGGGTTGTCACACCCCTATAACTTTGTGTTCCTCTTTCTTCTTTGGCACACAAACAGTATTTAAAAAAACAAAAAATCCCCTTCACGTGGTGTGTAGACTCTTGAAGGGTATTTTTAACCTATTGCACTCAGCCATATTTGGTTCTCTTCTCAAAATACTAATTCTGTGACATGCTCAGATATGCAGTGACGGGTTTTTTTGCCTTGGAAAAAAGAATTTAATACTTTGTAAGCGAACTCTACGTCCTCATGTAGGGACTGAAATTGGCCTTTAGAGAAAATCCCCCCGCTTCCGCAGACCACTGATTCTCTTCCCTTTCGGGATTTATTGCACCAAATAGCCACACACATTTCTATTTCTCTGTTGAAGTTTGCAAGAACAGGAAAGAAAAAAAAAATGCAATGTTATAGTGCAATTGTCACAGTTCCTGTAAATAATTTTATTTGCTCTGCCCCTTACTGTGGTGGGGCAGATTTTGTGCTGGGTGAGTTTCTGACCTGCACAAGAAGAGGAGAAAGCGTGAACCCCTGAGTCCCCTGTTCATCCACGGCCCTCTGCTTTTCTGTTAGCCCAGCAGATGTTATAGGAAGGCTCCGTACAAGCCTGTCTTCATTTCTCTGATCCACACCGCGTTCGCTCATGCAAATCGTAACTTAGAATTGAGTTTCCCTTTAATTGTTTTCCTAGCACTGAGTTTTGTGGGTAACTATATGCATTTTTACACTTCCAGTGTGATTTGCAGCTCCCTTTCCACTGTTTGCTCAGCAAGTGATGAAAACAACTCCCACCGATCACTTGTCCCCAGCTACTTAACACCGCAAGAGAGGGTTGCTTCTGCTCCAAGGACATATGTCACAGGTGACCTGGGAAGCAGGTCACCTTCCAGGAGCAGATACATCCCTACTTCTCCCCTCTCCCTCCTCTGACTGCCGCCACCGTCATGACAAATGAGCTGGGTTATGGAAATCGTTTTATGGGAGCTGTGGGAGAAGATGTTCTGTGCTTATCTGCCTCCTTACATGGCCACAGCAGGTCTGGGGAGAGCAAAAAACCTTGGAAACAAATGCAGCATGGTCTTGAGGTGACGGCAATGTGTTTGAATAGAATAATGATGAAAGTGGCAAGTCAGCCAAAGATGTCATATTTCAAAAAAAGGTTGTTCATTTAAGCGCCCGTGAGGTTTGGGAACCCGGCGTCCTAGGGAGAGTTAGTGGCCTCAGGGCTTCTCTGTCCTTCGGCGCTTTTGAAATATCTCATCCCTCCTCAAGAATATTAATATCAGAGCTATGTAAAGTCAAGTCTTCAAAAGAGAAATAAATGGCATAAAGAGCTATAAATAGGAAAAGGATATTCCAGAATCAACATCTTCTTAAATCATTTTTCTCAGGGTAGATCCTTTTGGGGTAAAGTTATATATTTAAAATGTAAAGTATTTGCCTACTGGGCACCTAATCCAGACTTTCTTTTTTTTTTTCTTCCTTCCTCCATGAAAAGGGCCCACAGAAGGAAAGGCAAGTAAGGGAAAGTAATATTGAATGAAAAGGAGCAGGAGAAGGGAAGGGAGCAAAAGTAGGGGATGATGCTGCACTAATAGGAACATTTCCAGTATTAGAATGATATACTGAACTAATAAACGGAGGGAATATACAGTTAAAGAGGAGGGGAAAGGGAGCCACATAGGAAATGAGACAAAAGAAAAAGATTCAGAAGAAGGAGGTAAGAGCAGGTTAATTACAGACATTCCTTGAGGACAGTAGTCATTTACAAGTTTCATATCTTTTTTTTTTTTGTTAATATCATAGCAATCTCTGTTAACATCGCTTAGCCATGGTATTTACTTTACAGTGTGGGTGAAACAGTCTCACTGTGTCTAAATAGTTTTCAGCAGTCCTGTCTAAACACAGGACTTGCAGCATAGTTTTCAAGTAGCTCTTGGACAGATTTATTATTTTTTAAGGCAGTTACTACAGCCTGCATTGCTCTGGGGATTTTGTCCACCTTGATCTAACAGGCAGCGACCTTCCAAGGTGTTCAGCTGCGGATATTTTATTATTTTCATCTCCAAACTAGGACTTGAAGCTATGGTTCTCATTTAAGGTTTGGCATTTTTCTCTTGGTCCCCAAATAATTTTTAGCATAGATGGGACAAACTGTATGCTGTGTGCTTCATCTAAGGCTTGGGGAGCTCTTGCTAGGACATGGGGCTGTCCAGGTCTTGTGGAGTGAAGGACCATGTCTCCGATAGTGTCAACACTTTGCTCAAGTCGGGGCTGTGGCCCAGAGTCCCGCCATCCACTTTGGGGAGTGTATTTTTGCTCAAATGGCAGAACAGCTGGTACCCAAAGGTGTAGCGGTTTGATACCGCTAAAAGTGAAATGAAACAGTGTGATTTTTGACGCTGCTCACAGATAACCTCCACAATACAGCGGGATCAGCTGCAGAGGTCCCCACTTGCAGCGCTGAGCACGAGGTGCACCTTGCATCGGTAGGAGATGCGGGAGGCTTCCTTGGGCATCACCTCTCCATCCCTGGCATCCTGGGGTGGGGGCATCCCCTCTCTTTGCCCTGGTTCGTTCTCCCGTCCCTATTGCAAAGTGGCTGGGGAGCGTACCCAGCCTGGTGCGTCAGCCAGAGCAGGACGTGGTCCTGTGCCAGGCTCCTGCCCTCTTTTCGGGATACATTGTGCGAAGGATGGGGGGGAGGGAGGGCTTACCAGGCGGGTGCACTGACCTCACAGGAGCCCCATAAATGAGCGTGGCTCATAAATCTCACTCTTCAAATAATCCTGCTCTGGAGACAGGGTGAGACATCTTGATTTAGACCTGCTTGAAATTTGCTGAGCCAGTTTGCTCTCCCATGCTTTCGTTTTGCTTGTTTCCTTGTTTCTCTCTGTGTATATCTGTATTCTCACACATATATACACATGCAAACACACACCCCCCACCCTCTCTCTCTGTATACCTGTTATTTTGCTGCTAGTGTACTGTAGCATTCATGTCTCTGTTCTTTCCCAGGCCGTTCATTGTGCTGCCTCCCCTGATGGAGTGGATACGGGTTGCCGTGGCTCACGCGGGGCACCGTCGCAGTTTCTCGGTGGACAGCGATGACGTACGGCAGGCAGCGAGGCTCTTACTGCCGGGAGTTGACTGCGAACCTCGACAGTTAAAGTAAGTCCACAAAAAAAATCGGCTGCTTTGTGCAAAATGTGTCTCTCTTTCCTAGTGACAGCGAGCGAGCAGGCAGGCAGAGGGCTCTCTTATTGCCTTGAGAGGTGCATGGATGCTCGGGCTCATTGCTGTGTGCATTGCAAAATCGGCTCCTGGTATTTGCTCACATCCGTGGATAAGCTGGTTGCATGGTAATGGGTGCCTGAATGTCTCATAGCTGGATCGAGCCCGTAATCTGCTCATCAGAGCTCGTATGGTGGTGGTTTTTTTCCTCTTACTATTAGGTTCTGCTTGCTAATGAGGGGCTGAAATCTTCTACTAATTGTCTGCTTCACGTTGCTTTGCTATAAAATGCCAAAATGTAATTGGCAGGGCTGCAGATATTTTTCAGGGCTTTGTTTTCAGCATTAATGCTTAAAGGGCACATTTAAACTTATAGGTAAGACTACCTCTTGCAGTAAAATTGTATTTTTCATGCTAATGTCAGTTCAAATTAGTTGTAAATGTCAGCCTAGATAATTTGACTTTTTCGTGTATCAGATGTGACCTTTTGGTTTTCTAATGAAGTCTTAAAGTATTTATTGCCAGGATATGTTTTTAGTGTCTGTTTTCCCATATTATTATGTACGTGTATAAAAGCATGAGCTAGGGCTATTCTGGAGTCAAGAATATATTTGGTTTTGATTTTCATATGAAAAGGCATTCTGAATCTGCCAAAGTAGAAATTACTCACTGCTATTGCTTCACAAATTTGTATGTAAAACCCAATTTTCAGCAGTCTGCCTCTTCATACAGCGGTAGGTGCATTCTTTCCTGCAACACAGAAAGTAGAGGGGTGATCTACATGATTAGCTGTGACAGCCTGCATCAGAGCAGCTGCCTTCTGTTGACTCTGGCCTTGACATGCTCTTTCTCCAGAAAGTATAATACTTTACTTAGAGATCTGCGTAGGCTTTTTATAGTCACAGCTATTCAATATTTAATTGAAGAAATATGTTGAATTTGAAAAGCAAAAGCTTGAGCGTTTCCGATTTCAAATCTTGGCTGTAATTGCTTCTCTTTGGTGTGACCATCATGGCCCTCATTTCCAGAAGTGCAGCGTTCTGCATCCCTACTGAAATATCAGGACTTATGGGTACTACGCACTTTCTGAAGACCTAGCACTTGGTTTTGAAAAGGCACAATTAATTTAATACCTCTTCCAGTATTTAGGTAGGATTGTGAATAAGGCAATAATGTTTCTACTCTGCATCCTCTGTCTTAAAAATTAAGGTGGATACAGTTAAATATCTGTGGATTAAAAAACCACAATATACCATTCTTAAAGTTGTATTTTGTCAGTGTATGTATATATAGAAAATGCCATCAACTGTTAGACAATTTTCCAGGAATTTCAAAATCATTTGAAGTTGGGGAGAGTTGTATTACACTGCAGAATAATTTATTAATTATGAGGAACAAATCAGCACTTAGTTTAAAGTTGCCATCAAGAATTTGTTTCATAAAGAATAGAGGTGATTGCTGTTGTCCTGCTTGTCTTGGAAGTGGGAATGAGCCTGAAGAGCGCAGCCTGGGATTAATCAGGTGGGAAATCATTCCCGAGACAAATTCTGAATTTTAGAGAGACCAGACTTTGCAGTGTGCCCTTATTTGACTGCAGGGGCCTGATTCACCCACTGATGTCCCAAAATTACAATCTCACTCTACTGTGCTGGCAGAGGTCTACAAATGAGTGTCCGCGTACTTTGGATTTTATTTTAAGGTCTGTGCCTACTGCTTGTGTAGTGCAGCAGGTTCTTTGCGTAGCTGCAAATCAGACCCTGGCTGCCTGTAATCCTGAGATCAAAGGAAGGAATGAGCTTTTCTGAAGAATAATGTGAGGCATCAGGATGTTAATTTGAAACTTTGCAGCTTGTAATTTTTTATTTGTATTCAGTGCAGACCCTCAGCACTTCTCATTTCCACTAAGCCAAGCGCCAGCCTTTCATGCCTCCCCGTTAGGGAGGGAGTGTTTCCAACTATCAATTCCTCAGCAAGCATCAATTCCATAAATGCAGACACTGGGAGGGGAGGAAAAATACAACAATTTTGCAGGGGATGGCTTTTCAAATAAGCTGTGTGACGGATGACAGCTGGAGGATTTTAAATGCAGTTAGCTTGATATATTTTGTGACTTTTATAGAAATGGCTTAATAAGTAGAACCTTGAAACTGCTTCAGTTTCTAGGCTTTTCTTAGCAGTCTTCTTTAGTCCCTAAAATATAGAGAGCTGAACCCAAAAGTTCCCATGGTCCCATGTGATATTGCATCATTCCACGGTGTTGATTCACAACCTGTCATTGCAAAGGCATAAAGCAAAATCAGCTTCCACACTGGAAAAACACGCATACGGGGAGAGGGATAGATTGGCAGGATCTCAAAGGCTGTGAAGTTCAGGATCAGTTCAGATAAAAACCAAATGTTCAGTTTCTTATCTGAACTACAGCGTGGAGGTCTCCCAGCAGATTTGTGTGACACTTCCCAGCGCAATCACATACTCCAGCAGTGAGGTTCTCGATATGTGGCTTTGTAAATCATCTCTGCTTTCTTCCTGCCTTTCATTCCAATACTTCCTCTCTTTCTCCCCTCTTCTGATCCTTTTTTAAAAATCCATTGCCTTAATTTCTTGCAATGTTTTCATCTCCTGAAAGAGGAGCTGCTCTTGCTCTGGGTAGAGGAGTGAGGGAAGCTGGAATCAGGCAGGAGCTGCCTGTCTCCTTCCTGATCTCTTTTCATTTTACAGCAGCAGACATGCCAGAAAGTTTCTTCCCTTTCCCCAGCCTTGGGAGATGAGCAGGCATATAAATGTTCACCTTCCCCCAGGAAGGTTTAGATAGACCAGGTGTCTCCACCTTTTGCAAGGAGGTAGGTTTCACAGATGGATTGACTGCTGGATGCACAACAGCTAGCTCAGACAGAAGCCTAAGTTGTGTCCAAAATATTCTTTGTCATAGTGGGAGACCAGACTTAAATAAAGCCTCGCCTGTACCCATGCCCTGTTGGGCCACCTGAGGCAGCTGGATGTAGTCAGTAGAGAACTGTGTCCAAAGTAGCTCTCTGCTGGCATAAATCTGGTGAAGGTGGGTGCTCTGCTCCCTGCTGTAGACCTTTTATTAATGAAGGTATCAGGGATGAAGGTAATTTGTTGCCAAAAAGGGGCACGGTGCTAAAAACTGTGTTGACCTGCCTTTCTGCTGCAGTAAGGTAGTGTCACTTCTCAGTCTGCACTGGGTCTGGCTGGCTGCAAACAGATGCCTGGTTTTGGCTGCTCGTCATCATCACATCCGCAAGGGGTACCTTTCCCCTTGCTCCACCTAAACACAAGAAGCTCTTTGCATGTCTTTCCTTCCTCCATTCTGTGGGACATTTGTTTAAAACAAAAAACCTCCCATGTGTTAGACACATGGTGGGGAGGATTGCTAATGGATGACTACATCTGGGGACTGGAGGCTGACGGCAGAGAAACAGAGCAAGGGAGGAGTATCCTGTGTTGCTCAGCACAAAGGCTGCCGTGCTTTTTATCAGGGTTAGTGGCTTCATTTCTGGTTGCAATATATCATGGCAATCCTGGAGGATGTAAAGATGCTGGAACAAACTGACCCGAGACAGGTGGTAATGTCATGCAGGGGACTGTTACTTGGTCACTTTGCACCTGACTGGATAAATGGCTATTTTCTGGCCAGTCGGAGGTTAAAAGAAGGATATAGTCTAGTGTGTGAGTGTGTGTGCCTGCACATGTTCGTTCTGATATCCAGAAGCAGCAAAAATTGAAGAAAAATCCACAGTCTCAGAGATGTGAGTACAATTCCCCTCTACAAAGGGCAATTCCCATGTGTCATTTGAAGTATTTTCTTCTACCCTCAGCATTGCCTCAGACCTCTTTGATTCCAAGTCATCCCCTGTCTGATTTCTCTGCGAAAGCTGCTTTTCCCAGGTGTTTCTGGGCCTGGCAAGCAGCCCCCTCGCCCCTGAGAAGGGCTCTGCGCTCTGCTGAAGGGAATCAGGTGGGCGGTGTCTTCACTCCTGGTACTTCCAGTGATGCAGCAGGAGGCATTTCAGGAGATCCCAGCTTGCACTGTCCCAAGGGTGGGGTTCTGGCTCCTGAACCCCGAACATCCCAGCTGGACATCTGATCCGTAGCTTGGCTGGGGAAGGAATGCCCTGCAGGGTTGCTGACGTAGCCCACGTCAAGGGACCTTCCTGGCGTCTGAATGAAGAGAAACACCGAATGTGTCATCATGGCATCAAGATCCTATAGAAGCATCGCCCATGAGGCTGAGCATTTCTCTGTAGCCATGGGGGTGTCTGGAAGCCCTCTCATGCTCGTTAGTCCCCTGTCCCGTTGCCCAGCAGGCTGCAAAGCTCCTGGCTGGGATTTGGAGGAGAAGCAGAGTTTAGTCCTCTTGAGGAGTGGTTTCTTCTTATCCATAGATGAAAAGGCTCGTGCCTTTCTCTTGTACGGTGGAGAAGCGAGGTTGCTCCCTGTGGCATTCATTACTATCCACCACGGCCACACACTGGAGGCAGGTGCCGCACTGTGGCAGGAAGAGCCCGGGACAATTCTGTAAAGAGGTCTGAAGTCCTTTTTCGCAGCTGTACCCAAAGGGCAGCAATGGGAAATGGCATTTTCGCTGTCAGGCTCCTCACGGGTGGAGTCCCACAGCGGTCTGTCGTCTTCTTGCCCCGGCCCATATTGACATACAACCCATGGAGACCCCTTGGGCTCTGGTACCACCAGGGTGCCCATGAGAAGCATCACAGTCTCTTGTTTGCAGTCCCTGGTTGTTGGAGGGATGCTGGAGGACAGAGCTAGGTAGCTGGGTTTGCATGCTGACCCCACTGGTGCGGTCAGAGCCTCCCCTTACGTTCCAGTCAAATTTAGTTGGAGGTGGCAGCATTGCTGCCCGTCAAGGCAGAGCTGGCGAGAGCAGGAGCCGGCACGACAGGGCTTGTGCCTGTGCACAGATGGAGAGCCATAACTTGATCCCCTTTAATCGCTTGCTCGTACACTTCAGCAGCACTTTGGAGTTATGGCTAGGTTCCCCGAGGGTGCTGGGCTCACATATAGTGAATGCAGCAAATAGCACTTTTCTTCTCTGCCTGGCTGTGAGTCTGGGTCCTATCTCTGCTCCTGACCATGGGCATGCACATTTTTCTCCTCTCTTCCTGGGATGCAGAGGTGACATTGGTACCTGTAAGTGCTGGCCTTGAGGAGGCACCTGTGAGAGGTGTGCATCAGTGCCAACAGAGGCCATCACCCAAGAACTTAAGTGAATACTTTGCCTCTGGTTTTGGGAAGAAAATTCTGGGGGAAAAGGAAAAATAAATAATAGCAATAAGGTTATGAAAATGGAAAGACAGTAATCAAAAGGAGAGCAAATTATGCAGCTTAATGCACTCAAATTGGAGTGACCAGATAACCTCTATCCCAGCAATGAGAAAGAGCTGCCTCACGAAATCAGAGGGTCAGAGGGAAATATTTTTACCAAAGCCCGGAGTGGTGCCATAACTCTAAGGATTAATAATAGTAGTGCCCAACATTTGAAAAGGATGAAAAACGATCCGAGGAAAATTCCAGGCTGTTAGTGCAAGGCCTTCGAATGTTTTTTCAAGCAAAGACTGATTAAAGACGTGTTGTTGCGGGAAAAATGGGATAAAGTGTGACACAGATTTTCTAAAGATAGATCTTGCCAGACTAATCTAATAACTTTTTGATAAGATAACTGATTTTCTACCCCAAGGAAATTCAGTAGATTTCATCTATTTGGACTTGAATGAACGATTTGATGCAGTCCATGCAGGGAGCTATTAGTTAAGACAGAGAAAATGGGGTTAGTAAAGGAATTGGAAGGTGAGCAGGGGCTGGCTTCAAGAGAGGTGGCAAGGGCTGGGTTGGCTGTGATGGGGTTGCAAGCAGAGATCTTCAGCTCTCACTCTTAAGAACTGGTCTTTTTTAATTTTCAGAAAGGGTTTTGGCACAAATCTTAGTACTGTGCTCATGAAGTTAAAATTTGCTGATGCCACGATGCTGAGAGGCATTGTCCTGACAGAGGAAGTTTGGGAAATCATCCAGGAAAAAGTGGATGACCTTGAGGGCTGGGACAAAAGACATGGGATGAAATGCAGTTTTCCACAAATGGAAGGCAAACACGTGGAGATTAGTTGGAAAAATACATACTGCAGTTTATGTGTAACATATACACTATATATGCAGTATGATATATACTATATTGGGAGCTGAGTATTGGAAAGGTAGCGGTAAAGACTGTAGAGCAGTATTTCATCTCAGAATGATTGTAAACCACAAAAGTGGATTTTTCCTCAGCCATGAAAAAAGCCAGTGCATTTTGAGGTTGTATCGGGAGAGGTATTTCCAGTAGAAACAGGAAAATATTGTTGCCTCTGTACGTGAAAGTGGTAGGAAGTGATGTGGAATCGCAAATCCTGTGTCCAGGTCAAGAAAATACTCACATTAGACTGGGTAGAGAGAAATGGGCTGGGGTGGTTTGTGTTTTGACAAAATGTTCTCATGGAGGAAGACTAGAAGAAAGGGGCTCATTCAGCTGAGCAAAGTGGGTGCTGAGGGAACATGTGACTCTTCTCCAGAAATACATCAGGACTAAATACCACAGAAGGAAAAATACACTATTTAAAGGGCAGCATGGACACAGGAATATGTGAATATTAAGTCATGAGTAAGTTCAAACTGAAATTGTAGACAGATCCAAGCCTTGCTGCAGCCTAGGACTGGGTTTATTAACCCTCCAGTCCCATATGCTCCTGCAGCCACTGCCCCGTCGCAGCCTCACCCAGGGCTCCGAGTTGCATTTACAGCTCTGATCCAGAAAGGTCTTTGGGCAAATGCAGTGTCTTGAGTGCCTTTGAAAACCTGTTTTTAGTTGAAAATCAGTCCTGATTTCCAATTAGCCTTGGCCTGAGAATACCTAAGTCTGCTTTTCTGTCTGGGACCATCCCTCTTAATGAAGGCTTTCTAGGAAAATAGCATTATCAACCTCAAGAGTGAAGCTTATTTAACATGAGAGCATCCTTGGCTCACTCTAGAGAGTTTTCTTAAGACTGTGGAAAGGGAAAAATACAGCAACGTAAAATGTGTTATTTTGTTCTTTCAGAGCAGTCTATACCATTTGCCATGTCATCTTAATACTATACCACACATATGCAATTCTAACTTGAAAGTGAAAGAGGAAGAGTTGCGTTTAATGTTTTATTTATGGAAATCCTGTGCTTGTACTAGAGCATGAAAATATAAATAGACTTTAATAAATAGAGATTTGCAGGCAGAAGAATATTGCCACTGCTCTCTGCTCTCTCTTAAAATGCGCTGGGTAAGGGGCTGAGTTTCTGGAGAGGGAGAGAGTAGAAAATTGCTAAGAAATTCTGCTATTTAATTAGATACAGCCCCTTTTAAGTAGGGACGGTTGCTGTTTGTGTAGCTCCTTGAATGTCCTTGTTCTTCCCACAAATTTTCACTAATCCTTTAACACCAGCGATGGCTATTGCCGTAATTAGACACAAAAATGCCAAACCAGCGAGCGGTAGCAAACAAGCTGCTTGACAAAATCCAGCAGTCCCTTGGGGCAGATGGTGCCAGTGGATGAAGGAGATTTTATTACTTAAAAGGTGGTGCATGGGTTTCCTGAGGTGAATCTCAACCTCTCCTGCCAACCGGCTACTTGAAGACAACAGTGATAAAAAAAATTATTGAAGGGGAGGACCTTGTCCTCATGTTCTCCTTCACTTTTAGGGCAGAACACACTTGTATTTTTACAGGCTTTAGGATCCAGCCTTCTTGGGTTTTTCCCATTGCAATCAAGATCATTACTGTTTCATATGCTCTGTCTCTATACACATTCCTGAATATAATAATCAGGATACAGATAACATACCATCTTCCACTCATTAGTGAAGACTTGTGCTATCTATTTATATGAAAGGTGAAGCTTGTACCCAAATTTTCCTGTGATATGTTGGCCTTGTTTAAAATCTGAAGGCAGATTCAATTTTGAACATGGTTTCTGGTGTATATACATGGGACTGTAATATTAAGAGTGTTTTGAAATACAGAGTTGGGTCTTGATTTGATAGTCTCATCACTTTTAAAATTTATTTTCCAGTATCTGTAACCAATTTCTTCTCAGGCCTTTGACAAGAATAAGAGGTTGGCTAATAAATATCCTGAGTATTTTTATTTTCTTGTCTTAATTTGGCTCCTGATTAAAGTAAATGGAGATATTTTAAGTCTGTGTTAAAAAGTAGTGCTCTTCATCACTTTGACCAACATGTCTGTGCTTATGTTTCCCTCTCTCCAAAACTGAAAATGCAAATAATTGTCTCAATGTAGTATTTATATTGCAGTCCTATTAATATCAGCCTTATAGTCCCTTTTAAAGCACCACATTGGAAAAAAGAGTGCTCACAAATTTAAATCAAATTGTCTGCTGCTCCTGCTATTGCCGTTTGTGTCTGTAGTCTCACTGAAGAGCCCCAGGCAAGGAACAGGACCCTTTTGTGCTACGGGCTGTGCATACCCAGATGAAAACTGTGATCCCTGACCCCAAGAAATTCAGCATTGCAAATGCATGTATATTGCTGGCTAAAATACAACTCCTTCCAGACTTACAACCAGCTGAACTGTAATTTCTGACTCAAGACCTCATTCATATTTAGGACATTCATATTTAGACTGAATAAACTCCACAGAGCTAAAAAGATGGACTTAATGAATAGATTATCATTCTTTTAATTGAAAGGGCTGGCGATCAAGTCCCGGGTGGACAAACAAGGTTTTAGTGCTTGGCTATCAGGATGATGATCTGTTCATTTCAGCGGAGGGGAACGTTCGTCCTGCTGCTCATCACAGTCTGCACTCCATTTCTTTTAAATCAACTATTAGCATGCTATGCCGGCACATATAGCTTAGAACGTGATTAAGATGTTCCTGCTTCTTTTTTGGTAACATTTACAGAGCATTGCTTTTTTTTTTTAAATTGTCCACTGCTGACTATAGTAATAATCCCCTCCCAAAGAACAAATAATTAAAAAGCTATCTAATAAGAGAGCTGCTGCGTCTACTAGTTACGATGGAAACACTTTGCCTTTGAATCATCCATTTTCCCAAATGTATTCAATCCATGAGTAACTTATTAAAGATCCGCACAGACTCTATCTTAGCCAGTCTGAGTGAAAATGAAAAAAAAACCCTTGCATTTAAACCGTTGCTGTAGAAGTGCTGCATTATGTTTTTGTAATGTGAGTTTGTGAAAAGATAAAAATAATTTGCTGTACTGCTAGGACCCATTATAAATGAAGAAGATTATCTTTGACTCCTTTCAGAGGTTTGAGTATTTTGGAGTACAATAGAGTGTCATGGTCACCATGCAGCATTTGACAGTGACCATTTGCAAATAATTAATGTTACCATGGTATTCCCCATATAAAGCCACAGTAAAGTTAATTATGTGCAGTGGCAACACTGTAATGATCTTGAAGATAACTGCTGTAGAAGCAATATCTGTGAGGAATTAAAAGAGGACTTGGAGAAAATTGTATTGCATTGTAAGTTAAAAAATGTGGTCACAGCTTTGCTACAAATATAAAATCAAGAAGATTTCACCTGTTTCTAATTTTTCTTTTACTTATAAAGGCAATTGTTTGCTTGATTCAAGGTAGGGAGGGACCAGTTAGGGAGTTTACAGGCTGTGTGATTGAACCCTTGAATTAGAGGGGTGGATTTGCTGTTGAGCGCGAGGACTATGATCAATGTATGTTATTAATTCAAGCATATTACTTCTCAGTTCTGGGAGTGGGAGCATGTGAACAGCAGTGGTGGTGCCAAGGAGCCTGCCCAGCCCCACAGGTTGCTAAATAGGGAAATCCAGAATGGGCTCAGTCTTTTGAGAGAGGATATTGCCCTCAAAGGATGCTAGTCAGTCCTACCTTTATCACAGTATCATCTCTGGGGTACCTCAAAGTTCACCTGACCCAGCCAGCATCCAGGGTGGTGATGTCCTGCCATCCTGAGACTGTCCCTAGGGAGAAGAGGGGGAGAAGAGCACTGGCCCCCTGTGGTCTCTGCTCCTCCTGTCAACCTTCCCTGCCCCTTCGATAAAAAAAGCATCTTTTCTGCAGGGTGAGGTCTTGGGGAAAGGACGACCCGTGTGAGCGCTGGCAGCTGGCAGAATCTGACAACAAACCAAAGTGGCCTTGGAGGGGACATCCCACCGTCGGGCCGGTGTCAGCCTCCTGTGCGCATGGAAAGATGGCAAAGACTTTTTGGCAAAAGGGCCGTGAACTGACTATGCAGCTGGGGAGATTTCCAGCTCTGTTTGCACTTACGCTGTCTTCCCTTGCTTTGTTGCACAAAGTTTCACAACTCTAAAAAGTGACCCTATATATTTAGCTGACTTAACCGTTCCTCATCAACCTTATTTTTCAAGCTTCTTCCCATCCCTTTCCCACCTCTTCGTAGCTTGTCAGTGTATTTGTTGCAGTCCAAAGTTAAGAAGTCTTGAGTGAGTCAAGCCTGGGTGCCTGTTCCCTTCCTCCTTTTTTATCTTGCATCCTTTAATGTTTGTGGTTCTGGATGGTGTCCGTGATGGAGCAGCATCCCCTTATACAGTGTAATATGGAGCAGAGACTCTCTGCTCCTGTTGGAATCAACATAATGCACTTAATGGTATGAAAGAGGACTTGGGAGCAAATACAGTGCTGTGGTGGCTTAGGGTTGATTTTTGATGGAGTTGGGGGGGGGGGGTGGGTGTGATTTTTCTGTTTTCATTTTGAAATGCGACTGCTTGGTCTGTCTGCTGTACCGTCTTCCCAGTTGGCTTTCTCCAGCATTCAAAGTGATGCTGTGTTCTCCTATTCTGTACTTGTAGTTCCTGATCATTTTTGATCTGTCTCTTCACTGCTTTTTATCTGTACATGTTAAATCTGCTTTTCCTTAACTCATTCATCTCTCTGGCTTTTTGAGACATTGCTACGCTTTCTTTTCTGAAACATCCTCCGTTCCTTTCCCTTGAGTCATGCTCTTGTTTTATTAAACTCCCCAGTTTGATCACTATCCATTTTATTAGTCAACATATGACAATGGTGGCACCAGCAATGATCTATGTCAAATTTTGCCATAGAGTTTCTTTGCTATGTCCCATAAATCGGGACTGTAACTCACTCACGATGGGTCCTTTTTGGGGTATTAAAAGGCAGTGGGCCACTGGTAGCGGTACTAAGTTGTTGTTTCTTGCTTTGTGGTACTTGATCTAGATCACATTTTGTCAGTGCTGGTGTCCTAGCAGCCATGCAGCCCAGGCACTCCTCTGCATCTGTGTTATTGTTGCAGTGTTTGTACAGCTGTAGCATCCCGGAGCCCTTGGACCAAGACCCTTATCCCCGCAGCTGATTGAGGAGTACGAATTTGCGGATACCCAATAGCCGCAGTGATTAATGAGTCCCCTTCCTTGGCTATAGTAAGCAGGTGAACTGACATGCTTTTAGGGGACCAGAGCCAACTCATGGAGGAGTTACTTATGGAGAAGTAAGTAATTTCTGAACCCATGCCAGAGTAGAGATCTGGGCAGCCCATACAGGATAGGTGAGATAACGTCCTTGTTCCTCCTTCCTCCCTTGTGTGGGTGTGCAACCCAGGTCAAAATCTGGCTTTTTTTAAAGAGGAGATCATCAGCTATCATTTTGCATGCACCGAGCTTGGCTGACATCAGTGAAGCTCTGCCTGTTTCTGCCAGCACTGAGTTTGACCCATTTTATTCAGAGTGTATGTTACATACCTCAGTACAAATGATGAAGCAGTGACTTAACACAGGCAGTGATTCATAGTGGCAGACACCTCTGCAGTCCTCAGAGGATGTCTAGATCTTTCCATAGCTGTACTTTGCTGAGGAACCACCTCGTTTTCAGCCCATAGTCATCTGGAAATGGCCAGCTGCAGCTAGGAGGTCCAGATTCTCTCTCCGTGCACCAAAACCCCCACCACCTAACTTCTGAGCATGCTTTATCTTTGCCATACGTTAAAGGAGGGCACAGATGATCTCTAGCATCTCATGCTATGGGGGTAACAAGTACCAAATGTTGCTGTAGCTCTTGTGTCAGAAATGAGCCATACGGTGTGAACGCGTTAAGCCGCAATTGCTCCCGTGGATCTCGGTGTCACTGAGCTCAGCCCTGCATATCTGTGCTGGTTTTGCTTTTTCCTTAAACTCACTCAGAAACTACTGCAGAAAACTGAGCCTTGCTATGTGTTACTTTCTTCCTCTCTGTTGTAGGCATATTACTGGTGCCGAATCTGTTATTGCTGTTATGGTATATTTATTGTGACCCAGTGTTGTGCATTAATCTTGCATCTTACTGTTGTGATGAGGCATCATCCTTGTTCCCCTGAGTAACGATACCCCACGCATACCTTGTTTGTATTCTTAGGACATCAACTTTTTAGCAGTCAAAACCTGAACTGAGCACATAGAATGAACATCAACAAAATATCTGTTGTCTTCCAGACTGGTCATGACCCAGCACGGCAGAGAGCAAGCTTGAGCTCAGATGCCAGTTTCAGTACTACGTCCTGCAGAAGCTTTGATCAAAATACTTTGTATTTTCTGTCTCACTTGCCTTCCTCTGTTGAAAGAGGAAGAGCGGTAGCTATTACTACATACCACTGCTTCTATATCAACAGCGTATTTGTTGCATATTGCTGTTAAATATTAAGCAGTGTTATATATTTTATAAAGCTCTGATAAAGCACTTTGAAGAAGAAATTTAAATGATAATGATGTGCTGTTTATATTTTTCTTTTGGTTTACTGCATTTTTTTACATGTGAAATAGAAAACAAATATTTGATGTATGTTTGACTTTCTCACTTTTGATCTTTGTTTTGTTTTTCATTCACAAGTAGCCCCTTGTTTTCTGACCTAGCATTTTTGGAGAATGAAAGTGATGTTTTTCCAAACAGTCCTTTATCCAAGTTCACACCAAAAGCACTGTGGATTTGGACTCCACCCTCTGCCCCAGACACTCCTCAGCATGAAAGAAAAGCAAATCTGTCTTTTAATAAGATGAAACCAAGTTGGATAAACATCAGATTTGAATTGCCTGGCTCTCTCTGGAGCTGTAGATTCACAGCTTGGCTAAATAACTCTTAGCCCTTCTTCCGTTTGAAATGGATATCTTGAGCAGTTTACAGTTGGGAGATCTTTTGAATAAGACCTTAAAAGAATGACATCTCATTTGTTAGACGCAGCCAGCAAGGATTTGTGGTGTTTTGTCACGATTACCTGGCAAGATTGCCTTCTCCCTGATCGCATGGTGCCCTGATCTACAGGTGGCCCTGGTTGAGCAGGGGGCTTGGACCAGATGACTTCCAGAGGTCCCTTCCAACCTCAGCCAGTCTGGCATTCTGTGACTTGCACTTTCTGCTCCAAAAAGGCTTCCCTGTTACTGGGGCTGTGCTGGTAAGATCCTTGAAGGCATTTGGAGTGACATTATTTTCTCTTTGTTGTATTGTCAATGTTTATACATCTATTTGATGGAAGTTCAAAGCTTACTGAAGCCACTGAAACTTTTCAGAGATCAGGGGGACCGGATAACCTCACCATGCAGAGAGAAAACTTGCAGTGAGAATGTGTTGTGCATTGCTTAAACAGGGGAACAAAATCAAGTGAAAGCTGTGCTTTTTTTGCCCAATTTTTTATAAAATGTATAACTTGTCCCATGAAAGATAGACCAAGGGCAATCTCCATTAGCTTGCATTAGCATTTCCCATTCAGCACTTCCCTTGAACGTGCAGGTCAAAGGAGAATGAAAGTGTGCATGACCTACATCCTTCAAAGACAGGGCAAAGTATTATTTTCCTAGTGACAGCGAGGCCTGTCTTCTGATTGTCCTCTGAGGGAATTTATTTCTCACGTCCACAGAATCGACGACTGTTTTTGTGCATCTCGGAAACTGGATGCAGTTGCCACTGAAGCGAAGTTCAAGCAGGACCTGGGTTTCCGGATGCTCAACTGTGGCCGAACGGATCTGGTTAAACAAGCCATATCCTTGCTGGGGCCGGATGGGATTAACAGCATGAGTGAACAGGTAACGAGATAGAAACGTAAAGAAGCAACTGTGAAATGTCAGAATTTTGTCTGCTTATCACAGAAAACGAGCCCCAGCTTTCAGCTAAACATAGACAGGACCTTAATGCTTTCCCTGCATTACTTTGCATTGAGTTAAAGCACTGCCAGGTGAACATCTAAGTTAAGTTTGATCTTTTCGAGTTGTATTGATTCGTTGGTACTGAGGTAACTCAGCATGAGGGTGAATGCATCCACTGAAATCTTCTTAACACTGAACTGAGTCGAGTGAAGCCAGAAGATCCCAAGAGAGCTTAGCGTTGATCTGAATGCTTAAAACTGCTTCAATGCCATGAACAATGGTGTGGGGCAGGGCTTTGCGAGGTGAACATCCTTCCACTGAACACTGCCCGGGGATCTGCAACGTATTTCACATGCACCACCAAACCCCTGGCAGGAAATAATTAATTGCTGGCAATCTTTAATTGAGTTCAGCCTAGTATGAACTGACCTTCCAGATGTGAAAGTCTCTCTGCAGTGTTACCCCTCCGTTGGTCATTGTGGCCAACATCCACCAATTGAGGAGCCTAGATTTCCCTGGAATTACACCTCCATGAGGCTGGTCATTGTGTCCGGGGATAAATCTGCCTCTGCAGCTACCTACCGGCAGCAGTCTGTTGGACTGTAATGCTCACGAGGTGGTTCCCCCTTCCCAGAGGGAAACGATGGCCATGGATACTACTGTTTCCTTTTGAAATAGAGTCCCTTGAATTTTCTGGTGCCCCGATGAAAGTGTCACTGCACGTTCCCAGAGCTGTGGCATCCTCTCTGGCAGGAGGCAGGAGGCAGGTGGCTGCCACCCCTGAGGTGGTCACTTGGTACTGGAGATGGACTGTTAGTGAGTTTAGGTCTTCTGACATGAAAGCTGCTCCAGGAGTGTGAGTTACGTTGCTGTTCAGAAGCTTCAGTCTGAGTCAATATTGTGGATTCATTTGAGAAAAGCTTTAGAAGAGGGCAGTACTCCCCCCAAAAGAATAGTATCGGACTGCTCATTCCAAGGTTCATACATTATACTTTTTAAAATTATTATTATTTCAAGTTAGTCTGAACCTGGAAAATTTTCACAGCATATTTCCTCTGTCGTCCAGAGGAAGGAGGAAACACGGTGAACACTCTGGCTTGATTCATCAGAGAACCTAATCATACACTTAACTCTGAACACATGCTTACATCCTATTTGAGTGAAAGTTAAGCCTGTGCTTAAATGCTTCAGTGGACCAAACATCCCACATCTTGTAGGATCCCACATCTTGCAGGACAGAGCCCTACGTGATACACGGCCGAAAGAAAGAAAGTAATTTTTTATTTTGCCAAAAGCCAAATGTCCTTTGTGTTGATTGTACGCATTGTTACCATGTTCCTGTGTGTGTGTCGAACACTAATGATGGGCTCATTAAAAATCCATTCCTCCCACGTGCAAAGAGAGTGGGGCTGAGCGATGCTGCAGCACAAGGCTGAGCTGCAGAGCAAGCCTGGGGAGGACTGGCAGAGGCAAAAGCAGCAGGGACAGCAGTGCAAGGGAAGGGGAGGTTAGAAACCTCATTAACTCTTTAAAACCCTGATACTGCAGCATGACATTCTGGGCCCCTTTTAGTCAGTGGTAAGTCCTTCTTCAGCTTCAGCAGGACCAAAACATCCCATGTGGTCCCCAGGCAGACCCTTTGCTCCGGGCATTGCTGCAGGGTTCTTCGCCACAGCTGCCCACATGCTGCATCTTGCAAGGGGGAGCCCCAGCACCGGGTTTTCAAATTCTTTTCTTCAGATAAGATTAGAGCCCTTGTGCTAAACACTTGATTTAATTATCAAATGACGCCACTTACAGAAATTGAAAAAATAGTTGAAGGAACATGTATTTAATTTTAAGCTGCCATCTCGTCCCCGTGTTTCAAGGCCCAAACACAGTTTTTTGTAATTCTCATGGTCCTGTTTGTTCCTGTAGTGTTTATTTACTGCCAAAGGAGATGTTTTGCCATGGACTGTAGCTGAAGTAGTTTCAAATTCTCTTTGCAAGTAACTTCAAGTCACTGAAGAACTCTCCTTGCCTGGGGTGAACTTGTTTTTTCTTAATAATGGCATGAGGCCCCAAATGCCTATTCCCTTACTCTGTATCTCCGTAAGTACGCTGCAGATTTGATCCTGTGAAATGCTCAATGTGTTTCAGGGGAGATCTAAGTACCTTGCAGGGACAAACCTTAATTTATGTTTTCTCTACAAGAGCAGCCCTTCCATACATAAGCACCCACGACCTTTAGCCCTGCATGCAAACAGTAAAAATGGGGTAATTCAGCAAAAATAGTGGTGCTGGGCTCTTGCTAGGAAGAGCGGTGTCATGGCTCTGTGTCTGGCCATGCTGGGCACCTCCAGTTTCTCTGAAAATAACTTCACTTCACGACAGCACTCAGATTAAACAGCAAATGGGCTATCGTCTGACAGCAAATTTACCAGGGGACCTCGAGGTAGGCTGTAAACATGCATCAGAGGTAGCTGCGTGCTGCGGTAGATTTACTGCAAAACAACTGGTGGCTGTTGATCAACACCCCCTACTGTATTTAATAAGCAGCTTTTTCTGTTATAATTTACGGCAGATTTAACGATTTTTTCATGGTTTCATCTGGACTCATTACCAAAGCCACAGTAATACTTATCTTAAGGGAAATGGTGATCAGCCGCAGCAGGTATTTCAGATTAATACAAATTGCATTGTGGTGGTTCTGTAGCGAAGGGTCACTTAATCTGTTTTTCCCCCGAACAGGGCCATGTTTTCCTAGAGCCAGCAACTTGCAACAATACTGTCTGGCATTTCATTTAAAATTAAGTCCTTGTTTGCTAGGGAGTGCTATACAAAGCCTTTACATTTCCAGCCCCTTACAGTATCCGCATTGAAAAAGCTGTGCCCGAATCTAACCTATCTTAAGAGGAGCTTATGATGTTTTTAAAGACTCTTTCAGTAATTAAAAAGTTAGATTTTCTGAAACTGTCATCATAGAAAACTGAATAGAATTACTGTCTTTTTAAAATACCGGTGGAAATACGGTTGCTTTGATAAAAACATTTCTCTGCTGAGGCCCCAAAGACAAAGATGCTGAGTTTAGTATATGAAGATGGAGGTGAGGCTGACAAGCCTAGTTTCACTCACCATGCTGAGGATGCCGAGGATAACATGAAAAAAAAATAGTCAACACAAGTGACAACAAAAATGGAGATTTTACAAAAATGGTTGGCTTTTGCTAGTCAGAGGGGCATGTCTGTAACAGAGGTAATGGCTTTCGTTAAATACATACTGTTAGTCTTGATGATATATACTTAAATAATTGTTTAAAAAAATCAAAGAGAGTTCTGTGTTAAATTTGTCAATTCCTTTGTTTTTTAACTCCAAAAAATGACTAGGGCATGACTCCACTGATGTATGCTTGTGTCAGGGGTGATGAGGCTATGGTGCAGATGCTGCTAGATGCTGGAGCAGATCTGAATGCTGAGGTGAGGACTTTTTGTTGGTTGTATCTTTGTTCCGTTATTTGTTTACATCTTAAACTACCCCCTGAAACTGTAGCGGAGGGAAAAACCCAAGAATTAAAAAGAAAATAAATTTGTGTTATCCTGGACGGTACCACTTGAATAGTGAAATCAAACTACATTAGGTTAACATTGGGATTCACTGCACAGAAGGGTTCAAGTCATCGGACTTACCCCACAGGTAATATTGATTTAGTTGTGTTTGCACACTGCAAATGAATACAGGCATTAGCACTAGCACGGAGCACAGCTCTAATGATATTGGAAGGACTTTCTGAATCTCAGCTGAGTTAAAATGTAGAGGGTAAAAGAAATACCTGTCTGATAACCTGCCAAAGCTCGAGCATTTCTATGCATTGGGATGTTCCAGCTAAGCAACCCCAGCACGCAAGTGCAATGTGGGTTCCACTGTTTTGTTTTACAAAGTGCCTTGGGCTAAAACCTGTTGGATGAGGAGCTTGAAGCTTCCAGAATATGTGTCTCTGATGAATGCACATCACAAACTTACGCAATCTGTCCACCAAACAGATTGTGGTCCAACTCTGTGCAATGCAGGTATGTACATTTTTAAAGAGCCGTTAGAAAATCCGTGAAAGAATTATTTGTTAATGATTCCAGTTTCAATTTGTTGAGGTCATGAGTAAATTAAGCTGTCTGCTTCACTTATCTGTGTTCCATCTGTTCTGTTTGGACTTGAGCGAGCTGATAAATTGTAGTCACTGCTTTCAGCCAGACGTTTTGCACTTCTAAAAAATCTAATTTAAAAGTAGAAATGGATGTCACCTGTAAGAGACTGATAGTCGTTACTATCTGATTGCTGTTTGGTGGCTTATGTGAAATCAGCTGATGATTTCAGTTCCCCAGATTCAAGCACACCACCCTCAAGAGCTGGCCAGAATTGAATACTTGAACCCTTGTTAGCACTCTTGATAGGCACACCAAAGACTGGATGGGCATGGAGACTGATCTTTCCTTTAACCCTGCCTGTGGCTCAGAGGTGAGATGGCATTATTTGATTCCTAGGATGAGTTTTCATTAGGAGCAGTCCTCCCAATTGCTCCAGTAATCTTCCAGACTTGAATCAAATCCAAATTTAAACAGTTTTGTCTTCCTGAAACTGCTGACATCTGAGCGAACAGCTCCAGTGAGGAATGTGAACCTCCTTGATTCATTTCTGTAGAGTGTTTGCTCTAAAATCAAATGAAAACACTTTGGGACAAGAACTGTGAATAATTATGGTGTGCAATTATAAGATGATTTGTGCACACCACAACCAACTGTGCAAATTGGGCAATTACAGCAAAAAAAAGGCAAATCAACCATGAACAAAAATAAATACTCTGTCAGGTGCCTGCATCATTTTCCCCCTTTCACTTTGCACATCAGTTATATATATATGTTTCCAAAAGTAGCCTCAAATGCTGGGTGCCTCCCTTTTTGATTGCCCATCTTTAGCGAAAATGGACTCATTTCCAGATGTGCTGAGAAGCTGCAATTCACTCTGGAGTCAGTGGGACCTGTAGCTGCTCAGCAAATCTCAACTGAGGCCTTAAAAGCCCGGTCAACCACAGGTCTTTTGCAAACACCATGTTGACTGGAAAGAACTCTAACCAAAAAAAAGGAGCAAAGGAGTTAAAATGACTTCATTTTCTTTGCCGCTTGCCATGGGCTGCCCCAAACAGTGGTGGGAATCCGTGCTTGAGGAGGAGCTGGATGTGTTCACTGAACCATGATCCTGCCCATCCTCATCCTCCGCTGCTCTTGCTCCCCAGCCTAAACCCCAAGGCTCGAGCTGCTCAACCCTCTTCCTTCTGAGCAAACCCAGACCCAAAGAAACCCTGTGCCTTTGCTCAGAGGCCAGCACGCTTCTTTTGCACTTTGAGCTCTCTGGCAAATCTGGGTGATAACAGCCAGGTGCTGGTGCAGATCCATTTTTCTGGCAAGCTGCGGGATCTGCATGGGCTCTTCAGATTTTGCCCTTATCCCTGTCCTTGGGACTGAGGGCCTGGTCGTGTGCTTCTAGCAAAACGCCGCATGTGGCGCTTGGAAATGCGAGCTGCTAATGCAACCGAGTATTTAATAACCGGCCCTGCTCCCCTACATGGATAAAAGTACTTCAGACAAGGTAGTGAAAGCATAGCTGACTGATGAGACAGAGAGATGGTGCATCTTTTACTCTGATTTTAGTCCTCCTCTGAAGATCAATAATAAGATTTTGAATTTTAGTGTCACACTCCATCTGAGTGTGCAGTCTTGGATTGCAAATGTTCATTAGATTTTACCATCGCTGTGAACCTCATCAATATTAATACCCCCATCTTTAAGACAGGGAAACTGAAGCAAAGAGTGGTTATTCATCTTCCCCAATGTCTACATTAGAGGCATCAGGCACTAAGGTGTAGAAAATGGAAGGAGCAATGTCAAAAATACCATTTTGGTTTCTAAGGATATAGTTTGCATCTCTTTTAACTGTCACCACCCTGCTCTTTTAACTCAACTCAGACAGGAGAAGGCAGTAAAAAGGAGTTTTCTTAAAACATTTCTGAAGTGCCACTCTGCCCTGTCACTTCTCAGCTGTCTTTTTTCCTCTGGTGGGAGAGGAGGAGCCTGATAGCATGCCTGTGAACCCTAGGGTAGGGCTTGTGATGTGTCTTTCATGACGGCAGTGACAAAAGTCATACTGATTTATGTGGAAAGCATTTCTTTGGGCCTGGAGCGATCCCAAGACCTGGGGCTGTTGATACACGGTCTGGAGAAGTCAGTGGGAGCGGTCCTTAGCTGTAAGCGTCCTGATCAGTCCCTGCTTCCCCAGTGTGTGCTGCTGTAACCAGCTGTGGATGTTTTGACCTTGTGCAAAAGTATCTGGTGGCCAGTGGTTTAGATGGAGCTACAGTAGTTGGTAAAAAGACTTCATTTGGTATGAACTCTATTCACGCTGTCAAATCAGCATGAACAGTTTTAATATTGAGAAAATTTTTGCAGGAAAAAAATGAAGCCAATCATTTTATAAAGCACCTTTCCCAGGTTTTCTATTTCGCTTACTCCCTCACATGCCTGGCTTTCAGGCAGGTTGAATTTTATTACGTACAGCTCTTTAAAAAAATAACTTTAATTTGTTTGTAGGTTGTCAGTACTGCTCATAAATACCCATCCGTCCACCCTGAGACCCGCCATTGGACAGCTCTGACATTTGCTGTGTTGCATGGACATATTCCTGTAGTTCAGGTATTATTGTATTTCCCTACCTGCATCTCATTCTTTTGTTTCTCCTCTTCAGTTCTAATTACATCCATCTCAAACCAGTATCCTCTTGTCATACTCATATTGGTTACTTCTGCTTCTTCTAGAGTGTACTGATATATAATAGACGTATTATATAGCGAATACAGTGTTCAAACCTTAACCAATATGAGGTTTAAATAGGACAATTTTAAAGCAAAGTTGCACCAAAGAAAGTCTGACAACTCCTTGTGCTCCTTCCTGACCACTTGTTTTATATGTTTGTTTATTCATTCATTACACTTTCTTACACTATAATATTCTAGCAAACACAAAACTGCTGCCTTGGTGGGGAGAGGTGGACAACAGCCCTTGTGCTGCTCCAGAGGGGGAGAAGCACTCGCTCTCCTTACCCCATCGAGGTGTCGCGTGGGATATGCTGGTTCTGTGCTTTGGCATCTCAAAAGTTGAGAAGGTTTATTCTTCAAAACAGCTGTGTCTATGGCACACGTAATGAAGCACCAAAACTGTGAAGGCCTCAAGCCAGAAATGGCCAAGAGGGGGCTGGAGCACAGGCTCCATCCTGCCCTCCTTGGCCATTTTTGTTTTCAGCGTTGTTGTTATTTACGTGGAAGCGTCCCCGATGGAGATCACAGCTTTTGGACTCATTGCTGCAATTGGTTCTTAAGAATTGCCTTTCTTTTGGCCATGTCTTTATATAAAAGATGGAGGCAATTGAAATCTGATCCATTTTAGGATGGTGCTGGGCTTCTAGAAGACCATGAAGGAAGGATGCTTGTCGGGCTAATTTTCAGTACTTCCATCTTCAATGCATTACTTCCTAACACTGATCTTACCCCATTTCCCATTCAGAAACACTGGGTTACACTTTTTTGGCTCTGAAGTTGGGCACTAGTGCTCCTGGTGTCTGGCAGTGTAAAATGAGCGAAAAAAGGAATCAGTTTGCCTCTGTGAAACAATGGACAGAATTTGCATGTCACTTGTCTCCATCGTACCTGGTTTGCAGCTAACAAGAAGCATTAGACTCTCATCCGTCACTGTTCATGAACTCTGAAGGCTTTGATACTCCCCGTTGCTCTAAATCGTGAATTTTCTTTCTAGCTGTTGCTGGATGCTGGAGCAAAGGTAGAAGGTTCCTTGGAGCATGGAGAGGAAAATTACTCTGAAACTCCTTTACAGTTGGCAGCAGCTGCTGGTAAGGACTTTCTCTTCCCACTGTAATAAATTCTTCAGTTGGGATCTGTGGTTTAGGTGAGCAAATACTGGATTTTAGAAGAAGTAAAAATGCATCTCTTGACTTGCAGGAAATTTTGAACTGGTCAGTTTGCTGTTGGAGCGAGGAGCTGACCCCATGATAGGAACAATGTACAGGAACGGCATTTCCATGACTCCACAAGGTGATATGAACTCTTTCAGTCAGGCTGCCGCACATGGACACAGGTAGAGTGGGAACAAGTCTAGTGGCATCCTTCAAGTGCTTATTTTTTGCCTGGGTGTCTGGTTTGAGCAGATGGGTGAAAGTTCTGCATGAACAATTGAATGTGCCACCAGCTGAGCAGAGATGTACGGCTTTTTGCTAGCATGTGAATTTAACCAGTTGGTGGTACAAGCTGCTTTTTGATATCTGATTTTAAAAAAAAGGAAGGGGACTCCTCGTGGTGTGTTGCAGTGCAATGGTTGTTAAATGGCAGCTGATGTGACGGCAGAAAGGAATGCCAAAGACATTCCTTCTGAATTTCTTGACTTATTTCTCAAGTTTGAGCAAATTGTGTCTGTACTGCTGCAGCCTTAATTTTCGTTGAATAGAGTTTCTGCATCTGTGTTTACTGTAAAGTCCTGTGTGTCTTAATGTTGTATGTATGCTGCAAATTTAAAAAAAAAGTAATGAAATGAGCACCTGGCATGCATGATATTGCAACGCTCAGGAGTTGACTGCAGTGTGATGGATTAGTATTATGATCTTCACGTTCCTACTTTTCTGATTGTAGCCATCCAGAGGAACATAGATACAGGTTAGAGACAGTACCTACCGTCTGTTTGCTTAGAGACAAGCTGCCAGTCTAACAACATGCAAACGGCATGTCAGGGCAGGTTTGCACAACGATGCCCATCTGGATCCTGCGAGGGATCCCTGGGACAGAGAGGACAGTTTGCTTATCGGAGTCTCACGTTCACTGCTCTGGCCTTGCTGCCAGCTGGCATGAGTGCCGTGTGCCCGAGGAGGACCTGGGGCTCTCCTCGGCTTGGCTCCTGGCTGTGTGTGTTGCAGGCCCTGGCTCTTATGTTCCTACCTGTACACCGCTCATGCACACTCCCTCCTCCTTCCCGCTCTGCTGCAAATTTGTTTGGGACACACCATGCCCTGCTGCCACCCCAGGCCGGGGTCTGAGCAGGTGCAGAGAGGATATCGGAGTATGAGGGAGGTGGGATGGGGGCCAGCCTGGTTTCTCTTCTCACAGCTGCAAAACCAATAGTGACTCTGTTGAGATCGATGAGGTTACACTGGTATGAACCTGACGGCACCAAGTCTCTGAGTTTGGGCTTTGCTATTTGATGGCCCAAGCGAATCAGTGGCTTTGCAGTCCCAGATGTGCTCGAACCTGCCCTGACTGTCCTCGTTGAATGTCTAGCTGCTCCAGCTTTCCCAGACTGCTTTGAGTGTTAATCGAGTGGTGGTGCTTTCGGTAGCTCCAGGCAGCTCCCTTCTCAAGTGGCCTCCATGAAAGTCCTGAGAGCTTGTCCAGAGGCACCTCAGCCTTCCCTGATTGTGGGAAGAAGTCTTGAGTCAAGTTTAGCTCAGGGGTCTCTGTTCCCACGAGATGCCGCTACTTGTGCAACATTGTACAGTTCCTGTCACGACAGCAGCATCTTGCAGATGTGGCCCAGGCAGTGCAGGTGGGCTAGCAGGAGCACTACTTGCCTCAGGGCTAGCAGGAGCGGTACTTGCCTCAGGACTGCTCTCAGCTGGTCCCACCATTAATTGGAGTAATTTCCTGGATAGGTGTCCTAACTTGCCACATTGCAGCAAGTATCCCGGACACAAAGAAAGCCAAGCCGCTGACTCTGCTTTCCTGCCCTCTCTTTCCCTCTCCCTCTCTCTGTCGTGCTGTGATTGACAGGAACGTCTTTCGTAAGCTGCTTGCTCAGCCGGAGAAGGAGAAGAGCGATATTCTGTCGCTGGAGGAGATCCTGGCTGAGGGGACGGACTTGCCCGACTCAGCGGCAGCTCCGCTCTGTGCCAGCCGCAACAGCAAGGCCAAGCTGAAAGCCCTGAAGGAGGCCATGTACCACAGCGCTGAGCACGGCTACGTGGATGTGACCATTGACATACGGAGCATAGGTCAGTCCCGACACCCTCTCCCCTCTCCCTCCGGGGAGGGACCGCTTTAAGAAACGCATCTCGCTTGACGGGCTGTTGCTTAAAATGACCACAGTTGCACCTTCCTCAGCTCTTGTGGAAGCAGAAGGTGACGGGGGATCTGGCAGGTTCCCGGACCATTTGAGCTCCACAGCACACCCCGTTCAGGGGCCACTGGCACTTTTCTGCAGGACGGAGTGGTTTCCACCAGCAGCCATCTTCACTGCTGCGTGGCAGACTGTTAGGTAGGGCTCTGGGGCAGTGTTCGGCTGCCATGGGCCACCTCCAACAGCTCCTCTTTTGCACTCTCCCGTAAAGCAGTCCACCATTAAAACATCTTTATTTTCCGAGGTTTTTGAGCCTCTGAGGGCAGGAGCAGGGAACTGGCTTCTTGGTCTGCCAACTCTGCCAGTGTGGGGCTTGAACATCATACCAGCCTGCTGGGAAGTTGCTTCTGCCCATAGGGAGGGTGGTTGGGTAGCGCGGAGGGGAATCGGTCTGGACTGTGTATTTACCATCCCCATTGATCTGCGTTCAGAGAGAAAGACCCGAGTGCCAGCCATGCCTCTGCCTGCTGCCGTGCTCTGGCACTGGAGACATGTGGCGTGGGTCAGGGTGTGCGGCGGTCTGAGCGGTGGCTCACCGGGTGGGCTGAGCAGGCAAAGACCTGGCGATGAATGAGAAGAGAGCGACGGGGCTGCTTTCCAGGCGCTGGACATTTGCTGAAATGGAAGGAAAAACCTTTTGTAGCCAAACGCCAGGCTTGTGTTTCCTCCCACTCCATTCTGCAAGAGCAGAAACTAGGTCACATCCAGCCTAACGCCTGCAGAGGTGCATTAGCTCCATGTGCTTTCTCGCTCAGTGCATGGGAGCACTTCCCTTTAAGTTCCTGGAGAGTGGTTCTGCCACGACAAACTGCTTGAAAAGGCTGATCTGCTTAACTCGCCCAGTGCTGTTTAGGGAAAATAGTAATGATCAGGAGAGGACATGGGGTAGCGCTTAAAGAAAGTTTTAATCTGAAGACCACCAGTTTGAATCCAGGTGGGTAGTGACCAAAATAGGGTTCTTTACCATTTAATGGCTCCCCAGGGCCACATTGAAACAAATGAGCTAGTGTAAATCTAGTTTCCAAAAGGCTTTTGCATCACAGAGCACCACAGCAATTACCACAAATTGGCAGTCTCAGCAGAGAAGCTAAAGGCTAGATGAGCAGAGAGACCACAGTCTTCTCTTAGCATTTGGAGGAAAGCCTCTGTGCATCAGGTCTGGGATGTCCTGATAACCACCAGCCTTCTCAATCGGGGATAAATAGGAATTTGATTTCTAGGGTTATTTGGCAGCTTTTGCTTAAAATCTTAACATAAGTAAAGGTAAAAAAGCAGGAGGGCACATCCTTCTCTGAAGCTGGGAATGAGCTCTGTCCTCTGTCCGTAGGTGTTCCCTGGACGCTGCACACGTGGCTGGAGTCCTTGCGCACGTCCTTCCAGCAGCACAGACGACCCCTCATCCAGTGCTTGCTAAAGGAATTTAAGTCCATTCAGGAAGAAGAGTACACAGAGGAGCTCATCACACAAGGGTTGCCTCTGATGTTTGAGATACTGAAAGCCAGCAAGGTAGGATAAATTATGCATTTTAAAGAAATCAGCCTCATTCCCATCCCCTAAGACACAAAGCTTGTGATACTGTTTTCATACAGCTGTCCCAAAGCTTGTTTAGACTGTATAGGATTATTATTGTTTGTATTGCTTATCTCAGGTTTTTTTCACTGTGGAAGTATGGGTTAAAAACACACAAGCCAATCACATCTTCTGCTAGAACAGCTTAATACTGATGCTAACAATAAGCTGGAGAGACAACAGAAGCTGATGCATAGTGGGGAAACTGAAGTCAAAAGGGTCACTGCAGTATGGCAAGAGATGTTGATAACCAAACCAACCCAAAGAGTAACTTTACCCACCTTGTTTTATAGGACCATACAACAAAGCTAATATTCATATTTGCTTTGGATTTCTTTAACCTCTCACATAACTTTCTCTTCCCTTCATGTGGGATTTGGACTCTTAAACTTGTGGGGAGACAAGCACAGAACAGGATAACTTTTTTAAATCTTCTGTGTGAGTGTTTGTACTTGCAGCCTCCTCAGATTTATTCTTTCAGCTGACATTTTCTTAGCCAGACAAATCAGACTAACAAAACCTTTTGAGAGAGGTACCACTGGGTATGCAAGTATAATAGCAAAGGGGATGATCATGGGGCAGGCAAGGAGAGGTAAATGTCTTACCTAGTGAAGGATGGATACTTCCTTTTAAAACTTGTTATAACTGACAGTCTCTTCTCTACTGGTCCCCCTGACAGTCAGTTGCTCCCAAGGAATGCCCAGTCAACTTTACTATTACCAGAAAATCATTTTAGTGATGAAAAGCATCAAAAGGATTTGATTGCTGTTCTTTTTCTCATGCACCGCAATACATGTTGATATGGTCTTCTAATTGTTTAACTGGGAAGTAAGTAACGTTTCTCACCCAACTCTACGTGTAACAGCAAGGAGCAAATAATTTTTAGCACCTGCAGCAATAGCTTAAATAATGTGAAAAGAGGAGAGGTTCTGGTATAGGCACTCAATACGAAAAGGTTCCACACTTAGTATAGCTAGTGAAAGCCTACATGGATTTATTTCTTGTATCCTGCTGCAAAAGAGGGCTTTGACTAGAGTCCGGAGCAAACCCTGAATGCTTGTTCCAGCAATTGTTCTGATTTTTGCTCCCACGAGCCTTCCCTTTGGGATTAGTTTGTATTGGATGGGTATTTATGGAGAATATTTGAGATAGCTTTTAGGAAATCATTCCAAATCCTAGGATTTGTAGATTCCTTTTTCTGAACTCGCTTTGGGTAATGTATGTTCATCCAGAAACTACCAGCAAGATGCTGTTTGGTTTGAAAGCTGATATAAAACTAATCGTATTGAAAACTTAATGGAGATTAAGTTTAGGCCTTGTAATCTAGGATGAGGGATGGCTTTAATTGCTCTTCTCCTGGATGGCTGAAGCCAAGGCCAACGATCGTTGTTAGAGTAAGTTATTTACATAGGATTATACCTTTGGGACATGTTAGACTGGGTCTTCCAAGAGTCTATTGTAGGAAACCTGGAAACAAATAAGACTGCTACCTTCTGCTTTGGGTTCACTTAAAATCTAAAATGTGGAGGGGTGAAACAACTGAAGTATCACAAAACCCCCTACATGACAAAGAAGAAATCTGTGCTGATCTTTATTCCTGCCTCTGGGCCTAGGGGAGCTGCCTGTCTTCACTCTTCATGAGCGTGCATATTCACAAACACACATACATACAGTGCTTCATATTCTTAGAAAAATAATGAATCATTCTGGGACACTGTAAGGGTTTATAAATTGTCTGCAAATGGCATAAATTATTGCGGCAGTCTTGTCCAAACAGCCTTTCACAAAGCTCTCCCAGACAGAAATGAGGACAGACTCTATGCAACCCTTTGGAAGGAATCAAAATAAATTCATTTGTAGGAGAATGAGCCAATAAAAGTTCTCCCTGGTCACTCTGTAGAAGGCAGCTGAGGAAAGCTGAGATTCAAAGGATCTTCTGTTCCCCTTCTCTGGAAGGGCTGAGAGCAGAGAGTGTTCTTTATGTATGCCCACAGAATGGAAATCTCCTTTAAGAGGTGCAGAAGGGCCGTAACTGTGGTTCACATCCCTCTCTTTCGACAGCAAATTGTAAAGCTCTGCATTTTGTAGAGCTGTAGGGAGAGGAGCTTGATTTGCCCACGCGGACATCCTTTTCCCTGTGGGCTGGGAACTTTGAGAGAGATTATGACTCTTGCTAAACATCACAGTCTGGCCCAGCACATTTCCTTAATGAGTTTTTCAGGGCAAAAAGTATAAAATAAGCAACTAGGAAGCACAGAGCCACTTAGCATTTCTTGGCTGATGTAAAACAAGATGTCCCATTTGCTGCATATTGTGGTGCTCATATATTTTAATTGCATGGCAACTTGCACCTAATAGAAATGGCATTTTGCATTCCTATAAATAGTTCCAGCTATCCCATAATCTCAGAACAATTTACAAATATTAATGAGTTGAGACATGGAAGAAGATCTTATCCTCCCTTTACGAACAGGGAAACTGAGGTAATTAAACAGGCAGATTTTCAGCGCCTTGTAGAGTGACAGTCTCAGCCTCAGAAGCTGTGACAACCTGGATAAACCGGACAGCAATTTGTAATTTGAGTAATTTGTCCAGAGAGACTCTCCAATAATTGCATAGAAACATAGGGCAGGTCTCAAATTAGGAAGCACACCTTCTGCCCCCACCTTCTGCTTTCCACTGTTGGACAAAATGTTCTTGCAGGTTCCCAGGCCATGCAAAAAAGCAGATACTACAAACATGAAAAGATTAAAAAAAAAAAAACCAATACCTACAAGAACACCGTCAGATATAAGGAATCCCTTTTGTCTTACAGATTTTTTTTTTTAAATGCCTGTTCCTAGAGGGTCCAGATGTGAGGGTTTATGTGGGAGCTCTGCCACCAGGCAGCACTGATGCTGGTGTCCTGCAGGGTGGCACTCCGCTCCCATTTATGTGCTGGGACGCTGACAATAGAAACAGAAATAAAAATAAAGTTTTTAGAAGTCCTAATGCTGGAACACAGAACAGCAACAAAAATTGGCAAATCAGGTAAAACTGCTGAGCTGAAGTCCCTAGTCTGATTAACTCTCTTCAAGCTGTGAAATAAGCAGGGAAGAACAGTGAGTAGATTGTACATCGGTTGTTCACTGCTGCACTAAAGCCCTGGAGGAAGACTTCCAAAAGCACAAATGAAGGTTCGATACCCAGCTCCTGGTGGCTTCCAGTGGGACGGAGCGCTTCCATTTCCTTTCATGCCTTTAAATGTCTTTATCAGCTGCACCATTAAGAATTGGATGGAGAGCGGAGAAGTGGCAGTATTTCCATGCTGGTGAGGCAGAGCTGCGAAAACAGGCAGAGAATCGCTCTGCACTCGCTCCCCCCGTGGTTCCTGCTGTCATGCAGTGAGCTTGGGTCATTACCGAACTGAAGACCAGAGATGAGGTACTCTGGAGAAAGCAGCATCAGTGGAAAGGACATGGAGAGCTCAGTTTAAAGCACTTTCCTAAGAGCAAGCAAAACTCAAACTGGGAAAGCTCTGACACTAAAAATGTCAATGACATAGTGGTGGATTTGGGCCACCAGATGGGGAGGAAAAGCACTGCCCTTTCGGCATGGATTGAATCTCTGTGGCAGACAAGCACACAAACGTTGCCTGCTAGAAGTGGTTTGGACAGGGCTGCGTGAGACAAAAGCCGGAGAGACACTTCTGGGAGCGAGTAGCCCTGAGCTAAACTTTAGCTGCTGCGTAGAGCAGAGTTGAGTCCCTCAAAGCTAAGATGACACTGGAGATCTTGTTACAGAAGAAGGATAGGAAGATGCAGCCGAATTTCTGCTTGTCGGATTCTGTGTTGTGCTCTTTGTCACCTGGGGAAACCCCCAAACTCCTCACTGGAAGCTCTCCTTTGCCTCCAGACGAGGCTGATGTTTGCTTTGCCTGAGCTTGGCTCTGAGCTGGATTGCCCTCCTGCCCCATGTCAGAGGACCATATTTGCCTGAGGAGTGGATGTGCTTGAGGGCTGGCCACAGCTCGGAGATTGAGCCCCCCGAAACAGAGACTTTTAAAAGAGCTGCATGGAGGCTGCACCCAGATCTGCGGGCTTGTAGTGCCTGAGGTGGGGCTCGCAGGTCAGCTCTTCTGTTTTTGCAGGGAGGTTCTCTTGAGGATAACGTGCTGAACGTGCGGGATGCTTCTTTGTCCTCTGTCTACGAAAATCCTGGAGCTGTTTCAGTTTGATCTTGACATTTTCACAACCTGAAGAGACAGAGACTCAAAACCACAACCTTGGAAGTTAAACACATCTGGCCTTTGGAGGAGGTTGGTTTTAGATTTCCACTCTGGAGCTCAGCGTGAGCTTGAATTGTCATTAAAATCACCCAGCTCCGTCCATGCAGACGAGCCAGCGCCGTTGCTGGTAGTACGAGGTTATGAGCCAGTTTCATCCACTGCTTTTTCTGTGTACAGCAATTTACATCAGATTGTCCTTGGCCTAGTTTTTTGAGGAAAAAATGCAGTCTTTTAATTCCAAATAATCTCTCTTACAACTTTCTCCCTTCCCCCCATAGTATGGGCGAGGAGCTGCTATTTGCCATTACTTTGGATCCTTTGTGGGCACGCATCGCTGAAGTGCATGTGTTAGTCCACCTGTGTGTTGCATGCATGTGCTGAAGCGTTGTCTGAAGCTCTGCCTGACACTGGCGGTGCTTCACACCAGGGAAACCTGGCTTAGGACTACAAGTATTCCTGCTAGTGTATTGTCCCAGACAAAATCAGCTTGATCAGTCATGGGAGGGGTCCTTCATCGCCATTCCTCAGTTGTGTTCTGCAGCTTTCTCTTCATCCTTCCCATCAGTTTCTGTCAGTGACAAGGTCATTTATTTTAAAATTTAGCTCATTAGCGAGGTGTTGATCACACTGTGCAGCCAGGCTTGTTGAAAGATGCAGGAAACTACTCTGCAAAGATGTTTCCTCAGAATTCAAAATTCCTGCAGAGTTTCCCAGCCTCTACCAATGCACCTATAGGCAGCTGAAGAAACCTGCAGGAGTGCACAGGCTCTTTTGGAAGGCTGAGCTTTTTGAATAACAACCATCAGTCTGGTGTTGACAGTTATTGAGAACAAATAACAATTTAAAACAATAACCAGTTTTTAAAATTCCAAAAGGATTCAGGCACGTGAGTATCTTGAGAAACCTAGGCTGTATAGTTTAAAAACTAAAGTACTCTTTCAGCAGTAACTCAGCCATTTGGGATCCAAAATCTCTTAGAAAGTAAAGTTTGGGTTTTCTTTTTAATTATATCTTTGCAGAAATAGCAGCATGTAGCCTCTGACACAGATGCAGTAACTACTGAAAAAAAAATTTCACCTCTCCAACAAACACAAAGCAGCAGGAAAGGCTGAAACACCTACCTGCTCTGTTGCAGCAAAATGTTCAGAAGCTGAAGCTTGAGATGGGCATCCTGTTTCTTTATTGCTATGGTCTTTCTGGATTTAATTCCTCTAAAACAAATGTCGGGAGAGGTTCCTCATAGAATGTCAACAGACTCAGCTCGTGCATTTGTTCTACAAAGTCCAGGCACGGTGATCAGCAAACATCAGCTTTCCCCCGAGGTCTGCACGTGACCTAGAAAGTGGCACTGGAAGATGAAGGAGCTAGAAAATTCCCCTTTTTGTCCCTTGCTTCATGATGGGCTGAAATGACCATTTAAGATGGGCCCGAGTGAAGCTGTGTTTTGCTGTATGAAGCCAGACTACCCTATTGCAGGAAGGGCTTAGGGTAGAGGGGAGAGGTGAACCCTGTACGGCACTCTGGCAGGCACTGGGTCGTAATCAGCTCCTAGAGGAAAGCCCTCCCTTGGGATCCCGAGTGCGGTGCATGTTTCTCTCACCTGGAGATGGATCAGGAAAGACCCCTCTATGCTGGGTGAAATTCTACTTCCTTGTTAAACTGCTTTTCAACAGAAAACTGAGGTTTTACTATAATGACAGGTTTCGTTAGAATATTTGTTCTCCACATAATATTATACCTTTCTTGAAAAAATTAACACCTGAAAATGGAGTATTTTGGCTGATGACTGAAATACTTTAACTGAAGAAAAATGTGAACTTTCCGCAGAGGAGACAGACACACCAAAACCTACACTAAAAATAACCCTGAAGACCTCCAGGATGCTGAAGTGCCTGCTTATGGGTTCCATGGAGTGGCTAACGCCCTTCTGTGTGTCAGCTAGTGCCCAGCCTGCGCTCAGTGATTGATCTTTTGGCTGGGACTTTGAGTGATTTCGTAAGGCAGGCTTCACTGTTCTCAAGTAATTGCAGCGATCTGTAACGTTGCCCGTTGTCATTTGTAGTACTTCTGTGTCTAAACAGTTCAGAGTAACCAGGACGCAAGTTATCCACACATGTACGTCGTGCATTCTCCATGTGAGATGGGAACGGCAGGTACTGAGCGGCATGTTAATAACAGACTGTTAACCCTGTCTCGTGTTTTCGTAACGCAGATTCAGCTTTGTACTAACACAGGTTTGATTTTTTTTTTTTTCCTACCCTCTGTCTGCCTTCTAAAATGTTTCCCTGCCAGAGGCAGGAGCCGTTTCTTCATTGACAATAAATAAATGCCATGGATGTGACACCTGCCCTTTTCTGGGCTCTCACCCAGGGATTAGACTGTGCCCGGGGATCTGAGCTTTTTACATACAATGCACAGCTGTGATATAAAGAGCCTTTTGAAAGGGAGGCTTGGCAGCTTTCCCAGAAGCTAACTGAAGGGTCCATTTGTGCCTTACCTGTGATTAATTCTTTTCCGTTTGTATTTGCAGTGGAAGGACTTGAACCCGGCACTAACAAAACCCATTTTGTTATGCAGTTCACTGCTTCTAACTGTATCTCCAACCTCTGGGACTTCCCTACCTTTGCAGCTGTTGACTAATATTAATTATGTGTATGCTGCTTAATCATCTAGGAGTGACTCTCTAAAGTGGCATTTAATCAGTTTTGAGGCAGCTGGCAAAAGTGAATTATGCTAGAGGACTGTAGCGGAAACACCTAGGCAAGGATGGAAAAGGTTCAGAGAGATGGCGAAGAAAGTCTCATAGAGTTTGAGTGCTCAGGGCTGAGGGGTCTGCGAAAAGCCCTCTCTGTTGCTTCACTCTTTATCGGCTCTTTCTGGGAAGAGGGGAGCATACAAAGAGGAATAATTCAAGGGCATCCCAGCATGTCATGGAAGGAAGTTCATGGATGAGTCCTCAATGGGCTTGGGGTATCCTGAGACTCCGCCACTGCTGGAACAGCTGCTGGGGATCACGTGTGAAATGGGTGACTGGAAGCAGCGCTTCTGCTGCTCTGCATTTAGCAGAGAGCTGGGTCGTTCCAGCATCCTCAGGACCAGAGAGAGAAAAGATACCTTTGCCAGCACCCCTGTTCCCTGAGCAGCATGGTTTCTCTGCTTGCGGGGGGAGACGTGTATTAACAGGCAGACACCAAGCCCAGAAGAGTCAGTGTGATTATTCTGCTTAACATGGTGAGCTTTTGGTTTTGGAGCTTTGTGGTAGAGGAATTTGAGGGCCTGGCACGCCTAGGTTAAATGGGCATTAATGGGGCTGAGCTGGTGAGGGTAACATCAATAGAAGGAAAACCCAAAGTACTGCTTGGGATTTCTGAGGCAAAGAAAAGCAGCCTAACTTGTTACCACTGTAGAGGGCAGCCACGTGGAGGTGGTGGGATATCTATAGGCCAGTAAGGAGAACTAAGCAGTGGGTTTTGAGCAGTCCAGAGAGATGTGGTGTGGGAATGGGGGAGCCTATGAAGAAAAGGCAGCTGAAGCAAAGTGTGGTCAGAGAAGAGCAAAACCTTAGCCTGACTGCTGAATCCGACCCAAGTTTTCCCCTTGAGAGTTTGGAGCATAGCCACCAAGATGACACGTCTTCCACAGGTACTGGAGAAAACTGGCTATGTATTTCTCAGCTGTGTCTAGTACCTTGTAGGACCACAGCCCAGAATGGCTAGGCTGGGTTGAACTGGGTTAGCTGGAATGGAGCAAGCTCTCCCAGGGTATGTGCCAAAGTCTGGAGGAGCCTTTCCTGAGTCCTGCCACAGACGTTCATCAGACGGACATTCAGGAAAAAATACCCCTGCACTCCCCACCCAGGTCTTCACCTCTTTTCAGATCAATCGACTAGTCATCTCTGCTCCAGCAACTTGAAAACCTTCAGCTTTGCTTCAAAAGAATTTATGAATTCCCCTCGCAGTTCAAGGGCATTCACCAGGAGTGGGGAATTCCTTTAGATCTCTGCTGAAGAATGCTTTTAAGTCAGGAGACCGCTTGTATCTACAAAGCAAAGTTGCTTGCTCACCAACCAACTCTCTGCTGGAAGCACTGTCTCCCTCAGAAGATTCAGTGTTGTTCCCTGTTCCCTCTTGCCTGTCTGCAAACTACCCCATAGCTAGGTAAATATTTTTATTGCATCCTATGCCAAGCTTTCTTCCCCCTCCCACGGTAAATGATGTGCATCAGCTCCCTTTGACTGCAAATGAATGCCCATGTCTGAAAGTCAGCTGGCCTCACTCCAGATCTCAGCCTCGCACACCCTGGCACAATGTTTTCCAACATCAAACTGTAGCAAGAAAACAAACTTCAGCTTGCTCCTCCGGTGTTAATATCGCCGCCCACAACTGCTGCAGCAAGCTCTTACAGCTGTTCTTTCACAGTCAGCTGGTAGGGTCATAGGATAAACAGGGAAGAATTACTCAGCTCGGTGCTTAAATGGGATGGATGTGGTAACCAGGGCAGCTTCTGAGTTTCCCAGTGTGGGCACTGTGCAAAGGGGAAGGTTGAATAGGCTGGACATGTCCTCCTCTCTGCCAGAGCAATGCTGGTGCCCCAGGTCATGCACTCTTGCAGTTATTCCCAGTTACTTCACAGGCAGCCCAGCTCAGCCTGCTCCAAGAGCGGGATTTGGCTTAAAAAAGCCAATTTTTTCCCCAGCCATCCAGTCGCAGGTAAAGCATCCCTTATCTCTCTCCTCTTTGCTGCCTCTTTCTGCCTGGTGTATTGGTAAAAGCCAGCAGAGGCTCTGCAGGGAGCAGATCCAGGGCCAGAGCCCTGTGAGCTTGGCTGCGTGCAGGGTGGTGTGGGAAGTGAGCTTGCTCTGCTGTAATAGCTCACTGCTCCCCTCCCCGTGTCTCGGGGTGAAAACTTGCTGCCGTTTGTTAGTGATGACTCTAAATGAGCACATGCTTCAGCTTTCTAGCTGAGCAAGTTTTTTGGCCTTTCGGTGGCATGCGTTGTAAGTATTTAATGTTATCAACAGAAGCCATAGGTCTCCAACATCCTCTCTGCCAAATGAGATCAGTGTCCTGCATCGGAGGTCTGAAGCTCCGCAATGCATCGAGCCACTGTCTGTCTGATGGCCCTGCTTTCTTTGATGTGCCGATCCTAAGGTCTGTTTTCTCTTTGTCCCATCTCTGTTCTGTGTCTCAGGGTTTTTAAGCATCTCTCATGTGAATGTATCACATCTTGAGCTAATGAGAGCTTAGTTTACACCAGGTTTTTCGCAGGCTTGTGGGCAGTCAGTGGCAAGGTGGCTTCATAATGGGCTTGTATCTGCACACCACAGGGTTCATGCCCCGTTGGTGACCCAGGGAGTTGGCAACACCTTGCCTGTGTAGGCAGGCTCCCATGGGGTTGTCCATGTGCACAACCTGTTCATCACGTTACTTGGAGTTACGAGCAGGGATCCTCTTCTCCCACTTGCGTGACTGGGTTTGGCCCGTTCTTCCCCAGTCTCGGTGCACTTGGACGTCCTGGTACGCAGTGCCGTGGCTCGGACTGGTGAGTCAGACCTCCAGCTCCTAACAAGACACTGGGAGGGCAATACCCAAATTTTCCATCAGCGCATTCCCATTCCCACAGGGACCCTGGAAGGAGGAGATGCATTGTCTTTATTGATGTATATGCGTGTGTTTAAAAAGCTCTTGCCCAGGCACAGCTGTGGCTGGGACTGGTGAGTTCATGGACCCACTAAAACCTCAGTGGCATAGACAGGACCTGTGCACCCTGGCAGATTCGAGAGGGAGCTGCCAGTAGCTATCCTCTTCAGTGCAGTTACTCTGCTTTTATTCACTGTGGGTAAAGGTGAGTGTTATTCTTCCAGTTGCGCCTCTCCTCTCCAGAAGCTTCCCTCTGCTCTGAACCATGGAATTATCCCCATCCTCTGTTGTATTTACTGACTTCTTAGCATCTGCCGGATCCAACTGGGAGCTGTCCTGCTGGTAATCAGCATCCCCCCGGACGCACTCCTCCCTGGCTGACTCAGTCGGCTGCGGTGCTTCAGCACAGCCCTTCTGAGCAGAGAAGCAATTGCTCTTTCTGCCCTGTCTGTCTAGAGCTCTCCCCCCCAGCCCTCCCAGCAGCTGAGTCACTTCCTTCTTTAAATCTGGCCTTAAATCTTCCTTTTCTGTTCGCCCTGTGATTCACTCCCTTTGTGAAGCGCTTTGCAGAGCTCCGGCTGGAAGATGCTGAACAGAGAGATGCTCCTGGTGCGAGATGAGCGGTGAGCCCCTCTCCGAGGGCTGGTCCCTGCACCGTGCTAAATGGTGTCTCTTAGTATCAGTATTTCTCTTATCTTAGCATTTCTTTCAATGCTACATCTGACATACTAACAGGAGCCAACTCCTGCCTGCGGGTGAGCGCGTGTAATTTCCTTTGACATCAGCGTGTGCCTGTGAGGGCACAGCTCCACCCTTTCCCACCCCATCTGATTAGATTCAGTAAGGGAGTCATTACAGGATCTCTGCCACTCCTCCTCATCCCTCGTGGGATTTAAGGAGCACCACTGTTAGAACTGAGCTGAAATGTGCTCAGAGAAAGGAAAGCTTCAATTTCTACTCTGTAAGCCTGGAGATATTTTTAGTATAACATCTACACTCCTCAAATTTTTATATTAAGATTTTTTTTGTCCCTCACCTGCTTATTTCCTTGGCCTTGGACCCTCTCATATCTAAGTGCCTTGCCTTTTCACTGTTTCCTAGTGTGGAAGGGAATTGCCCCAACAGGGTAGTTAACAGATGTCGTCATGAATTAGCTGTGTGGCACCATTGAACTTGGCTAGACCTGCTCCAGTTATCAGAAAAGTGTGTGATAAAATTTGCCAAAGCTTTTAAGTCCTGCTTTTGGCTGTGACTTAGGTAGTTAAGCACTAAATCCATTTCACTACCCTTGCAGCTTAGGCATACAAATACTCAAGTTGCATAGGTGCTTAGGAAAGTGTCCTGCGGGTGCCTTGCTCCCAGAGTCTGGGCAGAAATGGGTAAGGCCAGGTACCAGACCTGGTTCTGTGAAGGTCTGGTGGCTTCCTCAGGACAGTGGTGCCCAGGCCAGTGCCAGCGGTGTAAGAGCACATTAATGAAACATCTGAGATTGAATGAGGAGATTCAGTGGCAGACTGTGACGCTTCAGTCACTCTGTAAGGGAGGGTCTGTTTGTGAGACTGTTGCACTTAGAAATGCATGCAGGCTGTGCAGCTATATCTGTTTGTAGCTCTGGTTTTCTAAAACATGACCAATGACCATTTTCTAAAGAGCGATAAAAAATCATTTTCCAGTACAGTAAGACTGCAAATGAAATTAAATTGCTATTGTAAAGGAGCTTTGTTTCTATGGAGGGGACAGGGGCTATGGAGTTTCTTAGAAAAAGAATACCTCTGGTCCAAGGAGGGGACTTTTCATTTTAACTGATTCCTACAGGAGACATAGCAATCAAGTAAATTAGAATTGCAGTTTCTAACAAATACTGATAATCCTAAACTCTGATTTTTAATAAAGCTTCAGCAATCACATTCTTCAGCTTCAAAACAGGCAACTCTTGAGAACAACGTAACATCTCCTTTGCATACTGAGCGTACCTTGCATACTGAGCTTACATTGCATATATTTGTTTTCTTTTGCTTAGAACGAAGTGATCAGCCAGCAGCTCTCTGTCATTTTCACTCATTGCTATGGACCTTACCCTATTCCAAAGCTCGTCGAAATTAAGCGCAAGCAGACCTCTCGCCTAGGTAAGTGTGACTTGAAGATACTCGTTGGTTCTCCAAGGAGAGCTGTGGGAAGTCTGCATTGCTGACCGGCTGCTTGTGGGGGCATGAGTCAGAGAAAAACCTGAATTTGAAAGGCAGAACTAGAAAAAGGAAGGGCCCCAAACTTAGCCTGACCTGAAACTCCTGCTGAAATCAGGAGGGTCATCAGGTGTGTTACAGTGGGACCATAAATCTGCAAAGATTTGTCTGTGTTGCTAATTAGGCTGCGATCCGAGCCTGGGGCCCGGAGCCAAAGGTCTGTCCACATCTCAAAACGCTGTGGCTGGCTGCGGGTGATAGCGCGGCGGCACAGCCCTCCCAGCCCTGCTGACAGAGCCCGGGTTGTTTTAATGTCACCGAGAGAAGACCCGAGCAATTTTCCAGGACCCTCTTCCCCTTGGCACGAAAACTTCCCCACACAGGGAGAGGGGCGTAATAGGGTATAAATGAGTGTAGGGCCCTGCAGCCATCCGTTCAGCTGCAGTTTGCTTTGGGTGGCAGAGCTGGGAGGCTGTGCCAGATCCACACGGTGGGGGCGGCTGGCTGTCATCTCAGCAAAGGTCGTCACGGACTTCAAAGCTTTGAATTCCCTTTGTCTGAACTCCACAAGGCTGTCTGGGGGGCTTCTGTCTCAGGCTGTCCAAAATAGCTTTATGGGCTTTACTCATTAAAAACAATATCCTTTTACGCTATTGTCTTCTTTTGTCAAAACAGGAATATATTCTGTACGTTCATGACCTCTTCCAAACTAAAGTTATTGGCTTTCTTTTTCTTCTTTGTGTGATTCTAGATCCCCATTTTCTTAACAACAAAGAGATGTCAGATGTTACATTTCTGGTGGAAGGAAGACCATTTTATGCACATAGAGTGTTGCTATTTACTGCATCGCCAAGGTAAAATATAGAGACATTTCTGTTTTTTAACAAAAATAGAATTTGATTTTGTGGTTTTGCTCCCCCCCCCCCCCCCCCCCCCCCCCCCCCCCCCCCCCCCCCCCCCCGCTATTAAGATTCTTTGAGGGCTAGTGGCCCAATCTTCAAGTTTTTCCTAAGCAGAACATCTCAACGGATTGTTGGTGGTTGATCTGCAGGACGTTTAACAAGTGCTCCCGTCACTAGATTCCCACCCAGTAAATGATCCATGCTTCTGGCCATGCATCTGACTTCATTCCACTGAGGCACATTTGCATGGAGCTCGTTGCTGCATCCAGCTCTTAATCGTAGAGAAGTCTTAATATTTTGGTTCTTAATAATCATTTATCCTGTGAACGGCTAAATCCTGCCTTGCATCGGTTTAGGCAGTATCCAGGAAAAACCAGCTACTATCACACAATTCATTGACAGCATTTGACATTTTTTAAATAAAATTAAGTAACTACAAAATGTATCATACTGTATCCAAAGGCAGTATTTATAGTCTGTTCCCTGTGCTCAGAAGGCTGGATGCGGGTTACCCAGCTCAACCCAACCTTAAAGTTGCTCACAAACCTTATTTGTGTGCAGCTTTATAATCACAGGTGTGCTTTTAAACAAATTTAGCTGGCCCTCCATGACAGCTTATTTCAAGATGCGGCAAGGACAAGCCACTGAATTTGGGTAGTTTGAGCAATGTGGGAGTTGATGCTAGACATGCTGCCAAGCCACAGCACAGAGTAAAGAGATTTGCATAAAGCAACTGCAGTATCTGACCCTGCCTTCAATTAAGAAATGGGTATTTTGGTTCAGGGCTTATTGGTAGAGGTACAAACACGTTCCAAACTCCAGCTTTAAACCTACTAAATTGTGTTCATAATAGAGTTTGACACTAGTAAAAGCAAATCAGTTGTTATCCATATTTTAATTAACAAGATGCAGTCGTGATATGGAAAAGGTTACCATCCAGCAGATGCTGGTCTTGATAGATAAGCCAAGCTTTGCGCTACCGCTAGAAGGTCAGATGAATTATGAAACAGAGGAAATACAAGGGCAGATGTTTCTGACAGTGCATCTCCCACTGATCAAATGGGAATATCTGGTTTTGAGAAATAGATTGCCACATATGTATATGTCTCACATAAATCTGAAATTATTAACTTAAAATGTTGGTTTTTTTCCTGAAACTTGTGTCTGAATTTCAGGTTTTGATGATTGGAGAACAGCAACCTATCCAGTTTTTCTCCTGACTCTTCTTACACAATTGTATTGAGCCTGCACAGAAACGTTAAAAGTCTTAGTGTAGTTGTTTTAATATTTCGTTCCAAAATATTTTTTTAAAGCAGCATAATGGACATAGGCCAAAATTTATCTCCTTCAAAAAAGGTGTGCAGTTTTTAAATGTTGCAAGTCTTCCTAAGCGATCATGTTGCCTCCAAGAAAAAAAAAAAAGAAAAAAATTATTTTGGTTTTGTATTATGCATCATTACAGTATCTGAATTTCCTGTGTACATTTTATTCTATTGTGATATTAGATGTATTTTTCCAAAATTTCAAATCGAAATCTCCTAAAAGAGAGGCTTCTTCCTTTTGGTTTGAACTTTATTTTATGTCAGTGTCTAAACCTTGATGCTTTTCAGTGACAAATCCATTCATTTCAGTGTATTGTTTTTGCAAGAGTTGATGGTGTCCTTCCACTTTGCTGTACTTTTTCACAGAGATAATTGGGCTGATATTTCAATCTCACTCCTTTTTATTTAGGTTTAAAGCATTGCTGTCTAGCAAGCCCTCATCTGATAGTACTTGTATTGAGATCAACTATGTGAAGTACCCCATCTTTCAGGTAAAGTCAGTTCTCACATTGAATTTAAATGGAACATGTAATAGGAACATCGTACATGCCCTGTCCAGATTAATACGTATGTATTTGATAAACACGTAGCTCAGAGTAGTGGTTTCATGAGCACAGGCTTCATCTCCGTTCATACACTAAGCTGCAGAGTGCTATTGATTGCAAATGTTGTGCCCGACCAGATACAGTAGCATGCACTTGACTTATACAGGCTATGCAGACAAAGCAGTGCATGTCAAGGTAAAGCACTTGATTCTTTTTTCTTGTGTTGGCTCTTTCTGTGTTTAATGGACAGGCTTGGAAGAGACACAGTTCATTCCCTTCTTTAGCAGTATTGTTCAATCAAATTTTTGCCATGAAAATACAGAGCTTGCTTTTCTGTATCTGTAGCGTATACACTTCCCTTTATTTGAGTCAGAGCTCAGACAGTTCCATGTATCGACTGTTACCACTGCAGATAATTCCCAGCTGCCTACAATAACTTTAGGCTTGCTGGAAGCTCACTGCAGAGGGATCTTAGCTGGCTTGTATTACAGTGCAAAGCCTCCCCCACTCTTTCTCATCATCCGTGCATGCCCACACACATCTGGGTGAAGGTGGGGGTGCCATTGCCAGGGAAGGAATAAGGGAATAACCATTATATCTGCTATATTTTCCTGAATCAGTAAGGTACTGAACATACTGGGAAATGCATTGAAAATTCAGAATTAATTAATCAGCTTCCTGCAAACTGTTTGAAGCTCACCAGAAAGTCCAGACAATGTGGCTGGTGAGGGTTGAGACATTAGACTACCTGTGAGAAGGAAACATTGAACTGTGCAGAGAGAGAGAGTAACCAAATATATCTTGAAATCAGGAGGTTTGGGCCAGTTTTATCTACAAATCCTTGGTAGTGTTGGAGAGCTTCAGGTATTGCCTGCAATCTTTACATCATCCCCTGTTCCCTGATGTCTTGGCTTGCTTTTTATAAACACTCCCTTTTGTTTTATTACAGCTGGTTATGCAGTATCTTTATTATGGAGGTGCAGAGTCACTCCTGATTAAGAATAATGAAATTATGGAGGTAAGAGACATTTATCTTAATTGCAGTGGGAGCAATGCTAAGTGATCTGTGTACCGTTCACCCAAGGGCATGTGGCCATTGGGCAAGACATGAACACTCCTGTAAGAGCCAGCAGTGCCTCACCCGGAGTGCCCAGGCTGTCCGCAGTCCTGCAGGAGACACTCAGTCTCCTTCTCTGCCGGTCGCCCGTTATGGTAACTTTTGCTAGTATGAAGTTGACTGTCAGAGAAGAAAGAGTAGAAAAAATATGATCATCAAGCAAAAAAAGTATCTGAAATAAAAATGTCTAGTTAGATGCTTTGAGAGGCTCTTTCAAGGAAATGCAAAGTTGGTGTTACCAAAATCTGGAAGCAGCTCCCAGCAGCATAGTGTACCATCCTCTCTCTCTCTCAGCCTGATAGGTGAGGTGCTCTGCTCCAGCTGGGCTGGTCAGCTTCTGTCTGCCGCACTCTTACGTTTGTTTTATTAGCTGAAGCTTACATGTCCAGACCTATCTCCACAGCATAAAAGCATCCCATTTGGTTCCTCACTCAGGAGAATTCTTGGGCATGTATCTGGCTTTAACCATGGGAGAAATCCAACTGGAGCCACAGTTCAGTTCAATTTCAAGCATGTGACTGTCAAATTTTCTGAATAAAACCTTAAGCTGCTCCCTGAGATACAGAGATTTCTTTGCCCCTTTCTCACTGCATGTAAAACATACAGTGCCATTGTGCCTGTTTGTGAAAGCCAAACCAAGCCATCTGGAGCTGACTGAGCCTTCGATGTAGCCACACATCCATAACCTGTATGGATGTTAAGTCATCCTCTTCCCAATACTGTGTGCTGTCATTGCCAGCTATGATCAGCCTAACGACTCCAGCTGTATAGAACTAAGAGATATTTGAGCAAATTCTTGATAGTCATTCAAGGAGTTTTCATGTTGACAATCACGAAATTGTGGCAGCCAGAAAGAATACAGGACAGTAAATACTAAAATCAGAGCTACTTAAACAGCTGGTAATCATCAGTGTACAGATTATAGTCTGCCACCATGATATTTTATTGTCACCTACTTTAGTTAGTCTGTCCCTATGACACTACTGTCTGGGGCATCCATGCAACGCTTGGCTTTTACCAAAGTACTGCTAACTAGAAACTGGGAGCGACTCTTCTTTGGGGTACGAGTGGCCAGGGTGAATCAATTCTGATGTGTACAGGGACATCTATACCAACCCTGCTGGCAGCCAGATGATGGAACTGGTCAGGACTGAAATTATCCCTCTCCCTACGCAGATGGTGGATTTTTAACTAAGCATACCCACACTGACTTTCTGAGCTTTATAGCAGAAGGTCACTAATTCTCTATTTCACTCGTAGTTTTGAAAGAAGCTCCTGAATTTCTAACCCTTTCTGAAGTAAGGAGTCTTAGACTAGGCAGTGCTATGGCTTTATAAAGATGCGTGTTTTATCACCTAGGCTGGTAAAAAGCTTGTGCTGCAGTTCAGCTGGCTGCTTGCTCTACTTTTGTGACATCTCAAAACTTCTGTGACTCAAGAATGTATGACTGATTGATTGATCTGTTGATAACAGATCTGGCTACGGTTCCTCACAGTTTAAAGTAATTACAAACTAGCACGTGACTGCTTGAGCCACAGAGGCAGCTGGAATAGGATTTGGCTTTATCTTTCAAAACTGCATTTAGCAACTTGCCTTATTACAAATATGATAACAAGAAGCACCAGAAATACTCCACAGAAATCTTTGCTGCAATTCATAATTGGGGCCAGCTGGCTGCTATCACATCAGCACTGCAGATTTCCAGCACTTGGATTTATTTATGGGATTAAAGCAGAGCTTGAGCGGACTGCATAGGAGAAGTCAGAATAATGTCATGAAGTTTCAGGGTTTTGTTCCCCAATGCTCCTACCTAGCGGTATGAGAACCCTTTTGGGATTCACAGGATAGCTTTTTGTCATGCAATCCTAGATGATAAGGGCCATATAAATGAACAGCTTGGCCTAAGAGACCTGGCTGGGTTAGAGCAAGGTGTCAAACAGTGAAGAACCCCAGCCTGCTTCCTAAGCCAGAGCAGAGAGCCAGAGGCAATGACCTACCATGGAAAGACAGAGAATTAAATTCCTTTTCCCTTCTGTAAAAGGACAGAAGGGAGGCAATAAGGGAAATGGTAGCACTACTGAAATCAGTTGGAGAACTCAAAATTTAAGCCATTTTCACCCCACAGGCTTCAGGTCATGCCCACAGTGTGCAGTGGCATGCAGAGATCCCAAGGCAATGGCAGTCCAGGTAGCATATCCATGGGGTGGATACAGCACCAAAGAGGGAGGTCAGCTTGAGTGCTGATGGCAGGAGAGCCGTGGCAGTGCAGCGATACAGGCATATGACACTAACATGAGTGTTAACTAGGCAGTGCCTCGCACCAAGCTGGTTCCCATGTTTGCATCGTATCCTCCTGTGTACCCACTCCTTGGAGTCACGTGGAGCCAGACAGTGTTTCAGTGCCTGTGGCCTAGACATGACCTTACCGCTGCTCGCGAGCTAGGGCAAGGAGTGTATGGAGATCTGAGTCCATTTCCTTGAGCCTGCTGAGGTGACAGATTTGACGTTTATTGCCTCTCTAGATTTTTAAGACTGCCCAGCATGGTTATCATCATCTGGTTTGAATTCCTCTATACTCTTGGTCCTGGCACTTCTGCTGACATCCCCACATCCAGCCCAGGTGCTCTGTTTCAGCTAGAGCTTGGGGAACGGTTGAACCCGAACATTTTTTTTGCTAGAATGTAATTGCAGATGCCTCCTTGCAGAGTCGTGTTTGCAAAGTGACCAAAGACTCTCCAAGCTGCCATTTCCTTTTTCTCTCTCCACTCACCCCAAAGTCAGCACGTGGACCTGAACAGCCTGCGGTGGTCTCTCCATGTACCGCTTCCCACACTGTGATCTAGAGGGGACTGCAAAGGGTTGAAGCAACGAAGCAACCTTCTCATTCTGACTGTTTGTCAGTACTTTCATGAAAACTGAAGGAGGGGCAGAGAAAAAAATATAATGAAACAGTAAAGAAGCAAGCTCCGATTCTGTATCGCTCAGCAGTTTTGACTTTTTTTTTCCTTGCTTTTTTTTTAGCTTCTCTCTGCTGCTAAATTTTTCCAGCTTGAAGCTTTACAACGACACTGTGAGATCATTTGTGCAAAAAGCATTAATACAGAAAACTGCGTGGATATTTATAATCATGCCAAGGTAAAAATAACCACATATGCCTTTATGTTATGTGTCTGTCATCATACTCGTAGGTCAGTTTTATGATAAGTAGTGATAGTTCGTTATTTATTTAAGATTTGTCATTTACTGGGACTGAGTGGCTAATAGGTACCTAGTATAGTGACAGTCCTAAATCATGTAGTGTAAGAGCATCTGTGGCAACTGCTCACCCGCTTTTCTAAGTGCTTCAAACTCAAATTGAGTGTATCGCCATGTGGCAGACCTGTCCCTTATCATGGCAACGCAAACTGCTGAGCTAGTCAACAGGAATCACCTAACTGAATAAGACACCTCTCTTTCACCTTCCAAGCTGCATTTTCCCATTACAATTTCCTGTTTCCTCCTGCCTGAAGCCCACTGGGGTGATATACTCAATGCTGGTGGCAGCTTGTCAATATATAAAAATGCCACGTTGTCAAAGTGCAGCGTCTCCGAGCCGTGCAAGGATGGTAATGAGAATTTTATGTCTTGGAGAGGAGAGATTCACAGCTTCTTATTGGAATCGAATTATTTACGTAGCTTGTGAGGGGGCCTAAGTCATTAGACATAAAAGCATGGCATTTTTTGACCTAGAAAACCTATTTTTGCTCATTGATGGAGGTGGTTGCCACATTGATTAGTTCCAGTTTTTCTCCTCTTGTGTGCTTAGTAGTTAGAATTTCAGTTGGAAGATGGAAATGATACACAAATAGTTGCAATGAAATATTTTTAAAGCATTCCTTAGATGATTTTTTTCTACGACTTACATGGTTGTTGTGGTTTAACCCCAGCTGGCAACTAAGCACCATGCAGCCGCTTGCTCACTCCCCCCACCCAGTAGGATGGGGGAGAGAATCGGGGAAAAAAAAACCTCGTGGGTTGAGATAAAGACAGTTTAATTGGACAGAAGGGAAGAAGAAAATAATAATAATAATAATAATATGACAATAATAATACTAAAAGAATTAGAATATACAAAACAAGTGATGCACAATGCAATTGCTCACCACTCACCGACCAATGCCCAGTCAGTTCCTGAGCAGCAATCTGCCCCTCCCAGCCAACTCCCCCCAGTTTATATACTGGGCATGACGTCATATGGTATGGAATAGTTCTTTGGCCAGTTTGGGTCAGCTGTCCCGGCTGTGTCCCCTCCCAGCTTCTTGTGCCCCTCCAGCCTTCTTGCTGGCTGGGCATGGGAAGCTGAAAAATCCTTGACTTAGTATAAACCCTACTTAGCAACAACTAAAAACATCAGTGTGTTATCAACATTATTTTCCTACTAAATCCAAAACACTGCACTATACCAGCTACTAGGGAGAAAATTAACTCTATCCCAGCCGAAACCAGGACACTGGTCTAGACGAAAGATAAAATGGTGCAGCGTGACACGGAGGTTTGATTGAACAGAGTAATCCTGCAGATTGCTCCAAACCCCTGCAGATCTGACCTCCATTCCCATCATAACGGAATTACATAACATTCCTACAGAGAGTAGTAATGATAGGTCTTGATGTACAGATAGCACGCAATCAGTGTTTGAAATAACATAAAGTTCCACCTATAAGATGAATAAGAATTGAGGTGTATCTGCAGGTCCATTTATTGTAATAGGAAAAAAAATGAGCAGTGCAGGAATCTTTTGAAAAATATTTGATTTATCGTCTAGCTCATGTGGGAACTTCTTGATTTGTGTTACTGTTACTGAAAGTAAAATGAGTAATTTTGTTTTAAAATTACATGTTTTCTTTGAATTGTGAAATGTGGCTGTTATTTACATCCTGATTGAAGAAAGTTCTTACACGGAGCTTTAGACCTGTCTGAGGGACTTGTACACTGCTGATGCTGGGACTGAACAAACCCAGTGGCTAAATGCAGCTCCTTGTTTGCCTGTAAGGGCCCCACCCTGCAAGTTTTTTATGCCTGCATCTCCCAGTGGAGGCAGTGGAAATGGTGTACTTGAGAGGCTTTTATGGCCCAGGATCATGTTTGCACTGATGTGGGTAGTGCATTGCAGAGGTAGCCAACCTAGCTGTGAATGAAATCTTGACTTCTGGAATTAGTTAAGCCGCATCACCCTAGAGCTCTGCATGGGCTAATTTACCCTGCTTCCAGTAAATTACCAGGGCTGAGCTTCATACTGCTATAGCTAGAAGGTTTCCAGGACCTGAACTTGCACATTTAAAGCTAGTTCAGATACCTCTCTATTAGGCTGTCTGCAGAGCAGAGAAGACGCTCCATTTTTTGCTCCTGGTCTGTGTGATGTGCAGGTGATTAATCTGAGCACAGATCATTCTGCCCAGAGTGCTCCCGTCACACAGTAGCTTCATTTGTTTGTTATGTGAATACGAGATAATGGTATGTGGTGGAAGAGGCCAGATGGTCCTGATGAGCCAGGGGAGCTCAGAAGCAGTTCAAACACAGCTTGCCAGCCAACTGGCTGCCTTTCCATGTTGCTGTCTGAAGCATGGAAGAAGCTCGTGTTAGACCACAGTGAGGATGGGAATAAGGTGAGCAGGCACTGAAGCCAGGAACCACTGCATCAGCCAGGAGCAGGTTTTGAGTAAATTGTTCCTGTTGTAGGTACCATTTCTAGTCCCTGCTACTTTGCAAGCTCAGCTGCACCTGCAGGAACTCAGGCGATGCTGAGACCTGGCTTTCCAGATGGGGATGTGCGAGCAGGTTGGCCCAGAGACACATGGAGCACAGTCTTTGTCATCATGATTGAGAGAAAGATATGATTTGGTGGAAGTATAGCATGAAGTGAGCACATATTTGGAAAGCTATCATCTGTGGTGGGGGCCTAGGTTGTAGAACAGTGTTTAGCAGGGTGGTGAGCTGTGTAAAAGGAGCTGTAGGAACAAGAGATTGAGACCCTGGGTTAAAGAGGTGAAGTACTGGTAGGAAGGTGAGACAATGTGGATTTGGTCACATTTACAATTTAAAAGCTTGAGAGTGAGAGTATTAAAATCCTCTGTGGCATCCCTGTGGGCTTTCCATTCTTAAAATTGCAACATAGAATTGTAGAATACCATGTTGGAAGGGACCTCAAGGCTCATTTGGTCCAACCTTTCTTGGCAAAAGCATGGTCTAGACAAGATGGCCCAGCACCCTGTCCAGCTGAATCTTAAAAGCGTCCAATGTTGGGGAATCCACCACTTCCCTGGGGAGATTATTCCAATGGCTGATTGTTCTCATTGTGAAAAATTTTCCTCTTGTGTCCAACTGGAATCTCTCCAGGAGTAACTTGTAACCCATTACCCCTCGTCTTTTCCATGTGACTCCTTGTAAAAAGGGGAGCCTCCATCTTCTTTGTAGCCACCCTTTAAATACTGGAACACGGTGATAAGGTCTCCCCTAAGCCTTCTTTTCTCAAGGCTGAACAAACCCAGTTCTCTCAGCCTTTCCTCATATGGCAGGCTTCCCAGTCCTTTGATCGTCTTTGTGGCCCTTTTCTGGACCGTCTGCAACCTGTCCGCATCATTTTTGCATAGCGGGGACCAAAACTGAACACAGTATTCCAGGTGTGGCCTAACAAGCGCTGAGTAGAGTGGGATAATGACTTCTTTATCTCTGCTGGTGATGCCCTTGTTGATGCAACCCAGCATCCTGTCGGCTTTCTTGGCTGCAGCAGGGCACTGTTCGCTCATATTGAGCTTGTTGTCCACCAGGACCCCCAGGTCCCTTTCCACAGAGCTGTTACCCAGCCAGGTAGATCCCAGCCTGTGCTGCACTCCTGGATTATGTTTTCCCGGGTGCACGACCCTACACTTGTCTTTGTTGAACTTCATAAGGTTCTTGTTAGCCCACTCTTCCAGCCTATCCAGGTCTTCCTGCAGGGTGGCTCTCCCTTCTGAAGTGTCCACTTCCCTACTCAATTTGGTATCATTGGCAGACTTCATCAGGCTACACTTCGTCCCATCATCCCAATCACTTACGAAGATATTAAACAGCATTGGACCCAACATCTAAAAAGGCAGTCATTTGATTAGTATCACTTTAAGGATTTCATTTTTCAAAGCCTTTGTCACTGTTCTTTACTTCCAGAAAGACATGAAGTAACTGGGCAAATTGGATTTATAATGGTGATTGATTAGTTACCACTAGATACCAGTTGTGTTTTACATGAATGCCCCCAATAAAATCATTTGGAGTTTCAAATACAGGCCTAAAACACTCAGCACTTGCACAGATTGCAATCTGGGCCACAGAACAAATCTGAAAAAGAAGAGAAGAGTACATTATTTCTTTAATCTCATGAATATATTGAAGTAATTAATAGGGATGAATGGTGTTTCAGAGAAGAATACAGATTCACACATACGCTGTCACATCCAGGTGCAAAATAATGCACTCATAATTTGATGAGAACTTGCATGGTTTGAAATCAAGTTAAATTCATTCATTTTCCTCGGGAAGACAGGTCCTACCTAGCCCTAATTTGTTGTTTTTTTTTTTTTCTTTTTTTTTGTTATGTTTTAGCAATTCCCATTCTTAGTTCTGAACATGATAAGGTGGTGGTGGGCAACACTACTGTGTAGTTGTTCCAGTCTGGACCCAAAGCTATGCAATGCCCCAGCAGTTCTGGCCCTTCAGGCTGCACATTGCAGCCAAAGGTTCCCGCTTTACTCAGAGCTCAGACCTAGCAGGAGCTTACTTGGGCAGGAGGATGGGTTGAGCACTGCTCTCTACACTTGCATGGCTTATAATTACACCTATAGTGGAATGTCATGGCTATACTCTTCGTATGACCACAGAATCTAGCCAGCGGTGATGACCAGTACGCGTCACCCATCAAATGACCAGTACAGGTCATTTAAGGTTTGCTTATACATTTTCACTCACACATTTAAGGTTTGCTCACACAGTACAGTATCCCTGCCTATTACCCTGACACAGTGTCCAATGTAAGGGAGATACTGACAGCCCCAAACCACGTGCTCTACAAACCTCCGTTTCTCCTCCAAAGATTCCTCAAAGCATGAAACTTTGCATGACAGGTTTCTGCAGTCATATGCAGTCATCCTTGCTAAGGATGGCATTCGTGAAACTTGGTCTGTAGTATGTTTTCCCAAACCTGTAGTTTTAGAGTGTAACTTCTAGCATGAAATCATGGGTCTGGTGAACTCTGTGGTAAAACTCCCACCAATTTCCAAGGGAGCAAAGCTTCAGCCCCTGGAAGTTTGTTTCCTTAACAACCAGGGCCTTACAACATGGAATTGTTACCAGAATCAGCAGCATAAAATACTGTTTGATTAACTCCTTCCCCTCCACGCATATATAACTGTAAGCATTGCTGTGCCTGTCTGAAAGGCTTAACTTGTGTATTTGTTTGTGTGCAGCTCTTATGCACTGTATTTGCTAGGCGGGTTTTATCAGAATGGTTTATCTTTCTCTAATTTCACTTCTTGTAGTTTCTCGGAGTCACTGAACTATCTTCCTATTGTGAAGGCTACTTTCTAAAAAATATGATGGTCCTCATTGAAAACGAAGCTTTCAAACAGCTGTTGTATGACAAGAACGGAGAAACGTCTGGTCAAAATGTACTACAGGACTTACAGAGGACGTTGGCCACAAGGATTCAGTCAATTCATTTGTCTTCTTCAAAGGGCTCCATTGTGTAAAGCTGAGGAAGACGGTAACCCTCTAATAAAGACCCTGCAAGTTAAGTCTGCTGTTGCAGTTGCTTAAACCTGTTGCAGTTGCTTAAACGACTACAAAAAAAAAAATTAAAAAATTCTACTTTGCATCCAAATAGTTTTGTGTTGGCCAAAGGTGCTGCGCTGGGGCTGCGGCCCTGTTTGGATGAGGGAATACAGAAAACAAAGCTCCTCCGTGTTTTTGAGCAAACGGGGTACAAGAGTATCCAGTGAATCGCTCTTGTACTCAAATTCTGAACACACATGCATGGTCGTGGAGCTTGATGCCAACAAAAGCCAGAACTCACATCAGTGAACAGCAGAAGCCCCTGCCTGAGTGGTGGTGCCGGAGAACACCCGAATTGACCTATTAATCATTTAAGGCGGATTTGTTCCAGTGTTACACATTTAAGAACTATATCTATCCCGGAGTCCATTATCTCGTGCATTTAAGAAATGTAAGAACTGTTATTGCTGTCGAGCAAAGATCAACTGTATTAGAGAGTGGGTAAGACTGTTACAGCTGAGGAAATATACTGGCAGATTTTTAGGGGTGGGAACTTTTTAAATTGTTCATAAAAAATAATGGGGTGGCCTTGTAGTTTAAAAACTATTTCTTAAGCTTAAAATTTCATTTTCGACAGAGCTGTGTTTGAGAATCTATGTAACATGTTTTGGTTTTTTAAATGGTAAAATGTACATTGTGTAAACATATATATGATCAAGTTTTGCTTGTATTCTTTCCTAGGGTGGTATAATCTTGCCTAACAGGCTATGGTTACACCAAAGAGGTACATTACCCAGACTATCTCTAATACAGTAGTTGGGGGGGGCAGGAGAACTGCATGCTACTTGTGATTTGGGGTTAAAAACAATGACAAACTCAACATGCATTTGCATGGTAACTGTACCTGTGAAATGTTACGTTCGTGCTTCGTTTTGCCAAGACAAATGCAATGTTACTTCTTGTCAAACTTCATTTGTGAAATTAGCATATTTTTTTATTTGGTGCGATTGGTTGTGATATGATACCCCTGGAGACCCTTCTCGAGATGCTGATATCTGTTTGTTACAGTGAAGGGATAATAACAAATCTTTACTTCAGTAATGTGTCAATACTTTGCTACTGGCCAGAGATTGTGTCCGAGTTAGACTTTTTTAAATTATAATTAAATATGTACTATAGAATGATTTCTCACTGTATCTTGAGAATGTATAGGTTATCTACAATGCAGGGTTTGGGTGGGGTGGGGTGGGATGGGCGGTGTGACTTAATGTCAAAGCTTTGTTTATTTTGCAGCATATTGTTAGCAAGACAAGTCTGCTACGTGCCACAACATTCCTGATGCTCTGTCTCTGAAAACCACAGCAAGAAGTAGGCAAAGATGTTGCCTTCTCCATGGCAAAGTGACATTAATATATTAATTTTCTAGCATGCCGTTCAGAAACTGTGCCCAGTTCATAGACTTTAGAAGTTTTATTTTGACAGTGCATGTTAACCTCTTCTTCTTTTGTTGAAGTATCTACATCGGGTGCTCTTCCATGTTGATAGCTTTTGGCATGCTCAGAGAACACAGTTTTGGCTTTAGTTATCAACACGGTAGGAAGCTGTTTTATGACTCTGAGGTGTAAATCCTCCTGTGTGCTCAGTCTTTTAAAGCCTCTACAGTTCCTGCAACAAATTACAAAAATGTCTAAACTGCCATTAATGTCGCAGAGACACAGCATGTCAGTCAATTAGACTATTTTTTTTCTGCATAGTAGATGTTCACATAAGATGTTGTCTGGAACGTTTAGGTAATGGCAACTTCTGTGTGAATGTTGCAATCTTAGAGAAGCGAGACCATGGTTGATGCAACAGCAACACACAGGGGTGCTTGGGTCATTTGGTGTGCCTCCTCATCCGTGGAAACCCATCCTTCCATGCCAATGATAACTAGATAGGAGCAGACCTCACCCCACAGCTTCGTGGTTTAAAATAGCAAAGTTTTTCAAACAATAATCATGATATTAAAATTCTTCCCTTGGGTACATGCGTAGTGCCCAATGAAGTCATCAGGAGCTGCATATGCATATATCCATAGGCAAAATAGCTTTTTCTGGGAAACGTGCCCACTGGTATACCTGTGGATAGGCAGTCTGGCATCTGATGCTATAATGATAGCCATGGGTGTTATGCCCCTGTTTCTAGCTCAAATACTAACTGTGCTTTGGTAAGGGAATGTAGAGTCCTGTGCACAGGCTGCCCCTGGAAGGTGATGTCTTTTGAGCGTTTGTAGGAACCTGCCTGGAACTCATTAGGAAGGAAACACTGATAACTCTGTGCTAGTCGTTACTCTGATGAGTTGAGAGTATCTGTGGTAACGTTTACTGGTTTTCTTTCAGAGATAAAGGGCTTAATATGTCCTTTGGTGGCTGTATGTGAACTGAGTGGTCACCGTGTTTGGGCACTGAAAGGCAAACGCGAGCCAAAGGCTCTAGTGACAGAGTGCAGCTGCCTCCAACACACACTGCGCAAGTCTGCCAGCAGAGCTGCGTTGGCCCATGCATTCGTGTGTCCTGTTGCTCCTTCGGGGGCTTGTGCATCTGGATGGCTGAGCACGACAGAAAGCATGGCACCCACAGCTGCCGCGGGATCTGCTTTGCTGGTGTCTAGAGAGAACAAGCCCCAGGAAGCTATCGTTCAAAGCTGTTACAGGAAGGGATTGCGGCTATTGATTTATAAGGGAATGACTTTCGCCCTTCAAAACACTGGTAATTCCAAAGTCATAAATGTATAGCTGAAAGGAACCTTAAAAAAAAAAAGAATCATGACTTTCAGTTCTTTTTCGACCTGTGACCCCCATCACTTTTGCCAGAAGAAGAGCCAGCCCCTGTGTAACCCTGGCATTCATTTCGCCTGGAATTAGTCAGCAGACCTTTGTGGATCCACGGACCAGAGTTTGAAAACCACGATTTTAGTCCACCTCCCTGCTGTGAGGCTGGGCGAGGTCTAGCTGAATCACCCCAGACAATGTGCAGCTTGCAGGCTCTTGAAACGTCCAGTGAGAGGGAACCATGACCCTCACCACCCTTGTAATCGGAAGGTTTTCCTAAGAGACTATTTGGAATTTCTTTACTGCAAATCAAGCCACTTTTCCTTCAGTCCCTGACTGACAGGAAGAACAGATGATCTTACAAGATCTTCTTACAAGATTATTCTATGTATGAGAGGAATTATCCTACTTTCCTCACTAGTATAGTCTTTCCTAGTTCCTTTGCTAGTATTTTCTAGGTCTCTGATTTTTGCTGTCATTCCCCTCATGACTCCCCAGTTTCCCCAAAATGCAGTACTCCAGCAGGGGTTTCATACAGTAACAAGCAAAGCAGAGTAACTGTCTCCTGTGGTTTACGTAAAGCGTACCAGAAAATATATCCCAGAATATTTTCTACAAGAACATCCCATGGCTGACTTTGATGTAGTCTGTCTTCTGTTATAATTCCTGGGTGATTCACTGCTGCTTTCCCAGCAATTCTCATTTTTATTTGTGCATTTGCTTGCTACACCTTCCAAAGTATAACACTTTCAACTTGTCTTTATTAAATTTGTTCTGCTTTAACTGGAGCAATTTCCCCACTTCATCAAGATCAGTTGCAATTCTGATCCTGTCTTCTACCCTGTTTCGTAATCTCCAAGCTTTATTATACGTGGCTTCATGCATGGATTCTTCATTCTGTTAATCTGGGCTCTGTTGTCAATTTAATCTAAAAGCAGTGTGAGTTTCAGTGGGTGCCCATGAATACCATCCCTATCAGATAAGGCTCTTTCGAGCAGAGCATTTTATTAGCATTTTTTAGAAAGATGGTGTTATCATCTTAGAAAATAAAAAGCCTTCTGCTTCTTTAGTCTTTGTATGAGTTGCAGTAACTTACAAAAAATTTTGAGGGAAAATATTGCCTCCAATCTAGGTGAAATGGAAAATAATACAGCATCCTTAGAAAAACTTGTAATTTTCTTTTTTTTTTCTTTTTTTTTTCTTTTTTTTTAAAATCATAACTTTCCAGCCTGTAATGAGTGAAGGCCTGTTGCGGTTCTTTTCCATCTGTCTTTTTTATACTAATCCACTGCTGTAATATTTGAGGACTTACAGGCATCCTACCCCTGCCTCACGGCAGATCTTTCCTTCTGCCTCTCTACAAGGTCCTCCCTTAGTTTCCAGAATTTCCTCACATTCCCACTTTGCTTCACGTGCTGCCAGTTTCCACACTTCCCAGTTTTTTTACTCTAGAGCCCTGCTGGATCCCTTCCCAAGCCCAGAAAAGGGTATCTGTGTTCTCCTGAATGGGCAATTTTCCAATAATTGGCTTGAGAGCTGGGAAGAGAAAAGGATGGGGAATGTAGGAGGGCAAAGGTTTTGGACATCACAGAGGAAGGATGGTATTCTTTTCATGACAAATTTCAGCACTGTCTACTTGTTTCTCAGATTTCCCCCGATCTGTTCCTTACGCCTGCTATCCTCTAAACACAGCTGGTGGCCACATGCTCTCCGTCCTGGAAAAGGGCCAGCTTTCTAACGGCTAAGACTTTTTTCCCCCAGCTAAAACTTTTGCCTGCTTGGTCTCAGCTTCAGAGTAGATTTGTGCAAATGTCTATTAAAGACAGAGGAAACATCTTTAAAGAGGTGTGAAGGCTTAGTAGCCAGGCTCCTGTTGGCACTAATGAAAGCTGCTTGCCGAATCCTCCACATGCTGCTTTTGACACTGAGACTTTTTGTATTGAATATCCACTGGCTTCACACCAAACGTTGCGCAAGTCCTGGATGGGCTGCAGTGTGTGCTGTGCTGGGGGCTTTCGGAAATTCTAGTTTTGTTTCAGAGCGCAGCACGATGTGCTGCTCTTTGAAGATTAGAAGAAAAAGGGAAATCCTCAGTTTGTACTGAAATAAAGTGCTCTGAGGTGGCGCAGTGAGAGAAAAGAAAGGGCATCTCTTCTTCCCCCCCGTACCTGTCTAAAATCAGAGGAGTGTTCTGTTACGGCATGTAATGCAACTAGGTCTGTGGGGACTCAGGCATGCAGGAACCCTGTTTAAGTGGGTTTTTTACATTCAAGAAAAATACAGGTGTTGTTAAAAGTTCACACATCCACATACTCAAGGCAAGGCTCAGGCCATCCTAGAAAAAAAGCCATTCCTAGTACTCTTGTCTATGGGTTAAATCCTAGGAGAAGCTGAGAACCTCTAGAACTTGTCGAAGTCGTCTGCAGGTATTCACTGTCCCTCAGGAGCTGGCTCTGTCTTAAAAATATTGCTGAAAGATGACATCCTGAAGCCTGCATTCACTAAAGCTGCCTCTGAAGTCAGTGGATGATTTTTTTTTTTGATGAACGAGAGTTACCTAAAGTCAAAGACTTGAAGTTAGTTTGTTTGACAAAGTGTCTTTCATGTGAGGCTCTGCAAGTGCTTTACAGAAATGAAGGGCCTGATGTTGCTTTCATCCCCTGGCCCAGAGATGTTGAAATATATAAGCATTAAAAAAGCTGCTTAGGATTTGTCCTAATATTTAATAAACTAGCTTGTAGAAAGTTAGCCTTGAAATAGCACTCAAATAATATCTGAAACCCCATAGACAAGAACATCACTAGTTTTAGATGCCTGCCTATAAGCACAACATTTGTATCTAACTCGCAGCACTTCCAATCACATCTTCCATACATTTATAACAAAATTAATGTTCTCTTATTTTTTAACTTGTTATTTATTTTGAGGTAAGGCCTGTTATCTTCAGTGGGTGAAAACTGAGGCTGCCCGCTCTGACCAGATTATCACATTTCAGTAGAATTGCTCCTGACCTACCATTTATAACTGGCCTCCAAGGGCGAAAAATAGCAAAGCCGAGTCTTCAGCTGTGAGTCAATGATCCGTGAGTTAAATGAGACTGCTGCTGAAAACATTACGAATGCGGTGCCCAAAGCAGAAGGAAAATCTGGAAACCCGCAGAAGCTAATGGGCATTTTTCAGCTGCCTTCAGTGAGCCTAAGAACTGGGGAAGCAAGCTCAGTGTGGATAGGAGGAGGGTATTCAGTTTCTCTTTGTTGCCATTAAACTGTCATTCTTTCAGCTTGGTTCAAGGCTTCCTGCATGGAACAGCCATGGATGGCCTAGTGTGTGTCTATCTTAGGCACATGCAGAGGGCTCAAAATGTGGTATCTTATGTTCTCAAGTCAGTAGTCTTGGTAGACGATGCTTTTTGTACTTTGCTTGGACTGCTTGTCACTAAAACACCCAGGAGTCATGGCAGGAGCTTACAAGAGAGGTTGCATTGGCTGGATTGGTTAAATTCTACAAACATCTTGTGGTTTGCAAGCTATGTTGTTTAGTTGGCTAAACCTGTCCACCTGATTGTACGTAATGTACCAGAACAGCAATTTTGGTGTATGTTTTCCTTTGGAGAGGCATTTTTCATCCTTCTTTGGGCTTACAGTTTTGTTCTTTCATCCTGCAGAGGTGATGACACTGTGAACGGGCATGCTTAGATTAGGCACAGGTTTCTGTCCATGTTGGATGGCACGCTAATGAAGAGGTCTTGGTAAGGGAAGAGGATTAGGTACAAGAATTTGAATGTCTAACCCCAGATCTTTGCCTTGGATTCTGGAGCTATAGTGTTCCCTATTTCCTGCTTCATTTGTTCTCCAACTCGGAGTTTCCATGAAGTCAAAGGGGAGGGGAGGGCAGAAGACAGGGCAGGAGGAGAGGAGGAAGCGGCCCCATCTCCCACACGTTGCTTGGCATTCCCAGCCAGCCCCTTTGGCTCTGGTCTCTTCAGTGCTCAGACAGAGGGTTTGCTTGGTCCCACTGCTCCGATCTGGCCGTGGAGATTGATCCAGGGATCAATCTAGCAATTGGTAGCTTTTCTTTGTCCTTATAAATATCTCCACTGCTGCAGCTGCAAGAGCGAATTTGCCTGAACCCCTTTGTGTGTGGTTAACTTTGGTCTTTCCACTTCCCATCATCTCTGCTGCTGTGTTTTCATTAAAACTTCCATTACTCGGCTTTGCCCAGCGCAGTGAGAGGCAATCTTGTTTCTTATTGCCTTTCTAAAGCAAACAAAGACAGGGAAAAAAACTCTCTGAAATACCCAATCAGAAATCATTCATTGTTTAAAATAAGCCACATTAGAAAATGGAGATGCTCAGACACAAAAAAAGACAGCCACTTTAAAAAAAGCCAATGCGTTAGGAGGTCATTTTAATTAATTAAGGTCAAAGCCTTAACCTCATATGTTCTGGCAGGGATGGATTAACATGGTTCAAAACATCTGGACTTGTTCAAGCCACAGGTTCAAGAGAGTCCAGCCTTACCCTCTCCCCTTCCCAGCAGTGGATAAATTGACTATCCTATAGCTTACTACGTGAGAGGCTTTCAAATGAGCCTGTCCAAAGTCTGGTTCTCTCTGTTCTGCGTAGCTTCTAAAGAGCTCACAGCACATCTGCGGGCTGAGATTTGCTCCTGAGCACAGTCGAAAGTGCCCTGCACCCCAGCGCTGGCTGTGCCTCGCTGAGGCAGAAGGTAGGAAGGAGCACAGGAAGCCCCTGGAGCCTCATCAGAGTGAAAGCTGCTTCCCCAGCATCCAAGCATTCACTTGATCAAATACCCTGCTTCAGCTGCTGAAGCCTGGGTAGACCACTGACAGACAAATTTGGGACAGTCGCATCAATACCTCAGGAACTGATTTTTGCCTTGCAATTATTGAGCCAGTGACTAATTGTGCCATTTGGGGACATGGTGAAATGTGCAGTCTTCCTTGAGTTGTGAGTTTATTCACTGAAGAATACAAGGACTAAAGGAAAGTATCTGAGAGCTTTTTGACCTCATGTTCCTGGCTAAATTCCAATTAATACTGGAAAAACTTGACCTATTTAAGTTCCATCAGTACATTTTGACCACTATGTTGCTTCCTGTCTTAAGTGTTGCGGCTGCTGTACAGCCATATGTGCTGTACCAGTGGGGAAGAGAGGTGCCTGAGCATTATGTATACAGTAAATCCCACTCTCTGCAATGCAGGACATTCCTTCTACTGATCCCTTCAGCATTATGTGAAGGTTGAATAAGGCACCTCTGCTGTTTACAGCCCCAAGATAAGGTCAATGCTCTTTTTCCCCACTCTCTCTTCACTCTGCCAACTACCACACAGCAGAGGGATCTGGATCCTGCATTTTTTGAATCAAAATACAATGAAGAGCAGCAGAAAAAACAGAGGAAATACAACACTCTTTCACAGACACACCCTCTCCCAGTAACAGGTGGGCTACTGGAGTGTCCTTCAGTCCTGCTCATCCAAAAGCTTGTTGTTAATGCCATTTGTGCATTAGTTATCATCAGAGCAGGCTTTTGATTAGGTTGAAGTCTGGCAAGCATCTTAAGTCATTTGGGACAGAAGTGGCATTGTAAAATAATTTGTTCTGTATCATCCGAGCTGTGCATTTTCTGCTTCTTGTGATTTTTGGTGTTGTGTTAGTTGGGGTTTTTTACTGGGAAGAAAAGGTTAAGCATATGCAATGCTTTGAATTTTCTGACCATAGTTATCTTTGTGTGTTTGTATGTTCGAGAGAGAGAGAGATGGACAGTAAATAGATCTACGGGATATGTTATGAGGCGTGAAATCATGTTTGTAATGAGATTTCTTGTTAATGGCAGTCAGCCTTCCTTGATGGTAAGCATTAATGCAATATACATTAGTGCAGCTAAACCTCCCTCTGCTCCACTTTCCCAAATGGGTTTCACTTTGTACCTAGTTTAGCATTTATAAATATTTGATACAAAGTTCAAGAAGTAATTTACATGTTAAATGAAGGATATATGAATGTTCTAGGAAAAATACAAGTTAAGATTCTACTATAACATCATTCACAAACCAAACATGAAAGCATGATGAAATTTGCCCCATTAAAATCGCTGGAAGCCTTTTCATTGATTTTTCTAGTCTGTGGATTAGGTCTGTTTTCCATCTCTCTTTCATACTATGTCACCTTTGAAGTCTTTGCGCATCTCGCACTTTCCAAGCCGAATGCATATCTGTAATTAGAAAGCACAATCTTGGTCTTTAAATGGGGAAGCAGTCCTTCCTCTGTCATCCAATTCTGAAGGGCGGGGTTTGTATCTTTATGTTTACCATTGAAAACAACAGCTGAATGGGGAAATCCCAGTGCGAGCATCCTGAAAAGACAGAAGAGCTAGCACTATCTGTGGGACAACTCTTTGCTTCCTTCCTCCTTCTTCACATCCACTCCCACTTGTCCCTGAGATTTCTTTGAACTTCAAGCTAGAAAAGAAAAATGAAAACAAGAGGAAAGGATGTGCTAGAAATAGGATGGTTTCTAGAACAGTGCAGAACCATCGAGTTAATCTTGATTTTTTGCAGTTTTTAGGCAGACTCCTAATTTGTGTAATATAAACCCAGGAATGGTTATGATTGTTTTGTATTTGTTATGATTGTTATGAATTTGGGTTTGGTCTTTTTTCTAGCAGACTAGTTTTGTTTGCTACCATCCATTGTTGGGGTTTTATGGGAAGGTTTCACTTCACTTTTGATTGAGAAGCAAATGAAAGATCACACAACCCAACAGTAATCATCAACAAACACAAAGATACTGTCCTCCATCCCACAGATGTAGCTTAAATACTGGTTTGTGGCTTCACAGGCATGTTTGAGGTCATCTACAGTTAACAACACAGGTGAAACTTTCTGCCCCTTTGCTTATCCATTTATGATGGATAAAAATAAAGTAGCAGAGAATCAGAGTATAGACAATAGGATGGCAGATGTTTTTCAATAGAGAAAGAGTATAGCTAAGAAATACAAATGTTTCTGGAACCAAATATTTTTCCTCAAAAAGACAGATAGACATCTGTAGCTCGTTCGAAGATGTCAGTCTCTCAAGTCTGTTAGATGCTTTTGAAAATTGCCTGTTTCGTGCTGTTAATGTTCCAGAGCAAACCATTCCACTGAAGACACTGACTGAGGGCACTCTGAAACGAGGCAGAAGGGAATGTATTAAAAATAGAGGCGCTCAGCCATAATTTGAAGCAGCAGCTTTGTCCTGTGTTTGTGTCCACAACTTGAACATTATTTTAAAATGTGTGTATTTAATTTCTTTTGATTTTTTTTAATTACTGTTTTTAAAATGAACATAATTTGCCCTTGAGTATAATGTATTCAGTCAGCAAGATCAGAAACCTTTACGTGTTCTATCACATAATCAGTTCTTTAGCATAAAGGTTGGGAAAACTGAAAGCATCTTCTCTGAGTGCACCTTAGGTTATCTTAAACCCCATTCTGTCTGATGCTGATCCTTTTAAAATCTCCAATGAGATTATGATTCATTTGTCATTGCTAGATGTCATTGTGTTAACACTGTACAAAGGCAGGGCAGCATGTGAAACCAGCAAGTTGGGTTTTTATTATTGTATTACTCTGAAAAAGAGAAAAACTAACCAGATCTTTGTTTCTAGTGTGAAATACTCCCCTTAGCTTGAGAGGACATGTGCAAAGCCTCTGCTCTGAATGCCTCATTATAATCAAGTTACAAAATGGGGGAAAATGGTATTAGAGAAAGATTTTTTAGAAACTTAACTCCAGTGGTGCAGAACATGCACTTGTTAAGCCTGCTCTCTCTCTCTCATGAAGTCAGTGGGAATCTTTAATGGGACTTACTGCAAGGCTGTATGGTTTTTTAATGCACTAGCAGATATAATTTCCCATCCAGTCATCTGCACAGTTGTGGTTGGTACACCATAAAGGCTGAAGGCCAAATCCTGCTGTCATTGCACACAGCAGCCCTACTTCAGCAGGGATCATAAACATGTACTTATGTTACATGAGTTAGTTGCACAATTTTGAGGTTTTTGCTGAAGAGAAATGGGAGAGGGTAGGCTTTCCTTCTGCTCGTTGATCACAGCCTTTGCGTTTCCAATGACTTTATTAGAAGCATCATATATTTACATGCTGCAGAATGAGGCCTGCGTGGGGTGGGAAAGGCTTTTATGAATTTAGACCTGCCTAAGAAAACATCAACCATTCTAATTTTAGACAAGTTGCATTCCATATCCATCTGTTTAGTGGATCAGTCTGATGTTTACTGTTTAGTAAATTACATTTGGTCTTTAAGTTTCTTAGGGCATTGCCTGCCGCCAGCTAGTGTGAAATAGTGCCAAGGACTTCCAGACATACCCTTAGGGCCAAACTGTGCTAGCTTCATGTACCACAGTCCCGTCAAAAGCAAGGAAAGATGGACTGGGCACATGAACTGCAAACCCCCTGACGTCCAGTTACATGTCCTGCCTCATTTCATAGAGATTGATGACTTCCTGGGAAAAAAAGCACATGATGCCAATTCACCCCAGTTAAAAATGTATTGAAGTCAAGGAAATTATATTAGACATGACTGTAGTCTACCAAATCCAGTCCTGTGTGTAGGCAGAACTCCAAGAGAAAGTAACAGGAGTTTCCGTTATGGAGTCTGCAGAACGAAGCCTACATAATGAACTATGACAAAATGTCAACTTCGTGTAAACTCTCCTGGTGGGTCTGTACAAAGGTTTTTAAGAAATCTTCATTGGAACACACCAGAGAATAATAAACTTGCACCTTGATAGAATAGCTTTATTTGTATATACTCTATGTAAATTTTAAACCAGAGGATACGTGTCATTCCTTGTACATACCTGACTAGAACGGTGGCAGTGCTGTGCACTGCTGTTTAGGAAATCCAGGTTCTCCAGTCTTGAGTTTCCAACTGTAAAGGCTGCAGGAGACTGCTTGGGACCAGCCAAAACATAGGATGGATAGATGCTGACCACCCACTGCTTAGAAATGAAGGAGCAGGAATTGGAACAGATGTTGGCTATGGAGAAGATTGCTTGCCTCCACTCCTGGCTAAAGGACAAGTGCCTCCTTCGCTGTCATCTCCAACAGAAGTGATTTATGGTCCAAGAGTGTGGAGAACATTCAGAGCCCTATTTGGATCAGTCTTTCATAGGGGTCTGAGCTTATAAGGAACCCACACTTCTGGTGTAACATGGGAAGGTCCAGAAAAAAAAGGTGTGTATATACATCTACCTATCTGTCTGTCTGTTATCTAATATCCCAGTGTTTCTGTATTGAATGGTTTCAGTAACCTGTAAACAAGTGATTGCTCCTGTTGTGTTACTGCTTTGAAATTCTTTGCATGCACTCTGGCATATAATTCTTTAAGAAAAGAAATTATTATATATATATATATATATTGTAGCTTGCAAAATATTCATGTTGAAGAGCCATGTTTTGTGCAAATTGTACATTTATGTTGTGAGCAATATTGCAATATGAACTTTTATTAGTTGTTGGCATTAAAACATGTTTTTATTGATAGTAAATTTGTCACATTATTTTTGAGCGTATGTATGTATCCCAAGCTTTCAAACTCAGGCATTAGAACAACTACTGAAGGAGACTTTTTCTGTGTAGTAGAAATAGCACAGGCTTTCAGTAAATAGGCAGGTATGCAAGTCCCATTCTGGTTAACGCAAGTTGCAAGGCTGATTCTTCATGCAGTTTGTCAGGCCAGTACTTCTCTTTTGTCAGTGCTGGAATTTGTGTTTGGTACGAGGACGCTGTTGCCCTCATCTATAACAGAACTGAAACCCCAACCTTGCAAAACAAAAAGTGCTTAACTCCTACTTCCCTCTGTCTCCGCAGGTGCTTCAATATAAATACAATGAGGACTTAAGAAACTTCCAATTTCCTGCCAGATAGCCAACGTTATATTTTCAAATGTTCATGCTACATAGTTTTCAATTTAGGGGCTAGATAAAAGTGTAATACCACTATAGCTTTAGGAAAGCTACAGTGTTTGGAGCTTGACCTTGAAACTTTTACCTGATTTCTGAACATCATTGGTGGCTTTGTTCGCTCAATGTTTACCTCTGAGAAATGTATGCTATTGATTTAAATGTTTAATATATTGACTGCCTTTTTTGTATATTTGTTACCATAAAGGTTTGGTTTAAATGCTAACAATTGTGGTCTATTTTCAGACTTTAAATAACATACGGTTCTGTATTTGGAAGGCAAAGTTATTAATGAATATAGCAATTTGGTATTTTATTCCTATTTTATACAGCTGCCCCCATAGGTTATTATCAGATGGCAATGAATATTGCTGAACAGCAGGTGGAACTCCTTTGAGCGTGTATATGAGCCATCTCTGTTCAATAAAAATTCTATTGTTTTCTAGCCTAGGAAATGGCTGCTGTGGGTGTTTTTGTTGTTTCTTCTCCTCTTCAGGTGTTTCTCAGTGTACTTCAGGCAGCAGCAGAACTGGGCATCTCCCAAGAACCATCTCCCAGAAACCACACACATTCGGGATTTTACATCTGGAAGTCCTGATGCTGTCTTCCCCCATACACTGCTGTCAGTATGGTTGCTGTGCATGTGAAGAAGTGACACGGAGTCTGTTCCCAAAAACTTTTCTCTGATCCCTGATCTGGCAAAAAATGGGCACGTAAGACCCAGGAATGGAGCTCTGTGGTGCTTAAAATAAAGCATCTGCAAATGCATCGTAGCCAGACAGTTCGGATGCATGAAGACCCGAAAGGCTGGAAGCTTGCTTCATTACACAACATTGCTGCAAGTGCATACAAATAAGTTGCAAATGGGTATCATCTCAAAGACAAGTCAGAAGTAAATAGAGGGAACAGATTAACTTTGGCATGAGTGTAAAAATCAGGCTTTGAAAAATATTTTTATTTTAGCATTTTTTTACTTTTTTAGTTTTTAAAGTAATTTACAATGTTTTCTGTGTTGTACATTTTAGTGGATTTGGAGTCAAGTTCTTTCTTCATAATGTACCAGATTATTAAGACACAGGTTGGTCCAGGAGGCAAAAGGTGGTCACATCCTTTCAAGTATGGCCTATATGAGTCATGGGAGTGAGACACCGCTCGCACCAGACTGGGTCACTGTCCAGGCCAGGATCGTGGCTCTGTGAGGTGCCTTTGGGCTCTGCAAGCTTGGCTGTCCAGGAGCAGAGTTTGAAAAGCAGCTCACAGGGAACCCTACAGTTGTCAAAATTTTGTAAGAGATGTAGGCTCCCTTGCCTGCCGCCTCAGTATCTGGAAAAAAACAAAGCAAGCTTCACAGGTAGCAAACTGGGCTGATCTGTCTCCTTTCCCAACCAGTGATACCGGAATAATTTAAAAACATTATTTCTGGGCATCTGAGTTAACTCTTCACTGAGAAAAACAGGGAAGTTCAGCTACAATTGTTAACACCATTCCTCTGGGTTCTCTGTAAACTCATCTGTGCTTTTGCTACATTCAGTTCACATTTTTTGAGGTTTTCTGGACAATCTTAATGTGTAGAGGCTGAGGGCTATGGCACACGTTCACTGAGCTAATTAAAGTTTAGGACAGTCTTGCCCACTGCTGTGTTTTCTCCTCTACAGGGCAGAAATGGGCAGCAATGTCTAAACCACCACTGCTACATACTGGGGCTCACCTAGAGGAGTCTCAGGTTTTGTCCTGAGGCAAAAGCACCGGCAGAAGTGCTTGATTTAGGTCTGCTGATGGAATCAGTAGCAGAGGCATCTGTGTAACATAAAAAAGATCATTGTATGTCTCAGTTTGACTGCTTAGAAAGTAACAGTAACATTTAAACTACTCAGAAATAATAATATTTTTTTTATATCTGCATAGTGGCTTATACAGGCAAATTTCTAGGTGTGTAGCAGGATCAGCCAAATTTTTCCATGTCAACAGAGCCTTATATTTTAATGGACACTTCTGCAGTGGCTTTCACTTTGTCTAATGAATGTTTCAAGGAAAATGTTGTTCCAGAGTAGGCATGTGGGCTGGCTATCTCTAAGCTTTGCTATGAAGATGTAAGACTACAAGGTAAATGATGTCTGAGAACCTGTGCATATATCCTTGCAGGCCGGCAGGCTGCCATACCCAGCACAACCCTACTGCCTGGCTACCTTCCTCGAGCTTATCAGCCCCTCTGCTCTACAAGCCCAGTGGCTTGTGTAAGAAGTTGGCGTCTCCTCCTGGAATAACAAATATTTGAAGCAACCAGTACTGAGCAATATACTTAGACATGGAGGAAATAAAGATACGCCACCATTGACACAAATACTGGCCCGAATGTCTCCCATCGCTCCTGTGGCGCTGGAGGTGTGAGAGTCCTCAGGTGTTTTGATGTGTCCATCTGCCCTCAGAGGTGTGACGTAGCCCTGCCACACGTGCACATGCCACTTCTCCCGGTGCTCACCCAAGTGTACGCTGACACTGTGGACCTCTGGTTGGCAAAGCCTGGAGCTGGAGGCTGTAGCGTTGTCTGGGGAATGCACACAGACCCCCCCTTCCTGCCTGCTGTGAGAACAAGCGTTACAGGGCAGAACTCGCATAACTTGGCTGAGTCCCAGCATGTGGAGCACTGCCAGTTGTTTTTCTTCCCATACCCATATGTTTACTGATGTTCCTTTACTAGTAAATCCTTAGCATATTGTACCGTTCTACGCTTCTTTTCAACTTCCTTTATTTTATCTGTGTAAGTTGGCCACAAACGGCTTGCTAGGTCCTTGACTGTGTCCCACCTTCATGTGCATCTTGGTTCTTCCTGTCCCACATGCCTCTTTTCCTCTCACCTCTCTACTCCTGGATCCTGGTAGACCAATGCATTTAAAGGTATTTTTCTCTATCGATCGGCTGTATGTGGCAAACGTGACTATTCTCCATATCCAGCCATCTTTTCTCCAGCTTGCTGAGAGGGCACTGACGATATTTCTTTCCCTTCCTTTATGTTGATTCCAGCACTATCTGACAGCAGTCATTGCAGGGATGATGGGATTCTCACTCCCAAGCTCTCAGCACACATTTTCGGGAAGCAGATGCTCCGTAAGCACGCCTCTCTGCCCTGATAGTACATTCACTGTATCCCGATAAGGATTTAATGCCTTTAATGTGTATCTGGTTCACACTGAGATCATACTTATTACTAGACATAGTTAAAAGATAAGTGACAGACCTAGTTTATTCCATAAAGTTAAGCAAAGAGCACCAAAAGCAATACCTAAGATCCGGGAGAATAAGCCTTAGCGCAAGAATGTTTTATCTTTTAAAGTGAGGACGTTGGTGCTCTCCCAGAGAACTCCTTAAGGAGATCATGGATGAAAGAAAACCAAAGCAGCCTTGTTTCAGCTACCTGAAAACTTAACTTTATGCCTAGCTATCAGTTCAAGAGTTCTTCCCTCCAGGCTATGCTGCTGTGTGCAAACAGGGTATGTAGTCTCCCTTGACAAGATGCTGCCCTAGTGAGATCTGATCTTCCTTTGGTTTCCTCCCACTATTCATGCTCTGTATTTCACAGAAACACACAGGGAATGCAAATAGAGAATCAAAAGGTAACCTTGAGGACTTTTATGGCTGCCCTTGGTGTTTCAAAGCCACTCTTAAGTACTCCTTCCTTTCTTTCCTAAGTTAGAGGATTTCTTGATGTTGTGACTTTGCTTTTACCTGTTCAGCATCTTTGGGACTGCAACACTAATATTTTGCAGCTCATTTGAGAAAACAGAAGATTATTTTGAGTGAGATGCCATGCCAGTGTATCAATCCCTTTCCCCTCTTCTCATCTGAAGAGGTCAGCTGAACCACAGCCATAAGCCTACAGCATAACTTCCCTCAAAACACATAAAATTCCCTTTGTTTTCTTGCTTACAGCCTGTATGATTTGCAGTATGAACATTTTCATGGCCTTGTACTACCTTCCAGCTGTCATATTAGAAATGTTTACAGTGTCTCTGACAGTTTCATGATTCAAGGTATATCAAGGTCCCTGCAGAGCCTTGGACACTGGAGCTCTTCAAGTTTTCAAAGTTATTGGAGAGCCTGCTGGCACCAGCTGCGTCAACATCACTCCTTCATCAAACAGCTCTCTTCTCTCTTCCACCCTTACTTAGTGTGAAGAGGAATACCGTAGCTCTCCGGCCACCTTGACACATCCCCTAAAAAAGAAGCTGGACTTTCCCTTTGGAGGAGCCATTGACTTTTCCCACTGACCCCACTTTCCTTGACCTGGTAAATCCACACCAGAACAAAAGTTTGCTCTGCTTAGCTAGGTAACTTAATCCAGCTGAACCTTTCTGAATGTTTGTGATGACCCTCTGAACAAGATACAGGCACATACTTCCTGTTGATAAGACAGGATGCAAGCATCCTCAGGTGAAAAGCAGTAGGTCGGGATGGGTCAAATGCAGATCCAGAAACACGGGTGATATTTTAGTGCTTTTCACTTCAGATGGGCAGAAGTTTCTGACACCAGAATCGGTGACTAAACTGAAACAATGAAAATCGCTGCTGTCAAGTCTTGCCTTACTCTGCGGAGGTCCATCGGGATAAAAAGAAATTCAGCTCTGCTCATCAGAGGATAAGAAATGGGTCTAAGAGAGATTCCAGGCACAAACCAGCTCTGGAGGAGAAATACTGCTGTGTCTGATTGATCTCTGATGATGGGGGGGGGCGGAAATGAAGCCTTTAAGTTTTAGAAGCTCGTTTTTAGAAAAGGCCCAAGGCCAGTCCAGAACAGGCTATGGCATGAGAATATTTGATGACAATTCTTCTGGTCAGAGACCTTTTATTTCCACAGGATCTGAACTTTGTCCTCGCACCCTTCCTGGGACAGCCATTTGAGTCCTTGTCTCCTGTTGCACATATCTTTCTTCATGGCCATTTCTTCCACCTAGCAGAGATTCAGAGCGACTTCTGTCAGCTATACAGCCTCGTTCCCGATTAGGACAGCTCTTTGGGTTCATCCCAAAATTCCTCCAGCGGTTGTGTCAGAATTCCATCCAAATTAAGAAATGAACATCTGCTTTCTTTCGTAATCCTCACACCTCTGTGGCTGAGTCATCTTTGGACACTAAACACCAAGACCATTTTTTACTAGTGTATTATGACCTATGAGTTGTCCTGGCTGGTTCCTTGGGGTGAGTGGGCTGTACTGCACTAGATCTCAGTTACTATCAGTTACTATCTCTCTCAGGTGTCTGTAGGGAGCTTCCTGCCTGGGGCACCACTCTTTCAATGCCATCTCTGTGATTGCCAAGGCACCATGGAACTATAATATATTTAATAGAACTCTCTTTCTTTTCTTAAGAAGGCCTTGAGACTCAGCTCCACATCCCAGCAAATGTATGATGGAGAGAAGTATTGCAATCACCCAGCATTTATGGGCTGGGTCTCAAAAGAGAAGAAAAATTATTACTACTAACTGCAGTTCTCTAAGCTGTAATATCCATATGCACAGTTGCTACCTATTTTCCTTCCTTCCTCCTTCTCCAAGTCTCTTTTTTTGGTACTTCTGTTGTTGAGCCTCACCACAGTACACTGCTATTTTGTGATCAGTCCGCGGTGGGAGGGAAGGTAGAGCACGTGTGCCCCCTCTGGGTATTGCTTCAGTAAAAACAAGTCTGGCTCAAGTGTGTGTTGTGCAAACCTCCACACTGTAAATGTATATATCTGCAAAAAACCATATCCAGGAACCGCAGCCACTGGAAAGTAACCTTGCTTTCCTCCTCTTGGCTGCATAACACTCCCCTCTGCCTGTCCTTTGGGAATAGCATCTGCTTACACAAAACTTCCCTCAGAATCTGGAGGAAGACTGACAGTCAAACTGTAGCCAACTCGTGCATGGGAGGACAAGAAGGATTTCTTGAACACTATAAGAGAAGGTGAGGAGCAAAGCAAATAGTAACAGCCCAGCAAAAAGGCAAGCGTACCGAAAATGCAAGATTGGTAATTATCTAGACACCAGATAGGACTAGGATGCCCGTGCTACAGGGTACTACAAGGAATAGCTAGAAAGATACAGCTTTTGCCGTGGTATGTTTGTGTCTACATTAAGACAAAATGCAGCAAATGGGTGAAACGAACAGGGTAGTGAAGAGGTAGTAATATTTTTGACAGATATTTATTTCTCTCTCACGTCAGAACCACAGAACAATCAGGATAAAAACAATGAAAATGCTACAGTGGTGCTGTCTAGTGACATGTGGATGAAATAATGTAGCCATCCTATCTGCCAAGCTGAAGTTCGGTTGCCAAGTCCTTGAGCTTTACCATGAGAAATGCTCCTTCCCCTAACCTCAGCTTCCCGTCCATGTAATTTGCAGTTATCCCCTGAATTAAGATTTCAGTGATGGAAACAGCAGTGATTTCTGCGTGTTAGTAAGAGACTACCTTCCTGTATATTCCAGCTGGCATTTTATCCATTTTCTCTGATTTAATGAGTTAGCTAGTGTAGGACGCTGACATCTGGGAGGGCAAAAAGCAGCATCTCCTGTGAAGTTGCCAGTCCCTCACAACTTCCTGCAACTCCCTCTCGCTGTTGACTGTGCACTGGTTTCTTTTCCTTGGATAAATTTTAGAGATCAGTAACAAAAAGGTTTTTCTAAACCTTTAATTTTGGTGGATCACTGCTGGGATATTTCAGCGCCAAAGCTGAAGCAAACATCAGTGGGGCAGGTCTCTCCCCATGAGCGGGGGGAAGCCGTGATCCAGTGCGGAAAGCGAAGGACTTGAAGAGCCTGGAGATGGGGCAGCACATTGCTTCACCTGAGCACCCACGAGGAGCAGTTGTACAAGGACCCCATTACATGGCAAAGCATTAATTTCCGTTACTAAATGGGTCTTGGAGTTCTAGCTGGTCCCAGCCCTGGCTAAAGATGGCAGGGGTACCAAGTGTGACAGCCTGGGCTAATTAAGAGAAGCGACTAGGCACCCCTCTGCAATTAATTTTATGAAAACCAGAGCAACTGCTGCTGGAGGCAAGCTGTCTCCCAGCAAGTTCAGTCAGAAACCGAGCGTTTGTCACCCCTTGGCCCAGCGGCGCAAAAAGCCCGGGCAGCCCACGGGGGGCGTGAGGAGATAACGGTCGCCCGCCCACCTCCCCTTACCAGCCCCACAGGCCCCGCCCCCGCAGGCCCCGCCCCGCTGAAGGCCAACGGCCTCTTCCCCCTGTAGCCACGCCTCTCCACTCCTTCCGGGCTTTCCCGACGCTCGGAGATGACTTCACGCGGCCTTGTCTCCGCCCCTTCCGTTTTTACCCGCCGTTGTAGGCGGAGCTGTCATCAGCCACGTCACTCAGGGCGCGCCGGAGCTGCTCGCACGTGCCGTCCAGCTCGCGCCGCACCGCGCCGCACCGCACCGCTCGCGTGCCGCCGCCGCCGCCATGAGCTGCCCCGTGACGTGCGCCGCCTGGGTGCGCTGCGGCGTTGCCAAGGAAACGCCGGACAAGGTGGGGGCGGGGGGCCGGGCTGAGGGACCCCCGCCGCCCCCCCGCCGCCCTCACCCCTCTCTGTGTCCGCCCCGCAGGTGCAGCTCGGCGAGGAGGAGCTGAACCGACTCATCGAGGAGGCCCAGGACAGGCTGGGGTGAGCCGGGGGAGCGGGGCGGGGGGCGGCCGTCGCGTCTCCCGGGCTCTGCTGGAGACGGGGTTGGAGCTCCCCGGGCCTCGCCGCTGACGGAGCTGTGGAGGGGAGGGGGCGCCCCCGGGCACGGGGAGAGCGACTGTGTCAAGTGAGCCTGACGTCCCGGGAGGGTCGTTTGTCCGGAGCGTGAAAGGAGAAGCGTCGGATGGAGCATGTCCTGCCTTCGTCGTGGTATACGACAACATGGGTTGTGTTCCCCTGCGGTGCTTCGGTTGTCAACCGTGTGCCGTCAGGCTGGCTGAGCGTTTCAGGTGAAGTCTGCAGAGACCCGCCGGGGGCCCGGTCCTCGCTGGAATTGCCGTTCCCACCTAGAGTGAGGAAATAAGAAGTTGGGTTTGTAACCATGGGTGCTCTGGAGATGTGCAAAACCGAGATGGAAGTCCCAAACTGACTGTGAAAAAGTGGATGCTGAGGGTGAGACGTTACGATCTAAGCGAGTCTGGAGGCCACCGTGGAGGTCAGAATGGCTTGGTATTTATGCTTTGGCAAAAAAGGCAAAACATCACTCGGATGTATTTATGGTTCCCGTGTGAAACTGGAGACATCATGACTCTCCACTCAGCACTGAAAGTCCTTAGTTGTGTAGTTGTGTTAAGTTTTGTTGCTCTGCTTTTAAGAAAAAGGTGAATAAACTTATGAAAAGAATAACAGAAGTGATGGATTTAGGAAACATAATCTATGGAAGACAATAAAGAAATGGCTCTCTTTTGTCTAGAAAAAGATGAAGGATTGAGGTCTTATTCCATTTTCTGGCCTTTTTTGGTTAGATCTGTTCGTAGATTTAGGCTTCTGATTCTGTTTCAGCTATGTAGGATGTGTGGTTATACCACAGTATGTATGATTGAACAGATGCAATAGGTAGCAGTATAGTTGGGTGAATATTATCCATCCGATTTCTATTAGATGGATCTGTGACTTTATTGCTGAACAGAGTGTTTTGTCCCAGAATGTGTTTTGTTCTGTTTTTGTTTTTTAATGGTTCCAAAATCATCTTAAACGTTTGGAAGATTCTTATTTTATGTTAAATTCTTAACCAATTATGTTTAATGTTTCTGTTATCTGTGGTGTTACTTTGTCTCCTTTATGCGTGTGAACTTTTGTTTTTTTGAGTGGATTCCTTTCTCTTGCAATTTCAAAAACATGGAAAGATTTGAGGTGCTGTTTGTTATGCATTCTGTTAAACTTCAGGATGGAAATTTAAAGACCATCCATAACAACCAAAGGTGTTATGATCTCTTTATAACATCTCGTAGTTTGTAGAATTTGTTACAACATCAGTAACTTTTTTTCCTGTGCAAAGATCACAAATCAGACTCAGATTTAGAGTCTCTAATTATCTTGTTACCAGTTTTTACACAAGCAAAAACTGGTAATGTGAAGTGTTTATTTTACTGAACAAATTATAAAAATAGGTTTCTGATATTTAATTTAGAAATTATATCTATGAGAACTGTCTTGGCTCATTGTTGCCTGGGAATTTTGTGTGCAGAAGGACAGAAATACAGTGTATTCAGCAGGGATGAGTTCCACGGAGCATGCTCCATTGAGACATCTCAGATGTCTGTTAGGTCCTCAGCCAATGTTTAATGTACGCTTCCTTCTACTGAATTCCTTGCATATGGAATTGTTGCCACGAAAGTTCCGAGTTTTCCAGCAGTTGCATAGTTTATCCTGTAAGAAGTAATCCGCAATATGTCCCTACCTAATGAATTTTATGTTGTTTTTTCTTCTAATGTAAGTATGGGAAGTGTGAGGAAATAAGGTCTTAAAAATCTTGAAGACATGCAAGAGTCATCACACATGACAGGGCCCGTGGGTGGGAAAAAAAAAAAGGAAGGAATGAATTGGACACATGCAAACACACAGAAGTGAGGCTGAGAGCATTGTATCCACAAAAAAAAGGGTAAGAGAAAGGGATTTTGACACACAGTTTACCTCTGTTGAGCAAAATTTGTGCCACACTTTGTCATGAAAACTTTCAAGGAAAAACTTTCTCTGGAAGCCTGAGAATAACGGTGCCTTGTATTTTGGGAAAAGATAGGAAAGGAGTGAATGGATTTCCGAATTATTGACATAAAGGCTTGAAACCCATGTGAACAGCCAGGATTGGCTGAAATGTGTGCTGAAATCTTGTTAGCAGTCCCCTAAGCTATTACTGGGAAGCATTCCAAATGTCTGTCACAGTTTCTCAGGGATGTGTATCTTTAAACAGGGAGGGCGCTGACAGTAGCGTTGAAGGCGGGATGGCATGTGGCATGAATGTAGCCATTCCTGGCAGAGCTAAGTCTTCTCATAAAAATGAAGACCTGTCTGATGATGAACTGGATGAGTATGATTTGGAAAATTATGATGAAGAGGAATACACAGGTAAGAAAGATTTAAATGTCAGATGTGCAGTGTAAGTGAAGAACCTTTTCACTTGTTGTTGTACTTAAGACATTAGTATCCTAAAACTACACAGTGCTGTGTTTCAAATGCTGGAAATTCACATTTTTAATTATTTGCTTGTCCCAGTTTTGGAAGTCATTTAGTCAGTGAAACAATTCAGTGTCCCCCTCCCTGACACTACAACCAAGAGCATGTTGGAAAGTCTGTCACTCCCCCTGCTGTAGTGCTGGAGCAGAGCAGCAGAAGTCCCTGAAAGCACTAAGCAATTTAGCTTACTGAGGTTCTTCTGTTTGGAACTTGGAAGTTCGTTTAGCCCACTCCTGATATTTTGCAATACAGGTAATACAGGTATTGGTACTGGAGTTTCTAACTTCACCTGTCATTGACATGTATAAAAAGTGTTCTGAAATTCCCGTCTAGGTGATATAAAACTTGGAGACTCTTTGGCTACTCTGGCAGTATATGGGAGTAATGATCATGATCCTTACATCACTCTAAAAACCACTGTAAGTACTATAAAAATGTTAAATATCCTAGATAGCATAAACTTAAAAATCAGTTAAATTTTCCACACTGCCTTAGGGTCTGTAAGTGCTTGCAGTCCTTTTCCAAAGGTGTGCCAGATTTTTGATCAGATGGAACTCTTTTCTTTTAAGGTTGCTTTGTGCAGTCCCCTCTACATGTGCTTTTTACATTTAAGTCAGATGTTAAGGCAAACTGGCTCATTATTTAAACCACATGCTTCTGTATGTGGTTTGTTGCCTATCTAGTAGGACACAGAAACGCTTGAAGAAATAACAAATCTCAGGCCACTAACGACCCAAATTAGAAAACTTCCCAGATTGCAAGACTCTTACACCTTCCACCAGTTTGTGGAAAAAACCAAGCTGAGGTAGACTCAGGCTACATGTTAAATTAGGGGTATGGCATGAAGAAATATGTCCATATTAAGTATGTACACACAGCATACTGTATAGTTGACTGCTTCTGCCTGTATTAGTTTCCACCAAGTATCAGATGGGGAACATCTTTGCAGGAGCTGGCTTTGTAGGAGCTCTGCAGGGGGTGAAGAAGTCTCTGGCTGTAGTCTAGCACAAGCTAACGGTGTCAACAGTGCTGTCCTGTTACGCAGCCTGTTTGTCTTTTTCTGGTGAACAGGGATGCAGCATGCAAGACATGAGGTAATCCTTCTGCTCTCCTGAACATCGATATTGCCTTGGCTAGAATATTGGGTGCCTCTTCAGAAAAGATATGGAGAGATTCCAGAGAATATCCCACAGTTTAGTTCAAAAGGATAGATTGCAACTTGTGATTGACTTAATTTACATGGAGAGATTACAGAAATCAGTTACAAGGTGAGGTTGTGTGAGAAGAGACAATGTAATCTAGAGAGCAGCCAGGAGAGACTATGATCATCTGGGGCAGAGTGATGGAGTACGTGAATTTTTGTGACCTCTTCTAAGCATAAAGATTCTCAGATTTTTATGGGTGCTGTCCTTTCTATACTATTTTGAATTCTTTACAAAGCTAGTGAGATTGAAATAAAAGAGTAGCTGTAGGCTTCTACCACAACGTCTAGTTTGTGTGTGTCAGGGGACTTTGTCAAATGCGTGGTCTCAGACAAGGAGTTGTTATGGTGACTTCACATACTGTAACAAAGCTCAAGGAGCTTTGAAATGAGTTCACTTGCTATGTGCACTTTGGGGCACTGTATGTTTTCTCTGTGTTCCACTGACTGATTGATGATTTTTCTTGCTCCTGTGTACCAGTAGAGGAGAGAAATGCTTTAAAAGTGATGTTTATAGTCAAAGAGAGATTCGCACAGGGATTGAGAGAGAATATGAGCTGCATTTATTCCATGTCAGAAAAGCTTAGCTTTCTTCCAGACATAGAAAAAGTGAACATCTTTTTCTCAGGCCTTTCTTCCTACGCTCAAGTCCTTCCTCAAATTCTGAAAGAGAGTACTTCTTAGTTCTTCAATGCGCATTTTATGTTGTCTTTTGGTATTTATTACTAGTACTGTTGAAGACTAAGTATTGTGTAACATTAAGTTGATTACTTAAAGGATTGCAGTACTGGATAGAATTCAAATATTGAAAAGATGCTTGAAGTGAATAAAAAAGAAATTAAAAGCTTGCAACAGGAAGTCCAAAAAGTCTTGTATGTGTTGTATATTTGAAGGATGGTACTCTTTTTGTTTAAGACTATTGACTTTTATGTACAGTTCTTAGTTTTCCACTAACAAAAATTCCCTGAATGCCTTCCATTCCTCAGTAACAATGAAAATTAGATGAGAGGTTACATCTGTTTTGGTACAGCTGAATGCCCAGTATAGCTGTAGGCAGTACTTTTCTGGAAATATTTTCCAGAAAGTAGACAATGCTTTAATGCTCACAGAATTGCTTCCTGGATGTGAGGAGCAGTTACAGTATGCTTATTGTGTAAAATGTTGTTACACTATATAAATGCTAAAGGCATGAGAGCACAAGGGAAATAAGCTATGTGTGTGGGCTCCCGGTAGTGATTTTCTTTTCAGCAATGGGCTGCATCATAGTAGCCTCAAAATATGGTTTCATATTTGGTAATTAAACATCTCTCTAAATCCACCTCGGTCCACATAAACAGTCCTTCAGTCTATATAATAACTATTCAATCTCCCCATGATTGAGTCTGGTTCCTGCCTTTCTCCGTTTACCACTGTAAGATGGTTTTAGGCAGGTGGGCAGCAGGGTGTTGGGTTTTGAGTGTTTTCAGTTATGGTTAAAAATCATTACTGATTCAACCTTTTGAACATGTGTAGTTTTGTGTGTTATGTGCTTTGCTTAACATCCATTGTCCTCTCCTTTTTGCTGTTCAGGATCAATATGAACAGGAGGACTTTTTGATTAAGCCCAGTGACAATCTTGTCCTTTGTGGCAGAGCTGATAAAGACTACTGTAGTTTGGAGGTTCATGGTAAGTAACACAGGATTTGTTCCTTACAGTGAACCTAGGGAATATGTCTTGCCTAGCCTGTTCCATATGTCTGTGTAGAAGGGGGAGGGGGTTGGTTTTTGGAAGGTTTTTTTCTCCCCATCTGCCCTCTGTGTTTTGTCCTCTTTCCTATGTCATGGTGCTTTAGCCACTTTCCAGAACTAGAGTATTTCATGTGGAGTTACTGTTATTTAGAGGATAGCGTGCCTTTTTCTGGCTGTGTAGCATTTCCTTTCCTTATTTCGTTTCTAATGACACTTAGAAAATACTATGGCATTTTTATTCTTTGAACGTATGATCTTTCTTCCAACCAGTCTTACTTTCCATATCATGCAAGCTTCCTCTAGTGGTTTGTTGGTTTGGTTTTTTTTTCCTTCAGCTTTCTCCTTGCTTCTTTAAATGGGCTTTCCACTGCTAGGAGTAGAAGAATCAGCACCTTTATCATCTTAGTCTTAGAAGAGATGATCCTTAATAAGGTCTGAATACCACTTGTTCTAGGGATGGGTTTAGTTTTACTGTGTAAAAGATTCTTCTGTTGCAGCAAGGAGTACTACTGAGTGTGCTGAAGTTACCATCTTTTCTTACGGTGGTTCTTTGGGGGAATGTTTCTGGCTACTTCTGCTATGGTACATGTTTCTGCAAGCAAAGTATTTGTTTTAAGAAAACAGCAAGACTAAAGTGTTTGAAAGCATCTCTTCAGATACCAGCATCTGGCATTTTCTGTATCTTGAGGTGTTTACAAATTTTAACTGTGTTATTTTCCCAATATAAACTTATAAAACAATAGCACAGGCTTCTGCAGTTTATAACATTGGGTAGCCCTGTCTTAGTTAATTACTAAGACTACTTAGTTAACTGAAGACTTTATTTAGTATCTGAACATCTGTCACATGCACTTAAAAATGGCACAGTGATTTTGTGTGTGTGATGATACCGTGTTATTAAAATAATTAATGGGTTTTCTCTGCTACCCAGTTAGTAAATCCTTTTATTATAAGGAGAAAAACAGCTGGCTAAAGGGAACGCTGTGTTTAGTATATGGTTGCTTTACCAAAACTCTTCCTGTATCTCAGTTACAACCTGCTAAAGGTAACTTCATCTGACTTCTTCAGCTTCCTCTAATTTGAAAACTGTTTGTCTTTTACCTTCATTTTCCCTTTGATTTCATCTGGAATTATTTTTTTTTTTTTTTTAATTGCTGATTCTGTAAAGGAATGTCTAAACCTTCATTAATGTATCCTGATGTAGAAAGTGGTGGATACGGAGCATCTGTTTTGAAGTGATCTTACAAACAAAATAGCATAGTATGCTAGGAGTAAAGTGTCTAAGCTTTGTTGAACTTGTCACTTCTTTATCTAAAGTGCACAGGAGAATGTTGTTTGGTTTGTGTAATTCTATGAGGCATAACATTAGTACTTGGAGGCTCTGGCCTCTACACTAAAACTCTGAACACACTATGAATTTACATTCTAGATCTCCTTGACAATTTAGTGGTTGCCACATCTGCCTTTTGCAGAAGTGCACTGTTTATAGTTGCTTGCTTTTCCTCGTCACTGATGTCTTGTCTATCTTTAATTCTTTTTCAGTTTATAATCATGAAGAGAACTCATTTTATGTACATCATGATATTATCTTGCCTGCTTACCCTCTAAGCCTGGAGTGGTTGAATTTTGATCCTAGTCCCGATGAATCACTAGGTAAATTATATTTACTACTGTAAATGTCCAGTTAAATAGTTTTTACTTGAAAAATATATAAATGTAATGTTGTCAGTAAATAATTTCCCCCAGTGGTACGAACAGAAATAAAACCAAGATATTAAGATGGAAAAACTGGATATCAGTTTTTTTGGTTTGGTGATACAGTCATCTTAGTGGTGCTGCCATAACAAGTGATTTGACTAAAACACTGGTTTTATTAAAAATAATTAAGTTATTGTCAACTAGCAGACCAGAGCAAGCTCTTCTCTGATCTGCTTTATTTTCCATTTGCAAATGAAAGGTTGCTTTTGTTCAGACTCATTATGGCCAATGCAGTTGATTAACTGTAAAACACAGCAAAATTTATATATATTTATGTGTTTAGTAACCTTTTTCCTGTGTTTTACACACTTATTTTTTTCCATAGCACAGGGAATGTGGTTTTGGGTTTTTTTTCCTTAAAAAAACCAAACAAAACATGTGGAACTTTATACAGCTTCTTTGAACAGTTACTTGTACTGAAGGTGAATTGTATTGGAGAGCAAGTAAATTTTTTTTCTGGCAACATCTGCTGTCAGTTGATATTTTTAAATTGCTCCTTGTCAGTTATAAACATCAAATATGTTCAAGTAGAAGATTCTGGCACATAAGTATAAGTTTTATTTAATCAAAGACATAAGCAACAGCTGGATTGCCAAATATGCTGTTTCATAACTCTAAATAAATGCGGTTGCATTTGGGTTTCTGCTTGTAGGAAATTATGTTGCAGTGGGTAACATGACCCCAGTTATTGACATTTGGGACCTTGATGTAGTAGAATCCTTAGAACCAGTCTTTTCTCTTGGAGGCAAGAAAGAGAAAAAGAAGAAAAAGAAAGGAAAGAAAGTAAGTATGGCAAAATGGCTTATCTGGTTGGATGGAGGAAACTTAGAGCAAGGATAATGTCGTTATTATTTTTTTCCCTACAATAAAAAGGTCATAGATAATCTGGTTTAATTCCGTCTGTCATGTTGAAAGATGGTGTTTAGACAGGTTACCGAAGATAATGTCACGGTCATCTGTGATAGGTTAAAATCGGTATTTTCCTGTGACTCAGAGAGTTGAAAAGGCATTGAGCAATAAAGGACAAGGTTGACACTAATAAAATACATTTACTAAGGATTCACCTCTGTTAGCTTTATCTATCTAAAATTTAAGCATATTTTAAGCTAGTCATCGCGATTGGCTAAGGTGAATGCATAGAGAGACACCCAGAGAATGGCTGAGTTTCTTTTAGTGGACTGCAGAGAAAACCTTAACTACTGAAGAGGAAGACTGAGGTTTAGACTGGATGCTAAATTATGTGAGATGAATCTGACCCTCGTTGTATGCCTGAACGTGTTATGATTTGTCCAAATTCTTTGGTATGTAAAACAAGTATGGAAGATAACATAACTTAAATTTTCTAGATTTTGCATATAGTAGATGCTTCAGGAAGTGCTTCAAGACTCCCTAGAGTAAATAGCGAAAGTGAACACTGGGTATATAGCTAATCTTGGTTTCCCAAATGAAGGAGCCCTGCAGTGTTAGTCAGCTAAAGAACCACTCTGTGTAATTGTGAAGGGGGTTTACTTGAGCTCTCAGACCTTCTGGTTTTAAAACCAATAGAAAAAATATCCTTGGAAGGGGAATTTGTTCTGAGAAACTTGCTTCTGAAAATCACTGAGTTATCAGAATTGCTGTTGAAGATACCATTCATAAATGTTACCTCAATTTGAAATGCTGATTGTTCTCTGTATGGATAATTAAAGCCTGGAATTAAGAACAGAAGACGAATGGGGTGGCTTATGGGTGGTTTCCAATTGCTGTCCCAGTAAACTTTGAAGCTTAACCATTTTAAACTAGAATTTGTAGGAGCTGGCAGTTACAAGGACCTAAAGCTCAGTTAATTGGGAAGAGAGAGAGGGAACTGCCAGGAATGTTTACAAAGAAGCTGAAGAAGCTGCTGGAGACAATGAAATTTCTTCTACTATCCTGAAGGGAGTAACCAGTTTTGTAAGCCCACCAGCTGTGAATTCAGCAATCTGAGACCTAGGGTAGGAGGCAAGGTGCAGGTGCTGCAGAGACAGTTCTATCAAAAGCCTTGTGTGGTGGGTTGACCCTGGCTGGATGCCAGGTGCCCACCAAAGCTGGTCTATCACTGCCCTCCTCAGCTGGACAGGGGAGAGAAAATATAACAAAAGGTTCATGGGTCAAGATAAGGACAGGGAGATCACTCAGCAATTACCGGCACAGGCAAAACAGACTCAACTTGGGGAAAAAAATTAATTTATTACCAGTCAAATCAGAGTAGGATAATGAGAAATAAAACCAAATCTTAAAACACCTTCCCCCCACCCCTCCCTTCTTCCCAGGCTCAACTTCACTCCTGATTTTCTCTACCTGCTCTTCCCCCAGTAGCGCAAGGGGGACAGGAATGGGGGTTGCGTTCAGTTGATCACACGTTGTCTCTGCCGCTCCGTCCTCCTTGGGGGGAGGACTCCTCACACTCTTCCCCTGCTCCAGCGTGGGGTCCCTCCCACGGGAGACAGTCCTTCACGAACTTCTCCAACATGAGTCCGTCCCATGGGCTACAGTTCTTCATGAACTGCTCCAGCGTGGGTCCCTTCCATGGGGTGCAGTCCTTCAGGAACAGACTGCTCCAGCGTGGGTCCCCCACAGGGTCACAAGTCCTGCCAGCAAACCTGCTCCAGTGTGGGCTCCTCTCTCCATGGGTCCATGGGTCCTGCCAGGAGCCTGCTCCAGCGCAGGCTTCCCATGGGGTCACAGCGTCCTTTGGGCATCCACCAGCTCTGGCATGGGGTCCTCCATGGGCTGCAGGTGGATATCTGCTCCACCGTGGACCTCCATGGGCTGCAGGGGGACAGCCTGCCTCACCATGGTCTTCACCACGGGCTGCAGAGGAATCTCTGCTCCAGCGCCTGGAGCACCTCCTCCCCCTCCTTCTTCACTGGCCTTGGTGTCTGCAGAGTTGTTTCTCTCACATATTCTCACTCCTCTCTTTGGCTGCAAGTGCTGCTGCGCAGTAACTTTTTCCCGTCTTAAATACATTATCCCAGAGGTGCTACCACCGTCGCTGATGGGCTCGGCCTTGACCAGCGGTGGGTCTGTCTTGGAGCTGGCTGGCATTGGCTCTATTGGACATAGGGGAAGCTTCTAGCAGCTTCTCACAGAAGCCACCCCTGTAGCCCCACCCCCCGCACTACCAAAACCTTGCCATGCAAACCCAAAACACCTTGTTGCAGCAAGTGAGAATAATTTAAAACATGAAGTTGTTTGTGAAGGCATTAAGGAGTTTGTACTAATGTGTTGTAATGCTTGATTTCCATTGAAGGTGTAATTTTCAAAAGTCTGTTTATGTTGTATCTGCATACACAGAGTTTATCTTCAGAAGGGACAGTGAAAGGACATACTGATGCTGTGCTTGATCTTTCATGGAATAAACAAAGCAGGTAAAAGAATACTTGAATAACAATGGATAGTTACAAATTTGCATATTTAATTAGGCATACATTTTTCACACAAATCCAAAGTCTTGTGTAGTATAACACCAAACTTGAAAGCAGTGGTGAAATGAATCAATGCTCAAAAAAACACCCCTCCCCCCCCCCTTTTTTTTTAACTGGAAGTCTTGATTTATTTCTTTAAAAACCTATATATTCCTGCAGATCACTTTTTATTTGCAGGTTTTCTAGATGAGGGCAAGGCTAGGGTGGGTCTAAGCCATTTGATAAATCAGCTACATTTAAGTCAGGTGCACAAATTGGAGAAGCAGAAGGGGTGTCCTGATCTGTGCCGATCTGCCAATGACCTAAACCACCATTTCAGCAGATCCAAGTAGATTTGTAGAAGGAAGTCCTTGCTGTGCTGGTTTTTTTCCTCTGGCTTTTGCCCCAGAGCTGTGAACAGAAAAGAGTGTAAAAGCCCTAACAGCACAGTTATAAAAATGCCTCTGACCTTTGGGTTATCCTAGCTAGGCAGAGAGAATTCCTTGTTGCCTGAATGAACTAGCAATGAAGTGCTGCTATTGAAGCAACACAAAGCTGGCCCATCTTGGGGGAGAGGTCAAGGACAATGTGCTGACTGAAGTAAAGATGCTGCTGGTTTTTATCGCTTACATGGTTGTTAACAGTTCAGCTGTCAGAGGATCCTCATCATGGATGAAAACTTGAAACTTCCAGTCAGACACAGGCTGATTTCTTAATTTTTTCTTTCCTGCTGTCATAAATGCCTCTGAAGATACACATAGTCAACTCCGCATACTCTTGATGAGCAGGTGTAAGCCTTCACTTGTAATGCTTTGTTATCTAGGTACTGAAGAAGGAAACACCCACATAGACATGCAGTAAATGTACATAAATTGCAGTCTTAATTTACAGTGCACTGTCTGTTGTTCTTAAATTATACACATATGCACAGAGTGTGGTGGTGATCATTCCATCAGTCTTACAAAAGAGTAGCTTTCATGTACCTAGAAATGGTTGTCTGGTGATAATACAGAGACAAGTCACAAAATTACAGCTACAATAGTTAAGTGTCTGGAATGCATAATTCTGTAAGGTGCTGAGTTACGAACTCATTGATACTGGTAGATCTTTCAGGAAATAAAAACAGCCTTGAAGTGGGATGCTTATGGGCAAAACAAGGAGCTCCTTGGAGCCGCTTATATTTAAATGTTTTGTTGTTGTTTGTTTGTTTAAGCAAGACATGCTGTGACAGCTCTATAAATAACTTTCTGCCTGTAGGTCATAATGGTGTTACTGTAAAATGTTCTCATAGCCTTCATTATGCATCTTCTTAACTTTCCCTTGTAACATTGTTTGGGAGAAGTGTTTCCAGGAGAATGTTAGCTCTTTCAGTCAGAAGCACTTGGTTAATATAAAAAGAAAAAGGTGAGGGGGGAGCAGTTTCAATCAGAAACAACATGTTGAGGTAATAGATCTGTTTTTAAGAGCAATGGAGCAATAGTAGCAATTGTACTGTGTATTTGACAGGCCTTTGGGAATGTTTTCAGTTTTTTCTGTTTAAATTTCTAAACTGTGTGTTTATTGCTTTTAACACAATTAGTCAAATTTAAGTTGAAATGTGGGGTCTGTAAACTAAATAAAATGTTAGTGGTTCCTTTCAGCATTCTCTGAAGGGTGTACAGTGTTGGGTCTTCAGTAGTTATATAAACACTCATATTAGAGAGCAAAATATTTTAAAAACAGGTTTGTCTGGCTCTTGGCTGTATGCGTATGCAAACAGAACTAAGTTGCATAGGTAATGTTTAAAAATACTATCTTAATGTCAAAGGAAAGGAAGTGCTTAAAAGCCTTTCTTGCTTCATTTTGTTTGAAAAGTCTTCCAGTAAATGATATTTTAAGTGGTGGTGGGGAGGAAATACAAGCAAAACTGTCAACATTGTTGTTATAAGTGTTGTACTAATACAATGTAATATAGTCTGTTTGTAGTCTTTACTTGTAACTTAGAATTACTTTCAGGGAGTTATCCCTCAGGCTTGAGATACATAGTCTGTAGACCAGAGTGTACTTGATCTCAGAATCAGGCTCTGTATGTATTTTGGACGTTTGACCATTATTTGTTTGTATCTGTATAAAGATTTTTAAAACTTATTTTTTGATCCATTATCAGGAATGTTTTAGCAAGTGCGTCTGCTGACAATACTGTGATTCTGTGGGATATGTCTGTGGGTAAGCCAGCAGCCAGCCTGATGCTACATACAGACAAAGTACGTAATAATTGCTATGTTTCTTCCAATGTAAAACAGAGAAAAAATAACTGCAGTTTTTCATTAGCTGCTTGGTAGTGAACCCTTAGAACAACAATTCTGTAATTTTCTAACAACTGTGCAGAATTCTTTACATTTCTGAATTAGTTGCTTTTGTGAACAACACTGTATTTGCTTTTAAAAATGTTATTTCACTTATCCTTTAGAAAGTTTACAAAGATTTACAGCAGTTTTTAAAATGCCTTTTGTGTGAAAGCCCTGATGGTTGGGAATCTAATAGTGCTGGTATAAGCTACACAAAATATATCTCTGAACGTAGGTCAAACTGTAACTCTCTCTTAAGGAAACAATGAGTGTCAGTTACAGTTTGTTCTAGGTAAGAAAGGTTTAAAATAAATGATACTGAAATACCATAGTGATGGGTACTTCAGAAATGAATTAATCTCATAGTAATTAAAATGTGAAAGTTAGTTATTAATAGCTATAACCTTATTTTGCTGTTAACAAAGTCACTGCCCTTGGCAAACTCCTGATTTTCATTTTTGCTAACATCTGCATTTTTCCCCAAACTGGAAGCAGCTATTCTTTTACCTCCTCCAGCTTATTTTTTTTAATATCTAGGGCAGAAAGGGGGCATCTGGTTCTGTTCAGTTAAATTATATTGGAAAATATCTTGTTTCCACTGGGTGGGGGTGTTTGAAATAAAAATAATGTGCATCTCTTGCACTGTTTTATGAGAAATCTGAGTATCCTGATGCTGGGGAGGGGAGGTTGTGCTCTGTTTGTTCGAAGAAAGTTCCTGTATATGTGTGTTATACCTCAATGCTTATTTTTAAAAATAAAATCTTCTGTTATCTAGGTCCAGACGTTGCAATTTCATCCGTTTGAAACTCAGACCCTTATTTCTGGATCTTATGATAAGTATGTCAGGGTAATATTTTCAAATTTTACGTGTAGGGAGGGTATTAGTATTGAATTCAGCCTGTTAAGTTGCCTCATGTTTTCTTTTTCATTTGCTTATAACTGTGCCAATTTTGAGTAATGCTGTTATTTTTTTCCAGCAAGGTAGCCAGGTTTGTATGTGGCCAAAATGTAGTTTTCCTTACCTCTTTCTCAGGACTAGCCAAATCCTTTAACCATCTGGACTGACATTTTCTGTGCTAGGTGTCTGCTCCAAACTGAATTTATTTCTTAATTTGGCTTTATGGCATTTTCTGCATTGGGAATGTGTCACTGCTCATTCCTGTGAAAACTTGTCCAGGTTTTGTCAAACTATAAGACCAACATAGGAACATGGGGGACTCTAAAATCCCAGTCCGCTCCCTACAGCCTCTGTTGATAGGCATGCCATAACCGAAGTTTAACGGGCTACCTCCTGTGATTGCAGCCTGGAGATGCTGTGAAATTATTTTGAACAGTCATTACTTGACTTTACTGAAGTCTGTTCATAATTAAGTGATATATTTGCATAATTATGGTCTCCTGTATGATAAGTATCTTATGTATTGAGTAAATTCGAGCTCTGTTTGCTTAAACAGAATGGCTGTTTGTAACCAAGATGAAACTTTGAAGCATGTGGAAAAAGCTTGTGGTTATCTGAGGAATTTTCATCTGTTATTGAGTTGGAGGACTAAATAGTGAGGTTGTTTCCATTTTAATTTTTGAATTGTAGTTTACATGGACCTTCTGTAGATGCCAGTGGTAAAACAAACTTCATAAAGTATTCTGCCGTGATTTTATTTTTTTTCTTAATTTACTATCCCTTTTTCCCATAGATCAGCTGTGCTGTATGATTGCAGAAACCCACAAGATAACCATCGAATGTGGCGGTTTAGTGGTCAGGTTGAAAGAGTAACCTGGAATAATTTTTCACCTTGTAATTTCTTAGTGAGTACATGCTCTTCTATTCTTGGTCTGTTGACTGTTGCCATTTCATTTAACCTGTATTTTTGTGTTCATGTTTCTGAATCATATAATGGACCTGATGGACAGTTGAACTGTTGGCGTTGCTTATGTTAAAAATGCAGTGTGTGGCAGGGTGGTTTTAAGTAGTTTTTTCAACAAGTGTATCGAGATCAGTAGTTACTTATAGGTATCTTCATTATGACAGTAGAAAAGCAATTGATGCTGATGCGTTTTCACTCCAGAGGTGGCGCCTTCCCCATGTTGTTATAGCGTTCAGTGGCTGGGATATATTTTCCTTTGCATAGTTGCTGTTGTGTTTCATGTAATGAGGCAATTGCAGCTGAGAAGTAGCTATTTAGAACTAAGCTCCTGAAGCCTGAAAGTGTAAACACTATTAATACAGTGTTTCACATCAGCGCTAGAGGGCACTGTCCTCCTAGCTGGCATAGAGTAAAAATACCTTGGTTTTGTCGAGATTTTTATAATAAAACTTTTAAACAGAATTTAAAAACAAGTCCTTTTTATTATCTCAATGGCTGTCTAGTTCTCTGTTGCTTTGTGTATACAGCCAACAAAAGCAGTTGCTCAGTTCTGTTGGGTTTATGATGTAGATCTTTCTCAGTAGAATCACACTTAGCTTTGCACAGGGCTATTATGCAGCCGCTGGATGGCTCCAAAAAGTTTGAACTGACAGTTAAGAGACTAAAGGCTCTGTATTTCATTGCCTAACGAGAGCGCCAAGCTTAGTAGTGCAACCATCTTCAAAAGACAATGTAAGAAATGTGTATAGGATTAAGACTTCCATGTAAGTCCCTGCAGCATAGTTTAGGTATGTAGAATAGCTCGGGCAGCAGCTGGATGGAGTCTGACTTTGGGGATGCAGACCTGTGTACGCTGTGTAACATGCCCTACCAAGCAGTAGTGTAAGTCTGTCTCAAATCACAGGGATTTACTAGAGGGTGGGTATTATTTCATAGGAGCTTTTTTCCAAATGAGTGACTACGGCTGTTCGTTTTTGAAATGTTGTGGTTTCCTTAGGCAAGCACAGAGGATGGCTTTGTGTACTGTCTGGATGCTCGTTCTGATAAGCCACTGTTCACTCTGAAAGCTCACGATGAAGAGGTGTCAGGTAAATTGTGTGTGTGTGTTATGTTTGTCCCCAGTGGCAAGGCAGATCTGGAAGATGTCTTTAACTGATATGACTGAGGTGGTAGTGAATCCTTGCTTAACAAATAAGAGTTTTGCATACTAAACATGGGTAGCTGGCGCATGAAACAAATCTCTGCTGAGAAGCCATTGTAAGCAATGTATTTTAACAAGACTTTAACAACTGAACTTTTCTCAGTGAATGTCATGAATAAGCATTTCAAAACACATCTATTCACTTGGGACACATTCCCTGTGTTTTTTTGGGTAAAGAACAACAAAAACTATGGAATCTGATCCAGGACTATGAACTATAATGTTTACCTCCTCTATCCATAATAATTTTATACTGACATTCACTCTGGAGATGATTTAGGTATGGTACCTGGGAAGGTTTTCACACTGCCTCCTTTAGGCTACTTTAATTATTTGATCAGTGTAGGAGCTTCTAAAAAGCAACTTGAAGCACCTGATTAGGTGTCTAAAATGAGATCATATGAATATGCCCCATTGTCTTGGACAGCAAAAGAGATGGTCTTTGGCAAATGAATGAAGAAAACTACCTGGGGAAGACAGATTATGTGAAGTAAGTGGCAGAACAATAGCATCTTGGCACTGTTACTGCTGTTGGATTGAGAGACAAAATAGGCCTACATGAAGTCGGTTTGCTCTCACTACAGGGAGCAGTGGCAGTGTGAAACTTTCATTAATGTTTTGCTCCTTTGTGCTGGCACTGAGTTTAGTGTGAGGAGAATATTGGGTTTGTTCTCATGACTGCTTCAAAATGTATCCTCATCTCTGTGAAATAGTGATTACCTAGTGCTCTCACACTGCTGCACTCTTAATCTTCCAGGGCTACAACTAAGCAGTCAGATCAAAGGGTGCCTTGTGACATCATCTGCTGACAAATACGTGAAAATTTGGGATATCCTGGGAGACAGACCAAGTTTAATCCATTCCAGGGACATGAAAATGGTAGAGTAATATTCATTTCTTGATTCCAAGAAGGTTTATATATAAACTATGTCTGCTTGTTCTTTTTTGTCTAGCTTGAATCTTGTTTTACCTAACATAACATCCTTTAGGAAAAAAAAATCACATCTGTGTATTCTGGGTAAGTCATTCTCATTACAGTTCAGTATTCAACATGTAATTGGCAGACTGCTTCAAAGCCTCAGACCTGAATACCAGGTACAATGTTCTGAGTAGAACTATAGGTGCTCCAACCTGTATCTATCTGCCATGTTCAAGACAAAGATGTGATTTACTGTTTGTAATTAGCAGCTCTCTACTTTAATTTTGTGTCTTTACAAAATAAGTTTCAGGAAACTCAGACAGCTTACGCTTATTAAAACTTGCTTGGTGAAAGTATTTTCAGATGGCAAATTCATTTTAGGATGATATTTAAAAAAAAAATTCTTTCTTCCTCCCACCCTCCCAGGGTGTTCTCTTCTGTGCAGCTTGCTGCCCTGATTTCCCGTTTGTTTTTGCCTTTGGAGGAGAGCGAGAAGGGCTGCGTGTTTGGGATATAAGCAAGATTTCTGCAGGTAACATTCTCATTTCTTTGAATCTTGTGGTTCTCCCCTTGTTCCTAGGGTGTATTTGTATATTCAGTAATGTATTGTGGCTCAGAGAGAAACTGTAGGTTAATATTTTTAAATACCCCAAGACTGCATATGTGTTCACATTTTCAGCTTCAAAAAACGTGTTTTGGTTTTTTTTTTCCTAACTTGGAGAACTGTTTGCCACATGATTGTTTTCTTGTAGCTGAAGTGTAATACCTCATTTCTTATAATACATATGTTTTACTTTTTCTTAATGTTCCTGGTGTAATCAAGTATCACATTCTTGAGTACTTGTAGGAATAAAAGTGAGGACTGGTTTTGATTGGTTGTTGTAGCTACACATAACTAAATGGCACGGATTTTTGGAGACGGCTTTTAAGAGCTTGGTGGAAACCAGAGAGACTAAAACCAGAATTAAATTATTTAGACTTAATGTTTTGCTCTACAAACTCATCAGTTTCACAGTACTTAGGTACAGGAATTATGCACAGGGAAACCTCTAGAGATGCTCTGGGGGAGAAATAACAGGACTTGTAATTTAAGTATCATACACGGGAGTCTGTTCTGACATGTAAGCTTCAACTCCCTACTCAGGGTAAGGGGAAAAGCTTTGAAACTGCACCAGGTTAGGATTTCCATTCCATTCCATGATGCTCACCATGCTATACCTGCTGTACTTCTCGTGTCTCTGGGAAAGTAACATGTAAGCAATCCCCTATCTGTCTTGCAGTGAATGAAGTTTTTGGAAACAGAGAGAGACGTGTTCTGGCTAGTGCCAGCTCTGTGGCCTGCAGCTCCATGGCTGGCAGTAGCAGCAACGATTTGGAGACAGCAATGGAATCGTGATGGACCAAACATCAAAAAAATCAAAGTAATTAATGGGACTACGACTAATGTGTATTCTACAAATCCCTGTTTGGTGAGAGTTCATAGAAATTACTTGAGTGTCTTGCAATCTGCAGGCTTCTTCATCTCAGACAAAGAAACATGGCGATGTGGTTAAGCTCTAAGTCAGCAGTTCTAAGTTCCTGCCTCTATTACCAGCTTTGAAAGATTAAATCACTTGCTTTTGCCTGAGATTATGATCCCTGAAACAGGGGCTACTATGTGTAAAGTTGATATATAAAATGAAACGGACACTAGAAAAGCATTCTGCTGCTACCAGAAGTTTGCTGAATACTGCAAAGAAGGCAAATATCTTCTAAGGGCCTAAGGAAAAATACTTCAGACAACAGTTGTGTAATAAATAAACAAAAGCTGAATGAAAAGACAAATGTAAATAGATAATTTATCCTTAACTTGAGGCTAGATTTACAGATTTCTAATACAGTTTTTAAAAGTTCTTCTATGTAACTTTTTTAAGTCTTAAGAGTATTTCTCGGGCAGTAAGTTGGAGTCCCTGAGTACAATCTTGAAATTTATTTGTAGCACCTCAGATCACCAATATCAAACCAGGAAAATCCGAGCTCTGTCCCATCAAGATCAAGGGTTTCTTTTCCCTGGTTCCACAGCACCTGAAGCTTATTGATGTTGCATGTGTACTGGGTTTTTCTTCAAGCTCCAAATGTAATATATAGAAAGAGAATTTGAACTGCAATAAGGAGCTACTACTCAGAAGAGGATGGGAGGCTGTCAGGACACAAAGCGAGGGTAGGGATCTCAGCTGGTCACTGTCACTGGTGAAAGCTGTCGGTGTTACGTACTCATGTTCTTAACTCCTCCCAGGCATTTCTGCCTGAAACCTGAAGGCACAGAGGAACATTTTGAGTATCAGCCTAACCACTGACTTAAATGCTTCATTTATAGCATCAGGAACCTAATAAAGGAATGCGACTCAAATGATTTCCCCACATTTAAAATGAACACCCAAGTGCCTTAACCCCAGGCCAGAAGTTAAATGATACTCTTATCCTCCTGTGAAGTGCTTCCCTCTCCACACACTGGAAGGTGTCTGTTAAAGTGCTGCTGCTGCAAAAATGCCTGGGGTATTAAAGCAACTGCTATCAAAGCAGCCGTAGCATCAGTGCATGTAGTTGACAAGATCTTACCACTGCTTTCCACCCTAGCTCATTGTAACTCATTCTGGTGAGGTAAAGCAGGTAAGTTCTGTCAGTACAAACTGCAGATGGGGAACAGGCAGGGCTGTAGGTTTCCTTTCCATCCCTTGAAGTTAAGTGACTGCTTCTAAATCCAATTCAGCTGTTTCTAGTCTGGTGACAGGTGTTTAGCAGGAACCAAGAATATTTTGGATGTGTTGGGATTTCTGCCTCAATCCTTTCTCTGCCAAGCAATAGTGAACAATGTGTTGACAACAAATGAACAACTGCTTTTGTGAAGCTTAAGAAGGTGAAAGCACCAGAACCACCTCTGTTCAAGTGCTCTCCACTGAAAAGCTCCAAGTTTTTTCAAAGCTTTCCTTTGAAATAAATGCTTCATGTTAAGCTATTTGAGGGTAGTAATTTCTGTTATCTCTACCTCTGGTATTAACTGGCACTGTAGCTCTAGAAGTTGCTTTTTGTTTTAGGAAGAAATTGCGTTACTGCAAGCAACACATCTTTCCCTTGACTAAACAAAATCCCTCAACCTGTCTTTCTGGAGCTTTTTACTCGCATACTGATCTCAAGCATTATGCATTTTCAGGTCTGAAGAACTCGGGGAGCTCTCTAGGAAATACAGCATACAGGGAGAGGTACAGCTGAACTTAGGCCATTTAGGGCAAGAACTGGAGCCTCTTTCACAAGAGAAGCTCTGACTGCCTCATCAGAGAACAGAGCTCAGCTGACTTCTTTTTACAGCACAGCCAGAGGAGCCACACAGCAAATCTACACAGTTTAAAGACAAGTTCTTACTTCATGGAGGTGCTCCTACCCATACCTTGTCCCAGGAAAGCTTGGGAGAAGCAGATGATGAAAAAGTGGTGTTATTTCTCTTAGCGTCGTTATCAGAAATAGGAATTTTTTTCAGAATGTGTAAATACTAAAAAAGAACATTAGAAAAGAGCCACATTTTTAATTTTTTTAAAAGAAAACAACCAAATGAAATACATCTTCATTCCATAAATAATATTAGCAGCAAACCCTCCCATCACTCTAGGTGGTAAAAGGTTTACAGCACAAGAAGTAATACATACTGTAAACACTGTCTGATCATCTGTAAGCCTCTTCCTTACTAAGTCTATACAGTCTTTACCTCTTCACCTGCTTCCATGTTCTAGTGGACTAGAGTGAGAAGAGGCAGTAACTGTTCTCCAAAAGCCAATGTTTGATTTTCTGTAGTGGGATAATTGCTTTGTCTGCAAATGCTGATTTCACTGGCTTTTTTTTTTTTTTTAGCCAAAGCTTTTTTATTTTATTTTATTTTATTTTTAGAAGGAAACCTGAGCATTGACAGTCTGCTCTGTGCCAAACTACATCCTTCAGTTAAAAAGTATTAAAAAGAAAAATGCATCAACTGCCACCACCATTTTTTGGTTTGTTCTTCTTATTGTCATGGCTTTGGCAGTTAAGGACAGTTGGCTTACAGGTCACTGCAATCACTTGACTACATTTCTGGTTTGTGGCTCTTTACTCAAAGGGCTATGCAAGGTGTGTCACGTATCCTGGCACTGGATGGATTAATCTGAGTGATTTGAAAAGAAGTATGCACAGTGTATGTGAAAAAAATCTCCTTGCCTCATATTTCCTTCTTCACAACTCTTCACTTGTACGTGCATGATCCATTCTCATTCAGTGTTTTGGCTACAGTTTGTTAAGCGGTGGTAGTACAGAGACCAAAACAGAAGGAAAACTCCTCATTTGACGTATGCTGTTGACTGGGGAAACAAGGAAGAGGGTTTTTTTTCCCCCCTTCCCCAGTTTTAACATCCAAGAAAATTTCCCTCTCTCTTCTCTTCATTTGTGTCCAGAGAGGGCATCACCTGCTGAATACACTCCATTGTTAATCCTACAGTCTTCAGTCCTCATAGAGTCTATTAATTCCTCCTCTGAATCCTCCTCCTCTTCCTCCTCTGGGGCTGACAGGCTGGATGTGGGGCCTTTACATATTTTTAAGTGGCGAGTGAGGTGATATTTGGTTAGATAAGCCTTGGAGCATTTTTCACAGACATAGTCCCTCTTTCCTTCATGTGAATTGAGATGCTTCTTCAGGTGATTTGTCCTCAGAAACAGCTTGTCACACTTGGGGCACTTGATCTGCCGTTCTCTGCAAGACATGAAAAAGTTACAGTTTGCTCCTGCTGCAAGGCAGCTGATACTGTATTAAATAGTGGGGTGGTGGTGACAGGAAGGGTGAAAGGGTCAGCCTTTCTCCTAAATGCTACTTTCAACATACTCAAAGGAGAAGCAGACCAGAAATAACACCACTACTGTGTAAATACCACTGTTTTCTCTCACACAGTACGTACACAAAGCCCCTCTTCCCTGCTCCCCCCCCCAACATCACTGGCAAAAGTCAGGCTTTTTGGATTAACTGCTAGCTTGCAACCAACTGTTTTTCTTTCCTGATGATAAATTAAAGAAGAAAGAATTCTACAAGGGTTTTGTTTGTTTATTTGTTGAGTAAGACCAAACTCTGGTTAAGCTCCATGTTTTTGGCAAGGGCAGAGATGTTGCCACAGTGGAAAGGTTAGTCTCCCTCCTTCCCACCCTGCATAAACAGGGGAAAAAAAAGAACAAAAAAGGAGAACAAAGCTGCTGAGTGTTAACAGCCCTCAGTCTGTAAATGCTAAGCAGAGGCTTACCAGACTGCAACAGTCAAATTCTGTAGATGACTGTGCAAAACACCTCCCAGCAGTAGTGCTCCTGGCTCTGGCTGTAAGAACAAGCAGCAAAGCAAGTCTGTCTGTCTGCCTGCCTCTCTCTTGCTCATGCTAGCTGCACTATGCTGTCTCCTAGGCAGCACGACAGAAGCGGCAATCAATTCCAAGTGAGTACAAGAACCAGATGCTGAAAATGAAATAAGCAGAGGGACTAGCTTTGGGCAAGCAGCCTTTAAGGGAGGACCTTGGATTGGGAGTAACTAAACAGGATGGAGAGATTCTCACAGCAAAAGGAAAGATCTGGCCTGGCAGAGAGCTGAGGGGCTGGGAGAGACCTGTAGCTAACTGGAGGAGGAGCTGGGGGTGGGGATCTGCCCTGACCGTGGGCATCTCCCTGCAGGAGGAGCAGGAGACCAAGTGCATGAATGAGACCTGGCGGGAGGTAAGAGCTGGGAATGGCTGCACCCCACCCCCGGTGCAAACAGAGAGGGAGACTTCACTAACAAGCTACTCGGTGAGAACAGCATTGAGGAGTTGATGATTTTTTGTGGTCATGTTGGGATGTGGAAACGGTTCTCAGCAGAGAACTAAATGTAAATCAACTAACCCCCTCTCGCTTCAAAATGATGAACACTCCAGAATGCCATTTCACAACACAAGGTGCATGCCTGGAATTTACTGTGTCATTAAAATATTGTAAACACTAGAAGAGGACAACTTCAGCCAGTAACAAGGAATTTGTCCAGATGGACTTCTCTGTCATTTTAGAGGATGAACCTATACTCCCTAGGCCAAATTATTTGCAAACCGGAGATTCTCTCTTGAGCTGTTCAGCTTCGTTATTTATTGCACTGGCCAGTCCAACACACCCTGTGAGATCACTTACTGCGTGTGAGTGAGTACATGCTGCTTGAGGTCCTGCCTCCGCATGAATAGTTTTTCACAGTAATCGCACTTCAGATTCTTCTCCCCCGTGTGGATGACCATGTGTGATTCCAGGTGAGCCTTCTGGGTGAATGATTTGTCGCAGAGGGTACAGCGATAATTCTTCTGACCTAGGATTACAGACATACACCCATAAATTGACAGTCAGTGTCCCAAGAAATACAGTAAGCAAACAAGCCTGACCACTTCTGAAAAATAAAATTTTACCCTGAAGAAAGGCAGAGTCTTTGTGAACAGGACCTGTTTCCTCCTGCAGTTCCTTCAGACTCAGCATAAAGGCCTACCGAGTTACAGTCTAGATTTAGCTATGCAAAAACCAGGCATCTGACCTCATTTCATCATTCCCAAAGCTTTTCATCCCCGACCCCATGCCCCCAAGCCAAAAAACCCACTTCATGCTACTGTTTCGAACCACTGAGCCCTTCATGTGATGCACAGTTCTGCACTTTGTCCTTCTAAACACCACTGATTCCTCTTCCTCCAGTGCTTGTGGTCCATCAGCCTTTCCTGTAAGACAGACTTTCTGCTTCTTGTCTACACCAACTGTGCCTCCCTGTTCTGCATATCAAAACATCACCGGTAGACTTGTAAATTTTCCAGCAAAGACATTCAGGCAAACACTTAAAAAGACTAGGCTTATCCAAGATGAATTCTTGAGTAAAAATTATGGTAGCCTCCTTTTTAATAGTAACCATGGTAGCCATCTAGTTACTGTACATTAGTACCTCCCCTTCTCCACTAATTTCCCACAGGAACTATATCTGATGCCTTACCGGAGCCCAACCACATTTGATGCACTGCATTGCCTTTGTCTAGAAAAACAAGTTCTCTTATCTAACAAACACACAGGTACAAAGCTCACTGGCTCTTTGGTAACTTCTATGTTTTATCCCATTTTTCCACTTATCTGTAGTTCTTCCATTATTCTTTGCCAGAAATAGTTCAAAACCCCTGCATGCCACTGAATTCAGACTAAGTGTGAGTACCACTTGAATCCCTATCCCACCGAGTATTCTGTGATCATGTATACCACATTTGTACTTGATCAGTTTATTAAAACTCCTCACTACTGAGCCCACAGCTTCCTATGCTTGACTCAAGTGCACTGAACTCCCAGTTTTATTCCCTTTCCAGCTTTGTGATTTGCATTCCATGATTCCCAATAGCTACTTCAACCTTACTGGAAAAAAGAAGCAAAAATATCCACACTGTCTATTGCTGGCCTGCACTTGACCTTCACCCTCTCCCCTATCCTCACTCTGTTAAATCCATGCCTTTTCGTACTTCCTCTCTTCTTACACAGCTGAAAAATCTTTCACTATTTTGTTTTCCTTTAGTGCTCATTCACTGATCTGCTGGCAATTCTCCCTTTATCCCCAAAGCCTCTAGTCATATCCAAATGCCCACAGAAGTCAACAGCACGTTCAGACTTCAGTTTTGATGAGTGACAGAGCTGAGCCTTATCCACATCAGTCTGACCCCACAGTCACCAAGTTCAGTCTTGTGCCATTTCCTTAGGTTGAAAAACAATTCAAGTAGGAAGGAGGGGAAAGATCTCAGCCCCATATTTCACTGGACAACTGTCCACATTACAGACTCTCAAACCCAGTTGGCTTTTTCTCATGAGCAGAAGGGAACCCTTGTTTTATCATAGCTGCCAGCACTGGATCTGCTGTGTAGGAATGAAGGGTTTCTGTCTCCCAGACGAAGGCCAACACTTCTTCCCAACTGTTATCAACTTAAACTCATCAAATGCTTTTAGACATGGCACAATCAGCCAGAACACAGGTCTACATACTGTTCTATAAGCACCCACACCACTCAACACAGCACAGTCCTATCCCACGCCAACCAGCACTCTCTCAGGCAGTGCCCAGGCATTAGCTGGGGTCAGCACGGACTAGAGATCATTCCTATAGCCAGTCAGGATGCTGCCATTCTTAGGAAGGTAGGTCGAGGGGGGTGATTCTCCTGCTCTACTCTGCTCTTGTGAGACCCCGCCTGGAGTAGTGCATCCAGTTCTAGGGTCCGCAGTACAAGAAAGACATGGACCTGTTAGAGCAGGTCCAGAGGAGGGCCGCAAAAATGATCAGAGGGCTGGAGCACCTCTCCTATGAAGAAAGGCTGAAAGAGTTGGGATTGTTCAGCCTGGAGAAGAGAAGGCTCCGGGGAGACCTTATTGCGACCTTTAAGTACTTAAAGGGAGTTTATAAGAAAGATGGAGAGAGACTTTTTAGCAAGGCCTGTAGTGACAGGACAAGGGGCAACAGTTTTAAACTGAAAGAGGATAGATTTAGATTGGACATAAGGAAGAAATTTTTTTTACAATGAGGGTGGGTGAGACACTGGAACAGGTTGCCCAGAGAAGCTGTGGATGCCCCACCATTGGAAGTGTTCAAGGTCAGGTTGGATGGGGCTTTGAGTGACCTGATCTAGTGAAAGATGTCCCTGCCCACAGCAGTAGGGTTGGACTAGACGATTTTTAAAGGTCCCTTCCAACCCAAAACATTCTAGGATTCTATGTTTCTCAGAGCTTAGATTTATGGACCCAAGCTATGCCCTGCCAACGGGCCAAGGGATCAGAGAGAACAGGTCCTGCCCCAATGTTTTACTAGCACAGGCATCTCTACATAAAATCCCCAACCCTTACCTGTGTGTATCTTGAGGTGTGTCCGTAAGTTGCTAGGATCACTGAAAGCTTTGCTACAGAAATCGCACTTGTGTGGCTTCATGCCCATGTGCCCCATGAAGTGGACGTGGAGCTTGGAAGGGGAGATGAAAGCCTGGGGGCACATGGAGCACTTCCACTTCCTTTCCTTGCCGTGGCCTGGCCCATGGCTGCTGCTGTGCCCCTGGCTGGGGAGGTGGTTGTGAATATGGCTGCTCAAATGGGCCTTGAAGTCCGCATAGGAAGCGCATTCCTTTCCGCAGTGGCAGATGTGCACGTCCGGATGTTCGGGGACACCTTTGGGCACAAAAGCATCACTTTTAATGAGGCACAGCAAGGCCAAACAGAGTGCGAGCGTGATCCATGTTAACACTTTGTCTGTGGTAGCAAAGCCAGCTGCAGAGATTTTTACCCCTGTTCCTTTCAGCTCCGATGCTTGCTTTTCAGCTCTTTTAGGTAGGCCATTTCAAATGTTTTGGGGGGCCAAACTTTGGAATGGTTTTGACCATGGCTCCACCAAACCTAAGTTATCACAACCAAAGGTGGGGGAGGATAGGAACATCTTCAGCTAGCAAAAGTCTCTTAGCACCAGATGGATGAACAGAAGAAAACCCTTTTTCTTTGAAACTGCAATCTTTTACTCCCGATCAGTGGAATTAGATAGTGAAATGTTTCTTTTAAACGATGGTACTCCTGTAGTCACAAAATGTAAAAGGTAACTATGACGTGCACCGCTAGGAACTGCGAAGGAACATAGTACACTCCCAAGTCACAGTGCCCAGAGATGACACTAAAAGGGAATTCAAGCTGAGTACTCCCTGCAAAGCCAACAAAGACAAGCGCTTACTTACCAAGCTGTCGTGCATAGTCCCGACTGTAATAAAATAGAAGCTCGTGTTCAGGTGGGATGTCCCGAGAGGTGCAAAAGTAAATTTTTCCATCGTGAGGATAAGCTACCAGATTCTGCTCTTCCCGGTTCCTATAGCAATAAAGAGAGTTATGAAAAAAACCCTCCAGAAATAATGACTTTTTGAGAGAGATAAAAAAGAAGGAGGAAATTCCTATAAATAGGTAATGAGAGAACCTCAATGCTTGTCAGCACATTATAAAAAATTCCGTGTCTGTCACTTCTGTCCTTCTTTATTAAAGGAAAGTGAAGGAAAACTAGACCTTGAGAGCCAATCTGCTCCACCAAATGATACATTTTTCACACCACTGAGATATCTTGCTGAGAAAATTATTAATAGACATTGGAGTGGGCTGAGAGAAGAGAGTTTCTGATCTCTTAAGAAACTACAAAAATATATATTTTTTTCATATTAACCCCCTTAAGAAATAGAGAACACGAGGGAGAAATAATATCAGTAAAGTCTTAAAGCAACATTATCTTCAAAAATAACTCTTGAAAAGCCTTTCTGAGATGTGATAATTAATCTTCTGAAGCTGTATCTTGCATATGTTTGTTCCCAGTATCTGAAACTAGCAAAACCTCTGCCCCACTACAATTGGAGATCAAGCATTAACTTCTTGATTCCTGCATATGGGAGCAATAAAATGAATTGCAGGGGAAACCTACTTTGTGTCACAGAGCAATAGGAAAGGTTCAGCCTTCTCAGTGGACCACGTATGGAGCACATCGCAGGCTCCAGAAAGACTGAAAAGGACAGCTCTTGCGAGCTGTAAGAGTTTGGAACTTGGCCAAAAGAACCCAGGGACACTTTGCTAATAAAGTACTAAAATCAAAAAGACAATCAACATCATCTTCACAGATGTATCCAAAAGGAACGGGACAGAGGGAAGGCAATAACAAACTAATACACAGTAAGCTAATATTAAAAGAACCTGGTTTAAAGCTTTAGAATACGGAAAACAAAGTATATGGGCAGGTTTGGGGCTGTTTTACTACAGCATGCCTACTGGTTCCCCCGTAACATTCTCCACTGGGTGGTCTGTTTCATTCTCCCCACCAGTCCAAGATGCCTAGATAACTCCTGAAGGTCCCCTGGTCCCGAGCTCATTACCCATCTGGGCAGTCAGTGCAGCAGTGCACATTCTCCAGCACAGCCTCCTATGAGCCTGCAGCTCAGACTCCAAGCTACTTAGCACAGTACAGGTGGTTCTCACCTGGCTTTGCGTACAAACATCATCCAGTTACATTCATTTTCATCAGTTGTAATGATGCAGAACTCCAGGACACCATTGTGATAGATCTACCAGGAAAAACAAATGCAATCTTAGGACAAAACACAGCAACAAATGCTGTGAAAGCCAGCTTCTTTCTTTAAGAGAGGATGTGTTTACCTAGAACAAGCCAGGAGGTCTCCATTGCCATTGCAAAGACCACAGCCCTGTTCTTACTCCTTACTTTCCCCTTCACACAGGAATCTTGACCTCTCTGCTACCCAGGAGGCTAGAAAAACTGTTTATCAGCATCTTTCTCACACACCACCTTTAGCTCCCAGCAGAAATGCATTTGGCTGCTTTTCTTACAAGCCAAGTCTTGTGAATAATAATATCTGGGCAAACAGTACGTGTTTTATTTATATAGATCAATTTTACTTTCTGAACATGAAATGATGTGAAAAAGAAAGCTTTAAAGCAGCTTTCCTAAAACAAATCATTCATCACCTGGGGGAACTTTCAATAAACAATGATACAAAACAAACAAACAAGTGCTGCCTAGTTATTCATATACAATCTCTGCTGCAACTCCACACAAATACTGGAAACCACATACAGCGCTTTAAAAGAAAAGGCATTAAAGAAGTTTGTTGTACTTCAGGATTGATTACCAGCATATTACATGGTATACAGCTCTGCTATGCTGATATTGGGTATTAAACAATCAAACTGCATTAATTTTCATTTTTGGCAAGGATGATAATGTTAAAGCTGCTGTGTCATGTGGTGGCTTTCACCAGATGAAGGCGTGCCTGCAGACTCTGTGAGCCATAACATCCACTGACCTTCCAGATGTGACTAGCTGCTTTGTCTGTCCAGTCGGCCACCTCCAGAGAATGGCTCTGCTGCCCGATCAAAGGTCCAAAACAAGTCCTTACAGGAATGGTTTCTCGTGTCCACACACCTATCAGCAGAAGACCAAAATCTGCAGAAATCAATTATTTAAACAACTAGTCATGCATAACAAAGAGGTGGGAGGTTTATGAGATAATGCTCCAGGGGTAATATCTAGGCATAAGATCATGGAAGCTTCTACTTCACACGTAAAACACAGCTAAGGCAGAGACAAGAACCACCACCACCACATGACACTATTGGGAGCCGCTTTGTTGTAATTACAAATATTTATTTTGTTTGTCAAAAGCAAGTAATTTACTTTTCAGTAAGCTATAAAACTAAGATCCTAGCCACTTGTACCAATTAAAGTTTTCATGGCACTTTCTGCAGAAGCAGAAAATACTAGTTTCAGTAACTACATTTCGCCTACCTAATCCCCAGGAATTTCCAGAATTGTTGCTGGGCATTGTTAAGCAGCTTCTGCATTTCTCCCCAGAGGCAGCTGTATTTCTGTCATGGGCAGAGGGATTCCTGCGTGTATATTATTTATTATTAAACATTTTTTTATATATATATATATATAGGTCTACATGAATACACTGAATAGCTTTTAGGAATAAACTGGAAACTAGTGCAGCTTGAAAAGAACAGATGTAATCTACTCTCAACAAGCAGCATCACTAAGCAAGCCAATAATCACATTCTTCTCTAGCCTTCAGATCCTTAGGGTATTGCACTGTACTCTTCGATTTCCAGGTGACAATGGCGTGAAATACAGTAACAAGGTCCACATCCAATGACAAGGTCACAGTCTACATGCCAAATGTAAATGAGGGGGGGAAATAAAAAAAAAAAAAAAAAAAAAAAAAGAGGCACTCGTGATCAATACTCCAATGAGAGCATCCAGAAGACCCACAGGTAGCAAACCAAGCTGATGAACAAGCAGACAGAAATCTCCTCCAGTATTTCTAATTGTTATCTTCCCCCAAACTGCAATTGCTGTAATGTTTTCTTATCAAAGCTGTACCTGGGCTGTTTAGCACACGACAAAAATAAACACCATACCTTGCTTGTGCTTGACCTTATGAAGTGTTTCAGTAACACTCTGTGGCAGCACCCCTGGAGTCTAGCTGGAGTCTAAGCAGTAACCAGAGGACAAGAAGCTCTTGCACAATGTAAGTCAGGGTGATTACAGAAGAGGGAACCACCTCTCCATTGCAGTACTTCTTTCCCACATTAAAATCCCTACGGTTTTGGACTTCAGGCAGTGAGTGTATTTTAAACCGCTGCATAGAAATATACAGTAATCTGATTCTTACCCGCTTCAGCTCCCATGATAGACTGCCGGAGGACAAGCTGCTTAGGGAGAGAAAGCCTGGCTCGGCTCTCTATCGGGGTGTCAGGGACAAAGGTGACGGGCCCGTGATCTGGGCAGTCTGATGGATATGCCTTGTCACACAGTGTGCACCCTGCAGAGGGGGGACGGGACAACAGGGATTAAAAAGATGCAACAGCCCCCATGGTACAATCAGCCCCCTACCAATATGCTTCAGCTCAGCTCCTGCCAAAGGCTGCTTCTATCATCTGGTTTACCTTGTCTGCTTTACCAGCTTTTACCCAGAAGAATACGAACCATATTATTACAGTCAGATGGGCACCAATGTACATGTCACTGTTCCTATCCAATTCAGATCAAACGTGAGGATCTCCACCTGCCTTCCTGATGGTAAATTAATCACCTAGACTCTAGACTATCGCTGCAGGTGCAATCTAGCAATGGGACAGAGTCCACTCTTCATCAAAACTACTGCAAAACGGATAGTAGTCTCCCCAGAGCTGGCAGTGATGCTGATGATGGAAGAGCCCTTTTCTCTCTGATCACAAGTGAAATGACCTTTATTGGCAGAAAAATCCAAGCCATACCAAACCAAACACTTTCTAACTGGTTATGTTTTTGGAATTTACCAGGAACACAAGAGTTTTCTTGCATGTAGAACCTCAAGGATATTCATGCAAAGGGACAGTAAGGTCTTCTTTCTAAAATTTTTCTAATTTGAAGCCAGAAATCCCCTTACCTCCATTTAAATTCAGACAATGTGCAAATCTTCACGGCAGCAAAAACCTGACCTCACTGCTGCTTTTGAAGGACCCACTGCAATAAACTCATACAGTACACCTCTATGGGATGCCACTGAATGGAACAAAAACAAAAGCCCAAGAAGAATCAGTAGCATCACCTTCCCAATCTGTCATTCAGCATAAGTACTGCTGAAAAATAAACCACTGAAAGTCTTCAGTTTAATAAATTTGGGAAAAAGTAGAGCATAAAATGCTCTTGTCTAGAAAAACTACGTCATTTTAATTCTCTATGAATGGAGCAATCAACACCTACTCAGCAACCACCCTCCTGATAAATCATTCTTCTTCTGAAAAAAGATGCTCAGTTAATTAAGCAGGATCTCCACAAAGACCTTCTTTGGCCTCTTGATGGCCCAGCTCCAGTATTAAAGACCTATCACAGAAGTAGTCTTCAGCAGGCATAAACAGCAGCTCCACTATTAGTTGTTTAAAAAGATTTTTGGGACACTCCCTTCATACATCAGGGTATCAGAATCTGACCCCATACAAAGTACAGTTTGAGCAACTACACAACTACAGATAGGAAGGTACTCAGAAAATTATTAGGTAGAGCCTATATAAGCATTGCTTCATGTGCACAGATGACATGTAGTAGTACAGGAACAACAACAACCAGATCCGAGTAATGAGAAACCCTATTTGGAACAGTTGTTTTTAAGCATTGCCTAGCACACACCACTACAGGTCTGTGGACTAACTCCAAGGAGAGGCAAAGAGGAAGAAAAGCAAGTTTCAGGCATGTGACACTTCCACTTGGAAAGGTTTAGGGATTCATATATTTTTAAGAAGTTGAAAAAAAAATTCCTACATTCTACAGGAAGTGAAATATACCGTTTCCTTCCATTTCTGTCCTTGACAAATAATGGGGGGGGAAATCACAGTGATTACTTCTCTGATTTGGGTACCCAGAACTGTAAGCAAAGATGACCAAAAAAAGGGCTACTTAAAAGTTTCACAAACATCTAGGACTGTAGCAAAGGCACACTTTTTTATTCTCACTTAGAAACAGTGTAAAAAGTTTTCTGAAAAAGGCCTTGACTCCTGCCTTCTCAGTGAGGAAAAACCACCAAGAGGCTCTAAAACAACTCCTCCTCCTTGCTGTCACCTGTCTGGACACAAATTCATGTTTTATTCAGGAGAAGTTTAAAAACAACAACAAAAAGTTAAAATTTAAACCTTCCTAAGTCAAAGATTATTTTGCAAATCACATGAAAGCACTAGGCATGCAATAGCCGTTACAACATCCTACCAATGGGGAGCATCATCTGGGAAACAGCTTAGGACTATTTTAAATATAGTGACAATAAGCTGGCACACCAAATCTCACTTAGGTGAATAAGAGAAGTGATTCACCACGAGCGTGTTGGATATCATAGTATTTTGATCATTATTTGTTCAACATGCAACATGCTTGCAGGAACTTCTGAGTGCATCAACTGTAAAACTCTTCCTCTAGGAGTTGTAAATCCATCATAGTTCTACACCCACCTGATTTTAAGTTATATTTTATCCCACAGAATAAAAGTTTTAATTCAAATGTCTGACTAGACACTTTGCACTAAACTGCACCTCTCCCATTGCTAACCAAGACACTAATTCTTTCCATTTCTTAAAAAACGTTCTGCAGGCAAAGCTTGTCATAAGGCACTGGCAGTTGTAGGGCCACATTGCGTGCAAGGGCAGCACTCAGCAATGCTACCACAACTAATAAAACTGAACATAAAAGCTGGCCTTACGCTTCAGTGGCGGGAAGCCAGACATGCTGTGGGTGGAAGTTCAAACCTCTGTCCCAGCAAACAAGAACCTCACAGTTCTCAAACACCAGTCCTTGAATGATGAGAGGACTGAGAGAGTGCAATGTCCAGTGCTCCTCTCTTCCTAGGAGATCAAATAACCTCTGGACTGAAGTCCTTTGATGAGAATAATTAGAAATATTAAAACCTTCCCTCCCTCTCTGCTCTTTTTTCCAGCAGGTCCTGTTAAGAACAACATTTTCACGATGATTGTTCATGGTTTAATAAAAATTTTGCAAAATCACATAATGTCATACTCAACAACTATACCCACTTGATGAAATGTATGGCTTGTGGTGGTGTTTGTTGTGGTTTTTTTAATGGAGCAAGAAGAGTCATTTGTGATGTGACTTTAAATAACAAAAGTCTCATTGCAAAGGATAATATCAGCATATGCACAAAAGGCACGAGGTTCATAAAGAACTCAGCTTCCAACCTCAAGGCAACATGGGAGATGGATACAAAGAGAATGACGCTAAAACACCCTATTATGTCTGCTTCCAACTAGTGTCGTTTCAGTGCGGTCAATCTGCCCCTGCAGATGTTCCAACTTTCGTGGACTTAGTAAATAACTAAGTTTCTTTCACCAGAAATCTGTAAGACTAGCAACAAGAATCCTGTCATCCCACCAGACAACAGCTACATAACAAACCCTACCCCAAGAAAGCAGGAAATGCCCACTCACATATGGTAAACAAGGTTGCCATGTTCTCCTTGTTCGAATTGGAGTCTTCCATTTGCAGAGAGGATGGTACAAAGGCAAGATTGTCTGCAGACACATCCACGTGACTTGGCCCCATGGCTACTTCCTGATTTATAGAAGACACCGCCACCGGCTCAAGGCTGAGGCCCACTTCATGCAAGGCTACCGAGTCCAGGGAAGCTAGGTTGTGTGAGGTAGAGAGCGCCACACTCACGGAGTTGGTGCTCATGGCCACAGTATGAATGGAGTCATTTAGTGTGCTGTCCGATATTCCTGTCACCCGCCCGGCAATGTGCTCAGGCTCCATGACAACAGGGAGTTCCAAAGTGCTACCGTGAATGGGAATGACACCGCCGTGTCCCACAGCATCCGATGTCAAGTTACTCCCCACTGTGTCTACGGCTAAAGGTTCGTGGCTCCGGGAGCCGTTTGGGATCTGCGAATGATCCCCGGCTACGTCATCCATCGTAAGCTCCTCTGTCATCCCATCTGTAGAGATGGGGCTGGTTACCCTTGAAACGCTCTCCATAGTGATTGTAGTATCCAGCGCTACCTCGTGGCTGTCACTAGGATGCAGATTTTGAGCACCATGTGTGTTGACTGTGCGGGAGTCCATGGAGACGATCCCTGGTTCCAGCCCCACAGTTCCACTGGGCTGGTAGGGATCTAGGGCCGAGGGATTGCTGGAGACTGACAATGCCGGATTGCTATCAACATTTATAGTGTTGGGATGGATGTACTGAGGTGGAGGTCTGTCAGCCAAGTAAGATAAGATACCTGATAGAATGAGAAGGGGAAGGAGAAGAGAGTGAGATGACATCAGTTTTCAAATCTTGAACAAAAATACCCCACCATCACAGCACAGTACATTAAGACCTAGATCCTTGAAGACATGCTCTTTACATTACGTCCAATTAAAACCCACTAATTCTAAAACTTATTCACAAACATATGCCAACCCAACACTTGTCAAAGTATCATTTGAAAACAAATACAGAGATTCCATCCAACAGAGCAAGTCTCTAGTTACTTGTCAAACTCTGAACAGCCAAGTTTCTGGCAGCATTTAACTTCGGCTCCTCAGTACAAAGACTGAATCAGAAAGAGGTTCTTCACATTTTAGACATAATTTTTCATTCTCAAGAGATAGCTCACAAAGGATGAAGGACTGCTAGTGGAATCTAACATTTGATAATCCCCGGTTCATCTTTGCCAGGAGAAGCAGAAACAGTTCTCCAGGATGCATCCTTTTTCCTTTGGTATTTAAGTTTTAACAATGATGACTTCCTTCCTCTAAAACTGACACAACTGTCCATCTCGGAGATCATCAACTGCAATTCTGAAGGACCAAGACAAGGTCTCTCAAAAGTACTGTGAGTCATCTGCTCTCTTTCCTTACATGAAAAGTATGTTGTTTCTCCTTAAATAATAGCCCGCTTAAATTTAAATCAGAAACCCTAACATCTTTTCTGGTAGTTCTAGAAAGCTTCTCAACGTCAAACAACCTTGGAACTTAAGATATGAAGAAACACTAACCTGTATTTACATACTACCAACTTCTCTTGTTGGACAAAGCCAAAAAAAAAAAAAAAAATCTGTGGAGGAAATACATCAGCACATTCAAGTGAACAGTACTTCCAGCAGACAGAGACAGATTTTGCAGATTCTGCAAGATCTGAGTCAGCATGTTTCTTTTTGGCCTTGAACCCTATAAGCCATTTGTTCTGTAAAAGTTTTCCATTCAAACATGTCCGTTATTACAAGGATGCAAGCATGGATACTCTTTCTGCAGCATAACCCCATTGAAAATAGCTAAGCCAAGAAATGGACAGTTTAATTTAACCAGCTGCATCAAATATTTCTGCACGCAATGCTGCCTTGTGGCTTGCACAAGAGGATCCTTGAAGGCAGTAAGATGACTGACGGAAGAGCCCTATGAAACATCAGACTAAACATCATGCAGACTAGAAAGAAAAAAAATACATTTCTGCATAAATTATTCCAGCTCAGAAGAACGGCAAATACCTTTGGTCCTCAAATGCACTGTCTCCCTCTGCTCTTTGCCCACAAAATGGGCAGGCATGTAATGCAGTAGGAAAGGTTACTCCTAAGCAGTTGGCAAGTTCAGCCACTAGTCAACAGGTAGTTGGATGAGATCTAGGCTGCTACATTTCTTTTCCTAACTTCGGTTGAACCAACAATACTCACTGGGTGACCTTGAAGAAGTTTATCTACCTGCTTCCACCCTGTCAATCTTAGCTACAAAACAAAACAAGGACTACATTTAAAGCTCGAATTTCTGTGTCTTCATATACTAACATGTAAACTTCTACATTTATACTCTAAAACACATGCGATAGAGGAATCAAGATAGAAATCAGTATGTGAGGCCTTTGGAAATCAACCCTGAACAAAAATGAAGAAAAACTATGGCATGGGCTAAATGGGCGGGAAAGAGCCCAAACTCCTCAACTGATGGCTTGCTCTTTTTGAGCTTTGAACTACTGTAACCTACTATTACGCACATATTAAGTACTGCTTCAGCCTACAGGAGAAAAAAAAAAGAAGCAGCTTTCAAACTACAAGCCATTTGAGATAGAAACCAGGCATTCTTTCTTTTCTGTTAATCTTAAAAACAAAGCAGCAGGAGGAGCGATCAGAGGTTCAGTTTAAGTAGAAAATGCCCTGCAATTCTCTTCATACACATGTATAGCAAGAAAGACCTGAAAATAAAGGTGTGTAAATGCACAACAGACTCCAGACAAACTCAGGGAATTTACACCTCTGCAAAACAGTCAGTCTTGCCTGCTTCAGGACAGAAACAGGGGGCTCTTAAAACAATCTCTCTCTGTTCCCATCCATCAGCACCAGACCACTTACCAGGTAGAATGTGTCTGAAATAGCTGCTCTCCAGGTGAGGGTATGGTGGTGGAGGTAGGGTGTAGTTTCTCTCTGGTATACCACACATCACTCCTCGATCCCCAATACCCATTGGGAGCATCAGAGACAGAGCAGAGGGCAAGGAACTCAAGGAGGGGCCCAAGTTTGGAATTGCGACAGGCAAGCCTGCAAAAGAAAATGCCCATTTAAATTCAATGGAACTACTTGAGCTTATGAACACACAAGCTAACAAAGAGGTTACTAATTCCTCAGGAGCTCCCTATAGAAGTACAGTATGGTACTGTCAAAGTAAGGTGGCAAGCTTCAAAGAAAGGATCACAGTTGTCACAGCACTGAGCGGCATGCCTGAATGTGGCTAGGTCTTTTCTGAACACATTATGTAGGGCCTGCTTCTACTTTACAATTGCAATGGACTTTTGTCTGTGTAGCCTCCTGAAAAAAAGAGCTAGAAAACCAGTTTTGCTTTACAGGTGAAAAATCATTATTTCCACCTGAGTGAAGACAGACATAGATGGAGACAGATTTGCAGCTACAGTTCGTATTCCAAAGGATTCTGCTACCACCCAGCCACAGTGCAAACCACCCCACTAGAACAAAACGAGACCCATTAAGGCGTAAGCCTGGTAACCACACATCCCTTTTGCTTTGCCCACATAAGCAATGGTTTACGGTCTACCCTTCCCCAATTCTACATCACCTCATTACCTGCTAAAGACATGACCTGCTATCAGAGCAAGCACTGCTACCCAGTTACGAACATTCCCATGACAGTAAAACACAGAGCATGATCTGCAATCCCCTTTGTGGGAGCTTTCCCCATTACCTGGTGCTGGTATGGTGTTGTGAGTAGGTGATGCTGCCAATCCCAAGTGACTCCCCGAGACCGGCAGGGCATTGCTCACAGAGGATGAGGTCAGCTGGTCCATCCCTACAGGACTCAAGTTCATTTCATTCATTCTGGGGCCAGGGAACAGAGAGGGGAGGGGGGAAAAAGAAAGAGAAACAGAAACAAGAGCATTCCTGATTACTGACTGTACTGTGGTGAGGAAGGGCTGAGCAAACAAACTCAAAATCAGATATTGCCATGTAAAAACTCTGCCTTAGAAAGCTAAGCATAAAGCACATCAGCCACTCACACTGTGATCACATCATGATCAATACATATTGATCATATTAGATAGCAATAACCAGGACCAAAAAGCCAGTTCAAAAAGACAAATCAGACCATAGCTTTTTCCTTGCCATCCAGAAAACAAAGTCTCACTCCTTGTAGTTAAAGACACTGTGATTGAAGTATTGTGAACACAGATCAATTTGTAAGCTGAATGTCGCAATTACTCAGACAACAGCGTCTTGATTTGTATTTCGTGACTTCTGGACACCACATTGATGTTCAAAAACCAAAGTCAGGGGAGAGGAGGAGGAAAGATCACTGAAAGCTGGTAATGGACACAAAACCTCTAATTCACTATCTGTTCGAACCAGGCCAATAGTGACAAAAGCCACCTCTGCAGAATAGCCATTTTATAGAGTTTTAACAGGCTGCCTCATTCTGGTTCTGCAGACATGGCACATGCTCCTATCACATTAAAAACTGGCACCGTGGATGACATGTTATTTCAGAGCGATCAACCAGTGGCTCTTGAGTGCCTGCGTCTCTCAAGCTACTCTAGTGGGCTCAAACCATATGAGTGGCTGTAGAGCTGCAGAAACTGCAGGGCTGCCCAAAACCCCAAATCCCCAGCCCTGGGAGAAACCAAGCCAGCTCAGGGCACATCCATCCTCTGGGGTCTCAAGCTGCACATGCAGCCCGAACCAGTTCACGGGGATGGGGACACCAAGGAGAAACGGTCACCTCCCATTTGTCAACAACTTTGCAAGCTCTCCCTGGCCTTAGCTCTGCCCACCCTGGCACTCCTGCCCACACACCTGCTCTAATCAGCGGTTCGCAGGGCCAGAAAGACCGGCTGCCCCCACAGCGGTCACAACCCCAGCAACAAGACCGAACAGCCTCCACGCTGACCAGAGCCTCTCACATGCCCTTTGCAAGCAGCAGGCCCAAGCTCTGCAGTACCGACAGAGAGCTGGAGCTTGGATTGCCACTCCAGTAAGGAAAGGTACCGCTCACCCTGGAAAAACGGCCAAATACACCAAACTCACGCAAGTTAACCCAAAGATCTGAGCCGCACAAACGGAGCCACCGACTTCCATCTCGCTTCTGCTCAGTTTTCGCATTGCGTGCTCTCCTACCCTTGTCAACCGCCCCACCTGCCTCCAGGCACGGCTTTGCAGGGACGGTGCCGAGGGGTCCAGCTACCCGGTGGGGCAGGGGATATCCCCCCTCCCCGGCCCAAACGGCTGATGATGATGATGCCCCAGGGAGGGATCCACCACCCCCGCCCCCAACGGCTGCTGCTGCTGATGCCCCAGGGAGGGATCCACCACCCCCGCCCCAGGACCGAGGGGTGCCGAAGCACCGGGGCCAAGCCTCGGGGCCTGCGGGAGGCGCTGAACGCTTCAGGGACCCCCTCCCCTTCTCGCCCCTCGTCCCCTCGGCCGGGGTGCGCGCCGCCGTCGCAAGGCCCGAAGTGCCCAGCCGCGGTCCCGCCCGCCTCCCACGGCGGCCCCCCCACCCCGGTCCCTCGGCCCCGGCGGACGCGAGGCCGCTCACCTGGGGTGCATGGGGCCCGGCGCCGGGGCGGGGCCTCTCCCGGCGGCGGAGCGGCCGCGGCCGCAGCCGCATCAGGGCCCTCAGCTGCGGCCCGCCGCCGCCCCTCGGGCAGGCGCCTGCCCCCGGCCCCGGCCCCAGCCACGGTCCGGCTGCAACCACCGCCGCCGCCGCCGCCGCCGCCTCATGGGCGGGGCCCCGAGGGGCGCGGGCCCGGCCGCGGGCGGGGGAGCGCGGAGGAGGAGGAGGCGGGAGAGGGAGGCGGTGATGGCGGAGGTGGCGGCGGGAGGGGGACGGGGGCCGCTTCCGCTGCCGCGCGCCACATCCAGGAAGCGGCGCCACCGCCCCGGGGCCCGGCCGCTTCCCGCCTGCTGTCGCCGGCGGGCTCCGTGACGGGCCCAGCTCTGGGTGCCTGCCTGGGCCCGGCCGCCTCCGCCGTGCTGGCGCGGAGGGCCCCCCCCGGGGGTGCCTGTGGGGCCCTGCCGGTTCCGCGTCAGGCCGGGCCATCCCTGAAGTCCTGGCAGCCGCCTGCCCGCCGCGGCGGCTCCCCGGCCCCGCTGCCCCTGCCAGCTCCCAGTCAGCCGCCGCAGGGCTCGGCACCAGCCACCGTGCTGGAGGCCGGGGCCGGCCTGCCTTCGGTGAGCCTCGGCGGCGTTTCAGCCCCTTTCACCGCCACCTCCCCGCCTTATTTCCAGATTATTTCCAGCACTCTGGGCGCTACTGGGGCAGGAGAGCGAGCCTGGGAGCCGCCCAGGTACAAGGTACATGGCGGTTCTCCCTTTTCGGAGGAGCACCTCGGTTGGCACTCTCCAGTCATAAGGCGTCATCCCTGGCTTGGTTGGCTGACCGAAAACCCTTGCCCATGGTTTTCACATGCCATCTCTTTTCAGAAGGATGCGATGCTTACTCTGGTTTTCCACACAATAGTCCCAGCTATCTCAGTGCTTTCTCATTACACCCTTGTATGTGCTGTCATTAGAGGGTTGTGTTTCGTGTCGTCCAGTACCATCAGCCCATATGTCCCCAGCTATCTTCTGGACATCGACTGTTGTTCAATTATCTATGATTTATGGCTCATATGTACAATGCCAGCTAAGGCTACATTGCAAAGGAAACTCTTGATGTGTGTAAGTAGTTTTGTAGCTCGCTTTTGCCTGTGACACGTGCACATTCATCACACACGCTGCTCAAATCAATCTACAAGTTCCTTAAGTGCCAGGGTGAACAGCTGTTTCCTGAAACACCGTGATCGTGCCTGACACTCAAACGATGCCTCATTAAATGAGACATCTCTTGATAGGATGTCTGCACAGGAGGAAACTTAAGGTATTTTTCTGCCCGCTACCTTTTGATCTAAAGAGCCTACATGGAAGAGTCATTCCAGTTGAGTACAAACCCATCGGTTCTCCTAGGGGTGGAAGCATGCTCTCCTCATTTGGCTTTAGCTGTCAGAAAGTTAGACACCTGGTATACACTAGTTCTTCAGGCTCTCTCTGTAGCTGAAGGAGAGAAATAGGCTGCTGCAGAGAGTGCTTCGTCCCATCCTGAGGCAGGTGTCTGAGATGTGTGAGGAGAATTCCCTTTGGAGCTGCCTCTCTGTGTCTATGGCCTGTAACTGGGACCTGCGTAATTAGTTTAGTCTAAATATATAACTTCTAGAGGACTACATTTAGGGAAAGTAAATCCAGGTCTCTGTCATTCGTGACCAAAAGAATGACCTCATTTAGTTTACCACATATCCCACAACCTCTCCTGTTCTCCACTAAGCCAGATAATCCTTACTCTAACCATGACTGAGTGTATCTGAATTGGTCCACAAACATTATTTCAAGTCAAGAAAGAACTCATCAAGTCCTCAGGTTTTTAGGGACTGCTAAGCTTGTGATGGGGGGTTTATCTGTGCTTCATTTTTATGTGTGTAGTACCACATATTCACATAGTTGGTGCTAATACTTCACATCTTTCTTAGAAACTCCAGCAAATGATTACAAGCCCAAAAGTCTCTCTCTTCACGTTGCATTCCCTAATACATAGGAGATGACTGGAGACCTTCCGTTTTCAGTTGTCATCCTTACAACTTTGCAGTTACACTCAGCGCATCTCAGTTCTGTCCTGAAATGTTAGGTTGTCCCAAGCCCTCAGTTTGTCTTAATGCCAATTATGATAGTGTAATTCTACCGCAGAACTGCCCTGGTGCTGAAGTCCTTGCGCTATTTCAACTATCTGAGTTGAAAGTAATACTTTGAGCCTATGAGCCAGATTGGATGTAGTCATATGCAGATAAGAGTGTTTTTTCCTACTGTCAAACAAGAGTCCTCCGAGATTCCAGCTTTTTTAGTAGTCACTTTACTCCCTTGAACGAGTGATATCTTAACTACCAGTTTAAAGCACAAGTATCAAAGGAAGCCAGTGATAATATGAAGTGTCATCGAATGAGAAATTAATCTGTGTCTACAGAGATGTACTCTGCATGCCCAAGGTATTGTGATAAAACACATTTGAGAACTGTTTCTTCTGCAAGGGAAGATACTTTTTTATATACCAAACACTTCTATTATGTGTGAAGTGTTTTGATAAGACAACTGCACTATGTCCCCTGAAAGCTTAGTTTATTGACATTTATAGCGCTACTTGCTGCGCGAGGAACAAATTGCAGCGCTATTTTTCAAGTCGTCTTCAGATCCTGGAGACGTACTGAAAGATAAGGGAGACTCGTGAAACCACGGGGGAAAGAGATGCAGTAAGCACACTTCAGTCCGTCTCTGTAGCGTGAGCGGAAGTCCCTGCTGGACCATGCCCACATCTCGATACGATCAGTTCTCTTCTGCTATTGCAAACCTGCCCTTAGGTTCTTTCTCAGAGCGAGCAGAATTACACTGAACGAAGATTACGCAAAAAGCAATGCTTGAAGCCAACCGTTTTAACATAAAAAATCCAAATTTCTCACCACCTTTTATTGGCTTGTCAGCACTTTGCAGGCCTGTGTTTTGGTGACAGTCACAGTACGAAACCTGGGTAGTTTAAGTGCAGCTCTCACTTCTAGCTATAGAGCTGGAAAGAGATGGCCCATGCTTAAGGATAAAACAGGATTAGAGAGGCACAAAACTATTCAGTCTTGTATTCCTGGATCTCAGTCTAAATTGCAGTTATTACTATAATTCTGTGGTGTGCAGTTAACAAGAGAATCTGTTAATTTCACAATTTTATATCTGTTAATAAATTGCAGCAGCCCAGACCAACTATGATATGTATAATAAATACTAGAATTTAGTATAATTACAGCACAGTAAAATATAACAAATGCACAATGTTGTGAGGGTTTCTTTTTAAACTCCTGATGTATTTTCTTCTTCTTCCTTCTCAGTAATGTGTTCACAGATAAAATAGTTGAGACATCATCTGTTGGGAAATAAGTGGACTTGCATGTGTTCAGCTGACTCTTGTGTTTCTACTACAGTATTTCCAAAGGTGACTTTCTTTTCAGACACAGAGGGACATGGTGTCAAGGAGAATCTGTCGCTTTGAGTAATTCAAACTCAAAGCAATCACTGTGTAATGTCAGTAGTGTTATTCATTATTCTTGTGGGAGTGTGAATGAGTTGAGGGTTCTTCTGTACAAAGATTACATTCTTGTAGATATTGTGTTAGGATATATGCAATGAAAACCACAACCAAGTTATATCTGGAAGAAAGATGTTTTATTTTTAGGTATGTTGGAAATATTTTCTATTCATTTTGGCTGGGTAATTAAGCGCGTATAGTGAAGTAAAAGGAAGGAGAGAAGGAAGGGAACCTGTTCGAATGCCACAGTCAATGGAGTATGTAAGGAATCTCCCAGTGTCCCCATTTAAACTTTGTATTCATAAACAAACAAACAAACAAAAAGAACACCAACCAAAGCAAAACATACGATATAAACAGAAACAGTACAACTTCTGCCATTGTAGAGCAGCGAATAGCACCTCATTTGTACCACCTGGAAAGCAAACCAGGCCATCTGCTTTGTATCAGCGTGGAGGATATTGCATTCTGGAGTCAAAGCATCATCCAGGCAAAGGTGTGAAGAGGAGTTAATTGGAGAAACAGTGTAAGAAAGAAGATGAAAGGCTTGCCTTAGAAGAGGAACATTATCCATGTAGTCTTAACGTACTCTTAAAATTGAAAAGAATGCATATTAGCCTTTCCCTTTGGTGGGCCAGTCCTGCTACTTTCACTGAGTCCGCATGTGCAGACACGTTGAGAAGGGCCTGCTTTGTGCAGAAGTCAGTACGGGAACGATACAGTGCTTTAATCCTGCTCGTGCTCTCAACAAGGACCTTCAGTGGGATGTAAGGTGCGTTGGCCTTGCGCTGGCTCCCTGCCCAGGGTCAAATCCCTTTCCGAGCAAGTGACATTAGATTGTCAACAAGATATGTTCAACAGAAGCCTGTGGCATATTTTCTTATTTCTCTTGCACACAAACAAAATCAGACTGCAGAGTCCATTTGATATGAGATCAGCTTCAATCATTCAGATTAATGAATACCATTTACCTGTAATTTTTCTTCACGTATTTCTCTAAAGGATTAACAACATGGATTTTTCTGTAGGATGAGCGGATGTCTGTTTAGCACAGGTGCAATTCTGACACTCTGGGAAGCACCAGTGACCTGCATTTACAGTAAACATAGAAAAGAGGTCTGATGGCAGGGAATAGCGCATTTGCATGACAGAACTGAAACGTAACCCTGCCTTTTGAACATGGCTATACTTGTGGCAAGGTCATGAAGAGCTGTGAAACGTTCTGGCACCCCAGACGCCCCCCTGAGAGGCATGCTTCCATTTCCTTACAGGAATACTGCCACAAAACAGCGTTTTAAATCTAATGATGACACAAATCCAATGTCCTTTTCCTACTTCAGGTATTTGCTTAGAGGCCAACATCCTCTTTGTTTTAAGAAAACATTAACTCCTGGCCTACCTTAGTGCTACAGTGAATGATCTATTTTCATTTAAGCATTAATTTCTGAAAACATTTCTACTGGACAACAGATTTTATAGTGCAAGTGATATTGAAAAGCCCATAATGTTCAACCGTTTCCAAAGATTTTTTAAAAGGCAGAAAGGCTCTCGATTATTTAATCTGAAATGAGTTGTGCATACCTGGGGTGTTCCCCAGTAATTCTTGCCTCACACCCCCACCTTCCATCTGAGCTATGGCACATATTTTAGAAAGACATTTAGTTCTGACTGGAAAAGATCTCAACCCCTCGTGAAAAGCATTAGCTAACTCTTAGGTAATGCTACAAAACCTTCGGCTTCAAACATCAGCTCTTGCTAGGCAATGTTAGTGACGGAGGCGAAAGTAGATGGATAGTTGCCCTGGCTTTTGAGCCATTTTGGTGCTGATCCTGCCCCTGGCATAAATCAGAGTCCAGGATTGTTCTCACTCATGTCTGTCTGGAATGGTCTGCCTGTATGTTCACCATACTTTGAAGATTACCATTGTTTTTTGAAGCTGCAGAATAGGCCAGCAGAGATACAAAGGCTGACTTGAAAATGCAGGCTGACATCATTGCTGCTGATTTCTGACTCAGCAGAGACATAGATGTGTTTCCTGGAGTGGAGGATGTTGTTTCAGTTACTTACGCTTCTGAGGCAGTTTGGCATGAAAGACTGAACAGGGCGGCAACTTTCACTTTGAGCAAAAGAACAGTTTTAATAGAGCCTACATGCCTGTACCTTTTCACGTCCGTCCCTTCCCACAGCTCTCCCAGACCAAACATTCAACTCCCCAAACTGTTGGTGGCAAAAAAAGGAAATTCAGTTAACTGTGAAGATGTGTTTTCAGATAAAAATTATAACTATGGAGCTCTTGAACAACAACGTGGGAGAAGTCAAAGATTCTCCAGTTGCTGCAGAAGATCCTAACACAACAGGCTATCTTAGAGGAAGGGCACGGATGAGGACATTATGCCCTTATACTGCCAAAAGTCCTTGTCTTCTGTCCACCTTTTCTCCTTGGCAAGCTGCAGGTGAACTGGAGGATGCAGCACAGATCTGGCACAGTCAAGAGGGATTTTCAGCTCCCCAATTAAAGCAGTGTGTTGGGTCCATCAGGTAAGCCAGTATCTATGTAAACATCTAGTAATAGCTACACAGAGGGCAATCAGGGCATCACCTTTGTATTTGTTTATCTGAGGCAGGTGCTCATAGTGATGACCAGAACATTCTGCAATGAGCAGAAACATGCAAAATGTTGAAGATTTTTTGAAAATGCTCATGTTCAATTTGTGAAACTCACACTTCTTGAAAAAGCCTCTCTTTGAGTGAAGAAAGCAGTTTTCCTCCTATGCTTGCACGTATGCATTCTTGATCTGACATGACTTGCAACCACAAGAGAGCACTCTTTCCTTTGAAGATTTCTCAGCTTCCCCAGAAAGCTAGAGACGTGCCATATAAGTTTTGCAAACTGCTTGTGAGCTGTTTCAGTTAGACCAGAGCAGCCGAAACAACAAAGCTTGCAGTTGTCTTTTGGATTTCATTGTGAAAAGCCTTTGGGTAGTTTTCAGATGACAGAAGATCCTTGGTTCCTGAAAGGGAGGAGTTCTGCCAAAACTTTGAAGATCCCTGTAAACTTTGCAAATTACCCATCTTTTGGAGACAATTATATCAAATGATATCGTGGATTACAATACATGAGAAGTGTTTAGAGCCTGGAAGATTATTTACGTTTGGCATTAACCCTTATGGTCATAATTTCAAGCAGGGAGAAAAGGAATACACAGGAACCCTCTTATTATCTTTTGAAATATGAAGATCAGAGGAAAAGAAGGGTTTAAAGTGTGGAGTGATGGTCCTCAAAACCTGTCTGTAAATTAGCTGACATCCTACATCTATAAAAACAACAAGGCTTAGAGCTGATTTCCAGGCACAGAGTGGACCTCATGAGTTGCTAGCAGTGCTTTGAGATCTGAGTTTTTATACACCGCAGGAGGAAATTGCAGCCTGCGGGGCAGAGTACCTATACAAATGTTTCCTCCCTGCTTGGACTGATACAAGATTTGGAAGCCAAATTCAGGAACTGACATTCCACCGGTGAGAAAAAAAAGAAGCATGGACAGCAATAAAGATGATGACGGACTATTGAACAGGATTGCATTTCCAGGATCTATGTCCCTGGCTAACAGCCATGTGCATCCCCATGGGGTCCCCCTGAGAGAGCCCTTTGGGGTTCCCTTCCATCTGGACCCGTCTTACTGGGAGCAAGCCTATGGCGGGCACACGGGTCGCATCTCCTACATCCCATTCCCTGGCTACGTGGGCGTCTATGACTATTCCTTTGAGCCTGCCTTCATTCGAAAGAGGAACGAGAGGGAAAGGCAGCGGGTGCGCTGCGTGAACGAGGGCTACACACGCCTGAGAGAGCACCTGCCCAAGGAATTTGCTGACAAGCGCCTCAGCAAAGTGGAGACCCTGAGAGCTGCAATAAGCTACATCAAACACCTGCAGAGCTTGCTGGACTGCCATCCCTTAGGGTCTAACAGTAAGGAAACACTCTCTGCCAAGGAGCTCCCGGAAGCTCCCAGTCCTGGTCCCCCGCGGGAGTGCAACAGTGATGGAGAGTCTAAAACCTCTTCAGCTTCATCCCCCTACAGTGAATTTGAGGAGACGGGCAGCTAGGTAAATGGCCTCTCTGGAGACAGAAAGCTTCAAGTTCGGCTGACAACCAAATCTAAAACCCTGGGGATTTTTCTACAGATGAAAATGAATACCAGGAAAAGGAAAAACAGCTAGGGGAAAAAAAAGGTATTTTCAATCTGTCAAAGGACTTTAAATGTTGTTTGTACAAAACCTAGAGATGATTTGTAAGCAAACAGATATCTCTCAGGTTGCTTCAGCTGTGTTACTGAACTTCCTTTGGATTGTTAAAACTGAAGCAACGTTTGCATTCTACTTTTCATTCAGCTTTTATTCTGTTTGTCTATTTTCTTTTGCCTTTCACTCGATCAGACAGCAAAACCAGATACATCCATTTCAGGAAATTCCCCTCCCCTTTCTCCTGCTTCCTCCTGTAAGTTTTATTGTCTGTTTTTCCTGACTGCTAACCTGAGATGCACTGGGTTGCAAACACTTGGACTGGGAAAGGTAAGATGTAGATAAAATGTCTTTCCCTAAAATTTTTAGAAAACTCACAGAAATACTTCTATTTCTGAAAAGACAATTTTTAAAATATAAATAAGTCTATATTTGGGAATGAATTTCTTTTACAGCATCTTCTAAAGTGAAAGAAGCAACTCATACATTGGACACTGGCTATTTGGTGATTATTCGAAGGATAATTTTCAGGAAAAGAATATCTGACACTTTCATTCTAATCAATGCTAGGAAGAGAGAAACAGAGTTCTGTAAAACTGCACCTTCCAAAGCAAAGCTCCACTCATGATACTGAAAAAATGTTGCCAGCCTTTTTCCTTCTTTTCTGAAAATTGAGTTTGTGGACAAAATAGTCTTGATGATTTTGTCTTTTTGGCAGGTCAGAGATTATATGCTTAGAAATATGTTCCTCTAGTGGTTAGATACTGGTGTGTACAAAAAGGGTAACATTGAATATATCAGTTTACGTCTGCATGAAAATGTAGGTATTTCTCCTTTTGTTTAGAATATTGTATTACTTTTTCAAAGAATACACCTTTTAAAATTAATATCTCAAAATCTATGGAATACCTTTAATTTGGACCATGTCTACTTAAAATGAGTATTTTCTCCAAATTGCTCTAAAATCTTCCTTTCTCCAAGGCCAGATTTAAGTAACATTTAGCTATGTGCTTAAATCCCATTCTGAATATGGGGTAAACTCCTTCTTACCCATACACTTTCCACAGACCTTTCAAACTTTTGGTTTTTTGGCCTCATGTTGGTGAAATGGTTTTGTATCTTTTTATCTTTCCTTCATGTCATGCTGACTGAACACCTGAAAAAATACTCGTGTATAAATAAGAACAAATACTGATCAAATACCTCAAAACATGTCCATAAATTTCATTTAAATAAAAAATTGAATTAATCCTGGCTGTGGTTTTTTTCACTTTCAATTGATAACAAACAGGACAGCACTGTTTGCAGGAGTAATGAATTTTCAGGAAAGAACAAAGAAAATGCATAGGAAGTAAGTATGAACTGCTACCTATGAAACTAAATTTTTAATCTAGATTTTTAAATCTAGATAAGAGGCAGGTTTGTGCCATGGGCATCTAATCAAACTTATTTGGTATAAAAATACTTTGCTGATTTCTAGCAGACCACTCTGAACATTTGTACACTTTTAGCTGTTGTGTCCATGGCAGTCACAGGCTTCATTCTTTATTCTTTACATGGTAGCCAGCTTCCTTTTCTAATGACTATTTTGTTTTTCTAAGGGCTGTTACTTTTGCAGGGTCTGTTTCCCAGACCCAAAGAGTAGAGGTCTAGTTACCTGGACAGTTCAGATCCAGAGCCAAAGCATGTATTTCTGGGTGTGTAAGTGTATTTCTTATCCAAGAAAGGGGAGGAGGGCAAGGTAGTGGTCTGAATGTCTGATTGGGATCCATTATTTTTTGGCTTTTTTTCTTTCCTTTGTGGTCTCTGGCAAGAGATTCAACCCCTCTCTCTCTGCCTCAGTTTTGAGATTTCTGGAAATATGGTAGTGCTGCTGGTAACTCTGTCAGTAAGCCTGAATCACATTTCTCCATCAAACCAGAGATTAAATCTGTGAAAAACATACACTTCCTCAGAGTATCTGAGACAAATTCTGTGAAAGATATAGTTGTTTGTAAAGCACTTTGAAGATGAAAAGCAGTTAATATACATATAATGACAATAAATAGCCAAATCAAACCAACCACTAAAAATAAAAATTACCAGAATGACCGTTACTTCCTGGGCAGGACATATCAGATAATGCCCCAAATAAATTTTTAGGTGAGATGATTATCACAGAGGTTTGACCCCTACAGAGAGATATCCAGGAGCCGTAATCCTCTTATTTCCAAATCCTAGAGAGATGGTGCAGCGTGCCACCTTCTCCGTGATCCGCTAGTTAGGCTGGCCAGAGAAGTGGACTAGGTCATGGCTCTGCCCCCTTTCAGCTTCATCTCACGTGGGATGTTCCTCAACGAGAGATGAACCGAGTGGAAAGCATCACACCCTGGGCCTGTGCTTGGCCATCGCCGCTGTAGGATGTCTCTTCCCATGTGAGACGCAGGCTGATCTGCTGCACATCTAGATGGGACTGGTTTATTTGTTGCATATCCTTAATACTCTGCAATCAGAACCAAACCTGGATTTTGTGAAATAATATTCTGGAAAAGGCCTCTGGACCTCAAGTCAAGGAGACTGGTTGAAAGTCTACATTTCAATGAAACTGTAGCTACTTTTTTTAGATTATACATCTTTAACAGCTCTGGAGATGTCCTTAAAATACCTCCCAATCCAACCTCAATGCTGAAGATGCAAAAGCCAGAATGTCACATGTAGCTTAATTTAATTTTAAAGGAAAATTAATTTCTGGATGAAAAGAAAATTCTTTCTGTGGGAAAAATCTGTCACAGGTTGAACCACTCTCCTTAGGAAAGTTGTACATTTTTATTTCTCACAGTGCCTGTTGTCATGCAAACCTCTTGCACACTTTTAGCACAAGGAAGTAGAAAACAGCTCAAGATTTTCCAAATATGGATCAGTGCTTCCTACAGGCATCAACAAAGGTTTAAAGTGAATGCTACATTTCAAAAGCTTTGTTAAGCTGTTTCTGTCTAGACAAAGGTTTTCTTCAAAGCTTCTAAAGTGTATCATTATCAGACTTTGAAAGCAGACAATGATCCAGCTTGTCACCATGAGAATTAAAGTTTTAATAAAAATGTTGACCAGAAGAATTCTCTCCATGTGGCGCAATTACTATTTACAAGAAAGGTGAATGTTGATATCTGTAGGCAACCGTGCTACAGCTTTATCAAACTCCTGCACACCAAATGCAGACACTTTAATCTTTCTATCAAATATGAAAAAACCACACATCTGAAGTCTTCCTTCTTCTGCCATTAAATTACAAATCCATTTGCTCCTTGATATTATCAGCATTTTAAAGATGTGTAATCCTGGCCATGGGATTGCTTTTAATCCTCTAATAGCTATTTAGCTGATTTCTTTGTAAAAGCCCATCCACACTCCTTTCATGTTATATTACCCAGTGTCAATAACATGGCCAAAGAAAACCAGAAGGCACTATAGAAGAGTCATGTTCAGACAGTAAAGCGATCAGAGCCAATTTATCTCACTGGAATAAATGAACAGGGAACGTCCACACAAAAATAAAGAATCTTTGAAAACATTTGTCACCAGCATACTTCGGAAGGAGGCAAAACAAGATCCAAAACATTTTGAAGAGAGACTCTCAAGTGGTACCAACAGGAGAGCCCTGCTGAAGTTAGCTGAGGTCAATCACTATAGCTGAGCAAGGTCTTAGTAAGTATCTCCAAAACAGAGTCTAAGCAAATATAACTTCAGCAGGTGCTCATCACTAGTAACCCTCAGCGTATAGATAAATGGCTACAGAGTAAGAGGTAAATTTGTTCTAGACAAATGGGGAGCAGCAAAATGGTAAGACTGCAGCTGTACCTGGCTCCTCCACAAGGCTGTCCAGCTGTAGATCTGGAAGCTCTGTAAACACAAGATAAGCAACATTCTCCATCAACCTGAAGGTGTGCTTGTAGGTAAAAATCTGCTATAATGCTCACTCATGTATTTCCCACACATTTTTTCTCCCTCACTGTGAATATGTCCACTGACAGAGCAATGGAAAAGTTCTCCAAGTTGCCCTTGCTGGGAGAACAAACTAGAGGAGTGAAGGTGTTTCTAAAGGTAGATGTCTCTCTCCATATCTCAGTGGATCTCCATACAGGCAACGGTGGATCAAATACAGAGGGGGGGTCAGGCTAGGGTGCTGGTGAAATGAGCACAGACTGACAAGAACATGTCTGGAATTTACAGCAGTCTGACAAGGCAGCACTGCTCAGAAGATGCCCCAGAGCTGGCTGAAAATGTTATGACTCAGCCACCCTAAGCCAAGACCCTGGAAACTCAATAGGAACCAGCATCTTCGTTTAGTGTGCTGTGCAAGAGGCTGGTAGTGTTTTTCGGGAGTGAAAGGGCTACCTTTTTTTGTCATCAGAGTGTCCTTTCCCCTACCCACTGATATCCGCATTGCGAGATTATTCCTCTGACCCTGAGGTCTGATCAGCATAGCAGACACAGCTAGCTGGTGGGTCGGGGACCCAGCACCCAGGTGTGCTTGGGTGGCAGCGGTGTTCTGGAGAGGCAGATGATGGCAGGGTGGGAGATGGGCTGTTGCTTCACTCTGGGAAGGAGATGGGGGGTGAGATGGGAGCTACCACTCTCCAAGACTGGGATTCAACAGGCCCTGTTTTAGCATTCACACTTCAGTAGCCTTGACCTCTTGTATCACTCGAAAAAATTCTCATTTAAAAAGCCAAGTAAAAAAGCAGGCCTGGGAAAAGACAGGGGAGCTTACCACAAGGGCTTTAAAGGAGCAAGTCTGTCACTCAAGTTAAATGAACTTTTCTCACTGGATAAAGCCCTGTGTGAAAGTCACCTGGTGTCACACCTGTGCTTGGTTATCACCCTTGTTAGAGCTTGTCCCTCCATGGCCTGAGCATTGGGCATGCACGCAGGGTACAACCAGCACCACAGCAGCTACTTGAGTATATGAAGGGTGTGGATAGTTGCCTCTACCAGGCCTGGGTTGAGGGTGAGAATAAAGATTCAGAGCTCTAGCCTGGCAGTGAGGTACAGCCTCGGAAGAAAAAACCTTTGCCCAGTTGCAAACTGAGTTGAAAAATGAGGTGAACAACAACTAAAACCCAACTCAGGAATGGATAGTACGGGTATGTGTAGAGACTGGGTTTATTGGATACACTTCAGAGGAAAAGCACAAAGAAAAGGTTGGTTTAATTGGTTTCCCTTTATTTGTCACAGCTTACACAAGAACCATTCTTCCCTAAGAAACATGGTAGCTGCATGCGTACAAGCTGGAAAGGCCGGGGTACCCACGACCCGGCCCTGGGGAGACCAGGAGCTTCATGCAGTCTCACACCTTGCAAATCCAAGACAAAGCCCATTAGTGGACTTTTGTCTGCTTTCCAATGGAAACAAAGGTTAGACTATGCTCTGTGTGTGAGACGTCCTGACTCCAAAAACTTCTGAACCTCTGACTGATTTTCAGCCAACTCCCATGGGAAGAGAGTCTCAAAATGCAAATCAAATTTCTCAATTTTTTGAATTTTTTTTCAAAATAGGGGTTGGGCAGAGGTGGGGAGCCCAGCTTAGGGCTTATGGCTCTGAGTGATGAGCTGTAGTGCTTCATGCTGGGTCAGATTCCTGTGCCACTCAGCTGCTGGAGGCCACAACCCCTGGGGCAGACACAGAAAACAGGCAGTACATCTGCTCTTTAGCCACCTCCAGTCATAACTTGGTGTATTCTTGTAAACTGAGGGGATTTGTCAAGGTCAAAACACCCATCTGTGAAGCTGGGTGGCTGAAGACTCTGATTCATTATCACCACTGTCTTTAGATATGTCTGAAGGGGCCAATACCTCCAAAACTGTGGGTTACAGGGGTGGGGAGCAGCCAGCAAGCCTGTATTTCACTCTTGAGTTCCCTCACTCTTTTTCAAAAGCTTTGAAGTCAGGCTTGTGGGACTCACTGTCATTTGGGAATGATCCTGCATTTGCTGAAGAACCAAGAGTAAAGTCTATGTTACTGTGGACCTCAGGTTTTATCGATTATGTTTTTGCAGGTGAAAAAACATATATGCATGTGGACAAAACATTCCATGCAGGTGGAAAAAATATATTGGTATGAATCATGTTTTTCAGCCAGGCTAAAAGAAGCTTAGGAGTCCATACATCTCTCTGCCAGTTTCCCCCTTGAAAATTTTGGAGACCCGTTGGCTCACTTCAGATATGACTGGAGACAGAAGTCTCAAAGACATGAAATTCCTACACAGTCCATGAACACTGGTGGCATCCGAGTAGAAAGACATGCCAAATTAGAGTCCTTACAAAGGGGAAAGCTAACACTGAATTGTCTGTTCAGTGTGACCTTCTTGATGGTCAGCCAGCCCAAGGGCACCAGCCAGCCGTCAGCAGGTACACGTGCTTTGCGCTAGTGTAACATGCTGCCTCTTGCCTGTTCTACTGGGGCCAGGGGACGAAAATATGAGTATTTTGAGGGAGTTTTGGATTTGGGAGGGGGAAGCTGAATGAATGGACTGTGAGAGGCTGAAGGGTTGAAAATGTGGGGAAGGTAGTGGGCAGTGAAGCCTGGGAGCGTATAACACAAATCCAAGCCAAGCTGCATTTGCTGTGCTGCTCACAAAGCACCTTGCTTGTCCCCGTGATTTTATTTTGATGCGGTGTGGTTCTGGGCATATATAGCAGATTTTTGTGTTCCAGGGCTGTCAGCCGTCGGCACTGAATCCTAACCAATCTCTTCCATCTGCACCGAGATCACAAAGAGAACAAGTAGTTACAAATAAATGGAATTTTCACATCTTTTTATGTATTTGCTGTACTGCCAGCATTATGCTATATTAGGCTGCTCTCTAGGTGTAGCTTTTTATATTTAAGAAGCACCGAAGACGTCCCAGGCTCAGCTGCAGAGGGTTTATCCCAGGGGAATACTCATGCGGAGGTGATGTGTCCCCCCCACACCCCGAGGTGTTAAAGCTCACTGGTGCTTAATGAATGAAACTGATAATAAACTGTGTAATGTATAAATGAAATAAGCCAGATGTACAAACCCAGGAGCGTGTGTTGTGGTGTTTGTGCATGGGAAAAGGAGGAAGGATGGCAGAGGGGAGGGAGAAAAGAAAGTGGTTTTGAGGCGTGGCACATTGCTTGATATCAAATCAGCTGCATGGCTGAAACAAGGGAAATAGGAACAAACTAGGTATGACACCTTTGGGAAGGATTAATTCCTGCAAAAAAAAAAAAGACTTAAAGATAATATATTTGCAGGCAAACCCTGTGGAGATATCAAAAGGCTGTGAGATTTTGCATAGCAGAAATGCTAATGAGAGCAAGCAAAGCAGCGACTCTCATGGACCAGGAGTTAGAGGGAGCCATAGGCAGGGCTGGAGAGAGGCATGACTTCCTCCCTGGCCCCACCACCAGCCAATGTGGGTGTTTTCCACCATTTAAAGTGCTTTCCTCCTTCCCCCGGCATACTTCTCCTCCTCTACTGGGAGGGAGGAGTGCTCCTGCCCCCACCCCGGAGGGCTGGCTTTGCATTTTTAGCCCAGGGGTGCCGTGAGTTTAGGGAGGACTCAGCTTTGCCTCTTGAGGCTTTGCTCACTTCAGGCATCCCTCACAAGCTTGGCCACAATCGGCTGCATCTGCTGTCTCTGTCATGAGGCAGAAATGAGAGGTGGGGCAGGCTGGGGCTGAACTATAGGGTGGGCCTTAATCCTGAAGGAGCAAAACGGAATAGTGGGAGAGTAAGAGGAGCCCAGCACCATGACGAGAGCTGGGAGGAGGAGTCTGGAGCATGGACAAATGCCAAGCACAGGAGGTATCTCTCTTAAATGAGGAGTTGCACCACTGGCACTGCTCTGCCTTCCTCCTCCTCCATCCCCCACGCTGGGAGTCAGGAGTGCTGCTGGAAACCATGGGGACATTGCACTGGGCCTCACAGGGGAAAGGGAGAGCGCTGGCTCTGTGAGCAGGGGTGAGGGGATAGGGGCAAAGTCTGTCGCGTGATTGTCCAACCCAACGCGGTAACGCATCCATTAGAAAGAGGAATCAGAGAGCTGTAGGCTGGGCATGCTCTACTGGTCATGATGGAAAGCCTCGACAAGCTGAGGATTATAGGAAGGGCTGTTCCCTGCTGCTAGTTTTTTTCAGAGGGTGGATATAGGTTTACATCACAGTGATAATGCCCACTTTCTTTACGTTTTGCCATTCGCCATTGATCCCCATCGTTTTCCCCTCCTCTCTCCTGTCTGCCCCTGTAGCCCTGGCTATTGCTATAGAGGCAAGGGTATAGGGGCATGTCCTGGCTGTGTATTTTGCGTCCTTCTCATACAGCAGCCTGATTTTAGCATCCCTTCTTGCTAACACCTCTCTGCTGATCACACTATGTGTGGCCCTTGATGAAGTGCCTTGCAGCAGCTGGGTGGGAGGTGGGCAGGGAGCTGCTTACTAAGCAAAATTTAAATTTAAAAAAAAGCCCAACCCCTATCAGAAAAGAAGAAGCAATATGATTTTACCACCAGCCATAGTGCAAAAATGGCTGAGACCACAGCATTTGCATGACGGTGAGTCTGTCTGCCTGCACCTCAGACACACCACGTTTATCTGCCTACCATCGCTTCTGGTTCGTCTTTTCTTGTTCATCATTGCAAAATACCTCCAAGCGTATTTCTTATCAAAGTGCTGAGCAGTTGTGAGCAGCCTGTGCTCTAGCTGCGGAGCGGAGGGGATGATTACAGTGCTCAGCCCACCTGCCGTCAGGAGCCGAGTGATAAACCGAGATTACTTCAGCCCCGGGTTTTCCCTCTGTTTCAACAACAGCGTGGCCCTCCTCTTGCCTCTGTGCTGGGAACACCAGTAGATCCTGCCCCATCTCACTGGAAAATATCACCGGGCTTCCCCTGTACCACTTTACCAGGAGCTGGTTGCAGCCATGGCACTGCCGTGAGCTCGCTGGGCTGCTTGTCCCCTGTGTAAGTGGCAGCGCCCGAGTCCCCTGCGCTCATAGATAAATCTGCCCTTGCATGTTACCCAGCTCTGGTATTGCAGAGCTGGCATCTGCATCTGCATCTGCATCTATTCTATTCTATTCTATTCTATTCCCATATATTACAGGTATAGCGAGGGTGGCGGGGACGAAGAAATCTCTCTCCCAGTTTGTCATGCCAATGATGCCACCGGCATCCTCCTTGCCATCAGCTCACTACTGCTGACTAATACAAACCATTGCTGAAGCCAGGCAAAAAGCCATGAAGAGCCCTGCCCAGTTCCACTATCACCTCCCTCAGCGCCCTGGCCCCAGAAATACTCTCTCAGCACAGCTGGGTAATGCTGCACCCCTGGTTTGCAGGGGCGATGCTCCATGCAAGCAGTGGTGGCACATCCCGAGGAGCCTGTTAGGACAGATCAAAGCTGAGCACCTACAGCATGTCAGCATGACATGCTGTACAAATGCGAGGTATTTGCCTCTGTTTATGTGCAGCGTGCTCTGTAGCTTTGCATTTTGCAGCGCTATGAAAGCTTCAAAAGTTCCATTTATGTTAACAAGCCCATAAAGCACAAGGTTATTAAATGTTGTTTATAGTACCCTGTCTGAGAAGCTCATTCAGTTACCAGCTGGTTCGATTTTTACTAAAAGTGAGTTTCATGAGGGCGCCAAGTTGTAGCTGCATGTATTGGGGGAGCTTGTGTTGAAAGGACAAGAAAAAGAGCGGCAATGCCATCAGCACACAATGGCTGAATTACTCTGTAGTAGGAGTGGTCAGTGTTTTCAGAGATGAACGAAATACGTTGGCTTTGTGATTGAAAAAAATGTTGCGTTTAAACGTTTTAAAATTTTTTTTTGGTAAAACTTTTTTAGCATTGGTTGTTATCTGCAAACTTTACTGGAATTTTACTGAGGTCATTGTCTTAAAGAGCACATTTCACATTTGCATCTTTGGTGAAAAAGTCACAGTTTAGTTCATTTCATCACCTAGTAATCACCACAAAACCTAATAAAGTTATTGCGTATGTGGAGTGATGGGTATCAGAAGCTGTGGCTGGGCAGGAGATGGGCACTGGGCACTGGGCAGAGTGAGCATTAGGTGAGAGCAACACAGCCAGTGTGGCATTGTGCGGAGCAGGCATTTGCAGAGAGCAGCTGCACAGGAACGGTTGGAAAAAAGAGTTTAGACTGAGTTAAAGGAGATGCCTGCTGACGTGTTGGGAAAGGATCCCAAGGTTTCTTCCACGTGGGCCTACTGGGAAGGTGGCACTAAGAGCACATTCACAGTCTCAGGGTTCTTTTCCCCAAGAAGTAAGGCAGAGTAAAAAAGCTCAAAAGCTTTGGGGAGTCAGTGAGATCCCTGGAAGATCAGATGCTGTTTTTTTCTGAGACTCCTTGGGATGGAGCTCTTTGGAGAATAGGTTTTACAGAGAAATTTCCAGTACCTCTTCATTTCAGCTAGTTTATATATATAAAAATATTACAACACAGATGCTCCAAAGGGAAACCTTGTATAAGCCAGGCTATCGGACAGCACTAAGAGTATATTCTACCTGGCACACTATAGATGTGAGACAACACCTACATGGTTAAATCATATCCCTCCTTTCTTTCTTGTTTTTTATTCTAGATTCAGTGGGACAAACTCACCCCCTCATGAAAGATCTGGCAGCTCCCTCCAAGTCCTGAACCCTATCCAAGTGATAATTATACCTGTTTGAAATCTGGGAGCCGAGAAGTAGCCTCCAGCCACTCAACAAAGGCTGCTCCCATGCTCCCAGGAAGCGGTGCCGACACTTCCCTTCTCCTTGTCTGCCTCCTGCTGAAACGCATTTGCAGAGTTTCCGAAGCCTCTAAGGCTTTTCCAGAGATCTGGTGGAACCAGACCCGGTATCTCATGAAGTATCATCGCATGCAAAGACAAAGAGACACCCCCACGGGCATAGTTAATGCAGACAAACCTTAATGGCTTTTTTTTTTCCCCCCTCCAGTTGCAAGTGTATAATTAATCTCAGTTCAAATTTACATGTTTGATCTGCTTCTTTTAGGCTTCAGATATCTTTGAAGGAAGGGGAAGACCCTGTGATTTGATCTGGAGTACCTAGGATACGCTCAGTGTTTACATGGGCAGATCCCCTGTGCCCAGTGCCGGTCAGATGTGGAGGGCTCTTGGCTTGCAGATGTGGGGCGGGAGGGCAGGTGCTGAGGTGCTTCCTGAGCTGGGCTGCACGAGCCCCTTCACCCCAAGCCACCATTTCTCTGGGGCTCCTGTGAGCGGTGAGGGCACCTGTGGCCCGGTGGTGGAAACCTGCAGACAAGAGGAGATAATCCTCCCGCAAACAGACCCTGCAAGTCCTCGCTCCTGCACTGTAAAAGAAATGAAAGGCATAGAGATGAAAAACGTATCCACTTCAAACAGGGAAATTTCCATTTGAAGTGCCGTCTTGAGTCAAATCCTCCCCAGCAGCAGCACTTTTTTCCCCTCAGTAGTGTGTATCAATTTCTTCTGACAACAGTTTCATGGCTTCGGGATAAACAAGCCCAACTCCATTGGTATTATATTTTACAACTACAGACAGACCACGGAGATTAAAATTCTTTGGCTGAGTCACCAAAGATGGGGAGGGGGGAGGCAGGTCCGCCGGGCGTTGTGAAAGGCAGGTTGAACACAAAACAAACTGAATCCAGCCTTTCATCCCCATGCGGTGCCATGGAGGCCGGGCCTTCCCCTGCGCCGGGAAGAAGGCAGACGCAGGCGGCAGGTGATGAGGGCAGAGCTAAGGGGACACCGGCACGAGGGGCCCTGCGTGCTGCAGAGATGGTGGAGGTGGCTTCTTGCCCTCGCATGGCAGCTGACTCAGGGCTAGGGAGGCCTCGGGGCTCTTCTCACTCCTTACGGCGCAATATTAATTTCTCATTTCCCTGGCAAACACGAATAACTGAAGAAGAAAATCATTTCCGGTTGATCCACAAGGGGTTTGGTTTTGTTTTGTTTTCCCGCTGGAACCAAAGGCCTCCCTTAAATGTTTTCTTCCCTGAAGTGCAGTGTTTTAGTTTGATCTCCAGATTTTTTGAAATCCTTCACGAAGTAAAGCTAAATGAAACCCCATGTGCTGACACGCATTGCTGAAATGTTTCCCGCTGAAAACGTCAGTCAAACGCTGTCCCTTTCCCTTTCCCACCTTCCCGACTAAACCCCCGATGAATTTGATGTGAGGTCTAGATGAGTCAAATATTCTTTATCAGCAAAAAAAAAATCTGCTGGAGGAAGACCACCCCGTGGCACCCCAGGTTGCCCTGGAAAACTGTCTTCACTGGGAAGGTAGCCAGAGGGAGCTGGTTTAGGCCATTGGTGGAAACCTCTCTGCTTAAGGCTGCCTTTTGCACAGCTTCAGTCCCTTTGTGCAGAGGGAACTGGAGCCGGCCAGAAGCTGCCACCGGATTATTTTCTCTTACAGTGCATGTTTTTTTATTGCACCAGATTATGGTTTTACACCTCAGCATCCAGCCCAGCCACCACTCCTCCACACTAGACGTTAGCCTTGCAAGTCAGGGAGACGGGCTAGTTCTGGCCTAACACTGGGATGTTCAGGAGAAGTCCTCCAAGAGCCTTTGCTGGCTGTCTGCACAACTGAAGATGTCCGAAAACTTTGTTAACTTGCTTCACACCCAGAACATGTCCGGAGTCTAGGTAAAGGAGGACTCAAATCCTCCAGGACTGTCCCAGCCCCTTTTCCTGAATCTCCTGCTCCAAGCAACACAGGTCCTTACTGAGACAGGCTTGTAGAAGTATGGTGGGAAGATCCCTAGAAGACTTCCCTGCCTCTGCAGTTGGCATGAATATTAGGACTAACTCAGTTACGAGCTCCCATTTCTCCCTCACTGATCCACTTGCCTCATGGCTGGTTTTTTGGGCAGCAGCACAGCCTGGATGCTCAGCAGAGCACTTCCTTTCCGCAGCAGCTTGTTCAGCTCCTGGGCATTCCATGGGGCACACTGCAGGCTGCAGAGAGCAATTCTGGTCTCCCAGGCTGCCCTCCCAGCACTTCTTGTCCATGTCTCACCCTTCTGCTAGCTTCAGCCTGCTCTCGTGCTGTCATCTCCTCCTGCAAAGAGAAGTCAAGGCTGCAGCTAGATCACTCAGTGGGGTTTTGTGTGCCGGGAACGAGAGGTTGTGTCTTCATCCTCCTCGCGATGGAGACAGTGGGACCCAAACATCCCCTTGAGCAACCTGACGCTCTCTTCAGCTCCTGTCCCTTAGCACATGAACACACGCAGATGGCAAAAGCGAGGTGGTGTGTTTAGCACTTCACACAAGTCTAGGTCCTGTAGCCTCAGAGCACAGAGGAATTTAGGCACCTCACTGGCACTGAACTCAAGGTGAGGATCTGGCTCAGAGGCCCTGCTTTGTAGCCAGAGGACTATGAAAAACTTTTCTAAGTTTTGCAGTGACTGCTTGAAACTCTGAACAGCTTACAAGCTCTTCTGCTTTCAGTCTGCTTTCAGTTTAGACTGTGACAGGAATGAACCCGTCCCTCCAGCAGTGCCAGAAGCCGCAGGAGAAGACGGGCATGCAGGGCTACTGCACACCTGCAGGGCTGGCACTGAGCACGGGACAGCCAGGGCCATGCTCTGCAGCGAGGTACTGTGGTGCTCAGCAGCACTCATAGGTGCAGAAGGAGGTGGTCCCTGCATCAGAGCTTGGTATTTAAATAGGAAAGACTGATAAAAAGTGAGAGTAAAGGAAGTTATTTTTATCCCCGTTTGCAGATAGGGCACCAAGACATAGGAAGATGAAGTGACTTGGTACAGGCTGGACAAGTCTGTGGTGGATAAGAGCGCTGAGAGCTGCTCTCTGGAGATGTACCCGAATGCCCCAGCCTTATGCCGAACTTTTCTCTCCAGGAACCAGTCTGTGATGGAGGATTCACTTTCTGCCAGAGGAGCAGGGAGGAAAGGAGACAGCAGTGGTGCTCTTGGCTGCTATTGATAATCATCAAATAGTTTGAATTCCTGCCCGAGAGACAAGGAAACGAATATTTGTCTCACAAACAAGGCTTCATGTTTCACAATCAAGATAAAACTTCTGCCTCATCCACTGACCATTAATGGAACTGCTCACAGGGTCTGGCAGGAAGAGCAGCCAGAAGCCTGCGTGTCTCCTGAACTAACAGGATTTTTGGAGACCTTGCCCAGGTCATCTGCAGCCCTGGGACTAAGGCGGGGAGGGATGGGGGGAACAGGAGGGACAAGACCTCTCCAGAGCAGTGCACAGCTCCTGGCATGCCATGTGCCTGTGAGCCAGGATCTCTGTCCCTCCCTGCTTGCCCTTCTGTGGCCTGGCTGGCTGCCCTACAGGTGCTGCAGCCCACCCCCCTGCTCCGAGACCGCTTCTCTGGGGGGGTTTCTGCACTATGGAGGTGCCCACCGGCTTTGCAGGCTCCTAGGGGAGGAGAGCACGCAGTGCTGCCTGCACAGCCCTGCCTGCACCCAAAGGCACCCTCCTGTCAGCACAGCCCCACGTCTTGGGCTGGGCAAAGAGGTTTCCATGGGTGGAGGGGTTTCCCCTCCATCCCAGGGCTCAGTCCCCCCACCTCTGCAGGGCTTCAGCCCTGCAGAGACACACAGGCTTATGTCAGGAAGGAGGTGGACAAAGTCCTTTCTGGGCTAGACTCAGAACACAGATACTCAAAACTCAAAATGGAGAAGAAAATACTCAAAATACTCAAAAAAAATCAAAATGGAGAAGAACATGCTCGTCACAGTCCTTTCTGTATCTGCCTGATAAAAAACACTCCTATTAGAGGTGAATGGAGAAAATCCCTTTAGCAACAGCTACAGTATAAATACCCTCCAGGGAAATAATAATTTACAGTGATACTTTTTTCTTCCTCATCCAGGAAGTGGTGAAGGATTTGGCAGGGAAACAGTGGAGAAACTGATCAGCCTACCTATGATTTTAAAGCTTGATAACTCATCTGTGAATGCCACAAATTTATAGTCCAACAATAATAAGCATTAGTCAAAAATAAAACAACCAGCTTGCTTTTTTTTTTTAAGATTAAAAGCGCAAACAGGTTGGTTACAATTCTTAAAAGCCAAGAGCTGGGTAACCAGGTGATTTACTGGCAAGGCATTCTTCCAGCTGGGAAACCCACCTTTTCCTTCTGCCTGGAACTGCAAAAAGGGTACCAAAAAGTTATGGAATTTTATTATTCTTTGGCAGTACAACCTGGAGCCTGCTACCTGAGGACTGAAACAGAAACGAAGCACGGTGCTTGTACCTGGAGACCTGACTGCTGTAACCTGAAGGGCTCGTGGTTCCTTGCCACAGGGGATGCTGCTGCCCACAGGGCCCGGGGAGGTTTTGGTGGCTGGTCTATGTCCTTCCCTCTGCTCTGGGGGGTGAAGAGCAACAATTTGGGGCAGAAGCACACTTGGGTGCTCGTGCTGACGTAGAAGAGCTAAGGCCAAGCTGTACGCAATCCCTCATACACTGCAGGCTAGGCAGGGTTCAGAGGTCCAGATCCTCCTGCATTATTTCAAGTACTGTATTTGCTTGCTTTTCATCTCCCTCCTTTCCCCCTTAAATTTTGTCATAAAACCCTAATGTCTTGTCCTCAGTGTGTATATTCACGACCACCAGCAGGCTGCTATTCTCCCTGGGCGGCTCTTCCCTACAAGGGTGCTCAGGTTTGATAATCTCCTACCACTTAATTGACTCAGGTAATAAGCTGCTGCTCTAACGCATCAGGGCTTGGACCTCATCGCACACACACCCACTGCCACATCTTCCCCTGTGGGAGCTGCACCCCTCCCTCCCCTTGGGTGCCCGCGGGGGCCCCCTCCCCTTCTGTTTCTTCTTCCCCTCCTGACACATGGCAGGGGAACAGGTTCCCCAGGTTTGCATTTCACAGGGAAGAGCAGAAAGCTCGACCTACCCAACTTCCCACCCCACGCCAGCTCGCTGGGGCTGAGAACGGAGAGGGGAAGAGCCTGGGGTCCCACCTCGCCTCCCTGACATGAGGCACAGCTTGTGCAGGGGAAAAAAAAGGGGTCGGTGCCTCAGCTTCCTCAGGCACCGAGGGAGGGGAGAAAGGAAGAAAACGTTTTCCCCCTTCCAACCACCTGCTGGGCAAAGCTGAGCCTAAGCAGAAAGCAGGGTGCTGGCTGTAGCTCAGCTGGGGTGGGGGAATGGGGGGAATAGCAATCCAGGCTGCCCCGGCACCTCTTTTTAGGAACAGGCTCCATCACAAGGCTGACTCAAACACCTCAGTATGTGAGGGCAGCCCAGCCCCTGCGTGTCTTTTGCTAAGCTAGTAAATGTTAGATTAAGTGCTGGCAGATGACTCCATTTCCCTTTCCTGGTCCCAATCTCTGCAATTAAGACTAGTGATTATTTTGGTTTCTGAACTTTATATACAATGTGAACCAAAGCAGTCTCCTGGGTTTTGGGAATGAGGGCGCAGTAAGATGGGGATGTGCTCAGCACCACGAAAGCCAGCAGCAGCAGCTCAGGCTGGGGATTGCTTGGCCAGTGCCTGGGAAGGCAGAGCTGCACATCTGCCGGGGGAGTTCAGGGGCTTTTCTGTGTCCTCTGCTCCCTGCTTCCCTCGGCTCACACACCATTCAGCACTCCCCCCACTGCAGGAAATGATCCCCACCCTTCTGTTATGTATTGCAATTAAAAAACAAAACCAAAAAACCCACCAGAAACCGCATAATTATTGGTGTTTTATGGGTGCCAGGAGGTTACCATCTTCCTCTCCCTCCCACAGTGCAGGGGACAAAGCACCTGCGCCTGGTATCGCCCTGGCCGGGGAGCTGCAGAGCTCCCACTTTTCCACCATACGCCTCCCACTGCCACCTCTCCAGGCAGAAAACCAGCGGCGCTGGCGATCAAAACCCCTCGCGCTAGGACAGGGCTCGAGAGCAAAGCAAATGCCAGGTACCGGCAGGGCCCGCTGCTTAATTGAAGCCTTCCTTCTGCAAGCAGGGGAGCGTGTTGGCACATGCTGCAGGAGGGATATTGCTTTGTCTGATAGCTTTGAAGACTGGCGGATGGAGGGAGAAGAGAAGAGGCCAGTTAAGTGTGTTTACGTTTGAGAGGAACAAAGGAGAGCGGAGGAGAGGGCGGGAGTGCCTGCGCCAGAGATGTGTCAGAGATCACTTGTTCCTCCTGGGCCAGAACACCAGCCCGGGACCACCAGCGGAGGAGGAAGCCGTGTGTGCGGAAGAGTGTTTAAAGCAGGGAGAGGAAAGTTAGAGCAGAGAAAAAAAAAAATCCCAAGAGACTTAGGATGGTGATAAACATGACACAGGTTAGACACCGGGCTCCCAACCAGTGGGGTGTGCGATACAGCGCAAATATACCACACCAGATAGCACTGCAAGCACGTACCTTGCTGGGTCCTGGTTTCCCTTGGGGAGGCTGTTAGGGGAGTTAGGGAGCCCTGGAGTACACAAAGTTTAACCAAGTCAAAGAGAAGGAGGCCATCAGCTGCACCCCAGCTCTGCCATCCGTTGTGGCAAATGAAACATGGGGCCCCTCGTTTGCAACACTGCTGGGAGGAACTGCCTTCCGGGGGGGTCTCACACAGCCCAGAGGCCGAGCGCTGCCCCTTCTGCCTCACACTGCATCCCGGCAAACAGCACCGCCCAGCACGAGGGATGCATTTAGAGGACTTTCTGAAAGAGTCATGAACCAGCAACAAAAACCTGAAGTGCTTTTCTGTTCGCCAGTTAATGCTATGCTAACAGTGACAGTAACAGCACCTGCACAAGCCCCTGAGCGCACCGCGAACAGTCAGTTACCGGCAAGAGAGGAAGCGCTCGCCCGTGCTTGCTGTTGCTGCACAGCACCAGTCCCTGCAGCAAGCCCTGTGAGCACAGAGAGAAGGCAGGTGCCATTGAAGCCACCACCAGAGATAATACCTTCTACTTCCCAGAGGCAGTAGCTCTGTTTTGGCAGGTCCAATCTGTAAGTTAAACCATCTTGTTCTCAAGCAGAGCGTACGATAAATGCAGTGAGCTATTTGTTCTCACTAAAAAGAAGCCTGCATCCAAGGACTGGTTTTATTGCACTGGCTGAAGGCAGACTTAATGCAGGCACCCTGTGCAAGCCCCAAGGCCAGCAAACTTTCTGCTGCAGGTCATCATACAGACAACTGAATCAACTACACCGAGGCACGGAATAGACGAGTGCCTGTGGTTGGACAGAGGTGTGCAACAGCTCCAGGGGCGTGGTGTAGATGTGGACCTCCTACCTGCAGTTTCCCACCAAAAAAAAGAAGGAAAAAAGGCCCTAACAATCATTCACCAAAGCTTTTCCAGTCTTTTGGGGAAGGGAGGGAAGCACATCATATACGAACAGATATTTCTGAGTTCTCAGTAACCTTCCATGGAAGCAGAGATGGTTCAATAACCACATTGGCTCTTTGGTGTTGCCAAAATGCTTCTGCAGATCCACCTGTATTTCAGCACATGAATTTTAATACTGCATGCCTTCCCTACCTACCATTTTTTTAATTTATTTTTTAAAATGCAGATTAAAAAAAGCTAGTGGACAGCCCTGTTTGGAGGAAAAAAAGACAGACTTGAATTAGAAGAACATCCAGGTTTAAATAAAGAACTGAGAGACATTTTACATTTTTACTCTTACTTTTTTAGGTCATTAGGAAACCAGCACTCTCCTCCATACAGCACAACATATAACCAAAACTAATACTAGCTTTGCAACAGGAAACCAAAACGGACAGCACTTCTTGCATTCTTGAATGCTAATGCATAAACGCTGAAGATCAGAAGACTTAAGGCATACACATGAGAGCACCTCCATGGTACATGATTCCTGCTTGTTGTAAAAAACTGAAATTTGTCTCTTAACAGCAATGGTAGGTAAAAGTTGAAAGGAGAACTGTATTTGAGAAATGCTTCTTTATTTTTAAATATGAATGTTCTAAGGGTTCCCTTGCATTCCACATCAGAGAGTCTGAAACATTTATAGACAGAAACTTCTGCATGGAACATGCACTTCTGCAGAAGATTTGAGACCAACAATTTGTCTTTCAGTCACTGGAGGCTAATTCACATTTCTAAGTGAAATGATTTTTGTTCTAAATTCAGCAACCGTCTCAGACCTCAGAAATGGCAATCTGGAACAATTCCACTGGAGAAAGCAGGGGAAAACAAGAAACTGTCTGTAAAGTCAGACCCACAAGGACTCACAGCAGTGACTAGTACTGCATGCGCTGCTTCTGAACCTGCAGCAAATACAGTATTTGAACTTAAGAAACGAATAAGCACAAAGTGCTTAAGACAGGCAAATGCCATTATGCCTCCTGAGATCAACAGGTTTCAGCCAAGATCCTAAACATAAAGGGATGTTTCATCAAAAGGCACTCGAGTCCATCAATCACTATCTGCTCCTTTTACATGAGTCCCTGGCAGGGCTCCACGCTTGCTTTGAGGTTTTGTTTTCCTCCAGGCGCCCTCTTGTGTCTGCATACAGACTTACAGGCAAGCTCCATCCCCTATCCAGGGAGGTGGACCCAGCGACAAATCGTAGCTATCACACTCTTTTCTAAACTTGGTTATGACAACAGCACTGCGTTGCCCTTCTCTTGCATCCTGCGAGAAATTCTGCCATCTGCACACTTCTTTGCAAGATCCATCAGCTGAAGTCACAAAATGTGGTGGGTTTCAAGCTCATATATGTACTTGAAAGTGGACAACAGACATTTTAGTCACGGAATAAACATGACACAGACACACTGCAGTGTCCATCTTCCCATTTTATTTGTAATCCCCAAAATGATCCAGTGGGGATAGTCAGCTTCCCCTCCAGTCTTGGTTAATGAACGTAAAAGAAACATCAGAAGTCACATCATACTGGGCCTGACCCTGCAACTGGACTCACTTAAATCAGAGCTGCAGGACACGGTGAGCAATGTTATCCAATCCAACTTTTACATGCTTAGGACTTTGCAAAATGTTGGATTAGCACAACAAGTTAAGTAAGTTAAGTCACAACTTTTACTGGGCAAACAAAACCTTTCAAAGCAACATACTCAGTCCTACTAGCATTTTCAGAAGACTGTGGAACACCTACTTGTACTGAGCCAAGTATACCAGGTGCTGTGTTAAATGGGAGAGGGTGGGGGAAGAGGGGAGGACTGTGCCTCAAGCCTAGCTAGTCCCTCTCAACCCAAGCGGGAGACCACTCCCAACTCCAGATTTCTTACCCAATTGCCACAAAACATGCAACAATATAGACTATGCATAAAGGAATCTGCAAACAGAGCAACCTCTCCCTGCCCAGAAGCGCTAGACCCTGCCTATCAGAGTACTTCTATACGCAGAAAGAGCTCCAGGCACTCAGGTGTGGAGACAGCAGGTCTGGTTCATACACCATCTTCGCTGATGGAGGTGGTCTTGCAGCACAGCAATTAGTGACAACTCAGGCAAGTCTGAAGTCCTGCCTGTGGAATCATCAGGCAAATGGGGGAGGGACTGCATACAAAAATCAAGACTTACTTATTTCTTTGCCCTTTCCTCACAAGAAAAGAACACCATATAACAAGGAGGGGGCCGGGGGGCATTAATTACAGCTAGGAGTGGTTAAAAATAGGGGTATCCTCAACTGTTGTGTTTCCAGAACAGGGATGTGATATCTGAGCATCCTACAGAGTCCAAGAGGTGTGGGAAGATGATGGTTCTAGTCAGTTTTGTGTAAGGCCTTGAGATGTCAGTGCGTTTCTGCTGCCTTGTCAGTTCCTAGCCTTTTATAACAGCAATAGGTCTCAGTTTAATGGCTTTCTTGCTGATGCCTGCTGCGTGGCAGGTGTTAACCACATCTGTCACGTTCTTGTAAGACTCTGGTGCCTGGAACGGGAATAGAGAAAAAAAAAAAAAAAGACAAAACTATAAACAACCTAAAGTCACAGGAAGTTAGATGTAGGCTTTTGATATCCCCTCTTCTCTTCGCAAAAATAGAATCATATGAATTGAGGGTGCACAAGTAGGTGAACATATTGAGAATCTGGCCACCTTACATATCTAAGAAATCTCCGAGACACTTAGCTTTCCAAATAAGCTTTCACTGTATTTCAGATAAAATACTAGCTATTTTGGTTCAGTTTTCCCTATATTCTCAGATAATCCAGTCCATGAGCATGTGAGAATGTCAAGCCTCATTGTCTGGCAGGAAGTCACTCCAACTTCCTCCTTACAGACAGCCTTTAAGATTTATCTTCACTGCCCCTTAGTGACAGGAATCAGGCTTGAACTCTAGAGCTTCCCCCTCCAGCATTCTGACAAGGAAGCTGCTCTTAAATGGAGATTTTAATGCGATCAACATGTTTGTAGAACACCAACACCCATAACAGCATAGTTCCAAATGATTAACACGCTTCTATGAGTGAGGTTGGGAACAGAAAAGACATTCTATCATGTTAATGCAGAGGAACTGGAAGTCATAATATTCAAAGTTTTCTAGCCATTCAGAGTTCTCTTCTTCTTGAGCAAATATAGGAATTAATCTTAAGAGGCGAATCTCTCATACTCTGCTAATGATCTACATGACAGCTGCAGTGTAAAGTAAGTTTAAAGCTGGGAGATCATTCAAGAAGAGAATCCATAAAACATAGCTACTTTTGTGATGCTCACACAAAGACTTCTCAGGGTTGATAGTAATTATCCCTATCGCCAGGCAGAAGAGGACAAAAACATACCCCCCAAAACCTGCCAAATAGGCATCTCCCCTTTCAGCAGGATTTCTGGGACAGGGAATACTTCATATTATTTTCCAAAAAACTGGATAGTTCTATCGGGAATCGCACAAGCTGTATATTTAGAGTACTAGTGATCACTTAGCACGGCGACGAATCAACTCAGGGAGGGTCATTCAGCCAAGGAGCAAGACCCCCTTTTCCCTCTCAGATAATGAAGTATTAAACTCACCTCTTCCATGACCAGTTTGGGAGAAGCAACACGGATGGCAATGCCCATGTCAGCCAGCTTGTCCAATACATCCTGGAAGTCCAAGTTACGTCGAGATTTGGCTCGAGACAGTGCACGACCCTAGACAACAGTTTTGTTAGTTCTATTTTTTGTAGCAGTTTGGAAAAAAAGAGAACTCTTTCTTATTAAAGAAAAACATTATTACATTATAAGCAAACATAGAACGGCTGAGGGCACAGACCACAGTAAGCCACAAACCAGGAAATTAATTTAGACTTTAGGTGATGGGCTCCTGCAAAATCCCGTATCTGGTATGATTGCTAGGAAAGTTGCATGTGTATAACATACTAGTCTGCAAATGTCTTTTTACCCAAACCACTTCTCAGACAGTGTTCAGGAGTCAGAGTTTTACTGGAAGCTATTTCTCTTCCTCAGTCATCCTTGTCTCACACTGTAAATAACAGGAGAGAAAACACCTTCTTCTAACTACTGAGGAGTTTTATCTGGACAGCCTCAGCATAGTTAATCCTTCTTGTTAGCTCAAGAGATATCAGAATTTGGTAAAAGGAGCTCATTCTCCTCATCTTCATCCTAACCTTTCCCTTGTATAAAGAAGCATCCCCTAATTTTTTTGCAGCAGTAGTCAAAACTATTCAGTAAGGCACAAAGAGGACTTTAGCCTACAGTCATCCTGGACTTGGATTACTGTGGCAAGGCTACTCTCTACTTGCATGACCAACAGATGAATCACACGCTGGATGACCCTTGAACAACCTTGTTCTCTGGATGACAGTCCCACTCCAGTCCCTTCCTGAAATGACTTTTTGACTTACAGCTCCATGGCAAGTAGTTCCGAAGGTCTCAGTCATGCCTTGCTCTGTGCCAGTAAGAACATAGCTACAGGTACCCATAGTCCCACCGATCAAAACAGGCTGTCCGGTCAGCTGTGGATGCAAATAAGTGTTAATTCACCAAGAAAAAGCCTAAAAAACTCATTCTTAATAAAAGTCTGAGAGAAACCACATCTCCAGAAAAGGAGCTCAGGTTCACAGTCCTTCAGAGCATCCCTGCTTGCCTCAGGTGCCTGGTATCAAGGATTCCGGACCAGCAGATCAAGAGACTTGTGTCGAACAGGCAGACAAGGCAAATCACTGAAGCCTGCCCTAGGTATGAAACACTTCCTTCCCTTCGTGATCTTTCAACCACTGTGGGTGTGGAGTAGAAGAGGGAGCTCAGTGTCCCAAAGTTCTAACACACAGACAAGCAGAATGTTGCCATCCTACTAGAGTTCCAGTGCTGTTAGCTCAAAAAAGGAACTCACAGCATTTGTATCTCTGTTAGGGACCCTAAAACTGTCCGATTCATCCAGAATTCTCTTCTGATTTCCTTCTCCCACAGCTAAACTTACTTGATAATCAACAGCAATAAGAGGATGGTGAGGAGGAAAGGCCCTGGTTGATCCCTTTCTGTGCACCAGCAGAGTCCGCTCCTTTCCATCTACTACATGTTGCTCCACTTTGGCAATGTTGTGAGACACATCATAGATAACATGCATATCAAGGTCATCTGGGGTTGTGTTGAAGACTTTGGCAAAGGCCTAAAAAGAAAGCAAACCAGGACTTCAAATACAAGAAGATAACCGCTGTGTACATGTGGAAGATTTACAATCTTTTTAGGAATCAAAAGCAACACATTTGCTTGAAAGTGTTTCTTACTGGTAAGTCAGTGACCTACACTTGGCATGGCAGGTAAGAAATTTCAGTCAAATTCAGCCACCACAGAATTGAATACAACAGTGCTGAGTGTGACAAAACTGGACCGTCTAGATTGTTTATCTGCCCACTGGCAGTTTTAATGCTGGAATTCAACCAGATATCAGCTAGACAAATTCTTGCAACTCTGAAAAGTTGGCTTCAGCAGTGTAAAAACAATTTTATTGCATCCTCTTCCAGTTCAAGGCATTTTCAAAAATATTGCCTAAGTGGCTTCTGCAAGTACAATCCAGTCATGTTGAGAGGTTTTAGATGGATTGCCATGACTGCAGCTTTGTGCAAGTCTCTCCAGAAAACACAGTTAAAGAAGCACAAAAATGAAAATTATGTTAAATACTGCAGCTACTGCGTTTTCTGTACGTCTGGGATAAAGCAGGAGATCCGTACCACAACATTTGTATCAGAGACAACTCTGCTCCTACCTGTCTCGTTAGAAAAGTCATAGAAGAGCGGTTGACCCATGCATAGTTTCCAGCAGCTGCCATTCCCTTCAAGTAATCCTGTCCCTCTGCGGAGGCAATCCTGGCACATGCCAGCTGGCGATCATTCACTATGATTTTGTCCCGTTTCATAGCTTTTTCCATAGCCACCAACGCATCTGGGAAATAAACACAATAAGTCTAAGGGACTTCTTAATTTTGTTTCAATGTGTGAGATTAACATGGCACTCTATAATTTGTATTCTAAAACTGAATACATCTGTCCAATGGTCAAACCTATGGCTACTTCTCAAATGCAAAAGCGAATCTGTGGCAGATCATCATTAATTGTTTGCAAACAGCATTCCCCAAGACTATTTTTAGAAAGAAAAGTTAAGAGGCTCAGGTGTACCAGAAAGAATTCTCCACTTCGACAAAAGCATTTCAATCTAGTGATAAATTCTAATGTGAGCACTTCACTTGGGTTCAAAACAATAAACGCAGATGTAACACTTTTTTTGTGACCCAAGAATTTAGTCTTTTCTTTTTCTGCTGCAGGAATGCCTGCCTCTGTTACACTAGAGATTATGGACTCACTGTCCTAAGCAAATACATATAAAGACAGCCTCTCAACCAGAAAGAAGATTCAGTGAAAATCTCCATACTCTCTTGATCATAGAATAATTTAGTTTGGAAGGGACTTCTGGAAGTTGTGTAGTCCTATCACTTGCCTAAAGCAGCTCCAGCTATATCAGGTTGCTCAGGGTCTTAGTCAAGTTTTGAGTATCTCCAAGGATGCTGGTTCTACAACTTCTCTAAGCAACCTGTTCCAGCATTTGACCACTTTAATGGTTAAAAAAAATAAATGAAAATTCTAGTATCTAATTGGAATTTCCCATGTTCCAGCATGAGTCTGACATCTCTTATCCTATCGTCATGTGGACACATAATAGCAAGATCAATACTCTGCATGACCAAAGACAATTAACACATTGGTTTTAAACCTATCATTGCTAAGAGGCTTGAAAACACATGTGAGAGCAAGCAGACACAATTCAAGGCAAGCCCTGTCAAGGCAACTCAGCAATTACACTGTAAGAAATGCTATTTGGTGCTGCAGTTTACTGTTGATGACGAGACCATGCCGAAGAGTTTGCTTCACTCCAGGTACCTACGCCAGTCAGATCGTACCTGTGGCAACCTGGTGGCCCAGACCTCTGCTGCCACTGTGGATCATCACGCACACCTGCCCTTTGTGGTCGATACCCATCTTCCTGGCAGCATATTCGTTGTAAATGTCATCCACAACCTGGATCTCGGCGTAATGATTTCCTGCTCCCAGGGTCCCCAGCTGCCAATCACAACACACTGATCAGACAGTGCTAGTAAAGCAGCCTCTGGGAGCACAGGGGAGAGCTATGGGAATACAGGCAATAGGGAAAATTGCTACAGCAAGGTTTTGGTTTTAGAAAAGTTTTTCCAGGAAAAAAAAAAAATCCCCATATAAACTGAAAGGAAGTAGAACACAGTAGCATCATCACTGTCCTCTTTGTTCCGATTTATAACTATTTTTACTGTTGGAACAAGACTGCAGTTAAACAAAAGGACCAGGATCTACAGACTGTGCTGCCACTTTTTTCCAACTTAATTAGGCCTTGTTGAAAGATGGGAAGAGTACAGAGTATTGAGAATTCATCTTCAATTTGTATAGGCAAGGCAGACATACAGTCTTATACTTGGTTATAACTCCACAAGGAAGTTACAACATCCTGTTAATTAGGTACTTACAACCTTTCAGTAGATTAGAGCAAGATATTCCATTTCCAAGCCCAAATTTTTTCAACTCCATACAGATGATCATTTATTTGCAAGGCAAGTGTGAAAATCGAGGACGTAAGATTATTTTGAGGTTAAAATGCTATAATCTTGCAGCACCACAATTCATAAAACTCAAGAAGTCATGTAAAAGAAAGCTTTACAAACGGTAACGTTAGTATAGCCATCTCAAAAGCGTTCCACCCAGAGCAATGAGATACTATGTATAGAAATGAACTCCAACCCTTGAACAGCAATTCAAAGTTATGAGCTAGTTCCATTTATTATGATATCCTTCCTTGCCCTGCTATTAACTTGCTGAGCAAACAAGAAGAAAAGTTGCAGAATCACTTGCCTGTCTCTTAAAAACAAAACTAGATCTGGATGGGGAAATGCTACCAAACATGCATTCCAGCACCAGGTGTTAACTGATAAAAAACTGATGGCCCCAGGGACCTTGGGTATGCCCAGTATCATTTCCCTCTGTTACAGTTCTGTCAAGAATTATTCAGAAATGGCCCCACCATCTCACCTTTCCCCCTGCCCAGAAATGCTAGGCACAGTTTCAAGAAAAGACACAAAATTAGAGAACTACCCGCTAACCTTTACATTTGAACCCTGGGAGCACTCACAGCCCTCCTGAAACATAACATTACCTGAGGCAGGCCCCTCTTCTTTGCTCTTGAGGAGACCTTGTTGGGGTCAGCCTGCAGCATTCTTCCATATTCCTCACAGTGCTCCTTGTCCTCTGCCCAGGCATAGCCTTCCCGGAGAGACCAGTCCACACCCATTTCTAGCGCCTCTTCCAAATCCCTGCAATTATCAAACACCCGCATAAGTGTTATCCTTAGAAATCCTCAAAACTCCACTGGCTATGGCCCTGAGCAACCCAATGTAACTTTGTTGTTGGACCTGCCTTCGGAGTTAGCCCTCCTTCGTGCAAGGAGTTGGACAAGATGACCTCAAGAAATACTATCCAACCTAAATTATTCTATGATTTTATGATCAGCCCCCAACTCCCCTAACAAGAAGTCCAACTTCTCAATACTTCATGAAAATCAAGCTCTACAAATATATTAATTTTAGATAGGTCATTGCTTTTTCCTCTTTGTTGTGTGGGGAATATCTTATTTTCTCTCTCATCCTTTTCTGTCAGAAGAAATGAGAACCTTTCAAGAACTTTTAGTTATTTCAGGGTTTTAAATGGGGGAAGAAACAGCTGACTGTGCATTGATGATTATGCCAGTCGTCCTGGTGAAGCGCATATGCAGAAAGAATGGAAAGAGGTTTAGAATTACTTTCTGTTTCTTAAAGTCTCCCACTGATGAATCTTTCATCAAAATAAACACCAGAGATGTCCCCTCTAGTGATGTCCGCACCAAGTCATTCTCTTACTTGGCATTCATGGGGATGACACCTTTGGAGCCCACACCGACAGGAATGTGGTCAAACATAGCCTGGGCGAGCTGCTCCTTCACAGGCTGCACATCACTTTCATCCAAATTTGTACGTAGTAAGCGGACACCACAGTTGATGTCAAATCCAACACCACCTGAAGTGTAGAAAAAGCCATGGAGTTAATAAAGTGTGCTGATGGTGAGCACTTGCTGAATATTTGTCTTAAATCAGTGTCCCTGCTGACAGGGAGTACGTACTGAATGCTGTGATCTTACACCTTCTTTCTGACACAATACTGGGAAAAAAGCAGAACTGCATTAAGCTTCATTTTAATAGATCTACGAGAAGCCTCAGATTTCAAGACAACCAAAAATGTAGTCTTGCAGAGAAAATCTTGAAAACTCTTGAAAAAAAACCAAACAGGTTTTCAGTCCTGAGCATATGCTCTACAGACATAGATGTACAATTGTCTACAGAGCTCTATGTTTACAAAGTTGCTCCAGCAAGTAGACAAAAAGTAGACACAACTATAAAATATACTGTCCACAGAAAGTAGAGGATGTTCCTGTTCTTCTGCCTAAGGTTAGAAGAAGAGTGACAGATCTTAGCACGGCTCCCTGATGTAAGATGTTCTCGAAAGCAAGCCCCTGAAAGCAAGTCCTTTTTGAATCTTCACTGGAATAAATAATAATTAGTTATAACAAGTGATAAATACTTACAAGGAATATTAAACTTCAGTGCTTTGTGTTTTGCTTAACACTTAGTATTTAATAAAAATAAATACTGCAAGGCAAGGCCTAATGTGAAAGGCCAATCATGCCACCTTTAGTATGAAGGTCCTGGTATTAACTAGTGTCAGAGCGGGGGGATACCAGACTAACAGATCTTGGGTCTGAGTCAATCAGGAACACTGGAACTGCCTGAAGCAAACCTGAAATGTGAATATCATGTTTCATAACAACCACAAAAGCAGCTCCAGACCATCAGTAATTAAAGACCCAGGTGTTTATTAAAAAGACAGACATATTCTAAGGTCACATTCTTAATAAAGTGTAGAAATAGTCTCAAAAGATGTTTTCAAACATTGCTCAAAGAAAAGCGTCAGTTCTTTATCAGCCTGGCGAAACCCAAGTTCAAAGTCTTGTGCTCTCCTTTCAAAACTGGGGGGTATCATGAGCCCAAGCCAAAAACACAAGGGCAATTCTCTCTGTACCGTTTAGATGTTTTCAGTGTAACCACCTGCTCCATAAAGAATAAAGATTCTGAGTGCAAGAATTAAGCACCTTTTAACTCCCTATAATTCACATATTTTTTGCTTTGGTTCTGCATATAAAGTACTGTAAAGACCTGCCATTTCAAAAAGTATTTTTATGCCATCCCAGATATTTCTCAGTGCAGGTTAAGTCAGTGTATCCTTACCTGGTGAAACCACTGCTTCAGGATCATTCATATCAAAGGCAGCCATGTTGCCAATGGCAAACCCATAGCCAGAATGGACATCTGGAAGGCCTATTGATCTCTGAAAGACAATGAAGGAAATTTTGAAAGTTTTATGAAACTGTATGCTGCACAGAGTCACCTTGGTTATGCTTTGCCTCATGGCAGTGGTTGTCACATTTGCAAACAAATATACCAAAAAGAGAATGGATGTTCAGATGAAGATGGAGTAAACACATCAATTCAGGTAAGTATCTAAATTCCTGCAGTTACAGGACAGACAGTCAAAGAAAGCAGATCTCACTTTATAGCAAACACCCAGTGGCTAGTCAGCTGAGAAGTCCCCTTGGCTCCAGGGGCCAGATCTCAAGAAAACTTATTAAGAGAAGCTGAAACACCTAAATGTAGGAATTGTGATCTCAAACTGAATTCTAACCTAGCTTTTTCTTGGACTCAAGAGTCCTTGCATTCAAAACTTACGCAGGCATAGCTTATGAGTAGCATAAAGCAGAGACCTAAGAGTGAAGATGTGTTCATCTTTACCAAGTTACATCCAGAGACATCTGCAGTATTTAAATACTGTAAATTTTAACAAGGGAAGAGTTTAGTGCTATGGAATGGAATCATAAAACAGTCAACATTTTCTCTTCTTAGCTGTGTCATCGAACACTGACCAAAGACTGCACCCTGTAGGCAGGAAAAAGTCATCCTTTTAGGATGATATCCTGACAGGACAGGAGCTGTGTCATTTTAATTTATAAAAGAATTCTTTTTATTGAACCTTTTCATCTTACTACTAATTAAAGAAAAAGCATGCTTCTACACAGCTCCACAAGTCCAAAGTATATCTAGCCTGGCAAGTTTAGATTAGGACACCACAAACAGCACTCCACAATCTATTTAAGCAACCAACCAAACAAAAAAGCCCCAAACACCCAGAAAACTGTCAGAAATTAGAACTCTTCAATGTGTGTTAAACTGTTACCATACATTAAAAAGAACAGTACTTTTCAGTGGGATTATGTGCTGCTTCTGCCTCCCCTTGCCATCACCAAGAAATCTCTTGGTTTGGAAATAAAAAGTGAAGGTTTGAATAGACAGATGATCGTAACATCTCTCCTATGAACTACCAGCAAAAATTCCTATTTTAACAGGTTGCTACTATTCTACCTTACCCTCTTTTTGGTTGACCACTAAGGCATTTTAACGGCATGACGGGCTGCCTTTTACTACAGACAGAAATTCAAAACCTTTGCCAAGTCACCAAGAGAAACAATTAAAAAAAGAAAATTCTGTTATTTGTTGCTTATTAATATATGCAATATTGAACATGAAACAGACCATTTCCACATCGTACTTAGCGCTTCTTGAAAAGTGCTCCAGCCTAGTATTTTCCTCCTGCATCATCATATCTGATGTTTCGCTTCCAAAAATGCTTGGGGTGAGGGAGAGGAGTGTTGAATGCATGGGAAGGCTCACTACCAACATTAGGGCAGCAACAATAATACAGACAACAATATCACCTCTCCTCACTTCTCCATGCGTTCCAGGTCAGCAGAGGCAACTCAAAAACAACAAACAGACAATACGAGCAGTGGGGGAAAGGTGGCTCAAGCAAACTGAAACAGCATAAAGCAACGCTAAAAAATTTCACGTCAAAAAGGCAGTCAATGAAGTAAGTGGATACTTTGCTTTCTGACAACTTAGTTTTACAGCCTCCCCTTGCAAGCACTCCTTACTCAGAGAAAGGTTCCTAACACACAGACTGTCCTGAAAAGAACTTTGGTCCATACTCACAACGGAGTTCCCATTTAGAAGGCAATAATCACTGGCAAATAAGAAGAGAAAACCAGCAATTCTCTATAGGAGTTACTCACATGAACAATGCCAGGTAATGCAGCCACATTCCCAATCTGTTTCATAGCAGGCAAAAAGCCACCTGCACCTGAAAAAAAGAAAGAGAAAAAAAAAATAACGTAAAGAATCTGATAATTTACCGTGGTAATCACAATGAAGCACTTTCTAAAAAGCTTGCTCAAAACACTGGCAAATCAGAAGTCAGCCACCAACAAGTATTCTAATCTGGTGAGAAGCACATAGCACTATGCATGATCTGCAGCTTCATTAAATGAGGTATTATTCTAAAATCCTCCCCCTGCTGTGTTAGTGCCAATGCAGACCGATCTGTGCTAACAACAGAAGTGTGTTACCACCAGCCCAGCTGTCATATCTGGATCCAGCCCTGTGCTCCAGCCCCGCACAGAACAAACAGGCCTGGGCTACAGCCCCCACCAAAGTAAACTCTGAGAGCAGGCACTCAGGGAATGCTTCGGAGCACAGAGGGCAGCCAGCAAGACTGTGCCCACCCATCTCATCTGGGCACAGGATATGCTACAGCTGCAGATGACAGCCATGTGCTGCTCACCAGGCCACAGTGGCTGGCAAAGGCGAGAAAACTCATTCTTGTTTGCTGCCTCTCCAGACCCGCCAGCCAGGACATGTACTGGGCCTGCCCCCGCTGCCTCTGCTACACTCTGGTCCCTTCAGGGCCCACGGACAGCGTGGTTTGAACCCAGGTGCTCAGCGAGGCCTTCGAGGCCACGGCAAGGAGCATGTGAAGAAACCCGCAGGGTCAGAGGCCCGCCCCCCCCGGCTCCCCCCGGCCGGACGCACCTCCGCCGCGACAGGCGTTGCGCAGCTCCTCGAACATCAGCTTTTCCAGGGGGTCGTTCACGTAGAAAACGCCCTCCACCTGCGGGGAGAGCTGTCAGGGCGGCCGGCACCGGGCCGGGGCTGCAGCCGACAACGGGCCGAACCGGGACGGGCCCGCCCCCCCCCGCCGCGTCCCCCGGGTGGGCCGCCCCTCACCCCCCGGGCACCCAAGGGCTCCTGGCTGAGCCCAACACCCCCCCCCCCACGCACGTGCATGTTCGGCACGAAGCCCTTCTTGATCCGCCAGCAGTTCTTGTCGATCTTGTCCAAGTACTGCAGCTCATCGTTGTAGCTGCGGCTCATGGCGGCGGCGCTCCCGGTCAGCAGCTCCCCGTCAGCGCGGCCGCCAGCACCCGGCCAACGGCAGGAAGCGACGGCGGCCGCCGAGGGTCACACCGCCTCAGCCGCGGCAAGCAGCGGACAGCAGCCGCCGAGGGTCAAACTTCCTCGGGGGGGGGGGGGGGGGGGGGGGGGGGGGGGGGGGCGGGACGACTGCGGGAGGGCGGGAAACTGGCGGCTGCCAGCGCCCCCTGGCGTCCCGCCGCGGGGCGGCCTTCACCCGGGAGAGGCGCTGCCGCAGCCAGCCGGCCCCGCGCGTCCAGGCTGGGGCGTCCTCAGGGGAGGCCGCTCGCTTCCTTCGCCTCCGAGGCTGCTCAGAGGCCCTCTCTGGCCACCCGGCTTGCTTACGCCCTGTCGCTCCCTCACCCCTGCCTCAGGCCGGGCAGGATGCAACGCCGTGAGGCCTGGAGGCGCTCCAGCCTGGTGGAGATGCGGGGTCGAGTCCTCCGGCCGGCCCCCGGTTCCCTATGTGCCACAGCCATCTCCCACCGCACTGGAGCAGCTGGGGCAGCCCGGGCGAGGCACCCGGTACCAGGCGAGGCACCCGGTACTCGTGGGGCGAGGGCGTGAAGGGGAGCGCAGGCCTGGGCCGTGCTGGGGTGAGGGAAGTCGGGTTTGTGCCTGGCAACTTCCTCCCTCACACCGCATATGACTTTTGGGCTGGCTTTGCGGAAGAAACAAGTGGTTTTTCACGTGCCTGTGGCTAACAAAAGCTGTGTGTCTGTGTGTGCCATCCCCCTGGGGCAGGGCAGTTTCGGCCTGCAGGGTGTTTAGGTACCACTCCACTGCAGGTGGATGGGTAGAGTTTGTTGAACTACAACAGTCAGGCAAAAGCTGCCTGCACCCCATCATCAATTGCGTTTCTCAGCCTGAGGAAGACAGCTTTTTGCTGTGTAGTCTTGGCTTGAAAAGGGCTCCTGTTGCGGAGCGAGAGGCATGGGGACGGCTAGGGTCTGGGCACCACGCCAGGTGGATGGGGCTTTGTGCAGGGCTGGTTTGGGGCTCACAAAAGCAGCAGAACACAGCGGCACACGGCATCTCAACCTTTGTTTCTCCGCTGTTGGTGCTAGTTTGGGAGGCCTGAGCCTGCTTCCCGTTCAGGCTTGGCCAAAGAACAAGCACCTAAACACTGCAGGGCAGGCATATCCCTCTGCAGAACTGTGTTCAGATTTGCACACTAATAAAGAAAGTGTTGAAAAAGAAGGGGGAGAAAGAAAGAGGGTAAGACAACATACCAAAGTGAAGTAAGAAGTAAAGTATCTGTGTCCTGGTTTCGGCTGGGACAGAGTTAACTTTCTTTTTAGTAGCTGGTACAGTGCTGTGTTTTGGATTTAGTGTGAGAATGATGTTGATAACACTCTGATGTTTTAGTTGTTGCTAAGTAGCGCTTAAAAGCCAAGGACTTTCCAGTTTCCCGTGCTCTGCCAGTAAGCAGGTGTGCAAGAAGCTGGGAGGGAGCAGAGCCGGGGCAGCTGACTTGAACTAGCCAAAGGGGTATTCCATACCATGGAACGTCATGCCCAGTATATAAACAGGGGGGAGTTGGCTGGGCGGCGCGGATCGTGGCTCGGGAACTAACTGGGCATCGGTCAGCGGGTGGTGAGCAATTGCATTGTGCACCACTGGTGGTTTTTTGTTTGTTTGGTTGGTTTGTTTTTTTTTTTCCCTTCCTCCCCTCCTTTTTGTTATATTCCTTTTCATTACTATTATTATATATTTCATTATTACTATTGTTAGTATTATATTTTACTTTAGTTATTAAACTGTTCTTATCTCAACCCACGAGTTTTACTTTTTTTTTCCCCCTCTTTCCTCCTCCTCACCCCACTGGGAGGGGGAAGGGGGAAGCAGCTGCGTGGTGCTTAGTTGCTGGCTAGGGTTAAACCACGACAGGTAGAAATAGATTAGCAGGCATGTCTGCCCTAGCAGCATTTTCACAATGTACTTTTCCTTCTTTTGAGAGACTGCAGCACCTTTCTGGAAGTGTATAGACAAGACTGTATTTCAAGAAAGGCATTAATCTTAAAAACATTTTTGCATCAGTTGAACTCCAAAATAAATAATGTCAAGCATGTGTCATATGTTCTCCTCTGGGTCTGCTTGTTACCACCGTTGTACAGCCTAACCATTCCATCAGCTTTCTTTGCCTCCCCGCATCGGCCCTCGTCCCCAACCAGGATGACATCGCCCTTGTCAGAGCTCAAGTTACACATTTCAGCAGAACTGGACAGTGTTTAGCCTTCAGAGTCACATTATTGATTTGAAGTTCATGCTTAACAACTGATCTCTCTTCTCCTTTAGTATTTGTAGTGGACATCAGTAGAAATCAACATGTATCCCTGTAGGGAGAAGAACAGTCACTGAAGTGCTATGAATTAAAAAATGCAAGGTTTTTGTTTGTTTGGTTTTGTTGTGGGTTTTTTTGTTGGTTTTTTTTTTTAAATTTCAACTCGATCCTGGTGTTAGAGGTCAGAAAATCTACTGAAAACAGCTGAGCCTTGGAAGTAACAAGTTTTGTTAAACTCTGTCCTTTGAACTTTGCAAAAGAGTCCCGTCTTTTGCTGGGTGCTATCCCTTTGCACCACGCTAGCAACAGAAGGGACATCTAAAGATCATACAGCCTACAAAGGAAAATTCATCTGAGCCTTGAGGCGACTAGGCAATCATCACAAGGTGGCATTATTTTTTACCTAATTTGAGCCACTTAAGAATTAGCCATCTAACCTAAACTTGTCCTTAGACTTTCCCCCATTGTCAGTGCATACAGAGCAATGAACCTGCAGAGAGCAGCCCATCACAGTGTAATATAGTTATCTATGAGAAGTGGGAAGAATTGTCTTTCTTCCTATTGACCGTAGCCAATAGGCTGGGACTGGAAGTGGAGACTATAAAACTACCTTTTAAATAGGAATCCCATTCACGTTGATAGGGTATAGCAATTCTCCTGTGTCCTCTCTCATTCCTATTTACTGATGAGGAGACTGATTAGAGAAAGTGAGGTGGGGAATGGGCCTCACAGAACCACTAAAATCCTTCATTCATAATTAGCCTATAAGGTTGTTGGCAACTAGTGCGACTGAAAGCAGACTCCCAGCAATTATATTTTGTAGGGACTTGCATAGCTGGCTGCTTCCAGGTATGTGGGATGCAAAGAGAAATTAAAAACAACCTTTGTGTTTCCTTTCCTGAGTTGTGCTTTGTGCTTAACCACAAACAAGGATTTGAGACTGTCTCTTCAGAGCTGAAGTTGGTAAACAAGTGGAGAAATGTAAGAGGCTTCCCCATTTTCTAGGATTTCGTTTGTCAGCAATGCCCTTGTACTGACTGATTGTCTAGCAACATTCTGTACGTTCAAACTAAAGGGCTAGAGAGTGTTGCGAGAGGCACAGAATATGGTGTGATTTGGAGAAGAATAACCAGAAGGCAAAGAATATTTTCGGAGAGCTCACTAACTACTTTTGACTACTAGCCTCAGTCATTATCACCAATTATTAACAAAAGCCAGCCATCCTAGGTGCACAAAATTGAATTAACCTCCCTCTCATATTTCAACCATTCTTGTTAAATTCAGCAGGACTGCTTGGATAGCGGTAACTCTAATATGATTTGATTGGCCAAACTTGAACGAAATGTTAAAGGTAAAACTGTTTTCATACTGAATTGCAACTCGCAAGGCTAAGCAAGCTGTGTGTTTGATCACTCTGTGGTTATGTATTTAACTCAGTTCTAGCTTTTCCTCTCAAAGAAAGAGAAATTTGTTTCTAATAGGATTTTACCATTATTACAGGTCTCATTTTAAACCTAGGGCTTCTTACTGCTTAACTACCTGAAATCCAGCAAGTTTCTCATACAAACAGAAGGTGAATAAATGCCTAGCCAAAAAAAAAAAAAAAAAAAAAGAGGAATAAATCTCACCTGTACAATTGTAATGTGAGGTCTCATCAGGGTAACATTGGCCAGATTGGGAAGAGGGAATCCTTTTGACAGTTTAGCTTAAAAAAAAGACAAACACAATGATCCAGGTATGCATTGGAAATATAAATACCTGCCCTTCCACAATCCTGTTTATCCGGAGATTTTTAGATCATTTACAACAATTAACGTCTTAGTCTTGACAAGCAACCTTGGGAGGTAGCTACAATGCTCATTTACCAATGGGGAAAAAGAGTTACAGATGCTTTTCTCTTGGCAGAGTGTTGCAGCCAAACTAAGGGATTTCATGTTCAACACATTACATACTCAGTGATTTGTCCCTAGTGACCTGGGGCATTGTTAATACAGCTGCAGCACCATTAGAACCTGTTCCCATTTGTTTCCATTAATTAAGGAAGGCAAAGTTCATCCCGGTACAGAGGGCTGGCACAAAGCTATGTCTCCCTCCAGGGCCTTAAATAAGATTTAGGAGAGGCAAAAGCCCTGTGTTGGTCTAATAAAGAGGAATACATTTCACACACAGTAGCCTCAGGCAGGTGTGCAGGCTAGAGAGACATGCTTCTCACTGACGAATCAGGGCCACCTTGAGTGAGGCGAAGGCAGAGGAGTTAATGAGTTTCCTTTTTGCCCTGGACTTCTCTGCTGACACTGCAGAACAGCGGCAGTGAGAGGGTGCACTTACACCCCTACAAATCAACCTCCCCTTTCCACTACTTACTGGCTGATGGTTATTTTCCACTCAAGTTAATGGGAACTGGAAACTTAAGCAGAAAGTCAGTAGAAATTCCTAGAATCATCCACTCTGCTGGAAGCTTTTAGCATTTAGCTTAGAAATACAGCCTTACCATTAGCTGACGGAATGACTTCAGTCTGTAAAATGTAAGACAGGATGTTCTCCAGAAGTGAGATCTGCCACAGACAAGAAAACTGAGTTAGCCATCACTTCCTGGTAGCGGCAGAACTGTCATGCCCTAATCCTGGATGGAGTTAGCAGGCTCATGTTCAACTTCCAGCTCTCATTTGGCCCCAAAGAGTCATAAGCTAAAGTGACCTTTGGATCTTAAGTCTTTGGAATGATGCAAAGGAAGTGAGACGCAAAATGCAAATGGCTCTGGTCATGCTTGGACAACATTTTCATTTAAAACAGTCTATGTCCTTTATTTGTGAGACAATTTATCACCAATAGCAAAGCAGGACCAGAACACTTTTAATCCTTTCTCCTCAGCTACTCAGAACTGATTGATTGTACTCAGAATTAAATGACTCTCTGTGGAGGCAGGGTTTTCCCCTGTAAGCCTACAACTGCACTATTTCAGGCATCTGAGACTAGTATTTTGGCTCCCATTCCCTGCTGTAATTCTGAGCATCTGTGATGAGCACCACTGCACCACATGGGGTGCCTCTGCCTCAGTCGTGCATGTGATCGCTTAGACAGCACACTGCTCCGTCTGCTGCTACAGTTCAGGTTACTGCTGTGTGTTTCACTGTTATGATTCAAGAGATCTCTCTGCTTGCTGATGAAATATGATACACCAGTCAGGGAAACTACAGAATATCTCATTTTCAGAGCACTAACTTGCCCCAAAGAATATACTTTTAAGTCCACAGCAGAGAGGTGGCTGCCAGAAGACGAAAAGAGCCACCCAGGAATGAAGCTAAATGATTTAGAAATACAAATAAAATTTAGCTGCTTACTCTTTAGTCTTGATATCACTGATATTCCTGGTTTGCATTTCCTATGTGCTTAAACTGTCCGCTTACCTCGAAAAAGCCAACATTGGAGTGGGCTAGGGAGAACTGGAGCCTGAGGGAAAGAAGTGAAACAAGATGAGTCACCACAAAGGATAAACACACATTATCCTAGTCATGTACAGTCACTGCTGTAGAGCTCCAGGCCTTAAACATCTGTAAAGAGACTTTGGAAGCAATATATTTTACACAATGCATACTGCCTCACAGAGAAAGAGGTGGTTTTCTTAGGGCATTGCTGAGCATGCATGCAAAAGAGTATGCTAGAAGGGCTGTAGCCAGCAATTTGAGTGCGCTTCTCCCTCTGTGCTGTATTTTGGAAATCCTACTGATGACTTAACCAGGGCTAGCATCAAGGACTTGCAGGCTCTCAGATATTTTGCAAGGATTTTGGTCCATCTACATAATGCTTTGATGTGAGCCTTACTGGGGTGGGAAGAAAAATTCTGTTCATTGTATGGTACTGCTGCTTCTGACTGTGTTGCTAATGTCTCTGCTTCCAAATTCAAATACTTATTCAGTACATATTCAAGTATCCGAACGTATTCAAAACATGATTTCTGAGTTTCCACAGAACCAGCATCCCAGCTCTCAGCACACTCTAGATTTTTCTCTCTGAATGTTGCTGCAAAAAATGCTAACAGCACTATCCTCCTTAAATTCTTAAAATCTCTGTGCCCTGACGAACTCTTCACATTCTTAACCCTATAATTGTCTTCCCAAGGGACTTTTGTGAAATCAGGGTCCCAATTCCCAGCTGTGAGGTCCTGGTATACAGAGCTTCTCTCTATAAAATGTGACATGTTAGATGTCTAAATGCCCAAGCCTCTGGTCTCCAGCTTTCTGACCCTTGGGAGTTGCAGTGCCTTAGCTGGAGAATCTCTGCTATAAGAGTATCAGTGTAGGGGAACTGCAGGGGTCCAGATTCTTTACCATGTCCTGGACCCCTCTGCACTTTTCTAGTGGCACAGGTGGGCTAGAAAGCAGTTGTATCTTGCCAGCTGCAAAGGGATGAGGGAAGCTCTCAAATGATTCATGGTCATCATAACTGCCCTGCACACTTAATTTAGCTAGCTCAGAGGGGAGAGCAGATGTCAAGGGCAGTCCCTTGGGGACTGTGGCAGTTGTCACAGAGAAGCTTTCTGACTCCTCTAAACTGTACAAGCACAGCCACATAGAGAATTAGAGAATCTAATGCAGATGAACTCACCAGGGAAACACATTCATTAAATTATGGTTATCTCATCATGTGCCTAAACTGCTAATGTTGGGATTGCTAACACTTCCAAATGGCTGGAAATCCTTTCCATCCCAGGTTGAATTACCTGTTCAAACATAGTGAGCCTATCAATTTCTGGTCGAATATATTCAGAGCAATGCTGGTGTTGGCTGCCTGCAGAAGAAAGAAACCATGGGTTACCAACACAAAAAACCAGGACCCTTGCTGTGAATTAGTCACAAATACAGAAATACCATCTACCCAGTTATGTACGGAAGCTGTTTCATGTAGGTGCAACTTTCTCCCTAGCCCATGGCCCATGCAAGGCTGCACACAGTAAATGTCTGCTTATCTGAATGGCACGGACAAGAGCTGAAATGTGGGTAATGAGATTTCACTAATCAAAGACATTTTCAGTTAAATGAACAAGTTGCCAAGCAGCATGACTCAGGCCTGCAGAACTATCATTCCAGAGAACAAAACTTTGGTTGATCACAGTCACTATATGTTTGGATTTTTGTCCATCTATAGGAAAACATTCTTCCCCATAAAAATGTCCTATAGGTTAAGTGAGGCCACATAGGCACCACCTGTGACTAAGGGGAATTTGCATGTTTAAGTACTAGAAATCTGGCACTTTGTTTCTTGTACAGAGTTTTAACAGAAGGAATGAACAAATGTATTTAACCCTACCCGAGTTAAACGTCACCTTGTTTGTTGTACTTACTATGTTCATTGTGAACAACGACTGGGTGGTTGAGTCTGGCAGAACAGCAAACACCTCCATGGAGCCCTGAATCTCTACCGTGAAGGAATCCTGGTCTAAGCTGATGATAGGTATTTCAGTAGCCATTAGCTTCAACATCACTGGGTAGGGTGTAACTGAATATTTGGCTACCTGTAAGGTTCCAAGACAAAAAAAAGACAGAAAAATGCTTTTCTTGTAGAACAGATCAGAATACTGCATTTTCTCATTCTTGAAGCAATTCTTTTGAAGTAGTTCCTTAAGATGAGGTTAAGGACAGCTGCTAACATAAGATTCTTTCAAGCAAGCAGGAAGTAGAAGTTTTCTGTGGTGATAAATTAACAGTCTTGGCCACATCAGGAATGCAGTGGAAAGTTCCTTCCACTCTAGGAATATGATTTATTCTATATCACTTTGAGAGAAATTAAATACTTGTTTGTGAACATAGAAAAGGAATGGAACATGAATGTGACATTTAAGTCACACAACAAAAGAGCTCAGGACTCATTCACTTTGAGATTCACCCATCTGAGGAGACAGGTTCCTGCTCTAGACTGTCCTCAGAGGAGCCTCACTCTGTCCCTTGCCTGAAGAGTGAGTAGGCTCACCAAGTTAATTACTTAGAACAGAGGAGGTGGAATATTAGCATCAATGCTCATGGCATTTTACAGAGAAGACCATATGATGACTGCCCTTGGAGCATTCTTAGATTTCTGAGGAAGGAACTTAATATCATCTGGGAAGCATACACGGATGTGAAGTTCTTTGAACCATGAGTCCAATTTCATCCAACCTTGGCATTCATGGCCTAGGGTCTCTTATGCTCATTTTTGGTTTCTCATTCTGTCTGAGAAGGCTGGTGGAAGCCATGCATGCTCATATTCTCTGTCCTGTTATATTCATCTCCTCCACCTAAAATAAATGGAAATCCTGTGCATCTGCCTTGTCTCTTCCATAGATGTAATGTTTCCTGCCCATCTGTTAGCTCAGTTTCCTGCATGTGGCCACTACAGTCCCTTCACAGGTCTCTACTGGATTCCTTTCTGCTAGTCAGTCACAGGCTAGCAGTGAAGCAAAGACAATTATGCAGGTTTGGGCAGGAGAAACGTGTTATTTCTGAGCTGAGGCCCTCTCAGAAGTCTCTTAAAGCAGGACTCATGACTGGAAGCTTTTTCCTGCCTAGAGCTGGTTTTAGGTGGGACAGCTGTGGCTTGGGCACAGTGCCCAGAGTAAAGATTGATGTGCAAGATTATGGGCCAAGTTTGGTAACAGTGCAAGTCATTCAACTCATTGTGGGAGTGGGAGGTGACAAGGACCATCTGCTCTGCTGTGACGAGGCATACATGTGCCTGCCTCTCCAGCGCAAGAGCCCTTCTGGCCCTACAAGCATTTGGGATACACCAGTAGTGAGGTGTCTGACACCCACACCGAGTGCTTTCCTAAGAGTTTGTGGAAGTAATGATACTCACCTCAGGGATGATACTGCCAAATATCTCTGTGCTTATATTAAAATAGCTGCAAGTCTGGGGAAAAAAAAAATATGAGAAAACAAATGAGTTTACCAGATTTGACCTTCATGGTCAGCTTTTCTCTAAATGCATTATTACTGTCATTTCAATGAATCTTTGATTTTGTACCTTTCAGAAATATTCTTAAGGGACTCAGTATACTTAAAGCTGATTCCCAATAATTTATGCCAAAATACTCCCTGGGAAAGCAAATGCTTAATATCATTATAGTTTGGGCTGCAATCTATACGTTTTGGGACTTACTGAACTTCCTGGAGACAGGCTAGCCAAATCTGCTAGCCTCCAAGCCACAGCTATTGTGCTTTGACATACGCTTTGCTTCCATGGCCCCTGTAGTACTTTCAGTCTGTAAAAACCCCTCAGAAAACAGCCACTGAGGCTGCTAAATTCCCCAGAGTAAATCCTTTGTCCATCTCAGAAAAGTCTATGCCTCAGGTCTACAAAAACCTTCTTTTTTGTAGTAAAGCTGCCAGTATTTGCTACCTTGCTCAGTGGAACTAGGCACCCTGGCTGTGGCCTGAGGCATCTATATAGAGCATAATAAAAGAGATAACAGTACCCTAGTGTTTCTGATGTACTGTCTCAGGACTTCACAGGCCAATTAGCAGCTTTATACTGCCACATACTGACAACTGGCAGGTCAAAGGCCCATCTTGGATGACCTGAGCCGCTCTGACCCCATTCCTCTGTGTCCTACTCACCTCCTCTGCAATGGTGATGTTGAAGGCCCCTGCGGTGTAGTAAGCAAACGAGGAGGTCTGAAAGAAATACTCAGAGAAGGCAAGGTAGAGCATGGAGTCGCTTTGGTCTGGTATAGTGAAGGGAGCTGCCACATAGGGAGGGCCAATATAGTTTCCAGCTGGGTAGACTATCCCCTGAAAGGTATTGGCAGAGATAAAAAAATCAGTCAAAGTACGACTTTAAAGTGACTGCAGACAGTTAATGCTACTTTCCTTTCCCTTGCTCAAGCTATCAATTTGGTGTATAAATGAGTACTTAGCCTTTGTAGTACATCCTGAAGCCTTGGTGCTTTCAAGCAGATGGTGAAGACAAGTTCCAGAGATTTGACACCTTCACAGATGACACCTGAGATCTATCTTTTGAGATGCTGATCAGCTACTGAAGACAGTCTACCACCTCAGAAAACAAAGCCTCTAAATTAAGGGTCTGCATATTGCATGAAGAGCATGACTAAGGCTCCTCCTTATTGAAAAGCTTTACTTTCTCCTTTCCCCATCTGTAGGAATTTAAATCTGAGAACTGCCACTTAAAGCTATCCAATGGTCTCAATTACAAGATGGATCTCTAAAATCAGAGGTCTTTCTAGGTCAGAATCAACACCTTATTCTATCCAGAAGCAAGTTGGTAACTTGTGCAGACAAAAGAATGCCTGTGAGAGAGAAATGAAAGTTATGTCAGACAATCCTAAACACACCTATGTTGTCGTTTGTACTACCCATGGTATTAGCCAAGGCTTGCAGATCTAATACTTCCAAATGCATCCAGATGAAACAAAAAGATAAAACTGATTTAAAGTGAGGAAGGTACACAGAGATTAAGATTTTTTTATATCCCTTTTATTAGTTCCCCCTTTCTGTTTCATCTCAAATGTATTTTGTGTGTCTTTATTTTCTCAGGTCCTCCCCATCTACGTCTAAATTTTGTGTTGCCTTTTAAGGACTATCAAAACGCTTACGAAGTGCTGAGTTGCTTTGCCCATGACCTCCCCATTCAATCCTCACTTGCTGGATTTAACAGTCACTCACTTTGTATTTTTCCCCCATGTTGCATCTTATGTGGGAGAGTAGCCTTGTAAACAGCCATGACATTACCTCTTTAGTCTACCTCAAATCCCTGCTTAAAATCTAGTTGCTATAATACCCAGAAGAGCTTGACAGCAGCTGCAGAGCTGGTGTGCTGAGACCAGTGTCTATCATACTGACTGATACTGACTTATTGTTCCTTTGTGTTCCTGCCTCTCTTGTTTCTCTGTTGTCTCTTGTTTATACTTAATTTATAAGATTTTTGTGACAAGGCTGTCTTTTTGTTCTCCCTTTGTAGAGCACCTAGTGCAAGGCATCTTACACTTAATTAAGGATCTTAGAGACTATGATGACGGTAACTACCCTGAACCAAATCACCTGACACAGAATGACAATCTAGTCATTCTAGAATTAGGAACTAGTCTGATTTTAGTTTTAACACATAAGGAGATTTTTTCCTTTATTTGAAATAAACTTTCAGGCCTTCAAAATCAGCAGCACTCCTTGGGCTCCCATGCTTTTTCAAGGGTCTTCTGTCTTCCCATTCAAGGTGCCAGAGGCTTAATTCTTGCTCCTATAGTCTTGCTCTTTCTTTTCCTCTCTCATCTGACAGCAGACGCATCTAGTTAGTGCAATGTGTAGAAATCTTCCTCTGACTGACTGAACAAAGAAGTCCCAGATATTAATCAACAGCAAGGGAAGGATGAAGTTGAATACTTTTTTTCTCTCCTTTCCCTTTCTCTTTTTTCTTCTAACTTGCTTAGTCAGCTTTTACTGCTCTCTATTTGTTATAACCAACTCAACAGCAATTAAAAAAAAAAGCACGTGGCTTTTAAATAATTCATTTTACAGCAGGATTGTTAAACATTGTTACGATAACAAATGCAATAGTGCTTTGAAATGTCTGTCTTCTCAGATACTGAGTCTTAATGTTCAGAACAGCTATGACGTTCATCTTAGAAAGTAGATCATACAATAATAAAAACCACAGCAATCTTGGCAAATAGCACTACATGCAGTTACCTTTAAGTTCAGGTCAATGAATGGTCGGAATACTGCTGGCAAGCTATTTAAGGAGTAGTCTACTTCGGCCAAATCATCAATTGGCATTAGGACTGTAAGGGTGGTAGATAATGCAAAATACCCAATATTACAAAATGCACAGAAAGAATTTTATGTATACTTAAAACTAAGTCAGCTCCTGAAGGAAAATGACACAAGTTGTTCCAAAGAGTAGGGAAAAACACAACCAGGGACCTCCTAACATGCATTCTGACCTAAGGCTTGAAGTTTCTACTGGCATCTTCTATAAAGCACCTTCTTTAGTTTGTCTACTGTTTTCTCATTGGGGAAAACTAGATTTGGTCTAACCAAAAAAAGGAAATGGCCATACCAGTGCTTCAGGGTATAAGGAGGTGTTGGGATTTCTTGTCAAGCAGTTCTGAGAGCATCCAGAGTGCCTCTAACTTGCAAATACTTTCCCAGAAAGGTGGGTGCCCGATCTGCTTAGGTACTTGTGTTTTGCACATGGTATCTGCCCAGTACTTTATGTGTCTTAAACACCTGCAAATCTAACTGAAAATGGTTAAAGTGAGAAGCTTTTTTACAAAGGAGCTTTTTCATTTTGCCTTTGGCAAGTCTGATAAATAGGCAAGTAAAACTTTAAGTTCCAGGCAGGCTAGGAGAGCAGGCTTCAGCTTGTAAAGTGCTATGTGTGCAGGAGGACTCAGAGCATGGGAGGGAAGGGAAAACTGCCTTAGCATCAGTGCTGCATGGCCCCTAAGTGGCATTTCTGACAACAGAAGTGCACAGTGCCACATTTGCAAGTTGTGAGTGGCTCCCATGTCCTTGGCTTCTCAGAAATATCCTTTTCTGTCCAAGTACCACTCCCTTTATTTAACTGTGGTCCTGTAAGCAAGGGAGCAGATAGATCAGAGGGTCTGATACCGCTCCTGGAGGCTTTGCTGACCAGCTGCTGCTGTTAAGGAAGTTGCAGAATTTCACTGAACAGGCGAGAGAAAGCAGAAGGAAAAGATATCGCTAGTGACTCACCATTCAGTGACTGGAGGTCTTCATCTATCAGCTGGATTCCAGATCTGATGTTGGGACATGACTGTATAAAAGCACACTCAAGTTATGGCCTGATTAGCATGGACCTGCAAGCACCTCTTACCTGTGTGCTAGCAAATCTTTCTGCTTATGTGACACACTTTGCAGCATTTGTTTGTCAAAATGCCTAAACTAGCTTTTCTTCAGCTAACTGGTTCCCCAAGGTTTCTACTTGGTGCAATGTAAGCACGTCATATGTCAGAGATGCCTTTAGGCAGCAAAGTGAGAAGTTGTCAAAGGCAGCCTGATGGGGGTGACAAAACCACAGCCTTAATAGCACAAGAAGAAGACAGAGATCTCATGTTGGTCTCACAGGACAGATCCCTGTCCTGGGGCAGAATCACAGTCATCTCAAGCTCTGTCTCCTCTCAGAGGCCCCAGGTAGGTTGTCATCAGAGCTACGCACCTCTTTGATACGATGAAATTTAAATATGTCATACTATCAGGTGATGTACTACAACATCTCTATGCATCACCCAATATATGTTTTGTTTGCTGAGTATAAAAATTACCCAAAACCCAGGATGCCTGTAGGTATACAGGCAGAGACTTATTCTGCACTGGAATGGGGAAATAACTACATTTTCCAGCCCTACTGCTGCCTTGGTTGAACCTAGCTGCAGACTAGTCAGTATCTTGGCCATGAACTTGGCACTTCATCTGGAAGCATTTCTGGCTGGCAAAATGGTGGCTGTGCTGATCAGACCAGAATAGGACTGTATTATTTTTCTAGTTCTTCCTTTGCCAAGTTCACAGCACTGACTTGTGAAAGTCATACTCCTTAAACCCCTCCCCTATACAATTTGAAAGGCTTACGTTAGTGACCAAGCTCCTGTGAATGGGTTTCTTCAGATACTTGATAAAGAAGTTATGCAGGAAGCTAGAGGATAGGAGGAAAGCAATTCATGGGTCAAGTACTACAGTCATTAACAGGAAATCAGATATCTCTGCAGAACATGAATTTAATGGCCTCTCGGTGTGATATTCCAGTACACAAGGGAGCTTTCTGAAATGTAACAACTATCAGAGAGCCACCATCTAAAAAGAGATAATTTCACCACTAGGCATCTCAGCAATTAGCCTGGGCACATTCATCTTTATGAATAAGGAATTCTTCATATTACCACCATCATGTATGGACAAACACAGAATAAATAAGTAGTCTCTGCACTAGGAACTTCCAATACAAGTAAAAACAAACAAACAAACAAAAAACCAACCCCAAAACCAGGTGACAAGAGTTGTATTCAGACAGTGAGAGAAATACAAGAAAACAATGAAATAACGTTACACAGGTTTGTAACCAGGGGCGCAACACACAGCAGTCTGGTTCTGTTCAGTTTTTATAGCACTGTGACTAAGAGTACTTAAAGCATAGTACAAGCATGTAACTTCTACCTAGAGTTGAAGATTAGAGGAGTATTTGGAAAGAACTAAGTGCTGAAGAAGTACAAGGGATTGTTTGATGCTCTCTTTATCCTCTACTCAAGTTACAGTGTGCACAAATACAAGGACAAAGGTTGACTTTGGCCATTTTAACATTGGATTAGGGCCCTGATTCTCACCTGTGGTGCCTATAGACACCTAAAAGCAATTCTGGGTGCCCTATTTTGTGAGGTTATCTTTGTGCCATTCATTGTCAGTCATTTTCTCTCAGAGTATATACAGATCTCTTCCACTTACCCACTTTTTCCACTCAACTTGATGTCTATATCACCAGAAGTTGTCCGGCAGCTGGTAAGTGATATTGATGTATGACCCGTATTATCCAGGGGTATTGAAAAGATTGCAGTAACAAACACCTTTGAAATGTACACTGTGCTTCTTCCACTGTCTTTGCTGCATAAAGTAAAAATATATAAACAATCTATTTTTAATGAACGTTCAAGAGTAACTCTCAAACAGACTCTTTTCTGTTCACTGAATGAAGTTGTTTATCTGAATACCTTTTATTGCATTGCTCATAATGAAAATAGATTCTAATGGGGTCTGCAAAGAATCAAGTATTCTATGCAGATTTCCAGCTAGAAGTTTTGGAAAATGATGGATTTAAGAAAGGAAATAATTCACTTCTTATAAAAAATATTTTGCACCATTTACAAGACCTGTGCCCACAGCAAAGGGAACTGAGATATAAGCCTAATACAAGATAGGGCAAGAGAGCTGTACTGGGATCTAATCTATTGGTGTCTGAGGAGGGTCCATACAAACCTATGTCAGAGCCCCAATGGGGCTCTGTCCCCTCTTCCCCACCCCTCCAAAGGGTTTGGCAGCCCATGCTCAAGACCAGCTCCAGTATGGTGAAGCTGTGTTATTTTGGATCAAGTTGTTCATAACTTGGTTGTGAGAAAGAGCTGTGAAAAGCCTCATTGGGGGTCTCTACCCTTGGTTTATGAGCTGCATTGGAGCTCAGGTCTTTGCTAGAGCTATGTTGTAGGTACACCTATGTGTGACCTTGTACTTAGTTAATCTTGACGGTGCTTTGCTGGCTTGACTTCTTGGCTTTGCCTCAGACCTGCCTCTTCACTATGGACTTGCCTGGCAATCTGGACTGGTGGCTGTTCCTGGTCACTGCCACTAACCTGCTGTGCTTGCCTGTCTTGGGTACTTGCCAGTGAGGGCACTGCCCCTCCTGCCATGCCATCACCCTCAGCTCCTGGGTCCCCTCCTCTTTCAAGCAGCCAGTCCTCGCTCTCCCTGACAGCGGAAGCCCAGAAGTGCAGATCAGAGACTGCTGTAATTCAGGCAGTTTAGCAATATAGGTAATGATGTGAGTTGTGGGGAAGAGGAGTAGGGATTTCTTTCCCCTGAAACTGCCCGGGACTAGGAAGGTGTGGAGACTGCTCTAAGGATATTGCCATTCGCTTGTCCATTTTTCCATCAGCTTTTGAACTGTATCTCTTAGAGGCATAGCACAGGGTTTCTAATAGTGTAGCTGCTTTGGGATGGTTTATTATACTGGACTGTGATCCACCGTACTACAATTTTTGTAAATGTGTCATTAGCTGGCAGGCTGGACAACAACGGCATTCAGCTAGAGCATCAATCCTTTACTATTCATAGAGGGGCTTCTCAGCCATGGGCTTTTTATCAGTGCTCATGGCTGAGGGGGCAGGGACTGTCTCCCACCAGACCTGTTGAGAAAGACCAGTCTGTACTCCTCAGTTACTGCTCCTAGCTGTTAAAGAGCACCTTTGCCATGAAGAGGTCACAAGAAAAACTAAACTTTGCATTTTTATCTTTATATTCTCCATCAAGAAAAATCCCAGGACACATGAGGCTGTACATACAACATCCAGGTCCTTATGTTCCAGTTCATATCGATGGTTAGAGAAGCATTTCCAATCACCAGTCTTATCCCAGTCCCAGGTATGAGGGAGATGGAAGCACTGGGGAATTCAACAGCAGTGACGTGTATTCTAGAGCATGAGGGAGATAAGGGGGAGAAAAGAAAAGGAAAAGTTTGTATTTCACAAGTCAGGGTGAACACAAAAGAAGATTCAAATTTCAGTCAAACACAAATTGCCCCAGAGAGAATACTTACCTTGAGATATTGTATTTGACATTACCGAGCCCAAATTTCTCATAGCCACTCAAATCAGGGAAATGCTCCTTCTCCATATTCTGCTTCAGGATTTCCATCCCGACCTCCTTGGCTATAGGAAAACAGCAATCAGTTCAGTTGGCTTTGATACTGCCTGAGAGTTTATAGTTATGTGCTTCTGGCTTAGGAGATGGGATGGACAAAGTGTCAGAAAGAAGAGGGTATCTATCTCATTTGAGACCCAGCAGTGCTATTTCAGATCTCACTCCTAGTCATGGCAAGAGTTGAACTTACTGATTCAATATCTGAAATCAAATGAACCTCGATATGATGTTAAATGCTGTCAAGCAACTTACTGTATCTGCTATACTGTGCTCTTAAACTTTCCTTTTCTTTATAGCCTGTGATCAGGTCATTTCTTTCCACTGCCATTGCTTCCCAAGATGTCTGTAATACCAGGATTCAATGCAATACCACCACCAGATCCTGAAAACATCACACATACCATATTCCAACCCCTTCTGGGTGATCCTCACTTTGAGTCCAGGGTTGGCGTTGAGTTGCCCACTGAGCAAACTTAAGAGGAGGAGAGAACAAATCTTCACCATCTTCCTTGTTTTTTACAGGACCTGTTAATAAATATTTATAATGATAGTAGAAGTTCATGCTATATCACGTGGTGGCTGTACTCCCTTTTCCCTCCCTGGAGCGAGCTGTTCTGATACCAGCTTTCCCTCCAGAATGGTTAAAGTGGAAAGCCCAGCAACCGTGGAAGAGAGGACCTGTTCTGCACAGACTGTTAGAGAAACAGAGCTCCTTGGGGTAGAGGAGAAAAGTCAGCCTATTCACTGTCATAGGGACTGGAGAAAGCACTTGGGATACATCCTCCAGGACAAACCCTGTTGAAAGGGAAGTGACACTGAATTTTTAGGCTGTAATTTTTTTTTCCTCTAGTTAGTGAAATAAGTAGCTTATTTTTCCCAAAAATATATGGAGCTCTCAATGCCTCCTGGTGATTCAACAGTTGTCACTAGGTCTTAGCACTTTGGAAAACCTGATCAGCTCACTTAGTTATAGACATAGATACCCCTGCTTTAGGAACCACTTAAGATCTTAGCCACAACTTTGAGAAGCCCTTTATGTTCCTTCCCAAGAGTCAACAAAGGAAAATAATTTTTTGCCAGCAGACAATGTTTTCGTATCCCCTAGTCTGCATGTTAATAAATGCATTAAGTTTTATCCAAAAACTCTCCTTGCAAACTTCATGGTCAAATGGATGTTTATTTTTGCTTTTTTCATTCCCGTTAAACCACTTTTTTGCTCATGGAGAACCATAGCCTGGTTCTCCATTCACAGATAGGGACTTCAGTGTTCAAAGTATTTTATAAGAACAAATTAATAAAGGCAACATAAGTGCCTTAACTAATAATTTACATATTATTGCTAGTATCTTGTTTCCCTTAATTTGTTTGGGCTCATCAGCAATGGACTCTGCTCTTTTATCATCTCCTCTCAGACAATTTTAAGGGGATACTCATAGCCTGGGACAGTGACTTAATGTCCAGGACAAAAAAAAAAAAATCATTTATCATTCACAGAAGGTTGCCCTTCCCCAATACACTTTGGTAGGACTGTTTTTATTAGAGCCATTCAAAAGTTAGGTCTCTCATCTAAGACAGTCATCTTTATAGTGGAGAGGGATACATCCCACGTATCGTAAAACAAAAATTGCCCTGTGGGGAGTGGTTATCTTCCTCCTGTAACTACAGGATTCAACGTCTACTTCTGAGGTGGGTCAAAGTAGGTAAGCTGAACCTGTATCAGTTATATATATATTATGTGCCAGTGGTGATCAATCACTGTATGGTTGTGGGGTGATCATTCAGTTAATGGGGAGCCCCCACACCACCTGGTCATTCTTCACATAGAGAACCAGCTCCTAAAGACACAGATGCCCTCTGAAAGACACCCATCTCCTGGATGATGCCAACAAGTAACTTGTCAATAACCAGAGACAATTTACTTTCTGACAGTAAGTTCTGCTAACGGCAGCTTTTCTATAATACTGTGAGCAAGACCTGTCACTCCCTTTGATGGCGTGAAAAAAACCAGCAGCACGCACGCACGCCCCTACCTCCCCCAAAAAACCCAACCCCCAAAAACAAGCAGAAACCCACAATAAAGAAAACGTATGGGTGGCACCACTGACTGGCTATGCAGTGGATGATCATCACTTGGCTCTCCCTACCTTCTCATGCATGTCACACAGCAGTCCTCGGTGGCTCTACAGGATTTACTATAGGGGCAGTGAATGAGTGAAGCAAATTCCCATCCCAGGGGCTTCTGTGACTGGATTTAAACTGAGATGGAGGTATGCTGTATGAACGACAGGCTGCATGTAGTGTGAAAGTCAGAAGCTGGTGCTGCCAGCAAGGTCTCCCAGGGAGAGTGGGAGAAGCCACCTTGATGGAGAATTTTAAAACCAAACTGGACAAAATCAGAGAATAGTTTTGGTTTTTTTCCCCCAGAGCTGGGAACAGTCCTCTGTGGAGTTACCTGTTGTCTGAGGTTGACAGTGTGAATGGCAAACAGGTCACATTATTATGGTTTTCCTTATTCCAGCTACTACACTGCATTACGGACAGCTGAAAATACATGAGAGTGTCTTTTCTAGCATTACATTTATGTAAAAAATTTCTTTAGTTACCACAGGGCTGTTGGGGAGCTGGGATGAAACCACCTAGAAACAGACAATTGCCTCTCTCCTAATACCTGAAAAATTGTTTTGATGTTGCTGCATCTTTCACTAGATGTTTCATTATCAGAGGTAATAATATACCTCAAACCTCTAAAATATTTTCAGTCATGATCACAATTTAAGCAAACTGTAAAATTATGAGATAACATTGACTTAATTTTTGTGTAACAGTTTCAAGTAATCCCACAGAAAACCTTTGCCTTTTAGTAAGACTAATATTTTCTTTTTAACTGACAGAAATCGAGAGGTGAAAGAGACACACTTCATGTGTAGAACAAAAACAAAGTACTGGAAGGAAATGTGTCTTTGACACAGGCATAGTTCTCATAACTTAAAATCTCAAAATTTAGTCAGATTTAGCTACATCTTATCTCTTCCCAACAAAGCCACTCCACAACAAAGAGTAATCACAACTTATTTGTTACCATACCCCTCCTCCGAAGGCCGAAGAGAAGACCCTTGCTGTACCAGACCACAGGGCTGAGGATGCTGCAGGGAAAACCCTCTGCAGCCACAACCTCGTCTTTTAAAGGAAAGACCTGTGAGGTTGAAGAGAGCCAATTGCTGCCATCTTCAGCAGTATCACACAGGGAGTGGCCTCTCCGGTAATCATGTCCCAAACTATTCTGGGTGTCCCAGGTTAAATCTATCACTCTAATTTCATTTAGGGACTAAGTGGAGGGCAATGTAAACTGTTGGGTGGGGGTGCTCCGGCGCCGGGATGCTGAGCTCGGGGTGACATGCTGCCTTTGTGGCGTACTGTTTCGGCACTGACTTTTCAGATGGACCTGAGAGGAAACCCCAGTGGAGACTCTATTCCAGTAGTTCCACAGGACTGATACTCATAGCCAGGTCTGTATTGTGAAAGAAATAAATGAATGTGCCTTTGCTAGGAAGAACAGATGGAAAACAACTGTCTAGGCCCATCTGTTCTGAAATTGCTCAGGATACAGAAAACCATAAATTATAGAGTATTTATATTACAGTGTATACATATTATAGTGTATATATATGGTGCAAATATATAGTATCAAGTCCTTGCAGTCAATATTTTCTATTTCTTCTGATTGCTTATCCAGTTAACCAGTACTTTAGCTAACCAGTACTACTTGGCTTGTCAAAGAGGTGATTTAATCAATTAGCTTGCATGTAAACCAAGCAAATTCCCTCAGGCATGGAGCACTTCACTGGACAATCTGAGTCACTTCATTGTGCAATCCATGAATAGAAAAGGGTAGAGACATTTGTCAGTCAGTCAACAAATACTCATACTTTACAGAGATTTAACATTCACTGCAGGGAGTCACATGCATAATAATTTCATTATTTATATCTCTGGCAACTGGGGATGAATAAAAATCACACCCTCGGTTACATAAACCTCTCCTTTAAACTTTTTGCACAAGTTCTGCAATTCCTTCAAAGCAAGGGAAAAGCTCCACTGTTTCCATCCATATAGATCTGTAAGATTTACAAACAAACAACTGAATTGTCTGAAAACTATCTCAGCTTATCCTCATCATATCCTTTTAACATTTTATGGTTCTTCTAATGGATTACCACCCAGTTTAGATAAAACTTTCAGCAAAACTTAACAAAAAGACAGACAAAGGCTTCCAGAACAGTTTCATAATTTCTTTCTACAAATATAGCAGTAAAAGCCAAATATCTGCTTGCAGACACATTCAGATAGCACATTCAAATATGCCATGAAGTTTCTACACCCAAACTTTTCACCTTTCAAGGTGTTACAAAGAGCCTCTAAAAGGAATGTTTTATTTCAATTTTCTCTGTTGAGCAACCAAGCATTTGCTTCCATCTGTATCCTAAAGGGGATATAGATTGTGATCCTTTTTACCCAATATACAAGAAACCCAATGAGCTTATCAGTATGGCAATCAATGGAGACTTGTTGCTGCATCTCTGCAGATCACTTTGGCTTTGCATGACTCCAGTTGTTGCCTCTGGCTCAGTGCTCTAGCGGTCCCCTTTCCCCGCCTCCCCAATTCTCTGCCTCCCCAATTCTCCCCTTTCTCCATGCACTGTAGTCTGCGGCACACTGAGGGACATGCATCATTTCCATTGTTCTGTCAATCGGGAAACAATACCAGATCAAAAATGGTATACTGACCAGTAGGTAAGTATAAGATGATACAGGGGAACCGTTGTTGTATACAGCACCCTCTTTAGTCCTAGGAGAAACAATTGCTTTGTTTGTGAACAACAGCCAGAGGACTAGAGCTTAAGGATCAGTGTTGTGCTAAGCCATGGCTCTGGTTTGAAAAGGCCCATCTAGCCATGGCACTCGTTGGTCGGTCCTGGAGCACGTGTCCCATTGGAAGAGAGAAGAGATGGGCACCAGGGCTTTAGTTCTCTTTTTCCCCATCTCATGAATTGTTCACCAAATAGGCAGAAGAAAGTGCCTGAAGTGTGATCAATGAGGCACACCAAACTATTTAAAATCTCCATTTCTTTTGAGTTCTTCTTCCATTCTTTTTCTAGTCACTCTTCACCTACCACAAAATACAGTGAATTGGAAGCCCTGCTGTGATTTACTGCTGTTTGGCTTCAGGATGCTTTTTTTAGTAAAAAACTGTAGCATCCAGCTAGATAAATAAACTGATTCAGCTAAAAATCAAACACAAGCCACATTTCTGTCCCAAGTTGGAACTGAACTTTCTGTAGTGTGACATTTGTAAACTAGTTTTCCTTTCCATACACTTTTAATATCTCCTGGTTGAATGTCTCTGGTGACACTGACATAAGACAAAAGAAAACTTCCAGCTCCATTTTACAAATATGAGAGGTACAGAATTATTTGGAGATTGATACCCTCAAAGAGCTGCAGCTACTCACAAACAAGGAAGAACTGCTGGATGATGTAAAGGCCAAGGGCAGCCTTGGCTGCAGTGAGCGTGAGACTGTGGAGTTTCAGATCCTGGGAGGAGCAAGCAAGACAAAGAAGAGAATTACAGCCACAGACTTCAGATGAGCAGATTTCAGGGACCTGCTTGGCAGGATCTGTGGGAAATTGCCCTGGAGAGCAGAGGCCCCGAAGAGCTGGCTAATCTTCAAGGGCAGCCGCCTCAGAGCATAAGAACGGTCCATTACAATGTTCAGACAGTTGAGCAACTGTGGCAGAAGGCCAGCATGGATGAACATGGAGCTCCTGAGTGAACTCAAACACAAAAAGGAAGCATACAGAAGATGGAAACTGAGACCAGCTACTTGGAAGAAACACAAAGATATTGTTTGCACATGTAGGAATGAAGTCAGGAAAGCCAAAGTTCAGTTGGAGCTGAAATTAGTTTGGGAGGTGAAGGGCAACAGGAAAGGTTTCTGTAACTACACTGATAGCAAAAGGAGGGCTAAGGAGAATGTGGGCTTATTGCTCAGTGGGCCGGGAGACTAGTGACAAGAGGCATAGAAAAGGCCGTTTTAACTAGCAAGACTTGCCCTCTGGCCTCCCAGGTCACTGAGCTCCTAGCAGAGTCTGTGGGAGTGAGGCAGCACCCACAGCAAAGGAAGACAGAGTTCAGGATCACTTAACCTGCTTGGACATACACAAATCCATGGGGCCGGATGGGATACATCTGGAGGTGCTGAAGGTTCTGCCTGGCTGATCTCATTGTGAAGCTGCTGTCTATCACCTTCAAAAAGTCATGGCGCTTGAGAGAGGTTCCTTATGACTGGGAAAAGGCAGACATCACACCTGTCTTCAAGAAGGTCAAGGAGGATGATCCAGAGAAGTCAGTCTCACATCAGTCCCTGGGAAGGTTATGGAGCAAAATGTCTTAGAAGCCATTTCTAAAGCACGTGAAGGATAAGAAGGTGACTGGGAGCAGCCAGCATGGGTTTTCCAAGGGCAGACCATTCCTGACCAAACTCATTGCTTTCTGTGATGAGCTGACTGGTACTGTGGACAAGGGGAGGGCAGTGGATGTTCTATACCTTGCTTTCAGCAAGGCCTTTGACACAGTCTCCCTTAGTCTCATCACCAAGTTGGTGACATATGGGCTGGAGAAGGTAAGTGGAAAACTGGCTGGACTGCCAGAATCAAAGAGCTGTGATCAGCAAAGTCCAGCTGTTGACCAGTAACTAGTGGAGGTCCCACAGGAATCAGTACTGTGACCAATACTGTTTAATGCCATCTGGATGATGGGACAGGGTGTGCACTTGGCAAGTTTGTGAACGACACCAAATTGGGAGGAGCAGTCAACATGCTGGAGGGCAGGGCTCTTATTCAGAGAAACCTGGACAAGCTGGAGAAGTGAGCTGACAGGAACCACATAAAGTTAACAAGAGCAAGTGTGAAGTCTTGCATCTGGGAGGGAATAACTCCCTGCAGCAGTACAGGCTGGTGGCTGTTTAGAAAGCAGCTCTGCAGAAAAGGATCTGGGAGTCCTAGTGAACATAAGTCTGCAGGTCCAGGTAAGTGATCCTTCCCCTCTATTTGACACTTGCATTTGGAGTACTGTGCCCAGTTTGGGCTCCCCAGTACAAGGAGGATATTGACATCCCGGATCAAGTCCAGCAGGTGCCACCAAGGGGGCTAGAGAACCTGACCTACAAGGAGAGTCTGAGAGATCAGGCCTGTTCAGCTTGGAGAAGAGAGGGCCTGAAAGACCTTTTTGTTGTCTACAACTTTTTGATCAGAGAATACAGAGAAAATGGAGCCAGACTCTTCTTGGAAGTGTGTGGTGATAGGACAAAAGGCAACAGAACAAGTTGGAACATGGGAAATAATGATTAGATATTAGGAAAAAAATTTTACTCTGAAGGTAGTTAAATAGTGTAACAGGTTGCCCGGAGAGGTGGTGGAACCTCCATCCTTGGAGGGGTTCAAGACTTGACTGGACACAGCCTTCAGCAACCTGATCTAATTAGTCCTGTTTTGAGCCAGGGTCTGGACTAGATGGTATGATTCTATAATTCTATGGTAATTCATTGGATTTTACAAATCTGTTCCCACTCTTGGTATCCAGTTACAAAGGGATAAATTGTGAAATTCTTATGAAGAATAAGGTCTCACTCCATACACAAAGTTTTGGTAACACTAATGGAGATAAATTGAATAATGCAAGAACTGGTTCCTAAACTTAATAAAATGTGGTGTCTGTTACTCTAGTGAAAAGAACAGTCACTCCTTCTCATCAGGCTGCAACAAGTTTTCTAAAGCATCAATAACTGTCAGCTACACTCACTGTACTAAAACCCAACAGATTCAGTTTGTGAAAAGTGATTAAGAAATTTTACTGAAACATTAAAAATAGTGACGAAAAGCTATGCTTCTAATGTTATAGCATCTACTCCCTACAAGCCAACAGAAGGAAGACTACATTTTTCTCTTATTATTGTTTAAAAGTAAAGGGACATTAGGAGTGACTGTGAAGGTCCTCATCTCCCCCTTCCTCATGTTTGTAGTGAACATCAGTGGAAATCACCAGATGACCCTGAGGAAAGAAGAACATGTAAAATCACCTTAAATTTCAGATGGACATATTCAGGGTCAGTACCCTGGGACTAGATCCCATGCTAAGCCCTTCAGCAGGGCAGGAGACAAGAGTGGCTTTATGCCTCCTGAACTTTAGTTAACTTTAGGGTAGGAATGGGCTCTGATGTCAGTTAATACAACCCTCCAAAAGGCTGAGTAACGCTTACTACGGGGACACTGAGGTTGCCTATAAGCCTTCCTAGAGAACGGTCAGAGTAGTGAGGACTCATGCACTCAATGCTCCTAAGCCCTGCAGAGCTGTCCTTGTGGTGTCCCCATGCTGGCATACCCCAAAGGGCTAGTGGACCCTTTATAAGCTACAACTGCTAGGGGTGGGGGGGTGGAGGGCTCACGTTTGATCCAGAGTTTGGATTTTATATCTAGTGTATAGTTAAAGCTTTACTATTAGCAACATTTAGATCTACCCAACATAGGAACACACACAAATGCGCAGGCCTGAAAAAGAAGCAATATTCTTTAACAAGAAATCAGGCTTCTCACCTGATTCATTTTTATTACAGGTCCAGTCAGGGTAGTGTGGGCCAAGTTAAGAAGAGGAAATCCTTTTCCTAGTTTATCTTCGGAAAGGACAAATATAAATACATTTGAATGTAATAATAAAATGCACTTCAGAAGCATCTTTCTCAAGGAACTCAATTGTTTTGCAATTTCCCTTTAATCAGCTGTCCTTGCGCCTCTCAAGGGAGCTATTATTCATATGTGCTAAAAAGCAAAAAATCCTGTGAAAAAGTTGCATACAAACCTCTTACAATCTCTCAGCTGTCTGACACTGGGATCTGACTGCCATTGCTCCTCTCCAGATATCTGCCCCACAAGATCTGGTTTCTGCTGTTTCCCACTCTGACTTATTCTCCGTCTTCCTTTCATTTTCTTCTCTACCTGATCCTCTAATCCTGTCAGTCCCTCTTATTCTCATCTATCCCTACTTTCCTGGATCAAGCCTCAGCTCTATTCCTATTTGCTTTTCCAAACATCTGACTTTTGCATCCCTCCCATTCATTCTCTTTCCTTTCTCCTCATCAACAGCTCCCTTCCTTCCTCAGCAGTCTCCTCACCTCTGTTTACCTCATAGGCACTTTCTGTACTCTTCCACCTGCTTCTTTCCACCTTCACCTCTTTCTTCATCATCTCTCACTCTCTGCATCCCACTGAGCTGATTTTCTACTTTGTCCTGCCTGTGGCAGCAGGTGAAGCACAAAGGCAGAGGGAGGTGATAAAGTTAAGAGATGCTACCCCGAAGCACCAAGATGCAAGCGTGCTTCTGTGCTTCCACAGTCTGGACCATTCTCTGGTCATGGCTTGACGCTGTGTCAGGACAAGACTCAAGCATGTCTCAGCTCTGCTGCCACGCTGCATCCAGTGAAAAGAAAACCCAAGCCCAGTGTTTGGAAGGGAGCCAAGACTTGTTCTGTCCCAGCCCCTGACCCAGGTGACTGAGGGACCAGGACTGAAGTCCGGCACAGAGTAGACCTGTCCAGGTCTAGCCAAACATACCTAAACCTACAGAAAACCTCCCATAACACAGTCTTTAAAGCTGGGCAATCCCTTTTATGGTTTCAGTCTTGCTTTCCCACCAGCTGTGCTCAGAAACTGGCCACAATGCTTACCATTGATTACTGGGATCACTGCACTCTGTAAAGCGTAAGACAGAAAATTCTCCACCAGTGACATCTTCTGTGAGGGGGAAAACACATTTGGAGATTATTGCCTGATGCCTATGGGACTGCAGCTTGACAGGGGAGATGGAGGGTTAGAACCAGAGTGACATGCAAAAAGATCAGAACAGAGCTTGGCAGAGAAAATCTCAGGTAAAAAAGATCTTTTTTTGTTTAAGTTGCAGCTGAACAATGTAAAATATACATGGCAAAGAGGTGTCCATTTTTCTCACAGTAAGTTAAATTGAAGTCTTTTTTTTTTTCTGTATGTTAAGTATCTGAGTTGAACCTTAACTTTAGGAATGAAATCTGTTCAACCCCATTTCAGCTGCCAGGACTCAGTTCTCAGAAGTTAACTGTTCTCTAGGTGGCAAGAACTGCCCTGTGCTGGTGCTCTGTCTTATGCCACTGCAATTAGTGTCCTCCTCCCTTCACTTAAAGATGTAGGTTGGGCTGAGCTGCTGCAGAGTCACACTGACCATTTTTCAGTCTACAGTGAATGATCTAAGCAGTGGCATGGTGTTTCTTTTATTCCCTATTTCTGACTCCCCTTTTTATGATATTTGGTTGAAGTGATTCAAGATAATTCCTGAAACTGAGCTTAAGTCTGACTTTGTATTCACTCCAACTGCCACACCTACTCAATCCAGTTGTGAATTCAGGCTGGCTGTCAGAAACAGCTAGAAGAGGTGCTAGCCCCATGCCTGCCTTTGTGGTGCTGGATACAGAAGTGAGCAGAATCAACTATGACGGCTTGCTAGGTCATGCAGACCTAGGTAGACATTTCTCTTTGTTTCAATTAATGTTACACGGTAATAACTCCATAACATTTGGAGCCTCTGATGCGGAAAAAAACCCCAATACTCCAAGAGGTATTTCCTCTTACTGGAAAGAAAAAGAAAAGCAGAGAATATACTATTTCAAAGCAGAAAGAGCAGTGGCAGATGATATCCCCAAGACAGACCAAGAATTGTCCAGCAACAAGTTCAGATGAATTTCTTTTATCTCTGAAGGGCTCAGCTACCTTTCCTCGGCACTGAAACCATCAACTTACCTCAGAGAAGCCAAGAGTGGAGTAGAGCAGGGAGAACTGGAGCCTGAGGAAAAGCAGTAAAAGAAGAGGATTCACTAGAAAGGATGAAGGCATAGGTTATGCATACTGCTTCAAGATTCATTTGTGGAATTTCATACTGATTTCATGCTGATTCACACATTTAACTTTGTCAAAGACTCCTTGATTCCCAATAGCTTTCATTCAAAACTGGCACAACTACAAATGAGTTCTAGAATCACTGGGATCTTTCTGATACTAATCTCCTCCTACAGTCATGTGTAGTCCTGGGCTGTGACTATAAAACTTGGGAAATCAAATTTTTTTGGAATTGCTATTTCCTGCAATGGCTGAACTACACTTTCCTCAAATGTTCATTATGATTTGAATAAACTCATACCCATTCCTAACCATTATGATTTCCTAACTTTTTCCACTGATGCCTGCATCCTCAGATCACTGTAAACATAATCCTGGGGAAAAACAACATTTTGAAGAACAGAAGAACACATTCTTTTGTCAAAAGCTCTAAGTGAGTGGCACCATTACTTCTTAAACTTATACTGACAGGCTCTGATCACTCTAAGTCCTCTTTTCCTGTTAAAAAGGTCCAGTGACCATAACTAAGAAAAGGCTGCTCACATTTTTCTTTAATAAAAATGTAATAGGTTAAAAAATATCATATATTCTGGAATTCTGCCCCAACTTGGAGTACAGAGCTAACAAGAAGAAACACCGATGTGGGCTATTTGCCTGAAAATCTGTGCTTCTACCCACCTGGTGCATCTAGGGAGAAAGGGGCTGTAAATCCAGTCCAGCTTGAAGTGTGAATAAAATTTGTTGTAAGAAAGACAGCTGAGAACACCTGTAACTGTAGGTAACCACAAAACCAGCAAGATCTAAGCAAAATCTAAAAAGCCCTGAGCTTTGCTTCAAACTACAGACACCTTTCTAGTCTCATTTGTTTGATGGCATGGTGTCTGCTGTTGCAGTATGTGTTATGTAGTCTCACTTTTCCCTTCCCCTCATGTGAAGGCATACAGAGAGCTAGTTACAATGGTCCAATGCAGTGTTTGCACTCTGGCAGTTCTGTTTATGATACTCAGACATGGCATGGCAGCAACATGTAGAGGGTTTCGAATAAACTACTGAACTTCATTCTCCAACACCAGCACAGACTGAAACAGATGCCTTTAAGATAACAATAAATTGAACACTGTCATCTGGAAAAGTATTTAACCTGCAGAAAGGGATAGTATCACATTGCACAAGAGACATGGTTGTTCCATAATATTATTATATTTCATCTGCAAGATTTAGACCAACCAGTCAAAAGTATCTTAGAGGCCTTGTGAGAAAGAAGGTAAATAATTTTCTTTTTCTCATAGTGAAACAAGCACTGTCAGGCTGACACAATGAAGTTCTGCTGTGTCCTAATGTTGGGATCGTTAATGTTGCTTTCTGAATTTTCCTTGGTTACCTCTTCAGAAGTAATGAGATAATCAACTTCTGTTTGGTTATTGTCAAATTGGCTCTGGTACTGGCTGTCTGCAGGGAAAAAAACAAAACAGTCTTCTGTGACTGTATACACAGATAGATACTGTCTTAGATACAGGCACAAATGCAATTGCTTTTGTGATTGGAAACACAATGTCTAAACTTTTTATTTGGTCAATACATGTAGACAGTGAAATAATTTGTGAATTTGCCACTTTCTGCCAGCAACTGAGATTGCGTGATCAAAGTGATAATACTGGCTTGATTGCCTCCTTATCGTTAGGATCATTTAAGTCCTTGCATGGCTGACACAATTGGTTCGCTTTCAACCTAATGAAAAGATGTCTGGGGACACACTGAACTATTTTATAACAAACAAGTTAGGAAGACTGGGCATCAGATAATCACATTTTTATATATTACAATTTATTCTTGAATAATCACTCCACCTCCCACATGGAAAAAAGGGCTTTCATAAGTAGCTCTCTGCACCTGCCTATTAAATTCTACAATATGTGGTGCATGTTTCCTCCCTGTGAAATGCAACAGAACATTATGCATATTTGTGACAGACCAGTATATGCTATTTTATGCTGATCTCTATGATTTTCAAAGGATCTGGAAGATTACTGTGTGATTTGTTCAGCCCCAGCACTGAATGTTATCTTCTAGCTCATGTTACTTACTAGAATCCCTGTAAAGATGTACTGGGTGGTTGAATTTGGCAGAACAGCAAACACTTCTACACAGCCAGTGAGCTGTAGGATGCATCTGTCTGCATTTAAACTGACCGCAGGTGGTGATGTAGCCATCAGCTTCAGCAGCACTGGGCACGCTGTTACATAACTTAGAGCAATCTGTGGAATTCCAGAGGAAAAAAAGGTTGAATGCAGAGTTAAGCTTTTCTTAAGCTATAGTTTCTGTGGCTGCATCATAACCAGGTGCTATATACCAATCCTCTCGTTAATTAACCTGTATTAAAAATACTTTTTTAATTACACCAACTGAAATGATGAAATTAGCATTGCGTATACTCTTGAGTTTCAGAGACAAATGATGAAGCTTTAGACCCACTGATATTGAACATATACAGAGAAATATTTAAGGGTTGTTCCTGAAAACTGTATTTCAAGAAGAGAGGATTGGCACTGCATGTTAAAGAAATGAGGGAAATGAGTGATTCACGCGAAAAAAAATGAATGAGCCTGACAATATAAAGAATATGGAAAACAAGCAGCCTTCCAAAAAAGCCAGTCTTCTGAAAAATAGAGAAACTCCTAGAGCACAAAACTTTAGTTTGCAATGCCACAGATGCCAAATTTCATTATTTTATAGCAAATGTTGCCATATTAGAGATTTTTAAAACATCTCATAGTATCTCAATTTCTTGCGTCACATTGATAAACTTAGCTCCTCATGACTATTACTTCCCATTGTATATAATCTCCAGCGGCCATAAATCAGGTATATTTACATAGAGAAGTCAGGCTACCAGTAGCAGAGATGCCATTACCTCTAACAGGAATAAAAGGAAACTGATGTCACAGAAGATCGTCTACTGCTTAGTCTTTATAACTGTTTCAGAGACTGAGAGCAAATCCAGCACTTAGCGGGGAAGAGAATGACTAAAGAGTAATTTGATATAGTTAGGAAGACCATGGAGTTATGATGGGGTGGACATATATGTCCACTAATCATAAACCAGCTCAGTTTCCTTGTTTCCTCCAAACCTTTGCAAATGAGCTAGTACACGGATAATATCCATAAGAAGCATTAGCTACTGCTCTTTCTTAAAAGGTCTGTACAAGTAAAAGTACCCACCTCAGGAACAAAATCTTTGAATAAGGCGGTATTTAGGTTAAAAGTAGTAGCAAGCTGTAAACAAATGAAATAAATTAGATCATTATATCAGCTTGAAAATGAGGTTTTCCTTGGGCAAAAAAACATATTCCGTTTACTTTAGTTCTAGATAATCTATGTTTTGATTTAGTATTCCCTTGCCCCAGAACAATTCTTAGGGAAGCCACAGTGCTCTGTGGAACAGAAGAGAGACAGATTTCTTATGGACTGTTTCAGAAGCATGTACCAGTGAACAAGCACTATTCTTTGAAAGAATGGCATCCTGCTTACTTCCTGCCTTTGGGACTTTCATTGATAAAATATACTGAATCTGTCAGAGGCAGGACTCAAAAATCTCATTTGCCCTTTTGCTGCTGACTACTGTGATGATGTTTGTCAGTGCCATTTGTGTCACCAATTTTTATAAAGACACTCTTAGCACTGTTTCAGTTAGCAAAACTTCTTGGAAACTCTGACTACTAATGTCAGTGTGGAAACAGCACTTCTGAGAGAAGTCTTGTATGTTCTTCACCCACAGCTGAAAGCTTAGTTTCCTTGTACCTGCTTCTTGACTCATTCTGCTGCTCTGTTAAGTCTGAGGGTTTATTCTAGCTCTCAATACAACCAATACATTTGTTGTGGGCCTCTATGCAGCAGACTGTGGCTTCAGTACACTTTTTCCTGTCTTGCTCTTTCCTCTCCTATGTGGAATCCATGCAGAGAAAAGCTTTCTTTGGTTCTTTCTGCCACCCCTTGCATGCTGACTCTGTGACGTTCCTATCTGTCATTCCTTGCCTAGAGCTTCCAAGAAGTTCAGACTTAGGTCTGAGGGAGACTTTGATTATTTTAAATGATGACATATAGAATGAATGTCATGGATCCCGCCTATAAGTGGTAGAAGTATGACCCAAATCTGTATGAAATGGCAAACATAACGTGTCTCCTTTGCTGACCATCCATACTGCTGCTATTTGTAATTCTATTACACGCAAATTATACTCACCTCTTTGGAGATGGTGATGTTAAAGGCCCCTGCTCGATAGTAAGCCAGTGAAGCAGACTCAAGAAAATAACTGGAGACTCCCAGGTAAAGCATGGAATCACCCTGGTTTGGGAGAGCAAATGGAGCTGGCACAAAGGGAGGGTCTGTGTGATTTCCTACTGGATAGACTGTGCCCTGCAAAGAGTCATTATCAAGTGTTTCTAGTTGTAAACATTTGTATCTCTCAGAATGCATTAGCAGTGGTTGAACAAAAAGAATTCTTCCTAACATGAAGAAAAGTTTGACATTAAAGAAAACCTGAAGCAAGCAACTAAGTTTGTGATATGCCCTGAAAATCAGCAAATTCAGGCTTTTTTTGAAAAAAACAGGAATCACAGAGAAAATCTGGCCTCCATCCTTTCAAAGTTTGAATTTGAGCATTCAAGTGAGTATTCTGAACTGCAGCTATGAGACACAAAAAAAAATCCTCTGGACCACAGTTTTTTTTGTCTTGTGGTAAAGACACATTTGTTAGTTTAACTCTAAGAGTGACATTTCAAGAAAATCTTCAGGCACACCCCAAAAGCACTGGAAGTTGCTTAGGACAGGGACACAAAGGAGCCTTTTATACCACCTAACTCTTAGCCCTGGTCCAGCTGCCAGTCCTCCAAGACCTAGTTTGAGTGCTGCACAGGTGTGAGACCTTGGTTCAGTTATACTAAGAAATTAATACATAAAATGTGAGAAGGTATGTGAGCTCAGGCCATGTAAGACAAGAAAAGTAAGAACAGACAGTAAGTAGTGTAATTACTGACACTGTAATGGTTAGTAGCTGAAAGATTCAGCAGGAAAAATACTGACATGGAAAGGTATAAAACCCTAACAAAAAAGTTGAGAGTTGGAAGATGGCAACTCATAACCATCAAGAATCAGCCTGTTCCAAGGAGCACTGAAGACCAGTGACTTCCTTAACTGATTAATAACTGACTTACAAAGACTCAACCAGTATCGCACTGGGGCGTCAGCATGTTAAAGCTTAGCCTGTAAGTTCTAGTTAGCTATAGCAACTGATAAATAATTGCTTAGTACTTTTAAGCTATGTATATCCTGCTTGCAGAGTGTTTTTTGTGGATGGTAAAAGTTCCTTGAACAAAATAACCAAGAGGGAGAGTTTCAAGCATAGCTCTAGCACATCTTTCTTAACTGAAGTCAGTTCTGAGAGCCATGGGGATGCTCTGAATTACAAGGACTGTTGAAGCTGCTGGAAAAGCTGGGCATTGCTGAGATAGCTCTTGCCAACAAAGGTGAAAAATAGATAAGAAAGGAACTCCTGTGTGCTGCTCAAGGACCGTCTGCGAGAAGTCTTTTTTTTTGGGCATGACCTGTACATATACAAGATGCCGAGTCATCTCAAAACAAATGCTTTGGATTGCAATCACCTTGGTAGCCATCATGGATTATGTGGCACCGGTAACAGGCAAAGACCAAGCAGCAGTGGATGAGCTGTGTATCTAAAGAACACTTTTATGCTGTTTATAAAGCACCTCTGAAGGGTTTCAACTCTGAAATAATTTAATTCTAAATAATAGCTTTGGTTAATTAACAAATGTAGTTAATTTATTAAACAAACAATCGTATCTGGTTTCCAAAATAGCTCTTGATCAAAATGTCCAAATGTTTTATTGCTTTTCTAATTAAATATTGGAGAGGCTGAGTAAGACTGTAGTGAAAGAAAATGAATCAACACAAAAGAGAATCAGAAAAGTCTTAGAAAGCACACTGATATTAAAGACAAATTACCTTCAAATCCAAGTTCATGTGTGATTTGAAGACTGCTGGAGAACTAACTAGGGAATAGTCTATTTGTGCAAAGGCATCAATCTGGCTTAAGACTAGAAGAATGATGGACAAAACCAAAACAGCCGTTATTACAAAAACACATCACAAACAGTTATTGTTTAGTTAAAGGCAAAGGCATTACAGAAATGATGAATCTGAAGAAGAAGAACAGTAGGAGAAGGAAGAAGAAAATAAAACCCCCTGTTATAAGGGAAAAAGTGAGAGTATTCCCTCTGGAAAAGTCACCGATTCCTCCTGGTTTAGGCCTTGCTCACCTGTTGTTCACAACTGAATACACTCCTCAGAAATCTCTCCCATGCAGTGAAAGGAGGAGTATCTAGGGCAGAGTCCCCTTTTTTGTTATGTGTTTGCACAAGAGAACTAAACTCTCCTATATGATTAGTGAAATACTGGTAAATACTACTAAATACTTTGGAAGATGACATTAGCATATTTTTACGCATATCAGTGTTGAAGACAAGGGATGTTTGTTCACAGCACTAGAGGGCATTTTATCAGACAATATGATTGAAGACTGTTTCTGAAAGGGCCTCGCATGCAACTTCAGTCTGATTGTTATTTTTGATTGGACTGTAAGGTCTGTTCTTACTGTATAAAAATCAGATGGGTTTAAAGAGAAATGGTGAATTCACACAGAGATTATGAACTCCTCAATATGACAGCACAGCTTGGAGTGCCCTTGACCTTGAAGTGTTTAGGTATGTGCTGCATAAGAAAATGTTCTTGATGACCATGACTTTCAGTAATATTTGCCACTGCTTGGCACATGGCAGGTATAGGCCATTTTAGGAAAAATAAAACCCTACTTACTCCGCTTCTGAATAGCAGAGCAGATAATAGAAATATCCACAATGCAAAGTGAAGAGTGGGAACAAACTCTCTGACCTGAATTACATGACTTAGGTGAATTAAATGAATTTGAAATGGTGAAAACTACAAATATTCTTAGTCTTGGAAAAAAACAACAAAAAAGAAAAAAAAAAGGAAAAAAAAAAAAGCTGTGGGATTTATTATAGAAGTGAAAATCTTATCTATATATATGCTTTTTGGACACAGATATCTATTGTCTTCATGTCTCTGCAAGAGTGACACAGGAATTGATACTGGTGTGAAGAGAAGCATGGTTAGTGTGGCACTGTCTTCCTGCAGCATCTTGTTACCTCACTGAACTCAAGCTCAAAACAAGATGTGCTAAGTTTACGAGATCTTACAAGGATGTTTGCTAGCTCTTTAGCGGATTACTGCTAATTCAGGTTTTCTTATGTCCACAGTACCAAGAGCATAAAGGATCAGCAAGAAAATATTCATCTCAAAAATCTAAGGAAATAACACAGGCCAGCTACAACAGACTGAAAGATTACAGGTGACCTGCTATGGACAATATTCAGAAGAAATCTGAATACTGTATATAAGGTGCATGCAAGAGATTTCTAGGGTGGACTCGGGAATAGGTTAAGGTACAGAACAATGGCTGTATTTTACTTCCTTCACTTTTTTTGTACTGTGAACACAGGAATGGTTTGGCATCTAATAAAAAAGGCTACAATTTGAGCACTATGAAAATTACTTAACAAAAAGCTGTTATCAACAACTCACCCTTATGCTTTCTTAGCTGTGCATCCATCATTTTGATTTTGTATTTGATATTTAGGCATAGCTATATAAAAAGAGAGACAATTCAGTAATGTAAGGGCTGTATTTCAACTCCTCCCTTCACTAGCTGAAACCATCTTTGCAAACTTACATTTTTATCCAATTTGGTGTGAATGGGCTTCTCAAGATAACCAGACAGAAAGCTGTAGATCCAGCTGGAGGAAAGGAAATGAACACAATGACTTTTTACCATGGATTGAAATCTTTGAAATGTAAAATCTGTCAGACTGGGACGTCAATGTCATTTATATTAATGAGATGTGATTACAGTGATATTGGTAGACTGTGCAGTTGACTTTTTATTAATTTGTGAGTCTCAGACAAATGCTAGGGGTTCTCAGTCTCATAAGAGCTATTTAGAAGGCAATCTGCTAAGTAGTTCATGTTAATGTGTTGATAAACAATACTCAATTATTAGCCACATTTTGTCTTTGAGTAAGACAAAAAAATTTTCTAAAAAATCAAAATGAGGGGAACTACAAGCATTGTTTCATATTCTCTTTTGAAAGTTTTATTCTGAAATTGTAGGTCAGTTTGTCAAAAGGCATAATCAGTCTAGACCACTTTCATATCTGCAAACCTCCATCTGCCACCTTGTATTCTTTAATATGCCCAAATGGTTTTTTTTCATATGCAGTATGTTTAGTCAGCTCATTTGTTGGCACATGCACAAAGAAGTGTAGATTAACCGTACTTCACACACTCAGCAAATGAGCCTGGTTTTGAAAACAGACCTTTAAAAAATCTATTTTCATAGCCGTCAATAGTTAGTCATATCCTGTAACTGGATCCCTAAAAGTCAAAATTTGAAAAGTGGCCCTTTCGCTACAAATCCTGCTACTTCCCACAGAGTAATTAGAAAATCTACTGTACATACCTAGATCCTCCATTTAACTTGACTTTTACACTACTAATGCTCAGCTGGCAATTGTGTAGCAACATGGACAAGCGGCCTGTGCTATCCCTTGACACTTTGAAGACAACTGCAATAAACAGTCCTGAGATGGACACGGTAATTCCTCCTTGGTCTTTGCTGCTTGGAGAAAAAAAACAAACTCAGTCAAGGAAACATCTGCTCTAAGGGAACAATTTAAGAAACTACCTGTAAATCAAGTTTGAAAGGACTTTTTGCGTCTATCATCTAGAATGAAGAATGGGTTTTCTAAGGATTAAAGTAGATTAGGGACATGCATGGTATTCAAAAACAGATTCTATGCAGGAGTTTCCAGGACATGAATTTTCCAGTGTTGTGCAGGATTTGACAAGTTTGCAAAAATGTGACAATTTCACAGCAACACAAGACATTCCAGTCCTTCATGACAGATCACCCTGAAGGCCTCTGGGACTGCAGCAGCAGAAGCCAGTTAGCTAATAAATATATAACCCAGTGGTTCTCAACCTTGCGATTGTTCCGCTTTCCTCCTTCCTGGAACAATCTTCAATAACCCTTTAAAATGTATACATTCCTCCATTCTTTGTGCTGTGCCAAACCCATTCATTCTGTCTCCTTTCTGTAAAAATCCCTTCTAAGACCCCAACAAAAAATATCCTTATACCTAAATTCCAGCAAATTTAGGTATTAGGACTACAGTTAGGAGTTGTAGAAGCTGTAGACCAACCAAGCAGGATACAGATAGCTGAATGGATGTTATAGCCTTATAAAAACCTCATTTACCATAACAGAACTGGCACTGAAAGCATCACTTTTCAGTCCTTCATCCTCATTACTCGGGTTTTCTTCTCCCAGGTATTACTACAGTGGCTGTACCATACTACGGAGAAAGAGCCCAGCCCAATATGAAGCTCAAACCATGAGTCTCTCAGCTTTCCTCTCTATTTTTCAGGCTAAGCAAAAATCCTGGGAAAGAGGTTGTAATCCCGAAAGATTAATCTTAACCCAGCCCCGAACCATAGACTACCCCTGACCAAACCAGTGAGTAGTATTGCCAGTCACAAAGTCCCTCCTACCACCACTACCGTTTTCAACCCCACCTTTCAGTCTGTATATGTGCATTAAGTGGCTATCTGGAGGAAGCACCACTCTTCAGACCCTCATTTTCTAGTCCCTAACCAAACCCCCATCCCACAAGCCATTAGGAAAAACATTTTCCCAAGGAGGGTTGTGCAGCCTTGGGACAGGTTACTTGGAGAGGCTGCGGCATCACCATCCTTGGCTAAACAACACCACTAGACAGCTGACCTGATCTGTTTTGAGCAGGAAGCTGGACAAAATGACTTCCAGAGATCCTTCTGACCTAGCCTTACCCATACTTCAGTGACAGTGACCATCGCAAAAGGATCTCAGCCCTCCTCCTCCTGTTTTGGGCTGCTTGGGAGATGGGGAGAAGCCCAGCTACTTAGGTCCTCTGATCCTGAATCCTTATATCTGCTCTTCTTCAGGAAGAATCCTGATTCACTGAGGCAGGGTCTCAGCTCCAGGCCTCCAGGAGCACAGGGCCTGCCAGGAGATTTTGTGACTGGCAGAGTGCTCTGGGACACAGTGGAGAGGAGGGCTACAGTGAGAGCTGGAAATGCAGGGATAACACTACCACAATTTAAAAGCTGTGATAAGACCCATCTTTCTTACTGACCCTGGAAACAGCCCAGGAGGGGTGGGTTGTCAACGGTCTCCCTTGGAAAGCTCATTTTCAGCTGGCCCCTCTTAGTCGGCTATGCTGAAAGCAACAGGTAGGACTAGGGAATGGAGGGGATGAAAAGCAGGGCATATTCTGGATCTGTCTAAACCTGCAGCCATTGACAAAACATCATCTTGAACAGAGCAGCAGAGATTGTTCCTTCCGCCCCTCAAAAAGGCAAGAAAAACCCTTCATTCCCTAAACTCCACCAAAGCTGGCTTTGACCACCTCCACCACAATCTGCTCCACCAAATCCTGCATACCAGCTCCCTGCCTCTCTTGCTGTCTGTGAAGTCTTTGGAGTTTTATACACCTGGGGTCTCTTCAGATTATGCCCAGGTCCTTATCCTTCAGCAAGAGGGAGAGGTGGCTTTGTGTTTGGCAGCTGATTTGCCCTGCTGAACACAGTATTCTTTCCCTCACAATACTGGTATGACAGAAGGAACAACAGACAGGTTGGGGACACAGTGACAGCAGTTTCCAGCCACCAGTACTGAGACTGAATGTGAAACTTGCAGCCTGGCGATCCATCCTGCTATACTATCTGGCTTGCAAATAGAGCAACGCCTACTGCTGTTACCAGTTACTCCATTAACCCAAATTGTAGAGATTAGCACCTTGCAAACTTTTCTGATATCCCAGAAGTTTTAGCCCTTCCCCTGCCCCCAAGAAAATCTAGAATATTATATTAAAATTCTATAGCAAAAATGCTGAGATAAAAAAGTGGAAAAATCAGTATGCAATCATGTCAGTAAAGACAATCTCATACTGCACAGGCTCATGAAGCTAAGTCAGTTTTCCATAGTGACCTGAATTCTGGAGTTTCCAAAGTTCTGAATGTTTGGCATTGTGACAGTGCCCTTCCTTTAACAGAAGCACTTTGGAAGACAATATACACTGTACCAGCAAATAGATAATTAGCTATAGAGTCAACCTTCCAGTTATACTGTACAAAGAAAGTAACAAATGTGGCCATTGCAAACTCTGTGGTCCTGAATATTCATGTAATATCATGTAATATACAGTCTGGACAAACTGAGCATGCTAACAGATGTCTAACCTGATACTTCCCAAAGACACAACCTGTGAGGTAGAATAATTAAAAAAAAAAGAAAAAAAAGCATTAGTTGGCAGGGAATATTTCCTTCTTAAGAAGTTTATTCAAATAGATTGTTGTTTCTGACCTGAAAAATAATAATTATGAACTAGATTTCTGAATTTCATTTGCAATCCTTCTCCCAGAACTGTCTCCGGCACCTGCATCGCACTGTACAATACTTACAGCAGCCACGCGTTCATACTCCAGTCTGCACTGATCGTAGCAGAAGCATGTGCCACAGACAGACTAATGCCAGTGCCAGGAATAAAGGAAGCAGAAGTTTCTGGGAAATCTACAGCATTAATTCTGAACCTATAGAATACAGAAAGGGGGATATTAGACTGCATGTCAAAAGAGTAAGAAGGACTTCTGATCACTGAAAACCCTTCTGCTATAAAAGGCAAAGTCTATGCTCAGTAAAAGAATTTCTCAGAAATGACTGACCCCTCTATATTTTAGGAAAGAAAGACATTTGTACCATTATACTTAGTAGCATCCTTGGAAAAAGAATCTTTAATATCTCACCAGGGAAAAAAGGATGCCTGGCCAAAACAAAAACCTCCCCTTGGGAGAAAAACAAACTCCTTAAAGTGAAATGTGCTTGCTGGGGGAAAATAAGTCTGTGTGTTAAACCCAGATGCTACATCTATAAATAAATCCAGGTTGTCTTAATGCTAGCATTTGCTGAAGAACATCAAAGTTTCTCTTTCCCCATTCTATATCCTCTCCCTTGCCTCAGCAAAGGGCTCTGGAGAGGATCCATTTTTCTAAACAAAATCTTACTTGAAGATTTCCCTGCCAAAACAAATGTTTCTGATATTCAAGGATATTGTCTTGCAAATGGGTGTGTTGAATAGAGCTGAACATTGTAAAGATATCAGCTGTACTCTTATCATGTAGTATACATTCCTCATTGTTTCCTGATATCTGGCAGAGATCTCTAAAACAACTGCCTTTAATCTACTTTCCCCGGGCCAGAAGGCACCAGCTACTTTTAGTTAAAATGACCACAATTCTCCAATCACATCTTGGGCAGCAGTAAGGCTGCCTTTAGTAATCTTGTTTGCAGTGAGCTGAAATCAGATTATCCGCTGGGAAGATGGCCAATTTCAAGAACTATGGTTGGGAGAATGAATTGGGGTTTTGAAGATCATATAATAATTTAGGTTGAAATGGGACCTCAGGAGATTTTCTAGTTCAACCCCTTACTCAAAGCTGGGACAACTCAGGGGCCCTGACCACTTGAGTCTTGAACACCTCCAAGGATGGAGATGCCCCAGCCTCTTTGGGCCCTTGTTCTGGTGCTCCCTAGCATTTTTTCTTAACTTCTAATTGGAACTTTTCTTGATGTAACTTATGTCTGTTGCCCATCATCCTTTCACTGTGTACCTCCAGGAAGAATCTGCCTCCATATTCTCTATAATCACCATGCAGCAGACAGTGGAAGACATGCAATAAGATACATGCACCTCCACCCCCATAGTCTCTTCTTCTCCAGCCTGTCCAAACACAGCTCTCTCAGATATGCAGGGATTAAGGTTGCAAGGATGGTATAATACAATGAAGCCTGACGGAAAGCAGGCTATTAGGAAAATATTAGGTATAGATAAAGGATGCAGGCCCTATCCAGCAGAAAGTACATGAAGTCTCCCAGATTGGTATTTCTTGCTCTGGGTAATTTGTAATGAAAAGAAAGTAAAATGCTACTGAGCAGCAGAGTTTGGCTTGATAGTAATATTAAAAGACCAGAAGTTTCTGTTTTTCTGTTTATAGCCTATTGGAAGATGGGATTGAAGGCTGTAGAAAAACCTGCTTTTATGTTAGTCTCCTTATTTGGTGAAATTGTAGGAAACTCCATAAAACTGTTTTTCTACTGGCTGCTCCTTGTACAATGATTTTCCTCAGCAGAAAATAGGTGTCGAGCCCTATCCAATCAAAATGCTGATTTACCACTGTAAATCCATCCAAAAAGATTCTGTAAAAGTCATCTTCCTGCCACATCAGCCCAGATACACCGTCCCCCTGCACACATTTTAGTCTTACCCCTTTGTCAGCTTTTTCTCATCAAACACAAACAAATTATTTTCACTACTACAGGTCCTTCATAGTAGCAGACTGTAAATAACACCAGTTCTGCCGTCTTTCCCACCCATTTCCCCTGCTGTATCATAGCCATGCTTACACCTGTCTTGCTACTCTGATACAAACCAACTAAAAAACCGGTCAAGGTGCTCCTTCAGAAGCTTTCTAAAGCTCATCCCTGAGTGCAGCAGAAGGAAGTACTTATAAAACAAATCAGTGTTTGGGCAGTGGGAGCAGAGTTAGATGAACCATTACAATTTTACACTGAACAAAATAATGGCTGCGTAATAATTACTATGCAGTAATAATAAGCTGTTTCATCCTAAAACTTTGAAATGTATTTCCTTTACTTACCTTGAAATGACATAGTTGACCTTAACAACCGAGAAACTCTCCTGCCCACTCCAGCTTGGGAAGGTCTCTTTCAATACTGCTTGCTTCAGGAGCTCCATCCCAATCCTCCTGCCTGCAAGGGGACAGAGGAAAGCACGTGCCTTGCAGATTGGATTCAGGCACCCAAAGGTCTAGATATACTGCCAAATAATTTAATCATCACTTTTAACATAGTTCTGGAAATGCTCTGATTCTGTGATCCTTACCTAGACCTCCTTCCAACTACTTATACACCCATTTATAACTTCTATTAGCCTCACATACAAATCATTTAACCCAAGATCAAGATCATCTGTTAGGATCATCTCGTCCCTGAGTTGTATTTTATATTCTAGAACTCGTCAGGCTTCTGAAACTGTTATACTCCTTCACTTCACTCAACAATGTGGATAGCCTTGGGAAACACTTGGCCATCACCTTTACCTCAGATTGTCTCATACCTGTTGGATGAAAAAGCCAGTTAAGAAGTAGCAAGATGACTTCTATATGTAGTGTTTACTTACAGAAAAAGTGTGATATATGCATCTGAAGTGCTGGTATGTCAAATGTGGAACTATCTGGATTGTTGCTTGTGTACAGGAAGTTGTTTGAGGTTTAAAGACAATCCTTTTAAATGTTTTCTTCCTGTTCCTTTCAGAGTACATACGTTTTGCCACGCACTTTATCCATTACAGCATGCTGCAGATCTGCGACTTTCCTTACCTTCTCTCCTTTCTTTAAGGAATCCCTACTTTCTTGAATGCTTCAATGCTACTTCTGCATTGATAATACACACAGACCCTATCATCAACAAACAGAACATCTTTAAATCCCAAATTCCTTGCGTCTTCCTTCTTTTTGCTCATCTTTGATGAAGACATTGCTAAAACTTTAATACTGAAAGATGTCCTGCTTTCAGATATTTTTAGCATGAGTTTCTTTAGCTTTTGGCCTCACAGTTGCTGAATACAAAATATCTATTTTTTTCTCCCCCAGACTTCAGTGTATTAAAAAAGCAAAGAACTGAAATCAATGATAACTCAACACTGGCATACCTTTTTATAAAATGCATCTTCTGTGAAGGAGTGGTAAGTTACGATTCCCTGGGAATTCCTGCCTCCAAAGCAAAATATGGCCTCTGACTGAAATAACTTAAAGCTCTCTTACGACTGTAAATGCAGGCAGCTAGTGATCCCTGGTGGAATTTCTCTCAAGGTTCTTGCAGCAGGCAAGGAGTGTGCAGGCAGGATCTAGTGCCTCAGCCTTCAAATCTCATATTAAGGGAAAAGATATGACAGGCATCATGCTCTTCAAATATGAGAAATATCTTTGGCAGGTGCACTGTTAATGTCTGTTCTCACTACTAATGCAGAGGTGTGCAAACTTAGTCTGTTTGTTTAGCACTTAAAGGCCATGCTGAATGTCACAAAAACTGCTGGGCTCACACTAAGAAATACCAGGCTGAATTCTCATTTCTAAAGGCATGAGAGATCCCTAGGGAGTGATTTCTTCCGTGTGTCATAAAAAGATATGGAGATCAGTTCTGGTTTGTGTGACTGATGTTTGCCCTGCACTTCTCAACTCCTCAAAAGCCTTTAAAACAATGCTCATACAGAGAAATAAGTGGACCTGATCCTTGCTTTCATCTCGAAGGCATAAACCCTGCGCTTCTACTTTTCATCTCACAAGTCCATTGTTTACCTGTCAGCATGTTCAGTACATAAATGACGATTAATCCTTATCATGACCCAGCCTTTGTTGAATTTGTGCCTTGTTAACCTTTATTATTAATATTAATTCTGTAAACAATTGAAATTATACTGCATGCCCTCCACACCCATGGAGTAAGTCTTAGGTAAGAGACACTGAAAGTTAGCATGAATAGAAAGAGTAAGGAAAATACATTGTGGAAATTGCTGATATTCTGTTAAGGGGCAGAATTATGGCAGACAGTTACTAGATTTTTTTTGAAAGAATGGCACATGCAAATGCTATCCCATGCCAAATGGAGGAATGAGAGTAAAGGTGTGCAGCTACATGGCTGTTCCAAAATTGTAAGCTTTTTTCCCAATTATGTCTTATTATCTTCAATTAAATATTGCACTTTCAATCAAGTTTTTGACACTTTTAAAAAAGGAACAATTATATGACCATCTCATTCTAGTTCTAAGAAAGTAAATTGATGAGAGGAATGTAGTAGAAACAACTGTTGGACTGTAGAAGAATGCAATCACCAATATAAGGATAAATTCACACCTGGGGTGTGCAAAAAGGAAGGAAATAAGTGAGAGAAGAGACAAAAGGGTGTTCCTGGTGTGAGGTGACAAAAGGAATTTATTCTATTTCAGTATTTAATGAGCTTGTTTCTACATTGCACCTTTATTAAGGAACTATATTCTGTGCATAGAGTATTTATCATAAATTAACTTCTGGCAATGTTAGACATACCGTAGTCCAGCCCCTTCTGAGTAATCCTCAGTTTAAGACCAGGATTAGCCTCAAGCTGCAAGGACAGCCAACACAGCAGGAAAGAATACCATGTTCTTAGCATCTTCTCACCTTTGTCACAGGGACCTGTTAACAACATTTATGATGCAAACATTATCATAAATGATGCACACCATGAGTTGCAAAAAATCTGTGTCCATCACTTCCCTCAATGAAACTGAGACAGGGTGGATAGTCAAGAGAGATTTAGTCAATGATTTTACTTTTCAGTGTGGAAGTAGACACAGATTTCTGATTACTTGGATCGCACTTTGGCAGGCATTAGCTGTTGGTGACACTGAATGGTTCTGCTCCACTACTCTATGCTTTCCCCACACCCGTGTCTTGGCTGGTTTATTTTACCATCTGTCCTACCTCCTGCAGAGTGAACACGACAGAGCAATCCCAGCCAAGGAGGAGCAGGTCTGTCCTCCTATAGAACAACACCCTTTTTATATATGCACCCCCTAGGATTTGCAAGTCCAGAAGTTTTTCAACTAAATCAGCTGGTCTAATAAAATACAGTAGGCCTCCCAACCAAACTTGCCTCCCTGTTAACACAAACTTCTGACTTAATCCAAACACTGATACATGAGATATCGACTAAATCAGGTCGCATAAGAAGGGAATGCAAAGGTAAATTCAAAGCGAACATGAGAATTACACGGTGATCGCACAGGAATAGAGAAGTGTCCTGGCATGAGCCTGCAGCACAGTGTCTTTGAGTGCAAAGTGAGACTGTGAGCCGCTGCATGATGTGACATAACCACATGACACAGCTTCACAAAAGCTGTGACAAATTATTTCTTTCTGTTATACTTTCCTAGTACAAAAGTAAGGTTTCTTAATTCAAAATTCTTGCATTCATCCTGATTGTCACTACCAGTGACAGCCACTGCTCAATCTCCTAGAAATAACAATACTGTTTCTCAAGACAACTTCAAGTCTTCTCAGTGCTGCATTAGGAAATTGTTTATTAGGGACCTATGGTAACTTTACTCTTCCCTTACCACTGAGGGGAGTGGCACATTCTTCTCTTACGTGTCTGACTGTGATCATGGTACCTGCCTATGTACAAAACCATGGTAATTAATAAGTAGCAAAAAGGTCTTGCGAGTTTCCCAAGTATTCCAGCCTATAAGGTCATTCCTGGATTTCTAATAAGTACAGTATTGTCTTGGACAATTTATTCCATAATCTGCCAGAAAACATATAAATGCATTTAAAAAAACCACAAACCCTCCCCTCCACCAAAAAAACCCAAACCCCAGCACCCTTTGGTAGTCTTACTTCTGTGCTGGAATTAATATTATCAGGTCAGACTCTAAATGGTTGCAAATCCAAGATCTACCCAGTACCTCATAAAATACTACTCTTCAGTGGATTTCTGAACTATAAGACAGACAAAAGGCATTACCAATATTGTCCTGATATCAGTTCTCTGAGGAATCCTTACAAAGTTACCACAAGATACCATGCAAGAAAAAGTGGTTTCAGGGAAAAAACATTCTGAAAACATAATCCACATTGTGACAAATTTTGAAAATCCCCCTTTTAATTCGTCATTCCATCTCTAGTTCTTATGTTTTTTTGGTTTTCTCTATTTTAAGCAACTCAAAATAAATAATTACTTTAAGGTAGCAATGTTATATTATGCAGAACAGCCAGCTGGAGTCATAAATCTTAAACTTTTTCCAAAAAGTGTCCTAGCTTTTCCTGCAAACATGCCACTTTCTATCCTGATTATTAAAGGTCACTTAAAAATCAATATAAAACCAGAAAGACAGATTTTTCTATCACTAAAGTACATAGATATTTACTAGATATTTATCTAGCAGGATTGCTACAAGCATTGATGCAGGTGAGGTACCTCATTCTCATTGAATTTCATTCCCATTGAGGAACAGAAAACAGCAATCTTAGTCACTACTGTGCTTTGTAGTTAATATGTTCTTGTTTGGATCTTAAATATATGTCAGGTGAGAACCTGAAAGAACAAACAACAACTGAACTGCCACGGCAGTAAACGACGGTATCATTTCATATTGCTTTCTCAAACCAACAAGGCTGATATTCTTGGTTTCTTTTGCACTCCAAGGCTGATATTCTTGGTTTCATCAAAGCCCCAAGCCTCTGCCAGATGCTAGGATTGATTGTACAAGGTTAGTCAGATGACTGAGACAGAGCTAAGGAGATGTAAATTGTCACCTGCCTGATAGTCTAAATCAGAGCTGCCAATTGCATTGTCAATGACAATAGATGGCAGACCAATTGCTGATTTTTATCTTCAGTAACTAAGCACACACCAAGCAATTCCTTGATGTAAATCATTCTCTTAATTCTTTTGTCTTCTCAGATAGTGTATTCAAGTAAGTTGAGACAAAAGATGAAAAACTCCTTTGTTTCAGTCTGTGTACCTGTCTCACCCTAATGAAGTACTCTACTTACTAGTCTGTAGATACCACATTTGCTTTCTCCTTTGTGAACAGTCTGCAAAAACTTTAAAAAAAACTTGCAATAAAGATTACACCTGAAATCTGCCTAAGAACTAAGAAAGCTTCTTATGCAAAAAAAAAAAAGTCACTATCATTGTCTTGTACAGGCTTAACACAGCCATAAAAACACACTATCTTAAATTGACCAACCTCCGAAATAGAACAGAATATCTCTGAAGAAGAATTTTGTCCTTGTCTTGCTTTGGTCCTGCACAAAACTCTCCACTTGCAGTCCACAGAAGAATTTCTTTCACTTCCAAAAATTCAGAAAAGAAACCTCAATAGTTAACAAACATAAGACAAACAGTTCTCAAACATGATAGCAAATATAGTGTCTACCCAACCTGAAGTCCAGAAAGAGCACTTTAGTTTCACAAATATCTCTGCTGTTATCACAGAACTGGGACTGGATTTTTCAGTTTCTCCCTTGCTCCGTTGTTTCTAGTTACTCTGCAGCATGCTCAAGAACAGGTAGGCTTTCTGCAGCTCACTCAACAATGTCAAATCAAAAAGGACTCAATAGCTTCAAGATCTTAACCCTTCCTATACACTGATATTCCATATAGAAAAACACCTCTGAGGGAAAAGGAATACCAAATTTATATGGTTGATAGGAGAGATATATTGGCAGGAATGCTTAAAGAAACCAGCAAATGATACAGACAGGAGTTTGCTAAATGACATAAAAGCAGGTGACCTCCACCTCTCTACAACCACTGGAAATACTCACGGAAAAAGACAAACTCCAGTAAGTTCCTGTTCATGGTTTCTTCCATTCAGTGTGGAGCGCAATGCTATCCACTTCCCAACTCATGAGGCAGCAGGCGACGTAGCTCAGTGAAATCTTCAAACAATCCATAGGAGGCAACGGCCGCCCTTGCCCCCACAGATTATATTTGTGAGTAGGTCTGGGACCCCCCCAATCCTCTGGAGACTTTGCAAAGGCACTGGGTTACTACAGCTTTTCCTGAGCATGGCTTGCCTACTGATGCCCTTCATAAAGGCTTTCAAAGCCTTGGAGAAGACTTGCCAGAGAACTATTAATCTGTGCCAGGCTGCAAAATAAATAGCATAGCTGCAATGCCTACATAGAATCTGTTAACAATGGATAACTATGTTGGGAGGCAGTTGTCTCATGAGCTGATGGAAAAAAAACACTTTCCACTGTTTAGATCCATTGAGTTCATGTTGCTGACCTCTGTAACTGCCCTGTCCTAGCACTTGAGCCAGGACTACTAGGTTCATTTTTACCAAAGTCCATTTAGCAAAAAAAAAATCAGTGTTCTTGTTCCAACTCTGCACTGCACACTGCCCTCACAGCTAAGAATTGTAAGGGTGCTTTTAAGCTGGTCCCCAAGAGACAGGGGAAGAGTAAGAAATATTGAGACCTTGAATAGGAATGCAGCAGGCATTATTTGTCTGGGATCTGCCCAGATTCAGACAAGTCCGTCATTTGCATAGGCCTGTTCTAAGCTTTCTTCTCTGCTTTTCTGCCAGTTGTGTGGCTCACTCATTAGTCTACACTCAGTTATTTTCATGGAGCTGACAGCAGCCTGAGGCACTCTCTCAACCTATGCAGCCCCTACCCTAGTTTCGCATAAATTGCAGCCCTGTAAGAAGTCACCATAGATTCCTAGAAGGTGGATGCAGTAATCTCACTAAGAAAAACCTGACCCCTTTGGTTCATCACAAGACATAGGAAATCTTCCTCTGAGAATCTTCCTCCATGGGTGGAGCCTCTTTTTACTACCCAGAGAAATGTGATTTTGGTCTGCTAATGCAAAGATATCAAACTCTGTCTTTGATGTGCCACTTCAAAGACTTTTGCTCTGCACACAGCTCTCTAGCAATTCAATACTGTAAAGAAATATATAAATCCAGGAAAATATGGTGGTAGCTAGAAATGTGTTAAGCAATCTGGCAAACCCCAGAAAACCCACTGAAAGGTCCTCTGCTCCATATGACCAAGATTTTGATCAGAAACAGAGAAGTTAAGAGCCACATGAGCAAACTTCAGACACTGCTTAAGAGTCATCTATAAACAGCCAACCTCAGATGGTGTAAAGCAGAGCTCCACTAAATGTGTTAGCTATAGAGCACTAGCATAAAGGGCTTTAAAATACCTTTTAGAGTAAAGTTGACCACCATCAAGCTGCAAGAAGTTAAGGAGGTTCTTTCCACTAGCTTTGATTTGAACCTCCTCCCCCACTGGCATACTTGAAAAGGTACTTCAGATTTTCACAGACCTCCTGATGCTACTCCAGCCTTCATACCCTTCTTCTTCTCATTCCACCATCTCTCACATCTTTCAGTGCGGCCCTAGTCATTCAAAATATCAGTATCATAAGCGTTAATATATACACATATATATTTATTTATACGTATTATAAAATACACTCTTTTTAGTGGCAAATACAGAAAGAAAAATAATGGAAAAGTTCCACTGGCTCACAGCTTTATTACTACACTCGGCTTTCAGGAAAAAAAAAATAATTCCATGAGTTACATAACTGAACCAAAGAGACCTTCACTTTTTATAGTTCTCCTCTGCCATGGGAAGTTGACTGCAGGTCAACAGGACTACAGCTATATTAAGTTTCAAATTTCTCAAGAGAAACCACTAGGGCTATCAATAGGGTTTTACTTCTTTGGTGGAATGGGTTCTATTGCTTGAGTTTTACGCTGACCATGTGGGGGAGAAAAACTCCCAATAAAGTACTTTGAGTTGAGAAACCACATTGTCTTTAACAACCATTCTAAGCTACTGATAAAGAGCTTTCTTTTGTCACCATACTGTATATTATTTTAATGAATTAGACTTTAAAAAAATTCACCATTTCTGATAAGGGTGAACTATGCTGAAAGTCAAAATTCTTCTGTGTACAACCATTTCTTCAAGCTTGTAAGCACACAGGTTTCCTGTACTATTTTGACACAGTGCCCTTCCCAGCCTGAGGTCAACTTCATATGTAGCCATTGGAAGTCTCCTGCCTGCAGACTGAGACAAAATGAAAATGGTGGAGAAAAAATATTACTCGTCAAATAACAGCCCTTTTAGAAAGATGTGTGAGGGAAAAAAAAATGATGGTGTTTTTGGGTCATTTGAAATTTGCACAGGCAAACTCAAAAGCTGTGGAAAATGTTTTAGCCTTTCATCATGATTGCTTCTTAGGAGGTTTTCCTGTTTAATACTTACTGCTGTGTGGAGAACGTGTCTAAGCCTTACATTGTGGCATGACTCATAAAATTCAAAGGAAAAATTAGCAGAATGCCAGCAGAAATGCTCACTTGTAACTGGTATAGCTGGTTACCTAATAATGACTACTAAAGCCAGCTCCTGAGAAATTGAACCATTTTATTTCACACAATTACTTTAACTTGTGCAAGCTACTGAAATGGTGCTTCTGCTGGAAGCATCACAAGCCATGAACATTTCTCATACTAGGGAAGCCTCCTCCACCCTTCCTAAAGAGCGCAGATTAAGCTGCCCTGGAGCCAGTGGGAACACAGGAGGTGGCCGGGACAGGGACAACACTGAAAGACAAAACAGAGCAGGACGTCCATGGCCAATGGAAAATGGTGATGATGTTGAGGCAGCAGCATGACTCACTTTGGATTCAACCCTCTTCAAGAGAGAGGAAAGCAGAGTTTCTGACAGGCATGGTGCTCTTGATCCCTCCTCACGTGTTCTCCTTTCTATCCTCTTTGTCCCTGCCTTTGCTACTTCCACTCTCATCCCCCTCTGCCGCAGAAACCTACTCTTCTGGATTTGTCCAGGAGGTGGCCCCATTTGATGACGACTGCGTAAGCACTTCTCCAACTGGGGCAGTGCCAAAGGGTACAGCAAGCTTCTCAGAAAATCACTCATTTTAACGCTCGCAGTTGAGGGCCCTGTATGTAACACCACACTAAGTCATGAGCATCAGTTCTTCCATTGTTCAATGAAGGGTATTGCATTTCAGTGGTCTCTTTGCCTTTCTTTTTATCACCTTCATCAATACAAGCCTCCCTTTTCCACTGAGGAATTTATCGACATGTTGAAAACAGATGACGGTTGCCCTTCAGTTTGAGACGTATTTGACAGCAAAGTCTAAAGTGAAGTGAAATTTAGCAACTGCATTTACCTGGGTTGGATGACCATGTTCAGATGGCATAAAGCAGATTTTGCCCGTAGCCCAGAAGAGAATTTTTGAAGTTTCAGTCTCCTTTTTCTGACTGGCCGTGTAAGAGCTGAAAGGACACAGATAGGGCTGTTCCTATAGATGTAGGGTTAAGCCATGTGAATAGTGCCATTATAAGCAGTTGTACTTGGTGGTACAAGCTAGGTCTTTTCAAGTTCTTTCAAGGAGGTAAAACTACTGTTATTTTAGTGTTATATTCCTAGTAAGTACTCCAATTTTCCTGCACCTTATATTTATCGTATTATTCCTTGTGTGGAGAAATGTCAGGTAAGTGAACTGTATCGTTAGAAGGTGTCATGGTTGAGGCCCAGCCAGCAACAAAGCACCACGCAGCCGCTTGCTCACTCCTCCCCCCCCCCCCCGGGCGGGATGGGGAGGAGAAAACACAACGAAAGGCTCATGAGTCGAGACAAGGACAGGGAGGGATCACTCACCACTTATGGTCACAGGCAAAACAGACTCGACTTGGGGAAAAATAAATCAATTTAATTTTTGTTACCTATCAAATCAGAGTAGGATAATGAGAAATAGAACTGTATCTTAAAAACACACCTTCCCCCCACCCCTCCCTTCTTCCCGGGCTCAGCTTTGCTCCTGATTCCTCTACCTCCTCCCCCGCCCCAGTGGCACAGGGGGGTGGGAATGGGGGTTGCGGTCAGTTGATCACACATTGTTTCTGCAGCTCCTTCCTCCTCGGGAGGAGGACTCCTCACACTCTTCCCCTGCTCCAGCGTGGGGTCCCTCTCACTGGGGGTCAGCCCTCAATGAGCTTCTCCAACGCGAGTCCTTTCCACGGGCTGCAGTCCTTCGTGAACTGCTCCAGCGTGGGCTTTCCCACAGAGTCACGGCCTTCTCCGGGCCCAGCCACCTGCTCCGGCGTGGGGTCCTCCACAGGCTGCAGGGGAATCTCTGCTCCGGCGCACCTCCTCCCTCTTCTTCTTCACTGACCTTGGTGTCTGCACGGTTGTTTCTCTCACATCCCACTCCTCTCTTCACTGCAGCTCCTCTTCTCCTTTAGCAGTCTTTCTCCTTCTTAAATATGCTATAACAACAGAGGCACTACCGCCATCACTGATGAGCTCAGTCTTGGCCAGATGCAGGTCCGACTTGGAGCCGAGGAAGCTTCTAGCAGCTTCTCACAGGAGCCACCCCTGTAGCCCCTCCCCCGCTACACAACCCCCCACCACACAAACCCAACACAGAAGGAAAAACAAGATAATCTAGATTGAGAATAAGCATTGTTCAGAAGTTACCTCTGAATTCACTGTTCTCTGAAATTTAATGTAATTCATTAAACAAAGTAAAACCTTGAATTGTGCCTTTCACTTCTTTTCCCCATCAACATTACACTTCCATGAAGTGCGTATTTCTAGATGAAGTCAACTGAGGAGGAACCTTTTTTCAAGTATGACAGATAATGGGGAACTAACGCCAGTGAAGTCAAGTCTGTGACACTTTGTATTTCTGGTGAGATTATTTGACTGCAGGTGTTAAAACATTACCTCCAAGACAACAATTCAGTAGTCTGCCTTAAAAAAACATGTTCCTTTATAAAACTAAATGCTCTTGGGGACAGTATCCTCCTTCAGCCCTTCCCATAGCACCTGTTTCCATGAACTTCGCCAACAGAGTTAAACGCCCAGAGAACAACACCCTCTCCTCAACCTATTTGGTTTTAGAGTAACACCTAAAAGATGAGAAAAGCGGCCCAACCAAACCCCTCCACACAGCGGCAGGCAGGCAGCCAGCGTGCAGAGAGCACTCCCGCCAGCGGCTTATCCCCTTCCAGGCACGGCGGGGATAAGCCGCTGAGAGAGATAAGCCACTGCTGAACAACAGCAGCAAAGCAACCTCAGCAACGGAGGCAGACAAGAGCAACGGCCGCGGGGAAGAGCAACAACCTCCAACCGACAAGCCCGGGGGTGGGGATAGCGCGAGGGGAAGGTAACTCCTCCCAGCGCATGCGCGGGTACAGCCCGAACGCCCCAATCATCGATCGCGGCCGGGCAGAGCCCCCGCGCAGGCCACGGCGTGGCACGCCGAGGCACCGATCGGGCGCGCGGCCCGCGGCGCTCTGGGGGAACGCCTCAAGCCCCGGGGGCGGGGCCAAGCGAGGGCGGGGCCGGGCGGGCTGAGGCGGGGCCGCGCCAACCAAAACAACGACACGCCCCGGCAGCCCTTGCGCCCGCCGCCCGCCGCCACCACCGCCATCGCCGCCAGCCGGCGGGGCCCGCTCGGGGCGCGAGGCGGGCGCGGAGACCCGCCGCCGCCATGAAGCTTCGCGTGCGGGTGCAGAAGCGAACGGCGCCGCTGGAGGTGCAGGGGGCGGAGCCAACGCTGGGGGAGCTGCGCGCGCAGCTGCGCCGGGCCCTGCTGCCCGCCTGGGGGTACAGGTAGCGTGCGGAGCGAACCATCGCGGGGGGGGGGGGGCGCTAAGGGGGGGCGGCTGCGCGCGCGCGGGCTTGGGCCGGCGGGACCGTACCACGCGGTGCGGGGGGAGGGGCGGGGCGGCCCGGCCCATCTCCCCCCGTCCGCCCCGGGGCGGCGCTGCTGCCCCTGCGGGGCGGGCGGTGCCGGGGCTGCCGCGGGCGGGGGAAGGGGCGGCGGGTGCTGGCGGCCCGCCGGGGCCGTGCAGCTCCTCCTCTGGCCAGGCGTGAGGGCGCGAAGGGCGGGCGCCGAGAGGAAGGGGCAGAGCGGCCGGGGGCGAGCCGCGCTGCCGGCTCCCGGGCGAGGCCGGCGGTGCGAAGGCGCGGTGGTTGGTAGGCCCGTGTGCGGCATCCCGCGGCGGGGCGGGTGGGGGGCACCGGGGCGAGGCCCGGGAGCTGTGGGTAACACATCACGGGGTGGAGGGGATTAAAAGATTGCCGGCCTGGAGGTTTTACCCGGTTCGCGGGGGCACGTTGCTAAAGCTCGTGCAACGCCTGGCAGCGGCGGCTGCTGAGCCCCTTCCCGCAGGTCCTGCGGCAGCGCCGGCGGGTCGGGCGGCGGGTCACGGCGGCTCCCAGCGACTTTCGCTTCCCGGCTGTTCACTGCGGAACAGGAAAGTAAAACTTGCTTTGGGAAATGCTCGGCTGTGAAATGCGGGTTGCAGCTCCAGTCAGAGCCGACTTAAATTTCCGTGTGGCCTTTACGTTACAAAACCGGCTGTCGGGTATCAGTTTTATAGTTTTGCAGGCTTCTTGGAGAATCTCTGGGGTTAAATTTCATAAACGTTTTATCTATGAAGAAATCATGGTAGCCTTTATAGGAGAGTAAAGTCTGCAAAATCAATTTAAGAAATACCTACATAAGAGGCTCATTTTCTGATAGTGGCTAAAGGGTTTGTATTTGCAAACCTTTAATTAGGTACGATATACTAATGTTTCACTGGTGATACGTACATTTGATAGCACTGCACTGTGCTGCATAGCAGTGTGGGCAGGAGAAATCTGAATTACTGCTTGTCTTGCCACAGTGGGTGTGTTTTATAGCTGATACTGGATAGCTGCTTCTGTGCTAACCAGTTGCATTTCTATTTGGTTTTGGTTTTGTGCTTGCCCTGAAGCATCTTTTGCTATTACTGTCATTTGCAACTAGCGTGCTGTAGGGCAGCTGCGGACCTTTTGAAAGGAATGTTTTGCTTAATCAGAGAGCAAGACGGTTGGGTCTGCAACACTATCTTGTTTTTAAATCATCTCAGCCAGTAGTTTATTTAAAGCTTGTTTTGCTAGGTGTGGTGTCTTCTAATTTGGAGGGCACTTGTTTGCTTTCCTTCGTAACTGTTTTATGAGCAATTACTGTAAATGAAGTTATACCTACCAAGCAGCTACGGCTACTTAAAATGTACTTGGAGAGAAACATGGGGGAAATAATTTCATACCATTTTTTTTTCCTCACTCTTCCTTTAATATATAGCTAATCATTAATGGATTAAAACTCACGGCATAGTACTATTGTATTATGCAGTATGCATTTCTAACTGTAGCTCTGTGTGCAGTTACCCAGGTGCAGCCAACCATGTTTCCTTTTTTTTTTTTCCTATTTTGCAGTTCTGATACCAAGTTTTCAATAACATTGAACAGAAAAGATGCACTCACAGAAGATCAGAAGACCTTGGCTTCATATGGAATTGTTTCTGGTGATTTGATATGCTTATTACTAGAAGAAGCAGATGGACAGCCCAACCTACCTCCTCCTCCTCCTTCTACTCCTCCCCCACTTGAGAACGGTCATGAGCCGTCCACCTTGATCCCCAACAAAAGTCAGGCCAACAGTCCAAAAGAAGAAGGGCAGAATGAGCAGTCTGACAACCAGAAAGCTCAGGTGGAAGTTCAAAAGAGTGACGAGAGGGTAAGTACATGAGAATTGCCCTGTACAACACAAGGTAAAAAAGAAGGTATCTTCTTGTGTCAGTTGCTGTACTATATAGTAGAGAATCTTTTCAGAATATTTGGCTCCTTATACTTGTGTGATACACAGCCAGTTATTTGGATGGAAATTTGTCTCTATTCCTTGTATATTAGCTGTGACACAAAAGCTAGTTCAGAGACCCTGAGATGTTTCAGGTCTGACATTTTTACAGGATTTAATGTTTTTGCTGGAACATGCACTTTCAGTAAGGAAGTTAGGAGTGTGTTACTGGCCTCAGTGCTGTCTTCTCGAGGAAACTGATTCTAGGTACTGAACAAATGCAACAGGCACTGCCTGTCAGAAACACCACTCACAAGATGAGCGCATGATTCCTTTCTAATGGGTTATAACAGTTCCCTGTGATTCAGACGGCCTGCCATAGAGTGAGACCTGTCTGTCTTGTGCATGGAGGTTGTGTTGCTCAGACAGCTTCTGCCTCGTGCTTCGTAGGTGTACATCTGTATGACCCCATATGCTTCATGCAGCTAATAGGCACGTTTTTTCATATTACTCAGTGGTTTGTTTCCTGTGTGACAGTACATACAATAGTTAAGCAGATAACAGCTGCCACCAACTGCTGGGTCCTATGGTGAATGGTGTCCCTAGAGGGGACTCTGCAGGTACAGCCTAGTGCCATGATCTCTCTCTTACACGATCCTGTCTGTTTCAGGCAGGAGCTTGAGAAGCTGGGAGGAAATTGTCTTCCAACATTCTTTCAAAGCAAGCAGTTTTTTTGTTTTGGAATGAATTTCAAATACAAAATGTCCCTTAATACAACCTTTATATGAAGTCTTTTAAAAATATTGTTTTAATGTATGAAAATTAAGATTTAGGATAAAAAGAATAGTAAGCAATGAAAGAAAATGTAGTTGAACCACTGTCCCATTGATTCTTGTCAGGAGCAATAATCCTTATGTAGTGCTGTGGGCATGCAAGCTCCTTATGTCTGTCAGTCAGACCATAGTAAGCTGTGCAGATCTATTTCATATTTATTTAATATTGGAAAGCAAGATGAAAGATTCTCACATCTTCCTCCAAAGTTGTGGTGAAAGATGGCAGGAAAATTTCTAAGCAACTAGGTAGCATTATAGAAGAGCTCTAGAAGTCTGAAAAACTATGCTTAACTGGGGCTACATGCATTGCTGTTAATGAAAGAAGGGAAGTTCCACGGGTGGATGGCCATGCCAGCCTCATACAAACATAAGGGTGCCTTGTGCCATTGAGCATGGATGTGGGGGAGAAGTACCTAGAGCTCCTTTAGACTCTTTTTTCCCCTTTCCTGACCCTTCCCTGAGGTAAATCTCCTTATAGTTTTCATTCAGTAATCTTTTTTTTTTAATGTATATCTGGGTGGTTTTATAAATTACGTAATAATACATCGTGATTTTGGTAGAAGAAAGGAAACCACAATAAAACCACAGTCTTCCTGAAGTGGCAGCACATACACTCCATTCATGATTTTTTTCCCAGCTATTTAGGCCTATTGTGTTTCTAAGCAGTCTGAGTTATCATTTTGGTTACTTGCCATACATGTTGGCTAAATTTAAATAAATGGTGATACTGTAGTGAGTAAATTACTCCTGTGTATGTTGCGAAAATTCTGATGAAGGTTTAATATATTATTATCACTTTGTCTTCAAGTGGTATATGCAATAAAATGACAGACCCTTTTATGAAGGGCTTGAATTATAAATATCAAAAAACACAGGGTGTGTGTATAATCCCAGTCTCCAGCTGGGATGCTGGAAAATGGAGATGTAATGAATCTGTACAATTTGCATGAGAAATCAGTAGAGTAGTCATGGTGCCTGTGAGGACTGGAATAAGCAGACGAATAATATTGATGTATATAGAGGTGTAATTTTCTGAATGAAGGTATGTTTTGCTTTCCCTTGAAGGCAGGATCCAGCCTAGAATTTCCTTCTGGATTAGTCCCAGAAGATGTTGACCTGGAAGAAGGTACAGGTTCCTATCCCTCCGAACCCATGCTGTGCAGTGAAGCTGCTGATGGTGAAATACCACATTCCTTAGAGATGCTCTACCTTTCTGCTGAGTGTACCAGTGCCACTGATGCCTTGATTGTTCTAGTACATCTTCTCATGATGGAGACAGGCTATGTACCTCAGGTAGGTGCATAACCAATCAGGAAATTTCTTGGTCAGTATGAGAAAGCTGTGGAATATCGTGGGACTGTGTGAGACAAGATGCATCTGAAGATCTACTTCTGGCTTTGTATATGTCAGTCAGCAGCAGGAGCTGCTGAAGTATCAGCTTCTCTAATTTGCCTGACCAGTAAGCCTTAAGCAGCTTTTACGTGTGAGAGAAGAGGCCTATGCCTGTGTTTCTTTCAGTCCTCAGCCTCACTGGGACCCAGCTGATAACCCCCCTGTTTCTGCTTTATACTGTTGAGCTTGTGTAGATGTGCTTAGATTGTAGCATTTCTTTGAAGCGCTGCTGTAAGCATCAGTATCATCTCAATGGTATCCTGTTCACATGGTGGTTAACAAGGCCTAGGTCTGACAAAATGTTGTCTCCAATTCCCTGTTAACTTCAACTGAGTTCAGTTAGGCTTTGGTTCCACTAACCTGCAGAGGTATCTAACTCGTAGTCTAGCACCTATGACAGTACCTCTGTATGATGTATGAATTTACCTTTTCCCTTTGGATTTTCAGATTTGCATTGTATGTTTACTAATATGTGGCTGAACATGCAAAAAAAGATTTACTCTCAGGGAAGGTGTTTAAATTCTCATGTTTCTTCTTGCAGTGGGGCTAACTAAGCACCTGTAGGGGCTCCGGTTGACCAATACCAGTTTAATAAATCTGCTAAGTTAATTGCATTCCTATAGCCTGAAATACTATCTGAATAATACATTTGCCACTGGGAAGAAAGTTTGTTTATGTCAGTCAGTAGGCTTGGAAGTAGGGAAGATGATTGCAGTGCAGATTTAAGAGGAAAGAGGGAGACTCTACTTGTACTTGTGATAATGTTGTGTCCCCCTCTGGGATTCCATCTGGGCCTTTTCATACTGAAGCTGAAAGGAAAAACTGTTAGTCCACTTAGATTTTTGAATGGATTTCAAGGTCTGATTCTTCAAGCCCTGTCAGACCTCATAAGTTCACAGAAGGTGCAGTAACATGTTTTTCGTGCAGTAAATTAACATACATGCAGTTGTCGTCAGAATGCTGGAATAAATAACAGAATGAAGTAGATGTCTCAAAGAAATAGGTGTGAGTCTGCTCACTGAACATCCTTCCCTGTCAGAAACTGGGACAGGACAAAAAATTTCTAAACTTCTCCTTAGATTTGCTGTTAGTCTTGGGGAAAATAGTATATAATCATGCAATTATAGTCTGTGTCATAATGCGCATAGGGACTAAACTAAGATTTGAATTGCAAGCAGCATTCTGGCAGTTCCCAACTTCTCTTTTTTCACCCCTTAGTCTTGGTAGATTGCTAATGTATGGCAGTGTTATCTCTGTGTATTTTTAGGGGACAGAAGCCAAGGCAGTGTCTATGCCAGAGAAATGGAGAGGGAATGGTGTTTATAAGCTACAGTACACACATCCCCTTTGCGAAGAAGGTTGTGCTGGTTTGACTTGTGTGCCTTTGGGAGATCTTGTTGCTATTAATGGTAAGTTAGTCAAGTTTTTATCCTGGATGCACATTGCTAAATATCACCATTGTTTAGTAAGAGAAAACTTAAATGTGCTTTTGTGCACTCTGTTTAGAACTGCACCTTGATTATCCAGGTTGCTGAGGTGCAAGAGATGCTACTTCCTGATGCTGAATATTCTTGGCATTTCCTGTCTCCGTGTCAACTGTTTCTCTTCCTCTAATCATAATAGGTCAATCCTTAGGGGATTCAGCTGGCCTTTTCATTGCAATGTTATAGAAATCTGTTTCTTGTCTCATTTCGTAGGAACTTTGTTATACACTGCCAAACATTAAAAGAGGTAGATTTACTCCAGCTGCAATATTTTGTGTTGTCTCATGTTCTTTGCAAGACTTATAAACAACTTCCAGAGTGTGACTATGTATTCTTTAGCTTTAATGTATAATCTTTCCTGTAGCACACTAACAGTTTAACTGTGGTCTCAAAAATTTTATTTAGTTTAAGCTATTCAGTCCAGAAAATTTAGGGAAGTCTAATTTTTTGAAGCAACTTCCATATCACTTGGTGGGTTTTTTGGAGGTTTTTTTTTGTTGTCTTTGTTTTTGGTTTGCTGGGGTTTTTTTCTTTTTCATATTTTGTTTAGCATTTGAGCAGTTCCACATTTTTGCAGAACCAATATTAAATTGGGACTTGATTCTAATTTCAAGATATCTTTGATTAAAATTTTTACATTTATTTGTAAAACTTGTAATTGATTATGCCAATTTGTATAAGCACATATGTTTTCTCAGAATGTGTATGCATTTTGATCAAATGTTTTAACCAAGTCAGGTTAAGGTTAGATTTAGGACAGTGTTATAACTACCATGCATGTAGTGTTCATATAGTAAGCTTGTTGAGTCTTTCTCTAGTTAGTATTTCTTTAATGACTGGGTTATAATAATGGCTTGCTCTGTACCTCTTTTAGCTGTGTGACGTCTCTTTCTACGTGATAGAATTGTTGAAGGCAATGCTTGGTTTCTGTCACCAAGATCTTTGTTTATTCCCTGCTATTTTAAGTTCCATTTTGTTTTTCTGAAATTTTAATTTGTCTAGCTGCTTGCTATGGTTGGGTATTTTCCTTGAGGGGATCTGGTAAGGGAGGAAAGTAAAACACCTCCGAAGGGTAAGGCAGTAATTAAGTGGTCTTTGTCATCTCTCAATGTGTTTTAAATTTTGAAATGTCTTTTTTTCTTATATTTGCAGCAACATTAAAAATCAACAAAGAGATTAAAGGTGTTAAGAGAATACAGCTATTGCCAGCATCCTTTGTTTGCTTTCAGGAGCCAGGTATGATTGAGCTATGATACTCATAGTAGTAAACTGAAAAGTAAAGAAGTGACACAGTGGGTAAGGATATACTTCAGTAGAGGACCGAATAGGTACAGAATAGCAAAAAAGAATGGAAATGTGGTTATCATTTACGTTAGTCATAGCTTTGTGGTAAAAGGAATTCAGAGTGTAGCCATTTAATCACATTTTGTTGTTAAAACAATTTGAATTTCTTGGGTTAACAGTGTGAGGAGAGAACCTTGCAAAGCCCGAGTCATCCTTTGGCCTGTATGCCTGTTATTTATGAGGACCTAAGCATACGTATGAATCTCTGGGGCAGCAATGCTGGATTATGCGCCCTTTCTGCCTGGCAGTTCAGGACTTCAGGGGCTGATGGTACCTACACTCTTGTTGTGGCACTGTAATTGTGACATTCTTTTTGTCAGAAAACATGTGCTGACCACGTAGCTCTCCCTGGAATGCCAAAATCAGAGGGAAGAGTAAGGTCGGGGGGACAGAAGGGTAGATAAATGGGGATCCTTGTGAGCACAGACCTGACTAACCTTCTGTTCTCTGAAGTACATGAACTGCTTTGTTGGCAGTTGAGGCTGACTCAGGATCCTACATTGTGTCCTGGGTAGCCCCAGTCACTGATGTACAAGTCTAGTCAAAAGGCTTTAGAATTAACTGAGCACTGAAATGTGTCCGATACAATGGTAGAGTCTTCTGGCTCCTCTTTCTTCAGAGAACAGAATGGAAAAACATTCCTGTCAGAAAAATGAATATTACAGGCATTTACAACATAGGTGCATGTTACACATGAGCTTTGAAATCTGACAAAGGAAGCTCTGACAGCTTGAGAGTCATTTTGTTTCTGAAGAACTCAAGTATTTCTCTTAATGGTGCTTTTTAAGGCCAAAGGAAAGCCTAGCCTGACCATGGAACTGGTCTGTAGTTTGTTGATGAATTACTTATTGCATGATTGTTACACTCTAGTTGCAGAGCTGCTCCCATCAAGATTACAAGCAGATTACAGTTCTGCTTATAAGAAAACCATAATTCTTCTGCTCTTATATAATTTTTGCATTATAACCTCCTGAAGTTAAGCTTTTTACCTCTCTTCTTTTGATAGAAAAGGTTGCAGGTGTTTACAAAGACCTTCAGAAATTATCCCGCCTCTTTAAAGACCAGCTGGTTTACTCTCTTCTGGCTGCTGCCCGACAAGGTGAGAGAAAATATTTACAATTAGAGATGGTACTTCATTTTTGAGGATGAAAGGAGGGGGTCTATCTAAAGCCTTGAAGGAAAAGTGTTAGAAAGAGCTGTTCAGTGATGGGTATATAAAGAGTAAGCATAAAGTAATTTATCCATTCTAAAGAAATTATATTAATCTTTGTATCTCAGAAAATGTTAATATAATTTTCTGGGTTTAATTTTTAATTGCTCTAGTGTCACTCAAGAGACTGGAGTGGCTGTTTTCCACACTCAGTGATGAGAAAATCATACCACAATAATTTTGTGGCAGTAGTTCTGCAGTTTTGATCCATTTCTTTGTCAAAGCAGAAAAATTTATATAGCATCATATTTGGAAGTCTAACCCCAGGAATGATCTTCTCAGTAACCCATCATTGAGGGATTGGAAAGGATGGTAGGAAGTAACCCAAGGTGGTGTTTGTGAAGTAGTAGGAAGCCAGGCTTTCTCTGCATAGGTATTGCCATAAAAGGTCTCAGCTTTGTATTCTGAAGACTATTCAATGGAATTCCTTCTAGACTTCAGGGTGGGAAGGTTTTATGTGAAGCATGTGCTCTGTATTTAATGTGTTTTTTGTGGGCTCATGAAATTGGGCAGGTCTTTTTTCCTTTACTTATTCCTTTGTTCTGTAGCCTATAAACATAGTTAGGTGTGTGGAATGTTTCTTAGGCTTAGTGGCCAATAGTGGTCAGTATAAAGTGCCATTTGCCCTATTTTGTGCACTCCGTAAATGTACTTAGAGTTGCAAGAGATCTTTTTACTGTCATGTCACAGTACTTTCTGAGAAAAGTGGTGTAACTCAGGCATCAAAGCGAAATGATTTAAGGGAAACATTATAATGTCCTTTCTTTCTTTTAGGGTCTTTAGAGAGAAAGTAAACTCTGCACCACTTAGGTAATGCTTCTGTTTTCTCCACTTTGTAGCTCTGAACTTGCCAGATGTGTTTGGGTTAGTGGTCCTTCCTCTTGAGCTCAAGCTTCGGATTTTCAGACTTCTGGATGTCCGTTCACTCATCTCTCTTTCTGCTGTTTGCCGTGATCTTTACACGGCTTCAAATGACCAGCTTCTGTGGAGGTTTATGTATCTGCGAGATTTCCGAGGTAATGTTGAGACATGTTTTTCTAATTACATTCTCATGTGAACAGAGGGATTAGGTCTGACAGATTTTGATAAGAGGCTCCTCAGGCAACCACTTCGGATTTTTAAACACTGTGAGTAAATGCAGTAATTTGTGATGCTAACCATTACAGTTGGTCAGGTGTAATTCAGGTGGATGCGCAGTTTTCTGCCAGGAAAACTGGTGACAGTCTGCTGAGCCATTCCTGATGGACCACATAGTTCTTCCCATTGTGTGGTGCAGACTTTCCTTGTTTTCATCTGTTTCCCTGGGTACCTTGGTGTACTGGCTATTGCAGATATTAGGAAGTGGAGGGAAGAGATATTCCTGCTATAATTTCTCACAAGAGATTGAAGAAACAAGGTGATCAAGGGAGGTGCTGTCAGAAGTCAAAGATGGGGACAGTGTTTCTGGGATTTCTCTGCTTACTCAGTAACTTTTGGAGATGATGCTTTACGTAGAATGGGTGTGCAAGTAGATTACCTATTGAATGGTCCTGGAGCTTTGTATTTTTTAAGATGGATTATCTTAATGAAAAAATGTATTGACCAAAAGTGTTTTTTCATCTCTTGATTCTTCTGCAAGTTCTGACAAAACTGTGGGCATCTGTGGCATGAATTCTACTTAAAATAGATTGCTCTTCTTACTTTTTTGCTTCTCTTTGTAGATCCTATTGCAAGGCCTCGTGACACAGACTGGAAAGAAGTAGGTGGCTTTTTTATATAATCTCTCTGAGATTAGTCTCCATGGGCTAATTTGAGAATAAAGCATAGACTTTGGGAGGCAGTAACTTTGAGTTAAATTTTAAAGCGTGGTGTTCTGTGTACACATGTTGAGTTTGGTCAGAGTAGGAGAAAACAGCATCAACAGGTTACATGGTGCATGTCCAAATCGTGGGTTAGAGGTCTTCCAGAGATGCTGTATTTGGTCTTTGGCAGGCAGGGGAGTTGCTGTTCTGGGTTTTCAGACTGGTGAGGAGTGCTCTTCTGAGAAGTGGTACAGAACTGAATGCAGTTGCTGTAGGTGGAATGCAAAGCACTTAGAGAGCTTTAAAATGCCTTTGTTTCTGTCTGCAGCTGTACAAGAAAAAGTTGAAACAGAAGAAGGAGGCCCTGAGATGGAGGCACATGATGTTTCTGCCCCCTACGCCTCATCCAATCCCCTTTCATCCCAACCCATTCTATCCTAATCCCTTTCCTCCCAACCCATTCCCATCAAACCCAATCTATCCCCCGATGATTATTGGTGGAGAATATGATGAGAGACCAACACTTCCCTATGTTGGAGACCCAATTAATTCACTCATTCCTGGCCCAGGAGAAGCACCAGGCCAGTTTCCTCCATTCAGACCACATTTTGACCCAATTGGTTCCTTGCCTGGAGCAAACCCTACACTTCCAGGACGAGCTGGTCCCAATGACAGGTTTCCACCTAGACCCAGCCGGGGCCGCCCCATGGACATTCGCCGTGCGTTCATTTGATTGCTGCTTTTTCCTTCAGTGAGTTTTCTAGTCCCTGAGCTTGCTTTCTAACTGCAGGAGATGGTAAATCCCAGGCATTAACATCTGCCTTCTCTTCAGATTGTGGCAAGAACATGTGTGCATGGTAATGTTTCAACCACAAAGGCTGGGTTTGTTTTATGCTCTGGTGGTACTGTACCACCTGGCACTAAGGTCTATTTCATGAAGAGCTACAACTTAGAACAGTTTGTTCTGCTTCCCCACCCCTCACCCTTAATAATCTGTGAAGTGCTACTTAGAGACCAGAAGGATACCGGCCAAATATTTGCTGCATCAGATAAAGAGCAATTTAAATACAAACCCTATACTTGTCTGTCTTATTTGAAGAGTTTATTAAATTGCCAGGAAAAATGATGTTGTTTAAAATCTACCTGGCTAATGATCTTTATTAACAAAAAATCTACCATGTTCCACATAGAACAGGATACTGCCACTGTTATGGCAGATGTGTGTTCATGGAAATTTTCAAAGATGACATTTCCTTTTTCCTTTAATGTTTTATTAGGTAAAAAGCATTTTTGTATTGTTACTTAATACACAAAGAATACAGGGAAGGGATTTTCTTTACAATGGAAATATTAGAACACAATTTGTTTTACAAACAACTGAGTAAAGTCATGCTACAGTGCAACTCAGAAGTCTGAACAGAAGCAGAGCAATTTTACAAAGAACCAGCAGCAAAACTTTTGTCTTTCTCCTTGACTTTACAAATAAGGAGCTGTAGTACATGGCTGCATTTACTGCGTGTGAACTAAAACTGGTGCAAAAATAAATCTTTCCTCCTGCATAACTTAAGGAATTAAATAGGTTGACCTGGTTGCAGTGGAAATGGGATCACAGCAGAAGCAGAATGAATTCTCACTTTACTGCAGTAAATTCCATTTAATTCCATTACTTCAGTATCAAAATATATCTTGCCAAGAGGAAATGTGTTGTAGCATGTTATGAGCACCTTTCAAGTGTTGTCTTATTAACTAATGAGCAACTAACAAGACCACTGTTAAAGTCTCCTGATGAGATCTGCAGGCTGATGCTGGAGCTCAATTAAAGGAAGACTGGAATGACTAAACTTTGCTAGAACTTTTCATTTCTTACATTTTTTTTTTAAGATGGATTGATCCCAGTGTTTCTATAAATGTAAATGGTACTGATGACTGTTGTGAGAGCTGATATTATTTTCTAAAATCTTTTTGAAATTCCAACAGCGGAAATGGAATGACATTTCTTGTTAAATACAAGCTATTTAATCAGTAATACTTATGTGCTTTTTCAGGTGATATTTCAGTGATTCATCTTGTTTTGTATAAAATCAGCTGACTTCAGTAGGGTCAGGAAGCTTTGCCATTAACTCCAGTGGAAGTAAAATATAATACTTTATTTTGCTGTCAAAAGTTGTATTGCTTCTTTCTTCCCTTTTCTGCTTCGCAGCAATGGCATACCAGTGCAAATCCTGGCATAATTAAACACATAAGAGTATGTATTTATAGGGTTTGGGGACAGTGGTTTCCCTTCAATAACAAGATTAGCCTTAATTTTGAATATTTGCCTGCAGTGGTTGAATTGCCTTGTTCCATCAGAATTTTCACTTAAGTGTATAGTCAGGCCTCTTAGAGCTTACAGTGATTCTTTATATTCCACTGACTATAAAAAGGAAAAGGGGAATCTACACTGTGTTGGTCTTGTACCATTTTGTTGTTGTGATGAGTGCTTCAGAAGTGCTTCGTAATGTTCAGATAAGGTTATACAGCTTTAACGGATAAAATAATTCGTAACTTAGTCTTTTCACTTTTTTCAAGCTATTTCTGGGAACAGTGATCTCTATGTGTGTGAGATACATTAATTTGGTGGTGCCAATGGTACCTTACTAGTGCCTTGATGGCAATCACGTTGCTTGCTCTGCTGGCATGCCCCATGCTGCTCTGGAGTTGGGCCCTCTCTGCCATGGAGATGACCCCGTCATACTTCTGCTAGGCTGATGCCACAGGTTCTGTTTATCCTGGATTTTGTCATTTGAATATTTGTTTTTGAAGACATGAACTCAGCCTTTTTACAGATACACCACTAAGTGACCTGAAGATACTCCTTCCCTTTCTTCATTGTTCCTTCACATTGTACTAAAGGTATTGTGAGCCAAAGATAAAGGAACCTGACTTACCCTGAACTGTCAAGTTCCCTCAAGATGAGTTCCCTTTATTCATAAAGCAGGATATGAAATATAAAGTGAATATATCGGGGCCAACAGTATAAAATAGAAGACAGAACAGAGGAAATATTTGAAAACTAGCTGCTTATTTTGTTTATTCGCCAACTCCTAAGTCAGGTATCTGCGTCATTGCTGTTTGCGAACTCTATAGAAGAGAAATCACGAAAGATGAAATGCCTGAAGATGGACATTTCTTACCTGTACTGTTCATCTGTATCCAGCACTGTTAGGGTTGCTACTATCAGTCACTTGGAAATAAGGAGCTATTGTCCTTGGCTTTTCTATTTACTGTTTTATCTTATTCATGAAACTTCAACCAACCAGATGAAGTAAGTGGGTCATATGCAGGGTGTAAGGTCTTATGTACCTGCCTGTGATTAGTGAAAGAGAAGAAAATATCGCTGCAGTTATGAGGACTGCTATTCTTATGAACTTTAGCTTTATACAAGACTTTTAGTTGCGTAGGAACATAAGTGACATTCCTCTTGAAATACCACACCTAGATATTACAAGAAAGTCAAGATGTTTCTCAGTCTGTATCTAAACGGCAAAATGTAAACTAATTTTCCAGGTGGTGGATATGAGTGGGTGTCATAGCTGTGTCCCAGCTCCTTCTTGGGCTGGATCCAAACACACAAATCTATTCATGTTGTTTCCTGGCTTCCATGTGAAGAAAATTGAAGCATGCAGGACAAAAGGGAAGCTCTGACCAGGTGCTCAGTTTTCACAGCTGTGTGAGAAAGATCCCAAGGCATGCTGTGGGGTATGTCTGCCCCGTAATTTAAATGTAACTTCTATTCAGCTTTTCTGTTGACTTCTTACTGCCCCTAACTCCAGCTGTTATATTTAGGTACCTAAATACCTCTTGGGTATACCGTAGTTCCCCATTCATATAAATGAAGAATATACCCCTTGCATTCCCTCTCTCTCTTGCTTTGTTAGATTGTAGGGATTTTGGAATAGAAACCCTGCATCAAAAGTGATAACCTGAATATATGATGATGCATTTGTGAATCTCCTGCTAGCAACAACATCTAGTATGTGAGCATTGTAGTTGTAGATTGAAGTGTACTGTTGGAACATTTTAGGACACAGTATAGAGTTTCATCGCTTTAACTTAGGAAATCAACTCAGTGTTTTCATTAAAGCACTTCTGCGGATAGAACTGAAGATGCCTTTCAGGAACTATAGGAGTAACCAAGTTAAGCTGAGAGTGCCTGTTGCTTTTACTTGTTTTTGCAAGCGGGAGCTAGGAGGAGGGGAGATGCCCTTCTGTTTGCTTGTCCCTTGAAAGGTGACAGCTGGGAGCTGTAGGCAAATGATCTGAGTCACTGCTGGGTATCAAGTCAACAGTGCTATCCTGTTACTGTGGTCTGTTGGAGGACAGCCCTGCTGTGTTCAAATGCAGCATCAGCAAATGATCCAACCGTTGTGGTTTCAGTGATGAACTGGGGTCGATTTGTGGGGCCATGCCATACTAGTCACTAGTTACTTATTTTTTGTATAGGCTGTGTTGGTAAGAGAAACAAAAAGATTCAGAGGATAGAGCAATTGAGGATTCTGGCAGTAAACTTTTATTTCTGTCTTTGCATCTCTGGTGACCATTTAGTAGGGAAAGGCATAAACCATGCTGAGGGAAGTGTTATAGAAGGAAATCCTCTCCCACCAGGGTTGTATTACCTCCTCTCCATGTAGTGGAGCCTGTTAATCTGCTATTGTTCTTGCCAGTGGGACAGTGCTTGCTCAAGGCCATTTGTCACTCTTTTATTGCTCCTGGAGACTGCAAAACAGCAGGGTCTGTTTTTTTTCTCAGACAATGACATGTATTTATGATGCTACATTGTAAACTGCTTAGCAAACCTGGAAGGACAACACAGAACTGGGGGTGGGGGGTGGGGATAAATCATCAGGGAATAGGGTGGTTCTATAATACTGAACTTGAGGTATAAATCATCGATCCAGATGAGTCTCTTGAGAGCCAACCTGGAAAAGCTATGCTGTTACTTGCCTGAAAGTGCACAGGTCACAAAAGCCATTATATGTGTAAAAGCCTGCTTAGGGGTAGGTCATACAAGGTCCAGATGACTGCATTGGATTTAGATGTTCGTTACAGGTGCTGTGCAGGAAGGAATTGCTTGTTTGGCTTTGTTCCCACCAGTGAATCATAAGATCCAAGATGGCAAATGCTGCTGTTGCTTTTGCTGCTTTGGGGATCTCCCTCTTTAAGTGACAGCAAAGATCTGTGCCATTGGCTCAACTGTGTTTATCTTACTGACCTCCCTGCCTCCCTGGGCATTCCGAAGCATCATCAAGGTGAAGTTGCTCAGGGAAGCACAAAGCCAAAAGTCTGGCCTTGAAGCTGTATGCATGGTTTGTGACTAAAGTACTTGAGAAAACTTGAAGAAAAGTCGAGGAGGTTGGATGGGGACTGGTGCCTGCATTAAGTGTGTTATAAATAGAACTGGCACAGCACAAGGGGTAGGTTCTCAGCTGGTAGAAATAGCCATAGATACATTGATTTACCCAGGGTGTTTTTGTTCAATCATGAATGTAGGTTGTGTCATTCCTGTTTTTTGCCATGTCCCTGTTCTAGTATATGTGCTCATACACAGCTTCATTCTGTGTTGCAGCACTATACCAGCTACTAAAAAGAAAATTAACTCTATCCCAGCCAAAACGAGGACATTAGAGGAAAAGCACACCTGGCAAAGATCCATCTCTGTCTTCTCTGGAAGAGTAATTCTTGGGGTGGTCGGGGAGGACTAATACTGATCATTACCTGCTTGGGGCAATCCCATACATGCCCTCCCATGGCTTGGTGTCTCTGGATGGACCCTAGCTCATCTTATTTGTAAAGGATAGTTTTCCTGTTCTGTTGCAGGTTTGTCACCTTGCATTCATTTTGCACTCACCCCAGTGAAGTCAATGGGAGTTCAAGGAGGGAGACAGGATTTCACTCCATCTCTCTGTCCGTTTGGTATTATGGAACACTCAGCACACAAGTATGTGCACTTCATCAGCTCTGCTATTAATTAAGCATGTTCCTGGGGGACATACTTAGCCAGATGTGACCAAGTCACCAAAGTGCTTGGAGTTTAGCTGGGTTTTGTCTGGAATTCGTGTGAACTGTGAATGTGAACTTGTGTTTCCAGGGGCAGGGGAAGAAGTTGTTTTTTGTGTGGAAGGCCCATTTCTCAGGTTATTTTTGAGCTAAGGCTACAGGGTTAGAACATGACATTTTTCTCTCGGAACTCAGGAATCACGTGCAGGGGACATAATTGCAAGGCATGAAACAGAGACGTTTTATCTGCTATGAGCAGAGTGATCTGGAACAAACCAGCATTCCATCTGGATGACCTGCTCATGTGATCTTTGGCGCTTACTGATGCCTGGTACTGTATTTAACTTGAATGTAGTTTTGCTCTGAAAAGTGACTTTTTATAAAGTTGGTATCATGAAGTTCCACAGTTCACTGTGTTTCCATGCGCAAGCATGCTCACTTTATCAGTCAATCAATACTTATTCTTGACTCCGTCTTTGCACATCTGTTTCTGAAATAAGCCTATATTTTTTTAGCTCGACCTCAACAAGTATTCTGTAATTGGAAGGTAGCAATTGTATTGACTATATACAAATCAAAATAAAATCTAGTTTGCACGGTCATAACTGTGTTGACTCCACAGGGGTTAGCAAGAGTAAAATTTGCTTTACAACTCAGTCATTTGAACAGATGTGATTCCGATTATGCACAAAAAACAATGAAATAGTGCCACTTTTATACAGTCACTTTTCAGACCGTTACTAGAATATTTTCTTTGTATTAAAACAACTATAGTTTTCTAAATTCCCTTTACCCAGGTGGTGTAAATCGCTGGGTACCATTGAGTGTATTCCAGGATGACATCGGGTACGCTGATATGAAGAGTGAGGGCTGACAAAAGCATAGATCCACCTGCAGGGCTGTTAGTCGGAAAACAGGCTAGCAAATGATTTCCTCAGGTTGCGGATGGTCTCAGCTTTTGCTTCGTCTTCATTGGCATTTCCCCGCTGAGATGATTCAGATATGCTGAAGGTGTTTGTCAGAGACTGCGATTTGCTGAAATGGAAAACACAGTTCAGACTCAGCAGGAGAAGGTGGTCGTTCAAAGCTGGTTACTGATGCTTTGTGTTCCATCACACAGACAAATTCAAGGATAAAAGGAGAGGTTAGAAAGGAGAATCTCCATATGCTAAGACATCCAGGAATGGAGGAGGCAGAAGGGGTGGGAAAGGATGGGACATGGGCAGGTGGCTCCAATATCACAGTCCAGACTAGTAAGTGTTTATGAAAACATCTGACTAAAAGTATGCAATTGCCGTTTGGTGCAACTGTTGTGAGGAACAGTTAAATCATTTCACTACTAATACAGAAGAATGGATTCATACTGAGGGTCACCTGTCTCTCATCAGCCGTACCATGAAAGATGGTTCTGTCCTTTCAGATGTGAGAGCATGAGAGGTTTGGCAAGTTGGTAGCCATGTCCCCTGCAATGTGTGCTGTTGCCTGCCCTCCCTGGCATGTCTGCTCTGTCAGCTGTGTTATGCAGGTCTTTTGGTTGGCCACACTGCTCCTGCTGGGTGTGTATCTGCTAGTGTTTAAGTTCAGATCAGGACTGTGCTTTTGAAGTAAATCTCCCAATTTTCCCCTGCTTTGTCACCGAGTGGTTTCTCCTGGTCCGTAACAGGCATTCAGCACAAGACCAGACTCTGAATTAAGTACCTGAAATATGTACAGTGTGGCGACTGCATCCTTAGCACCAACATTTTGATCCTTAAGTACACTGCTTTTGGTTTGCCTTGCTAATGTAGACATCATCACTGAAAGCCTGTTCCAGAACATCACTCCTCTGCTGCCTAGAAACTGTCTTCTCATTCCTAGCCTATATTTTGTTCTGGCCTGTTCATACCGTTTTGCTCTTGGGTCAACTTTTTGTCAGCACCAAATATTTTTTTGCCAGTCTTTCCTGCCATGGTGCCAGCCAGATGTGCTCCATGAAGGGTGGCAGCAAAGCCTGCTACAAAGATCCACAATAATTCAGTGGCGTGGTCTGCTCCAGAAGAGCGCTTAAACATACAGTTACCATCTGGAGTTTTATATATATGAGCAGTGCCACTCCCACGTCCCCCTGCCCCCCTACCTTTTTGCTACCAATTGCAAAAAATTGCCCAGTAAAGAACCTTGTGTGGCTCCTGCATTCAGGGAACAGTGAAGGAATGACTCTTGTTGAGCTTTCTGGCTAATAATGTGCTGATTACAGCCTGTAAGGAGTATACACCCTGCTGGGAAGGTAGTAGCTGTGTTGATATGGCTGGGGTAGAGCACACGATTAACAATGAGCACATGAACAAGAGGAAGAATGTGAAATCCTAGAGATGTCAAGTACAACTTGTTCTTCCTGACAGCAGGTCAATGGTGGCCTGTTATGCCCAGGCATATATACCTCTGAAGTCACTCACAGTTGTCCAGGCCTTTGTCCCTGGGGACTACTGCCTGACAACAGGTGATATGTGCTTCATGCCAGCTCAGGGTACTTTTCTGACAGCCTTATTCTAATATCTACAGATATTCGCAGTTTAACAGAGCACCTACTTCAGATGCGGGTGTGGGGTGGCTTGCTGCTTGGATGTTTCAGTGGGGCTTGGCTGGCTAGGAGCCCGGCCTTGAGCAGGAGGTCTAGGCTGCTGTGGAGGGAACACGCCTGCCTTGGAAGCCTGGACTGGAGAGGACCCAGTTGCTGATCGGACTTGCTGTGGAGATCCAGGTGACCTTTGCTGCTGAGGTGAAGTGGACTGGGGACTCTGGGGCTGCTGTCCTTGAGGAGAGAGCCGCTGCTGTGGAGGCGCGTTTGTCCGTGGAGGCTGAGATCCCTGAGGCTGGCGTGGTCCACCTGAAAGGGACATGTAGACATAAACATGAGGAAGTGCCTGTGGTGGACAACAAGCAAGGAGCATCTATATGGAAGAATGGGTTTTGCTAAGGGGAGAGACTCTTCAGAGTAGCTTCATGCAGAAGGATATGGGAAAACCTCTCTTCTAGGCCTAAAACTGGTGTCATGCCCACGTCTCTAGAGTTGTTGTCCATTTCTCTACCTCATTCAGCACTAAAGAAGCTCTGCCACTCTCCCCAAAGGGAGTCACTTCAACATGCTGTATTCTTCCATGTCACTAATACTTCTTATCGTTGGCAAGCACTTCCTGCATTGGGAAGGAAGAGTCACTGGAGAACCAACTGTCTGCAGGAAATGAAAGCTGAATCCGCTGGTTTGGGTCAGGAGTCCCTTCATGGGCCCAGCAGTTTGATGTGAGACACTGCACCCTATCACTATCCATACAGCTGTTCCAGCATTATCAACAGGTGGCTTCAGCCATGTTGGTAGCAGACTCTCAAAACTAGAGAGGATGTGGAAAACAATTGGATGTGACATGAGAAATTGCTGGACATGACAGATAACAGTGTGAGAAGCTGACAAAAGTTACAGATAGTGTTGTGAGGGCTGGCTGGATTTCACAAGTGGTCAAGGGGGAGTTATGTGAGAAAAAACTTCACGGAGAATTGAAGGGGAGTACTGGAGACAGATGCGGAGTGGTATCCTGCAAGGCCAACAATTCATATCAGTAATACCATGTAATACCGAGATTACATAGATGCATTTGGTATCAGAAATACTAAATTTCGGATACAGCAAAACTGTGACCGATGAGGAAAAGATAATTAGAGGTGGGTGTTAATTTGGTAGGAGATTCGAGTGGAGAAAGGAAGGGACAAAGGTGGCAAAAAGGAGGGTCTAATTGGTTATGTGAATTGAGTGGATGGTGTGGTCTGGGTACCCACAGGGCAGCCCTGTGCTTCATCACCTCAGCGTAAATCAGGACAATAAACCAAACCTGTTGTTCTGACCAAGCCACATGAGTCAAACCTGCTTCTGCTGTCAGGAGGAGCCGGGGGTGTGCTCTTGCTGACAGGGGAGCACCTGGACAGATGGATCAAGGATCCTGGCATCACCACGTTGGTGTCTGTTCCAGGCTTGATGGCACTAGCATCTTCTCATCACTTCTTAACACTTGTAGCCACTACAGTTTTGTGCAAACACAAATACACTCTGTGCCCAGAATCCTGCACCAGTGCCAGTTCAAGTGGCCTTGCTTTGCTGAGCCAAGTCCTACCAGCAGTATCAACTGGATCTGTATCAAATTTTCATCCCACTTTCTGAGCTGCTGTGGAATATGACTGAAATTGCTGCCTGCTTGTCAGTGAATTGGAATGAGTGAAACCTTTATTCTGATAGCTTTTGTTTAGAAGGCAAACTGATAGGTCTCACAGTCCACACTGTAATGGGACCCAAAGAACTGTACCTTGGGGAGGAGGCCGTGGTTGGGACAGTTGTCCAAGCTGAGGTCCAGTCTGAGATTTCATTGATGCAGGCTGAACTTGTGGAGGCTAAAGGAAAAAAAGCCATTCCAGTTAATACAGCGTCCCCAAAGAGAAGCCCTGAGGTAATACAGGAACTGCGGAGTCATGAAGTGTTCCTTAAATATACATACACACACATGCAGCATCTGGCTGGTAAAATCTCGTGGGACTGAAACAGAGAGCTGAGTAATAAAGAGCACAGAAGTTGTTTGCTCACAGGGAATAACAATGAAGTTACAGTTTAGAATGTTTCTTAGGCAATCAGGAATTACCAAATGTATCAGGCCTGAGGGGGTCTCTTAGTCCCATCTCCCATTTTGGACAGTTGCCAGCACCAGATGTTCCAAAGGAAGGAGGGATGAACCATGGAAACATCTATGGAGTAAACATCTCTTTACCCTAAGGGGTCTCCTCTTGATTGCTAATAAGCAAGGGCCAGCTTCAATCCTGAAACATGAAGCTTATTATCTGCTCCACAAAATCTTTGCAACAGTTCCAGATATTTTGTTTTGATATTTACACCCAGACTCTTTGAGTCTTGCTCAGCTTTCAGCCTCACTGCCTCTCATTTCTTAACTCCATTGCTTTGTTCTGAGTTTTGAGAATAGTTCTCGCAACCTGCCCTTGCTAGGCCATTCATTATTTTGCAAACCTTTACTTCCCTCCTTCTCATTCACCTCCTTTCTAAAGCCAAGAGACTGAATCCCTTTGGTCCCTCCGTGGGAATGTTTCCAGGCCCCTAATTGTTTTCATCACCCACTTCTCTTTCCAGCTTTGTGATTCCTTCTGCAGATTCCAGAGGCAGGTCTGCTTACATTATTCCAGATGAAGCAGTATCTGGGTTCTCTGCATACATCACCAGCTCATTTCTCCTGCATCCTAATTTCCTGCTTCTCCCTTGTCAACACAACCATAGGCTGAGCAATGGTTTTCATTAGCCTCTATGCGACAAAGTCTTTCTCAAGGGGAATGGCTAGTGCCACTTGCAAGGTCTACAGATTGTTTATGTTCTCCCTCTCTCTACCCCCAGTTTAGCTTACCTTTCAGTCTTTCATATGGAGTTTCATTTGCTGTTGTGGTGACTTAACATACGTAACTCTGTCAGATATTCTTCACTGCCACCCCTGGTCCTGACTAATGCAAATAAGTTGGTGCCATCTGCACTTTCTTCTCTCTCACTGTTTACTCTTTTTGACAGATATTTTAATAAACAGATTAAGCAACACAGAACTGTTGCACAAAGGGCTGGTCCAAAGTTAACAAAAGTCTGAGTAAGCCTATTGCACAAAATTGTTTATGAAGGCAGGGGAAGCTGGAGACAGATAGGCTGGTACGTGCTGGATTATTTACGTGGAGAACACGATGATAAAAGGGTCTTCAAGGCTGCTGGAAGGTCAGGAGAATGAGCTAAGTGATTCTGAAAATGGGAAGAAATGCTTCATAGTTGGAAGCATTGAAGTGAGTTTCAACTGACTAACATAAATGCGATGAGGTTGCCAGCCCATATTTCACACTATTTATCTGGGACTTGCAAATGGACAGGGAGGAAAATCTGGGCATTTTCTATTTATGGCTTCTAGTCCTATATAGGTTGGGACACTAAACCTTGCCTTGGTGTTGGTGGAAATTTACTGTCCTAGTGCTGTGAGGCATCCTGATTAGACCAGCCAAATAAAGGGAATCAGATCTCATATTCTCCTCTACGGCCCTTGCCTACAGCCAACCCAAGGCTTCTCAGAGATGAAGGTAAACAGGATTTTGAGGCTCAGAGATGAAGGGGTGAGGGCCAGCCCAAGGTCTTCTGCCTTTGGAAGGGAAACAGTGAGGGGAAAGGATGGAGGTGAGACAGAGAGGTGAGGAGAGAACCGCAGCGGTAACCATGAAACCAGGTTGTCATTAACATCTTATCCTGTCCTGGGCTCCACCAACCCAATTATCAACATGACCAGGCTTAGCATCCTTTGAGTATCCTCTCTGCTAACTTCGCAAGAATTAACATCTCTCGTATCTATGTCTTTATCTGAGGCCAGCTTCTGCTCCACAATGAAACTTTGCCTTTTAGGCCCTCCCTGCTTGCTTTCTTTAATAGTTCTTGTCTGTTACCTTGCCTAAGGCTTTTTGGCAGTCTAGCTACATTATTTTGACTGATTGCCTGTTACCTACCACTTTATGAAAGAATTCTCAAAGAAATGAGGGGAAAAGAATCAAAAGGAAATTAATGGGACATTTTTCTTCTCAAAAAAAAAAGTGGTAGATGCTCTTAAGCTGTGGTTCTGTTGGTTTATTGGTCTTCTGTATTATTCTTTAAATTATTGTCTGAGATAATTTGTAAGGTCCATGACTTGTCTATATTTTCCTACATTACTCTTACAATTTTTTAAACACATATTTTTTATTTGTTGTACACCGATCCTCTGGAGCAATAACTGTTTCTAATGAAACTGCACATTTTTTCTTGGCAGCTTAGTCACTTCCTAAATTCAGTTCATTGGATGTAGCCATCTGGGTCTGGGGGCTTAATAACTTTTAAAAATATTAGTCACCACTGATTTAATCACTGTTTTTGTTCTCTCCCCTGTCTTTCTGATCAGGAAAAACTACAGCTAGTTTAAGAAGTTCCCCACTTTCAGCAATTAAATTTACTAGAGTCACAACACTGTCCCTGTTGTCTTCCTTTTCTCCCTTAACTTTGGATGATCCACAGAGCCCACCAATTCTTTGGTAGGGTTCCATCTTCTGATGAACTCAAAGAATTTGTTTCATTCTTCCCTCTATCTGCTCTTCAAAATCAATTTCTATCCTTTTTATGTTTCCTTTTATTACTTGCATGATGGAGCATAAAGGTCTTCTTAGATGTCAGATTCCCAAATCTGGAAGATTTTTTTTTTTCCTGTTTGTCTTGAATGTCCTCTATCACTTTGCCACTTAACTCTAGAAGTTTATTTCTTGCATTTCTGGTTCAGGAGCAGATCAGAAATGTATATATGCATTCTGGAAAACAATGGTCTCTCAAATAACATCCATACAGTTTTAATGCTAGGGAGTTGATTAATTTTCTCATTTTATTAAAATCATCTTTTCTAACTGCTTGTGTCATGCCATTACTTTTTGATATCACATCTGTCTCTTGGACATCAAACCTAATGGTACATATTCACTTTCTGAACTTGTACCTGGGTGTTTCCTACTTCCAGGAAGCAGACACCTACAGAGATGGGGAACTCTCTCTGAATTGCTGTCCCCACTGTGCTATTTGACTTGCTTCTTGATAGCTGCAGTCTCACATTATTATGACTTGTTGCTTCTTCCATCTCTGTCAATGCTATGCACTCAGTTTCATGATTTCTCAGTTTTTCTTGATCCACAGACTAGTATAGACAGCTCCAATAATATGTATAGATATTCTATGCATACCCATAGGATATCCAAGGGTTCATATTTCTGTGTATTCAGTACTGCTGTCCTTGTATTCAGAATTGTTATTTTTCTTCATTCTGTGGAAGTATTCACCTGTAGCTTTAGCTCTGCATCTCACCAGCCTCACATGTAATTACTTCTCTCTGCACATTTGTATCTATGTGTGATAGCATTATGTTAGTAATTGTAGCTTGTGCAGTTTCTGCAATGTTCGTTGTACCAAGGTCTTTCTCTATAGCAAAACAGTCTAGTTAACATGTTTGTGGTTTTAATTTTCTTGATTTTGTATACAGATATTTGTAGGTTGTATTCTTGATGAAGACCCTTTTCTTATTTAACTCTCCTATTTGACATCTTATCCCTCCAAGACCATTTTTTTTTGTTCTTATTTTGGCCCTATTTTAGGTCTGTTGTAATCCAATCCAATCCTGTACCAGTATATTACAGACATAGAAAACAGATGCATCTGTCCATGTTCTCAGTTTCTGTTGGCTTCCCCTTTGCTCTTAGTTTATACACTCTATATCTTGGTTATTTCAGATGGCAGTTGTTGATTCCACTTTGGCCAGAGTAAATCCTATCCCTTCTGTATCGCTTTCCCTGCCTCAAAGCATTTTTCGTGTCTATTAAATGTTTACCCCATCAGTGCAGCTAAAACTTGGTTTGGAGTTATCCTGAATACCCTTCATGCTGGGGACCTGGTTTAGCAGGAGTGGGCTGTTATATGACAAAGCCATAAAGTGCTTTCTCCCATTTTTTGTTTCAAGTGGAAATGGAAACTGTTCCAGTGCATTGCAGTCAGTATTATCCCTCAACCTGTTTACTCTCCTGTCCTTTCTTTTGTACAGATTTGTTGTCCTCAAACCTTCGTGCTTGGCTCCCTGCTAGATACTGAAAGAGGTGTAGCACATACACCTGGAGACACAGATTATGTTCTGGTGTGTTTCATTTGTAAAGAACTGCCACTGGGAATTGTGGCACTAAGATTAGATGCATTTGATACTCAAAATGAATGTACATGAGAAGCACTAAGGGGTCAGTTTAAATGCAAAAATGACAGATTTTTATATGAATTCAGCATTAGTCAAGCCTCCTCCTGATGAAGGGGGTGAAGGGCATCTCCAAAGAAGAAAGGCTGCAGTAAGGAATGGAACAACTCTTGGTGGAGATTCCCACTTTCTGTTCTGGGAAGCACAGATTTTCATCAGGGATGCAAAAACTGGAATGAAACCTGTCCTGAGGGATGGCGTTAGATGGAGATGAAGTCAGGTGTTACAAGCACCTCTAAAAACGGCTGTCTTCAATATGAATCTATGAATTTAGCAAGCCAGAACGTCTAGATGCATGGCCCACACTACCAGTGTGATGCCACAGTTACATGGAAGGAGAGAAAGGGAGAGAGGTGTTTCTTAGGGGCACCCACTTCAAAGAGTCTATGAGAGACTTCATTGGAAGAGCCGGAGTCAATCTATCCAATACACTCCCATATGGGACTGTTCAACTCTGAGATGTCTGACTGCCTGACACCCACAGGGAGGGGAGAGAGAGAAAAAAGTTCAGGAAAACAACTTGGCCTTAAGGTCTCTATTCGTTCATACCCAAGGCCTCAGGGGTGATGGCGTAGATCCAGCAGTGATGACAAGCTGAGTCATTTTGGAAACAACCAGATCGGCTATAAGCTGTCTGTCCTCTTCCACGTGCTCCCCAATCAGGGGCATCGAGCTGTCCATCACCTGCCACAGGAGGGAAAGACAACAGTTAGTAAGGAGGTTTCCTGATGGCAAGTGCTTGTTCCCACTCACCTGTCACACTAACCTGCTTTGTGTCTCCACATCCTTGCCAACACCTCTAGTCACCACTCCCCTCCATGCTGAAACATGCTTGACTTTCCTAGGTGTGGGATTTTGCTTAGGTTTTTTTGGAAATGGCACGTACTTCTCCCTACTCCCCATCTTCCTTCCCTTCACAACTTGGAAGCCATGCCAAGACTTCTGGTGGCTGGAGGCTTTCTAAATCAACTAAACACAAACTTGCTTCTTCACCTGTCCTGAGGAGATGCCTCTGATGGATGAGGTCTCTCTGGCATTGTCCCACAGTATTTGGGAGTGACATTGCAGCAGAAAGGGCCACAGGAGAAGGGAAACAACATGTACCGAAGCCTGAGGAGATGAGAGCAACAGGGTCTGGAGGAAACCAGGAAACATTTGGGATTAATCAATGCAAAGCACTGCACCCTGAGAGGGGAGATAAACACCACAGATGTGTAATGAATAGGATGTCACCCAAACAATGGCACCCAATGCAGGAAAGTAAACTTATTCTCTGCTTGGCTTCTTGATATTGTTGCAATACGACTGCTTCCCAAGCAAGTACTACAACTGTGCTGAGGAAAGCTGGGAAGCAAGACTGTGGGGATGGGGGAAGGAGAACTGTCAAAGGGTCTTTGAGGTAAGAAATGGTCTGACAACAACAATAATAACGAATGCACAGCAGACCCTCAGCTGTATAGCAGCCGTAAACATCATTTTCAACAGTTCATCATAAATCAAGTGCTTTGCAAACATTAGCTAAATCCCACAGGAAGAACTGTACTATGATGAAGTTAAGATTCAGCTGGAGTAAATATAATTGTACCAAAATATCAGGGTTGGAAGAGTTTATTTTATTTTGCTTTTATTTTTAAACCAAACATTAAAAACCCTGGAAATGCAGAGTTAAAGGTTGCATTGCTCAAGAAAGGCACTGACTCACTCTTAGATAACAATCAGAAGTGCACTCCACCCTGGCAAGGCTGCAAGAGTCCACTATTGGAGTGAAATGGAAAGTTTTGCACCCTTTTTTTTTTAGATTTAAAGTAGGGGAAATCAGTGAGGTGAGTTCACTGAGTTTTTATTCTAGTCTTGTCTTGCAGAATATTAATTCGGATTAATTTCTATAGGTGTTTCTTATGAACACTAGAGAAGCTGCCTAGGAAGTTTGAACTGGGGTTCACATGAAGAGTGAGTTGGTGTTTGTATCCATGGACTACTTGACCTAGGGGGCGAAAGGAGGAGGTTAGAAAATTAGATGGCAGTGCTCAGCTAAATACACAAAGTGGCTTTTCGTTCCACTGTCCACTCTGCTGTTTCTCTGTTAAAAAATGAGATGGGGAAAGGAGATGTTTCCTAGCAGTGTCAGGGAACGGCTAGTTCCCATCTGTGTCTCACTAGCCAGGGACTCCTGGGGGCCCTCCAGCAGGTTCCTGCGCAGGTTTCCCTCCCATCCCCTCCCACCTTAAAAGCATTGCCAGTTCATTTGGCAATTCCAGTTCACGCGTGAGAAAAGAGGTCTCCCAGCTCCCTGCAACGCACCGTGCGAGGGGCCTGTCTGACCACTAGATGATGCCATTACTCTGCTAACAGGCTGGCCAGGCAAGCCTAGCTCCTGACTCCCTAACCCTCCCTGTGAGTAACTGAGATACACCTCTGGTCAAAACACCCCAAACCCCTCATTTCCCCATCTTAACGACTGCTTTCCCCTATTTCTGTGGCGGCAGTGGCTGGGGAGGAAGGAGAAGATGCTGTTTTATAAAACAAAGGCACCAGGAGGAATGCACCCTGGAGCAGGTCCCACCAGTGCACCAGGGATGAGGGTATCTGCTGTCCTGCTGTATAGCGTCTGGCAGGGGCATGTGAGCTGTGGGAGATTGCAAATACAGGAATGAACAATCAAATGCATAAGGGAAGGCCTTTGAAAATGGCAGTGATTTCTGTGGGCAAAATGACACAGCAGGTTGCCACTGAACTGAAAAGGAGCATGAGATGTCACCTTGTCTGTCTTCTGGGAAAGGGGAATTGCTCTGGAACTGGGCAGATGCAAATGCTAATGCTGAAATAAATCAAAGGGCTGAGAGGAATATGTGAATCACAGACAGATTGCACTCATCTCTTCCTGGGGAGATCACAGAACAGCTGGGCAAGACAAGAAGACGTCGGCACATATGGACCCGGCCTTTGTAGCTGCCCAAGGTCAGTGGCTGCTCTGATGCAGCTGCTGTTGCCTGATAAGGTGTATGAGGGGGGAGCGGAAAGTGGCTGGGCAGAGAAGAGACTCAGGAAAACCCCATCCCGGTCGTCACCCTGCGCCTATCTGACGCTGAGGCCTGAAGGCTGGACTTGTTATTCCATGCTCTGATGTGCGAGAGCAGAGTGTTAGGTGATTTTTAGGGAAGGAAGGAAGGAAACAGATGATTAGACATATCAAAAGAAATGATATGGCAGTGCTGAAGGGATGGGCAGGGCTTCTTGCAGGGCAGCAAGGAGCATGTCTAGTAACACAGCTTAGCTGTATGGCAGGTAGGGCTTAGCTGATGCAGGAGGAAGAATAAATCACATGGATCATTTTACTTGCCCTCTACTCGCTCCATATTTGTCAGATAGCAGAGATGTGGAAAAGGGTTAGATTACAAAAAAAAAAGGGAGGGGGGAGATTATTAAACCATACATGCTGCTGAGCTCTTTTGAGAATCTGGCTGCTAACAGTGGTACTGAACTTGCACTGTTTTGAGGATCTGGCCTTCTGATCAAGTGCTGACTATTCATGCTGAGTATTCCCTTAAAGTGACAAAGTTCTTCAAAGCAGAGGAAAGAGAAGTACCAGCATTTACCATTAAATTCACAGCTGTTTTAATAGGATGAAACTTTGAAGAAATCTGCTGATTTCTTCAAAGTTTTCAATATGAGCCATGAAATGGTGTGTAAGTGTGCTAGTGCTTTGAAGGGCAGAAACGTACTAGATTCTGCTGTTTACCATGGGAAAAGAAAAGAAGGTGAAGTTCAAGTAGCAGCAACTACCATGGGTGCAAGATTGTGCTGTGTTGATAACTCATCTGTCTTAATGTAATTCTGTTTGCAACAAACCACTGTGATAAATCTCAGTTCATAGAACTGCCCATCACTACCTCTGCCAGTCTTTCCTAGAGAACTGCTTTGCACTGTGAAAATTAATTACTACCTGCAATTGCATTGTGCAAATTCCTTATTTGTTCAGCCCATTTAGGCGTGCTTTCTTGTAAAATGTCACAGCACACTGTTCCTTCTCACCAAGAAAAATACAACTGTCGCACTGTCAAATAACTTTTTTCTCCCACTATCAAAAGAAAAAAGCAAAATAAAGGATCAGTTTCAGACCAAGAAAAGTACCCCAGGAAGTAGGCTGGAGGCAATTAATTACTTGTCAGCATCTCCCTCAGATCTGCATAAAGTAGAAAAGGTCCCTGTTTGGCTTTGTTCTGCTCTTTGTATTGCACTGCTCTACTCCTTTCCCGACAATGTCCATCAGCCTGGCATCTGAATGCCTGCTAGATGTTAGTACATCAGGCCTGCTCAATCAGGTTCTCCACTGGGATAATTCAGCATGACCCATCTGAAGCTGATGTGTTCCTTCTGATTTGTGTCATATTAGATCCATTGCTTTTTACCTTGGTCTCGGAGAGAGGAGTATTAGCATGCATTTCTCTCTGTGTGCAAGCTGACGATGGCTGTTAGCGTATGGATGTGCTTTTCATCCAGTTGGTCACACACGGGGGCAGATGTGAAAACCCAGAGGTATACCCAGACAGAGGCATATAATCCTTAAGCACAGAATTAGCCATGTGTGCACGTACATAGGCTTATGTGCAAGAATAGATGCAGGGATACGAAAACCACGTCTCACATCTGACCATGTATGGACACAGTCCAAATGTCCTTATGGTTGTCTCTAGCAAGACTGCTTTCTTGCTCTTCCTTTCTCAGCTACATGTGCATAGAGATACAAAAGTGTGCGGCAGGGAGACAGTCTGCTCTGGGGGATGCTCCTCTGGGTGCTGCTGAATTGCATACAGGAGCAGACCCATCAGCCGTGGCCCCATCACTTCAGGAAAGACGGAGGCTCGCCAGCGTTTGGTTGCTGGCAGCACGCTTATATCACATGGCCTTTGACAGGTCACCGCTCCCCAGAGAGCAGATACATAATGCAGGAATGCGCAGTCGCTGGAGGGCTCATGTGGTTCTCATCAGCATCCCAACCCTCAGCGGGTGGGACTGCTCTCCCACACATAGCTTTCCAGTGTGTCAGCACCCCTGCATGAAGCCATAGGCTGGCTCTGCTCATCTTCCTCGGCTGGCCTGTGTTGGTGGAGTTTACAGCAGGTCAGATGCTGTGCCTCCTTGAGTCACATAGTGACAGAGGCACTTGCTTACTTGCCAGATTTTCTCTCCCCCAGAGCGTCTCTTAAGTTTCCACTTTGATTTTCTGGCCAGCTTTTCCTTCTCTGCCCTGTTAGGATGACCTGAGTGTGCTATTTACCCCACTCCCACGTCTGCCTCCTGGCCTGGCAAGGAGCACGTTGAACTTTAGCTCTCAGAGCCACAGTCTGTCCAGCTCTGAACACGAAAGTTTGTAGTCCACACTGCCCATAGTAACTCTGTGATGCTTTGTCTTGCTGGTCTGTTATTGTAGTGAATGCTGTCCAGGCAAAAGATTTTAGAAAATACACCTGGTTTTTTAATTAAATTGTTCCTGCTACTTACGGACCTTTTTGCTACACTCACCATTTATTTTACTCTTTTAAATTAGATGCAGCTAGGATTTTTGTTATTGAGGTTCCCTTTTAAGTGATTGGAGAAAGACAGGTTCATTCAGAGAGAAACTGAGATTTTAAATGGACTGAATCACCTGCTGGACCTTTGTATGGGTAATGGGTGGAGGTTAACATGACTAATACGCTAGCATCACCTGGGCCCTGAATTCAGGTTGAGCTGAATATGAGCATGTTTGTTCATGATGCTGTTGATCTCTACTAGCAGCCATGAGAGATGCTCTGGCTTTGCAAGTGCTTAGCCTAGGAAGGATGGTACTGGGGCACTGGTGTAGAGACACAGCAGACTTTGGATGCTGCCAGCAACACTTGCAGGCTGTTATGTGCTTGATAAGAAGGCAGCTTCACATCGGTCCTATGCTGGTACGGTTCTGCACTGTGGGAATTTATCAGCTGGAAAGATTTTATCACTTCAACCCTGACACCTTGCTGCATATCTGTCAGTTTAGCTGGGACTCTAAATCAGTTTCTTGCATATCAGTGGGCCACAGCTTGGGGGATACAGGTGGGCACGGAGGAGCAGTGACTGCTGGACCATGCACACAGGGGTAAGTGAGCACATTGGTGCATGTGAACTCCAAGGGAGCGTGTTTGCAGATACACTTCCCAAAGGAGACTTGCATTCAGGTTCCCCATGCTCTCACCTCAATGATATAGTCTTTTCCATCTTTGCTGTGGACAGCTTTGACAGCGCAGATGTCAAGACCTCCAAACATTTCCGCACAGGCGTCTGCCCAGAGTCTGTACCTGCAGAAACCACAGAAGCATGGCCTAGGATTAGCTGTCATTGGGTAGTCCACCAAATACAGCCACCTGTCCCACTGCCCACAGGAGCACAAAGAGATTCGGGAGCCCTTTTTATCACAAGGCATACTTCATATGCTTTGCTGGGTCATTGCCTCCCTCTCTTGCACAGGAGAGGGAGCAGAAAAAAGAATCTTGCCTAAAGTTTCCCTTCATTTCAGATTGTTTCAATCCTGCCCTCAAAGCCACCTTAAAATGTTTCTTTCCCTCCTTAGTATTTACATCAGATCTCCAGTTGGTTGTCATTTAGCCAAGCTATAAATATTTAGCTCATTTAATCTCCCAGTAGTGTTGGCCCCTTAGCGTTTGTATTGGCTTTGCCTGAAAGCTCTCCATTATGCAGGCAGCTTTCTCCTGATAAGATGTCCTGCACATTGGGGCTGGAATAGGACCGGAAAGTGAGGGCAGAATTTAGCAAGGAGTAGCCATCCCCTCCCTGATCTGTAATCCAGTGGCTCCTGCTTTTTACAATTTACTCTCTCAATTTCATCCTTTTACAGTCTCCTGCCTCCCATCTGTCGCCTGGGTGTTACTCCTAGCCAGGCAGTCCCATCACATGGACCAGGCACTGTTTTGTTAGAGGGAGAGCTACAGGCTGCAGCCCTTTTTTCTAGCCGTCCCAGGATGGGAACATGAGCTGATGTCCCCTTAGCTCTGCTGGTGTCAGAGAAGGAGAAAGAATGACAAGAGGCATATTATGGGGGGACTGCATCCCCCCGCTGTGGAAATGAGGAGGGAATGAGGCGGCCTGGTTTTATTTCCTGTGCAGCTGCGCCGCAGTCCCGACCATTTCAATAAAAGTAATAATCTCAGAACAGCAGATCTGTAAGCAGGACTATGACAAGATGCGGAGAGGGGAGGGAAGGCCACAGTTTCATGAAAACACTGACATTTTGCAGACCCTACAGGGACTGGGAAAAGAGCTGTTCTGGCCAAAGAACAAGTTTACGTCCTTGAAGCCAGCCAGAGTCCCCATAGCTTGACAATATAATGATCAGCTTGTGCGAACACAATGTCTGTGGGGAGAAGCAAGAATATGGCTTAGATGACTACTGGTGCTCTCTTATCCCTAATGAGGAGACCAAGCACATTCACCCCAGCCCCCCTGAGGAAGACAGTGCCTGAAGAGGAGTCGGTAGCATAAGGAGGAGGAGAACTACAGACCCCGTGAGCCAGGCAGGAGGCATGGCGAGCCCCTCTCGTGCACTGCTGTGGCCTCACACCCAGGGGCACCATCGTGGGAACCACCTTTCTTCCTGAGGGATGTCTCTAGGTGTCTGGGTTCAGCACCAGGCTCAGGGAATTGTTGCCCATGCCAGAGACCCCGATAGCTACATGTCTTCAACGTTGCTGGCCCTAGGCGAGCCCTGGGAGGCACCAGGGCTGCTGGGGTGGAATAGCAGTGCTATGGGACAGGAGAGCTTATTTATGCATATGCATCAGGGGTAGTGTTTGCAGAGGATTTACTGCCATTTTGCCTAGTATTACCTGAACATGTCAATCCTTTGGGCTACTGTTCAGTACAGTAGGTACTTCAGGTTGCTCTTACTCATCAGAGCATTTCAGCATACTCCTGCCTTGTTGCATGCACTGATGACTCACAGATTTCAACAGGATTTGTTGCATTTATGGCTGGATAAGGCTAGAGTGGTGAATTGTGGTACTACATCTATAAAATGAACCTTCAAAATGCAGTGTGGCAGGCTGACAGGAATCTGGGTTTTAGTCCTACAACACTGCAATGAGGGAATGTCTACCCTTCATCTCTCTAGCTTCAGCTGTGTTATAAACAACCAGGAGGTATAATAATGTCCAGTTCCCACAGTCCTGTTAGGGTCTTGCAGAGTCACCTTCAGCATCTGATTTGGGGCTAGGGCTTGGCTTCCCTGTTTCACAGAACTAAAGGTGCAGAAGGGACCTTAGATGATCACCTGCACAACTCTTGTACCCCAAAGAGGAGACATTTCTTTAATCTGGTCTGAAAGAGTAGAGAGGTTCCCGATCTCCTCCAGGCAATCCATTTCTGTGCTATGCTATCCTTACTGTGAGGAAATATAGGAAATGTTCAAATGAACCTTTTCTGCTATAATTTAAGGCCATCATTTCTTACAGTATTGTAGTAATATAAAGAAGGAGTAATGCCCTATTATCAGCCTTTTACATATTTGAAGAACTTGTGCCCTTTAAGTTTTTTCATCTTTAGGATGAAGTGGTGTTCAGCTTGTGGACAACTTCTTCCAGCTCTGTGACAGCTAATGAAAGAAAGTGAACTTCTGCACTGCAGGCATTGATTCATTATGCATGAGTCTACACCTCTGCTGGAGAAATGTCAGTGGTCTGCTAACTGAAAAAGGGGGAAAACTACATAAGCAATTGTTGCATGCTTTTCTCATAGGTTGATTATGTTTTCTCTGAGCGTTCCCTTTATTGTCCTTTGGGCTCTCTCCAGCTCCTTGCTATCTCTCTTCAAATGTGGTGCCCAAACCTGGACAGAGTCAGAATTAATCATGATCCTGACAAATTGGAGGTATAATGTGAAAAAAATCTTAGATTCACTAGGGATAAGTGCCTACACATAATCTATGGATTCTATAAATCTACGCATAATCTACTTAAATAGGATGGAGAACAAGTGTCTTGATAGCAGTTCTGCAGAATAGGGTTTGGGAGTTACAGCAAAGCATAAGTTACCATGACTCAACAATGTCATACAGTTGCAATATTAGCAAATATCACAGTGATTTGAATATATGGAAGTACCATCTGCAAATTTTAGTCTGTAAGATGCATGAGGCAATTCCTTCTGCTCTGTCCAGCAGCGAGAAGACCTTAGCTAAAACAGTGTCCACTTTTGGGACACTAAAGCAAAAAAGCACTTTCAACACTTCAGCTGACAGATTTTTCCCTCTGTCAAGTAGAAGAAAAACACTTTTCTGTGTCTGCCTCTCATTAGTAATGTACTTAGAATAACTTCTTGTTACTTCTTGTTTTGTGCTGTGACCTTTCTGATTTTATCCCTACATGTTTGTGCTCGTGTGCTTGACCTTAGCATGCTGGTCTTGTTTCCTGTGGCTACATTCACTAAAGATCTAATGATTTAGCAATGTTGGTCTCTAGCTGTACTTCCAGTCTGTTCTCCAAAATAGGACAGTTTGCCTTTGTGTCCTTAGTATTTTTTTAAGAAAACACTCGGTCTTTTAAACTCCTTTATCCAGCCTCCTGGGAGACCTCACTTACCAGTTCTCTCAGTTAACCAAAGTCTGAAGTACAATTCCTCCCTTCTAAACCAAGAATAGCTAATGCTGTCTTGAAAACCTCTTCCTTACCTCTCTGTCATTGCAATCTGTTCTAGCATCGCAGAACCTGTGTTTGCCTTCCAGTTTCCAGAGATGGACGTCCTCCTAGGAAAACAAACCAAAAACATAACCGGAACATGAAAATACACTCCTGCCCCATCCTCCCTCATACTGTAGTCTTCATTCTTGATTCAGTGCTTGTACAGGAGGGGATGCGGCGAGGTTCTTCCTCACAGAAGCCTTTCCAAATACTGCCTCAACAACACTCCATACAGGATATGTTGTTCAGACTTATGAAAAACTGAATGAGGAGTTAGACAGGGAAACCTCCAAGGAATCTTGAGCACACATCAAGCTCTGTGAGTACTTTCTTTCTTTATACATCAGGACCAGGAGAGCTGAAATGTCTGTAGAAGATCTCTGGGATAATCACCCTTGTGTTCTGCAATGGGTAGCATCCTCCGTCCATGGAAGAGCAACTCTCCAGGCAAACATCTGCCTGAGCAGCTTCACAAACGTCAGCTCTGACATTCTAGGTCTCCCTAACTTTGATTTCAATTGCACTGGTGTCATAGAATATATGATTATACCCTCTTTTCTCTGACTTCTCATTGACCTGTCCATGGCTCACTGTGTCTGGACTTGGAGAATTTATAATTGCAAAATTGTTGGAGTCTCATTAGCTGCAAGTGATGGTTAATTTCAAAAAAAGGTACTCTTGCTGGCAGATCCTGGGTTTCACCATCATCCATCAAGGGGTGAAAATTTTCCTTTTCTTGACCTTAGGCACAAGGCAGACCTTGGACAGCCTGCTGTGACAACACTGTGCAGATAACCCTGACATAGTGTACAAACTAGGACAAGTCAACAAGCTGACAGGATACATCCAGGGAGCATCTCCATGCTGAAGAAGATTTAGGTAGAGATTTATGAGGGGAGTATGAGGTGTGATCCAACACTTCAACACGAGGTTGTGGGAACCCTCGCTGCCAGTTCTCTCACCTTTTCAACATGATGTGGAAAAGAGACTCTGAACTTGTAAAACTACGTGAAGCAATGGTAATACTGATGTTCTGCTAGACTATAAACCTGGATCACTATAGCTGACTGCCTAAGGTTCCCCTTTATACTGGTGAGGGACAGCCTGGAGTCCTTTTTCCATTTCTCTTCTAAAGCGGTATGTATAGTTGCTGTGAAATTTAAATGGTCTTTGTAACCATATTTAAAGGAGTGGGAGAGGGGGCCAAAGGAGCATGATTACTGTGTTGAATAACTGTGTTTCCTTATAGTTGACTCTTGTCCCTTGTTCCCTTCACCCAACATCCATCTTCCTGCCCTGCTTTCTAAGCAGAATAATGGATTCCTCCTCAAGCTTTGACTGTTATGAGCCCTTTGATGGCCTGTAAGGTCAGTGTTCAACCCTCAGCCTCTCTTTTTCTTTTGGCATGGGATTCTTAGGATTACGTTTTTCAGTTCTGCAATGAGAAGAACACTCTTTATTAACATTTAGGTTCAGCAAATTGCCCTGCAGTGGCAGATGGCATCCAGAATCCCATTAGTACTGATGAGAACTCCCGGAGTCTGATTAGTGACAAGATGATTGGATATCGGTGTTTAGAAAATGTACCTGGCATACCAAATGTAAACAGCTGTGTTGTCCCTAAGAACACCAAACCACAGCTATACAGTTTTACAAGGAAAATTGACGTGGGAAAGCTCCCAAAATAAGAACTCTCCTCTAGCCGTTGGGCTGATTGGATTGACTTGTTTATGCTTACCCATCTCCAGCCAATATTGGGCATAAGATATAAAATATTTCTCTCAGCTGTATCCCTAACTTTCCTGTTAGGGAACTTTCCTGTTTTTAAACGGAAAAGCTCCATTTGAAGCCCTCTGGACCAGTCACCAAATTCGTACACCACAGCCTCTGTCAAGATCACTCCCTGCCAAGCCTGTCTGAGCAGTTCAGGTGTCAAGTGTGCCACCACATTCTTCTTCTTCTTCTTCTTCTTCTTCTTCTTCTTCTTCTTCTTCTTCTTCTTCTTCTCCTTCTCCTTCTCCTTCTCCTTCTTCTTCCTCTTCTTCTTCTTCTCCTTTGTTCTTTCCCTTTTTGTATTCAACTTGAAGTGGAAAAGGAGACTGAATACAAAAATCTTTCCCTAAGGATGCCCTGCCTCAAACCCCATTTCTCTCAGGGACTGAAAGTTGAACTGCTTCCAATCATCCTAAACATCAGGGGGCCACAACAGTGTACAGTCAGTATCTTAAAGAAATGGACCCCAGGTTTTTAGGGATCAGCTGATCAAGCAGATTTGTGACCAAGACACCTTCAGCATTGCTTAGGATAAGTGGATAGACTAGCAGATCATGGGCTGTATTGGGTTTGCATGGCAAGGTTTTGGTAGCAGGGGGGGCTACTGGGGTGGCTTCTGTGAGAAGCTGCTAGAAGCTTCCCCTATGTCCAATAGAGCCAATGCCAGCCAGCTCCAAGACAGACCCACCGCTGGCCAAGGCTGGCCAAGGCTGAGCTAATCAGCGACAGTGGTAGCGCCTCTGGGATAACATATTTAAGAAGGGGGAAAAAACCTGCGGCAGAACAACAGCCGAAGAGAGGAGTGAGAATATGTGAGAGAAACAACTCTGCAGACACCAAGGTCAGTGAAGAAGGAGGGGGAGGAGGTGCTCCAGGCGCTGGAGCAGAGGTTCCTCTGCAGCTCATGGTGAAGACCATGGTGAGGCAGGCTGTCTCCCTGCAGCCCATGGAGGTCCATGGTGGAGCAGATATCCACCTGCAGCCTGTGGAGGACCCCACGTGGGAGCAGGTGGATGCCCGAAGGAGGCTGTGACCCTGTGGGAAGCCTGCGCTGGAGCAGGCTCCTGGCAGGACCTGTGGACCCGTGCAGAGAGGAGCCCACACTGGAGCAGGTTTGCTGGCAGGACTTGTGACTCTGCGGGGTGCCCATGCTGGAGCAGTCTGTTCCTGCAGGACTGCACCCCATGGAAGGAACCCATACTGGAGCAGGGGAAGAGTGTGAGGAGTCCTCCCCCTGAGGAGGAAGGATTGGCAGAGACAACATGTGATGAACTGACCGCAACCCCCATTCCCCGTCCTCCTGCGCCGCTGGGGGGAGGAGGTAGAAGAAAATTGGGAGTGAAGTTGAGCCTGGGAAGAAGGGAGGGGTGCGGGGAAGGTGTGTTTTTAAGATTTGGTTTTATTTCTCATTATCCTACTCTGATTTGATTGGTAATAAATTAAATTAATTTTCCCAAGTCGAGTCTGTTTTGCCCACGATGGTAATTGGTGAATGATCTCTCCCTGTCCTTATCTTGACCTACAAAGCTTTCGTTATATTTTCTCTCCCCTGTCCAGCTGAGGAGGGGGAGTGATAGAGTGGCTTTGGTGGGCACCTGGCATCCAGCTAGGGTCAACCCACCACAGGGCCACAACAGTATACAGTCAGTATCTTAAAGGAAAGGACCCCAGGCTTTTAGGGATCAGTTCATCAAGCAGATCTGTGATCAAGACAGCTTCAGTGTTGCTTAGGATAAGTGGATAGACTAGCAGATCATGGGCTGTTAGTGTCCTATACTCACCATCTCCAAGCTGGGCCCTTTCAGTCTAAAAGTAGCTCTAGTTTAGACACAGTTGATGGTTGTATCTCCTGCAGAGCACACTGAACTGCATTTGAGGTGACAAGATCAGAAGTCACACTCATGAAACTACAAAGGAAAGGATATTACTCTCTTACTAAGAGCGGGTGGCAAGGAATATCCCACCCCTGAAAGTCAGCAGCTTCTGGCTTCATTCAAAGTGAACAACATTTTGCAAGTCTTAACTGGAAATGATCCCTCTGTTTGCCCCCAGTTGGGGTGAGGGTGGGAGCATAATTTCTGCCCCAATTTCCCCTACCACATGAGCAGTATTCATGTTTTCTCTTCACCAGTATTACAATGACAGTAAAATACATTTGGTGGAATTTTAGGCATGTATCACATGCTGCTTATCTGCTGTTTTGAGAGTGGCCCAAGGCATGGGCTAAGTAGGTGTTTGTTAGTAGTGTAAATCTGGAGTCACTGCACTGAAGTCAATGGGAAAGTGAACTCAAGTCTTGGGTCATGGGCTGGAAGGAAGTGCATTGAACATCTGGGGCGGGGAGGAATGCATGAGTCACCCTGCAGCATCCTCCCTCTGGCAGATGCTTGGTGCAAAGTAAACATGATCTGGAGAATTTCGGTACACAGTCTTTCTCAGAAGGAAGGGGTCTTTTAAAGTCTATATGTGTGGGTGAAGGTATAAAAATACTGCGTAGATTGCATGGCTCACAGATCAAAGCAATTCACTTAGTATGACACTACTGCAGATGCTGTAATTGCCTTTAAGGCTGAGATTTGCTAGCATGACTAATGATTTTGAGTCTTGTATTTGAGACACCAGTGAGAGCTCTGATATTTTGCGTGCTTTTACCTCTGTCCTTGGACATAGTAGGGACTTATTTATACCATAGAAATAACCTTCTATTCTGTCTGATGTTGGGACAGAAGGAACAGCCCCCAATAGAACTGACTATACCACTCTCCCGAGCTTACATCCATAAATGGCTCTCTCAATATAAGTCAACCTTCTGGGTTAGCAAGTCGCTGGGTGAATTTTGCTGTTTGCTTTCTTTGCTAATAAGCTTCATTTCTCATTAAGGTGTTTCCCGTTCATGTCTGTTTTCATGTGAAAACATTTTTCATTTAGCAAACAATTGTTTGCGCAGCTATATTCCCAAGTGGGATTAGCTCTTAGTGTGACTGCTTTCTTTCCTCAATCATCTGGTATTATTTCTGATCCCTGTCTGGATGAGTGCATGGTGAGCGTGAATAATAAACGGGGAGAGGATATGGTCAGGCTAACTGGGCCTTTGTTTCACTCAGAGGCAGGCTGCGAGCCTGGCTTTGGAGCCAAGGATGGGTAAGTTGGCAGGAATAGGGAATTTTAATTGATATTTTAAACCTTCCTTCCTTTGGCCATTTTGAGCCAGACTCCCTGAGATGTTAATGTAATATTAGGGAACTGTGCTGTTGTTGACCTGATCAGATTTAAAACAAATTTTCTCTCATTCAGTTCACGTGAAGTAGCCGAGTGTCCCACAAGTCCTTCCCTTGAAGAATGTGACTCAGTCATTATCTAGTTTACTTAAATACCTCTGTGCTAGGAATCCAACCGGGAATTTTAGGCAGCTATAGCTGAAAAATATGTGATCATGTATATTTGATTATCTTATTTAACTATGTTTGGCCAGAACTATGGCCTGGGGGTTTGTAAACATGGACCCAAAACTCACAGTATTGGGGGTGTTAGGTAACATATGAAATATATCTGGCGACCTGAAGAATGTACTGCTGGAGCTGTCTACTTGTCCAGAATTTTGTGGCTGGATAAGGAGCTTCTGGAGAAGCTGTGCTATTTGGCTTTTCTCATCTACTGGTTTGCAGTAAGAGGAAACAGGTGTCTTACTGACTCATGTGGTTACATCTTTAATTGAGCTTGACGACTACTCAAGTTTGGCTGAATGCTTTTTAATATGTTTAAACATACCAGTGTTGAAGGTTGCCTTCATGCCACCTCCCTCACTACCCCACGGAGCAGGGAGGAGTTTTGGGGCACCCACAGAAATGTCTCTCCTTCTCCTTTCCCTCCTTTGTACGCTTTGAGGAGCACACATGCAAAATGCCCACAGAAACCCTGCGTGCTGGCCAGACAGAGGCCGTTCGTACCCGGTGCTGTGTGCTCCTCGTGTCCTTTGATTGTGATGCCGTGATCTCCAGATGGGGAGAGGATGGCGTGTTGCTGCGGGTTGGACACTGTAGGACTCCATGAGTTGCAGCTGGCTCAGTCTTTTTTATTGTTTCCCCCAGGTGGGAAGGGGGTGGGTTCAGTTCCCACTGGAGGGTACTGGGAGCTGGAGGATTTTGCTGGGAAATATGAGCGCTTTGACAACAGGAGGGAGAGGTGATAGGTGATGGCAGAGCACAGTTGTTATAGTGGGAACTAACTGAATCTCAGAAACAGGTAGAGAGACATTTACCTTCTAGAAACAATGAGCTGATGGTGATTAATGGAAAAGATGATCAGTGGATGAGGGATCTGGGTTCAGAGGTGGGAGGAGAACAGCAGGGCTATTCTTCAAGGAAATTAAGTCAGCTTCCTACTCCTGCCCAGAGCAGACATCGACTGAATCACATCCACAGCACTGTCTCCCCCCGTCTCACTCCAGCATAGCCACGCACTCACATGTAAGCCTTGTAGTTGCTGCCGATCTTCTGGATTCGGATGTCATACTTGGAGTCAATGAACGGCTCGCTGGTGGCATAGGTTTTTGCCATGGCCACTATGCTGGCCATGTCCCGGAAGTCGTGCTGGTTCTCAACTTTGACCTTGATTGCCAAAATCCAGTGAAAAAGTGACAAGAGCGAAAAGAACAGGAATACTTCGTGAGCAGAAGTCATCTCCGCGCCTGAATAGCACAATGTCAGTTAAAACCCACACAGATGGAGCTGAGGACAGAGCAGGGATTGTGTGATTTAAAGAGAGAAGTTCCCCAGACCAACCCACCCAACCCAGAGCAAATCAACCCCTTTCTCCTTCCTCACGCACAAGCCCTGGTAAACCTAGCAGCAGGGAAACAGCTAGACCTTTGCCCAAATGGCTCTTGCTAATGCTCATTGCTTTTATGATGCTTCAGAACAATATTTGATCTCTTATGGGGCATTACTTCATTCAAACATTGGAACTGCTATTTCCCATGTTGGGATGGATGAAAACAGAGTATTTTGGGTGGTCAGGAAATAGAAACCAATGCCAGGAAATCAACAAGAGAGCTGGTTGTCTGCCACCTCTAGGCTTCAGTTCCCTGGCATTTCACATTACCCCCCTCCAGACTTTCTTTGAGGAGCTAGTGTCTCCCAGCTGGAAGCAAGCTCTGAAAGAAAAGGATGTCTCTGGGGGAGCCTGTGATTCTCGGGGAGATTTGTGTGAGCATGATGCCATGGGCACATGTGTGCGACAGCTGATTGGGTGTTAGACTTGAGTTGCACTTGGAAATGAGAGGGCAGTGGCCTATGAGCTGGAGTTTTTCTGAGAAGCTGGCTTTTCACAGATTTGTATTCAGTTATGAGAAATACTCTGTATCTTAGCCAAAAAAAAAAAAAAAAGGAAGAAAGAAGGACCAAAACAGTAGAACTTCTAATGATATGATCAGATCTCTACAAAAGCTCATTGATTTGGGAGAGGAAAACTGAACAAGCAAGTAACAAGAACATAGCGGACAACTTCACCTCATTCATACTATCAACCCCGGCCTTTAGCGTATTGGCAAAAACTTGTTTGGTGCATCAGAGAAACCTGTGCAAGTCTTGTTCCTTAGAGCTGGATGGATGCAGGAAGGGTGGGTTAATTGGTGGAAAAGAGACCAACACTATGTGAAAAGGGTGAGCAAGTGAGTGACTTTCTTTCTGTATTCCCTACACTTTGTAGTTTGGTAACACTTCGAGACCACAGTTGGGGATGCAACCCTGCTTTGCTAAGAGTCTACTCTCGCTCGTGACAACCAGTTAGTCTCTGCCCCAGAAGAGTTTCCCAGTTGCGTCAGTGTGTGTGTTAAAGGAGGGTGATGCCAGACTATGTGGAGCCAGTTGAAGGAAACGCGTGCAATGGTATTTGGTATTTCTTTGCAAAGAACAAACAATTGGTTTTACATATCTGCCTTCAACCATGAGAGGGCAGGACCCATCTTCACTAGAGAACAGAGGACAAGCTTGTCGCTAACCTGTTTTACTCTGTTTAGATGGTTTTGTGTATGCGCCAGCTGTAACGTAAGCCAAAGATGCAGCCACATCCTGGTGCAGAAAAGATCTTGAGAACTGGACGGGTTGTGGGGAAGGTGAAAAGTGCAACTAGTTTGACCCGTGACCATTTCTAGATGCCTGAATAAGAAGTAAAAAGACCCGGTCTGTGCTTCTCCTTTTGCTGAATGCCAAATACCCCTAGTCCTCCTCCCTTTTGCTGTGGAGAGGGCTGTGCTTTTGCTATTAAGGGACTGCTGAGACAAGGAGCAGAGGAAGACAACAGTAGTCTGTGGGGTGGGAGGGTAGGAAAACAAAAAGGAAATAACGAACACAAAAGGGAAATGTAAAGGCAACCATTGCACATCATCCAGGAGGAGCAGCCTTGCTCTGGTCTGCGTTGTTCCCCTCTATGTCTGAGCGGGGCTGTGTGTGGTGCTGGCTCCTCCTGGCGTGGCAGGGCAGGGTGAGGCAGTAGGAATGCTGCAGAGGCAGCGGGGGGAGCGGGAGAGGGGAGCACCTCATATGGGGGGAGCCCCCAGCCTGGGCATGGCTTGCAAAATACCACGGGGAACAATGCAGGCTGTGTCGGGGCCGGGTTATTTTTGTTGCACAGATAAGAGCTGTGCTGGGCTGAATGACATCAAGTGAGAGAGTCCCACCCAGATGAGATGATTGCAGGAGGGACTGCACGGGCAGGCGACACACAGTGTTACGACATGTTCTCCCGGACCCTTCTGGCAATGGGAAAAGACAAAAGCCATTATATAATGACCTACTTGGAACAAGGACATTTATGGGATCTGAAACAAAGTGCTGAGCATGTGCAACAGATGTCTTTGGGCCCCAGCTGAAATGTTTGCATCCCCAGCCCAGGGACATTTGTCCCAGAGGCAGAGGAAGGGATGCTGCTTCTCTCTCCAGATTGGAATTAGACCATATTGTTATTGCTAGAAAGGAGCTGTATGTGCATCTCATTAAATGGGATTTTTTCTCAAAAATACAGCATGCTAGGGAAAGTAAAGGTCCATTTCTTCCTCCTCTCCATCACCCCTTCCCTATGGGGACAGAGGGAAAGCACTTGAAGGTGTTTTCTCCAGTGAGCCTGAGGATTTTTGGCTGGGTAAATAAAGAAGTCCTGTGGGGGGACTCACCGAGGACACAAAGTAAGAAATGAAAAACAAAGATGACTCCCACAGTGCTACACCACTGCACAGTCCTCAGGAAACAGCTCTGCCATCTTCCCTGGCCCGTGCCAGAGCCCTTCGCATGGACTTTTCAGAGAAAGCACCTCACAGAGGTTCCCTTTTAGGAGATCACAGCCTTATTTCCCACCAGGCATCAAAATAATCACCACACCAAAGCTGAAATCTGAGCCACTGTTTGTTAATTGTTAGAGCTGGCCAAATTTGACAAAATAATAGCCCTGTCCTGGGTTAACGCTGGTTTAGCCCAGGGTACAGTTATTACTTCATAAACGGGAAGCACTCCAGTTACAGTTAAATTAGATTTATTTTCCTGCCTTATCTATCAAGTCCACCATTTTATTAGCTTTCTACTTTTAAATTTTATATAATTCATTTCCTCCTGCCTTGTAACCCTTTTACATGTCAATAAAATATCCATTCTCCTAACAGGAGAAAACCCCCTAGAGATAACCAAAGCCAGGGTGGATGTAGTGTGACACCAGAGGGCATTATTTAAGAAGGGACTATTAAAAATCATTCTAGAGCAAACAGTTACCAATTTACCTAATAAGGGATAAATCTGTCTTCTAAAATGGCAGGTTGGCCAACGCATGAAACTGAGAAAAGAAGTTGGAAAGAGATCAACAGGAAGCCATTTTTCTCTCTCTCTCTTTTTGTTTTTGCAACTTTCATAGGATAAATGCAATATCCCATTAGCTGCATAAAGGAGTGCAAACAGCGAGTGCAAACACAGCCCCTGCCCTGGCAGCCTGTTTGCTTAGCTGTGCTGGCTGTTTGAGCAGCAATAGATTCATTCTGGAGCCATCAGCTGCTGTTTGCTGTAGCGTTTTAGTGACCTGTTGTGAAGAGTTTGGGCCAGTGTGTTGACAAATGCCTTTTCTGAGTAAGAAAGCTCCCTGGGATAGTTCCTGCTTCTCTTCTGTCTCTCTTCTCTAACCCAGGCACCAGCTGTGCCCTAGCATGCTCCCTGTTGCTGCATTGGAGAGGGGAGTCTGGCTGGATCCCTGGGGGCATGCTCACACAGATGTGACCGTCCCTTTGCCCTGTGGTGGCATCTCAGAGACTGATACTACGTGACCTGCAGCTGGTGCCCATTCCCGTCCTCAGCCTGCCCAACAGGCACTGATCTTCCTGCCCTTGGCTGGAGAGCAGTCTGAGGGACAGATCAGGAAGAAACACTTCTGCCCCGGCCCTGCTGCGGACCTTCTTTTGAGGCCTTCTTACAAGACAGGAGTTTGGAGGGTGGGTCCTGGCATGGTTAAAAACCCACCGTGGATATTTCCCGGGCAGTCTGATCCACCCCTGAGATATGTGTGAGCACAGGTTCCTGCAGTGAGGGACCTGGGTAAGAATTTCTGCTTCCTCTGTCTCGTAGTGCCTGCATGTACTGCCTGTTGTATATCCCAGATGTTCCTGGACACCTGGGTCCCAGGGCTACGGCACTCCTCTCTCATCTTTAGCCTAAGCACTGCAAGGTATTGCCTCACAGTCCCCTTTTGCTTTCATTAGTTATGTGGCCACATGAAAAAATAGTCAGTCAGCCAAAGTGGCATAATTATAGTAGTCTGCTAGGGCTGCCCTAGCCTTGCCTCTCTGAGTGTCATCCAGAGTTAACTCTGCCTTACAGGTTAAACCCACACCACTTTGGAGATGGCTTGCAGAAGCTGTTTCTGTGTCCAAATGGGTTAGAGGCAGGTTCAGCTGCAAGGCAAGTGTCCAAGGCTGAGCCAGGGCCGGGCTTGGCAACGTGGTTTTTAACTGAGTCTTGGTAGGCTTGTGAAAATGTATGGTCTGAGTGTTTTCCTCCAGAGGAACTGGCGTGGCCACACAAAGCTTGTGATTTTTCATCTATCTCAACCTGTGCTTAGCCTTTCTGTAGTGACTTTATCATTTTGGGACAGTGGGTCTTCAGGAATGGCTCTGCACAGAGGGTTTCCTGAGTCTCTCCTTCCCTCTACCCCAAATTATACTCCCCTTCTTGGAAAATACCTGATCCAACTGACATACATTCAGTTTAGGCCTAACTGTGACCCACCTCAAAATAATAAAGACACAACAGAGTCTGCATTTCCCTATTATCCTCACACTGAAGTTCTCCAGATGTTATGCTGCCTTTAATGCATTACACCTTATAGTCCCTACTAACTTCCTAATGAAGAGCGTCTCTCAGCCCCAGGTCTTGGCAGCTTTGGTCCCCGGTGCCCTGGATCAGCCACTATTTTCTGTGTCCAGCAAAAGCTTGCAGACTGATGTGCAAGAAATGGGGATGCTTTTGCTATTTTCAAGATGGGTGGTACCTCCTCGCTCATGAGTCAGTGGGAACACAGTGATTGGGCTGCTCTGTTGTGAATGTTACATGTCAAGTCATTATTTGTCCTCTGTAAAAGAAAATATTTGTTCCTTGACAAACCGAGGCAGCCCTTTCCCCTTCCTTTCCTCTTTAGCACACTGGATTTTCAAAGCTCTCACTTTTGGAACATTCTATTTCCAGTCCCGAGAGAGACAAGGTGACGAGCTGTCCTTCCTGATAAAAAGCTTGCAGTATTTTTACATTACAGAGTGGCTCTGTTTAGTTTGTGCTATATTTATACCAGGGGAAAAAAAAAGTAGAGAAGTCTTTCCCATCCACTAAGAGAGAAAATAACTCTGACCACGTTATTATGAACAACAAGTTTTTCTTCTACAATGTAATAAATTCATCTGAGCCAGGATTTGTACTGAGGAGACGTTTTCATAATTATGGGGCAGGAGGGGACAGGAGGTGACTCTTAAACTGGCCTAATTAGAGAGGTCTAAAAATAAAGTAAGAGTAGCAAAATATATATATATTTTTTTTAATTAAATTCATATAAATATATATAAAGCCACATGAACAGATACTGTTTTTCCTCTCTTTGCAGATCTGGCAGTTGTTTCCTTCTCATGATCTGATCAGGAAGAGGCGAAGAGGCTCTTTGAGTGTATTTGCAGTGCTGGGTTCTGTTCCCAGGGCATTTTAGGGTCATGTTAGCACACAAATGGCAGATACTAACACACTCAGAGCTTTATTTTTTTCCATGGGCTCTGGCATTATGAGAACTGGAGTCAGGAAGAGCGCTCACCCTATTCAACAGAGACCCTCAGTCACTTCTGGGGTAGGTAGGCTCAAACTGCACAATGCTTAAAAACGCCTTGACCTCTTAGGAACTGCTGAGTGAACAATAGTTCAGTTCTGCACAGGGAAGGACATCTCCTCTCAGTGTCTATCCATGGTTTCCCTGGAAGAGTCCTTGAGTACTGTTGACCCCATGAGCCTGGGCAACTTAAATACAACATGAGAAAGGTCCTTCTCTGCTGACTCCATTGTAAACCATTGTCTAAGCAGTATTTCTACAGGTATTTTATTTGTATTGATACTGTATTGGACCAGCAACACACAGAGCACTTGTTATGATCTTCCAGTGCCAGCGAAATATGAAGTGACTCCAAATTTTGGAAGGGGGATAATGATGGTCATGGGAGAGGCTGAGGGGCATATGTCCTGTTTTTAGATGAGAAGATTGTCTGCGGCCCCTTTGTCTCTGTGGGTGAAGGCTATTCCTGGTGTCTCTGTTCAAGTCAATAGAGAGGCTGTTGTTTCTGGATTTCTCAATGGAAATTTCAAAAGATGCCTTTTATTGCATATTTGTTTTCTTCATCTCCACCTGCACCTTACACACACACATCACTTGGCAAGAGCATTTCTATCACTAATGGTATACTGCCACCCCTTTTGGTTCTGACGCTGAATACTAACTGTTCCTCTTCCAAGCTAAAGACAGTCAATAGAGCCTGTTTCTTACAAGTCATAACACGATTATTTTTCATTTTAGCTTTGAGGATTATCTGTTCAACGCTCTGACTAAAAAATGTAGTGAGTGAATTTTGTGAAAATGTTGTGAAAAAAAAGATATGTGAAAATGAAAGTCTGACTACTATAATTCTGCTCTTTCTAGCCATTATTGCAAAATAATAAACACTCAGCACTTCTTATAGTGCCAACAGCCTTATGAACATGAATTAGCAATAAGTATCAGGTAATCATTATAATCCCTCTGGTCTGTAACACAGGGAAACTGAAGAAGAACTGTGAAATGACACAAATCTCCCTGCAAGTCAATGGTGGAGCTCTTTGGGGAAGAGGTCTTTTCTGTGTCCAGAGTTTTTCTGGCTCCTGGCCACTGCCTCAGTACAAATAAAGAGTAACAGTGTCTGGACTTCCCATCTTTGCTCATTCTTCTAAGCCTTGGTGCCTCCCATTACATGTGATTTTATCATTAATAACATGAAAAATGTAAGTACTTCCTTGACAATTTCTGCTGGTAATGAGATTGTAATCTGAATGCTTACATCCTTTGAAGCACCCATTACAGGTACAAATGCACGGCTCGCTACCTTGGCATTGTTTGTTGCAGTAAGTACTATTTTTAATACTCACATGTGTACTTTGGCTAATAGGTTGGTTATTTTATCCTTTGTTTCTTTAGTCACTGCTTTTATACAAAACATGACCTGATGCAGGTGCTTTATTAACATTTACTTTCTTACACTCATCTAAACCAAAAGCAAACCTCTCTCTTTTCATATTACGTATATTTTACAGCTAAAGACCTGCTGTTTCCTGCTATCATCTCTACTTCTGAAGACCAATGCAAAGAAATCCTTTAGCTCTCTGTAATCTCCTTATCGTCACTGGTTATTTTACATTATGAAGGTTAAAACCACCATTATGTCTCCTGGAAACTCTCCTCTTCTGAATTACTTAATTGGAGGTTTGATTTTTTTTACCTATAGGTGTTACTTTTCTAGTATACCCATAGTTCTGCTTATCTGTATTTCTCCTGACATTTTCTGTGGTTTCTTTCTGTCAGTCCCGCTGGGACTTGAACCCTATTGTCTTAAAAACAACATGAAACAAATTCCTGTTACTTGTCTTTTAAACCAACTGACTTGTTCTTTATTTTATTTTCACTTTCTCTCTTCTCTTTTTGCTCTATGCAATGAAATGCAGTGGGACTTCAAGAAGACTAATTTAATCAGTCTCAACTTTCCTTCAGGCTGCTTGTGGCTGGAGAAGGGCCCAAACTAAAACCGTAAGGTCAACAACCCTTCCTTCCTGTACCTTCCCCATCTACTGAACAGAGCAGTGTTGAAACTCTGTGCCCAAATCCGCATCCAGACTTTGCTAGTAGTCTCTGATTTCGTAATGGACTAAAGTAAACTTGGCCTCAGACCCATTCTTTCTTCTAAGATGCTGGCTGTCAGCCTATCTTCATCTGGAATGACTTCCTACGTACCCCCCTTGTACCACTGTGTTCAATTGTGCCTGGAGTTTGAATAGAAACTCTCTTCCCCTATAACTTGTGACAGCAAAAATCAACATCATTAAAGAATAAAATGGGAGGGAAAGTGAGAGGTGGAAGAAGATCTGGTGTCTGGTGCAGAAGACAATAGCTAAATACTCTGCTGAGTGTTTTGTCTGGAAACACTCTTAAAATTGGGGTACTTTTCTCTGATTCTGCCCCCATTTCTGTAGCCACTGAGGGTTCTTTGTGCACAAGAGAGACACATGAAGCCCTCCCTACATTACAGGTGAAATTGCAGAGCAGTCAGAGAGATCCAGGATTGCAGGGTCTCAAGGAACTTGAAACCTTTCCTCAGTGAGAGGTTTCTTCCTCCTGATTTGTCCTGGTTGGACTTTGCTAATGAAATCCTTCCCAGGGACATGTTCAGTGGCTCGCTCTACAAGCAGCTCTAGGCTGTCCGCATGTACTTTAATTCAATGACACCTCTGCCTGTTTAACATACGCAGCACCAATATTTTAGCAAACATTTCCTGCTTATTTAAATGTTCATTCTTTGATGCTGAAAGCCAGCTCCACCACTGCCCCAGGGATCTGAGCCCACTTCCTCTCTGGCAGCTACCATCCAGACAGGGGAACATTGCAACCAAAGCAAGAAAGATTATGAGAGCTTCCATGTGCAATCCAGGAAGCCAGAAAAGGCTTCTGTTCCCAGAGCGCAAGCAAACAAGCTGTACCAAGTTAAAGTTTGACGTACCTATATATAATTTTCAGGCAAAAAAAAGGCTGGGAGAAGGTCTGTCTGCTCTAGGGAAGCACTGTGACAGGGGTATCCGTTACGAAGTTCATCTACCACCCATTTGGATTCAGAGGTGATACTTCAAAATTTCCTACTTCTGAACAAATCAAGTTTTAGACAGATAGGGGATGGTTTTTTAAAAGGTATATGCAAGAAAGAGGAGGCTAAAGTGCAGCAGGAATGTGCTGGCGATGCCTCACTGAAAGGGGAGCCCAGTCACCCCAAGAAACAGGGGCTGCTAATTCACTGCGGGAATAAAGATCCCAGAGAGCCTGGGAAAAACAAACAGGTCCTTCTGGGGAGTGAACTGTTTTTCAGGATTCCTTGGCAGGCAACCAGCCACTCTGCTTTGTAAGGTCTTGTTCTTCCTTGCAAGGAGAAAAAAAATAACTGAAGGGCTCCCATTTTATTGAATAAGGTCATCATAATGCGCTCAAAAAGACCAGTGCCACTGCTCCTCATTGTGAGAACTATGGGGTGTAGCTGCACATTACAGGTGCTTGAATAAACAACATCACCACTTTCAGGACAGGAGAAAATATATAAAAGACGAGCCTAATGACTTCAGCCCAGCCAGCTTTTCCCCCACTCTTCACAACCCCCCTTCCCGCATCCCAGACAACCTCCAACCCAATACCGCTGCCTGTCGCCGAGTGTGTGACAGCAGAAAAAGGCCTTTTCTCCCACAGGAACAGCCAGTGCAACCCAGATAGGCTGTGGGGAGGTTTAACCTCTTCGCTGGCTGGCCACACGCCGTGTACGATCACAAGAATGCTGTGCCACATGTGTATCTGTTTCCTGAGCTATACGTATTTTTTCTTTTACTTACCTTCCCCATTCCAGCATGAGCATGTCCCAGCTTGACCACTACAGGGAAATTCGGAGTTGTGAGCTGAAAGACAAAAGAAGGAGCTCCTCATTAGTTATTTCTTTCCAGCCATTGTATTTGGAATAGTTTACTTTTATTTAGTAGCTTTTATCCCCTTCCTGGATGCGGATGGGAGGATAAAAAGGTCAAATAAAGATTGTCCAGGTGGTAGGACAATAAACAAATAGCTCTTCACTGGGACCCATATGATCGGAAACGGAGGCCAGGCAGAATTCCTCAGATCTGACCCACTTTTGGTGCCTGATAGCAGTAACCTCTAAAACCTTCTTATTTTTTCCCGTTGCTTTTACCACCCTGTACGTATGGATGCGTGTACACTCATATGCATGTAAAAAAAGCTGCACCTGCAAGCTTGAGTAAGTGAACACTTTCAGATGCTGAAAACATCTGAATTGTGAGAAAGACAAGAGTTGTTTGTTTTTTTCCACACAGACTGCTTTGGCCTTTAAACTGAGTGTGAGCAGTCCTTCAGCAGCTCCCATTCCCCTTCCGTCAGCAGTGGTGGGTGCACAGAGAGAGGGAACAGGGGCCAACCCTTGGGTGCAACTCACAAAGTCCATCTATTCATAAAGCCTCTTCCTCTCTTCTCTAACTTCAGAGGTGGGTATAGGGAATAAAAGAAAACAAAGAAGAGTTGGAATCAGCAATAAAAATAGAAAAAACTATGTCATGTCTTCTCCCTGGCTTGTGCGGTGTTTACATTGGGCAGGGTCCTGCCATCCGAGCCATGCAAGTGCATCTTAGTGCACATGTGGATTTTACTTGCAGAACTTCGAGTATCCTCTCTGCTTTCTATTCCCCATTTTCATGCTCATGCAAGGATTCACTTGGAGCGACTGGCTGAGAGCTGGGTGGCTGGACTGGTAGGAAGTGCACATGCCAGGAGTAACCAGCATATATACACCACTCCTCCCTTATGTACCGGTTGGTCCATTTTTACGCCTCTGCTTGACATCCCTGTGATCTTCATCTTGTCCTGTGCTCCTGATTCTTGTGATCTAAATGCTAACCCTTCAGTACATAAACTGTTATTTTTTATTGCATATTTCATTTTCTTTAATGGGAATTCTTTTAAAAGACACTTTTTTCTTTATCTAAATGCCCAAAGCGATGAGCTCTATTCATTAAGCAGTTAACCTGGGGATCTGGCAATGGGAGGGAGTTGAATTTTGACAGATAAATGGCTCTCCTATTTATTTAAGTTTGAGAATAGATAAACAAATTGTTCTTGTGCTAATTACCAATTGTCTGTATGGACAGGCAGGCGCTACGCCCTAAAGATAGAATGGTGCTGCAGTCTCCATCTGTGGCAGCTCACTATAAATAACAAAATTAGTAATGAACACTGATATGTTTTGCTATTCAGCTGCTTATGTAAAGAAATGTTACAGGAGAGGGGAACAGTGAGTGCATCATGTTCTCAAACAACCTGTGTCACTTGTGAGGACTTTCTTCAGGCAGAAAGCTGAAGGATCCTCTTCGGACGACAGAAGGGCGCACAGCTGCAATAAATCACAGTCCGGGCACAGGCAGGGATCAGCACCCACTGTTTCAGAAGAAGAGGCAAGAGGCTGTGATAGGTGGCCATCCTGAAGCCCCATAGTTAAGCATATGTCCAGGCACATTAGTTTGTGCTCTATTTCCCCTTCGCCTCTCTAATTCATTGTAAGAGCCTGAAACTTAATTTGCTGCTGGCATAAATGAATCAAATGGAGGACTGCACCTGAGGCTTACTGAAGATAGGGCTATGGATGGACCATGCCAGGCTTTTAATGCTGGAAGATGAAAGATAACCTAGTAGTTAGGGCACCCACCTGCTCAGGCTCTGGGAGACCTGGCTCGCTTCCCAGCTCTGTCATCCATGCCCCGTGCACACTGTTTGAGCCAAAGCACTTACAAGCCCCGGCCTCTGTTCCCCGTTTGTAAGCGGAGGCAGCAGCTGTTCCTACCGCACAGGAAAAGCAAGCTGCATGCTGTGAGCCAGCCTGATAGCCTGGCAAGGAGGCCAAAGAAGTGTGTGGGATAGATAATGTTATATCACCAGCTCAAAGCAGCCAGAGGCAGGAAGCGATGTCTCTGCTGCCCGATTTGTGTACCCTACCTGCGGGTTTTGCTGAGGGAGCCTGGCTCGAGCATGGGGCCCAGGAGTGGGAAGCATCTGTTTTCCTGTGTACATGCAAAAAAAGTTTGGGATCCAATAAACAACCCAAGTTTACTGCTAGCCTGGAAGAAACCACCGGCAATGACAACGCTCTGCTCAAACCTCTCCCTTTCTCTTTGCTTCTTGGAAACATGAGCTCAGCTTTCTTGGTAAGGCTTGGCCTCATGCTGCGTAGGGGTGACCAGCTGGTGCCAGAGCATGCTGGAGTCACAAGCTGCTTGGCCTGGCCATTGTATGTGGGACTTGGGGTGAAACACAGATCCAGGTTCTGAATGTGTGGCAGCCTTGCTTGGAAAGCTGCAGCTCCAGGGAAACGCTGGTGCATGGTTTGCCAGGAATCTGCTTCTGCCACTGAAACCCCACCAAATTTCCATGTACATGAACCTGCCTTATGGAGGAATCAATGAGAGAGCAGCACATACACTTAGCTGCATTTTATAATGGGTTTATCTAGTGACAATGGAGTGCACTTAGTCTGTGCTGAAGTTAAGTGGAATCGAAAGCTCTCAATAGTCCGCAGGACTAAAGCAACCAGAGTCCACAACCACCTGATAATAGAGCTAGGAAGCCCTTGCTGAAATGGTGGAAATGGGCTGAACTCCATTGCAGTCAATGGGGATACTTCCAGCTTCCACCAGAGTCTTGTTGGGACTCAAGTCCCATTTCTGTTGCTAATAACGTGGTGTCCTGGTTTCGGCTGGGATAGAGAACATGAAGAAGAGGCAGAACCAGAGATAATCGCCTGATCCCTATCCCTGAGTGACTTGGACTCGATATTCAGCAGTGTCAGCACCATATTTTCCACCTGCTGACTGATGCCCGAGCAGCGATCCGCCCCTCCCGGCCAACTCCCCCCTGTTTATATACTGAACATGATGTCCTATGGTATGGAATATCCCTTTGGCTAGTTCGGATCAGCTGTCCTGGCCGTGCTGCCCCCCAGCTTCTTGTACACCTGCTTGCTGGCAGAGCATGGGAAACTGAAAAATCCTTAACTGAGGATAACCACTACTTAGTAACAACTAAAACATCAGCGTGTTATCAACATTATTCTCACACTAAATCCAAAACACACTGTACCAGCTACTAAGAAGAAAATTTAACTCTGTCCCAGCCGAAACAAGGTCAGGTGGCCAGCCAGCACACTTGGCAAGCACCCAGATGGATAGGAAAGCTGAGGGAAGGGAGAATGTAGTATACACACAACTATGAGGCAATTCACACACACACGTGGTGAGAATTTCTGGGGGTGGCCACAGCCACCACAAGGGCAGACCCCTGAAATGAGTATTTACACATACTTAGTCATAGATTTCCTGGGAAAGAAGATGCTTATAATCAAAGGATAGCACCAGAGTTTAATAAGAAAAGCATGTTTTTACTGAAATCATGCAAAGAAATACGTCTGTGCCTTTCTATGTGTTTATGTGTTGTAAGGGCTCTTTTTTCTTGGAAAATGGGGAAAAACACTTTGATGCTTTTAAAATGCACATGAACCGTTGACAGGGCTGGTATAGATGATGTCTGCAGGTTTTGGGATGGGACTGTAGCACTGCAGCTAGCTCAGTGATCAGATGCAGGGTGTTAGTTCATATGCATAACTCAACCCTTTGAATTAAAGTCCTATAAATGTATTCCCAGATGGTGTCACACAAAAGCCTTGAGATGGCAAGGTTTACATATGTGTCTAGAACTTGGTGTATGAAGATGCCTGTTTAGAGTCAAGCAGGAGTTGGAATCCTGAACTAGGAACTCAGCAAAGCCATCTTTGGTAGGAGTGAAGGGAGAGTCATGAAGTTATTTCCAACTTACAACACTGGTGGCCCAAAGTATATCATTGTAGCCCCTGATTTTAAGGGCTCTGCTCTGTGTGCAGTGTCACTGCAAAGATCACTTTGCAGTTAATCAGTATTTTGGCACTGGTGTGTAAAAGTGAGTGCCGGTATGCATACATTAGCCTTTATTTGAAAACACATGGCTGTAAACTATGACACTTTCCCCTTTACCCTCTGCCCCTCCTTTCCAACAAATAATGAGGTTTTCAATACTTCTTGTAAATATATGAATATTTTCTGTATTTATTGCTGATGGAGCAGTAGAATAGAGTTGGATCTAAACTGATCCGAAGGGAGGAATCTTAGATGAAACCTGATCTATCCCATAAATACAATGCTTTCCACTCTTTTGTTTCACTGAGGCCCTCAAGAGAGATGCTGATCTTAGGTCTGTGATTTTGTGTACTGTCCTGTAGCCCATAAACAATGCAGAATGTTTCTTTTGATTTCCTTCTGCCATGTTTAGTTTTGTGCATTAGTTTACATTATCCATCTCATCTCATACAATGCCCTTCCAGTTTCCAGTGTTATTCTTTATTCTGCAAAGACTTTCCAGTCAAAGCTAAAATCAATAGTTCACAGTGCAATGACATCATGGGTAATATTAGGAAGGATCTGGGGAGATGGGAGATGGAGACATTAAAACTTTGGTCTCTTGGCACCAGTATTGTATTACCGTAGTGTCTACTGTTTTCAATCAGGCCAGAAGCCCCCATAGCACAAGGTACTGTAATTTTTGCTTCACCCTTCCCCTAGAAGTAATACTGCGAATTTTTCAAGCTTTTATACTCTAGACCTGACCTTTCTGTTTATTTAGCTGCCTTTACTTGCATGATGACAAAGTCTGTTCTGGGTGGGTACCTAATGGATTATGGGAATGTTGTTCATGCACTTCAGAGCTACATGTTGAGAGTAATGTGTGTGGCACTTCCCTGGTGTCAATTAAGTTGGAGAAGCAGTGAATATATATATAATTTCCTGTAAAAGCAAGCAAGCTGATTCAAACCTACAGGAAAGTAATGATGTCATGACATGATGCCATTGTGTTTATGGAACTATCTTACTGAAAATCTGAGCTGAAGATCAGCACTGGTTGCATGCCAGCCTTGCCAGGCATGGCAAGTCAGGGCTGTATAGTGAAATATGGAGGAGAAGCAGCAGTGCTCCCTGTTATTCACTTACTCACTCACGAGTCGACGTAATCACCAACTGCATGCAGCATGGCTCCCTCAGTGGATTAATACTGTGGCCCCATGGAGGTTTGTGGTAGCCAATGACTATGACAGACAAGTCCTTCCCCTCTGCTGTTTACCAGATCAGAAATAGTGTAAGAAACAACAAGCAACGATGGGAGAACATGTTGAACAAGAGTTGCCAGCATTAACATCTGTGCTCTATTAAAGACATCTGATATGGATTCCTTTAAAACACACACGTGTGTATTCATTACTGTATTATAATTATAGCACAATGAGGGAAAAATCATTAGCTGGGGAAAGAGGGCCTATGCTTCCAAGCCAGCTGAAGTAAATCCTGAGGAGGAGTAGGTATCCTCAAGGGTCTGCGGAGGAAGGAGGAGACAGGGGTTATGATGAGAAAAGTGATGAGATACTTGTGACAGGAGGAGTCCAATAACGGCTGGATCAAGGCAGCATTGTACAAGGTAGGACCTGAAGCAGTGTGGTGATTCATAGATGGGATGGCAGCTGGAATACAACAGTGCTCCTTCTAGCAAAAGAGGAGACAGCATATCATTTTAGGATGAGTTAAGTTTTACAAAGCTTTACTGAGCTGGGATGATGAAATCAGTGCTGTGGACGAGGTGGATGATTTAGTCCACGGTAGTTTTAGTAGTCTGTAAGGGAGGCTTGTAAAATCAAATGGGAATAAACTAACACACTTGATGGAAAGCACTGTGAGGGCAGAGGCCAAAGTTTTAGCAAGCAAGCAAGTTTTGGAGGTGGCATAAAGAAGAGGCAAGAATGAGGCTGCTGATTACAAGGTTTTGAGGGAGAGAAAACATTCAATAATTTGAAGGGGACCTCACTGCTGCAGGCCTGGATATCTGTGAGAGCAATGGGAGGACCAGGAATGAGTGCAAAGCAAAGGGCTAGATGTAAGATGCTTTACATGGATGGACTTTTCATTTCATTTAGCACTGGACCTGAGACCTCCAGCTTCAGATAGGAATGAACATAGTGAGTAACTAGGTGGAGATATTGCATAAATCAATTTGTGCTACTAACTGAAATCAGCAGTGCCTTAGGCCACGAAGATCCTTCAGGGTGGTAAAAAATTATCCTTTGATTCTATCATTGCTTTTAAAAAGCACAACACAAAAAAAAAAAAAGAAAAGCCAACAGCAACATGACTTTGTCCCCACATCCTCGAGTAAACAAACCACAAACCAATGTTTCAGGGCTCCTAACACTTGCTGTGGTTAGAACAGGTCACGAAAGTGAGTGGAAAGGGTTAAGCACAAAATGGAACTTTCTGTCATTAATTCCACCTCTAACGTTACTTAACTTCTCCTTTATTTGAGACAGGATGCTTTTGGGTTCCCAGCAGTCCCACTCAGCATTGGGAAGATAAGAGTGTGAGCATTTGATATTATTCTCATTCCCTTGGAGCTTCAAGTGTGAGAATTATATGAACATATCCAGACAAGCAGATGCTCAGCAAAAAAATAATATAGTATATGTGTGTATGCGCGTACGCATGCTTGTATTCACACACATATCTAGCAGTCCTGGTCAATAAATCCCCATTACCACATCTTAAAATACAGGCAAGTTTTTTAAAGGCTGTTATGAGTACGTAGAAAAGTTTAATGTGTGGTGTTCGCTTAGCCGGTATTTTGCAGTGTTGCCTTTAGGGAAGCCTCTTGTCTTTCCTTGTTTGCTAGGAGAGTGAATACATTCCCCCAACCCCTTATGTTAAAAAACTGTTTAAATATTTTTTGCGGGATGCAGTGGAAGAGAAGAAGAAACTCTTGAGTTTTCTCTTCCCCCTGACCTGAATTGGGTACCTTTTGCTGTGTTTTTCTCTAATTAGAAAATTTGGTTCCCCATGTAAACACATTGCAGAGGGACAGATGGTGAACACCAGTTGTTGACAGGGTGGGGAACTCTCTAGGAATTTTCTTTTGATGGGTTACCTTTGGAAAAACTGTAGCACCTAAGCTGTGGTAGAAGATACAGGAAGGAGACAGAGGGGGAAAAAAATGCTTTATGAAGTTATGCTGGAGTCTTTAAAGCTATGTCTCTTCCAAGAGCCCCTAAGATTCACAAGATGCTGGCCAACAGAGCTCTCTCTTCGCTCGGAAGGCTTGACTGTCCCTTTTTTGGGGCAAACTCTGAATTCTCACTGATTTCAAAATGAGCAGCATGGGGTTTCTTTGGAGAGAACAAAAATTCCCTCAACTTCACAGTGGAAAACAACCTTCAGCAACAGGCACCATAGGATTAATTAGGTCTCACTGAAGCCGATCTTTCCCCTGCTACTGCTGGTCTCTAACCTCACCATGCAGTCTGCTGCAGGTGCTTTCTTGTCTCCAAAGGGCAAAGTGAATGCGGTTCTCACCCCAGCTTTTACACAAAGTGAAGCTGCGTGCCCTGACTGCAAAGCTCAGAAGAATCACACACGACTCCAAGGGCTTGGTCTTGATTTCGCAACCTTCTGTAGCACATTTGAGAGGGGTGCAGTTATGTCAGTGTAAAATAAGAAGCAGGCCATGGGCTTATTAGTACATTCATCGAGAAATACTCTGCCTGACACAGAAATGGCTCTGATGTTTTATTGTAAGTCTCACGCTGTTGTAACTGTGCCAATGATCCTGTGCGGCCTTGGCTGACATTGCCATGTCAGATGCTGGCAGGAAGAGGGCCACAAGCAATGAGCCATGGATGCTGCCTGGTACAGGGGACGGGATGCCATGGTCCACTGGAACATTTGAAATACCCTCTGGGCTCCTGAAAGCTGTTGGGCAATGGATCACTGCCTCCTTCCTTCTTGCCATTCTTCAGCACTCAGAGCTATAGAAATAGTGGCACAGAGAACCAAGCAGTCACAGTTGGACTTTTTTGAAAGTTCCCTGTTTTATTTTTATACTTTTTAAAAAGCACAGCTAGTAATCTTGATTAATGCTTCAGAGCATAAGGGACTTTGGACGTAAAGAAGAACGAGGAACATGGGAAGTGTCACCCTGCAGCTGGCATCTCAGGCTACGTCTATACTAGTAAACAGAGCAATGACATAGCAAGGACAACGGCCCTGAGTTGCCTATACTGTTAAATTGTTAGACTGATCTCTGGCATATTCTGGCTCAAGCCAAATAGCCTTCTCCCAAACAATTCCCAAGCACAACATGGAAACCAGCATAAGTCTGCAGCCATACCCCATAGAATACTCTGGAGGCTAAGAGAGTTTGATAGCACAGCTGGGGTTGGACCATGCCAGAGTTGCCAGAGAATGGGCCTGGCACTGTATGGTTTGCTACTGTTAATGTAGCCTCAGTCTGTCTCACGAAGTTGAGCAGGAGAGTAGTTTTTATCTCACATTATGCCCTATCTTTGTATGCTCTCAATTTAGTGTTTTATTTCGGTTGTACAGACGAATGGTCTATCACATGTGGCCATATGTCATACCATTCCCATATGATAATTTCCACTGACTACCTCTTCCAGACTGAATTCCTAGTGGGTGCATTTGTCACCTACAGCCACAGATATTTACACCACATTTCTTTTGTCCACTGACCTGGAAAGTCAGGTATTACCTCACATGAGAAATATTTATGCTATGGGCCCCGTTTGTCCTATTTTACAGCCAGATCTTATTTTCAGCATTTTGAGCCCTTAGGCTCATGCAGGAATTCAAATACTTCACTAATGTGGCCTAGCAGTAAGATACGGATCCCCTACTTTTTGTGCTCTGGGGCATAAATGTGGGGAGCGTCTCCAAAGCCCTATTCCATGGACCTACCTCCTCCATGGGCTGCACATGGAGTTGAACACTGGCAGCAGCTCTTCTGAACCCTGAAGTTGTTGTGGCATCTTTTGTAGGGACTTAGAGCAGGTGAGGGCCAAGTACGAGCCTTGTTCTTCCTACATCCTTGTTCTTGTGCTTCACAGTTTCAAGTTTCTTTCTCCAGATAAAAATCTTCTATGTTTATCCAGACTAATTTTTGACTCATGTCAGAGACACTGAGGACATGAAAGGCAGCCATTGTATCCTATGATTGAATTAGCTCTGTGTCTCTTGAGATTTCTTAGGAACTTTCAAATTACGTGTTTTTGGTAGGAGCCAAAAACTGTAGGAAGGGCTCTATTTCACCATCTCTCCAAATTCAGTGGTTGCTTGGGAAAGAAAATGAGGTCCCAAAGTGCAAACTTCATATTTTCAAAGCAGAAAGTGTCATGTTTCAATGATTCTGTGAATGAGCACTAATTAACTTTTTTTTTTAATCCAAAGGGGAAATGAAATACTTTCAAACTGTAAAAGGGAAGTTTTTCTGCCATGCATTTTATTTCTCCATGTTTCATTCTTGAGACTTTTTGAGATTTTTACTTTGGGCTAGGGAAATAATCTGAAACCTTGGAACCTCCCAAGAGCTGAGAAAACCTTTTCCTACCTAGGTTTTAAGGGCATGAGCCCACAACGGTGCCACATGGCTATTTGTCTCCCTCTTGTGGCTTATTCCATGAGATAAGATACGATCTTGCTCCACCTGTTTACTAAAGCCATTAGAGCTTCCAATGAAGTGGAAGAAACTTATTCAGTGGGTGTCCTGTGTGACTATCCTATATGCAAACTTTGCCTGCAACCTCAGTGCTGAGCGACAACCTGGTTTGCCATTAGGAGTCAAACCCAGAAGGGGAGTCGAGCAGGCTCCACACAGGACATAGGCAGAGTTATTTTCAGCTGGGACTGGCTTCTGTTTACATCTCTTCCAGCTGTTAAAAGAAAGGGGCTCCTGAAGTGAACACATTCAGAGGAAGACAGAAGAAACCACTGTGTGGATCAGCCTTTTTCATCTGGCAACCACCACCTCGGTCAGCGGCATTTTTCCCCTGCTGAGCACACACACTGATGTACCGCAGGCTGCAGCGGCCAGGAATGGCAAGCAGCAGGAAGGAGAGAAATTCCTTTTGGAGTAACACATAGACCCTCTTCTTTAGCTTGGGCAAGCCTGGAGCGGCAAAGGATGCTGTGGTCTCCATAAGCCCACTCCTTCTGTTTTGCCTAGAGAGAAAGGGTTCGCCCTTTACTGGAAAAAGAGGTGGAGACCTGAGCTGATTTCATCTGTGAGGCAATATCTCCACTTCTCTGGGATAAATGAGACAAATGTGAGTGAGCTGGTCCACGCCCAGTACAGGAAGGTATTTGTTTCTTTCCCAGGCACATTACTGAGGCTGTCATGGGATCCAGGTAGGATTTTGGAATGTGGGCAGAAACCCACATGGAGGTAAATGGGCATGTGCCCGAAAGAAGGGCATTGGGCTCACCAGGGGAGCTTGTGCCTGGCACTCTGGCTGGAGGCAGTACCAGGCTCAGGGGGTGAGGCAAGAGGAGCAGAGGCACCACTCGCCTACTCTACCTGTTGTCACCGAATGCGCTGTCCTTCCATCGCTGCATGAGCATTGTGCTCGCTCACAGGCAAAGTCTGAAACTAGTCCAGAAAGATGGGTACTTGTTTCCTTACTACAATTCTACCTCTTTTCTTCCCATCAGACTTCATGCCATTAAATTATTTTCCAAAACTGTTTGCTGAAGTCTTTTAGAGTGGTCCTGGCTTTATTTCTCATGGAGGTAGTGCCAGCACCTCAGAAATGCAGCAGCTGAACTTCTCTGCTAAGCTTCTGTGCTGCACAAACAGTGGCTATCAAAATATATAGACCAAACTTCAGGGGAGTGGGAGCTCCTTTTAAGCAACAACAAAAAAAATCTTTGTATTGACAAAGAAAAAATGTTTGCTTTCTCAAAGAAGCTAAATCATACCTTAATCTGTTTAGGACTACTCAAAACCTGTAAGATAAAACTTAGTCTCAAGTGGGAGAACCCAACTGGGCTTTTCACTTTTTCTTGGTTTTGTTTTTTAAATTCTGAAATAAAAGAGATTTGATTTCAGATTGATTTGAGTATGCACTTATCCTTGCAGGCTTCTCAACTGATGGGTTTTCACCCATCACTTGTGGGTGGGACAATGAAGAAAATGTTCAAAACTTCCCGTGTAGAGGTGGCTCAGCTAATTCCATGCTCAGAGAGTAGCAGGTGTCCAGGCTGTGTGTCTGCACTTTTGGACTTCAGTAGCAAGAATCTCTGATACTGGACCTTGAGGACAGAGTACTATTTTATATGCATTTTGTAGACAGCCCCAATTAGGTAAATTAGTTTGTCTGCATCATAAATGTAAAGCAGCACATACTGGATTTGTCTCTAATTGTGGTATTGCTGTGGTGATGGGTTGCAGACTTTTTTTTTTTTAACTTTCTCATTAGTACTTAGCTTTAGGCATTTGTGAGAAACCACAGCCTCCAAAAGCTCCCACTCCTGTCCTCTTAATTTTGACTCACAAGGTTTTAATGGATGAACAGAAAGCAAAGAAAGCCTTTGGTTCTCATACCATTCAGCAAACCTCCGGCTGGCACTGGCATTGTTTGGGAACCCTTGTGGGGATGAAAGCAAACTCTGTACAGATGTGGCCTCTTCTGAGACCGCTCTTTGAGGCCTGTTGATTCTCAGAACAAAAAACACGTGAGGAGGGTGACTGGCAGGGGATTTCCATGCAGCGCTCTCAGTGAAGTTATTTTAAACTGATCCTGCACCACACAGGGCTAGCGATAGTCCTTGGTGGGAGGGGTTCCCAAAAGCACGAACGCTGCTGTGACCCTTTGTATGCAGTGAATTTTTCCGTAACCTCAGTGGGACCGGAGCTGGCATGTCCGCTCCACACAGTGGGACACTGCGTGGAGATCCTCTGGGCTGATAGGCTCATGAAGCACATCATGATGCATGCTCACCAGTTTGGGGCTGGGAAATCTAGAGCTGGATGAATGTGGCAAAAAAGCCACATGTAGATGGCTTATGCAGGGACAGCTCGGGTGTTTCTGTTCCCAGACCTTTCTAGGGAGGGAGAGGGGGGTTAGCATACATGGATCTGGCCACTGTGTATTTTTGGACCTTGGTCTCCACCTCTGAGAAGTTAATGCGGTGAAGCCATCTGGTTGGGTATCTGTGTGCCTGCCGTGAAGACACGCTAGCGGAGCACTTATGACAAATCCTGTTCTTTCTTCTTAAACCCTCACGTAGGGAGTTTATGAGGCATGATATGCGAACCCTGCCCCATGAAAGGATTAACCAGCTCTCAGAAACTGAGAGTGGTAAATGGAGTCCCTCCTGAAACAAATCCCACTATGAGTACAACCGCTGATTAAATTGAGGCTTTGGACGGTAAAACTGTAACCGGGGCAGGAAATTTGATTACATCCATCAATCCATCTGTCTGACTTCATGCGGCTAATGCTATCCTGAACTCATCACTATGGCAGCATGGCATCTCACACGTCAAGACTGAAGCCCTGGCCACACTGAAGGCAATGGGTGTTAGCTCATTCATTTTGATGAGGCTATGGTTTCTTTTGCAATGTCTGGTAAAGAATTTTTATCTCAAATTCCTCTCCCACCCTGAGGTATTTTCACTGTTTTATTGCTTGATGACGCAACTTTTAAGCAATCCTGTGAGGATGGCCTTTCGTGCCCAAAGTTGAGGCCAATCGAGAGTAGGAGGGCAGCCGAAAGGCTGCGGTCAGTCACCCAGCTTATGACGCAAGGTTCTGGGGGGACATGGACCAAAGCTCCCTTGAGGCGTCCCCGTGGCAGGGAGAAGCAAGCTCTTCCGGGAACTTGGAGCAATGCTGGGAAAGCTCAGAGAGAGGGGAAGCGGCTGACCCCTTCTTCCCTCTCGTCTCTTCCCACACATCTGCGAGGTCTCAGATGAGACCATTAAGGAAAGGCTGGGACTCTTCCCTCTAGGGTGGCACATCTCCATACCACACCATTGCTGGCCTACGATCACGGGTCTCATTTGGCCCAGAGTTTCCAGGTTGCCAAGGTAACGCTAGGAGACACAAATGATTTCTATGTGTGATTTCATTCTTTTATGCCATAAGCTAATTGCTTCCTTGTACCACAATATGTTACAGCTGTTGGTCTTTATCTGTTTCTGGGTTTCTTCTGTCACTCTGGTGCATGGGTAATTTAGAAATGGTTCCCACATTTCCTCTTTTACTTCAAAAGGAACAAGAAAACAAAAACACTCACAGGCAAAATCTGCTTACTCCTAACTGTATTTCTCCATGTGAGAGGCTCCAAGATGAAATTTCCTAAAATATTACCTATCAAAAGGGTCACTTTGCATTTGTTGATGCGGAGTAGAGCTTCTTCCTTGGTGATGCTGCACACGTAGAAGCCCAGACAGAACCAGGACAAGTTAAGCTGTGCAGTATGCGACAAACCCAGCTTTAATCTTTAATGGGGTGAGACTACTTGTCCAAGCTTACAAAGACTGCCCTAGTTTGGGAGTGAGGGAGAATGAGGACCCTTTAGTTTGTAAAATTTGATGTGATCCTTCTGTGTCCCCACCAATAGATAACAATAATTATATTGAATTCACTTCCTCAGATCCACCACGCTGTTTCGAGAGGTGGTTAGGCAGTACACAGGAACAGATAGACAGCCAAAGATCAGGTTTTCAGAGCTGCAAGCAATCTGTGTGAGAGGTGGATTAAACAGGTCCTTCTTCTCCAAGCACAACCTCAAAACGTTTCCCAACACCCAAGAGCAAGATTACAATTAATGTGCTTTCAAGATATAAAGTAGCATATCAGTTTTAATTATTTTCAACTGCAAATATGTTATGAAGGGAAGAGAAGAGGTATAAGGAGTTGCCCAGAGAGGTGGGTGAACTTGGCAGTGAGATTCAAAGCTGACCTTTTCAAGAGCTGTATTAATCACTGGCTAAGCTAACATCTGACTTGTAACTTCAACAGAAGACAGGCTGCTGAGTTTACGGAAAGAGTGAGGGAGAATTTTTCAGTGAATCGGGAGGAAGAAATGAAAACAGAAATGGCTGTATGGGATAGGTGTGAATTGCAAGTGAGTTGGCTAAATGGGGTGAAGCAGAGGCTATTTGCTTTAATTCAGTGTGAGTGTTACAGGAGCAGATGCCCATGGACACCCTGATCCTTGGTTCCTCCTGCTCTCCTTTGCTTACAGCTTATTGATGGGAACCAGAGACGTGAAGAATTAAATACCCAGGTGCAAACTGAACCAGCTCTGAACTTCAGTGACCTCTATTTCAGGCTCATTAGGCTGATCTGTCTTGGGAGCGTCAGCTGGTGGCCAGAACTTTTCTCCCAAGGGATAGCCAGCAGGAGAGGTCTATTGCATGACCATGTTGTTCATGAGCAGGGTGAGTTGCATCATGCAGCTTACAATGCTGTTGGGCAAATGTATCCAGCAATGAACAGGGCAGATTTAAACTATGCACAAAATTTTTTATAATGAGTGGGGTTTATACTGACTCCAGATGACATTAAGAAAGCTTAGTGCTACTGCTATCCTCGCCAACTCCTCTCTGTGAACATGATCAGACAAGCTAGTGGGGAACGAGTACTTTGGCCCTTTGGGTCATGCTTGGGGCACGCGCCTTGCTGCCAGGTTGGCTATGGGAAGTGTGTAATTTAGTGGAAGTCCATTTGGAGTATGGGGCCCAAAACCAGCATGTGTGTTGGCAGCAGTGCAAGGCTGGGACGACTCCTCTTCTGTCATGTGACAGCCCAAGCCCAGCTGGCCAGGCAGTCAAAGGATTGGCACTCTGAGCTCACATAGTGAACCTCATGTTAGATGTCTCTCAGTTACATTTGCAAAGGATGGTACAATGTATGTCAAGTGAAGAAAGCAGTTTTAGGCTGATAGAAGTGTGCCTACATTGGGACTTTGTGCAGGTAGAAAAATTGTAGGGCTGACCTGGCCTTTACACTGCTCTGGGGCAGACACAGGCAGCAGGAAGGGAGGAAGCCCCACAGATACTGTGGTCTTTTATAATGAGGGGTGTATACTGACTGTAGATGACATTGAAAAGCGCTCTGTCTGAGTGTTGTCAGGTAATAAAGTAACAGCATAATCCCATCGTGCATTAGCTCCTGCTCACCCTCTTCATTGCAAATATAGCCTGAGTTCCCAGATCTGAAGAAATAAGGGTTTACATCTAGGGTTCAATAGAGCCAATTGATTGGTTTGAGAAAATGATTCAGCTAAAGCCAGCACTGACTGAAAACGGAGGGCACCTCCGCTGGTAACTGCTACTCCAGTACTGCCAGCTTAGGGCTGAGGTCTCCAATGTGCTAGGCACTGTACAAAACCATAAGGCAAACATCCAGGCAAAACACAACGGGTGAATAAACAGGAAAGCAGACGTGTGCGGGTGTAGTGGGAAGATGGTCAACACAAATGAGTATACATCAAGTTGTGACAGAAAATCAACACTGCTCCTAACTAGTTACTAGGCTAATCAGAGGTAGATCCTGCTAGCCTGGTGTAGCCTATTCTGAGACTGATTATTTGACAGATGGAGATGTCGGAAAGTGTCAGAGCAAAGCAGGTCCTTCAGCCATTCACACAATGCTGAGTTTTCCCAGGCGTGCCGGCCAAGTGTGCTCAAGCCAGAGTTTCTGTCTTACCTAACCCACAGGCCTGGACCTGATCTGTAGTAAAACTCCTGATGAGATTTCACACACTCCTTAGCTTACATGAAGTTTAAGGATGCAATGAGAGAACTAAGCTCTTCTTGAATATGAGTTCTTGACTTCCAGAACAAAAGCCCAGGGTTTGGAAACCTGAGATCAGCATATTTCCACTGATGAAAACTCAGTTTTGAGCATGATCTGACAGAGCTCTGACTTATTGCCTGTCTGGGTGTGGTGAAAAGTGTATTTTTTTGCAAATCCATGCACTGGGAAGGATTTGCAGAGGTGGTTTTTTCTTGGAGACAAGATGACCTATTATCATTACATACAATTATAAATTAAACTTAGAGTATACTATGCTGAATGCTGTGCAAAATATACCCTGCTTCAAGAATTTACAGTCAAAACAGACAAGATGAAGGAGAATTATCTTCATTTTGGGAATGAAGAACTGAAACACCGGGAGATTAAGTGACTTGCCATGAATCAAACAGGCAATCTGTGGCAGAGCCAAGAATAAAATCCAGATCCCACTGAAGCAACCTAACCAGGAACATCCTTCCCATTGAATAGTTTAATTAACATAAATTAAGCAGCAAGTTGACTCAACATGTTTTTAATTTTACATGTGTACTTCAGAGAACACAATAATTGCATTTTATAATCTAAAAATAAACAAACACATATGTCTTTCAGAAAAACAACAGGCACACAGGAAAAACAGTTCATTCCTTTATTATATTTGGTGTGAAGTCCTTCGTTAGGACTAAAATTGTGATGTGAAGTGATGGAAGAAGGCAAAGAACTCTCTCCTTCTGTGCTAGTTTATTAGAGTTAAAAATAACCCTTCTTTTAGGTCTGTGCTGTCTGAGTGCCAGGGCTCTGTGTAAACAGAAGAGCCAAATGACGGATTCTTTAAACACAGATCCTGTCAAATCCACCACATCCTCAGTCAGCTCAGTGATGTTCAGCGGCCAAGAGGCAGAGCTGAGAATTTGCTAGCACCTAATATGTGCATTTGAAAGGGTCCAAAGATGGAAGGAGTCTGGAAAGCACCTGAGCCCTCCCGAGTGCTGAATGGGAAGATGAGAGCAAAAGAGATACAATAGCAAATCCCAGTCAAGGGGAAGATGTCTTTTAAGCTCAACAACAAATCTGTCTAGTCTTTGAAGTTGGCTATGCCAGGCTTCATTCCCAGACAGCAGGGTGAGCATTCCTCTCTAAAATTAAGCCCCTGGCAATTGCTCCCCCCAGCAATAGACATGTACTGAGTGTAGGAAAGCTACACATGAGTGACAATAGGATTTAAAGAGCGAGAGAGACAGAGGAACTGATTTAGACCTCATGGGAACATTTACGGAGCCTTTTCTACATGCAAAACACTTGCATTGAATTAAGCTAAACCAATATAAGCCAGCTGGAAACTGATCAATGGGGATGGCGTTCACAGGCAAACAAGAGATTATTTTGCAGGGGCTGCATACCAGCCGAGGGCCACGTAGCCCTGGTCAGCACAGATTCACGGGGAAGGTCAAAAGGCAACAGCTCTTTGTGGTAACCACTCTTGCAACGCATGATGCAAGCACAGCCGCATGTCTGCACACCAGACCCCTCCCAGATCACAGTAACATCACCACCCCTGACAACAGAGTACTGAGCCTGAGGCAACTACCTCTGTGGATGAGAATATATCAGCTGGAGCTCAGTGCTGTGCAAGAAGGCTTATCTATCTCCCGGTCAGCCTAGAGCACATGCTGAACAACTGCAAGTCTGCCCGGTGCATGTTTTGTGTGTAGATCAGCCTTTACTACCTTGGGGTCTCTTCTGCAACTCTTTTCCCACAGTTAAAGTGAAACTAGAAAATTTGGCAGACCCCTGGCTTTTGTCTACTGAGCTGAAAATGCACAACACTCTCTTCCTGTGACATTGCTACCAGTACGACACAAACCCTGCTTTGATTTTCACTGGGGCAATTTTATGCACTTTTTTGTCTGTGAGAAATGTTAGGAAAATGTCAGCAATATTTGATGCACCTAGTGTTATGTCTAAGATTGCATTTTGAGGCAGAAACTTGGCAAACTGGGACCTGATGGCTGCATCCTTCTGGCCACTGCATCCTTTCCAGGAGAAACTGCTCCTGTTGCACTCTGCTTTTATGCCATGATGAAAACTTGAAGACCTTTATAAGGTCCAGATAGATCCCACTCCTGTGCCCACATTTATGTAACTCGCTGCTGAAGAGCTGGGAATGAGAGACTGAATAAAGCAGGCCTCTGTCACACTCTTTCAATGAGATACTTCTCACCTAACATTAGACACCTATGAATCTCATTTTTACATCTGCAGCAGCCAGTCTGGACAAACTTTACAACCAGTGGAGAGAAACTGGAGGTTTCAGAGCCTGACTTGTCCAAACTATTTGAGACACGTACCTCAGGCTGAGAATAGCTGCTCCCCAGTAATTTCTGTATTTCTCCCCACTGATGACAAAGACAGTGCTGGTGACCAGGTCAAATATACACACCTGCATAATACACATCTACAGGATACATATCTGCATTTGGTTAGGTGAATCCTAGCCCTTGAATGAAATTGATTTTGAGCAACCCCCTGGTGCCCATAGGTAAAAAAAGCTAAGAAAATGCTCTGACTGGAAGAGTGGAGTCACTGAAGTCCTCACCTTACAGGAGCTGATGCTCTCTGGGAGTATGGAGGGTAATTGGAGAAAGTTTAAACAGGGCTTTGTTGTCTATCAGCAGACACTGGGGGCCAAGGAAAAGGAGGAGCCTGCTTTGCTCTAAGGTGCTGGGCAGTGGTCTGCAGTGATTGTGTGAGGACGTGTGGACACCCTGTGTCCTTCTGACCTCCACTGCTAGTATGTGGCCCTCAGTGATTGTGGGAAATGATGCTAAGTGATTCTTCAGCTGAATGCTTCTACGACAGTTGGAGGTGGCTTTATTTTTTGACAACAGCTGGTGCTGAAGTACTGGATGCTTCTAATAGTTTTGAATTAAGCCTGATATCTGAGGCTCACCAGGATGCTGTATCACAGGAATTTGAAGAATACTGGCTTCCACATAAAAATGAAACATGTGAACCATATGTCATTAAACAGTACAATAACCAGGCAAAAATGCAGCAGAGTTTGTGGTTGTCAGGGGGTTGAAGAGGCAAGCTCCTTGATTTTGAGGAGCTGAGTCTCTAGGAAGAGAGCAAACATGGCTGGAACCTGAGGAAAAGCAGTCAAAATCTACTGGAGGAGCCAGAGTTATTTTTTGGAAATGCCACTGAAATTTGCCAGCCAAAGGAAGCTACCTAATTCGCACTAAAAGCTACATAAGACAGACAGTGCTATCATGCCGCAGAGGATGTAGGCTGTTACAGGACAAGAGACTGGCAGCAGTATGGTACATTGAGCATGGAGCTGCCACCCTCATAAAGCAGCACACAGATCTACAAACAACACGAGTCAGGACAATGGCTGGTATTTGGAAAAACCTTCAAGAACCACAGTAATTTCTATCACTTTCCAAGAGCTTCCCCAGCATGGACAAAGAGGACAATAGCACCACGTCCTCAGATGACTCTTCATGGGACCGGTGAGCAGTGCTGCAGAGGATTAAAGCACTATCATCTCAAAAGCAGAGGAAATGCCTTGAACGTGGATGTTGGTGCAAGCTGAAGTGTTGCTAGGAATGGGCACGTTAGCATGGAAAGGAAAACCATAGGCAACTGACCATAAATAGGTGAAGCTCAGGACTTACTGTGGGGAGCTAATTCCTATTAGAGTTGTGACTAAACTCATGGGCAATTAGCAAATTGGAAGAAGTACAATTTATAATCACACCAAAGGAAAAAAAAATTATCCACGAATAAAAACATGCCACTCCCTTCATCTCATTAAAGAGGTAACTCACCAAAGAGGCAGAAGATCAAAACAATTGAAAAAGAGTTTGAGAATATCTTCCAAGGGAAAGGGAACCTGTTAAGGCTTGTCACATATACTGAAAGCACAGGCCAGTCAAGTGAAAACTCCCATGGCATGGGAACAGTTCGTCAGCTGATGCAGTCTGGCATAAATTCCTTTATGTCAGAGAAATGAGATATTTATTTCAGAGGTAGCCTTACTAGACAGTTGTAAAGGTGATCATATCCATTTTTGCTAGATCTAGTTGCCTGGCATAGCTAATGGCTAACACAGCACTGCAGTTTAGTGGATCTGAGTTTAAGCAGTCTGTGGTGAACACAGTATGAGACATTTTATTACTAGTCCAAATTTATACTCAGTACAACAGGTTGGTAGAAAGCAATATCAAAATAAGAAACCATCCACTGGAAAAGGGTAAGGAGGTTACCTGTGACCTGCATTTAGCATTGTTAAATTACAGGATTGTACAGAAGATGAGTGGTTTGTTGGCTACAAAGATCTCCTTCAGCAAAAATCTGAAGAAGTAAGAATGCCTACAGTGTTAGAAACTGATGACACCAAAGCCTGGCGCATCTACAAAGAAACATATAAGGTAAAACAAACCTTTAAGAACTGAGGTCCTGGAACCATCCACTCCTACATGAAAGCAAAGCAGATGATATATATATATATATAAAAAAAAGAACAGTTGCAAGCAGTAGTGAGATCTGAAATGGTAGACTTGAATTCATGAGGTTGTCGTAACGAATGGACATTTGGTCTCTAAAAACATAGGTGACTTCTCCAATTTTTGGAAGTGACAGAGAGATGATGATCACAAGGTCAGTTATTTTGCTAAGGAAGGTCTCAAGCAGGGGATGATCGGAAAGCAGGGGATGATCGGAGCTGGCTGAGCCATCTGCATCCTAGATTATGGCACAATAAGAACGAACAAACTCATCACTAACTGTGCTGGTGTTTTTGCACTGATGGAGATTTTGGGAAGGTCCATGCAACTCTACAGGATACCTCAGAAACAGACAATATTAGTTACTATGCTGCATACATGTATCTGGCATTTTATAGTATGTTTTTGCTGGCAAAGATCCATATGGAGAACTGTACTTTTAAGAGGCTTTCTGAAAGCAAGTGGCAGAAGCAACTGTCTTGATCACAGGCCGATGTTATGCATTGATGGATAGGAGAAGATCAGGCCCCAGTGAAGCACACTTCCTTCAGATATGATCACTCTAAACGATTTCTGAACAACAGGCGCAGCTCATTCAGGAATACTGTTTACTGCCATTTAGTGAGAAAGTACTGCATCAGCTGGCATTCAGGATAAGCATCTCTTGAAGTCAAAATAATTTTGCAATTACTCAGAAACTGATTGTACTTTCATCACAATACTGATTTGCCAAAAGATCACATATCAGTCTAGTATAACTTGGGAAAAACAAACCAAAAAGTACTTGAAATGCAAGGTTTCTGCAATTCACAATGACTTATCTTTTTGTGAAAAAATGTCATCAAGACAGCATTTTCTAGTGGAAATGTCAAATGAAAGCAGGGGCATTTTAAATAGTAGAAGAAGATTTCATTTCCCTTAAATGCAATTTTTTTCTCCATGAAAATACATTAAAACAGTCTATTGACATTACTTTTTATGCAAAGCAGTACTATTAGAACATTCCAAATCACACAAGACTTTCAATTTTGTAACGGTCTACCTGCTATCTTCTGCTAGGATTGCAGTCTCTTGTGTTATCAGAATACCAACAAATTAACAGTGCAGATCTAAGAGAAGCACCTATGAATGTTCCCAGAATATCAATGCAGCTAGTTACAAGCATTAATAATTGTAAAGTTAATTAGGCCTCAGAGGTATCTATGTATCTAATGACCATTTCTGTGGTCTGGGCCTTAATAATTTTGGGGCAGAGAGACAAAGCATTGCAATTGTATTGAAAATAGCTAAAATATCCTTTATTTTATCACAGCATAGCTTCTAACTTCCAAACCCCTTCCCCCCCCAAACCCTATAAACCTCAAAATGCCAACAGCAAAAAATAAATCAAAGCAAAACAAAAGGGATCTCCTTAAAATAAAACATAAAATTAAATTTCCTTCTGGACTCCCCATAGGGTTCTCCCATCCCAACAAGGGAATAGTGACATTGGTTCAAGGTGTCATCCCCTCTCTGAGTCATTCAGCTGCACAGAAAGGAAGGGAAAGGGAAAGCATTTGGAATGGGTCCCCAGGGCTTTAGTCCACTGAATTCCTCCCCAGCATACAATCTCTGGAAGAAGTGGAGGAACCCCTTGAGCAGGAAGTGATTCAGAAACATACGATGGTCTGTTTGCAGTGACTCACAACACATCAATAGCAGAATTGTCCAGAGACCTATAGAATGTCAGGACTCTTTTTATACCATTGTGCAACCACAAGTACCAAGAAACATGTGTTTCCTATCACTCAGCCCAGCTTTATGCTAGGCTAATATATATTAGTCTGTCTAAGTGCATGCTTGATAAAGTCCTGGGCTTGCATATAAGTAGAATGTTTCGTGCTCAGGCTTTTTGTTTTTATTTTTATTTTTATTTTTGTTTTTATTTTTATTTTAATTTTTATTATTATTATTATTTAGACCACAAGAGTTTCTGTTGGAGATGGATGCAATTACAATTTGTTCTTTGTTTCCAGCAGACTGCACTACGTAAATATATATACTTTGAATGGTACCTATGTTTGACAATATCTTCTATGAGCAGGTTCCATGCAGACATGCCATCAGGTCTCTGTTGCCGATCACAGCGGTCTGTAACACGGCAGCATTGTCAGAGGAGCGGTGATATTCAGGCTGCCTATAGCTTATTAGAAGATACTGGTTTACCTTTTGAAAAATTTGCCTTCTGGTGACCATTCAGGCTGGAATATTCCACCCTGAGTGCCTCCCTTAAGAAGAACATATGGAGAATTTCAGGTAAACCAGGAGGCTAAATACTGTTACACATATACACTCACACACACAAGCAAAGGAAGAGTTGTTCATTTGCCCATAGTGAAGAATACCCGTGACTGCTTCTTTGGGAAACTGACAACTCCAGCTATGAAAAAAGCCAATGAAGTGTAGCAGTCCTTGGATTTCTTCATCCTTATGAAAATTTGTCCAAATTTGGTCAAATTACAAACCTCTGGTACCTGCAGTTAGCACCTGCTAAGCGCAGTCTTGCCAAAGATCTACCCCAAGCCTATCAAAGCGCCTGTCTGCACTGAGCAGGTTGCTGAAGTGCAGAGGGTCACCGAGATCTTCCCCTGCAATTGCAAGTCTGAGGTGCTGTAGGTACTGAACTGAAACAAGGGAGTCTGTGGGTGTGGAAACATGAACAAACAAATATAGGAAGCAAATTACTTTGTGTGAACTGATATGTAGCAATTATTCCTGTTCATTCTTACTCTGCATAAATGGAGGGGGGGGGAAGGTAATTCGCGGCAATCTAACCTTCAATAAAAGGCAAATAAACTACCTTACATTTACAGCATGGTAAGAGTTGTCACGCAGACAGATACCTGTTTATGGTCATTAAAAGCTGGCGGGATGTGCTACTTCATGGTGATGTTTTTGCATATCTATCCCTTTCTGTGTGCGTGCCACACTCCGTGTGCTGGGCCAGTGTCAGGGTTACAGCACCGCCTGTGAAAGCCATGCTTCAAATGTAGAAAAAACAAGAACCAGCCCTGGGAAGAAGGACTGGATTTGGACAGGGAGCAATGGAAAGTCAGGTGATGACACTGGGATTGAAGGCTGCTATGGAAGAGAGAAACTACAAGTAAAGGTCTGGCTGGGTAAGAATAAGGATGGGAGTCAAAAGCAGAATATATGGGGACCAGCGGGACAAAAAGTGTGTGGAGAGACAACACAGATGTGATCTGATATGCAGCAACGAGGAAGGCAAGGAGTGGCTGGGCAAGCTATGGACCAAGGAAGAGCAGGGTGTGGACAAGTATCTTATGGAAGGCAGATATCTCACAGGGATCAAGGTGCAAACAGAGAACTGGGATGGGCTGGAGAGAGAGTCTGAAATAAAGGGGTACACTGTGAATGAACCAGGTGCCTGGGGAGGGAGTCTGAGAGAAGAAATAAGCAGGAAGGCAGAGTATTGACAGGGAGGGGAGAGAGCATGGACAGAGAGCCAGGGATGAAGGCCCCAGACGGGTCAGCCAAGGCCATTGGCACTGGTGGCAAACACTGGGACTCAGTGGGCAAGATGCTTAGGACAGGGAAGAATAGGACAGATATTAAAACCAACTGCATGGGGAGAATGGGACTTGCCTAAGGAGCCAGGATAGGACAGACCCAGCATGAAGATACAGATGAACGGGAGGGAACGGGGAAGGAAAGCCTGTCTCCACTGTGACCTTTTCCCTTCAGAGCCTAGAGTGGATTATAAATGTTCTGAGTGTTACCAGTTCTCTCCTAATAGAAAATATTTGCAAAGATGTCCGTACGGCCACAGGTGATGAATGCGAACACATGGCTGCTCTTCATGAAGTGCAGGTCAAAGTGCCAACCTTGGTGAGTCATGCGTGTGCCAATATACAGCTGCCAGAGGGAATTTTTTTTTCCAATTTGCTTTGTGGTAAGCCATGCCCATATATCATGTGAAAAGAACCTTATTAAGGTCAAGAAGTTAAGCACCCAAATTTTAGGAAACACAACCTTCATTTTCCTTCCTCGTACATAAGCATTATGAATCAGTCTTTAATTACATGACTGTGAGTTATTTTTTCCACAGGTCCCCTTCAGAAGGGTCCGCCAGGTAGACCTGCTCTGAGGCTAAATCCGGACTTAAGGAGGAGATTGTTTGCAGGACCCCTGCTTCATTTCTTCCAAAAGTCAGAAAATGCATAAATTATGAGTCAGGGAATAGCAGAAAAAGAAGGGACACTTTGATGATTAAGGCAGCTGAAAGGCATCTTAGTGAATTGGATTCTGTCCCTAACTGTGCCAAAAAGTCCAAATGAAATTCTGAGAAAATCCTTTAAATCACACTTCTCTGTAGGAATTAATGTTGTGTCCCTCATTTTTTGGCCTTCTTAGTTTGAAACACCAGAAACTGACTTGAAAATTTTTCAGTCCTGCTGCAATTAACTCCTGAGAATGACATCTTGGACTGGTGTTTACATATAAAAAAAGAAGAAAGACTTAAAAATTGGTGTGGAAAAGAGCAACTGAAAATATTTAAGAGCTGAAGAACATGTCTATCAGTGAGTTGCCTACCAAACTTTTTGATATATGACTTGAATACAGGTTACAAATATGTTCCTGAGGAGTAAATACCAGCTGTAAAAAGAATCTTTAATCCAGTGGAGAACAGTAAAGTAAGAACCTATGTCTGTGAGCTAAAGCTAGGCAGATTCAGATGAGGAATTTGGCATAAAGCTTTAACAGTGAGAGTAATTAATCACTCCTCAAAAATCAACCCAAGCAAATCATCAGCTCTTTATCTCTTGAGGTCTTCAAATCAAGACTAGCTGCCTTCCTAGACTACTTGCTTTATACTTTGGATAATCCTGAATTATTGGACTAATTACAGGGATAACTGAGTGAAATGTATATATAGCTCTGTAAAATACAGGAAGTCAGACTCTGTGACCTAACAGCCCTTATCTTTACTAATCCAAGTGCCAGGCAGTTATGGTTGCAGTTGAAGTCAGTGGAAACTTCTCTATGATTATATAAAATGCTAAATAGTGCTACACAGACAGAAAAAACAAGGTCTAAGGTATCTCACTTAAGACACTCAAATATAGTACATACTTTTGAACTTAATCTCTTACTAGCTCAATTTTACATCTATAAAATAAGGCTGATAATCTCCCCTTAGCTGGAAGAGATGTTTTGAATGTGCACTGATTATCGTTTGTGACACTTCAGCGATGAGAACCACTGAAATGTCCATGGGTAAAAGAATAATTCTCACTTCAGGGCAGCATTTGAATAGTGTGAGAATAGTGGACAAAAAATTATGAGGAGGTAACAGCTCATTCAGTCAGAACCGGGTATTAAATGATGCAGAAAACTTGTGAAAAAAAGCCCCCAGTATGTGATCCAGTAATCAAGGGAATAATAAGGGAAGCAAATAAAGTTGCACAATCAACACTGATTCTGGCACTTCCAAAGAAACCTAGAGTTTTCAGCCTAATTGTGTTCCTCAGTTTATTGGCTGATACATCCTCCACAGGACACACAAAAGAAAATGCAATATAGTAAAATACATAACTGCAGCATGACATAAATTCAGGTGTATCTCCTTTGAGCCTACACTAGGGAGAAACCTGTCTCAGTTAGTTACACAAATCAGCAACTTATTCCCAAGCATTTGCAAGTCTAATGTGAGTCACAAAGAAGGACTGGAAAATGGTGGAGAGTGAAGCCGATGGGATCTCTACGACTGGATTTGGAGAGGAAAAATCATCCCAGTGAGGGATGGGAGGCAGGTATGATTAGAAGAAGGGTGGATCATGTTGAAGGAGAGATGTCAGTTACCATGTGGGTAAGGAGTCAACACCTGGAAGGCAGTATGTAAATACAAAATGATCCCAGACTACATGGAGCCTCTGATTTTGTCAGAGCCCTGAGCTCATTAATGGCCCTAATGACCTGCCTCACCTGGGGCCCACACCCATGGGCCCAGGAGCTCTATTTAAGCTCAGCTCTGGGCTTTCACTCCTTGCTTGAGCTATACTGGGGGAGTGCTGGTCTCCTGTACAGCCACAGCCACAGCCACAGCCACGCCCCTGCCTGGCTATGAAGCCCATTGAGCTGGACCTCAACCTATGGATTGGCTTCCTGGCTTGATTTTTGTCACTAGGGACCTGCTTGATGATCACTAGACCTGATCTTATTCCTGACCTACTGATTGACTTCCTGGCTTGACCTCAGACCTGTCTCATCACTGTTATACTGCATTTGGACCTGAACTTTTGGCTGGACCTGGCCATCACCTCTGGGTCTGTCCTGCTCACCTCTCTCTGGCACTGTGGGACTGAGACCTGGCTGGCAGGGCTCCACCTTGGCTCCTGGCTCACCTCCCTTTAAGGAGCAGCCCTGCTCTTGCTGCTTCCTGACAGATTTATCCTGGTGTTTGGATGTTGGGTGCTCTGGAGGGAGCCGGTGCCTTGCCAGCTGGAGCCAGAAAGCAACGTAGCAAGTCTGAGAGGGAGGGAGAACTCTCCAGCCAAAAATAACTAATTGAATTTTTTAGCCATAACAAAAGTTTGGTGACTGGTAGCTGTGTGTATGTGTGACTAAGTGTGTGTGCCCAGAGCTCCAGTCGGGCTGTAAGATGACATCAGCTCAAGGAGCATGCCAGCATCCTCTCAGTCATCTCTTTCCTCTTGCTTGCCAAGAGCTGTTGACACTTCCCAAAACATGTGGTAAAAGAAGCCTCATTCATGTTTACATTCAAGGCAGGATGAGGGCCTGTCCCTGACCAGACTGCCACAGTGTACTTCAGAGTCTGAGTCAAAACAATGCTGCTTTGACAGAGGCTAATTTCTGATGGCTGGTCATTAGCTGGGTGAGCCTATTCCCTGTCTTGGCCCTCTACTGTATCTGTTTATCTTCTATAACATTTTGATATCTGAGGAATCAGACTTAAAATCAAGTGGGGAACAAAAATGGCCAGCCTAGGAATGACAGGAGTAAGGTGTCATGCTTGAAGCCAGCCTTGGTGAGTGGTTTCTGAAAGCTGATACAAGCACAGAAGCTGTGTATAAGCTTTGTGAAAAGCACTGCGTGTCCTCTGCCCATTTCCCAGCAAGTGTCATGTAATGTAACTGCTGTCATTATCTTCCATGGTGAAGAGTAACAGGAAGGAGTTTACTTTTTGTTTTATAGACATTGTAGGTAATACCAACAAGGGCCAGCTTTTAACTACTGAAGCAGGCTTTCATTTGTGAGCTGAATAGCTGAAGTTTGAAGGGAATGGTGACCCATTTGCTGAGGAGAGGGGAGTCTGGCAGGGGCAGTGTCCCCTCTCACCATCTTGGGAAGCAACTGAAAGGGACTAATTGGTAGGCTTGAGTCTATTCAGTTGGCACATTAGGTTTTATCCTGAAAGTAGTTAAGTTTAAAAAAAGAAGGTTCTAATATAAAGGGGAGGGATATTATAGCTTTTAATTATGTGTGATAAGCTGGGCAAGCCAGTGGTACCTACACGTGCACAGGAAGAGTTGGAACACCCTCATTTTAGGTAATAGCTGGTACTCTTGGGCAGTGAAAATCCAGTCTAAAAGAAGGATTAGAACATGTTGTCTAAAAAACCTTTCTTTGGACAGAATGGAGTATGGATGTGTCTCTAAGCTGTGCCTGTTCTTGTTAAAATACATGTGTTACTGAAGAATAGAAGTGGCTGTCAAAGTCAATGCAGGTGGCCAGCAGCAGTAACCTGTAGGGATGGTCAACGGGCTAAGAGTGACTGGTAGAGGTGGCTTGGATGTGCTGTGTGGTCTGCTGAAGTCGGCGTCAGGCCTTGCTACCCAGCTGTGACGGTCTCAGGCACAGGCCAGCAGAAACTGCAAGCAGGTGTCTCCAAAGCAGCACTAGCAGCTGCTTCACCAAAAACTGAGAGGGCTTGAAATGATGGTTGTGTTATAGGAAAGGGCTAATTGATTAAGCTAGCCCTTACACTACATTGTTCTTACAGTACATTATTCTGTTTATTTTCACTGTCTTCCCTTTCTTCAACAACGTGCTGTTTTGGTAAGTCATTAGATTCACCATATGGCAGCAGGGAGGCTGAGCTCTCAGATGAGCCCATCAGTTCTCGTTTTCCCATGTTTTGAGGTGGGAGATTCAACTGGTGTTTGTTAGAGCCTTAGAAATTGAGCTGTACCATTTTGCTGCCAGCCCAGAATCATGCAGGAGGGTTATACAACCTTAGCTTCTCTTCAAACTGATTCTTTGCTCTAAGAATCTGCTTCATTTCTGAATATAACTAAACAAGGGGGAGAATGGTAATTTCAAGGAATATTTACCTTCTTAATGGCTTCCAGAGACTTCAGAGGAAAAAGTCCTCATCAGCTCATAAGAGTGGCCAACTGATAAAACCTCACAGATTTTGGTAAACTGTGGAAAATTGCAGAGGCCCTGTTATCCCTAGGCTTTTTCAGAGTTCAGTATGCTCGGTCATAGGCCCCGTAAGCCCTCCTCACCCCCCTACAGCAAGTCTTAGGAAACTCATTGAGTCCATCACCTCCTACCGCTAATTTTGAAAAACTTCCCTAGGGGCTTGCTCCTTTGTCCCTCAGGATTTGTAGTTTATAACTACACAGGCAGAGCTACGTGAAAAGCAGCCTCCTGAATTTGGTAGCAGTACTGCATTCAGAGTTGAATATAATGAAGAGCCGCAATTCGCTGGACACAATAACCAGTGTTAGGACAAGTGCACAGCACAGTATTGTTCTCAGTGTTGCAGGCAGAGCTAACACATACGCAGCTATTTTCCACTCAGTCATTATTATCTTCTGTACAGGGCAACGCTCCACTGGGTTCTCTGGTCCTGCTGTCCTTTTGTACTGTTCAAGACCTTTCCAGCTCATGCCGTTTCCCAGAACAGACACTGTCCCACTAACTCCAACCTACGGCTTCACCTAGTTAAGAATGAAAGATGCCTGGCTTGCACAAAGATTGTTTGCAATGAGGGAAAAAGGGGGTTCACCTGACTGCATTGCTGGACTTAGTGGACATTGTCTTTTCTTGCTTAGTGTGAAAACTCATATGCCCTGTATCATGGATTTTACCCTGATTATTGCATTTCTGATAGGAAACCAGAAGCCTTTTTTTGTCAGTCTTTTTCTCTTGGCATCTTTGTACCCACTTCTGTAGATATGCACCTTCTCTCTTTGATTCCAGGCACATGCATGAGTCTGGCATTATTTACAAATTAAATCCCCTTTGTGTATTTATATTTGTGTTTTACTTTTTTGGGACAGCTTTTAACATGTCTGTAGGGATGTAGAACTCTGCTGGTAGAAGAAAAAATAATTTTTTAGTTCTAATACCCTGGGATCCATGTGTTTCCAGTCTAGGGTCCAAAGAGCCAAGTGAATAAAATGTTACCTGCCTATACTTGATTTTATTTCTTTCAATCTAGACCTACTGGTGCCAAGAGAGTTCTTCTGAAATCAGGCAGTAAGATAGAGATAATTATGTCCACATTTGTTTTTTTCTCTTCTTGACATTTCAATCAACCTTTGAAAATTTCAGGCTAGAAAGCAACCTAATCAGCAGTAGGCTCAATTTTAAAAGTATTTTCTATGTTGAAAGTTGGAGGTATCAGCCCTGGGAGACATCACCGATAAGCATGTGAATGTTGCAATTTGTAAAGAATATTTTAAAATGTCAAACATAAAATTCCTGTTTCACATTTGGTGGTCAGAAAAAAACTAAATACTTGGGTTTTTTGCTACAGTGCAGGTGATAGAAATACCAATGGAAACCTGTACCATCACTTAAAATGGTTTTGCATGAACTGGTAGTAATGATGTCTGTGCTGGTACTGGTTTCAATGGTAACAGTAGCAGCAGGCATTTAACAGAATTTGTTATAAACAATTACTTTTGAATGCAGTCTCTGTGTTTGCTAACCATTCACTTGTCCAGGCTAGTTTCTTCAAATATATGTTTGTTAGCTGGCTGAAGTGAGCACATCCAGCCTGTGGGCTGTTTTAGAGATATCTGCAGCTCAAAGCACAATTTGTTACATCATACATGTTATTCTGTACTTTCCTGGATGTCAGAAACCACAGAAATACTTCAGAACTAAAACAGATCAGACAGCCAAAAAGTCAAAGAAAGGAAAAAATTTATAGGCAAGGAACTGAGGATGGGAGATTAAGCAGCCTGCCAATGCTTACAAAGAAAAATCTATGCTAGACTAGGAATTGGACCCAGACATCCTGAATGTCAGTCCAGCCTTAACCACAAGACTGTCCCTCTTCTGATTCACAAATATTATTACAAATTAACTAGTGGTTCTCTGAGTCCTTGTGATTCATTAGTCATAAACAGTGGAGTAAAACTATTGCATTCTTTGTAAAAATGCAACACTTCGGGTCTGGGTTTTTCCTTGGTACCACTTAGTCTTTTCAGCTAAAGGGTCATTGACTGAAATGTGGGCTGTGAGCTGGCTGTTACCACATTTAGAGATAGTTGGCTGTTTGCCATTGTCATTGTTCTGTGTACTTAGCCAGGATTCTCACAGGATGCTACTCTGTGATAAAGAGACTAGACTGGTAAAAAGAGGACATAGCATTAAAATTTTAGCTGTCAGAGCAAAGGAATGATTCTTGTATTCCTGTCACCTGAATAAGTGTATTTTGTCTCATAGGTATGGTATATACATCTGGGACATAGGCATGGGCTTCCAGAAATGTTTTAGATGACAAAATATTATTTGAAGCCAACTGGCCTTTTGCTTCAGGATTTTTGGGGCAACATCTCTTCATTGTGGCTGGATACCTCTTTATAAATGTCTTTATAGCTTCTCAGAACCAAGGAAAAAAATCCAAAAGGTGTCTCTGACCATCAAGAATGGGTCTGAGCTTGCTCTCAAAACCTGGCTTAAGTGTAAGCTTTGAAAATCCCATGTTACTGCCTGGTGAGGCACTCTCTGACTAAGGACTGATTAGAGAAAAGAGTTTGATTGTGCAGCTGATCCCAATATTACTCCCAATGAGCACACATCTCAAACTAAGTTCTACCTAAGCATGATCAATGGCCAACCTATAGCCAGCAAAATAAATGAGAATCATGTTGCTGGGCATAAGGAAAACTAACTATAATGCTGCTCACCGTATTTTAGAGGAAAAATGGCTGTGAGGCATGCAATGATGCAAGTTTGTGCTAGGTTATGAATCTATCTGGGCAGTGAACTTTGGGAAATCCCCTTGTCAAATGCACTGACTAGTGACTGTAAAGAATCACAGAACAATAGATATTGTGATTGAAACAGCTGTAGAAGTAATCTAGTCCAGCCACTTATTCACAGAAGTACTATTGCCAGCACATCATTAGGTCAGCCCTAACTTTGAATAGCTGAGTCCTGAAAACTGCCTAAATTGGATATTCTATGACCTCTGTGGGCTATCTGTTCCCATGCTGCAGTACTCTTCCAGGAATTTTTTTCTTAATGTCCAGCTCAATGTCTCAGGCCACAATTTGTGGCCATTGTTGCATGTTGTATCATGTGATGCTACTGAGGAGAATGTGGATCTGTTATGTTTGTAATTACCCTTCAGGTAGTTGTAGGCTGTTAGATTAGCCTTCCCTTAACCTGCCTAAACAAGCCAAGATGCCTCAATATACCCTTGCTGATCATGTGCTCCAGGCCTCTGACCATTGTGGTAGCCTTCTGCTGGACACTCTCCAGTTTCTTCACACATCCCTCTGCAATGGAGAGGCTCCAGACTGGACATATGTCATACACAGCCTCACCAGTGTCAGGCAGCAGGGAAAATAACTTTCCTAGATCTGCTAGCCATGCTCCTCCTAATGTAGTGCAGAACACAGCTGCCTTACAGTGACTGCACTATCAGCTCATTCAGTCTGACATCCACTGTAACCTCCTGATACTTTTCAGCAGTGCTGTACTCAGCCAGTTCGCTCCCAGCACGTGGGGATGCAGGGAGTCATTCCACCTCAGGTGCAGAACTTTGCATTTCTCTCTACTGGACTTCATGAGGTTTCTGTTGGCACAATTCTTAGGTGTTTGAGGTCCCTCTCAGTTGAAGATGTCATTCATTGTGTCAGTCAGCTGTCACAATTTTGCATCTTCCACAGATATGCTGAGGGTGCACTTCTGTGTTATCCAGGTTGTTGTTGAAGATTGAAGTATATGGACCGCAGAATCAACCTCTGGAGTACACCATTTGTTACTGGCTGTAAGCAGATGCTAAGCCTTTGATCATTGTCCAAGGTCCAGCTGATTTTCAACCCACCTAGAAGTGCTTTGTTCCAAACTTGGCACTGAAGAGCCCACAAGGTAGCAGACCTTTACCATTACTAGACATTTCTAAAGCAGCACTGGGGGAATTGTTTCCTAAATTCATTCATATTGATTCATCAAAAAGACTATATGTGATGGTATGGGGTTGATAAATGAAAGACCATGTTCAAACAGGAATTAGGCATTCATGGAAGATAGGGTGGCTCTGTTGTACTGGAAGCTCCAAAACTGTTACTTTTCCCTTCCCATTATGACTTTGCTTCTTTCCTTATCTACAGAAACTGAAATTTAGGTTGATTGTGCAGTTTAAGGAGAAGGGATGAGGCCAGGGGTAGAGGAACAGTGAAGCTGATACTGGTAGCTAAGCATTTACAGACCCAAACAAACTGTAGTGGGAAAAGGCCACTTTCACCTTATGTTGTCCAAACCTGTTAACTCAAAACATCCTCTTCTAGGAAAAAATTACTTGGCATTTTGTCATAATATTTAATTATAACAACCTTCTCCCCCCACCCCAGATAGATTGGAAGAGTTTCAAAAGGTGAACAAATTAAATCGATCCATCTTTAATTTTGCTTTGGCTCCAAGTCCTTCTTCCTGGTGTGAAAAGATGAGGCCAAACCAAAAACATTCCCTGTCCAAATGTGCATGGCTCTGGATTCAGATATTTCGTATCCAAACTCTATGCCTGTAGTCCATGTCTGTTAGCAGGAGGTCAGAGATGAAAACCACCTCACACATCCAGGTCAGAGCTTTTATAAGGGGGCCTTTTATTCATTCACCTCTTCCTCACCACTTCTCTTTAGGGTTCAATTTCTTTTTGGTTCTTGTTAGGTTAAGGGGAATTATACATCTATATGATAAGGAGAGAATGGATTCCTTCTTCCTCTATAGACAGTAAGGAAAACTAGAGGAAGCATCAATTTGTAATATGATGACCAAAGAAATCCTTAGCAATTATTACGTCACAACTGTGTAATTATGAGGATACAGTTTCCTCTCTACACCTGAGAAACTGCAGCTACATCCCATACATGTGCAGTATGACTAAACAGTGCCAGAAGTAAGTTCTAACGGAGAAGTTCCTCTGGTTACTAAGCCGGCTGGGTGACCTACTTGTACTGTCACTGGATACCAAGCATCCTTGTTTGAGCACAAAGTTGGTATTATTGCTGATGCTCAGACTTATTAGTTATTTCTGTCTGCCATCTGTGATAGGATTTAATCTCAAGTAATCTGAGGTGGAAATGAAACATGATGCAAAGCAACTTGAAGGACTTTTCACTTCAGATAGGCTTATTTAGTTTCCCCTGTATGGCATAGTTTACTGAATACCAAATCAGAAACCTACTGGTAAAGCAATAGCTCTTCTCAGAGAGGGAAGGGAAGCCTCTCTCACAACACACCAGTGCTGTGGTGTGTTAATACTGCAGGTGTTACTGATCACAAGAATGCATTTCCTAGAGCCAGGCATAAGAGAGAACTACGCAAGGCTGTCTTTTATACAATGTACTTATACTACTTTCCGTTAATTAAACCTGGACTATACATATTTTTTATTATATCAAAGCCCTGATCTGAAAAAAACATGTGCTCTTCTGGTCCTAAATCTAGTTCTGCTGTACCTGTGGATTTCATTTTTAACCTTAAGTGCTTGACTGCGCAGACCCCTGAGGAAACGCTTGGGCGGTGCTGCCCTGTCGGAGGCCATCTTGTGTGGCCTACACAGATCTTCATAAGAGATTAGTATGCAGCTCACAGCACTCATGCCCACTAGTCTCTCTTGATGTGTTAACCTCCTGTGCTACATACATCCAGCAGCTCTCTGGAAGGATTATCCTGGGTCTGAGGGCCTTTTCCCTCCATATTCCATTACTCGACTTCACAACTTTCCTCCTCTGCACAGGGCATGCGGCTGTTTTCCCTGGATGAGCCAGCAAGTGTTGCCACTGTCAGGCTGGTGATAGCCAAGGCTGGTTCCTCAGTCCCTATCTCTGTTTATCCAGCTGCCTTGTACTGGATATATACCTCCATATACCCTTATGATGACTTGCTGTAGTAAAGGAAGCTGCCCTGCCCTTGCTGCCCTCCCATCTCCCCAGACCTTGCTTTTGTTCCTCTCCGAAGGCCAATTCAAAGACACAAAAAAGCCCCCAACAAAGAGGTGAAGGAGCTGGACCCCAGAGGCAGTTTCCAGCAGTCTGGTATCATCTCCCTCCTCTAATATAGGCCCCTCCAGGCAGATGGGTATGAACACAGCTTTGTCACTGGGTTCCCACCACCCACCTCCCATGGTAGGGACTTCCTTTGGCCTTGGAGGTGAAGGGAGGGAAATTTCCCTTCAGCTCAGTAAACTGCTGCAATGAAGTGACTTTGAGTCCTCCATCTTTTGGTTACTTATTCTCTTGGCATTTTAGTGAGAGCCAAAGAATCTGTTTTCCATTTTCTGTACTTTTGCCGGAGACTGTAATTGCTCTTTGAACCTACAGGAGCAGGAAACCCATTAAAGGCCCAAGAGGACAGGGATTCAGTGCCAGCCAGCACATTCCTCAGCTCCTTTCATCCTGCAAGAGGAGAGTGCTTCTGGCTTCTCCAGAAGGGATATTACTGCATTTTGTTCAAATTTAAGGCTGATTTCAAGAGTAATTCTACCACTCACCTTATAGTTATCATTATTCCTGCTATTTGCATTATTATCTTTATGGTTATTATTATCACTAACACAGAAATATCTATGGAGAGGTCATTACAGAAACCCCAAGTATCAAGCTTGCCTTTCAGTATCTTGCAGACTGTAACGACAGATATAATAACAAGAAAATCTAGGATAAGGGCATGGCATATCAAACTGTGGAGAACTGTTGGTCAGGGCTTTAAGGAGCTTCTGGAAAGAGAATGAGAAGGCTATGGGAAAGAGAATGAGAATGTATGGGAAATAAGAGCTGCCTGTTTCAGGTAGAAAAAGTATGAAAAATCTCCCATGTATGATAATACATCTTTAATGATGCAGCTGCCACCCAATAGGATTTTTTTTTACAAGAAGTGGCATGGCTCAGAATAAGTGGGATTGGTATGTTGCTGCATTAGCCTGGATGTGCACCCTCTCTGCTAACTGCAGTTAATCTTCCAGAAAGTGGGTTGCTGTCACTTTGCCTCAATACAGTGTGCCCCACAATGACTTTCCGCTGCATGAGACCCTTAGGATAGCTAGTTGGCCGTGGCTGAGTCTGTTCCATGGATTCTGGAGTGGGAGAGGGGGAAGCAGCACAGCACAAAGAGAAAAGTGTAAGCCTCAGAAGGTACTTCTAAGAAAACAAAGGTAGACTGGGGTAGTATTGCAAGCAGGCAGACACAGATATTCTCAGCCTAAAAATTGAGAATGAGGAGCTTGGATCTGATGCAATGAAAGAAGGAAGGCAGAAAAGGTGATTTTAAGGATGACCGAGCTGTAGTTTGAGTCTGTTATTTTAGTGAACTTCACAACAGCCAGTCTTTCTGTGCCAGGTTTTGGCCCCTCTGATAGTTGGCTCTGTGCCACTCTAATTACACAAATCTTCATTAAAGCTGATATAATGAGCTGGTGAAGAGTTAATCTCAGTGCACAGGAATATAAGCAAAGTGGATGACACTGCTGTCCCATCCTCAGCTGAAACGGTCTCAGGTAAGGAAACAGGAGACATGAGGATATCCCATGTATCATGCAGCTGTCAGAAAGGCCTTGAGACTTCTCTAGCTTATGTCTGGGACTGGATCCTACTGGAGGGAGCTAGACAAACTTGGGTAGAGGTCAGTAATGGCATCTCCCAGACTATCCTAGTGATGGCAATACTTGAAGTGGAACTGTCACCTCTTTTATGTATTTCTGCTCACAAGAGAGAAAAAAAAGGATTTTGCTAGGCAGTGATATGGAGCAAAGCCTGTCATGCATGCTCTGCATGTCCAACAGTCACGGATTCCCATGTTTGCAGTGGTCATGGGTTAGGAAGGAGCCTGTGCTGAACATCACAGCAACCATCTCACTCCCAACAGAAAACAGCACTTTGCATGGGGAAGCTTTTCTGTGAATAACCAACAGCTAGTTCAACTCTGCAGTTTACAACAACAATCAGCTTCTGAGAGTGGGGAGCCTTTGCTGGCAATCATTCCAAATTCCTTTATCTCCAAATAATCTAGCATAAAGAGCAAGGAGAAAGCATTTGTTCCAATCCTTGGCATTGCCCAGATAGCTACGTCCTCCCTTACTCATTCTTCTTGCACTTCAGGTTACTTTAAATGAGGACATGTATCGCACACAAAAAGCCTGCATAAAATCTTTGTTATGGTTATGGAGTCAAGTGCTTAAAAAGTTAGGAAATCCAGGATTAAAGTTAGCCAGGCAACATTTGTGCTGATGGGTTATGATGCTGTCTTCATTTCAAAGCGCACAGACTATTGTTTCTCCGGACACTCCCTTGCCCCACAGGCGGCAAGGAACTGCTCTGAGGGCTACTCATGGCTGTGAAAGCTTCGCAACAGTTCTCTGCAGTACCCCCTGGCTCATGCGTTGTGGAAAGTAGATGGTGGTGGTCACTGGAGGAGGTAGGGGACTGCAGAAGGAGCAAGAGTCATCATGGGACTGAAGCAACGGACTGCTGCCCTGCAGAGCTGGCCAGTGTCCCTGACACTGCCACACAGCTCCAGTGTGATGCTGGGCAAGTTACTTTGTGCCAGATTTCCTGCTGGTGATCATGACATGGCTATCCCTTGCTTTCTGGATGCCTGACATACCCTCCAGTCCCAGACTGTTCTCTGAGGCCCAGAAGGGTTATTTTTAACATGAATTGATTCCCTGATCTTATTGCAGAACAGACCCACAAACAGCCTTGGGGGGGGTGGGTGGGGAGGTGCTGGGAGGGGGGTTGATTCAGTGTAGGGCAAGGGTGGGAAGGCATGGGCTCTGGTGACAGGGGTGCAAGCTATTGAAGCTGGCATTGTAGCCAGAGCCCCTGAATGGTTGAACCACAGCTGACTTGCAAAAGGGACTGAACACTTGCAACTGCATTTGGGCTTTCTGCTTTGAATATAAAGTGCTGCAGCATGCTAGAAAATGTGAAAACCCAAGTCCTTGACATTCTATATCAGGTACACAAAATCTTTTTTTTGACTCTGCAATTTCAGCAGACAGCCTCTCATCTACAAAATACATAATATCAACTGTAGTGCTGTGAAAACAAATTTGTTGATGTTTCTGAAGCAGTTAGCTATGATATCTTGCTGAACGCCATGAACTCAAAAGGGGTTTTAGTCATTGTGCTCTCAGAGCATGGTTTAAATCCTGCGTATTAGAGAAGACCTAGGTCCATCCACTGAGCAGAAGGATAAAGCTAAGTATGAAATATTAAATTTTTTAATTGCAGAAATTCTGTGGCAGGAATCCTGTGAAAGAAATTAGCTACATTGCAGGGCTCAGGGAAGGGAAATTAAAACTTCAGTGGCAACCCTTGTAAGGGCACTTCCTGTAGGCACTTCCTGGCTTTGCAACTATAATAGTATTTGAGTGTCGTTTTTGTGCTTAAACTATACATTTATAGTAATTTTCTTTTGTAGCCTACCAGTCCCTGCTGACCTAAAACTTTCCCGACAGATAACATTTTACTGTTTTAACTAATAGTCAGCCACAAGCTCAATTAAACCAGAGCAGATCTTGTATATAGAAAGCTTGTTTCAGAATAAGTAGTTCATTTGATTTGGCTTCCTTTGATTTCTTTGTACAGGAAAAAATTATGAAACAAGTGAACATCTCTCATCAACTTTATATTCTACGGACCCTTCTGGATGGGCTGACTACCACATCCCTGAAGAGCTGGCAGGTATGTGTGGGAGCCGGAGTATGTCTGAGATGGTGGCTGATGACCTGTTGTGAGATTTTTTTCAGAAGCTAACTTCAGCAACCCTTCTGATGTGGCAGCCTTTTAGCAGAGGAAATTTAAAAATATTTTTTTGATTGAAAAATAAAAAGAATGTAATAAAAATAATATTTTAAAACTTCTTTGTTTTCTCTGCCTTCTCTTAGGTTTCTGCTCCTTGCTTACAACTTGGAAGAAAAGAAACCAGATTCTTTCACCCCGTGAAAGGTTTAACACAGGTTAAAGCAGCAGCTTAGGATTTTTCTTTAGTAATAACCAGCAAACAAAGCTAAATCCTTTTGCAAAATAACAAATTTAATTGGGCAGGCAGCTTTGCACCAGCTTCCGCCAATCTGCCCAGTGCAGAGGCACAGGAACCTAGGGGGCCACAGCTGGTCTCCAGGGAGACTGGCAGCACTCCAGCCCGAGCCTGCCCAGCAGATAAAGGTTCCAGCCTGTTGGGAACATGCAGCAAAGTGTGTGACTGTCCCATTGGTACTCAGTGTTGGGAAACTATTACAGGAATGTGTAGTGCAACAAGCCTTTACACACAAGCCTCTTTTTTTTTTCCTTGAGATAAGATTTCATGTTATGAATTCTCAGGGCTTCCCCTGTTTTGCTGGGCAGAGGAATCCTGGCTTAACCCAGCAAATGATGGAAGGGGCCCATAATATGGGACACAGGCAGGCATTGTCACCTGAGGTACCCACAAGCCACCTGGCAGTACATTAGGGAACAGTTTTATAAAGCAGGGAACTGTCACCCTTGGCACAGCTATCCATGCAGAAAGCGGACAGTAGCTCATGTAGTCCCATTTGTGCTAAGTTCAGGCTACCTGAGCTGGGTGCTAACAGCAGTACAGCTGTAGCAGCTCAAGCTCAGTGCAGGCTGCAAAACCTGCCCAGTTCCCTGGGGGAATATGCTTGCTAATAGCTTTACCGTGAACTGCATGGCTACAGTTATCAGCACACACACAAGATAGATAGATAGACAGTTTAAAGCTAGTACGAGCTTGTCTGCGTGACCCACTGACTGGCCTCTGATTACAATGTCGCTGTATGCTTAGCCTCTATGCCCCCTCCTTTGCTGGCTCCTTTGACAGACCACTAAATACACATAACACATTTTTGAAAGGAAGGAACAACCCCCCCCTCCACTCAGAGGCTAATGGAGAAAAGCCTTGTTCAAATACAAGTGCACGAAAGGCTTCAAAGTAATTTTCTTGAAAACGGCTGGGAATAATTTCTTTCTTTGCCTCAGAGCTTTTTCTTACTCTTTTTTTACGTAAATACTTGCAACAATGGCTAATTGTCAGAAAAATGTAAGCTATTTCTTAGTGGTATTCTTGTCTGCCCATTTCTACATTCCAAACTTTTGTCTTTATAGCTGAGGTCTTGACTAAATTATATAGCTCAATGTTGAGCTAGGTACTACCTTTCCAGAACTAGCCTGTTGGGACTGAGAAGTATTCTTGTTAAAAGCCTGAAATAAAATAATCTCTTCCAAATGACTTATTCTTGGCTCTGGCAACTAATTGTGTATATATGCCCTAAGTTACATTAATGTGGAAGTAAAAGATCACAGAGAGCTTGGAGTGTTGTATACGTTACTCACATTAAGCCTATGGCCATGACATCATTGCCCTTGTTCAGGGCTCCAGCAATGGCGTAGCCAAAAAGAGTAACTGAGAACACAACGCATTGTTCCTCTCAGCTGCTAGGGCCATATTGTCTTTGTGAGTCACGCTCAGCATGCAGGGGTGATATATCCAGTCATTAGTGTTACTAATTCCCTGGTTTGAGAAGGGAATATTGCCTACTCTAAGAAAACAGGGAAAGGGTGGAAAAGCATTGGAACTGTTCACAAACTCATCAGCATCTCTTAGACTTTCTGAGTTCATTTGTCTGTGGCACAGATATAACAGTAGGATTGTAAGTTGTTATAAACAGAGGATTGTCTTGAGGCTTATATAGGACAACTATTATTTTTCAGTGAATCCTGATGAGATGCTCAGGCTGACCGCAAGACACAAAGAACTAACTTGGACACTGTGTTTTCCATTATGTTGTGTTGGCCTGCCAGCAAGGAGGACCAGAGGGATAGAGAGCTAGAAGGGCAGGACTGCTCAGCTGGCCTCAGTTGGAGAGAAAAGGAGCTGAAAAAGCATAGAGGCAAGCCTAATACCTATACATTCTGCTTTTTATATGCTAGCACATGTGGGAGGATTTGTGTAAGAAAACAACAACAATCATCTCATCATAAAAGTGAGGATAATAATAGGAATGTCAGTAAGTGTGAAAAGCTGGGACTAGCTGTGCCCATAGTAGATGACCACCCTTAGCTTCATGTAATCATCTGCAGCCTTGGGAGGTAAAAATACAGCAAACTAGAGGGCCAGGAAAGTTTCTTTAAGAAGTTGTCTTTGAGCAATGAAAAGCCAGGGCCCACTGAGGATTAGGAGCGGCTAGCAGGAACTGCAGGTGATGGGGGATGCTTAGCTGGAACCACTAAAAAGAGCCACTAACAGAGTTAGAATGGCTACAAGAAGCAGCAAGCCAGAGGGACTGGTCAGGGATTCCCACCCCAGCTCAGCTCCAGCTCTGAAGAAGCCTTTGCGACCCAGCAGGTGAGTGGCAGTACCCCTAAACTGTCAGCTGTGAGTGGAGCGTTTCTAGAGCAGGTTGTAGCAGTTGCATCAGCAATGAGACAGGACTTTGGCAAGTATTGCTGGGGGAGCTGGTGGATGCCTGTTATTTTATGTTCCTTTGTCCTTTTCTTATCTCCAAAACAGTGCTGACCTGCTAAGCCTTTTATGATTTGTGAGCAAGGAAGTAGAGCTCTCTGAACACTCAATTAATTTAATTTTCTCAGGTTGGGAGTGGGAACACAAAATTCTGTTTATTATTGACCCTTAGAAATTGAACTGCTGTTGCAGCTGTCAATCAGTCTGGCAGAAAGGGTACAATTATTGCTTCCTTCATTTTTTATCTTTCCCCTCTCATATACTTGAGGCAGGAGTGAGGAAAGCGGCTTATTGCTTGTGTTTGAGTTCTTTGCAGACTTGGTGAGTCTCTAGGAAAAGACTGCATGAGGAGCCATTGGGAGCTTGGTACCACAAAACTGGGGTTTCAGTTTATATATAGGAAAAAGATAGATAAAGGGCCAGAACACTTGACAGCCTAGCAGTTTTTTACACCTCTGCTAAGCAGAGCCTGAATCCTTGACTGCATCTGAGACATGCTCACCACGTGTGGTTGCACTATGCGAAGGTGTGTAGGAACCAGATATAAAATAACTCATTTGAGTGGTAGCACGAGTCTAAATGCAACAGCCTGGCATTCAAGACAGGTCAAACATGCCCAGGCAAGACCCTGGGTAAAGATCCAACAAGCGAAGCACATGCCAGCACCAATGCATTACACTTTGGTACCTGTGCTAGCTAGAGGAACACTAAGTAGGTGTGCCCCCACACTGTCATGTCTCTGAAGGATGGTGTCAAGGTGTTCTGAGTTTCACCTGGGAGGACTAGGAGAGGAAAGAAGTGGCTGTAAGCGCGGCCAGAGGTACACTGTGATCATGCCATCAGAATTGCCCAGGGCCACCGGGAAGGCTTTTTACAGCCAGCCCACGGCCATCTGTGAAACAGCTTCTGTTCTGATGGCCACTCTGGAAACCGTGCTTTCAGAGCAGTATAAACAGTATAAGCAGTATGAAAATATTTGTTACATTTGCAGCCTTTGGAGTTTAAGACTGCTTTTAACTCTTATAATGGTAAGAACAGCCTGGAATGATCTCTAACATCCCAGACTGCTCTTGAGCCTGAGAGGCTCTTTCAGTAGTAGTCATGACTAGCAGAAGCCAACTGAATCAGGGAGAAGGGAATGCAGATACAGACTGGCCTGAGGCTGCCCATACAGCCCTGCAGGAGTCAGCTGCAGGGAAAGGATTATTTGGGGAGATAGATCCAGATCTTATGATACTCGTTCACTAGCACAGGACTGAGAAGAGGCTGTTGCCAACCTAAAATGAGCAGTCCCCTTGCAGCTAACTATCTGTGAAAGACACCTTTGTCTATTGTGCCATCATCCCCCATGGTGTTTGTACATGGACCCTAGTGCCATCTGCTCCCATGGAAGCTGACCCTCCGTGTGCTGCTTGAGGAGCTCCGTTTTGTCTACAAAGAATTCCCTTGCCAGGGCAAGAATCCTCCCTAGCATAAAAATTGTCAGAGCTGCCCTGTTTGCATAGTAAATGGTGTGTTGGCACCACGGAAGGGACAAGCCAGATAGATACACTCCAAGAGTTTCAGATTCCTTAAAGAGACTGGGCCAACGACACGAGTAAGAGAAGGCTGCAGGGCATTTTGAGCTGCAGTGGTACAGGTGCTCCAGCCAAGGCTGACCATGTGCTAGGGTAAGCAGACAGCAGTCCTTTCCCTGATCCTGCCCTGCCCTGCCTTGCCCTGGCTGAGGGCTGGATGCAGCGCCGTGTCCAGCCCACTCTTTCACTCCCATTTTATTCACATGGACTCGAATCTATTCCCATGCTATTCTACTCACATGGACTTGATCTATTCCCACGCTCCTCTATCCCTGCTGGAGGAAAGTGTTTCCTAAAGTCTAGCCCAAACCACCTTTGCTATTATGTGCCCTTTCACCTTAGTGCTCTTCTTGGATCCCCTTAAATGAGATTATAAGGTGTCTAATCTACTGCATCTTCGACTTTCTGAATTCCTTCTTCAGAATGGTGTGTTCTGCTTATTTCCCACAAAGGGGAAGGCTCCATGCATAGGATGCTGCAGACAGCCTTTGCCCCCACCCAAAGTCTTGTTTTTCAGTGACGCACACCCTGCTCTGCTATTACTTAATAAAAAGTGAAGTCACTGCTTTCCTCCCCTTCAAACTGCTCCACCCTCAATCAGGAGGTCTGCTTCTCCACCCTTTGGCAAAACAGCTGTTTGGGGGTGGAGGTGAGTTTAGGGGTGGTGTTGACCAGCTTCTCATCTGGGGAGACAAAAAAGAAAAGAAAAGAAAAAAAAAAAGTCCAGTCCTGTGAAAGGGCTGCTTTAGAGCTGGGAACAGCCCTGATAACCTTCCCCCCTTCAGTGCTTGTGTGTATTTCATGTGAGCACAAGTGAATAAGATCATTCATGTCAGTCTGTGGGTCTAGTTTAGGATGCAAGGAAGAGTGTAAGCACAGCACACCACTTGTCTGTTCTTTATCTGCCTTTTTCCTCACGCTGGAGGGAAGATTTCACTGAAATACCCACCCTCCTACTTTGGCAGGTAGGAAGAGGCAGAGAAGTCGGTGTGTTTAAGTGGTGTGATGTGGGGCTAGGCTCTCTGCTCTGCTCAGACTTTGCTCACAAGCGGTGAGAAGGAAGAGAGCCCCTAGGAGCTGGCTGCAGCTGCATCATTTTGCCTTACCTCTATCAGTGTGAGTGCAAGTAGCCCAGAAGCTGCCCTAAACATACACCAGCATCCGATAGTCCCTTAGGGACCATCTGCTAACTAAACGTGCCTGGAACACAATGTGGTGCAGCCACTCTTCCTTCCCACCTTTGACATGCCCTTGCCAGCATGCTGGTGGCTATTCTGGCTGTCTGCTCACTGGAGACTTTACTGCTTCAGAGACACCGCAGGCAGGGGAGGGAGGCCTGGATTGCATTCTCCATCCTTGGAGAGAAGAGTGTTGACAATTGGTGCCACAACATTATGGGGAAGGCTTTTGGGGAATGCATTTGCTCCGAGAGGTGTTACATCCCTCCAGAACCTCTGTGTTTAAAAGGGGAAGTCTGCAAATGTGCAGAAAAGAAATTGTATCGTGCAAGGAAGCACAAAAAATGTGCAGGAAACTTGTCACAGTAGGGGAGCCAAACTTTTCAACTGGTTCGTGCAGAGGGTGACAACTGGTAGGCACCACTCCCATAAAAAGGACAAACAGATGGTGAGGGACAGAGCGCAAAAACACGAGGTCTGGCAAGCGAGGAGGCAGCTGGTAGGTCCTGTGGTCAGGGTGGTCAGCTCTCCTGAGTTTGAAGGACTGTACCTTCACCTGCCTTAGAGAAAATGTAGTTTTCTTCCAGCTTTGTTGGGACCGGCTGAGGAGCTCTCCGTGTACGTAGCTACCTTTACGCTATCTCCTGCTTCAGCCACTCCGTACCAGTTCATGGCTTTTGTTCCACTGCACTACGGCAATTTATACACCAGTCTCTATTTTCCCCGCTTCTCAGCCATTTCCTGGCTGAAGTAGCTGTTAGTTTTGCTGTGCTAACTCAGATGCTTTATGATTATTCACTCTAAAATAATCAGCTCAAAAAGAAAGTGGTGAACAGAGAAACTAGGAGTCCCACTAATTTTTCTATTTGTTTATCTGGAGGTAGCACCCCACTTAAATACTAGCATCCCCATTGTGCCAGGTGCTACACAAAAATGGAACAAAAAGACAGTCTGTCTCCCAGAGGGACAATGATTTTCATATTAGATGAGACAGATGGCGCACAAAGAAGTAATGAGCTAATACTAGTTAATGCCAATGGTCTAGGACTTCAGCTTTGCCATTGTTACAGAGCTCACATTCCTGGGTCAGAGAAACCATATTTTTGGGAAGGTTCAGTGGAAATGGTTTTGGGACTGTACCAAAGTTCTTCCAGGATTCCAGTTTTCTTAGTCTCAGCCTCAAAGGAATTTACAGCTGGCTTGCACAGAGCTGGAAGTCCCCACAGGAAAGATTTTGTTGATATTCAGTCTCTGGATGACAGTGAGCTTCTCTGTGAAGGGCAACACGTATATCTGGCCATGTCCATGGCACCACACCCGCTACTCCTCCAAAGCGGAAAGAGTTTCAAGGACTCACATGACTGTGTCCATCTGCCCAGGGATTATTAGGAAAACCTGTAGATGGGGGGGGGGGGGGTCCCCATCAATTCCTTCAGTTTGGACAGGACTTATATCTGTCCGAAAGTGAAACAAGCTGCCAACACTGCTCTTAAAAATGAAGGGGATCTTCAGCAATCAGCAGAGCTCCCAGGAATCTGTGGGAAGCCAGAGACAACATGAGATGGCCCCTGTGCCGCCACATGTGCTCTGCTCACTGCCGGGCTTCTCCCTACTGCAAGCACCCTGTCTATGCCTCTGCTGACTACAGTGTCCTGGCTGGGTCTCTGTAGAGTGGAAAATAGCTCCTTGTGCAGCACACGCTCATCTGGGAAGTACCTGCAGGGCACAAAGAAGAGCGATGGGCAGCTCATTAGGTCTGTTTTATATGCAGACTGACTGCTTCCTGCTAGCCAGAGCAGAGTGCTACAGGCAGTCTTGTCCAAGATATCCTAGTCAGTCTTTTATTTCCGGTCCAACACAAAACCAGGGCTGTCTGCCCAATTAGTAACATAAATCTGGCCTCTGTCAGCTCTAGGAATAGTACTCTCCTGTCCTTGAGGGACATAACAACTACCTTTTTCTCCTCCTAAACAGCTTCCCAGGATTCCTCACCTGACTCAAAGCCTTCTTAAATCTATCAACTGAAAATAAGGTTACTGATCTGATTCCCAGGCCCTGGGCTTAGTTTTCTTACAGAGCGAAGCCAGCATCTCTTCCAGATCCCTTAAGGGTCCATATGCCCTTTTACTGGCCCCAGTCCCCCACATACATCACTCTGAGCATACACTTTGGGCCTGCAGAGCATCCTCTACAGCTTTGTATGTGGAGAGGAGGGGAGATCAGGAGAGGGAATCCACAAGAAATTTAGGGGAAGAAAAAGTGCCACCTGTTGCTCATGTTTCTGGGAAAATGTGGTTGAAATAGGAGGAGTCATCCTAAAACTTTTACCTTCCTTTTGTATGCTGTGGTGCCTCTGGACATCACATTCATCACAGACTGTATAGCAAATTTTGTGGAAGATAAAGCATTGACATCAAATCATCACAGGAGTGTAAAGCAGGTAAGACTCAGACTTCCATGAACATGGCATCTGCAGTATGAATGTCACATGCTGCAAGCTCCTTTACTCCTGGCATCACAGCTCTATTGCCACTGTTCATTTTGAACCCTCTCTAACATGTACTCTATGCCCTTTGGCAGGGACTCACTCTGCCTGTTATATACCAGTACAGTGTTTGGGACAATGTGGTTTTGGTTTTCCTACAGAAGAGCAGTGCCAATAAATAATGAAAGCATGTCAGTCATACTCTGCATAGGAAAGGCAGTGTCCACGGGATGATAACATCTTTGGTGGTTACCATAAAATTTTCAAGAGTAAGTCATTCCCCTCATATACTTTAAAAAACACCCACAAACTTGGTATGCTAAGAACTTCTAATATGAATATATCCCCCTTATTTGGAAAAAAGGAAATCGTGCTTCCAGTTTCCTGATCCCACTTCATTTTTATATTTGACCTGCAGATTAGAGGTTTTCACGTCATCTGTCAGCCCACAGAGAGTATCCCAAGGTTCAGTGTGTGTGAGAGATAGGAAAGGGACATTAGGAACAGGCCAACCACAAATAGCTAAAATTAGCTCTGAGAACTGGAGTGCTGAGGTCTCTGAGGAACACTAGTCAAAGAAAGAAAATGGTTGTTTGCTAAACTCCCACTTATTCTACTGCCTCTGAGGACTCCTGGCTCACATCCCTGCCCAGACATTGTACATGGCTATTTAAGAGGATTTCCCCCACCCCTTCCCCTCCACTGGCCATCATTTTCCTCTTTTGTAACTGCAGTACAGAGTGATATGGGATTCCAGCTCCAGCAGCAAGTTGCTGACTGGAAACAGGAAACGGGGGCTATGCAGAGCTCAGCCTCTGTGACAACATGGACGTCACACCCACGTGCAGACAGGGATGCTTCTCACATATGGCAATGATCAGCAGCTCCCCCTTTTTCTCCCCTTCCCTCTTCCCCAGAAGGGCTTACAAAGCCCTAGAGGGCCCATATATTGAGTTAGAAGCAGTCTTTAGAAAGCACGGCTGTGTGAGGCCTCAGTTATCACAGAACATCATTTCTTGCATAATTCTTTTAGATTCTCTGAGGCCAGTAAATTTGAGACACTAAATCTTCATGTGACCAGAGCATATGGCCTTAGAATAAGACATGGAGTGAATTACAGAGAGACAGCCTATCTTCTGCAGAATCTGATTAAGGGAATCCTTTGAGAACTATCCCTTACATGCAGCCATAGGCATGGCTTTAAAAGCTGCCCTCCCTCCTCCTTCCCAGAAATGCCTGATAGAATAAGGGTTTTTTTGCAGCACCAGCTTCTCCTCTTTTCTCCTTCCTATTCTCAAAAGCTTTTTCTCAAAATAAAACTGAATGGCTATGTCTGCCTGTCCAGATTATAGTTTCGGGGGGGAGGGAGGAAAGAAAGATTGTTTAAAGTAACCGCGTTGATACTTGTGGAAACACCTTAGAGGGGCTGGAGGCATTGTCTAAGTTAAGGAGCTAGGTTCTGTCTCCGCAAGGAGGAGAAGGAAATGCTCTCGCATTCACTGGGAATAAGTTTTTGCTTCCTCCAGCCAGCTCTCTGTGGTGCTATGTGCTTACAGCCATGCACAGCTAATGCTATACTAGCCCATCTAGGCTAAGTTGCCATTATATATGATGTTCAGAGGTGAAGGTTTATTCCGGATGGGGAAACCAATTTCAAATGAAGTAAAAAATTCCCTTCCTGGCCTGCTCCTTCTCCTTCCATGAGGCAGGCTGTGCTCTTTTTGATGATCCTGCTTCTTTGGCACAATAAATTCCTTGAAACAAAAGTGACTTTATGTAAAGAATCAGTGGGAGAAGGTTTTCTCCAGCAACAGATCATTTAATCTGAACAGTGGGAGAGAGAATTGCAATGCCTTCGGAAGGTATACCCATAGCTGTCCTGTGAGATACAGGAGACCAGATTAGTGCCTTCTATTCTAGCTGCACTAAGGATTTGCCTGCATTGAGCAGACCTCCATCCCTCTCTTCCCTTTCCACTCACTGAGGTTGTCGTGGTTCTGCTGAACTGGAACTGAGAGAAGAGGAAGCAAGATTTTGGTTAAAAAATCTTTTGTTGTAATCTACAGAACATGAAGACACGGCTTAAATGAAAATACATAAAATGCTTGTCTGTCTACTGTCTTTCATACTGTTGGGTGCTGGGGAAAGTCTGCTGGAGAGCCACTTCTCTGTTGGTAGAAACTGCTGTTGCTCAGACTCTTTGTTGGTTGTTTTCCATGAATTATCCCATAAGTAAAACTGTAGATCCCTCCCGTGCATTGCAGAACTTTTACACTGAGAGCACTTTCCTCACTGACCTCAGCTAGGTTTCTAGGGAGAGCCCTCTTGCCTCCCTGGCTTGTGTGGTGAGAGCTCAATCTCTTCTTGCAGTTAGGTTTAAGCATTGCTTAAAATCACTGCTGCAGATACTGGGAGATGGCAAGAACGGGAGCTATGCTGTGGAGCAGCCCCACACCCAACTATCAGCCATAGGCACAAAAGTGAGGAGAGGAGAGGAGAGGAGAGGAGAGGAGAGGAGAGGAGAGGAGAGGAGAGGAGAGGAGAGGAGAATGTGCTGTACTAAGCTAGTGTTGAACACCTGCTACCACTAAAAATGTTCAGTACCTCTCCAGCCTCTTAGCACTTGTGATGAACCACTGCACTGGAGCAGTCCAGGCTCCCACAGCAGGGCACTTGGGCTAACGTCGAACCCCTGGCCAACACTCTGTGCGAGATTTGGTGGCACTGTTACTAAGAGCAGAGCTACAGAGAGGTGTTTTCTTGCTCAGGGAACATGTTCAAGCTTTGGTACCTTCATAGCTCGACTCCTGGTATGTAATCTGTACATACGTTCGACACCTTCCTGGTTCCTGACGGCTCTGGGTAGTTCTCATTGCTGCCTCTGCTATGCATTGGAAGTCCTTCTTTCTGGGTAGTACCAGTAGGGTGCACATACATTTACCCACACAGTGTGCCTCCCCTTCAGAAGAGCACCCCCACTATGAGCTACCATGTTGCTCTTGCTACAAACCGAGTTAAAATCAAAAGGAGTTGAACTCTGTCAGTATAGGACACTTCTGCTAATAAAGTACGTGATCATAATCCTAGCCCTACGGTCCCTGGTAAAGATACTTTTATTCAGTGCAAAGGAAAAACACAGGAAGTTTGCTTTATTCCTCTTTCTTGGCTTCACCTCCAGCCACGCTGTATCTGGTTACAGATTAACTCTTGCCGCACAATACCTGTTATCACTTGCAATGAAATGGAAACCCAGGCTACTTCGCTAAATGAACAGAAAGGTTCTGTAATTACACTGTGTTGTCTTTCCATACTTCTGTGTCCTCCACTGAAACACCCTTCAGAAGCGCACAGAAAGTCACAACTAAGGGATAGCTCAGGGCCTTCAGATTAAAGGAAAAGGGAAGAGGAGCTGTAGATTGTTCCCTCTGACTTCAGTGGAGAAAGAATACTATTTTCACACATCTGTGCTAAATCAAACACTGATCTTTTCTCTCCTGACGTTAATACATTAGGTGTGGAACTCACACTGCTGACCTGAAAAGGTCCTTTGATGAATGTATTGCTCTTCACTCAGGAAGAGCAAGACAATAAACAAATGACTGAGTCCTCACTCCAGGCTGCAGATCTACCATCTCCTCATCTTTTGTCTCACACTGTATGTCAAGATTTATGGAGAAAAATTCCAAAAGAGTGAGGAAAGAGAAGTGCTGCCTTTTGCTCCAGAGAAGAAAGAGATCTGTCCTTGAAATCTCACATCAGAAATCCCCCAGCTTCTACTGGCTGGGACCTTGAGTCTGTGTGGGAAGGCCTTGCCGCAAGTGAGCATACAGCACTGATTTGGGAACACAGGAACAAAAGCATTGAAAAAGTCAATTTGGATTTAAAAAAAAATCCTGTGCCAATGCAACAATCTCTGTTGGGATCTCCACGCAGAGGAACTGCTTCTCGCTTTTGACACCCATGTGCTGACACGCATGACAGGACTCGACGAGTTCGTTCCCTGCTGGGACACTATCCTCATCATTAGAGACCATTCTTGTGACTAACACCTTTATTTGCAGTTTCAGGTGAGAAAGTAGTAACAGCTGGACTATGGGGATGAAGTGACTGGCTTATTCTTGCAGGAAGTTTTTGCAGGTTGTGCAGGGAGAGGCAAGAGACAGCAACTTTTCCTGCAGCTGCACCTGTTCTGCAGGTAAAGAGAAGACCCTTCCTTCAGACCTGACAGCCTGACACTGTCTCCAGGCTCATTAATGTAACAAAAAGAGGAATGCCAGCCCCCTGGTCCTGCTCTTTCTGCTTTTCACAACTATGGTGATTTCAGAGGATTCCAACGTGCCTTAAAACCAGTGGCACATCCTAGGGACTGGCTGGCTTACTGCATATGGAGGGACTGCAGCTCTGCTAGCTTCAGGATGGTCTAAGAGATACAGGATCATTGTCTCCTCCCTGGCATCTTTCTCTACCTCCCTACACTCACACAGGGTTGTGGAGACCACTGTATCCTGACAGCGCCCTCTGATGTGTCGGAGAAGGGGAGAAAGATTATGCTGGAAGGTGAGGGAGCGGGCTCAGTCCGTGTCCTCAGAAGGCTGGTGAGAGGCAGAGAGTTGAGCAGGGAAGGATCTGGTTGCTGAACGTGCCAAAAAGGTCATTTCGTCAGGCCAGTCAGCTCCCCTCCCGCGAGAGGCTGTATTCAGCTCTCCTGCTCCTCTGTGGCCATTCATTACTGTGAGAAGCCAGGCCAACTCTTGAGAGAAGACCAGGGATGCAGTAGCCAGCCACCTTCAATGACAAAAATGGAAAATAGGAAAATGAAATTCTGGACTGTGCCAGGAGGACTGACAAGCAGCAAGATACTCCCTTGCCATTGCCAAGCAGAGTAAACCTCATCACAGGGAGAGCAACCTGCTGTGAGCAGAGAGACTTGCCAGTCTGCCAGGCTCTCTGTCTGCTAAATGTCGGGGAGCTGTTTGGGCTCCCACAAATACACCCAGCAACTGCAGTGGCCAGTACTCAAATGCAAACCCTCCCTCATAGAAAGAGACATTTCCTGTACAGTACCCAGGAGGAGGCACTATGAGTAACTGATACTACAGTGAGAGATAGAGAACGTGTAAGTGCTGTCCCACGCTTGAATTTGGGCAGGACATGAAGGCTACAGTGAAAGAAAGCAGTGAGATCTCTGATGACCACACCAACTTTTAGGCTCTCATCTCACTGAAAGGAAGGCTTGCCCCATAGCTGCTCATGGAGCTGATGCAGGGAGCAGATGTTACTGCTTTTCAGTGTCTACCCCTTCTTCCTCAAACTCCCCTCCAAGGCCTCTACAGAGATATTGTCTTCTTCAAGTTACGCTGATAGAAACGTCAAACCTCGATTGCAGCCATGAATCTGCTCATGAACTCTGCTGGCCACAATGCCACAGAGCTGCCTTAAAGCTCTCTTAAAAATGTGAGGCATTCCAGTCATTTTAATTACTGTGCATTGCATAAGCCAGAAACCAGTTCATACAAAGGAACAACAGAAAAGTGATTTTCAATCGCTCTCACTCTCTTCTCTGCTTAGTGCGGGCCTCCAAAGCTCTGGGAACACCAGCTCTTATTACCATTTGTAGCACTTCATCTATTTGAAATCTCTTTGTTCAGTCACTTAAAGCTATTGATGCAGTTTAGAAGGGTTTAAAAAAGAAAAACAAAAGTTCAATTTGGAAATGGCTACAGCAGCATGAAAGCAAAGCAAGAGAAATGGAAAAACTTATTATAAACAAAAATGAGAGAAAATTAATTGCTTGGAATGAGGCACAGGCAGGTAGAGTGAAGCAAATCACGTCGTGTCCTCCCCCCGGACTCTGTCAGACCATCTAATCACAGCCTCCTGGCTTGAACCCTGCATGGTACTGAGCCCCTTGGCCCCGATCCAGAAATGCACTTAAGCTTATATTTAACTTTGTGCATGTAAATGGTCCTGTTGACTTCAGCAGAGCATCTTGTGTGCTTAAAAAACCTGCGCCTTATTGTTTTGCTGGATTGGGGCCAAAGAGCGCAGTCATGTGCAGGAAACATTTTCAGCTTGATAAGGCTGTTAAAAGATATTTCCTGGTTGCCCTTCTGCAGCTGATGCCACATCACAGCCTGACTGGAGGATCCCTGCACTACCGAGAGGGTGATTTCATATTCTACAATCCTTTATAATGTAATACTCCTGGCGACACATGGTGCCTATGGTCTGCTCCCAGGCTGGGCGCTCTCGGTAAGCACAATCTGTAAAGGATCCTTGAAAACTGAACACAGTATAGAACCGTTAGAGCTGATGAAGGTTTAATGGTGTAGCTCTAATTAAAAGCTTGGGAATGGGATAGAGTGTTACCTGTGTCTGGCTTATAGACAGGAAGGTGACATAATTCCTTTGCAACCTCTGAGAAAGAGATCAAATTAATTTTTTTCATATGTATTTATAGAATCAAAGACATTTTGAAGACAGAGTCGTCTTATTTTAAGTACCATATGAAGTTCACTGATACAATGGAGGAATTAATAGAGGAGGAGTTTTTTCAATCTTTTTCACACTTATAAATCATAGCCAATAAATACAAACATTTTAAACAAAACGGTCTTCTCAAAGGACAGTGTCAGAAAAAAACAGATGTTCTGAAAAAGAAACAGATAATCAGGAAATACGAGAATCTTTTGCTAATGCAATGCAGGACCACTCTGTACTGCCCTACGAGATGGCGTCAGTGTGCTGTAAAAAAGGACATCAGATGGCTCCGAAAACACCTATCCTTTCCCACCTGCTGCATAAAAGCAGAAAAACAATGATATCTCCTAGAGGGTGTGATGCTGAGCTGGTGTAAAAGATATGAGGATTGTCAACTTAAAGAAAAGTTTTTAGGACTAGAGGAGGCTTTTGAGCAACTTGGAAGCTGGACAATTTAGAATGCTAATGGCAGGACTCCACACTCATGAATCAAGTCAAGTTACTGTGGAAAAGTTAAAATGGAAAAATGCCCATACTTCAGAAACTTTTAAAATTACTATATTGTTAAGGAGGTGGCAGGACTGTTTGGGCTGCAGGCTGAAATCTCCTGACTTCATTCATGCCATGCTCAGTTTAAGCCAGCTGAGGTCTGGTGATGAGCTGGAGTGTTTTCAGCCACTACATGTGTCAGGGTTTTTTTTCTCTGGTGGTGGTGGTAGTGGGGGGTATTTCTTTCTCTCTCTCTTTCTCTCTTTTCCCCTCCCTTCCTCCCTCCCTTCCTCTCTTCCTGCCTTTCTTTCCTCTCTCTCTCTCTTTTTTTGGCCAGCAGTTCCTGTAGTTTGATGAAGCCCTTCTGTACTATCTACATTCAGATGCTTTTGTTAGTTCTGAAGCAGCTGGCATCCCTCACAATGAAATGTGATCAGAAGAGAAGTGAATATGCCTTTAGTTCATTTACAGCAACACCTTATGCCTCTTGAAGGAATATCCCAAAGTGCTTTTATCTCAGTCTCTGCAGCTAGCTCCGGGATGGTCCTTTCCAGCCACAAGCAGGACTCGTGGAAGGAAAATGATATTGTTAATATGCTCCTGATGTAAACTGCAGTGAGTATCTATGGAAACAGAAGGTAGTTCTCTCCTGAAATTTAACTAAGACACCCAGCTTAACATCTTTCCTTTTCCAAAGAGTCGGTTCTTTAGATATTGCAAGGAACCTAGCTTCATCTGCCAAAAATGCAACCATCTCTTGAAGCGCAGTGCCCCCTAGCACTGTCTCTACACATTCATGCAGGATTGAGGGAAGAAGGCCACTTTGCTCAGTCAACAACACCTGCAGGACATGGCTTTCCCTGGGAATTTTCACACCAACTATTGACCCAGCCCAGTCATGCTTAGCTTGTGGGATCCGACAAGATCACAGCATGAAGTGGTGTGGCTGCCCAGTAAAGCAGAGAGATCCTTAATTGTGTTCAACAGTGTGTTCTTGGTGGAGGACTGGAATAACATAGATTTCTTTATTTGGTGACATTAACCAAATGTGAACTCTAATTTTCTCATATGAAGATCAAGGTCTTTATTTTCCCTTTCTTTCTCTGCTACATTTATGGCCATATAAGGCCTAAAATTTTATCTAGGCAAAGGAGCTGAGTGCTAGTTTTTATTTTATTTTTGCCCTTTGCAGTTTCTCCCACGCAGACAGGGCATAGAGTGGGAACTCAGATAGAGTTCTCTTTTCAGTTCCTTCATTGACTTTCTGTGTTACTTTGACACCATCATCAAAATTTTCTCATCTAAATAAACACTCAGAACCCCTGCCTGGCTCTTCCAGAGTGCACTCTTCTGGTAGGTCTCAAAGGAGAGAGGCTAAGATCAAGTATCTAATAGATATTATCAGAGGATAATATAGAATATCTCTATTTACAGATGATAAAATGAATGTGCAGGCAGGTTAAATGATTTAACCAAGGTCTCCCAGGAGGCCACTGGCCAGACTGAGCTTTCCTGAGTATTATTTACCTGTGATTTACAAAAATAAAGCACTCTGGTTTCTGTGTATGAAATGTACCCTTTAAGTGGCAAATAAATATTGTTATTATTGTACAGTATCCAGTCCTGGTTGAAAAACCTGCATCCCTACTACTATAGAGAAGTTCATCTCTTTGAAAAAGAGTAGCTAAGTGTCAAAAAAGCAAGTGAATCAGCTAAGCCCTAACTGACCAAACACAGGTACTACCACTCCAGGCAATGCTAATACATGCATTAAAAAATTTCTGGATCACCTCTCAAATAGTGGTATGGAAGATAGTGGTAAGCCTTGCCACACGCACAGCCTGCACACCATCCCTTCCAAACAGATGTGCCCTGCCACTGGATCAAGCTGTGGCACTCCTTTTCATCCTGAAAAGTAACGGCAGATTACTTCTCCAGGTTACATCTGAAAAGTGAACTAGTTCCTGTAATCAGCACAAACTTGGTGTTACTGTAACGAGCTTGATCAGTCTCACTGTAAATGAGCTACTTCCATGCCTTGGAGGTCCCTGTGTAACTTCAGTAGCTTCTAGCCCCCTTCCTCTCCCTTTTCAGAAATTGAGAAGATGACTGAAGGGTTTGTCTTTCAGTCTCCTCTGAATGTGTCCTGCATCTGTGTATTATAGTCACTCTTAGCATTCACACAGCACCCAACATCTTTAAAGCTTATTACAAAGCATTCAGCTTGTTAGTCCTCAGAACACGCAGGAAAGGTGTTATTATAGAAATGAAGAAACATACTCAGAGGAGTTCCTTGGCCAGAGAGTGAAGGGAGGTGGTGCTGGAGCTGTGATTATAATCTAGTTGTGCGTGGGCCAAACTCTCTCTTATTTACATCAGTGTCAGGTTATGGAATAACTCCACTTCTCTCAGATACTGATCTGAGATGTTGATAGACCAGGTGTATCATGATGTTGGTGATATCAAACTTTTTACAACAACAAAGAAAAAATGAAAGTGCCAGACCTTTTTCTTCCATGTTACTCTGCTGAGGTCAGTGGAGTTGTTTACACCCAGAAAGACTGAAATGACAGTCCAATCTGACAGATTCAACTTCAGCTGTAGTACCTTGAGCAGACAGTCCAAGTACCTAAGGAGCTTTTTGCACAGGGTTTCTCATATTGCAATTTGGAGCCCAACGATTCAGACACTGACGTGTCTAAATCGAAAGTCCTGTTTAATACCCTGCCTTATACGTACTTATATGACTCGTCAGCACCTCAATACCATCTAATTTTTTCAGTGTGTTCACTAATACACATTCCTGAGAAGCTCCCATCGCTATCATCCCCATTACACAGATTGGGATTTGAAGCACAGTGAGGCAAAGCTGTCACACAGGTTGTTTGTGTCACAGCAAGGGTAGGAACCTGTGTTTCCTGCTGTTAGCATTGTAACCTTGATCTCTACTAGCAACACCCATCTTGAAGCTTTTGCGTACCGATGCTCCAAATAAAAGCCTGTGTTTCCGTAAGAGTGGAGGTTTTAACTTTATATGGATGGTAAGATTAAAGAAAAGGTGTAGGCAGGCTGTGCTTCACCCAGATGGAGCAGAATTGTAAATCTAAAGACTTAGCTGACTATTTAGAAATTTAGGACAGCTGGTCCCTGGCCTTTAATACCAGCATAATTTATAACTAGACATGCTTAAGTCTTGTAAACCCCGTGGAAAGTACTCTGACATTATATACACTGGTTTGATACTGTGATTAATCACCCCTCAGTCCCCTTTGCAGGATAATAAGGCTGTCTGTATCTTGCAGCTGGCAATCTCCTTCCTTAGAGTCCCAGCTCTTCTATAACATTTACATTTCTACAGCTGATAGAAATTTACGGTTCCAAAAGCGGATAAGGGAAAACAAAACAAACAGGACTTTTCTGTAAATTCCACTAAAGCTGCTCTGTTAAAATATACTTTGAGATTAAATGTTGGGAGTGCCTGGGTAGATACGACACTGCTTTTTCGAGCTCAGTTTTAGCAGTTTATGACCCCTTTCTGACCAAAAGCCCTGAGAAGGGGAAGTGATGGGTGGTGGTGGTGGTGTGACAGGAGAAGGAGTACGTGAGCAGGATTAAAAACTGCAGGATGAAGTCCTGGTTTACAGTTCAGCTAGGTCTTGTCCTTCTTTTCCTCCATCATCTTTTCACTGCCTATTGAAAGAGGAAAAGAAGTAACACACTGCACTCCTCTTGCGTTTTCTGATTGCTTTCTGAAAGCGGTTTAGAATACTATTTCACCTCCTCCAGTTTAAAATCAACTTGCAGACAGCCGAGAGTGGTTTCGAAGGAAACAGCCCAAGCTTTCCAAGCGAGCAACAAACCCCGCGTGTGTTTTCCAGGTGCCTCTTCGCACCCCGAGGTGCGGAGCGGGGCGGCCGAGGGGAGGCAGGTACCTGACTAGGGTGGTGGGGGACTCCTCTGGGGCCAGACCCGTCCGGGCACTGACGGCCGCGGGACGGATACTCGCCGATAGCCCGGAGGTACAACTAATTTTTAAGAGTTCCAACCCCGCCGGCGGCACCAGCGGCGGGAGGGGACGCAGGCTGGGGACGGGGACATCTCCTCACAGCAGCCGGCTACCTGCGCCACCGGCCGCGGGGCGCCCAACCGCCGCCCGCGCGCGGCGCTCCCCGCACTATTCCGTATAAGGCGCTGAAGCCGCGGCCCCGCCCCGGCCCGCTGGCCTCTCCCGCCGATGAGGTAATGCCGGGCTCCCATTGGTCGGGGGCGGCGGCGCCCCCGGAGCCCGAGAGGGCGCGATCGAGGCTATAACTCCGCGCACCGGCTCGCCGCGGCGCAGCGCAGCTCCGCATCGCTCGGCACCGCACCGCACCCCCCACTGCTGGGAGCCGCGGACCTGCCGTGCCCTCGGGCTTGTACCGTCCCGCCGAGCGAAGGCTGCGCTGCTGAGGCCAGCGAGAGAGAGGGAGAGAGGCAGTGCGAGGAGGCAGGCAGGCAGGCAGGCAGTCGCGGCGCACGGGCTGTTAGGAAGCGAGAATAAAGTCAGGCGAACAAAACAGCGGCAGCCCTCCTGCTCCGCAGAAGTGAGGAGGCGCCTCGGGGGCAACATGACGGCGTGGCTGAGCTTCCTCGTCGTGTTCCTCTGCAGCTGGAGCCTGCGGGACTTGGTGGTGGAGGCTTGCACTTGCGTCCCCATCCACCCGCAGGACGCTTTCTGCAACTCCGACATCGGTAAGTGCCGCGGGCAGGCGGCGACTCCTCGCCCCTCAGCCCCCCGGGGTGAAGCGGCCCCGTCGGGGCTGGGAGAGCTCCCTGAGGGGGAGCCGAGGCTCCTCGCGTGGGGAGGTGGCACCTGCCCCGCTGCTGCGAAGCCCGCGTGTCTAGAAAGTTCTGTGGGACCCTGAGGGGGTGCGGGCAGCAGTCGGGCTGTCACTGCAAGTAAGCCTTCGTCCTTAGAGTCGCCCAGTGAAAACAGAGGTGGGGTGGGTTAAACCGGTGAGGGGTGACCTGACCTTTCAAGATAGGTTACGGCTCCGTAGCTGCCGCATACACCTGGGTTGGTAAGAGGAGAGGCGTGTGGTGGTGGACCCCTGCCCAGCCCTCCTGAGGGGCGGTGGGGAGCGAGGCGTGCTGTGGCAGGAGGCCCTGTCCTGCGGCAGCCTCTCCAAGAAATACTTTAAAGAAATCAGTAATTGTAAGAGTGGCTTGTTTCCTACAGCAAGACAAAAGCACAATTGGAGGTGTGGGCAGCCAACATTTCCTCCACAACCTGGTGACAAATAATAGGAGGCAGGATTAGGACAAATTCTCTCAAGCCAGGAAGCCGCCCATGGCGGTTGGTGTTGGAAGGTGCAGCTCACAGAGGCTTGTGGTGCTGCGCTGGTCACTTCAGAAAGGGCTGGAGAAGCAGGTAACAAGTGTCTCCATGCTTTCTGCATGCTACGTTATGAGCTTTGCAGCTGTGGGAGGTGTGCAAACATGCATGGTTTTTGGGAGGTTGAAATGCTTTTATTGGATCCTGGCTGATGTTGTCCACTACGGGTTTTAGCATTCCTAGGGGTCTTCACTACACTAACTTTAGATAGGGGACAAAGGGAACACCCAGAATCTCTGAGGAGGAGGTGATGGAGACTCTGGTCTCAAGTTCTTTGGTTTGTTTGTAGCCAAGGGTGGTTAACCAAATATGGTTGCTACTTGGTAAGTGTCCTGTGGCAAAGTATATGAAATCAATTAGTGGTGTCCTTTGAGTTAATACTGGACACATGTCCACATAACAGTAAATACAGGCTGTCTCGTCAGCAGTCGTGAGTGGACTGCATGAGTGAGTCTTCTTGCATCTCTGTAGGTTGTCTTAGTAGCAAAGTGTAAAAGAAGTTGGGGGACTTTGCACTGCTGGTACCCACACGGTACTGACTCCAAGCGGAGTCTGCAAAGAAATCTTCCTGGCAACTGCTGTGGAAGTCAAATAGAAAATAATTCTTACTGCAGCAGAACACTCATTGCTATGAACCCTGCCAGTGGCTCTTTCAAGTTAGCCAAGCTTACTGGCAAAAAAAATCTCTCTCTTGCCTTTAACTCTTCTAGAGAAACTGCAGTTATGCCTGGTTATTCATGTCTAGTTTATATAGTGTATCTGCTCTTGAATGCCAAAAAACCCATTACATGTTAAAAGTGCTGGGAAGGTTACAGTTTGCTTCAGTGATGATAGCCTGGAAAATATTTATAAAATAGTTTTATACTGGGGAATTCTTCCAGGAAACTGCAGTATAGAAAGTTCTGTTGCCATTTTCATAGTTTGGATCAACAAGTGTGCCACCTAAGTGGCAACTGCCAGGGAGATTGTCCTTTCTGTGAAAGTGATACTGGGAAACCATTTTTCCACAGCTAAAGCTGAGGACAGCATGTGGCCTTCATTAGCTGCATTTTAGGAGAAGGTCTACTTTCTTGCTCTGATTAGGTCATGCTATACTAGATTAAGGGTAGTTTTCAGTTTAATTCAACTTCTTAAAATGGTGTTAAATTTTTGTTATGAATACACACTGACAGTATATTTTTGCTAGATGCATAAGTGTCTAGGACTATGGTGAACTATGAAGTTTCATGTAACAGTGCTCCTAAACTTTAGGGCACAAAGTTTTTCTGTTTTCTACTCTGATTTCTGGTTGAGTTTAAAGTCACCTCCTTCATCTCTTCTTTCTCTCTTCTGGACTCTTCATTATATCTCATGCCTTGGCTTTGCTCTGAGACACAGTAGTTCAAAAAGTTGATGTCAGTGGGACTGTCATGCCTTCAGACATGATGGCAATGCAAAGGAGGAGAAGCACAAGGGGAAAGAGCAACTCATTCTAGCAGATGACTTAAATGCAAGTTTGGTTAAGACCGCAGCTCTGTGTGATGGGTTGAAGCAAAAGTAAATCCTTACATTCACTAGAACTGTCTGGAAAATGTGATGTTTCTGCAGGCTGATTTTAGTAAATGCTGTCATGTTCTTCATGTGCTGAAAGGGCAAAAAGCACACTAAAACTTTCTGGCTCTGGAGGAGTTAATTATCTCCACGGAAACTGATGGCAGTGTACTAGTGCAGTGTTTAGACAGACTAAACTACACGCTGGGTTATAAAACACATTGTGGGGAAGAAAGGGACTTGGCAGCAAGTTTTTATCGCTCTTGAAACTCCTGACAAAATACCAGCTCAAAAGGGAGGAGTCAGTGCAGTAAGAGCTGGAGCAAAAGAGCTTTTTAAAATAGTTCCTAAAACAATACAAGAAATTAACTAGCTAGGTGGCAGCCTAGGAGAGGCTTTTCATCTTCAGAAGCACTGAATTTTGAAGAAGGGGAAAACTTGGTTTAGGAGTGTAATGCAAACTCTTACTGTTGGTCTTTCGTGCCTATCCAGTGAAGTCCTACTCTCAAGTTTATTCTCTTCTTTAATCTGATCTCAGGAGACATTTAATTTTTGATCTTCCTCTGGCTCAGTTCTGATACAGCCTCCCAACTCTGCAGTTATTAGAAGGTTTTAATCTTTACAGAAACAGATGGTCAAATAAATCCATTGGAAAGGGCAGGATTTCAATATGTACATACTTTGAAAGTGAAGGTTGTGGTCTTCTAAAGGAAGCTTGGACTCCATACACAACAATAATTTTTTTTATTTATTAAAAAACATGAGGGGTGGGGGGGAGAGGAAAGAGGAACTACTGCCAGACTGGTCATAAGGGGTCTTTTCACTCAGCCTGATTGTTCCAGCATGATGAATGGAGCAAAAGTGAAGAGGTGTGTCTCATCTGGCCCTCTGAGTTCAATCAATAATAAAATTGCTATTTTAACTCTTGGCTTTCTTTCTTTAACTGGATCGATAAGTGCCAGAACAGGCAGTACAATAATTAGACAAACAGCAAGACAAACAGCAACTGCTATGACTTGCCATTTGAACTTTGCTTCCTCCGCTCCTGCCCCCTGCCTACCACCCCTTCCAGATGTGAATATTTTTCTTTTGTTTGAATTAAGAGACCTTTTGAAAGAACAGAGACCAGGCATGCTTTGTTCCATTGTGACAAAGCTGTGACATTTCCAGCTGGACATAGCTGACATGAAAAGGGCTTGTTTGTCCTTTTTTTTTGCAGGAGCAGCAGGAACTTTTGAGCTTTGCTACTGAATGTTGCATTCACAGGTTTGGAAAAACACCTCCTGCCTGGCCCCCTCTGCCCCACCTCCCCTTCAAAAAAAAAAAAAAAAAAAAAAGAAAAATATGTGAAATTGCAGGCTGGATTTTGACAAACCAGTCTGCAAGTGATAAAGAGAGTACTTTGTCCACTCCACACCTCTCTCTCTTTCATCTCATGCATATACTTCAGAAAAGAGCTATGGTACTACTAGCTGTCTCTTACCTAAGTTCAAAGGAGCTCAAAATAACATTCCTTTCTATAGTTTGTGTTGGGGGAAGAAATACCTGTTTCAGCAAGGATGCTGGTGAGTAGTGCCCCTCTCTGTTCTAAATAACCTCACTCTTGGTGAGTTGGAGTTGGCAAGCTTTGGGGAGGTGAAGGTAAGCTCTTACAGTCCCTTGGTGCTAAGAAAGCCATTCATTCCTCTACCCTGCCATACCTGTAGCACTGAGTTCACAAAACCTGCAGTGGCTAGCCTCCTTTGAACTGAGAATGTGATATGAGAAGAGCAAGAAACAGCAGAGAAGGAAGAAGCTCATGAATTTGTTTGGCCCAAAGTCTAAGCACCTAATTGAAAACCTGCCCTTTTTCTTTCACTGGCTTTCTTGAATTGATCATTCCACCTTCTCACTAATAAGCTAAAAGAGATATGCAGAACAACTGGATCATACATGAGATTTGGAACATGCATTCTTTGCCTTGACATAGACTCTGTAGTAAGACTCTCACGTGCCGTCTTATCCTTCAAGGCAGACAAGTAAGGTCTGCCAGATTAATTTAAAAGTTAAAATAAACCAGCTCCAATTAATTATTATACCAATCTTTTGAGATGAATTTAAAACAAATTTTTGGGTTACATGTCATGATAATGGTTGCAAAAGTGTTGTATCCACTTTAGAATCAGACTTTTGTTGAGGAAGTAATGCTGTGGTTTCATTTTTAGTCTGGACTTCCCTTCAAGGCACTTTAGAAGCAGGAAATCTGAGAAGCATCCTGTAAAACTTAAAAAAAAAAAAAAAAAACCACAAAAAAACAACACCCACCCCACCCACCCCCCCAAAAAAACCCAACAAAAATGGTACTGTGAATTCTGTTTTACATGGGAAGAAATTGAGGAGATTTGTTTAACTTCTATGGAATTCCAATGTCCATGGTAAAAACTGTGGTGAAAGAGGGTGTTCCTTGTGCCTGGTCATGTCTTCTGACAAAGATGGCCATTCTAAACTGAATTGTCCTATTTAATGGAAGCGGAAATAGAAGTTGCTTGTTTGTTGTTTTTGTTGGTTATTTGCAATTAAAGTCCATAGCAGAGTAGAGAGATCACCTTGTGGGGTCTGGAGTTTGTCACTTCTCCAACGGTATGTATTAAAAAAAAATGTGGTGGAAGTTACTGTTTGGAAGATGTAGTGCAGAATGTTATATAAGGCTGCTTTGGTATCTTGTTACTATTGCATATGCTTACTCCAGATTTCCTGCAGGAAGTAACTCCAGCAAGACCTCTGAGCCAGCGGAGAGCCAGATGTTCTAACCTTGAGCCTTAGAGCTCCCTGCTTTATATAGACATTTCTTTCATTCTTATTTTCACTGATTTCCCACCTGTTCTTGAGAACTCTCTACCTGCCTACTGCTCGTCTAATGTTTCTGGGAAGAAGTGGGCTGGTGGGAACATAGTTATGTACAGCCATATGCAGTACTAGCATTTTTAGCTTAGCAAAAGTTTTCACCTGGGGTTGGGAAGGGCCTGCTTTGTTCATGTCTGTTTTTCAGGCTGAGCAGATTTGATTGTTTGACTATAGGAGAAGTGTCACAAGGTGACACATTCATTCTCAGCTTCATCAGTGGACTTCACATTTTCCAAGACACTAAATACAGTTAGTCCTGCCCTTTCAGAGTCTCTTAGATATGGCAACTGGATTGGCATCTGATGAAATGGATCTCTGTTCTCATGCATAATCCCACTGACAGTCATGGTGGGTGAGACTAAGAATCTTTAGTAGGAGCACTCAGTGAGTCACCTTGACGTTAATTGGATGTTGAAGCTATTAAGATGAAAACTTAGTTTTTCGATGTAACGATGTCTGAGGTCATTGTTCTTTTTCCTCACAGCTCCAATACCATGTGGTGCTCTTATGTAGCCCAACCAAGCATGCATCACTGAAGAAAGGAGCCCATTTGGTCTGGGCAGGAGGTCCTGTCATTAAATGAAACTTCCACCGGATGCTCTCTGGAAGTTCATAAGAGCTAGTAGACCTGAGAGGACAGCTTGGTTGAGTTAGCAGGCAAGGCTAGGCATGCTGTGCTTTCCAGCTCTGAACCAGACTAAGCTGAGGGACTAATTTCAGTCCTAATAATGTCTGCAGTGCATGTAGTTGAGTTTCCTTTTAATTATGAGATTTTTTTTTTCCGGTTCAAGATGAAGAGGCTTTTGCTCTGATGCGTTGCTTATTGCTCTAGACTTTCAGGGTATGATTCTGTCTTTCACATGATGTTATAAATTGGAAGCAACTTAAATGATACTGGTGAAATGATAATAGTGTAAAAGATAAGAGAGGAAAATTGGGCCTTCAAGCACCAATTAGTTAAGCAAATGCAGAGTTTATTAAACTTAAAGGCCTACTGTAGCTCATTTAAACCTCTGAAGAACCTCCACATGTGACACTTGAAATTTTACTGGTATAACTTTATTGGACTGTTACTGCTCTTTAAGCTAACTATGCCTTACATAGACTTCTCTGAGACAAGGTTGATCAGAGCAGCTGACTGCATTTGGAACTGTTGCAAGATTGTCTTAACTTTTCCTCAGCTTTGTGGCACTGAACACTTGTTGCAAATAGCAGAGCTGAAGGTCAAGCTCTTTGGTAACCCTCTGTGTCTAAGTACTCGGGGCACAAAGGAGGGAGGCACGCTGCTGGGGCTTTATTAAAACCCAGAGCTCTTTCTCTAGAGCAGATACCTGAAAGAGCACACCAAAATTATTGGTGCTCTGCCCACTGGTGACTCTGCTACCAACGTTATTTGCCCATAGTGGGCTAGGTCCTTATTTAAAACTAGGGTTAAACTGGATTTGCTTTGGAATAACTTGAGAAAAGAATGTTAACCAGTGAATTTCAAATTTCTGCTATTTGAAAGTATTAGGCTGGTGCTGGGCCTGAGGTAAATGAGACCAAGGTGGTTTAAATGGATTTACACCCTCTTATATGAGATCTAAAATCTAGCCCTGTTATCAGTATGGGAGGGAAATACTGGACCAGCCTCATAACTTGTGTAAAGCAGGTGCAGTGCCACTGGTCTCAGCCATATTTCACCATCTTGTGTCAGAGTTGGATTTGACTTGATGGTTTCAGGTTTCTAAGAGGAATGTTACAAACACTAGAGAGCTTAAAACTGTTGTTAAAAAAAAAAAAAGTTAACCTTCTACTGTAATGTGAAGTAGTTCCCTTGAGTGACCAGAGTGAGGATTTAGTGAATTAACTGACAGTGTCTAATAACATAAAAATGCAAGTAGTTTTACACAGCCCTGATTATTTTATTTATTCAATGTTGCTGCCAGCTAGAAAAGATTCTGGGAGTTTTTTGGAAACAAGATAGAAGTCTTGAGTTGCGTGCTGGTAAAATAAATGTTGACTATGAATAGTCCAAATTCCTGCTAGTGTTTATATAAGACCTTTCCAAAGGGCAATTTCAGCCCTTAGAAACAGTATACAGACAATAAAACTCAAGTTAAATAGCAGAGAGACGCATATGCAAAAAATAGCATCAAACCTCATAAAATATCAGCTATGGTTTGCCTGAGATGTAGAATCTCATTTTTATTTTAGGAAGAAATGAGGTGATTTGGGGTGTCCCTCCTGGGACTGAAATGCACCAGGAACCAGCAGAGAGCAGTGCTTGAGGAGAATGTCGGGGAGGCCATTGTCAACTTGGGGATAAGGTCTTGGGTTGTGCTAGTGGGGAACTAGTGGTCTGTGTCAGTGGGCTCAGCTCTGAAATCTTCTGTCTTTGTTATAGGTGGGGGAAGAGGATGATCGCAGCAATAGGCTCAATGGGAAACTTGTAATGGGAGAAGGTATTTAGGAGCTGTAGGAGTGGCAAAGGCCCTTCAAAGACTAGTCTCGGAGTATGAGGAGAGAAGGATTACTGGAGAAGGGCGAGATGCTGTATGGAAGCATTGATGAAGAACTAGATATAGACTGGTCAAGCGAAGAAGAATCATTAGCTGTGACACATGATAGGCCACCCCGTCTGAAACTACAGGAGAACACAGTAGGAGTTCCCTAACACATAAGTAGGAGAACCCACATAAAACAATCTGATGCTCTACTGATTGATCTCTAACAGCCTGTAGCATGTTCATTTCTGACTGGCAATCAAGGCTGAGGCTTTGAAAAAACCTGGCTGGGTGGACTGGCCGTGGACAGAGCGCACACACTTTATCTGGACTCTACCCAAGCTGTTGCCTTCCTGCATTCAGATGAATGCAAAGTTCCTTCAACTAGCCTTTCAGGAAGCGCAAGTTGCATGAGTGTGTGTGCAGGGCTTGGGCTCCTTTTATTTTTCGCCAGGTGAGTTAAGGAAAATACAGCTTATCTGGAAGATGATGCAGATTGTGCAGCAGGAGAAGCAAATGAAATTAAGCCAGATGTAAAATGTTGGCTAAAGGTACTTTTGATATACATGATGTAGTAACCTGACCCACTGCAGTTAGGAGATAAAAGGAGAGCGTGCAAATGGCAGAGCCATCATTGTTCAACACGTATTTGTTATTGATTCTGGACAAAAATACACACTCTAATCAAAAGTCCACAATCTTCCTTAGTTACCCATCTGTTGTTAAAGTGTCAGAGCATTGTAATCCTGCTGGTTCTTAGGAGCTTAGAACTAGTTTATTGGGGAGGTAAAGAAAGGTATGTGAAAGGGCCCAAGGATGAAGAAGAGACCCAATAGATTTTTCCCTTTTTAGTTCCTTGACTTTGACATGAAAAGGCCCAGGTTTCTGCTAGCCTGCATGATCACTGGTACTTCAGCAAAGCAGATATAAATTGCACCAAATTTGCACAATGCTTGCACAGATAGTAATGGCTACACCAGGTGCAACAGCATGAAGGTAACACGTTATTACTTCTTGCTCCCTGGTGGTTCATTAAAAACAAAAAAATCCCACAGCAGCACATAGGAAACAGGAGTACTTCTATTCCACAGGGCCATGTTCAAAATGACCCAAGCTCCTGCTGGGGCCTAGACTGAAGGACATAAATTTTAGCTCCCTCATGCTCTATTGTGATTACAGTATGGGGACTTCAACATCTGTTTCCTTTTCTCCATGTTTCCCTCAGTATTGGGTGTTACTGCAGTGCAGCCTGCAGGGAGGCCTGCTGGCATTATGTTAGTCTGTTAATTTTCTATAGAAGGGCACTGGAGCATTTGTTCAGACAACAGGTTCAATCTCTCATGCTCAGTGAATACATGAACAAGCAAAGATCTTGCTCTTCTGACGTTTAATCAGCCCTCTCAAATTTCTTGGATCAGGTGTAAATAGGAAGCTGTCCCCCTAGTGAGCAGGTTCTGGTGTTGGTCTCCAAACAGTTAAAATATAAGGGAAAAAATGTGCTTGCTTGTACCAAGGCAGGAAAACCACAGAATGGAAAACTTCCATTCGACTTTGAAAGACAGGAAATGGCTGGTGTTGGAAAGGCAACAGGTAGAGAAGGAAAGAGCCAGAGGATATCTGTAGAAAACTAGCTATTCCCCAGACACTTCTTCAGCTCTGCGTTCTTTTGGGGGAAGGACTTCCAGGCTGGCCCCACTGTTCCAAGTCCTTTATACACTTTCCAAACACCCACCCCAGTTTCCTACTTCCTGTCTCTTCTGACACTGCTATAAATATCCCGCCTGCCTTTCATAGGTCTAGAGAAATGCACATTGCAGATTAAAGGGGACTGAGGTGACAGTATGAAACAGCCTTTAGACCAGCAATTAGGAAGTGTGCGATTGCTGGGTCCCCTGCTTTAAATTTCCCTGGGAAAATGGAGGGAGTCCTTTAAAAGTGAAACAGTCTCCCTGTTTATCATACTTGCCTCTGGACTAGGATATATGGGCCTGTTTCTAAGTAAACAATTTCCTCCAATAAATAACATACTACATATGGCGCAGAGCTAAAAGCTGAAAAATTTCTGGTATTTGGGAGAAGGGAGGGTGGGGAAAAGAGGTTTAAGAAGGAACAGGAGACAATAGTTGAGGGACCACACTGCATGGAGAAGTATGGTACTTGCAATAATGAATACCTTAAATGCATTGGTGAAGAGGATCAGTCCAAGAGGAAATAAAACAGCAAAGTGACCCCTGGGGCACTTAAGTAGCCATCATGTACAGTACTTCAATAGCCACAAAATACAGGGCCCTCCCTTAGCATCCCGCAGGGCAAAAATCACAAACCCAGAGACGTGTGGGAAGACAAGAGCAGCAGTTCCTATGCAAGAGCCTCAGTATTGCAAAGGATTGTGCTGGGGCTAAGGGCAGGATGAGTTCTTAAGCCCTTTGTTTCACTCCTCTAAATATGAAGAGCAACACCTGTCCCTTTTTTCTTTTTTCTCTTTTTTTTTTTTTTCCCCCAAGGGGGTGGGGGATTAAGGATTTAGTTGGTTATTTCCTTAGAGGATCAAGATAAAAAGGAGACTTCAATAAGTCTGTTTCCATCTTCTCTACAGACAGTATATTTTCAATAGAATTAAGCAGCTGTCCTGCTTTTCCCCTGCTGTGTAACAGTTTGCGGCTTTACAGAGAAGCATAGAAATAGAGGATTCTACAATATCAGACATAACTCCTAGGTGGCACTTTGAGACCCCAAATTATCACAGAAGTTTTTAATGGCGTATTATCCATTCAGAGAGAAGCTTGACTAGACCTGGTGGCAAATAGCCAATGACCCTTATCAGTATGTTGCCTTTAACACCTTTACTTTGAAACAAGCACTCTGCAGCAGAACCTGTGATAGTGAGTCATATGCATCATCTAGCTAGGCTGGAGTTCTGATGCTGATAACGTATACCTCCCAGAAGCCTGATGTGGGATAGTCTGACTTTCCCATAGCCCCCTTCTGTGGCTGTCATCCTAATTCCTCTTAGTTAGAGATAGATTCAAACCCTGCAGTTTTAAGTTCCTTCCAAAACTCTAAAGGCATTTGTTATTTTAACTCTGGAGTCTATTTTTGTTATCAGTAGGAATGTCTCATCTACCTCCCACATGCGTTCTAAATTGCAGCTATCTCTTGAGTTGCCCAGTGTATTCTGGTTTGCTCTTTTTCTGTTTGACTGGGAGGCCAACAGGATGGAAATCATGTATTTACTCATATTTTGTTCTGAGGATTCTCCTGACGCCAAGTAATTACGGGACTATAAAGCTAGGACTAATAAATCCTTGTGTTACAGAGCCCTACATCCCTCTGTGTTGTGTGATTTAGCAGAAGCCTGCTGGAGTAGCACTGCCAGCTTGATCCCAGGCAGACTTGTCCTTTCCAACAGACTGACACTTTTGAAAAAACAGCAAGCAAAGTGGGAAACAGGTCCTTACTGGCCTTTATTCCAATGCCATGTTTAAATTGGTTGAAGAAATAGTGTAGCTTGAACGAAGCAGACAGCACCTGTGTCTTTGGCTGGATGGGAAACAAAGCTTTCACTAGTACCGGAAAGTTTTCAAGCCAATAGGTTCCTTCCTGTCAGTGCAAGATCTCATGTTTGTTTCTGAACGCCCTTCTCTCATGCTGATTTCCTCCAGTACTAATGGCTGTTGGAAGAGGTAGGGTAAAGGAAAGCACTGGGTCTTTCTTTCCCTCCTGTCTCAGAAACTGTTTTCCTGTTTGTCTTTTATGCAGTATGGCAGCTTGGGTCATTGACGTAAACTTTGTCCTTTGTGCTGTTCAAAGCTCCCCTCTTCTGAATTTGACAGCATTGCCTACACACATCTTGACTAGGCTGCCTTTTTGACAGAAGGACAGGAGAGTGAACAGAACAGGATCCTAGGGTGATAGTTGTCTTGGCACACCTGGGGGTTCGCCTGTTTGTGCAGGCTCTATATTTGTTCATCAAGCCATCATAAGGTCAGCACATGGCAGGGTTCCATCCAGCATAGATTCCTTAATATATATGTGGACTAACAAGGAAAGATCGACTGAAGTTGTTATTGAAATATTATTGTGGTGGTGCTTTGAGGCAGCACCACCAGGTTACACCGTAACAAAATATGGAAAGGCAGTTTTTGTTCCAAAAAATACGCAGAGTCCTGAATGGGAGGGAAAGAATTCAGAGGAATTTTCTAGGAGGAGCTGCTTAGCCCACTTGGACTTCGTTCTCTGCTGAAATCTGTCAGAGCTCACAGCAGCCATCTTAACTTGGACAATTAGAACCAAAATGCTGATGCATGTTGTTTCCCCACTGAATTTTGGACTATAGCTCTTTATTCTATTTTTTCCTCATGAGAACATCTCCACTAGAGTTGCTGCAACAGCTGTATTGTCATAAACATACTGAAATTCAGTAATGTGGACAACCAGTGTACACTGGAATCAATAGAGCTATAATGGTTAAAAAGAAAAAAAATCTTGTTTCTGTATTCCCAGAGTAATTTCCCTTGGCAAAGACCAAGCACTGAATGGAACTATACACTCATGAGCTAGCTACATGTTTGCCTGCCAATTTAATAGCAAGAGCAAGCAGAATCTGTGTTCCTTTCACCCAGAAAAGGAAAACTATGTTTTGGTGAGATTTCACTATAATGATAGTGGTTTCAGCCCCATTTTGGTTTTGGAATGTATTGGCAGCAAAACTACAGCTGACAGGACCAGGCAATGCCAGTCTGCGTTCTGTAGAAGCCGTAATGCTTCAGCTATTCAAGGTTGTATTTCTTCCCTGCCCTGTTTGGAAGGTGGCAGGGGAAACCTTACTTGTCTTGGTGCATTTTCACTGAAATCCCTTACCAGAAAATGTTACTGCAAACTGTGGCAGTGAGAATGTAATCTGTGGCTGTTTTGCATAGTTGGATAATTTGTTGGTTTTGTTTTTAAGCCAACTTGTGACTCTCTGAGGCTAGCACTGCTCCAAACCTTATTAATAGCAGTCCTTGTCATTTTTGAGGTTTTATCTTTTCATTATTATTCATACATGCTCATTTCTGGATTTGCTAATACGCACTTGCACTTCCTCAGCTTCCTTGCTTGTGGAAGGAAGTGGTGGAAGGAAACAGTGTGCACCAATAGCCTGGTTTTGTTAACTGGGGTTCTGCTTATCCCACAGAATATTAGAGGCGGACATGAAACTATACATTGGTAAGCCACACCTCTGATTTTTCTCAGGGGAAAAAAGCCATGTAACTATTCTTAGTTGGTATATTAAGTGTGAAATTAAGCGGTTCCAAGGGGATGAACAACTGCTATTCAGAGGGAGTGCCTTTGTGCTTCTGTCTTCTCCTCAGAGCTACAACAGTTCAGTGTTCTTGACTCAAAGTGTTTCCCTTGGGGTAGTGGAAAATCAGAGCTGAGCAAGGCTGCTAAAAATCCAGGCTTAGACGTGTGCCTCGTGTGCGTGTGTGTACATCTTGCAGTTCAGTGATGACCCTGATGACTTCTTGAACTTTTAATGACAATGCAGCTGTCTGTTCATGGTGCTAATTAACCCAAAAGCTGATTCCTCCCTCCCCCTCGTTATCCATTCTGTGAATGAGATGTGAAAACAAGAAGACGACTTTTCCCGTGCCCTTAGGGCTGTCTGAGCCTGGCAGCAGTGACCCTGCTTGAGTAGAACTGAAAGAGCTGCTGCGCAATGGCCCATACTCCTTTTTAATGGGTTATTAAAATTCCACCTTCTCCCCTTCCCTCCAGTCCTGTTACAGTTTGGAGCGAAGGCACTTAGGGGAAAACAGCTGCAGGAATAACTTTCCCTGTTTTCTTTCGGAAAGGCAGAGACAGCTGTTCAGTTTGTAAGTCTAGGGATTCCACCACTACTTATTTAGGGCCTGATCCTGCTCCAGTTAAAAACAGTGGGAAGATTCCCACTGGGTTCAACAGGCAGTTGAAGGAAGCAGCTTCAGGAAGCAGCCTGCAATCAAACAATACTGCTTCAAAACGTTGGAAACGGCTAGAAAGGAAAAAGAGACTAGGAAGGCATTTGTCACAGAGTTGACTTGCTGAGTTGCCTGCAGTCTCAAAGTACAAGCACTCAGCAGGCCAATGTTTTACTTGAAGAACAGATTGAATTAGTGTGTTTGTGGTATCCTAAGTCACTTTTTAAAGATAGCTCTAGTATGTCTACGTTCATTTACAGTCTGCAGTGTTGACAGACTTTTATTGGCACAGTGAATTAAAGGACTGATCTCTGATGTTGAATGCTTATTTTAGTTTAGATAGTCTTTGAAATCATAGGGGATAATGGCTTACTTCTTGAAATTAGGCCAGTTCTCAGCACCTGCAGCTCTCATTGTATGAATTTACTTGCTGCTTCTGAAAAATGAGGGGAAAAATGGTATTTACTCTTGCTTCTGTCATTAGAGCTTGTTGTTGTCACCTCTGATTTATACAGTGAAAGAGGAGACTAGAAACTTGCTGGAGAGGTCAGAACTTCTGTTCCATAGAGAACTCTAAAATGGTGGAAATTTATTCAATCTGAAATGTGAGGGAATATGAAAATGTGAGAGTCTTCTGCATGGAATTTTCTGGAAAAAGTGATTCTGATGCATCTGAATCTAATGTTTTGAAGGGTTAATTCAAAATGTCCTTTTTGAACGAAGGTGTCATTTCACATCAACATTTAGACTTCAAGTGCAGTTGAAGAGAAATGCTGATTCAGGATGAAAATAGGTCTCAGTTTTTCTGAGAAGAAAAATAAAAAACAATTTTGCTGAAGTTGATGCTTTCCTTAGAAATTTGTGACTTAAGTAAAACCATGTTTCCTGGCAGGAAAAAGCATTTCCAGAAACATTTCTACCAGTCCTGTCCCTGATGGTTTAACAGTAACAGCCTCCCCTTCTGGAAGTGCTGATTTTGATCAGGTTACACGCTACCTCTCAAGCTGGGAGAGATTCCAGTTCATTAGACCTCTGGGGTTTATAGTTAGCTTTTTCTGAATGCTGAGAATTCCCTTTAGAACACAAATCTACATACCCTTCGCTTGCTTCAGTCCTTGGCAATGGGCAGTTCTCCTTGGGTTTGCTGCATTAATGAACAAACTGTGCTGCTGCCAGTGGACTGAGACGAGGTATTTCCCCTTCTGTTTCTGTTAGTTCCCTCCCTGTCAATGTTTAAACATGCTTACACCTGTGTTCCATGTGCGAGCTTAACTGGAGCCCTGAAAAGCTGGCTCTTGGGAGGGCAGTTCATTACTTTGCCAAAATAGTCCTGTTACAGCAATGTCTCAGGAGACCTAGACAGGCAGGAAGCAGTCAGGCTTGGTGTATACCCTGGAAATGATTACCCTTATCTGTAAACATTCAGCAGTGCTGTGTCCAGAGAACGTCTGCCTCCCAAACAGTTAATGGGCCTTAGAGCATTCAGAAATAGCGATCACTGTGCCAGGGCGGCTGTGAAATGACTATCCAACCATATCTTGTGACCATATCTGGTTTTTTTTTTTGTAAAAAGTTACAAGGACACCTAAGAAATGATACCAGAATGCAGGCTTACCTCCCCCAAACTGGAATTTTATGAAAGTTTTTGGTAAGAATACTTTACAAAGCTCTCAAACTCCAGTAGCACAGATGAGCTAACTGACTGGTAGGTTCACTTTAAGTAAATCTCCATCAGATTCATATGGTCAGACTTGAGAATTTCCATATAAAAAACCACTAATTAGCAATACTGACTAGGAATAAAACAGTATGGGTTAGTCTTGGATTTGTATAAATATCTGTTGTGCAAAAAAAAAAAAAGTCAACAATTGGTGGTAGACAGGCACTGTTAACCATTCAGCATGATCTCTGTGCTTACAGAAGTCTAGCTAAGAGTCATATCTCATTAATATTTCATTGGGAGCACGAGGATGCATATGAGCATCCAAGTGATAACACACAACTTCTGGAAATCTTTCTGATTATGGCCTATTGGGCTGTTTATGAACATGAAATTTTGATGAAAAGTTTGTATGAGGGAAGTTTGGGTAATAATAGAACTAGATGGTTATACTGTTTCTCTCTCCACTGCAGTTTCTGTGGAACAACTTTGGCCAGTCCGTCAGTAGGACAGTCAGGGAGTTTGAGAAAACTATTTGAAGTACAAAGGTAACTGGCCAGTGTCTGCCTACCCTTTCTGCTGTCAGGGCTCTGTGTCATTGCACAGGGAAAACCCTGTGTCTTCAGAGCCAGAGGATGTACAGTGTGCAGTATTTGTGTTACTCATGTAAAGAGTTGTTGCTTATAGATGTTCTTAGAATTTCAAGTCTTCTCATTACCTCTTTCATGAGATGTCTCCTATCGCTCTCTTTTTTTTTTAACCTTACTCCCACAACAAATCAACACTGAGTTCTTCTGGCCTTCGATATCCCTTTGAAGGTCCAAAATGAAGGATGATGTTTTGGAACACAGTTAGGGCACTACATGGGATCCTGGAAGGTTCTGGATAGGTGGGCAAATTGGTCAGTGTGAGGTTTGCCCTAATATTTTCCTGACCTTGACCTATAGTCTGACTGGGAATTGTGGTACATGACGCTGATTCAGGACTCAGGGAGGTTTTCCACTTGCTTTAATGAATACTGAATCAGGATCCAAGTGCTACACTTAAGTCTTTACATGGTGCTCAGACTCCAGGGTAAAATTCTTCATGTAGCTAGGCTCAGCTACATAGTATCAATGACTGTGGTTACATAATAGACATTAGTAAAATGGGCAGTTAGTAAATTCCTTAAGCATTATGATAAACCAGAACTGTGCCATGGACACGTCCAGTTTACGTGGGCAGTCTGCAGAGGCTGTCAGCTTCTAAACAATTTATAATGGCTCAAGAATGGTGGGCAAAGGTACTGGCTTCTCACAGGAGAAATTGTTTGGATGCAGGTTTGATTCTAGGGTCTGGCAGGCCTAATACTAGGTCCTGTCGGGTCCAGTGCAAATAGGAACAGCGGAGCAGCGCATATAGGCCTGACCTGGTTAAATATGTACACCTCTTTGGCGTGGACAGCTGCTTAGCCTATCAGTTTAATGCAAGTTTTCTAATGCAGGAAGGAATTTGCAGGCCCACCCAGTACCCTTGAAATCTATACATGTTCCCAAACAGTTCTTCCTCTCTAGCTCCTACGTGCAAAATTGAGTGTAAACCATGTGATCAGCGGAGTGCAGCCTCCTTGCAGAATGCTGGCACCCATCCCAGCTGGGCGAGGTGCTGAAGCAAGGAGAGTCCTCTGAAGTAAGTTGCTGAAGCAGGGAGTGTCCAGGCCTGTGGCTTTTGATACTCCCTGTTTTGAAAGGTTTACATGGGCTGTCAGAGCTACCCTATTTCTAATGTGCAGAAGAAAACTGCTTTCAGGTGTTTTCTTTAGCAGGACTCTCCCTCCTCCTCCTCCTCCTGTTGGACCATTTGGATGTGAGCTCCCAGTGTGTTCATGGATTGCACGGTGGGTTAAGGAAGACTAATAAATAGGCAAATTTGGCTCAAGAATTTTCTATTGCCTCCTTGAAAAATACAGTGATGAATTATTACACTTGTTAACTCTGCATATCCGACAGAGGAAATCTAGCGCTAAGGAGCAAAGACATACCAGTTCTATGTATCTGGCTTTGCAGATGTCTCACTATTACATGAAATGCAAAGTAGCATCTACCAGGTTTAAGCCCTGGACATTCACTGTATATACGGTTGAGCGCTGGATCAGAGCATCTTTCCCCCCTTCCTCTTGTGATGTATGCGAGCAGTCTCTTGGATGCTTGGTGAAGATAGTAGTTTTGTTCTGAGAACCAGATCAAGCTGCAACACAACAGCTTGCAGAAGGAATGACCATATCCCAATAGAGCAACTTATCTACAGCTTTGCAGGCTAAGAACTTTTCTTTCTCAGCAGAACTGAAATTTCCTGGGAAATTTGCAGTCCAAAAGAAAAAATGGAACAAAAGGGTACGTCTACACTGCTTCTTCAGCCTCAGATCTCCTCACTGTGTACCCATTCTGATGTACATGTAAAATCAATGTCATTTGAATACTTGCAGCAACAGACATCGCATTTGAGGACTGTATATTACCCTTGCTTAGGATCAACGGTACTTTATTCTTTAAGCACGGCCCATGACCTCAAGGGAGTAAAAGTCTGCCCCATGTGAATCAGAATGGGATTTCTGTGACTGTAGTAGATTCTTTAAAATACCACTCAATCCATTTTAATCACTCTAGCACTCATTCTTGTAGTTTATAGCACTCATTCTTGTAGTTTATTATCATGATCTGTGGAAATGGAAGATCAGCCTCACTTGCAACTGTATCACTAAATCACAGGCAAAGGACATGTTTTCTCCTTGCAGAGACTGCTCCCTTAACTATACTTCTTTAGGCAATTCATCTCTCATCATATGCTCCAATTTGCTTTCCATGTTACTGCTCACTTGATGGGTTGGGAAACGATCAATGCCAGATGCACATTCCTTTCAGGCAGTAAATGCTCCTGCAGCAGTAAGTCATGTGCACCAGCTCCTTGTTTCATTAAAATCGCATATGGTTTCCATTTGCCCTTAATTGGTCTCACTTCAGCTCTGCCATATTCTCTGAGTGGAACGCTTAGACCTGTGGCTCCTTCGAACAATTCCAAAGAGCCATGAGAAACCAGAGCCTTGTCTGTCTCAGCCTGGCTTCCCCTCATCCTGTAAGTACTGTGTCTAGAAGTACTTGATCTGGAAGTGAGGACTGAGTTAAATCTTATTGCACAAATCTTATGTAGACCAAAAGAAAATGGAAAAGGTGTTTTGAGCTGAGCATTGCCTGACCAGCTTTGAGTCATATGCTTGCTATTTTTATCCACTGTTGTAATCTGGCTTTGGAAGTGCTTTTGTGTATTTCCAACACTGCTAACCTTGGCTGAAAGCAGTTCTTTCTTTGGCAGTTGTCAGCGGCACAAAATGAGGTAAAATGCACTCCGCTGAAAACATCCCTTGGAGAGAGGTGCAGGGTGCCTCTCTACTGCGCTCTGTTCATGAGGCACTCCCTTCCCCTCCCTCCACTTGCATCACTTTTCCTTCCTTTACTCTGATACTTGCCTACTGCCTTTCGCCTCTAGCCTGAATTCAGCTTTCAGTAGCTAGTTAAAAAATATTTAGGTGGAAAGTTAAAAAAAAAAAAAAAGCCTGCCGAAAAGGAGACAGAGAAATGGCTAGTTGGCAGGAGTGACATTGGTTTCTCTTTTTATTTTACCAGAGGTTTCTCAAAGCTGTAGGCACGCTCATTATGTAGTCTGCAGTGTCTCTGCTTACATCCATGGCAAACCTAGAATGTTTTGTTATGCAAGCTGCGAGACTAACTTAGCGATGCATGTAACTCCTCTGACTCAACTCACTCTGTGCCTGTTCTAGCTAATCTCTTGGGCCTACCTGGCTTCCCTGAGTTTAGCAGTATAATAGCTAGTAACAACAGACCTCTTTTTTTCTTTTTTTTTCTTCCTTTAGCTTCTCTGTGTTTATCACAAGGTATTTCCTGAAGCTAGTTTCTCTTGGGACGAAACATACCATCTGCACGTGGATGTAAAAGATTCTACTTGTAAATGGATATAAATGCATTTTAGATCCCTCCTTTCTTCCTCCTCCTTTCAGTCTTACCTCCATCTTCCCAACAGACTATCTGTGTATGATGGGAAAGCAAGGGAGCTAACATCAGGAGTTAGATGCAGGGGCAGTGCTGGACAGCTGAAGAGTCTTCAACCAAATTGCATATAGGAACCTGAATGAAATGTCTAGAAGATAATTTGCAGTTTCTTATCTAACAGAGATCTTTCCTTTCTCTCAGATTCTAATGTATTTCAAAGGGAACTTGTGCTTCCATAGAGTGAGATGCACCATATGGGGAGAGAGAAAAATGCTTGCTACTCCTGCCATCAGAAAAATTGTATCCAGTTAATAAGCTACAGGTGAAATGCCAAGCACAAACCAAGTTCTGCTTGTTTCATGCAACCTTGCATAATGGTTTGCATTTAATGGTTTCCTTTAATTTGTGGTCTTGTTGGGAGGATTAACTTTCTCCCAAGTAAAGCCCTTCTAGAGCAGTTTATACTTTTTGAAGTGATGGGAGGTCTGATGCAGTCATAGTCTGTATGAGAGTTGTATCACTCCTTACTTTGCAGTGTTGGAAATCAAGCAGTACAGCGTGTTGTGCAAACAGACTCAGTGGCAAGGAAATCTGCAGGGATGGGAAACCTGGTTAATATTTAGCAAGTGCAATTGTGAGCAGTTGTTTTAGACAGAGCTTGGGCCTGGGTGAAGCCGTTTAATTGTCTTCCACTTTTTTGAGTGGCCTTCAAACACTCTTGCTATGCCACAGACAGGGAAAGTTTTTTTGGATCTGTAAAACAAAGGCCAAAAGTAAATGTCATAGTTCTGGTTAGAAAATGGGAAGGAAAGATATCTGGGTGGCTTGCCTTCCTGTTTTTATATAGACTTTTATTGCTAGTCAAAATGTTCCAACATGCTTGCTGAAGTAAGCACAAGCCCTTTCCAATGGGATATTTATGTGGCAACTGTCTGACTGGTAGAGGTGATTGGTGTCAAGAAGGTGCTCCTTCTCAGTCAGCATTCGCCAGAGCGCTTTGAAAAGGCAAGAGGTCAAGATTTGGACTGCCAGTAATGGGAGCTACTTTGGTGAGGGGTATGAGAGGAAGGCAGCCAGCAGTGAGCCTCTTACTTCACTACCTTTTTTTGCTTTCTTGATTAGGTCCTCTGGTGATGTTGTGTACCAGCACAGCTGGATTTGGTTTCTTCCAAGACAAAGCAAAAGAGGTTTGCTTTGCTCTTGTGACTTTGGCTGGAGGTCATGATGGAACGAGGCAAGAGGAAGCTCCTCTCTGGTATTTTTTCAGCCTTCTCATGCTTTGCAAGAAGCCTTCAAATTCAATACTCTAAAAGAATTCTATTTTGGTTATGTAGGAGGAGGTGACTTCCAGTACAGACAGATCATCACACAGACTGGAGACTTTTATCTGGTTTTTTCGCTCTTCAGGAATCCCCTGCTGCCATTAGCATTTCCCTCTCCATTCTGCTTTGCTGTGGAAGTGGAGGAATGGGAGAGCAGCTGCTTTCTTGTCCCCCTTCCAAAGCAGGTCCCACCCACTTGCTGCTCATACAAGCCTACAGCCACCAGGCAATTTAATAGAGCTTCCCAAGGAGCTGCATATAGCTCAGCCAGACTTCCAGTCCAAAGGGCACAATCCACTTGTAGTTATGGTCCTCTGTTTTTAGAGAGGCCAAGAGTGTTGGTAATAATTGCTGACAGATCAGCCAGGGGACTGGGAAAAGGAATGCAGCTCATGAGAGAGAGTGAGCAAGACAGACACAGCAATTCTGTCTTTTTAGCAGCACCGTCAGCACCAATGCTAGAAAATCTGTGTGTAAAAGCATCCTGCCTTGACCAGGTTAGGAGACACACCCATAAGTGCCAGAATAAGCTAATCCCTCAGTAGTGTGCTAGGTATGCTCAGTAGTCTTAAACATACTAGCTGCCTTAGCCCTGTGTGATGAGAGCCCTCCAGCATGTACCAGCATAGTAAGGAGTTTTTGTGAGACAGGCTGAATGAGAGAGCTGGTAGTAAAGTTGGTAAAAAGTTCTCAGTAAATTGCTCTTGGAAGTGAGCCCTTGTATAGTCTTTGGATGAATAAAATGGTAACCATCCTCCTTGGCATGTCCTGTGTCTAGTGTTAAGGCAGCATTTCCAAGTGCACCATTCTGTTGGGGGTTGTTTTTGCTGTCCAGTTCCTGGTGGAGTCAGCAGGGCCTCAGGATAGAAGGAGCCTTTCTTCAGCCTCCTGGTCACGTTGCTGCTCCCCATATATTTTATTTTGCCACTATTTGGATGTCGAAGAATGGACTGGGAGAATAACTTGTCCCCTGTGTCTCCATTAGTAAACAACATGAATCCTCTACATCCTTCACTTAAATGCAGTGAGCATGCATCTCAGCCAAACCTCTCACTCAAAAATGCTCATATTGCCCACCAATAAAATAAATCCTTGAAACAATAATGAGAAGTGTAGCATTTGTTACTCTCCTGAGCCGTTCGTGATAATTGGTCACAAGGGAAATGGGTTTGGAGCAAATCTTGGTCTCTAAAGGGTGTGTGCCTCCACTTAAAATGCTGTTTATGGATGACAGCCAGCCCACTTGCATGAAAGCATCTGGTTCTCATGGTGTAGTTGGGCATATAATTGGGATTCGTGGTGGTAGCTTCTGCGTGTACCACTGCCCTCTCGTTAACGGAAGGTGAGATTTGTGATGGTGTCACCACCTAGTGGCTGGCCCCGATGAAGGACACAGGCTGGATTGAACTAATACAGTTGATGCCTTTGCTTTTCAGTTGGGAAAAAGAGCTACTGCACATGTAGTAGCTAGTGTGTGCCTGGATGAAATGACTTGGTAATTACAAGTCTTTTCACCACGTTGTTTCCTCGGCCTGGCAAATGCTTGTCTTAATCTCACATGTCCACTTCCCTCACATTGGTCGTTGCTTGTTTGTCCAGTCCTTGCCTCATGAAAAGAATGCTTTCTGCTATCTCAGCTGTAAAGCCAGTGTCCCCTTCTGCTTCATATCTTACCTTTAGGCCTATTCTTTCCATGAATCCTTGAGAAAATGGCCACAGAGTAAGGGGTAAAGTTAAAGAGTACTTGAGTTGGATATGTGTGCATTTGGGCAAATAAAAGTGCATATAGGGCCTCTTTCTCCTATGCCCATTCTGATTTGTTTGCCTTTATAAGACCTCATCCAGTGACATTTGGAAAAGATGTAAGTGATTTTTGTGTGTATTTGTGTGTATACATGCACATGCAGACAGTTTGTACCACAAATGTGAATTACAAACTGTTAGCTGCTTGCACTATACTAGTCCTGTGGCAAATCTGAGCCATCTCTGTTTTCCTAAGCACTAAGCTAGCTTACATTTAAAAAAAAGAAAAAAAAAAAAGTCAAGGGAAAAGAGAGAAATACATTAATAATTTGTGATATGTTGTTGGATGTATTTCTTGAATCCTCAAACACAGCAGGTTGTTATTTTCTTAATTTTTTTTAGAGTATCAACTAAATATCCGGTTTTCTTTCTCTGTTCTCTCTCTCTCTTTTTTTTTTTTTTTAATCATGTCAGATGTTGAGAAGCAGTGCATATATTTTCTCCTCTTTGAATCATGGTATGGCTGCCATGCTTATCTTATCAAGATTTATATTCTCATCTAATTTAACTTTTCATAAATAATTACAAATCACTCATGAGACCTTGCCAACTGCTCCAGTCCCACAAAGTGACCTGACCTGAAACCCCAAAGTACTGAGAAACATTCATCTCAGTGTTTTCATAGGCAGTACTTCAAAGGAATTGTGGTTTAAAAATATGCAGCTATTTTGGTGACCACTTGTGTGGGATAAAGTTTCCCATCAGTAATAGCAGGACTGTAATAGAGCTTCAGGGAGAAGGAAGGAGTTCAGGGGAGCAGTCACAGCGCCTCTTGCCTCATTCTGCTCAAGCAGGAGGAGTCCCCAGAAGTAAACAGTTTACTTCGTTAACATAACACGGACTGAATTTGCAGCAGAAATACTGTAAACTTCTGATAATTTTCAGGGGGTGAAAAATTCCTCTGGCAAGTACGCATGGCCCCTGCTCAGTTAGGAACAATGTTCTTTATCTTCTGACCAAGAGTGAAGAGCGGTCCAGCAATATAACTGGTGAGTGGTGGTTTGAAGGAGCAAAGATAGGAACTGGGAAACATGTGGCTGCAGTTCTGCAGCTTGGAGCTCTGTTCTGGGCAGATTTACAAGTGGCTTTCATGTGTGGAGGCTTAGGGTGATGAAGCTGGACATGCAAGAGCAATGTCTGAGCAGTTCTGTCCATTCAGCATTTCTCTCCAGTTACCCAGATGCATCTAATCCTCAGGGGGTGGGAATTTAGCCTCACAAAATACAGGGGGTAGACTTAAGTTGGAGTATCCTCTGCTCCTTGGCTAACAGCTTGACTTTTCCTTTAATATGGGAAAAATGAGGCAGGGTGGATTCTTTGTTCATTCCTAGCTTTGTGGTAAAGGAAGGAACTTACCTAGAAAAGTTACTATTTGGGTGATAAAGGCAACTTCTCTGAGATACAGAGGGCTTGACCCATTTACAAAAGGCTTGAAGTGACAGCCCACACTAAGGTTTTTCATGGTTTTTACTAGGTGAATTTGCTAGGATGGTTGTTCTTCTCTAACTTTACTGGGGAACAATAATATGAAAATATAGATCCTTCCACTTGCTTGCAAGGGTAGCATTAGTTGAAATTGGGATGCTGTTACGTGCTAGTGTAGATGTGCGTTTTGAATCTTTGGTCCTGTGGTGAAGCTGTTGATTAGTCTGTAAAGCAAAGTTGGTTTCTTTCTGAAGTGGCTGTGCTACTCTAACTAGAAGTTAAAGGGCTGCCAAGCTAGCAGTGAAGTACATGAAGAAAATGGGTTTTTAGATATTTTGTCAACAATTGGGAATGTTCCTGTCATCTTTTATGCTAACGGTGTTCTGGTTTGAAAACCCTAGCATTTTGCAATATTGCCTTTTAGTATATTTCTTATCATTGTCAATAAGATAAAGATTTCATTGTTGATTTCAGATGTGTTGGGCAAACACCAGGTTTTTCAATTTCAGTGTATCAGACATGCAATAGATGAAGGTAAGACTTTTGACACCCTTTCCTGTAGACTCCAGCATTAGTGAAGTGCCCTGGAATTCACAAAGCCTTAAAGAAATTGTGTTCTTTCTCACTGACCCTTAGGCAGTCTGGTTTTTGTAGCTTCACTGGTGGTTGGGGGCAACAAATGGAAGAACCTAGTTCTTTAAAGATATTTGCAGTCCTCAAGGACATGCTTCAGTATAGCTACTAAATTTTGAAGAAGAGAGTAAATCGAAGTCTGAACAACTTGTTAAATAGAAGAATCAATAAAATTGTACTGGCTTTTACTGCCATTGGATAAAAGAAGTTTAAAAAAAAACTAAGAATGAAGTTTTACACTCAATGAATTGGTGGTTTTGTTGGTCCTTTGAATCAAAGCCGGCAGGACTGTCTTACCTAGTGTCCTGGTTTTGGCTAGGATAGAGTTAATTTTCTTCTTAGTAGCTGGTACAGTGTGTTTTGGATTTAGTGTGAGAATAATGTTGATAACACACTGATGTTTTAGTTGTTGCTAAGTAGCGCTTATCCTCAGTTAAGGATTTTTCAGTTTCCCATGCTCTGCCAACAAGCAGGTGTACAAGAAGCTGGGAGGGAGCATAGCCGGGGCAGCTGACCTGAACTAGCCAAAGGGATATTCCATACCATAGAACGTCATGTTCAGTATATAAACAGGGGGGAGTTGGCTGGGAGGAGCAGTTTGCTGCTCGGGCATTGGTCAGTGGGTGGTGAGCAATTGCATTGTGCATCACTTGTCTTTTTTTGGGTTTTATTTATCTTTCTTTTTGTTATATTCCTTTTCATTACTATTATTATTATATTTTTATTATTATTGTTAGTATTATATTTTATTTTACTTTAGTTATTAAACTGCTCTTATCTCAACCCACAAGTTTTACTTCTTTTTTTCCCCCGATCCTCCTCCCCATCCCACGGGGAGTGGGGAAGGGTGAGCGGCTGCGAGGTGCTTGGTTGCTGGCTGGGGTTAAACTACGACACCTAGTTTAAAATTTATTTGACAAGTCTGGCTGAAGCACAGGATATAAATCAGAGCAGAGTGAGTTTGTCTTCATTTCATACCATCCTCATGGAACAAGTTCCAGGAACTGGTGTGTATAACCAGACCTATCTCTTCCTTTAAATCTGTTCTTCAGATTATTCAGAAAGCTGGGACAAGCTTTTTACCTTATTATTTTGGTCTAGGTAGTGAACAAAAACTTAGCCTCCTCTTTTTCCCATTTCTTCCAGTGGGCTTCTATAGCTGTTTGAAACCTAAAAGAGCTAAGAAGCAACAAGGTGCTTGTTTAATGTCCTATATACCTAGCAAAATGGATCCCTGAACTTTGTTGCTGCTTTTAGATAGTGCTGTAATGCAAATAACAACTCATTGGGTTTTCCTGCTTGCAAAGGAGTACCTCCACCTCTTTGTCTCCCTTCCATCCTGCTTTTTAATGAATTGTTTTCTGTGATGCATTAATATGATACATTCAGCAAAAGACAGATGAAATGCTGCAAAAGATTGCTGTGAAAGCAGTACATCTGTCCTGTGCAGGGAGTTACGATTAGGACCTTCATAGGCTCAGAGGAAATGATATATGTGGTCCGTTTCAGTTGCTGGATTTCAGTAGTCTGGAACCATTGGGCGATATATTCAGCAGAGGTGCGTTGTTTGCAAAGGTGTACTGGTACAAGCTTTATGCAAAAGTAGCTGATACCTCTTCCACAAAAAAGGGGTTTCTGGGGGATTTATGTAGACTTTAGCTGAATAATGCCTGCCCTGTCACTAAGCTTTGCTCCTCTACTGAGATGAGCAGGTGATTGCAGAACTTTTTCAAAGAGGATTGATGGAACAGTAATTTTTTTTGTGGAATGTCCCAAAAACAGATGAGCAGGAGAACTCTTCATTAAGCACTGACTGTAAACTACCCACTAGATCCATCTGAGAGACCTCGAAATCCTTATCTATGATGGCTTGGGCTCAGTTGGCATTGCTGTGGTGTGTCTGTGGTACAGTGGAGGTATCTGTGTCAGGCTAGATGCTGCATGCACACATGCACACACACTGCCCCTTAGTATCCATGAGGAAATGAAGTGCAATGTACATAAGGTCTGTTGGGTCAGCTTTAGTTTGTGTTTAAGGTGGCTTCTGGCTGGCCTGGCAGCTTTCACTGTGGATTTGATGGTTGCTGTACAGTCTGTTTTTGCACAGTAGCCATTTGTTCAAGGGAGCCATTTGTTGGGAGTTTTGTGGTATCTGAAAGGTGGCAGCTGTAGTGAAATCCCCAGATATGGGATATTCCAGTGTCCTGCACTGTATTGTTGTGGTTACTGGGAAACAGAAGCTGCATTGGGCACCCAAAGAACAATTTAAAAGTAGTATCTTGTCGAACATCATTCCATATGTTGAGAGTTAAGACATTAAATACGAACTTCATCGCAGTGGCTTGGTGCAGAGATTTTAACCTGTCTTGGTCCCAGCTATAGTCTGCTTTGCAGATTTCAGTGAGATTTCAACATAAATAATGCTTGTTCTTACTCTTCACACAGAACTGGATTTCCTCTAAATAAATACTTGCTTTGGCATCCCATTTTACATGTCTTCGTTGTGTGTGAGATTTAGAATAAATTGAGAGGAAGGCTGGCCTGGAGTCTTGTTTTATTTTACAGAATAATTTATCTAAGTGGCTTTTTTGAAGTGGAGGTTCTAGCCTAAATGTTGTGTAAAGTTGTTTATAATTTGTTGTATTTTTCCTCTCTTATGACAGTGATCCGAGCTAAAGTTGTGGGGAAGAAGCTCATGAAAGATGGACCATTTGGAACGATGCGATACACAGTCAAACAGATGAAGGTATGTTTGCAGACATTTCACATAGGCTTGTAAATATGATAATGATTCTAATTAAGATGTAATAACGAACAGAGTTTGCATACTTAAAATAACAGCACCTCAACTTTTTGTATTGGTCAGCCAGAATGGAAGGTAACCAGCAGTTGGTAGAAATTTGCCTGGAGAGGGGAAAGGAGCAGGCAGAGGTCATACATTGACATACAATGCTGAATACCTGAATTCTTCCTTTATTTTTAAAATTTCTGGTAGAAAAAGATGCCAAATGGGCTTCTCTAGATACTGGAGTCCTGTTTGTGTTCAACATACAGCGTTAGACTGTGGAAATGCAAACTTTTCCATGGAGCACTTTCATTAAATTCAAGATGTGGTGGTAGTAGGGGGTCTGGCAGCCTTGGGAGAGTGGGTTTTCATCTCTTCTTTCCTTGCATTCTGTGTGCCCACCGGTTAGAATGATGGCATTTTTTTGCATGTATAGAACAAATGAAACTCGTATGGTGAAGTCTTATATAAAGCTAAACCAAACACTGTAGCTTTCAAATATCATCAGCTCAGAAGAGATGTAAAGTACTGACTCAGAGATGAAAAGAGGTAGATCTCCTACACCAGTTGCTTGGTTTCTCTAGTTTCTCTCTTCAGAGCTCTAATTCTTTGCTGCGCAAACTGCACTCAACCTGCTGCTTTGGACTTAGTTTTTTTTCTTAAACTTACCCTTTGTTATGTAATGCTAAAAATCAGCCCTAGATTGTTTTTCTTGGCTATGCCATTCCAGTCATAAGACTGGTTTATGTCTTTAAAAAAAAAAAAAAAAAAAGGAATGGAAAAGCTTGGCAGAGACTGCAGAAATCTGAAACATATTAGACAAAGTAAAGGTTCAGAAAAAAACAGTCACTTGCCTGCCTCGTAACAGTAACTCTCTTTATAAGGCAGTTTATAGCTAAGCAGGAAAGCTGGGTGGAGGAGACGCAAAGCCTGTTTCATAAGCTGTCGCAAAACCGCACACATAGCCAAATCTGGTCCTGGCATGGCTCTTCCACTAGAGTGGAATGCTTGCACTTTGAATAAGAGGGCATGAGGTGCTGGGCTTACTAATTTCCTTAACCTTAAAAATTTCTTTTTAAGATTCAAAAGGAAATATATATTTGTTGATTAACTTGTATTTGTAAAAAAGGCAACTGGTTATGTTGGCAACTGTGAGACAATGCTGCCACTCCTTTTTTTTTTTTTTTTTTTTTTTTTTTTAAATGGCTGTCCCTGGCCTCATCAGGCGTGCAGCACTCTGTGCTGTTCTTGTGCAGTTTTGTCGCTCTCCAGCTCAGCAAGTATACCCCACTTCACAAAACTACTCAACGTCCACATGCTGCAGTGGCCTCATCAACTTTTCTTTTTCTGATTTCATCCCGTTCTGTCCAGGAACTCCTACTCAGTTCCAAGAGTTTGGTGCTTCCTGTCTAACATATGACCATGAACATGGTCCAGTGGTGATCTAGAATAACAGTAGTCCCCAAAATGAATTACTACGCTTTACCAACCATAATGTTAGCCTCTCTCCTAACTAATGATGCAGCCTGCCCGATTGTCAGCCAGTGAGCTGCAGCGTCAGAGATCTCTGGAACAGCATTAAGCATTCCTCCTCTGACCTAGGAGCCTGCAGCAGCGTCCCTGCTACGAATAGGAAAAGGCTTCTATGTATCTGCTGGTATGGGGAGGAGCATAAGCCCAGGCAAGCTGAGCATGTTGACTGGAGCAGCAGCTACTCTACTGTCAATAGACACCATTGTGTCAATCTTTAAATAAGACACCTGAGCCTGTCCTGGCTGTTTTCGTTGGGTTATTCTGCAGCACAGTGCCAGGGTGTTTACAGCAGATACTGCAGTAATCTGCAATGTCCTCGTGCCGAGACAGACAAGAGACACAAGAGAACAATTGCCTTTTTGCAGGAGCGGTTCCACAGTGTTTTGTTAGGAAGCTACATGTCCAACAAAAGCGAGAGTGATTTTAAAGGGGAAACCGGGTGTTGGTCGAACTGCCTCTATGCCAGCTACATAGATGCTGGGCTGGTGAGATGTTGCATTACACATTTAACTGTGACCTTTGGCAGGAAGGAACCTGAAGCAGTCAAAGTGCTCAGTAGAACTGGAATGTCCAGAGGACATAGTTCTTGATAAACAAACAAACCAAGTGTCTTTGAAACCCTGCTGTCTTTCTGCTGAGCTTAGAGACTTCAGTATAAAGAGGGATTCAGCTCCATACAGTGGGGGAGCTCAGAATGACACAGCAAATCTCTCCCTTGCTCACCCCAATGAAAGCTGACTGTCCTCCTGCTGAAAAGAAAACTAAGGAGGCCTATGGCTCTGCACAGCTGCATGGGAACAACTCTGAAGATAAAACTAACTTGTCAGTGGTTTTTTGGCCACCTATAAACCCGTCTGCACCTGCAGATGAAAAATAAACAAGCCATTTAGTCTATCAGTGAGTACTGAATTGCCTGTGAAAAGCATTGAGAGCCTTAAAAGGCAACAAACAATCTTTGTATTTCTTTCATGTGTTCCTTGGAGTTTGCTGTGGCTGATTCTTGCTCTCAGTAACACTCCTGAACTTGTTGCTGAATTTCACAACTCAACCAGCTTGGGGCCCAGACTGGAGCACAAGGTCAGCCCACAGGCCCACAGTGCCCGGCTTTCTAGCATTCAGGTTTGTTGTCTGAAAAGGCCTTGTGCTTTTTCAGGCAACCTCTGCCTCCCCCCTGCTGCTTTCTCAAATAATTTAAGAATATTTCAAGGTCATGTGTCAGGAGTCTGCACAGGACTGATCTAACCCCTGCATGTTCTGTGATGCTGCAGTGCATTCTGAGAATGGCCCAAACCTATTTCAGGAAACTGCAAAGGAAACAAGGAGATAAGATATTTCTACTCCATGTGCACAAACAGTCCTGGTTGACCATGGCAGCACTCTGCACAGGCTGCCAGAAGCAAGGAGGCTTTCCTTGGTTTGTTGCTAATCTGTAAAATGAGTCTAAGGGGTGAAACATGATAGTCCCAAGAGGAAAGAAGTGGGGTGGGATTAATTTAGTTTAATTTTAGACAGACTAAAATGAGGTGTTGAGTCTTCGCTGCTCTCTTGATTGTCAATGGAGAGAGACAGGAACCACCTAAGTGTAATTCAGCCCACCAGTTGTAGACAGCTATTTTAGGATGGGCTGAGTTGTTCTGGAGGTGCCCATTCTTGGCATTTGACTAGAGAGGATGCCTAATTCACATGAAGCACCTAAATTTTAGGTAGCTGAAGGTTAGGCAAGGTGAATCCAAGCCTTGGTATCTAGTGTGACCTCACATGGGAGGGACAGAGGGAGGAACATCGTATCACAGGGTGAAGTTAAACATGCAGCAGGAACCACCACAGGATTTGCATGTGCATTTCTGAGGTAGTATGGGGGCTGCTAAGGGGAATGCTGACACAGCTGGAAATAGAGCAGCACTAGCAGACACCACCATGTGATGCTTGCTAATACTTTGTTCCCTATCATTATGCTTCTGAAAATACACATTTGTGGTGACAGGAGGACTCCGAGGGTAGCAGTTAGGAGAGAGGGTAGCTTTATGGTTGGTTTTCTTCTGACTGGTCTAATAGCATTTCCAGGATATTTTGTGTATCCAAAAATAATGCTTAAGGTATTGTTTTATTTGTTTTGAAAGAGGGCATCTGTAGAAGATTCCCTCTTGCCAAACTTTCTTTTTCCTCCCCTGAGAACCAAGGTCATGGTGAATTTTCTTTAGTCCTCAGAGGACGAGGCAGGCCCTGTCTGCCCCCAGCACTGGGTCAATTAGCGTGACAGTAGCTAGCATCAATGAGGGTCACTGAGGGTTGAGCTGAAGTGCTTTTTGAGAGGTTGAGCATGCTTCCTTCAGCAACGCTGACAGTGGTGTCCCTGATGGTGATGTGAATAGGAAATTAGGTCCAGGAGTTGAAAACCAAAGCCCAGTTCAGCATCACTGGTTACTTCATAGGCAGTCACGTTGAGCTTGATGGTGAAGAATACGCAAGGAGTGATGACTGTAAGGGTCCTGTAGGAAGGGCCTGAGCAGCTTCTCAGAGGAATGATTAGTCTAGCTTGTAGCCCTTTCTGCAAGGGGGAGAACGGGCTCAAAGCGTGCCTGTGCACATGTAGACTTTATAGAGCAGATACTTAATTAGCCCAGCACTACTTGGAGCTTAGCACTCTGAGTGACAGATCACTTGTACTGCACATGCACAGCATACAGCTCTCTGCCGCGTAGATAATGCACTGCCTGGAGAGGGTGGGCAGCCCCAGCTATTATCTTAGCTAGTCTTATCTGCTTAGATATTGTTATCATAGCTTCTTGGTCTGACACCCACTAGAATGGGATCCGAACACAATGATCTTTATCCTATGGGCTTTTCCTCACAGTACCCTTGGGAAACAAGGCAGAGCTGTTCTACACATGAGGAACAAAAGTGTACTGAGGGCTAAATAACTCGTCCAAGGACAGACAGGATGCTTGTGCCAGAACCTAGATATCCAGCTATCTTGAGCATAATTGGAAAATCTGAGTAGATCATCTCATACCAAGAAAACTGCAGGGATAAAGTAGACATTAGGCAAGGTTCAGTTCTTCCATATTCATTGAAAGACTTTGCTCACTTATGGACACAATGGTGTATTCCAAAAGTGATCTGTGAGCTTTTGTTGATACAGTATGATTAATTTAAAAAAATGCTTTCCTTGCATATTTGCTGGGTGTAGAAGGAAGGCTGGAAAATGCAAACCCTTTTGCATGTCTTTTACTGTACACAGCAGTGCTGTTACTAAGTTGTGATACTGGTATAAGATTATGCTCATTGGGGTAATATAACTAAGGAGAAAAAAAACCTGGCAGACATTCCGTGGATGCCCAGAAGATAGTTTGACCTCTCAGCATCGCAGAATTAGTAGTAGTTTTTGATATTTTTATATGCAGTATCTGAGCCTAGCATAAAATCTGTTAAACCAACAGACATTCTTTCAAAAGAAAAAGGTTTGTTGTTTCTAAAGGAGATGGGGGAATAGTGAAATACCCTGGGATAATAGGGGACTTCAAGAAATTGAATACAGCCTGGAGGAGAATACCACAGCTTAGGTGACACAGCAGCAAGAATCTATAGTTCTGGCATTGTTCGGGATTTTTTTTTCCTCTTTTGCCTCACTTTAATATTTACAGTTAAACTGAACGTGAATGTGCTCATCAACAAAGCTGACAGAGAAAAGGATAGGCTGGGAAATGCTATGAAACTGTGATTCTCTTTGACTCTTACTGTTTAACTTTTAAACATTGGCCATTCATACAGTTGGTGGGGAAAAAAGAGAGACTGAATGCTTTGAAAAGATAACGAAATTTTAAAGATGACATTTTCAGGAATATCATCCTTATTTTTTCAAAAATAGGATATGTTTTATTGGGTCCAATGTACACATGCAGTGGCTGTTTCATTGCTATGCACAGACTTCATTATGCTACTAACAAGTGGGCATGAGTTTCCCTAAATTGCAGTGGGAAGGTCAGGTCAGATAGGGACACATGCTAATTTCTGACTGAATCCACCTGCCAGTGTGTCTGTGGGTTCATATTTCAATTAAACTGAACTGTAAGAAAGATTATGAAAAAGGAGAAGGAGTGTAGAGGAATTATGTATACATGATATTTTCTTTATGGTGCCCATCAGTACTGCACTAATTTTAGGAGATGGGGTAGAATTCTATTTCTGCATTCATTTAGTTAGAGAAATATTAAATCCTTGCTGAGGTCAGCAGGAGTTGTGTATGCTAGGTGTTTGAGAAGGAGGTGTCTGGCTTGATGACTTAGATCAAGCACCAAAGGTTTGAAACTCTTACAGCAGCAACAGTGGAAAATAGGGTCACTGTTTAAAAGAAAAATCCCTTAGTTCGGAAGAAATTGTTTAAACCATATGAAGGAGAAAGATTCCAAACTTGAACTAACTTAATTTCTCCCTAATTATGAGCTATATAAGGGAAAAAATTGTTCAGGATGTTGGCAGAGCTTGCAGTGTTGGCGCTTTGCTCGCTCAGTGCCACTGGAACTAATGTGAGTGGGGAAAAGTGGTCCCTGTGCTGAATTGCAATGGCTTGTTAGCAGGTGGATATTCTGCTTTACCAGCAGATCTGCTGGGGAGACTTCCATCAGAGTCCAGCTAGTGCCATTAGTCCTTCACCCTTGTAAACACTAAAAGTTCACTGCTTGCCACCACAGTCTAGGAACATAGACCGTAAAGAATCTAAGTGAAAAGTTGTCACCTTAAGATGACTTAAAGCGTTTTTATTCTTTCTCTAGATGTACAGGGGCTTCCAGATAATGCCACACGTTCAGTACATCTATACAGAAGCCTCTGAGAGTCTTTGTGGAGTCAAGCTGGAGGTCAACAAGTACCAATATCTGATTACAGGTAAAGGACAGTGTACTTCATAATCAAAACCTCTTCTGTTCTATACATACACCTGCTAAGGACATGGGCAGCTGTGTAGACAGCTCTATACGCAGCTTCCCAAGTGTTAAGATGGCCAACAGTATTTTGGTGTTCGGTATTCTTCAATGCTGAGAGTCGTTTCACTCTCTAGATTTCCCTCTCTTACCTAAAGTATCTCTTATACCCAGCCCTGTTGTGACAAATATGCTGTGTGACAAATATGCTGTATGACAGTCTACAGCTGTCAATTCATACCTGAGCTGGCATGTCTGCCACAGGGAACTGGTTGCTACTCGGCTGTGCCAGAAATGGAAGGTCCCTTTTGGAATGAGCTGGAGAAATGCAGGCTGCTGAGATGGGGGGATGCAAAGAGATGGAGAAGTGGCAGTTGCCAAGTCTTGTTTCTAGTGAAGGTGTCAATTCACTTTGCTCTGTTGTTGAGAGGAGCTTGACAGCATTACTCACCTGCATGTTGTTGCTGGTGCTTACAGCTGGCACAACACTCCTAACTTACAGAAGTGCTGTAATCTTGCTGGCCAGAGATTCCTGAACCAGTTAATAAAAAGAAAGCAGTTGCTGAGCAGTGACTGAAGCCAAACATATTGAGAGCATTAGCAATCTCAGGAAACGAGAAAAGTGCTTGAGCTGAGAAGTGCTAACTTGTGACCATGTCTCTGTTTTCAAGGCCGCGTGTATGAAGGGAAGGTTTACACTGGCCTGTGCAACTGGTATGAGAAGTGGGACCGGCTGACTCTGTCCCAGCGTAAAGGACTGAATCATCGTTATCATCTGGGCTGTGGATGCAAGGTATGTGTGTCCCTAATTAGGTGGTGTTAAGACATTCAAACCCTAGAATTCCGTTTCCCCTGGCTGGTAATAACAATGATGCTGGTGAACAGCCAGGAAGAGAAATGCAGGACAACAATTTTTACAGGGAAAAAGTAAAGCTCAGCTTTAGCATTGAGACCAGAGAAGAGACAATCAAATAAAAATGCAGAGTCTATGCCTTTTTAATGCCCTGTTGGAGTTAATTGGGGTTGGAGAAGGCTTTCAGAATCCATGCAGAATCATTTGCAGGTGAATGAAATCAAGTACCAGAGGCTTGGCAAGATATGTCTAGCTTTTTTCCTGTGTAAACATTTCGAGTGCTTAAAACCTCACAGCCTGGCACTGGCACTAAGATTTTTGCTCATGGCCCCAGGCCTGCAAAAACATAGACACAAACTCAACTCTTCTGCACCTGAAAACCCCTTTTGACTCTGGAATTACCTGTGTATGTGAAGCTAAGCACATGCTTACGTGCTTACTGAACTGAGGCTGAATTTTGGGTTAGTAAACAAGGTTTGAAGGAGTGGGATTTTGAATCCCTTGTCTCTGGTAAAAAGACATTTTATATAATGTTGTTTTTCCATGTAGCCTTACCTGATTGCTCTTTACAATTGCAGATTAGGCCCTGCTACTATTTGCCCTGCTTTGCCACCTCCAAGAATGAGTGTATTTGGACAGACATGCTCTCCAACTTCGGCCACTCAGGATACCAAGCGAAGCACTATGCCTGCATCCAGAGGGTGGAAGGTTACTGCAGCTGGTATAGAGGATGGGCGCCTCCAGATAAAACAATAATCAATGCCACAGATCCCTGAGCACGCTATTCCTTCCTTATCTCCCCTCTCCCTTACTTGTGGCTGATCTTCCTTTGGACACTAACTCTTACCAGATCATGATGATGACAATGAAATTAGTGCCTGTTTTCATGCAAATTTTAGCACTTCGAACACTTAAAAAAGAAAAGAAAAAAAAAAAGGAAAGAAAAGAAAAAAAAGTCTGTGCTACCTTACTGAATTTGTAATCACCTTTTCCATTTTTTGATACCACTCATTTTGATCAGACGACATTTGGGAGCTTACTTTTGCACACCAGAGGGAAAAATGGGAGGAAAAAAAAAAAAAAGAAAAAAAAAGAAAAAAGATGGAGCTCTTGCTCTCTTACATGTATCATTAGCTGTAGCAATATAATCTCTATTTTTTTAGGAAAACAAAAATCTAAAAACTATGCCAATTAGGCACTGTATTCTTCTACACGCTGGCTTCTCGTCACCCCTCCTCATGCACTAAGCGCTGAAAATACGTATACAAATCTATTTGAAGGAAAACAGGTTTCATTAATCAGATTGGCAAATGAAACAAACTGAGAAGAAACCCAGCCTAAACTCTGGAAAAAATGACGTCCAAAAGAAATCCTCCTCTATGGGAGAGATTGGCAATGTGATTGACTCCAGCAGTGGGAGAATTCACCTGGTGTGTCTAACCACATCATCTGGTAAAAGCATTGTTGACTGATTGTCCTAGCTAATTCAGTCAGTGTGAATGCAACAGCGCATTTGAAGTTCTGGCTTTCCCCAGAACAAAAGAGAGAGTATTTTGTATTTTTGTTGTTGTTTAAAAAACAAAAGCCCCATCCCCTATGTTCAGGGAGGTAAATCCACCTACAGCAGAGCAGATGAAGTGTTGTGCCATCCTGTTTTGAGCAACATTGACCCCTGAAATTTTTGCAGCTTAGCTTCAACAGCAAAACCAGCTTGTGAACACCTTAAACCAAACAGATGCAAAAATACCAACTTTTAATCAATCACATGGAAGAGGGAAAGGGGAGACTTGCTAGAGCTCTTACTATAAAAAAAAAAAATCTATTGCCAAAATAGTGTTTTGCTGAACTAAGATGTATATACACATAATGACATAAGCTATTTTTGACAGGACGTGGTATTTTTTGGTGTTATAAACAAAAGAATGGTTTGATTGCGTTTTAAAGACAGAAATATTGACATTCCGAGTCAGTGAGTTGTTTTTAAGATATTGAAGCTCCAGTGTATCCGCAGTAGTGGCTACAGTCATTGTTTCCTCTGTACCTCCTTACACCACGGTTCCTCCCCTGCAGCTACACTAGCTGCATTTGTTTATATAGTGAAAGGAAGTGTGTGGGGGGGCTAGGCAAGGAAAAGTGGTCTCCTAATAAGTGCTGGCTGGGATCATAAAATTTCAGCTGCCCAGAGGATTCCTTCTGTGTCAAGTGCTGTGTTTCCCTCTAGGCACTGTTAAGCATAGCTCTGCATGTGCTCATACCTTGTCCTGCAGTGATGTGGGAGGAGGAGCCTTACTGTCTTGTGCTTTGCTGTTGACTGGAGAAGTTTTTTTGTTCAATTTTGTTTTTTATTAAGAAAACTATAATATAATTTTTCTTATCAAATAAAAGTATTTTAAGTTTTAATGATGGTGAAGAAGGGGTGCTGACAAAATGGGTGACTGAGTTTTGGATGGGGAGGGCTTGGGCAGGGAGAAGATTATGCTTAACTTCATTTTTGTATTATTATGATTATTTATCTTAAGTTTCCATATATCTTCAGTTCATTCCACTTAGAAAGCAGAGCTGCCACCAGCAGGAAAAAGTGTTGCAATGATTCCAGCTCGGGGCAAGACAGCATTTTATAGTCAGTGACCTCAATTACTGGAGACTTTTGGGACCTCTTTGCCAAATGGCAAGGAAAGAGTGTCTGAGATGGGCCCTGATGCATTTTTACGTTCCTTGCGTGCTACCAGAGCTCTGCCAGACATACATCCCCCGAAATGCCCTATTTACTAGATGAATTCTTGCAGCAAAAAGCATGTAGCTTCATTTTTAACATGAACTTTGAAGGGCATTTTCAAAAAGTTGATGTAAGAGGTGCCTAGGTCTGCTGTGTATTTTTTTTTTTTCAGCTGCTGTGAGTGTCAGCGTGGCACAAAACACATGGACAGTCTGTTAGATTTTCCTGTGATTCAGGCTTGGAACACTTTTCAGAAGTCCTCTTCCCTGTGACTACTCCTAAATTATGGGTTGGAGATGAGAGGGAGAGTAGGGTGCTTCACAGCACCCATCATCGGATCAGGTGGTGGGTCAGAATGTTGCCCCTTTTGGTAGAGTATGGAGTTGGGCTTTGGGCACAGTGGAGCAATCTCTGTTCGAGCTGTGCACAGCTGACAAAATCTCTGAGGGTCACTGAGGGCAGAGTGGAGCCGGCCTCGCCAGCCTCACTGTTTGCATCGTGTGGAGTCGGCATCGCTGGAGATGGCCCTCCTCAAGCTCAAGGCGACTTTGCAAAGCTCATGTTTCTTTGAGCTGCAGCCACTTTTCATGGCTCTGGAAGGCTAAATGAAAATGCCCCTCGATGCAGTGAAGTGTTGATTTGAATTTTCATTAAACTGCAGCTCTGCATATTTTACCTGTCACTGATTCATTTAGCTAGCTGAGACATCACAGTATTGCACTCAAATTATTGTGAAAATATTTGCATTCTAATACTATGAGGACTTGTGTCCCTAAGTAGGATATAATGTAGCTATGTGCTTTGTAAACAACAAAACAGCAGATGCATTACCAGAAAATGAAGCATATTCCCATTTTATATTGCAGACGGTAAAATATTTCTGAGATGCAGACAGCTAGACCGGCAGGGGTGGGGGTTTGGTAGCAAATCTTTCCCCTTGCTGTGTAAAGAAACAGTTGTTAAGGCTTCTAAAATTGCGGAGCCAAAAGGAGGGGGAAGAATCCAGTAAAAATACATTTCTTTTGGGAGGCTTCTTAATTTTGTTTCTGTGCATGCTATCAGGGACATGTATTTCTTGGGCTAAGCTTTAGCTTGTGCTTGCATTAAGAACCTGACTGAAGGCTCCCTTGAAATGGGAGGGAGCCATTAAATGGATTGAACAGGCTCTAAATCAGACTCAGACTTCTTCCTTCCTATCTGCTCTCCTTTCTTCTGTATTGCTAAGTCACTTCTGCCTGCCAATGGACAAAAACCTCTCCCTCATTACAGCATGCAATATGTGGGAACACCAGGCATGGAGATGTGAGGAGGCAGGTGTGAAGTTCTCCCCAAAATATTAGGCTATGGAGCATACAATGGCTTGCAGCAGCACAAATATATTCCTGTCACCTCTGACATGCTCCTCACTTCACCCCATAACCTAAGGTCAGAGGAACTGTTAATGGCACAGCTCATGTGAGCACGACCTTTGGATGTGTACAGGAGAAGGCTTCCCTCTCCCCCCCATGCTTTAGATAGACCAACATTATTAAAAGTACTTATTAAAATGCATAGCTCATTTCTAGACTGCTGCTGTTTGCTTGCTTATTTATAGATATTTTTCCTTATTTGCTTGAAAGTGTTTTCCCCTTTAGAATTACAAAAAATATGAAAAATATATTGAAAGTTTGGGAAAGATTGGATTCGATTTTCCTTTTCCAAAATGGAGGGGGTAGAGAGCAGGAGGAGATCTGTGCATGGAGTACCTTGAATAAAGTCCTCTTGCGGGAGGCTTCCCTCTCCCCTGTATGGGACAAAACTGCCATTTTAGGTCTAAATTTCCCATGTTTTGAAGAGTTACATGGCCCTTTAGGTAGGACTATTCTAAAACCGAAATATATCACTGTATCCCATTGATACTTGGCCGGAGTGAAATGCTACCTCACGGTGATGGGAAACATACTGTTTTGTTTTTTACAGTAAAGACTGAAGTAAAGGCCTCTGTGGGAACAAGTTTCCATTCTTTCAGATGTCTATGAAAATACATCTCACTTATAATGTATTTTATAGCTTAAAAGGGCAGAACAAAATTTAGGGAACTGCAAAAATTTTTTGTCTTTTTTAGAGTAAGTGGCTTTTGGAGCTACCAGTCTTGAGAAAAATCTTAAAAATCCACTAAATGCTGCTGCTTTGCCTGTACTGGCTTCTCCTTCTCTCTGACACTGTCCTTCATTCATAGAGCCACTCTGCTGTTCCTGATAGTCATGGAAACTTGGGGAGGGAACCAAACCCGTGTGAAAAATCTTGTCCAGAAGGAATGTATTTGTTGCTAAATTTTCTAGCACTGTTTACAGTTTTCCTCCATGTTATTTATAAATTTTATATTCAGTGAATGTATATTGTCTTTTAAGGTAATGTTGCATAATGTTCACTTTTTATAGTGTCCTTTTATTCTAAACAGTAAAGTGGTTTTATTTCTATCACAGACATTCTGTCTCTGCTTCACTTATATTAGTTTCTGTCCACTTCAAATGTACACAAATGGATTTGCAAGTGGATTTATTCATTTCCTTCCCTTTCTTGATACCGTTTTATTGGGCCCAAAGCAGATATTCCACCTCTGGCAATTCTTGCGCTTTGGCAAAGATCCCTCCAGCAGTCCCTCCCTCTTTTTAAGAGTTGATCTCTCTAAGAATTGTTGTTGGGGTCATAAGCCCAGGAGAGGTGAAAAATCCCTTTTGAAGTTAATGTATCCCAGTTGTTAACTGGCCATAGGGGGTCACTACAGAGCAAGGCAGTCATTATGGCTGTCATGCAGCACCAGTAGGGCCTTAGAAGAACGGTTGCCAGATGATAGCTCTTATTTCCAGTAAGGTAATCACTGGAGGGAGGGTTGAAAGGTACATGCCCGTGGCAAAAGGAAGAGAGAGTCATCTTTTGGATCTTTTCTGCTGTGAAATGTCAGAGCCTTGTGTCCTCTCTTTAGGCTTACTGTTTAAGGCTGGTTAAAAATGCCCTGTTGTCATGAGAAGGAAGCTTCAGAAAAAGCATTTTCAACTAAATTAAAACGCTCACAAAAATGGGCCTACTGTTAGAAATTTCCTTTATCTCACTTTTACTTTAGGAAAATCACTATTCTCTACATGGATGAAAGAATGAAACAGATTTTAAAATCTGTTCTACACTTAATCCAAAGGTTTAGAAAGTAAGCTTTGCAAAGTTTTGGACATAGAAGGATGAGGATCTCTTACGTGAGAACTTCATTGCTTAAAGTATATCACATTGCAAAGAGGTAAAACCATAACACTAGTTATAAACACTTCCAGGGGGTCAGCCATCAAAGGATCACAGCATATTTTACGAGTGCTAACTGGTACAGCTTGAAAATGCCTCCAGGAAAGGGAAGAAAAAGAGTGGGAAAGGGGGATCATTATATTCCTGTCTGACACATGGAGAAGCTGATGCACAGTGGGCAAGCAACTTTCACAGGTACTTGGTGGAGTGATGACTGCAACAGAGCTTGCTTGGTGTAAGCACTTGCCCTCTCAGCCTCTCAAAGCCCAGGATACTGTGAAGATGCACCCAGAAAAGATCTTGAGAAGTTACGTAGATTCATTCCGTGAGGCAGAACCCCACCTGGAAAGGGCTGGCCTGAATTGGCCCAAGTGGATTGTTGCTTGTGTAAGTGTTTGGAAAGTGACTGATGTAAACCAGATTACTCAAGCTTGCACGTCAACAATAGTGTTTTTGTTCAGATGAGATTATCTACAGTTTAAAAAGGTTCCTGTATTCTTTTGGAAGTAAGCAATAGCATCTGCAAGTAAGCAATAGCATCTCCAAGTAGGTGATCAGTTGCAAAGATGTCAAATATGTGAAATTAAGATCAGTGCTCTGCTAAACGAAACTACTGTGGTGGTAAGAAATGCATTTACATGCTGAGGAATCAAGAATCAGATTTCCAAACAAGAAAATAATGCTAAAACTGCTAGCTAACGTATTTGCAATGAAAACCTTAATCAAGTCTTCAAAAAATACCATTCCTGAAGTGATGGTCAGACAAAGTCACAACTGTCCTGAAGCATTACATATGTCACAAAACTGTCTTTATAAATCAGCAGGAATTAAATGCAACAGGATTTATCAACGAATTTGTCTTAGAAGTCTGCAACAAACTGTCACATAGTGTTTAAGGACCATCTGTTTCTTTATGTCTTAAATGGTAATACAGCTCTCACCACTGCGTTACTTGAGTGCTTCACAGCACTCATGACTGTACTTACCTTCATGATGTGCCTGTGAGGTATGGAAGTGCTGTTGTCCACACAGCACAGGTGGAGAACAGAGTATTGGAACAGAAAGATGAAGGGCTGGCATTTCAGGGTATTCAGGTACCTAGCGAGCACCGGTGGGATTTTTCACAAGAATCTAGATGAGACTTCCTTTTGAATTTTGAAGCTCCCACTAGGTGCCTATATCCACCATCAGGTACCTACACCCTATTACACACTGTGGTTGGCCCACAGTGTTGCAAAAAGTGTGTGAGAAAAGAGGGGTTTGAATGTTTTTGAGCCCTAGTTTGGCACCTCAACAACCCTAATCTTCAGGCTGCCAATGCTGCTCGAGTTCACAATCAAGTGTGGGAAATAAAGAACAGCCAGTGGCTCACAGGGGGGGTCATGGTTCACCCAGGGTCTCACCAAAGCCTCAGCCAGGTAAGAGCCACTAATTCACGGATGTAAGTTGGGAGCAAAAATTTATGAAGGCCTAGTCATCCTTTTAACCCAGGGAAAACGAGAGACATGAACAGTTTTAAACAAAGCCACTCGCTTTGCCATGTTCTCCAGGACTAAAGGCACCTACGCAGATCTCTTTGGAAGGTGCCCTAAGAGTTTGGTACAGTGCCCAGTAGCCACACAGGGCACTGAGTGTTTAGTTGTTGACAGGAAGACAGACCCCAGAGCCACTGTGCAAAGGAAGCATTACAAGCTGAAACAAACTCTTTTTCAAGAACTCCAATTTACTTTGAGTACCTAGTCAGGCTGATAAATGTTTCACGGATGGCAACCACGTGACAGACCAAGCAAACTGACACTGTGGAACAAACATCTCTTATGGCCCATGTCCCAAATTGTCAACATATTTTAAACAATTCCAAGAGGGGAAAAAATTCACTTTACCTGAATAAAGTGATTCCTTGCTTTAAGGGATGAGCTTTTGTTGACTAGATTTTACAATGCATTTTTGCTTTGGTTTTGAGCCTGTTCTCATTGTTCGCTTTTTCAGGGTCCATACATGACCTGGGGGAGGTCTGGGCAAGAAAGGAAAGAGGTTCCCGAGCAGTGCTTTTTGCATATTGCTTTTTAGCTAGTAATTCTCTGTAAATAAAATAGAGACTTCTCCCAGCATTCCCACCGCCATCTCTTGTGCCTAATTCACGTTCGTTGCTTCTTCCCCGTCCATGCTGGCATCAGAAGAAAGCAAAGGTACTCACCATCTGCTTATGGCTTGGGAAGAACGTTTGCTCCACGAGGGGGAACTTCTCAGGACCCAGCGAGTTGAAGATTTTAATGAGCTGAGAGAACTTGAGATAAGGGAGGGGGAACAAAAAACAGACACAGTGGATGTCAGTGGCTTATTGTGTAACAACAGGTAAGTGCTTGCAAAATGTTCTGATAGTGGTGAAGAAGGTGAGAGAAACATGTTGTTATGCCTTTCCCACCTTACTTTCTTGACCTGAGAGCAGCAAGAAAATATGAAGTTGCTGTATTTATCCATGGCCAAGCCAGCCTGTGTACACAAACCTTGGACTGAGAGCAGAGAAGGGGTTCAAGAGCCAGAAGGGGATCAGTTTGGGTTTAGTTACAGATCTGCTATGAACAAGCTTTGCTTTCCAAATGTGGCTGGGGAGAGGGTGGAGGGCCCTTCTTGGTAGAGAAAAGGGCTCAGAGGAGTGACCAGGCAGGAAATCAGTGTCACCACTCCGGAGCAGAGACAAAATAAATCAAAGATCTCCCTTGGATCTCTGCCCCACAGCCAAATCAAAGCAAGGCACATTTACCCATTGTGCTGAAGGGAAGAATTGCTAAGGGACAGAGATGACTAGAAGGAATTGCCAGTGCTACCTGGTTTGAGTGTTAGATCAAAGAAGCATGAACCCACCGTCAATCATAACTGACATTTATTATGAACCAAGGGTCTCCCAACAGCCCCCATGCATGGTAGGAGAAAGGGGAGATCATCTGCTACCCCTGTCCCATCTACCGGTGAGATCTGAGGGAGGCACCGGTCTGTGAGGATGGTATCTAGAGAAAGCAGTATGTAACATCAATGAGGAAAGCAACAGTGCTGGTATTTCACATACAAGGGCGAACACTTGCTATCGTTCCCCACCTGTCAGCATGAACTTCACCATTATCACCACTATCATCACTACTATAAACTGTTTATCATTCAGGGTTGTGCCCAGCCAGACACAAAGCTCCCCATGGTCGGACTGAGTTTTGATTTCTATTCAGGTTCCAAAACCCCAACAGGAGTGTAGCACAGCAAATTCCTGCTCCACTTCAGCCATCTGTGAAGTGAGCAGACTATTCTGTATGTTGTCTGCAGCCTCCCTGTTTGATCTATCATTGATCAGCTGGAGAAAAACCCAAAACTATAAGAGAGAAACTTAATAACCATGACAGAAAATTTTGCTGAAGCAGGGTTGGTATACCAAAGAGAATAAGAGGTGATATACATCCCAGAAAACTTCTGGATCTCAGGAGCAACTTAGATTCTTCACAATCACACATCTAGCCATCCTGCTTTCTCTCTGAAGAGATACAGCCCCGTTACCACGGACAATGCTGAACTGGCAGTGCTGTTGGTGAAGTGGTTACACTGGCAGACTTGCAGAAGGGGGAGTAAAGCTGAATAAGGTAGCTTGATTATTTTCATGGATGCTAAGAGAATAAAATGATTGGGGATTGCTCCACAGGTAAGAATTTTCCTGCTGAGCTGGTAGATATGACTGAATTCCCCATTGATGTCCTATTTATTTGCAAAGTAATTTAGAAACTGAATTTAGTTTCCAAGACCCCTATAATTTGGTAAAATCAAGTTAAATTAATAAAGGCCTCCAATCTCGGCCAAGTCTCACTGTAAGTAAATCCTTTACACAAGGTCCTTCAAGTTCCCCATCAAAGCTAGGGATGCATTCATCTTGAAGGTCTTTCTGTCACCTGAGGGAGGTAACACACAGATTAAGGGAAGGAGACAGACATCTAGAGAACAAGGGAAGGAAAAGAAAGCCCTCTTTCGTCCCAATAGCATCAGCTGCCTAATTTTACATGTTCTGAGCACTTCTGAGCAACGGCTGAAGCCAGTAAATGTACCAAAGTGCAACCCCAAGGTTACATTGCAGAGAAAGAGAGAGCTACTGAGAATGTTTTCTGCTGAGTAGCTGCATTAGGGCTCCTGTCCCGGTTACTGGGCTGGTCTAAGCAAAAGCATTTCTGTATAAGAAGTTGAGACTTCACTTGGTGGTGGAGAAGAAATACCCCTTTGGGAGTTAAAGAGTGGTATGGGTGTAAAAAAATGCAGCCAGTGTGCAAAAAAATTAGGTTGCAAGGTATGTGCCAAACCCAGGCCATGTGCTGAAGGGGCAGCTGCCAGCAGACTTGCAGACAAATGCACAGAATGCTTTTCCTAATCTCGTAGGTCAAAATGTGGCATTTAAGAAAACCCAGAAAACATCAAGAGGTGGCATATCCCATCACTAACCTCCCCCCCACATGCAGATAAGAGAAAAACTCCCCGTGTAGAATAATTATTATTGGCAAGGAGGGTATTGATGTTGGGGAAGGAGGACAGCTTGCTTCTCTTAACTACTTGCACTAGCCCTGCACATCCTAGAGAAGAAAAATAAAGCCCTGTTTTGACTAGCAAAGTGAGCAAACAGGGCTTAAAAGTTAAACAGAATGAGACAGAGACAGGGAGAGGAGGAAAAACACCCTGGCTGAGAGCAGCACATGCCCCTCACGGCGCGTGAACGCAGCCCTGGTGAACCATGGACACCGTGACATTGAGGTGACATACATTTATCCTAGGAAAACAGCTCATACAAAATAACTGGAACAACTGTGCAGCTGACAGACAGCATCCTGACTTGTTCCTTGGGCTTCCTTTTGAAGCATACAGCTCTTGGCTGTTGCTGAAATAGCAAGTGTTTCAGATGGACAGATGAGAAACTCAGCCATCTGGGAGCCTCCTCAATGGGCCAAGCCTGCAAAAAGGTCTGAATTTGGTACTGACCCTCATGGGACAATTCCTCCTTTTTTCCTTTTTTTTTGGCAATTGTTAGGGACAGGATATTGGCAAAGAGGCACCCATGTTACATGGTACAGCAGCCTCTTAGATACTTGATAGCAAAGCTCAAGTAGCACCTCCCAGTGCATTTTAGATGGGTAGGAATGTTACTGTCAGCAGCTCAGCTAGATATAACTGCCCCTTCCACATTTTGATATCAGTTGTTACTTTCTGTGGTTCCGCTGGTTTTAGTGAGATTGCATCCAGATCACAAAGCAAGACACGGGGCAAGGCAGTGTGGCACAATCTGGGTTTTAAGTGAGATGTCTTGCCTGGCTGGTTGGACATCAGAGTTACTTGCAGGGAGTATTTACAGAGAAATAAAAAGATCCATTCAGAGGATCTCAAGGCCTTTTGCATATCTTTAAAGTGTCTAGGTCATCAGAGAGCCTATATCCCTTGACAGTCAGTAACAGTTTGGCTGGGAGTCTCTTGAACTCTGTAGATGACTGTCTTCAAGACTTTGTATTTTCCTGCAGTCTTACAGATGCAACAGTTGCTTTACAATTACAGACATTACTGCATGTAATATGAGTACGACTCTGAGCATTGTTCCCACTGCATTTTGTATTGTAACTTTTATAACACAAAAATTATTGTTAGTGGTTGAAGCATTGTGTTTAGGGTGCTTGTAGCATTATTTCTCAATAGTTCTGGGATCATCTTAAAACTTAGGCTTCTTAGATGTTTCTCTGTGTGCAAGATCCCCCTGAATATGGCTGTTTCTCTTTCAGAAATGCCTATTTCAAACTGTGCCTGTGTTTAATGCAAATTTTAACCTTTCAAGAAATTTGTGTGTTGCAGTACTGGAAACCTGGCAAATGTTGTTAAAAAATGGGGCTGCATGTTTGAGTAAACTCAAGCACAAACTCAGCTGATTGTAATTAGAGTTGCTGAGAAAAAACATTGTTGCAAATTGCCAAGGAAAAACAGTCTCACTTCCATCCCCCTCCACAAAATCATAAACATTTCTATGAAATGGAACCATTTTTGGAAAAAAATAAAAAGAGAGAGTGAAAAGCACATTTCCCAGGAGTATTTAATTTCATTTCTTCATCTATCTCAACTGTTTTCTAGGTCCAGAAAGTTTCCAGTAATCTTTGTTAAGCAGATCCCTTATTTCAAGATGCCTGTTTTGCAATGAGTGGAACGTGCACTGAAGTGGTCTGTCCCTATCTCTCATTTCCCAGCTATCACAAAATCAAAATTTTCTGATTCTGCTGCCAGTGAAGCTTTCTGCCCTCAAATGCCCCAGTGCAATCTCTACCTGAGCTTCAACCTGATAAAATTTCAGTGGTGCCAAATACCAGCTCAGATCCCATCTGAGCTCTTAGATCAGTTAGCGCGTTACAATCACTCCTTTGGGGGGTGATGTGTGGTGGAGGGCAGTAGGGAAAGGAGGCATTCTGCAAACCAGCTTTAAGTGTTTACAAGTGGTTTCCTTGACTCCTCTGGGAAGGTTGTCTGAGCCAGCTGTATTTCCCATGAGGAAAGCATGGCACAACCGGACCCAGAATAGCTAGAGCCGAGTTACTAGCAGAGCCAAGTTCTCCCACACTGCCTTGCCAGCCCTGCTTTTTCTTTTTTTTTCTCTTTTTTTTTTTTTGCAATGTGCTGAGTTTGTTTGTTTTCTTTTATTTTAGATTCCTAAAAATAGGCCTGTCACATCTTGAGGCCCCTGCACACCATCAGAAACATAATTACAAGGCATGAATTGAAAAATGTCAACTAAACCTTGACTCACTCAACCCCAAAATCAGATGGAATAGACCACATAACTGTCTTCCTCAGCAAAAGCTAGTGTGAATGCAGAGGCTTTTTGTCTGATCACCAGGGTCAACATGCTCATGTGTGTAGGACCAACTGTAGGAAACAATGCAAAGGTGTTGTACTGAGCCTGGTACTTGATCCCACTCTTCCTCCCCTTTCTGATCCCAGCAACCCTCATCATTCAAACAGGGACTGAGGCCAAATGTACATCATCTACCTATACAGTGATGGAAAAGTGAGATTTTTCTCACTACTCTCATTACCACACTGCAACATTTTTGGAAAAGACAGGACCCTGCTTTTAGTCTCAAAAAACCCCCCAAATGTCATAAAAGAGGTGAAAACTGAGAAGACCATGTCTATTACACTGGTACCTTTTTGGTAAGAAATGAGTTAAATCCAACACTGCATAGTCATGGAAATAAAAGTCTGAGTCATTACAGACCTCAGCTGGACTTGAACTACCAGTCAACACACTGAAGACTAATAGGATATTTATTCTAAGGAAAAAACAACAACAAAAAAGACTTAATTAGGTAATGAGAAGATAGTTACCACTTGCTATAAACATTCCATCTCATCCCAAGCTATATTTGTGCAATGAGTAAGGGGAATTCCTAAAAATGTATCTAAAAGTTTTCCATGGGGGCCATATTGGAAAGTCCCATCTCCTTGTCACATCCATATAGCTTGTAGTTCCCTGCTTCGGACCTAGAACAATGCAGAGAAATTTCCATTCTGGGAGCATCAGTGATCAGAGAGGGCACTTTGGGATGAAACTGCTTGGAAGACCCAGATGTGGACTCCAAAATGGTATCAGCATCTGACTTCTTCCTGCAGGTGCTACAATGGCCAGCCTTGCTCTTGTGGCTCATGATGGCCAGCCTTACTCCTCTGGCTTTCCCACTCCTGCAGTTTCTGCTGACTTAGAGCTGGTCATAAAACAGGTCTGGGTATTTATTACAGACTTTGATATGGGACTGAGACAAGCCATTGATAATATTTTTTAAGATTTTTCTGAGATTTCCAGGTGAACTTGACAAAATTTAAAGAGCAGGTGAAGGGGTGTCCCAGTGCAAAATATCAAAACACTGTCCTGCTCTCCCCAGGAGCTGACTCAGCCCAAGCTGTTTCCAAGGTGCAGTCTTTCAGGCTCAATGAACCAACACTTTACGGTAATCTTGTATTTCCTTCTGAAACTGCTAAAAAACTCTACATGCTTTCCCCTTTCCTTCTGCCTCTTTCCAAGGTCTTTGTCATTCTATGTTCCCTTTTTCCCTAGACCTAGTTGTTGAAGAAATCATCTCTCGACCTTCCCTTTCTTTTCAGCTAATTTCCTCACAACAAAGCACCACCCAGAAAAAGTAGGAAAAGACAAGAGAAGACAAGTGCAGGTTGCACTTCTTGCACATATCCATGCAAGGAATGGATAATCTCAGCCTTAGCCTGGGGCACCTGGCTACCACAAGTGTACATCTAATAAAAGATGCTAGAAATAGTGTAGTTCAGATAGATACCCTCTAAAACAGTAAATGCTAATGTTTCTTTTAAGGTAGTTTTACTGTGTATTGGTCAGGACAGAGATGTGCTGCTATTGATCTGCTATTATTAATCTATTGCTGTTCATCTACTTTGCCTTACAAGAAATCTAGGTGTTACTGTATTGTTGGCTGTTTGTGACACATTAGAGTCTGGGACAGGTGAAACGTCCTACTCAGTGAGGAAATAACACCTTGATATTACTAGAGGTTGATAAAGAAGCACTGCTGACTGTTTTTTCCCCCAAGAATTCCCAGCTGGATTCCTAAGGTTGTTTAGATGGTGGTTTTAACCTAAAGAGAGGAATTCCTATGAAACAGACTGGAAGCTGAGTTTGGTGCTTTATTGGTACCACATGTTGACTTTGCAGTGTTGGCATGCAGTAGAGCTGGATTGTCACTTACCACCCAGGGCTTGCTGCAGAAGTTGTAGATGGAGTAGAGGGAGTTGACCGTGTGGATGCCACCATACTGGAGGCCGATGATGAGGCTGCGGAAGTCCTCTCCCAGCGCCATGCTGTAGGCATGCTGCCGGATCAGGACAAAGTCGGGCTTGAAGGACCTGGAAGAGACGAGGGGAGTGACGTTTTACTTTCAAACACTCAGCAACACTTCTAGCCTCCCCCTGTTTCTTCTCCATCCTTCCCCTTTTCATTAATGCGTATTGCTCTTCTTTGTGCCTCTTGTCATGGGTTGCTTGCGTTAGAAGGTAACAAACCGAACAAAAAACTCTAGTCATTAAAAAAAACGAAAAATCCAACATAGTTGCAAGTGTGAGAGTGTAGAAGCAGGCCAAAGAGATTTGCTGCAGTTTCCATGTCACTCAGGCATGCACAGGAACAAGCCACAAGCGGAGCCAAGGGTCATAAATTCACTGGTGGGGGGATTCTCTTTTCTTTCTAAAAGCTTGGCCGTATTTGGCAAGCTTGTTGCAATGTGCGATGCAGATGAGGGAGCAAGTTTGTTTCCTGAAGATTGAACTTGATATTGAAACAATGCCCAGTGGGTGGGAAGATCATGAGGGATTTCAAAAAGCTATTGTACACGTCCATACATTGACATACATTCTCCCTTTAATCAGTTTACTACATACGCAGCACATCCCAGGCTCTTATGGCTATGAGTCAAAAAGTAAAAGGCAGGCATGGTAATGTAATTAATCAAATGAGCAGAGCCCCTCATCCAGTGCTGTGACTCATGGCGTGGACTTCCAGAATATTATTTAGCAAGACTGGAGCCGGGACTCCTATGGTTCAACAGCAGCAGCTCTCAGCAAACGCACAGAAAAGTGAGGCCCTTTCTAGGTAAGCCAACAGGCGACGGATTATCTTTCAAACAGCCAGATTTCATTCCTTGCTGACGCTGTGTCTTCGGAGCCATTCAGGAATCTCTGGAAACAGCAGCTGGAAAGAAACTGTTCCCAAAATGGAGCTCAGCAGTTCATTCCCAAAGGCACAGAGGGGGCTTTTCCACTGAAACGGGATTATTTTATACTTTAACAGAGGTTGCATCAAGGACATTGGAAAGATTTCCATGCTGTATTAAAGTTTTTCAGAGAAATGAGCTCTGTAACCAGGTCCCATTACCTCACTACCCTCGAACATTTTCCTTGCTAAGAGACTATAATTTCTATCCTTTGGATGTATGAGCTGGAAATACTTTGGGTTTATAGCCCCTATTTATATTTCCATCATTCTGGCAGGGAAATCCGAGATGGTGACTCTGGGCCAGATTGTGGCGACAAACACTGTATACAGAACGCAGCGCAGCTTTGTTGTTTTAAAGCTGTTCATTTTGTTTGTTGGCCTTGGGCTTTTGTTATCGCCTGAGACATGGTGAGGAGCATGCTCTGCTTTTGTGATGCAGGAGGCCAAGCTTTGGAAATGTTGTGATTCCCTCCCATGGAGTATTTTAAACCCAGGCGTGTTCCCTAATGTACTTGGCACCAAAGGTGGTGCTTTCCTCCAGCAGCGAGATGCATAATGAGCATTTGGAGGGCTGCGCTATCACTGTGCAGCTGATTTATGGACCTCCCTGGTGTCAATGGGGGTGAGGCAAGTGGTGACGCCCTGCTGAAAAGCAGCAAGTGAATACAAATCTTGGAAAACTTGAGCTGCTCCATTTTGCTGGACTTGCTATGCAGAAAGTACCCCAGATGGAGGCACAGGTCCTCAGGAAGGATTAATCAGCTTCCTAGGACCAGGACTCAACATCTGCGCTGGGTTACTAAGCAGTTGTGGTGCCTGGAGGGGCAGGAGCATCAGGTGTGTCCCTCCTTCATTCAGCTTTCTGAGTGTATGAAGAAGAAATGGTCCCTGTTATGGCTCAAGTCTTTCCCCAGACTTGACTTAGGGAACAGCACTTACTAGGGCTGCACGGTAATGGTTCAGACCATTGCTCCGGTCTCCCCAGAGGAAGCGGCAGCATTTGCCCTTGAACATCTCCCCCTACACCCCGGGGTGGGGACGTGGCGCTGTGGTGGGGAGGAAGCGTGCAAATGAGCATGGCCAGCCGAGGGGGGAGGACACACAGCAGCTGGAAAACTGCCTTCAGTGGCTTTACTTCTGCCAGCCAAAAGTTTAGAAAAAAAAGCTCTTGTCTTTTCAGATCCTGGCAAAGGAAGGGTTTCTCAACTTAGAAGATGGACACAAGAATACAGAATTAACGTAGAAAATCCTATTCTCAAACTCTGCATCGTGTAGGAAGGCAGGGCACTCTCTCATGCAGCAGATGAGGAGTGAATCCCTAAAGCGAAGGTGGACACTGAATCCCTGTTTTGAGCTGCGGGACAATGAGGATGTTCCCATGGATACTGAGAACAAGGCAGAGGAGTGCAGGGCCTGGGACTAGCTGCGAATAAACATCAGCTGGAGAGCCCTGGAGTCTGCAAGACGTCTGTAATGGAGAAACAGAGACCAGTGGCAAAATGTGAGGTGAGGGGCTAGGAAGGACAGCAGGCAGTAAAAAGGAAATGAACAGTCATAGTAGGAGTGGTGGCGTGAAAACTGAATAACTGAGGGTACTAGTGTTCTGGGGAGAAAAGAGCTTAATTGCTTCACACAAGGATTCTTGCTTTTTTGGTAGAAGATTACTTTTGCAAGCTACTGCTCATTCTTAGAGTGTAAGGCTTAAGCTAACATAGCGAGCCTTGGATTTGGCATAGCTAGTAGCGTAACCGTTTTCTTTGCTAATTCAACCCAACCCAATAACATCTCCCATGACAGAAAGTTGAAATCCTTGGCAGACAGACAGGTTAGGCAGAAGTACCACATTTGAAACACCATTGCCAAAACCTTTGGGTGAGCCAAACTCAGTAGCACCTACTATGCTGAGGTCCTAAGCACCCAAGTCCGGCAGGACTAGGAGAGCTATGGCAGGAGTATGTACCTTTCCTTTCTGCTAGATCTGTCCAGCCAGTGTTTAGATGACCACGAGTGGTCTTGAATAAAACTGTACCTAGACCCCTGCTAAAGACAGGTCATGGGAATGGGTTTGGTCACAGAAAGAATATAGGAGAGCCCATTCAAGCATCTAATGGACAGGGAGATGGGATAGGTAAATGGAACTAAAAGAAAACCACAGATTTAAACCATGTCGCTAATAAGCTGTGCTCTGCATGTTGGTGCGGTGCCCTTCCTGGGCTGCGTGGCAGACATCTACCTGAATTTGTGAATCTTCTTTAGCATGATAGCCAGATGGATGAAGATTCCAGGAGAAAGCTGGAGCCCATCTTTGGCCTCAACCCTTTTACAGAAGCCGTTTCTCAGAACCCAAGAGCTCAGTTCTCATTTAGAGTTTGGCTCCTGGCACTGCCTGGCAAAATAAAGGCCACTAAAATGCATGTAACACGTTCCCAGAGTGGTGTAGAGATACAAGAATCCTTTGTTTAAAAAAAAAGTAATTCAGGAGATTGGAAAAATTTCATTTTCAGATTGAAATAGCTGGTGAGATTTCATTTTCCTCTGGAATGGAAAGGTGCTTTCCTTTCAGCTCATGTTGCCACAGGCGGTGGCCTCTGCCACACACATCACGAGCCTTTCAGTGCTCCAAGTGGTGCACGACTGAACCGGCTACCCCCAGAGTGAAGCAGCCCCCCACAGGTCCCTGTGGGTTTTCTCCCTTTGCAGTAGTTGTCTCCTTGTCCCAGATGCTAGCCAAGGCACATGGCAGCTGCTCAGCTTACCTCTCCTCTTGGCAATTTAGATCAGCCAGCGATTACCATAGTCAGTCACCCCCAGATGATGATGAGTGTCTGGCTAGGAAGCTGCTAGTGCTGCCAATCCTGAGCGTGGACTCAGATACTGCAGTGCAGGATGCTTATTTGCATTTAACTAACTCTTTTTCAACTTGTTCCAATGCATTTTAGCAGCCTCTTTCTTTCTTAGTGGTAAAACTATACTTTAGAGACAAACCTAAGTATAAAGCCTGGATCCAAAATACTTAATAGGAAGAGATCTGACTGCAGAATATAATTTCTTAGGTTGGACCCATCTACCCTTAAATCTGCAACAGCATTAGCTGTCTTGGAAATAGTTTTGTCAGAAATGAGGGAATATAAAACAATTTAAGAGGTTCCTGATGTTAAATATGGAAGTTAAACATCTCAGGCGCAGCAGTAGCTATTCTGGTGACCATGTGAACTTCTCTAATTATGAGAAGAGGATCAGCTCTGAAAAGATCATCAATAACATTTCTCTGCAGAAAGCAGGTCCTCAGCCTGCTTTGGGGTAGAGAAGATGATGACAGCAAATCCTTCTGGGAGGTTTCATGCCTTAAAGAGATTTCTATTTCTTATTTCTGCATATGCCCATAACTCTGGCTTGCTTCCTGGTTCTTCAGCTTTTCTCACTGAAGCACAAAGAGCTTCATGGGCATGAAGAAAGAACACACAAGAATAGATTATGTTGTCAAAATACCTTCTAATGATCCCTTCCACTGTGAATAATCACCTGCAGCCAAAGGGTAGACCTGCTTTATACTTTAGCACCATGATGGGTTTAGAGAGCTTTTTGCCCATGCTGTGGCAGAAGGATGGGCTCTCCAGTCCTTTCTCTTAAAGAGTGCCAGTCTTACAAGACACTTTGCTCTTCATGTCAATAGAAAAAGATCTTCCCTGGACACTGAAGATGCACATCCTCACTTCAGGTTCTGTCTACCCTCCATTATTCAAGGAGGCTTTATTCAGTTTTCTGACACTTCCCAGTGATCAACACTTTTTGACTAAAAGTTCTTTTCCAAAGCCTGTCCTATCTGCTTGGCATGACACAGAGAGGAAGCAAAGTGCATAATTAAGCAATATGATACAACAAGCTTTGCATTACTGGCAATTAATGGAACCTTCAGGCAAGCTTCTGAGGCACAAGTCCAAGCCATAAGTGGCTGCAACTACCTGAGAAGTGCAATAATCCCTCCAACTATGCAGTGCCTCAGGTGTCTGAGAGCTAATAGAAAATCGCATTTACAAGTAGTAACAAGTTCTTTTTGTGCTTTACTTGGGTGTTAATAGTACTGTTATTACATTACTGAAAAGTAATATGAAATCTATGACATTTTCACTCACCTATCACGATGTTAGATTTAATGTTATGTTGGATGTCATAGTAAAATGGGAAATTTGCTAAGGAAAAGATCTCATTTCAGTCAAAACCTCATGTCATATTTTTCCCAGAAAGAACTGAACCCTGCTGAAGTTATTCAAAGAAAGAATGAATGTGATTACTTATATGAATAAGGTAATGCAGAGCTGGTTTTAGAGAAACAAAGCAACACAGAATAAAGAATGACCTCTCTTTACCAGGCTGGAGGAGAGGAGCAGGGGGTCTTTTGGGACAGTGTAATAGAGAATGGCTGGGGAAAAAACATGAGGTGTGGGGGAGATTAGTGTAGCAAAAGCAGCAGGACCTGGGAATCATGGTTGCAGTAGGACCGGTACCACTATATGCAGATGAGGACACCCTGGAAGATGCTCTGATTTGCTTCTCAGCCACAGACCAATGGTCAATGAGCCATAAGATCGCATGTCACACACTCTCCGAACTGCACTGTGGCAGTCTCCTAAGTCTGCCATGTATTTTACTTGTAAACTGATCAGCCTTGACAAGGAAAAGCATGTGGACCCAGACGATGCCTCAAAGCAGTTACAATCACACCTGCCAACAGCAGCTTGCCTTCAAAATGCTTGTGACCCAAAGCTTTTACAGAAGGTGATCCAAATACTTTCCAACATCACAGACAGAGAGGATCTTTGGAAATCACCTGGCCCAACACCCTGCTCATTGCAGGGCTAAATTTAAAGAAGTGACATTAGGTTGATCAGGGTCTTGTCCAGCCAAAGATTGAATATTCCCACGGATGAAGATCCCCTAGCCTCTCTGGGCACTTGTTCCAGTATTTGACCACCTTCACTGTGGAAATTTTTTAAAAATTTGTATCTAATTAGAATTCACCTGCTGCAACTTGTGTCCAGTTTTTCTTTTCCTTTCACTGCACACCTTCAACAAGAGTCTGGCTTCATTTTCTCTGCACCCTCCTCTTAGTTGCCTGATGGCTGTAAGTGGATCCCCCTCAGCCTCCTCTTACAGACTGAACAAAGCCATCTCTCAGTCTCTCCTTGGATGTCTTTAGTCCAGTTCAATGAGCTTGGTGGCCTTTCACTCAACTCGTTCCAGTTTGTCAATGCCTTTTTTGTACTGGGGAGCTCACAGCTGGACACAGTACTCCAGATGTGAATAGTGTCTCGTTAGCTACATGCTTGCTAATACCGCCCAGTGAGCCACAGGGCTTCTTCCCCACAGGGGCACACAGGACCTCCAGGTCCTTTTGTGCAGAGCTGTTTTCTCTCCAGCTGCCCCCTAGCAGTACTGGGGTTATTCCTCCCTCAGCGCAAGACTTTGCGATTGTCCTTATTGAACTCCATGAAGTTCCTGTTGGCCCATTTCCCCAGTTGTTGAGGTCCCTCTGAATGGCAGCTCTGCCCTCTGGCACATCTATCGCTTCCCACCCTCCAACTTGTTACCACCCACAAGCTTGTTGAGGCTGCACTCTGTCCCAATATCAGGTCGTTAATGAAGATCCACCTTGACCAGTATAGTGCAGGTGCAGCAGGACTTGGCCCTTCACTTCTCTGTTTGCCATTCCCTGGAAGAAGCCTTAGTAAAAACCCATGTAGGAAGGAGACAAATTAAGGCAGGATTGGGGGAAAAAAAAAAGCCGATCAAGACTCAAACAATCTACAACAGTCTTTAATCATTCTTGCATTCAGTCCAGGATTAACTAATTAATGAGTGCTCTAGGCCCTCGCAGCACATTTCTTATTGGAAAGAATTACTGTAAATGCAAAAAGGGCCAGGGAGTAGTTTAGTCTCTGAGATGCTCCCCACCCTGGTCTGCTCAGAGTGACTTTTGCTTTCTGGCAGCTGCCTGCACGCCAAATGTTTTCCCAGTAACTGTCAGCATCCTGCCTGCACGTCGGCTGGGTGCCAGCTGCTGGGGAGGTGAAGGGGGACATTATTCATCTGGGAGATCAGTAAACCCCAAAGGGAGAAGCAGGCCTCCAAGCAGCTGTTTAGCAGCAGGAGCTGAGGTGGAAGCAACTGAGAATAAATACATAAATAAGCACACCCCAACTTCTCTTTTTTAGCTCATGCTCAAAAAAAAAGAGGACAGGGACAGGCAGGTGAAGAGGGGGGAGATATTAGTGAAAGATGATGGTAAATCATGCCCCATGTGGGAATAATTTCTCGGTTTATAAATGTTTACTGGAGGTGTTAAATTGCTTCATGTGTAAATGCAGCTTGCCAGGGTCTACCCTGTTTGACACCTTGTCCCAGCCCATTGTCTCTGCAGGGCATTTCGGCAAGGGAACTGGTCATTTGGCACATTGGTGTTTTGCCTAAAGTGCACTTTCAAAAGCTTACACACTGTTACACACACTTCTCCATTACATTTATGGATTGCCATGCCATCAATACAAAAATATTGCCCAAATGTTGCTGAGTGTTAAATATATAGCACATATTGTACTACACCATGTGGCACATTCTGTGAATCTTGGGAGAACCATGCGCTCAACATATTTTTCCATCTGGCTTCTAGAAACCTAAACTCTCCTAATCAGTTTCTCCCATTTTTTCTCCCATCTGCATCTTTGCAGAAATTTTCAGAATTTTGGTTTGGAGGCAATAAAAAAATAGAAAAAGACATTCTAAAAAAGACCCCAATTAGATCAAGAGTTAAATTAAAAAAGACAGGGACTAGACAGAGCCTCGGGTTCCTCTTTGACACAAGCTTCATGAAAGACAAGAAGCTGGGAAGTGACCTACTGCCTACCAATATGTCCTACGTCAGTGTCCAGGGACAGTAGCTACTCCCAAGACCTCCCTGGATATTCTCCCTGTAGCAGAACTGCAAGAAACCACCAACTCTTGTGAATGAATAGTCCTCAAGAGACAAGAAAATATCCATCTCCTATCAACGTGCAGCTACTGTGCGGTGAGAAAGCACGGCCTCTGTAGGTTAGAAAACCCACATGACTCTTTCAAGGAGCAGCTTGTCAATGGCCCTGTGGGGTGGGTGAACCTACTGGGACGGGAAAAGGTAGTGTGGGCAGAGGACAGTGTCCTTACTGGACTTTAAAGAGTCTTGCATCCTGGAGCAGGCAGATCTTTTTTAGCCAGAGTACACGTCTCCTGAGGTCTGCAAGCTCTGAATAGCGGGAAAACACCTGCTGCTGGGCTGGCCAGTTTCTTCCCCGCTCCTCCCATGTAAAAGGATTTTCTTCCTCATGCTGTGATTTTACTGCAGCTTGCAGTGCAAAAATATGCTTTGGGAAAAAAACACTTTCAGGTCCTGGTCTATTTGAGATGGTGATTTAACAGGCTTCTGTCCTGTTATCAGAGCACAGAGCACAGTAGAAGCACTGAATCAGCTGGAACCAATGGGAAAGTCAGTGTTAATTAAAGGAATGAATGAGCTTGTATGGAGGAATCAAAGTATTCACTGACCCCACCACAGCTGCAAGTGACAAGGGAATATCATCCAGGGCAAGCAGGGTGAGACACGCACCTTCTTATACAGACCGGCCAAATTCAGGCAAGACCTGTAGGACTAAACACCACTCCATGGCAGAAATCCTTCCCCACAGCAAGGCTTTGTCCACGGTGCTCAGCTCCCTCGTTGCTTTGCTGTCAGTTTTGTCACCCCTCCCCGCTTGTCAGGGCCATTGCTCCATGCAGGGTCGTCCCCATTTCAGACCCTGGGCATCTCCTGGTCCATCAGCTGTTGTCTGTACTGTGGTATTACAGTGAGTCTGCACACCACACCGTAAGTGGTATGGCCGCCACTGTGGTAGGTCCCATGCAGACACAAAAAAATGTGCTTTCTCCCCTGGATGATCAGCCCCAATGGCAAAAGAGCTAGCTCCACAGGGAGACAGGAGATGAGAGCAGTCTGGTGCATGATTAATTTATATCCTTAAAAGTCTGAAATGCTCCCAAAGACATTAGTATTCCCCATGTAAGAAAGCTGTCCAGATTTTCAACATATCCCTGCCTTATTCCCACATCTACTGGAATTAATAGCTGAAGGCTTGTAAAGCCCAAAAGGCAAACACAGGACTGCATTTAATCTAATGCAGAGGCTGAGATCATAGTTTGGGAGTCTAAGTGTTGTCAGAAGCAGAGACAGCCCAAATTCTCATTTATACCAAGACACTTTTATAATATCCTGAAAGCATAAATGCACCTCAGAGTGGGTGCAGTGCCAGCACTGACGGCCTCTTTGCACTGTGGAAACATTGGTATGAAGGGCCCTTCAGAGAAATGAAGACAAGTGAAAATTAAAATCCCATTCCTCACATCTAACCCCAGTAGAGGTGACACAGCCCAAGAGCTTTCTAAGGTAAATTAAACTCCAGACAGTTCACTCTGTCTGTGTGTGTGCGTAGACTTGTGCAAAAGGAAGTTGTGCATGCACTGGAAGGAGGATGAAGAATCCATCCAAGTGTTTTAAAAGCAGGCATCAGCCCATGCTTGTTTTTTCACACTGCTTAGTAGTCCAGCCATCGCACCCAGAAAAGACTCCATTTCTCTGTTAAAGGGGTTGCTATGCCTAAGTTGGTGAGGGATCCTTTGGGATGAGTGCCACCTCCTGCTTCCTGTATTTAACTTTTCACTGGGGAAGCCCTGGTGCCCATTTTACCCAAAGAAGTGCTGGGGTAACAAGGACCAACATGGCAGGGAGATTCCCCCCTGCCAGCCCTGGCTGTGCCCAATGCTGCTCCTGGTGCCCAGCTCATCCCCCTGCACTGTCCTCAGTCAGGGCACGTGTTACAGGGCACTGAAATAGGAAAGTGCTTGCTAGAGACTGCATGAGATACTCCATGGCCAGCTCTTTTTCTTCTAACTCTGAAGAAAATGTGCTGAATAGGCTGATGGAGCCATTGCATATCATGGTGGAACTGGCACAGAAAAAAACACATGCAGTTTTTTAGATTTGTTAGATGATAGTTTCTCTCTCCAGTAGCACATCTCACTGAGACTACCAAATCCCTCACCCCATCCTACAGATGTGCAGAACTTTTAGTAGCTAAAAAAGAGGAGGTGGAGACCTAGAATTTTGTTACTGTAAAATTAAATTCTGGGAGCCACATTTGTTTTAAACATCAGGCAAGCAAAGTAACGCCTGGCTTCAGTTACGTTGTTTGCTAACTTACTTGTAGCTACTTGTTTCAAGATACACAGGCTAGTAGTCATGGAGGTCTGTATACTTCTAGTTCCTTGCTCTCTTTAATTGACAAGAATGCTTCTAAAGCTCCTTTTTAAAAAAAAAAAATTTGCCTGAGGCAAGTGGTAAGTGTAGGGCTTCAAGGACTGTTATACCTTCTTATTAGGGGATTTATCTTCCAGGTAAAAGAACCACAATTCTTTCCTGGTGCAGTTCAAATCAGTTGGCACAGGGACTAAAAGCATGCCTTAACTGCAAGGTGTCAGAAAGGATCAAGGGATCAGCAAAGAAAGAGCTTTGATTTAAATGTGCAATAGGACGTCCCCAGTTTAAAGAAAGAACTAGGAGACCTGCTGCAAAATGACAGAATTTAATAGGCTGACAGGTTGTTAGTTAGTTTATCAGTTAACATAATTTCAAACTGGAGAGAATAGCCCAGTGGTTGCTTTATTATTATTGTTGTTATTGTTGTTGTTATAAACGTTTATTATTTCATTGATTTAAAATCTACTGGTCTGTAGTATATTCACTGTCTTTCGACTAAACTGCCATGCTCTGTTGCCTTCGCTTTGAAGAAGAGTGTGAAGAAGGCAGGGCTCCTGCAGAGGGGGAATCCGAAATGTGCCTGCTAGCAAGATGCTGTCGTATTTCCTTCCTATAACTTGTCAGTGGGATTTCCAAGGACTCTGGATATCCAAAAACCATGATGAGTATTATATCTCACCATCTAGAAACATTCTGACTTGTGACTGAATATTTTGCTTAATAATTAACAGAGGCCTAATGAGCGATGGAAAAAAGATGTCAGCAGCAGCAGAGTTGGTGCACACACGAGTCGAAGGTGTCCCGCGTGGCATCTCCCTGTGGCTGGGCACCCCGAGGGGTGTCTGTGGCCAGGCAGGACACAGCTGCGGGAGGGATGGGGGAAAAGTGGAGGGAGTGGGAAGCAAGCTGCACCCATGTGGATGGGCTGAGGGGCCTCCACGCAGCTCAGTAGCAGTATGCTCCATAATTCACCTTCTAAAGTGAAGAAGAGTTTTTATTTCTGTGACTTCTAAAGTACTGGTAGGAGTGGCTGTGGAAGTTGGCTGGCCTGAGCTCTTGAACTTACTGAGCTGGGCAGGACAGGGGCACATCAGCAGAGGCTGTAAACAAATGGCTAGTGCTTGTAGGGACTATAACAAACCATGGACAACACATGCCATATAAATTGGGTATCCAGACAAGTATGTATTTGCCAAATCCACTTCCCACCACACAAATGCATGTGTCCTTAAACATGCATAGATGAAAACAAAAAACCTGAACTAATGCCATTCATAAAAATATGCATTTTCATATATAAATATCCATGCAAAAAGGCTAGCTGTGATACCTGTGTATTTACTGCAAGCAGAAACATGAACACCATGCCTCAGACTCTCTTGTGAAATAAATTTTGTCTTCAGTTTCAGTTTAATAGCTCAAGATCTTTCTGCCAGATGTATGAATGGCTTTGAGAGGAAAGGCATGGGAAGGAAAATGAAGATGTGATCAACCTAGGAAATGGTTCCTGGGAAACCTTCCAGCATCGTGAGCAAGCGAACACAAGTGCGCATTAGCACAGCGCACTGTCTGATGGATGCTCCAGCGGCTGGTTCACGGGACATATGCTTTGTTTCACTGAGAAACAGACATTTGTGGGACGAGAGAAAGCAAATGGATATAACAGACTCAACCTTAAAAGTTTTTAGCAGAGGCTTGTGAAATTGTACCAAAGAATGAATGGAGACTTGTGGACGCACTAAGAGCTGTCACGACCTGAAATGAATTGATGGACCACAGTCATAGCTAATTGACAGTGACAAGTGTTGCTTTGCACTGTTTGGACTGGAAATGACATCTTGAGAAATTAAACTGAGGCCAGCACGCTCAGAATCACCATTTTTCAGCTCTTCTAATAATCCCTTTCAAAAATATCCCTGCATGCTATATTATGTGTCTCTATCTCTATTTCTGAACTAGAAGCAAACAGACAAAAGCGTTCATTAAATGTGTGAACGATATTAAACTCAGAGATGCTGTGTACACAAAAAAGTGCAAAAGAATTGTACAAAAAGAAGTAAAGAGGCTAGAAAAATGGTTTGGGAATAGCAATGAGATTTCAACATGAACAAAGAAAAGATATTGTATCAAAGATGAAATGTAGAGTTAGAAGTTGTAATGACAGAAACTCATAAAGATGTAGGCTTGGGAATAAAAGGGTGAAAGGTAATATCAGGGCTATGTAAACAGAGGCATTTTACCCTCATACACAGATGTGACAACTTACACTGCTCTTTATATAGCACCAGCAAGAATGCATCTAACATTAACTCTAAATTGCAGGCACTCTGGTGTCAGAAAGAAGCGGAGCAATGCTTTTGGTAAGTGAATTGGGTGCATGATTGGGGAAGCATCGCTCAGGAAAAGAGTCTGCTTGCAATGACTGCAATTACGAAGTAATGCTAGTAGGGACAGAAATCCCCATCAAACAGAGATATAGTATTACCTCTGAGACACACCACAGGGCAAGGCTGGAGCATTAGGCATCTCTGGCAAAAAAGGTGATATTTCAGGAGCAAATCAGGCTGCGAGGATCAGGATCATGGAAAGGCTTTGTAGCTATTGCAAGGGTAGTCCACCAGGATCAGGACCTTACACAGGTAGGCTAATGAATGCAAGCCACTGTTTACAGTGAAGGTTAGTTGACACAGAAGGAGAGAAAAATCAAGGGAAAGGAAGATCCATTGTCACTTTTATTGGGAGGCCTGAGGCTAAAAAGAACCTGAAAAGGAGGCATTTGTGGTTGCATGAAGGGCCTAGACTGGAAACAATGACTGTACGGCACAATGTTCAACTGAGACCTGATACAAAACCACTAGAGTCAGGTCAGTCTTTCCACCGCTTCCAGGAAACCTTGAAGTCATCAGGACTGCGCTGCCTTAGTTCAGATACCGGTCAGATCCTGCGGTCGTCCTGCTTGCCCCAACATTGCTCCAGAAAGCCCCATTTTCAAGACAAGCTGGTGCTCCTTACCTTACCACCTTGGTGCCGTTCCTCATGACCTGCATGTCCACCATGCAGCCACCTGTGACGTAAGCAGCCAGGTTCAGCTCGGAGAACTCAGCCTGGAGTGGAGCAAAAGGACAGAGCATTACTCGAGGGCAGCAGAGACACAAACATACAGACACAGATGCAGAATTGTCTTTGGTGGAATGTGCCTTTCCTTCTTTTTCTTTTCTTTTTTTTTTCTTTTTTTTTTTCCATGAGGCAATGGGAGATCCAATTACAGCTGATTTGCTCTGGAGAGACTGCAGAAGTATTTATGGCTCTCACACTTGGGGTGTTCAAGTATACAGGATTAGGCTTATTGCAGTAATAAGGACTGAAGGAATTAAGAATGAGCAAGCTGAAAAACGCATACAGGAAAGAATAATAGTAATAAAAAGAGGTAAGGTCATTTGAATTCAAATTCCAAGTTTCCACTTGGAAACATCCAATTAGAATTATGTCTGAGTTGGCTGTCGTGCCACTGGCCAGCTATAAACCTAACACAAAAGATTTAAACATCCCTAAATAGCTAAAAAGCCTCATTATGCTGCAGGAAGGGGATGAGCAGAGAAACCCACCTGATGCGGTTTACTTACTAAGATTTTAACTATTAAAGGGTTAGCAAAGCTGGGTAGGCTATTAACACTGCTGCTCAATTATTAAAACACTTTACATTTTAGAAGAGGTGCGACTTACAAGGCCGGAAAGGTTGGCAAGGAATATTTAAGCTACGGGAGCAAAAAGCAATGTGCACAGGGGCGATTACAACTGCAGTGGGTGTCAGTGAAGGTTAAGACACAAATCAGAGTGATTAACTGGGCGAGAGGTGCGATAATCCTCCCGTGTGGCCGCTGGCTCTGCTGCCCCTCAGACAGGCGTGCCAGCGAGACTCGATGGTCTCAGGCCACTCTCAGTAGGAGGAGGATTGCAGGATTAGCTGATCAGTGCTTGTCTTGGGCTTCAAAGCCTAACTCTGTTCTTTATAAGCAAATGAGTAGACCTTAAACTAGAATAGCCTGTTATTGTGCCATGCAGGTCCTCCCTTTCCAGCACGATACAACATACCTGTACAGATTCAGAATCCTATATTAAATTAGTACTTGTATATATAAACATAAACATAAACAATCAGGTTTCATTTTTTGAGACAGAAAATTCAGTCTTCTCCCTTTCAACAGCTTTTTTTCCCCTTCCTGTTAAGGCGTTTCTTTCAGACTTAGTATGATGGAGACTGGGCAGCAGTAAAATAGTCTTTTAACCAGTGGCTACCTAATATCAAAGCACTGAGATGGTGTTGCTAATGTTTGTGATTTTCTTGAGATCCTTGTACTATTTAATGTTCTTCTGATACTTCTAGTAGCTGGAACCAAAAGATAGTGCCAGGAACAACTTTTATACAGAAAAAAACCAAAATGAATAAAAGCATGTTTTGTCCTCATGAACGCATGGAAAAAACTTGCCAATGGAAAACTAGTGCACCTGTAAAGGCTCAGAGGCCAGACGACAAATGAAAAAATCACTTCCAACTTTCTTTTTTTAAAATCCACATAATTTTAAAGCAATGACCGTGGACTGGTGACCCGATGATGTAATGAGATTTCATGTCTGCGGCCCTGTGTAAACTTTTCAAAGCAACACCCTTACATGATCTTACATCATTGTAACTCCCAATTACAATGAAAGGAGGGGGAGAATTCCTGCTGCCAAGAAATAAATCCTACTTCAAACACACACACACACACACACACACAGGGAATGGTAGTGGTTCAGGTGACCGGCTGGGCTTTTCTTATGAGATTGCACAGTGTTGCCTTGGCCACAGCCACGCTTCTTCAGTGATCATATTGGATCAGAGATAAGAAAATACGTACCTCTAAAAGGCACCTGCATTTTATACATTTAAAAAATCTCAATAGATGTAGAGAGAGGAGAAATCCAGCTTGAACAAATTTAGCAAGAGTAGATACTCTGGGTACCATCAGTGAGCTCCCCACTGGGTCAAGGCAAGCTTGCTATCTTACATGTGGGCTTGAGAGGCTTTATGGACTGGGGAGACAAAAGGATGGTTTTCCCACCTCTGTGTCTGCATATGCCTCAGAGATGTCCCAGTCTGAAAGCAGAGTGTTACTGAGCTGGACCTTCAGCTTCTGCAGCTGAGGGATTCATCATCTGATGTGAACATCAGAGCAAGAGAGGGAAGGTTTAGGTCGTGTTTTCATGTTTTTTATGCTTTTCTTCCATAATTTTTTCCATAGTGGTTTTGTACTAAAGAGCTTAACACTTTGCTTTGCTGGGGGTGAAAATGGGCAATCTTCATTTGATGGCTGGCACTTACAATCTAACTAAGTCGGTCTGACAGGCGTTGCCCTGAGGCAGTCAGACCAAACAAAGCTGTATTCAGACACCTGATGTCCAAACAGGCCTGGGAATCCCCTGAGCTGGTAAGTACTTCATACCAAACTGCCAGGACCAATTTCAGGCCTGCTAATGTCAAGAGCCAGAAGAAAGGGAGAAATCCCCTTTGGCAACCATTGTCCAGGGCACCCGGGGAAGGAGGGAGGAGTGGAGAGAGGGTCTGGGGGACTCAGCTACCTCACCCCCAAAACATCCAGATATACAATCACAGCTGAGGGACAATCCTAATCTTTTCCTGGCATTCACTCCTGCTTTAATGGACTAAGTTAAGGACTGTTGCTGCTTTCATGTAGCTGCTTTGTCCCATCCAACAGGCCGCTGCTAGCTGGCGTTTGGAAGAAGGCTGAAAACTTCAGTCAGCAGAAATTGTTTCCTGTTGATTTTCCAGTGCTCCCTGTATTTTTAACTTTGTGGGTTTTGTAGCCTGATGACTTCCCTTGGCTGGGATTTCAAGTCTGAGATCATCTCCAGCCTGAGTTTACCTTGCAGACAAAGAGGTCTTTGAAAGCAGCCCATGCAGATAGAGTGACAGGTAACTATGCATAAAACAGGAGAGCCCAGCTCCCTGTGGCCTTGCAGAGTCATTTGCATTAGGACTCATCGAATAGAAGAAGGCATTACATTAGCCTGATGGTGTTTTATACTTGCTTTGCAATGGTGCCAGTGGCTGCAAAAACATTCAGGGCAAGCATGAACCATGTGTGACAAACGTGACACAATCCCTCTTGAAGAATAACGTAATACAGACTGTGGGAGTAGACATATTTTGCACCTCTGTGAGGCCCAGATCTGGGAGGATGCCCACAGATATTTTGAGGATAGTTCTGTTAAAAATGCTTATTTCAGGTATTCAAATTCAGAAATCTCTCCATATCATTTGGACTAAACCTTAAGCTACTCTCAGTTTCTCCCATCAGTGTTCTCTAGGTGCTGGAGATCTTTTTGGTGAGCTATTTTAGAGTTTCTCTTTCTGTTTGCTGATAATAAAACAAGGAGGATTTTGTCATTTTAAATCATGCAATAGTAGAAATGCCTGGCTTGGTAGCCATACCTATTAATGATTCATGGGAAGCACACGTTCAAGGTGGATTTTAAGCATTTTTCATAGAATAACAGAAAGTTGTGCTGGAGGGACTTCAAGACATCACATAGCTTGTCTCTCTTAGGCAGGATCAGCTCTACCTCTGCTGTTGTGTGCAGATACTACATAACCTTCTTCTGTCTTCCACAGATGAGGAACCTCCTCAGGCAATCTGTGCCTTAACAACCTTGGAAAGTTTTCCCAATGTCCAACCTAAATCTCTCCCCTTACCTTTTAAGACTGCAATTTTTTTGTCCATTACTTCCTCCTGCAGAACCTGAAGACTTACTGCTTGAAGACTTACCCTTCCTTCTTCCTTTTTTTCCCTAGACAAAATCAACCCAATTCTTGTAAGATTTTCTTGTAGGTGATGTTTTTCAGCACAGTGATCAGTGTTGTTGCTGTCAGTGGGATCCTCTCTGGCAGGTCTGCAACTTCCTTGAATTGTAATGGGCCAGACTCACCATGATCCTTCAGCAGAGACCTGACCATTGTTGAGTAAGATATAAGGCCACTCATCTTACATATAATACTGCTGTCCATATGTTCCAATATGGATTTGCCATATGTGCAGCAACGTGACTATTTTTTAACTCATATTCTGGCTGAGATCTGCTGTAATCCTTGCATTGCTTTGTCTAGGCTACTGACTTGTCTTCAGTTCCCCGTCTTGTGCATCTGCCATTGATGATAAATGCATAATGGGAAGATTTGTCAATGTCTATAAAAACCTGATGGGAGGTAGTAAAGAAGATGGGGCCATACTCTTCTCAGTGGTGCCCAGGGAAAGGAAAATGGGCAATGGGCAATGGGCACAAAATGAAATACACTAGATTCCATGTAAACACAAGAAAACTCACTTTTTATCGCAATGATGGTCAAACACTGGAACAGGTTGCCCAGGGAGGCTGTGGAGTCTCCATCCCTGGAGACACTAAAACCTTTATTGGCCATGGTCTTGGGCAGCCTGCTCTAGGTGACCTTGTTCAGAGCAGGATATTGGACTACGAGATATCCAGATGTGCCTTCCAGCCTCAATCATCCTGTGATAAGTTTCATATCTGGCAGATGTCCTTATTAAACTTCTCCCTGCATGTCAAAGGGGAACCCCAGGAAAGCATCCCAGTTTGCTCCTTTAGCAGATACTGAGGGTCAGTTCATCTTCAATGTGGTACAGGAATGCAGGAATAGGGATGCAAGACAGGTTTTTGGATTTGTGTTTTGGGGGCATGGAGTTTGATTTTTTTTTTTTTTTAAAGCAAGCAGGCTTAGTGTGTCCATGCAGCGACAAGCACATCAGGTTTTTTTGAGCTACTAAACTTTCTAAGCCCTCATCTGTACAAAACCTAACTAAAAGCTGCTCAGGTTAGTTATTGCTTAAAAGGGATACACAAAGTTATATCAGACTTCTGTGTGAATATTTGCATATATACCCCTATTTGCATATATACAGCACATACACAAAAATAGCAGAGGGGTTTTTAGTGCTGCCAGGAAACCTTTGCACGTTCCTCAGTGCAACACGCCATACGCTATAACACATACACTGGCTTTTTGGGGGGTTATTCCATCACATAAATCACAGCACTGAGCTACCACTACAGTACGCAGCTTTCCATAAGGCAATGCAGGGTACCCACACCAGGATCCTAAGCACGAGTTTGGTAGTTACTCTGACCAGCCCCTCTCACCCACATGGTCATGGAGGAAGGTGGGTTGACTCGTGGCACTGGAGCCACACGTGGCTTGCAGGGCACTGGGTCTCTCGCATGGCTGGAGCTCCCCAGTCTTCATGTCTCCTTTGGCTCTCCCCTACCCACTGACTGTGCTCTGCCCAAGGCTCTCCACTCTCCCAGTCTTGCTCCTGAAACTCCTCACCAATTATCACTACACATCTGTTTTTCTCCTCCTGCCCCGTGACACAAAATGCAGTTAACAGCCTGGTCCGTGTCATGGCTTAGGCACTTGGGATGAGGAATTACTACTGTCTAATCAAATCACATACATTCCTCAGTGGATTTCATGCTTTAGTTTTTGGTGGATCTTCCAATATGTACAAGGAAAGAAAGACTTTGGCAGACACGAGACTGCATTCCTGTAACAGCACATTTCACAACAATCATTACAAGCATTTCAGGGGGGAAGTAAGCAATCCCTAAATCCTGCACAGGCAGAAGGGTGAACAGATCGTATGGATGTGAACAGGGGGAGGGGTGGGGCTGTGTGTGCTTGGTGTGCACATGCATGCAGAATTGGAGATTACACACCCTGATTCCCCATGTCTCCTTCCTGAGACATTTTCCCTTGGGGAGGCACCCTGCTCCCCACCTGCCCCCGGTACTGGGATTGCTCTCTGGGAGAAAAGGACGGAGAGGGCCCAGCTGGGAGGGGGATGCTGCTGTGCGGCTCCAAGGGGAGCTTCCACAACTTCTTTTCACGTGAAAAGTCCTGAAGCTAGGATGCATGCTCCTAAGCTACAGACAGCGCTGATGCTGAAGGTCCACATGCCTTGACCTGTGTGAGTGCCTTTTGGTGCATCAGCTCTGCTGGCATTTGGAATTGTCTCTTAAATTTTCTTTTCAGAAGTTGTGTGACTGCCCAAAAATTGGAGGTCTAGCAAAAGCACATTTCTAAACCTTTTGATCCCAGGAAACAGCTCAAAACCATGAACTCTGTAAGCCTCCAAAAGCCAATGGAAATAAAAAAAAAAAATTGAAGATACTATTTATTTAAGAAATTCATGATTTTTGAGTCATTCTTGCTATTTCTCCAGGTCCCTTTATTCATGGTTTCTGAATGCTTGTATGTGGCAAAGCTATGAGAGCTGCTGTTGCTGTTCTTGAACTGCTTTCTGGCTTTCAGTTGGAAAAAAAAAAACCCTAAACATATAATGAATAAAAATTATACAGTTATTTGATGAGAGGCTAATTTTCCTCTCATCACACACGGACCTATCAGACTCTACCTTTGGAAAGGACCACTTTATGCTGCACATGAAAATACCTCTTTAGGACGGGAAGTACAATGGAGCTGGAATTCATGATTTGTATTACAATTATCTTCTGTGAGCGCCAAGTACAACTTTTTTCCTGACAATGCTGCCAATGGAGTCATAATCTATACCACAAGACTTTTCCAGAAGCATGTACATAGGAGTTCACTGAATAATCATTCCCTGAAAATAAACCAGGCAGCAGGAACAAATGAATGAGCTGTACGAGAAGAATGCGTGTCAGACGGACAGACAGACCCACCTCATCACAGCAGGAAATGGTGGGAAGGAGATGGGTGGACAAACAACAGGAATAAAAATTTAGATGAACCTTGTGGCCTCATCACTCCCTCTTCACCCTTTTCACCCTGCTCCACTATCAATTAGCCAATGCCAGGAAAGATGTCTCTGAATATATTAAAATGCTTTTGGGAAATATCTGAAGGAAAGGTACTCCGAAGGTGGCAGACTCTCTCTAAGAAATGCTGCTTGCTCTTGCCTGCTAGGTCTGTGCTCTCCTCAATCCCTCTTGGGCTCTCGTCCGTCAATGCAGGGCACAGGACTGAAAAAGCCCACCACAGCCATAGGGTCTAACCCCTTGCTACTGCAGGCACCATGTCGCAAAACACTTTCTTAAACCAGTGTATTTATTAAAAGCAGCTGTGTCTCCCTTAGCCTCTGTTTTGGCAGGATAAACAAACTCAACTCTTTCAGCCTCCTCTCATAAGTCAGGTCTCCATGGTCATCCCAGTGACCCTGCTCTGCACATCTCCTGCTTTGTGGGCATCTCTCTCCCAGATAGGTGGCAAGTGTCCCACTCATCTGGCCACCGCCCACAGTGTCACGGTCTGTGCAATGGGTCTGTGGTTGTCCAGGTCTCAGCCCTGGCTCTTCTGCTCTCTTCTGCTTGTACCTGGGTGTGCTGGGGATGTACGGCCATGCATGCCTAACGCCCAAGGGGACCCGCACCTGGGGTATGTTACGATCCATATGGGAAACCCCAGAGTCCTGTGAAATCCTTAGAGCATGCAAGACTTAGTTTTCTCTGGGACAGGGCAGAGAGTGGGGAAGGAGGTGCTGAATTACTACCAGTTGCCTCTAGTGATGGAAAACGTTTAACAGAGCATAAGGCCTATGGTATAATTAATGCCTCCTCTTCCGGAATACACCGTGTTTCCTAATGCTTCCTGTCCTCTGGTGAGTGAAGGACTGAGAAGATAAAAGCAAAATTAATTTCGGGAGAGACTAAAAGCAATGTGGTCAAATCCTGTGGCACTTTAAGATTCTTCTTTAAGCTCAACTTAGGCTTAGAGCCATTTAATCAAACTTATACTTTTCATTTCTAAAAGAATTTCTCTAGCATTTGTATTTCTAGAGAAAAGAACTGGAGATGTATACACTGCAGCTCTCAAAGCAAGAAATCACAAGGTAAGTAAAAGCAACAACATGGATCAAAATCTAAGAACCTTATTTTTATCATAAAATAGTGATAGTATTTTTAGACTCAGCTGTTCCTTAAAGCTTAGGGGTTTATGCCCACTGAATAAAACTTAAACCATCAAGGTTTTAATGGGAATAGGTCAAACAGATTTTCACTTTTTGATCACTGTTTCATTCAGTCTTATGAATTACTATCATTGCTACGGAAGGACTTGTAGTGGAAAAATATCCAAATAATCAAAATGTAATCCAAACTGCCTCCAAAGAAGAAGGGACCCTGATTCAGGAGAGCACTTGCACTTGCTTCCCACTGCCCCAGCCCCGTGCCTCTCCCCCTGCAGCTAGCAGGGAGAAGGCAATGGCATTGCATGCCTGGGTTTCAGTCAAGGGTGGGCAATAATAAATCCTGCAGCCTCTAAAGCACATTAATAAATACATTTTGTTGTTGAAGATTAGAAGAGAAGAAATAAAGGTGGAAACAAAGTCAGGTCTCACATTCATTTTAATGAATGACAGGAGACAGCAGAGGCTGGAGAGGGTGTACCCACCGCAGTGTCCCTGACAACTCTCTCTCCTATTCACTGGCACCAGGCGGTGCCCACACCATCTCTTGTCTCTTGCTAGTGGTAATGGACCTAGCTGAAGAACAAGAGCCTGGGGGTGATATCGAGGTCATGCAATTCATTTCTGTGCTCAAGAACCAGGAAACCTTCCTCGAGAGTCCATAAAACCTATTTTCATACAAGCTGAGACTTACAGAAGCATCTCCCTGAGCAGCAGGATGGCATTTAATGGTCTCTTCCCTGCGGATTATCCAGTGTCTAATACGAACTGAATTCACCTCTTGTAGAAACTTAGTATCTTGAAACTTCTGCCTGTTTCTCCAATTCTGCTGAAATCAGCCAATGCTTTCCACAGTGTTGGGTGTGGGGGATAGACAGAGCGAGACAGCATGATCACATACGTCTTGCATTCCTCGGACGACAGCCAAGGGGGAGAGGCAGCTCAGAGAGCTGGTAGGGGTGTATAACCAGATTAGATAACTGACTTCCCGCTGCTGAGAGAGGGAGAGACAGTGCTGCTTTCAGCACTCCTGCTCCATTACAAATAAGTGATGTCATGACTTTAAAAAAAAATCGCCTACTGTCCTGTTCTGCTTCCCCCAAATATTGCTGAAATGGCTTGCTAAGGAAGAATTAAGATGTAATAGAGATGGAGATGAAAGAGGAAGAGAAAAAGCAACAGGGAGAACTCTTCCTTAAATTTAAACCAACTACAGAGCATCCTGGAAGAATGGCAAAAAAATTAGGACGGTCAGAAAAAAATAGGGCAGTTGCTTTTTCCCAATGTGGTTTTTCAAGAGTATTTAACATTTGGATATTTCCTTTCACTGCTTTCTGCCATTCAAACTTTTTTATTATTTAGCTTTTCAGATCAAAAGTTTTTTCCTATAAAATATAAAAAAAATTCCTAAGGCAAACTGTATTTCTGGCTGAGTCAATAATGTGTGGTTATCTGAAGCACGATCAAATGGAAAACGGAAAAACTAAATGAATTTACTGAGCAGACCAAGTGGCTCAAGAGGTGCCTGAGAGTCAAACCTTGATCTGATGCAGAGTTTATTTAGAACTGAACAGCCAGGTTAGGGCTTGTGCACCATGGCACAGTCTGTGTGCCGTTCATGGGACAGTTACAGTAGTGAAGACTAGTGAGCTGGGAACTCAAAGAGAAAGGTGTGGACCAGGCTGGTAAACACAGTTATTCCCTGCTTTTTTTTTTTTTCCGTAAGGAGACTATGGAAGAACATTCGTTTTTCAGGTTGAGAGGGTCTGCATTCAGCCTCAGGGGACCTGTTCCACAACAGTTTAGGTTCCTGGATTGTGCTTGAGGAAGAGGATGAAGAAGCAAGGAAGGCTCCCGATAATCAGGGTAGGAGCAATGAATGAAAATTAAATATCAAGAAATACTGAGCAAGTATGGATGGGCAAAAAAAGATGGGGACAAAAAGCCGGAGCCTGAAGAAAGAAGTGCCCCTCTCTTGGCCTCAATGATACGCAGAGGCGCCTGAGGTCAGATTCGAGGACTGCCCGTGACAATGCAGCTTCTGTGTTTCCCTTGACAGACGGTGATCCAGCTGGGGAAAGTGATCATCCCTTCTGCTTTTGAGGTCTGGGGGAGTCAAGAGCAGTTCCTTGCCCACTATGTGGAGGCTCGGCTGCCTGATCTGAGGGGCAGGGAGGGGGCAAGGGGAAGCAGCCGGGACCCTTGTTCATTGTTCCTCAACTCTCCTACCCACTGCATGCTTCATTCCCTTGGGCAACGCTGCAGTCACTATGCTAAGTATTTAAAAAAGGCTGCAAGGGGCCTGGCAATGGTCCTAACCAACAGAGTCACACCAGCCTTATGGTCTTTGCTTGGAGCAATTTGGTGCCTCGTCTCAGACATGGACATTCAGCCTATGTGAAGGATTTCAGGAAACAGCCTGGGAAAGTCTCCCTGAAAGAGTCCTTGGGGAAATGCGATAAGCTACATAGTGATGATGAAGAGGGTCATTAATGGGTTTAACCCATCAGGGATCAAGAGTCCACTTCTGCCCTTCTCCAGTCGCCAACCATTTGAAGATAGTTCCTTTATAAGGACCTCAAGTGCAATTACATTTGAGAAGAAGGACTATGAGGGGAAAGGCAGAGGCTGGAGGTTTAGGAAAGAATTAACAGGTCATTTTGAAGAGTACCAGGTCTAGCTTTGAAGCTGACCCTGCTTTGAGTGGCAGAGCAGGTTGGATCAGAGGTTTGAAGGGCAAATCTGAATTATTATTTGATTCCATGCTTTTATGTGAGAAGTGTGATTTTTTTTTTCCTATTCTCTTTTAGAACATTTACTGAGGCAGCCAGCAAAATAAAGACTTTGATAAGGAAGTGCAAGTGAGAATTGCTAATACCACCCAGTACTGACAAGTGTGATACTAATAAAAAGAGGAAAACAAAGTGTTCATAGTATCATAGTTGCAAAAAAATGACTTGCTAACTTTTCTGTCCCAGACACAGCCTTTGATCAGAACATGTGTGCTCATGTATAGTCCTAGGCAACTGGACAGCACCCCTTTGATAAGAGAAGGAATACGTTATCAAGGGCAATGGGTCCTGAGAAAGTCTTCAAAACCACTGCATTAATAATTCTATATACACACACACGCATGCGATGCAGAATCAACAGCTTTATAAGACAGAAAATATCGGGTCATTCAAACAACATTCACCAGCTTGCTTTATCCATCCAAGCAGTTTTATAACCCTAATGAGTATAAAACAAGCATATGATTCCTTCAGGATCACCAGCTCATCTCTACATCTCTCTCTTCTTATGCCTGCTTTCAAGTTAGGCACCTGCAGATGATTATTAATAATAATTTCTACTTTGACAACAGCATCCAAAGTCTAAATCAATACTGGGACTTCATTTTAACAGACATTGCACCAACACAGAGAGAAGTGGACAGACCCCAACACGAAGAGTTTTCAACTGAAGTGAATGGCTGGTGACAAGGCTAACAGAGAAACAGAGAATTTGTCCAATGCCCTGCAGAGCACATCAGAAAACAGGCCATGAACCCCCTTACTGTTCCTATGAACTTCCAACAGATAAAAAGAGTTTGCCATATGTAGTTATTTTGCATACTTAAACCAAAGGTTTTAGGCTTAAATCAGGGTAAGTCAGAAAACTAATATAGCTCACATGTGGAACATAACATCACCGACATATACTGTGGCATACTGGCTTTGCACCTTTTCAGGCATATATATAGAGCTGTGAGGTAGTCTTCCAATGGAAGAAATTATAATCCCATCACCAGAACAGAAAATTTCATTTTAAGGTGAAATAGCAACTGATTCTGCAAAGGTAGGGAGGACGAAGGGATGGCCCAATATGATATTTTCACTTATAGCTTCCACAATTCTATAAAATGGACATGTCTTAAAACTCCTCATTAGTTCCTTTCTTCAAGAGAAGAAATATCCACAGATTATCTGTCATTAAGACCTCAGCCCTGTCCACACGCATTTCTTAGAGCCAAATTCAGTTGTCACTGACCTGTTCCACTCGGATATCAAATTCTCCATTCACCTTCTTCCCCTGAAAATATTTGGCCCTGCAGAAGAAGCAAGAGAGACAAACATGGTTAAAGAAGATATTTGGCTTTCATTACATATTGTTTTGCTTCTGCATTTCCCTTTTTGCTGAAGAATTTCTATCCGGGTCACAGCATGTTTTCCTAATTCCTATCTTCTTTCATCTTTCTGTTCTCTAGAAGAAACCTGCCAAGCCAGATGAAAACCACATTGGAAAGTTCCTTCAAGGCTTGTGACTTTTTCATTTTATTTTCAAACTGAAAACCAAATGCTCTCCTAATCTTTTCCAGAGCAACAACTCTAATCAATGATTCCTTGCTATATCTCATTTAATACTCGATCTTTATGCAGTAAAAGGAGAGCAACATATGGCACAGCATCGGAAACTTCTTCTGATGTTGAGCAAGGATCTTTATCATCACAGCTGAAGTACTTGTGAAGTCTATTTTCTTGCTCTCTTGCTACAGAGCTGCTTTTCGATTCTGTTTGTCTTTCTGCTACTGATTTAGAGAAACAGTATCTGCATCTACAGTGTCACTAATGAAGGATATCTTCTCCTGAACTGAGAAACTGTGTTTGCTTTGGAGTTAACAGTGTCAGAAAAAAGGACATATACCTTCCACCACCTCTGCTCCTAGCTGCCTATGCTATGCAGACAGCAAAGCACTTTCAGAAGGATCAGTTGTTCATGAGAGGGGAAGGCTGACAGTAGTGTTGGAGAGGAAAACATAGGAAAAGGGCAGGCAGTTTTAGCTTTTTTATTCATATTTGTCTATAATGCCCCTTATATTGATTAGTCAGCAGGGAAACTGCCAATATAATTTCCCCTGTGAATGTTTCTCCCCAATTCTTCCCCTCGCCAAACAACTTTGAGAGAAGAAAATATGAATTTATTTTCTCAGACCTCCCCCAAAAAACTTCAGGAAGACCATGTAGGTTTCCAAAAAGCTCTTCTATTTGGAAAGCATTGAAAACACAGTTAAGCCCTGCAAGAGCTGTTTCCAGAGACAAAGTAACTCTCTACATTCTCTTTCCAATTGGCAAAGAGAGGACAGAATAAAGAAGTAAAGGAAAATGAGGGGAAGCCGGCTTTGCTCCCTATTTTATAGTATTAGCAAAAAAAGCTGGCTCACATTTTTACTATGTGTCTATTTGTTCCAATAAAAAAAGGAGAGACAGTAGGAAGGCAATCTTCCTCATTGCTGAAACACACCGGTTTTCAGCTGAATGCTCCCCTCCCCCAGAAATGGGAAATGTAAATAAAAAAGTTGTTTTGTTTTGTCATTCTGGCTCAAAACCCAGTTAAAAGTTTTCATTTTATTAGAAAAAGACATAAAAAATGTCAAAAGTTTTCCGCTTTGTTCTAATGAGGGTATCTGAAGGCTGTATTGTGCTTTCCTTCCCAGACAGCCCATCCATCAGCATGGTGCTAAGAAGACCTCTGCATAGATGTCAGTGAGGGACAGTGTAGCAGCCAGGTGTGACCAAGACCAAGTGGCTCGAACAACCGCTGTCCAGTATAAAAAGCAGAGCTCTGGCCATTTTTCCTCCCTTTTTTGAATTTATGAGTGCTGCATGAAAAAAAAGCAACTCAGCAGACAAGCTGAGACATCACGCCTCTAACAATAAACAGGAACACTAAATGCACTTAGTAATTCCATCGTATTTCTGGAGGCATGGCTCTAGAGGGTCTGGCAACATTCCTCGCTCCTAAACATTGGGGATATTGCTGGAACCAATGACTTCTCAAAAACTGGAATAAGATTTAAGTGGGCCCACAGGAACCAGTCTGAAATTTGAGGCACACTATTCACTGGTACAAGCTTGTTTTTATTCCCAGCTTGCTCATAATGTATACTCCTTACCCACATTTATGAAACACACTTCCTCCCTCTATGGCCTCTCCTCTTTGCCGACCAGCTGGTTGCAAACTCCTTGGTGCTGCTTTGCTTCAGCTTGTAATGAAGTGTGATTAACCACAGTTTTCAGCCTAGTACAGATGGAGCAAAGAGGCTTCCACTGTCTAGTCCAGGAACCTAGTCTTCACACAGTTAAAAAATCCTCTCTCCCATCTCTGCAGTACTGGCTCTGCTCATGGGTAGTCACACAGAGGGCACATCCAGCGTGAGGAGTCGTTGGAGTAGAGCAAGGGACCTCAACTTAGATACCACGTGACCTCTCCTTCTTATCCCTCTTTCCACACAGGTTGTCTCACCCCGTGTCTCAGATAACTTTCTTTTAACAGCACAATATATCATTTTCTTTCAAAGACAGCCCCCCAGGAGCGTTAACCTGCTCCGAGTGTCTCTGAAGACTACAGGTGCTAAGCAATTTGCAGCCAAATATTTTGGTCATCCTATAATTTTGACACAGCCCAGGGTAAGAATGAAACACTTCTTACTGAAACATCTCTGAAATGGATGGAGTGATGTTTTCAATTTGCACCTGGAGTTTTGGAGCCCCTGGGCAGTAGAGGCTATCATGTTGAAATGAAAAATGGCTTTAGCCTCACCCTGGAGCCCCTGAAATTTCAAGCAAGCTGGAATAATTGCTGATGCTGTGGAAACATCATGATGCCTCCGTTGCAAGAGGGAGAGTCTTTTGGTCAGTACTGTGCAATGTATGAAATGGCTTCTGGTCCCTACAGTGGACATGAGATGGAGGAAAGGAAGACCACGCTGCTCTGGTGGGGATGCAGGAGAAAGATGGATAGATGTTTCTGGCAGGTGAGACTGTGGATAAGACATTTATGGATGCTCTCTGCCCCAAAACCACCTGTGCAAGGCTCTTCCAGACCTCTGCCTAGGAAGTGACATGCTGCAGGGTTATCCAGGCAGCTTGTAGTGCAGCAGGGGAGCAGCACCCAGAAGACGAGACAAAAGCCTTTCTGGGGAGCCTCAGAAGTGTCCCCATTCACCTCCAGCACTGCTAACTGCCAGTGATCAGAGGAGTGGCTCATCACCCCGGGAGGGGTGCTGTCTGGCATCCCCCAGCTCCGGACACTGGGCAAGGCACTGGCCACGCAAACCACCCCCTCTCCCGGGCAGCCTGCAGCACTGACCACCGCTTGGCTGGCCATGCTGTCATTTTAAAGCATGTCAGATGTTCAATCTGCCAGAACACAGCATTATAATTTGGCTAGGCAGGGTGCAGATGGGGTGGTGCGGTTGCTGTGATCTCAGTAAATTAGCATGTAAACATGTTTTGACTGAAGAAAACTGCAGGGCTGTGCTCAAGAGCAGTTCCTGGGTGGGATTTACAGTGCTAGGCAATGCATTTAAATGTGGCTGCACCGGCTGGGAGGCAGGAAGCACCATAATAAACAGCCAAAGGTCTGTCCTGGCTTCCAGGGAGAAAGCTTGCCTTGAACCTCTCTCTCTTTGTGATGAAGAAGCCACATGCTCTGGAAAAGGACATATTTTCTGGGTGCAAGGGCATCAGACAAAATTAACTTCTGCTTTCTGCCTCAGCCGGACATGATTACAGGGCCACAAGAAACCTGATGCCTCTTCTTATGAAGTAATTTGGAAAGAATAAAAGCTTATTTTCCAGAGCTGCCATGAAACAGTCCCAGTCTGCCTCCGTGACTGTGGCTGGAGGAAGCATATACACAATTTTCTGTCAGATACGGAGTATATCCTTAACAGCAGCAGGGAAAAATAAATGATCAATTCACCTCCAATTACCTACATGAGAGCTAATTCACAGAAAGTCCATGTATAACATTAGTGCCCTTAGGTGTTTGCAAAGCATCTGTCTGAGCAAGGGATGCCAGCACTGATCCAAGACTGCAAACACACCTGTAAGACACTCGAATACCAGAGTTTATCCCTCTGGTGTCACCGACAGCTGGGACAGCTTGTACTGCACCTATGTGAGGGCTGCCTAAATCGGTGTGCTCCCCTGCACCTTCACACTGATGCCCATAGCCTGCAAACACAGGGATTCAGTCCTCATGGGGCACAAAGTCCTCCATCAAAGCCTCGCGTGTCACCAGGCCCAGGGGAGGTAGAGCTGGGCCAGTGGGCTACAGGTACGGGAGCTGGGGCCAGCCTGCACCGCTGTGCTGCTCCTGCATTGTGGGGAAACACCGCACAAGAAAAGCAACTCCCACACGTGGAGTAGGGGCTTCCAGGATCAGGAGCAAAGGGCCAAAACTCACAAGCTACTTCTGTTAGCGGAGCATAGATCATCTTGCAATTTCTCTCTGTACGATAAATAACCGGTTACATCTGCCTTGTTCTCTTTCTGCTTTAAAACAAAAGTAGGTTCAATGAGTGCTCAACCCATCAGCCAATACACATGCTCAGCACAAGAATCCAGGAGAAGCTATTTGTGCAGAGCTTGTACTGTCTCTCCTGGAGTTATTTCTTCTCTCTTCCCTCTGCTTTTTTTCTCTCGGTGCAAAGAAGCATATCCAAGCTGCTTCAGTGTACTGCTTCAGTGTTTTCCTCTGGATCTGTGGGAAACGGAGACATCGGGGATGCAGCAGGGGACTGCACAACTTCAGCCAGGCTGGAAAATGCTCTGCACAGGTGAGGAATAGGAAAAGATGCCCAGGTATCAAGCATCAGCTAGAGAAAGTGCCCAAGGAGCTCTTCCCCAGGTACAGTGCCACTAGACAGCAGCCCATGTAAGAAAAGGTGCAGAACAGTGGCCTCAGCACCGGGAAGGGAGTAGCCAGGAGGGACAAGAGATTTGAAGTGATTGTGATGGCCTGGAGAAGTGCAGTGATTCAAAGCTTAAAGCTGTTCCTGCAGGTCCATTAGCTGGGTGAAGCAGAGGTTATGACACATTATGCAGCTTTGAAGACAGGCTGGTATTTTGTATTAAATTCATGGGACTTCTTCAGGGTATCCTGTAAAATGGCTCCTATATGAAGCAATTTTCTAGGATAGGAAGAGATCAAAGAAACATAGCTCAAATATTCCTGTGAGAGACCTCAGTGGAGCTGACGTAGCAAATGTCATTGCAATTGCTGATAGTATGTCTTGGAGTAACTGGGAAGCCATCCTTCAGAAGAACAAATAAGCCTAAGCCCAAATCCCCTGTGATGTGAATGAACCCAGGCGCTTTTTGGGGCTTGACTGTTCGACAGAAGCCTTGAGCTACAAACTCAGGAGCAGGCTTGTACCTTCACCCCAGAAATAGGCTCAGTATCACCGAGAGCATGCCAAAGAGCAGCACTGGGATATCGTAATAGCAAATTCCTGCAAATCCTCTGACTGAGCTTGTACCTCTGGAGCAAGACACAACAAGCAAAGAAAGCCAAGCCACACTTTGGATGGAGACCACTTCTCATCGGGAGTGGGAAGCAGCCTTTCCCACCCTGCAGAGGGGCCAGAGCAAAACATGCTGAGGAGAGGCGAAATGTGTGGGACTCTTGGGGAGAGGTAGGCAAGGGAGTGGGTGGAAGAAAGAGGGAGAGAAATGGTGAAGAGACCTGGGTAAACAAACCAAAAGGGATCCACGGGTAAATTCTGGAATTATCTGAATTATTTCCCTGGAATCACATTACACATATTTCTCTCAAGCCTCTTGGGAAAATAAGGCATGTAAATTCTTTCTGGATCAGCCTGGAAAAGGCGAGGCTGAAGCCCCCTGGACTGGGTGTGGGGGGACCTCGGGGAGGGAGGGAAAGGGGTTAGCCACTGTACAAAATCCCCGTGTCAAAGGGCCTGGGGGCCCAAGTGATGCACAAGGCACTCACTGTATGTCCGCATTGTCTCCTTCATAAAAGGGGCTGGGACTGGGAAAAAGGAGACAGTTTCCAGGATACTGGCCAGCAGCCGCTGGAATGCCCCGACCCCCCCAGCCCCTACATGCTATAAAGGCAGTGGGGAGGGGAGGGGGGAGGAGAGATGCATTTGTGCCCTTTTTTCTTCAGGGGTGAAAACAAGGAAGGTTTTCCTTTCAGGGGCCAGCCCTCAACCCCTTCACCACTTCTCCCCAGTTTAGCAATTCCCAGCTGCAAATAGTAAGGACTTTTGAGATGGTCAAGTCCTGACTGCCCAGGGCAGATGGGGAAGAGAAAAATCACTCCACAAATGCCAAGGTCTGCAACCTACTGGAGCTTTTGTCCATATCTGCTTTGGTCCAGAGACCTTTATGCACTGTTCAGCTGTGGGATGGACTGGTTGGTAGTTAATATTTGTTCTGTAAGAGTACCTTGGGTCAGGGGTGGATGGTGTCAGGATGATAAAGATGGTGGATAAGCATGATGGATGTGTGCTTTGACACTTCAGAAAACAAAGTCTGAATTACAGGTTAAATGGACCAGAGGCAAGTGCAGAAAGAAGGAAAGGGTACCTGCACTGTACAGACAGACAGGGAGGGACCAAGAGGTAAATTTAAGTTTTGGTCTGGGTCAAAAGGTAACCCTAAATACACTGACCCTTTGCCAGGAGCTCCACAAAAGTTTCAGCTCCAGCCCCAGGGTGCAGCATTGCTGCACTCAGCCCCGTGCCTCCCCGGAGCAAGATCATCTTGCTCTCGATGCTGTCACCACCTGGCTTGCTGGAGCCACCGAATCGAGAGCCAGCTCAGCTGCGCTGCAGGTAGGTCCTCGGTGTCCGAGGTCAGGCCATGGGAACAGACTGCCTTTGTTACCTTCTGGGAAGAACCACAAGACCCAGCCCGCTCTGGTTACCGTAAAACAACCCCCAAGGCTTTATTAGTTATGGGATCGCATCAAGGAAAGAAACGCCTCTCCTGAAGAGGTTTGTATTGAGCTGTGATGGTGGTATGTTTTTTTTTTTTTTTTTTGGATAAAGGAAGTCCTCGTGGTGAGGTCCTTGATGAGGTCCGAGGTCCCACCCTACAGGGCTGGAAGGATTTTCTTGGCTTGAACGCACACAGAAAGGGAAGCCTTGGGGCAGGAAGGGAGAAGGGTTTTTTAAATCTTCTTTTGTGAGTCCTCCCTTTCTCTGAGGGAATTGAAGGCCTGTTTTCAGGGGAGACCTGGGTTGACAAGCCACCAGCACTTCAATGATCGCAGACACAACTATTCAGGCTGTTCTTTCTATTCAAGGAACTACAGAGTCCCACACAATACCGGCCTCCCAGCATCTTCCTGTGCCACCTCCTGCTCGTGAAACGGGGGTAATCACAGCCATCCCCCCCCAAGAGAAGAAGCACTAGTTAGTGCAGCGCTATTGCTTTTGGGCACGGCTTTTTGTGCTTCTCTGAGCTGTCAGGATAGGAAGGACACTTTGCTGTAGGTCTGGTCCCCCACCCAGGCTACATCGCGGTCACATTCCTCCTGGCCACAAAGAGCTGGGAGGGGTGGAGGTGGGGGGCTGCTTTAAGTACAACATGAGGCAGCAATTTTATTTTGCGTATTATCAAAATAGTACATTGCTGGAACATTTCCGTGTTGCTAAATCTAGATGGTATGGCCTGGAGCTGTTTGTAAGGGGTATCATTTTGTTGAGGATTGTGTAATATTTTATTCCAGCCCACTTCTGCCCTCCCTGAACTTGAGGAGCAGGGGAGCAGGGGAACCGGGCTAACTCGAACCAACACTGAGGCAGGGCTTCTGGCTTTCAAGCAGAAGAAATCTGGCTCACAAACCTTGAGAAATACATCTGAGGAATTTTTTTTTTTTAATATGTACAGGACTAGGCAGGACATTCTGAGGTTAAATTCTATGCATTTATAGGAACTCTGGTAAAGCAATTAAGGTCCCAGATTTGACTTGCATTAGCATATTTATAACCTGGTGGGGAATGTTTTCCATATTCCTTGTGTCTATTTTTGTAATGATACTAATCCTTTACATTTCTGTATCACCTTTCATTTAGGAGGACTAGATCCCAAGTTGCTTTACATACGCAGGACAAAAATACAGGCAGACATGATGGTGATATACCTAAAACAGATTGGATAGCGATGTGATAAATGCAATTTATTGAATATCTTTGACAGCCTTACCTCCTTTTCACCCCTATTCCCGTATGCTAGGGAATACAGAAACTCTTCATGCTGCTTCCAAGTGTGCATGCACACACACACACACGTTTAACACAAACTTGCCTCCTCTTTCCCTAAAATTCCATTTTGCCCTCAAGTCACACTTGGCATGAATTATAGGAATAGAAATACTCAGTCCTGGGTAGACATGGCTAAATGAGGAAAATGTAAGTTTTTTAGCCAGATTTGTGAAAACATAAATTTTACTTATAAGTTTTTTCAAATTATAGCCGTGTAGTTGCACAGAACTTGTGAAACCTTAAAAGGTCACCTCTGTATAATAAAAGCTGGTTCATAATAATTTATTGTCAGTTACCACCATGTTAGACAATTTTGGGTTTCTTATCAGGAAATATAGACAAAACTTTGCAATTTAACCTGCAAATTCCTGAGGTCAAGCTTGAAGTATCAATTCTGAATAATAATAATAAAGATAAATGATAATGAAGTCCAAATTCAACAGCTAGTCCAGAGCTTCCCATTATATTTGAGTGAGGTACAGAAATATTCCTCTGAATGAGAGCCTTAGTATATCATCTTCAGCCTACTGAAAGCATGAAATGACTCATGACACGCATTGAATATTTTGAAAAGGAATTACTTGCAAAAAATTAGGATTTAGGAAGTCCCATGTTACTAAAATTCAGTATTAGACTGTTATTATTTGACCAATTATATTTTTGGACAAATGGCATATTTAAAGCTCAATATTGTCATGTACTATCAGAAGTAAAAATAGTTTTATTTTAATAAAGAAGGGTAGATAACTTCCTCTGAACAGTAGAAACAGTAATCCTGTCAGGTCAATCCATAATTAGACCTGAATCATGACATTATTGTTATACAAAGAACCATTTCAGATTTATTAAGAAGATTTCGTTCAGTATTAATCACAGTTTTTCTCTTCCTTCATCTTTAACTTTTTGGAGACAGTATGTTCAGGCAGATTTGGCTGTAAAGTAAATGGGAAAAGAACAATGCAATTTTGTGTTTCCTAAAATATCCTCTGTGGCTTTTTTTTCTGTGAAACATGGCACAATCTTTGCATGTAGAACTGCTGCACATAGGGCACATGTATTTTGTGCAAGACAGCGTGTAACACTTAGCATGTGAAACAGCCTGAAATTTGGACAAAACACACCAATGGCTTTGAAAAGTGACATGAGATATTTCACAAATGCAACCAAGATATCTAACAAATGCAAAAAGAACAATTTTGTTACGCTGTCTGTTCCAGAAAGCAATGTTTTTAGCATATGTTGTTAATAGGAGCCTTAGCTGTGCTTGATCACTTCCCAAATAAGCTGTTTAAACACGAAGCATTAGGCTAGAAAGCTGAGCACTTTCGCAGAGGGTGGGGGTTAACAATTCACAGTACTAAATCCTGTTTGATCTGCTGAGAAATTCAATCCAGCAAGAGCATGAGTTTACTTAATAGCTCGTTGGGTGAGGAAATTGCCAGAGGTGGGATGTTTTCCTCCTGGCTGAGGTTGGGCTGCCGGAGCTGGCCCATCTGCCATTACATGGAGTCCTGCCATCCCCCTTCCTCATGGTCCTGCTCCCTTTTGCTGCGTGTTTGCATGTGTGCATGTGTACATGTATTCATGTCTGAGCTCTTTTTTTCTGGCAGCTACTGTAGGTGAGTTGTGGATGCATTTTTGGAAGTCTCCTGAGGCACAGATACTGCTTGCCCAGCCCACAAGAAGGTGCCCTCATTCTCCAGGTGGAGGCTACCCAGCTGAGATATGTACCATTAATGACTGAAGAGAAGCAGAGTTTTTCCCCAGCATGCCAATGCACGGACACATTCACTGCTGTGGGTGCCTCTGAGGGCTGCCTGTCAAAGCCAAGAGCACGAGGGAGCCATACAGATAGTGTTTTCCTCTCGTGCACATCCTGCATGTGGCAGATTCACTGTGTGCTTCCCTGCAATGTGCTAGAGTCGGATCTTGGAGAAGGATGGAAAATTTGTCGAAACATTGCCACTTTAACAGAAAGCTGGGTGAGTTCCCTTGCTTTTAATAGAACGTACCTTTCTTTTACTGCTGTTAATGCAGAAAGCAGCTGATCATATTCTGTGGGGCTCACATTATTTTTATAGTACTTTGTCTTTGGAATAAACCAGAGCATATTGCATGTCAAGAGTGGTAAGGATTTTATGGAGGATGACAGGCCATGGATTCCCATGGATGCTCTTCGTTTCCTCCAGCCTTCTGAGAGAAGTTGAGTGCTATACTGTACCATCAGAGACATAGTAACTCCTTAAAAATAGAAAGGATTGCCATTTGTCACTTTCAAGTGCATTCAACATGCACTTGCCTATTTAGGTTGTTAGAGCATTTCGTTATGCACTTGTGCAACACCTCGTCCTAATCCACAATTGCAGCTCTTTGCCTCTGCTGTAATACAAACAGTGATGATAAATTAATGTCTGGCTTGGCAATTTTGCTACAGTCTCCAATTATGAGAAAGTGTTTTCATTTAGAGAAGAGAAATCAAATGGCAGATTCCACTGTCTCTCACCCTTCCTGTCTGTGAACAAGCTAGTCCTTGTTGTAAACCCCATGTAACTTGCTGTGGGGGAGGAGGCATTGTGGAAGCCCCCCACCCTTAAAATAAAGGCAGCACTTCTTGGGGATCTTTTCTAGTAGAGTTAACTATTTCAAAAGGAGAAGGAAAAGGTTTCTTGAAAACCAAGTATCAAAGGTTTCATAAGTAGCAGGAATCAGAGCAGGCAGAGGTGAAATGCATTGCAAACATGACGCTTCTTCCAAACCCAAAATCACCAGCACAGAGGTAACGATAGTTGTTGTTCACCCTCCAAAGTCTGAGACTGTTTCCATATGTGATGCAGAGTGGACAGCCAGAATCCCTGGATAACCAACTTCTTCAGCTGTGCTCTCACAAGGCAAACACTGCTGCCTTGGGCTGGTCAGCTTGAGCTCACGTAACACCCTGGCTGAGACCAAGAAGATGACTGGCATTGCTCAGAAGTACCTTACCAAGAATAAACATCCATGGAGCCATGGAGCCACTGCTCTCCAGTGCTGCTGTCAAGGGCTCACTGAGTTTCCTGGAGACATGAAAATCAACTGCCAAGTAGCACTCCTGGCCTACTGGAGTGGTAGCACTGGTATGCTCTCTCAGAAAGGACCACATACTACCTTCAGGCTGGGGAAGTTTCTAGGCACGTGTTTCTGTCCATGCTACAAAAAGCCATGGAAATCTCGGGCAGACAAGGGTTAGTAATGTTGTTTCCTTGGTTTTCATGTCATACATATGTCAGGATATGGTCATGAATGCATACACTAATTTTGTTCAGTGCCATCGCAACCTTAGGCAGAGCGAAGGCAGGGAGCCTTTACAAGCATCATTATTTGATATCCACAAGCCTGTGGATAGAGGCAGAGAGCTGGGAGGAATGAAAGGGGTCCCCCATCATGTGTAGGAACTGCTGAGTTACAGACGGCAGAGGAATAGCCTAGACAGCAAGATGCGCAGAGTGCTTACACACAAGTGGAGGAGTGAAGACAGCATGGATAGCCATACCTCCTCTTTATATCTCCTAGCTGCTGCTCCTTGGGCAAGCTCAGCTCAAAAACCACAGTCTGCATGACAGAACAGCAGCTGGGAGATACAAAGGCAGGGATTTGAATGCAGTGTGTATTTTAAAACGTGAAAACACTGCAACAGAGTCCAACCCCTCCTTGTCCTTTCCCCTGCCCAGACTACCTTCAGCACCATTAATCTCAAGGAAAAACTAGATTGGCCTTTGAGCTAGGACTTTCCTCTCTGATTACAGTGTTTGGACTAAGCAGTGCCGGCTAAACCCCAGATACCAGAGCTCTGCATTAGAGGCACTCCCATCCCCAGCTGGAGGATGCTATGTTAAGGGACTGCCACCTGGCAGCATCTTCAAGGAACTGCAAAAACGCTAAGCAGAGATGGAGGTTGGTGAGCATCAGCCTGCTGGCAGGCTTGCAGGTGCACCCAGGAAGGAGAGATTAGAGTTGAGCCAGACTGGTGTTGCCGACTGAACTACCTGGTGTTAGGAGGCTGCTACTGTGATAAAAGACACTAGGCTGGTGAAACATTTGATACGACAATCACCTTATCAGGAGCTTTTCCACTCAGTTAAAAAGTTGTTTTTCCTTTGACAAAAGTCCCACTGTTTTCCCTCTCTTACTTCAAGTTGGCTGAAAAAGCCTGACCTAGTTGTACTCAGTCATTGCCCCTTTTTCGCTAAGAGCTAAGCTCTCGGTTTGTGAAGATACACCTGGGGAGGCAGGTCCTACCTTGTCCCCACTCTCCTGGGAAAGCAGAGAAGACCAAAGGTGATCACTTTACTGAAGAGTGGTGTGGCATGAAAAAAAAAACCAAACAAAACCTCCCTTGGCCAAGACCTGGTAACCCAACTTCTTTCATTTTGAAGTCTTCAGTTCGGTCCGCTTGCCTGTGCTACCCTTTCCTTTTTTCTGTGTTGTGACAAGCTGGCAGATGAAACAATAAGCATCTCCTCAACACATGCTCAGGATTTTCCCCAGAATAGGTCTCTCGGCCAGCTTGCCTAAAGCTTTCTAAACCAGCCAGCTTTGAAATGGAGCACACTGCAAGCAGTAAGTAATTTCTCTAAGATTTCAGCACTGGTCCTACCCTTTGGAAAGTGTCCTCTACTGCCCAATATCACAGGAAACAAACTTCCAAACTTTTGTTTGTAAACAGAGATCTGCACAAACAAGACAAATTTGAGGCTTACCTGAGCCCGAGAGTCTTTTGCCAACAGCCACTATGCTTAGCAAGTAAAGGGCCCTTGACCAGCGAATGAACTCCAGTCATTACTATTGGTAGTAGTAGGCTTGGGTTATCTTTTATTAATTTATGTACAAATCTGTACACAGGAAAAAGCTCAAGAGAGAGAAAGCTGGAGAGAGGGGTCCCTTTTCACTTCTGGAGCCAGCACAAACAGTAGGCAAAGGTCCTGAACTACATCACTAACATACCTTCAGCTGTGACCTCTTAGGACCATTGCTAGATGTGACAGCTCAGCTAAGCCCGCTGAGCCAAGAATGCCCTATGTGTGCTCACATATTAAGGCTATGAAGAAGTTTGCCAATGAGTACCAAATATATATTTTTTTCAAGAAAGATATGAGAAAAGCCTAATCTGCCATTTACGCAAGTCACCAGACAGACACCAACCTGGGGCCAGAGTTGGTGACCTAGATGTGAAAGTATCTGTGTACCCCCCTGCAGATGCCCCGTGCTTCCCAGATCCCTCTCATCCCCCGAACTTCGTGGAGCTGAATTCAGCAGGAAGGACAGTGATGACTTACCAGTCAGTGTGCGCATCATCTATCACCAGAAGGATCTTGGGTTTCTGGGCCACAGGTGGTGTGGGGCTGGCCGAGTGATCGATTAGTCCTGCCGCTGCTTGCGTGGTTTGCTTCATGGCACTGGAGATGGAGCTGAAGATGCTGGTGCCAGTAGAGGAAGAGTGTGAGGGCTGTGGTGGCTGCGGATGCTTTCTCTCTGTGGCAGGAGAAACCGGGGAGCTCGTGGAGTTGTCGGGGCGCTGCAAGTCCATCATGTAGCCGTTGGGCAAATTTGCCACGAAACTACTGTCTGAGAGACGTCTCCGGAGGAAATTCATTGTTGCAGTGTTGTGTGGAAACCTTCTCAGCAAGACCGAGGCTGAACAACAGTGTCACCAGTCCTGGGGAACGTTTCTGCGTGCGTGTAGTGTTCCTCCTTGCAGTCCAAGCAGGCAGGCTTTCCCCCTTGAAATCCTGATGGAGAAATATGCCTTAGTTTTTCAGCTATATTTTTTCTCTCCTGTGGGAAGAGAATCAAAGACATGTATGTGAGATACATAGTGTGTGTCTGAGATAACAAAAACTCTTTTAGCCTTTTAAATGGGTACATTAATCAACAATGAAAGGAAAAAGAATTACGGGTTTCTATGCAGTATGCTACACTGGCACAGCCAGACAGGTAGGACAAAGTATGTTTCATGGCACGCTCTCATCCCAAAACATTTTCTGGTCGGGGCAAACCAGCTTGCACTAACTTAGGGGCTAAAAATTCTATAACTGTTCGCTGTGGGGAAAGAAAAATTATTCTGACTGTAAATGTTAATTTTCAAAAGAGAGACAGCTTATTTCTGGTGTTTTGTGTGTTAGAAATAACACATGCTTGTTACAGAATAACCAGCAAATGATCCCATAGGATAAAAAGTTGTATCATCTTTGGCAGGCTTGTAAGCAAGGCTCTGAATTTAAGGAACAAACATCCTAAATTCAAATAGCATGTAGAAAATAAATAGTAGAAAAATCCCCATACACATCTTGATCAAGTTCAGTGGCAGCTTCAAACTACTTGTTTCTGTCCCTGCTGCTCTCTGCACTCAAAATTAGACTTTGAGCCGGGTGCATGCTGGTGGTTGCTAGACATAGCAGACTACCTGATTTTACAAGTTCACTTGCAGGATTTTTGCAGGTACTCAAAACTAAAAGTTTGGCTGTCTAATCTTCACATACTGGGTTTTTTTTGCTGTTGTTGGGTTGTTTTGTTTTGTTTTAAGAAGAAAAGTCTCTTACTCTGCTCATCTTTTCCAGTGAGAAAAAGAACACTGTGAAATATAACTATCTGGCTCTTCTCCCTTGACCATAGTATGATGACTTTGTTTTTACCCAGAACACTAAGTTTTTCAGCAGTTAAATAATCTCACAGAGTTAGTAGTTACTTTTAAAAATTTTTTTCACCTGTAGGCACAGCCCAGAAATGAGATTTCCACAGTAATTCCCCAAGACCTTTTATCTGCTGAGACAGCCTTTGAGTCTTGACCAGAGGCTGGTTGGTGAGAATGAGAGGGGAAAAAAAAAGAAACATATTGCTGGTAAAACATAAATGTTTTTCAAGACAGACATATCTGCAGCAACAAAAGTGAGAGTTATCCCATACATCAAGTGAGATGATCACATGAATTCCTGGTATCATCGTTAAATCATGCCCCAAGCCCCTTTAAGTCTTTTTGAATGAGCCCCCTACAAACACTGGAGCTCCTTGCCTTCACCTGCCTGGTTTGGCCTCCCTCACTGCTCATGCTCTTGTCCCAGACTCTGATTTCCTCCTGACGGCAGGAAACTGTCTTTTCCCAGTTGGTCCAAGAGAGGTTGGCATCTGCAAATCTCCCTCCTGGAGATGTGGCTGAGGGCTCATGGAGCAACCAAAAAGCTTTCTTAAAATAAGCTATCTTTTATTTTCACCTATAGGGATTTACAAAGCTTTAGAGACAGAGGATTCAGACCTGTCTATGTCTGTAGGCCTCTCTTAGCCCCCAGAGCCTTAGGGAGGCTCGGATGAGCCTGCCTAGAGTAAGCGAGCTACAAGGAGCCCCTTGGCACATATCCCCCAAAACTCATCATCCATCACCACCCCGACCCTGTGGGCACAGGATCCGTCTGGAGCAGAGGGCTCCCTGCTGAAGCTGTTGACATTGGCTTATTAGAGCAATTTTTCTTTTGATTTCTCAGCCCTGGCAGTACAAGTCCTCTGACTTTGCTGAGCCTGGAGGTAGTCTTTTCCTAGGGAATAGTTCAGGAAATCTTTAATGACTTCCTGCCACATTTACAGTCAATAATGTATCTCAAGGCATTGTGCTGACTTCCCGCCTGGTCCTGGCACACCCGGTGACTGCACAACATCAGCAAATGCATACACCGGTGAGCGCTTCAGTAGCACCGACTGTTTATGCAGCAAATGTTCCAAAAAGCAGGTAACATATAGTATCCATGAATTATGAGCTAGCTACTCACCTCATATATCCACCCACACAGCACTTGGCCTACTCATGTCCTACCGCAGTAACTGTGAATGCCAGCACAGAGCCATCCACTGTTACATGTCCAGGATGACCAGAGCGTAGACCCTACAAAGACTTTGAGGGATTTATATACTACAGGCTGGGTAAAAATGCGTTGTGCTGTCCTCTGCTCAGGAACCTGTGTTTTCTACCTTGCATAACACAAATAAGAAAAATCCCCTCACTTTAATGACAGTCCACTCAAGAGTAGGTCCAGTCCTGGTTAAAAGGAGCATCCCAGAGATCTGTCTACTCTCAGAAGGGCTCCAAATGAGTATCCCGCTACTGTGTACAGCAATTAGGTGTGCTCTCTTGGAGGACCTTGGCATTAACTGGCAAGAGGTGGGACGTAATTTCGATACCAGTCTCAGGAGAAGCAGTTTTAGCACGAGAAGCCTGCCCCTCGCATGCTTTGCACAGCATCGCAGAGAGCTGCCGGTTCCTGCTGTGGCAGCTCTCAGCCACGGGAGGGAACCTGGCCCCAGCTGTACAGGCTGGACAAGGCTCTTTTCACAAGCCAGAATCCTTAGGACAGGGTCCAGCAGGACTTGCATGCTCTTGAAAGTGTTTCTCCCCCACTGCCAGGCTGCTTCCTCCTCTGCATGATTTGCACTTTCCGAAAGAACATGGGCTCCTTGCAAAGCATCAACAAGTAAAGCAATGGGCAAATGTCTCTGGTCTGCCCTGCACTGTGGAAGAAGGGCACAGAGTCGCCCAGGGCTGGGAAGGGCCAGAGTACCCCGTGATGCGCCTGGAAGGCATGCAGGTTTTCTCTGCAACAGGGCTTCCCAAATTGTGCCCTTCAGTGTACTGTTTACAATAAACAATTTATCATACCTATTGCAAGGCCATGACCACTCACCTCCTGGACCCTTTTAAACAGCAATATTTACAGTGACCCATCATTTTTTCCGCCAGGGGTTTGGTAGTGGAAGATGTTGCCCACCCAGGAGGCACTGGGAGCTGGCAAAACTCTTTTGTCCAGAGAGAGTGGGATGCTGCACAGAGGCTGGCCTTTCCCTCTGCCTGCTGGCACTGCCTCCCCTTGCTGTGAAGACTGGGCTGTGTGCCGTTGGCTCGGAAAGGAAGGAGAGAAAACCTAAGCAACTGATGTCACGGGGAAATCTCCCTCCGGCAAAGCATGCAGAGGCTAAATTCAAACAGGATGACACTGCTGCAGCAGAGAGTAACGCCTGGCTCCACTCTGGGATGGGGGATGGCAAACCCACCAGGAACTTTGACTTTGGGTCTGTCAAAGCAATCGTACAGACTGTCCATCTCTCATTACATACACTTTTCTAATGAGCTGGATAATGTAATTAAAATAGACTTCCTTTTTTTTAAGAAATTAAGTTATTGGTGGTTTCACTATATTGATTGCCATTAGTGCCGCCACACAGGAGATATTCTCTGCAATGGGAGCAGTGTAAACTGCCAGCAGATTCCTTTGCTTACTGGAAAACCTCATGGTCCGCTTCTGCATCATGCACAATTACTGTCATTTAACTTTCAGCAGTATGCGTTTTCATACAGGCACAGGCTGAATAGGTTAGGACTTCATTTTCCTACTGCTTGAAATTCCCTGTGGACATCCTGAGGGCTCAGCATGTCAGGCCAAATCTAGTTCTGTGCAGCTCTCACAGCATGCACCCCTCATGCAGCACGGCATCCACACGGTGTACGTACAGATCCTACCCTAGCAGGTAAGCGGGGCTGTAACTTCAACAAAGCCAGGAGCCAACACCTCCTTCAGAAGCAAGACAAATCTGCTAAGTGGTATTTTGTCACTCCACAGGTAGGAGCGCTGCTGGCTCTACACCATCAAGTTGTACCTTCCCTCTGTGTACACCAGTGTCTTCCTATGGCTCACATGGAGACAAGTCACCTACTTAATGCTGTGCCAGGCATGAACCTGCCCATAGGAAGGCCTGTAGCCCCCAGCACAGCTGAAATACACAGGCTGCTTCCAGGCAAGGCAGCAGCTCCTACAGAGTTCCTCAAGCTGCAATACAGCAGCTGCTTCCCCACCGTGCAGGAGTGATCTGCTGCTGTGTGAAACAGCTGCTCCTGAAAGCTAGCTGGGAAAACAGTGGGCATCTGGGCTGTAGAGCTGCAGGTAAGGGATCTGGGCTATATTGCAGGATGGGGAAATAATAAACAAGGCACCGGAGAATGAGTGAGTCCTGAAGAAAGAGAGCAGGCATGAGAGAATGGGAGAGGAGGAGAAGGCACAAGCAGAAAGGGAGGACGAAAGCAGGAATCAGTTTAACCAAAAGACAACGTGGGAACACGCGGAAATCCCAACAATGAGAGCACAGTCAGGGAATCAAAAGGAAACGATGTGAGCAACTAAATGAAGCAAGAGCAAGGTCAATTAGAGCTGACCTTGAAAACAACAGCAAAGAGGCTGGCACTGTCAGCCCCTTACTAACATGCAGTTAAACTTCCTGGCTGATATTTTCGGAAGGGCAAGAGAGGGTAAGCAATCTGCTCCCTCAGCACATTGACAGCAGCCAGGCACCTACCTGCTTTTTCTCAAGGATATACTCCACAGAGATGCAAGCTATCTCAGAAAACCTGTTGACATGTGTTGGAAAACAAGAACAAAACGTTCGCTTAAACCTCTTGCCGGATTACTTTCTAATGCGTGGTAGCATCCAGAGGGAACCAAACTCCATTGGCTGGTATCTGTTAACTGTGCTTAGATTTCCCCTGAGCTTGTTATCTATGCTGTCAGGTAACGAACTGACATGACCACGCCAGCCTGCATCTGATTCCTGCTCTTGACAGCCTCAACGGAGCAATGCTGGGGGTGGCAAGATGGAAAGCTAACATGGATGTCAATAGTAGAGATTATCCTCCCACGTCGCCATAAGGGAGCTGCATGCTTACTTCTGCCCCATGATGGATAGAAAGATGAGGGGATGCTCCTCACCTGGTACTAATACCCCTCACATCCATTTTGTGGATAGCCATTAGCATACGTAAGTATTTTAAGATATTCCCATGCATCCCTTTCTGCCTTCAGGCATATTGACACGCTGTGGGAGTGGACTTCTGTGGAGGGACATCCATGCTGGGAAGCTCCAAATCCAGCTAGATGGCTTTCCATAGGTATTTTCAAAAAGAGGAAGGCAAGAGATTTTTTATTATTGTCAAGCTTTCAGTGTTTCACTCTGAATGGCTTCAACATTCCCAAGCTTGGCATAGCATAAGAATCGAAAGCAGAATAAAACAATTAGTTCTGAAATTAATTAGAACTTTTGTTGGGTTTTTACCTCACTTGCCACAGTTTTGGACTCAAGAGGCTCATGTGTTCAAACATTTCTTGGTATTTTTCAATGCAAGCTGAAATTCCATAGATCAGGAAATTAAAACAACGTGGGTTAGAAAAAGAAAAGGAAAAGGATACCCTACCAAAAAAACCCCACTTTTTTTTTACGTGAAGCATATACAAAAACTGTAAGGGTTGGAAAGACTGTGTGCCATCCTGAAGAACAGAGGAAAGCAGAGAGTTTCCATGCCTGTGGTCAGTTTGCAGAGAGCTTTCCCAAGCGTCAGCAACACAATACAGCTCTAACATAGATACTGGTGGAAATTTTCCAAGGCATGTAAAACTACAGCACAAATTCCACCTAAAATCAGAGGGATTTGTGCACGCTGGTGCCAGAGACGCTTCTGGAAATTGTGTATCTGCTATGACTGACACGGCAGAGCCATGCTGCCTCTTTGAGGTGGTTGCAAGAAGTCAGGACCCTGCAGCTGGAGGGGGTGGCAGGGCAGGGGAGCAGAGACAACATGCCATCAGGACAATGATGCTACCCAGAGCCCAAGTTCCCTGCTGTGTGTTAGCTGCTCGCCAGAATTTCACTTGCTTCCCAAATTCTTTATTACCTTTCACAGCAGCAGTGATTTCCTTTGGAAACATGTTCTTTAAGGATTTTTGCAAGAAGTCAGTGTCTTGTGCATCCAATTTCTCTGTTTAGAGAGATCCTCAGAGATGCCAGGAGGTCTCTTTGTCCGAAAGCAATCACTTTACTATGTTCAACATGCTTCATTAAGCCACTGATATATATTATAAAGGTGCAATAATTCTCTTGTCTTATTGGTGCATTCCTGAGACCTTAAAAAATCCTCTCTACTTTCTTGGGTGGCTATTTAACTGGAAAAGTCTAGGCTTCACAAATCTTATTTATATTTTCAGTTTGCAAAGCTGTCAGTGCTTTCTATATAGCAGTTTCACCACAGGGGGTTTGCCTTATCTGGTCCTGAAGATAATGGGTGTGCACATACCAAACTGAGTGCAAATGGGACCATTTCCCAAGAGCTACACCCAGCACAGAAAATGAGTTAGTCTCTTTCCTCTTTTGCCTGTTATTTCATAATGGCAGGTGCGGGAAAGAAGGAGGAAAAAAAAAAAAGTCTAAAATGACAAAATGTCATTGTAAGATCATCAGATTTTCAAGTAGATTGTAAAGGAAGATGACTAAAGCCATGAACAATAGTGAAAAATTTTCTAGTGAAAAATAAATCTGAACATTATGATAATACTCTATGGCTTTAATACCCCCAAGAACAAATTATGATGTGCTACTTCTTGGAAACAATATATTATTTCCTCGTTTTATTCTCACTGGAATAAATCCTGTTGGCACCTAACGGCCACAGTGTTGTCTCAGTGGTAATATCCCCCTGTTAATGAGCTTAGGGAGGCCTTTTGTGGCCTGTCTTCAATATCAATACTTGCTTATCAGCAAAGCCAGACCCAGCTCAACTGGAGCAGGCAGTATGGGGCGAAGAAATCCTGTGCTAATCCTTGAATACTATAGACCCATCTCCATCTGGAAGTCAGTTGAGTTGGCATACTGTCTCAATTTCTTATTTCCCTAGAGTATTGTGGTCATTCCCACCCTGAGCAATAGCGACACTAATGCTTCCATTAAGGCTAATACTTACACACATGCCAAAGTGGCTCCTCACGATTATATTAAAGAAAAGCAGGAAGCAGTACAAACCAGAGAATTTGTAGAGATAAATGCTCTGCATATTAAGCGGATGAAATTTAAGAAGGAAGCAAGCAAGGCTCTGAAGCCCCCATCTTTTTCTTTCCCAGTCTTGGATCTGATACAGTTCATGTTGTGTGTTTGTGAGACATGCTCTAAGTTTCCTGCAGTAACCGTACAAGTCCTGATTTCATGGTGATAAGAGTGAAAGCGGTACCAGGCATGCCATTAATAGAGCAGGGATTTCCTTCAGCTGAGAGATGTGTTGCTTTGAAGAGTGTTGATCTGAATAAAATCAAGAAGCTGGATGTATTTATTATGTAGGGCCTGCCAATATGCATTAGGGCTCATCCAGATAAAAGATGCCTAAGGGACTGACAACTCAGGTTCTCAGAGGAAACTGCAGCAGCAGCCTGTCCAGTGCTAATGGGGCTTCTGTCTTGATTATGATCTCTTCCTCATTCCTATGCCATTTCCTTTCTACTGTATTTCAATTCTGCCACAATAGACTGGTTATTCAAAATGCAGGTAAACAGAATATTTTGTTACTATAGAGTTAACTAGATATGTTGGGGGAAAAAAAAGTGCTACGGGACACGAAAGGGAAAAAACAATTCACTAAGAGGTCATCATATACACCAAATAGATAATTATTAATTAACTGATGGTGATAAAAAGGATTTTCTGTTTGGAGCACAAATTGTATTACTTTTCATATGTTTACAAGACAAAAATGGATTGCATATTTCCAAATAACATATCTTTAAACACAACTCTGCAATTCTTGCATCAATGCTTCTAACTCATTTTAAAATACCACAAAAATTCAATTTCTTTCCCAAATGTTCTATGCTTCTGGGAGTTAAAAAGTTTTCCTTCAAACATCTGAAGTCTTCTAAACCATCTGTAGTGCTAGTATATTCCATCTAAGTTTTGCTGCCATTTACATCTGTCGTGGTTTAACCCCAGTCAGCAACCAAGCACCACGCAGCCGTTTCCCCCTCCCCCTCCCAGTGGGGTGAGGAGGAGGAAAGCAAAGGAAAAAAAGTAAAACTTGTGGGTTGAGATAAGAACAGTTTAATAACTAAAGTAAAATATAATACTAACAATAGTAATAATGAAATATAATAATAATAGTAATGAAAAGGAATATAACAAAAAAAGGAACGGGGGGGGGAGAAAAAAAACCAGTGATGCACAATGCAATTGCTCACCACCCGCTGACCAATGCCCAGTTAGTTCCCGAGCCGCGATCCGCACCTCCCGGCCAACTCCCCCCTGTTTATATACCAAACATGACGTTCCATGGTATGGAATACCCCTTTGGCCAGTTCAGGTCAGCTGCCCCAGCTATGCTCCCTCCCAGCTTCTTGCACACCTGCTTGCTGGCAGAGCATGGGAAACTGAAAAGTCCTTGGCTTAAGATAAGTGCTACTTAGCAACAACTAAAACCTCAGAGAGTTATCAACATCATTCTCACACTAAATCCAAAACACAGCACTGTACCAGCTACTAAAAAGAAAGTTAACTCTGTCCCAGCCAAAACCAGGACAACATCCTTTGCCCCTTTTCTCCCCTCTGCACCATTTCAGGCACCACCATATCCCAGTTTCCCAGATTTTTCCCATATGGTGAGGAACCCCTTATAATACTTGAGATTTAATTAACCTGAAGATGTGAACAGCAGATACCTGGAGAAATAAAGCCTTTGTATGGCAAGGTGCTCATTTGTTTTCTAACCATACGTGCCCATCTTATGTAGCAGCACATAATAGAAAGAGAAGAATAAGCTGGGAGTTTGAGCACTCCTACTGATTTATTTTGACGATGGAAGAGAAAGACAATGTTTTACTGCACTCTGGGGAAGATTTCTGACACAACTGTAAGATAGGTTGATTCTTCCATGTCATGTAGAAGTGGTAGGAGGTTGACTGGCTAGACTATTCCCCCCGAAGAGGCAGAGAAAACGGGGATTGGTAGATCTTCATCTGGAGCACTGTAGGGGTTCAGCTAGCTATGTGTGTCTCAGGCTCTGTGATGACTAACCCAAATTGTGTTGAGCATTTCCAGGAGATGTTTTTCTTCACTTTTTTTTGCATGATTACTATTGATCACATGGGGACATATGAAAAGCTGTGTGGGTTTGTGTAATACATCCCTTTTGCTTGCACCGTGTACCCACACACTTCTCACCTCAGCAAGGATGACAATTCCCTCTCCCAGAGCTGGACTGAGCACGCCAGCTCAGTGCCTGAGCCCCCAGGTTCATAAAGGCCAGGGGGTGTAACAGCTTGTGTGTTGAAACTGGCCGCCTTGTAATAACTGCATGGCTTTGTCATCCCTATGCCATCACAGAACTGGTTAAAAAACCCCAAAACAAACCCTGGGGCACAACTTCCTAGCTTCAAGATTTCAGAGGCTGGCATGGATGGCAGGGTGTTAACTACAGCAGGCTGAGGAAGTATGTTTGTTCCCTGCAGCTTTGCACAAAGCTACACACTCACAGAGCCTGGCCTCCCCCTGTTAAGGCGACCAGCCAAATTCTGCCTGCGCTTGCACTTGCATATTCAGTGTTTTCCATGGGCTTGAGCTAAAGTGCAGAGCTGATCTTCCTGCATGTTGTAGTATGGCAGTCAGTGCATTAAAACTTGCAAAACATTATTCTCCATTTCAAGATTGCACACAAAAGGAAACAAATCTTATGGTTTCTGTAGATAAAAAGAGCAGTTCCTTTCTCTATGTTTTTTTTCTTATGGACTTTTTACTTTGAGTAAGTTACTTAACTGCTTTGTGCTTTAGTATGCCTGATTGTATAACGATATTTCTGTTAAATAAAGCATGGAAAGGCTAAATTGGGTCAAGTTTGAGAGAGACTGAGATGTGCGGTGATATAAATACAGATTGTAGTGGTGTTCTATAATATATAAAGTAAGTATGGCAGCTGTTTAAAATTAAATCTACCTGAAAACTGTATCACTTTTTAACATGGAAGAATATACAGAGTTCTCAGCTCAAATGAGAGCTGCTAAGTCACCAGAGTCCAGTTTCAGAGCTGATCACTGCAAAAACTGTTGTGGATACGCAGATGATGTTAATTGTGTAAGAAAGTAGTGTATGGGTGATCTTTTATAAATAAGCCAGGTTAGACAGAAGGATGTCTGTCCCCTTCCCTATCTACTCCAATGCAAACACAGTATCCAAACATGACCCAGTGAGTGATGGGGTTATGAAAATCTGGTATCATGACTCAACTCCACAGAAGTAATGGATCACCTTCTCATGTTGGTGATAGGAAAATACATGTGGATGTGCAGGGTCTAAGAGCCGCAGGAAGAACCCTGGTAAAAATCACTTCACATGGAAATCCACATGTAAAACTAGGGCAAGAGAGGGTCATATTGTGAGCACTAATAATAATGTACACAGCATGATAACAAATACATGAAAGTCCTTCGCTATTATCAGCTCAATCACTTGCTCTGTTCTTGCTTCAGCTCCCCATCATTAGTATCTCATTCCTGAAAGAGGATAATTGCTTTGGATCTCTTCAATTACTACTAAAGCACTGCAGAGCACTTGTGAAAAATCAAAAAGATCTGAAGACTAGGAGCTTGGTCTTGGACTTGAGCTTGGCCTCCCACGTAGTGCAGCTTGTGTAGTTTCTCCCAACAACTCCTGCCATGAGTTTATCATTTCCGATTGAAAAACCAACTCCAAGGCTAGTTTGTAAATACTCACCGGTGTGGTCCAAACCAGCCCTATATCTAAGCCATCACCACTGCAGCAAGAGCAAAGCAGCAGCTCCCTGAAAGCTCGAGTGAAGAAAACAGCATTTCATCCAGCTGTGATGATCCCCTAACTTCAGCAGGGACTGCATGACCATATGACACCCCAACACAAAGACACTTGCTTAAGCACCCCAGAAGAGCTCAGATGTTCACGCTGTAAAGCAGCAGCTGTCTCCTGGGCAGCTAGATCTTAAGCAGCAGCTGCTGCCAGTGCAGGGCTAGTCAGTGCCTGGCAGCAATCCCCACCTGAGTGATTTTTCAGTTTGCGCTACCCTGAAGTTTGAACAAGAAACATTGCCAGGCAATGCAGGAGATGGCAGCTGTTTTGTCAACCTTGGCCCTGCCCTCCCTCTGTTTGCCACTGAGCCTCATGGCAGAGCCCATCCCCTGGGGTTGGTGTCAGCCATGGCCCAACAAGCTTTCTTTGCTAGCAAGCAGCAGCGAGGCTGCAGACTTGGATCAAACTGTTGGTCTTTGCTGGCATCTCCATGCAATCACAGCACCTGCCTGATGCTCCTTAATACTAATGAAGCAGCAGCAGGAACCTTCTGGCTAGAGAAACTGTGGTGGAAAACCTAGTTAGTGGTTGAGTATTCCCACCTAGTAAGTATAACAACTGCTCTGTGTTAGCAAGGAAAAGTGAGTTTTGCCAAGAGGAAACGCAGAACCTGCTGTTAGTTAAAATGGATACCCTGGCTGTATTTTGGGTTTCAGAAGTGATTTTTAGAGGCTCACAAAGATTTATTACTGATGATTATCCCACCTCCCCCCACCAGCTGCTAGCCCTGACCATACCATGAAACAGGTATGTGCTGTGCTCTTTTTAAAAAATTAGAGTTTTTCTTACCTGCCCATAGCCCTTGATGCTCTAGCACTAAACATAAAAACATACACTTAGGAGGTTAGAGAACTAAAGAGTCTATTCATTCTTCACCACTTACTCTGCTCTGGGAAAACATACTGGTCTTAAAGCATCGTGTGAAGGTAACCAGCTATTGCTTCTATTAGTCCAAGGTGTGGGAGGCTCTGGAGAAAGTTGCAGTTGTAGATGCCTCACTAAGAATTAAACCCTGTTGGTGTCCTCTGTTTTCAAGCCAGAGGACAACTACCCAAGAACTACCTCAGGGTCCTCAGCAGATCACAACCATCTAACGACCAGATGGAGAGAAGGGCAGACTGACAGAGGCAGAGCTGAAGGTGTACGTTCTTCTGAACCGAAGTGCTAAGGTCTTTTCAGCCATGGCTGTATGGGAGGAATTACAGCACAGAGAGACATACAGAGCCAGGCTAAGAATGGTCTGGCTGAAAATTTTATATTTGTAAGAATAGGTTGAAAACCAGACTGCTCATTTCAAAGAAATTTTGCCATTTCAAAATATTTTCTGCTCCAAAACAGCAAAACAAATATTCCAAAATTTCTTGTAACATGTAAATGTTGTATCAAATATCCCATTCATTCGTAGGCTTTCTTTTCCAAACAAATTTTCAAAGATGACATTTCCAGAGCCTGCCTCACAGCCGATGAGTTGTGGTCTTTCAGTGGAGAGATGCTGCACTGAAATGTTGCTGGCTGACTACTTCTAACAGTGGGGTTGAAGGAGCATTATGGGGTTTGGCTATCACAAGTTAACAGCATGTTACTCTTATTATTTATTCCAGGCAACCAAAGCTGGCCACAAAACTGTTCTGTCCGAAAGATGAAATGCCACAGCAATGCAGAAGCTCATGTCTTATATCTTCCTCTGATTACTGCATTACTTTTGCTGGAACATTTATCAAACTCCAATATTGTGTGCAAGTTAGCAGAACAGAGTGTACAGAAAAACTCGCAATGCTACTTATTAAACTGGCAAATATCTCAGAAAGCAGAGAGCCAATTCCTTCCCTTCCAGCTCAAGCAACATTCTCATCAACTTCAATGGGATTCTTGCTGAAATAAAAAAAGTCTGGGGTTTGGATCTGATCCCTCTCTCTTTCTGACCGCAGCAGAAGGCAGATGATCTTGCATGGCTGGCATGACTTTTGGGGGAGATGCCAGCTAGTGACTTCAGAAGATCTGCCACTGCCCAGGGTAACTAAATGCACCGTCCTGCTCTTTCTGTGGGTTGCTCCTAGGGAGGGGACAATAGTTACACAGTCTGGCTGGGGGGCTCAGCAAAAGAGGTGGCACTTTCTTTCAAGACAGAGGCATGACATGTAAAGCCAGAGGCCTGTGACCTGTGACCAAGAGTCAGAGACATCAAAGGATCTTCCTGGGAAAAGCCTGCCTGCACATTAATAGGGATTGTCAGCTCTAGCTCTTGACAGGCGCCGTCCCCTCCTATGCCTCGTGTTTCTTAGGAGCTGGCGAGTTGAATGGCCTCAAGAAATTCTCATACACGAAACTGCCCTTGTGGGGAACAGTGGGGGAAGCCCTGACTGAAAGGCTCTGCTGAATTATTACGGTTACCCAGAGTAAACCAGGGTAACCTTCATCTTAATTCCTGACAGCCTCTTTCAGTTTTATTATAAAACAGCATCCCCCCTACCTTGCCTACTCCTCTCTCTCCTGTTAAAAGAAACTTCACAAGGCTGCTGAAGTAAGAAAGTCTGCCCGCAAGATTAACTAAATACACAGAGGCCTATTTTAGATAGATGCATCAAGCTAAATACGGCAGCCTTCAGCTGCTGGAGGGCGTGCAGCATTTCATCCAACCCCTCTCACCAAAGCGCATTAATGCTTTAGCAACCAGAAGGGAAATACAGGCACTGAGTCTCATCTTTAAGCAGCAAGACCAAAAACTTCAGGGCTAAAAAAAGAATGCATGCTTCCTAACTTGTCACATTATTTGGTTTTGTCAAGCCTTCTTCAGAAAACAGCTGGGTGCTGAGCGTGTTTCCCTGCCCACATGTGTCCGCAGTCCTTGGCAGCTGCCTGTGATGGGCACAGTGCATCAGAGGTGCATGCAGTGACTCAGGGACAGAAACACCCAGACCATCACCTCTGGGACCATGTGATCATTCTGTATCCCAAATTTCCATTTTTTTGTCCACTGTACTACAGCGGTGGATATAAACAACTGTTCTGTGCTGATAAGTTGAATGAGAAAACTCCTGTATTTCTTGACTTCTTTCTCCAAGGAGGATCTGTATTTTCTAGCATCTTCCTGTAGAGTTTATCAGCTTGTTCTGCAGAGTTAAGCAGAAGTGTTTCTGCAGCCAGGAAGGTCTTTGACATGTTCCTGGGCTGCAATGTACTACAGGGCTGTTCAGCCTTACTCTAAGCCCAGTAAGTTACAGATTAAAGCAAGGGAGGATGACAGCATAACAGGTGTGTTCATTGTATTTACAACAGAAGACAACCACACGTGGCCAAGATACCCTATATTAAAAATAATATATTTTATCTAAAAGAGGAGTGTTACAATATTTTAAACAACAGATTTTAAAGGTCTGAATAATCTTGGAGCTGAATGTTCTGCTGCCATTGGTTTTGCTTTTCTAATAGTCTTATGTAAATATGCTTGTGTTTGCTTATGAAGTTAATTTAGTGCTGGTGAAAGTCTACCAGTCCTTCTAGATTAAAAATATTTTGCTTTGGCTACATAAGAGATATGGCGTAAGCATTTCTGGCTGTTTTTTTCCACCAGGCTTGGAAGTCCTGAGTCCCAGTGGAATGGGACTTTCTCCATTCACTTGGATAGGAATGATGCATCAGTTAACCTCTTATTGTGCTCCAAATAACGTGAATGGTTTTAGCTATCACTTTTACCAAAAAATGGCTTATTAGTATCCTTTCTTAAACAGCATTGTGGTTTTAAAGTGCTAGAACCACCAAGTTAAAAAAAATATTTCCTTCTGTGTTTGTGCCATTGTCAACTAAATGTAAAATTAAATTGTAAACTAAAATGTAGGGCTTGAGGTAACACACTTTTGACACTCAAGTGAGCTGAACAAACAGCCATTTCAAACCATGAAGACCTGGGCTGAAGACACTGGTTGCCATCTTTTAAAAGAAGTTGGTATGTGTGTGTTTGCTCCTGTGTATGAGAAGAAATAAGGAAGCCAATGCTTTTCCACGCTTCTCAGTTGAAGTATACAGGGAAAAAGTGCTTGCTCTGGTTCATGCTGAGAGCAGGAAATAAATCAGCCAAAACCCACAATGTTTGGCAAAAATGAAATTTCCTTCTTCAAAAAAAGGCACACCCCTCTCCCCCACTTTGTACAGCTCTTCACCTGTCTCTCCAGTCCTTCTGTTTTCCTCCCTTTAACATGAACTCTGACTTCTTTTTCCGACCCATAGGAAGATAATGCTGCTGATGTTCTTCAGGCTGAAATATTGTACAACACAGCAGCTGTCTGTCTTATTCATATCCCAGTCTGATAGTTTACAGCAAAATTTAATGTGCCACTAAAAATTACTGCAGTTACTCTCTCAGAAGTGATTTCAAGGTAATAATTCCAGTTCCAGGAAGCCTGGAAAAGGGGTCTTTGCTACCCCATTCAATCTGCTTTGTTTCCCCCTCCTGACAGCCCACCACAGGCCACCCTAGGAAGCAGACAAACTTTTCTTCCCCCTCATGTCACTCTGGTAGCAATGCAGAATTCAGCCCTTTTCAATGGAGTGCTGTCACCAGGACAAAAGATCATTTCCACCCCAAAGGCCACATCACAGACTCTTTCTCCTACTTTTCCAAGGCCATCTCATTATTTTTTTCCCCTTTATGAGCAGGATCTAAATTACAAGCCTGTGCCCTGGGCCACCTTTCCTGTGGCCAGCATAGCCTGCTAATGGCAGCAAAGTCACGCTGCACCCTTGCTTTAGCATTTGATCTGCACAGACACAGTAGGATTATTTCTCATTAAACAGACAGTAGATGAGTGTCTGGAACCTGACAGACATTAATACAGACATCGTTAGTTCTGCACAATCACTTAATTTTCCTTGATAACCATATTATAAATACATATGAGTCTACAGTACTGAACCAGTAACAGATCTGCTACAATTGGTAATCCAATCTCTGCTGTTTGTCAGCATTCAGGAAAAATTCCTTGACATTTTCTAATCTGTAGATGAGGTAGGAGAATAGCGCAACAAACCATGAAGGATGGGAAGAAGTGAAAAATTATCCAGAATGGAGAGAGAGTATGGCTTCCCCACTGCTTAAACAGAAAGGAAACCATTTTATCCCACAAATAACAAGCATATCTAGAAATTGGAAGGTTTCCAATTGGTCTTACCGAGTCTGTTTGAAAACTTATGATCCAGGGCTTTATACACCTCTGGGGACACAAGACAGCCGAAAACACAGAGGCCTGAGGGGAGAAGAGAAACACTGGAGTGAGCGAGGGAGAGGGATATAGGAGGCAGAGCAGTGACGTTGTTTGAAAGAAAATGCTCTTACAACAGCTCTGAAAATGCCCTGGGTGTTTTGTTTGACATTTCGAGTTAGCAGTTTCACCTACCAATAGATTATCAGATCAAGTTGCTGCACCTTTATCAGCTATTAATTGTATCTGGGCCAGACAGCTCTTTGTTATGCTCATCTGGGAATTCTGGGCTTATCTGCTTAGCTATTAAGGTGGAAGGAAAGGGATTTTTAGCCTCAAAATTTCAAAAAAAGAATAAAACATCCTAGAGTGTTTACTGCAAAACCTGACATTCTGGAGAATTTCTAGACTGATTAAAAAGTGATCCTACACCCCTATAGACAGAGCAGCATCCTCTGAGGGGAGAATGCCACAATACAATATACCAGTCACTGTGCAGTAAGAAGCAAACTTGCTTTTTTTCTTTTTGTTTTTAAAGAAGGATAACAGGGTTTTTTTCCTGGAAAATGCAATGTAAATGACATAAATACAAGGAATTTTTGGAAGGTGGAATGAGATTTGCAAGGTGGAAAAAGCCCGAATTAAGTGTTAAAATTAAAGCAACAAGCCTTTTTAAGAAGGCGTTGTAAAAGTTAAGGGCACTATATTTCAGTCCTCTAGGGTAGAATTTGCAATACTACAAATCCCATAAGAGCAACTCACACATCACATGCCAAAAGAAAAAAAAAAGAAGGGGAAGAGTGGCGAGCCAGAGAAAAATGGTACCCTTTCTGGGAGAGGAAGGATGATGTGGAGGACACCGTGGATAGTTTGTTGTAATTAGCATTAACATCAATAAAGAGCACAAGTTTTGCATCCCATCACGCCCCTCATTACTAGAGTACATAACCTCCTAACCTCCACCCAGGAAAATGATATCATTGCATGAATTAATCATCTGGGCAATTAACGGCAAAAGCGACCTCAGGTTTTCAGCACAGTCTCTGGCACCAGTGAATCGGCAATGACGTAAGCTTCCCTGGGAATATGCTGGCGTTTTGCCTGTTCCTGAGCCTCGCTGTTGACTCTGAGGGCAGAAGCAAACAATGCAGTCACCCAACCGGCGATAAACGCTGCAAGCGAATGCCAGGCTACTGCCACTGCAGCATCAGAGGGACGCTCCTCCTGCCAAACCCCCCACGTGCCTCTCCGAAGGAAGATGCGTATCCCGAAGCAGGCAAGAGCAAACGGCTTCCTCTGATGCGCAGAGAGATGGACTTTCCAGGTGTGCCGAGTATCTGCCGCCTTTTTAGTAAGGAGAGCCTTCTGCCCTGCACCTGGAAGCTATGCAGCCTTTTGCAGCATGTGAATGAGCAAGTTATTTAATTATTCCTCTGTTGCTGGGGCAGAGGTAAGGAGAGAGAAGTAGATTATACTGGGGAGTTTATTTTCAGATGGCCAGGCTTGTTTTGCTTCATTTCTTAGCTCACTGTTGTTGTGAGTGCTTTGAAAGTTGAAGTCAAACTCAACTATGGCCATGTTTTTCCTAACTTAGAGGAGCTGAAGGATGGGAAAGGCATCAGAAATCAAGAGACAGAAAAATGCTATCTTATGGTATATGCCCTGTCTTAGACCTGTTTTTCAGTCAGCTATTCCAGGTGGATGAGGAGAGCACGGCTCTATCCTATGGGAATCTGCAGCACGTTCCCTTTGGGTTTTCCATCTCCAAATACAAATATCCTCTGTAAGGTGGAGCCTTTTTGTACCCATGCTAGGTGAGTGCCCCTTTGGTCACCCTTGGGGCACGTGCACAAGCTGTGAGACAGAGGGGGTCAGACTCAGCCTGCCACCCCCAGCAGCACATCCCAGAGACTTCAGGAGAGCTCGTGGGCAGAGGGTAGATGTGAGCATGGAGGTGCTCTCTGATGGGCGTTATCAGTCATGCTCGTATTTTCCCATCTTCAGGCCATGTGAGAAAACCACAGAAAAGAAAGGAGTTTGGGTAGGGGAAAGTTGACGCCTGATGTAAGAAATTTGGTGTCAGTGAGGAAGGAGAACTTATTTGGGCAAAACAGGTTTGTTTAATCCAAGACAAGCCATTTTGTTGCTTCTCCCTGCGGGGCTTTCTGCCTTACTGCTCTTTTCAGAGGGAGCCGCTGGCTATTGCTTTCTAAGCAAGCAGAAAAAGCATACCTCCCTCAGCACTCATCACAAAAGTTAGTTTCCAACTGAGACGAGATATCCACAGGTGAGCAACATCTTTATCTCAACAACAATTTCCTCTGGATCCTGGCTTAAAAAGAATGAGGCAGTGAAAACATGAGAAGCAGCTAAACCTGTTAATGCCTTACAGCAAGCTGCAATCCCCACTCTGGTTAGTGACTGGGCTAAGGTTACCCAGCTCAGGACACCCTTGTCTTAAAGGCTTGCAAAGATGTAAGCTGCCAAAGTGCAATTATAGCATCATCACTGCAAACAACATTCCCTGTCTACATGGCTTAATGCCACTTGTCACATTTGTAATCCAGCTCCCCCCACCTGCCCTGTCTGTTTAGCAGTCACTTGTTATCAGAGCAAAGACAGTGAAACAAAAGGAAGGGCAGAGGCTAATTTGCTTGATGTGCTCCTGCTCTTCCAGATAACATTAATTTGTGGGCTCTAACCTGACCCTCAGAGATGATCACCCTTTCTTCGTATCATTAAAAGGGAGATAGCAAATCTGTGGAAGCAACTCAATAGATTATAACTTGAGCAGCAGGCAAACAGGACAGTTTGATCATCAATTCTTCTAACCAGTAAGGTAACCTGTCCTGATTCCCCTCCTTGCTTTCCAGGTGTAGCTGGCTCAGCAGATAGGATTAATCCACTTCCCTACTGACTCTCTCCATGTTAGAGAATCTGATTACACAGATTGGTTGCAATTTATCTCCACCTGCCATGACTAATGCTCCAGTCTGACCTCCTCTTTCCCATTTTCACATCTCACTGCAGATCCGATACATACACAGACAGATGCACACACACTTGCTCTTTTTTGTTTGCAAATAGCTCACTAAGAGCCTCAGCATTTCCATTTTCAATCAAACCAGAAAGCACTACTGTTTTCCCCACACTGCCCATGAGGTAATTTCTCCCTTTTGACTCCTCTCGTTACATTTATCATGCACAGGCTTCATACGTTGCTGCTCTATCCACATAAAACACAGGCATCTCTGAACAGACACGCACAATGAACATGCAATGTTATAAACCCCTGCAGCACATATAAAGACAAAGGCACACGCTACATGCACTGAACAAGTGCCACCACACGCATTCCTGTTCCCTCCAAACCCTGCAGGAAAACGTTGCCTGCAGCGTGCTTTCCTATAAACAAAAACACCCTTGCAAGCACAGGGTCAGTATATGATTCTGGCAAATCCCGTTCCTGCTCACTCCCTTACCTTTCCTTAGTCTGCTAATCCGGGGGCCCGGGACCGATTCGCTTTCCCCCCTGCACAGAAACTGCCAGTCCCTCCTGCTTCACATTCACAGCACACTAGCAGGATTCACCGTCATCCTATTCTGCTGGATCCTTATCACCCTATTGGCCAAAGCCAGACAGTAAATTCAATTAGGCTCCTCCTTATAACTATATTATCACAGGAACAGGATGAATAATTTAGTAAAACAACAAGGGTGTGCAGGCTCTGGTGTCACAGACTTCACCCCCACTGGCAGGCTTTTATCAAAGAGAGGCGGGTAAAGAAACTAGAATCTGTCACTCTCCTGAAAAGGAGACCTTAGATTACCCACTTGTATTTCCCATTCCATCCCTCTTGTCCTCCTCCCCCTAAAGCCATGGCATTCCCTTTTTATTGTTGTACATCCATCCCCAGCCCACAACACAGTATTTCCCTGGTGAATGGTCATTACCATCTCAGAGGATGCAGAGATTTCTGTCCAGGCAAAGCGATACCGCAGCACATTGAACACTTTGCCTTTTTCCTGAACGCAAGACGTGAGAAAAGAATAAAACTGTTCTGCAGAAGGGAGTGACAAGACAAGCAGATCACAAGGAAATGGGAGAGTCTGCCTTGTATCATGGTATCTTCTGTTCAGCAACTGCGCTGTCATCCCGTCAGTTCAGACACCCAAGGGATGCAAGTACATGTTTCCTGAAAGAAAGGCTCATATACGCACTGCTCAGGGACTTTGATTTCACATGCCTGCTGTGGGAGTTTGAATCCCCACATCAAAAAAAAACCACCAGAGTGGCAGTTTTCCCCCAGACCAAATGACTAAGCTGTTCTGTTTCGCCTTTTTTTTTTTTCTGACCAGAAATTTGTAGTGACAACTAACTACACCTATTTTTCTATTGACAACAACTGTATTTCCCAAGAAGTAGTTTTCCCAAAACGAACACTGCTCTTTTTCCTCAGGTGATGCTTTGTTTGAAGAGTTACCGAGCACTGCAGCTTCCTTTAACAGGGTCATCCCTATCTAAGTCAAGCCTCGGATCACCTCGTTTGCCTGAAGAGTTTTTTGTTATGGGACCAATGCTGGAAGTGGAGGAGCTCAGTGTGACAACCCCTCCCACCCCCAGATCAGACCAAGCAGCCAGCAGGACTTTTTGATGACCATTCACAGCAATATATGAAGCTATTGCTAATTCATGTTCACGTGCACAGCCATATCATTCCACCGTAACTGAAAAATAAATAGGCAGGATGAAGAAGCCATTCTTCTTCCCTTTTAGGAGCCTGCATCCCTTAGAGTCCAAGAACACCCTTTGCACTCTGCTTCCGCTGTGCTAATATTTACTCAGCAGAGTCTATATACCTACTATCATAATAATGTGAAGTTCAAATTTGCACTAGAGCCCAAACTCCTTCAAGCAACTCCTACACCAGCTCTCAGTTTGGCTCATCTCCCAGGACTGGCTGGCTGGGTAGCCCTTAGCTCTGCCTCTAGAGGCAGTAGGGACACGAGGTTGAAGTCAAGCCCAAGTACCAGCATAGCTACAAAGGCAGACCACCAGTGACAGACCAGAAGTTTCCCTAAAGGCAGTGTCTGTCTTTAGGCACTGCCTTCACGGCAAAGGACTGGCAGGAAGCTGGGGCAATGCACAGCTACTGCCACCTTCTAAATTGCTGGGCTGTCTACCTCTGTCACAGCCCCACTGCAGGATGGAGTCATGCTGCCTTCCCCAGGAGAATAGCGCACAGGAATGGTAGATGCTTTTGCCTTTCCTACCAAGTTCAAGGTGATCTAAGGAGAGAAAAAGTAAGAGTCTCAACCAAGTTTTTGTCTTTGTCTGTTATGGATTTCTCTGCAACAAAAACGGACAAAACTGCCCTCCTGCTCCTGAAGATGCTTCACTTTTGAAGAGTGGCAGCTGCTCTTTTCCTCCTCCTCTTTCCCTTGCAGCCATCCAAACTTTTAAGAGCTTTTGTGTTAAAGGAAACCTTGAATTATGCACTTGGTGATAGCTTCAGAGCAATTAAATTATGCCACGTGGCAAGTTGCCCAATGTCACTACCAAAACTCAGGATGTTTTAGCATCATTTATTGAAGAGTTTTTACATGATGCTTACTTAAATCACAAAAAGAGAGCAAATTAGGCTGTTGCCATGACAACTAGAGAATCTGCTCAAAATGCAGGAGATGCTGGGGAGGAGGGAGAGCTCTTCAATGGAGACCTCTGCATCATGAATACTGCCCTTGGTTATCAAATCCCTTTCAAGTTAATTCCTAGCATCAAAGCCTCCCTGACAAAGGGTTTAATAATCGGGAGCAAGGCTTTGGCTAAAGAGGGCACAAACCAACTCTCCCAGCACTAATGTGGATTTACTTCTGGTGAGAGGTGCCCAGCTGAGAGGTCCACAGAGCAATCACAGAAGTGGCAACAGCAGTACATAAACACACATGAGGCAGGGTGGGAGAAGTGGCAGGAGGCTTCATTGCAGACAAGCACTGAATAGAAAGGCAGATCTTGACCCTGTGGTGCAGTAAAGGTGAATGACAACTTCTGCAGAGTAGATGGGGAAGGAGAGAAGGAAGCAGGGTCCTAGTCGCTGCTTGTGGAAACCCTCTGGAAGTTGGAATAAGCTGAGCAAAGTCTTCCGCCAACCCCAAGAAATGAATTAAAGTCAATAAGAGAACAAAATGGCAAGACAAAAAGCAGGATCAATGGTGTCAGAAGATCCTGACAGGCTGAGCAAATGGAAGACAGGCTACTAGAGATCTTCTGCAGGAATTAAATCCTTGGTAGGATTGTTGAATATTTTCCATCAAAGCTAGTTCTCTGTGTAATTTTTTTTTCCAGCTGAACATTTTTTCTGTTGCAAGCCTTCTAAGAAAATCACTATTTTAATAGAAATTTTTCAGTGAAGTCTTTTGGTTCTTAATTGCAATAGCTGAGGTATTTTTGGATGAAAACAAAGAACGTTTCTTTGGAAAAATTTCAGAAAGGTTCCTAGTTTACATGGAATAGCTCTCCTTCCTCATAATTAATTTTGATCAGACAATTTATTGCTATTAGAAGCTTTGGTGGTGTCCTTTGAAATGATGCCTCACTGGGCATAAGACCCTTTTGGAGAGTAGGAACAATAAGTAGGAGCATATTCAAAATGAGAGAAAATTAAACACACAGGCAAACAGAATAAACTGTGAAAGTTTCTCCCCCTCCCTCTTCAGCCCCAGATGAGAGTAACTGTGTTTAGCGATGAAAACAAGAAGCAATTGAGAAATTTAGGGAGACATATATGATTATATTGCTGTGAGTGTTATACTCCAAGTAGGATACTTGCCAAGGCAAAAGCATACGTACTACAGGGATCCAAAACTTCAAGAAATTATGAGAAAACCACTAATAACAAGTATGTGTTTTCAAGATATAAGTACCCGCTTATCTGATGTCCTGTTCACCCTTTGAGTCCCAAGATTGATTGTCAGTCTGCCTTACTTGGGATGTTTTGGCAATATTTCAGCACCTTGAGTTGGAGGTGTTGATCTTCTGATGGGGTCTTCTTCCTTCTGCCTGGGTACCACATTTATAGGTTGCTAATAAGGTCCAACCTCTGATTAGTTGGAATTGAATATAAAACGAGTCTTTAATTGGTTATCTACTTGCAAATGAGACAGCCCTCCCCTGCTATTTTGCCAAAGCCTTGCAAAAAGCATTTATTAGCTAATGACATGGTAGCAGCACGAGTAGGTTGGGCTGCACACAAGCCATGTAGGCTTGTTTTGGACCCACAATATGTGGCAGAGATGAGAGGTTGAAGTGAGCATTTTTTCATGCTGAATATATTGCGACACCCTCTTCAACAGCTGTCAGTTTGGCAAACTTGCTCTTGGGATAGCGTAACAGCAGCAGAGGCATTCAAGTGGCAAGTTCCACAGAAATAAATCTGAAGGAATAGAGGACAGGGTGAGAGACAGAAGAAGGAAAGGGCAATGCATAGCAGAACAGGAATGGGCTCCTTGGAAGTGTCTGGGATGCTATTTTCTGAAGTGAGATGCCTTTGGGACAAGCTGCATTTTACCTAGTCAGACTGAGGCATTGTCCTGGGGCCTCAATACTACTGCATATGTGTATTGTGGTCTCTATAAGAAGCATATTAGCATCCAACTCAAAACATGTTTCAGTGTCCCAAACATGCTCCTAATTGAAAGAATTTTTCATTCTTCAGCAATAGTGACTTGTTATTTTAATAAACTTTTCAAGACCTTCTAGGTATCGTGTCTTAATCTAGGGAAAAGAAACAAACAATTTTTCTACTGGCATTCTTTACTTAAGTAACATTTTTCTATAATTAGTTTAATGGTTGCAGTGACTTCTTCCCATCTCAAACACCATAGCAATATGAGGTCTTAAAAAGCCATATTTTATCCCACTATGCTATTTTAACATAAGAAAACACAAAGAGCATATTTTTCCATGAGGCTCTTTGAGTGAGAATCTATTTAATAACATTGAACTTTAAAAATACAAATACACCACTTCTTCACCAAATCACCTGCCATATTTTGCAAAACATTGTTCCTAGGCTGTGGAAGTTTCCAAGGCAAAAAGAATATTCTTGTTTACTGATGGGCAGGTTTCCCCTCCCGAAGGTTAGAAAAGAGAGAGACGTGCCCTAATTCCATGTCAGCATAGGCAATATCCCAAAGGTTATGGCACTGATTTAGGATGCAGGAAACAGAGGGCCCAAACCTAAACAAAGCAAACTGGAGACTCACCTCTGGGTCCTCTCCAGGGCAGAAAGTAACTGCATCAAAAGTTTATCAGCTATTCAGAAGAGAGACTGTCATTATACCTCCTGCATAAATTATTCCACTGTATAGAGACTCCTGTAACATTGGGCCAAAGACTGAATGGATGACCAATGGCCAAGACATTCATCAGAAAGTGAGATTCATGTCAGTAGCTTGTAACTCACAGAGCACAGCTTTGACTTCTTTCTCTCACATCCCTGTTGCCTCTCAGATTATTTTCATCCAAACTACAAATCCTACACTGCACATATTTAACTGGAGATGGAAACTTCTGCTTTTTTGTTTGTTTGCTTGCTTGAATTAGAAAAACCTACTTCATCTTCCAGAGCTTTTAGCCCTTTTGACAACCGGGGAGAACATCTGGTGCAAAACCTGAGGCTAAACATCATGTTCAGAAGGGACAGCTAAGCTGAATTCTTCTTTGGCTTCCTTTAAGCCAAGGGGCACTGCTCAATCACACGATGTAGCTGAGACAACACAGATAAGCTCTGTGCACTGACCAAATCTTGTTTCTTGGCTCACTTATTCCCACTCGAGAAGAATAGTTCTGGCAATGCCAAAGGATTCATATTAGGGTGAAACTCATGTAAAATTAAAGCAGGATCATCATCCTCACCTTCAGCAGACAATCATCTAAAAAAGGCCAGTGCAGATGACCTATTGCAATAGAGTAGCTCAAGAGAACCAACAGCTGATTTGGCCAATCCGTTTCCTACAAATAATCTGCTTCTTCAGGTACCTCCATGCTCTCACATCCTCCTCCTCCTTCTCCCTTCCCTGGTTGCCAGGCAACTACAAAAAAAACCCGGAGGGCGTGCTGGAGAAAACCACCCCATAGCGCACTGCGTGGGTTCGGGTTTTCTTTCCTAGAAGATACTCAAGGGCAAAGTGGCCTTGGCTTTGCAGGCAACGTCTCACTATGAAACATTGCTTTGCATGAACACTGGTTGTGGGGCAAGTGATGTATATCCATAATAACTAAAATAAATGCCTTCACAGACTCCGAGCTTGCTTCTGAGCTTTTTCTGGGGTTCAGCTGTTCTCCATCAATTCCGCAGATCAATAATTTAAGGAGCTCAAGCACAGAAATCGCCAGCCTGTACAGCAGGAGATCTCACGATACCAGATACCCCATACAGTTGTTGCGATGTCTCTGAGGATCACTGCTGTAGCTGGCCATAGCTATACGTTTACAGCACTGACTTAACAGTGTGTCCCATAGGGCAAATGCAAAAGAAACACAACATTTTCGATCAGTAATCTGTTTGCTTATAAAAGCTCAGGCACTTTTGGATGAAGAGTAAGTGAGATCAGCCACTAGAAAGTGAAATGGAAAGCCCTGTACTGGACTCCATGAAGCCCCTTGGCCAACTTGGTGTAGGAGAGTCTGTCTCATTCTCACGGGTCTATCCAGCTTCCTTCCCTCAGGGTTTATAATTGAGGGATAAGCCTCAAGTATATGACTAAAAAACCCTGGGATCTGATGTTTGGAGCTGCAAAAAAGAATACCTACATCCTGAAACGACATCATTAATATTTCAAAATATGATCTAGTTTAAAAAACGGTGGCATCAACTGAACACAAGTACAAAGTCAGGTACAAAATACCTGGAAGATTAGACACACACCTGTGATTTTACTTTCAAAACAAGCTTAATTTGTGAAGTCTTATCCTGTGTAGGACTGAATCTAACATGAAGGAGAAGAGAAGAAAAGAAACTTTCTATTTCAGCAACTTTAACATTACTTTTTGTTTCCTGTAATCACACTGAATTCTCATTGCTTTTCAGTATTTCAGGCATATTTTTGAGACCTATTACTGCACAACAAAATCTGTTTTTTACCCTTACCTCCATATATCATGCCAGAAAGGCCATCTTTTCTAAGCAAAGTTTTCCATTTTTATTGTCTAGTGTTCTGCCTAAAATGATAAAGGCCCTGTACCCTGAGGCCATTCAACCTAATAGCATTCACTACAGATTCTGAAGGCACAGTTTAGGACCATATCTTCTTAACCACATATCCCAAATATCTTGGGAATTTTCAGTTTCCCTAAGAACTCTCCTTCCCTCCCTGCCCTTCTGAGTAGCCACTTGCTATTTCTGTATTGTCCACAGACAATTAATTACTACTGATCTAAATGACCCAGTCATAACCAGACCCACATATTGCTCTCAGTTGAAAGGAGAAATGCTTTTGCTTCCCCTCATACACCTCAACCAAGGCTGAGTTTTACTAGCAATGAGATAATTTCATGACTGCAAAGGTCCTACTCTAGGTCCTACTCTTCTTGTTTGAGCCTTTCTGAAACAACTGCACCAGCCTTCAAGTTTACAGCTTACATCAGCCATAAGAAGCAGATTTCTTCTTTGGTTCTCTAGCAGTGCAATACAGGTAGTTAATTTTTGTCCCTGATTTTTTTTTTTTCCCTGGCACATCCTAGGTTCCCTTATCCCTGAAGGTCACAGTTTGGGTTGCTGCCTTTTCTGCTGAGGTTTGAAGTCCAAAGCAGTACTCTCTTACAAAATCTCAATAGTACCTTTGCAGTTCTTGGAGTAGAAAATTGAAGTTTGGAGTGATTAAGGAAAGGAAACCAGTATTTAGGAATAAATTTTTGCCGAGTCGTCACTTTCCTCCTTTTAAACACTACTTAAATTTAGCACCTAACGGTAGAAAACAAAACAGACATTCTGATTAAGTGCTCATTTCAGCTTTTTTATATCAAGGTGCCCCTGCTATTATTGGAAAGGTATGGATGGGATTATGAATTCTGGCAACTAAACCTTGCTATTTTTTAAAATGGTCTATCCCTTTACTGGCTCTAGAGGGAAAAGCCCTTAGAATATAAGGTATGAAAGGATTTTCTTGAAAGAAATGGATAGGCAGGATGGGCGGACACATTTTTCTGCATGATGCAAAGACCTCAACTACGTACACTTGTGCAGCAGCATCTGCCACGGCAGCCCAGCTGGGCTCTGGACAGAGGCATAGTTGACATTATCACAAAACCCAGGACATTGCAACAGGCAGGCTGAGGTGAGAGGAATGAGGAGGGGGCAGAACAAAGGGGTAGGGGGGAAATTGTGCAGGGAGGGGAGCGGTGAACCAGCAGGGTGGAGGGCAGGTAACATGGAAGGACTCTGGCGTAGCCATGCACGCTCCTCTTGTTTGAGGTGATTGAAGCCTTTCTCTGTGTGGAAGAAAGGTGAGGGAATAAATTCTTTCACGAGTGCACACATCCTAGGGGAGCATTTCAAATAGCAGTCTACAGTGGGCAAGAAACCACTGTATTTAAATACAGCTCACTTCCCAGGGGTATGGGAATCAAATGAGAAGCTACTCATAGGCTGTAAAATGAAACCACACAAGACATTAACAGAAAAGCCATGTTTTAATTTAGAATTACTCATTGACTGATAAGAGAGCCAAAATACAAACATGTTCCCTAATGTTGATGGCTAAATGCCTTTCTCAAAGCATGTTAAAGGAGAAGGAAACAGCAGCAGCAGGCTGGAATGAATTTGAGAGAAAGCTGGGCATATGCTACAGCACCAGACAGAACTGCAAGGACCAAATGACACAGCAGGACAGCGTAGGTATTGACCACTACTCCCACTCAGTACCTTTGGTATCTCCTCTGAGGTATCATAAATAACATGACTTCACGGTAATTTTGGAAATAGCCAGTTCTTCTTTGAGGATAATTTTCTGGGATTGACTAAATCAGAGTCACCCCTAGCATTTTTTAGGGCATGTCTATGCAGCACCCAGCACCATGTGAGGGTGCCTACAGTAGTTCAGGTCTGTATCCCATTCCAGCTGCGTTATTGTGTGAGGGGCAGGGTCAGCCCACTTTGGCAGAGGAGCACACCAGTGCAGCTCAGGTCTTCCTGGTCCCAGTGGTGCTGCTGCTGTAGCCCCAGCTCTGGTGTCTGCAGCACAGTGCCCTGTGCCATGCAAGTACACTTCCACATTCTCATAAGGCAGCAGCTCTGGCTTTAGGGACTGTGGTACAGATTAAGACTGTTTACAGCCTTAGTAATAAGAAATGTGCTACATATCATGTCTTTCAAGCACTTAAGTGATGGGCAATGATACCCCATCAGTTTTCACTGGTTTTCTCCAGTACTGTCCTGCAAATACTCTTAAGCAAAACTACATGGTAATCCTGTCTCCTGAACAGGAGAACGCTTTCATATCTACAGCTCAGATAGACTTTGCACAGGTCTCTACCATGGGGTCTTCCTTATTTCTTAATTGTTTCTACTTCGGCTGCAGCCTAAATGACGTCCTGCCTGAATGACACAATGACAAAGAGATAGATGTCTTTCCCATTTTCATGGGTTTTAAGTTTGTATCTTCAGTATATTTCTCTCTCCAGTTCCTTATGTTTTTAGATTGAGCGTATCTGGACAGATTCAAGGCTTCCATACCTTCCAGACCCACGACTCTTTCCCAGATGCCCTTAGACATCTCAGTCAAATGCTGTTTTCCACATAAGCTTCTTTTCTCTTCTCTGGTTCAGCAGGTTCTAAGAGACCCCACAGAGAAGGAAAGACAACACCGAGAGCCCCAAATGTTGTAGCAATAGCACCTGCCCTTTCCTTGTGAGCATTGCTGGGCAATCTCTGCCCATTCCATTATTCAACATTGGACTTAGAGCAGAAGTTCAAAACCACCTTGCAATACACCCCCAGTGCAACTACACGCTAAGCATTACCAGTAAAACACTTAGAGAGGTTTATATTTTCTGAAAAGAGCTGCAACAATTTATTTGTGCTGGGATGACTTCTCCATACATATTTATGGGGTCTGTTTACTCAAATAAAGCAATGTGTGAAATTCAACAGACACAGAACCTCACAGAGAAGTCTTCTGTCTGCTTTAATTAAAGAGAGAAGGAAAACACCCAAGGATTCTTTACTGTAGTGAAAGTTAAAAGGATCAACAGGAACCACTGTGGGTGGATGAAGCTTCTACTTTTTAATGTCTTCTGACATGTCTAAGTCCTCCAGGCTTTCAAACCATTACGATACAATGAAGTTCTCTGTGGTCACTAGACAGACAGATACCGTCCCAGATTATGTACTGCCAGTTGTGAAGAAGGAGAAAACCAAAACAAAACACCTTCTACGTCAAGGAAGGAGAGAAAACACACTTTTTTTTTTATTTTATAAAAGTGTACAATACCCAGGATGCAGAGGATGAGGGCACAGCAGTCCTTACCCTGAGTTAAAGCTCTCTAGTTCTAATATGTACATCACAAATAAGAAATAAAGAAAAAGCCAAATCTTGGGAACGTCAGTTAGGAAAAAAAAGCCTACCTGTGCAAAAGAGAGAGATTCATATGCAAGTAGAACCACCATGCTTTCCCATATTCCCTTCCGTTTTGTTTAGGTTGAGGGTTGATTTGTTTACAGTAATTAAAGCTCCTTTTTAATGAGTTGTGTGAAATCTGGCAGACACATAACCTCTTTGAACAACAAAGAATTTCCTGCATTAATGAAGGAGGAAAGAAAGCCAAGAATTAATTTATTACAACACATTAATTACTGCATGAAATAAAAGTTCAAATAATCACCAGGAACCGCAAGGGTGAGGTAAAGGTGAGAGGAGATAAAATATGCACATTCTGCATTGGTGATGGGCAAAAGAAGGCCCCATTACTGCCAAACAAAAATATAAGAAATGGAGCTGGAGTTTGTTACTGTGGAAGAAAGGAATTATATTGAGGGAATTTCTGGAAGTCTTTCCTTTTGATAAACAACTGCTCCAACCTTACATAGAAGGAGCAAAATAAAAATAAAGACAAATCAACCATGGCTAACAAGAGTGAGTGAATAGGTATTGCATAGCTTGTTCTGAGACAGATATGTCACACATTGAAAAGGCAGCTGGAGACTTGGAGGAAAGTTTTGCCACAAGAGGGGATTAAAAAAATACACAAAAACCTATGAAACTTTTCCCCGTGAAACAGGGCTTTCAAATTGTATGTTGTAAAAATGTGTGTGTGTTTAAATACTTACAGAAGTTACATGACTGAGGGAAGCGGTGAAAATGTCATTACTACAGGATGAAATGTGAATACAACCATTTGTATGCTCGTGCATGCACAAATGGAGTTGAGGTTCTTCTTTTGCAGTGCGTATTGGAATACCTCCTAGAGAGCAGGGAACTGAATCCTGCACATCCAAGTGTCCCAGTGTTCGTTGCTGTTATCCTCCATCAAATCAAAAGTCTCCACTCAAAGAAGGGATAACAACAAACTTACCCAGAGCTTAGCATTTTCAGTCTTGCATTTACTGCCTGTTGCCACAGCTCTGAGACCAGAACACAGTATTGCATGGTATGTACTACGCATATGATGTAGTACGCACAATGGCACTGACAAGTCTTGGTAGCTGTACTGATGCCCTGCCCTTGCTGATGACCAGCAAGAAGTGACTCAGTGCCACCTTCCACATTTTCATTTAAAGGTTTACTGGGAAAAAGCCACAATACTGAGTATGGGGTATGAAATGAATGACTATAAACTTGCTGGATTAGCTAGCTTGAAGAATTTTGCCAAGTCAAATGTTGGGATAGCAACTGCCTTCTTTAGTTACCTATAGGGTGGTCTGCAAATCTTCTCACTGGAAGCACAAGATGAACATTTATGGTCTTACTTGTATTTCTGTGGTTCTACGTTTCCTCAAAAGAAATATGGCTTTACAATCAGTAAGAGATGTGGGTGATAAAGATTCTTCATTTAGTTGTGAACCCACAGAACATAAACCGGGGCTACGGGTGGAAGCTCAAATTTCCTGCAATGCTACTAACATTTCCCTCTGTGTGAACAGTCAATGTTAGATAGAAGGAGAGTCATGTTGTGGGGGACATCTTTGGTACTCGTTTCTGGATATCCCACATGGCCACGTGGAGTGCAAATCTCTTGCTCTAAGAAATAAAGGATCACATGAGACTGTTAACTGCAAAAGGAAATGGATCAACTGAGTGCAAGACTGAGATATTCCAAGGGTATAAACAAGGCACCTTGAGAGGAGGTTTGCTCTGAAGGGGACCACGTCTTCAGTCCCGCTGCTTGACTGATGCAGAACACCTCAAAGATCACACACAAGTCATGAGCTGCAGTGACAGCCTAAAGAACTCCAGCTTACTTGGCAGTGCTTGCCCAAGTGTGTTTGCAAGGACAGCGTTTCCTGGAACCAGAGTGCTGCTCCCTCCCCTCTCAGCTCTCCCACTCCAAGCACTGCTGGTTGTTTTGTGAACGGCCTCATTTACTGCATGCTGCACTTGCCTAAGGCTGGAAATCCATCTCCCCCCTTCTCCCTCCTCCCAGCCTGCCGCTAGTTTTGATGGGATATTTTTCTCCCCGCATTAGCCTGCTCTCTGCTTCTCTCTCTTCCCAAGCTGGGCCTGTTTCCTCCTCCTAATTATTCATGCAGGAGAGCAGATGGCAGGGGGAGTGGATTTCTCACTCGCTGGGAGTGTGCTAGCTTATACAGACACTAGGTTTTGTCACACAAAGGGGGAATAACGCCAACTGCAGAAGAAAGCAAGATATTCCAGAGCCCGGTTCCTAGCATCCCCTATTCTCTGTTCTTTCATTCAAGCACAATATATTTTGGGCAACACCATTCAGTTCTCAGTATGTATTTATGCCAGTTACATCACATTGTGCTTTTTCCTTCTCTAGTTTTAAATTTTTAATTAGGCTGAGAAAACAATTCACAGCATATCATTTATTGAAATGAATGCAGCTTTTTCATCTCAAGAAATAGCTGCAGTTCAACAGTCAGACATTTAGGAGCACTATTTTCAAGTCTGCAGTGGAAGCATCAGTAGTCCTCTGCAAATCTTCCATATTCAGACAGTGGAGGTCAGTTGTGATGAGGTAAGTGGGACATGGGGAGGATCTTTGATCGTCGGACATTTCTGTGTACACCTTGCTTGCAAAATGCACTTAGGACACTCACCAACCATCCCTACACGCCTGGTTCAGTGATGAGGGCATTGCTGGGACCGTTCCCAATAGGCAGCCTGTGCAAGCCATGCTGTTTTGTAGTCCAGCAGTATTTACTGTCACAGAAATAGGCCAGTCCATGCCAGTTGGCCTCAGTACCCATGGACACTCCTGGCCATACATAATTTATTAGACTGGATGTAACTGTGCTGCAAGTACCCACACAGGCATCTCAGTTTTACTGGTCCAAGTGACCTTTTCATTAGTGTACCAAAATGTTGCCACTGGAATGCAGCTGCAATTATCATTGATAAAGCTTCTGTTGCAGTTACCACCATCACCAAAATAAAATGCCGATGAAAATATACACACACTTACCCAGCCCTTGCAGTCTGACCAGCTCTAGCTGACAAACTACTATTAGGGACATTATCAGCAACGCTACTGTTGTAGCCTCATTAATAAAGAACAGCAACGCTTTACATGAAGCGTTTCAATCAAAATTTTGCCTGGTAGGTTCTGTAGCAATAATAAAGTGCAGTCACCTTTTGATTTATAGTGACATTCAATGGGTACCCAAGAAGTGCACAGAGAAATCAGTCATTGGTAAAGGCCACTGGGGTCTGTGCTGTTTTAATTGAAGCAACAATGCCGTCTTTGACTGCTACACAAGTACTGCCAAGACTTTCAGAGTTTTTGCTGTTTTTCAGAAAGCCTGAACCAAAATGACCTTGCAGAAAACTATATGCAACTGAAAACAGCTATTCAGAAAGAATGGACAAGTCAACCAAGTCCAGATTTTAATCTGCAGTTTTAAAAGCTTCTCTCATGCTGTAAATTAAGGTAACTGAGTTATAAATCAATGGAGTTGCAGTGGGGGAAAGCTGGTGAGAGAGGACCTGTCTGATGTTTAGCACACTAAAGCAAAAGCTCTATTTCAATTTTATGTCAGGAGATTGAGCAGCAGGAGCAAATGGTCTTCCAAGCAGCAATTTACCAGTTTATCAAGGCAAGTCTTGCAGAGAAAAAGCCAGCAAAAAGGAATGAGGGGAAAAAAACACAAGACGAAGTAATGTAAGGTACTGTCTTCAGACATCAGAACCCATTTAATTAAATCTGTTACTAATGCAAATGCCACTTTGCTTCCATTTGTCATCAGTGATGCTAGACTGTCAAGGTAACACAGACAAAGGAAACTTAAGAAACGTGTTTTCATTACATGTCTCTCAGATAAAAGCTTTGGCAGTCTGAGCAGAAAAAAGAATTACAACGTTCTCTGGTTCCATCATATGTAACATGCAATGCACATACCTCCCTTCTAGGATGGTTTCTTCATCACCATAAAACTTAAGACTGTTGTGGCTATAATGCACTTACTTACTAATCAACTTCTCTTTAATTGGGTCCCTGCCACGTGTAACTGAGATGTGGCTTGTCGTGGTTTAACCCCAGTCAGCAACTAAGCACTGCGCAGCCGCTTCCCCCTCCCCCCTCCCAGTGGGGTGAGGAGGAGGAAAGGAAAAAAAAGTAAAACTCGTGGGTTGAGATAAGAACAGTTTAATAACTAAAGTAAAATATAATGCTAAAAATAGTAATAATGAAATATAATAATAATAATAGTAATGAAAAGGAATATAACAAAAAAAGGAAAGGGGGGGAAGAAAAAAAACCAGTGATGCACAATGCAATTGCTCACCACCCGCTGACCGATGCCAGAGCCGCGGTCCGCACCTCCTGGCCAACTCCCCCCTGTTTATATACTGGGCATGATGCTCCATGGTATGGAATACCCCTTTGGCTAGTTCAGGTCAGCTGCCCTGGCTACGCTCCCTCCCAGCTTCTTGCACACCTGCTTGCTGGCAGAGCATGGGAAACTGAAAAATCCTTAACTGAGGATAAGTGCTACTTAGCAACAACTAAAACATCAGCGTGTTATCAACATCATTCTCACACTAAATCCAAAACACGGCACTGTACCAGCTACTAAGAGAGTTAACTCTGTCCCAGCCAAAACCAGGACATGGCTTTTGCCATGAAGCCAGTCAATAACTCTTCTTTTCACACTAGAGCAGAAAAAGTGCATTCAAAGAAAGTAGCTGTAAGAAAGGCAAACTGAATAATCCTTCAAGATTCAACAGGGAAGCATGAACTCAGCTCAGTCACGTTTTGGTCTTTGAGTCATACAATGATCAATCAATCAATCAATAAGGAGTTCAATCTCCTGAGCCCAAAGTTGCATGATGGAATTCTTAACTGCTTTGGACTCATGCCCTTCCAGCCCAGTTGAAGTTGAGACTTGGCCAAACACTTCGGAGCGTAACAGTGTTTTGTTGAATTGGGAATTTAGCCGTGGGATCATGAAAAGAAGTTTTTTGTGCAGTGCTATTGTTAACACAAAACCTGGAAACATGTAAGGGTATTTACTGCAATAAAGATGTGCTAAAATATCAACAACTTTCAGAGTCAACCAGGAGGCTCCTCTGAGCAGTTTAAGTTGTGTTTACAGAGCAGGGCCTTGGGAACCATTCTGAGACACTTGCCATAGGGTTATTCCAAGCATTCAAGCCCAGTCACATTAGTACCCAAAGCAACACTCTCCAGCCCTATTAGCATTTGCTATTTGTAATACCAGTATGCAGAAACAACCTTCTGTGCAATCCCCTGCCACCCCTTTGCTATACTTTATAACTTGGGCTTCCTCCTCCCCCACTCCCAGCTGTTGCTGATTCACTGGCAGGGTTTTTCTTCTTCCAATTTGCTGTAATTGCTCTATGCTGAGGCTCTATTGATCTGTTGAGGGTGTGCAAGCGGGGGAATTTCTTGACAAGTCTGAGGCCACAGGTCTCTGCCTGCTGGCAAGCGAGCATGGGGAAGTCAGACGGGCAGAGGTGCTGGGCCAAATCTCAATTCCTTTTTACTGAACATCATCTTTCCTGTGCCAGCAACACCACCACTCATTACATAGCCTAGCAGAAGCATTTTAAATGGCCACATGAAATTGTGGTAGTTCCTGCCTGTCCCAGGCCCTAAAACAGACAGAAAAACAAGCAAAGCAAAATCTAACAGAAGAAGAGGCAGGCTAAGCATGTTATCTACAGTGACACAGATGTTTGATCCTGTGAGTTACTGAACCTAGTTCTTGCAGCCCAAGCTGCTGGTTAGTCTCCTTTTCCATGTAGTTTTCAAAGTACTGTAGTTCTCTTCCTCAGGAATTGAACTGCTGTTCCACCCACAATGAACAGAGCATTTTCTGTTCCTTAGGTATCGTGCATCCCCTCTTCAGGCAGCAGAGCCTGCTGGCAGCCACACAGCCCTCAGCACAGCCACACTGATTCTCACTCACTGTTTCCTCGAATGTTAATAGTCTCAAGGTTACCAAATGTTTATGCTGCGTCACAGCAATGACCAGGGATGCTCTAGAAGTCTCATTACTGGTTAATGGTTTGTCATGAACCAACTTTCATCATTCATCCAACCAGCCTCCTGCCTGATTTCAAACACTAAGGTTTCCCTAGCCAAGCTTCCAGGCACAAAGGTACCAGCACTTTAAACCTCACTATTCCTCAAATCTTTGCATTGGCTTTGTTGTGTGGATGCAGTCAAAGTTTGGCCAAGCAGAATGCACAAAGTAATCGCTTCTCTTTGTATTGCGCAAAGCTCTTTCAATTAACAGTTCCTGCAATGCAATGTCATTTTGCCATTCAGCATGAGAATTATTTGTGAAAACAGATTAGTCCTTTTATTTGGAGTACTCCCAGTGTACGAAAGAGAGATTTGATAAAATTGAAGGTGCCCTGTTGTTCAGAAAGCAATTTTGATGTGCACCTAAGCTTTTGCAAGACATTCATCCTCTGGCCATGTAAGCTGCATTGCAGCCAATATAAGAAAAAAGGAAAAAATAAGTAGGTGTAATAAGGCAATTGCAAATGGGGTGTGCAAACATAGAAGATGCTCTTACGTTCTTGTTTGGGAGATTTTTGTAAGCAGAAATAATGAGGCCCAACTGAGTTGATATAAAAGAAACATACTAAGCCTATTTGACTAGATTACAGAGATGGTCCCGTTAGACAGCAATGTTGACACTGATCAGTATACATCACATGGGATTCCCCCCCCCCCCCCCCCTTGCCTCCAAGGTTTGTTCTGTCACCCAATAAATTTGATTTTTGTTATTATGACTTAGAGGCTGAAGACTTTGTATTGATCTGGCAAGCACAGGGTCTCAGGAATTGTCTGGACTTGTCCCAGTGTGAGCTTATTCTAGGTTCTAGCAACAAGGAACCGTTGCTTAAATTTGTTTTATTTTCACTTTAGTTTAGAGTGGTAACAAATAGTTATTCTATATGGACTGTTGTGTTGTTTGCACCTTTCCTCACCTCTGTGCTATCAGTAATCTGCTTTCCTAATCCTGCATACACACAAGGCTTCCTGTGCAGGGCTTGTCACTTAGATAACAGACACTGCACGATGTTACTTACCACCCTTCCCTCCAGTGTGCAAAGTCATTAGACATGAAGCAGGGAAAGCAAAGAGGCATGTTGGTATATAGATGTCCTTAGCAGATGACCGTGGAGCCCTGGAGGTTCCATCTTCGCTCTGTACAGGAGCATAGCTCTGCACTCCTTGCCGCTCCTGCCAGCAAGCGTCGCAGTTGCACTTTGCTGCCTGCAACACGCAATACTTGGTAGGCTGGATGGGTTGTTCTGCCGATGTGTTGGGTGAGCAGCCCAGTTACTTTGGCTGCTTAATTTGCCTCCTTAAAACAAACACGTCTATACTCGGTTTCTTTAATTCAGACCCTTCTAAATATCTCCTGGCCTGCAAGCCATTTTCAGCTAGCAACGCAGCTGAAATACAGTGCTGGTAGAAATCGAGCTGTCATCTTGCTTTGACGTCAAAAGGCTTTTATAACTTGAACCCCTGATTGTTTTGGCATCAAGACTACAAGGCAAGAAATATGCCTCTACTTGAACAAGCAAAACACCTGCCAAATAGTTGTGCACAGTGATATGTGGCTGCCTGTGACCGACACCTTTTTCTGCTAAAACCAGAGCATGGTTCCCTTGCGAAGAGCTATTGGCAGTGCAGAACGTAGCTCAGCTTTTCCTGCACCAAGTCCCCAGAGAACAGCAGCTTAGTCTGACTGAGTGTGCAGCAGCCTGTTGTCCCAGCCCCTCGCCCTTGAGCAAGTGGCTACCTGCAGCAGCAGCAGAACCGCTGCTGCCCAAAGGAGAAAGGAATGACTTGGTGTAAAGCTCTCCAGGCTGCCTGTGTCCTGTGCAGAGTCGATGACCTTGGCAGCCTATACGTAGGGCAAAGCTAACAACCTGAGAAGGAGTCACAGGGTATAGCAGTTTCTGCAACAACCGTAATTTCCAGCCTAGCTAGACAGAGTAAGAGGGGAGAGAAAGGGGCCTGCTGGGTCCCTTGAAAGGCAGAATTGCTGTAGGTTGTGACGTGGCTGTTTCGCTCTATCTTTGGCAGAGTTACTTCCCAGAGGTTGGGAGACAGGTATGTTTGCACGGCATGAGTACTGCTGCTTACGGAGCAAAAGGCACTACAAAGCAGCAATGAAGAACAAGGATGGCCTGTCGAGATGGTAGGAATAACATGGTGAGCCTAAAGCATTAGCCAGGCAGGGCTTGCAACTAGCCTTGTGTCATGGTTTAACCCCAGCCAGCAACTAAGCACCACACAGCTGCTCACTCACTCCCTGCCCTGGTGGGATGGGGGAGAGAATTGGAAGGACAAAAGTGAGAAAACTCATGGGTTGAGATAAAAACATTTTAATAATTAAAAAGAAACAAGAACAACCAACAACAACCACCCACACCAACCACAACCACCCCCACAACAACTTGTAAGGAAAAGAAGAAAAAAAACCCCAAAATCCAGAGAGAGAAATAAAACCCAAGACAGACAAGTGATACAAATGAAAACAATTGCTCACCACCAACCGACCGATGCCCAGCCAGTCCCCGAGCTGCAGCCCCCTGCCAACCTCCCTCCTAGTTTTATTGCTGAGCATGATGTCATATGGAATATCCCTTTGGTCAGTTGGGGTCAGCTGTCCCAGCTGTGTCCCCTCCCAATTTCTTGTGCACCCCCAGCCTCCTTGCTGGTGGGGTGGCGTGAGAAGCAGAAAAGGCCTTGACTCCGTGTAAGCACTGCTCAGCAGTAACGAAAACATTCCTGTGTTATCAACACTGCTTTCAGTACAAATCCAAAACACAGGAGGAAGGAGAGTGGGGTGGGAATGGGGTGCAGGGAAGTGTGTGGGGTGTCAGAGTTTGGGGTGGGGGCAATGGGCAGGTGGGGGGGGGTGCAGGCAGTGCACTGGGGGTCCAGAAGCAGAGGGGTTATAGGGGGGATGAGGTATGGAATATGGGGGCATGGAGGGGGGAGTGGGGGCACAAGATAGGAGGGCAGGGGATGTGTGTGTGTGTGTGGGTGTTACGGGGAAAAATCTCGCACGGGGGCAAACACAGAAAAACTCACATGGGAAAGTAACTCACGTGGGGGGTGAAAATGGAAAAAAACTTGGGGAGGTGGGAGATGGACCGGGGGGGATGGATGGGGGGCAGGTGGACGGACAGGAGGTATGTGTAAACACAAATTGCAATGAACATTGCATGGCTGCTATAGAAGTGCAAGCTCCCATTGTTCAGGTAAGAACAGTTTTAGAGATAACAGAATAGTAAAACTGATCACCTGGAAACCAGTTAAAAGAGAGCATGAAAGTAGATGGATTAAGTGTAAAAAATAAACCCAAGAGGAGCCTAAGACTGAGGAAGAAATAGCTATCAACACCATGCACCTACCAGCCAAAAGAGAGCAATAAATACCCACTATGAACAGCAGAATCATCCTGGGAAATGCCTCAGGACTATGGCAGCTCATCAGACCCTTCCCTTCTCACACACACACACGATTTTCTACATAACATTTAACTGTATTCATGAGCCTTTTCTGTATTAGTTTGGGTTATGAATGTATAATATTGTAGCTAAGCTAACAGGTAAGATCGGGTGACTGTTAAAACAGTAAGTCATTGCCATTCTTGCCTGCAACTCATCATACAGCTTTTCCGGTGTGGGGACTGAAGACAGTGGTGAGGTTTCTTCCCATGATACTGAGCTGCAGCACACTGACCAGCTCAGACTCTCAAGGATGCAAGGGTCAGATTTTCACCTTTATATCCTTTTCCTCTCCTGGGATCTTCCACAGCTTACTCAGACATACGCCACGGGATCTGGCAGTTTTCTATCTCATTCCAGAGCTCTGTCCCAATTTGTAAATAATGCAGGCATTTTCATGAATGTCAGATAATCTTCAGTTTGCTGTTGGCATTCTAGCTCTGGGGCTCCTATGAACTTTTAAAAATCGCACTTCAGCCCTGAAAAGAAGGATGCTAACCCCTGGAGTTATCTAACAACTTTTCCTGACCTGACATTATCAGCTATACTAAATGAGTGGCAATTCCAGAGAAATAAAGGTAGAAACAATATTGTGAAAACACACAGTTAACCTGGAACTTAGTCCATAGTGAATCTCTAGTTGACTCACTATAATCATTATTACAGCACATACCAAAAGAAATCCCCCTGTCCGCCCAATCCACTTCACAGAGCATAAACCACCAAAAATCACCACCAACAGCAAAGTCTTTCTACTTCTTCCTGGTAACAGTCTTAACCTTGATCCTAAATTGTTTCTGAATTTTCACATGCAATATGAGAAAACATTAGGAACTTGGAGATTTTTAACAACTGAAATTTAGGGGGAAGCCTAGATAGAAGCAACAGTCTTGCATTAAAACTACAGCAAATTCTCAGAAGAGTTTGAAAGTACAGTTTTTCAATTTTGTATTTGGGAAGATTTGAAGTGTCAACCCTTTCATTTTCCTTTGTCAGAATGAAAGATGTAATTTCTGATCAAAAGAATTCAGCATCTCTGATTTGAAGACTTTCAGAAAGTGTTTTCTTTCAGTGCGTTTCTCCCTCTGTGGACCAAAGGAGAAGCTAATTTTGAAATGTTTAAGCTTTCCAGGAATGAAAGCTCTATTTCTGGACCAGCTCCACTGAATACGTTGTGTGCCACTTGGTCTTTGTGCCAGGGAAGAGCTTTGAAACCACCTTTCAGATGCACAGAATTAAGCCAGCCCAATTCTGCTCTTCGGTCGTGGAGTTTAGCATCACATAGGGCTGACACCAAACTGAGAGGGTTTACATAAGAAATGACAGATGGCAAAATGGTTGCCACCGCTATCAACTCTGTCCTGCCACCAGCTCTTGAGTCTGAACCTGCCTGACACCAGGACTGCTCCAGTTTATAGCTGTTAAAGCTGAAAGGATGTATTTTTCGTGTCAGCAGAGCGGAACAGTTGGTAATTTTTCCAGAGCAGAGATTACAGCAGGCTGCCAGGCAGCCGTCAATTCTGACATGCCATTCAGAGAGTCCCTGTTGCTGTGTACCAAATGTCTAATCCACGGCTCAGGAAAGAACTGGAAGGTGGACCGCCAGCTGATATGCATGTAATAAGCTGGTATTTCTGCAGCATGGTGATTTTTCTAACAGTCCTTTGAAGATTATAAAACATGCCTAACAGTTTGCTGAAAATGCTGAGATTTAGCCAAGATTTAGTCTCACATACACACTGATGGGAGGTAAGCATTCAGGTACATACATTGAACAACAAATTCTACAGATACTTCAATTAGTCTAAAACATTTAACACTTAGGTTTGGAGATTGAAATGGACACAGGCAATACTATAAAAAACGAGTACAGTAATTTTCTGCCCTTTTTCCCCTTTGCAGGTGGGGAAACAGTGAAGAAGGTTTCTCATTAAAGGGCAGACCCAGGCAGGGAGGCTATGCTTACAGAAGTCTATAGGTCTGGCTAGGGACTACTGAATGTTAAGTCAAAGCCACAGCATTGTGTCTGAGGTGAAGGCATATTTCAGACCTGTCAGTGAAGTGCTCTGATACACTACTAACACTTGGTTAGCAGGTTGTGGCTAGAAGGGAAACGCAGCCTGCCTAAACAGCAACCATCCTTTCCCTGACCATCCTGTTTTCTCATGCAGGCAGCATTGCCCTTAATAGGTCACTGGATCCACTCTCCCGTGGGGAGAAAACATCCCTGAGGAAGCATCGTCTTGGCTGTTGGTTGTTCGGGCATGTGTACAGATAACTTAACTCTCCTGCTCCTACCCTCAGAAAGTCTCCATAAGGCTGACTCCTACTGTTCTGGGCCATCTGGATACATCAGTTCTAAAGTACTGTAATAGAAAAGCAGTCCATAATGTACTAGAAGACAACATGCAGTATTAGTTGGGCACCAGAGATGAGGTAGATTAAGTATTCCCCAACAGTTGTTGTGTGCCATTTGTACTGTGCATGTAGGATGTGTGGGTATTTATCAGACACTGCTCTCACTTGAAACAAGACCTCATTGACCAGATGGTCCCAATTGTTTTAGTTAATTTAAAAAAAAGAGAGAGAGAGACTAGAAATCCTGATTAACCCATGTAGCTACCTACTGTGAGAAAAATATTAGGTTGAATAGGTCACTTGTTACACCTCAAAGGTCTTCCAGTGCCCCAGTGAAACAACTAGACTCTGCAGGGCTCCAATGCCCTTGGTTCAAGCCCTACCACTGACAAGACAGTCTTTCTAACAACACTAGGAAGGATAAAATTGCAGCAGCTATTATTTTTCATTCTTTACTTAAGAAAATGACCCACCACCTACAATTAGGCTAAAGCATCTTCCCTTGAAGTATAGTGTATGAAACACACTATGCAAATTGCATGCCTTCCTCTGAGGCATTCAGGTCTAGTAATCAAGTAAAGAAGGGTCATACAGTTACTACAGGAAGTTAGCCCTTACACTATTATGTGCCTGAGGCAATTCCCTGTCTCTCTAGAGGGAAGCAGTGAACATACCTCAGGTCAATATTTTGTGTGATGTAATTCCAGCCAACAACAGAGAGTTACAAGATTACTCTGATGCAAATGCATTGGTAGGAAAAAGGGTCATCTGCTGCCTCCCCTACCATTTTCCTCACAGCATTTCTGTCACCCTGACTTGCTGCTCTTCTGTCTACAGAAGCAAAGGGCAATCCTGTTGTGCAACTACCTCCTTTTCCAGTAGTTAATCTGTTGCTTGAAGGAACAAAACTAAATTACTTTTAATTTCATTTTGAAAACCTGTGCTTTGCAACTCCTTTTGCAGAAAGTAGAAAGGAGCTGATTTTCTTCTGAATCATGTTGTTCTTTCTTAGCATTGTGTGCTTGGTAAATTGTATTAGCACAGCATGAAGTTGGCACGAGATATGCGATGCAACCTCAACTGTAAAATCAAAACTGTTTGGCTGGAAGAATAAAGGATATTGCCCCCGCCCCCTCTATCCATGATATTCAGGGAAGAGGAAAAGCACAGTTTGGCTATGTTCCCTAATTTGTCATTAAAATATATAGATATATTCTACAGCAAATTCCTTTTGACTGATGCTAAATACCTGACTAATTCTGTAGGCTGAGATCAGAAGAAGTGACAAATTACAAAATTTGCATTAAGTCAGTTTTAATATGACATATATTGTACTTTCTTCTCTTGGACCAGAATCAACTCACAGATGTTACTTTAAAGAGTTTTGCTCAACCTCTGCAAAGAATCCTGCCAACTGTATAGACTGGATGGCCAATAAAGAAATCCAAGATAATTGATTCAGGATCTAGCCCAAATATATTCCTGTGAAAAGGAACAACTTCAACACTTCCTCAGGGTAGGACCTCTTTAGTATGCCTCACTGGATAAATTTGGCCAAGACACTCAATCCACTGAAGAGATATGTTGTCATGAAACACCTCTTTTGCTAATCCCATAAGGCACCTCTCGATTTCAGATAAATTCAGATGCCCTGAAGAAAAATATTTCCATTAAAATAGCCAAAATTTTATTTTGGATCAATTTGATGTTGAATAACTGTTTTTCCTGTTTGTCATGGTTTAACCCCAGCCAGCAACTAAGCACCACGCAGCCGCTCACCCCTCCCCACTCCCAGTGGGATGGGGGAGGAGGATCGGGGGGAAAAAAAAGTAAAACTCCTGGGTTGAGATAAGAGCAGTTTAATAACTGAAGTTAAATAAAATATAACACTAATAATAAGAATAATTGTAATGAAATGGAATATAACAAAAGAGAGAGAAATAACACCCAAGAAAAGACAAGTGATGCACAATGCAATTGCTCACCACCCACTGACCGATGCCAGAGCAGCGATCTGCGCCTCCCGGCCAACACCCCCCTGTTTATATACTGGGCATGATGCTCCATGGTATGGAATATCCCTTTGGCTAGTTTGGGTCAGCTGCCCCGGCTATGCTCCCTCCCAGCTTCTTGCACACCTGCTTGTTGGCAGAGCATGGGAAACTGAAAAGTCCTTAACTGAGGATAAGCACTACTTAGCAACAACTAAAACATCAGTGTGTTATCAACATTATTCTCACACTAAATCCAAAACCCAGCACTGTACCAGCTACTAAGAAGAGAATTAACTCTATTCCAGGCGAAACCAGGACACTGTTCAAGTTTTCAGTGGGCAAGGGTTCTGGATATGATGAAATGCCAAGCAAAAAGCATTAAAGGGGCTTGTTATCATTTTTATTGAAGTTCTATCTGAAATCCTTTACTCCATTTTTATAACCAGCTTTGAAAATTACATACTGACTATTTCACATGGCAGGGATTCATCCATGCTGAAGACCACAAAAATGTAGTTATCTTAAAGGGACCCTTCACCTTATCTTGCTCACCCTAGCAATGAGCAAACTCTCCAGAAACAGGTTTAGAAACCCATTAGCTGCAGTTACCTGCAGTACTGAACCTCAAATTCAGCTGTTTTAGCCGAGAGGGAAGCTCACACTACAGAAAACTGCAGTTTTTTCAAGACCTTTGATATCATTCTTTCAACATCTTAAATATTCATGAATAATGTTAAGACAGGGTAGGGCAGAGGACTCCCTAACCCAAGGGAAATGGAATGAGGATTTGGCTCCATTTCAGGTAGTGACCCATAAAGCAGCTGCTGACTCAGAACCTTGGACAGGGGAACAAAGGTGAGTCGATGGTCCTCGGAGAGTAGTCACCTTCCCACATATGAGCACACATATGAACCGAGTGGTGCTTCTTCCCAAGAGAGAGCAACCCATGAGGCTTTCTTGGTCAGGAAGACTCCAAGAAGTCCTAGAGTTTTGACACTAGCAATAAGGATGTTAGTGAATAAGTATGGAGAGAAAAAGCGGATGAAATATGAACACAATCTCCAAATTACCCGCATTAGTGACAGGTTTAGTAAGACCCTGCAGTAGCTGCAATGTAGAGGCAGTGAGGTGAGGAATACTTCTTAACCACCACAGCCGTATACTGTTCCCAACATTTCAAGTCCACCCAAGGATAAGCAATATGAAAAATAAAGAAGTAGGAAAAAAAAAAAGAAAATTAAGGCATGTGTAGTCATAGAGTTACTATTTCTGCAACTTCTGATAGCACAGCATAATAGTACATGGTGATAACGTGAGTTTTTAAAAAAAGAAAGGAAAGCAACTAATATGATAAACTCAGTGGATGGGAGATACCTAAGTCATAAAAGGGCTTAAGACTCAAGGAATTATCAGGAGAACAGGTAAAGAGTAGACTGAAATGCTCTAGAATTTACCAGGTGTCTCAATCTATTTCTTTTTTGATAGCATGCTTCAAGAAAACCAAAGCCCCAGTTGTTTTGTCAGTCTGGCCCTTATTTATGAACCTCAGTTTATTCGCTAGAGAGGAACAATTAACCTTCCAGCACAAGTACCAATCCATATACTTAAGAAATGACATAGAATGAGTGATGTGCAGTCTGAAGGTAAACCACACAAACGTTTTAAGCTCTTGAACAGACTAATGAAGATAATTATTAAGACAAAGACATATTCATTGAGGGTGCCTGCTGAACTGATAACACCAGTCTAGCCACAAGAATAGCCTCCTCATTATGTATTGCAACATATCACAATAAGCTGGCATCCACTGAAGGAGAGATCTTCAGTCCAAAATACTTCTAAAAGATATAACTTTTCTGAAGAACTGCTTTCAGACTACATACCTTTCTATTAACCTGTAAAGCAATATGGTCAAATGGTGTAATTAAGCAAATGGGATCAGAGATCTGACAAATGCCTTCAGTCCCACGGCAGTTTACTGTAACTTACTTGGCAAGAAATACTGACAGCTTAGCTAATATCTAGAGTGCAGGTTTGAGTTTCATCAGCACAGCTAGTCTGGGCATTCTCCAAAAGGACTTCGCCACACTTGAGAAGAGATATATGTGCTGCAGGGACCACCATCAGTGAAGGCATTTACGTTGTTCAGGAAATCAGTTCATGCTGCTGATGTGCATGTCTTTAAGAAGGCTCAGACTGTTTTTTTATTGTCTAGTCTTCGAGCAGCACTTGCCAAGAGTGTTATGCCACAATCAGGGGGAGTTTGAACAAAATTTCCGTATCTGTTTATTTGCAAGACTTTTACAGAAGATTAGCAAGAGTTGCATACAAAACCTTGAGAAATTTTGTGTCAGAAGGAGACCTAATAAAACACATGTTGAATTTTCAATTCAGGCAAATGCATTTTTACCTTCCCTGAGAGGGGAAACAAAGCTGCTATCACAGCAGAATGTGTTACTGTTCCATTTCAGAGCTGTATGTAGAGAGACTAATATTATCTTTGCAGAAACGTCAATAGTAAGCTGCCCAGAAGACAGAAAAATAGAGCTCATGTGGGGGCGCACACACACACACACATATATATATATAAATTTAAATTGCAAAGAGTCTGAAGGAAGTTGGCTACATTTCAATTTTAAGTAGAAAAATCAGTTCCGCAGACTAGACAATTATTCCTACAGGGTGAAGGCTGGAATATTTTCTGTATTTTCACTCAGTATTTTCTAAACTTTTGTTATCATTCTGAAAGATGATACAGGGCAGAAATGTTTCAGCATATGTTTGATATAGTTATTAAGGAGGAAGAAACTGAAGAAAATACTGCATTAGTGCATTCTGAGGGACTCCATGGACATGGATAGGGTACCAGTTTGACTAAAAGACTGAATCCTGGCCTAATTCAATTACTATGAGGAATTTAATTACTTTTTCTTGTTAGAGGGGGTGTGCAAAAGTGTCCAACAGACTGAGATCTGCATACTCAACTCCCATAGCTAGGTGAGGAAATATCACCCAAAGCATGCTCTCTCTGAAATGATATGTTAACCAAAACAAAAATCTAGAGCAAGGATCAACAAATATTGAACCAAAGGGATCTTCAAATGAGTGGCTGAAGCTCTAGATCAGCCAGATCATCTAGATCATCCAGATCAGTTTAACTTGGTTTAAGATACAACAGCTAGGTGTGAGCTATACCCAGACTACTTAATGTGAGTGCAAAATTTGCTGTAATGAAACAAAGTAGAAAGTTTTTGAGGGCAGTAGAAGGTTTTAAGACTGTGGTTAACTGTTTTCTCTACTGCCATTTTTACAACTCAGAATAATATGATATACCTTTTCCTGAAACTGAAGCTCCTCCAGAAGATGTTATTTAGAAACTCCCTTTTCAGAAGGAGCTACAGACCATATCAGTGCCAGGTACCTCCTCTGCTTTGAGCTGTACCTCCTCTGCTTTGAGCTTTACATACTCATTATAATGCTGCCAATCAAGTTCCTTGAAAGAGATGTGAACAGCAGATAAATGGAACAGATTAAAAAAAAAGAGAATGTATTTCTCACATTTTCAAAAATTGCTTAACAACCTTAATCACTCTCCTAGTGTCAGACACTAGGTTACATTTCCATGGATCTCAAATAAATTAGACACAGAAACCAAAATGCTAAACTTCAGCTTGACTTCAGTTAGACTTATTTTCTACTGATGCTTCTAAGTCACTATATGCTTCTGTGCCCTTCAAATGAGGGGTCAGATTCTCAAGTGTCCTCTCCTTTCCCCCTTCTTCAGTTCCCACACTGAGTTCCTGGAGATATCAAACACCAGCCTGCTCACCTGAAGTTTACATCTTCAAGCCATGAGAACCCCTCTCAGCACAGTAAGACAGCAGGACATACAGCTGCATGCCTGAGTGACTTCTGGTTTGCTACAGCACTCTGCAGAGTAACAGACTTTGGGATACAACTTTGTCTTTGGGCAGTTGGCTTCTGGAGCCATGTAAGCTTCACCCTTGGAGGCCAGAGGTGCATCAGCTCCCCTCCTCAGCTTATGCTGTCCTGTCACGTTGACTGCACGTTTACAGTTCTGGGTGGTACTTTAGTACTATAGGATACAAATACTAACTATTGCTGACAAGGATGAACATCACATGTCATGCAATACCACATTTTTAGACACTATTTGCTGGCTGAGTGCATTTTGCCTACCACTGGTGGGACAAGCCAGCAAATATGGCAGGATAGCAGAATGGACACAGAGCTGCTGCCTACTTCATGTATACCAGAGTCAAGCTAGCCAGGGAGGAGTGGGGTTGTGTGGAGCACTAGGTCTTGCTGGGCAGGGGAAGAAAAGAGTATGCCTACATCCAGGGATGCTACTAGACCAGAGAGAATGGAAGAGATTAGTGTTCTACAAATGCACCCAGACAGAGCAGCTACAAATGGACAACCTACATACTTTAACCAAAGCAACTGTTTAAATATCACTGTCGAGGAATTCTGATCTTTCTGTATCTGACTTTTCAAAAGAATGACAAAAAGGAAATTGAGAACGCCTATCTCCCCACCCTGGACAAGATACTTTGGCACCACTGAGTAGTATCGGACAGGAAAAGGGGAGCAGGGTTGGAAGACAGATTCTAGTCTTTCTCTCATTGGGTTTGCAATGGAAATCACAACTATTGATAAATGTGTTGCCAAGCAGGCAATATATGTTTACTCATTTTGGTTCATTTCTCTCCACGGAACCCATCAGAGAAAATTAATCTCCTAGCTGTCAGCAAGCTGTTGTCAGAGCCAAACTCTTCCAGCTTGCCTGCAGGGAATTCTTCGCCTTTCACTATGATTGAAGGCCTGTACCGCACTGCTGAGCTGCACCTCATTAAATTAGTACTGAGCAGACTTCACAGAGCTGCTTCCTTCCTACCAACACCATGACAGTCAGAGCTTGCTGCTGCCATGAGGAAGGAGCTGCTGCATGTCACGAAAACACAGATATTTGCTGCAGCTGGAGGTAGCTGTAATTAGGAGCCGCACAGTCAGGTTAATAATTTCAGTACCAAATTTCTCTGCCTCCCCCTCCTTATGAATAAGAAACAGATAACATGTTATATTTTTGGTTTCAGCAGCCTGGTTTGCTTCTGCTGTTTCTAGATTACTTCCATCAACTTTGAGAAAAATCGGGCACATGACAAACTCTTTGACTCAGACTTGGGTCAGTGTGAAAGACTTCATTAGCAAAGCCTCTCTCTTAGCACAGACTGCTCATGCACTTTGCATTAAAGCATGTATTTAAACACATCTGCAGACTTTGTTCCACCAATTTGCAGAGGGTGGTGGGAGGGGAAAAATGAAATATTGGAGGCATGGCCTTCAAAAAGATGCTCATCTTTGCAGACCAACCCTTCCAGATAAAAGGAAAACAGCCTCATGGAGCAGCTACTGAAAGCAAGGATAAGGCAAAGCAGTTCCCTGGTAATCCTCTCCCCAAATCCAAGTGTAAAACCCATTGTTTATGGAGCTGAGTAGCCCAAAGTAGCTGATAAAAACTGGTTTCTGTAGTTACCATGATGTGCCGGTTTTGGCTGGGATAGAGTTAATTTTCTTCATAGTAGCTAGTATGAGGCTATGTTTTGGATTTGTGCTGAAAACAGTGTTGATAATACAGGGATGTTTTTGTTATTGCTGAGCAGTGCGAGGAGAATAGGGGTGCACAAGAAGTTGGGAGGGGACACAGCTGGGACAGCTGACCCCAACTGACCAAAGGGATATTCCACACCATATGACATCATGCTCAGCACATAAAGCTGGGGGAAAAAGGAAGGGGAGGACATTTGGAGCGATGGCATTTGTCTTCCCAAGTAACCGTTACACATGATGGAGCCCTGCTTTCCTGGAGGTGGCTGAACGCCTGCCTGCCGATGAGAAGTGGTGAATGAATTCCTTGTTTTGCTTTGCCTGCGCACGTGGCTTTTGCTTTACCTGTTAAACGGTCTTTATCTCAACCCACGAGTTTTCTCACTTTTACTCTTCCGATTCTCTCCCCCATCCCACCAGGGCAGGGAGTGAGGCTGTGTGGTGCTTAGTTGCCAGCTGGGGTTAAACCACAACACATGATCATTCAATGTGTAGTCTGAGCTTAGAGTGGTGAAGCTGGACAGCTTGTAAAGAACAGGATTTCAGACTAAGTGATGCAAGGATTCTGTCTGCCTTAGGAGTTTAAGCTGAGCTCTTATCAAACTCTTCCTGGACAAGTGTCCACACGTCAGGTGGTGGTCCAGGCAGTATTAGGGTGGAGGGGCTGATTAGCATCATCATCCACTCCTGAAACTGAGCCTGCCATGGGAGAGCGGTGTCAGATCAGTATGTGGGAGCTCTGCAGCTGACACCAAGCAGTTCATTGCAGCTCTCAGTCCAGCAGATCTGGAGGCCCTGCTGTTCACTTTGTGTCCCCTCCCAAGTATACCATAGAGAGCTTTAAAAGGCAGCTCTGGAGACAGAAAGCCTGTTCATGCCATATCCCATGTTAGTGCCCAGTTTGCTTTCTACATTGCCTCTCAGAGCCCACCCTATGTATCTGAGAGGCCTGTGAAGTGATATACTCTGTAACTGCATTCATGAGTCTTGATAGGGCTTTCTTTTTTGAAGGAATAAACTCAGCTACAAACAGATGATTTCACTTGGCTAACAAGCATAGCATTAGCATGTTTCACTGCAAGCTGCTGCCTCCCTGCTAGAGCACAGCTCAACCTAGAAGGATGCAAAAGAAAAGAACAAAGGCTTGCCATAAGAAATACTAAAGTTTTCTTGCTGTTAAAGATTGTTCTCATCCAATCAGAAAGATTAGAGAGGACTTGAACACCTTCAGAATATCACTGCAGATTTATCCTTTCAAGTTGTGACATCTCCTTCTAGCAATTGTAGCTACCACATATTAGCACTGGTCACATCTTCAGGTCTGCTGTATGGCCAAGGATAGGCAGCCAAACACTAAACCACATGCAGGCTGTGCAAAATGAATATGCCATTTTTACTACTACTTTGTCTGAAAGACCACATTCAAAACTCAAGAATTTCTCTCGCTGAACAGCCCAGCTGTTACCTCTGATCCTTTTATCAGATCAGGCCTTCTGAGATTTTACCATCTACTGGAAAAGAGCACTGAACTGTGAAGGGTACCCAACGTTATCCAACCTGCAGCAACAGCAATGCCTTCAGGTGGCTTCCCCCAGCTGAACCGAATTTAGTCTGTTAAACACAAACCAAAGCTGAAGAGTAGAAACAGACATGACACATCAAAAAAAAGCATAACCTCATATTAAGGACAGAGAAAAGAAACAGCCATGGGAAGAACTTTCCTCATATCCTGCCTCATAGCAATTACTGCATCTCTTGTACTTTGGGAGTCCATCTTTTTATATTATGCAAGATGAATTCTGCTGCTTCATTCACTTCCCACCAACTTACTGACTAGAAAGTAACAACTTGAGCACTTCCTGAAGGCCAGCAAAAATGCATTTCCGCATTGCCTACTACCAGTTTAAAAAAAAAAAAAAAAAAAAAGAGGGACCTTTCAGCAAGAGTTGGAGAGACAGCTCAGCCTGCGTGGGCTGCAAATCACTTCTGGACCTGCAACATGCCCAGCTGAATTACACTTATGTCTTCTCCTCACTGGCACAGCTGCTGAAGAGGTAGATTGCCCTGGTCTCTTTGGGCTTGTTTACTATGCAGAGGTTAGGATCAAAGTGCTCATGTTTAAGTTTTATTTCTCTCACTAACTTCGTAAGTGCCTTTTGCTCAGCTAGTTTACTGCTTTCAGTAAATGGGCTGCTTGAAACTAGCTGAAATTTCTGAGTCAAGATAAGGCCAAGACATCTGCACAGAAAAGGCTTTGGGCAGATGTCGTTTTTTAAAAAGCTTTAAACCCATATGTCTAATTAATGGCTCAATCAGATTTCAAGGTTTTTGTGATGCTTCCTCATTGGAAAAAAACACAACCTTTCTGTGGCAAAAGGGTTGGGAAAGTGAGACTTTTCCAGATTCCTCTCAAAAATGTTACTGGTAGGAGCCACAGTCCTTTGGAGCCTCCTGGGAAGGAAGCTGTGAGCTTGGCCCTTCTCACCAGAGCCCTGTTCAGCATAAAGTGAACATAACACACAGGGTCTTTCCCGCATGCTTGTAGCCAACCTCAGTAAAGACCAGGTAAGTCAGCAGTACCCCCATTCACCATGGCCAGGCCACTAGCAAGACACAGGTCATCAAATGCAGAAGGTTCAAACCCCAGCTATTTTGGTGCAGTAACAGTGACTGGGTCTCAGATCATCCCAGGTCCCCTGCTCCTGTGTCCTAGCTCTTACGCCAAAGCACATTTGTTCAGCAGTTCAGAATTTTTTTAAAGCAGAAATCTCATGCTATACGACTAATTTCACATGGTCAAAGCCATGACACCACTAAAATACTTCCAATCTGGAAGTTGTAAGGTGAGAGCCAACTTCACAGCTGCAGGGTAAGGAAGTTTTGGCAAAAGACTCTGCAGTTCTAAAGGGTACCATAAGACACAAGGATCATGCAGATTGTGAATCATTACAGCTTTCCTCCAACAGCCACCATACAGCCAATTGCATAGATCTCTTTTTCTGCTTCCCATAACATCACAGAACAGTCTACCCCCTGCCATGATATAAGCCAGCAGTTTCACAGAATCCATACAATTTCATCACGGTATCTAAAATGCGAAACATTTTATTTCTAGAAGTATATTTCTGGAAGGATGAAGACACTCCCACACCCAGCTTCTCTTGGTCCCTTCAAGAAAACTATTTTCAGAGACAGCTTAAATATCTGTAATAGCTACTTGCTTATCAAACTCCATTGCTTTAAGTATGTGAAAAACGGTATAATTCAGTCAGCAGATAACATGCAGAATGGCTCCATCACTAACAGTAAGTACAACTTTTATTACTCAAATCATATTTGTTTTATGAATTTACTTACCCACTCACTAATAAGGTAATGCATTTCTTGCTGGACAAAGCCACTACCATGGAGGGAAATGTGTTGGAAGTAGAAAACATCAGTGCTGACTTGTCAGAAAAATAAAGAGGAAATTTGCACTCACATGCTTCAGAAACAGCATGTAAAGAGGGACTTACTGACCAAGAAGAAATAAGATTTCAAAGGAAAAAGCTAGGAAATATGAACACATCTTAAGATATGCTCATTATAATGCATAGTACACTCCCAAGGTTGCAGACACTTGTAATATATAACATTTGCAAGTATATAGATGAAATGACTATATCAAAAGGAATATAATTGGGCAATTACAAGTAAGCATTTTGAAGGAGTGAATTTTTACGATACAGTTACTCTAAATGCTTTTGCACTGTTCTTAGAATGAACATTTTACAGGTCTTTGTCATGATTTCCTAACACTCCCATATCAGGCTTCGGAAAAAAATCCCTCCTCCCTTCAGGTTTCCCCATCATGGACCTCACATCTAATTAGAATATCTGCTACACATGCTCTCCCTGCATAAACAATTTCATTTAAGAATAGATAATTATAAACACTGAATTTCTCAATGAACAGACAAGTTCAGTTTGGCAGGCCAGCTCCCATGATTTCAAAGCGACATGTTCCATTTAAAAAAAAATACACAGGAGAGAGACATCACAGGTTTCCTTCCCTGACCTAATGGAACTAACGGTGCCCAAGCTCCATGGGGAAGTCAGTTATAGCTTTGAAGGCTTAACTGACAGGCTATTAATTCCGTAGTCTCCACACCAACTGCTTAAATATTTAATCTCTTGACACGTCTTAGTGATATTCCTCACTGCGGAAGGTTTAGCTTTGTGAAGGCGCTTATGCCCAGCACTCTGCTGTTGAAGTCCCAGTAGAGTCCTGCAGGGATCCAGCAACCAAAGAGTTAAAGCTGGAGACAAATGGTGTACACGCAACAATTGTAACTAGCCCTCGTTTAGGCCTGCTTAATGAGCATAGCAGATTATTTGTGACACAACCTCAAGCACGTGAAAAACCCCAAATGAATTTGATGCATTCCTATATGGCATGGCTAAGCACAGGGGCTTTACCAAGTTTAAGGAGAAACGTGAGAAGGCAAATGGGGTTAAACAGCTTAGATGGCAGCTGTTCTTGTCCCTGAAAAGAAAACGTGTTCAATTATTCATGTTCAGCTTAAACTGACAACGAAGCCAGCTTCAACAGAGCAATTCTTCTGCATTATTCATACCATGGAGTGAGCAGAGCCTCGGCAATGAGATGTTTTTCAGATGTATGAAGCCTACATATGGTTCAGAAGCTGGGCTTGTTCATAAACTCAATGAAGAGAGTGCGTGTGTGCGCGAGATTTAAATATGAAAATCCATTGAGTGTTCCTGTGAGCAAATAGATAAGGCTTACATCATCTGGAAGCTACAGAGGCTTAGAAACATCGAGGTAAATTTTCAACCATCAGCAGGAGGAAGCAGTGACTTTTCCATCTCAAGTGTCTGGTCATTGTATCTGTTATCCTGCAGGACACAGCAATACTGAGAAAATCCATTTAACATAGTGGTTACTGCATCACAACAGGCCTTTTCTGCTCACCTCTGCTTAACTGAGGGGCCAGGGAATCTCTGTTTCTCCAAAGACCCCAGCTAGCCTTCAGAGCAGCTTCAGCAGACAGCTGCATCTCTTTGCTGTGTCTCTCAAGGAACACTAACAGCTGTGCTCCTCTGGGCATCAACAGCTGGAGGAGCTGCTCAGGTCTCTGAAAATCACACAGAGGCCAATCAAGGTAGTACACCTGCCAATGAAACATCTCAGAGGGTACTTTGTGAGTACAAGTTTTAAAGAAGTCTGGAAGTACGCTTTGGCACTGTGTCTCTTTCTTACGACCACAGAGCAAAGCTCTTCTGCAAGAATTATAGGGCCCTATTCAATGGAAGCACCATGCAATCACAAGTTAACTGAAAGTAGGACCTGCACCTTTCAAAGTCACCCCTTCCATTCTTCTCTGAACCTGGTGTTCTTCAGAGTAACATCCTACATGGATGCATTCATAGACCCCAAATTTCCCTACAAAAGTTACCTGTTTTAGCCACAGAGAGTGTAACAGAGAATGGGCTAGAGACACACAGTAAGTCTTTTTGAGCAAGCCAGACAGCCCTGTTCTGCAGGCAGAGAAGAAATGCTCTGAAGTGCTATCAGCACAGCTGAGAAGTCAGTTTTTCAGGGGACCTCAGAAGATTTCCCTCAAAGTGGCATAGACTAAGGTGGTTCCCTTTTGCTCCAGCTGATTTTTCCAGTCACCACAACAGCTCTGCATGAGAAACACTGCCTCCATTTCTAGTCTGAGGGAAGCAGCTATACAACAAAGCCTTATTAGTAAATCCCACCATTATTTACAAGACAATACAGCCTCTCTGGACTATGCCACTGTCCTGGTTTTGGCTGGGCTAGAGTTAATTTTCTTCTTAGTAGCTGGTACAGTGCTGGGTTTTGGATTTAAGGTGAGAATAATGTTGATAACACACTGATGTTTTAGTTGTTGCTAAGTAGCGCTTATCCTCAGTTAAGGATTTTTCAGTTTCCCATGCTCTGCCAGCAAGCAGGTGTGCAAGAAGCTGGGAAGGAGCATAGCCAGGACAGCTGACCCAAACTAGCCAAAGGGATATTCCATACCATAGAACATCATGCCCAGTATATAAACAGGGGGGAGTTGGCCAGGAGGGGCAGATCGCTGCTTGGGCATTGGTCAGTGGTTGGTGAGCAATTACATCATGCATCACTTGTCTTTTCTTGGGTTTTATTTCTCTCTCTTTTTTGTTATATTCCATTTAATTACTATTATGATATTATTTTTATTATTATTATTGTTAGTATTTTACTTTAGTTATTAAACTGCTCTTATCTCAGCCCACAAGTTCTACCTTCTTTCCCGATTCTCCTCCCCATCCCACTGGGAGTGGGGAGGGGTGAGCGGCTGCGTGGTGCTTAGTTGCTGGCTGGGGTTAAACCACAACAGCCACTACATTTATTTATAATCACAGGTGTGCAAACTCAGCTACAAATATGCGCCTGGGGCAAGCAAGGGGCTCTGAACTTCAAAAAGGAAGGAAATGTGGAAGAAAACAGACCACTGACTACAGTCATATAGGGCTGAGCATCAACACAGCCCTCGAGACCCATGGAGAAATGTAAGTGTCCTACCATAGACAGGTATCCAAACCAGTGAGCTCACAAGATAATACTTGCCACCACCATGGAGAGAGAATAGTACCAAGCTGTAAGTTAAGACCACAGATGACAGCAGCTCCTTTTAGTACTTCCATGTTTCATGAAAGACCAGAGCCAGAGATAGTGCAGCCCTGTAAGCCACATTGGGGATCTTAGGCTGACCTCTCGCACCAAGCGTATGCTAGGTAACACTAACAAGGCACAGCAGAAGTCTTGCGCTGCCTCCTCTGCATTACTCGCCTCCAGTGAACACCCACGTGCACATGCTTTCTGGTGACTGGTGTCACTGTGCAAAGCTCATTTATCCGATCTCAGCCTCATCTGTGTTACATAACAAAATTCCTTATTCCTACTTAGTGGTCTACACAACTGTACTCCTACCAACTCAGAAGCTGTTCTATAATCGCTTTATTTCAGAGACTGAAGTTTGCCCTCTACAGAGCAGACCTAGAACTTCTGTTGAAATTTCTGCATCAAGCCCAGGACCCATCTTTGGGATATAAAGCATTTTGAGAATGAGAGCCAGGTTTTTAATCAAGATTTAAGTCACAGAGTCCTCATGCCCTCACTGCAATTAGTCATCCCATTAACCAATTATCCTCACTGCTGGGAGCTGGAACTCAATTTTTAATCAGACTTTGTCTCACTTCAGGTGCCAACCAGTGTGTATCAGAATTTTCTCTTAGGTGAGAGAGCCATCTAGCAGTAGACTCAGTGCTTTGTAGACTCCTATAGCACATTAATCATCTTTCATATAGGCAAACTAAGCATGAATTTTGCTACATACATTTTCCTGAGTTGACCTCAAACATTTTCTAAACCTTTTCAGACTTTTCCCACCACCAATTATCCTTTTTAAAATGTAGGCGCAAGCGACCGATGAAATAAAAGTACTCAGGGACTTAATAAGGGGTGACAGCATTACTATTTTACAGGTTATCATTTTACTGACTTAATTGCAGGGTTGCCTCTTACTACTCAAACCAATTGATTTTCAGAGCTTTACGTATTTTCACATCATATGTTCCCAACATGCTACACAGTATCTTCGTTTTTCACTGTGCTTTTTATTGGAATCATAGTATTCTGGATGGGATTTCAAAGATCCACCTGGAGTTTATGGAAGATATTTTATGGAAAATGTTTTATTGCCAAGAGGAACCCAAGCTAAACATAGCAACATCCTGTCTTTGCATGCGTAGCGCAGGAAAGCGCACACCCTTCCCTCGAGGCCTTCTAGACCTGGCTTCTCCTCCCGACCAGCCTTGGCATAAACCACAGCACTGAAACACGGTGGCAGAGAATGATGTGTCTTGGAACTGAAGCTTTCATCCCCTAGCAAAAAGCATGCTTATTTTAGCGGTATGATTACAATAGCAGAAGAGTAAGCATTGGAGTAAGAGGAAAAGGGGCAGGAAAAAATAAGTCAAGATCAAGAACAGAGATGAACCCTGGTGCAGTGAGAACATGGTCAAATGTTTATCTGTTTTGCAGATGTACTTGTCATTCAGACAAGTGACAGACACCAGTCTGACTTTATTCATAGTCCTTGAATAAACTCATTGATGTAGGTAACCCCAGACTTACACAAGCCAGAATCTGGCCCTGAGCATTTCAGAAGAACCCTCTCTTAGAGAGGGATTTCTGACAATACACCAGTCCTCAGGCAGACACAGACCTGACGTGAATGGCAAAGCAGAGGGCAATGCAGCTCTTCCCCTCCTATGCCCTCATCCACCCACTGATTCCTCCACTCACGAAGACAATGTGAGCTGGCAATGCTGCAACAAGAGGACCAGGGGACGGTGACAGTAGAAAAGTGAACTCATCATGGCCCTTCTGGTAAATCTATATGCGAGTCAATCTCTTGGGTCTGTATGATTCGATATTGTTGCCTTCAGTAGTATCCACTCTGCATACTCGAATGCAGCCAGAAGGCCAGACTTGTAACAGGCATCTAAGCCACAAGTCTGGGCTAATCTGACCTCATTTTTATGATTTATTTTAACAAAGGAAGATTCTAGGCCTTAGATTTTTTAAGAAAAAAACTGAAAATACGACAGAAGTGAAGATTCTGGGTGCAGAAAATAAAAATATTATTTTAAAATCTAAAAATATGTATGATGATGATTAACATGCTCAGAAGTCTTTTTTTTTTTTTCCTGATGGAGGGGATACTCCTAATTTTTTTGCTTGCTTTGTTTTAGCTAATATTGCTACTTCAAACATATCTGAACCTCAGCCCCTTTGGACATTTTTCCTCCACACTTGGCTTATTAATTGAATAACTTAAGTCCTTCAGATCACTAACAGGCTGCAGGATCCAGGGATCACTTCTGCACCTGCGATTCATCTAATTGCATGGACTTCTTGCAAGTATAAGCTACCGAATTTCCTTCTATGCTGAAAGGAAAGAAACCACGGTTTACGCAGAATCAAAAGTTATCTCTTCCCTCTAAAGCATCTTTTCTCATTGAGGGGAGCTCACGTAACACAGAAGTTAACGCTTCCATAGTTCAGTGTCTTTTAAAGGACAAACGAAACTAACTTCCACTTGCACTTCTGAGGGACAGCTCTGCCCGCCCATGTTGCGCGGTTACCACCTGCGCACACATCCCCAGGCAGGGTCTGAGCCCTGCCGCTCCCGCCGTCAGCTGCGCAATCCGTCCCCCCCCCCCCGCCTTCCCCGCTGCTCCTTTTCCTGGATGAGCAGCGCTATTTTCCCGGCAACAGCGATCAGGAGGCACCATCTAGCGGTGCCTAGAAAACCCACTTTTTCATTTAGTTACAGTTTCTGAGACTTACAGAAACAGTTTGTACTATATTCTAAGTGTGCACCCTCTACCCCCTTCCAGACAGCGAAGGAAACCTCACATAGAGTAGGCAGGACAGCCCTGCAGAAACAGGTATGATAAGCAACTGGTCACCGGAGTCCTGGGCAGGCTGTAGACTAAATTAAGCTGCATAAAAAGACTGAACTGGGTGTTAGTGCACAAGTTGGGGGGAACACAGCACAGGAGTGTTACCCCTGGACCCCACCCCGGGACATTCAGGCTTCCAGAGCCACAAATGGTGCTCCCAGACCCAAGAGGGTCCTTATATCAAAGCCTGACCCTGAAAACCAGGTAGCTTTGTCAAAGGGAGCAACTCCTTTTTAATAACGTGGTCATCTAATGCAAAATTCAGTATGAGGACAATAAGACTCCTAGAGTTTTTTAAAGCCTACCCTTCCCTCAGCTTTCCCCTTTGACAGCTACTTGTATTCTTCTCCCTGTCCTCCTTCAGGAAAGCCAAGAAAGCAGACACTGATACAAACTAAGAAACAGACCTTGCCTAGGACTTAGCATTTGCAGTCTGTCTTTAGTTACATGCACTCAAACAAGTTACTTGGAGATAAGTATGCTGTGAACTTAATGAGCTTCAGTTATTCCATAATAACACACATAAATTCTTGTCCCATGGTAAATACAGGATTTTTTGATGTTCAGGAAAAGCATAATGAGCTACCTTCACCAGCTTTTGGCTAACAGTCCATGCACAGCGTTTACTACAGTTATATGGCACAGTGTAAGTTTTCAACCTTTCTTACCTCCCAGAAGCATATCAGCATATCCATCCTTTATGGTCACTTCAGCTCACCCATCTCCAAGAGGACACCCAGCAAGGCAGCTTCCCTGGAAACTTCCTTTAGGTCAAAGCCCCTCAGCAAGCATTTGCTGAGTTTTTGCTGTATATCCATCTCTCCAAGCACCAAGTCAGCCCTCCACCCCAGAACTTCATAACTTCTCATAACACTGTAAGCTCCTTCAACACTTTTGCTAAACCAGCATAACATCTAACCAAACAGGGGTAGGAGGTCCGTCCTGGACTTTTAGAGACATCCACCACACCCACCAGTGTGAGTCAGCTGATCGATTGCCCAGGTGATACAACACAGGCAACGGCTGGGCTCAATGCCCATCAGTGATGCTGGGCAGCAACTGGGTTTTAAGTGGGGAAAATTCCATCGTGGGAACAACGTTGAGGGCTGGTTCTGTTGGTGCATGTTTCAAAAGCAAAGGAATCAGTACTCCAGAATTTGGATGTGGGTGAGGTTCATTCCTTTGTCACAGGCCTGTAATCACTCACCCTATTGCATAAAAACTACTGCAGGTCCCAAACAGTTTTATATCTTTCAAGCACTTTGCAGTCCAAATTACTTCTCATCCACTCTAAGCAAGATGGCTAACCAAATGAGAGCTCATGACACAGGAGGCAGCATTTGCCCACGGACTCACTAGGCTTTTTAAAGGAGTAGGAAACCCTCAGCTTTTAGAAATAAGAGTATTTCAAGGTGTATTATCAAACCCTAACTGAAAACAGATTTGCTGCTGGGCTGCAGCTGCCAACACGTCAGCCAAGGGGACCATGAATTTGTGGGTAGTCTCCAAAGCAGGGATGGCTTTTTAACTTCACTGTTATCTCTCATGGACTTGCAAAGACTCGTAAGAGCTATAAATGAAAAAGACTATGAATGAGATACAATAGTAGTAGTGGTAGCATTATTAACTGGTGCTTTCTCTGTGGTCTGGTTATGACACAGATGGAGTATCTCTTAGAATTAATAAAAGGCAAACAACACAAAAGACCTCAGTGCAAAGTGATGGAACAAGGTTTCATCAACTATTTTTCTTGTATTTCACCTTTGGGGTTTTTTTTTCCCTTCTGAAAAATGAAGAAAGCTTACAGGTCAAACAGAACTATCCATTGAAGTAAAATGTTTAGATGTACACAGGTCTTTGCATTCCCAAACAATAACCTGTTCCTCAATGACGAAACCACTTTGTTTTTCCCTCGTACGCTTTTGTTTCACCTTCCACGTACCAAAGCTTATCATACAATGGTTGCTGGCACAGCAACGAAGGAAATGAAACAAATGCACCCTTAGCGCAACCGCATTAATTTCAATACAAGTTTGCCAGGGCTGCATTTGGCGTAGTACACATACACAGTAATTCCATCAAGCTTTTTGTTGTAGCCATTATCAGATAAACCATGTTATTATCCTTAAGAAGCAGGGCAAGCAGTGGAGAGAAACAAAGATGTTTTGGGACAATGTTTGGATGTAATGAGGCAATAGGGAGCTGGCAAACTAGTTTGTTGACTAGAGAAAGTTGGTGGGTCCTGGGAAAGGCAGGATTGTGGTAGTCAGCTTGGTAAGAAGCACTGATTAGAAAAAGCCACTGAGCCACCTCTGTGGCTGTGGAGGTCCTGCAGTGTGGCAGAGCAGTGGGGAGAAGCCACGGCATCTGCAGAGAGGTTACTGAAGGGGCTTGTTCCTGCCTCCTGGGACAGCAGGAGAAAGCCAGAAAACTCACCCCGTGTCACATCACTGTTAGGTGGGCTGGAGCTCTCAAACCTAGCTGGGGCTCCCCCCTCGTGCTGGAAATCTGAAGCAAACTTGTGTTGTCAGAAGAATCCCACTGCTGTAAAACTAGAAAGAGAGGAGTATCAGCCCTGCAAGTAGATGGCTACAGCGGACTTAATTCTGGGTACCCCCGGATGAACCATGACAGGTGGAAGAGTCTCTCTGTGCCCAGTACTGGGGGATGGGTAATCCAAAATTGCTTTGAATATATATATAAAGATAATTCAGCCCTGGCCAGAAAAAATGGGCCCTCTGTGAAAACAAGGATCAAAGGTAAAGAGGGATTATTAAATCCTCCTGGATTACAAGGGAGCCCAGGTGAAATTTTATCCTGTCAGAAATCTGCATTTGTGGCGAAACTGGGCAAAACCAGTTTACCTTTTTTCTACATGTGCCAGACAGTGATATCTGTGCTTTGAACCTCCACAATGCAGCCTTAAGCTCCATAGTCAGAAAAGAAACCCACCCCAAACCAAACTGAAACCCGAACACTGCATCCTCAGAGATGAAAACGCAGCACCCAAACAAAGAGATCTTTTTCATCAGAAACTGCCTGTGCCTCTGTTCCCCACGGACAAGCCAGGGTGATGCCACCCTTTCACCTCGCAGGACTTGGTGGGTACCAGGTGGTGCTGGCTGAAGTCTAAGGCGCTTTGGTCAGAAGGAGCCCATTGCCGTGTCATCACAGCCAGTTTTTTGCGAGGATTGAATAGCTGCTCAGGAGTGATCTGTTTGCACTCAGTTAGACAAAGATCATGGGCAAAGTATCTCTTGGCATCTCCTCGGGTCATTTCCAAAGGGTAAGCTGATCTAAACCCAGGGGGATACTGACAGTTGCCTGTTGATGGGTTTTTTCAATGTCACCTGAGAGCCCTGCGGAGAGGGGGAGGCTGGGAATTGTCTGGAGGCAAGATGTGGCTCAGTCACTTTTTGAGGGGCTCTGATTATCAAAAGCCAAAACCAGCTCCATCAGGCTGTTGTCCATCCAAGATAAAGTGGACCTTATCGTAAATTTTACCAGGAAAAAAAACCCTTTAAAAAACGCAGTTATTTCCCTCTTTTTCTTCACTAACTTTTTTTTCTGCCATCCAGAGCACTCCACACAACAGTCTTGTTAGTTCCCATTGCATTTGCCTTTATAGCTGTGGGTATTTTACATATAAGCCTTCTTAAGCAGAAGAAAACATATTGCTCTATAGTTATGTAACCCTGCACAATACTGGAAACAATAAAGGTTTCACACTATTTGTTTACTTGTGGTGTTTTCATATCATCCAAGGACAATAATGGCCAGCTTCTTTCAATAATGCTTGGGCCTGAAAAAGGGTTAAGCCTTTTCTGGTAGGTGTTTGCCTCACTTTGCCTCCCAGCACAGGGCTGAGCTGGTTTTGTGTATGTCTCCGGGTGTTCTCTGCCTCTTTTCCCTTGTCAGGGGTTTACCCTTTTGTGGCACTGATATTTTGTATAGTTAGCTACCAGCACAGTTACTCTGACCCTTGCTCTCCATACAACGAAGAAAGCAGCTCCTTTATTGTTTACACTGTCTCTCCAAAGACAGTTTTCATTCTGTAGACATATTTATTTCAGGAATATAAAAATCATTGGAATTCCCTCACCTGTAACTATGAATTTAACTTTTTCTTTTCTTTTCAGCATCCTCTGCAGATACTGCACTAGAAGCACTCTCTCAGGTAAATCAGGTTTTTGTCAAGAAACCTGCCAAAAACCAATGAACTATCAGACTAATACGACAGCTACACTTTGGCGTGCTTTGAGTGAGACTGACCCCTGTACCAGATCCCGTAAGGACCACTGCAGTGAAAGCCGTTTTGGTCGGCAAGTGCAGGATCAGAGCACAGTCAGAGCGGGAGGAGGACGGAGATCCCGGGTGGTGCCAGTGTGAGAGCTGAGCCCAGCGACTGGGTCCAAACTGCAGACAGGAGGAAGCCAGACTGGGGTGGGAGCCTATGGCTCTGTCCTTGGCTTCTTGACAGGCACTAATACCGGTCTCACCTCAGCATTAACGGGGATCATGTGTCTGGACCATGGTTATGCTGGGAGCTCTCTTTTAGTATTAAACTGTGGTCAAAAGCACGACCGTTTCAGTAACTGTGGGTGTCAACAATAATATAAAGCTTTACAGGGGTATATCTTTAAATGCAGATTGCAAAAAAAAGCTGCAAATGTTTCTTTAGGATGGGTGAAGTAAAGTTCCAGGATTGTGTCCCCCAGTCTTTTCCTGCAAAACAGTTGAAATAGTTGGGCTGATTCTGTCTGGAGTATATTCAGCCAGAGGCAGATACCCACCATGGAAAAAAGCAGCTTAAACAATCTGTTGACATTGAAAGCAACAGAAGACATGCAGATAAGAATGTCAAGAAACCTTAACTATAGTTGTTACTTACTGCACAGCCTATAATTAGATACCAGGGTAGTACCTTATACGTACTTAAGATATAAGCCAGAATACTTTTTGCTTATTTTTCCGTCTCTGCATTCCCATCTGTGCTCTTTGTGTTGTCGCTTGCCAGCTTTCTGATAAAGCAATATATCTGCAGCTGATATTTGATATGAACCATTGTGAAAAATGTTTGCTACAGAACAAAATGCTATTAATTTTTTCCTCCGAATAAGTGCTGAGAACAGTAAGGTTTAATCTCCTGCCTCTCCACTTTCCCGACTTCTCTTGTTAACCTCAATTTATTTTTTCACCTCAGCCTGTAAGAGAGCTTTACAAACCACGGTGTCATTTCAACACTTATTTTTCATTCTGATGCCTGGTTTGTGAAAATATCAAGTTAGGTATTCTACATTTTTTTAAAAAGACCCTTTTTTAGATGGCTAAGCACACTCTGAGAAGCTTGACTTTAGGCAGCCATTTTTTGGATACCAGGGCCCTAGCAAAGTCCTCCTCAGACTCTTACGTCTGAGTGATGATCACAGCCTTTTTTGGAAGTCAAGAAACATAGCCAGTATTTCAGGGCACATTTTGAGTCCCGCTCTTTAAACCCTCAGCAGGGAAGACCCAGAAGGTGTGTGCTGGCAAAGGTGGCTCCTGTGCACACCCCACATTGCCCTTGGCACTGCATTTATAGATGAGGGCAAAGGGAGAGTCTGGCTGAAACATCCTTGTACCTGCCTATCCCCAGCTGGGATGCTGGCCTGAAAGTGCCTTGGGGAGTCGATATAAGGAGTGACGTATTACCAGGCTTGGCATCAAGACTCACAGACCACCACTCGGGAAAGCAGAGGGAGAGCTGTGGTGGCCAGGTATGCTTGGGCACATTTCAGTTGTTGCTCTATGTCCATGCCAGCTTGGCCAAGTCGACTCCTAGGAGTTATTTAATGCAGTCTGAGGCACAGGGTCACGGCGCCATTCCCAAATGAAAACTTTTGCCCAGCTGCAGCGCTAAATTGGGTTTTGTTATCACAACCAAGAACACTTCAATTGCAGTGCAAGCATGTGCCTCCTGCTATGCCTGGTGCCAGGGCACTAAGCCACCCTCCTTGACTTTGCTTGTGTGTGGCACAGTACTAGGTCTACACTATCAAACAAACCAGGGATGGATTTAATCTGTCATTCATGACTCTGATAAAAGATGAGTTTGTTAGCTCCGGGTACACTTAACAGGTAACAGTCAAAAGGCAAAGTCTTGAGCTATCTTTTCATCTCACTGTTAGTCTCCCTAGCAAAAATTGTGTTGTTTCTCTAGATGACTTAAGTTTCTAGAGACACTAAACCAAAACCTTCTGTTAACTACCAAAATTTCCCTACCAGCCACATACATCTAACAAATTACTGAATGTGACCATATAGGTAACTTTAATTTCTTTAACTACTGGACAAAACTAAAGTAAGTGTGGAATTTAATGCAGGTGCTCACGAAGTATCACAGAATAGAAAAATATAGGAGTGCATAGTCTTTTGAAAGAAAAAAAAAACTTTGTAGTGTCTACTACAGGTTTTAGTTGAATGGGGAATGACAGAGTTAGGAAGGCCTGAAACATTGGCCTGTTATTTCCTGCTGTCTCATTTTAATGAACTTTTTGTACGTGTTAATAAAAGTTTCTTATTCTCCTCACATAAAATCCTTAATGTATTCACAATTGTGCTTTCTCTAGCCATTTCTTTATTATATCAGTTTCTCTTTTCCAGAATTAGTTTGGGTGAAGGATATGAAATATTGTTAATTACCAGCTTTTAGTGCTGAGACTGTAGTCAGCCCTTTCTTGGGAACATTTCCAACCGAAGGCCAACATCCTGTGTGCACTAATGCTGAAGAGAGGTTATAGGCATGTAAGTAAGTAACTGCATTGTCCTCTTTGGTCATTACTGAGGGCTGTCCCTGTGCAAGTGCCTAAGGCACCTCCACCAGGCATGGGATGACCCTAGCTCCCCACCTGCCCCTGCAGCACTCCTACAAGGATGCTCTAGATGGTGATGTGCAGGACCTTTACCTCCTTAAGAGCTCTACTGTAAACTCCATACAGGACAAGAGAGTTTTGTCTTCTTGCCATATGACATTGGCACTGAGGTTGCCTACTTGCATCCCCTGCTGCCTGTCTTCCATTGCCAACCACAAGATCCTTCCTCCTTCAGGCGATTTTCCTTTCCTCTCTCCACTTCCCCACTCTCTGCAGATGGCTGACTGCTCCCTCTATTGCCATAACAATCAGCCGTTTAGCCATGCTGAACTGCCCGTGCTGGAGGTCACCATTTGAGAGGGGAAAAAAACAAACCCAAACACTTGGGTTTTTATGGGCACTTCATTATCTTCTACAATGGAAGAGAAGATCAGTGCTAGTAACCTTCCTCCACACCACTACCATCACTTGGAAAACTCATTATCAAATACAGCTTCCAGGGACATAATGCACGTCCTTAGCTGTACGGTGATGGGAAGATTTCCCCATAAGGGTCTGTGCTAGGAGGAACAGGATCCTCTGCAAGTTCCTGCCACAGACATGCATACACATTGGCTTGTCATCCCTGCCTAGGCTACTTTTAATCATCATGCTGTGGCCATCTTTTACATCCATAAGGGGGTAGGTTAGGAGGTAATAGGAAATTGCAGGTGTGTCAAGAACCCTGCAGAAAGTGAAGCAGGAGATGGGTAGGGAAACATCTCAAACCCAAGATTTGCCCAAAGAATGACTTCCCAGCTGACCTCTTCTATTCATCGCAACCCTGACCCAGGAACCAGGTGCCATTACCTTGCTTTCTATTCTGCCTGTGTCCCTGCCCAGAAAGGTGACTTAGCATTACTTGCATGCTCGCTTTCTGTCTCCCATAAAAGATTGATCCAAACTGAGTAGAAATGCAGCCACCCAAATAAAGGGCATGGGTAGATGGTACTGTGCCTTCTGAGATGTCCATAATACAATATAGACAAGAATCCTCACCTCATACATGCCAAAACAGGAAAAGGAAAAAAGTTAAAGATCCAAAGAGAGAACTCTGCAATACCCAACTATCCTGCAAAGGGCTAAGCTGGCCTGGATGTCTTGTAGCTCTTCCACCTCCCTCATTTACCACTGCTGGGTTGGCCACTACCTCTGCTGAGGGTGCATCATGTGGGCAAGCATCCCATCAGATGCAAGCTCCCCAGCGTCCCCATACTCAGGGTGGAGGTGCCAACTCAGCTGATGTACCAACCTGGCTGCCTGAAGAGATGCAAATGTTGCAGCTGCTGAGGTGGGACAGCCATGTGATGACGTGCCATGGACTCCCCTAATTAGCTGATGGTGGAGCTTGAGCATATGTACCAGGCCTGCCTGGTGGCTGCCTTCATTCAGGGTTTGCTGTAATATCATCATCCTCCTCCCCACTGCTGGGGAAGGCAGTGCTCTGCCCATACATCCTTGCTGCTGACAAGATCCTTTGTGTCCTGGTGGAAAACACTGAGCTCTCCGTAGTTGCAGCCCCTGTCCCTATAGGCCCTTGATACAGTGAGCTTTTGGCTGGCTTGCCCTCCTCCTCGGGGCTGCAGGAACCAGCAGTGATGACACCGCAGAGCAAGTGTGGGACAGGGCTGATCCTGAAATGGGCTGTGGGTGGTGACCAAGCTGAGGGAAAGGCCCCCACCATCCTCAATACAACAGGCATCAGGCTCTTTCTTCTGAAAGGCTTTGGTCTTTTAACAACTCACTTTGGGTAGCGTAGGCTTGGTAAAGAGCATTTAACCAGCTGATCAAGTGGTACTACTTCTTGGCTGAAGGCTAGCAGATGAGACAAGATGATATAGTCCTATGGTAATGCGAGCACTTCTTTTTCAGTGTCTGAGTCACGAAGCCATTTCACCTCTCTGTCAGGTCTTTCAGAGAGCTGGTACAGGGGAAAAATGCTAAAAGACATCTGAAAAAGTCACTGCACCTAGTAAAGACTGGTGCTGTTTTGGGGTAACAGCAGAGAGAACAGCAGGAACTAGCTTAATATTCAGTTCACAACCTGCTAAAAAGCCAGTGAACATGTAGAAGATCTGACTGATTCTTCGTCTTTATGTGACCTGGTGTCAGGTACAACACTCAAAGAAGCACACCATGCCAGTGAAGATGGGTATTTCCCCACCAGCCATAACAGTACAGAAAAACCCACCAGTAACTTTACTAAAAATCGATAGATGAGTGCATACACTGGGCCATAAGCTTTCATCTAACACTAAAGCCCAAAAAATACCTAAAGCAAGCAAAATCTGTGCTGAGGGACAACAATGCTGCCTCCCATTTCTAAGAAAATGAAAGCAATTTTAAGGTTGCTTCACCACTAACACTTGATGGAAGAAATCTGCAGCCAGGCCCCAGCACAAGAGCTCTGCATGACCCAGAGGCACAGAATGGCAGAGCTGTTGAGTTCGGAAGGTGCCTCTGGAGATGGTCTTGTTCAGTCCTCCTGCTCACACCAGGGTCGCCTAGAGCAGAAAAGTTGCTCAGGGCCATGCTTGGTTGGGTTTTGAGTATCTCGAAGGGTAGAGACTCTACAACCTCTATGGGCAATCTGTTCCAGTGGTCAACCACCCTCACAATGAAAAAGTAGAGTAGAGTAGCGTAGCGTAGCATAGCTCAGCTCAGTTGGAAGGGACCTACAATGATCATCCTGTCCAACTGCCTGACCACTTCAGGGCTGACCAAAAGTTAAAGCACGTTATTAAGGGCATTGTCCAAATGCCTCTTAAACACTGACAGGCGTGGGGCACCAACCACCTTTCTAGGAAGTCTGTTTCAGTATTTGACTATCCTCTTGGTAAGGAAATGTTTCCTAATGTCACTGTTCCCTCAGCCATGGTCCTCCAACTCAGAGGACCGGGCAGCCCAAAGTCTATCAGTATTACTAAAGACCGAGGCAAAAAAAAAGCATTGAATGCCTCTGCTTTTTCTTCGTCCCTATTTGTCAGGTGGATCCCTTCTCTTCCTAGTCATCCTTAATCCTCAAAAAGAGTCCCCTGGGTAAATGAATTAGTCTGGTGGTATCTCAGTTCTCCCACCACAGAACAGAGGTAGGAATGTTTCTCTTCTTCCGAGTGTGGCTGCAAGGGAAGAGGCATGCTGTGAAGCACCTGGACACTGGAGCAAAGGCATGGTGTGGGCCATGAGTCTAACATGGTAGATGCTGATGTGTCTGCTGTGACAAAGTGGTCATGGTACTGCCTGTAGGAGCTGCTGGGTACAACCAGAATAAATTCTGATGACACCTCCTGGCATGTTGTATCTGTGACACAGCTTTTGTTGGAGCACCATGGCCAGGCTCTGGGCGTGATTATTTTGATGAAATACATTCATACATCATCTCCCTGCTGGAGTTTAATTGACATGAGGGAACAGAACAGAACATGGAAGAAATCTGTGCTGCAGAGTGACCCAAAGATATATGGGGCCTACTTACAAGCTCAGGTGAAAAATGGGAGAATAATGGCGCCTATTTTGCAAGGTATTTGACTTATGGGCCTATAACTCTTAACTCTTGGCAAACATACTCCAGAATGAGTTGGAAATACCAGAAATTTACTGCACACTAAGCATTCTTCCGTTAATGAAAGCAGGGGGTCTTCCCACATCTCCTTTTCTCCCCTCCTGCCATTCATCACCAAGTGGAGAGAAGTCAGAAGCTCCAAAGCACACAGGTAGAAATATGATCCCGACACCACGTTTTACACCTCAGTCTACCCCTTATTTCAGCAAAGGCTGCTTTACACTATCAGCCTATCCATCAGTCCAATTCACATGATGGAGGAGGCAAAGAGAAGGGAAGAGACGGGATGTCAAGAAAGGTCTGTTTCAGAAGAGGTGTCAGGAAGGAGTGGTTTTCACAAAGTGGGTTGTAACTGTGGAGCAGGGCCACTGCTGTTTTGGGAGCTGAGGTGACACACACTCCTATTATTCATGCTAGACAAAACCATAGGACATGCAGCCCACCTCCTTTTGCTGCTGCTGCTACTACCACTGGCTCCTCAGAGTGGCTTCAAACACTGTCCTGTGTTCCAGGGATGGTACTCAACCAAGCTGGCTGGGTCTAGAGAGGACAAAGATCTGTTCTGGGAGACAGCCAAGGAGGATGGTCTCAAAAAGCTCTGTGAAGGCATTTAGAGATGGAAACACTATAGATACCTCTTAGGAAATGTGAACCAGTAAAAGTAAGATGTGAGGCCACAGGGAGAGGAATGGAGTGAAAAGGTGAGTGAGTGCAGGCAGAGTGAAGATTTGTTTGCTCTGAATTCATGAAGTATTTTGCCTGTACAGAGCCAAAGGGCTATAAAAGTTTCAGTCTGGACTTGTTTTTAATGCTTATTATTTCTTGCCTTGGAAGAAGAGGCCTTTATAGCTTGACAGAAGAAATAAAGCAGTCTACCACAAAACAAGTGAGGCATGAACTGTGATAAGAACAAGGGGAGAACTGTTTACCAGGCAGGATGAAAACATAAGTAATTAGCTTACCAACAGACAGAGACTGATCTACCAAAAGGCAACATGATGCACAGAAGACCTTCACTGATGGACACATAAGAAACTATTTCAAGAAGATCAAATTTAAACTCAGCTAACAAGAATTTAATGATGCTCTGGCACTAGTAATTCAGATAGCTCTTACAGAAGACCTCACCTGCATTATCCAAACTTTTCCAGTCCATTTTATTATTCATAAAGTATTCATGTGGCCCTTTGCAGTGAACCCCAGGCTGACTGGGGATGCTACTGGTTAATGAGCATCCCTTTCAGACTTACTGTGGATGAGAGGTGGCCTTAGGCAGAGTCACAAATGCAATTCTGTGATCTTAAAAAGGACTTTTTTAGCTGAAAAAGAAGTGTGGATGAAGGTCAAAACACAGGTCAGGATGTAGAAGTTAGAGACTGTCACTTCTGATCCACCGACATCCTGTGTGACTCTCAGTAAAGCATGATCTCTGCATGTATTCATTTCAAAAGCTGAAATAATGGTAATAGTTACTTACTTCAAAAGGCTGCTGTCATGACTAATCGCAAAAATGTTTATAGAACACCAGGAAATGCTCAGGCAGAAGACATCAGAGAAAGGCAAAGTATTGTTTATAATCGCAGAGAAAAAAACTATGTTAAAAACATCAAGGTTGCTAACTCAAGCATTTGAAAGCTGGGAAATGCCAAAATTAAGGTCGTCAGTGAAATCTTAGTTTGGCTTCTCTGTTTGCATGTGTTACAAGGTACATTACAATTATGACACATCATTTCAGGAGAGTATATAGCAGCTGGAGAGCAAATGCTCTCCCTCTATCAACATATACATAGAGGGTGACATACATGCAAAGGCGACAGACTCCCTTGTGGGGATGTGAGTGGAGCTGGCTAAAAGCCTAAATAGCCGTGTACCCAAAAGTTTTCTATTACAAAGAATTAAGTATTTAAAGGTGTGCGATAAAACATGATGCTGGAAGTGTCCATCCCAGTGTATATGTTACACCAATGGAAAGCAACACAACATACAGTAGTGTTATTGACAGTGATTGGTAGCACTTTGGCATTCAACTTTTTGTTAGAATTTGTTTTTAATTAACTCATTCTGGTGTTGCTTTTCCTTCTATTTGATCACTTTTTTGTCATGTCTGTGGCATCCCATACTGCTGCTTTTCAATTTCTGTATCTCTTCTTTTGTTCTTCTCCCTTCATCCCTTCTGACTGTCCTTCCTCCTTTTCCTCTTTGCGTTTTCTTCACACACACTTCCAGTTCTTCCTCAAAACCCGTCTTTCTCCTCTCTTTTCCTCACTTGCATTTAATTGTACTGCGTTATCTTACTGTCATCTCAGCTAGAGCCCCATTTACGCCCTTCCACTTCCCCAGCCCAACGCCTTCAGATAAAAAACAATTCCTCTGGCAAGAACTGTGGCAACAGATTAGCATCACTCTGATTACAAACTGCACTGTGGAATTGAGAAGACATCCAAAATAAGAGAGAAAAACCAACAGATAGCAGAGGCCAGAAGGGTTTGTGAATACCACAGAGCTCAATGAAGCATCTACCTGCAACCCTGGCAGTTGTGCAGCCTTAATGGCCGGGTGGCAGCCTGTGCAAACTGGAAGGAGGCCACCCAAAGCTCTGCCTCTTCTTCCTCCTCAATAGGATTTCCATATGGAATCACCCAGGTGTCCTGGTTTTGGCTGGGATAGAGTTAACTCCCTTCTTAGTAGCTGGTACAGTGCTGGGTTTTGGATTTAGGGTGAGAATAATGTCGATAACACACTGATGTTTTAGTTGTTGCTAAGTAGCGCTTATCCTCAGTTAAGGACTTTTCAGTTTCCCATGCTCTGCCAGCAAGCAGGTGTGCAAGAAGCTGGGAGGGAGCATAGCCGGGGCAGCTGACCCAAACTAGCCAAAGGGATATTCCATACCATGGAACATCATGCCCAGTATATAAACAGGGGGGAGTTGGCCAGGAGGGGGGATCACTGCTCGGGCATTGGTCAGCAGGTGGTGAGCAATTGCATTGTGCATCACTTATCTTTTCTTGGGTGTTATTTCTTTTTTTGTTGTATTCCTTTTCATTACAATTATTATTATTCTTAGTTAGTAGTGTATTTTATTTTTACTTTAGTTATTAAACTGTTCTTATCTCAACCCACGAGTTTTACTTTTTTTTTTTCCTCCGCCCCACCCCAACTGGGAGGGGGAGGGGGAAGCAGCTGCGTGGTGCTTAGTTGCTGACTGGGGTTAAACCACAACACCAGGAGAAAGTTAGGCTCTTAGAGAAGAAATACAATTCAAAGTCAAGTGTGTAGTGAGCAAACTTGATAAGAAATATTGCAGGGGAAATGAAATTTCAGAGAGAGAAATGGGTTAATGATAAACCTCTCACACCTGGGCAAATTTTTCTTGTCAATTAAGCTTGGGATAGGTCTACTAGGTTTCATTGGAGTTACAACACCGTACGTGACATCAGAATTGTCCTATGGTATTTTAAATATTATCCCCTCTTCCCCACCCTGCTCCCCCTACAACATGAAAGTGTCTGTCTAAAGGACAGGAGTCACATTTGCACGACCCAAATAACAGAATTCAAAGTGTGCTAATGATCCAAGCTGTTGCATTTGGCATTTTGAAAGGGCAATGCTAGGATCTGAGATTATGGGCACAAAGATAGATTTAAGCAAATCAGATTCTCAGAAATATTCCCATATAGCCCACTAACTTGAATTACAATGTTTCTAGAGGTGACATTTAGCTAACTATAGCATTTGGAGCGAAAGGACATGGCTACCTAAGACAACTTTTTCCTTTGGCTTCCTGAAATGATGTGCATCCCCAGGACAGAGGGATATAGCCCACTGTGATAAGTGAAGTGGACACCTCAGTTAAAAACATCAGGTTGTTTCACATAGGATTAAGCATTCCTTTTTTTGTCTCACTGAAGAGTACTGGCTTTTTTTGCCTCACTGAAGAGTACTGGCTTTTTTTGCAGGCTGAGAAATCAGACTGGGTCTGAGATAAAACATTGATTACATTGGGCCGCCCACATAATTATCCAGGAATGACAACTGCAATTTAGATTCACAGCCTGTCTTAACTTACTCAAGACATGCAAGTCAGTAGAGAGCATCACAAAGCATATTTACACTTCCAGGCTTATACCCGCTTCAACCAAGCCCATTGCAGAACTCTTCTTCTCTTTTATTCCAAGCATGAGTAAAATTTCTGTCAATCGTACCAGATAACCCAGCTGTGCTATAATACAGTTTTCTTCGGGCTGGCTGTACGGACAGGAATTTGGCTTGTTGAGAATCCCATCTGACTCAGATCCCCCTGGAGCATTACCACAATAACCTGTGTAAAACATGTTGCAATCACTGCTTAAAAGTACCTGTAGCTTTACAGTGTCTGCAGATAATCCGATCACCCTAGACGTAAATGATATAAAGAGCTTGGGACACCCTGATCTGAAGAGGTGTGCTGTCCCTGTGCCACGATGCATGTAAGAGAGACTGATAGGCAGAGGGACTGAGCCTGATCCCCTTTTCTTTTTCAGAGGGAGGAAACCGAGACAAGGCCCAGCAAAGACTTGCCTGGAACTTGCCCAGTCCATAAACAGTGACCTTCCATCTTGACACATGTCAACACATCCTGAACCCTGTTCCTCCCTAAGTGCTCCTTTATTCCCACAAAAAAGGCTCCAGGCTAGTTGTTCTCAAAGGACTTGGCTGACAAAACTTGGTCTTCTCTCTTTGCTTCCACCACAAACAGCAGCAGTGCAAACTCCCCTGGGTACCCTGTCCCAAAAACGTCCTCCTCATCCTGGTGCAGAATTCTCCAAAGGTGACAGGTCGGGGACTGCCATCCCCTAGTGGGTACAACTCTCAGAAAGGGCTTAACGTCAGAAGAACTTTCATCCTCTGGCCTGAGTATAAGGGAAGTGGATGAAGTCTTGTGCTCTACGTACTGTGGGGCATAAACATACAAGTTCTGAAGTTCATTTGGCCATCTCCATGCTCCAGACTGGGTTTCCCAAGTTACCAGTCACTTGAGAGAAAGCAGGCCCATGCTCCCAGGGGAACAGCTGTTCAGTCCTTGGGTCCTTTGCTAAGAATGCCTCTTGGTTAACCTTATCCCTAACCATAATGTCAGTCTGACATATTACTTATCCTCCTTCAAGTGTTTCCAATGCGTCCTCAGAGACTTCTCTCTACCTGATACAGACTTTCATCTTGTTTGGGTTGTTAAACCTGTTGTAACTGCTATGAGGTACTCAGGAAGGTGACTGATATTTTCCAGGAGTCTATAGTGGCAGAACGATGGCTATAATTAACCATAACTTCTTTTTTCTCCTTCTGCCCCTCGCTCTCACTCACAGAGTGCAGGCAACAATGTACATCATAAGTGGGTGGCCCTCCGGATGAAACTGTTGTTTTTGCTGAAACCAAAAGTGAAAAACAACCCAAAATGCAGCAGGAAACAGGCAGATAAACTTTCAGATAAAACAAAAAAAATCATGATACTCATGATTTCCTCAACAGAATTATTTTCTGCTCCCCAAGGAACAGCTGTTTTCAGACTAGATTAGCATCACTCTGCTGCTGACCCGCAGAGTAAAGTTTCAGGGCAGCAGCTTCTCAAGTTCTACATGATTTACCATCTGTATTTTCATTGTTGTTGCCAATCATCTTGAGTGCAAAATAACACTGAGCAAACCACTGATTCCTGTTCAATATCAGTCATGAGAGGGATCTTCCACCTGATTCTCTAGGCATCCATGTCACACAGAGAACCATCAGAGAGATGCTGAGCTGAGAGCAGTGCATCTTAACTTGGGGAATTCGAGACTATGGGCCATGTTCTTTGTTACTGTTATGTCTCCAAGGACCATCAGCTTATGTCCAGCAGAGGATAATGTCCCAAATACTCAGGGAAAGAGATCCACTGATCCTATCTCTCCTGCTCAGCTGGCAGGAGCAGGATCCAAGCCACTGACAAGCAATATTATTGTATGAAATAAAGCCCAAATGTAGGCTCTACTCTATGACACTAGTTTGGAAGTTTGCTCCACCACAGGAGCACCACCATCAATCACAAGAAGAATGTATCACCGTAACAGACAACTTGTTATCAGATTGTAAAGCAATTGCAAGAGTGTCTTGATTTTCTGTATAGCTAAGCACAGACACTAAGGGATGTAGTAGACTATCCAAGGCTACTGCAGTGCCAGATATGGAAGCCAGGTGGTTTCATGCCCACGTTAGGGGTTTCTGCCTCCCTTTGCAGGATTTTCCTTACAACTGGAAAATGCAAGGGGCACCTCCTCCCAGCTCATTTAAGGTGACTGATCTGTGTCTCACTTCAATGCTTCACGATAATCCTCTGAGAGTGAGGTACTTAGCAGTGACTTTGTCCCCTTATCTGTCCAACTCCATTACCCAGGACTACGGTGATACAGCTCACCTGTCAGTGGGCTCCATCTGGATTAGATCTAGGTCCTCAGCCCCAGACAGCAAGGACCTTCACCTAGAGTGGTTCTTTCCCTGTTGAGCATCCTTCGCAATCTTTTGCCAGTAGTGCCTTGAGACTTTTTTCAGCTTCTTGTCATCCCCTGCTCTTCCCCTAGGTTTTTGCTTCTTGGCCTCATTTTGCAGGCTGCCACCACCAAGGGTGTTTATTTTGGTGCCAATTGCTGTGCCTATTGCACCAGTGCCACTGGGAGCTGAGCACTGTTAAGTGTCAACAATGTCTAGTGGTTGCATTTGATGAGTGATGCCCACTCTGTTTTCATGGCTGCTCTTGCCTTCTCCTAATGTTTTGTTGCTCTGCCAGCAAGAGGTGTCCGCAGTGTTTCATTGGGGAGACTTTGGAAGTCAAATCAAAGAAGGAACACTGTAGCCAGTAGTGTTATCTGGCTCTGAGTGGGAGTTGCTAGTATGGCAGGAAATTTCCAACCAGCCTTTCCTCTGTGCTCTTTTTTAACTTCATTAGCTCCAGTAAAAATGCTTGTGCAACCCATCAGACCAGCATAAGCCCTTAGGGTGGAGGGACATGGTGCCGGGCAAGGGCAAAAGAAAAACTCAGTCCCTGGGACTAGTTTGGCTACTGTTGCTCAGTGAGATGAGAATAACTCATAAAAAAAGTCTCTACATTTCCATTCTGCGCTCCTGAAATCTGGCTTACAGTTCCCTTCACTCCTGTATGTTTTTCAAGAGATCCATATTCTCCTGTGAAGATACCAGCTCTCCAAGGGCAAGACTGCAAAATGCAAATGTGTAATGCAATATGGGGAGAGCACTAAAGACTCTTCTTAGGGCTGTTGGGGCTGTGAGCTTTGTTCTTTTTTAATGCAATGCCACTAAAAGCAATGGGCCTGTGCCCATCAGGGAACAGTGCCCCAGAAACTTAGGCAAGAGCAGGAAGTCATTAACCAGTACACTGAAAGTAAATAAAACTGAGAGAAAGCTCTTTCAGCTTCCTGACTCCCTCCAAAGGGATCCTGCCTTGTTTATTCATCATTTTACACTGCAATGGTTAAAATTTGCTCACTGACTTGTTAAAAACACTAGCTAGCATTTCCACGCAGTTGCTAGCACAGCGGGCAATGACGTCCCTTACACAGAGGGGCAATAACTTTTGTACGGAGAGAGAGAAGAGGAAGACAAGGCCAAAACTACACCCACAGGAGAAAAATAAGTGGAACAAAGTGCCAAATACAGAAGGGCGAAGTCGGACCCTGCCCAGCTGCCACCAGAGGCGCAGCAAAGCAGAACCGCCGTTGGGCTACGTATCATACAGCGGGAAGGAGAGACTGTGATGAGCACGGCAAGAAAACTGGCGAAGTCCCGAAAAGCGCCGCGCACCCCGTGCGCCCACCATCACCCACCCGCAGCGCCAGCCGGCAGAGGGCAACGCCAGCCCACGTACGTACACACCGCTTCGCTCGCAAGAGCACGCCGGGGTGTCCCTGTTCGCCGGCCTGCGTCCCGACGCTGTCTGGAAACCGTGAATTAAGTAGGGTATTTCCCGTTTGCAGACTTGTGACACTCTAGTCCTGATTGTGCTCTTTCTTTCCCTGATACAGCCCTGAACAGCTTTATGCGCCATGATGTGGGGAAACTGGGAGCTGTAAGGCGCCTGTCCGACCCAGTCAATACAGACACCTTTTTTTCTTATCAGTCTTGCAGCCCGTACAATTGGTTTTCCTGAATTGCTTGCTATGCACAATGGTCTGAGTTACTATCCACCAGCTTTCAGCTCTGAGGCAGGTAAATGATTAGCAGTTTTGTGCTGCATGATTTCCCTGTATTCTTAGAATATGCCTGGTTAAGCCTTTGGCACTGGACTGCGCAGCTTGACATCATTAATGCCTTCAGAAAGATGCCAAGCAGAACTGTAGTCTAGTTTAACAGGGCCCAGGGCAGAGGTGGGTGCTAACGTATGCACTTAGCAGCTGCAGTCCTTGGTCATTCTTTCAGGCACTTGTTTCCAAAAGTAAAGCAGTCAAGTTGTGAACTATTGCAAAAGTTTTCATGCATTAAATGATAATAAAAAACCTGCCTGTCTATGACCATAAACTTCAGGCCATGGAAATACAGGCTCGTTTATGTAGTGACAGGACCAGAGCACGGCTAAGAGAGATGAGGGCAGGAGGGCTGGTGTGCGGGGAGAACACATGGAAAAGCAGGGAAGTGCCTGGGCTTGCTGGGCTCCCAGAAAGGGTCAGGACTGAGATGCCAACAAGGAAGCAATTCAGGCAGATGCTCAGGCAGAGCAGGGCTGTGACCAGGTGGGTGGTTGCAGGAATTTCTCTGTGGGTTGGATGAGTTTGCATAGCCTTGGTAGACGCCATGCAGTACTGTGAAAAGCCTGGCTCCATCTTCTTTATAACCTTATCCTAGACACAAGGGGGCTGTGGTTAGGTTCCCTTGAAGCATTCCCTTCTCCAGACTGAGCAAGCCCAGCTTCCTCATCTGCTACTCACAGAACAAGAGCTCCAGTCCCTAATCAGTTTGGAGGCCCTCCCCCAAACTCACTCCAGTTTATCAATGTCTGGGCCCAAAACTGGATGCAGTATTTCAGATGTGGCTTCATGAGCGCTGTATAGAGTGGGATAATCCCTTCCCTTGACCTTGTTGGCTGTGCTGCTGTTGATACAGCCCAGCAGGCTGGTGGCCGTCCCTGCTGCCAGGGTCACCGCTGGTTCATGCTCCGCTCACTGCTCACCAGGGCTCCCGGGGTCTTTTCAGCAGGGCTGCACCCCAGGCAGGCAGACCCAGCTTAGGTTGCTGCACCAGGCTCTTCCCTCCCAACTGCAGCACTTGGCACTTGTTCTTGTTGAATTTCATAAGGTTTCTGTTAGCCCATGCCCTCAGCCTGTCTAGGTCCTGCTGGATGGCCACCCTGCCCACCATTGTATTGACCTGTCCAGCTGCCATCACCAGCTGTGCGTCACCCGTGAACGATGAATATGCAGCTGGTCACCTCCTCTAAGTCACTGATAAAGATGTTGAACAAGGCAGTGCCAGGAAAGACCCCTGCATTACTCCACTTGTTTCTGGCCTCCAAGTGAAGTACGATCCATTAACCACTTCACTGCACCAGCCTCTCAGTAGAGGCTGGCACACAGAAACAGGGACTTCCTACCCCCAGGTGTCTGGTGAGGATGCAGGACAAGCCCCTTACCCGTTTCCTTCCTCTCATTTCCTTACCTTTGTCCCCAGTCTATTCTGTACAGTAAAGAGAAAGCAACTAGGCTGAAGGAACTTAATAATCCATTGGTAAAGCCTGTTTTTTTTCTGTAGAACAGCCTGGAGATTATAACATTTAGGAACCCTTCACCCATGTCAAATATGGATTTTAGTATAACTGAGGCATTTCAGCTAGTTGGTTTTTTTTTTTTAGTTACTAACACATTTATAAGCCAGTTAACCTCAACCTACTTCAGATAACTCAGTTCGAAAATGGGCTAAGCCCCCATTCCTACATCACAGGACTCTATGTACATGGAGGATGGATGTTTAGGGGACACTAAGTATTACAGCCTTTGGTGTAGGGCTTCAGTATTTGTTTCTCATCTTGATCCCATCTTCTGAACTCCACAGTCAGGATAGGTACAGGAATGAAAGCACCTACAAAGGCCCCACAGTACTGCCATCCTGGCAGCCAGCAGACCGCTGCTTCCTCGTTTGCCCTCAAAGAGAACCAGAAAATTTGGCATGGCAGCTCTGCCCCAAAGGGAGGGACCCAGTCACACATTTCTTACCTCATCTCAATACATGCACATATATAGCCCTACACCTTTCTCTTCTAGTCAAAGTCAAGCAGACGTGACACAGGCTGAGATATTTTCCTTTTCAAGAACCAAATGCTCTAGCTCCTGTGCCTTTAGCTTTGCAGCAGCTTGTAAAGCAAACTGCACTGAGTGCTGGAATCAGCAGTAAAATCCCATCTGATTCTTTTTCCCCCCCCCACAGGAACAGCTGGGTTAAAAATCTTTGACTAACAAGTTTTCACTGCCATACTAATCACTTTTCTTAATCAAATCAATGAACCATCCAATTTAAATCTGCTTCTCATGAAACAAACATTTCACAAAGATTTAGGTGTGATAAATAACCACCAAACTCAAGACACCGAGCTGAAAGGGGCCCCCAGCTCACGGTTCCTGCCTTTCCTGACAGCCACAGATGTGAAGGGAGCAGTCACCCAGCCCAGGGTGAGGGCTGTGACTGCTCCTCACTGTGTTGGGAAGGGCAGATAAACTGCCAGGCCTCTGATGTGTTTTGTTGTAGCTGAGGGGAGTAGGTGTAGCACTGCGGCAGAAGGACTTTTACAGGCTCCAGCTGAAAATTAAACATCCTGTTGTTATTTTAAGGGACATTTAAAGTTAAGGTCCTATGCCTCATGCTTAACTGGAATGAGCAGAGCTGGTGGATTGTTTCTATTGCTCAGAATAAACTCATCCCCTCTGCAGGGGGAACACAGCAAAATTAAGCCAGACCATGCATAGGCAGACATTCCTATAGCAAGGCAATTCCCTGTCAGAGAAGAAAGCTCTAATCCATGAGCCGCTTCAACGTACAGTACCAAACACCCCTGCTATGCTGGAAAGCAAAAGCACGATGACGCTGTGTTAATGGGTTCACTGCGTGCGGACATTGTGACACAGATTTGTGCCTCTGCTCCCTCCCTTCCGAGTAACCCTAAGGAAACCACTGAGCCTCACTGAAATAACCTGAGATGTCCCATGCTCTCTGGCAGCCTGCAGCACCTCAGAGGGACACTGTGCAAAAGTCATCCCTGTGAGGGCAGGAGCACACAGAGAGCAAGGAGGAGTTTGCCACAGCAGTTCTTCTCCCCATGCTTGAAGGGTCCTGTGGTTTGCAGGCTTCCAGCCTACCCATATGAAAGCACAGAGCCCCACTACCTGAAGAGCCACTGCATAATGGAAAACTACAGAGAGAAGTGAAGAAAGGCTGAAGAGAGTGTCACTAAAACAAGAACTGAGCTCCAAGGAGGAATGTTACTTAAGGCTTGAGAATGAGCAGTGTTGGGTTTTTTTAAAAAGATCTTAATAGATAAATAAATGCTGTCAGTATGAAGTGACAGTTCTGGTCCTTGAAAGCTGTCTCTGCTGTTTGATGGAGCAGTGTGGCGGCCTTCTGAACTGTGATGCTTGTTCCCCTGTTAAAGTTATTTTGAAACTGAGCTGACTGATGTAAGTTACTGGAGCATCTCATGTTTGCTTTCCTTTAGCTGAGCCTTTGAGGATTGAGTTTCCTTGCAGAAGCCTCTGAAGACGTCCATATAGGACCATCCAGGCGATTCCCAAAGAGACGCAAGGAACGAAACTTTTTGAGCCGCATAGGATTTCTCAGCAAGAGATTGCTGGCAAGACTGAAGTGTAAAGGGTCCCCCCAGCCTTTGGCCAAAGGAAAACAAACATGTAAATGCTGGGTGCCTTGCAACCCAGCTGACATACAACGTGCTGTGACTAGGGCCTATGTGCTCTTACAGGAGACCACCACATATCCCCATCCCCCAAGATACAGCCACACTGAGCAGCCTGCCAGATGCTGCTAAAAAACCCTAACTGCCTTAACATGGACAACTCCTAAAGTCCTTGCAACTAATGTTTCATGCATGCCAGGAGGCAAGTACCCTATTTAGGGAAATATGACATTAATCAAAGAATTAGTTACAGGATATTAAACTCACTGAGGTGCTGTTATCAAATACGTAAGGCAAACAACACTCTGGGTAATTAACAGACATCTATGATGAGCCTGCAATCTGAATAAGGGGTTTGCCTGTGAGTCTCTGGATGTTGCTTTGTTCCTTAAAGCTTCCTAATGGTTCGTCCAGGTAACCATGATAGACAAGCCTGACTTTACAAAATTCCCCTGGATTATTACAAAACAACACATCAGTAAGATGCAGCAGTAGTACAGATCTCCCCATTTCTTTACCACAAACGTAAGTAAAGGTTTCCCACTTGCTGCAAACATTGCTCAAGCTGAGCAGGTAATGAGCAGGTATGTGGGTGTGCACATGTGCTCCCCCGGCACTGAGAAAGAGTTTAATCAGCTGAAGAAAGGACAAGGACTTGGGTCTCTCTAGGAGCAGTGCTGAGACTAACAGGGTCATAACAGGTGGGCTGCTCCCTGAAAACAACAGGAAAGAGCTGTTCTTAGCAGGAAATACATGGGAGTTCTCAAGTGAAAGAATAATCCAAGGGCATGATAAAGGAAAGCCAACTGTATATGGATGTCTCACACTTGCCTATGCAGTTCAGGCAAGAGGAACAATTGCTTCTCAGAACTGCTATTATGCCCTGAAGCAGAGGATGAATTGAACCCATTAAAGTTGTTCATCCTTCTCCCTGGTGCCCACTTCAAAATACCGCTTTTGTTTAAAAAAAAAGTGTACAGCACTTATAATTGCAAAATTAACCTTCAACATCAGAACCCAACATAAATGAAGATGTTGTATCAGCAAAAGCCTGAAATGAGAGCTCTGAGAGGTTGTTGCCATTTACCACCTGAAATTGCCAGCTCTGGAGCCAAACTGGGGGGTGAACGTCAGCAAAATGCTATTTCTCTCCTGGTATACAAAGGCTATGTAGTGACCAGCTGATGCTACACGTTTCACCACAGGCAGTATTTGTGTTAGTACAACTGCCTCCCCCTTTTTGGCTTTGCTATGAATATGCAAAATTACCAAGACTAAAGTTTCCAGAATCTCCCAGTGCCTGGGCTATGAAATCCAAAGTTTGACATGTGAATTCGATTTTGATTTTTCTTTGCCCCACAGACACTGGGTACCTTACAGCTACATTGACTGTACAGGGCATGTGATTCATACTACTGTCATACAAAAGTTATTCTTGAGGTATATTTTGGGCAGGGGGAAGAAAGGAGGGAAATTGTAGACTGTGCTTTTGTGTGATAGGAAAGTGAAGAAATGGTAGCCAGATTTGGTCTGTGGAAACCTGAGACAGAAACTCAAGTGGCAAACTAGGGAGATAGATAACCCTCTTTTATGCCATTTTAATGGCTAAATCTGTGGCAGAACTCACATCAACATTCCCAGCCTAACTAACACCTGGCTCTTGAGCTGCATAACATACCCTGAGGCAGCACACACACATGCATCCCACATCTGTCTGTACGATCTGGTCACCAGCTAACTCTTCTTTTAAAGCAGCTTGAAGGTGAATGTGGTTACACAAAGACCACCGGGAATCACGCAGAGAGCCTGGAGGAGAGTTGGTACAGAAGTGGGTAATGCTCCATCACCACTTCAGTCTTGGGAACTCAACTTGCCCCCGTTTGATGAAACATAACTTCTGACCCCAGGGTAAACACACTGTAATCTGCCCTACTGCGTCTGTCTTGGAGCATTAATATTTGACATAAATCCTGAAGGAAGCTCTGTTCTTTATTACTGATTTGCCAGAGGTGGATGGATAGGAAGGGTTGTGGGTAAAGTGGAAATGGCATAGGCAGAGGATCCCTTCTGGGAGCCTGATTATTGAAAATCAGCTGCTATTTACACAGTTAATGCCATTCACTTCTTGCATCTGCTCATTCATTCATTTCCCAGTGCAAGCCAGCTTTGCCTTGCTGCAAAGTCAGGCAATTTAAGGGAGTTACACCTGCAGGTTTTCTCTTTCTCTCCAATGATTGCAGAGTTCAGTTTATAAAATTCCCACTTGTACATTTCCAGCCCTTCATCTTCCTTTTCTGTGAATTCTTTTTCTACCTATTTATATGTATATATACTTTTCCAAGTATTTATGTTTCTGATAATGAATCCAAGGTGCTCTCTTTCTAACTTTTGTTGGACTCCCAGCACCATACGAAATCCATTTGGTTCTGTAATCGTCTGAAAAACAAGAAATTCAGCTAGTTTCCCAACGTACACTAGTTTTTGTTCATATCCTATTCAATCTTTGAGAAAGGCTCCATACCCTACATCCAGGGATATCCTATTCTTTATGACATCCCTACAAATATAAATTCTGTGCTGTCATCCCCAGCAAACACACTTCTATAGTAGACTCTACTTTGATTTTTGGTTAAAAAAAAAACCCAAAACAAACCACAAAGGAGTACGCAGCTGACCTGTCTTCCCACTCTTGCCCCGTCTCCTTTCTCGATAATGAAGTTCTGCAGAGAAGCCTCAGGCCACCAAGTAGGATGGAAGAAGGAAGGGAGAGAGCTGTAATCCTGTGGTTCTACTTATTAGTGCTAAAGGATGTACCAGCTTTAAGTGAGATTATGGGAGGTGCAATTGCAGCTCTGAGCACCTGAAAAACCTATCAGCAAGGGTTAATTAATAGAAAAGTGAAGGCTTCTGTTTTTTGCATAGTTTTTTCTATTATCAAGAGAAGGACTCCTATATAATGGAAAATCCATGCTTCCACCTAGCAGATAAAGCATTTGCAATACTAACCTGTTAGCTGGATTTGCTTCCATTATGGTGGTAAGGTGTCATTCATTGTAGAGTATCCATCTGCTTGTTGTCATACTTAACCATGACCTGAATAAACTCCCCCCATCTGCCAAAGTCTTGTCTTTGATTATAGAAAGACAACAGCAGGAAGAAGGTCAAGGTCAAGGTCAAGTAAAGCAGATAAACATATGATTAACTCTGAGCAGATAATGACTCACCTGTCTTCAGTGGGAACAGCCTTGTACTAATGTGTCTGATTGAACCAGGGTTGGAGGAATAAACCAGATTAAAGGGAATGACAATGCAAAATTAAAAAGTAATAAAAAGCTTAAAGATGAAAAGAAAACAGTCCACGACCTCTCTTTTTTTGTTTCCATCTGAAGAAACAACAGCTGGTATGCTCCTGAAACCAGCACATGTCAAGTCAGACACTGGAAAGGAATTGAGAGGATTATTTCACAATTTTATTGCACAACTGAAAATTAACCTTTTTTTTAAATATTTACAAGCCATTTATTTTGCACACACAATCTAAACAGCGTTTTCCCCAATAAAATTGTCACCTAGAAAACTTACACACGGACTGAAGCATACATGTAAACTAAATGGTTTGTGTTAAATGCAAGTTGCCTCAGTCTAACCCTGGAGGGCGAGGCGCTTGGGAGATGGGGCAGCAGAAGGAAAGAAGACACATTTTTCTTTTTTCTTTCCTGAAATGTTACTTAAGGATCTTTCCCCAGCCTGGGGAGAGAAACAAGAGTTCAGCATTAGTTCAAGCAGAAGGCCAGCCAGTCAGGTAATGTACTGACAGGGTGGTGAGTTGAAGATTCAAAACCCTTCAGTGCCACAAGTCTTGCAAGAAAATTACAAGCCTTGTTTCATGCATGGTTCACCCTAAAGGTCACAACATCCCAATTTTCCCCTGGAGAATGTAGAATCATGTTGGTCATGACAGAAAAGGAATTAGGTTTGAGTCTTAAGAAGAAACACACGTGAAAGGCTGTTGTGGGTTTTTTTTCCTTCTTTCTCACGGATTTCTTACCTGCACTTTTGGAAAAGTGCTGGCTGACACATTACAAACATTGCCCCTGCTCTCAGCAGGGCTGCACAGTGATAATACAGTGCAACGAACGTTGCACAACTTGACCAGCAATGCTGGGGGTAATATTTTAACCACCATTATGAAGCCCACAGCTTTGTGCTGAAAAGTGCTTTCCCGGCTGTTAGCACAAGCTGTCTGTCACAACGTGTATCACAGTCTCTGGAGTCCACAAATCACTCCCTTCTCATGGCTGATCCGCCCACACATTTCCCATCATATAGACTGTTGTTTTCAAGTTTGTCAGCTAATATTGAGTATATGGCCTTGTAGCACTTACTGCTTAGTTTCCGGGGGATTTTGACACCTGCAATCTTAAATGAGTAGGTGGTAGCTCTAAAACTGATGCTCACTGGCCCAAATTTGTCCCATATTACTTTGGGCAGGTGTACCCCTGAGGCACCTGCGTGGGGACCATCAGCACTGTAACCTTTTCTGCTAGTCAGAGAGCAAAGGGTGATGTAGGGTTTAGGTGAACAGAAATGCCCTCTGCAGAAGTCCCACTCACTCCATTGACCATCAAAGGCAACGAAGGGGACCAGCTCCAACATAGCGGGTCTCAGACAGCTGCCAGATTGCATGGCTGAATCTGGGCCTGAATGCTTCCAGCTGGGTACCTAAAAAACCTATGGATTCTGGCATTGCAAGGTACATTTGGTATTTAGATCACTTTGGTGCTACCTTTCTTCAGGTTTTGGACCCTCTGCTATAGGGTGGAGAAACAGGGTACGTGATGCCAACATGATCTATAGTGAGTTTGGAAGGAAAGGGAGTGTTCGTAGACTTGTTATGCTAGTTAGTGCTTGTCCATTGGGAACCATGCTACTGGGAGATGGCTTTGTGAAAGGCATTTCAAATGCATAGGAAAAGCGAAACCTATGGCCGCAGACCAAATGATCTATGTCAAGTCTTCTAAAGTCATTGTTTCTTCCAGAGCCACACATAATCACCATTGTCATCTTATGCATGGCTACCAACTTGTAGTAATGTGTCAGGTCCTAGGCAACCTGATCTTGTTTTGGCATTAACGGTATTAAAGGCCTAAGTCTCTCCCTCTCCTCTCCCCCAGCAGCCCAAGTATTTGTTTTTCTCTTATTTTTTAAATGAGTTCTTGCTGGTTTAAGGAAGGCAGCAATGGAGAGACGTCTTTTTCTACGTAAGAGTTATAACCAGACCTCAGCACTGTGGAAACTGTCTATACTGTCTTTAAAATACCTGCCAACACCTACCTAAGGCTGGTATAAACATGGATTTAGGGGTGCAGCAGATTGGGAATGTGGAGAAAAAGTGGAAAAACTGAGAATGGGCTGGCTGAAGAAGGATCCTGAAACTGAGCCCTACAGAAATGGTAGCTAATTTGTAAATTGTAGAAACTTGTGCTAAAACTTATGGCTTGAGTAGGTTACTTATCTTCATAAATGCTGCTGATTTCAGTCCCATTGGATTACTTGCAATGACTCTCTTCCTCTCAAAACAATATTTTTCTGGAAGATATATGGGTGTAGTAGACAGAAAAGTTTGAACAATATGAATATGTTAAAAATAAAACAAAGCATAGTGATCCCATTCTTACAGCTTCAAATGGCTGAATTTTCTCTCAGGTGTAGGCTTGAAGATTAAAATTGGAAGAAAACTCTGCAGAATAAATTTGTGTGGAGGCCCAGGTGCCACGCCTGAAACATTGCTGTAGTAATGAACTCACGCAGTGGTCTAGCACAAGCCAGCAGTCTTTCATACTTACTGGAAGAGACACTACTAAGATAGAAATAAAACATGTGATAGCACAAATGAAAGAAAAATCCCCCAGGCTACAGGAAAGGCTCTCTCTGCACTAAAGTGGTGCTGGGGACATCCCAACAACCCTTCGGTTCTATTCACCCCAGACAATGCTGTAATGTTTGCAAGTCTGATTGATGCAGAAGAAAGCTGTATCAGCTTAAGAAAATAAAGAAGTTTTGCAAACTGTTAATTTCACATATGAAAATGGAAATCAAAGCAACAAAAATTATAAAATATTTGTGTCTTGGGTGATCTGATTCAGAGAGTTGTTTTTATCACATGCACTTGTTTTGCTCTATGAAGTGTAATCACAAAGAACATGACGGTGCCTGTATTCTCTGCGTTCATGACAAAAGCTGGCAGGTTAACTTGGTGGCTATTTTGCATTGATGAATCTCCATGAATGTTAATCCTTGTGGGTCCTTACAGAACTCACTGGGTTTTTTTGGATTGCCTTTGCTGCTCTTTGAATAAACCCTAACAGCGAAAAGTAAAAGATGTAAACTCTCCATGAGCCATTTGAACCCCTATGGCACTCTTCATTGATGTTATGGACAGAAAGCATGATTTCGTTTATTCGTCTGTTCTTTTATTAACACAGACAGCAGAAGCTTACTGCCCAGCCTGAACACCAAGTCTCAGGCCAGCTGGACTAATTGGTGCCAATAGAATTAGTAAACACTGGGCAAGGTGTTGAGGGAAAATACACACATCTCTTGTTCTCATTCTGAACCAGCAAACTGCTGAGTCCCATCTCTTCCTAACCCCAAGGGGCCTCTGTCACCTACGGCCATCTAAAATGCAGAAAAGCTCAGCAAAGTCTATCATCAGAATAATAAATTTCATACTGAACTAGCTATTGCCATCTAAAAAAACTCAAAGTAGTGCGGATCCCTTCCTGCTGCTGGTGGTTAGTTCCAACTGGATGAAGAGTTCATGGATCAATCAGCATTGGATAGCTTTTCCTTTCCTTATAGCATCGCTGGAGAGCACTGCTGGAACAACAGATCCACAGGCAGATCAAAAGAAGAAATTCTATGAACCTCGCTAACTCCAGCTTTGCCCCAACCATTGACCTCAGTGCTGACAATTTAAAAAAGGCTGGGTAGTCAGACTCCTACTGTTATCAAGCTGCTATTATCTTTTTTTTCTTTTTCTTTTTCTCATGAGCACCAAAAGAGCAATGTGGGAATCCAAAGAACTGAAACAAATTAAACATCTTTGAGCTGAGAATGGTTTAATCTCAGTGCTGACTTTCATGGATTTTACAACCCATAGAATTTATTACAGGTGGGCCACATTGGCCAGTGTTGGATAAGAAATGCCACAGATCCAGAATGAGCTTAGTCCAACCCACAGATCCTAAGAACAGATCTTCTGAGGGACCTCAGAATGCTTTTGCCTTCCTCATTCCTCTGGAAATTTGGCTACTTAAAACAAACCTCTCATGCCCTCCCCCAATTATTTACTCCATCTTTTCACTGCTTACCTGACAGACTGCCGATAGCCTTTAGAGTGCTCCCAGAGATGGAGCAGACATGCTTGGACAGCGCTGGGATTCATCACTCTAGCATGTTCAGCTGTTACCATTCATAAGTTGGGGGTGAGTGCTACAGGGCCTCCAAGTGTGTAATTTCCATCAGCTCTGTAGGATCCCTCCAGACAAGAAAAGCCTGTAGAACAGAACTGCAGGCATTCTGCTCAGAAAGCCTGAGAGCATGGGGGATAATTGATTTTCCTAAATCACAGTTTAAACCTATCCTTCGGAAAAAAAGAAAAAAAAAAGTCTGGCTTTGCTCAGAATCAAGGCAGCTATCATATTATGAAAAGCTCAATGAGAGTAAAAGTAAAAAGAAGTATCACCCAGCTGCTTCATTCCCCGAGTACCATCCACTCTGCACATAGAATGAAAGAGGAGACCTCTAAAAAAACCCAGCAAATGATTGTGTAGAGACTATGTCCTACTACATATGTTCCAGGGGACAGAAAGAAGTTGTATGAGCAAATCACCAGCTCCACCAGCAACTTGAAATTTCAGATTCTCTAACTTTCACATGACTGATTTTGCAGCCTTAGCAGGAGTCTTGTGATATAATGGTTAATGTTGAAAATTCACACATCCATTGTCTGAGAATTATGTTGCCATAATACTGAGGAATAGGCTTAGCTTGGCTTGAATTACTTGGCCTCACGTGTTTGGGGACTTCTTCTAGAATATATTTGGTGAGAGTGGTGTCTACACACCTGATCGGAGAATTACCCCCAGGTCAGAACTATTTCTTCTGGATTGAAATCTTGTATCTCATGGCAATGGATCATGGAGCTCAAATGCAGCCTTTGTCACCTGCACAGTGACTTCCCATGAATCCATGTCGCAGAGGTTTAGGACATTTTTAACCCTACAGAAACAGTAATTAGCTGGGAGACATAAAGCTATTCTCATCCTATGAGGGGAAACGATAGCACAGAATGACTGAAAAGATACTAAGCTCTTAGCCTGGGTTTCAGATCTTTTGCATCCTGACACCCTCAATGAGCTAACACTTCCATTGCAGTACCCATTAGCAAGTCTGGACAAATACATTCAAAGGATCCATCACAGAAATAAATATTTGGCTGGCTTTCTAATTCCCAGATTATTTTTTCGACTGATCATAACAATTCTACTCTGCAGAGCAAACAAACCCCAAATCCCAAGTAGCTGTAAAAGCAAAATGTTCCAGCCAACTGACACGTACGTAGCTCCTTTTGAAATTCTCAAGGACTTTGTGTCTTGTTTTAGGAATGCATAACTACTGATGAAAATGAATTCCTATAAAAGCAAGGTATTTCTAAATCCAGGTTCGTAAGCATTTCCTGAGCCATAATTTGCTGTGCACAGCCAGAAGCTTTTCCAAACTTAATTTTATACTGTGAACCAAAGTAACAATCTTCAAACAATCCCCAATTCACCTAAGTGTTTGGATGTAAACACAGTCTAAATATACATTATGAATTGCTACTGTAAAAATGACTTCATTTAGCTATCAATGGTTCTGCATTTTCAATACTGCAGTGGAAATACTAGGTTATTGGCTGTCATTGTCTACTAGTGACTTATTTGTTCCAGTCTCACTTACTGGAGTTGCAGAAACTTAGCTGCTTTCTTTTCCTAAAACTGAAATACTTTTTGAGCTAACAATGATACATTCTTTTTTTAGCACTCCCATCACTTAATGTATTAGACCTTGTTGAAGTTCATAAATAATGATGCTCACCCCACTTGCTGAGCTTGCTGTGTTCTCCTGTTGCTGCACTGAAACCGGAGGAACACCCATACAGTATCTGGCAGAATAGGAAGGAATGTCCTGTGCAATGCCTCAGAGTAATATCTCTGCTGATTTGCCAGGACTCCCAGTGCTGCTGGTCATTAATCTTTCTCAGCCAAAAACAGATGGGGCTATTAGGCAGGCTGGAGTAATGGGGGAAACTGGCAAGATACAGAAGGAAATGCATTATCTTCTGGATAGAATTGCATGTAAAAATGAGAACATTAAAAATGTATTTTTCATATTTAATTGGACGATGTACGATTATACCTACCAGAAAATAATGTGCAATGTGTTTTGTGCAGGGCATTTATAAAACTGTTCAGCTGTGCTAGAGCCTTATTTTCCCCTGCGGAGAGAAACAGTAGCTACAATTCTGACAAGGTTTTTGTGCTTTCCCTCTAACACAGGGCTTACTCTGCTGCAACAGCTACTGCAAATGACACTACAAAGTGCCTCTGCTTGTTGCAGTAAAAGGAAAATGCAGTTTATGATTTACATACAAACAACATGAAGCCTACCAGGTAAAAAATCAGTACCTTAGGAATAATGTGAGCATATGTGATATTCAGTCTAACAAAAGCGATGGAACTGCAGGTACAGCTGCTAATTCCTTTATGTCACGGAGTCCAAGATGATGATTACAAATAGAAAAAAATCACAAATTATGAAGTGGAACCAGATTACTCACATAGGAAACTAGCAAGGCTGGAAGGAATTACTAAAAGTAGGACTTGGAAAAAAATCTGATAGTTAATAAGGACTATTTGGGATAAACAAAGACACTTTCTACGTCTGCCAGGTAGGCAAATGGTAGATGACCCTTAGCCAGAAAATGACAGGATGGAAACTACAGCCAAACATTTGAAGGTATATACTGTGACAACAGAGAGAAATCATGGAAATGTATTAGAGGGTTACAATAAGGCATTAAATAAAGGCAAGTGCTTTGCCCAAAACTTAAACTTGCAAAGCCCGTTATATCAAAGGGAGAAGCATGAAAACAAAAATAGGAGGATTGGGTCCCAGCCAGCAGATTAGTATTTGGAATAATAATTATGTCTGAAATGTGGTGGGATGTCACAAGGTGCTGGGAAATACACAGTTCAGGCTCTGGGACTGAGAAGTTTGCAGTGACTCATATGTGTCAATGTTTTGGAGTGCAGGGGGAAAAGGGAGACACATAACAAAACATGTCAAGATAAGAGCCCAAATTAGAAGAACAAAAGAATTTTGTAAGATTTTATTTCTGATCCCTTGACTAGGAAAAGGTTAGCATTTAGGAAGGTTAAAGAGGAAAATACAAACCCTCAAAACCTAGTAGGGTGATATTTGATGTAAAAATTTAAAAACAAACCCCCCTTTTTCCTTTTAAAGAAAGAATAGTGGCCCTAAATAAAAAGAAAAGAAAAACTGAAATCCTCAGATTAAAAATGGAAAGGGCTTATAAATAGCCATGGAGTATGGTATCCCCTTAGATAAATGGAAGACAAGGACAAGGAAATGCTGGTATGACTAAACTGGAAATTTCAGAAGTTATTCAGGCCAAATAGGAAATGTTCAGAGAATGGAAATCAAAACTTTGTAAAGCTTAAAGGAAGGTATGTAATAGTTAAGATGGAGTTTGAGCAAGCTAAGAGGGAATTGGAAGAGCAAAAAAGAGTAGGAAGTTAAAACTGAAAATACACATTTGCTCAGTACACCAAAAGCAGAAAACCGGAGATAACTGCGAGGCCACCCCAAACAATAAGTAGAAGAAACAATTAAAGACAGTAAGGACATTGCCAAGAATCTAAATGATTTATTTGCATCAGTCTTCACCAGAGAGGGTGCTGGAGTGATACCTAAATGAGAGACTCACACTTTCCAAATATCAAAGATAAGGAGAGGTCATAGACTGAAGACTCAAGAGAGAAGTTGGTGGAACAAATCAATAAATCAAAGGCATTAAGACACCCAGTTTATCTGGTATTTCTTGAAGATTTCAGGAGAAAAATGAGAATTAAGTAACAAAGTTGCCAGCAAATACCTACTACAGCAGAGGCCTGGAAGACAGTCAGTATTATAACTGAGTTGGGGATTTTTGTTGTTGTCGGTGGTGGTTTTTTCACGGTGTTGGAGGAGCCCTGCCAGTTACAGACAGATATGTAATCCTAATTTGCTATCATGTAAATTGGCTGAAATGTGTTAAAAAAACCCAAGCCCCATACCTCCCAAATTATGAAGCACATAGACAAACATGACATGACAGACACAAGTCAGTACAGCGTCTATAAGGGGAAAAAAAGGGGCTCTTTGAACCTACTGCCAATCTTTGAGCTGGTTACACCAGCCAGCACACCTAAGCCTACCCAGGAGGTCCCATGACTCGCTGTACAGACAGGCAAGTAGCAAATGATTACCTCCCTGGTCCCCCATCCGCATCTCATAACCACCAAGGAGAGAATAATGTTCATGTTGATAATAGCACATCCAAACAATGTACCGGTCTGTGCTACAGGTTATGCTCCTGCAGGGCAATCCAGTCCATCCTTAGGCAACATTGTTAAGCCAAGGAGAAATGTACATCCGGAAATGAAAGTTTTTAATATATATGAAACATAATGGTGGGCACACTGAAGCTCTGACTGGAGATTTTATGTAGGTACAACTAGTGTTAGCCTCTCTTAGGATCAGCTTTTGCTATCTTTCTGCACATTAGCTAATCAACAGGACTCCGTGCTGCAGGCTTGTTCTCATTCTCAATATGCACAGTGACCTGGGCCCTTAATGGTGAGTAATACAGGGCTTGGGGAGTCAAGATTTTGGGTTTTTTAAAAGAATATATTTTACCCAGGACTGAGCATTCATTTCCATTCTTCCCAGCTCTTCCCAGCTTTTTATGTAAATCTTTACATAAAGCCATTAAGAACAGAAGAAAAGCACTTTGGAAAATTATGCAGTGATGTATTCTTACGCAGCCAACACTCCCAGGGGAAAAAGTGAAAATTACACATAGCCTCCCGCCCCTTTTTATTTCTTGTCAAAGACGTTGCCTTTTTTGGCTTTTCTTATATATACACAGCATGATGAACTGATATTTGTAGTTTAAATGTCTGGTTTAACCGCGTGGTTTCCACCGTAACAGAAAGCTCTCAGGAAATGTCAGGTTAGAAATAAAACCAAGCTCTAGAGGGATGAGGTGGGGGAGGAAAGTAGAAGGTCCAGTGACTGAAAAACAAAATGGGAAAAAAGCGAGCAGACCGCAATGTGGATCCATTTCCCAACTCAGGCAGTGGTATTGGTACGTGTGGTTGTATGGGGATCTGGGGTAGGGAGACAGACGCATTTCTCACTGAGTTGTTTCTGCTTTCTCTATTAACATTGCAACAGAAATTACAAATAGCCCTCCAAGGGGTAGTGCATTAAACCTCATCTCTTCATCCCATGTAAACACAACATTAATACTGAAGAATAAAGAAAATGGTAAAAAGTCCAGTGTCTTGTTTTCTGCGTTTTGCTTGTTAGGTTTCCTGTCCGCCCTCCAGCATACTCCTGTGTGTACCGAAGTTGTGAACTTGACCAGCCCACGTTCAAGCAAACACTCACACTCAGATTCCCAACACATTCTTTTCTCCCCCTCGAATGGGGAGTTTATTCCTAACAGTTCTGCTCCTTTTAATTATAAACTCCTTTAACGAAGTAGTTCTGAGACCTTGCAGCAGGCAGCAGGAGAGCACCAAGGCTACTAGTTGCCATGTTTATATTCCCTGTTCAGCAAAGAAGTCCACTTAAAGGCCAAGGCCCAATGCCTTCACGGACGGGCATGCACTGAAATGAGCCTACAAATCAATATCCCCCCGCACAATGTGCCTTATAGGCAAAATCCAATTCTTGCCTAAAAAAGATGAAGTTTTACAGTCAGGCCCTTTATTTTACGAGACACACACGAACAAGTTGCTCTGGTGAAAACAGACCTTACACTGACAAGTTTTGTTCACTTTCCAGCAGAGCTACTGATCTTCTTTACTGGACCACCAGAACTGAAGATGGGCAAGAAACACAAGGGAGACATTTCCTTGGCAAGGAAAGGAGCAGCATTTAGGACTGGGAAAAAGGCAGGGTGGGGTATAGGGGATTTTCCTGATAAAACAACTAATTTGAGAATAAAAGACCAACCGATATCATGTATACACCTAAACCAGTAACACACCTTCTCTGGAGTGCAGTATTGTATAAGCGTCCCCTTCGTTTTCAAGGCTAATTCAGACCTTTGGCTCATCCTGCATTAACAAGGTCATCCATGTTAACAGGGCCCCTGTGAAAGTTCACAGGTGAAAGTTCCCTTTTAGAGTAGTGCAGATTTGAAATTCACAGGACAGCGACCCGAAGATCTTCCTTTACAGATAAAAAGCATGTCAAATTATTAAATAGCAACATGAAATCCTATATTCTGAAGGTCTGTCTTTGCTCTGCAGTTAAGAGAGCAGAGTGCATTCCCAGCCCCTGCCCAGTCCCCACCTCCGGCAGCACGGCGGGCGCGTGGCCGGACCCTCTCGCTGACACCTCACGAATGCTAAAGCTGAAAGGCCTGGGGTAGTCGAGGAAGGGACGAATGAGCATAGCCTGAAGACATGTCACTTCAAATTTCTACTGTTAGAACTGCCGAGTACGATATAAAAACAGAAAGTATTTCTCAGTTCGAAGTTTGAAGACTGGGCCCCAAACGTTGAGTGGCTCCTCCCTCCGGTGTCCGTTTCCTGTACACGGGCTCCGTTGTGCTAGCTGTTGTTCTCTGCCGTGAGATATTTGAGGGCTGCAAAGCCGTAGTGGCGTGACATATCCTGCTGGAACTCCTCCTTCAAGGTCTTGAGACAGATGCGGTATTGCTTGTTGGAGCGAAACTTGGTGATGTCGAAGCTGGGGGCGTGCGGCATGTGGATCATGTATGCGTTGGGCAGCACCGTGAACTCATACTCCTGGGGGAGAAAGACACCAGCTGTGAGGGTGTTCCCGAGCCCTCTTGCAATGCATGTCTCCCATACCTCCACAGTCAAACATGCTCCATCACGTAACAGTGCAGTGTGGGTCTCAGAAACAGCAAACCCATACAGATATGCCAAATAAGTCTTCTTTTTTTAAAGTTGCTTTTTCTTGGTTTTAGGAAAGATCTACTTTCTCTTTTAGAACATTTTACTCCATATAAGCCAAATAATGGGGAAAAAGTAGAAAAGGCATGCCTGAAGCCATGTCTGCAGCACAGATTTTGCAGTAGGGTGCTTGCAACCAACACAGCTGTGACTGCACACAGCATGAGCGTCAAGTGTCTGTGCAAAAGCACGTTTTTGCCCCTACAATTTATCTTGCTTGGGATGCTGGAATAAGCTATATTTACAAAGGCACACACTGCACTACATACATTGCTTTGCCTGTATACTAAGATACTTACAGTGACAAAACTGTCCAAAACCATTTATAAACCTGAAATAAGGGGAGAATATGATATCTTTTATAGGTGATGTGTGAAAATGGACCTGCTAATTCTATATGCTTTGAGAAGGTTTTACGCAAATTAAGTTCTTTCACAAAGTATGAGATACTGTGCTAATTCCCCCTCTCCTCTAAAACTACTTCACTAATTCTCTTTATTTATAGCTGACCAAGTTCTTTGACAATTTTTGTTGTTAAAAATTGATGGTTCATTTAAGTCTCAATTACTCCTACTAGATTTTTTCAATTTTTATAATTAAATATATGATCATTAGAGCAAAGCTAGACAAAGACTGATTCTTAGACAAGCTGAAAGTTCACTAGTGTAGGATGTGCAAGAACCACATATCTGGTCCTGCAAGGAACTGGGCAGAAAAGGGATGTGAACCTCAGTATTCTGTAGCCAAGTGAAGTACCCTAACCACTAGGACGCTACCGCTTTTTTCACATGGAATTTCAGAAAGTCTGAGTTGTATGGGATGCAAATGACAAAGAACCTTCGAAGCCTCCACAGGCAAATTTTCTGTTGTCCTCACACAGTTTCTATTTACAACTGTTGCTGGATTGACTCATTAGCCATCTCTGCATAAGACACTGGGCAGGGAAGGAACAGCCACAGAGCGCGCTGGCTTTAAAAGAAACGGTGTGCAACTTCCGCTGGTTTGCAAAGTCCAGTCACTTGTAGATTTAGGAGTCTGTGCAGAGATACAGAGTATCTGCAGTACAGAGGAAGAGAATTCCAAAATATTTTGTTAGGGAAAGAGATTTATGGGAGACAACACATTTGTGCTAATAAACGTGAGTTTTTCACCTATAAATCTTTCTTCACCTAACAAAATATGATCAACCCAGAAAAGACTGAAAGCTGCTGGGTTATGATGCTACCAGAAACCAAGTGTTTGAGCAACACAGCCCAAAATGTAGCCCGAACAAAACAGAAAAAAGTGAGCAGAATGCAATGTGCATCCATTTCCCATCTCAGGCAGTGGTATTGCTGAGCCCAAAGTGTAGCTAAGGCTGCAGTGCCTTCCCGGAGACACCTATGAAACAGCAGCACGTGTTGGACAGCTAGCTGCAGATGCAGCTGTATGGCTGCTCCTTTCTCATTATGGGAATGCCTGTTCCCTGCTAGACAGTGTTAAAGTGGTAAATCTTTGTGCCAAATTACAATGCTGTCATATATGGGAATGGGCCCCTCTGAGCTTCTGTTTGGGGTGACAAATGCACAGCAAGAGCAAAATAATCTGATGCTTGCAGGTAGAACTCATTTAGCTGGAAGAGACTTAGAACTAATGGGGAACCAAATGCAAAAACAAAGGCTGGTGTGATGGAGTGAGGAGAGCTGATAAACTACAAACTATAAAATATATCTCTATGGGACCTTAAAACTAAAGGCTGAAGCTGCAGAGGAAGATACATCCCCCTCATACAATCGTTTCTTTGTTCTCTGTTTGCATCTCAAGCCTGTAATCCTGCAGGTCAGGGACCATCTATGCTCTCCAGTGTAAACTGTTCAGCACAGCGGTGCTCCCATCCCTCCAAAAGGCCTTCGGGCACATAACGCCTTCCAAAACCTTACTTGCTGCTAATAAGCCCCTTTGAAAGATGCTGGGCTGGAGTTCTAGAAAAAGGATTGCTCACAGTCTAGTTCCACAGTCGCTGCAAGAGCAGGGAAAGGTTTCCTAATGGCTCATCTCTACTATAAGGAAACGTTTGTTGAGAAAGCAATGCACTTGCAGGAACCTCTGTCCCTACCTCACAGGTTATAAATTCTTTAGACGGAGACTGTCATTATCTATGTATTTGTACAGCATCCAGCTCAGTGGACATCTGCATGCCCCCAGAATAATAATGACGATTATCTCCACGCTGGGTGCTGCTTTGAAGGACGGTAGTGGCACAGACCCTTGGTAAGGAGTCTGAAACAGTTCTCTTGACAGATGCTGCAGTTGTGAGGAGTAGTGAAATAATTTAATTGAGAAGCTGCTCTGCCTGCTGATAATGAAGCCAGCCAAGCAGCTGGCAGCAACTTGATCTGTGGACACCCTGAAGCAGAGGAATGCCATAGGGGGAGGTAGCTGTGCGATCCCACATGCCCTCCAGGCTGATTTTCTGGGAGAACAGGCCAATACCCATGTTTCTACAGATCAAAATTAAACTTCTTTTCAATGTGAGAATGTTTTTAAGGCTGGAAGAGTGAGAAAAAGAATTCCCCAGAGTTAGTTCCAACCCAATGGCCATTTAAAATACCTGCGCTATGATCAACTTTGAAAAACTTTCCAATTTCCCATGTGTGAATCTGTATGCTGGGCAAACATCTCTGAACAGAAGAGTTAAATCATGAGTGCTAGATGAGAGCTGCCAGTGGGAACATAAGCCTTGTTACCCAGATTAACAAATAATAACTCATTACCCTGTCACTCTCCACGACTGATGGTTAATTGATTAGTGTTTGGAAAGTGCACTGGAAAATTAAAGTGCTATAGCAGAGCAAAGTATTATTATTAACGATAACATAAGGAACAATTTTTTTTCTAGTCTGTAATATTTTTTTCTCAACATAAGTAGGTACAAATTTGTTGGGAATGCCCTTCTGCAAACAGAGGTCAAGTGGCTGCCAGCCCAAGGTGACCGTGTGGTTTTGTAAGCTGAAGTAGAAAATACCCCTCCCACATACGTGCCTGCACAGAAATACATGGTAGCCTGCACCCCAGAGACACAATCTCGCAGTAACTTGCTGCATGCCTTGTGCTGCTCTGCTTCACATAAACTGGTGAGAGTTGAGCAGAGAAGGATCAGCTATATTCCAGATCCATAGAAAAAGCTAGCACAGGAGGATACAGATGGCCAAAAAGCATGTCTTTTGGTCAGCATGAAATGCTACTAGTTCAAAACCTGGGACTGACACCAAACTAAAAAAAAACCCAAACCAAACCAAACCCAAACTAAAAAGAAATGCCATGACCCAGCCCCTGCTGATTAGCACAGTGGTTAGCTTCACATCCAAGAACAGCAGGGAGATGCAAACCCTGCCATTTCAGTGAGCAGCAGCACCGGGCTCCCAGGGAGCCATAGTCACTGCCAGCCTCTAAGATCTAGGTCAGTGTCAGGGACCTTGGCAGCTCTGAGAGCTCTAGTGCCAGTCTGGGACTCTCGAGCTTTGTCTGCATCCTTATTCTTAGATATTCTGCCTAGTAGCTCCATCCCAAGTCACAGATCCAAGAGGCAGGTAGCCCAAGGATCAAGTATCTGGATCCTCTAGAGTCTGTTCCACAGCCAGAGACTTCAGAAATGTGAAGTCCTTGGCTTTGCAGAGATGCGCTGTAAATCCAGGCCAGAAACTGAAGATGCTTGCCTTGGATTCAATTTAAGATTGCTTTTTGAATTCGAAATTAGCACTTGGGACTCACCAACCTCTGTTTAACTGAAAAACTTCCAGCCAGGTCTATAGATCCCCTAGTAGGTGATGAGACTGGCAACAAGTGCTGCAATGCTCGGACACACCGTCGGACAGGAGGCAGGCACTGTGGGGATTGCGCCACTGTGAAACAACAACTTTCTCAGCACTGACAAATAAACTAACTCAGACTCAGTTCTCCTTTTAATGCTTGACAAGGACTAAATTGAGTGTTCCCAACTCAAGAAGCAGTCATTAAGGAGCTCAGTAAGGCCAAATGAGCACTTTGGTGACACAAAGCCTGAAGCCTTTCTACAGGACACAGATTTTGTTTTAACAACCCTGCTGCCCAGCCCTGGGTGAGATATGCAGGCGTCATCTCCTCACCTGTGCATCCAGTTCCATGATGTGAGCTACTTTGTTCCAGCCAAATCCAACAAACCGCCTGTCATACTCCGGGCAGTCCTTCCTCACAACAACGTATGGCTCAAAGTCTGCTTCCCACTCAACGCGGTAGGGGGTGGTGGCTGTTCGCCACTTGGCAAAGTTCGTTGGCGCATGCCCTTTTGTCCAGACGTGATACCTTAAACAGACATAAATGGCATGGACGTGGGGAGGCAATTAGATAGAAAGCATCTTGGCGAGGCAACAAAATGTTACTTGTTAGATGAAATGCTCAAAAATAAGGACATTAGCTTACAGTTCACATCATCATTTTCAGGACATATCGGAGGCAATTTCTAGGACTATTTCCAGCATGCTTCTCAGAGCCTCTATGTGCTCAATGCTTAAACACATCTAGTTGGTGAAGGATAGTGTGAAAACACTACCTAATGCTAACGTGAGAAACAATTACAAAGTACACAGACAGTTCATCTGCACTACAAAGTGCTGTGTCTCGTTCTTAGCAACCAAGTGGCTGTATCAGTGCTCTAAAATTGGTGTGAAATTCTGTAGCTCTGATAAGGTCCCTAAAATTAGTTACTTCTACACCGCAGTGACATTCACGATCTGTTTTATATGCAATTTTATAATTTGTATGAGAGACACCTGCAGCTCTGGATAGATGTTCCGTTTTATTAATTACTGTTATTATTATGGCAGGAGCCAAAGTGCATAATTAAATTAATACGTAAAATATTACATAAAGGCTTTCTGCTGTACTTTCTACATTGTGGGGAGTACCCATGTGATCCTCAGTAAGTTAATCAATTTGATTTACAGAAAAAGATCCTTTCATACTTCGTTAATCTTGTTTAGGTCACAGCAGGTCTCTTCCAAGCACAGCTTGAATCCACCCCACTAGTGCCAGGGTCAATGACTCTCTCGCCCACTTATTCTTCTTACACCTTTCCAAAAATCAATGAAACAGGCTCTTTCTGCAGACTCATAGATTAAATAATGAAACAAAGGCATAGCAGGCCATCTGTATTACAACGCTCTGAGATGTGTAACAGAAGGGGCAAAACAAACATGCTGCCAGTTCATAATGTAAGGTACATTGAATTCACAGGGATGACTCATGTGCTAGAAGTGAAGGGATTTGAGCATTAAATATTTGCAGAATTAGGACCTGAGGTAATGTTTCAGCCCCAGAAATTCTCATAACATTGCGAGCCATTGCTAAAAACAGGGATGTAAATCACAACCTAGGAGTTTTCACTTGGACTGTATATTTGTATGGCTTGTAACAGGAAGAAGAGAGAGGTGTTCAGCTTCACTGCCTCTCCTTGTTCAGGAGCAGTGCAGGCCAGAATTATTTGGATAGCATGGGGGTCCCAAGTAACACATGGTCCTTTGAAGGCTACATTTCTAAACTGTGAACAGGTTGCATCACTTTCAGATATCTGGCTTGGGGACCTGGAAAAACAAAACCCCTCTGTATTAAAAAAACTGACAGTGAATTAATTCTCTACAGATTATTAGAATCCAGTCCCAGATTCACAAAGATGCTTGCAATCCTTAATGCCCTTTGGAATCACCTCCAAAAAGCCTATCCCTTTTCTTGGTCTCTTGGAAATGAGTGAGTAACCTACCCAGTCACTAATGGGCAGCTATCTACGCTGGAAAAAAAATACAATCACAATGTGGGCTTTAAAATGATACGGGATTGTGGAGGATGCTGTATATTCTAAAATCCTACCTCTGCCATTTTGAAATTACTTATGATAATAATAATAACGACTACTAAACACTTATGAAGTGATTTGTGTCTTCAAAGCCCCATACAAACTTTGGTTAATTGAGAGATTCCTGCAGAGAAGCAGTCACATCCTGCTGCTGTTCTAGTAACACTCTCCCACTGATTTAAACGGGGAGAACAGGACACTAACCATAAAAAACATCAATTTCTTTCCAACCTTTTTGGGGATATCAGTGTAAGCAGTTACAGCAGCTCAAGTATAACCTCTGAGAGTCGAGAGAGTTGACCAGCACGGAAAAAAAAATAATTGGGAAGAGACAATGAAGGAAAAATATGGAAGTGAGATTGGAGAGACAAAACAAAGCAGAAAGGAAGGAACAGACCTGATTGTACCAAACAAAATAATACCAGAGATGATCTACTTGCCTCTTCAGAGTGACTGATGTGAATGCAGGCAAGGAGGAAGACAAAAGGATGGCTAAGGTCAGGACAAAGAGGAAAATGAGTACAGGATGCTCAAATGAGGTGTGCACTAATTATAAAGGAATAATTAGACTGGAAACAAGAATTGTGAGAGTTCAGGACTACATACATATCTGTACATACAATATATATGGGTCTACATATATATACACACACACACACACACACATAATCTGCTGGAGCTAGGTCTTGGCCAATGGCTGATCACTGCATGAAATGTACTGCAAAGTAAGATATGCAGACACCATTACATGGATGTCCATATAGAGGAAGCTACCATAAAAGAGTGAGTCATTTCCAACAGACTACTCTCGGTGATGCAGTTGTGAGAAGTGGTTCACTGTCTGTATTGGTCTTCCATCTCACAGGACAAATGAATAAATCTAATTTTCCTGCTCAGGCTCTTCTCACTCAAGATTTAAATACCCATTGAATTTTAAGGCCACACTTAATCTCACTGACTCCCAGGAGAACTTTGTGAAAACTGTGAACAACATATTTTTCACTACGCTGGCAATTTTGACAAATCCAAACCAAATCATTCGATCTCCGTAAAATGATGATGCGTTTCTTTCCCACGGTTCATGGAAAACAACTGGAAAACACTCCCTCCTGCTTTGCATCAAATGTTTCATCTTACTTGTGTTATCGATTGCTTTTATTTAAAACAAAATTTCAAAACTATAGTAAACTTTGCTAAAGTTAGCAAAATGAAATCGTTATTCTTCTCAGAGTGTTCTTTCTCCGTGCCTTGTCTCTTAAAGCTTCCTGTTTCAGTGAGAAAGATGATTTGGTGAAAGAAAAACTTGCCCAGTTCTGTTCTCAGATGCTTAAAACATTTTGCTGGATTGTGGATGCAATCAGTTAATTAGTTAATCAGCTGTTGCTGGTTATGTTTTCTCAATACGATGCGTCTTCTACCAGCCGTGGTTTCCCTTGTGCCTCAAAGCTGTGTCGGCAGTGCATTTGTGCTTCATCAGCTATTACCCAGGCACTGAGTGGGCACATCCTCGTGAGGCACAGTCACAGCCAGCACCTGCAAACAAAGCCAGCAAGCTGGCACAGAGCAACCCGCTGCCGCGGAGGGTTTCCACACAGCACACCTTGCCAGCCGCAGATGCTCACGTCTTCCCTTTTCTTCTGGTGGTGACTGGGGGATGTAATTGAGAGCCGTTTTGTACTTCTTAGCTGCCCAGAGGTAGAAAAGGTCACCATTTGGAAGAGAGGTGACAAAAGCAATTTCAGTGAGGGAAAGATTGTAATCTACCATGTGGTGTGAGGGACTGGGATGCTGCAGGCACTCTCAGCAATCACTGTCACAGCAGTCCTCCCCAGCTCACTCCCACCCGCTCAGCCTCAAATTGCAGCGTTATTAAAGCACCTTGAAGGTGGAGGTGGAAATTCTCAGCCCAGATCACAGCTGTTTTGTGGCTGTTGATAGATTTGAGCAATGAAATGAGCCAAAGCAAACTGGGGAAGCATTTGTAAAATGTGTCCTACATTAATATGTACACAAGCTACAGACCGCATGTCCTTCAATTCTTATTTAACCTTGCTCTGGCAAAACTCCCGCTGCTGTTGAAGACATTTTTGCCTGAGTGAGACTTGAGAAAGGATCTGCAAATCTGGCTGTGTACCTAACACGCCAACATGCTGTATAGCTTGAAGATGAAATCTGTAGTGGAAGGCCACTGCTGTGCAAGTTGACAATTTGATTGTTGGTAGAATGTAACATCTGAAAATCCCGAGGGTGTTATTTTCCACTGGAAGGATTTTTTCTTTCAACTATGGGAGAAACCATTATTTTCTATCAACAAATCTCTTGTTAATTTGTATGTCTTTGACTGTTAAAGAATGATGGGAGAGTGAAAGGCACTTGCTCTATCAGTATCCTTAAGTAATTCTCCAGAGAGAGGCATGCCTCTCAGTCACCTGAAGTTTCTATTTCAAGGCAGTCACTGGTAGAGGTAGCGTCAGGATTATGTTTTCCATGCTCAGACAGGCTGTCTGCTATGACATGTGCATGCGGCCACATGAGGGAAGGGTGGCTGCTGCAACAAGAGAGGTGTGTAATACAGGGATTGGAAGAAGAGCGAGGAAAGCTCTAAAGTAAGGGAAGGATGGGAGAGGTGATATAGAGCTCCACTGGCCATGGATAATACCTAGCTTTTTCATAGTTTTTATCTCTAGATCTCAAAATACTGTTAAAAGGAGAGGTGAACATTGTTACCTGCATTTCAGAGATGGAGAACAGAGATGTAAGAAAGTGAACTGATTCGTGTACCACCTCCCAGCAGGGCAGCAGTGAAGCTGAGAAGAGAATGCAGGTCTCCTAAGCCCCCTCTCTGTGCAACATCATAAGGCCATATTGTACTCTTCCCATCACTGCAACGCTTTACAAATGTCTGCTAATCAGACCTTACCACACACACCTAAGAGACAGTTAACCCCTGGTAGTTGCATTTTAAAACCGAAGAGTCTGGCAGATAATAGAAGTGACTTGTTCACAGCCACAAAAGGAGCCTGCTTCAGAGAGGAGCTCCAAATTTAGGTGTTCTTCACTTCTCAACTTCTAGTCAGAGTACACTTTTACCTCTGCATTGAGAAACTCTAGCTATTTAAGCAGCTGTTTCACACTTTAAAAGAGCACATGGCAAGCCTGCATTTGTTTTTCCAGTAAGTCAGTAAGGAAGCAAACCAACGAGCAGAGAGAAATTATTTTTGGTCACATGAGGGACACAGCTATCCGGATAGTATTTGGCAGCCAAAAAGCAAATTACACGCACATGAGTGTAATGGTCGCGCTTGATTTTGTAGCGCAATAAAAAATGATGAAAATAAAACAAATTCAATTTAACAATTGAAGTCCTTCAGTAGAGGACTATAATGCTAGATAAAAGGCTGAGCTTACAGATGGAATATATCCACATACGATTCTGTTCACTGCCTCTCTATGAAAAGGGTAAAAAAATTCCAGTAGGTTTCTTAATGGAGCTAGCTAGCTGACAGTGAGAGAGAAAAATCAAATGTTCACAAGAACATCAAAAAAATCTTTAGAGATAATGACCACAGGTTCAACAAAAGTATTTTCCATTACCTGAATGTGAAGAGGGTTCCCATGTCCAACATAGATAGCAGCTCTGCTTTTGACTTGGGGAAGGAGAGGCGGTAGCGTAGGGTCTCAAAAGCAGGTACAATCAGAGCTTTCTTGGTATTAGCCAGGTCTAGCTGGATGACGGACTTCCTGGCAAAGAGAAACAACAAATAAAAGCAGGAAAATTTTAAACTGAACAAATCATTTGGGCTTTTCAAAATAAACTGCAGAGAATGGGCAGTTTGATACTGTAAACGAAACTATGGCCCATATTTTTTCCCAGGGGTGCTTCATATTTTCCTCTACTTTTGATCTGCTGCTCTAAGAGCATGGAGAACAACACAGTTCAAAAAGAGCTTGCATGTTTGACTGATCAATGCTGCCCTGCGTGTCCAGGGGTGCACAGAGCTGAACTAGCACTCTGAGCATGGCCAACTGACCACCCCTTTAAGAGAAACATAGTTGAATGTTACTACATATATGGGAAAGAGCTGCCCAGTCAACGGCAGTTCTAAAAAAATGGGATTTATCCAGAACTCAGTGGCACTTTACAAGATGAGGAGCTGGAAAGTTTGGTTGCACTTCAGCCTAGCTATTCTCTGTGCTATGCTGTGCCATCATACTTGCTTTTTACGTCTGCTTTAGAGCTCTGTATGTCCTGCAAGGTGAGTGTTAGCTTAACACCACTATGGACCAGATATTTGCTCTCAAGAACACTGTTGCCATGATGGTTGGTCTTTGTTCAAGGCAAGGCACAGATCTACTGCAACAGGACATGGTGCAAATCAGCAAAACTGTACATTAGCAGTATTTTTTTAAGTATTGTTAATCATGTGCATGGTAGTGCCCAGAGATCAGAGCTCATTTGTGCTTGGCTCTGTACATAGGGCAAAGAGGCTGTTTCCTGCAGAGAAGAGCTGTGCACTGGATGCACTGAGATACCGTGCTTTTTCCCTTCTTTTGCTGCAAGTCGTTCAGTGCAGAGACTGTTTTGGGGGGGAGTGTGCGTGTGTGCACCTACCGCATTTTGCATAGTAGGGCCCTTCTCCAGTCAGGGGCCTTAGGACAACTGCCACAGGAGAGCAACAGCTTAGCAACCTTACGCCCTGCCTGCCAGAGATATTCAGTCTATTCTTTCCTAACAAACTAAAACCCAAAGAAAAAGAAAAAGAAGTTACTTTTCCATCCCCAAACTGAAACTTACTATGCTTGTCATTAGAAATAACTCTGTCTTGATTTTCCTTTCATTATCTTCATATTTCATATGAGAAATATGCCTCCCTCTCCCTGTCAAAGTCAGTTCCCCTTAACAGGATTCACTGTCCTGACTTTTATGTTACTGCAACAAGCAATCAAGGACAATGTTGACAAGCAGCAAACTCTCTACAGCCTTATAAGATGAAGGAATTGGGATCACTGTCATAATAACAGAAGAACCAAACAAACCACTTTCTAGGCCCAGAATACCTAGAATTCATTTATATTGCCATCAGAGAAAAAGAAGAAGAGCAGGGCTATTTAATAAAATCTGAATTTTAGAGAATTCACGCCACCATATAGGCCTGTTCTATAAAAATATCTGTTCTCAGCGCCTTACTGCAAAGTTTGCGTTGTTTAAAGAACCCCCGCCACATCCCAGTGAACTTTTCACAACTGAAAGATTTTAACGGCATCTTATTATAACTTCTTGGTACTTTCTTCACTCGCTTCTCCCTCACCATCACTAATGGCCAAGATATCTGCACGTAAATAGATGACTCCTTCACAATCAGCCTCCACAACCTACCAGAATCGTTGAGCAGTGCCAGCATCCAGTCTTTATGGCACTTTCAATGTTTCTTCCCCTTCACACCTTCTCTGAGAGCAGGGGACACTAACATAGTTTCTCTTCCAACATCTCAGGTTTTCTGGACTCTGTGCGATCTATCAGCCTTGAGCGCTACAGCTTTGGGGATTCAGTTCTAGGAAGGAGCAGGTAACATTTGCAGTGACGCCCATCCTTTGGGCTCTGCAAGGAAACAGCCGCTTCGGCTGTTACTATCTCTTTGTTTGATGGAGAACTCAAAAGTCCCAGGCAAAAATCAAGGCCTTGCTGAGCTTGGCACTTGCAAAGAGTAGGAGACAATCCTGCCCACCAAAGTTCACAGTCTGAAGATGAACAAAGCTGAAGTAGGTATAGGCATCAAGCAAGGGTAACAGCAGAGACTGTCAGACAGAGCAAGCTGTGTTGAAACCGGTGTTGAAAGTGACTAATTTTATAAGATATGGGATACAAGCACAAAAATGATGTGGATATGAATAATCCTTTCTGCACACTCCCTACTCTTGTCATCTGCAAATGTAATATAGGTGTCAATGGCAGAACTGTTGGAAAGAATAGATGACGGTACCTTCATGAAGAAAACCAAAAGGCAGAGGGAACAAACTGATACAAGAGGCTGAAATCACTTGCACCATCAAAGGTCATCATGAAAAGTTAGGTAAGTGGATAGAAGCAGAGGTCTGAAAACAAGATGCTTGTAGTGGATATAGTCAAACACAGAGAACTGGTGGAGCTACTTCAAGAGTGAAACAGAACAGTGGGATAATCTCTGTAGAAATATTTTCAAGAGATATGTGAGCATCTGAAGTGCATGTTGGTAAATTCAAAGTGGAGGGGTTCACCAAAACTGAGCTGGGAGTTGAGACATGCTCAGTCAAGAAGTCCAGCAGCACTGACCTCCGAACAGAACAGGCTGCCTTTGATGTGGACTAGATGACACGAAGGACTAATGTAAGGGGAAAAAGGAATCAGTGCCGACATCCACGTGTTGAACCTGAGTGGCAAAGGACAATGGAGGCCATGTAAATTGTGATAATGGCAGGGAGGATTTGGTAGAGAAAAAAACACCTTCCATGTTCTTCTGATAACTTGGCTGGCGGTCTGCTCCTCGGACAACCAGCTGAAAATCTAACCTCTTCCTATGGAAGAAAATCCACTTTTCCTTTTGTGTGGGGTGACTTTTTTTCCTCTTTTGAGTGGAGGTGCCATTTGCTGGTTGACTGGTTCTGTGACACTTGGAATAGGAAAGTATTCACTGTTGGTGTTGCAAGGTATGGGGAATATAATGCAGGGAATACATTTGGTTATTTTGCAAACTAGCACTGGGTAAACTGTTTAATTCCTGCACTATCCTTATGAGGGCTGTTTTTTGGATTCAATAATATCGATTCAGTATCCATTTTCCTTTATCTGTCCTTTTTCCCTGAACCCCAAAATAAGGATATATGATTTTATGAAGAGCTTTCTCTTTGCTAGTGTTGTCCAGGAAACCGTTTCCCAGGCATCTTTGTGTTCAGACCTGATGTATGTCATTCTGACACAGTGAAGGTTGGGTTAAATTTCTAAATCTACTGATCAACCCTGTTTTTCGCAAAGCATGGAACAAATGAATCTTAAATCACAGGAGTCTTCTCACAGGTTGAATGAACTCCAGCATGTTGATATCAATCTTTTCATCTCCATAGTCCTTGCCAAAAATTAACACAGAATTCTCATCCTCATGGGGGCAGATAGTAATATCATTCCCGTTTCTGGAGGATAGAGAAGCTCAGATACAGAAAGGTTAGCAACCTAATCCTAAAGCACTGAATTCAGAAGAAAAAAAAAAAGAGTCCATTAATTCAAATTAGCTTCCACCATCAGGACTCGCTAAGTGGTTAGTTTGAGATCCACGAATACGGCAGTCACAGAGTTTGTGGTAAGAACGGGAGAGTTGTCAGTCCACTGTTAAACTCATTAGAACGTTCTTCCTCTCTGCAAAAGCAATGAATGCATAGCCTACAAAGGCATCCAACAAATAAAAAACAATAGGCACAACACGAAGTGTGTCTCTTGTTGAGATGCTGAAGAACAACCAGAAACACTTCACAACTCATGTTGCAGGGGACAGGTATAAAACCTGCAGATAGACATTGGATGCCAGGTCCCAATTCATGCTAAATGTGTCACTGGAATCGAAGGGCATATTTTACACAAATGTGTCAGGAAAGAACTTCAATGCTAGCTGTGACAACTGTAGATAAGCAGCCTGTCTAGTTATTTTATGTTAGAAGAACCTTTAGGATGACCCACACACCTTACTTGCAGCAACCAGAAAGAGCCTTTACCTCTGGGGCAATAACAAGATGACCTCAGTAACTAATGAGGGAAGGTGACGAAAAGACCGACTCAGCACAGACCATGAAAGTGTCTCAGTTTCATAAGCAGCAAATCTTTAAATGATACATTTCTTTCCTTTTGTACTTGACAGAAGAGTAAGGTAGGACAAAAAGGGGGTTTGATGGAGATTAAAAGCATTGAAATGGTCTTAGGAGCTGTGAAAAAGCTCAATTAGCACAAATCTAAGTGCTAGCAACAGATACCTAGAGGGACAGGTAACCATCAGCTCCATCAGCTTCTCCTTCAAAACTGGCTGTAACCTTTCACATACAACACTTTCAAAATATGTTGAAAATGTTTTTCGAAATTCCTTTCTTTCTGAGAATATATTGTCTGTAGAGACACAATACACAATATATATAAATCAGCAAACTCTTGCAGTGAGAGGGACTCGTCTGGCTTATCTTGTACAAAGTGATACCTGAAACACCACACTATTTCTATTTGCTTATGGTTGTTCTATCTGAGGAAATGAAGATGAAAAAGTTTGTACGTCTCTAACAAACAATCGCTGCCATTCAGATAGACAGCACTACCAGCTACTTGCACAGGCAGTGGGAACAGTCAATGCAGAAAGATACTGGGTGTCCATATTTAAAATAATCTCACTGCACCTCCCTGCTATTTTGCTCAGAAAAATCATTATTGAAAAAGCAACAAAAGCCTTTAGTCCACACGCAAAAAAATCCAATCCCTTTTTAAAGAGCTGGTAGTAGCAGATTAGCAATTTCAATATTCCCAGGCAACAGAGACTCACAGTCAGAGTTAAGGTGGTATGGGCCTCACAAAAGGCTGGTAGACTAACACAACATCTCGGATGCAACAGCTTTCAGTGTGAATCTGTTTTTTTTCTGAAACAGCACAATGGGTGGCATCACTGTGCATTCAGTTCTATAATACATTATCACCATACAAGAATTATTTCTATGGTTGTAATATCTCAAGTATATTGTGGTACATCATTCTGTCTTCTCTCCTCTTTCCTTCTTTTCAGTGCTGGCTCCCATCAGTGCACTGTGAAGCAGGATGGAGGAACAAGTTGCTTTTTTAGTACTACATGCCAGTATCAACAGCTGCTATCCTTACTGTGTCCAGCATCTATCTGAAGAGATTTAACAGTATGCAACACTAACATCAAAGAATAGAGAAGCTAACAATAACTGTCCCTACATGTATCTTGAGACAGCTAATGTGTGCAAGGGACACAGAATTATTTTGGAGTCCTCCTAGCACAAGTCAAAAAGAAACATCCCGAAAATAAGTGGGAAACAAGCTGACACAGTGCAATAAAACTTCAATGATATTGAAATCCAGTGTCTTAAAGGCCATAGAATCATAGAATCATAGTTCAGGTTGGAAGGGACCTTTAAAGGTCATCTAGTCCAACCCCCCTGCAATGAGCAGGGACATCTTCAACTAGATCAGGTTGCTCAGAGCCCCGTCCAACCTGACCTTGAATGTTGCCAGGGATGGGGCATCTACCACCTCTCTGGGCAACCTGTTCCAGTGTTTCACCACTCTCACTGTAAAAAATTTCTTCCTTATATCTAGTCTAAATCTACCCTGTTTTAGTTTAAAACCATTACCCCTTGTCCTATCGCAACAAGCCCTGCTAAAAAGCTTCCTCCCATCTTTCTTATAAGCCCCCTTTAAGTACTGAAAGACCGCAATAAGGTCTCCCTGGAGCCTTCTCTTCTCCAGGCTGAACAACCCCAACTCTCTCAGCCTTTCTTCATAGGAGAGGTGCTCCAGCCCTCTGAATAGTGAATTTGGCCCCATACATGGATGCAGAAATTGAAAAAGGCAATTAAATCTCCACATGAGGGAGAAGTGAGAAGAAGATGCTTATTGAGTTGTTAAGCCTGAAACAAAGGAATTCCTCCATAAGTTTATGAGACCGGAAGGTGTATTTCCCTTTACACTCCAAAAACCCGGGCCTATGGACTGAAAGGGATCACCTACAGGCAGACCCTCACTGGAACACTGTGATCAACTTTTACCGAATTAGAACAGAGATGAAAAGCAAAACTGGTCAGGACTAAGGAATTTAAATCCTCCTCTATGGCCACAGGGTGTCCTCCTTGCTCTATGCTTTGGCCTCAGATGACCAGCCTCTGCAGGGGAAAAAGGTCTTTATTAAAAAAAGCTCAGTTAATGGATCAGAGGTTTGTAGTTTGCTCAGCCCAACCTGCTCACATTCATTATGATACAATACACACTGAGGTTACTCTTCCCAGTTTCCTTATGCTAATTATTTTGCTTTGACAGGTGCTGGCGTTGCAGTCATGTTTTTGAGCTGGTTAGACTATCACCCTCTTTTCAAGATATGGAACTGGATTAAGAGTGTGTCACAGGGACAAGTTCAGTAATGCTCTGCATGTTTTTTCTGTCAGTGACATTAAGAACCAGGGATGTTTAGGAAAATCGCCTGGTTCACATCTCTGCTAATACAGGATGCTCTTGCACATTTAATAATACTTAGTCCAGTTCAATTTCCAAATTGATTCTTCTGCTGCTCTGAGGGAATTATGCTGATGGCTAACAGGGTTCATATTTAGACCTGAGTTTTTTCTTTCATAACTGTATTGCTTTACTTCCAGTTACAGCCCATTCCTCTACCCTAAAAATTCTTGTGTCTTGCTGGGCATTGTCACACCCTAAACATCTATAAGCTGCCGCTTTCAGATCTGCTCAGACTGCATTGTTTTGGGAATATGTGAGAAGGGTGGGGTGTGGAAGGGCTGAAAACGCAGGTGACAGTGGGAATCCCTCCACTGTCCATTTACCTGAGGTACTCGTAGAGTCCATACATGGGCAAGAAGTCAATGTCGGACAGAAACATGTATGGTGTGCTGATATGCTTCATGGCCACATTCCTTAGCAGATTCACAGGATAGAACTGGCCCTCCTTGTACACGATATGGTAGCCGACATTGTGGCGGCTCATAAGTACTTCCGAGCCCTGGGCATAGCGCAGAAATTGCTGGGCTTCTGCATCAGAAAGATAGAGTGCCAGGCTGATTGGACCTTCCCAGTGTTTGCAGATGGCTTCAAGCATCTGGAGCCTGAAAGAGGAAGGGTGAGAATAAGAAAAGGTTGTCTCCCTGTCTGGGACTCTTTGCCTGGGTTCATATGATCAAATGCAGATATCTATCTCTAAGTGAGACAGATTGGGGTCACTTTGTATGCTGTGGAAAGCAATAACTATTTCTACAGCACAGTAGTCTCATCTAAGTTGATGTCTCCTTCTGGACAGATGGACTGCACCCTAGATATGCCTACTTCTCTCCACTGAATACAAGGGAGCCTAAGATGGCCCTAGCTCAGATACACACATCCACAACTCAGGTGCCTAAAGCTAGGTGAAATCAACACCATCCTTTCTGTCTAAATCATTGATGCTGCAGGAGAACCCACATGGACGATGGGACTTCATCTGATGGGAGCTCTGAGCAGTTGCAGGGATCTATCCATGTGGATCCACTCACAGGATAGGGGTCTTGTAATCTTAAACAGTGTCACACTTCAGGTCAAGCTATTCTCACACACTAACATACTACAGTACTCTTCAACAAGCTTGTGGAGGAGAAAGGTGTACAGACCCACAGATCATTTTACCTCTTGTTTAGGAAAATCTTCCCCAAATTTTTGCAAGGCAGTTAGTCAGATCTTAAAAGCTGTTAAAAGTGGTAGGTCAAGGGAATACTGACTTATATGAACATTTGCATTGACTAAAAGAAAACTTACTGTCAGGGAAAGGGCAAAAGGATGACACATCGATAGAAATGGGATTTACTATGTATAGGGAGTAAGGAGAGAAGGAGGGAGAGACATGGCATTGCTGTGGAATATCAAAAGAACATTTCAGACAAACCCATCATTTAAAGTACTATTTTGTGTATGTTTTAGCAGTATCTCAAATTTCATTAAGTCATTTTTAAAACAGGTTGTATCGATGTATATTTTTTAAAACTTCCAGCAGTTACAATACTATTGATGACAATGACAACAAGAGATCTCATACACAAATGTAAATCAAACCCAGCCTGGTCAAAACTGTTTAAGCACTTCGGATAATTTATAGAGAATTGCCTAGAGATTAAGATATGCCACCCAAAAATATAGGAAGGACTGATTACAAAGCCTCTTGAGTTAATACAAAGGGAAATGAACCTATGCAGCCTAGCCAGATATTCTATTAAAAATTAGGAAGAGTAGTCTATGCAACATGATTATCTTTTCTCCCTTCCAAATCCACATTACTAGATTTTTCCTATTAATATTTATACAGGACACAAGAAAAGTTTTCTGCATCATTGTAATCAGAGAAAATAATTTTCCCCTCCTACTATCTCCCTAAGCTTTGCAGCAGAAAGGAATGATATACCAGCAAACACACATTCTGATTTAACATTAATAGCTTTTTCCCGCATTTCTGAATGATCGTGATGACATCGAAGATGATATAATAATTTTTTCTTAGATATGAGATATTACCTTTACTAGCCTACACCTGGTACATTATTTTCTTTTTATCTGTTATTGAAACAAAGGTTATTATCAGCCTGAAACATACAGCTGAATTAGAAACACAAATTGATAAAAAAGATCGAAAAAATATATGAAGGCTTCAGGCTTTTGATTGTACAAATAATAAATAAAAATACTTTTTTTTCTTGCCTTTTTCCAACATAGTGGAAACCTATTAATCAGGAGACTCCAATTCATCAACACTCAGATTTAGGGCAGCCTTTTAAAAATGGAATACTTGCCTAGCAAGAAATGCAGCAAAATGCCTTTCAAGGACTCCATGCAGTGGACAAATGGCATACATAACTTATTTAAACGGCACACCTGGTAATGCCTGCAAAGCTTTTCACGATAGTTAAGTGGGAACTGGGTTTTGCTGGTATAAATTTCCAGCTGGACAGCTTAGTGCCCTTCAGAATACTCCGTTTTGCTGTGTCGTTCTCATTGACAGGCTCCACTTCCATGAGTTTGATACTCATGGGACTGCTGGGTGATGCTCCATAATCTGCTCTCTGCAGGTTGTTACAGTAGTGTCCTTTGACCATAAAGCTTAGAATTACGAGTTTCTGAGCACAACATGACCAAGTTATTTTGGTTTTGTTAGCGGTCTTGAGGAATGCGTTCTCTTAAGGTCTCTAGAGAAAATAAATATACTGCTGTACTGCATAATAATGAGGGCATCATTTAGTTGGTAAATTTTTTAAAGGTCTGTTTCAGTCAAGTGAATTTTGCTGGAATTCAATTGTTTTGTGAGATTCTTTGTTTTCACTTTTCTTCTTAAGAGTACTCAACCAATTTACAACTCATTCTCACCCAGACTTCAAGCGGTGTAATGCTAATCGTGTCTTTCCTTGTCCACATCCTGATCTCACATTTTTGTAACTCCCACTATGATTTCTGAACCCCAGGTACATACCGTGCCTTTATAACGGCTGCCTAGCCAAAACACATGCATGAAAACCACAGTGATGCAACCAAGCCATTATCCAAGAAAATGTCACATCAGTATGAAAGGTGACAATTAACCAGTAACGAACAACACTGAACGAAGTCTGTCTCAAAGCTTCTATCTGAAGGCATTAATGTTAGCTCCTAAACTGCATCCCTCTCCTCCATTCCCCAGCCTATAGCACAGGCAAACATAAGCCTGTCACGATAGTCATGTCAGTCTCATCTCCAACAGGACTGTAATTGGAGACACTGGGAGTTGCTTTTTTGCCTTTCCTCATCTCGGATGATCGTTTGCAAGAATGATGCAGGAATGTAGCATACAGCACATTGTTTATGTACATGTCATCTTACATCTGAGACACTATGCTTAAGTGTCTACAGCTATGCTGGAAGAGTTCAATAAAAGTGGTTTAAAGAAGATACAAGAAAACCAAGGCAGTAACTGAAAGATGTGAAAGAAAACAAAGCAGCTAAACAGTTCTTTGGTATGATATTATTTATTGATTTTAGCTGAAAGAAAGTATTTCCAAATCAAATCAATAATTTATAGCAACACACCAACAAAGTAGAGAAGATTTTTCCTGCACAGTATCAGGAGGGCTGTTCTTCCTGAATAAAAATGTGTGGTTCTGTCGATCAATAAAAACATGTGCCCCAGTGAGGATCCAGAAAGGGAAACAGATGCTCAGACTTTGCATCAGTGCCAGTGAATCAGCACTGAGCCCCAGCTCATTCTTTTGAATTAAATTCTGGGGGGAAAATATACCATGTGCACACACCAGCTTTACTAATTTACTGTGGCACTCGCTCAGGGTCTGGCTTAATTTATTTCTTTAGTTTTTTAGTCAAAGGTTTGTGAACACTTAAGAAATGTTTCCTCAATTAAAAATCAATAGAACAGACACTGATGTGCATAGCAAATCATAACACAATGTGCAGGATGCAGCGCTGAGGCACTGGTGAAACACAATAGCCCTCATTCGTTCGTGTTTATTTTTAAAACAGGCTGTAAATGTTTTGTTGATCTGAATTCCTCTGATCCTCCTGGAATACTGCTGACCTTCCACTGGTGTAGCAGTGGTGGTATTCATGGGTCATGTTGTTTTCTGTATGTGCTCCGATAAATGAAATATCAGTTTCTGGCTAATATTCAAGGAGTTCTGACCTGTTTTGTAACCCACTCTGATAGCAGTAACTACAAAGTTTGGACTAGATTCAAACTGAGAAGCAGGAGGAAAAAGGAGATTGACAATTCAAAATTTCACAAAGCTGGCTGATCGGGACTGCGCTTTCAGAGCTTCTGAAAAACGACAACTAATTGCAATGGTGGGAATGAGAAAGGTGCAGGTGGAACTTGTCATGAAATGGATTTTTTTTCCCAAATGAAATACCAGTTAAATTCCACTTTACATCAGAACTGAAATTGAAAAGAGTTAAACTAGAAATGTTATTCTGAAAATCAACATTTGTATAAAAATGCAATGACTCCTCTCAAAAGGAGTTTTTTTATTTCACACTAGCACATTAAAAAAGTTTTATTTTCAACTTCCCAATTTGAAACTAAAATGTTTAGTTTTGATTTTCACTGTACGAAAAATCACTAATTGAAATTTTCTGCAAGGAAAATGACGATGAAAGCAAAACTAACATTGTCTAATGAGGAAATACTGTGTGTAAAAACTTGGTCAGCTACAATTGCTTGCCTAAGTCTATTACAAACATCTCCTGTTTTTTCTAAGTTGCTGCAAAACTCCATAAACTAATAATGCCTGACAATCCTGACAAGTAACAACCCCTGCAGTTCCAGTATTCAGCCTCTCATGAACTCTACCCACACTCATGTGTGCACTGCAGAGCTGAAGTCTGGATGCATGTGTGATATCTACATGTGCTACTCCTAATTCAAGAAAGGTCTTACAGTATGACATCTAAGTTTCTGTGAAAATGAGTTTTTTCTCTCCCCAAAGCATTACATAGTTGGATTTCTCTGTAAGAAAATATTCATTGTCTCATGCTCCCAAATGAACAAGAGATTTTCCCTACCTGTCCATTGAAAGTTGAGCCACCAGTGTTACATCGGTATTGTCTGACGCAGGCTCGTATTCGTAATGTAGAAAATACAAATGAGTGCGATGGACAGTGAAACGTTCTCGACGAAATTCATAGCATAAGTCATCCTCGTCCAGCTCAGACAGCTGTTTCTGGAGCTGTAAGGAAAAGAGTGGACATAAAGATAAGTTCTTTATAATTATTTTAGCAAATCAGAGAGAACAAGGAGGTTGGGAACTTGCAGCATGATGCAATGGGGAGTGGGAGTGGAACATACAGAGTAGCAGGGTTTTCCCAAGCCTTGCTCCTGCAAGTCACTGGACAAGAGATTAGAAGAAAGCAGTTGTAAGTAAATTGATAAGGCAGACAGACCATTGTGTTATGGTCTATATATTGTATATATTATCTGTATTACATACTTTCAACATCCAGACCAGCAATGAAACAGTGAACAATCACAAGTTTAATAATCGCCAAGTTTCAGAGTTAATGCTCCAGTGTGATGCATAACGTCACTCCTCATTAGAAGCACTGTTTCAAACTACTTGTAGACATACAGCTCCAGCAGACAATACTCAGCAGCAGATTAAGCTTGTACACGCTGGACTGAGCAATTCGCGTTCTGCTGCCTCTGTTGGAGAATAGTAACTGCTGCTAGCAGCATCGACTGACAGCTGGAAAAGTAACATCTTTAACTGATCATTATTCCATCTCTCAAGATTTATGTATCTGCACCAGTTCAATTTTGCAATGAAAATATTCTTTCAACTGCAGAGGTGCCAGAATTAAGCCTACACTTTTACCAGGATTTATGCTTCTGGATACCTAGTTTGCGAAATCCAAAGGATGGCAGATTAGCAGAGAACACGTATTTTTTTGGCTCCCGTGGAAACCAAGCCCCTTCAAAGTCAAAATGGGCATCTCAAAGCAATCCAATGTGGAGTCACTTAGACATGTAGCTTTAAGAGAATAAAAGTTTACCTCTGGGGAAAGTAGGAAGAGAAAAACTGACCAAATGTCTATGCAGCTGACCAATTCCATCCCTGAAATATATTATTTTAAAGCCAAACATCTGGCTAGATTTTTTAAAATGCACTCATTTAAAAGGAAAAATCAGTCATACCTGCTGTAAAATGTACTACAAAATGTAATGAAGATGAATGTTATATATGGTCTTAACATGTCAAATAGAGTTCCATTTGTGTTGCTCTAAAATGTAGGTTATTAATAGAAGTATCTTTTATATTTTATTTCTTAAAAGCATCCTATAAGAAGAATATGATTACATATTTATCAGTACATAAGAAAAATATTCATTTTATAGGAATTTTACAAGTTTTGATAAAAATCACAGTGCACTTCAAAACTGTTTCATGCAACAGATTATTGAATTATAGACATTCATTTAGATTTAATGAAAAATCTCTTCTTTTTGTCCTGTTCAGAATGATTTAAAGTAATAGTTTCACCATCTTCAAGAAAAAAAATGGAAAATGTAGATATTTCTTGTTCTAATACTGTGTTAAGAAAAAGAGCTGTTGTTCTTGGAACTATAAGCATAATGGTTGCCATCAACAATAATGCTTACAGCTGAATCTTTTCCTGTGAAGGCTGACGGAATAATTCCTGATATTTTCCTGTACATCACTCTATAATCTTCTTTTGAATAATGGAAATACCTACTTTGATTTCAATGAGTTTTGGATCAGGCTCTCATTCTTCTGTGCTATTGTTCTGCACAGATCTTAAAACATCCCTCAAGAGAGACTGCTTTTAGAAAGACAAAAGTCTGAATCTTGACAAACCTTTGCTCAGGCAAAACTTCTACTGAAAACAAGATCTCTTTTGGTAGAATAGAAAACAGGAGTTCTTTTACGTATTCTTGGAGTTTCATTCTTTCTGCTTTACAAATCATTATTCAGCTGAGCCTGTACTTTATTTTCCAAATCACATTCAAACAATATTTGAATTAAACCCAATATTTACAACGATGACTAGAAAGAATATTGTATCTTTCTGTTTCTTCCTTGAAAAGAGACATTAGTATGCCCTTAACAGAATCAGCAAGGAGATGGTTGACATTTAAATGGTTAAAACAATAGCAAAGCACGTTTCAGGGATACCTTACTATCCTGCTGTATGTACAAATGACCAGGCTAGAAGTTTCTAATTGCACAGCAGCTATTAATCAGGCAGTCACTGAATGATTATCAGATTACATTTGGGTTGCAAGCTAAGAGGATATAAATACTTAATTATGAGTTAAAGAATAACATTTGGGGCTAAATTATGGCTTTGCACACTACAGAGCCCTGGGTGGGGGAAGAGGAGGAGACACAGCTTCTTAGAGGCCCCAGTATTTTGGTGGTGAAACTCACCAAGTCACAAAGTTGGTGATGGAGGTGAAGGAGAGCAGCAAACAGCAGAAGATCCTTTCTGCTACAGGGAAAGGGAAATCTTGCTCTTTCTGCTGCATTTCGTAGGGTCAGGATTTTGTCTCTGTCCTGTCAGACTTTTTCTGAGCCTGCAGCTATGCTGATAGTCCATGAGGTTCTCCCTGGCACTTCCCATGACTCATGCTCAGTACTGTATGTAGTGTTGGGACCCAAGAGAAGAGATGAGACGGCTGTGTCCATACCCCTTGGAGAGAGCAGTCCCCAGAAAGACCGTGGGCATAGTGTGCTCTCACTCTCCCCCAGCCTCTGCCCCCAGCACCCTCCACTCGAGTGCAGGCAGGCTGCCAGGGGGAAGCCCAAGCACAGGCTGTCTGAGAGCCCTGGCTAATATGTGGGCATCACTTGGCAGGATCAGACATACAGCTCCATCAGCACTTTGCAAGAATGCTTGTGCAGTCCTTGCTGGCTCATACCATGGCCTAAACTGCTAGGCAGCTGTAGGAGCCATGCTCTGCAGGCGGGGCAAACACAGCTTACTTAAGGTGTGCTCCTTCAGGTAGGACAATCCGCACAGGACAGGCTGTGATTTGGCCTGTAGCGTTGTCACTGTGTATGTGGCAAGCAGTCTGCATTAAGGATAGGCCTATCCTACAATGGTGGGGCAACAGGCACTGGAATGCAAGAGCATGTGATTATCCATATGAAAACTCCTCTCCTACTGGAAGCAATGCTGGACATGCTAAGGCACTCTGGATTTGGTCCAGCAAAACCCATAAGCTCACAAGCTATCTCGCTGAAGCTAACAGTACGACGTGGACAAATTATCAGGACCAACAGCTGGGTGCTGCACAGTTTTATGCAGTTTAAGAGCCCTTTTCCCTCTCTCACTTTCTTTGTTTCCCTCATTCATATATACATTCAGATACCCATGCCCCAGTATCACATACACATATAAAGGCTGCTTCCTCTTTATTATGAAGAGACACATACAACACAGTCATATGCCATTTTTACACACATATTTAAAATGAAGAATGTTAAAGATGCATGTCATTCAAAAGACAGGGAATTGTGTAAGACAGACATATATATCCTTAAATTTATCTCTTCCTGAGTTACCTCATATTATTTTTCAGTTACATGATCACATAAAATTTCTCCCATGATATAATCTTATCTACAGCATGCATATTGTGTGGGTCCATTATCTACAGACAAAGAACTTATAGCTTGGTTTAAGGTTTGCTCCCACATTATGTCTTCTTGAAAAGATGGGTTTATAATGGGAATGCTGACAGATCTATGCAAACAGATGCTTACTTAAACACAGTGCACCATCAAAATGAGGACCTTAATATCAGCTGGATTTGATAAAAAGATGGCATCCCCATTATGGACCCCTCCATTATACTTATAACAATATGCCTAATATAGCAAAGACTTCTCAACCTTAGCATGACAGCATGTATTCTCATAAGCAAGTACCTGCTTAGCATAAGATTCACTGTTTCTACAAGATTTTCAATGCTAAGGCTACTTGCCACTGAGCATGTGGGAAATGTCACCTCAGGAAACACTCTCACAGTTGAAAAATGTATTCTTTTCAGACTGTGTATGGTAGATGTTCTCTTAGGAAACACTGTAGTGGGAAACAAGTGCCTTCATTAGCATGATGATGTTACTTGTTTCAATAATAAAAATGGCAGCCATGACATGCATAATGCCAAAACAAAGAGACAAATACATAAAAAAATATATGCTAAGTTACTTCTCTGGGCAACCAGCTGTGGCAGGTGATCAGACTTCATCTCAGGAAAAGTAGTCTTTGAAGCTAGGCTGGCCAGAGAGGCACAGGCAGGCCAGAAGGTATTCAACTCTACCATAAATCATCCTGATTTACCAGGTCTACTTGTCTGACTAGTACATTTGTATGAGATGAGGTGCTGTTTTCTATCCATGTGATAGATGGTAGACCCATATGATACACAGCACACAACATGTACCTTTCACCAGCAAACTGGTTAGTCTGCTCATAAATCTCCCTTCCTAAGGCTGCTCCTAGTGTAAGCAAATTTGTGATTGGCTTTGTTTTTTTTAACTGCTGTGTCACAGAAACAATTTACTTCCCACCAAAATCTACAGGATTTAATCTCAGATGAGATCAATCCAAAATCCAGGATCAGAAGTATTTTCTTAGGGATTAGCAATATTTAAAAAAACCAACAACAAACAATGTTTTGTGTCTAGAGGCTATTTAGATCTTGGGGAAGGGCATAAAAACCCTAATGTAGGCATCTCTGTCTCATCAAGTGTTTAAGTTGAGGTGGGATGACACTAGGCTTAAGTCACTCACTCACTATCATGCTAACACAACAGGAACCGAGCAGCTTAGATGAAAACTTTTAACTTTCAGATCATCTTTCCTTCTCCCAGGTGTGCGCAGTTAAGATTCATAGCACAAAATCAACTCAGCTTAGCCATTGAGATGAAAACTAACACCAGCCCAGGATGAAACCATAATCTGGTTATAAACCGCAGCAGTTTAATTTCCTCCTGTGTAGCTGCCCCAGTTCCCACCAGTAGGCAATTTGGATTGCAACATTTAGCACTTTCAAAGTGTGTGAATTAACTGTTGCCTTTAGCATGGCATAAACAAAGCAGATGATGATGTAGGGAGGAAAAAGCATTCGCTGAGTCTTGTTTGGGATGACCTACATAAAGTACTTCTGGCTTCTCCAATGATTAGTAATAAAAGCCAAACTAATCCCACATCAATTAAACCTTTATTCCTCCCACACCATAAAATTTTGTACATTTGCTATGGGTCAAATTGAGTCTTCTGTGAAACAAAGCTGTGCTAAGGACAAAGAGGATAGTGTCTGAGCAAGCCTACCTAGCAAGAGGAATTTTGCTACAGCATGTAAAAAGTAGCTAATACTCTTGCTAAATGGAAGTAATAGCTTATCTTGACTGCAAATAATCAACACAGTTAAGAACTCAATTTTTAGGCATGCGTAACATCGTAGACAGTTCTGTATATATGAAGCACAACTTCCCTTGATCTCAGCTGCACGTGCCAGATCTTGGTAGCCCTCTGCATCTCCTTTCCCCAGGTCCCTGCCAAACCTTCTTGGCTGAGCTGTTCCCAGACCTCCCTTGCAGCACAGTGCCTTGACAGGTTGGTCTCTTTGCTTTCGTTTTCCCAGATTGTTCCTAGCCCTGGTCCTTCTTGTGTGGCAAGTTCCATGGTCTAAGTCAGTCCCAGTCCTGTTTCTAGTCCCATGGTCCCTATTCAAGTAGTCTGCCAACTTCCTATACCTACAGGCACCCATCATTCCTTTCCTCTTCCTGCTCCAAACACTCTCTCTCCAGAACTTATGTCTCAATTAACTCTTTACTTTCTGCCTTTGATCTAGCTTTCATCCCTTTTATATATGAATCTGGATTTCTTCTCCTCCATACTGTCTGGACAGCAGTGACAGCAATGGATGTCCCTCAGAACACAAACCAAATAGGTTCCTGCTCTCAGCTCTACTGCCCAGTCTGAACCTGGCATGGAGCATTCAGAAGAACCAATCACAGAAAATGCCAGTCTCTGTCCAGGTCCCCTGCCTGCAGCATACTCAACTCTGCTGTGTCACTAGGATATTTATAATCTGGTCAGACATACCCATGCACACTCCTAAGAAAGAGTCTCCAGAGATCTGAGCCTCCTTGAAGTCGAAGAAAACACTACTGACAATGTGTAAACCATGATTTTTTATCATTATAATTTGCCTAAGTTTTCACCAGGTTGGCAAAAGACATGTTCCTGGCCCAAAAGTCAGTTTCTTCTCTGAGGTATAGAATATTTCCATGAAGAGGTCATCAGAACTTGTGGTGTGGGCAACCCCCTCAAGCTTTTCCCCATGTTTCACTTTAAAGAATGAGAGAAAAGAAAAAAAGAGGCATACCAGCATGACAAAAAAACCCCTAGTCCACATGATCCCCCATCTAGCAATATTACAAGCAGTTGAAAGCAGTATAATGGCAACTTTCAGGCAACTAATAGGATGGGCTATCAGCTCAGCATTTAATAACAATAACAGCTATAATAATAGAAACAACACAGCTGGGGAAGTCAGGATTTCACCTCAAAACTGCCATATACCATCTGTTATTACTAGAGAAAGACTATGTCATGACAAAATAGTAACTTTAAATCCCAGTCCTACAAATGATGCAGTATTCTGAAATTCTGCAGGAGAAAAGGGTATTCAAAGCATCAGTCTGACTACAAGTTCAATGCCCTGATACTGACTTGGAAGCTCCCTTTGCATGCTATTTTTAGACATTCAAAAATGGCTAAATTTGTTAGTAGAGTTTATGCTATGCGGTACATTGCTAGAATCTCCTGCTCTTCTGGTGGATATTACAAGCACAGCCATTTGCTAATGTTAAGAATCTCTGGTTTTGCACAAAAAAATAAATAAGTAAAAACATATTAGTAAGTAAGTATACTCCTAAGCAAGTGTTTTCAGGGAGAACTAGATTTTTTTATGTGGTTTCTTTGTATTGTTGATTTGAAAATCTGAAAATAAAAATCTGCAGAGAATTTTTTCCTGTGTTTTCTGAAAGTCTTCTGTAATGGGAATCTACTGTCCTTTTCTTAAACTGAGTGAAATCAGCGATAAACTTCCCACTGATCTTGCTCTGGGCTTTGGATCACGACACAGGCTTCACTAATAGGGGACACTCCATTCAACCTTCAGATTTAATGCTTGGCAGAAGTACCTGGTGAGAAGCTGTCTGCAGGAAAGAAGTTTTATGAGAATGCTAAAAGGTTGAGTGTGTGCCTGTGTGCTAAAATCAGGCTTACAATATCTATCTCGTAGTGTAACTATAGAGATAGGCTGGTACACAGAAGATCCTGTTGAAATATTTTAGGCTTTATAGTAGGTCCTTTAGAATGAAATGCTGCACATAAGCATTAAAAGCCAATAAGAAACGTTCAAATTCGAGATTATCGTGAGCTTCGCCTTCATGAGTTTCCCTAAAATCTTCTGCATTGCATCAAAATAAGAAAGAAGGAGTGAGAAGGAGGAAATAGCATGGAATAGGTAGGATGGAGTGACTAAGGACGTGCTCCAAAGGCCACTTGAGTCAATGGCTGTGTTTACAGGAGGATTTGGTTTATATTCTGATTTCCCATCCAGAATCTGCACAAAAGGCAAAGGGGTGATTGTAATACCAATCTGCAGAGAAGAGTCTGCTCTGTGTAATCTCATTTTAGTATATATTGAATAAAGGGAACTTACAGCACTGCTCTATGGCAAGGAGCACGTGTCAGGCTCCTGTCCACAGCCTGTCCCTGCAACACACAGGGTCTTTCAGCTTGAATATTTCAAGGAAAGGATGAAACATGTATGTACACATAGACATACATATAAGCATTTTTACATAAACAGAAAAATTACCCCAGTTTGTATTTCTTTGCCTCCAATATTTCAGTTTCAGAGCCCTATCTGTTCTGTTCATTCCCATTTGTAACATTTTGGAACCTAATAACAATGCTTTTTGGTGCAGCTGAAGATAAACAACTGACTAGCTCAGGATTATGCAGTATAAGATCCAAAGACTGCCTTTAGACCTCTTAAAATTCAGTCTGTGGTATTATATTTCCTTAGCAAACATTAAAAAAAGAAAAGTACTAATTCTTCCACATGCATATAGACATATACATTTAAGCATACATGCATGCACACATATACACAGAGGAAGAGTGAGAGAGACTAATGTAAGGTCTGATTACATTTTAAACCAATGCCCCTTTACAGCTCTCTGGCACTGTAAAGAGTCCTTAAAAAGGGAAGAGACATAATTTACATTCATTTTAAGGCCATCTCAGTACCGATGAGAAGTGTAAAGGGGCCTTAGAGTAACAGAACCAGCCCAACGGTACCCACTGCCAGGCTTCCGTTTCAGTTTTACAGCTATTTGCATTACAAATGAGATTCCTTAATTACAGGTTGCATTCTAAATAAAACATCATTACAAATATTAAACTGTAGAGAAGCAATGGCTGGCATATTGGAACAAGACCTTAAGGGTAGATTCTGATACAGCCAGACTGTGAGTGACAGACTCGCACCAAGCCACTGCTTCTTCCACAACAGGGCTCAGTGCATTTAGTGCTTAAGTAATTCTCTCCGATTATAAAACCGGCAGAGCTATCCTAACATTTTGTCCACTGGTCCACAGTGCAGAGAAGCACACGCAGCTGAAGGAGCACCTTTTACCCATATACAATGCCTAGCATAATAAAGCCCAATTGCGTTTTGGGGCTGCTAGTCTCAATTCATAGAAGAAAGGAAAAATAATAGGTATTAAGATAAATCAAATAGCAATTCCTACTTTATACATACTTGACTTTGCAGAAATTATAGCCTTTTATGTAACATATATGCTTAGGAATCCTAATGGAAATGTATGGCTGCATCTTGTCAGACTAAAGGTCCATCTAGCCCAGCATCCTGTCTCCAGCTGTGAGCTGGCTGCCTAGAGAGGAGTGTAAAAGCAGGGCAAGCGTACAGCGATGCTTTCTCAGAATGCTCCCCTAGTCCTGAACTTGTGGTTCAAGGACTTTCTGCAACAAAGCTTAACAGCTCCTGATTGATTTTCTTTCCATGAAGAGTCACTTTTGAGCATATGTATATTTTTAGCAACATTACCTCCTGCTCAAAGCTTCATTACATCGTGGGTGAAATGTCTATCTCTGTTTTGAACCTGCTACTTGCTATTTCCACTTCATGCCCCCTAGTTCTTGTACTGGGAGGAATGACAAACAGTGGTTCCCTGCTCCCCTTACAAGATGCTCCGCTTCTGAAGATTGTCCTGCAATAGATCATGGAAATGTACTGTACTTTAATAGGACACCTGTGACACTGTGCTACAGCAGACAGAGTGAGAAAGAGTGGTTTTCATGATAATCCTATTCTTAGGGTAGCATAACTTCAAAGCTGAAACATGCTTCTTGTATTCTACAATAAAAAGGACATATTCAAGTTTAGAGGGAAGCTTACATCAAGGGTAACTAATAAAAAACAATGTCTTCTTCTAAGTGACTACTCTTAAGCTATCTGAAGTTAGATTTTTTCCTGTATCTGATTGATTTGATAGAAGGCTGTTAACTTTTTGGTGTCTCTTGGCAAGTTAGGACTCATGTATTTTTGTATGTCTAGCTCATTCTTTTCCAGTATCTCTTTTTTTTTAAAATTTATAAATGGAAGAATGAGCTACATTTCTTTTTCAGACACAAGCCATACCATATACCATATTGCGTTCTACTTGTCTTGAATAAGAAACAGGCTTGAACAGTTAGTCATTTCCAGTGTCTGTCAACTAGATACAAGTTCAGTAAAATGAGCCATTTTAAACTTTTAGGACTGCCATTTTCAGCAGCAAGAACTTGCATTCACTGTGCACTGCTCCCCAGCAACTTGTCATCTGGAATAAATCTGTTTATTAAGGATTTACAGAGCTCTGGAAAATATAGCAACAAGTCTGTGACTGCATTCATGCTCTTCGAACCCACACAATATATTGTGAATTCAGTGTAATTTTAACCTGCATTCTTGAAGTGTGTTGAAGGTGTGTTTTGTTCTGTTGTCTTTTTTTTTTTTTAATGTCTCACTCCCCTTTTCTCTTCCTATCCTACCCTCTACTCTGTCTATTGTATCTTGATGTCTCTGACCATCAGACTCTTAGTGGTCTTTTATCACGTTCAGTTCACTTGATTGTCTAAAAGCCTCTCACTCTTGCAGAGGATTTTCTTTCTCCATGTGCTTTTGCTCTCACTGTGCGCTCACTTTCTCTCTCTCTCTCTCTCTCATCCCTGCTTCAGTCTCTCCCAGTTAATGCTTATCTCCAGTTTCTTATTGTTTCCCACTCCTTTCAGAAGACAGTGGGATGGTCAAATAAGTATCTGGGAAGCCATGCCTTGGGCTAAAATATATCTATCCAATCTCTGAGTGCTATACTTAAAAAATTGGGAATGGCATCTCCTGTGGTCATTTTATCCACAGACTAAATGGAAACACTACAAGCCTCAACGATGCTATTGATTGCCAATTACCTCTTAACTGCTAATGTGTACATGATACTGGCTTTGCTTTATTGATTTTTATATAGAGAATGTTGAATATTTAAGAAATATGTTTTTTTTCTTGAAGATAACACAAAATGTTACAGGTTCCTTTTTATTTCCTTTCAGACTACATAGCCAAAATTGGTACTTGGTCTAGAAATCTCCAGTGACCACATTATACACAAGGAGTTCATATACATCTGTGTATAAACGTTTCAGTTAACAGTTTTTTACATTGGAATTATATGTACTAAGGCATACACACATATAAGAACATCTGTATGTAAACATCCTTGATTTCAACCATTTTCAAAGGATTTGCTTCATCTGAAAGGTTCTGATTGCAAATTTTATGCAGACACACGTAAATGCTGCTGTGTTTGGTTAGGGGCAGTGCAGAAAAAAATTGCAGTCTCACAGCCTAAGTGTACCTTGAAGTACTAACTCATTCTATAGTTTGCAGCACGGCAAAAACTCATAGACCTAAATCCAGCAGTCTTGATATTTTCATTTCTTCTTCATTATTTGTGCATTAGTATCTACTACCCAAAATTGACATCACTGTATGCTGAACAGACACACAGCAACACAGCAAGAAACAAGCCCTTCCCCTGGAAAGTTTTAGGTCTAAGGGTGAGATTTGCAAAATTGCCTAATGGAATTAAGAGCCCAAATCCTCATTTTCAGTTTGTGATGTTACCTTTGTTGGGGATTTTTAAAAGGCAAAGTAGACAAAAAAAAAGCAACAAAAAACAGGAGAAAGGCAGGATTAATATGACAATTTTACGGGTGAGGAACTGAGGCACAGAGAGATTAAATATTTTGCACAGCGTCACTCCTGGAATCTGAGCACTGACCTCAACTCTTCTGAGTCCCTCTGCACAGAACTACCCACACCACCAACTCTCCAAGTCTTCATGTAGCCTGTGCCTTATATGAACCACCCTTTAAATTGTCACGCCCTAGACATCCCACTTACTTACATTTTCACTGTTAACGTCTGCCTCACTGGGGCAGCCAAAGAGTTCTCGTCTCAGCAAATTCCCATCATATTCCAGGAATGTCAGGTAGAGGTTGCGGAAAAACTCCACGTGCTTGTTTTTCACTCGCAGCTTCTTTGGTGAGTTCCAGTGAATCACCTCAGAGGGAAAAAAAGAGAAAACACATCCTGCTGTTAGCATACAGATTTGCTTTATCTGCTCTTTTTATGTGTGTTCAGTTCACTGCCTTCTTAAAAACAAAAAAACCAACCCCAAAACTACATAGACTTCCTTCTGTCTTTTTATCAGGAAGGCTTTGCCACGTCCTTCACAAGTAACGGCATACTCTACAGACGATGTGCTTTGAAACTCCTCCATAGGATTACCTGCACATTTGAGTTAGGGTGCTGCTCCAGTCTGTGATGCAGCACTTCATAAATGCTGCCACAACTCTAATCATGGAGCTGATAGGTTATGGACTCTGTTGATGAAGGTGGCAGGACGGGGGACACAGGGATGTAGGTATTAAACATTAATCCCAGATTTCCACATGACTGTTTCAGCTAATGAAATTGATTCACTGTTTCAGGCCAGGCAGACTCTTCTCTGGTTAGGTATTGAGAAGAAAAAGCTTGAAATTAATTCCTATACCCATTTACACCCTTCAAAAAGGACTGAATTTAATCTGACTTCCTTTTCGCCATTGCTTCATTTAAACAAGACTGATCTCAGTTGCGTTACACAACACAGTGATGCAGTACAATGCTTCACCCTTTGAATACCAATTTCTAGCAGGTATTTAGCCTCTGTTAATGGGAGATCACTCTCACACTGGCCTAGATTTAACTCTAATGCTGACATAAAGGGCCTGATTCTCATTTACATCAAGGCAACTTTGCACTGCTGCCAGTGTGAATGACAATGGGGCCCTAAGGAAAAACTAAGAGGGAGCCAAAAGTGGCTTGCAGGAATGATTTCATTTTATAGAGGCTATATTTTAGGCTTAAGAAAAAAACACCAAATGCTTTGTATTCAGTTTTATTCCTGTGACTTCTAAAGAGACGAAAAAAAAAAGGCTCCCTCGGGAATATTTCCAAGCTAGGAGTTCTGGAGGTTCTCTGAATCCATTAAGTTAATTGCGCGAAGGCACCGTGTCACTCACACACAGCCACAGAGCTGCAACGCCAGCTGCCGAGCTGGTCGCACAGTAAGCTTTGCTCTGAACGCTGCATTTGTGGGAGGGAATGCACAGAGCTGAAGCGCAGCACGTAGAACAGAAGCAGCCCAGAGTAGGTGAATGCAGTTCTCTTGGTGTCAGCAAAACAACTCCACAGGAACAGGGGGCCCTCTGAAATCATGCTATCTGTTGCCGAATGAGTGGACTGGAGGAGGAAAGAGCAGGACATAGCCTGAATTCTTCCTGTACTAACTTCAGCAAACAACATAGTCTCTCCACTGAGTATTCATACTGCCATAAAAGCTATGGCACTCTCTTCTACATACCCAACACCAATGAAAATATCTCCTGGTAGGGAAGGCTTTATCCCTTCCTGGGATTTCACTGCTGAGGCTACTAGGATGTCAGAAAACCATACAGGCAGTTACAGAAAAGCAACTGTAGGGAAAAAAGATCATTTCAGATATTGGTATATCACTTTTTCCAGTTATAGGAACACTTTAAATCAAGATCATGATGCACCTACACACTGTATAAATCTGGGAAATTATTTGGACAAAAATATTTGGTGTAGATATTTTTCCCAGGTAATGCTACATTCTTTGCTGGTTTTACATTTGTCTGTATGTTCGGAAGCGTAGCTTAACTGTGCTATAACACGTTGCTGCAATGTGTGCTGAAAATACAGAACACCACAGAAATAAAAGGCGCTTTAGGTAGGTTAGGACATAAACTTAAGATGACAGATTTCCTCCACTGAAAAATGGATCTTCAGAATCTCCTTTCTTTGAAAAGAACTTGACATATTTCATCCATTGCATTTAACTGCAGCAAAAGGCATTAAATGCATGCAAAAAAATCTCAACGACTGAATCCTACCGCAGGGAAACAGGCACATGTAGCAGAAGCATAGGGCTGAAGGAACCTAAAGGGCTGCTTAACAGTTTTACAGGGTACTAGTATGCATTTTTACAAGCTGGCATAGAATGGAAACTGTCTGCTGGTAACTTGCACTTATTTAAGAGTGGATCAAAGAAAGCTGAGAAGCTCCAAATGGGACAAAAAATACTTGCTAAGAAAAATTTTCTGTGTGTTCTCTGTACTACTCCTACACTCCATGTGAGTTTCCTTTTGGATGTCTTCATGAGCATCCTGTCCCGCTGCTGAGCACTCTGACCACTCACCCTGGGGACCATAAGCACAAAGATGGCTAATGATGATAAACTCAGTAACTGTTACAGTACAGGCTCCCTGGTGCTGCAGGAATTTTCCATCAACATACACCATGTCACATCACAGCTAAGTACTGGTGTTGATGCCTCTACCCAGTTGTGTGTGGGATGATATCAAAGCCAGACAACTGCAGTTGTCAGTGTAGAGGCTTTTTGCTGCCGTGCTTCAAAATCTGTTGTGTGTGTAAAAGCTGGTAAGTGTCAAGGGCCTAGCTGGTGGTTCAGATCTGATCAGATTTGAAACATGTCAGGATGCTGCATGTGTACAGATGTCAGGGGAGCCTGGAGTGAACTGAAGAAAGCTGAATGGAGCTGATGACTATCCAGAAAAGCTGATTTTTTAATCAAGAAAGACAGCACACGCCAATGCAGCTAAAGAACATCAAGGAACTATGCAACCATCTGGATGACCTGAGGTAAGAAAACCACAAAACAGGTCTAGCGAAAAAGCAGGCTGCTTTTCAAATGTAACATGATTAGATAAATATTATGTGATATATGAAAGCATAAAAAAGAACAGCAGGTTTCAAAAAGCAGCAAGACTCTTAACCATTGACATACAACACTACATCCAAAGACCATATTCTTTTTTTGCTGTCAGCCCACAAATTCACCTTCAGTTCTGACTGTAGCTGTCTGATTTGGTCTATTGCACCATCAGCTACAGCAGAAGTTGTACAGGCCAAGGCATCCTTGCACAGCCCGTCACGGGCTTCAGTGAGGTACACGATGAAGACAATGGGCTGCACAGGTAAAGCTATGGCCATTACGTTAGAAACTTCATTGTGGGCAACAGTGAATTGATTGGAGAAAAAAAAAATCAGCTGGAAAGAGACTACAGGGAAATCAGAAGGAAAAAAAAAAAGTCAAACTTCGAATCCACTTTATTTGCAGACTGAGCAAGTGTTATCTCAACATTAAAAAGAGAAAGTGAATCTAGAAACTAAAAATCTCATTACTACAGCATCCCCTTTCCAAGACTGAATAGCACCGTAATACTGTGTTTATTTCTTCTTCTATTTTCCCTCCTAGTTTCTAAGCTATTCCAAAGCTCTGTTGGCTTACAGAGGAAACTGCAGCTAGAACATATAAAATTCCGGTGCCATTATCTGGGTGGACACCTCAGGAACAGTGCTAGCCTTCAGGCTGTCCCACGGATCCTTCCCACTCTTGATTAAGGCCTCCTGAGAACTAAGAAAAATATGCTCCTCAATCTTCATTTAGCAATTTATGTACTGAAAGATCAGAACTTAAAATTCCACATCTATTTAACACTTGGTTAGTCATCATTAAGCAACTTAGCACTATCTACATTTCTGTTAATACCATCCTAGTTAATCAGCAACTGTTACTACTCACTGATTATGTTCAGCCAGCCTCCTGGAATACTTCCATACACTTGTGACCTAGTGAAACAGGCTAACTGCGCCAATAGTTCCCATTTATTCACCAGGTTGTGACCCAAAGCACTCAAATGATGACACAGCTGGAGCCTTGTAGACTGGCAATGGGATCCGACATGGAAGGTAACGGAGGATGTTATATGCTGGTGGAGTGTAGGAGAGGGCTCTAAGGTCAGTTATCTGCATGGAAATACACTGAAAACAAAAAGTCCAGCAAAACTCCTTAGGTTACCAGCTGCATTGTCCTCTCTGGGGAGATTAATATTTCGAATCTGATGTTCAAACCACTAAATGATAAGCTTCAACACAACATTATTTCTATAGGTACCTTTATCCATTTTTCCCCTGAAGCATCTTCTCTCTCCAAAAGAAGTATTTGGCCAAATGTCTCCTTAACCACAATCTCTTCCATTTTTTACCCAAAGACACATCTTGATAATTTCTCACTCTGCTTCAGCCCTTATGAAATCAGAGAATACAGGATATCCTGTATACCTATATAACTACTTTCCAGGCTGAAGGGGTAAAAAGTAGGAATAAATTAAACTTAAATTTAAGCCTAAAGAAGTTTAATTTTGCAAAGCACTGAACAGATATTCTTAATTAAGCCCATGAGCACTTCACAATTTAGGTAAATAAGTAAAAGTGGCATTTTGTAGATGGAAAGCTTTCCTGCTTAAAAACTAGACTCCTTGTTTAGGCAACCAGACAGCTCCCACTGAAATCAACAGGAGTTAAACATTCAGCAAATCTGCACAGTAAAGCCACCTATATATGCCACTTTAATGCCATCTCAATAGGCTTTTTTTCAGGCACGTATTATTGAAAAGTTTAAATATGTCCCAAGTCACACTGCAAACAAGCACCACATGTGTAACTTACGCCTCGATTAGAGATGTCTGGAAACTTTATTTTTAAACTGTGTTTTATCAGAAATGAATGGTTTAATAAAAGAACCAATTTCCTCAGAAAGGATGAAATACTTCACAAAAATGTCATCAGGGAGGTTTCAGAGTGATATTTCTGAACTATGTAAGTGGAAGAGACTCACGTTGGAGTAGCCAGCAACCCAGAGGTCCAGGCACTGCTTTTGGATATGGGATTCAAATCCCTGCCCTGCCTGGTTTGGTGCCCATGGTCCCAGGGATTACTTTACTCCCCAGCTTACTGCCTATGCTGTATGGCAGTAAGCTGACAGACTGTCCCTGTCTTGTACTTTTCAGAGTTCTCAATTTTTCCTCAAAAGGATTTGCAGCTCTCCCTTCAACTCCCATACCAATGTTTAACGAGAGGCCTCCTGCCTGCAGAAACACCCCTAAAAACACCTCTATAATACCACAGTGCTCCCTTTTTGGCAGAGCGGAAGCACCTTACTGACTACGATGTTCATTCAAGGGAGGGGTATGTTTAACCCTCTTGAGCCCTTACTCCTCTCAGTGTAGCTCTTTCTTGGTTGGCATTAAAAGGTGCAAGGCAGCAGAATGCCAGAACTGCTGCAGATCAGTGCTGAAGTGCTTGGACAGCATGGGGTGGCTCAGGGACTGGGATAGAAAGAGGTGCAATAGGTCATGTTTGAGGCAGATCTGAAATGATGTATTTGGGTTATGGACAAGAAGCTGTTTAAACTTTTGTAAGCAATCTCACGAAGTTGTCCTTGTGTGGAGCATGTTCCCAGGGAGGACACAGTGAATCACATAACACAATTTCAGAATGGGGAATTTATGAGGTTAATTATTTATCTACCTGCTAATTTAGTCTTAGATGTGTTCAAAACCAGTTTGAAAAGCCATCAACAGGTTTTAAAGCATTTTTCTGTTTTGGGGTGAGGGGGGTAAATTCTAATTCAATTCCCATTGAAGAGTCCAGCATCTGATTTTTGTGATTGTGAATTACCAGATTCTCTGTGTGTAAATAGCATCTGTATCCTTGACAACCAGACTTCTCTTCATGACTGACTCATTCAATGAGGTCATGATACATTGTCAGAGGCATCACAATTCATTACCTTCTTTCATAGGATTTTTCTTGCCATTTGGTTTGTGCCAAATCATAGTAATTGAGATTTCCTTACAGACAGGAACAAACTATTAACCGTAAAGGAAAGCAAACACAGGGCCCAGCCCAGCAAAAGTAATGCATAAATGAACCTCAGTTCCAGGCAGATCCTTACAGGCTTTGAAGCCCAGCAAGACATGGTCCTACAGCACACATGCTTGTCCATTGACAATGTGGGCTACTGGGGACAATGTGAGGAGCCGAGATAAGCAAGATAGACAGTGGATGCCTACACAGAATGACTATTAGCACTTCCACATCTTTTGGCCAGTCATCAATAACAACTCCTGAGTGTTTCTCCAAGGTGTAATAAATGCCATGCAAAAATAAACACGTCTGGCCTTTAGAGACTGCAGTTGGCTCACTTGGCAAAAAGAATTAAAGGGCATCTGCTTCCTCTTAGCCCACTCTTTGTTTTCTATTAAAATTGTTCATTTCAAGACATTCTTGACTGATGCAAAGCATCCTTAATACAGGTGGGGTGGGGAAGGGAAGATTTCTGTAAGTGTAATTGTTTACATAAGTTTTGGTTCCATATGCCATGGACAGCAGAACAAAGCCCACGGACTTCAGTCTAGTTGTGTACAGTGTGGCCTCTAGCACTATATAGTATGACACAGGAGGTAAGTAAGCATTTAGATGAATAAAAATAATAAAGTAGTCTTATTTTGATGTTGCTTTAGATGGATATAAAATTAGTGGTCACTAACAGTGCAGAACTTGGTTATAAATATTTCTATTCTTCTAATGCCTTTTCTGAAAGATCCCCACATGCAAGTCCTTCCAAATTTGTGTATGCTGCTCAGCTGCAGCAAGGAAGCAGAGTTCAGCAGTAGTCAAACATCTGACCTTCTCTAACAGAAGACAGTACAAAAAAACAAAATTCAATAAAATGGATAGAGATGCAACTTAATGAGGACTATAAAGAGAAAAAAGTGATTAGAATACTCTTCAGGCAATATGAAATATTCAAGTGCTTCACAGGCCTGCAAAAAATATGCTGGTCATCCTATGTCTGCATGAATGTGAACAAAGCAGCAAAGAAGTGTGTGTATATATACATACACACACACACCTGAACAGCAGCCAGCGCTGGGGGTCTAAGTTTATTTGACACAATGTTGGGTGTAAGAGATGACAAATCCTCAGGTCCCATGGACTTTGAGGCCAGATGGAATTAAATCAGTGCCTTTTCAGTCTGACATGAGGAATGCAGTCTGATGTTGACTGAGGAATACTTGACTGGGCCAGCTTTACCTTGGAATTTAAATCTCTCCCTGCATTTCCTTCTTTCCTATGCTATCCTTCTTAATCCTCCACTACAAACTTCACAATCTGTCTTTCTCTCCCTCTTACCCTGGAGGTTTCTTTTACCTCGTTTCTTATTCCAGTCTTACCATGAAATACAGGATGTGCCAAGTAAGTTGTGTCATACCATTTATATTAAATGCCATGGAACTGACTAACTTTGGTGATTTTAAGAGTATATTTTCTAACTTGGGCTAATGACATTTGTTTCTTTTTTGAAAGGACCACATACCAAACCAGTGGGTTTCTTTTCAGAACTAGAATTTTGCTAGTTTTCATAATGCAAATTCATAAATTTAATTAGTTTATGCTTTTTTTTTAATTGTATGAAGAATTTAAACAGTGCTGCCTGAGGGCCAGTTCTTTAACTGCTGAACATGGGAAGAGCTTTATTGAAACCAGGGCACTTATGTGCACTAGATAAGGCTCTGGCCTCTCTTTCAAAGCAAAGAATTTCAGCCCCGATTCAGTACTTAAGGGATAATTTTAGCAGTGTGCATAAGTCCAGTTCAGCTGAAGAAATTGCTTATGTGTCTACATCCCTTGTTGAGTTAAATACCTCAGATCAGAAAGCCAGTGGAGAATATTATACGTCTTAGACTTCATTGCCTATGCTGTAATGGAACTGACAGTGTGATACAATATACGGTAATAAACAACCAAGCCTAAGTTATAGTTGTAAACATAAGCTTGTTAATCAACAATGAAGAAAGGATTCAATTTATTTTTAAGATATTTTTATTAAATGCTTACTTGTTGATGCTGACAACTTGCTTTCTAGCCATGTCTTAGCAAAATTCTCCTGTGCAAGGTCATGCTGCTACTGAGCCAAGAGCCTGCTGGCTAGGCAGGTAGCATGTTAATTCTGTAGGGGGTTACAAGCAGGCTTTCTTTTTTGGGGGGCATGGGGAGGCATGGTGTGTGTGCTTAAAGCTGTTAGACTTGAAAAATTAGGTTGGTGTTATATATGGGCTAGATGTCCCACACCTGAAGCAGATTAGTCAATACAGTCATTGGAGCCTAAAGAGTGACTTGCCTGATTAGTCGTCAGATGTCTACTCTGAGGTGAGCTTAACCAGTCTCCAAAACCACTCACGGGGATCACAGTTCAGCTGCCTAAATACAAATCTATAGCAACACTGAAAGCACTTCAGGGTTATCCTGCCTGCCCATCAGCTGCCTTGCCAAAAGGGTATCATCTCCTGTAGGTCTGTGTTGTATCTGCCGGTCCCGTATGGATATCTGAGAGTATCTATGGTGATTCAAACTGTGTTTAGGCAATTGAACCAAGCCCCAGATCCTCAGTTATTAGCTTCAATATCTTTTTCTCATGTAAATGTGTGTGTCTTAACCTTGTGCTGAATTCAATCTGATTGTCTCAGTGTATTATATGAATTAATGTCAGCCTCTAATTCACAAAAAAATACTGTGATATCTCCCAGGTAGGAGGTGTATTTTTCTAAAATTCATCTTTTAGAAAACATTTTCCCTGCTACTACATCTCTCCTTTTGTTTCAGGCCTTGCAATTGCTGTCATATGTGATTCTCAACATGAGCACAGAACTAAAATCTCTACCAGCACTTTGTTACAAGGCATAAAACCATGATGCTTTTAAGTCCCTGTGTTGATCCTGCCCTACAAGCACCTATCATAAAACATTTAGTGATCAGTGTACTGACCAGTATACTGATCTAACTTTAAAAGCTGTCTTCTATGGACCACAAGTGAATAGTTGGTTGTGAATACTTTATGTATGAAATTCAGGAAATACTGGCCAGCTTTGACCGGTCAGTTAACCCATGTAGTAGATCTTCTGTCTTTTGGGAAGTGCAGCTTTTGAAATCAGTGTGTCGAGGGTGATTGATTTTCTATATTCATCCAGCATCTGGTGTTCATATTGAACACTCCTGCTGTTACTCTACAAATAGTTACATGGAAAAATTTGGTTAGATTTAGAAAATATATTGCACCACGAGGGTGGTCAAACTCTGGAACAGGGGGTCACAGAGGTTGTGGAATCTCAGTCTTTGGAGACTTGATACTCAACTACACAAGGCGCTGAGCAGCCTGATCTAAGTTGGTCCTGCTTTGAGGGGGGTTTGGATGGTGTCCAGAGGTCCCTTGCAACCTCTTCTAGGGCTCTGTGTTCTTCTTTTTTAAATCTCATTTACTAAAGCATTCTTAAAACATAAATTAAGTATATGAACCTCAACTGAATTTTAAAATGAACTGCCAAAAACTACCTAATATTTACTGTGTTCTGATGCCACTAATCTGCTCTGATGGAATCTACTGCTGTTTAGCCAGCCAGTCTTATTCTACACCTGGTAGAAGCTCAATCAGCTTCAATTCTGAACTCTCTGCATGCTACATTTGAGTCTGGCCTTTCAAAATGACCAAAGCACAACTGATGTTAATTTACCTATATATGTTCAAATCCATCCTGTTTTTATATTCTACTTGACAATAGTGAAAAATGCACTATTAAACTGATACTATAGCTTCATTTTATTAAATTAATAAGTTTCTACTCAGCCCTTTTTTCCAGGGCAAATCCTGGAAAAATGAGTGGCAGTGTGGCTGGGTTAAGTGTAAGCAAAGGCTAAATATGAAGTGTGCAAGGTCTTCAAATTTTGGCTAATCTATTTCTAGCTAGGGTCCGCCCAATTCTCTTTGTGAATTTCACTCTATTAAATGATGTTGACTAAAGAGTTTCAAACTTGTCCAGTACAAAAAAAAAGGTTTTGCATTCTTTGGCTAGGAAGAGCTACGAACTGGGACAGCAATAGGAACTCAGCAGTAAGATGCAGTGGCATAGGTGACAGGTACAGAATTTAAGAAGGTGAAGCACTTCTCTAACACCTCGCCAAACCCCAAAGCAGCATCCATCTTTGACTTTTCTAGCAGTCAAAATGCACAAAGCCAAAGTCATATTTGCTTCCCCTACTTGGGTGTCCTCATAAACTGTATATGTTAGTTTTCCCCCTACTTAAGGGACTTCATCCTTCTGTCACAGCGGAGTCCTGCATTCTCTGTCCCAAAGGATACCACCCATCCAACCTCCTGTGAAACATACCTTCAGGTCAGACACATCTCTGTAGCATTGCTCGGAACGGGTGTGATCAGACAGCTGTACATTCCAGAAACATGGGAGTTGGTAGACAAGGAAGGGATTTTGTTTGATGACTGCATTGAAGATATCCTGGCAGACAAAACCAGAGAAACAGTTGGGTACGTTGTTTCTACAGTGAGGTGATCTCAACCCCTCCCCAAGCTGACTGTCCTTCTCCCCCTCACAGGTAGAAATGCAAATGGTTATGCGAGCTGAACTCTGCAAACCTTGCTTCGTAATTCTGTTTCAATAGAGGGTGATATTCTAAGGGGTGACGTGTAGATCTGAAGGATCAAGAGGAACAGGCTCTCTTGACACACAGAGCTAATGGACTCCAACAAAGTTTTCAAAACACGTATCTTGTACTGCTGGCAAGAGATGGGGTTCCTCTCCTAGTCACCAGGGAGAGGAATATGCAGTAAATGACAAACTGCCTGCTGTTAGTAAATACTGCATCGCTTTTCAAGAAAGGGGATGAAAGTGATCCTGGCAGTTGCACTGCTTCAAGGTGAATTACTATGTGGGATTTTAGCTAGCACTTTATTGTTGCAACATGTATTCTAGGTATTTCATGGAAAGGGCATGTAGGACATATCTGCAGAACAGCCTACACCATGAGGGACAGAACGTGTTCTGCCTCTATGCAGCCATGCAGTTGGAGAAGTAAGTTACGAGGACAGTCTTGCGGTTAAGGTATTAGGTTAAGACATAAGCAACCTTGGTCCACTCTGCAAAATTCTGGCCCAGGCAGGTATTAGACAGCAACTGAGGACCTGACTGAAAACACAGTGAAGCTGCAAGAATCATTTCAATGAACTTCAGTAGCTTTTGGATCAACCTGCAAGGATACTGTACACAAGTGCCCATCTCTATGTGCACAGTAAGCAGCATGCTTCCTTAGTGGTGAATGGTCATAAGCCAGATGTAGCTCAGAAGCAATAGAAATATCTAAATATGATGCTGTATTGAGTTAATACACTCAAGCCGTTGAGCAAGACTTATTGGTTCAGGTCCAGTACTACATTAACAGGATTTCTGGATTTAAAACTGAGAGCTGGCAAGAAGCACAAAGAGACTAAATATGCATTTCGGTGTATCAGCACACTATTTCTTCTCTTGGCCTCAGTTTCCCATCTGTGGCAGGGAGACAGCAGCGCTTTTGTCTTCACAGGGGTGTTGTGGCAAGGAGTACATTAAAAAGACTGCTGGGACTCATCTGCCAGAAACAGTGAAGAAATATGTGGAGACTTAAAACAGAAGTCTGCTTAGACAATAACCAGTATGAAAAGACACAGTATATTTGGACTTCTGGTGTCTGGAGAGTTTTACGTTAAAGAAAGGAGTTCAGAAAATTAAAGCTTGCGAACCCCATTTGTCTATCTTATGAATCATCTGTGCAGAGGAGGTAAAAACGTCAGTGTAGTAAGAGCAACCTCATGAGTAAATCTCCATTCCTCTCTTCCATGTTTTCCCCAGAACGATTCAACTAATGGTGACTACAGGCACAATATCTTTCCCCTGCCTTTTCCCACATCTCATCCTCTTTCCCTTTCTTACCTTCCTCAATCCATGGAGTAGTGGTTGTACCACTCGTCTGCAATGTCCTACTCACCTGGTCAGCCAGTGAAGTGGATAGCATGCTCATTAACTCCCGCTCTGCCGTCAGTCTCCACATCTGCTCCCATTTCATCTTCCGTAACTTATCGAGAAGCAGCAAGATAACCCCTGAAGGAAAACACAGTGCAGAAAACAAGAGAAGCCATGATGTCACATGCCTGTCAAAGCCCATCCTGTCTATGTGCTGACTCAGCAGTTAAAGCAAGGACATGAGCTGAGATCTATCAGTGGAAACTACAGTGCTTACCCTGCGCTAACACAGGAGCTTAACTAAAAAAGCTTCAGGTTTCAAGATGCCACTAAGAGAAACCCTTAGTGGGTTGGGTTTTGCAGAGATGCAAATGGAGACGGTATACAGATGAATGCTAGGTTATACAGGCTTGCAAGAAGGCTAAAGCAGCCAAAGAGGAGTGAAACTGGGAAGAAGAGAAGCAAGAGAAGGATGTTGTATTTCTAGTATTCTCCTTAAATGATAAAGCTTGATTTCATTATGACATGATTAGCATTGGGATTATTCCTTACAAAATGAACGAATACAGGTGATGATTAACATGATGGAGGTTAACTCCATCCAAAGGTCATTACCATTGCAAAGAGAATTAGACAATATCCTACAAGAAAGAAAGAAGGAACCTCTTAACACTCAGAAGTGACCCTCCCCACTCCTTATTCTGAAAACCTACAGGCTGCAAGAGGATATTCTGTCAAGTCACCGTCTACCAGGGAAAGGGTAGAGACAATCCTGATCTATCATCTAGTATGACTCCATTTCTGCCATTTTCACATTGAACAGAGATCTGCTTCTTCCAGAATCCCACTGTTTAAATTAATTTCTATCTGGCCTGAAATCAAGATTATGCTGAGACAAAGAGAATTTTGTCACTCATATAGAACATTTTACTCAATGTGTGTGGAGTGAAATCTAGCCCTTAATACTTACTGCATAGCATGCAATACATATACTGCATAAGATGGAATTGCAGCCCTTACTCCACCTAGTAAGAAGTTAATCACCTGACACATCTGATGATTGCAATCTTTGAAACTTTTCTGAGTAACAGATTATCAATGCTGGTTACAACCTAGCCGTTGAGAGTCCCCACCATTAAGGCAGCAAGTTTTCATAGAGCAGGATCCTCAGATCAGAAAGTTACACTCAAAGCAGGAAAAGAGATATCTCAACACACATTGTTATTCCTCAGTTGCTTTTTGTCTGGACAAAATCCCTAGTGTAGAAGAAGTGAAAACAGCAGAAGCAATGAAGCTGGATTGAAGCATCAGCAAAACCTTTCCTACAGTGTCTCAGAAAATTTTGCTTGAAAAATTAATTCGGAAAGACTTAGATAAGAGCACTGTCACAGGGAATGAACGCAAACTGAAGGACCATAAAGGAAGAGTACCGATAAACAGCAGCCTAGCAGGTTGACAGGAAGTACCTAGCAAGAGCAATGATAGGTTCTGTGTTGTTTCACATCTTCATTAGTGGAAGGGGTAAGTGAACAGAATAGTAATGACATCTGCAAGTGACATTAAACAAGAGGTCTTACAAAAAAATATCATGGCAACTGTAGAGAAACAGAACAGCTACACAGAAGAATATGAAATGGTAAAAAGCAGGCACTGGGAAAAGCTGCCTGAGGGAGTCTAAGATGATAAAACTAAAAGTAATGAGAATAAGAAAAGAAATGTAGTCTGAATAGTTAAGAAAATTCTCCTAAAACCGTTGTGGTGAAATAACCTAAAAATGCCAGATAAAATGCTTTATTTCACGAGTCTTTAAAAATCAGACTACACAAAGATTAAAAATCAGACTACACAAAGATTAGAAAATATACCTGGAACAATCCTGCACTGGTTGGGAGAGAACGAAGGTGGTTCCAGTTCATTCCTATCTTCAGTTTCTATGACATGTCAAATTTCTTTCTAGTAAAACCTGGCACTGCCATGAATAAAAAGAAAACTTCTGGCAGTGAATTTTGTGGCCTATTTTAGTTCTGCTTTCCATTTCGGTCCATCTGGTTCCCAAGGATGCTGGAACCTGTATTGGAGGGATCCCCTTTCATCTTCAGTCAACCTTTCTGCTTCCAGCTGTTGGATTGGAAAGGGACGTATTCTCACAACATGCTACAACGTATTTCTGCCAGTGTGTTTGTCTTCTCTCCAGCATAACCAAAGCCTATTCGGAGTGTGTAGTGTGCATCCATTAGCTTCTAAGAGAGCCATTGTGCATTGTCCGAAATTCTAGATCAATGTGAAGCAGGTTCCTTGTGCTGCAGCAATAAACTGGGTGGGATAAGCTCCTCTCTGGCAGCGGATTTTTTCCAGCTGGCAAGAACTGTCAGCTTTGTTTCAATAGTGAAATACAACTGAGAAGGTTCTTTATTATAAAGAAAAATAAAGAATAACTGTAAGATTCAGTTAATTGCAATGTAATAGTTTTTATAATTTATAGACAATAGAACAATTTTTCTTAATTTCTTTAAGCCTCCAGTCTGAGGAGGAAAAGGGGAAATGTTTTAATATGTGCAGTATTCTCCAATTTTTTTGTCTTCCACTCTTATGCTAGCAGCAGATTATGGCATCACAGCTAAAGAGATTATGCTGTCCTGAGAGGCTATCGTGGTAGCAGCTGAGAGTAAAAGAGGCAGATGGGGTGGAAAAACTGGAATATATGTGAGAAAGGATATATTAAATTATGATGCAATCATGGCTACTGAAAATATTCACAAGCTTTTAATGTTCCATCGTCAAGACTAATTTCGATGTGATTTCTATTTTAATTCACCTACAGGCTTGGGTTTAACACCTTTTTACAGCCTCTGTTCAGGGCTTCTCACAATGGAATTCTAATTTACTGCTACTGTAAAAATAACTACTGGAGAATATTTATAGCAAGTTTAAATATTTATTCATTAGTATTAGTGAGAATAAGAGATTTCTACTAAAAGGCAAATTTAATACTATTCACCTAATTAGTGTTATTTAGTGCGAAAGCAAAGCAAAAGCATGGGTGTTGGGAACTTTTAAATAGTACATGCAGAGGAAAAATTGCCTTTTCTTCAGAACAGAGCACTTCAGTTTTACTTCTATATTGTTCTGTTACCAAAAGCAAACATAACAAATAAACTAACTCCAATCTGCGCAATTAGTCTGCAGGCAAAGTGTCTGAAATAAGGAAAGGGAAATATCTGCCTCAGGAGCCCCTTCCCTCAGAGTCAAATTGACTGAAATCTCAGACTAAATTCAAGATGACATACAGCTGAACATAAGGGGAAAAAGGACTTACTCTCAGCTACTGTGCTGGGGGAGGAAGAGACTGGAGGGAAGAAAAAAAAAAAAAATCAAAGGAGTATTTTATGAACATCTGGCCCCAGGCAGTGGGACTTCTCATCTTTTGACAAGTGCAGCATTTTCCTGCCCTAACCTACCTGAGAAAAACAAAGGGAAAGCTTGGCAGCAAATAAACAAAAAGAAAAAAGTGGCAGCCCAACTGTCTCATGAGTATTAAACAAATTATGATCAGCCACAGAACATCCTATTTTCTTTATCCTGAGGAAATAGTTCAGGCATATACAGAGATGCAAATATCTCAAAGAGCTGTTGTAAAAATAACGCTTTATTACTAAACCTGTGGAACACGTCCTATTCTAGTTTTTACTTGAATGGCATTTTCTCCCCCTGCTTGATGAGACTTTGCTTGAACTACCAAAATCTGACAGATTCTGAATTGTTCAAACAAACAAGCAAACAAACAAAGGAGTTTCTCAAAAATGTAATTTCAGGACACACACAAAAAACTCCAGCCCCAAAAGCAAAACAAAAAAAAAAGGACTTTGATGAATAGATTGGAGAAAACAGGGCAAAAAATCTGAATTAACATATTTGGACTAAAACATTTCAGTTGGGAAATGCTGCAAATTTTTTTTTGGGACATTTTAAAAATCAACTTATTCTCAAATAACATTTTTCACTTCAAAATGGATACAAACTAAAAATCTTATTGAAAATGGTTACAAGACCTGAAAAGGAAAATAAATGTTTCATTCTGGGTCTAACAAAACTCTGAGGATCACCTGAATTTTTTGTCCTTTTCCCATTTTTTGATTCAATCCAAATCAGATTTTTTGTCTTTCCAATGTTTTGACTAACCAATGGTTTCAGTAGATGCATCAAGCCATCTCAGCAAAATAGTCTGGGGGCTTTTTTGTTGACCTGCTCCAGAACAAAATATTCATTTCATTTTTCTGAATAGTAAAGTGAAAGTTTGCAGAAACATCAGCAATTTCCCTTGGAATGCCACCAAGCATCCCCACCTCTTACTTCAGGAACACAGACTATGGCTTTTCCTGAAATTCAGAGAGGAATATATAGTAGAGCTGGAAGTAATAAACAACATTTTAAGACAGAACAGAATCACTTACAGAAGTTATAGTGAAACTGGACAAGCTTTCAAACTCAATCAATTTATTACAATGGCCTTTTAAGGTGGCTGAAAAAATACTCCGTGCTGTGGGGGAAAAAAATGTAGCTACTAAGAGATCATTTTCTGTAAGCACTACCTTGCCTGTTTCTTTCAGATGGAACAGGATGCTTTTGTGAGCTGCTGAGGCAATGCCATATTCTGTGAGCAGCATCTCAGAGCCTATCCTTGTCAGGTTTTTAAAAATTCTTCTCAAAACTAAGCCTATAACAGTGAACCATCTAGACAGATAGCAAGTAGATACCATTACAGTATCTGAGAAAGACAGGCAAGACACACTTCAAAATACATTACAAAGCAATAGTGAGTTTTAAAAAAATTACTGGGATTTTACAATACCTAACCAGCATACCAAAAACCATACACCAAACCACTGAGTCTTAGACACTGTAAGAAATAATATTAAATAGGGCTGACATTATGGAGGCTTGCTGCAATAAATAACTGACCCAGAGATTTAAGGCAGTACAAACAACAGTAAGCTACCATGTTTTGTGAAATAGATTTGGCACCAAAAAGTTGAGTTCAGTTTTAGGCGCCATGGAAGGGGCTTGTAGCTCTGCTATCCCAGGAAAGGCGCCATGATAGCGCTGACTGCTTAGTACTCTAGCAAATAGTTACGCATGTTCTTTTAATTCCAATTTATTGTACCTGGAATCAACGGAAGTGGTCACAGTGTATAATGCTAGGAATGCGGCTATGCCTTTGCTGGATCAGGGCCCAAATGACCCATTTTGCTAAGGACTGCATTTGGAATCCACTGGGCCACACCTCCACACCACTGACTGTGGCCTCTGCTTTCCACCCATAGTATCAAGAGCAAATAGAAAAACACAAGTATATGGCTGTTAGGGATTAAAAAATTGAATTAAAGCTGCAATTCCACAACACGCCGCTGCACGCATTTTTAAATCTTCATTTTAAGTCTTCGTGTGGATGAAAATCACTGCATTTATTTCACTTGATTTATAGACCATCTATCTAACTGCTGCTCATAATTTGACTAGCCGTATCATTAGTATAATAAAACCATAGCTTATGTCTATAGCTTTTAACACAGTATGACCAAAGGACTGTCATTCTAACACATTTTTGGAGTATCCTGATACGTTATTTATGAACTTACATGCACCAGCTTTCTTCTCAAAAAAAGCCTTTCACAATGTAAAAACACCTAGTAAAAACTTGCAGGGATGCGCAATGTGTTAACTGAGAATAAACGATGACTCTGCATTTGAACTTTTCTCTGAGAAAACCAAACAGGGCTGAGAAGCTGTTTTGAAATGGAAAGTGGGTGTCCCTCCGGGCATGGTGACAGAATGCAATAGCCCTTGTTTTCTCTGCACATGTATTGAAAGCGAAGCTGTGATAGAGTGCATTTTGAAATGTAGCGCAGTCGCTCTGTTGGGAACCTGGTTCCTCCTGAAGCATTATAAACATTTTGTTTATACTTCCTGATGACCATTTAATGAAATGGAACACTTTTATTTTCTTTGTTCTCCTCTTCCAAAGTATTCTTTTCTCCTTAGGCAGAATTAAAATGAAGGATATACTCAAGCAGGATCCTAACTTCTTATAGAGCTACTGACTGTAGCTCAGAATTTCCTAGTTTTCTAATTGTTTCTTTATTGTTTAGATGCTATTCTTCCTGAGCAATTTGAAAAAAGATACATATGCTTTGTATCTTCTCTTTAATGACTTCCATTTCTTGGGGAATTTCTCCAACTTTCATAAGCCCCAAAGGCTGCTACAGAAAAATTCCCTGTGTTTCCTGAACCCTGTACAAAGAGTTGTAGGAGATGAAAACCATCTATGAAGAAGCTCCTTACATGGGTTTTAAAAAGCTCCTCAGTTTTCTTATTGCCTTTGCACTCTGTGACCCTTGTGAGCATATAGGGTACAGAGATCACATTTTAAAGGCAGTGGAAAGCAAATATTCCAGGGACTTCTCAGTTGGTAAACTAGGGAGATGGCTTCCAAGAGGGGGAAAAAAACCCACAAAAGGCAAATCATTAAATTCTCTTGAAATTCAAAAGATTGGGAAAGTTTTTGCTCAGAAGTTTTAAACCCCAGATAACGCATTCCAACTTCAGACCAGCAAAGGAAGAGAGGAGAGAGGTTTCAGCTTCTATATGCTGTAGCACAATGGCAATGACCACTCTAAAAGGAGCAGAGGAGAGCTGTCTCAAAGATGTGTCTCACATCACTGCCATGCACAAGTATCACCCAACAGCTACTCAGTGTGCATCTCTGTACATGTCTGGAAGTCATGATGGAGGTGCCAAAAGTTGACACTAACAAAAAGATGGTCAGGCACACATCTTATAAAGCATTGTGAAATGTGAGACTTAAAAAGGAAAGTGACATGGGGGAAATGTGGAAAATTTCTACAAAGTTTTAAAGAACTTTTCCTCTCTTCAATACTAAAAATGCAGTAAGTTCTTACACGGCAGGTTATCTGTGATTCATTTGCCTGGGTGCTTAGGTGACTTCAGTCAAGAGGAAAACAAAGTCCCAGTTAAATACATATTTAAGTGATAAAGTCAGAAAGGATAATTTTTAGCTCTTGTGTAACAGAAGCCATAGGATTTTTCAAAATCAATTTGTGCTTTAACTAGAGCATAACTTCTAGAAAAACATTGTCTTGATTTAAAAATTTACAATAATGGATAATCTATCACAAACTTCGATAAGTTATTCCAATGCATAATTACCCTGATGAAGGATACTTCCCTTATTTCTAATTTGAACATGTCTTTGAACTTGCAGACATTTGATCTTGCTGAACCTTTGCTAAATTGGCAAGCCCTCTATTAAGAAATGTTATTTTCTCCTGCAGATACTAATAAGCTATGATCAAACTATCCCTTGACTCGCTCCCAGATAAGCTCCTGGAGCCATTTTCTCCAACTTCATGGGAAATTTTCCAGTATTTTCTTTGAACTTTGTTAATTTAAAAGTACTCATCTTTGACCTGTGGAGATTAGACCTGCACAAGTAGCTAAACCTACATTTTAAAATATATCCACTCCAAGAAGTGATCCCTAGCACCCAGATCAAGGACTATGGAGTGGTTGTACACACACCGTTCAGGGTCTAGCTCTTTATTGAGCAGGCTGGCAACATTCATACTACACAGCACTTGTCTCCGAGGGCCTAGTTTGTGTTCCTTCAGTTTTTAGACATAACAATTATTCTGTTTGCATTTCTCAGTGTCCAACATTATGAGAGAGCCATGTTACAATTTTCTAGGTTGGAAAGTTTTCAGCATGGAACTGAGGGTCTATGTTGTCTGCACTGGAGAATGTCATCAGGGCATGTGGGAATATTAGAGTGTGAAGCCTTCTGATGCAGTGCTGAAGGACTGTAAAGAGGTACCAAACAGAGTGTAGTCCTAGCCATACTACCTTCCAGAATACTTCTGGGAGTGAACTATCAACAAATTACACTCAATTTTTTTTTTTTTTTTTTTCTTGACAAAAGACAGGTTGGTCCCTAAGAAAGACAGGGTACCACCTAATTTCTGTGCCCTGTGGATGATCAAGGAGCCAAGAGCAAAGAATGAACTAGGGAGCTAAGTTATCTGACAGTGTAGACATCTGGTATGTCAGGAGTAAAAAGTCTACACTCAGTACAAAAGAAATATATCTCCTGTACTCATACTTGAAATGTCCCTGTTTATACGTCCAATGATCACACAAAGTATTTTGACAACCGTATTAAACCTGGAGTTCATGTTCATCTGATTATCCATCCTGGTCTGATTCTCATGCATCTCTCCATTCTTTCTGAGTGTACAATTTTACACGTCAGTGCCTCAAAACACCGAAGTGCAAGTGAGTGTCACAACTCTACATCAAGCCAGAGTAACTGGACTTCAGGTGAAATGTCCTGAAGAGGAATTACAGAATAGTACAGATTGTACAGGGTTACTGTGCAGGAGGTCCAGTCATTGAATCTCCCTGTGCAGGCATGTTTGGAAAAAGGGATCACACAAAGCTTGTTTCCATGGATAAAATCTGAGGAGGTTTGCTGGAATTTGCTGAATATTTGCTCTGATGAAAGCAAGTACGTCTTCCAAAACTAATCTATCTTGGACTCTCCACCAAAGAATCACCCACCTTTGAAAGAAAAAAATCCTTTTCTTGATCCCCAGCTCCTGTAAATCAGCTTAGGTCTATCTAACACAAGAGCCAGGCATTTATATCAGATCTGGACCTTATCCCTGATGCTTATCTATGTTTTTTTCTTTCTCAGAAAGCAGCAAAAAGCGAAAGGTAACAGGGACCACTGCTTTAAATTATGTGGGTTTTTTTGCTTTTGATCCTCTCAAAAGCATCATATTTAATAGGGGTCAAAACGTCAACAATTTTACAAGGTTTCCACTTTGGACTATGTGAAGAGGAAAAATGCACTCTGCACAAGTGATAATTATTTTGGCTGGCTTCTAATATTAACAGTAGTCCACAAGGCTAATTGTAGGGATGGGCACAATGAGTAAGAACCCGTCATAGCTTTTCTTGGTCCGGTGTTCAGTCAATGCCCTAGCAACAGAGGAGGAAATGTGGCTCATGGGCTGAACGGCCTCTCAGGTATTCATTTATAGTTGGATGACAAAGAGGTTTGGGGTTTTGCATTCAGAAGCAATCAGACAACTTCTTCTTCCCCCTCTTAATGGGCAGTTTATTGACTGGACGAGGTTCAGGAGGAATAGAACGTTCTAAAAAATGGATTAAGGGAAGGAAAGCAGCAGCACAGAATGGACAAGCTGAAAAATTAACCATCGCATTTTTAAAAACCAGGAAACACAATGTACTTAAATGCAATGATTTCACCCAAAGGTAAGATGCAGGACAATCCTTCCTCCACGACCATTTCTCTTCCAGTAACAGAGAGACAGGATTAGGTTCACAACAGAAATACAGGGATGCATTTGTGTAAGGAGAAAATGTATGTGGAGCTCTTTAGCATGCTCATATAGCCAAACTGAGGTACAGTTTGGATAAGTGGACTACAAGGTGCCTGCAAAGTAAGTTGGACTGCCAAGCTCAAACGGTTGTGTTCAGCAATAAAACATTCAGATGGTGGCCAGTTACAAGTGGCATTCCACAAGAGTTGATACTGGAGCTGATACTGTTTAACATCCTGATTAATGAACTGGAGATGAGATAGAATGCATCCTCAGCAACATCACACATGACACCAAATTGGGGTCTATGGCCAGCACCCTGGGGATAGGGCTGCCATTCAGAGGGACCTTGACAGGCTGGACAAGTGGGCTAAGAGAAGGCTCATAAAGTTCAACAAAAAGTCCTGCATGGGACTATTCCTGAATGGACAGTACAGGCTGGAAGACAAGTGGACAGAAAGGAGCTTTTCAGGAAAAGTCCTAGGGGGCTTGGTGGACAGCAAGTTGAGCACGAGCCAGCAGTGCGAACTTGCAGCAACGAAGGCCAACCACATCCTGGGCTATATTAGCCCCTTAGGTCAAGGGAAGTTACCACTCTTTACTCAGCGCTTGTAAGACCACAGCTGAAGTACTGTTTTGGTTTCCTCAGTCAAATGAAGACACTGACATGCTGGAGTAAGTCCAGCGGAGAGCATCCAAAATGGTCAGAGGCCTGAAGAACACGTATGAGGAGAAGCTGAGAGAACTGGGCTTGTTCAGTCTGGAGAAGAGAAGGCTAAGGGGATCTGTTATTGCTGTCTACAACTATTTAACGGACCCAAACTCTTCTAAGAGATGCACAGAGACAGAATGAGAGGTAACTGATGACACAAATTGCAGCAAAGGAAATTCTAATTACGCATTAGGAATTTTTACTTTTATTTTTTACTTTTCTCACCAAGACAGTAGCCAAATACAGGAACAGGCTGCCTTGAGAGGTATCCTTGGAGATACTAAAAACTCAACTGGAAAAGGTCCTGAGCAATCTGAGTTGGCTTTCACTGGGAATAGGGCCAGAAAACCTCTGGAGATCCCTTCTGACCTAAACTGCCTATAATTCTATGGTCCTATTTGGGAAAGCGTCTCTTTTCATCATCTCTGCTAAGGCCATGAGAACAACTGTGTAGAAACTATCTGTACGTATAGGGTATTGCAGTGCTCCTGTCTTCCCCTGAGCTCAGTTCCACAAAGACAGGTGGAGGAGGGAGGGTTGAGGTGCTACAGCAGGAACAATTAAAGTCAGGATGTAGCTGAACATAGAGACAGAAGAAAGACAATGGGGAAAGGAAAGAATTGAGCTGCTGCTTCTAAGATTTCAGTGTCCACTCAATTTTGCAGATTCTTCTTTCTCAAAAGTCTCTTGATATTTTTTTAAAGGGGAAAGGTTTGTCCTGGACCTAGTTTGCCCTAACACTAAAATGATTAAAGCATAGTGATTTCTGTAGCCAATAGCACCTAAGAGAGTGATCTGACTATGACCAAATTCAACTGGTTTTTGTTGGCACTCTCTTTGAGGTGACAGCTTTGACACAAGGGTGTAGAAAGACATCTTAGTTCCTCTGCTACTTTCTGTGACAGGCACCAGGCTACCTGTTAGAGTCCAAAGATGGAGTCTAACTGTGATGCCTCTTTCTTTGCTTTGGGACTATGGCTAAAATCTCTGTTTCTATGTCTACAAAAAGGAACTGTCTTTACACAATCACTTTTATGAGCACAATGAGAAACTGGAAAGTGAACTTGCACTTCAGAAGAAAAAGTACTGGTTTTACTATTACTATGAATTTGTCTGGGGTTCTCCAGTCATATAATAGAAGTTTTTCTTCTCAGTTTAGACACCTGGATGTCTCTACTAAGCTTTCATGTGCAAGTCTTTCATCTAAATTTAACCTGCTAATGGTGGTCCCTCTACAATAAAGAGAGGGCATTTCAGAGTGCTGGACAACATAATTACTCATCAAGCTATGTATGTTCACATAAAGAACTGTCTTGATCAAGCTAAAAATACCACACTTCAGAACGACTCTTTAAATCATTAGATTGGAATACTACATATATATGTCCTATTTATGTACATTACATGCAGAACTTTACATTATGAACTCAGGTCAGACCAGTAAAAAACCCCAAACTAGGACAACTTAATCAACTAAAAAGAAATACTTTTTTATTTACTCCAGTACAATGGAAACTGGAATCTGGTATAGACTGTCTGAATGCCACTGATTTTTTATCACAGGTTTCTTAGGAGATGAAAGTTTTCAATGTTTCAAAGAAAGACAGGTGTTTTTTAAAAAAAGGCAGTTATTGCAGGGTCTGATAGATTCAATTGCTAAGGAGCAGAGGATGTATCTCAGAGAATGCAATGAACAGTAGACTAATTCAGCCACAGCAGTGCCATTACTACATGGATAGACCTCTCAAACTAGAGGCACCATTTTCAAAATCAAATACATATTGATCCTCATTTCAGAAATGTCAAGCGTGCTGTAAACAAGTTCTCGGTACCTCACATGCTTTAGAAACTGCATGAGAAAGACTGCAAAGGAAGCTATTCTTTGAGGGTAGTCAGCTTTAAGTTAGCTTATTTTTAAGTGCAAGCTACAGATTATAGCCAACAAAGATAGGGATGTGGTCCTTAAAAGCAGAATTATCATTTTAGCTTCCCACCATTGACACAAACAGACTGACAATTCCTATTAAGCCTAAAAGCAATAACGTGTTGGCACTTCCTAAACTACTACCTGTACAACGTGCATGATACCTTTACTTCAAATGCATCTTTGTGCATTATAAAGCACATGTGTATCAGTATGCTTTGCACTGATAATATTTGCTGAATGAGCTCACAGTATTTTAAAGAAGGAATAATCTAATCCAAAAAACTGGTCCAGTGTGAATCTGAGTAGGTGAAGAAAGTGCTACTTTTTGCCTTGACATTGGTGTTGGAATTCATTTTTCCTTTTTTTTTTTTAATCATTAAAATGTGTTTTTCATGTGTTTGCAAAGGCTCCTGTACTTACAACCAAACATAATGATACCAGTTCCTGTACCAAACATGACTTATGTTTTACATAATGGGAGGTAGGAATATTGCAATGGCTTTTAGGGAGGGCATGGCTAAACTGAGTCAGGCTCCGATGGTGGGTATTTAAAGGTTCTATAAACCATGCGTTTTCTAACTTCTTCATTCACTGAGACAATTCGGAAAACTCTCCTCTCTCAAGCAATCACTATACTCCTTTCTTTACACCATGGAGAAAAGCACTAGTTTTAGTCAGACTCTACGGAATATAGTTTGTAAATTAGTGCTATATTCAGATGGCTTTCATGGAATTCTGACTCTTCCAGGGGGAAAAAAAGGCATTTTAGTAACAGATCTATCCAGAATTAGGCAACAATAACTATTTAAAGCACTAATTGTGAGCATTTCTGAAAAACAGAAGTGTCTGATTAAATTAAAAGTGCTCACCACTTCTTAACATCACATCCATTATCATAATGTCATGAGAAGAAGCCTGTGGAGCTCAGATGAAAGCAGTTATCGTGTTTCTGGAGCAGGACCACAGGCAGTTCCATGACCACCACCACCTCATTTTGCACTGCTTTACTAGTCATTTGCTTTCTGCATTGAAGAAGCACAGTATCATCACGAAGAAACACAAGATGTGATCCACTCTAATTTCATATAAACAGTCTGCCCTATGCTTGTCACAATTGTTAAATATTATGCAAAAATGACATAACATATGCTTCCCACTTCCAATTCATCTTCCATAGGTCCTTTTTTTCAGGGAAACAATAAAGGAAAGAGATTCATTCTAGCATTCTTCCAGTCATTACAAACATGGGAGTAATAATGCACGGTGCACACGTAGCCTGGTAATCGTTAGGTGCTAGCCATTCCCTTCTGTTCTCAATCCACAAATCTGGTAATGTGACATCACTCAGTGTGGGAGTATGAATTCTCAGCTCAAGCTGTTGAGACACCTCCTTACAGTATCTAGTAGTTGCACTGAGGCAGTGTATTTCAGATGAGCCTCAAATCCGCAGGATAGGCTTCGGTAGTCTAGAAGTCTGAAATCCCCTGGACCAAAGTTTTTACAAATGCCCCCCTGGCACCCAAATTACAGGCACAGATCCATCCTAAAGCTCCATTTGAAAGGCATGGAGTCCATTCTCAGCTGATGTAAGTTGGCCTTGCTGCACTAAAGCCAGAGAAGCCAGGGGTGATTCACATCAGCTGAGGAAGTGGCCTGAAATAATAACAGTCACCAGAAACCGCTTGTAAAAGCTATTCTCCACCATGGTGGAAAATATAAGGTGGACAAAGTACTAAAAGCTTTTATGTTTCGAATTTCTTTGACAAGGTATTTTTCTGAGGACTAAGATGACTGTTACTCCAGAAATGAACATCAAACCATACAGTGCAATTGTGGAGCTGTCAGTTTAACATCTGTAGAGAGGAAAATCATAGTGCAGCTCAGGCAATACTTTCAAAAGCACAGTTTAGTCAGTGAAAGACAATATAGATTATACAGAGAGAAAACTGTGCTTTAACTAATGTATGAGGAGTCTGTAAGAGTTAATCTCAGCGTAGGCAAGCAAAATGGAGTGGACAATATATAAAAAAAGTATTTGATTCAGCAGCTTACTGAGTTTCGGCCAATGAGGTACAGAAAAAACCTGGGTACCTTTGTGGTACAGAAGGAACTGTGTTTAAAATGGCTTGAGGAAGGGAATGTTATCTCAAATAAAGAATGGTTCTAACTAAGAACATTTTAAACATCAATTAAATTGTCACTGAACTGACTTTTGAGTTTGGTCTGGTTTTCCTAAGATTATATTATCATGGACTAAAGTATGACTTGGATTATCTGCCTGTGCAAATGAGGAAGAAGGATGAAAAACAACCAAATAAAATCTTTCCTTGAAAATCTGTATTGGCTGTCAGGAGATTTGGCCTGGGCACACAGGAATAGGAGAAGGCACATGCTTACCGGGTTTAAAGAGCTAGTGGAGAAGGAACAAACACACCTTTGGCTTTAATGTATCTACCTTCTGGGACTCCCCCAACCTATATGTTGTCCAGAGTGGCTCAGACACAGAAAGGTAGGAGTGAAAGATAAATTATTTGCTTCAGAAATTGGGAGCAAGCAGTGGAAGAATTTTGACTTTGAGGGGTGCTTCTGCATAAAATCTGCCAGGGTTGGGTCTGGCTGAAGAGGCTTACATAAAAATCTCTTTTCTTAGGATTGTATCCTAGGACTGTAGCAAACACGCTCCCAAGAGCAAGATTAAGAGCAAAGTCTGTCTGAGAGCTTCCCCCTGATCCAGCTTTGTTTAGCTCATTAAAGTTTCAGGGTTTTGGAGGCCCTTTCACTGTTCCTAAGTACAACTCTAAGCACCCGAATTTCTGAGCCTTCCCTTTCCTGGCCCACTGTTTTTCATGAGTGTTTTGCTTAGAGTTATTGCCTCTCTTTCCTGCCCTCACCCCCTTTAGTCTTCTGAATCCTCCTTGGCCACAGTGTTGCGTTCAGTGTCAATTATTTTAATTTACTGAACACGTCAAACAAGCTCCAGTTTCACTTGGTATTTCATCTTCCTTGAGAGATTTATACCTCCAATCTCTGCTAGATTACTGAGGCAAACAGTGAATTCAATTAAGAAAATTATAGTAAATGATGCTGATTCTGTCAATAACATCTTTTGCTACTTCTCAGAGGTTGCACTGTTTCACTCAGTGACCTCTTGTTTCACGTACTTGAAAAAACATCATTCCACTTCTTATGATCATTTGTCAATCTTCCATTCATTATCTACCTTCTGGTTTTCTTTCTAAAAAAAAGGAATTTTTTATAACTACAGGTGAGTTGTCTGAAGAAAGAAATTGTGAGCAGACTAAAATCATGGGCAGGATTACACATGGCCTGGTAGGTATGTATTAACACATACCAAGAACTAACACATGCAATGTATGTGAAGGACTGCAGACATTCAATTATTTTTGCTTTCAGTGAAAGAATTTTGTGATATACTGACATTTGGTATCCCTATAAAACATTTGGAACAGTAAGTTAAAACAATATAAATTAAAGCTTTACAGCATTTTTATTTACATAATTGCATTTTAGATACTACCCACCATACATTTCTGGGTTATTCTAACGTTATGTGGTTATGACACATTTCTCTCTGCCAGCATTAAAATGGCAGAAAGGAAAAAGCAAAAATGCAGCAGAAAGAAAGTAACTATAAAAGGTGGTCACCTCTCAGTAGAACAAAAGATACTGCTTTGTGGTGTAACACTGAACAGAACTGACATCAACAAGTTTAGTTGTGTATAACATAAGCTTTCAGGTTTCAGGATAAATCCTTGAAACTTAGCTCTGCCTCATGCTTTTGGGGAGATGCGGAGGAGGGGTGGGCAGCCCAAGCCTTTATATATGCAATTCTGCTCTGGCAAGTGCAGAAGAGGAGGAGAACCAGGAAACAAACCTCTTTTGCCAAAATCCTGTATCCATATCTATCTGTGTTCTGTTAGGCTATTCTTTTGAACATTTTCACAGAACAGAGATGCTTTGCAGAGGCTGAAATACAAATTCACAAAAACTGGTGTGATTCCCCCAAATATACAAAGGAATACAGAAATACAGACGACCCAACCACAACTTGTGCAATCCTTTTTCTAGTTAGTCTGTTTAATTCAATCCAATAAATTTCTGTGAAGCAAACCCACTATTATGGTGAATAATTTCCTGATAGTGCAAGGATATTTAAATGGACTCATTTTTTCTAAATGGAGGCTTCACCATCTGTTCTGCCCTTTTATTACAAATAGAGAGGGAACCTAACTCACTGCATCAGCATGTAAAGCCTAGCATCAAAATGATTTAGATGTATGTATGTGTTCTTTATGCACCTGGTATGTTTTCTCACATACCAAACACAAATCAGTGGGAAGACCTGTCTCTTGTAACCTAATAAATTCTCTGATCTAGTGCCTTTATTCCTTTCTCACAGCAGCAGAAATTGATGGCCAGTAGTTTGCATTTTATTAGGACAATTATGACCCCGTTGCTGTCCTGCAGGAGTTATATCTTCATTGGGCTGACATTTTGTCATACCATTTACCTCTCTACAGAAAATGAGCCTTGATTCCTATTCTTTCCCTCTTGCTGGGCCTACATACGCTTCATCATGGACAGAAATCTTGTAGGAGATGTGCTGGGTATGTGTGAGACTGCTGAAAAGCTCTGTCCTTCCCCAAAGGATGCCATACAATCTCTCTTAAGACCATTCAGAGAAGGAACATATTCTCCTCAGAGCAGCACAGGACCAGAAGCTCCAAAATGCATCACACCGCATCATTTTTACTGCTTTAAATGACAAATTTTGCAGTAGGTTAGGAAGGGAGGTGCAAGTTACCACATCTCATACTCTCTATACCAGAAGACTGATTGCATGCTTAATGCAAACGTTAATTCAAAGAAAACCCTCAGGGCCTACCTGTGTTGTAGCCCCTCCCAAGCGCTGGCCAGGGCCGGTGATTCTTCCAAAGGTTGCCCAAATACCAATCACTCTGGTTCTCCACCAAGCCAAGAACCTGCTGCCCTGGAAATGAGCAAATTGCAAAAAGATCATGAGACAAAAGACAGTCAATCAATGGAAAACAAACACAAAATCTGAAGAGGGACAGCCAGTGGAAAGACAAGACAGAAGTTGGGGTGCTGCCTTCCTTTCATGCATTCAGGAGATGCCTGCTTATGTAACAGCCAGCAAGCCTGGCACAGCAAACTCAGCACGGCTCATTTCTTTCCTTCTCCTCTGGCTAGTCTGAGTAATTAAACACTGTGGGAACCTTTGTCATGCTGACAAAAATACATCACCCAGACAAATCTGAATGCTGCTTGATTTTGGAATACAATGATGGAGAATCCTCCCAGTGAGAAGTGTTGGTAAAATGATCATCTAATACGAAGATCTGTTCATACTCTGATGGAGATAATATAATTGAAGAACAAGGCTCAGTATAACAAATTATTCTCTTCCCGTGCTCCCCCCCACTAGTTTCAGAGACTTTTTTCTCAGCCACAAAGGAAATCCCTTTTGCTCAGGAAAATATTGGATTTTAAGAGTTTACCTACATAAGGAAGTTGCACTGTTTTAATTTAAGAGAGTAATTTAAAAGTCATCTAGGTAAGCCTGTGTGGAAAGCTGCATAGAAATTAGGATTTCAGTTTCAGATGGGCTTATTTTGGTTTAGCTTACATCATTGATTAGCAGCTGGCTTCAGCTAGAGTAAAACGTGTTTTAAATCAAATGTGTCTAGAAGGTTTGCACTGCTTAAAAATCAACTGAAAAGTGAATGTTTGTATAGATAAGGACTTAATTATCTATCCTGAAATGTGCTGTATAAAATGTAAATAAGAGAAGTGATTGAAATGATGCTCTGGTGACAGAGGATGGAGGGAAGGGGAAAACTGCATTTGGATCTAGTGAAAGAAAGGAACGGGAATGGTGTTTTGACAGAGGGACCCGCTCAGTAAGGGCACTAAGACTAGGACCGGACATTATTTTGCAACCTTTTGAGAAAGCAATTAAGCATCATTCTCTGAAGGCACATTTTCAAATCCCAGTGATGCTCATAAAACCGGGTGTATGGTCACAGCAGTGCACTGAAAGCATTAAATGATCATTACATGTTGCTTATGTAGGACCACAGCTGTATTCCTAAAATTTCAGTATGGCCCAAGACAAGATTGGGCTGAGAAGCAAGACATAAGACAGAAGTGATTAATTCAATTTTATAATCAGCTAGAAAGACATTAGGATAGGTCAGGTGACTGCGATACTCTCCTGTGGTATCTCTAATTCAGTGGAACGTCAGTAACCCCCACATGTCTTGAATGCTGTTTCAAAGAGTGTAAGCAGCAGTGAGTGGCCAATGCATATGACAAATAAATCAGAATGTTACAAAAGCATTCAAGGAGTGAATGGAAATCAATCTAGAAATAACCTTGAGAGATTGCCAAGTCCACTCCACACCACTGTTCAGGATCATCCTACTCTATCCTAATCACAACATGCCAGTCCTCAACACACCTCATTTTCTAATGATGTCTCTCCTTTTCCATTATATATTATGTATAATATAAATATTTAATTTTTCACATTATACTCCATAACTCATTTTTTAAGAAGGTGGAAAATCTGGGGGAGAGCAGAAAGGATCATATAAAAGACCACCACACATTTACCACCCCATTGGTGCTACTGAAAACTGGTAATATTAACAGAGTGCAATGCACAAGAGAATGAAGAAAATGACAAGTTAGAGGCACATGCATCCTAAGCAAGTGATGATTTGTTCATACAAATAAACTGTAGCATCTCTCAACCTGTAAGACACATGGAACACAGCAGACAGCACATGAGGCGCCACAAGTCATATATTGTGAGGAAATATGAAAGGGATCTCAACTGGCTGAAACAAGTCTTAGCCAAAAAAGGCTGAAGGGCACAATTTAAACCAACACTTGTTGATTCCGTGCTGGAAGACTGCCTGTTCTTTATAACCACTCCCTTACAGTTGAGGTAGAATAAATCAAACTAAGAAACTACCATGGCTAGTAAAGGATGAGAAAAAAAACCAATAAAAAATGCAGGTGCAGCTGGGCTGGAATGGATTGGCACAGCTGGTAGGAAGAGAGTGACCCTGCCCATATTCTAACAGCGCATTTCACAACTCAGCAGTCCACAGATCCTTCTCAGGATAGTACTGCTAACATCAAAAGAAATGTTAGCATTCCATTTGCAAGAAGCAGATACTGAACTTCCTTACCATGGAGCATCAATCTGCTTTCATTATTTTAGCCCCATGCATTTCCCAACAAGCCACAGAGTTCAGCCTTCAAACTGATGAATAATAAAAAAATGAAAAAACCTTGCTGCTTGTTAATGGTTTTCCTTTCCCACCTACCAGTCCAAAATCTCAGTTCTGACAATGTACCCCTGAAATACTTATTTCTCAGTTATTATTTCTCATGCTAAGATAAACTGAAAAGGCTCAGGAAATTATGTTCACATGTATTTATTGTAGCTGTATAATTTCCTTCCCCTTTCTCCCTTTATTTTTGAAGATACCAGAACAAATCCTGCTCTCACCAGTATTCCTTGAAGTTTGATACGGGACACGGATGAAGGCAGAAATTAACATCATGTAAGCTTAGATACATGGATCAGATAATGTGACTTACTGTGTATCAACTGAGCTGGAATAACTGCCTGTACATGTCCTTTTAGCTTGTCACAAATACGAAGTAAAATGTGTTAGCTAACACACTTTAGTTTGCTTTTGCAATGGCCTGGGAATACGCGCGTGTTCACGTACTGTCCTTGGGTAGAGCATTATGCAACTTATCAGGCTGTTGTAACTCTTGCTGGTGTCTAAAAATCTACTAGGCAGATGTGATGGCTTGTCTCCCAAGCCACCTTGGAGAAAGTTATGAAGATATGTTTTGTCTCTTCTCTAGTGATATTTCTGTTTTCTCTAGTCTGGAATAGTGTTGCTGTCTCTGCCAAAGAAGAATATATTTTTATTTCCCTTTACATTGTCTCTATGATCTTGACTTAGGGCAGAAGTGATCAGGAAACCAGAACTTCAGCTGCATAGCAAATATTAATGGTTCCAAAAAATGTCTTCATTCTAAATCAGTATAGAAAAAAGAAATTCAGAAATATTCTCTGGAAAAAATTCCCCAAATATTTTGATCTGAAGATATCAAAATAACCACATCTAAATGTATAACCCTCCTCATTTTAAATAATATCAAACAATGTGACATATAATACAGATGCATAATGTATACCATATGTACCACATTATTCTATATATCTAAAAGTTCAAACAAAATAAAATCCTAAGTTTTGCCCTTCCAATTTTGAACAACTAAAAATGTTTCACTCAAAGCTTTCATCAAAATTTTTTTATATTAATGAATCATTGTGAGAATATCTGTCCAGTGTATCTGAGTATTACCAGTTATTTCATTTAGTTATTTACTTTTTTAAATGCATTATGAAGTTATAGAAATGAGGCACTGGCCAAAGCAATGCATGGTGTCGAGCAGGCACAATGACCGCTCCCCTTGCCCACAGTTCTCTGACCATCCATCAGCCCTAACCTGTCCCTCTGCCACTCTTCATGCCTTCCCTGCAAGGTGCCTGTGGTTCTGCAGAAACTCACCAGCTTCATTTCACCTCTGATCATACTGCAATCTGAATTCAGATTTTCTGAGGAGAAAGACTAGAGTTCCTTCCCACCATGGCCTTTTGTAAAAGGCAAGCATAAAAGAGTTATGTGAGCTATTCTTCCAGCAGATGAGAACATGGTGGCTACTGTAATGAATTTGAATCGTTCAGCATTCTGAGCTGCCTGTTTCTTCTTCCTAAGAGTTATTATACTAAAATACCATCACTAACAGCAAAAGCTCTGTCATTGTTTTCTGCTCTGGCCCTGCAGTTATGATTAAGTGCACTCCTCTCACTCTCTGTTACTCCAGGCACAAGTTACCTTATGAAAATGAAGCTGTCTCTTACTTATTCATACATCACCACTAACAGCCAGACAACAGAAAACAAGGCTATGATTCTGGCATGACCACGGTGAAAAATTATCAAGCAGGCAGAATTACAGCTGGATTGTTGGGAACGGGGCTGTATGCTGCCTGGCTGCAGGATGAGACTTCTCCAGAAGGCAGCTGCATAGCTACAACATTTTGCACAGTATGGCTCCCTGACAGCTCTCACATGATGAGAAGTGCTTCTTTCCTTGCAAAAGCTTAGTTGTCGCTGGGAAGAGGTTTCCATGGAAAAACAGACACTTCTGAGCCTGACAACTCAATGCCTTTGATTCTGCTTTCACTTCATAGATTTCTGGTGGCTAACGGACGGGAAAGCATGATTCTCTAATTCAGGCATTGAACGGGACTCCAGATCTCATCTCAGCTCCTAGCTCTGATACTGATTTCTTGGGTGACACCGGACAGGTCACATGACAGCCTCTTGCTCAATTCTTCCTTAATAAAAACGGGGATAATAACTTTTTACCCCTCTCCCATTTTGCCTGTCTCACATATTGCAAATATAAGTCCTCTGAGGTAATAACTGTGTGCTAGTTTCTACTGAAAGCATAACAGCAGCTGCACGTGGCCAGGCTGAAGCTCCATCCAGCACAGTGTTGTGTCTCCAGCAGCAGGGACTAGCAGCTGTGCAGTATGGAGCACAACAGCGCAGCTGTATGGTGGCACTTCTTAACAGTGGTCCTCCGTGTTCCAGTGACTTGTGGCACATGGCACATCTGAAGAAGTACCAGCTTTTATTTAAGTCTGGTATCTGCTAGTTTCACTTGGTGCCCAGTACAATCTTGGTGCTGGTGAACAATATTTTCCTATTCTGCCCTGATTTTTTCCCAGTTTTAGAGAATTCTATCTTCTCTAGAGTCTTTGGTACAAAGGACTCTAACCTCAGCTCTTGCCTTGAGGTATTTTGCTATTACAAACAATAATAATAGTAGTAAAAATTTATAGTTATTACAACTACTTTCAACACCTTTAGTGGAAGCCTTTTTTTTCCCCTTTTTTTTTTTTTGGTCTTAGAGACTACAGTGGCTTTCACATGACTCCACTGCAATCACAGTAAGAGCAATGGGCCCACAGCAAATACTTCCAGTGAGTTGCATTTTCTGTGGTCCTCAGGACATCAGGCTGTTTCCAGAAAGGGAAAATAAAAGGCATGTTAGAGAGGTGGGAAGGGGTGGGGTGGGGTGCCACCTTTTGATTGCCCATGGCCAAAGGGTAAGCTGATATCACAGGAGAGATCCGGTTGTTACATTTGCAAGGTTTAGTTGTATTTGGTACAGGCCTCCAAAGTGAAAAGCAAGTGCAAAGTATTTTTCAGCCTTCAAAAACATAAGAAGTAAGTAATTTCTACACTGTGGAGGTTATTAAAGGAGAACAGAGCAGAACTCTGTCTTGGTACTTCTAACTACTTTAACAGCCATGGTTTAGATCATTTAATACAGACATGAATGCTGTAGCCACAGCCAAGTACTGCCAAAGCAATGCATATCTTCAGTGTAAGCTGAAAGAACAGGAGAAGGACTCAACAAGAATTTAAGATTCAAGCTTGACAGGAATCAGGAGAACTGCTCCCAAAATGGGACACAGAAATAGAGAATAAAAAGGTGACAGGAGGGAAGAGGGGAAAAGGTACATATTCTGAATGCTGGAACATTTCTAAATTGGCCAGTACCAAGTCTGATGAACACAGTCAGGACTAGCTGAATCTATAATGGTACAATGAAGCTGGGTTATTTTCTGCACGACTTGGAGTTAAAATCTTTCATTAGTGTCCTTTCGCTCTTCTCTCCTTCTTCCGATTTCTTTTTCTTTATCCTTTAAACACCTGCATAAGACACCTTTCCTTTCTGAAATGTGTGAGGCCACATCCTTAGCTGGTATAAATCTGCATGACTTCAATGAAATCAGTGTACTTATGTCAATTGATACCAGCTGAATGTGTTGCACTTCATGTTAAGTCTAACCTGAGTGACTGACCCTTTCTCTATGGCCTTCCAGTCCCTGATCTTGCACCGGTTCATACAAAATACGTGGCATCTAAATTCTTTCACTCCTCCTGCCACATCTCTCATCCTCCTCTTCAGATCACTGTCAAGTTCAAGCTTTTCATCCTCACTATTGATGCCCTGTGCAATTCTTGCACTGTCTATATCAATTCATGTTTCTTCCTGCTGCCAAATTCACTCCTCTCTTCTACTGCCACGTCCTCTCTCATCCCTAAAAAAGACTCTGTCTTCTCATGCAACAAATGCCCTGAGTTACCTCTGAAAATATATTTCAAGCACAAAAACTCTCACCACTTTCTTCTATAAAGTTTTTAGAAATTTTACCTGAATCCAGTGTAAAATATGCACATGAAATCTTGCGTGTGCACTGTAACACAAGTCTGCCTGTTCCCAGGAACAGTGTGACATTTTCTCATATGCCTGTACAGTACAGGATGCGCTGTGTTCAACAGAATTGAATACTTTAACCTCCACTGTGCATTTATTTCACAGGTGTGCATACACATAACAAATGTATGCATTGTATGTGTATGCACACATACACATGTGTATACATATACACACACATATATACATGCATAAATACATACAGATATGTGTGTGTATATATATAGAAGAACTTCTCTTCTACATGTGGAAAAGTCAAGTTTCAGGGAAAAATGCCTCCCACACAAGTTTAACTTTTTTATTTGATATCTCATTTGCATCATGTATGTTGCTGCTTCCCAACAGCCATTAGCCCTTCTTAACAGACTAACTGCTCATAGAGAGAAACTGCATGGACAGTTATTAAGGAGCAACTTGGATAAGAAGGAGGCCAAAGAGTAGCTCACTGAAGGTACTGCAGGACTGTCTCAGGAGAGGAGAGGATGGCTCCATGGGAGCATTACATTGGATAGCACTCCTAGTGCCAGGAGAGGAAGAAAGGAGACAGGCAGTGAATACCCGATAAGAAAGGAGGGTAGATAAGTGAAGCAGAGGTAGACACAGTACGTCAAGGGCAGGGAAAGACAAGATGGGCCAGGTTGACTCAGTGAAGGAGAAAGGAGCTAGTGAAAGGAATAAAGGAAGACACTGGCAATGCTGGAACATGGATTTAAAGCAATGGTATCAGCTGACTTCTGGATGTACTCAGAGGTGGCAATGTGGCCAGGGCAAAAGAAGTTACAGCAACCTGGGCCAGAGAAGAACAACTTGGCCAGAGTCTGTACAGAAAGAAACGTGACAAGTGTTTTGTAGGTGGTAGGAGGGAGGATTCAAAAGGCACAATCATACACAAAAGGTGATCAAGAGGATGAAGTACACAGAATTGGATTGAGAAAGGCTGGGGTAAAGAGCTAAATCTGTGATTCATCTTCATAAGGAAAGATGAAAGAATGAAATCAATCAAAAGAAGAGAATATATTGGGTTTGTGCACATCTACTCCTCTCCTCCAAGGAGCTTGTTAGAAAAATGAAGAGGACAGTGAGGAGTCCAGCAAACTACAGCAAAGCTAGCAAATGTATCATTAATGTTTGCAGCACTTTCATCTGCAGAATTTCAGGGAAATGGATTCTTCGCAGTTGAGCACAAGAGAGTAAGTGTAGAAAAAACCTTTCACTTTCAAACAAAACTTTTTGAGGTTTTCTATGACAATGGCAAGGCTTCGTGCGCCCATGACAACAGGGCTCTTGTGTTGCTAGCAACTTGAAGAAGAATTCGAAGATGTTATGATTTGGACATGCACAGAAGTTTTTGTTTGTTTTCTACCTGGCAGGAAAGGATATGCCCAACACATTGCCAGGAGAAGTGCTCTAGCATGGAGTCTGGGGAAGAATGAGCCTGACCAGTGAAACGGTTGTGAAATTGTAAGCTAGAGCAGAAGAGATGCCCATACCAACTTCAGGTGCTGCTGAGCCTGTCATTCCTCGCCTCAGTTTTTATGTCACTGTTTGTAGCACAAAACGTCCCAGCAGTAGAATTGACATCTAATTAACAGCAATAGGAGACTTGACATGAACCCTTTCTCAGGTGATAGGTATTCTCTCCTAACCAGGCTGCAGGAGGTCAGCGAGATGTACTCATTGCTCTGACTACACACCTCGCTTTTTTATTCACACCAATGGCAGCTTAAAGATTGTGTGCCCTGATACTGCTTTTCCTCATCATGGTCTCCTTTCTAATTTTTAATTTATTCAATATAAAAACCCACACTCTTACAAAATCAAAAACTTCTTTCTCTGAAAGCAGCAAAACATCCTTGTGAACAAAGTAAATTCAAATCCACTACGTCTAATATTCAGGAATTGGTCTGAGAGAAAAGATATTTTTAAATGACTGTGCCCAAAGTTTCAGGAACATACAAGCTATTAAAACCATGGCTTGAATTTTTGCTATGCAGGAATAAGTGATCACTGCACAAAAAATGCTTTCTTTTTTGCTGCCAAAGATAATGCAATAAAACTCTCTTGGAGGAGCATGTGAAGAGCATGAAAGTAACTGTCCATGCACCATGACTCTGCCTGTTGTAACTGTATTAATTTTATAAAGGGGATAAGGTCCTGATATGCACATTTTTGTTGGCAGAAACCCCATCTGTGAGATGCATCTCAGTAATGGGGAGCTGAGCAGCAGGCTGCAATGTGTAATCAATAATCTAACTCTTATGCAATGCCTTTCATTAGTAGCTCTTTACAAAGGAAAGAGAGACCTCCTTACAGCAAGAGAAACTGAGGCACATGGTGATGGAGTGACATTTCCAAGGTCACCGGGGAGGCGAGTGGTGATCTATGAACAGGTGCCAGGACTTGTGAGACCCAGAACACTGCTCTTATATACTGAGAGACACTGTCCTTTTTAGTAGCCTAGTGCGTGAACTGTCACTGCCATAATCATTTAGAAATTCCCACTCAGCTAGTCTTTTGAGCAGCTGTCAGCTTACTGGGTCCACTGATGGCTGAGTTTTTCTCACCAGATCCTTGAATGCTATGTTCTGCTCTGACATAGCTTTACTTTGGGTACATCCCTTGGGATTCTGGGCATGCCTCTTTACTTTCCTCTCGACGTTCAGGCAGCTGCTCATTTCAGCTGTAGCGATGTAAACCTTAAGCTGCCTCCGTTAACTGAACAAACTTAACTCAGATTCACATCAGGGTAACAGAGGTTAGCAGCTGGCTGTTCTTTCCTCACTTTTGTTCTGTAAAATGAGGATAACACCACTGCTTCACTACACTTTATCAGGTTTCAGTAATCGGTGTTCGAGGTGGTTGGAATAGTAAACTGTTATTTATTAGCAATGAATTAGAGACAGAGAGTAAGAGCTTTCTAATATTCCGGAGACTGTTAATGGAAACTGTGCACAGCTTCCCACTTCATATACTTTTTGGCAGTTATCATACATAAACAGCAAGATATTAAACTCCCTTCCTTTTTATTTAAAAGGAACTGATCTTCTAAATCGATGGACACACCAGGATTGTTTGTAAGCAAGAAATCAGTAGGTATGTATCATAAGTACTTTCTCTGAGCATCAAGAGAAGTCCCAGAATGTAGAAGCAGTGGCAGAAAAAACCCCATGATGAACAAAATGAAAAGGACTGGTTTTCTGGTGACAAGTGAAAAAACTCAAACCAAACCAGAAAAAAACAGGGCTATATTTAGTAGAAAAGGGCTGTAGTCACCCACTTAATGTGAAAAAGGTTGCCAAGTTATTGTACATGGTGTTGAAATCCAACTATGTTGACACTATTTTTCCCCTTTGTTGGGTTCAGTTCTGTTAAAAAATAAACAAGCTCTGCATTTCCCTTTGGCTATGTGGCTTTACCAGCCTATGCAAATTTTTCAGGATGAAAAGTCAGGAGTCGTCTCTTCAGTAGACACAGATTGCAGTAAGATGCTGCTACCTGCCTAGCACTTCTTGCCAATGGTATTAATGGCACTTACAATTGGTTTATGTAAACAGCTCACCTTATCCTTTTAATTATGGGCTTCAAGACAGGTTAGAGATCACAAACACTACAGCTAAGAATTATTTATGTATCAGGAGTATCAGATGGTAAGATGACACAGCAAACATTTGTTCACATCTAATGACTAAGCACAATTAGTCCTGTATCGGGAAATATGATAGAGCTTTGATACCAAAGAACAACCTGCTGCTTTGCACCTTGAGCCTACAGAACAAGAAATGCTTCTGCCTGATACAACAAAACAGTGGGTGTACCAGAAGCCTCATGCTTTAGTGATGAGCTCAAGAGCCTTGGGATCTGTTCCTCATTCTAATATTGACTGGCTGTGCAATCACAGATGGGTCACCTCTTTGTTGAGCTTCAGCCTCTCTAAGTAGGGCATGATTCTGCAGTCAGGCTAAATAGCGGATGTGCATATAAGAAGAAAAGAACAACCCAGAGAACAGAATGGAAAATTTTATCCTGACACAGTGTTGCAAGTTATTTTGTCAGCAAGAGATGGAGTACTGCAAATATCTAATAAACGTGCAGAGAATTGCTCTTAAATTTGAACACAACCACTCTTTCTCTATGTCCTTCTCTGTCTTTTAACCTGTACCCTGGAGACATCTGGATTTACAGGGCAAAGTGGTTCAGATGTTCTCTTGCTGAAAATGTGTCTACTCATAAACTCAACTTGAAATCATATATAGCATTGACTCAGTTTTGCCAGCATGTAATAACCCTGTCCAATACTACAGAGTCAAGACTGGCACAAAGATAAAATTATGAAGCTGCTACTCACATAGTACCTTGAGCTCCAAGGTTGAATAGTATGGCATGTCTCATGGATTGCTAGTAAGCATTAGTTACTGTTTACTTTATCAGTTTTCAGCTGTTTACTACCTGTATGACACATTTTGCTAGCATGACAGTGAAGTGGTTAATACCCCTGATGGAGAATCCAGTAAGTCTTGGAAAAAGCAATAAGAAAAAAAACATTCTTGAGTCTTTTGCAGATCAATCTTTGTGGATAGTTCCAGAGTTTTTAGGGTGTTTAACTGAAGTCCACCTCAGCACTGACATTTCCCTTTTTTTGCCGTTTATTAGCTTAGCACTGAGTGACTCCTGTTGTTCTGAAGAGAACCTCAGAGCAAAGAGGAAGAAGGCTGTCGCAACTGAGTAAAGGGACAAAAACAAACGTTATGAAAATCAGCTTAAGCTCCTTCTCTCTCTCTGTTGTTTAATTATTTAGTCAATGCAGGTCTGGCTTTAATTGACATGAACAGATGAAAAATGTGAGCCCAATAGTATACAGAGAGTGCAGAATTTTATGACACAGCCCTGAGCCAGAGAGACTTTAAAGTGTTACAAAAGAGTTAAAATCTAAAAGCAAAGAGGTGAGAGACTAGCAGAAGGTGCCAGTTTCATTAAGTAGATATGTTGATGATAACGGGAAGAAAGGGCAAGACTTGCTGTCCATTGAAATACAACACCACCCGTAATGTATTCTGCACATCATATCGTTCAAGCCTCTAATATTTCATTCATTGATTTTATTGTCAAATGAAAAGGTGCTTGTTCCAAGTGGCATTTACTGAGACAGATGGGGAGAGACCCAGACTTCATTAGTGGGAGTTTGCTCTCTGGATAACGTTGACATTATATGGGTAAAAAGCAAAAAGAGTGCAGAAGTCCACCAGCCCTAGTATTTAGAAAAGTCTCTTTGGTTCTCTTCCTGGAAGCTGAAGGGCTTTTCACCTGGTCAGACTGCAGCCTGCCTTACATGTCATCTGCATCGGTCAAAAAGCGTCGCTCAAATTTCTCACAAAGGTGCTTTGAGATAAGCTCTGTTAGCCTAGGATTCAACTTTTGTGTTGACTGCTGTTTTCTGCTATAGGAGAAGAGAAGATCAGAAGAGAAGTCTATGAACTACTAAACTTTCTGGCACACAGTTTTAAGGAAATATTCTGCATTGTGCTGACAAAACAGAGAAGACATACATATATGTATTCAACTGAGCCTGTTCTCTTTAGCCTCAGTAGCAAATATCATCAGAGAAACCTTGGAAGTGTGTTTACTGACACTCAATAGTTACAAGTGGTTGCATCAACTGAAAGGCAAAGAAGAGCTCAGAGTTCCTTTTAGCCACAGAAATAAATGTATGGAAAAGACAAACACCTGAAAGAAGGAAACGCAGATCTGTGTGGGAGTTCAAAAAGCACCCCAAAACAACCTGCCTGTTCTCAAATCTACCTAGTAGAGGCTAAGAGAATACTGAAACAGTGTTGGTGAGAAAATGCACTCCAAACCTTGCTCTCTTTGGACAGAACTAGAGGAGGAAAATGCAAAAAGCAAAAGCAGTTTCTGGAAGAAAATCCAGAACTTACCCTCTTAGAGAAGTATCCTCATCAGTGAATGATTGCGTTAGGATCATTCCTGCTTATTCTCCCTCCCTTTCTAGCCTCGTTAATTTTGCATTCCTGGTGCACAGCAGCATGGCCTCACCAAGAAGCTGCCTGCAGCCAGATGTTACAGATACTTTTCTAAGCATTAGGAGAAATTGGTTCAAACGCTTACAGGCTAAAGAAGAATCTGCAAGCAGGCCCTCCCTTTTCTGGCTGTGTGCTCCTTCCCCTACATTAGTATGTAAAATGTAGCACTAGCACCCCACAAACTCTCCTTCGTACTCTTCCCCTGTAATGAGGTCAACTTGTTTTGACCTTCTGAAAGGTTAGGTGCAGGAGAGTCAAGATGCAAAATGGATTTAGGCTGAAAATAGCTGGCAGTTGTCTGGCTCGACCAAAATGACAGCATCTGTAAGCAGGCACAGCAGCAGAACTTAAAATGCCTGTGTGTTGTGGTTAAAAGCAAGGTGCCTATCAGCAGCTTGGAAAAACTTTTGTGAACTGCTTTGTTAGTTACGTGTATAAACTCCACCTAGATTTAAACAACAGTGTCCCTTTGTTAATTTGAGCCTAATTTAACTGCTTTTTTTTTAGCCATTTTTATAGCAAGGTTTAGGGTGCAAGCTTTCCTTCGAAAATACTGAAGAGAAGAATCAACATGATCAGCTCAGATACTGAAAATGTCTAGATAAGATAAACCATACTTCCACAATAAAATGAGAGGGAGGCATGAAAGTATTAAGAAATCTGAGGACATCAAAATGCAGTAAGCCAGCTGTGCAACCACTGCAGGAAAGTATGCAAAGGGCAGGAAGTTGTGGTATCAGTTAATCCCCTTAATCTCTACTAAAGCATGAAGTGTAAGCAACATTTCTTTTATGAAGCAGTAAAATGCTGTTATGAATTTTGAAACTATCTTGCATCTCAATGAATTCTGTAATCAAAAGGCTAAGAACAGCAAGTCAAATATGAGTAAATTTCCCTTTACTTATTCTCCTCTTCACCTGTCTAGGGACAAGATGGAAAACAATATAAAAATTGAAAACTGTAAAATGGACTTTGCTAACTCACTCCCTCATAATCACAGACATTAGATGACACACTGTACTTGCTGTCAAAAAGGGAACAAACGTATGAGATAAATAAGATAAAGAAAATTATCTGCAACCTATCTGTACGATAAGCCTCTTTTGCGTAAAAAAAAGGTATTACAAAACAAAGGGCTTCACTCTCTGTCTTCCTTGGGGAGAAAAAAAAAAAATCCCTCACCCACCAGATGATCACAAGACAGACCCTTTATCGGCTTGTAGTTCCATGTAGCGGAAGCTGATGTCACCTTTTTGTCAGTCACGCTGCAGATCTATTAAGCACCATAATAAATACAAATTACAATAGAAACACATTTAATACTTCAGCAAATTGAAAATGGATTGCCTTTCAAGTACTGAAAAATAGCAACAAATTAATATGCATTTGCAGATCAGAAAGGCAATAAGTCAAAAAAAAAGGTGATGTAGATGACAATTTTGGCTGCATATTGGGAAGATCATTAAGACCCAGTTAAATCTAGAGATGAAATCTTGACTTCCATTGGATTTAACACTGCAAGACTTAATTCAGACCTCAGTCACATAAATGCTGTAGAAGCAAGCACACTAATTTGAGGAATTATCACCCCATAGCAGGAGTTACTGCCTACCTAGTTCATCTCAGTGAACAGCCATCTGGATTAGCTGCAGCCCTCTTCACTGGCCCTTTATAATGGCTGTATGGAGAGGGAGAGGGACTATGAGTCCCCATAAAATCTGTTAATGCAGCTCATGGAAAAGTAATGAAGAGATGATGGCAATAATTTCTTAAATCACCCCAAGCAAAATTGTCAGGACATCAGTTTATGCCTCCAAAAGCATCCAGTAAATGGGACATTTACAGTTAATCTGTTCTAATCTCTAGAAAAGGTAAATCCCTTATTAGCATTGAGGACAGATTCTATAACCTGGTAGTTTTGTGAAAGTCTCCCTTCAGTATCTCACTTTAGCTTCCACCTCTGCCCTTTTAAAAGGCAAAACGGATCTTCTTTCTCTACGATTCTTTCCTGGAGCTGCACAAATACAGTACCCACTTATAAAATCCAACTGTGTAGTCCCAAACAAACAGACCTGCCTAGGATTTACTCTTCACAAAGAAAAGATAATGTAAGTGGCTCTGAGTAACTCTTGTGAAATCATCTGTGCACAGATTTTTTTTTTCAAATGCACCCTAATTAACTCTTATTTTAGTCCATTCAGTTCCAGCCTCCTTCTATTACAGTGACTTAAGCATCCCCCTGAGGCATTTCTTAACTCCCCACTTCATTAGCGCTACTTTTAGCTTGGACCTACGCTTGTTCCCTATCATGCCCTAAGGGTTTTCAGAAATGAACTTCTTTTTCACAAGATTGTTTTATTTCTCATTTGTATGATTTTCTCTCTGTGTTCAATGCTGTAAAATATGGATTGTCAACAGTGCTTTGTAAATTGGCATAAGAAATGTAGGGATCATTTTCAATGGTACATATATACTCACAACAACAACAAAAAAAAGAGTTAAAGAACACAACACCCCCTCTACAACACATGAAATGCCAGTTTCTTTCCTTCTAGAATAAGATGTGACCTTCTGACTGAATTTAAAGCTCTTATTCTGTCACTTAGGCTCAGCCCACTAATTGCATGAGGAAACAAACTCCAAGGCATAGATCAAATTCTGGGACAACCTTCCATTTGTTATCACCACATGAAGAGGAACGCAGCTCCTGCCTTTGCATGAAAGGAAAATAAAGAATTTCCCATTTAAGCTTATAAGATCAATGCTGCAAGAAGAGAAATGTGTGAGTATGCAGGCACTGAAGGAAAGGAAGCTTTATGTAAGATGTGACTTAAGACACAAAGGCAATAAAAAGAGATCATTATCTGTTTTGGAGGTGGAGAAAAGATCTATATATCATTATCAGATTCTGAGCAGCTCGAGAAACTGAAAAGTACTAATGTTATTTCATTTCACAACAGATGGGAAGGTTCACCCCTCAGAAAGACTGAATGAGGGCTGACTCAACAGCAATCATAAATTATTAACTAATTTGAAGGATTTTCCCCCTCCTCTTTTTCTCCAAGTCTTCTAAGCTAATTTTGTAGCTAATGCAAGGACAGATCTGAGAGAGTAATTATCAAGCAGGTACGACAGGATTAAGTAAATGCTCTATGACAAGACAATGCTGGGCTTCTCTCACTGAACCACTACATAAATTATTTGTGGTCAGGATTAAAGTATTTAATTAAATCATCTTTGTGTAGATGAAACATGAAAATTATTTTTTAAATTGCTGCAAGAGAGAAAAAAAACTTCCCTTCGTTTGCTTTTTACAATCTATTATTGAGTCTGTAGTTCAAAAAACAAAATGATCAAAACAGCAGTGACTCACTGGCAAGAGCATTAGGATAAATCAACGTACCTTGAAAGTTATCTCCTTGCACACTCTTCTCCCCCAACCAAGATGATTGCAACGTTATGCAAATGCGTTACTGGAACAAGGACAGCTTCCAGACCAGAAAGGTAGTGTCCCTCTGTGGTCTGAGTGGTTTACACACAGGAATTCTCCTTAATGTAAAGTTGTCAGTCACTTCAGTGAGCTCTTACTAAACATTAGCAGTCTGCTAGCGGACTCTGAGAGAGAAAAGGGATTGTCAATTTTTTGTTTTACACAAACAATAGTGGGAAGTAAGGAAAGGCTTGCTATTTAAGAAAAGAAGAAGCGTGTGTAGAACAAAGGATTTTTTGACCCCTGAGAACAACAAAGGGGAAAAAAACCAAATTTAAGACATAGCTCTTCCTCCTGAGATTTATTTTCTGCAGTACCAGAAGGGAGAACCAACATTGTGGATAGAGTTGCTCAGTTAAGGTCTGTAGGTCCGAAACATCCTCTGCCTCTCTTATTGCCCACATCAGCAACTGTGAGACACAGCTAGCCTAGGACAGGAGAACTGAGAGAGACGTACCTATAGTTTTATGGACTGTACTGAAGAACATCTGAAGTCGTGGCTGAGCTAGGGCAGAGAGAAATTTCTTTGATTCCACAAAAATGTTTTCTGAAGTCACATTTAGCAAACTGTTCCGAGAAATGAACATCTGAGCTTGGTTTGCCTCCATTTGGCTGCAGAATTGAATGAAATAATCTAGTTGGTGGATAAAATGCAAGGATTTGGACTTAATTCTCTAGCCACTGTCAACTAGGATGGAAGGACTTCAAGCTATTTCTTGTTATTTGGACTAGTATCTTGGCTGGAAGAAAACCCAGTGGGGAAGAACTGAGTTGGTTATTAATGCAAATCCTTAATATCTCCCTTCAGAAGATAAAGGTGTTGCCATTTTTCATACTGGATGTCTACTTCTTATTGCAGAAAGCAAATCAATCCTTTTGGGTTTTTTCTTTTAATTTCAAGCCGTAACAAAAAATAGAAAAAATAATAATTTGTACAAAATCATTACAGATGCATCAAATAACAAAGTACTGTGAATTGATTTTTAGGTCTAATAAACCTTGTCAGAGTCCCTTTAAATGACAGCTAAGAGAGAAAATCTACCTCCAGTTAAACTTTATTATTCCCTCTGCTGTACGGAAGGTAAAATAAATAATCTTCTGAAGGGGAAAAGAAAGCAAGCTAGATAAAACAAATATTATATATTTTTATTATTATTATTTCTTCCCAACTCTACTGTTTGGGAAACAGCATATGTATTCTTTGTTCTCAAGAATAGCAAAAACAGGTAACAGATGTTCTATGTGAACAGTGATTAAATGGAAAGTCTATGTGAATATATGTGCAATAAAAACGGTGACCTAACATTCAGTAATTTCAGTGAGCTTTGGATCACACAACTATACACATGCACATGTGCATATGTAGCAGAAGCTAGATGAACACTACTGAACAATGTAACAAAGAAAGCAGCTTCTTTTAATAATTCTAATAATTTCTGGATATACTCTATCAGTAAGTCACCATGAATGAGAGAGAAACTAACATGATAAATATGCCTGCAACTGTATCATGTACCAATGCAGGAAAAAAAATGGAAACAAGCATGTGGAACTGCTAATGGAAATGAATTGAATTCTATATAAGGATGATAGAGTAGAGGTCTGAAGTAAGCTATAAGGTATATGATACTGCCCATACTAAAATGTTTCCACAGTATAATCCAAAAGTGATTTAAACACCTACAGCAGCTTTCATAAGAAGTTTGATGTATTTCTTCTGGACCACTTAACAATTATGAGCTGCTGCTTAATTTCCTTTCCCATCATTACTTATTGTCAATAAATGTGTGTGTTAAATTTAATTTTTCTCCTTTGTAATTAGTCTGGGTCTACCTGCCTGACATATTAACTGATTGTACAATCTCACATTTGTGACATCAAATGATTTCCATGGTGAAAGATTGAGATACGTTCCTGAATGAGACTGGTAAGTGGGTCATATTTGACTGGAAAGGGGAGAAAAAACCCAACCCTCCTTTATATATACTTGCTTTGGTGAGGCTAATCAGTAATTAAGGGAAGACAGAGCCTAAGAAAAAAGTCCAAAACAGTACAGTTAAATTTGCTTGGGAGCTGATAACCACAGAGGCTTGTGAAAAAGTTTTTAAGGTTATTGTGGGTAATGGAGATTTTCAGAATATGTTGATCACTTTTTTGAAGACTGACTGATTTGATTCATAACTTCGGACTTAGTTCAGTACATTACTTAGTTCAATGATTTTTTACTTTGTTTATAGTGGACTGTTCTGTAGAATATGCCACTTTATAGGCATGTTGAAGCAGCTTTGATCATTAAATTCGGTGTTGATTTGACACTACAAAATCTCTGGTCCTTGTCCCTTTGCACAAGGAATTTGCTCTCTTCTCAGGTTTATTTCTGTTTATCAGCTTCAATTTGTACTGTAGACCATACTTGAGCAATGAAACTGTATTGCAAGTATCTGGGTCTGGATTAAAACTTGATGTGTTCTGCCGCACAGGCACCTGTGTCCTTGGATGCTATCTGTCAAGGGTGCTCCAGTGAACACCAGCACCGTCAAGCCCTCGAAACACAGCACTGCTGTCTTTGAAGGGCAGCTGAAAATATACTCAACAGGGCGGTCTTAGATGTCAGCAATAGCAGCTGCTGTGGTTCCTGACAAATGGATTCAGTGGCGTGAGACAGTGTAACAGGGAACGAAGACCCTCCATTTACACACATTGACTTGAAGAAGTCAATATAGAGATATGGTAAGCAGGTATGACTCCTTTTATATCAAATGGAGCCATTCCAACTTGTAGGTCAGAATTTGGCTCGCTAAATTTATACTACAGAAGAATGAAGCATTTTTCATATATTTTCTCATAAAAACACCGGCTGTTGGCTTCGCTGCTGATTAAAAACCTCCCACTTTCCCATTCTGGGCAAGTTGGTGAGGAAAGCTGTCAGACCAAGAACAGGATTGCTGGCAAGCCATCCTCTGGCCAAGGCACGCTCCATAGAGCATGTGGCTGTGTAGGAGAGGCTTTGCCATTTGGGAAACTGGGCTTCATGAATTCTAATCCATAGCAGCCCAAGTTTAGTTCCTTAGAAGAGCAAGCTAAATTAAAACTAACAACTTTCCCAAATGCAAAGGGATCCAACCACTATTTTTGAAATGATACCAGGATGGCATAGCAGGATGTGTAAATTGCTGCTTGATCGCTGTGAGAGTACATCTAATTTGATGTTTTCATGGGAAGAAACTCTGCGAGAAGAAAGTACCAGAATCATGTGTGGCACTAAATGTTAAAATTCACAGAAGACAGTATTTGCCCTCTAAAGCGTCTGACAGTTGTCATTCAGGAGTGCACACAATAGCATCTGAGCAACCACAATGAAACCAGACAGCTACAACTTCACGTATTCACAGTAAATCTTGCACAATTATTCCACTGAGACTAAACGTGAGATAAATCAGAGGGAACTGCGAATTCCCAGTGTAAAAAGGGCTCAGTGTAGAAAATATTTATTCCTATGGACAATTTATTTGTACAGGGGGAGCTTATCCAGAGCTCTGCAGTGCTAGGTACTGTACAAATACACAACTTGTAATGACTAGGCAAGACAGACAATGGGAAGGAGAAAGGAAACCAGAAACAGGACCCAAGACTTCAGAGGCAGTAAGGTGCCCACATATGTCTGTGGCAGAGCCAGGAAGCAGAGCCCAGATCCCTGCTGTTCCACCCGATGGAACTGCTCTTCTCATTCTCAACCCCGCTATGGATTTTTAACAACTTATTTCACGAGCAACAAAGTTTGCCAATATACTGACAACACTAACCTTTTTTCTTGTTTCAACAGAAGAGTCTGAATAGTTGTTAAGATTGCAGATTAGTTCAGCTCTGCTTAAAGGATTATTTTTTTTTTCTTTCAAATTCTCTGATTTGCAAAAGATCTAAAAAAAGACAGATATATAATGTTTTCCCAGAGGGTCTGAAGTAACTCCCCCAGCAATGCTGTTTTCAACTCCAAGTTCTACTAACCAAGTGGCAAAGGAAAAGCTCTCTACACCAACTTACTCATGTCAGACATGACCTTGGGAAATGTTTTGTAACATGTCAGAACACAAAGAATATATAATTCAGTAATTAGCAAGCATGCAGAAAGATTATATTCATGTTTTATACATATTGGTGGGTAGACAAACAAAGGAGGGACAGCCAAGAGGAGTACTGAAACCATAGCAGGCTGGACAGTCAGTTTGATGAGAGTAGTTAAGAAGATTAATGTATACTCTAAACTGAACTCCCCCAGTCGGCCAGCACTCAATAATTTAAAAGACAATGCCAGAGCCTTCATTTCAAGGTGACAGAAAATTCTGATGATGAAAGAGGTAGCTGAAAACGTACTTTTAATTAAAAAGCAAACAGGCTGAAGCTCCCATGTGCCTAACAGGAAGTAATACCATTTAGGAAACAGTAGGGAGGGATTATTATTTAGATAGTTCATTTTATTAAATAAAAGAACTCAAAGAGAACCAGTAACAACTCTTCTGCCCTAGTATCCTTGATAATATAAGATGATTACTCATCGACTTAATGAGAAAAAGTTTGAGGCTAAAGAGAAAGCAATTAAACTGACTGATTTACTGCTACCAAGAACAGATACTCACGAAATGCAGAGCTAAGATGCATTAAATGACCAGAATAATTCATGAACATTCCCAGGAAGATGAATAAAAGGATGACAAAGCTCACATCTTCTACGTGACAAACAGGTAGACAGGTGACAAGCAAATTGATAGGTGCGTGTTCAGATGGACACAGAGGTGACATATTCCTAACATTCACAAAAAATTGATGAAAATTATTATACTAACAGTTTATGACATATGAGAGCTCAGAAATTGGGCAAAAGAAGCCAGATGAAAACTCATTTTCTACGGAAGCTGGAGGTTTCCAGTTAGCTTCACTCTCTTGCTACAAACACTTTTAACCTGCTGAAGTTTAGTTACAAAACTATTTTAGTGTTAAGAATTTATGAGTTGTGGGCAAGAGCTTTTTTTCCTAGGGATCATTGAGCTCTGTAGCCTCAGGCATGCATCATCTGCGCACATGCCAGTGGGGAGCAGCAGTTCATCATGGTCACCTGTGACGTTTTGCTGACTGCTCCATCTTTTTCCCAATGCTAAATTCAACCATCTTAAACTCCAGCTTAAATGTCAGCATCAAAGGGCTAATAGGAAGTTAGTACATCACATCTTCTCCTCTGCACTTGGAAAGACCACATTTGGCAGATACTGTTCAATGAGGGGGATAAAAGAGGATGCTGGTGGAGAGCAATGCTTGGCCCCAAATCTATTAGCCGGGACAGGCTCAGACGTTATCAGCCCTAACTCAATGCTGTATCTCAGTGTATCATCATTTTCAATCTTGCTGAAGTCAATGAGACTACTCATGAGCTTTTACACTTCAGCCTATGATTAAGTACTTCACTAAATAAGGTCATTAAATTTAAATTGTAGATGCTTGCTAGGTACTCCTGAAGGTTGTTCTCTCACCTGCAACATATTCCCTTCAGGCTCATGGCTGGCAAAACAAGTGGCAAAATAACATCCCAATCTGCATGTCAGCAATCCTCCCACTAAACTTAAGACATGGGAAATTGATTGATTCAGGAGGGAGCTGTGTTTACCCTACTGCTGATGTAGGGAAGAACAGTAGCATGTTATGGCTCTCAGAAAAGGATGACATACACAGAAAAGGAAAGGTGTATGAACCTGGCATACTGCAGTGTCTTGCAGAGATATCTCAGTTTGTTTGAGTAGCAGAAGCCATACAACTGTGTTAATGCAGCTTTTTGCCACATTTTTGCCTCTTCTCAGTAGGAGTAATCAGCCCAACACAGTACTTTGCTAGTGCAGTTAACTAGCTTGGGTACACATGCATGTGTTGGCCCCCATAAAGACATATCTGAAAGGATTCACACAGCACTTCCAGAAGCTATCAAGCTATTTTCACTTCTCTCTCGTTCAGCGTGTACACCTCAAAGCAGCCCTCTACCCTGCTTCCTATTCCCAAACAGGCTATCAATCATGCTGAAGTGTATGCTAAAGCCATAATGTGGATAACAGACCATTAAAAGCTCAAATGAGACTGCTAAACACATTTCATTAATCATAGCACAATCTAGTCTTGAACCAGGAGCTACAGCTTTGGCAAGCTGGTAATGGAAGGCTTCTTTCTACCCATTTCTAGTGACTGGGAAAGGGAGAATAGCTCCTGAGCTGGTTACCTTAAACCTTTCACCCTTCCTCCTCTTCCTCAGGTGCACGTGGCCTATGAGGGTTACACTGCTGGGGAAAGAGAGTGAGTACAGGATAAAGAATAAAAATAAGAGAGCTGCTAAGAAGAGAGTGTGAATGCTGTTCAGAGAGCCTGGATTCTCAAAGGAGTCAGAACACCCGCAACTCACACCGATTTTAATAAGAGCGCTTCTGAAAAACTGGCCAAACTGGCTCCCTCTCCCTGGCAAGGCGTCTTTATTTAGAGATTTGACAGGATATCAGAAAAAGGACTTTTCTTCCTAGGGGCCCAGACCCAGCGCTCATTCTACCAGTATAAAAGCATAGCAACTAAAAGCTAAAGGAAACTTTGTGAGAGAGATGCCCCTGTTGCACCACTTCCTATTGTTACATCTCTGGCTTTTCTCAGTAGCTTCCCAAGCCCTTTCCAGGGAAAGTCAGCAAGTTACTCATTTCCTGCTAGGCAACTGGCAGGTTAACAGGAGTTACCTGCCAAGCACATCTGGCTGTTTAATCCCCCCTGATGCCACATGCCTCTACATACTGGCTTAAAGGTGGGGCATACTTTTCTTTTTTCTCTGGGAGCAGATTGGAGAAGGTGGTTTCAGCTGAGATAAGTTGTTTCCTTGAACAGCAGAGACAGAAGACACTATCAATAAAAGACCCTACTTTAATAATTAATTGAAAGAGCGAACATGCCTGAACTAAAGGGACCTAATCAGCACGGGGTTCAAGTTTAATCCTAGTGGAGAATTTGAGTCAACAAACTTCTTGCGAGGAGGCAAGGTTTTTTTACCTTAGCTTCACCTCATTGTGGTCATGCTAAACTCCCCAGTTTAGACTTATAAAAGACTCTTGCAAATAAGTAGAGAGATCAGTTGCTGACATCATTGGATGGAGTTTACTATGCAATGTTAAAGAAAGGGAAAGAAGTGTTGAATGCGGAACAGGAGCTTTCAAAAACACAGTAGCAGAGGCTTGATTACGCCAGACATCAGTTACTCTATTTTTGAGGTGATTCTGTTCACAGAGGTATGTATTTGATATGTTATCACATAATTCCCGTATACTAACATGACATAGCTCCTATTCCAATGAGGTGTGTCCCAGGTAGGATTCTGGAGCACTACCAATTAAAAGGCAAAAATAATTTCCTATGTTAATAATCCCCTGATTCCTGTTATTTGTTGGGGAGAGAGTGGTATTATAACCATACTACCGCTTTTGTTATTTAATGCTGCCTGATATTTTAAGATTTGCAGTACCTACTGCTCTTACTTGTGCCCTGTTAAATGGACTTGGGTTTAGAGGATCAAAACGTCCCTGCAATATCTGCCAAAGAACTTTGACCCTACTGTGAAATTTCTTGAACACACTGTGCTTTATGGCAGGGGTTGGAAACACTCCTAAGAATTTGGAAAATGGAATTCCTGTAAATTAATTGTTTCTACAGTCCAACATCTTCCTTTCTCTGTGGGGCTAGGCAGCAGGAGCCCCAGCATACCTTGGGGGTATCTGTTAGTATTGCATATTCTGTAAGTGTCTAATAATGGGAAAAACTTGCTTTTCTTCTGCTTTTTTTAAAGAGTAAGCTTTTTGCTCTTATGACTGCTATTAAAAGCAAGGAAGTGTAACATTAATGAGCCAGACAACAAAGTAGAACTATATACTTTCTTTTTTCTTAACATCATAATTTTTAAGTAGGTCTCTTGATCTTTGAGGGTTTTACCATGGTAGGCTATCCCCATTAAGGCAGGTCTCAGGAACTAACCTCTCAAAGTCAGTATTTCAGGTCCATATATTCCTTCTCACAGGGGATTTTTTCTCCCGTGTGCAGAAGGCTATGATGATACCTTTACTTTCTCTGGCACAGCTATATGTACCTTTTCCGATGCCAGGGTTTTGCAACAGAAGCGATATTTCCTTGGTAGCAATCAAATACTCATGCAGCCAGCCGGGATACAATAGACATAAAGAGATACTGGTCCCATACTGATAGCTAGCTGGCAGAGGTTTTTATACCTGTGTTGTGTGTTAACCCCAGTGGGCAGATAGGCACCACACAGTCCGTCATTCACGCCCCCTCCTCCTCAGTGGGATGGTGGAAGAGGAAAGGAAGAATAAAAGCAAGAAAACTTGGGGGGTCAAGATAAAACAAACAAACAAACAAACAATTTAATAAGTGAAGGATAAGTGGAAGAAGAGGGAAGGGAAGAAAACAAAACAAAACAAGTGATGCCTCTCCTGTGGGTAGACTGATGCTCAGCCAGTTCCCAAGCAAAAGATGGCTAGTCCCCTAAAGCCCCCTCTTTTCCCTTTTATTGCTGAGCATGATGTTATATGGTATGGAATAGCTCTTTGGTTAGTTTGAGTCATCTGCCCAGTTGTGTCTTCTTCCAGCCTATTGTGCACCCACCAATCTATTCACTGAGGGGGACAGAGTGAGAAACAGAGAAGGCCTTGATGCTGTGCAACCACTATTAAGCAAAAGCTAGAACATTAGTGTGCTATCACTACTGTTTTGGTCAAAAATCTAAACCCCAGCACCATATGAGCTGCTATAAAGAAAATTAACTCTATTCTAGCCAGGCCCAGTACAACCTGACATGTTAAAAAAACCAAACCAACAAACCCCACACAAACAAAACCACTCAACTACTGTGAACAAAACAAAAAGAGTAACTAACCTGCTTGCTACTAGAATGTTGTTTCTGTCAATTGGGTAACTTAACCGATTCCTCTTACCTTCTGTCTAATAAAAGGGAAAGATAACTGCAAGAGGGTAAGATAACTACCTGTAAATACCATTTTTGTTTTCCCCATTAAAAGTACCTATATGCTGTAAGGACTTCCCCAAATTCCAGCCACCACTGTAGCTGTACCAATGCAAAACGCTGCACTACACAAAGCTAGCCTGGCATTGCGTGAAACAACTCTTTGGTTTCAAGCAAATGCAAGCTGCAGTTCACCTTATTTAGACTACAGACAGGTAACATCAAGTATTGATGACCAGACTTTTAAGTAACTTCCCAGTGTGAGCAAGGTGAAACACTACATATGCAGATCAGATTAAATGAGGCTGGTATACAAAGGGGCCCAAGTCATGCTAAACACTTTAGATGGGAGAGTATCCAAAGGGTAAACAGGTGAGAGTGTCGGAGCTACCCTCTCTTGGACATCTTGCTTTTATTTGGGTTTTGCTGCAGTATGGCCTCTTCAGGAGACCTGCCAGTATTACATGGATGCAACATCTCCCCGCCAACAGCTGCCCATCCTTGGAGCTATGTCACCTTTCTCTTGCTGCAAGTTCTACTGGAGGGAAGAAGAGATTCCTGCCCTGTTCAGCCATCACAACCTACTGTACATGGGTTTCTTTGCTACGGTCTTTTGCCAGACATTTCACAGACCCTCATGCAAATGAGACCCAGGCTTTGAGTGAGGGAGTGAAAATGTTAAGGGAGGTTGAGAAAATGCAGGAAAAATCTCACCACTATAAGACTGCATGAGTCAGGTAAGGTGTATCAATAATTAAACATTAAACATTAAAAAGAAAGAAGCAGAACGAGTGTGGATTAGAGGTGCCTCCCAAATATGGGCTGGAACTAATGAGGCTTTTCTTTTTACCACCAGAGAAAGTTTATTACACGTACTTCAAAGGCAGTTGACTTAGTGAGCAGTGGAGGTGGGTCAGAGATACATCCTTTCCAGTGATGCTCAGCATAAAAGCAGAAGCATTTATAATGGAATGGCTGAACTGGCTATGAAAATAATAACCCATGACTTGGGAAAATTTTAAGGAGAGGATTAAACCTTAAAATAAAAAGAGAGGGAAGGGAGGAAAAACAGAATCCTGCAGTTACTTCACAGCTACAAAAAGCGCATGCTGACGCCATACATGCTTCTCATTTGGAGCTCTGGCCAGGTCCATAAATCCTGACCTGTGATACAATGGGCTGTTAAAATTCCTCTACTCTCTTCAGCTGAGGCTGCCCAATTGAATGTTAACAGTACTGAAAGTGGGGTAAAAAGCACCCTGATTACCAGTGTAGGCATCATTAAGTTGAGAGCTATTGCTCACACCACCAGACAGGAATGTTACAGAGAGACCTAGAGGGATAACAGTGAGGGTGGGGAAATAAGAAAAAACAAACCATCCTGGAAAAAGCACAAGTTAATAAGCTTGAGGAATAGAAACAAAAACAGAGAGAAATAGTGAATGGGGTGGAAACTGGTGGAAAGCAGTATATTAGAAAATAAAGAGGGAGAGCTATGATCTCTTGTGCTTTTCACAGGAACTGAGAGACAGGAACTGCTTGGTTCTCATCTCACTTGTGAAGCTCCCTGGCACTGAGCCCCTGCTTGAGTTAGATCCTCCTTCCTCTAATGCTGTCTTGCTTGAACTTCAAGTCATGTGGAGAGAAAAAGCTCTGGTCAGTGCTGACAGTTGACAGGCACAGTAGAGCACCTATACAGTACTGGATATCTAAAACGCCCTCGTAACAGTGCTGTACAGCCAGACAAATCTAGCTGTTTCTCTTGCCACCCTGTAGCTAGATCTTGTGATTCACAAGGAATCACATCAGTTTGGCAGGTAATTATCAACAGCCGTTAATACTGCAATGGCATTTCAGGAACAGGGCTGTATGGAATAAATGAGACCCTTAAACTAGAGCTCAGGCATAAGCAGACAAATCCCATGCTATTCAGAGCTAAATGAAAGCTATCACATCTTCTCTTTCATGATCACCAAATTTATCTACATTTCACAGTTTCCAAAAGTTTGGTTCCTTAATTTTTTCTTGAATTTTAACAGAGTTTCATGGGTTTTTATTTTTCAGGAAAAAAACATATCTGGATCAACTGTTTTCCTGGTTTTATGTTGAGCATAGATGGTAATGTTACTTCTGGGAGACCTCTGCTGCTCACTGAAGTCTGCTGTCTTAGGAAAAAAAACCCACTGTACATCTCATGTATGCACTGTTTTCTAATTAAAAGCTGGATTCTCATCTCATTTTCACCAATATAAATCCAAGAATAACTTAAATGAAAGTAATGGAGTTACTCTGGATTCAGTCTATGGTAAATGAGACAAGGATCTTGGCCTAATCTCATAAATGTCTCCCTTAAGATCTCCATTAGCAACACTGGGTTTTTAGTGAAAAATGCACCACATTCTTGCAAGATCCCCTCATGGGGAAAAATGGTATTTTTTAGTACATTAATTCTACACAATTACATTACAACTTTTGATGAGATCTCAGGGGAAATGGTTACAATGTCCTGCTATCTCAATATACTTCCTCACCAACAGCACTAGAAAGACATAAAGAAACTCTGCAACAACCCTAACATATAATTAAATAACTAGTTTCAGTTTGTGTATATTCTAAGTCTGTAAGGGGAAAGCGTGATTCAGCCACACCTGTTTTCCCTCATAAGTATCATTAGTACTAATTACTTACAACTTCACTCATGGCAATCGCTGGATGATACTCAATTGCTTTCAATATATTGCTGAGAGATCCTAATTCCACTTGCAAGGCAGGAAATGGGTATCGGTAATTGGTAAAGGTGCTTCAAGCTTTCGGGCTAATAATGCAATTGTGATAGTACTTTATCCTGATTCATCTGGAAGAGTTTGCCTCCTCTTTGCCCTTTGACAATGGACCCACTATGAACAAGGCATCAGAGCTGCAAAGCTCCTAGGAACAAGCTCATGTTTTGCCTGACAGCTAGGCCAGACAGAAGCAGTCTTTGGAGACTAGAACAAAAAGTACTAGCTATTTTGGATGTCTTAAGAAGCATATCCTCAGTGCATTTTTGCAGAGGTGGACATGTCAGCATGACTTCTTTTTTTTTTCCCCAAAGCTCGCAGCCTTAAATCACAGCTCTCCTGTCTCTGCTTTGAACTCTAGTTGCAACTTCCTTCAGAGTTTATCATTGCTTTTTCCAGCACTGGTCACAAGGGGACGAAAACAATGAAAGGTGCTCTCCAGGTCTCAACACACTTTCCAGAGATTTCTAACCCAATCTTTAGTTCTTAATTTTGACAACCTGGAGACCTTACATATTGTTAGAGAAATGATTAAACATCTTCCTCTTCTACCAAGGGATAAATTAACACTAATCATAGCTTGGGATCACTAAAATCAAATTTCTTCTACTTTAGATTCTGCCTTCCAAGCTTCATCCCAAGAAATTAGCATTCCCATCTGCCTTCAACGTGAAAGTCAGAGCTACATAGCAAGGTACCCTAGAGCAATATATTTCAACGAAGTTAGTCCAAGCCTCACTCCAGCAATGGCTCTATGTTCATTAGTATACAGGTTCTGTTCATGACTGAGTCATTCAGCAGAGCAAATCTGATACATAATCAAATGTGGGCACAGAATGACATTTCTATTGCATTAGCCAGAACACATAATTTTGAGTTTATGCTGACTTTAAGCTTACTATGGAAAGACAGATGGTATCTGATCCAGGGTAAGGTTTCTCAGAATAGTTAATCCATTAATATTCTGGAACAGAAATGAATCAGTGAATTTATACTAGATTACCACTTAGTGCTAGGTATCTATGACATTTTGACCCAGTACCAAGATCTCTAGTTTTTTATTTACTCTATCACTAAACAATGGCCTTCATCAATAAGTCGCTGCACCTCATAATTTTGTGCCTTTTAGGGGAAGGTTAAGTACAGACCTGGATATCTGGTGAAGTGTGTCTCGCCAGTTCAGAGAGTGTATTCCAGCAAGGAACCGCAGATGGACCTCAGGTGTAGGCTGCTAATGTTTTCAATGCTCTATAGAAAACGCATGGTGATGGGAAGATAGGAAAAGGGTTGTAAACCATAAGAAAGGTGAAAAACAAGGCAGCTCAAATATTGGTGTCACATCTGCAATGACAAAACAGCCCTGAAGCACATGTAGAACTATCGTCACTGAAACACACTGATATTCAAGTGTAGTGTTTGCTGCCCACACTTAAATGGTACTGACTGTACTGGCTAGGTCAGGCTAATGCTGATTATATGTTCTGTATTGCCAATATACTGAGACTCCCAGGGGAGCCAAGTAACGAGTAGATGGAGATGCAGATTTGTGGAAGGAAAAGCTCTATTACCATTCTTTACGAACCCAAGAGACTTTGCAGAGCACAGCTGTTAAAGATATCACACAGGGAGAGGGAAAGTCCTCAATATAGACAGATCCCAAACAATTTAGGGTTTGCCAGGTCACAACCAACACCCTGAAGCTCGCAGGCTATCAGTATGCAACTGGAACCGGCTCTCAGCATGAAGCAGTGCTTTGTAAGAGGGCTGCCTCATTCGGCAGTTCTCACTTCAGCCTCTGAATAGTCTCAAGGAGCAGCACCATGCAGAGAACATTAAAGTAGTCCTGTCTTTTGATAGCTACAACTATCATGACAAGTTGTTTTTATACTAACTCCCTGGTACATAATCTAAACCCTAACTCCAGTTTTGCTGTGGTTTTATTTGAGTATTTACTCATGTGGACTGATTAGCCAGCCCTGCTCTAAGCTCAGTACTTCTGACATCCAAGTTAAGCAACAGGAATCTACTTTTACTCTTTCTCTGTTCTCAGTCAACCACGACCGCAGATTTTCTTCCTGGATTTAAGAATATGCTTCATTTTTGTTGTTTATTACATCAGTCTGACACTTTATGGAACCCCTGTAGTGTACTGTGATATACCTGCAAAAAGGCCAGTGTTAAAGACACTACGTGGTGAGAAAAAAAAAAAAGATCCTCATAAAAACTGTCACCCACAACAGCACGTTTCTATGGTAATACAGGACTGCTTTGGGTTGTTATGGCAACTAAACCTTTAAAAGCAATAGCATAAAACTAAAGCAAAAAAACCCCACAAAAATGGAGCTTCATCACTGCTCTTCTCAACTTTACAAATCGTTCTCAGCCCTCCTACCCCACACAAAGACTAGATTGGGTGTTACAGTGATCAAAACTCTTTAGGAAGAGGAAGAAAACCACTTGGTTTCATGGCAATGGGTTTGCAGAGCCTTCTTACCACTCTCTTTTAGTGGTGGTAAGAAGCGCTGGTCCACAAGCAGAGCTCTTGCACCATGGAGCAAAACAAATAAAAAAGTGATAACAATGCCAGTAGGACTAATTGCTGACTGCAGCCAAGTGGGGACGATATCTGCGCTACTCACCTCATGGGAGGGACAGGCCAAAATTAAACTGAATTAAATGCTGGCTTAGCTCCTTAATGCTACTGTGTACTTCATTATTTCCTTGGTAAGTTTTTTCTTATAGTCAGATGCTGCTGCCAAGGAAATGCAGAAAATTTCTAGATACATACACTTGCTTCTATAAAGCTTCACAGAAATTTACTGTGATATATGACGTTTTTAGCTAATCTCAGATAGGTTTCAAGGTAAATAATCTTGACTAACTTGGGATGTGTTGCCACTTCTCCCTTTTCCTATTCTTTCTTTCCTGCTCAGTATCCTATGTATTCACTCTCACTTTCCATCTCCACAGTTTTCTCATTTAGCTACTGGTTATGTCCACTTCCTATTATTATGTTTGAAAGAATTATATGATCATGAGAATGGAACTGACAGTGTGCAAACATCCTCTTCTAATTCTGCCGAGGTGCCTCAAAATTCATACCCCAGCAGCGTGTCCCTTTGCTGCCCTGCTTATGCACTTCAGCCTTCATGCACGTCAGACCTGGCTGAGGTCACCCAACTCTTTTTACTTGTGACCCATATCAGGGGTCTAGAGTTGAAAGGAGAGCATATGTAAAGATTGCTCCTCCAACTATTCACATCTTTTTTTAGTTAGCCTATAAAAGAAGCTGTAAGTTCAAAGCAGGAATGTTTACGTAAATCAGGGAATATAGGAGCTAGACTTCTTTACTGATTTAAGTTGGCGTCATCCGGTTCACTCCAATGTTTTATAAAGCTAGTTTATACCAGCCGAGATGTGCTCTCTCAGGATTTTAGGACGCCAGTGTAGCAATATTCAGACCATCATTTCTTAGTAGTATGCCTGAATCTCCAAATACTGTAAAAATTGGTGCCAGTATGACTCTGAAGCAGGTTGGCAAAAAGCCTGTAGACAGCCGTACAGAATGCCACTTGGCACCTGCAATATCATACCCTGAAGCATGCAGGAAGGAAATATTATTACTGTCTACTAAACATAACATGTGCAGGAAGACATGGTAATGCCATGAATTAATGAAGTTCAGGACATCCTGAGCCAGTTTCAGAGGTGATGTGCATTTCAGTAAGTTGCTGTGAGCATAAATGGGCAGACATTTTGTGTTGATGACAGAAGAGTGGTAGCATCGAGTCAGCCAAGGACAACTTTGTATGAGAAAAAGTACAACGGCTCACTTCACTGTAGGGCTTTGGTCCTGCTCAGTTACATGTCTCAGAAGGGCAGAAGCAGTAAGCATGTGCTAGGTTCTCAGCCCTGGCATGGCTCACGGTCTGGCCTATTTGTCAACACCACCACTGAACACTGTACACCTTCTTTGCTATACACCTCCACCTCCTTTCCCATCAGACAAATTCTCTTGGTGTGTCAGAATAGCATTTATTTGACAGCTCCCCTAGTCCCTAAGCAGATGATAGAAAAAAACACCACAGCCCCAAACAGGGACCTAAGTAGCTTCAGGGTTTCACTTAGTTGTGCCAGTAGTTAATGGCTCTCAAGAAGCTGTTCTGCTGACATGTTCAGTCCCAGCTCCAGAACGAATCCCAGAACCATGAGGACCGGAAGCAGCTGACACAGGGCTCGTCTTACACCCAAGCAGGAATAGCATCAGCTTAGACCTTGAGACCCTTTTAAGTATTCAGGCAGTGCAAAGGAAACATCAATTGGCCTGGGTCTTCACCAGAAAATGTCGAATGTGCATCTCTTTTACTGACATGAACTTGTACACCATTTACTGCAGCTATGACTTTTGCACTTCAGGTTCAATTTCTTTTCAGGACCAGCCCCTGTGCAATGGAGGGTGTTACAGATCACCATAACTTGACACTTAAGCCCAAACTATGAATTCCACTGTGATTAAATGCAGGAAACAGAAAAGTTGTGGACACACTTGGTCGCTGAGTTTTACTGTACTTCTATCAATCCCCTTTTGGTATGTATCTGGAAGGGCTAGGACAAAAATCTTGTTGTTAGCAGTGTCTCAAAGCACAAAAAAGATTTACCTTGAGGAAAGAGTCAGAGGGAGAAAAGCTCCTTTGTTTAATTGAACTGCTTGGCCCATGCTGAATGCAAGCTAGAGATTACTGCAAAGAACATGGAGTAGAGCAAGCTTGAGTTTTAAGTAAAATAAAGACACTTGGGTGATGCAGAGTGAAGTGGGGCATTACAGACGTACCTAATTCTTTCTTCTAGCTTGAGGGTTAAAATAAGGGGTTCAAAAACCACTGATTCTCTAGATTGCTTGGAAAAAGGAAACCTGTGAGGTTTCTACTATTTCCACAAAATTGGACTGATTATTGATTTTGTTTACATGTCTAACTTTTAGTTCATGTAACTGTCCCCAGTTTTTGCTCATGGTGCATTTGTACACAGCCTTAGTGCAGTTATGCAATAAATTGGTTTAATTTTGTACACTCTTTTCCCTCTTCCCTGGTTGTACAGAGAGCAATACCATGCACTCATCCTGCTGACGGGACAATCATACCATTGACCTCTGGGCAATACATTCTACCTTCCAGCTTGAGCCTGTGAGACAGATATTCCCTACACCACTTTACCCTATGCAAATCCATGTGCTGCCAAGGACAGTATTACAGACGTAATTTGCAGCATGAAACCAAGAAGGTGAAACCTCGGATGAGAGCTTTGTAATTGGAAATGGGGCCTTAGGTCCTTAAAAATATGGATTGCTAATGCAGAACAAGGTAGGCTCAGAGAATATGCCTGATTCAGAGAGGGGGAAAACAGAATATCAAGCTATTACAATGCACGTCACAGAGAACTGTGAAAAGCATACGTGCTTGATAGATTGCATGTGATTAGAATGAGGGCCTTAGGCACGGAAACCTATCTATTAAATATCATTCTTTCTTTTGTCCTAGTAATATAACTATCAAACCTTAGAGTAAACTTCATTTGTTAGGTGAATGACCCATGTGTCTCATCTGCTTGGCTTTTTCACACATGTAGAGGTGAATCATCATTACACATTATTAATTGGAATGATGGACAGGTTGCCACTCCCTCCGTATTCACTCCCTGCTCATGCACTTGCTCTGCTTTACTGTCACCTAGGGAATGCAGAGGGACTGGCCAGAGGGATTAGTACATGTACTTAATTTGTGTGTTCCACCCAAGAAGACTGGCAGACATTCAGGTTTGGGGTTTTTTTAATAGCCCTCTAAAAAAATGTAATTAAACAAGTTGTGAGTTTACGGGGCAGGGGCACTGAACGTATCTGAGGGGAAGCATGTCTATAATTGCACAAGAAGGTGAACAGATTGCAGGAGAAAATGATCAATCTAAAATATTTATCGGTGGACAGCAACTCCTGACTGATATCCCCTTTTTAGTTGGGATGGGGAGTTACTATTATTTTCCTCCTCAGTATGTTCCCACCCTCTATTCTCATAGGTTTTCATTTCAGCACAGCCTACTGGCATTCCGTTCCCAGAAATGCACTTTTCCTCTGCCAAGAACAAACATGCAAAGCAGAAATGCCCCTTCTCCCAGTGTGTACCCTCTGGGAGCTGGATTTTCTAGCTCCTGGGAAGTCACAGCTTCTGCTAGTCAAGGGAGATGGGGATATGCACTTTGCTCCTCTGATGCCGCGCTCTGCCCAGATTTCTCTCAATAAATGTTTGCAAGGCAATTCAAAAAGCTCTAGGTCCTTTATCCATGGTTGGAGTACTTGAGATTAATAGAATTAAAGTCTCTTTAAATCCTGAAGAAAGAGCTCAGAGGAGACAGAAACTGTTTTTTGCTTTAACACTGTGTGAGTCATACAATGTTTAGTTTGGGTGTTTGATACATCATAGCATCTAAGCCAAAAAGACAGCTGTAGAATGAGTAGCAGGTTAACAAAGACTGGAGAAAAATAATGCAGAAAAAGCACTACATTGATGTTGAGAAGGTAGAAAAAAGTCCTCAAAATTGCAGTGTTGCCAACAAGACTTTATTACAAATCTTGTAGTATGCGGTGGGTTTTTATTCTGAAAACTCCAGTTGTGGAATCAAAAGATGACAAAAGAATATCAGCTTTCATTTTTAATTAAAACATTCCTAGCCCCCATGGGAAAAAGCTGGAAAACATGACCAAAGGGTATCCTTGGAAATCAAAACAGAAAAATAAAGAATCCAAATCTTTTATTTTAATATATTTTAGAATTTCCCCCACCATGAGTTATACCCAATTTCTGTGCACTGTTGGCCTTTCACCTCTAAATATTTCTGCCTGGTGGCAGAAACAGACAAAGAACCGTTCGGCTAAAAAAGAACTACAGATGTTTCAGAAACTGCAGCCATTCTATTTTGGCAGCAATTCATAATCAGAATTTTCTGATTATGTCCCTTGTCACATTAAAACCCATAAACTAGAACATGCACATGCTGATCCATATAATAAACTCTCTCCCCTGGAGCTCATTTACTGGGGTCAACTTTCTTACATACTGCCTCCTCAATAAAGGAATACCATAGCAAAGCAAACTGCAATTAGAAAAAAAAAAGGTGTGTGTGTGGGGTGTGTGGAAAACAGAGGTTCCAGCCAGTCAGCTTATCTGACAAGTGTGGAGAGACAGAGGTGTTTTTCTGTAGACCCACAGAATCAGTAAGTCCTATCTCTTTGCTTGATCCCCTCCTAATTAAAATCAGCAAAATTAACCTCCAATCACAGTTAGAAACTTGTCTTTTTTCCGAATATCCTAAATCCTTACTTTTTTTGGCTCTTCACCAAGATAAATCAGTGTTCACTCCTGTAGTTTCATACACAGATGATAACAACAGCATCATGAGACAGAGGAGCACGACACACCCCAACATTTCTATCAGCTATAGCTAACAAACAGTATTCTTTATGAATGAACCTTCAAAGCTTCTGCAGCAGAAAAGAAGAAAACACCGCGATATAATAATCAGGAATAGAAAATCTTAAGCAGATAGAGTCTCCACAGGGACCTTTTCAAAGAGAGAATGTATTTCATTTGTGGAATAACCCTAGGATGAGCTATGTACTGTAGTCTAACCATTAAACACTTACACAAGTCTTTCAGAAACTAACAGATGTTCCTTTTATGAGCAAAGACAAGTGCCATTCGGCCTTTTTAGACACCTATAAAAATCAGATAATTTTAAGCTATTTTAATAGCTGCCTGACAATTTTATTAATGCACTCTGCTACAATGTGATCCTGTTTCCTTCACAAAAAGACTGACTCATACCATGGAATTTTACACACACTAAGGTGCACATTGCTAATGCCTTCCTCTTGATAAGTAAGAAAAGAAAACCTATTGTACTGACCAGAAGGAACAGAAAGATCTCTGCAGGGTTTAACACAGTGTGTCAGCCCGCAGAGATCCTGTCTCAAAATGATCCGTGGAAGCTTTAATGATTTACTCAGTGTAAACTGACAGACTGAACTACAGAACCTGCCCAGAATCAATTCTGTGGCTCAAATCCTGGCTTCAACCGTAGGTGACAATGAATTTTAAATTTTAATCCTGGCAACAACTGAATATTGTACATCATCACAAGAAGAGCATACCTATAAAAAGTACAATCTTTGCATAAGAAGAGCCTAGGTCTATGACAGTTTATTAAAACAGGGCTTCACTGATAGAGCCAAATTCAGGGAAATTTATACAGCACCTGCTGACTCTGCCTGAGTCTCACCGGTGCCATCAGCATCTCACTTTCTGGCACACTAAATTTACACAAATGAAAAGTTATGCATGCATTTGATATTACAACCTTATGCACAATAGTTCTTGTAGGAATATTATTACTAAACCACCTACACAAGATGTTGAATTTTGTGATGGTTGTGATTTTTTTTGGTTTGCTCTTTTTCCTGAAGAAGCTGCAAAAATAGCATGAACCTAGATTGTTACCTCAGGCATTCTGCAGAGCAATATGCCAAAGCACCCACATACTGAGTGTTTGCAAATTTTAAGTTTGGGACTGACTATGTGCCAGTCCCTCTTCAGCTGTGGGCACTTGATCCTGCACCAAAATCGCTGCTGACCTTTTCTCGTATTTATGATGTCAGTATGGATTTTTATCATTGTTTGAGCTCCTGACACAAAGCAAACAGCTTCTATAGCATGTTTTTATTCATGCAAAATATGAATATGGGAATCTCAGTCTTCCTATCAAGCTTGCCTTTTCTTCTCCTTGGATGCTTGGTTAATGGAGGTAGGTGATTCTGCCTTATTGCCTTCATCAGCTTTCCAGAGAAGACTTACTTGCACAGATGAACACTAATTGTAGCTTATATTCTCCGCATGATTTATCTACAGGTACAGTTATTTGAAACACACTAGTTATGTACTACGCAGTCTCTATTGTTTAAAACTACTTAAAATTGCTGAGGCGATCAGCTCCAGTGCAGGTGTGTTGTGCAGCGGAGCCGGGGATCGTGGCGTACAGGCGGTTCCTGAGCTGGGGAAACCCCAGGGGAGCACAGAGACCTGCCAGGAGCCAGCAGCTCTCACCAGAGCAGCTGACGAGGCGTGGGCAGGGCCAGGAGTAATGGCGGCCACCCCCCTGCTCCCACAAAAGGTAGCCCTAGGGAGCGCTAGCGGCCAAGGCGTGGCACAGCAGGGAGGGCACCTCTTCGAAGGAGGGACATTCCACTGGCCCAGTGGAGAGACTTGAAGTCCACATAACCCAGTGTGGTGGGTTGACCCTGGCCGGATGCCAGGTGCCCACCAAAGCCGCTCTATCACTCCCCCTCCACAACTGGACAGGGGGAGAAAATAAAACGAAAGTCTCGTAGGTTGAGATAAGGGCAGTTTAATAAAGCAGAAGCAAAGGTCACGCGCAAAAGCAAAGGAAGACAAAAGATTTTATTCTCTACTTCCCATCAGCAGGCGATGTTCGGCCACTTCCCGGGAAGCAGGGTTTCAGTACGTGTAGTGGTTGCTCCGGAAGACAAACGTAAACCCATGAATGCCCCCCACTTCCTCCTCCCCCCCCTAGGTTTTATACTGAGCAGACGTCCTATGGTATGGAATATCCCTTTGGTCAGTTTGGGCCAGCTGTCCTGGCTATGTCCCCTCCCAAGATCTTGCCCACTCCCAGCCTACTGGTGGGGAGGCAATGTTGGAGAGACAGCCTTGATGCTGTGGGAGCACTGCTCAGCAGTAGCCAAAACACTGGTGTGTTATCAACACTGTTCTAGCTACCAATACAGAGCACAGCACTACGAGGGCTGCTGTGGGGAAAATTAACTCCATCTCAGCTAGACCCAATACACCCAGCAACTGGGAGCTGTTCTGTGACGATCTGCACAGGCCAAGGGCACTCATCCTACCTGACCCTCAAGGCAGAACGGTGGGCACTCGTCTGAGAGCAAAGGCTGCAGCTCCAGCTGGGGGGTCTGCACCATCTACCCCAGCGGTGGCCAATGCCTCCACCCAGACGGAGCTGCTGAAGGGAGAGGCTGCAGTGTAGACCTCAGACTGCAGGAAGTACCTAGACCTTTCTCCTGTGGCAGGGACAGGCAGCAGACCTGCCTACAAAAGGTCTGCCCAGGTGAAGGACCTCCTGCAGCAGGTGGCTGAGCTGCAGGAGGCGGTGAGAAGGCTGCTTAACATCAGGGACACTGAGAAGGAGTTAGATAGCTGGTTGCAAGCGCAGTCTGCAGTGGACCCACAGCCCAAGGCCACACAGTCAAAAACTCACCCACTGGCACACACAGAAGGGAGGGGGGCCAATAATGGAGAAGAATGGAAGCTTGCAACGGCAAGGACCTGTAGGAGGAAGGGACTTCCCCCGAAGCCTGAGGTGCCCTTGCAGAACCGCTTCATCACTCTGCAGACTGAAGAGTAAAGACTCATCATATCAGGAGAGGCACTGGAGCCGAGTAAGGCAGCCCGATCTGCTCCCCTTATAACAACCAACACAACTAAGAAAAGGTGACAGGTGATAGTAGTAGGCAACTCTCTTCTGAGAGGTACGGAAGCACCCATCTGCTGACCTGACGCACTCTCCAGAGAGGTGTGCTGCCTACCAGGGGCTCGTATCAGGGATGTCACCAAGAGACTACCAAGCCTGGTCCAGTCCATTGACTATTATCTGCTGCTGTTGTTTCACGTGGGCACCAGTGATACAGTCAGGAGCAGTCTGAGGAGTATCAAGAAGGATTACAGAGCCCTGGGAGTGGCAGTAAGGGACTCTGGAGCACAGGTAGTTTTTTCATCAGTCCTCCCGGTAAAAAGGAAGGGCTTTGAAAGGGGCAGTCAAATCTGGTGAATCAACAAATGGTTACAGGACTGGTGCCGCAGCCAGGGGTTAGGCTACTTATACCATGGGAATCGCTTTGAGAAACCTGGTCTACTAGGGGCTGATGGGGTCCATCTGTCAGAGAAGGGGAAGAGCATCTTTGGTCATAGGCTTGCCAAGCTGGTGAAGAGGGCTTTAAACTAAAGTTGCTGGGGGAGGGGAACCTCAATCCATCCCACTCCTACCAGTCTGATGCCAGTGCCAGCAACAGATGCTCAGAGCCTGGAGAGGGATCGCAGGTCAGCAGAAGAGCACCTGAAGAGCAGCACAAAGGAATTCCAGCCACTCCAGCCACTAAGTCAGCTTCATTGGGGGCCCAACTTAAATGCCTCTATGGAAATGCATGTAGCATGGGGAATAAACAAGAGGAGTTAGAGATGTGCGCGCGCCTGCAGGGCTACAATCTTACTGGCATCATGGAGACGTGGTGGGATGGCTCCTATGACTGGAGCGTTGGAATGGAAGGATACAGGCTCTTTAGGAAGGACAGGCAGGGGAAACGAGGAGGGGGTGTTGCCCTCTATGTTAATGACCAGCTGGAGTGCATGGAGCTCCATCTGGGGATGGATGAGGAGCCGACCGAGAGCCTATGGGTCAGGATTAAAGGGAGGGCAGGGACCGGCAACATTACAGTGAGGGTCTGCTACAGGCCACCCAATCAGGAAGACCAAGCGGATGAGGCCCTCTATAGACAGATAGGAGCAGCCTCACGTCACAAGCCCTGGTCCTCATGGGGGACTTCAACCTGGTATCTGTTGGAGGGAAAACACAGCGGGACATAAGCAATCCAGGAGATTCCTGGAATGCGTTGATGATAACTTCCTTCTCCAAGTGACAGAGAAGCCAGTGAGGAGAGGTGCTATGCTGGACCTTGTTCTCACCAACAAGGAGGGGCTGGTGGGGAACGTGAAGCTCAAGGGCAGCCTTGGCTGCAGTGACCATGAAATGGTGGAGTTCAAGATCCTTAGGGCAGCGAAGGGTGCACAGCAAGCTCACTACCCTGGACTTCAGGAGAGCAGACTTTGGCCTCTTCAGGGATCTGCTTGGTAGAGTACCATGGGATAAAGCCCTGGAGGGAAGAGAGGCCCAAGAAAGCTAGTTAATGTTCAAGGATCACCTCCTCCAAACTTGAGAACGATGCATCCCAACAAAGAGGAAGTCAAACAAAAACACCAGGAGGCCTGCATGGATGAACAAGGAGCTCCTGGACAAACTCAAACACAAAAAGAAAGCCGACAAAGGGTGGAAGCAAGGACAGGTAGCCTGGGAGGAATACAGAGAAATTGTCCAAGCAGCCAGGGATCAGGTTAGGAAAGCTAAAGCCCTGATAGAATTAAATCTGGCCAGGGATGTCAAGGGCAAAAAGAAAAGCTTCTATAGGTACGTCTGTGACAAAAGGAAGACTAGGGAAAATGCGGGCCCTCTCCAGAAGGAAATGGGAGACCTGGTTACCTGGGATATGGAGAAGGCTGAGGTACTCAACGACTTTTTTGCCTCAGTCTTCACTGGCAAGTGCTCCAGCCACACTGCCCAAGTTGCAGAAGGCAAAGGCAGAGACTGGGAGAATGAAGAACCACCCACTGTAGGAGAAGATCAGCTTCAAGACCTTCTAAGGAATCTGAAGGTGCACGAGTCCACGGGACCTGATGAGATGCATCCGCTGGTCCTGAGGGAACTGGCGGATGAAGTCGCTAAGCCACTATCCATCATATTTGAGAAGCCGTGGCAGTCCAGTGAAGTTCCCACTGACTGGAAAAGGGCAAACATAACCTCCATTTTTAAAAAGGGAAAAAAGGAAGACCCAGGGAACTACAGGCCCATCAGTCTCACCTCTGTGCCTGGCAAGATCATGGAGCAGATCCTCCTGGAAACTATACTAAGGCACACGGAAAATAAGGAGGTAATTGGTGACAGCCAACATGGCTTCACTAAGGGCAAATCATGCCTGATAAATTTGGTGGCCTTCTGCGATGGGGTTACAGCATTGGTGGATAAGAGAAGAGCAACTGACATCATCTACCTGGACTTGTGCAAGGCATTTGACACTATACCACACAACATCCTTGTCTCTACATTGGAGAGACATGGATTTGATGGATGGACCACTTGGCGGATAAGGAATTGGCTAGATGGTCTCACTCAAAAGAGTTGTGGTCAACAGCTCGATGTCCAAGTGGAGACCAGTGACGAGTGGCATTCCTCAGGGGGCGGTGTTGCAACCGGCATTGCTTAACATCTTTGTCGGTAATGTTGACAGTGGGACTGAGTGCACCCTCAGCAAGTCTGCCGACAACACCAAGCTGTGTGGTGCGGTTGACATGCTGGAGGGAAGGGATGCCATCCAGAGGGACTTTGACAGGTTTGAGAGGTGGGCCCGTGAGAACCTCATGAAGTTCAACAAGGCCAAGTGCAAGGTCCTGCACATGGGTTGGGGCAATCCCAATCACAAATACAGGCTGTGCGATGAATGGATTGAGAGCAGCCCTGAGGAGAAGGACTTGGGGGTGTTGGTTGATGAGAAGCTCAACATGACCTGGCAATGTGCGTTTGCAGCCCAGAAAGCCAACTGTATCCTGGGCTGCATCAAAAGAAGTGTGACCAGCAGGTCGAGGGAGGTGATTCTCTCCCTCTACTCCGCTCTCGTGAGACCCCACCTGGAGTACTGCGTTCAGCTCTGGGGCCCCCAACATAAGAAGGACATGGACCTGTTGGAGCGAGTCCAGAGGAGGGCCACGAAGATGATTAGAGGGCTGGAGCACCTCTCCTATGAAGACAGGCTGAGAGAGTTGGGGTTGTTCAGCCTGCAGAAGAGAAGGCTCTGGGGAGACCTTATAGCAGCCTTCCAGTACCTAAAGGGGGCCTAGAGGAAAGCTGGAGAGGGGCTTTTTACAAGGGCCTATAGTGATAGGAGAAGGGGTAATGGCTATAAACTGAAAGAGTGTAGATTTAGATTAGATATAAGGAATAGATTTTTCACTATGAGGGTGGTGAGGCACTGGAACAGGTTGCCCAGAGAAGTTGTGGATGCCCCATCCCTGGAAGTGTTCAAGGCCAGGTGGGATGGGGCTTCGAGCAACCTGATCTAGTGGAAGGTGTCCCTGCCCATGGCAGGGGGGTTGGAACCAGATGATTTTAAGGTCCCTTCCAACCCAAACCATTCTATGATTCTATGATTCTATGAAAATATTCATTGTATCAGCTAGCTGGATTGTGAGACTAACATGTAGTAGTAGGACATCACTGTTCAGTATAGCCTCTGAGTTACGACGTGTACTTAGAAATACTGTAATGCCCTTAGATGTGGCATTCAGCCTAACACAGAGTCCCTCAACACTGATCTCTACAGAGATTATTCAGGTCTCATTTGTGGGTTTCAGCTGTGACTCATACATAGCAACGGCCTAAAGGAACCAAGCAGACACAAGAATTGTCACCTGACACTAGGTAAAGCACAAAGATGGTCTCTTGCTATTTATATGTACAGCACTCAGCACAAAGAGGCTGTGATCCTGACTGGAACTGCAATCTGTAACACAAATAATTATGACAACTGTTATAGTCAGGTCCCAAATAAATTCACAATACCATTTACAGTGAATGCTCTTGAGAATCCATATTTAACATAAAGTAAAAATCAGAAGTTTGGAAAAAAGAACCCATATTTCAGTACCAAGAGTTTGGGTGAGCAAGAATAATAAAACAATTAGCTGATGTGGCCTTTAAAAGAACTTTAAGATTGATGGCAAAGAGCATAGCTTTGGACTGGTTCTTTTATCAGAAGAATTCACACAATTTCTGCAATAAAAGCATATTGGTTACACTAATCCTTGCTGTCTGAAACACTGTGCAGCACTTCATCCAAGAATGTGTATGATCCACAGTCCCACTCTTCTGCCCTTAGGACAGATGCTTTCTCAAGTTTAGAACTGCCAAAATCCAGTGAAAGATGAATAGAAAACATAATCAACGTCAACTAAGTCACAGAAAACATGCGTGACAGGCTATCTTCACCAGACTGGCTGCAGACTCACACCTTTGAAGTCAGTATTTTGGAGGTACATATCTGTCCTAGAGAAACAGACTGCTTATCTTTGGGAGAGTAAGAGAGAATGAGGCTAAAGCAGAAATGTCCAAATCCCAGCTGAAAAGCTGGATCTGGCTCTTGAAATTTCAAAGTTACTCGTTCGCAAAGACATATTTATGCATAGAGATTGAAGCTTGCATACAAAAGGAATAATAATTATACAACCCCCAATAACTGCTAAGAGAAATTTTTAAATGTTACATTGCTTGAGACGCTGTTTCAGGCTACCGAAGAGAGGTGTGAATTTCTCCCAAAGCCTAAGGTTGCCACTTCAAAGAAGAGACTTTCAAATAAAATCACGTATGTAGAGCCCTAATTTGTGCACTCAGTTACAGAATAGTTGGATCATTTATTGTAAGGGCGTATGCAAAGAGCTTATCAGAAAAGGGCAGAAGAGCAATAATTTACAAAGGAATCCTACTCCCTTTTTTCCATCTACAGAGTGAATGTAATAGTAGCTTTACCACCTAAAATATTAAGTTACTATGTAAGGGTCTGATCTTTTCAGCAACTCTTAAGATGACTGGAAGAAGAACCTTTGCAGAACAAGGATACTGTGTATTGCAGTTGCTATTTAAAACATACTGTGAGCCTTTCTACAGAGCAAACTGGACCTGGTTAAATGGCAAGACAATCCTGAATCTGAGTTTCTTCCAAGCGTGGTGTCCTAGAAAAAAGGAATCTGAGCTACTACTGGTCTCTCTTTGTCACTATTTTTGTTGGGAAGAAAAGTCTTCCTGGGCACAGAAAGAACTGCAGTCTCTAGGACCTTCTCTCTCTTTATCTGTGTGGCTATAATTTGGAAGAGGCTGTGCTGGACTGCCTTATCGGTTATCCTGCAGCAACCCGCAGAAGGAAGCTCTTGCCTTTCCTGCACTGATGTGAAAAATTCTTCTATTTACTCATACAACATCCTGGTGCAAGCAGGTTTATAATGGCCACTTCCAGCCAACAACTGGGTGTTTGAACATTTCTAGAAGGACAGCCTGTGGGTCTAAAGCTGCCCTCCAAGCTGGGGTTGGGGGTAGTGTCAGGTTCCTTTGGAAAGTAGATTTCCCTTCATAGGAGTTTTAATTCTCTTCTGTTCAAGTAATGTTTCAACAAATACACTAGATTGTCCCAAAGAAATCTTCATAAACTTACTTGGGACTTCTGAGGGAGAAACAAGGAGGGGATTAAAACATTAGTTTAAAAACAGATCCTTTAGAGGAATATTTGGGGCTAATGACATGAGACATCCTTTGAATCTTTTGTAATGTTGGCAGGAGAAATAAAAAGACAGGACAAATTGAGAATCACCATATGATTTAAACCAATCTTTTACAAAGCAGTAAAAGAGCTACAGTATCTCTCCAACTTATTTGCCCTTGCTTTCCAGGATGATCCGCTTCCATTGAGTCATAGAATCATTTAGGTTGGAAAAGACCTTTAAGATCATCAAGTCCAACTGTTAACCTAACACTGCCTAGTCCACCACTAAACCACATCCCTAAACACCACATCTACATGTCTTTTAAATACCTCCAGGGATGGTGATTCAACCACTTCCCTGGGCAGCCTGTTCCAATGCTTGGCAACCCTTTCGGTGACGAAATTTTTCCTAATATCCAATCTAAACCTCCCCTGGCGCAACTTGAGGCCGTTTCCTCTCGTCCTATTATTGTTACTTGGGAGAAGAGACTGACACCCACCTCGCTACAACCTCCTTTCAGGTAGTTGTAGAGAGCCATAAGGTCTCCCCTGAGCCTCCTTTTCTCCAGGCTGAATAACCCCAGTTCCCTCAGCCCCTCCTCCTAAGACTTGTGCTCTAGGCCCTTCACCAGCTTCGTTGCCCTTCTTTGGACATGCTCCAGCACCTCAATGTCTTTCTTGTAGTGAGGGGCCCAAAACCAAACACAGTATTCGAGGTGCGGCCTCAGCAGTGCCGAGTACAGGGGAGTGATCGCTTCCCTAGTCCTGCTGGCCACGCTATTTCTGATACAAGCCAGGATGCTATTGGCCTTCTTGGCCACCTGGGCACACTGCTGGCTCATATTCAGCCAGCTGTTGACCAACACCCCCAGGTCCTTTTCTGCCAGGCAGCTTTCCAGCCACTCTTCCCCAAGCCTGTAGTGTTGCATAGGGTTGTTGTGACCCAAGTGCAGGACCCAGCACTTAGCCTTGTTGAACCTCACACAATTGGCCTCGGCCTATTGATCCAGCCTGTCCAGATCCCTCTATAGAGCCTTCCTACCCTCAAGCAGATCAACACTCTACCCAACTTGGTGTTATCTGCAAACTTACTGAGGGTACACTCGATCCCCTCGTCCAGATGGTTGATAAAGATGTTAAACAGAACTGGCCCCAATACTGAGCCCTGGGGAACACCACTTGTGACTGGCCACCAACTGGATTTAACTCCATTCGCCACCACTCTTTGGGCTGGCCATCCAGCCAGTTTTTTACCCAGCGAAGAGTATGTCCGTCCAAGCCATGAGCAGCCAGTTTCTCCAGGAGAATGCTGTGGGAAAAGGTGTCAAAGGCTTTACTAAAGTCTAGGTAGACAACATCCACAGCCTTTTCCTCATCCACTAAGCGGGTCACCTTGTCACAGAAGGAGATCAGGTTAGTCAAGCAGGTCCTGCCTTTCACAAACCCATGCTGACTGGGCCTGATCACCTGGCTGTTCTGTACGTGCCATGTGATAGCACTCGAGATGATCTGCTCCATAACCTTCACTGGCACCAAGGTCAGACTGACAGGCCTGTAGTTCCTCTGATCCTCCTGCTGGCCCTTCTTGTAGATGGACGTCACATTTGCTAACTTCCAGTCAACTGGGACCTCCCTGGTTAGCCAGAACTGCTGATAAATGATGGAAAGTGGCTTGGTAAGCACTTCTGCCAGCTCCCTCAGTACTCTTGTGTGGATCCCATCCGGCCCCATACACTTGTGTGTGTCTAAGTGGTGTAGCAGGTCGCTAACCATTTCCCCTTGGATTATGGGGGTTTCATTCTGCTCCCCGTCCCTGTCTTCCGGCTCAGGGGTCTGGGTACCCAGAGAACAACCGGTCTTACTGTTAAAGACTGAGGCAAAGAAGGCATTAATTACCTCAGCCTTTTCCTCATCCTTTGTCCCTGTGTTTCCCCCTGCATCCAATAAAGGATGGAGATTCTCCTTAGCCCTCCTTTTGTTGCTAATGTATTTATAGAAACATTTTTTATTGTCTTTTACAGCAGTAGCCAGATTAAGTTCTAGTTGGGCTTTGGCCCTTCTAATTTTCTCCCTGCATAACCTCATGATATTCTTGTAGTCCTCCTGAGTTACCTGCCCCTTCTTCCAAAGGTCATAAACTCTCTTTTTTTTCTGAGTTCCAGCCAAAGCTCTCTGTTCAGCCAGGCCAGTCTTCTTCCCTGCTGGCTCGTCTTTCGGCACATGGTGATGGCCTGCTTCTGTGCCTTTAAGATTTCCTTCTTGAAGAGTGTCCAGCCTTCCTGGACACCTTTGCCCTTCAGGACTGCCTCCCCAGGGACTCTGTCAACCAGGCTCCTAAACAGGCCACAGTCTGCCCTCCAGAAGTCCAAGGTGGCAGTTCTGCTAACCCCTCTCCTTACTTCTCTGACAATTGAAAAGTCTATCATTTTGTGATCACTGTGCCCAAGACAGCCTCCAGCCACCACATCACCCACAAGTCCTTCTCTGCTTGCAAACAACAGGTCTAGCAGGGTGCCTTCCATAGTTGGCTTACTCACCAGCTGTGTCAGGAAGTTCTCTTCCACACACTCTAGGAACCTCCTAGACTGTTTCCTCTCTGCTGTATTGTATTTCCAGCAGACACCTGGTAAGTTGAAGTCCCGCACGAGAACAAGGGCTAGTGACTGTGAGACTTCTCCCAGCTGCTTATAGACTATTTCATCTGCCTCTTCATCCTGGTTGGGTGGTCTCTAACAGACTCCCACCATGGTATCTGCCTTGTTGGCCTTCCCCCTGATTCTCACCCATAAACACTCAACCCTATCATCACCATCATCAAGCTCATCTTTGCCTAATGTGACTGCACCCTATGATACAGGCTGGAGAACAAGTTTGTGCTTGGACATTTTCATTTCTCTCTCCTCCCTAACATTTAGGATCACTATTTTGGGTGTACATGCCTTCCAAAGTCCTCTCCTACTCTCCTCAACTCCTGGGGCTATGGGATGGTCTCATTAATTCTTTCTTTGTGCATGACTGTCTGGGAGATGAGCAGATGTAGACACTGACAAATTTATTGCCAGGATTAAAAAATTGTGGAGAAGCAGGTGGTCAGCCGGAATTAAAAAGACAGACCGGACAACTTACAAAATCATACATTTGGGAGTTGTGACACTGTCGTGATTTAACCCCAGCCAGCAACTAAGTACCATGCAGCCGCTCACCCCTTCCCACTCCCAGTGGGATGGGGAGGAGGATCGGGGAAAAAAAGTAAAACTCGTGGGTTGAGATAAGAGCAGTTTAATAACTGAAGTAACATAAATTATAATACTAACTAATAATAACAAAAACATAATAATAATAATAATAGTAATGAAAAGGAATATAACAAAAAAAAAAAAGAGGTAAATAAAACCCAAGAAAAGACAAGTGATGCACAATGCAATTGCTCACCACCCGCTGACCGATGCCAGAGCAGTGATCTGCCCCTCCCGGCCAACTCCCCCCTGTTTATATACTGAGCATGATGTTCCATGGTATGGAATACCCCTTTGGCTAGTTTGGGTCAGTTGTCCTGGCTATGCTCCTTCCCAGGTTCTTGTACACCTGCTTGCTGGCAGAGCATGGGAAACTGAAAAATCCTTAACTGAGGATAAGCGCTACTTAGCAACAACTAAAACATCAGCGTGTTATCGACATTATTATCACCCTAAATCCAAAACCCAGCACTGTACCAGCTACTAAGAAGAAAATTAACTCTATCCCAGCTGAAACCAGGACAGATATGTATGTTATGAGGGCTGGCAGTAGCACAGGAATTCTGTCTCCATGTGTAAGTTAGAGCTTTTCACAGCTTTAATCAGCTGAACAACCTTGCCTAGCTCTATGGAGACTGACTTACACCCACTTTTTTACTTCCCGTAATTATCCTTCTCCATGTTTCCGTATTTTCTGTCTGGTTTTTTTTCAGTCTTAGGCCTGCCTCTGCTCCATATTCCTTTCTTTACAAGCAGTCTTTATGCTTGGTTTCTTTCCCCAGTAAAAAGCAAGGGACCTTCATTGAAACTACGGCAGAAAATATAAGTAAGGAGATGATCCCCCTCATTGTCTCAATTCAGATTTTGCTGTCTTTGACCATGCAGTGCTCTATGCCCAAGTTCAATTTATACACATTTCTTTACCTGCTACATCATGCTAATACACCATATTCAGTAAAATATTACTATTAATGGGACAGTAGCACACAGTGAGACAGTACAATAGCACAGCATTACTCCCTATGCATACATTTATGTAAATTATGGTTGTCAAGGTATATGTTTATATGAAACTCAAGGTTCAGTGTAGGGAAAGGCTTAGTGAAGAGGTTTGAACAATACCTGAAGAGGAGGAAAAACTTTATATTCCTTAATGAAGCAAGTTCGTGAATAGTTCAGTGATGTTAGAAGGTGATTGCTTCGGGCCTGCTGAAGGGACATCAGTGTATCCAGAGAAGGGAAAAGAAACAAATGCAGGGAGAAGCAAGCACTAGAACCCAGTCCTTGACTGTAGAGTTGAAGATAATAGGTGCTGCCCGTTAGCTGGGTACTGGGAAAGGCAAAGAGGCCTTGTGGATTTCAGCATGGGATAAGTACAGTAAATGTGCTCTCTTTTCTGTCACCTTTCTAATGGAGTGGTGTATTTTGGCTTCTGTAAATAACTACTCCCATTTGCTTAGGCTGACTTTGCTTGAGGTGGTTTTAAGAGAGCTGATGATATGCATCAAGGTTACACTTTTACAGGGCTGTAAACCTTCAAACCAGGATACTGGAATGCCTCTGCACTTACCAGCACTGCAATACATATTCTGAGGGCAAGAGGAGAACAATAGGGCACGTCTCTGACTCTGAAAAGCTGGCAACACTGGAGCCTGGGAGAATTAAATGGTTTTAGCGGTGTGTTAGCCAGGAAAGTGCTCTGGTTTGTGGCAGGGTAGTGGGGAACTTTTTTGTGATCATCTCCTTACAGTTACACTGAAAATCTTCTTTCTTGGTCAAACTATCAAGAAAATTTTCAAGGAGCTGTGGGAAATGGGGGTAGGTAGAGACAACTACTTTAGGTGGATACTTCAAATCTGGAACCCTTTATCAACTCATTAAGAGGAGCAGGCAGTAACTCATTTCTATTCCCATGTATAACTCTGCCCCCTTCATCCTCCTCCCTGGTCCAAGTATGATCCTAACTTCATTCATTTTCAGTGGTAACATGGAGAAGTTATATTGAAAGTAATAATTAGGTTTTCTTAATAAAAAGTAATATAAAACAAGTTCTTCCAAGTATTGAATACCAACAGGTACTTGAATGGTACATCACTACAGCATCCTCATAATTCTTTATCATCTACTGTATTGTCAAGCTCTCACCGTTCCAAATAATTAGACCAATAAAACAAACTACATAGATAATCAGTGTTGTCAATCATTCTATATGGAACATCGTTGAGGAAAGAGCTCACAAATAGAACAATTACATTCAAACACCAAAAATCAAAAGAGTGAAAACATTTAACAAATCTCAGATAGCCCTTTTACCCCCGCTGTACTGTGCTTTACCATTCTTCCTTCCCCTCAAATAAAGACAGTAAAAAAATCGTTAGAATACCTTTGAACTTGTGAAAGACGGCCCATAGCTCAGCAATGTCAGTGGCAAATGTTATGTCTGTGTCGAGGACAATGACTCGCTCGAGATTGGAAGGTAGCGTCTTAGTCAGAACCAACTTCATCAGCCCGTAAATCCCAGAGTAGTGTTTGTTGGGGATCCAAGACACTTCCGACTGACAAGAAATGGGAAGTGGGAAAGAGGAAGAAAAAATAATCTTCATTAGAGAGAGAAACTCTTCCTGACACTAGTTTCTTGCAACAGTGGAAGATGTCTGAGGTGGAAACAGTCATCTAAAGTCGTGCTTTTAAATTAACTCCAGAAGCTCTGAAATATGCTAAAGTTTCTGAAAGCTTGAAAAAAAAAGTTCTTTGAGGCAACCACTTTACACAATATAAGTAAAATTAGTTGAGCCTTTCCAACCTGGTACAATCCATTCTGAGACATCCATCTATCCTGACAAAACTGAAAAATATTTTTAATCCAAAACTTCAGGTGTATTGTACATTGCTTTCATGTTCAAATGAAACAAAAACTTTTGTGTTTGCCACTCCCAGAATTTTCTGACTCTGAAGTAGAAGTCACAAACATAATTTTTTACCTTTTATTTCTTATAGATTTGGAGGTCAGAACTTCAAAAGGCCAGTCACTTGGAACAATGGGCCAGAAAATTGCAAAAAATTTGTTTCTTACAAACTCAAGTTTTCCTTAAGCCTTACATCTTTAACTTATAACTACTGACATCACACAGACATGCTCAAAAGTGGAGAAAGTGGGAGAACATTTTTAGCCACATTTTTTGTTTGTTATATATTGAAGAGGCAAACCCAAACATTTACATTTCTTCAGTAAGGGCTAAACAAAACATTTCTACAGCTTCTAAAAAAAGTTGGGAGACTAAACTCAGTATTTCATTGTGCTACTGGCACTAGGATGTTCCATGAGCTATGTTTAATTTTCTTTCTGTGAGACTCAAGTTCTCAAATATCAAAAGTCACTGCTGAAAGTGGGATATAGAAGTTTTTCAAAAGTTCCCAGTGCCCTGTCTGAAACTACTCTTGTTTAATGTTTTAAAGGGCAGGCACTATGATTCTCAGATTTTAAGTTTTCCCCTGAGTCATGCTCCCATTAACTTCAATTAGTATTTTGTCTATAGGGGACCTGAGTGAGACAGATTTCAGAATTTGTCCTGGCATGTTATACTTCGGAGAAAGTAGGCAGAAACTAAGTGCATTCATAAAACTGAGAAGATTTATTCTGTTGTTTAACTGTCTCATATCTATTCACTGGCATTGTAAAGTTTATTATGTGAAACAGCTTTTGCACAGAAGAGCTCATTTCCTCCAAAATCCTTCAAGAAAACCTTTCCATAAGAGAATGGGTTCCTAAACTTTATTTGGAAGTTGCAAGAGTGGTTGAAGAAAGGCTAATAAGAGCTGCTTAGAGCACGTTTCTTTTTGAATATAAAGTAACAAGGCCTCTGCTGATGTAAGCTGACCTGCTCTTTTCCCTTTAAAATGGCACACAATTTTCTTCTGTATTCTCAGGGTTCCTGTACCAGGGCAGAGCTTTTCCTCACTGCTAAGTTCATTAAAAAGACTGAGGGTAGTAGAGCAAACCTTTAAGGAGAAAGGCAAAATTTTAAAGGGAAAGGCAGGAAAAGCAGGTTATCTTAAAACAACCCCAAAACAGGAAGCGCAAACTGAAGTGTGAAGTTTTGTTTGTTTTTTTGAAAAGCACCTCATCCTGGCAATCCATTTGTGTGTTCCCTTGTCTGTGCATATAATTCATATGTAATCACTTGCATATGCAATGTGGCTGGCACTGTCACCTACACATGTCTATGTATTATTTACTTGTGCTCTCTATAGGATTTGCACTGTAGAATGCCAGAAATAACACAAGCAAGGATTGCTAGGATGCTGGTATAAACCATTCCCAGAGAGGGAAGTAACACACAGCATAGTTTAATTTATGGGTCTAAAGAGCCATCTATCCTATTTAATTCTTTCTTGCTTGCTGTCTCTCTAATTTGTATGGTGCTTAGAAGAGAAATCTAGTTTTTGTCTCCCAGACACATGCCAATATTAAGTCTCTACTTATAAAAAAATGAACCTCAATCCTCTCCAGAAATGTCTTCTATGTGTGTAACAGAGATAATTTCAAATCCACACCCTCAAAACTCTATTTGTGGTCCTAGCTCTCCCACATGATGGCCCTAGGAATGAACCATCACACCAAGGTGTCAGCAAAGCAGTATTTACCCTGCTTCCCCAAACTCTGCATATCATTCTGAATCTGCCACTTGACATCCTTGTGCTAGACCAGCCATGGAGATCAGCTCTCTAGTCATACTGACATGGTAAAAGAGTTAAAGTAATTTTACAGACTTGAGCTTGCTTTTATTATTACCCATCCCTATGTTACTAATTTTGGACGGCATGCCCTTCATTTTATTAGTCCAAATGCAACAGTGCTCCAGAATAACTCCTAATATGCTCATGCAAATAAGCCCAAAAAGGCAGGGGTTCAGATGTTGCATGAGTAGCCTGAGACAAGCAGGGAAGGTAAAAGGTGGCTGGAAAAGTAAGTCACCTTCAAGGGGCCATTACTTTCTTTGCTCTCAGGATTCCCAATATCTAACACCACTGCCACGTGTCACTGCAGGGAGGAGATCCTTGCCTGGCAGTTCCTTCCAGTCTGGCACACAGAAGCCAAAAGCCTGTCATCCTGAAGCCTGATGTCTGAAAGGATCGCTTTTAAAAATGAAAGGAGCAGTCCCTATTCCAAATGGTCCATCACAGCTGGCTAGCACGTGTTTGATGTGAGCATATGTTGAAGCTTGAACTGTCAATCGGTTCAATGTATCTGAAGTTTTCTCTCCTCTGATGAAGAGTTGACTAAGACATAAACAGGGGTCCTAATTAGTCCCCAGCATAATTTCTTCATGGCTTTGCTAGTCATGAATAATGTAACTGTTCCAAATTCATGCCAAGGAAAACTCCTTACACTACACAACAGCACTGTGAAGGCTCACTCTCTCTGGGTATTACATATAGTCTTACTAAAGAAATACAAGAACACTATGGTTGAATAGGTGCTTAGTAGTTAAGAAGTGCCAGTCAGAGATAATTAAGGTGGCGTTAGCACAAACTCTTGCAAAATTCTGCAACCTCCAAGCTGTCCACTTTGATATAACTGGTAACATTTAGCCATTTCATTTATCTAAATATTGTCTAAATATTTTCTGTAAGTCTTAATACATGGGTTTTTTCTCTAGCATAGTTAAAATGGCCCATATATGGAATGTTTGTGAATCATTTGCTTTACAAGCTAGATCAGAGTTGCCTTCAGAGAACAAATATTCCTAGAAGATAAGGCAGGAACAGAAAAAAATAAGTTAGTAAAAAAGGCAAGTGAAACAAAATAGTGTGACATACTTTGCCATTTGTATAACTCTCAGTTCAGCAGAAATAGCACACCTCGGATCTCTAGCTCTCAAGATCTGGATTTTTGTTCATGAGAGGAGAGCAAAGAAAGGCACTTAGCTGGTGCCGACAGTGATTTTAAGTAAGCTAAGTGAAATAATATCTTCTCACTAAAGATCTTTCACCAGAACCATCTTTATTCTTTCCATAATTGAAGACTGAAAATACACTAAATTATCTAAATTATTCGGTGCTTCTGGCTATGAATATGGAAATTACATGCCCATGAGCCTGGATGCTGTACACAACTGATCACTCTGGTAAATGCCAGAGAAGCGGAAGCAACAGTCTCCATGTCCGGTGATACTTTACCAGCAAGTTGTCTTCCCTAACTATGCTCTGACTATCTCTGGGAAAAGCTGGCTAAAACACAGTGGCTGTACATAGCCTAATGCAGCTTTCTCACAGCTGCTACCACTGTATAAACGTTCATTAGAGTTAGCAGAAGTGCCATTTTTAAGGAGAGAAGTCTAATACAGACATACAGCTTAAAATCAAGCGTCCCTGTTTCTATGACGGAGAGATGGGAAAACGGTTGCTCCTTCTCTGTTTGTGAATGAACTGTATAGTGACTATATTCCCAAGTATTTAGGTATTTTTATTCTTAAAAACACTTGAGTCTGGTTGCCCACATATTGACATCAAAGAGCACAACTTTTCTACCGAGTCACCACAAATATATTCGGCCAGCCTTCGACTCTTATACTGTACTTCTTTAGGGAATTATAGTCATTTTTTTTTTTCCCTAAGTATGTTATTTTCTTCCCCGCAAACAGGTGACGGGGAAATTTGCCCAGGCTTCGCAGGTGACTACTGATTGCTCTGTAGCTGTAAGTGAAACCTGTACATGGGCAGGTGTCTTGAGCCTCTTTGAAAGGGATGGAGACTTGGTCTTGTAGACTTAGCAGAGAGCAAATTTGGAAAACACTACCAACATGAACAGAATGACAGCAGGAACAGTGACCAAAAGGAAAGGAAAAACAACTTATGGGTGCCTGTATTGTGTCAGATCAAAAGTCCATTGAGCTCAGTAGCCGGCATCTGATAGTGGATGGTGGCAGGTGCCTGCTGAAGAATATAAAACCAGGGAAGTTCTACAGCCATACGGCCCCCATATATACTCCCATCCTCTGGCAATTTGCACCAAATTTTGGAGCTAGAGGTGGTATTTTTTTCGTTAACAGCTTTTGATGGATTTTTCATCCGTGAATTTGGTTGATTTTTGAAGTCCTGTAAGTTTTTAGCAACCACAACATTCTGCAGCAGAGTGCCACAGCCTATTTACAACTCCTGTTTGTTTGGACCCAGCTATCCACCAATTTAATTTGGGTCACATTCGTTTTCACAGAACTACCAGAACAGCAAACCCGTTTCCCTGAGTAGTCGTGGATAATTCAGAACCCATCACTGTACACATAAAGTTAGGATTCTTTTTTCTCATGTGTCTTACTCTGCATTTATTAACAGCTGCCACCTGATCCTCATTGGGGTAAAGACAAAGAAAAGAGCTCTTAGAAAGATGAATGTGGAAAGCAGGGTGCAGTGATGGGTGCCAGTCATGAGCATAAATGTGGAAAAGAACAGGGCAAGTGCTCTGGTTGAGCAAGGAGAAAAATGCACTTTGAAGTTATGTGCAAGGATGACATACAGCTTCGTATTTGCTAAAAGCCCAATTAATTAAATCCAATTATTATTACATTTCTATTTAAACCTTATGCTCTTAAAGGTCATCAGTCTTACAGGCTAAGATACTTTGTCTGCAAATATGATTTTGCTGCACTCACCCTTCTCTTTGCTACATTACTAAAATTATGATAAACAGAGCAGTAAGGTGAAGCACAAGAAGAGCGATAATGTATTTGCTGTCTTACCTTAGTGCTGGTTTATATATACACAGACTGGAGCATAGAAACAGTAGCAAGCATAGAAGCAGAGGAAAGCCAAACTAAAATTCTGTAGGACTGTACATGTTTCTCTCATTACTTACCATCTTCCCTGAAGTACTGGAGGTCGACAGAAAACCTAACAAGCTGGCTTGCTATGTGCTTCTTGGATTGGGAGGGGGTATATAATAGTACCATTAAACAAAGCACTCAAGACTTTTAGCTAGACAACTACATAAACCTGAGACTACATTTCCTTTCTAAATGCAGCCTTTCCCCAGTTAACCAGATCTGATTATCTCCCTACCAGAAGAAAATCTATCCTGACTTTTCCTGATGAATAGGTTGCAGTCCATACAGCATCACAGAATCACAGAATGTTTGAGGTTGGAAGGGACCTCTGGAGGTCATCTGGTCCAACCTTCCCCTGCTCAAGCACTGCCACCTAGAGCCAGTTGCTCAGGACCGTGTTCAGATGACTTTTGAATATATGCAAGGACAGGGACTCCACAATCTCCCTGGGCAACCTGTGCCAGTGCTCGGTCACCCTCACAGTAAAAAAGTGTTTCCTGAATGTTCAGAGGGAATCTCCTGTGTTTCAGTTTGTGCCCACTGCCCCTTGTCCTGTCACTGGGCACCTCTGAAAAGAGCCTGGCTCCGTCTTCTTTGCATCCTCCCTTCAGGTATTTATATACATTGATAAGATCCCCCTGACCCTTCTCTTCTCCAGGCTGAACAGTCCCAGCTCTCTCAGCCTTTCCTCGCATGTGAGATGCTCCAGTCCCTTCCTCATCTTTGTGGCACTTGGCTGGACTCTTTCCAGTGTGTCCATGTCTCTCTTGTACTGAGCGGCCCAGAACTGGACCCAGCACTCCCGGTGTGGCTTCACCAGTGCTGAGTAGAGGGCAAGGATCACCTCCCTCAACCGGCTGGCAATACTTTGTCAAATGCAGCCAAAGATACCATTAGCCTTCTTTGTCATGAGGGCACATTGCTGGCTTATGTTCAACCTGGTGTCCACTGGGACCGCCAGGTCCTTTTCTCCCAAGCTGCTTTCCAGCTGGGTGGCCCTCAGCATGTACTGGTGCATGGGGTAGTTCCCAGGTGCAAGACTTCGCACTTCTCCTTGTTGAACTTCATGAAGTTCCTGTCAGACCCTCGTGTCTGCTGAATAATATTTTTTTTTCATTTTCCAAACAGAATTCCTCACAGTCCCACAGAATATATAGCACTGTAGCACCCCCTGAGCTACAAAAAGTGCTTCCTGTTCAGCATGGTAAGATGAGGGAAGTTTAGCTGATGAAGTGTTTTCCCTGGCAGCATGTCCTTAAACATTTTACACTGGAAAAATGCAACCTTCAATACTGTATTGATTTTCTCACTACATTCACTGCATCTTCCTAGATATGCTTGGAAAAAAAATCAATCATCAAAATAATCCTCAGCTATGACATAATATCCCCATACCCACTCCAAATAAAAGGCACCCTTTCTGCTCAGCTGACTTCACAAAAGCACCACTAAGGCCAGTATCTTGCAACAGCCTGATGGTCAGACTGGCTGGATTGATGCACCAGGCTGAGAAACAGCAAGCCTGGAGGCAGAAGATGCCACTTGCATGCACCCCTCTCAGAGGTGGGCTAATAATTGGGATCAAGTAGAACCAAATCTCACCACCACCCAGACTTAACGGCTGCAGATTCACTGCGGTGGGGAAACAGCCAGCAGCAAATAGGAGGAGTCAGAAAACAGAAAAGGCTGGCCAAAGTTGAAAAGGCAGTCTGCAGGTAATTCTGCCTCCCTAGAGCTTTCATGCCAGGTTTTGCTAAAAAAAATATCTGGCATCTAGAATATACTGATTGAAATAAAGAGAAATGTGAATTAGGCTTTGTAATGAATGACTTGATGGAAACCTAGATATCCAAAGTATTCAGCATCTACTTGCTCTCACCAACTTCAACATAGGCACCGTCTTCCTGAAGATTATCAGCCAGGTGATAAACTAACTTCAGGATCTTAAAAAAAAAACAAACAAAGCAACACAAAACAAAACTTCCAGGCCACAGCACAATCATAAAGAGTGCTGTAGATCTGCACAAATTGTAGCTGAATTGTTCTGAATTGTATCTGACAGTGATCTGAAAACCAGTGCAATCTACATAGTGCAAGAACTTACACCTGGAGGGATTTCTGTGAAGGAGCACCAGCCAAATTCTTTGGTAGCTGCTGGCTTCAGGCAGCCCTTACAAATGGCCCAGGCATGGGAAACAGCCCTGGAAATTCTGGTGTGTGAATCAGATAACAATAAAAATGGTTATTTCCTCACACTGGATAAATAACTTCCTAGACACAGTTGATAACTTGTTTTCACAGCTTTTTCATTACTTGTTTAGTGCTTTGCTGCTTCTGTGAACACTAGCAGTAGCAAGATTTTTTTTTTTTTTTTAAATCATGTGACCTTTATTTAAGACAAAGCTAATAGAACTGGGGCTTTTATGTTGTTTCTAAACTGGAGGAAAATACTGTCACCATTTTAATGACAATCATATTATTAAGTTTTTTTGCAACGCAAAGCATAAAAAGAGGGGGAAAACAAACAGTATCGTATTGATGGCACAGGACAGGAACTTTTCTTGATGCACAGTTATTCTCATCACTGTTCTCATCTCACACAGGGAGAACTTCATCCTGCTGTGAATTTTTGCCATACCTCTTCTCACATTCATGAAAATTGAGTCACAATTCCAGCAGCACTAGCACAGATCAGGGTTAGTTTCAGGATAATCTTTCCCATTTCACATTGACCATACCTTACAATATCTAAACTCTTTGCAGGGACATCTGGCTGATCCCCTTTCTCACTCTCTTGCTTCCAGGAGAGCAATATCAACATCTTGTTGCTGAGATTGGGTTAACTGAATCATTGAGAAAGGAAGGGAATAGTAGGTTAACGTTTAAATATGGGGAACATTCATGCCTGTCTTTAGCACACTGTACTTCTTTTTTACAGATAATAATAAAAAAAAGAATCACAAGCAAGAGAGACCAATTGCAAGTGACCAAAGAGCCTGGGAGGAAGAAGGTGACTGTCACATGTAATAGTTTCCTCAGGAGGAATGCCAAAAGGAATATCCTTGCATCTCACCTTTGGAAAATCACTGCCTTTGATCCATCCTTGTCAGGCATCCAGCAAACATTAACAGAAGAGCCTTATTTAAATGAAAACACACTATTCTGTTAATGTTTGCTGGATAACTTGTAACTTCAACCTTGAATTTAATTTTTTCCTGGGTGATTCACAGGTTTCGACTATACTGATATTCCCCCTCATAACAGGTCCTTACTATTTATATGAATGGTTGTCAAGGAAACCAGGAATCCAGCAAAGCTGGGTAACTTTTCTAGATTCAGAATTTCTGGTGCCTGAGTATTTAAAGAAATAATCATAATTCACACTGAGAAACAAGTGTAAGGAGATGTGAATTTATACATTTTTGTTAAAATTATTTTTCTATTTCTGCTGGCCTTTGCTGCTGTTGTTCTTACTCATCACAGAAGCACTGGTGACTTTAATAGAATTCTGCCTCATCTCTCGCTTTATGAACAGATGATATCTTCCACACATACATGCAACAAGTCTGGATACAAATAGCGGTGAGCAAAAAGGTTGAGATAGAAATGGATGATTATCTGAACCTCTGGGTCCTGGATAATGTAGAGCAAATGCAGAAACCATGGAGCAAGCCACAACTGGAAAGGAAGATTAGATATTAAAAAGGCAGAACAAACAAAACCTCCCAAATCAGCATACAGCAAAGGAGAATAACTGCAAATTAATTCTCATCTCTGTAGCAAAATCTGTATCATAGTCTGACTGATGCTGATGCTTGGGTTTTTTTTTTTTCTTTCTTTCCAAATCTCTAACCAATACACACATACACACAAAAGGCAGACAAGTGGGAAAAACCTGATTTAAGAATGCTTCTTCAAAACAACTTCCTTAATAACAAAATTAACTGAGGGTGCCAAGAGTTAAGCCACGCTCTGTGTTTGGAACCAACATGCTTTATATGGATGAAACTGCAGACTGTTATATAAAGTACAATGGATGCTTTTTCGTCTCTGCCATTTAGGTAACAAGACATTCAGCCATACAGCTTCTTCAGAAAAGAAATGACCAAAAGATAATCCACCTCCTCAGATCTTTGAGGATTATCTCCTTCCCCTTAGTTCTTTGGCTGGCTTTCCTCCACAAGGTTTCCATTCCTCCCTTCTTGCTTAGCCCCACCAAACTCAAACAGCCAGTTTCCATTTGACTCTGAGTCCTTTTCTTTACTCTCATTTGAGGCATTCGTAACTTTCTCCACTGTTTCTTGCTATCTCCAAAATGCTGAATGCCCTCTTTGTTTTTCTCTATTCATTTGTGCAAGATGAGACTGCAGAATAGAAAAGTCAAGTCTGGCCAGTCTCAGTTTGTGCCGTTTCTTGTTCCTTTGGGGCCTTTGGCCTCAACTGTTTTCAGTGTGGCAGTCAAGGGTGGAGGACCTACAAGAGTCAGAGCATCCTCAGAGAGGTCAGTGAGAATAAACCAAACACCAGGCTCCCAGTCCTACCTCTCCAGCAGAGGCAAAAGTGCAAGTCTTCCCTAGAAGATAAGATAAAGCCTTTTTTTTCTTTTCCTTCCTGTCAGTGAATGAGTGAAAAGAGACACACAAGCTGGACTAGATAAAATGGCAGGAAGCCAGAGCTTTCTGCTAAAAGCTGACTGACAGGTAGATCTGGCTAGAATTTGGCCAGTGGTCAAAAGCAGCTCATGGCTGCCCTTCTCACTTCACCTGTATGGAAAGATAAGAAAGATCAATTGCAAGCTTTAATTGCTAGTGAACTCAATCAACAAGCTCTTTGTACTAATCCATCAGGGAAGACACGAATCCATGAAAATATTATCATTGCCAGCTTTTTAATTTTAGTAACTATGCAAATACGTGCACATTAGGTGCAGCCATTATAAGTTCTGGCAAATTTCCGTGCAGCTCTGGAGGTCAAAGTCCAGAGGCATCCAATCTGTATTTTGCACGATGTCAGGATATTAAACAGGTGTCATCAAGACACACTGTCCAGAATAAAAAGCAACACCATCTCCTGCATAAACACGTTATGTTGGATAGACAATAGCCACAGCTCAGTGACAAAATGTATCTGAAGTGGGATTTTTTTCCTTACTGGATTTTGTGCAAGAGTCCTTTTTTTAAGGATGATGAAAGAAGGTAGCAGAACAGTTACAGTGACTGTTATTAACCAAGTAATGCCTGGCAGGAGACTGCAGGTCTAAAATGTTAGTTATCATGTGCAAAAAAATGCCCAACCAAAACCCAAAAATGTTGAGGGAAGGACTTTTCACCCTTTTAAGACTGAAAGATCTTGTCCTGTTTGTATCCAATACAAAACAGAATGTACTTCAATGCAACAGTGAGAGTTACAGAAGATGATGATTTGTGGAAAGGATGTGGGAATGCAGCTTCCACCAGACCTCTGACATCCTAATATGAAGTCAAAACATAGCAAATATATATGAGAAAAAAGGATTCATTCTTCTATTCAGAAGGAAATCACTAGCTACTATCCAGCATCTCACCAGTAAAATCACCTCTCTCCAGACCTAAACTTTTACTGTTTCTACCTTCAAAGCGGGAAGGTGAAACTTCAACAGCTGAAAATGCTGCACCAAGAAAGAGGCCATTAGTGGGTGGAACACACATCCAGCTGGTGGAATAAATGCCATATCCCATAAAGAACTATTAGTTCTCTTATTTTCAGCAAAAACAAAGAATTTGCAGGAAAACAAATCATCCTCCATCCTGCAGGGTTGGAGGCCAGGTGAGTGGGAACTTCTTATATCACAATTATTGCTTCAAGAGAACAAAAATGACATGAAGCAGTGTTCTTTTCTCCAAAAGTAAGTATTATAATACAGCAAAACTCCTGGAGACTAAAAAGCTCCAGGAATACATTTGGGATAAAAAGGATAATAAAGGATAAAATGTATTAACAATTATGAACAAGCAATACTAACAATAACCTAGTATAAGAAGCACTGAATGCAACAAGGGGGGAAAAAGTATTTTTATTTGTTACTAGAAAGAGATAAGAAGTCTCTCAAACAATGCAGCACTAACTAGAGAAACAATCTGAAGAAAATAAAGGCATTATTGGGAAAGCTAGGCTCCTCCAAAGCAAGAAATATTGAGCTTTATGTTCATGACACCAGTCTAGCTTCTTGCCTAGGTTCTGGTTAAATACCGGTCAAATACTTCAGATAACAGTGAATTTGCAAGAGTGGTGTTTAAAGGAAGTGTTCATGTAGCAGGCATATATCTCTTCTTGAAACTTTTGGTGTGAGGGCTAAGGCCACCGGTGTCACCCTAATTCCATGTAATCTTGCAGTTTCACACTAAGGACCATCAGATAAAAATGCAGTCAGATAGACAGGCGAACACAGATCCTAAATGGCTGATTAAAACAATACAGCTGGAACCATTTTATAAAGGCTTTCAACTGTATCAGCTGAAAACTGTGGAATCCATTCAACTGTGAAAAGGGTCAAACCTGAAGTAATGGAACAATATATGGGAAAATTATCAGAGGATCAAAACACTGCTGAGTTTTCATCTTTGTTGCTGAAAGGGTGAGACCTAGACACCATCATCTTACCCTCAAAAAATGAAACTTTTGCAGGATTAAGTCAGTTTCATCTGAAAAGTGATATCTCCACTAACAGCAATGAAATGTCACAATTTAGAAATTCAAATGTTCTCCTATCAAGTTGACTCAAAAAGAGGTACCATCAGTGGCATCTAATTAATAACCTTATTATATATCTCCCCTTTGAAGCAGGTACTCAAACTCCAAATCAGCCTGAATGCCCTTACCCCAGCTGAGATGTTTTCAGAAGACCTATGAGAAGAGTGACTTCACATCACTGTGTTCTTGTGCTACATCAGATGCACGGCATGGCTTGTAATTTCCAGTGCTGTGAAAAAGCGTCATACAAAGAGGTGTGCCCATGTAAGTTGAACATCATTTTTTACCACAAGAATGACCATTTCAGCCCTAGTCCTTCAGAATACTTTCTGCCTACACTGCCTGCTGAACCGCTCCATGGGAAGGAGCTCACATCTGAACTATCGTGCAACACTTCCCTGAATTTCAGTTGTTTCCCAGAAACAAGCCAACGCCAAGTACTTTACAAATTCTAACAATTCCAGCTCCCTGGTGGTGAATCAAGGATATTCTTGGAGTCCTTCCAGCCTGCTATCTTTTTTCAGCTTATCAATCAGACATGGAAATATATATAGTTTAGTTCTTTGTAAATCTAAAAGCAAGGATCACTGAACATTTTTATAAGATGCTCACATCAATACTAATCCTGAACAGGAATGCCTTGAACAGTCACTGCTGTTCTTCTATCAGTAATCGAATGCCCTATGACAGGGAGATGTCCTTATGAGCAAGTGCAGAGTCATTAAGATCTAAGATGATAGTCATGATATGTCTTCCCAGCTTTTTATCTGTTAGTGCCAAGAAAAGAAATTGTGCTGGAACACAAGATGACCATTAACTCTCCCCAGCAAGTACAGGGGATATACAACCTATACCCCTTATGCAGATCAAAGTGTTAAATAACTTCCATATGTCCACGGTTAGGGAAGCAAAATGCTTTCATTTCTGATGGATGGATGATAAAGTTCTGAGAAAGCAGTTGCTGTCATGGGGATACATAGCACAAACAATAGTTGCAGCAGTCAGTTTGAGGCACTGCGTGTTTTTAACTTTTTTTTCCAGGGCACATTGGATAATTTTTGTAAAACTGAATAATTTTTGGAAAATCTCATGTGCAGTTATTCATCTTTTTCTCAATCTCTGCTAAAATAGCCTTCACTGGAGGTGCAGCACATGTTGCTGCAATAAGAGTGACGTTTAAGAAGCTGAATGCCAAACAGGAATCCTTGCTATCGAAATGTCACAGTCAGCTACTATGATACAAATGTGGGTGATGTCAGTGGAAGAGAGTTGGCTCCTTATTCCTCACTTCACATATGTTACAAAGAGCAGCTACTCTAGCTTCCTGGTGGAGGTAGTACATAGTGACTGTACTGCTTTTCCCTGGAATTAAGAAAAAGGTGGAGCTACAGAGAAGCCCACAACAGTTAGAGATAAGTTATAAAATTAACAAAGAACTCCAACATTTCCAAAATACCAGCAACAGTAAGAAAGTATAAGGGGTTTATAAAGCCAGGCATGAGGCTTTCTTTTGGAATAGCCAGTTGTGCAGTGGAAGCACTGCACAATGTAACACAGTAGGCAGACTGGGACCCTTGAAAGAGGCCGAGGAAATACTGCACCTTCTTGCATCATACTGACCTTCACCCCAGTATACCAAATTCTTACAGTTCCAAATCTTAAATTCTGACAACATTTGTAAATCCAAGGAGAAATTACACAAAAATCTGCAAAAAGCTGTTCCACCTTTGGTATCTTGCCTCCCTCCACAGACAAAGTCAGAGGTGAGGCTGCCCATGAAAGCTAGATGTCGCTGAGCAGATGACAACTGCTGGAAGACAGTAACAGCACCATGACTCCCATTCTCATGACCAATTTCTGACCAGCCTCACCGATTTCCACAGCACTTCTTTCATCACCGCCTGTTTTGAATAGGCAGAAATTTAAGATCCAGTGTGATTTTACGTAAAATTACTTTTTTCATATCTAGGCCTGAATAATAATGGAAAACACATCTAATAATAATCTGTAACGTTGCATGGCTTTTTTTTGCGCAGAAGAGGGACTGGGAAGGCAGAGGAAGTACTGCTTAGGCTACTCAGTCTGCATGGATAGATTCTGACCACTTCACAAAGGTTCCACTGTGCTGGGGAGTTTGAATTGCTATCTGTTTCTTGGTGGATACTCATTTCCTCCCAAGCAGTCTGAAGGAAAATATCTTGGCTTACAAAACCTGGTCTGTTAATGTCCAGTCATCTGTACTGAAAACCATGGATAAAAGACCCTGTTCTTAGCATGGTAGCATTGTGTCACAACCACAAGCATATTTTATCACCTGAGACTTCATGTCTCTAGTATTCAATATGTTCATTAGCAAATAGACAAAATCTCAATTATAATGTGGAAATTCAAGTCTACAACTAAGCCATGCAAATTATGAAAATCTGTACAATGTTTTGATTACAGACTTTGGTTTTCAAAATCTTGAATTTGCAATTCTTTTTTTTTTAAAAATGATTCTTTAAAAGAGAAAGGGAAAGGGGAGGGAGAAACAGCAGTCCATGCTTATTATTTCACTGACATGTGCAGTAGGCCAGTTCACAGAAAGACACAAGGCTGGTGAAATGCAGGAGGATTGCAAGCCCACCATAACATGTGACAGTATTTGACCAAAACCACAGTGCTGTAGAAACACTTCCATTGAATACCTACCACTGTGTAAATGAATGTAAACATAAACAGATGCTGTGTTTCACATCCTGTATTGCATTAATAGCAATTAGATCTTGCATATGAAGTGGAAAAGAAAGGAAGGAAAGTAATGTACATCTGCTTTATAACTTTCTGTGTCTGCCTCTGAGGCATACAGTGAACTACTTAACAGATAAACAATCATGCACTGCCCTTGAACAACATACTATCTGTATGCAGTGCAATGCAAATATAGTCTAACCATTATAATCTATTATAGTTAGTAGCCAGTCACTAGTCCTGTGAAAATAAATTGTTATGGACGGCTGCTTCTGCAACATCCAGTGGAACTGCTTGACCAGGAAGATGGTGAAATGCAGGAGAATGCTGTCCAGTTTTGTTGTTCAAGGCTTTATCAACACTGCTATCATTGTTACCCTCTGCAGTTGATGTGACCAACGCTAAGCTAATAATCCGTTCTTCAAATACCATCTCACATCCTCCCAATTGTCAATTAGGTCCCTCTCCCATGTTCAGCAGGTGGTATCCACAGTTCTGTTGGAAGTATTTGCTTGAACGTGGTTCCAAAATTGGTATATGGCAATGTATGACACATACAGCCCCACCAATGCTATCAGTCATTGGAAAAGCTTCCACTGATAGCAAAAAATTTCATGGCATTTGATTTGGTTTTGGTGTCATTTGTTGCACAGACACTTAGAAACAGAGCATACTTTAAAACAGCTAACATTATTGGGATATTGGCTTAGGGTAACTCTTGCATGGACAATATAATTTGTCAAACAGGACACTTGGTTGCTGTCTGGATGGTGAAGGGAGTCTCCATGGTAAGGGTGCTTGCAGGGGCATCTTAGTTGGATTGGGTAAGACTCCCTAAAACACAATTCTGTCCAATTTTTATAATCCAGCTGGCCTGTGGTCCTACATGACCACCTCAAGACATGCATAATCCATCACTATAGATTACTTTAACCTACACACAAAACATTTCCTAACTATCTTAAGTATGTACAAAAGCCTGTCCTACATGATCATTTCTACATGTGTAGGAACTGTTTCTATTGATTGTCTTACCCTTGTACAATTGATTAACTTTGCAGCAGGAACTGTCTGGGAATCTCTGGGACAACCAGATTCTCCACCCAGGATGTTAACCAACAGTTAAGCATACAAATTGGTCTAGGTACAGCTGGGACTGCCTGGGAAATCTCAAGAACTGTCTGAAAATCCCGCTGGGACAGCTCCTGTAACAATCTGTCAAATAGTTCTTGTGCAGATGGCCAGCAGTTCAGTCAATCACCTAGTTTCAACTTGGTCTGCTGTCTCAAACCAGCCCTTTATCTCATCTATGCAGGCGACTGGCCTGGGAGTTCCTGGACCACTCTGGGAATTAGTAACTTAGGTGCATTGGGGGTGCACACAGGCACAGCCCTGAGACCCAGCTACACTACAATTATAATTAAAGAATTAAACTTTATTTTTCTGCTTAAATCTCATAGCCCTTGCTATCCATCTGACCAAGTGATGTCAATGTCTGACCTAGTGAACTGTCTTCACAGTTCAGATGGAAGTGGCTAAGGAGTGATTCATCTCATACTTAAGTAAATGCCTAACGTTAGATGATATTTATGCCACACATTATCCCAGCTTGGTTTTGCTCTCTGGATCACACTACTGATTTTGACTGAGTGTGCAGACCACATCAACATTTCTGATATGAAATCACCTAAGGCAGCACTGGTAGTGAGATCTGTGGTCTGTCGTTTCTGGAAACAGTAAAAGCTAGAATATTGTCCATATATGCAGCAAAGTCTGGAGCTTTTCACATTTCACTTTCAGGTCAAATGCTCATCTATTGCAAAAACCTTTTCACCATCCCTACCTTCAAGTTCACAGATCAATTGTAGCACGTTTGTGGGCTGAACTATTTAAAGGACATGGCTTTTCTGCTTTACCAGTGATGAAGAGACTACATTTGTCTGGGTCACCGAGATTTACATACAGCAGAGCAGGCAACTGCTCATTCTACCTTCTGCGTCCCTCAGTTCACCTGATGTTGTCAGCAGTCTGTCAGGCAACATCTGGGAAAACAAACTCACCTCATCTATATTCCACACATCACACATACAGTACTGCTTTATCAGCTGCTCCTTCTGCTCTGGGCCAATGCAGATCACAATGGGTTTAATGCCTATACTTCCTTGTGAGTGAACTGACATGAGATTCCACATTGAATAATGAAGTGTAGAAGCTAAGTGATTGTGTTGCACATCTTCAATACTTAGCTCTGGAGTTTCTTCATGTAAGACTGAACCAAAAAAACCACAATACCGTGCAGCCTGATATTTGCAAGCCACAGCTGTAATGGGTCTTTTAGACCAATGTTTCACAGGTATGTTTTTTTCTTTTATTTAATATTCAAAGAAGGGAATTTTCAGTTTCCAGTTATTTTGTGGGATGCATTGCTGTAATAGCTATATCTACTGCATTAGGACCAAAGCTGAATAACACAACTAATATGATCATATAAAGTGAATATACATTGCCAAGTAACTTTCCAGTTTGTAGTCACAGCCGTATGTGACCACATTAATTTGGAAGAGTTATGTGTGGGCCATACTGAGTAGAACAAGAATGAAGTTTGCAGCTATGGAATGGCTCAATTACTGGTACCATTATCAGCTGCCCACACTTCAAGGATGCTTATCACTGATTACTAACCACATGTAGCAAGTTTAGTTAATGGGAGAGGGTTGCACTGGCAGTACAGTTCACAATCTGAACAGTTTATAAGTTGAGGGAGAACTTTTAAGCACAGATCTCCCTTGTGGTCATTGGCAAGGCAATGAGGAGACAGGCCAAGTTATGCTGGGGCAGGTTACAAGTGTCTTAGTAGAACTGTGTGTTAAAATCATCAAACTAGCTGTTTAAAAGAAATATATCCAGCAAGCTCCCATCTCAACTGTGTCTGACCCTTTTCCTGGAACTGCTGTTATCTTGGCTCAGCTCCACAGCCACATCTCCTCCTCTTCCGCCCCATGTCCTACCATGTGCCTCAAGCAAAGACAGACCTCTCCCTGGCCATCCTTTCCTGTGCTCCATCCCTCTTCCAAGAAGGCTGGTGTTAGTTTGGCAGCACCTGCCTCTAGGGAGAGAATGAACGTAGGCTCTTTGTGGTGCAGGATGAACATGAACAGCTGTGTCACCTTACAAAAGGAAAAATAAGTCTTCTCTAAATTTTAAAAGGAACATCTGACATGCTTAATTCACAGCAGCAGACAAAGTAGATATGTTTGTTTGCTGGCCCTAGAAATTCTGGGATAATCAGTGGTACCTTGTCTTCCCTTTCGTGCAATGAAACGTCCAGTTCTCCTCAAAAACCTGAGAGAAAACACCACCTACTGCAGAGCCTTATTTTCTACACCTTCCTTCAGGACACCGGTTGCTCTAACTCTAAGCTAAACAGCAAGTATTTTAAGAACTGCAGGATATGTTAAAAAACATTGCCAAATATTTTAGTCTCCAAATTCTGCCTTTTAAAGAATTAATACCCTAGTGGAAACCGTTGCTTGAATTCTAAATAGCTACTTGAAAACAAAAAAGCATCCATACTATTTATGGAGGATCTAACATTATGTGCTCCCTTCCACTGTTTGAGCAGGAACAGGAGCAGAAGCAGGACTTTTCCCAGGATGTAAGGGCTTAAGCTAACATGCCAGCTCCTGCTGCATTAGAACTAAGAGGCTGGAAGCTCATACATATCCAAAGGGAAAAAACCAAACATGAAAGGAAATGTTTTCTGTAGCAGCTAAACTGTGTTCCAAAACAATGAAACATTGGTGAATGAAAGCTAAGCAGAAAATTCTCAAGCTATTGTTCAGTCTAAACCCTTCTAAATGTCAGCAATTGGTATTGATTACAGGTTTAAAAAAGAACTATGGAGGGTCATTAAAACTGAAACATAGTATACACTGTAACACTGGATTCATAGATCACTTCAGAGGAAGGTAGACTTTCTAGTAAACATTTCAGCATCACCTCTATGTTTTCCTAACACTGGACAGCATACTATAGCTCCCAAGAGTACAGGTGAAATACATGAACCCAAAACAATCATTAAATCCTCTCTAGAGGCTATGCAGGAAACAAATGAGATGAGCTCCTACAGCTGTCTGTGAACAGCTCCTGTGTCTTCTTTGCTAAAACTTGCAGAATGATCTGGATATGAGTGAGCATCATACCTGGCTTTTTAAAACTCCATTTATATTTACAACTCTTTGCTGCCCTTTGGCAGTGTCTGTCACATTTACCTATGCTGAGTACTACTTTATACTGCGTTTTTTGGCTGCTGAAATCAGGGAAATTGCTTGGTATGCAGTATGATGAGCTCTGAACAAGAGTGGCAGACCTGGAAAGATGTATTTATGCATCAATACCTGCATCCAGTAAGAAAGTGGTCCCCAACCTAAAGCCTATGGGTTACATGCAAGACAGTCCGGTGCTGCTTTAGGTCACCAGCCATATAAAAATTAAAGTTGAGTGAAGAGGGAGGGACAAAACAAGACTCTGCTCTGTAGCCTCATATCTGCACAGTGTTTTGCCTATAAGTCAGCGAGCTGGGGATCACTGAAGTAAGCTCTCTTGGTTATTATTTACTTAACTAGATTGGACCATACCCAAATGACCAGAAGGAAAACACCAAGAGGTCTGTCTTGCCCAGCTGAGAGGCTAATTAAGCACTGTAAAACCCTACAATTTGAAGAAAAGCACACGTAATATAGTCACGTACAAGATTTACAAGAACAAACCTCCTCCTTGCTAGGAAGCTATAAAGAACAGAAGGGAGATCTCTAGCTAATTAGGTTAATATCAGCTTACGGCTTCATGTAGAAGGACCAATAAAACAATAAAAACAGCTAGAAACAAAATATTTTTCTCAAGGATCATTTCTTCCCTTTTCCATCTCTTTCTACAACTTTTTGTACTCAAGATTCTACAACATAGTGTGCTTTGAATTTACCCCTTAATTAGCACAGCAATTTGCTAAATTCTGTTTTTTCCTTGTTTCAGGGTGCTGTTCAGAACTGTCTGATAAGTCATACAAATGATTGCCACCAACTCCAAATGCTAAAATCTGAATACTTCATTCTACCTCCACAGCTAAAAACCATGCAGCTCAAACTCAATGCTGTGCCTCTGTGATCTAATTTAAACTTTCTAACTATGAAAAGATAATTACTTTATGCTTTGAGTACGTGATTTTTTTTTCCCCTTGGAATTCTCCTTTCTTCATAGTCATTCCTTTTGAAAGGGCACCCAGATAAAAAACGTAGCTATTTCAAAATGTAATATTGATACCTCGTCAGAGTGTGTGTACTTACGGTGTTACACACCCATGCTTAAGGAATGTAGGGAACTTGAGTGTTTCCAGTAACAAACTTGGGCTTATTGAACAAGATACTTAAGATTCCACCATTGCTACTAGGAAGAAGTATCCTTAGCAAAACATAATGTGATCAGATGCAATTCAACCTGGGCAGCCAGAATCCTCTTGATAGCAGGTAAAATTCTAAGCTGCTAAACAACACATTCCGTTAGCGGAGAAACTGCACTGATTTTAGCCATTTAGTATCTTCTAGTTAAGTGTAGCTGGGCTTACAATCATGTGGGTTAGAATTAGTTTTAGCCAGGGAGAATATTTTAGCCAGCAGTTCTCCCACAAGTCACCAATCCAGAGAGATGAATAAAAAAAGGATGACATGAAACCAGAAGTGTATGAGTAACATTTATGTTTGTCTTTCTTTACCTTGAGCTCATCTGCATCATAGAAGTCTATGCGCACAGCAGGGACCATCCATGTCTGGAACAGAGTCGCCAGGATCTGTTTGGCAATTGCATCTGCGATGAGGTGGAAGTGGAGTGGATTTCGCCTGATATGAGAAGGGAGAGAAATGCATTAGTTCAAAGGTTTCTAATTCCTATTGTAAAAGGACAACATCAGAACTTACAAAGCTTGATCTATGTCTAAGGTGTCAAGGTAAAGCGTACAGCATGTTCAGTGGAGTCCTGCTCTGTGGCCAAAATGCTGAGACACTTATAATTTGAATAAACATGACAATAACAGAAATACTGGATTAGTTTCTGGGTGGTTGTAAATAAATATAGTTCCTTTGACTTCAGTGGAATGTGATGATTTATAACAGCTAAGGATCTGGTCCCTTCTATCAGCTCCTTAAAAGAAGGCCAAGTTAATTCTCCTTTGGGGATTTGAGCTGTGAAAGTGATTGCTTTCAGTTTGTAGGTCAACCTGGTAACTTATCTTTGTGTTAAGAACAGCTGTCTGTAGAAAAGTGGGGGTGGAAGGGAAGGTTAAAAAATAATCATCTGAATTAGGTGAAATTCCAGGACCATTGAGTTCACACGCATCTTTTCTACAAAGCAAACTTGGGGTATCAACAGCTGTCCTATGGGAACCCAAAATTAGATGTTTTGAGTGAGTGCCTTCTAGCTACGAGCATAGGGAATAGAATGGAGATTGTAGATCTCCCCACATCCTTGTTCCTAAAAGGGAGGGAGGGTTGAAGAAAAGCAGGAAGAAAGAAAATATTTTACTTCAAAACATCAGATTTGGGTTTACCTCTAGTTATAGGACTTGGGCTAAGTGAAAAGCTTCAAAACAAGATGAGTGAAGCCAGTATCAGCAAGAGTGGCAAGGTTTGACAAAGTGTATGGATTTTTCTATAGTAATGTGAACTTGGACATTACAAATACCATGTTTAAGTCCCTTAACCTTGCTTCTCTCTTTGAGGGACAGTAAGCAACGAAGTCTGATCTTTATTCAACTTCTGTGGTAGGAGTACAAAAACCTGCCAGCGGAAGTTAGTCATAATTTGTAGTCTTCCATGTTTATCCCCAGCTTAGCAACTTTCCCTGTCAGCAGAGAAGGACAGAGTTTGCAAAAGCCACTAAGAAGACAGACTGTTCATGTAGACTTTAGCATTGGCTCAACCTTTCTTCGATCCCTAGGGTGGAATAGTGGAATCTCATTTCTGTGAAATTTACAAAGGTAAATGAGTGTACTTGTTAACTGATATTTTTCATCTAAAAAGAGTAGTATTTCGTTTCAGACGCTGGTTAAAGTAGAAGATGACTGATGCTACTACATTCTGCTGTATGAAAGAGAAGTGAGGAAATCTGTGTTAGTTCAGGCCAATGTACTTCCATTACACTTTTGGGCTTAACCCAAAAGATGAAGGTTATTTCTTTCTCCATTTCCTGCATTAATGAACAATATGTGCCTTTCTCTTTAATGCTACTCTTCTTGCTTTGATGAGTAATACTGTTTCTCACTGAACAAAGTCCACAAGAAAACGTAAAAATACATATAATAGTTCATAGTATCATAACACACCTCTCAGCAGAAACAGGAGATTGCTGTGAGAAGCAATGTATGGCTGGATTTTGCAGTGTTAGAAATACTGCACCTGAGATCCAATCCAATACCCAGGGATCAGTGAAGCTGTTGTATTGGCTTTGAGGGCACTGTGGGTCAGATTACGTGCTTACAGGAAAAGTAGAAAAGCGCTGATTAGAAGCCTTATATATGAGATAATCACGATGGCGGAATAAACCCACAGCTGATCTGCATTTAACAATATCCAGAACAGTAAGCCACAACATGCTTTCCAAAAAGACAAAGGCCTTTCAATCTCCGGCTTGCCCTGGAGTGAGGAGGGGAGAGGGAAAGGCGTAGGCTGCCAGCTGCTGAGCGTCCCATTATCAAGCTGAAGGGATCACAGCAATTATATCTGCTTCACCAGCCCAGCAGGAGAGAAGAAGAGGACATCCTGGCTCATGCAGATTCCGCAGTAACCAGGCACCTTGCCAAGAAAAAATCGGGAAATAGCAGTGATCAGGAAATACATTTCATTAGTAGAGAAAAGGCCAAGAGAAACAAAGTACAACACCAGTGGCTTTGGGTACAGGCAAAGCAATATCTCAAGGCACATAGGTGTTGAATGTCAACATACATATTCCACATAGGTCCCTCTGCTTAGCAGGGGCTGTCTGGTATCTGGTAGGACTATTTCCCAGCTGGTGTTCTTTAGTAATTTCTTTTCCTTTTTTTCAGGGTCATTTATCTATACATTGCAAAGTAGAATAAGAAGAGTAAAAAATCAGTTAAAAAGGAGAAAGCTACATCTTCTTTCAAACCATCATTTAGTTAAATGGAATTGATATAAAATATTTGAAGATGAAACACACTAGTTGAAAAGAAAAAATCTGATACAAAGACACTCAGATGTTCAGTAGCAGTTTATACTTATCTGAATGACCCAGAGTGTATGAAACTTAAATGGGAACAAGTGGGTGACATTTTCTTTAGCTCAGCTCCTACTGGGAAAAAGAAAAAAGGAGTAGTCGTACTCCTACACAGAAATCTCTTTCAAGTTGTTAGCCTCATGGTAAAGATTCAGTTGGAAGGAAAGTATGTGTCAGAGGCAAAGCAGAAGATTATCACTTACAAAAATATATCCCCAAAACAGAATAGTGACCTGCTGACATCTACAACTAAATGTGCATCAGCCACAGAAAATTTTACTCCAGACGAGATTTTAGTTATGTGAAACGTGAGGTTTAGCATGGTGCTAGAAGCCAACAGAGCACAGACTCAAACCTGGAAGACCTTCTGAAGGTAACAGTACTAGCATACACACAGATGACATCTTCTACCTCTTCTAGTGTCTGCAGTATGCAAAGCCTAAAAGATATGGATTGCTTCAAAGTGTTTATGAAACAAGTTCAGAAGCTTAAAGATCAACTAGCATCCATCGTAAAAGATACAGAAGAGATTTTGTAAGATGAGAAATCTTGTTTCTCAAGAGATATGAGAAAGAGATGTCATCAATATTTGCCAACATGATTGAATCACTGGCTGTAGGAATTAGGGGTGACAACCAGGATATTGTGAAGAACTCCACCGAAAGCTACATTTCATTAGACTCAGACATTTTGCTTTACCATTTGGTGTCATTGAAAGCTATTCCATTCTTCAGACTGGTCTTCTTCCAGGACAGCGACATTTTGGGATACGAGGTTTACAAAACTGAAATCAAAGTGTATTGCTCCTATGATAAGTTAAGGGATAGCCATGTGGAGAGCTATCCTTCACAGGCATTTAGCAGCTACAGTTTAAAAAGTTTGGGAAAGGCCAGGAGAAATACCTGAGTCTTCCAGAGGGAGGCTTGAGAGTCCCTCACTTGGGTAACAAGGAAGGGTGGCATGGCCTTTGAAGAAGTTTAATGAGCAGCTGAAGACACTGAAGTTTGCTAGTGGAAGTTGAGTGGCATGAAACTGGAAAAATATGATGCTCTGGTTAAAGAAAAACCTGACTTCTTTCTGATGTGAAGGTAGATCAAGTTATGAAAAGGATTTCAATGCTGTAGTTCCCTGCAATAGCAGGGGAGTTAATGAGATGACCTAACAGGTTCTTTCCAATTCCCTGAGCCTCAGGACTTCAGTGCAGGACATCTTTCTTGGGTCGAAGGGAACCTGGAAGCAAGTCTCAGAGAAAGTGACGACCAACACAAACCTCCTTTTCTCTCATTCCAAATGTGAGGTGGACTTCCTTTGACTTCAACTTCTCTAACCAATTCAAAGCACAGCTGTGTGTTGTGTTTATTTTTAACATATATGTTATCCCATATAACTCATTTTCCACTGGGCACGTCCAGAAAATGAAAGAACCACACATGATAGAGGTTGGTTATATCTTGTACTGCTAGAAAGCACTATACTGTAAATGGTGACAGTATATGCAACTATGGAATAATATAGGTCAATATATGACAATTTTGATAAACTTCTCTTACAAAATTAATAGGTTTTGGAAAATTCCCAGTATTCATGTATGAATTTGTATGTTTGGAAGTCAAGGTTTCTGGTGTCCCAGGTTTCAGAACAGACAGCCCTTGAACTCTGAGCCCCAGGTCTTCCAGATTCCTCACTATAGAAGCAGGTATTGAAACAGCCAGAGAATTTCTCCCAAGGTCCAGAAATCATTTAATCTTGTTTACCTCAAAGATTCTGAACATCTGAATTTTTACCAACTACAACTTTTCACAGTTTCTGCTACATGGAAAATGCTGACACGCTAATGTCTTAATGCGGAAGAATGCCATTTCAAAATAGGGGTATTTCCCATCAAGTAGAATCTCAAGGTTTTAACCACTCTATTTAGAAAACTGCAAATCTTCATATATTGAATTATTTCCACTTATCTTAAGATCAGAACACTATCTGACAAAGCAAACCATACGTAAAGAGCACACATTCATTTTCCTAAATTGCTTTCCTCAAAAGTGAATGAAAAGAGATTCTGGCCAAGATTTTCAAGCATGGATGCTTAAATATAGGCTCTTAGGCCTAAATATAGGAGCTTAAATGAATGCTCTCATTTTCAGAATTGCTGAGGTCCTGTAAAGTTTAGTAAAATGAAAAGAAGTCAGTAATTTTAAAAGTCAGGCTATGAATTTAGGAGCCTATTCCGAGGTACCCATTTCTATTTTTTTTAATCATGATGTCTTATTTTTACATTTCAAAACTTCTTATTCTTCATCAGAGTTTTGATCTGCTTGCTAAAGCATTTGTGGCCCATTCTTTTCAAATAGCCACTGCCACAGAGTTAAATAAAAAAATCTACAATTGAAAAAGGGAGTAGTGAACCAAGACTCACTCTTCCCTTCTGTATTATTCCATAGCTCAATTGTTAGCAATTCAAAAAGCAGCTGCTTGGTTGCACAGTTCTCTCTCTGCAACACAGGAATTTTATTTTCTAAGAATATAAAAAGGTCAGTAGCCCGGGGGTTTATTTCCAAAACCTATACTTTATTAAGGGAAGCACAACAAGGTAATACCTTTTATATCTGTAACAAATGGTCACAAGAACTTCAAACAGAAATTATAAAAGGCAGCTTGGGAAATTTTTTTTTCCTAATGCCCATATGACAATCCCTCTCTCACATGGGGAGAATTTTAATGTGAAAATCATTACAGATTTTTCATACCCCTTCACATCCAGTATTGATTAAAATGCTCCCCAAACTATTAGAGAGATCTTAAAGATGCACTAGCTGCCTCACTCATGGATCTTATTTTGTGTTAACTTGTAGAAGCACTTTGGGAAATAATAAGAGATTTCATGGCTAGATTTTTTTTAAACATTCCTTTCTCCGTTATGCCTCCATTGTTAGGACCGCTAGAAAATACGAAGTGTGTATTATTAATGCATCTATATGGAACAGAGAAACCAGTTCATGCTTTATAGTTTTTGCCAAAAGAATCTCCCACAAAATAGACTGACATGTTAGAAAAGTTGGAAAAAATGACAGAGGTTTTAAATTCTCAAATTAACTCCATTAAGGCAAAGTGGTCTCCATGGAATACAGCCATTAGATTACATAAGCTTTAATTACCAGCCACTGTTGACTTGCGAGTCTTACTTGGAAATTACATGTCATCCTTTTTATTTAATTTAGATTTTCAGTCGGTTTGCCTTATTCTACTTGTTCCAAGAAAAAAAGTTTCTTATTCTTACAGCAATCTATAACACAGTTTCATATCCTAATCTTAAAAATGCTTAGACATATGCTTAACTTTAAGGTTATAAGCAGCCTTCTTAAAGGAAAGAGGCTATTCCTAGTTGACTGGTTTTGTTTACACTACAAAACCCCATCACCATTACTATGCTACTATTGCTGTAGGACAGATGGAGTGTACAGCTAAAGAAGTAATCACGACTTCTCCAAAGAAGAAGGACTAACATGGGGCGGGGGGGGGCAGGAAAAGCCAGTATTAGCTGGCACAAAAGAGAAGTTAATTTTTCACAGATTCTCAGGTTGACCTAGCTGCCAGCAACATGTTATAATTGTGTAATTCTGGCCTTTCTTTGTTCCCAAATGAACATGTTTAGCATGTCTTTGGAAAAGATAACAGTACATTAAAAATCATTTTAGCTCTTACTCAAGTTAAGACTTGCCTAAGTAGAGACAGAAATTATCTTATATGGCTGGATCTTAAATGATCGTGGGCTGTTTCTGTGCCACTCTAAGCTTTACAATTTCCAGAAACAGAGTAAAACATTGAAAATGACCGATGTAACTTGGCCCAGTAGTTGCAAAAGTTTCAAGGAGAGTTATTAGCCACAGGACACTGCTTCAGTTTTGAAAAAGAAATGCAGATGCTTTTTGCATACTACTATATGCACTGTTTCCAAAAGCACTTGCATTTTTTTTGCCCATTTGACCCAGTATCTTTATTTTTAGTGTTTAGTCTTTTGCTTTGGAAAAACTAAAGTTAAGTTGCACTTAGGACACAGTGATATGAGCTTGGCTGTGTTAAACTAGCTCAGGGAGAATTTTTTTGTATTCTTGCAACAGATTTATAAAATCTGTCATAATTAGGAACTAGATGCCCAAGAGAGGAAAGCAGGAAACCTGCAGACTAGGACTAAGCACTCATTCTACAAGCCTCCCTCTGTGCAGCACTGCCAATGCATATTTATCAGACTCTGCAAACCCTGCACTATCCCAGCTCTGCTGAGCCTCCTCCTGAGAACAGACTGTCAGTTATGTCAAACTGGGTGTTAAAAGCTGCTGGGATTTTGTGGCTTGAGCATATGTTTTCTAAAGACAAAACTGGAATCAAGCTCCTTTTCCATTGGGAATGAAATGCATTTCTGAACTATGGCGTTCTTGTAAGGAATCAACCACACCACCCCTTTCCCCTCCTCTTCCCACTCTCTGGAACCTGAAGACAGATACGGTTTCTCAAATGGTTTGAACAAGTAGCTTGCCTAAGTCTCACGATATATATGGTATGACTAGAATCAGAACCTTGCTTTTTTAGACCTGGGGAGAGCTGAAATGTTCAATATGCAGGATTTACTGTATATTCATGCAAGAGAGAAGAGACACCACACTCCATCTATAGAAACTCCTGTAGTTTTTATTCTTAATGACCCAGCACCCCTGCTGTTTTGTGTCTCTCTATCTAGCACTCTAGCTCAAAGTTGGGGGTATAACAAATATGTTAATGCATGGGGGGAAGATGATTAGACTGACAGGGCCTCCTTTTCTCAGAATTATTCTATTAGAGAGGCAGGAATTCCCTACAGAAGTAGGGAATTTAGGTACCTCTTTTTGTATCAAAATGCACACCTAAAACATGCTTTAATTACTAAACTAGACGGAAATGCTAATAAAAGCACATGACATCTCCATGAATTCCAGACAGATCCACTGAAATTAGTGCTCTTAAAACAAACACCTAGTGGTGTGCAGCAGGAACAGGTGAGGATATTAAGTGTGGCTGCTTTGAGGGGCCAGTTGTTTAACCAGTAGATTGTATTCAGGGTGTTGCAGGGCAGTATTGAGGTGTAATGGTACAGCTGCCCAAGGAGAACACACGCTGTGCCTGGCTACATAATAACAGCTGTGATTTCTACACAAGCGTCTTTCAACTATACAATACACTCACACTCTTGTTACAGGCAAATTCTGCACCTGCTGTATCAGGTTTGGTTGAACATTGATCACCAGAAACTTCAAAAAAGGAAAAAAAAAAAATCTCTTTGACAGTATGTTTGGAGGCATGTTTGTTCTGTTCTTGCAAAACTATATTTGAGATTGAGTGTGGTGATCCTACAAATGAAGGACCAGTAGCCTAACTTTAGAGATTAGGACAGAACAAGCAAATGTCTTCTCCACTGGAAACATATAGTCCTTTCAAATGTCTATTTTGCTTGGCTTATTGGACAATGCCAGCTAGGATGTATTCCCTGGTGCACATTTAGGGGTGAGAAGAGACATCTCCATGCCTGTTTTCACTGATGACCCTCAAGCCAGATGGTGAACTTGCTGCTGATGTCATGAAGCATCCGCTATCTGAACCAACCACCTCCAACTCTCCTAACTCATTCCTCCTAATGCAGTATCATGACCTGTCTCCATCCTTCTTTCCTACAATTAAATAGATCCTAGCAACTAAAAGAAGCCTTCTTTCCAATCATCATAATTTTTGAAGTGCATACTAGTCTCCAAGGTAACATTGTTTGCACATGGCAACCAAGGCAAGGAATCTTGGTTCTAAATCAATTTTCAGCTGAGTTTGTTGTTTGTTTGTTGTTTATTCTCCAGCCTTCTTCACCATTGCCACTCCAAAGATAAAAGATCCAAGAAAGGAGCGTTTCTGAGGCATGACTCTGCACATGTAGCCATAGCATCAACAGATGCTTAAGAAGCCTGTGTTTTCTAGAAGATAAGGAAGAAATCTCTGTAAGAAGCTCTGTGTCTTCTTTGAGAACATCTTCCCTTTCTAGCGAACAATTTAATGTCTAGTGAGAAAAGCTAGTTCTAGGCAGGAACGGACTTAGATTTGTCTTTAAGTATGTTTTGAGCAAACAAGCGAGATAGGTTATCTTGAATGTAACTAACTGTACTAAAGTTTCATCAGCTATACTGGACTTTATCTTGATCACCTATACTGAGCTAGACAAATCCTTTGAGATGAGTGGTATTGGTAGCCAAACAGCAAATATGTTCTTGACAACGGCAGAATTCACCAGACTTAGAAATACCAATGTTACCTTCCTCTGTTTTGGTTTCATATTTTTAACTTAATATATTTCCAAATTAAGTAATTCTGCCATTATATGGCAGAATTGTTTATAAGTTTGCTAATTGCTCAGATGAGTGGCTTAGGTAAAACAGGGACATTTCCTTTAAATAACACAGAAAGAGACTATTTAAACCTTTGAGCTGTGAGATTCCTGTTATTTACAGAACATTTGGAAACCTACAGAATATTACAGTCTTCTCAAAAAGGATGTAAGTACTAGGAGAGAAAAACGACAAGAAGCTAACCACTAGGATAACTCATGTCACCATAAAAATGCGTATTTGCAAGAAATCCCTTAGAAACAACAATCAAAATAGACAAAACGCCCCACATCCTTGCAATATAAAGCCAGTTTACTCTGAATAATTCAGAAGTCTAATTGGAAACAGATATAGTTTTAAAATTTAACAGGATTTTAACATTCAGAAAAATTCTTTACAGAGCATGATACAGGTTTTTACTGTTGTTTTGCTTCTGTTATATTTATTTTAGCATTGTTTTTCTGCTCCTAGCCCTCATGTAACATGAACATGCTACTTCTGGAAAGACCTGCAAAGGCTATGTGTTGATAGTGAAAGTTGCTCTCATATTTTGAAGAATTTCCCCTCTCCACCGGCACTCTAGCCAACCTCTTAAACAATATTTACTGAGTCTTTTTCCACATTGTACAAGGCGAGCATTTACATTCTTTTATGAAGCTTACAAAAAATGGGTAAAAGTTAAAATGCTGTACTAAAACCATGGTAAGGGAGTGATTACTAAGACTGTTGCAGCAGAGGATTGGAGACAACCATAAGGAGCAAGGTGGGGGACTGGAATGCCCCACTCCAGCTAGCTATAAGAAGATATTAGCACATGATGTGAACAGGAGTCATCCTCCTTGGTATAAAACTATCATTCTATATAAAGCAGCGTATTGAAACTAACTCCTTAGTAAACTCTTTATACTACACATGTATTTTATTAGTCTATTTGTCCTGTTTGAGTCAAACAGTCTGATCACTTCCCTATTTTAATCCACTTTCTGCAACACTGTTGGAAAACATCTCTGAGAGACATTACTAAACTGGACAAGGCATATACACATATGCCCACACACAGTTTAAGACCATTTCTCTTTTTCTGGAGCTGCTGTTTATTAAGGGAATTGGTTATTTTGTCTTCATTGTACATTTATGCCTCTCAGTTTTGGGATCTAACTGTGCTCCGTGTGCTAAAACCAGGTTGCAAAGCCTTCTGAGGGGCTGCAAGTAGCCCTTCCAAAGCCAGAATAAATAATCTGATTTTAATGAAATAATACTGACTATAGTAACAGGTTTACTTTGAAAAATAAATGTCTAAATGGGAAGCTGGGATAGTCAAGTAACCAGTGTGTATTTATGTGTATGGCTTTCAAATTACCCATACACCTGTGCCATAAACTGATACCAGAAATAGGCTAAATGAATACAATGCTGTTATTACTATTGTTATTATTTTACAACATTCAGGAGTGTGCAGATGCTTTACAGTGCAGATAGATACTGTCACTATTCCCACAATGCAACAGGGGTAGCAGGTGGATCTCTGATCCGTCTAATTCACTGCAGAAATCTTTACACAGGTTAATCTATTTGCCATGGTCATAAACTTTGTGCTTCCTCCTTCCAAAGAAAAAGCAACAAGGGAAAGGAATATGACTTTCTTTTGAAGTAAGAGGGTAAATGTAAAAAGAGCTTATTTAGCCATCATCAGATTGTTGTGGTTTAACCCCAGCCAGCAACTAAGCACCACGCAGCTGCTGACCCTTCCCCACTCCCAGTGGGATGGGGAGGAGGATCGGGGGAAAAAAAAGTAAAACTCATGGGTTGAGATAAGAGCAGTTTAATAACTAAAGTAAAATAAAATATACTACTAACTAAGAATAATAATTATATAATAATACTACTACTTGTAATGAAAAGGAATATAACAAAAAAAAAGAGGGAAATAAAACCCAAGAAAAGACAAGTGATGCACAATGCAGTTGCTCACCACCCGCTGACCGATGCCAGAGCAGCAATCTGCCCCTCCCAGCCAACTCCCTCCAGTTTATATACTGAGCATGACATTCTATGGTATGGAATATCCCTTTGGCTAGTTCAGGTCAACTGTCCTGGCTATGCTCCCTCCCAGCTTCTTGTGCACCTGCTTGCTGGCAGAGCATGGGAAACTGAAAAATCCTTACCTTAGGATAAGCACTACTTAGCAACAACTAAAAACATCAGTGTGCTATCAATGTTATTCTCTCACTAAATCCAAAACACACTGTACCAGCTACTAAGAAGAAAATTAACTCTATCCCAGCCGAAACCAGGACACAGATACACAATATACAGGAAAAGAAAGCTACCTTTACCTGTGAAATAAGACAGACTTGACAAGCGTGACAACATCCCGACTGGCATTGTACCCTGCACAGACAATGGCAACGTGGATGGTCTGTGGGAGAAAAGGAACAAAAAGAACAAAAATTAAAGCCTGCTCCTGTGTTCTATCATTCATTAAGGAGAGCACATACATGACAGTGCTATTATTTAGTGCGGCGATTGTTAAAGGTTTGAGTGGGCGTTTTGCAGCTGTTTGCAGCCCACTTGAGGCAGTTTGTTAAAAACATCTTAATTGAGTTATAACACCATCATCATTCCAAAGTCATTACTACCGCTAAATTACATCAGATGTCTGAACAGAATTGCATTTATTAGCTAAGAGCATATGTGTGTGCGTGTGTACGTACACACACACATATCCATTTAGCAGCACACAAAATTCTGAGTATGCAAACATGCAGACACTTCAACCTTCTGAACTGAAGTTTAAAATTCTGTCTGACAATTAGAAGCAGATATGCTCTTAGAAATTTTGCATTATTTCCATCTTAAGGACAGCTACTAAGGAGAGGGAAAGCAAGCTCTAATGGATGAGCGTGAGTGGGACAATTGGTTTGCCAGGGGTTGGGTGCATTCCAGTGATAAGACAGGACATGAGCTGTGAAGATGGGTGGTCACTTCCCTGCCTGTGACTACCAGTATGGGCTGTACTGGGCAGTGTTAATGTGAAGTTAAATACAATCCCCCCACACACATTCTCCCCACCCAAGCACCTTGGTAAATTATCACTTATTCTGTGCCTTCTTACCTCCGTTTTAATATGAGGCAGAGGTTTACTCATCTCTTCAAGAGGAAAGGGAAAATTGAAAAGGTGCTACTAGTCATTATTATTAAGGTAGTAAGTAATAATTTGAAAAATGCTGTTAAGTTACTCTTCTCTGGTTTTAAAATTAGCCATTGCTATTCCCTGGGGACAAAAGAAAATTAATCTTAGCAAGTTTTGACTTCAGCTTCCATATTTTTCTGTTTCTTAGTGGTCACAGAAATGAAGGAGAGTTCACCATGCTGGCAGCACAAAGCTGCGACTGGGGACACAGCTGTGAAACTGCAGGGAAGCCTCATTTGGCTTCCATTTGAAGCTTGGTTAGCTGGTTTCTCACACACACAGCTCTCATTTTCCACAGAAAGCCCACTACGCAGAGAACAAATGAGGAATTCTGCCTCCTCACATAGTCATAGATTCCCAAAGTCTGGCTTGTAACAGAAGCATATTTACACAAGAGGTGGCATGTGTTGCGCACGTCTGAGGAGTCCATAGCCCCATCCATTAACATCACAGGGCACAATTTGAATCATATAATTGCCAAGTGGCTGTGCCATTGTGCACCCCCCACATGAACATTGCAGCTGCCTCCAGCCCTAGTGTGCCTCACAAGGTGAGGCACATTGAAGATCTGAGGTTTTAAGAGGAATTAATAAGGCAACTGTCTGTGCAGACAGGTGTGAGAAAGAAAAGATATTGCAGTACATTTTGGCAACAGCTCTGTGAGGTATTCAGCACTTTATGTTAAAGACAATGGGAGCTGAGCATGCTCAGCACTTTGCAAAAATTGATTGTGTTTCTCTCTTGTGATAACAATAGGGGAGAACAGAGGCTCCCTAAAAAAAATGACTTTTATTGCAAGCAGTGCTTTGTACCATACTTATGGGCATGAGTTCCTGTGGGTGCACAGATTCCTGACACTGCATGCACTGCCTCCTCTCTGGTTGCCACCTGGTCTTTCTCAGGCTTTTGGAAGACCTAAGCTCCTTCCCTACAATGCCAATTAAAATCAAATTAACTGAGAATAGTTTCATGCCTGCTCTAAACACTTCACCTGAAGACACTAGACCAGAAACAAACATTTTATGGGTTTTGACAAAATAGCACTGTCATATCACTGTCAACATCATTTTATATTACCTCTACTTGCCAAAAAAGCTCTCCTCACAGCCTCTCTCTCCACCTTACAACTCCTCTCAAAATCAGAGTTTATTCTGTCAAGGACTTGCCCACATCTGTTCTCCTTTTCCTAAATCAGTTTGTTTCAAAATTAAAAGCATGCTTTCCTCGTTGTGTTCTAGCAGGTGCTGTTGTCTTGCATGCTGTTTGAGCCAGGGCCCAGTGAGAAGACAGCACTTGCTGCTCTTCTGCATGTCCTTCTCCAGTTCAGAGACACAGGCATCCATATACCTTCTGCTTAGTCTCTCTGCGGTGTTTGATACTACGTATCACTTCCATTCCTGCCTGTGATCAGCTACAGGAAAGAGCAATAATCCTCAAAGAGAACAGAAACCTAGTCCTTTTTTTCCAAAGTTTTTGCCTGCAGCATGCTGCAAGACTCAGTCTGTTCTCCTTTCTTGATTCACTTTCGCCTCCCTCATCGTTTAACTGTTAAACAAAGTCAGTGGGAAAACAGATAAGTCAACATGAGGTCATCAACTTGAACTGCCTGCAGATGTTTGCATCCTAATGAAAAAAGTTTTATTTCCAGTTTTCTCCATGCTTGTTCCAAATACGTGTTTGGATAGAGAGCAGCTGGCTGCAGCCAAATCCTGGCAAGATAGGGCAACAGTGGCTGGAAGAAAGAAGCACTTCAAAGAACTTGCATCCTCCTGACCATACTACCGTAAGCATCAGCTCCCAGATTATGAAATTGGTCAGCAGCATCACCGCTCTCTCAAACTCCTCATTTTCCATCTGCAGATGGCTACAAGACTGTATCCCCATCCCACCAGAACTGGCCACTGTGATTCACACAACCTCCGGACTCAATGACTGCGGCTAACATGTAGGAGTGAAGCCACATAAGCAAAGAATGCTCCAACGTCCACAACATGCAGCAGCCTGTCTGCTTGGTTCAACATGTCCCTCCAAACATTCACACCAAGGCTCCGCATGCTACACTTGTTCCTCATTGTTTACAGTCCATGATAATTCTAGTTGTCAAACTCTAGCCTGGATATTCAGAAATCACTGCGGGACTAAACTGAGCTCCTTGAAAGTGTCCATCCTCCCTACAATACTCTTTTTAAATTGAATGATACACATGTTCATCACTAGTAGATGTTGCAAGAAGTCTGGACACAGGCCATTCACTGGAGCTGCTTTCAGACAATGGAACTCATTGAAGCAACAGATTAAATGACGATACATCTTGCTTTCCAGACTCAATGAATTCTTCCTCTGTTTATACATATAGATAGGAATTGGTAATCAATTCACACTGTGGAAGTTAATCACGCTGTTCTTCCTACAGGTTGGGGATCAGGGATACAGAGAGAACTATTTTTGATTTTAAATAGTTTAGGGAGCACTCAGGCCCAGGTACTTCAAGGCCTTTAAGGAAGTTAAGCTTCTCTAGGAAAGAGAGTTTAAATAATACCAAGGTGCATGCTAACATAGTTTAGAAACTATTAGTTTAGCCACTACAGACCACGAAAGACTGTTTCTGAAAGCAGTATTTCATATAAGTCCATTCTGGGGTAATATTAATGGGAAGAAAATATCCAAAACCACATGAAGAACTGGGCCTTAGATCCCATGCTGATGAGGAGCATAAGGTGCCTAGATAAATAGATGTTATTTTTTTTCCTCCTCAGGCTACTTTTTTGAATGGTGAAATAATGAGCTTAACAAACTCTAATTAGTTCTTATAGCTAAAAATAATCTTTGGTAAAGCATTTCATACTTCAATAATTTTCCAGTAGTACTAGCCAGGCCTTCCATTGCAGTTACTTAATCCTTCATAAATAATTGTTGAATGTGATTAAGAGATATTAAAAGCATGTTACAAAAATGTAAATATGCTACAAATGGTTCCCAGAGGCAGGTAACATCTGCTTTTCCTGTGTTACAGTACTTAAGTTGGTGGGGGCCTGTTCTTTGTGGCTCTGGAGCAGTACACACTTAACCCTATCGAGCAACACTGTTGAGAATAGTAACAATACGAATATGCCTGTAAAAATGCTTCAAATGTTAAGTATTCTGCTAACCTACTAAATGCTATACTGTTAATTAACCATTTTCTAATACATAATCTCTTTTAAAAATATTTATAAATGCACACTTAATTCAAACTAAATGCCCAGTTTATGGAGGCACAAGCTGGAAAGATACTGGGATAACATCGTAAGAAAGAGTCCTGTAATTCTGTTAGCTTCCATCAGCATTATGCTCTCCTTCTGAAGCCTGTTATTTGTGCCTACATCTGTGTAAGGACTACTCTTACTTATATTTCCAAGGTTTGTGTTAAAATTGCCTCCTACTGGGAAGGCATGACAGGGATCTGCTCCCTCCAGGGAGAAGGCCCTTAGTTGGAACTCTGATTTTTTCTTGCAATATAATGCTGGTCCATTTTGTAATGTCAGAAGAACTCTCCTGCGATGCAACAGAGTAGGAAGCAGTGGCTGGAATGTAACAAACCCACCACTGTTTGATATGGATCACAATTATTATCACACAGATTATGCTTTATCAGAGATTTAATGTTAATTCATTGTAACTGCATTTTCAAATGTTTTAATCATCACTAAAAACCATCCCAACTTAGATTCTGAAATGTTACCTTCAGTAAATCTCAAAGAACTGACTCAATGAAATAAACAACCTATTCCTAGCTCTCTTCGTCTCCCCCAGAGCCCCAGTCTTCTTCTAAGGACCCTTGTCTTTTTCTACCCAAGTTGTTGACTCTTGCTGTGATATATTCCAGGGCCAGAGGCTAAAAAAGATTTAGTTTACACCTCTGAAATACTGAAAACAGAGGGTGAAAGGAGTCAAGATACCACTCACACAAACACAGAATCAGAATCTACAGTAATAGGATAAATGATGAGACCCCTGGCAAATCTGATAATAAGGAAGTTTAATTTTAACTTCCATTGCTGTTACTGAATTACTGAGTGAATTCCTTAAGAAAAAGAAGAAAAAACTATTTCGTTATCAAAATAGTGTGCGGTGAGATAGGCGGTGGCAAATAGAGTGAGGTTTCGTATTTTATGTAACCATTGCCTACAGCACAATGCTAAATCCCACTGAGCAAGTAAATTTATTGGCAAAACACATTATAAACTGAAAGGCCACTTAAACTATTCTTCCTTTAAGCTGCTATTTTTGTGTCCCAAATTGGTTGGTACATTGAACAACCAAGAACTGAGATTCAGCTCATCACTCCTTGGCATGATAATAAGGGCGAAGTGAGGTTTGTTTATTGATGGCCTGAACCTTCCCTTATTAAAAGAAATGCCAAAATGCTCACAGGGAGGAAAATCAGACCCTCATTATCAGGAGGAGGGAAAATGAAAAACAGACTCCTCCTTTTCCCTCTCCTTAACATAATTCCTTAACGTGGTTCCTTTTTTCCACACTGATAGACAAAGATATCCAACTGAGAAGCAATAATTCATTTTTAAGTGATATTTGATATTTGCCCATTAAAGAGCCTTTATCTGAAGAGATAATTAGGACTTCTTTTTCTCTCCCACTTATTTTCTTTCAACTTTTATCTTCCCAGTGGCAGAAAGCAAGATAAAAGGTGATATGGTACTACCCTGTTTGTAGAAATAAATAGAGGAAGTTATTTTTGATATCTTCACCAGCTGGGACTGGCACAAGGCCTTTAAGTAAGACTTTCTGGTTTGGATCTATCCATATTCGGAACTGTCATCATTCAGATATCTGACAACTAAATAGCTGCACGACATCCACAAAACTACTGGCATAAAATGGGGAAAATCAAACCAAAACAACCCCCCAAAACTTTCTTAGAAACAGATCTGTTCCCTGCAGCTAACCACACCTCTTGTGCACAGCTCACACAAAGCAGGTGGTTCCACAGTAGCATCCAGATAGATAACACTCCTGAAAGTGACTCAAAAGCACAGGCTGGCTCCATAAGCCACAATTTAATTAATGGTGAATGCTGAACCATTCTAGTACAGATGCGCAAACAAAGGAATAAGGCTTTTCAAAGCACTGTGGCGCTTTCATTTAATTTAGAAACACGCAGGGTCAGTTTGCCACAGGTCTGTATCAGCACATCTGTATTGAAGTCAGCTTGGAACAAGGCTTTGATCTTTACACCAGGTTTGGGGACACAAGAATGAAAAAGACAAAGAACTCTGATCAAATAATAACTCAAAAGATATTCAGATGATTAAAAGTTTTAAAAAAAAGAATAATTAAAAATTATCTAAAAAGTTGCACCCAGTAGTCCTTTAAGAGGCTGGTTTCTGAGCAGAAAGTTTCAGGGGGAAGGAGATAGTGATCTGCAATGTCCTTAAAGGATCAAATATATCAAGCTTTGTTTCTGGCAGGTTCCTTTGTTTATTTACCTCACATTTTTCCACTGCTGGTTGCTGCCCACACTCGGAGCTGTTCCCTGCCACAATGCCAGCCCGCAGGGTCTCGCTGTCGCCTGTCCCCTCTTCCATGGAGTAGGTTTTGGAGTGATTGCCACGGTGGTGCGAGGGGCTGCGACTCTGTGCCAGGCTGAGCTGCTTGCGAAGCACACGGTTCTCCTCCTCCACCTCCCGCATGCGGACTTCCAAGCTCTCGCGCTCCCGCTGGCTCGATGCCGTGTACCGAGGACTGTGGGGCTGGGATTCAAGTGGAGACAGTGACACTGGCTTCCCATCTGCAAGAGAAGGAAACAAAACACTTCTGTCAGAATATACTTGAAGTTGCGTTTTCCTTTAATGTCAGCATCGTGGCGCAGGGATGTGTTTCAAATACAGCCATGTTTTACACAGACTTTGCACTTCAAGGCAATGCTTAAGTGCATGGTAAACTTGGACAAATGCTGAAGTTCTATGAGCTACAGCTCCTACCAATTTTAAAACCACACTAAAAGATAAGCATGTCTATCCTTTGTTCTGGGTAGGGCTGCCTGCCAGTCTCTAGTCTGGGAAGACAGTCAAGAACAGCAGGATTTAATTCAAAGACAATTAATATATAGTTAAATATATTTCAGAAATGTATGCAAGCCAAAATGATTTTCCTATTCCCCATTTCCTCCAGTCAAGCTACAGCATTTTGGTTACCATTTTATGCCAACCAGTAGCCCCAGCTGATTCACATGTGAGGAGCAGACAGTTTTTATTCAGCAACGCAGTATTATGTGCTTGCTGAGAAGTAAGAGGTTCAGAAGGACAGAAACATTCAATACACATGTGGGTCAAATTCTGGTAAGTATTTTTGGCTAAAAAAGACAACAAGGGAATTTTGAAAAAGGCAAAATAGTTCAATTCAACACCTTTAACTGAAAAGTTACATTCCAGAAATATGAAACACTTCACTTCCACATTTTCAAAAGGTATCTTATTTTTTCAAAACAGCATTAAAAAATAAGCTAGATATAAAGTATAAAAAAGATAAATTAACCTGAAACCAAGGTCCATAACCAAAGACAACAATTGCAACACATTCTACCATCACTTCCCAGTACATTATTGCTACCAAATTTTAAGGGAGCAAATAGGGATGTAGCTGATGTATTTTCAAAGGAGACACATTTTCACATAACTTTAATATATACACACAGAGTACAAATGCTTGCAAGGTGGTAAAAAACAACTCAAACTAAACTACCATTCAAAAATCTTCAATTGAAATAAAACTGAAACAAAGCAAAAGACAGTGGAGTTATCCACAGTGTCATAATTAGCAAGACATTCCTCTACAGTGAAGATACGAATCTTATACTAAGGTATTTCACTGAAATAACTTTCTACCTGCATGTATTAAAAAAAAAGCTTGCTATTTAATAATTTTTCCAATGCAGAGAGTCCCTTTGGCTTTATCAAACAAACACCAGCTTCAATAATTTAGAAAATGGAAATCATGCAGTTATTGTTTAGCAGTTCTCCTTAACAAGTACATTTCTCACCCTCTGACTCAAAACTATCTCCCTGCTATAAAGGCCTGCTCGTTGCTTGTTCTCTTCCATTGTTTCTTGTTTACACGAATAGTGAGCAGTCCTCTAAACTGAGTTCATGAAAAAACAGCTATAGAAATCAAAACCTCAATTCTAATTTCCATTGTTGAGTTATACAGGTGTACACACTTCCCATTATCTATGTAATTAGCTATCCTGGTTTTAATACGCCATTTGGATAGAATATCTTGCATTTGCTTGCAGACTTTCTCCTGCAAAATTTTTTCTAATTTATTATTTTTACCATTAGCAAAGCTTATGGATAAGTCTGAGCTTGAAAAATGTCTCACAACAGATTCTGAAGTTTGGCCACTAGTATCTTGGAATTTGAATGCTCAAGCAAATAGTTATTAAAAATTAAATGACAGATTTGAAAAGCCTGAAAATCATGGATGCAACAATAGGGAAATGTCAACATTAAGGACAGAGCCATGCTACTATTAGAAGTGCAATAAAATACTGAGTTATCTTTCTCCATCCAGCTTGGAAGGTACGGAACTGAAATTGTGTTATTTCTCAGCTGCTGATACCCAAGCTAGGAAGACTAAAACTCATTTGGATGTGATTATATTGCATTCCTATTACTGGGCAGCAAAAGTGTATTGTGTAGACACTCTCAGATAAAAAGAAAAACAGCACCCCTACTCACCCACACAACCACCAACCTGTGTTATCATCAGACATACAATTACAATGCAAATCTAGCCAAAGACTTCACTAGCAATCATAACTCCCTACTTGGTGAATATCCAGTATGACACAGATGTTACTTACCTCTTCCTATGCTTGTCATTGGATTCTGCTACCTTCTCAAATAATTACCAGAAAAGGTAGCAAGGTATGGACGTAAATCTCAGAACAACATTAATCAAAATCTCAAAATATGGAAAAAATGTAGACCTCTCTTTAGCTATTCTACAGACATAAATCAATAGGTCATAAATGTTGCTTTGCCAAAATTAAAAATTAACAAAAAAGATACCATTTTGTACATCTGAACAATTGCAGCTATATTCATGAGAACAGCTGAACTGTTTCTATACAATATTTAGAAGGAACACATATTTAGAAGAAATTGAGTCTGAGAAAGGGACTGAAAGAATGTATCACCTCACTGCCTCAGACTAGAAGTTGCAGCAACTAATGAGACCAGTTCAGTGTTTATGCAGCCTTAGCTTTAAATGCCAGTAAACTCCACTACTGTCTTCTCAGTAGTACATATTTCTGCTGGTATGTAAAAGGCAGAAAGGAAATCACGTCAGGAATTATACAACCAGCTAGCTTCTTGATCTGAAATATATGTAACTAGTTGAAATGTATTGATTTACTATAGAAATTATCCATGTTTTGCTACGAAGTGCTAAATCCAAGACATTTTCTGGGATGATCTCCTCAGGGTTTGTACAGCTGGACAAGTCCTGTTTTGTTACTAACACTGCTGATTATTCTCAGGTGTATCTTGATGTATTTGGTATATTCGTAGCACCCCAACTCCCTGCTGCAAATGATAATGCGACAATTCCAGAACCCATTTGAAATAAAAGTATAAAATAAAAAATGACCTGAGTTTGATCTTAAGACTGAGAAATCAAATAATTTTTGTCATAAATGTTGAGATGGTCTAGCTCATAATTTTTGCACATCTGAGGTTGGCAAGGCTGGTGGCAAGGTACTATTTGATTTAGTCCTATTACCAGACTGGATATACGAAGATATTTTTACTTCCGTGAACATACAGACATGGCAAAATGCCTCTTGGGAGCTACTGCCCAGTAGGTAAACACCAACACATGCTACCCTGATCTGCTTCCTATCAGTTTTCAAGGGAATGGAAGGACTGTGTCTTTCACCTCATCTTTGAAGAAGGAGTAAGTGGACTAATGTAAGGGACCACTAATATTTGATTGACTGTGTGTGCTGCTTGGTAGAAGAGTTAAACTGATTGCACTGCACTTGAGTTTTATAGTTTTAAGTAACTGGCAGAGTGCTCTGAGCTGATGTCTAGGCGCTTTTTATCTAGTCTAAATTAAAATAAAATAACATTACACATAACGAGGTCTGTGTGACTTTGGGACAAAAGATCTCCCAGGGAACACCACAAGGAACATTGCTGTGCTCTGAAGCAAGTAGTACACTTTTGAATGGTGCAATAAATAATAATAAAGCTATTATTTTTTATTCTTCATTTGGGTTTATTGCTCTGTTTTTGGGCCTTGGCAGTCTCAGATTTAATATTTTTTTTTGTATCTGTGTCAAGCCTTTTACTTCAGACTTTCTGTGCTAATACAACTGTGCCAAAGAAATAAAAATGACCTACAAAATTCCACTGTTCACAAAACAAAACCCAAACACAAACCTGAATAATTATTTCATGGTTGACAGCAGACAATGACTTATCATCACAGTAGGTCCAAGAATTCAGAAAACTTGACAATATGCAAGTTATGAATTCTATGGATTATTGAATGCTTCTGCATATGTGGAGTCACCTGTATTTAAGGCAAGAGATTTCATTAAACGTTACTTAAGCAGAGCAGCACCTTAAGACCCTGGAAGAAATAAAGCCTATAGAAAGCAATCCAGTATAGTTTATTTGAAAGGAGAGGGACTGAAGCACTGGAATTTTCTTAGATACAAAACCTAAAGTATAAACATTAACCCCAAGTTCCTAGTTTTGTAGTTATCAGACTTGGAGAGGTGATAGTCCTGAAAAGGACCCAGCGGTGTTGGAAGCTTGCTGGGGAAAGAGCCACAGAGAAAACAAAGTTTAGCCAAAGGTTAACTGCAGGGCTGGATAAGGGAGAAAGAAGCAGTTTCCCATTGTCTTTAGGAAAGAAAATTCACCCTGATTCAGAGGAGAAGACAAGTGCACAAGCTGGGATCCTGAGTTTCTCAGATGACTCTGATCTGAACTCAAATGCTTAAAATTTTGTTAGGAACTGAGTCAGGCAAATTTATGTAGCATGTTGTGGTATTTTTTTCCTTAATTTTTTACATTTCTTTTGCTATCTTAAGTGCAAACTACTTGGTTTTTGGCATCTTTACAAGGTCTAGAGGTTTCTATGTGTTTTAGCTATTATTCCTCCCCTGCCTAATAGCGTGTAATGCCTTTATAATGAATTAACTGATGACAGTGAACTCTAGGCTGCCTCTGAGATAAGAGGAAGTTATGCTGCTCACAGATAATGTTTCAGTCTGTCTGAATACAGATACAAGAAAACACCACTCCTCCATTTCACATTCGTTCACATTTGAAATGTCACATTATCAGCGTACCCTATGAGGACTAGCAGTATAACAATTCTAACCAAAAGACAACATTCCGTAGAAAGAACTGGGATAGCAGGCAACCACCCTCATGAATTTCCCCGTTAAGGCGACAAGCAAAATCATTGGAAGTTCATTCCACAATTATTTTTTTCCCCATAAAGACCATTGTAGAGAACTCCATGGACCCTAAGAGAAAAGGAAAATAAGAAGACTGCAGTCAGGACTATGGAGACTTAAAAGCTCTGTGTAAGCAGATAAACTACCCCTTTTCTTTTGGAGCTCTAGCTCAGCTTTAATCATCTAACACCTCAGTACTCTATGCACTTCTGCTCAGCTGGATGCTCTGGAAGGTATTGGTTATATGGGCAGCTATGAATGAAGTCCTGTTTGTTAACAGTTTGGTGCTTTAAGATATATGCCTCCACAAGTAGGTGCTAAGGCATCCCAAGGTGCCTATTCTCACACTCACCGGCATTTTTTTCTCCAATGCCTTTCTGTGAATCACTGCAGTGTGATCTCATCTGGAAGTCGAAAACCTTGCCCAAATAACCATCTTAATAGTGGAATATAGTCTAAGCAATTGTGTTGGGTTTGTGTGGCGGGGGTTTGTGTAGCAGGGGAGAGGCTACAGGGGTGGCTCCTGTGAGAAGCTGCTAGAAGCTTCCCTGGCTCCAACTCGGACCCACCTCTGGCTAAGGCCGAGCCCATCAGTGACGGCGGTAGTGCCTCTGTTATAGCATGTTTAAGAAGGGGAAAGACTGCTAAAGAAGAAGAGGAGCTACAGTGAAGAGAGGAGTGGGATGTGAGAGAAACAACCATGCATACACTGAGGTCAGTGAAGAAGGCGAGGGAGGAGGTGCACGGGAGCAGAGATTCCCCTGCAGCCTGTGGTGAGACGGCAGGCTGTCCCCCTGTAGCCCACGGAGGTTAATGGCGGAGCAGAGATTCCCCTGCAGCCCGTGGAGGACCCCATGCCAGAGCAGGTGGCTGGGCCCGGAGAAGGCCGTGACTCCATGGGAAAGCCCACGCTGGAGCACTTCGTGGAGGACTGCAGCCCATGGAAAGGACTCGCGTTGGAGAAGCTTGTGGAGGGCTGACCAGCTGGACCAGCATGTGGAGGGACCCCATGCTGGAGCAGGGGAAGAGTGTGAGGAGTCCTCCCCCCGATGAGGAGCAGCAGAAACAATGCGTGATGAACTGACCACAACCCCCATTCCTGCCCCCCTGCACTGCTGCAGGGGGAGAAGGTAGAGGAATCAGGAGCAAAGCTGAGCCCGGGAAGAAGGCGCGGGCAGGAGGGGGAAGGTGTGTTTTTAAGATACGGTCTATTTCTCATTATCCTACTCTGATTGGTAACAAATTAAATTGATTTCTTTTTCCCCAAGTCGAGTCTGTTTTGCCTGTGACCATAAGTGGTGAGTGATCCCTCCCTGTCCTTGTCTCGACTCACGAGCCTTTCGTTGTATTTTCTCCTCCTCATCCCGCCAGTGGGGAGGAGTGAGCAAGCGGCTGCATGGTGCTTTGTTGCTGGCTGGGCCTCAACCACGACAGCAATTCACTCCAGACCTGTGAACACAGAACTTCTTCATTCTAATGTGACATGAAGCAATTATAAGCTTATGCTTCCAAGTTTCAGTGGTAGAAAGTTGTGCCATTGAAAGACGTCACGCTAAGAACACTGAAGGCTGATGTCCACTAGACAGAGACAGCACAAGAAATGACAACCAAGCCCTTCCATACTGCCCAAACAAGTTTCCTCAGCTCTGACAGAAAAGCTGCTCCCATCAGTATTAAGCACACACCCTTCTTGGGATTTGGCACAGACAACATATGTGCTAAATTACACATTTATTGGTAAGAAGAGACTGTTTCCACATGAGATGCCAATCAACCATCAGCCTTGGACTTAGGCAATAGTAATTGCACTTAGGCACTTCAGCACGTTCTTTAAGTGCTAAATCGGCGTTCACTTCCACTGCTGTTAATGGTACTTAAGCACATGCTAACATGTTTTATTGAACCCAAACCTGAACCATTCAATTCCACTGCAGGCCAGCCTTACTTAAAGCATCACATTATGGCCTGCTGCTGATATACAGGGAGATGCTCTCCCACTGTCCTTTCCTTAAACAAAATAGCCCTCTACAATCAGTGGATTTGGAAATTAAACATATCATACACAAAAAAACCTACACCACAGAACGTCAGGTTTACAAAGTATATTGGGTTTGCGTGGCAAGGTTTTGGTAGCGGGGGGGTGGGGCGGCTACAGGGGCGCCTTCTGTGAGAAGCTGCTAGAAGCTTCCCCTATGTCCAACAGAGCCAATGCCAGCCAGCTCCAAGACGGACCTGCTGCTGGCCAAGGCCGAGCCCATCAGCGATGGTGGTAGCACCTCTGGGATAACATATTTAAGACAGGAAAAAGTTACTGCGCAGCAGCAATTGCAGCCGAAGAGAGGAATGAGAATATGTGAGAGAAACAACTCTGCAGACACCAAAGCCAGTGAAGAACGAGGGGGAGGAGGTGCTCCAGGCGCCAGAGCAGAGGTTCCTCTGCAGCCTGTGGTGAAGACCATGGTGAGGCAGGCTGTCCCCCTGCAGCCCATGGAGGTCCACGGTGGAGCAGATATCCACCTGCAGCCCATGGAGGACCCCATGCCAGAGCAGGTGGATGCACCCAAAGGAGGCTGTGACCCCGTGGGAAGCCCACACTGGAGCAGGCTCCTGGCAGGACCTGTGGACCCGTGGAGAGAGGAGCCCATGCTGGAGCAGGTTTGCTGGCAGGACTTGTGACCCTGTGGGGGACACACACTGCAGCAGTCTGCTCCTGAAGGACTGCGCCCCATGGAAGGAACCCATGCTGGAGCAGTTCATGAGGAACTGTAGCCTGTGGGAAGGACTCGTGCTGGAGAAGTTCATGGAGGACTGTCTCCTGTGGGAGGGACCCCATGCTGGAGCAGGGGAAGAGTGTGAGGAGGAAGGAGCGGCAGAAACAACGTGTGATGAACTGACCATAACCTCCATTCCCTGTCCCCCTGCACTGCTGGGGGGAGGAGGTAGAGAAAATTGGGAGCAAAGCTGAGCCCGGGAAGAAGGGAGGGGTGGGGGGAAGGTGTTTTAAGCTTTGGTTTTATTTCTCATTACCCTACTCTGATTTGATTGACAATAAATTAAATTAATTTTTCTGAGTCGAGTCTGTTTTGCCCGTGACAGTAATTGGTGAGTGATCTCCCTTATCTCGACCCATGAGCCTTTATTGTATTTTCTCTCCCCTGTCCAGCTGAGGAGGGGGAGTGATAGAGCTGCGTGGTGGGAACCTGGCATCCAGCCAGGGTCAACCCACCACAAAAGTCAAACACTCAGAAGTTTGGAAATGTGAGAATGACAGTCTCCTTTCCAATCTTTGCTGTCATTCCCTTGTGCCTGATGACAGGATCATTAATTGCATCATCACCACTTTATTTCCAAAGAACCTTGGCATCACTGTGTGCACAGGATGGATGGTAATCACAGCTGTTCAGTAGCTTGTTTCAGCTCATCATTCAGTTTGTGACCACACATACCCTGCTCTGAAAAAAGCCTTATTTATTCCCTCATTGGCCTATAATGCTCATCACTATAATACTTGAATGCGGCACAGGGATCAGTGACTTATTTTTCAAAGTTATTTGAGGGAAAGGTGGTACTATCAGTCCCTCTTTACAGGCAGGGCAGAGAAGTTTGGAGTCATTAACACCAAAAGAAAATACCAGTTTTGGATGCACAATTGAGATGGTTCTGATGTAGTTTTTCAACAAATAAACACCTTTTCTGCACTTCAGTTGTTCAGAGGACAGACCTCATCACCTGCCTATGCAACAGTATACGCTTAACATTTCTGTAATGCAAGAATCTGCAAGCTGGAAACCCAGAAAATGGGAAAAAAATAGTTAGCAGTCACTTGTAATAGCTTTGTTTAATAAACATCATGTAATGAACTCAGTAGTAGAGATAGAAACAATTTTCCAGGGCAGATTTGACTTCATAAACTACAAAGCTGTCCCTTTTCTTTCTACGCTCCCCTGCCTTGTTCATAACACACCTTCCAGTCTCTTTAATTAACTAAACAGTGGTCCAAGAACCACTCACTACACTGCTGCATTTGCTCTGCACACAAAACGAGGAAGGGGCTGTGTCTCAGAAAGAGTTAGTAATTGTACTGTCAACGATGGCATCACGTTGCATAGCTGCAGAGAGCTGTTTATGTGTTGGCTGAGTGAATGTAATTCTGATACCTGTAACAGGGATAATAGGGATGCTAAACAGTAAAAGACTCTAGGTAAAGAAAAAGTATGTAGCAACAGAATGCAGGAAGAAAGAGGGAAAGAAAATCTAAACATGTCATACATCTTTTCTGAAAATGGATGTGGCTCTTTTTAATAGTTTGTTTTTTCAAATGAAATATTAGCTTATTAGCTAATGTTATGAATGTTAGCTTACTAGCAAATTTAAAACAAGAGCCCATAAGTCTTAAAATGATTTCCTCATTTCCTTGTCTAGAATACAATGACTTTTTTTTTTCTTTCTTCTGTTGTCTTCTCATTCTTCCTTTCCCTGCTTTGCATTGCCTTGGCAAAATATATGCCTCTCCAAGAAAAGGACTAAAAATAACGTTTTCCCCCTTTCCATTGGGAGTGGAGATGTAAGAAAATAATGTCTTATCAGAGTAAGCACTGAGTGAAAATAAGATTTTATCAGGGACTTGGCTTGACAAAGATAACATGTTATCAAGAGGGGAACTTGGCAAAGATAACACGTTATCAATATCAGGAGTAAAGCTTGGGGAAAATAATGTTTTAATACCTATTAGATTCTAAATAAGCCATCTGTGCTCTTGATGAATTGTTATTTTCTCCAAGCCCCATTCCTGTAAAGATGCTGATTTTTTGGCAAACCACTTCTGTAGCAGTTGGGGAACGGAGGGAGAAAGGAGAAAAGGAAGCTCTTTCTCCACAAAGCTAGAGGGATATTCTTTTTCTCTTCATAAGCTTTGCATGCAGGTAAAGACTGCCAGTGTGACAGCTCGGAAGACTCAAATGTTCAGACACCAAACGGGCATTGCAGGGAAAACTCCTACAACAACGCTCTGCAAGTATACTGCAGAGAATCCCATAACAGGAGAAGAGGGTCAATACCCCTTCTGTCCTTGACCACCCTATCCAGGCTCAGAGGTGCTGCCTATAGTATTTTTGGCAGAAGCACTTCTCTACAGAGCCAATGACCAGCCATCACTTAGCAATGACTTTTTGTCATAAACAACTGCATCACAATTAGCAATGGTCACTTGGGGGCACAAACAAATGACCCCTTTTAGATCAGTTGCAGACAGTATCACCATTCACTTAGAGGTCACCATTCCCAAAGCTTAGCTGACCCAAAGGGTCACGCAACACTTCTCACCTCCTGCAGTACAAAGCATCCAACTCAGTTTAAGCGCTCAGCGGAGCTGGTTTGAGTTAGCCTGACTGCCTCTGCCCTGAAGCATTCCCCTCTACCACCTCCACTATGGGGGTAGAGACAAACCACTGTCTAGTGGGTGTCTGTGCCCCGAAGCTGAAACCTTCTGCAACTCAATTATAAATCTTCAGAGTTACAATCTGGACGATTTTAAATAAATTGTGACACTTCCTGGAAAACGACAAATCCAATTCATAGTAGGATGGACTACTAACTGCCTTAAATGGCAGAATGTGGGTGAATGCCACTGGTTATTCATAGGAATGGGCAAGCAGGGAATAATTAGAAAGGAAGCTGTGGAGGGACTGTAGGAGTGTGATGTGAATAATAAAGCACACTTAGGAAAAGGCATATGAATGATATCTGCAGGGTAAGTATTTGTAGCCAGCTGAATTTCCCTGGTGTACAGTAGGAGTGGGAGGGAAGACAATGGGATCTGTTAATCTGAAGATTTCCTATGGAGAAGCTGCATCTCTTTTTTCATTAACCATTTGGATATCTTATGCCCAGAGATTTCTCTGTGTTCAGGTGTGAGCTTGGTGTTAAGGTAACTTCTGAGGCCCTCATGTAGCAGAATACACAATCAACAGCAAGCAGCCATTACAGCTCTCTAAGGTAAAGCATGTGCCCAAATGCATCCCTGCAGCTGTACACAGTACTGTGACTATCATTCATGGCAGTGGGATGTAAAAGACTGAAACTCTCTACGTTGGCTCCTGCTCAGTAAAACACTGTGGAAGGGATAGGAAGGGATAAAGTCTCAAATACAGCATTTTACAGTGTTTTTTAAGAGTACAGAAAGTACAATAAATAAATACCCATAAGCTTAGAAAAGATTATAAAAATACCTACAGGTTTCTACAATTGCCACAGTAACCAGAAGCATGAGACAAGTACGCTCAATCAAAGCCTAGTAGTAGTTAATTCAGATTCTGCTGCTGATGATTAGCCTCAGCTGCTCATCAATAGAGACTCCAGCTGATAATTATTAAGTTAAACTTCTGAGTAGTATTTGCATATGTAAAGCACGCTTTCCCTGCTGAAGCAACAATGGATGCTATAATGCATTTCCTGATTGTACAGCACTTGGATTTGGGGAACCTGGGCAAGAGAGTCTGCTTTGCATATCCTTCCTTACCCTCATCAGGCCAACCCTTCAGAAGAAATGCACTTACACATACTGACATCTACAAGCTAGAGCAAAAAACAGTCCTAACCCTGCATAACAGGAAAAATGCAACTATTCATTTCAACCAGAATATCTCTAATAAGAATATAAGACAGAGTTTTGCATATTCCTCGAAACTTCATTTACTTAAGCTTCCTTACAACCTGAAAAATTTGTAACAACTGCTCTTTGACAAGACAGCCTGGTCACCTTAAAAGACATGCAGAAACTCCAGTGGACAGATTCAGCCCATTATTTCCTAGTGACCTCCAGATGTGGCCCCCTCCTCCAAAGGAGTATTGAGTATCATTATGTGGTTCTCTGTTTAGCCTTTTCTCATCTCACTTTCTCCAGATCAGAACTTCATTTCCTGAATGCGATTCTTGGTCATCAGTCACAGCCATGCCCCCCTTGTTAACTGTAGTATCAAGAATACAGATAAACACACACAACGTGTAGATTACATTTATGTGTGCAATTCTCCATGTCTTCATAATTATATGACAGACAAGGCATGACCAGATCTGCTTAACACCAGAGGAGTTCATAGGCATATTTGCCTATGATAAGGAAACATGGAAAAAAATTGGGAAGATCTTTATGGAATCCATAACACAACTACCTGCCCCCATGTACCTACCATACCACTTCGGTTTAAGAGTCCATCATAGGCTTACTATTAACAGACCTGAATGTTTTTTTATCAGACAGCAAAGAAGATGACCAAGTTTGGCTTTGGTTAAACATGGGAGATGGGTTGAAAAAAGCAGGTCTAAGGGAATACAGGTGGTCAGCCCCTCTGAAAGCCAGCGTTTAGGCTCTTAAGTGATAGTTCAAAATTTAGCTACAGCAAAATCTATGTGTATTGCTAGAAGTCACCTGGTAGCACTGTTACACACAATGTTGATTTTCAACACATCTACAGAAATGCTGCAGTATTAGTTCAGGCTGGTTGGTGCTGCTGAAACCTGCTGGAAAGCTTGTTATATCCCTTAATCTCCCTTGGCACAGAGATGCCATCAGAGAACTATGCACTGGTATTTTGATTGAGGCTGCTGGAAAAGGAGATTGTCTGAATACTGACTGAGCATCAAGGATTGTTCAAGGATAAATAAGTAAGTAAATAAAAAAATCCAAATTCTGCACCACGCCATTTCTTCCTTAGCAGGAACCAGATCTGTAAGAACCTTCAAATCTTATAGAGCTCTAGCCAACAACAACAGATATGAGCACATATATATAAAGGCAAGTAGCAAAGAACAAATTTTCAAAACAATGATGTCTCTTCTTTCTAAATGTATCTGAAGATTACACATGCAGACAGAAATATTGCAAGTTTATACTTCTAGTTTAGTATGATGTTATGAAATAACATCAGTGTTATTTTACTGATGACATAGCAGTGCATAAGTTATTAATATCTTTCAGTATTGAGTCTTCTATTTTCCCCACACATTCTCAGCACTTTTCATTTGCTGCACCTGTCATTTCAGCCACTGCGGTCCTGAAGAACAGTGAGGGGAAAATGCAAATAACTGCACATTCAGAACCCATGAAGGCTGATCAGTGTTATGACATTTATCTTCACTTATGACAAGAGATAAAATAACTCATGAGTTAGTTTCCTGTCCTCCTCATGAAGAAAAATGTCATAACAGATCGTCATGTACTATATACAGCAAAATTTCTAACACACTTTGCAGAGAAAAAAATATCACGGCAGTGATGCAGATGGTAGGTTACATGTCATGGCTATGACATCAGAAATGAAACACACAGCATTTTAAAATAGTAGATAGAAAAAAAGGTCATAATATTTAAAAAACCCCTAGAACAACAGTTCATAAATTATTTAAAGGCAACTAGTTAGATTATTCGCAAAAGTTATAGTTACATTAAACAGCAATGAGTTGTCCACACAGTTCAGTGCAATCTTAAATAGATTGTCACATTTTCTTATTTCCCCACATTTTCCAAATAGAAAGCCACAGCTGGCCAATATACTGTGTTTGATAAAATAATACTTTTCTACTTAAAATCTCCAAAACTCATAATATACACAAAAGGGACTAATGAAATTAAAACAAACAAACAAACTAGAAAATATACTCTTAATTCTCATGAAATCCCATGGAAATCAACAGTGGTTTCAGAATTAGCTTCATTGTGGCCAGATATCTACCCCATGACTACAATCTATTTTTGGTGACCAGACTCCATTGACATGTAATTTGGAACCTCTTTCTTTCATTAACTTACTTAACATTTACCTTTAAAAAAAATATTTAGCTTTAATATATTAGAGATGCTCGTTCTACAAAGATATAAGAAGTATGTACAGAATTGATTTTATATCAGATATATCGTATCAGGTAGATACAGATTTCATTTCAACTGGTGACCTAAGTTTTCTATAAAACATGAGAAAATTACTCTTCTTTATGATATTCTTGTTTTGTTACAAAAGTGAAGACAGTATATCAGAAACATAATCTTATTTCAAGTAAGTCAAAGCCAAAACTCAGTGACTTTGATGAAAACAACCATAGGTCTAATATTTCATGATATCCTGCGTGCATACAGCATGGAGTTGTTGGTCATTTTTATATTGTACCATAAATGTAAACAGTGCTGTACTGTGGTAGATCAGAATGTGGGCCATATCCCCTGTGCCCCATCACAAACCTGCTGAGGTTCCCGTGCAGCAAGCAAATGAGAATTTTCATTTTTGAGCAGCCACAAGTTTATTAAGGTTAAATATCATCAATTAACAGTAAGATTTAGATATTCTGCCTACTAAGATTTTGTCTTGTAATAGATCAGGTACATCTTTAAGACTAATTCACATTTCTGCTCCAGTGTACAGAAACATCTTAATGTATGTTTAGGATCCTAAATAAGGATCCTAAAGAATATGCCTGTTCTTGTGTAAGATGACACTGAGGTTAAGTGCCACTGACATGCTTCCTTACTATTCTAAAATAAAGTTGCTTTACTCAATCAGAGCAGCAGAGCTCAATATTCATGAGATCTGCGTGTATTTAAATAAACACTTTCTCTTTTTTTCTCGAGTAGATCTCTTGTTTCCTAAGTTTTCATTACCTCCAGGAATTTCTCTCAAAAGTAGAATATACTGTGGGAGATCTCTTTAATAAGTAAAAATGAAATACTACAGTGTGCCATTTTTAATGATGCTTTTGTTAGGTAGCCTGTGATCAGGGCTGATGGCCAGAGGCTTTCTACAGTGAGGTATACTATGAACTAATTGATGTCTATGACAAGTTTTTGTGTTGGGGTAAAGGGAAGATGAAGGTGGAGGCATTTACAAAAATTTTTGTGTTGTGTTTAGGAGCAAATGGGTTGTGTGTAGTGGTCAATTACAGTCTTGCAATTGCCCTTTATTTCTGTTGATAGACTTTCATTAAAATATCTATCCATCTTCCTTTGTTAATGTAAATATAGATTTATTCATTTCTAAAATTTGAAATATCTTTTGTTATCTTAAAGTCTAAGCGGAATAGATGGAGACTTGACCAAAATTGTCTCATATTAAAAAACCCCAAATCAACACACCTTATGCCTAAAGAACAACCAGACATGGAAAAAACCAATACATCAGCTACATAAAAAAATGCTGCAACTGTAAAAGTCCTTTAAAAGTCAAGCTAAAGAAGAAACAACAGTAAAAAACCAAACCAACCAACCAACCAAAAAACCCCAACAAACCACCAAGAGAAAAAATTAGCTTCCCTTCCCGTCTACTCCCATCTTGTTCTAGCAAAAGGGAAGGATCTTAATCATTATTTTTAGTTACATATTCCGTATTAATTGGAACAAATCTAGACACAGGAATCAGCTGTTAAGAACAAACACAGAATAAGGTTGAGGAGTGAATGCTAGAAGGACATTGCTTACTTCACCCTTCTTTTCCCTTGAGAACAGGCTGCTGCAATACATACCCTTGCAGCAAATAAGAAAACATGGCCTTCTCCCTTCTAAATTATGACCATCTGCCCAGGAAAAACTGAGGCAGACAACAGAATAAGAATACTTTATTGCGGTATTACTATCAAGTTTACTTTTTAAATTATGCCTTCTTCTGGTCTTAACTATTATTAAAATAGCACAGATGTTGAGTTATACCAGCTCTGACTTCATGTGCTCCTCTGAAGAAAATCCTACATTTCTATCAGTATATAACACACATTTTGTCCCTTATGGTAAAGTTCCACTTGGCAGGACATTTGAATGTGATTTCTTATGTTTTGAGAGACAGTCTTTCCTCTTTTGAGAAACTGTAACTTCACCAGGTATGTATTTAAAATTTATACTAGCACCTTATACTAGCACCTTCTATGGAAACGATTTAGTTTCTTATTTGATGAGCACAAATATTTATTGTAAATTCCGTCAGACAATGCTTGTCTTTCTTTTCCTGAATAATCTGACTGAATCCAATCAACAGGGAAAGTAAAATTCCAGACTTGCCTGAAGACCACATAGGACTATTCTACTCTACTATTATGTGACAGGCATTCAATCTTGTTCCAACTTGGGACATTAAGAAGCACGCAAGATGTAAGAGCGAGCAAAGAATTTGCTGTCTGTGTTCAGTATTTCCAGTTCTTAAAATTGTATTTAAAGTCTTGCAATATTTTAGATTTATTGGAAAGTCAAATCTTGGAGTTACATGAGAAAATATCAGTGCTTTTTGCTTGTTTGTTTCCTTTGCAGTAAGACCTCATTTTCATCTCTGCAGGAGAAAGCTGAAAAAAACATGACCTGTCACGATGAAAAAATCAGGAGACAAAGCTCTTAAAACCTTATAATTTTAGATATAGTGAATTATGACTTTTGAACACCTTGAACTAGCAATGCTAGTTTTTTATTATGACTGTTCAAATGACTTGTGCTTTACTATGACGGGTACATCCTGTAACAGCAGACACGTCAGCTAGGGTGGGTAAATGGAAGGGCCAGCACCTGTGACAAGCTTGTGATGGCTATGGTGCAGCCATCAATTCAGCCTGAAGAGCGCTTACTAAGACAATCATAAGTGTTGTTGGGCATTTAAAGGAGCACTAAATATCCTGTGGTAATCTTCAGTAGAACTTTCAAGACAACAGTGTTATACCAGATAAATAAATACACAAAATTAACAAGTATTTATCATCAATCATTTGAATTATTGCTTTTTTGTTTATTTTTGTTGGAATTCTCCTTAAGAGGGCTCTGCAGTCAAAGTTTTGTACTGAAAAACATGCTATTTTCACTGATATCTCCCTAATACACATAACAAGGTTTTCTCGTTCTCCATACTGGGCACTCAAAAGGTGTCCAGATCCCAGGAAAAAATACTCAGATAAAAGTAAAGTGATACCAATTCCACTCCATCACACTATAGCAGTTAGAAAACAGAAGTTTAACTCTGCCAAGAATATAAACCTCCAAATCTGTTAGATATCAATTACTATGTATTTAATTTCACAGCTGTGCCTTTTCCCTTTTTGACACCACCCCCCCCCCCTTTTATGCTTCTCTTGCTCAAGCATTTTGGATCTGGTTCTTAATCGGGTCCTGATGATCCTTAATGCCTTAATTTCAGAGCCCAGCATTCCTCAATTCCCTCCTTCATTTTGAAATTTCTGCAAATTCTATATTCATCCTCTGTGTGGCTGTACAGACTGTAATCCCTCATAATAGGCTGATGCTGATCCTGCTCTATGGATTAACCACTGTAAAATGCTTATGTAATGAATTTTCATCAATTCATGCCTTCCAAACTCAGCCCCGAGCAGCCCAGGTATATCTAATCTAACTGACTGGCTTTTATCAGCTGCACACAAGACATGTGAAAATAAGCCTCATTTCAAGCCTCAATCGCACAGCTACAACCATGTTATTATTTATTTTGTTTAACAGAATGAGTATATGTGAGGAATTCTAAGGTACACTCTGTAGTTATACATCACTGGATTTGGTATGGTGCATGTTTCTTTGAAAATTGTGAAATGACAATATTTTCATGTCTGTTTTTGATTATTTCTCTTAAAAAGAGAGAGGAAAAAAATATAGCTGAACTTCAAGTGTAATTCTGCTGCTTTCTTCTTGTGAAATCTATATTCCCATGCCAGATGGTGTCTGAGTTATCAAAGTTATTACCCTAAACTCAATTAAGGAAGAATGAAAGTAATTAAGTAGGGGATGAAGTGACAGAAGTATTCAAGAGATAAAGCATCTAATATAGGTGAGGATTCTCTAAATTAGATAGAAATTCATCTGTAAATTCAACCTAAAACATAACAGCTTGAGCCTTCACTTTCAAATATTCTAAGACATTGTGCAAAATTCAGTACTTGCTCAAGTGGGCACAATTCCCAGTGAAACAGTGGTCTATAGAAGGTGGGAGTTGTTTTTGTATTCTGGAAGGACTATTACTAGCAATCACCAAATGCACTCTGAGACAGTTATTGTTCAAATGTTGCTGCATCTGCTGTGGGATGGTTTTTCAGGCTGTTGTGTGACCTCAGGAATGCTTGTTTCTTTCTTAATTCTGGCTGTTTCGTACCCACCACAGCAAAAAACAATTACAGTAAATACTTTTTACCATAAAACCTGTAAAGTAGACAACACAGAGGTGCTGTTAACACTCAGTTTATTTTACATTTCTTTTTTCTTTCTCTATTTGCTTTTCCTTTGGTGAAGTAAATCTAAACAAGTTGGCACTGAGCTACAGGCATGACTGAGAGCTACAGCTACAGGTTTTCAATGCAGTAGCGAAGCAGCCAAAAATTATTTTTTAATCTGCTAATGACAGGCTACTTATAGGAGAAATATGTAAGAAAACCTAGTGAAAACAACTCTCTTTTACATATCAAAACTCATTTCTGCATAGCTTCTATTGACAAGAATCATGCATTTATGGATAAAACTAATCAGGATAATTTGTTAGTGCTTTGAAGGCTGTCCACTCATTTTCTCTTTAACAGAGATACATATACCCAAATTCTCAAGGTATGCGTAGGTGAAGAAGGACAGTAAGGAAAATACTATTATGTTCTGGAATGCTCAGAAGTGGTGCTGCATGGCTGAAAGAAAAGAAACATCTACCGCTTTGGAGAACAGGGATGTAGCTTGTGCTACTGCTACAGACAAAATCCCTGGCCAGAAAGGGAACAAATTAAATCCTAGGAATGCATGCATCTTTTGTTCCCGCACTGGGCATGTAAGTGTTGGGAGGGAAAGGGCCTTTAGGAACATATGCCGACCATACCATACCATACCATACCATACCATACCATACCATACCTAACAGTACTATGTGGAAAGAATACAAGGATTTTAAGCATAAGCACTGAAAAGTTAGGAAACACCAGAAGTATTGGCTTCATTTGCCTCACGTGTGTACAGGACAAAACAAAGCAAAAAGCACTCCTGCATGTACTAGCAGCTGAGATGCAAACACTAACAATGGTTCCAGTTTGCAGAGGTGATGGCCTGACAAATTGCAGTACAGTGATACAGGTGCTTAAGGAACTCCCAAGCTCTTTCCCCACCACTATAAAGAATGGGCTATTTTTAATGCAGACTGCTTAAATCTTGTTTTTAGCACAGCCTCACAAAGGTTACAAACTTATGCAAGAAGGGAACAGTGGGAATGAGTAGTTGCTTAGGTGAAAGAGTAGAAGCACAGGCAGGGAGTATGAACTTCCTACACCAGCTGGGCCAGGGCCCCAGGGAAATCTGCCTTCGGTTACATCCTTTCAACAACAGTGGCACACACCTTTCCTGACCAGGGCTGCTCTCAAAGGCTTTACTGGGACCAAAAGCAGATCTAGTCAAAAGACTCAAATTTCTGTAGCTCAAGAAAGAGAAGGAAGGGTTGGAGTATGGACACAGCAGAGCCACCACTCAGAAGTCTTAGAAAATATGATCCATGAGGAGAAGTGAAGCTAATTTATGCCACTGGGAACCTCAAATCATTGCTGACAATAGTAGGTTTTCAATTGTATTCTGAAACACAAGGTTTGAATTGTATTCTGAAACACATGGGTTTTGATTCATTCCTGAAGAACTTTTAGGGGAGATCAAAAACAAGCTACTTACATAAGTTGGTGATAAAACAAGAACCAAAAAGAACTCACATAGATCCTTGCGGACAGATAAGTTCAACAAAAAGATGGTGGCAAGGGTGACAGAGTCCTGCTTGCCCAGGTAATATCATTTCCCACCCTTTATTACTCATACTGAGCACTGTTGTCTCACCTGGAAATGGAAAGATCTTCTGCTCATGGGACTAAAACTTACAGGGCCTCTGAAGGCTTATACAGTCAGAGATCTCAATTAAAAATGGATCATGAAAAAATCAAGAAAAATTGCCTACTGGAGCCTTAAGTATCTCTGGGGAATTGATCCACTACAGTCACATATGACATGTTAGGGTACATATGGGACTGGTGCATGCACATTATATGCATGTCTATTAAAGGCTTCTAGAGAAAAAAAAGTCCCATCTGGAATTATAATTATCAGTTCAGCTGCAACACTACTGAAAATACAGTAACGATCCATGATATTTTCATGACCGTTGCAGGTCAGAACAGGTGAAGCAATGGCGCTGTCAAGTGGTATATGAATACTTTCATCCTATGCCACACGGGTAGCATAAAGGGCAGACCACAAATTGTTCCCTTCTTGACCACTCCTACCATATCAATTAAAGCTACCAATAAATCACAATGAGTGTATCTTGCTGATTGAATTTCAGTGCATGGAAAATTTTGAACCTAGGGCACGGTACAATGATGGGCTTATATATGTCTTCAGGAAAAAGAGCTTAAACTATTAGGGCAATGGAGTATGCAGAGAGCAGTGAAGCGCTGCTCCAAGAAACATGAAAATCAGTAACCTGAGGTCACATTTCATATATTACTTTGTAAAATGAAAATAGCAAAAGAGAGGCACAAAGCCAATTTAGAATAGAGAACACATGAACCAGAAAAAAAAGCATAATGAAACCCCAGAAATGGAGCTGTTAAGGTGAAGATGTCAAAAATATCTATCGAGTTTAAGACAAGCATAGCGGACACTGACCTTAATTTAAATTTTACTAAGGAAAAACGTATTTGGTAGACTTCTGGTTAATTTGTTGAAGAAAAAGAGATCACATACTCTTAAGACTACTCAATTTTAGGGAAATCTAAAAAGCACATGTATTACCCTTACTAAATTCACCTATCCTAGTTTCAGGGGACAGTGAAATCCTAGAGAACTAGTAAACTAGTTCCTAGTACCTAAAGTTTTTGTAATGTTGACTTACTCAGAGGTATGAGAAATAAATCTAAATCAATGCATATATCTATATAAGAGCAATTCTCCATAAGCAGCGACATATCCACCAGCACTTTCTTTGAAAGAAAAAGAAAATTATTAACTTCAGTAAAAGAAGCAGTGGTGATTCCCTTTATAATTCAGATGAGGGTGAATCCTACCACTCATCTAGCAGGCCAAAATTATTAAGACAGTTGATTGAGAACTCTTTCCCAGAACAGCTTGCTCTACCAAACCTATTTTTTTATCTTAATTTGAAATTAATTTATTCCTCAGCTGTCAAGAAAAGTCTAGCAATCAAAACCTTTTCATTTTCATTTTTCCCTGTTTCTCATTCCTATTTCCAGTGTAGACTGGTGGATGGAAGAATAATGAGATAGAAAAGCACTCATAATTATTGTTTTCATTTAGGTGATGAAGAAGATGAGTATTTTTTAATTAAAAACCCAACCTATATTGATACTTTCCAATGAAATTCTATTCTCTGGATTTTTTGTATGTCTTTCTACTGTTTTGACAAAACTAATGTCTTAAAGATCACGTAGATGATTTAGAAGCACTTTCCATTAAAATAAATAGTCACTGAGGAGCTTGAGAAGCTTGAGAGGAGCAGAAAGAAAAGCAGGTGTCTACAATGCAGGTAGGTGCACCTTTAGGCATCTTTCCTTAGTCAAATTGCTTAAATGACTTTAAAAAGAAAGTCCTAACTGACTAACTTTGCTCTTGAATATGAAACTTAATATTCTTTTTAAAATGCTATCGCAAGACCAATTGTAAATCCATTCTGACAGCCAGGTACCTGCCAATGCTCTGTAAGCAGACAAGCCTGAGGAAATGCAAGGGATGTTTAAAGGCGGAGAAGAAAACCCACAAACCTGGAACATGCTCTGTATGTCAATGGCTGGTACTGAAGGGTTTGACCACGTCCAGTTCTAGTTTCTGTGTTGTACTGCAACAACTTGGATTTGAAGATGTTGTTTAACTTCTGCTTTACATTTATTATATTGATAATGAAAATGCTGCCAAAATTGAAATTTGAACTCTCTTTCCTATTTTAATAAATGAGAGAGGGTACTGCCTTGTCCTACATAGTGATGATGATTGGCTTTCTGCAGGTAACAGAACAAAGCATTTCAGTCAGCTCTTAAGAATGAGTTTTGATAAACGTAGCCTAGTTTTAGGCTGCTCAGTTCATCGCAGTGACTCTGACACTGTGCTCAGAAATGTCAGAATCAGAACAGAACTTCTTGTGCTACTGATTCAAAGTCACCATGCAGCAGTTAAGCCAAATTTCAGAGAAGAATACCAAGCAGCCTCACAAAACTGTATACATCAAACATCTTTATGTGGATGTGTGATGTGGATATGGAATACTAACAAAAAAGATTTTTGGAAGAACAGCTCATTAATTTCTTCTTAAATAAGATCATATTAATCAAAATGAAAATATTCCCCATTTGCTTCACTAGCTCCAAATACAATAGGAGGTCCTAAGAGTACCTTTTTCCCAGCAGAGATCAGGAAAATAAAAAAAAAAACCCAAACAAAACCCATCAATCTCTAATTATATTATATTATATTATATTATATTATATTATATTATATTATATTATTATTATATGCCCTGTTACTTTGGTAACAAACTGACAACCAAATCATTATTCAGGTGATTTTTCAGGCTTTCCGGCGGTACACCTAAGCTTCTGAGGAGACTTCTTGAGCCATGAAATGGGGTATGAAAATGTTTAATCCCTGACTGAACTGTTATCCTTGTGGAAGCACTGTGAGTACATACAATTACACCAGAAAAAACTCATGTTCACCAGCATTGTTGGGAAGCAGCTTATTTTATCAACACAGAGGTTTTTTTACTGGTACAGTTGCCTCCATGCTAGAAATGCTTTACCAGTATAACATACAAAGGATTGTATACTGGTGAAGTGCTCTTAGAAAAGACACTGGTTAGGCCACTGCAGTATTTTGCAATTCCTTTATCACTTTCTTTCATTTACAACTCTGTAAATAGCATTGTTTAATTGCCAGCAATTTAACATATGTATAAAATTTGGGAGTTGGAGTGGGATTTTTAGAATGGCATTCATTAGTTACAAGAACAAATAGGCTATGCTCATCTTCCTAAATCTCTTGGATACTTTTGAGCCTGTCATGTAGGCCTATTTCCCTAGCTCCTAAATCACTTGGGTACCATTGAAAAACATATTCCTAGTCAAAATAAATTGTCTCCAAGTCTCTCCAAATAGGATGGCCAAGATTAAGCTTTTAAGTTAATATTTAAATTCTGACATGAATTAAAAAGATATTCAAAATTGTTTAGCTGGTTTAGCTTTCTAAACATTTCAAAACATAATAAATTTACTTTTGGTATTAACAGCATTTAGTCCAAGCACTTACAAAAATTATTAGATACCCAAAATCATGGATTTGCTTTTTTCTTCAAATTATAAATTTTGCAAAATATTTTTTGAGTTTTTAGAAAATTTTTTTTCAAGCTTTCCTTTAGAAGCGTGAGGACTTTCACAGTGAGACTGAGATCCCATTGAGATCTTCCAGTGAGACTGGCCAACAATCATACTAATCTGTGAAGGTATTTTTTTTAAAAAAAGCAAATATCAGAAAAAAATGAGTATACACTGATAGTCTGTCTGGCTTCATGTAGTCGCAGGAATGGTAGGGAAGAAGATCATTCTTGCCAGAAAAATAGCACAGCTTTCTGGTGTTTCTTGTTATTACTTAAATGAACCTATTTTATAAACAAAACTACGAACTGTATAGAGATACCAGATTCTGTAAGGCTCAGGTTAGCATCAAAACAGTATAAAATGGACATCTTTTACACTGTCCTTCTTCTATTGTTTTTTTTCAAGAAGTTCCGTGAAGACCAGCAGTTCAAACTTATATCAGAATTCTGGTTATTCTACAGAAAAGCTGGAAGAGGGCCTACATTAAGCACATGCTATTTTGCAGCAAAAATTGTATTTAGAAAGTTATCACAGATGTCATATACTTTTACTCAGATACTGCAATGTAATATTGTTTTGATGATGGTGTCAGCTGCCAAAATAAAGATTTGGATGAGTAACTGGACAAAAAAACACGTCAAGAAGTGTGGGTCCAAAATTTCCTCGGTTGCAATCCACTTTAAAAAGTTCTCTTAGCAGCTACAGTAAATATAGAAAATCTTCCTTTGATATCACTGAAAAAACAACCAAACTTTTCTCACTTTTTCATGGCCATGGTGGTGGGCTGTGGAGGGGGGGATACATAATATTTGGATTCTCAGCTGTAATTGTGAAATTCACTACTTATAAAATCAGAGTACAAGGAGTCTCATTTTCTTGTAATGAATCAGCTACAAGTACAATACTCTATCTTTTTAGTTTAAATTAATTTCATGGCACAATTGGACAAAGCCATCTGCTGCCAATTGTCTTGGCAACTAATAGCATTGCTGCTAGCAGCTGCCAAAGAAGAGCACATTGCCATACAGCTGTTACAGTTGCTATAAAACAGACAGCTAGCTTCATCGCTCCTCTCCATTGCTTCTTCCTCCCAAATCCCTGAAGGCTAGATCATGGCCAAGGTACCACCGGCGTGTCAGAGGAGAAAGGAAGAGGCCACATAGAGGTGGGAGACCTCACCCAGAATTCTCGCTATACTGGCGAGCATGCAGCATCTCTCTCCTAGCTTCATCCATCCCTCTTGGCCGCTGTGAAGGCAGAGAAAAACTGTGCTAGTATGCCCAGTAGGCATAGCCGCCCTTCCGATACTTACCATTTGTTGATGTGCTAAAAAGGCTACTAGTAGTCGTAGGCTATTTCAGATTGCCAACTGTAGTCTGCTGAATTTAGGTAGTGTGTCTTCCTCCTTCTAGCAGCTATACAGGAAACGGGGGTCAGGCTGCCCAGACAGAAGATGATCTGAGCTGTTCATCTCTCTCTTTAACTTAGGTGTTGCAATTTAGGCACCTAGGCAGCTAATGTGAACTTAGCTCATGCTTTTGAAGCATGCTGAGAAGACCCTTGAAAGCTTCTTCGGGAACAAATCCATGAAAGTTTAATTTGCGGTGCAGTCAAGCGTGGAAAGATACATACCTAGTCCATGTATCAACCACTGTCAATTATTCAGGAGAACCAGATTATAATGAACTGTCATAACAGGAAACAATGGCGAAGCATCTAGACATTATAAGCACTGACATGAAACTCATATCACGAGTTTCAAAATACTTGGTGATGTTCTCCAGTCTCTCACAACTGTCATAATGGAATTATGTAGGATCTCAGGTTCTAAATGAGTGCAAAAATACACTTAGCTCTGCTAAGATAGAGAAAGACTGAAAAGTAGTTCCCTAAAGTTTTAAAAAGAAGAGAGTAAATAAACCTTTCCCCTCACGACACATCAAGATTTTCTGAAAGAAGTCCTAACCCACTGATACCAATAGTAAAACTTCCAATTTTCTGATACTGTCTCTTTTGGTCTTTGCTAAACCACAAAAATAGATGGGGGGGGGGGGGGGGGGGGGGAAGGCAACATGCAGTCACAGCTGCTTCTTAAATCACCACATTTACTAAATATAGGCAAAGAGGCCAGACTAAGTTCCCTATATTTTGCTACTCTAGTGTGTTCTTAGAGGTTTCACAACAAAATAAGCATCAGCAGAAAGGTCACAAAAGACACAAGGAAATATTGATTTGTTCTCAGACCATACATGTTTTAAAAAGGAGAAATAATTTCTTACTGGTTAGGCTGATTTGATGGATTAGAAGAAAATGGAAGTCAATTCAGTGTATTTATAAACTGGCACACTAAACATGTCAGAAATGAACACAACAATATGTAGACCTGATGCTTGACGGAGAATAAATCAATCAAGTAGACACAGATTATTTTATAATATGCACACTCTGAGCAACAAAGGGATGAATGGTGGGTTAAGGAGAGAGTAAAACACAAAACCTATTACAAACTACTATGACTAGAGCCAACAACCACTTTGTACATGTAATAGTACAGACATTGGCACCAGATGATCTACAGGCCATAAAGACTCTTAGACAGCATTAAGTGAATTAACTTGATTCTTAGCCAGTATTAACTATTAGCTAAAAGCAAAAATATCTAGTCAGAGAGAATCCTTGATCTCCTCTGCTGCTCACGATGGGGAGTTCAGGAAGCTGAAGCCAAACTGTCAAACCAGCAAGAATCTCAATCTAGCTGCTTTGAGACAGAAAATGCACTTTGAGAAGCAGGGGCAGAAGGAAGGAGGTAAGGCTACTGTCTTTCAAGAAAATGTACAGTGCCTTTCAAACTCACTGGGAAGACAGTGTGTATCTTTGCACCTTGCAGCACAAACAGAGCTTGCTGGTGACCACAGAGACAGCCTTTAATCCCACGGGATCTTCCCTCCTTCCACCCACACATGAGGTGACTTGTACGGCTATCTTGCTATAATCCAGTGCCCCTTCCCTCACCATGCCATGGACCAATGACTCATGCTCTTTGCCTTGCAGTTTCACATCTAAGGGTGACTATCAGAGCTACTTAAATTAGTTATCCTGCGAATGCACACTGCTCAAGACACATTTACCCAGTTCCAGACAAAACACTAGTGCTGCAACTTGTGTGTGCACCAGAATTTCAAAAATCTTCAATGTTAGGCCATTCTGCTCTACTTAGGGTCGATAGGGCTCTGTCAGATCCAAAGTTGGGTGATTCTGAAAACATACCAGCTTCCACTTTGCATAATGTGTTCATTTTCATTTCTTAGTTTACATTGTTTCTAGGATGCTGGTAACTAAGCCCAGTAAAAACTTATATGCATGTTAACCACATGAGGAAGAAGGTACAGCAGGCAGTGTGGTTACTTAGATGCTTGAATTTATGTAAGCACTTAAGTTTATGCAGAATCAGGGCCTTGTATTTTAGAACAGGACATAATTCATTCTATATCTTACATATTCAGTGGGAAAACAGCTGTGAGTGAGTGCAGTCTTGGGGTTCTGAATTTAAAGTCCAGAAATTCAGTGTCATACATGGTTCCCACAGCATCCATTACTCTCTCCACTGGCTCATATGTAGTGTTTTGCATTAGTGTTTATGCTAAGAAATTTATGCCCTGAAGTGTATGTAAAACATTACCAACTTATGTTTCCCACAGCTGCTGTAACTCTGAAGTTCTTGGCTTCTGTGCATTTAAATTAACAGTCATAACAATACACCAAAGCCTTTTCTTGCACTGAAATTCAATTCTAGATATTTTTTTTTACAGTATATAACAAAAACACTCATATTGATCTCCTGCTGAAACAGCCCTCCTTCTCAGTATGTTCTGAAATAACAGTGGCAGGTCATTTACTGCTGCTCCTGCACAACATCTGATTTTCATACCTAACATTTTCTCAAATGTGCGTCTTTTTTTCCAATGTCATGGTCACTTGCCCTTGTGAAAGGTCGTATTCATAGCACGTGTGAAGTTTTCCAGTTAAACATTTTTTAAATCACCCACTCACAGAAAATAACATCGGAACAAGGCAGTTAACATACCGTTTTATCCCCTACCCTGTGTCAATCTGCACAGCATTTCAGTAAACTCCTTTGTACCTGTCCCCTCCTCACCATGAAATAAATAAACTTCTAAGTAAAGAAGTACTAGAAACCTCAATTCAATGGGTAACTTCCTTAAAGTCAGAATTGGCAAAAATGGGGACAAAGAATGAAAGTACTTCCTGTTACGGTTAAACAGTGATCGAATAATATTGGCAAGGTAAATTATCTTCTCCTGGAAAATAAGCAATTTTCTCAAATAATTAAAAAAATCTTGCATAGGTTCTGCATCAAAAATGTAAAATTTTAGCCTGAACAGTCACAGTCTTTGAAAAAACTGTAAGCCTCTTAAAAAGGACATTTAGAATGGAAACATTTTGACAATCTTAACTATTGACACTTCAATATTTTCCTATGTGTATTTATACAATATACATACATGAATAATATGGAACACTGTTCTGTTCTGGTGATCCTTATTAAACAAGGAACTTGATAAGAAGGATTATGCGAAGAGCTGCAGAATGGTCCGAGTGCTAGAAAACATATTTCAGAATGAACTGCTGAAGGACAGAAATCTATTCAGATAAACAAACAAAAGTATGGATAATAGGCAATTTTCTCATGTCCTTAAGTACCTATGAGAAATACTAAAATTCATTCCAAGAAGAGTCTTCCAATTGTAAGAGAATGGTACAAGAATCAGTGGCTGATAACTGAATTTTCAAAAATGCAAGACAGAAACAAGGTACAAATCTTGAGCAGAGAAAGTAATTAAGCATTGAAATAACTAGCAAGAATCACCACCAATTTTCTGTCTCTGTACATTTTAAAATCAAGAACAAGTTTTTGTAAAACGCAATAAAAAAATCCCGTGGCCTGTGTCATGCAGAAGACTGCAACTGTGTCTTTTTGCTTGGTATACTAGAAACTCCCTTTATATCAGTGAGTTTGGTGAAGGACTGAGAGTACTACCAGAGCTAAAGAATGTGCACCCCAGAGCTCAGTGACCTCCACTGCACCTTAGCCCCTGCCTGGAGGACCACACTTCTGAAATTTCAAAGAGGAATTTGGAAGTGTGAGAATTCAAAGTTTTAGGGCATGTGAACTAATACAGTTCTAACACACTTCCACTGTGAAGCCAGCCAAAGCTGAACTCTGCATTAATCTGCTGCCATATCTCATGGCACCAAAATGGCCACATTTTGTTTCAAAAATCTACTAAATCATAGAAACCTTACGCTTTAATATTATTGGCTGCAACCAAAGAGAGAAAGAAGCAATATAAATGTTAATGAGAAGATGTCTGTTTCACTTTATTTAAAAGCCAGACTAATCCCATAATCCTAACAAACAAAAATATTAGGCTCTCCACAATTACAACATAACAATGTCCAGATGGTGTCTGTCTGTGGGGAACAAGAAGAACAAGGGGCTTTACAAGCTAAATTCCAGTGAAAAAATCCAAGTCCCAAGGAAAACTAAGACAGACCTACTAGTGGAGGTGTTGAAAGAGTGAATTGACTGCAATAAGTAGCACCTATTGCTTATAAATGTATTCCATTTCACTTTTTAAGAATTCTCACAACACAGTAAGCAGAGGAATCAGGTGTATATACTCCAATATTGTATAAGGAAAAACAGTTTGTGTACCAGCTTGAAGATTTTTCAGTTTTCCTTTCTATACTGGTGTGGTTTATTTATTTTAATAGCTATAAAAATTACAAATCAGCCATTGAGTTCTCAATGATAGCTGCAAGATTTAAAGGAATGCATTAACAAAATAGACATACGGAGAGCTAGAAAGACAAAGAAGGTAAGACTAGAAAGAGTTCATAATTTTTCCCTTGTGAAGCCTCATTGTGGTGCATAGTTGGAAGTGCCATTTTAGTCATACTAAAGTAGAATTATCATGCAAAGATATACCCATTCAGTTCTTTGTAATGCAATACCCCTTTGTGTAAACTCAGCCCATGATGCTCTAATGCAGGCTTAAAATGGGGCTTCGGCAAAATTTCAAAAGGGGTCTTGAAGCCGGATGATTCAAGCTAGAAGGATATTCCCTCAAGCAAAGCTTTTGAAACTTAACTGAAAAAAATGAAAGAAGCTAATATGCTGATGGGAAAACAGGAGAAATATGTCTAATCATCACACACCAAAGTCTTGGAAAGCACTGCATGTTTGGAAAACTGAATGTACTTGAAGTCAAACTGAATGTGACCTTTTTCCTTATTTAGAAATTTTAGGCAATCTGTAGTTTTTGAACACAATAAGAACCGTGATTTTACGTAATATAAATAGTTGCATTGCAGACAATTTTAAGACCTGACTTTTGTTAACAGGAATGTAAACCAGGATATCTTCTATCCGGTGGTCCATACTAAATAACGAGGGAAAGACAGTGTGCTGAAGAATAAAGGAGGGAATTTGTCCAGGGAACAGCCAAGAACACTACATAATACTTATCAGAAAGGATAGGCTGTTTTATTGACTTGAGTATTTATTCTGTGCCAGTACTCAAAAAGGGGAAACAAAATGATCATGATGACTCTTGGGCCTGTTACACTGATGCCAAATACACTAAGTGCACTTAAAGTAATGAAAAAGTTAATCCAGAAATCAGTATACAGAAAATTAATTGACAGGAATATAATTAAAGATACACAGCTTTTTTTTTTTTTTTTACTATTGATCTGCTCTGATCAGACTGATTTTATCTTTTGATCAGATTTAAAGTTGGCAAATAAAGATTATGCACAGGTGTAACATACTAAGGCATCTGCAAGGTGTCTGATCTAGTAACTAATTTTCATGTTGAAAAGATACAATACCAGGACATTCTATTTTATGAACTAAAAACTGGCTAGCTAAACAGATTGCAAGCAACAGGTGTCAATTACTGAAACAGGAATATCTGCTGGTTCCCACTTAACATTTCATTGATGCTTTGGAAATAAATAACTTTACATATGACACAAAGTTAATAGTGTAAATTATGCTAAAGACAGGGCAATCCTGTCCCACTCAAACAAAATGCAGTTCAGTATGTCCAATTGCAAAGGTATCCTTTTGAGAACAAACAATGCAGACCATATATATAAAGCAGAATCATGTATTTTGGAAAACAAGGATCATGGAAGGGACTTAAAAGTCAGAGTAGGCAAGCAAGCAATTGAAAAAGATCTCTAAGAGCTGAAGCTATAAAAGAAAGGGGGGTGTAAGTAATTAGGTCTTTGGAAGTATAATTGGGGGAGTAAAGAGTAGGAGGAGATAAATATGTGTAGTACCTCTGTATGTAGTACTGACAAGAATGATACTTCATACCACTATGACCTCTGTCACGTGCATTTTTAAAAGCACGTAGAAAATCTGGAGAGGGTTCAGAAGAGAGTCAGAAAATGAGTTGAAGACTGGAAATAATGCCCCACAATTGAAAGAGATCAATCTGTTTAGCTTATAAAAAAGAAAACTGAGAAGTGAGTTGATTAAACTGTATAAGCTCCTTCACAGGGAGAAAATAGCAGGTACTGAAGAGCTCTTTAATCTCTTAGAGAATGATATAGCAAGAACCAGCGACTGGAAGCCATAGTCAGACAATTTCAAATTAGAAATGGGGTACACATTTTTGTCATTGAACATAACTAATCATTGCACAAGCTTCCCATGGGGAGTGACAATTTTCTATGTTTTGAATCATTACTACATTTCTGAAGGACTTGCTTTAGCCTCACAGAAGTACAACTGCAGCAAAACCTAAGTAGTCTGCCTCACTACAATAAACTTCGGGGTAAAACACAATGATGTGATACAAAGACCAGCTCAGACAACTGGGAGGTCCTTAATGGCCTTGAACTCAATGAACATATGACTTCCATCAAGGTTTATAATTGGTCCTGAGAAGTGCACACTGACAAACCTCACTGAAGGTTTTGCTGCTGTCAGGATCAGGCCCTATGCTACCTACTCCACCACTGCATACAAGGTCTAACCTAACATATTCCCTGCTGTCCATCCCCAAGTCTCTCTCGTGCCACATTTTAATTGGAAGGCAACCTATCAAGAGGGAAAGCAGATACTTCACAACCTTTTTGCTAAGTAAACAAGCAGGCAATTGCCACAAGCATCTGTGGCCAAGTTCCATAGAGCCTACTGAGCTGCCAGATGTCAGCGTGACGATTGGTAGCTGCACACTGCAGTGCAAATTGGCGTGGATTATCACAGAATTTCCTAAGAGCTGCCATTCCCTGGACCTTTCATCTGAAAACTAATGATTCCTAAGTCTACTTTGGAGTTAGCGAGAGAGATGCAGCACTCAGCACCCTCATGCTGTAGGTATTAAGGATACTGAACAGGAAAAAAAGATGCACATCCCAAGTACTACTTGGGATGTCATAATTCTTCAACAAATCTTCCTTAGGACTGTATGACAGATTAAGGAAGAAAACTCAGCAGTCATTTAGATGACAAGCCCATGTACCTGCCTTACAAGTACTTCTTAGATTATACAATCTCCATTAATGTGAATGCACATGTGGACTGTTATTCAAAGAGTCTTAGTTTTCTTTTTTTATAGCAAGTAGATTTCTTGTTCCATAGAATGCCAAAGCAAAGCTTGAAATTGTTATCTAGTTATACATTCTGATCTAATAATTCATAACCCAAATGGCAACTAATGAGGACTTTTATTTTTAGGAGAACAGATGCAGAGTTGCTTTAGAAACAAAACTAAAAATTCAATGTCATGATTTTTGTGATCCAGAACTCATGATATTAGGACATTTGGGATTGGCAATACTGTAAATGGTATTTTTTCTAGCCAAAGAGACACCATCAGTCAAATTAAATTCTATTAAAACTTTAAAAATGGAGAGTGTTTAAAATATTTAAAAGTTTGAGGAATTGCACCCATTCTTTTCTCTTGCTGCCTATTTTGTGATTTTACTATTAGATTTTTCTTATTTTACAGACAAGAGAAGGATTTTCTGTTCACACAGAGATACACAGATATAATCTTTATTTACTTTTCTGATATTGAAAATGGGTATGTAATGAAGCTTTCCTACAGGTGAGCTGAATTCATTCACGACAGTTATGTATCACCTTGTCTCACAAGTTTTTAAAAATATCCCCATTTTTGAAAAAGTCAATTAAAAGAAAAAACTCTTTAAATTGCCAGAGATAACATTTATCAGCTTCAGTCTGGGATTCATGAAGATGCCTGAAGCTCAGTTAAGTATCCATCTTCTTATAATGAATCAGTTTTTTTCTTTTTTTAAAGGAAGAAAAATATCTACAAAATTGAAAGAATGGATAAGACTTAGAGAATAATTACCCTTGAAGGTTAAAGATTTTCAAATACTCATTAAAGAAATGAATGGAACTGTTTAAAAAAAAAATAGTACTGAATTTTCTTTTCTGATAAATTTCAAGAAAATTGAGAAGTCCACTTTGATTTATGTGGTAAAATGTATCTCAGTGTCCTCCCTTCCTTGCCTCCAGTGAGCTGATAACTGATTTCCTTCCAGAAGTTTTACACTCATTTGATGCTACAGACCAGGAAATAAACAACAAACCAAGTTAAATTTTTACAGATACTGACTTGTGAAAACCTTAGTTGCAAATACACAGATATCGGTCAACTCTCTCTACAACCTGGTGTCTCGCCACATGCCTATTTCCGGCTTCAACATCCCGGAAAGAGCTAACCAGAAGAAAGCTGGCAGGGTTCTGCAGGAAGGAGGGGGATCCTATGTCAGGCTCTGCAGTGAAGTAGCTGCGCTTCACATCCCGCTGTGCAGCTGGCAGGGAGAATTCCCACTATAACAAAACCAGATCTCAAGCTAGGAGCAGACTACGTCCTTCTGCCATTTCATATACAGTACATTTAGGGTTGTTTCGTACCTGCACATAGTACCTCCCTGTTTGCAAAAGTGGCATAACACGTGCACAGTTTTGCTCACCATTTATCAAGCCCAAATTACTCATTACTCCTCAGGTAACATGCACGTCTGCCCTGGACAGACATTTGCCACAAAGGCCTTATCTGCAATTCAAACAACCCAAGACTCAAAGGAAAGCATTAGAGACAGGGAATAACATTTTTTTCCCCCTCTCAATCCCTGCTCCCAAAGTAAAATGCACTTCAAACTCTGATGATGTATTTAAACCTCCATCATTCAAAAAGATACTCTTTTTGTCACTGTAGAAAAATGGACATACCTGTTGGTACTCCATTGATAACACTTAGTTCCTTAAGTATCTTCTAAATCAAATTGCCTTTCACTTTCAAAGTTCTACTTTGACTACAAATATATTAAAATAATGCCCCATAATTACTAACAGTAATTACCCCAATAATTACTAATTAATAATTTGGGAGTTCTGTTGAATCTTTTGCCCCAAGGCTTTGCAAATTTCTGACAGTGGGAACTAGGAGGTAGGAGATAAATTGCTCTCTCTGTACTTACCAGCAGCAGATCCAAACCTCCCTGGAAGCAAGCAGGTGCTGGCTGAGAGACGGGACATAATTGGATGGATCAGTGGCTCGGATCACTTGGAAAGGCCTCTGTTCTCCCCCACTGGTTTTTTCAGTCCCTCTACTCTTAGGCTCCCTTCTTGCCCCTACTCCTATCACAGTAACCATTATGTCTGTAACTTTGGTGATGGGTCGTGGCAGCTCTGAAGTGCAGACACACCAGAAATGTTTTCATTAACTAGTTCAGACACTGACAACAGTGAGGCTGTATCAGCTCGGGCTGCACACGGATCTCAAAATATCCATGCTGCCACGGTACCAACAGCAGTGCTCCCACTGTGGTTTTAAATGCAACATAGACGTACTTTGAGTTTTGCTATCCTGTCAAAATGAATTGCTTTGGTTATTTCTATAAAACATCTAAACATCTCTTCTCCCTCCTAGCACCTTTTCCCCCCCAGCCTTCCCCAAGCCTGGGATACTATCATAAATGACTGAAAAAGAGACAGAGGTTCTTCTCTTGTAAAGGAAAATCATGTCTTGCCTCTTATTTATTCCTAGTTGCATCAGTTACAGTGAAATAATGCTAAAACCATCTAGCAACTAGCTAACTGTAAGTACAGACACCCTCCAACACCACCACCATTATCCCAACATGCTAAATCACGAACACTAAGCAGAGAGAAGCAGCGCATGGACTTGTGAAGAAATTTTCAACTATCTGAAAATCTTGTACTTTTCTAGTTACTCTTGGCTGGCCATATGATTTCAAATCACATTTTCTTCAGTGGAAGCCCTAAATATAAATGCTCCTAACCAGCATTTAAGTTTGTGCAAATAAACCAGATGTAAGAAAACTATACAGCTGAAGAGTACGTTAAAAAAAAGAATAGAAAGCTAAGTTGGTTAGGAGAAGTTTACTCCTAAAGAGCGTAATTAATTATCATATAAGAAGGAGTCCCAATACAGTAAGAGAAACTGCAGTCAGTGGGGTTTTTATGTTAAGCATAGCTAAGCAGGTATTTAGATAGCAGAATACACAGCATAGGAAAGCAATAGACAGGTGAACTGTGCACAACTGATTTGCATGACTTCTCCATTCTGAAATGTCACTGTTGTATAGAAAGGAACATCTGAGCCATGTTGGATCTTGTCTGTTATAACTGGGAGGATGCAACGCTCTTCTCTTAGCTCCATTTCCAGGCTCCTTGGGACTTTTGCACTGAACATATTATAACTTTGCTGAACAATGTTGCTTGGTTTTATATCTCCAAAATAAACTTGTTTTTCTAGTGAAAATCAATTTTAAAAAGAGGAAGCAAATGGGACTATATTTTTTTTAAAAAAAGAGAGAGAAAGAAAATTAATGATATACATGTAGAGGGAAACTAGCAGTGGTTAAAATTTTCTGATCACATCATCATTGGTGTTGAACAAGGAACATAAAGATTATTAGAGAAATACTAGAATAGCAGTCCTTATTCCTGCTAGGCAGCACTGCAAATATACCCCCAGGAATTAAGTGATAAAACAGAGAAAATTGAACATGTGTGACAGAAAGCCAGAGTGAAATGAAGCATGAAAAAGAAGTGCAACACAAAAGGCTTAAAAGGGCTCAAAGTGTGAAAACACTGAGGAAAGAGTAAGAGTGTGAGGGATGTGTGAACCAGGGCAAGTGCAAGAGGAAAACAGGAACACGATTTTGAGTGAGGCTGAAAGTGATAGAGGGTAACCAAGCATAAATGTGAAAGAAAAAACGGGTACAAATGAGCATCCAAGTGAGCAACAGAGCATGGCAGAGTGACAGGCTGTGATGCAGTAAAAGATGGCAAAAGTAGGAAAACCAGATAGAAAAGAGTTTTAATGATTAATTTCTTTTTTTTTAGGTTGCTTTTACCTTGATCATTTATCAGAAGAGAGACTGTTACATGAACACAGACCAGCAAGCAATGTAAGAAAGAAACAAGAGCCATAGTAACTACTAAGAATCTCAATAAACAAGACATTTGGAAATTGCCTTCAATTTTGTCCACCAAGCTGAGGTGGTCAGAATGACCATGCAGCGTGTCCTTTGGAAAACAGCAAACTGGAAGAAAGGGGAACCAGTAACTTCAAAAGTGCAGCTGAGCGTTTAAATGTTTCCTCCCTTATGTGATGAACTGTTCTTGTCACAGTCTACTGTGAAGCCAAACATATGTATAGTATCACAATAAAAAGTCTTCAGCAAGGAATTAGGGGCAGAGAAATTAGGGACTACAGACGTTAGGCACAACTATCTGTAAGAGACGGCTAAATAAAAGTTCTACTGCACAGCTGTAGTTACATAAAAATATGAAACCAGGAAATATTTCTCCATTCATGTAAAAGAAACTTGAAAGAAACACAGGTATTCAAATACTTCTCTGGATAACAAGAGTTATGGTGCTCAAATTACTCTGCTTATCCTAGTAACAGCCTTGACAGATCTCCTGCACTCTTTCTTTCATATCTAGACTACAGGATGCCTTTTTTTAATCTAGTACTCTTTCCAAGAGTTTCAAGACAATCTCCATCTATGTAAAATGTCAAGTAGAAGAAAGAGTAAGCTATTTCATTTTGTGTGGTTAATGACAGAGAAACTGCTTGTTTTGGTTTTTTGAAGACAGCCTCAAGTTTATTAGAGTGTAAGAGTATTAAAGCCAAAAGGTTGGATGGCTTCCCTGTGAACATTCAAACTCTCAAAAATACTGATTTCATTTAACTTTTCTACAGTCATATTTATTTTACAAAAGATTCAATTTGTCATATTCATGTCATAATCTTGAAAAACTATAATAAAAGATTCCTATAGATTCATTTATATCTTGAAGGTTATTGAAGGTCTACATGGTGAACAAATACCTTACATGTGCTTATTCAGTCTCAAATTTGGATCTCATGGACTAGATTTCATCAACAACTGTCTAAAAAACTACACACAGAATATAGTATAAATAATAACGAAATAGACAATTAAAATAAAATTTTCTTTACCCCAGTTTTAAATGGGAGTGATCTTTTCTTTCAAAGACAACTGGGCAAACAGGAACACATCTTCATATCTTACACATACATACTCACACATACTTTTATAAATGCTTTTTCATCTTCAATTATTGTTTCAGCAATTTGGTTTACATACAAACTAGTTTCAGCACTAGAAATACACAAAACTCAACCTGCATCACAAAAGTAAAAGAATCCTTTTTTTTCCAGCAACAATAAAAAGAGTTGCTCATCAGAATGCTACTAGTAATTCTGTTGATATTCAATTCAGAATAGTTTCCAACTCATTCTCCTATACATGGAATAGCTTTGCAGTGCTAAAAAAATCATTTGATGAGCAAAGGAAAAAGCATATGAAAAGGGAGGTGAGTCCAAAAGAAAGCTGATTCCATCTAATCACTTTCATACATAAGACAGAGTTATACTTCGAAGAGACTACCTTCTCTTTTTGTTAAAAATCTGTAGACTTGGACAACATAAATTTAGTACCATGAGTGCAAAAAACATGCAAGATGGGCCTGGGTCTAGGCTTTAGGGCCACCTGACTTGAATAAGCACCAAAACATATGGAAACTACATCAGTGCACAGGTGAGCTATACCTTATAAATGCAAGTTGGGACAAACAGGACACAATGCAATTCCACCTAAGCTGTATGCACTATGTGAGAGACCCAGTTAGCCACACTATGTTCAGTCACTATGACTGAATGGCGTTTGGGCATGCTATGAAGAGAGATCATAGCCACTTATTAACAATCTCACTGCATTTTTTGCAGGACTGAGGCTGTTTGCCCCTGCATCTTGGTCAAATATGAATATAATAACTACAATCGTCTTTAAAATTCCTCCTTCTGTGTCAGTGTGTTATAGTGTTACTCCTCACACCCTAACCTTTCCTCTTGTGCAATGCTTCCAAGGGTTTTTTTTATGTTTGATAATGATGGACACTAACTTGCCACAAATAAAATCTAAGTCATTGGGAGCTACAGGTTCTCAGCATCTCTCAGGATGAAGTCTGTATTTTGCAGAACACTTCGGTATCCTTCAGGACAGGAAGTGTAGTAGCAGGAAAATCAATGTGCCAGGCAAAGAAATAACAGGTGGATCAGAGCTTTTTCAATACATGCTGTGTGTTTCTTTACAAATTGCATTCCCTGAACCACCCACTTTGAAAGAAATCCACTTTCCCACACAAGTGCTTTGAGTAGTTCAGGTTACACAGAGAGACTGTCACTCAAACGAAGACTTACAAGCAGCGTTCCTGAAGCTTAACAGCATTCCTTTTTCTCCATCAACACTTCTCTTCCTTTGCCTTAAAAGGCTGGTGTGACTAATTAGTCCCCAACACTCCATTAGAATAACAATAATATTACCTAGCCTATATAGTGTTTTTCATCAGTAGATCAAAAGTACTTAGTAAAGAAGGCAAGTGTCATTACCTCATCAAGTAATACCCACTAAATAATCAGCTCTGCTGCTGCTTTAATCCTTAAAAATGGTGTTTTAAAACCATGAAGAAGCCAAAACATAATCTCCAAATAATACACCTTCTCTAGCAAAGGAGATTATTGCCTGTTCAGTGGAACCCAAGAGGGTTCCATGAAGCAAAAAGGGAATATATTTACAAAGATACCACATAGGATTAGAAGGGACCTTTGCAGTTATTGAGCTAAGGCCCAGTGTCCCATGCTGATATATCATATAAGCCCTTTCTTAAACAGCTCGAGTTTTGCCTTAGAACTAGTGAGAGCTTTTTGCCTTTCATTAATCCCACTGAGAGGCTGTGCCAGAAGTTTACTGATCTGATGAACAGGTATTTTCCTCCCATTTCCATCCTAAATGTATTGTTGATCTGATAAAAAACATTTGTCTTGGTATTAACAGTATCTGTTCATCTGAAAAGCTCTGCCCTGCCTTATGTATTTAGAAAGCTCTCAATTTGGTAAAGGAATGGAAAAATACAATTAAGTCTCCCATTCTAATAACTAGCAAGCTCTATCAAATTTTGCCTGTGGCTACTGACATATACACATTACCTACTATCTTCCAGTGTCAAATTCAGCTTTCCTAGGAATATTTATTAAAAGTCCAAGATCTAGTTCCAGAGCAGTGACAATCACCTAAGAGTCCACTATAGAGTATTAAGATTAGTCTTTCCCAAGGTGCCTTACTTTACACTTACAAACACTGAACTTAATTTGCCATTGTATTGTCCCGCTTTAAAAAATCTCATGGTGGAAATTCCACAACTTCTGTTCGCGATCTGTCAGGACACTTCACACTCCTTATGTTTAGAGCTGCTTTTCCTCCTGTCAAACTCTACGTAAATCTCCCATTGCTGCAGTTTAAGGCTTTAACTTGTAATGTTCAGATCAAATCCACTTCTGTATGCAATGAAAAGTCTAGCCGGCTTGCAGCATCGAATACAAATGTGCAGTCCTCATCTTCCAGAGAATTTCACTATTAATCAACCTTTCTCTCTTCAAACAGCCAGGGAAGAGGTTTGACCTTCCACCATATGCTTTAGGACAGTACTAAGATACACTTCTTTCTCAACAAACATCTTCAGAAATACTACTTCAAACATCTCGCATTACTGCATTTGTGAAGTTCTGATCTTTTTTACCCTACTTTTGCTATCTGAAGAAGCAAAGACCTCCTCATATACTTTTTTCTCCTGTATCCTTGGCTGACATCTCCATCAACTTGGTAATAACATCCTGCTGTTTTCTTTGGAGACAAATAACCAGTAGTATTAAGTAGGAATGTGTTTTTGCCTGTATTCTGGATTTTCACAGCCTTTATCTCATGTTCATGTTCAACCAGCCATCTTGAAATAATGACAATGTTGAGTCTTTCAGTTCAGTCTCTTAACTTTTCTTCCTTTTCTTCAGTTTCAGTATCCAGAAGTGTACCTGTCCTTTTATATACGCATAGAAAACAATTACCCAAAACTTAGGTGTTCTAATTACTTCTAAAGTTGATTATTTTATGATACACTGGAACTGTTGATTAGAGTCTACAGGCAGAATACAACTTCCTTATCAAGTTCCAGTCATTGTCTTTCAGTTATTTTATTCTCCATATTATTTTTAACCACGTAACCACCAGTTGTCTTACTGGGGGGTTTGACGATGTAAAGCCTCTTGAGCTAGACTGATAATAAAAAGTTGTTGGGAGGTCTAGAGAGACTTAAATTAGCCTTAAATAATCCTTGCACCATCCACCATCACCAAAAATGCCTCACCTACAGGATCATTTTCCTCTTTCTCTTCAATATATTGTTCATTCAATGTTGTATTTGCTCTTGCGAGGACCAAATAGGCAGGTTTTCCGTATTCCTTGTAACAGCAAATTCTCTCTTAACAATTCTTAACCATTTCCTTCAACTTTACAACACTCATTCAGTTAAATCCACAAACACACACTTGATGACTACCAAATATCAATTATCCATTTGCAAGTTCAACTGGTAGCTGTCATTTTTAGAATGAATTTCAGATAAAAAATTTCCCTGTAATTTCAAAAGATTGAAACCTAAAAGAATAATTTGGAATGGATAATAACATACATGTTTCCATGATGCTGAATCCTTTCACACATACATGATGCCCAAATACAACAATGAGGTTAGTGTGAGGCACGGTGAGGCTGCTTTTAGTAATATTCCAAATGATGCTCTCATAACAGAACTCAGTGTCTTCCTGACTCCTCAGGATAATACCCTCTCTTTTCCACATGAATCCATTTTTTTACTACATCCCAGTACTTGCAATGCATGCACATCTTTTCCTTTGTCTTCTGTCCCCGCCCGGATTATTACAAAAAAGCCAGCTCTCAGTACTCCGTTCAGCTTCCTACCAAGAAATTGTTTATGACAAATGACAATAACACCCGAGCATGGTTCTTTCCTCACTCTCATTCATTAGCTCCTCCATCTCCAGTTAAACACTCACGTCCTCACTTTTCACCACACCATTAGAACATCTCTTCTGTGAGACCCACCAAAAACACAGCTCCCAACCTTCACCAATTCTTTTTGCAATTCCTACTCTCACTCACTGAAAATCTGGTTCTTCCAACAAGCACCACCTAAAATTACCATGGATAATCTTTCCACCAGTAGAAGCTTTCCATTTCCTTTCTGCCTCTAAGCAGAGTCTCTCTTCCACCACAGCTCCTAAAGCAAGTATGTTACTTTGTGCAACCAAACTGTAATTAGCACAAAAACATCCCCTGTTCAGAAATGGCTCAGATTTTTCCATTACTTCTGTGCAGTCAAACTATGACAAAAATGCCAGGACCTTAGTGGAATATTTCTAAGCAATATCCAAATAATATAATATATTCCTACTCCTTGTAATTTACTGCTGGATATGTAAGGTAAATGATCCTTAAGTTATTAAAAATGTAACAGTCTGTTTAAATATGTAAATGCTTTCCCAAACAATTTGTTTCCAAGGGCAATATCTTACCCCTAAAAAAAATAAAGGAAATGACATCTCATCCTCCTCTGTACATCAGATATGTTCATAGATTGCAGTCCAGTATGCTGTAAACATTTTTTCCCCCAAAAATACGATTATGCTTTGCTTCAGGTCGACAATATTATTCTAGATCTGGCTCCCCTGAGTCAACCTGCAAAATAAATTATCATGCCAATTAAAAGAAAAACAGTACTAATTGTTGAAGATTTGTTGGGGGAGGGGGTTCTGCCCTTTCTTTAGTGGTAGCAATTGCAATGCGTAATAGCAATTTTTTCTAAGCTAATGTCATTTTATCTTGATTTACTGGCCTATTGTGTTTCCAGTCCCCAAGGTGGAAAAGTGGCTATTGATAGCAAAAAAGTTCTTTTTAAAAGGCCATTTTTAATAAAGCTCAGGAAGGTTCCGTGACTAGAAAACTTAGAGGCCTGCTGCAGTTACCAGGCTCATCCCAAGTGAGAAGCGTAGATAGAGGTCTTTTTGGAAGCTAAAAAAATGCAGTTATACAAGACTCTTCCTGGCAAGAGGGAATAAATCAGTCCCCTCAGTACAGCCAAGTATCAGGCTGGGGACCTGTCTTTTCTGCAGAGATTTTAAAAAGTAATGACTAATTCTGGTTTAAAGTCCTCATGTACTCAACTTGAGCCTCTTCAAATTTGAAGGGGCCTGTTTTTTTAAACAGCAGAAACACTGACTCAAAATCAGGCATCCAGAGGCAGTAAAGCAAGCACGGTAGCATCCACAATTATGAACTGCTTAAAATTTTACTTAAGTGCTTTCACAGCATGTGCTGTACAAATTAATCAGCTACATCACTGTTCAACCAACAAATCCACTATCTAATAAATGAGCTCTATCTGACGCATACAGAAGACTAATCATTTTGCTTTTGAGCTCCCTGTGTTGCTTTGTCTTAGCCTGATCTGTTCTTCTCTGACTTATAAAACTGTAACCTGCTGCTCCTAATGGAGAGCTGCTGCTTTTAAAACTACTTAGAAGCTGATAAAACCACCCCCCAAATAGGTGGGATATGCAAATTGCACATTAACACCTATACAGACAGTACTTCACTGTCTTATTGTAGTTAACAGGTGACAGTGGTAGCACCATCTCAGAAAAGAATTTTTTTACGTTTAGGGCTTCTCTATGAGATAAGCTTGTGCCAGTCTAAGATGACATGCCATTTTAAACAGCTATTGCTATGTCAACTAGCATAATATCCCACATGACTGCTTTTATTGGTACATCTGTCATTTTGGAAGCTGTTTTAACTGAGCTGGCAAAAGCCATTCCTACACTGCAATAATGCTATCTACAACAACGACATAAACCAGTATAATTGTACTGGTGTAATTTATGAAGTTTTCTATGTGGATTCTTTCTTGTCATCCCCTGATTCAGCGTGTTCCACATCCGTATTGCACCACAAATCTAACCATACTTTTGAGGCACAAATAAATAAATGTGTACAAACAGGAGCTGGGGACTGGGAGGATATGACATTTTTGAAGAGAACAGGTAGTGAGTCACATACCAAAACAACAATTCCTATAGTTTTCAATATCTTGATTTAACCCAGCTTCCTCCTGAATACAATAAAAACCACGAGTGCCTAAACTAGCTTTGTTCAAGGAATAATTTTCTTCTCTCCATCTCCTGACAGTGGTCTTCAATTAAAGCCTGCAATGATGAAACCCACTGAGATAGACAGAGGAAATAAAAGGAGAGAAACCACTGAAATGCATCTTCAGAAGCAGATTATTAAATGTCCCACAGACATCAGTGCGAGTGACAGCCAACAGAGCTTAGTGAAAAAAGAGAAGCAGAAAATTAAACTTCTCATTGGGCCTGATGATGATTAATATCTCTTCTCTGATGAGCTGAAACTGCTTAATCTTTGCTATTAATATCAAATCACTGAGGTGCAAGTATGGTAGCTGAAGAGAAAGGGGACATATGAGAATGTTTAAAATTGGGGAGAGGAAAAGAAGACAAAAATAACTGAGGTACGTTTTGCTCTTAAATCTCCTAAAGCAAGAAACGCAGAATGAAGCCCAGAGTCACCATCAGCAGCTCTGAAGTCAGGTTACTATGAGGCAGATCTTGGGCAAACAAAGTCGTACAATTTAAAGGAGATAAACAGTAGATTTCAATCGTTTAGTTAAAGGCATTTGCATTCTACAGGAAGACTACTTAATTCATCACTTCTCCACTGAAGTGTACATGAACAAGCAACTAATACCTTCACCCAACTCAAATACGTTAGATAATTGTTATTTTCAGATTTACTTACCTCTGTGTATATTGGCAAAGCTTTAAAGAGAGTTAGTTGGAGTTCCTTGGAAACCAATAATTACATGTAGCTGTGCAGACAGATTTTTATACTTCGTTCCTATAAGAATATTCTACAAAATGTAACCTCTCCGTTGAGATTTTTACTTTAAACCTTGGGTTTGTAATGCACTGAAGTAAGAGGTGAAATAGCTAAATACATTATAGTTAGTACTCCTAGAAAACATTCTGTGTGTATTACATTTTCAGACCAAAAGAAACCTCTGTTAAAGTCAGTGTAGATCACTTGAGATACGCATTATAATAGTTTGATTAGTAGAGAATAAAAAGCAGACTTTTATACCACCCATTCATCTGAAAACATTATTCCTGCTAAAGTTAACAAGCAAAATCACAGAGTTAGGTTAAATTAAATGCATCAACAGGCAGGAAATTTACTGATTGTGAAATATTAAAGCTGTATTAGTTCAATATGATTCTAGAATACCGAATGCCTTAATGCTATGAAAAAAATGGAAGATAAATCTTCCATTTCTTAATGCTGTAAAGGTAACTTGTAAACACTGTACAATGATTTTATGTTTTATTTAGAGAATAGAGATTACAAGATTGATAAAATATAAGTTTATAAGCCTTGATCTCATGAATAATTGGTTGCCAAATTAGTGCTCAAATAAATCTTGTTTCTTAAATTTAATAAACATTCTTAACTTGCAGCTGAAACTGTGTTTGATTTGATCCTTTCTGAAGGGTTATTTTTCACAACTGAAAAGGTACAGTAACGTGGAGCACAAAGCAAAGAATCCGCTTGGGAAATTAGGTTTTCTGGCCTGGGATGGCAACTGATCATCCTGATAACTAGTTTCTATTAGCTATGGCAAGGTTAGTAAATATCCTATAATTTATCTCTTTTTTTAAACAGCTATATGTTTTGGTAACCGTAGCACTGTAGCACCCTCATGTATAGTTCTCAAGGTGATATTTCTTGCAGTGCACTTTATATACTGCAATATCTCATAGTCATGATCGCTTATTTTACACGAAACTGAAACTGTTAAAATGATCCTTTTTTTATTATTTTTTTCCTTATCTACTTCTCATCTTTCACTTCCTACCTTGAAGCCAGAAAAATCTAGACAAGGATTAAAGCATGTATTTTTGAACAAGGTGGAATAATTTATTCAGAGGCGTGCTAGAATCCTCCACCAGCTTTAAATCAAGTTCAGAAATCTGGCTAGAAGAAAAGCTTTGGTGTATCTAGAAGGCATGGGTCAGATGCAGGAATAACCAGCCAGCATTATTCTATCAACTCTTTAATATAATATAGCCTGCACTATGCAAGATATTAGAGACATTGATTATTAACAGTCCCTCTGATGGTAAAAATCTACAAATCTTCACAAGCCAACAAAACATCAATAACTGTTCTGTGTGATTTTCGGGAGAATCTACAAATTTGTCTGCCAGTTCCATTTTGAAACACAAATTAAACAAAAGGCTGCTGCAACTACTCTAGGAGAGATGTACCGACATGTAAAGAAGGAAAGATGAATGATAAAATAGGGAAAATATGAAAGGAAGAAAATGGTGGGGAGGAACACAACTACTTTTGGATATTATGGTTTTTTTACTCTGCTTAATCACACAATAAACAGATAGCTCTTTCATGTTTTTTATTCCAGCAATTTCTTCAAGCCCTTTCCAGCATATAAGAATATTTCTATCTTATTAGCTATGGCTTTATTTCAGCTCCAGAAATAATCCTCTATATATTACACGAATGCTATGCAACATTCTTTGATACTAAACTACACCATGACAATCTCAATCCTGTGTCTAGAGAGCCAAATGAAGATGCTTTTGTAGCTTCAACAGCCATAGATGCACTGGTTTTAATCTATTTAGGAAGAACAATAATCACTTTGAAGAGGTAGGGGCCCAGGCTTCACTGCCTAGAAAACAGTGTACAATCTGACCAGGCTTCTTCTGCTTCTCATAGCGGCCTATCTCTACCCCTAATACTTGTGATACATCTAGACATTTAAAAAAATCTCTTAGATTCAAGTCTCAAAACAAGAACTGCAGAAGGCAAAGCAACACAAGAGAGGTAAAACTTCAAGGGAGGGTAATAACTACTCAACTGAACAATTCAATGAGTACCTGTGCTCGCACAATTACAGCCAACATAAGCAGGTCTGACTGTACTACAATCACACTTTCAGTTTATTTGTAGAGACACATTTTGGGTTTTCCAATTCAGGACCTTAATGTGTTAAATCCAATCTTGTAAGCTACTCCAGGAGTCTGAAAGTATATGTTGGTGATAGTGATTTCACTGGGCATCTACAGAAGTTCAGGAATCGGTATGCAGAGAGCAGATCATGCATCTCTTCTCTAGAATAGGTATAGACCTGTTATTACAAGCTCACTGGAGAAGTATCTCATTAAGAAAGACTTTATTTAGACAGTAAAGTATTTTAACTAGGCCCATAAGTTGTTATCTTTAAACTTTTTTTTTTTAAAGTAAATGTACCAAACAGAAGCACATTCTGTTATGGATTGTGAATTTAACTTAGGAAAATGTGATAAATCCAAATTTTTTTGTAATTTTAGCTTCACTGCTTTCAGTTCTCCCCTCTAATTACTGATCTCTGCAAACTCTGACATTTATCCATTTAAAAGCTAAACAGAATTATATTTAAAAAAAAAAAAAGGAGGTTTAAAACCTTGATGTTTACATTCTGGACTTTGACTCATGTTTCACAGAACTATGGAGAAGGACAGTCATGCTACAGGTTAGAAAAAATGATTACAGCAACATAGCTCAAATTGCTTGAACATTGTTAAACTGGAAGAGAATCTCAGGCTAAAACCATATCATTCTCCAGTTCATCAACTTTTCCTCCTATTGTTGGTATCTACAAAGTTGAGTGAACCAAGATGACTGCTGTCAGCCCATGTTTTTGAAGTTAGCTGTGCATTTCACTCAATTCTCCAAGGATATCTAGATACATTTAAAAAAAATCTTAGATTCAAGTCTCAAAATAAGAATTGCAGAAAGCAAAGCAACACAAGAGAGGTAAAAATTCAAGGGAGGGAAATAACTACTCAACTGAACAATTTGATGGTTATCATGACTGAAAAATGTTTGAAAAGGGTTAAGAGGGAATAAAAAGATGTGTTAAGATACTGGTATTCTTAAGCTAAGCATACCTAAAACACGTCCATCCAGTATCAGGATATTAACCTTCACACTCAGTTGCTTTTCCTAAACCATGCCAGAGCATTATCTGCAGAACATAAGAATAACCATACATGATGTGTGAAGTACTTGCTTGAATTTATTTTTAACTTGACTCCTTCTCCTTCTGGTATTATACACATTTAAATAAATATTCAAAATATAAGTTTCAAAAGTACTGGAAGGCACTACAGATGCAATTTGTTGTGTAACAAGAAAGATTCTGATTTCAAACTTTTTCCTGATCTGAAAAAAACCCACAAATTTTAAACACAAAAACTCCACAAAAATCAAATATCTTAAGTTAATTCTTCCTAGTTAACTGAAACATTCACCAGAATCAAAATGTTAAATTTTCACTTCAACCTTTTAAAATATCTATATTTCAGGTATTTTTTCATCCTGTACGTATACATTTGTTGACCTTCTTGCCTGTTTGCCCCCAAAGCTCATTGGTTAATAACAAATTACTTTGTCAGAGTGAAAGAAGTCAGAGGTACTGAAGCTTCTACAATTGTCAGGAACACAGAGAGAGATGAGAGATGCTATACACTTTACCATTGAGAAATACACTGCAGCATTGAGCTCAAGATTTATTTAGATACCAGGAGACCCATATGGGAGCTAGATTTTATAAATGCCCTAATTGTAGGAAAAGCAGCTTCAACATCAATCAGCTGCATGACATCAATCACAGCAAGTCAGGCTACATTAGTTCCAGCACTCAAAGAAGATCTGATGTACTTATAAACTGCATATTTTGTTTCAAAACACCAAGCACTACTTCTTAGGGGTTTGGCTTTTTTTAAAAAACAAGACATTTAAGCTCATCTTGCTGTTCTGTTTTTCTGCAGAAAAACATATTTTGACTATGAAGTTAGTAAGTACCTATCTTTGAAACAGAGACAGAGGAATAATCAGAAAATAGCTCTCCTACTGCTAGTCTTCCATGCAGCCCTAACAGAATTTAGGTATCCAGATGTCCCTTCTTTTTGGAAGGAATTTGATCACCTTTGTGGAATGCAACTTTTATAGACTGCATTTTTCCCAAAAGTTTGCTCAAAGAATGAGGAAGACAAAGATGAAAAAAAAACCTTGAGAAATCCCACAGATTATATTCAGAGTAACCTGCTGTTCCAAAGAGGCTGGCAACTTATTTCTGCTCAAAGAATTCCTTTTCATTCTGACCTTTATGTTTCTGCCAGAAATGACAAACTAAGAGCCGACTAGAAAAAGAAAGCCAAGACAAAACTGGCAGACGTGTTCAGAAACAAAAAAACATTCCACCCCATTAAGAGATGTATAGAGAGGAAAGAAGGTAAACCTACAGCTTACTTTTATGAAAGAATAAGCACGTACTTAAAAAAATGAGTGTCAAAAGAGAATGTGTGTGTCCTGTACTGGAATTCAAAAGAGCAATGTGGACTTGCTTTCATTTGGCACAACACACCAACAAAAGTGGCCGCTGCAAGATTCATGGCATTTCCTGAGATGATAATATATTGGTTTAAGGATGTGAAATCCTGGCAAGCTAAGGAAGAAACAGCACTGACACCAGCATTTAGGTGTTGAGCTATTTGATGGACCTCATTAGTTAAGGATAAAATTGTATTGCAGGATCATAAGTATTTAGTTTAATTGAAAGAATGGTTGAGAAGAAAAAAGAAACATGGTCCTCACTAACTCCACAGTTTGACCTCCAAAAGCTTCTCATGCCCATGTTATATTTTGGCTCACATTCTTTGCCTAAGGCCATTCTCGTTTTGCCACAGAAACTTCTTCAAATTTCCAGTCGCTGCTCACAAACAGACTGTTTCTTTATATAATGGGGAGTAAAACTCCTTTATTTTTTCATATTCACTTGTTAATGTTATTTTCTTAGATGATGGACAGATAAGGGTTCCCATGTCTGTAAAACAAAATCTAATCGTGGGGATACTGACTTGCAAGCTAAAGATGATGAGGAGAGAACCAGACTCAGCTTTCACAGCAGGGACCTTCTGGTCAACAGCATACTTCAACCAAACTTCGTCAGTACTCTCTACATCCAAATCGCAAGGGTTTCATAGAAAGACAAGTTTTCCAGGATAAAGCAACAAAACTTGGCGTAAGCCTGAGGTCTTTACTATTGTGATTGATTTTATTCTGGTAGGATCCCCAAGTAAAAACTGCAAACATACTTAAGAAGGTATCTTGATTGCAGCTGAGATAGAGGTGCTTAAGTGACAATTCTCGGCATATCTCCTAAAAAAAACAACAACAGAGGAGTAAACCACCACCATTTACTCCAGAATGGAAATGGGGTTGCTATGAAGCCAATCTTAACATACAACATACCTCCTGTAAACCTGTTCAGGCACGCGTCACAGTAACATCCTTATTATATGCAGAGGCACCCTTTCAGGACCTCTTTTCTCAGAACTTTATTAAAAAGATAGAATCAATACAGAGGTTGAAACTTCTACTTTAAATGGACACTGTATTAAGTTTTCTTGTTTAATCCTGTTGAGACATACAGCAGAAAAAATTCAGGCAAACTGAGCGAATCGTAATGAAAAAAGCAATTTTAGATTTTGCCCCTTTCTGATTACATGGTCTGTGAAGAGTTTATTTTCTGATGTTTGTTCATCAGTTGCAAGTGTCTGATAGACATTTTAGCAATTAATTATTTGTTTGCCTCTTCCTATGAGCAACTTATTGCAAGCATTAAAAATTCAGGCAGTTTTCATCACGCACATAGAACGTGATAAACTTTTGGCACTTAACTGGATAAAGCTGAACTCCCAGAATCAGTTTTCTGATTCAAGTATTCACAAATATGATTTCAAAATCTGCTTCCCATGAATATTAAAACTGGATATTCATTGTTTCTGTAGACAGTCTTCTCAATTAACATATTCACTAGAATATTTATGGAAAGCATACACAAAAAGAGTGTGAACAGCATCAAAGTGAATCCATTTAAATACTAAGATGACTATTTGCAGCCTTCCTTCATTTCACTTTATTGTATTTTATGAGGTGTTTGCCCAACTCTGGCTTCAATCATGTCTCTACAGATTACTTGGACCAAAATGTACTGTCAGAGAATGATAGTTGCCCAACACTGGAGTGAAAAGAGGACAATCGAGGAAAGCAAGTCCCAGGAAACAAGGCAGGCTCTGTCTTTAAAATGTTACCCTGGCAGTTAAGAAAAAACAGTCAACTTCCTGCTCTGACTCCCTACATGATCTCACACAACTTCTCATGTTTTCATCTTAAGGTTACTTTACTGACTCTTCCTTTCCTGTGAAATACGTTCTACACAGGAGCCCTACACAGACACTTTAGGGCTTTCAACCTCAAGTGGATCCACCACGCAGAAACTAGTTAACTCAAGTGTATTTTCATCCTGTCAAAATGGAGGTGACTGTGAATCTGCTGAGGCCACATAGCCACAGTGGACTTTTTTTTGAGGAATCAGTAATCTAGAGAGCATGTGTCAAATTACAGTTCCAAGTCTCCCTTTTACATGACCTTCATAGTAAAGGGGATAGGAAACTGCTGCATATAGCTTGGAAAATGATGCTCTTTCTGGAGCTACTGTTGGTTAGTGAAATTGCTATTTTCCTTCTAATGAAAATTCATCATATATTATTTGATTATTTCCTCTTCCCTGTTTTAAATGCACTCCACCCTTCCTATTCTATTACCTTGCCTTTTGAATGTAATTTAAGAATGTTGGAACAATTAGCTTTTTCATTCAAAGTAACTGAAAACTGAAATTGTGCTGTCCTTGTGCATTATTAAAAAGAACAACAGTAACCAGGTACATTCAAAGGCTACACAATATTCAAAACCCTCTTTATTACTCTAGTTCATAACCTTAATAGACATTTATACATGATGAATGAGGCTTTTAGTAGCTGTTGCTGTCACAGCTTAGGTAATGCCACCTCCAATGAATATACCAAGGGAAGAGTCTTACTGGCAGTGTCTGAGTGACAACTCTGAAGTAGCAGGATGCAATGTACTTTCTGACAAGAGAAACAAAGCCCAAAATGAAACAAAATTCTGTCCTAAAGAATTGTAAACTATTTAAAAAGCAGAACATGGGAATTTACTACATTAGGGCATATTTTCTATTACAGATTCACTAACAAAGAGCTTATAAAGGGTTTCTAAATGTGATCCCACTGCCATGCTATGGCAAATGAATAACTTAAGTTCTTAGATATAAACACAGGATGAGTAATGTAATTCCTAATTACATCAAGAACACGTAATTTTCGGACACAGCACTGCAGATATCAGTCTAGAGCCCTGAAACATACAAACAAACAAACAACTGCAAAAGCATACAAAAAAAGAGCGCAACATTTTTTGCTATGACAACTCAGCTAGCTCAATCTTTTTAGTTTAGTGAAAAAAAGACTGAGAGGTGATTTGACTGCTATATGTAAGTACCTTCAAACAGAAACATACCCAGGCCTGACAGGGGAATAATTAGCATGGATTCACCAAAGGTAAATCATGCTTGACCAACCTGCCTGCCTTCTGTGATGAAATGACTGGATCCATGAATAAGAGATGACCAGTAGATGCAGTCTCCCTTGAATTTAGCACAGCTTTCAATATGGTCTCCCACAGCATTCTTGTATCCAAGTTGGGATTTTACAGTCTATATGGGTGGACTACTAGATGGGTGAAAAACTTGCTGGAATGTTGGGTTCAAAGGGTGACGGTTACTCCTTCATGCTCTGTCTGGAAGTCAGTTACATGTGGAGTTCCTTAGCATCTATTCTGCGACTAGTCCTTTTCAATATTTTTATCAATGACTCGAAGGAGAAATCAGAATTCACCCGTATCAAGATTGCAAACGACACCAAGACTGGGGGTTGCAGTCAATAAACTCACAGGCAAGGGTGCCACCCAGGGGGACTGTAGTGTTTTAAGCCGAGCCGGCAACAAAACACCACGCAGCCGCTCGCTCACTCCTCCCCCCGATGGGACGGGGAGGAGAAAATACAACAAAAGGCTCATGGGTGGAGACAAGGACAGGGAGGGATCACTCACCACTTATGGTCACAGGCAAAACAGACTCGACTTGGGGAAAAAGAAATCAATTTAATTTGTTACCAATCAGAGTAGGATAATGAGAAATAGAACCGTATCTTAAAAACACACCTTCCCCCTCCTGCCCGCGCCTTCTTCCCGGGCTCAGCTTTGCTCCTGATTCCTCTACCTTCTCCCCCTGCAGCAGTGCAGGGGGGCGGGAATGGGGGTTGTGGTCAGTTCATCACGCATTGTTTCTGCTGCTCCTTCCTCATCGGGGGGAGGACTCCTCACACTCTTCCCCTGCTCCAGCGTGGGGTCCCTCCACATGCTGGTCCAGCTGGTCAGCCCTCCACAAGCTTCTCCAACGCGAGTCCTTTCCATGGGCTGCAGTCCTCCACGAAGTGCTCCAGCGTGGGCTTTCCCACAGAGTCATGGCCTTCTCCGGGCCCAGCCACCTGCTCCGGCATGGGGTTCTCCATGGGCTGCAGGGGAATCTCTGCTCCGCCATTAACCTCCATGGGCTACAGGGGGACAGCCTGCCGTCTCACCACGGGCTGCAGGGGAATCTCTGCTCCCGTGCACCTCCTCCCTCGCCTTCTTCACTGACCTCAGTGTATGCATGGTTGTTTCTCTCACATCCCACTCCTCTCTTCACTGTAGCTCTTATTCTTCTTATTCTTCCTCCTCCTCCTCCTCCATCATCTTCTTCCTCCACCCTTACTTTCAGCAGTCTTTTCCCTTCTTAAACATGCTATAACAGAGGCACTACCACTGTCGCTGATGGGCTCGGCCTTGGCCAGAGGCAGGTCCAACTTGGAGCTGGGAAGCTTCTAGCAGCTTCTCACAGGAGCCACCCCTGTAGCCCCTCCCCCGCTACACAAACCCAACACAGGGACCTAGACAGGCTGGGGGAATGAAAAAAGCAAAGCCCTGTGCCTGGGAAGGACTAACCCTCTCATAATGGCACAGGCTGTGGACTAGTGCTGCTGCGAAGGACCTGTAGTCCTGGTGGACAGAACATTAAACATGAGCTGGCAGCATGCCTGGGCAGTGATGAAGGCCAATGGCATCCTGGGCTGTATCAACAGAAATCGCTGTGAAGACCCTGGCTCCATCTTCTTGCAACTTGTTCTTCACAGCGATACATGGTGAGGGGATGAGTGACATCAGACACAAATTGAAGCAAGGGAGGTTCAAACTAGATGTAAGCAGAAACTCTTCCACCTGAGGACAGTTAAGCAGTGGCATAAGTTGCCCAGGGAGGCCACATAGTCTCTATCTTTGGAGGTTTTCAAGACACGACTGGAAAAAGGCCTAAGAAATCTTGCCTGACTCCAAAGCCCACCCTGATTTGAGCAGGAGTTTAACCAGAGAACTCCTGAGGTCCTTTCCACCCTGAATAATTGAGTCTGTGAAGATACCAGGTACTGACAATTGCTTTAACTTAGTAGAGAAAAGTATAACAAGAACCATTTACTTGAAGCTAAAACAAGATGAACTGAAAAGAAAACTTCTAGCATTGCCTGTGATTAACTAAAGAAACTAGTGCCAGAAGACGGAGGACTCTCCACTCCTGCTGGTTTCAAACCAAGGCACAATGCTGTTGTGGGACATTTTTTACTCAAGTATACACAGAGAGCTTAAAACATAAGTAAATTGTGTGAACCATAGCGGAGTACAAAACAAGAAGTCAGCTAAAATGACAAAATGGATTTAACTCTCTGCCTATAATACCTACAAGTTAAGGAAAATGCTAGCTATTATTCGGTTAAATAAATATTTTAACTGACCTTAGTTTTTAACCAACAAAGATTAAATCATGCCCCATCCAAAAATTAAAAGAAAAAGAAAACAGATACAGAAAAATAACAGAAAGTGTTACTAAATTTATATACTTTCCAGTCCTCTTCCAGTGCAAGGCTTTTTAGTAGGTAATGGGCTTTGCTCCCTGGTTTGCATTTAAGATTAATTCACACTGAGAGCTTTAAGTCACTTCAAATACCATGTAGCAGCAAATTTCAAGATTTGTATTGAGCTCTCTGTAAAAACAAAGGATTCTACACACACAGGAATTTAAAGCAGCATGCCATTATCAATTGTGGACACAATTAAAATAGTCATTACGACAAGACAGCATAATGTTCTTCTAAAAGCAAAAAGGTGAGGGCTGCATTTGCTCAGCTTTTAAAAATCAAACAAAATCAGTACTGTTCTGCCTGCCAGATCATTAGTTTTCAAATATGCAGCCAGCACTCCTTTTATTTCCAATTTAACATGAATCCCATAAGTGTTTCATTCTAGAATGAGCTTGTAGAGTTACTGCCCATTAAGGCAGAATTTTAAGTAACCAAATAAATTTGCATAAGCAAATATTTGTACCTGGCATGTAACTAATTCAGAAATGTATATAATACACACTGAAAATCTTTACATGTTCTTGCTTGTAATTTAACTTGGAATTCAATTTTGTTTTGAAACAAAGCACAAATTCGTCAGCCAAGGTTACATGAAAGAAGCTTGACATTTTAAACAATGCCTTTTTAAAATTATCAGACTGTAAACTAGTGTTTGAACAGTTTTTAAAAGGCTGAAACACCTTTCCTCATGCTAAGATAACTACAAAGGCTGAACAGCTTTTTTTACTCTTGCCAAAATAACACACCTACTGCCAAACATAAAATGCTCCATCTCAAAAAAAAAAAAAAAAGATAGCTACAAAGTAACAAAAAATAGGAGACCCAGCATCTTCTAACCTCACCTAACTGAAGTATCACTGCTGAACTCTCTTAAGGCCAGAAAAAAAGTTCATCAGATAGACAATTTAAAAGGTAAAGTAGTGGTTATTCCAAGTTTGATTATAAAAAGTGCTAGTTATATAGTTGCAAGTCAATGTACCTATAAACTTGAGGATCTCCACCTGAAGAAAGAAGAGGACAGAAACAGATTCCAGCTATAGCAACCCACCGCCACCCAGAAGGATATGGATTTAAACTGATTTTATATACGTAGTCATTGATTTTCTGTGTTCAGCCTTCTAGCACAATAAGCATAGAGGCAGTGGCCAGAACTAATAATCTTCACACAAAGGCAAGACAAGAGCCTCATGTGTGTGCAGGTTTTGGCCATGTAGGCATTTATATAACTAAATGAGGAGCGCATAAAACATTTCACAGAATTCTTTGCTGCTACATTGACACCTCATAGAACAGCATCCCACCACTGTCTGATATTCCACAGACTAGGTACCACCGTGTGTTCCCTGGTCCAGTGAGCAGCAGCACACTGGTCCACAGGACAAGAGAAAGCCTGCAGCTGAGTGACCACGACCTAGCAGAGCCCACTATGCAAAGAACCATGCCAGACACACATTTCCTTGACTTGTACTGTAGGTCCTCCATGCTCTCGTAGCTAGATACACTTCCTGCTTTATGACCCAAAATCGGACTCTGTGGCCCATGTCATCCATACATATAAGGTCTAACACACAGGTCCATAAAAACAAGAGTTGTTTAAAGAGTGCCCAGAATACATATGGATGCCTTTTTAAACACTTTTAAATAATATTAAGGGTAGATGTGAAATGAGACGTTAATTTTAATTAAAAGTGAAATCTTACAGGGCATAGGATAGATCACCTTTTAAAAATTAGAAAACACAGAGAAGAAATGAGTAAGGTGGGGTTTTTTTGTTGCGCTTTTAAAAAGTTCAAAGATGAGAGGAAAATCAAATAACCAGGGCCAGCAATTACCACCTCCTCAGCAGTGACAACATGGTAAGGAAGGCCCTTTGTTGAAATCTGCACCTTGGGAACTACTTCCTATGCAAGCCAAACCAGATTTATTTAAATAAAATCAGTGACGACAGATCTGCATTCGTTTGCCCTGATATAAATCATTCAACACCCCACCCCCAGCCATTATTCCCCTCCTACCTTCGAAACTCCCAGCAAACAGATAAATCCACGTAATGGCTGGGACAAAAAGGACGGTCAGCGAGGCAGCCAGGAATTTCCGTCGCCCTCTGCAGATTCCCAGCATTCTCTCAGGAGTGCAGATTCCCAACCCAGTGCTGTTCCTATGTCGGAAGCAAATAGTCCACAGCCTCCCACATATTACTCCCTAAAAAGGAAAGGAAAAAATATTTTAACAGCTTATCTCTCTACAGAAGGTTAGACTATGCCAGTGTTATAAAGAGTTAAAAGAACAAGGCTAAAAATAGGGTAACTGCAATCGCAAAGCAGTACCCATTTCAAAATTATCCATGACTACTAAATAATACAGTAAGTCAATAAAACACATCATATCACCTAAATACACACTATGCTAATCTTACGAAGAGACATCACCTTTATTTGTTTTTTTGCCACCCTTTTACTCTACAGAAACTCTGGGTTCTTTGATGCCTATGTGTACTGGTGCCCCTGGGCAGATAAGAGAAAGCCACCCATATTTCTTCACCTGCTCCTAAAGAGCAGAAGTCACACCAGTGATTCAATGAGCTGGCTGCAGGTGGTCACGAACTCAAGAGAGTGAACTGAAAAATGAAAGGTAAAGGTTGAGGGCAGAGGGATGTTATTAAAATGACCCACTTTGCTAATCAAAAAGCACTGATGAACTGCTATATAAAAGCAGAGAAGAGAAAGAGCAAAATGGGCAAGGAAGCTTCCTTAGTCACAAAAGGGGGTATCAGGAGCTTTAGACCGTATGCTACGAAAAAAGAAGGGGATTCTGGAGAGTACCACTGTTTTTATGAGGAAAAAAAATAATTCTGATCTTAATTTGTTTAAAATCATTGTTCTGCATTTCAGAGAGGCCAAGATGGCAAAATAATCTGATGATTTTTATTCACAGGAAAACGAATATATCCACACCAGTGCAGGTATGCAGGGCATAAAAATAATCATTTCACATCATTTGCCTTGTTTTTTGAAAAGGGAGGAAAGGCTAGTGTTAGACTAGAGAAGCTGGAGAAGGAAAGGGAGGTATTAAGCCCATGCGAATCTAGTTCAGGTTTTGTGTGAAAGGGGTTATGTTTTCTAATTTTAAAACCAGAACTGGTCTACAAGAATGACAGGGAAAGAAACACAGACTCTGGCAATACAAGATGTTTAATAACAGCACCTTTTGGCTTATGCTTAAACTAGCACTAGAGCTGAAATAAGCAATTAAAGCATTTCTACACTGACATATTAACAATGGCTACTGTCTCTCTTGAAAATACGTCTGAGCTCTACAACTCCATGTATATTGCAGTGAAAGTCAATTCTGAAATCAAATTACAGCAAAAATGAGAATTATAGACAAGCAAAATGGGTTCAGACAAAGAACTCTGCTGCTGGAGATACCTGGCTGCAGTAATCAGGCAAACTTACAGCTCTTCCTCAAACATTCAATAGAGCCCACTTTACTACACTACAGTTTAAGAGCCATGATAGTACTCTGACCTTGGAACTGATAAAATGGACTATAATTTGTCCAGAGCCAGCACAAAAAGCATTCCATTGTGTCAGCTTTTCAACGCAATGAATGCCTCACCACAGAGATTTTGCACAAAATATGTGGACAGACTTAATATTAACAACTGGGGTATTAGAGTCACTGTGTTAGACAGACACACACATTTGGTAGATAAATTGTGGAGAACTCTTATCTTTATTCACTGTATTTGGATAACGATTACATTTCATTTCTTTTCCTTACATCACATAGCTTGTACAACTACTCTGAAGAGAGTCCTTTACATGCCTACTTGAAAAACAAAGATAATTTTCCTGGCTTCTGTGTTTTACACTTGCTGTATGTGTGTATATTGTAAAGTGCACAGAATCACTTACTTTAAGTAGGAAATTTTTTTTTCCTTTAACATCATGGTGTGCACCACTGACATCAATCTGTGCATGGAAAAATAAATCTTTGAAAAAATAAACTCACAAGCAGGGTCATTCTCAGGTAGCCACATCTTGTAATGCAACATGCACTGGATACATACTGCTCCTATCAATGATACCTGTTAAACCCACAGGTAGCAAAGTAAGAGTCAACACTACGTGTTTCTGAAATCATGATGCTATAAGTACACTGATACAAGTTTTTGGGATAATGACACCCAGGCTCTGAAGCTTGGGGTTATAGTGCTGGTAGTGGATTAATTCATCCTGGGGCTGCATATTTAAGAAATAATTCAATCCTATATATTCTTTTAAATATCCATGCACGTTAAGTTTCTGAACAGGTCGACATGGACGATGAAATCCAGCTTTTCTGCTCCATGATTGTGAAGTACCCTAACAAATTAAGAAAGTATAAGGAGCAACATTGAACTCCCAATTCAGCTACAAAGGAAAGCTAGGAATGTGGCAAATTCAGTTTCCTACAAATTGTCATCATTCAGACAAAACAGCCAAATCATTCTGCACATTCACGTGCATCTTTTATCTAACTAGGAAGACATTTGGGAAAATTCTAGACAGACAAGTCAGCTTGTGATGGATCACCCTAGGAAACGTTGAGATAATTTCTTTTAATGGTGCTTTAAAAGAGAAAAGAGCCATAAACTATTTTAAAGGAAGTTTCTATTATCTCCCCACCTCCCCAAACTTGTGAACAGCTTCCCTTGAGTCTTAAATAGTCATTTTCAGTGTATAATATCACCACACCTGCTGAGTATTTTTTTCCAAACTAGACAATGCATCATGTGCAAACCCTACACAAGCAATTGTATAAAAGGTCCATGAATGGTAATGAAGATGCTTAGCTTAAAGGAAAAGCTTTGGACGCAATCATGTATTCATTACTGGTTTTACTCATAAAGAATTTTACCTAACTACCATCGTCAAATAAATTGAAAGAAGATATTGCAGTTCTTTGACTTGGTTTTCCTTTCAATTCAACAGGTGCCAGATTGACATCCGTCATGAAAGGAAAGTGACTGACAACACTGGCTGGAGCAAGGGCTGAGCACAGAACAGGGTAGCACTGTGCACATTTCTGCCATATGAGCTTACCATTGCCTTTCAGACTTCTCCTACAGCATCCACTGCTCCTCAAGCCATAGTCCTACTGAATCAGACTGTCACCTGCCTAAAAGGTCTTAGAAAGCAGTTTCATGGTACAGGCTAAAAATTAAGCTCCTTCAGATGTGACATTGCTAGCTATATTCATCTTTTCAGTCATAACAAACACTGTGAGATGGTTCACTTCATTTACACAAATCCATGCAGCATTCCTCCTGATAGCTTTCAGTCTTAACAGCTGTGCTAATTAAACACCTGTACTCAGAAATACATAGCATGAAATATGTTGGAAGAAAAAAAAAAAAAGGATGAGGAAGCAACTGGCCAATTTAAGCACAGGATCTAGGTGCGATACTTTGACCAAAAAATAGCCAGTGGCTCCTCTTTATCTGTTGCCCAATGTTAGTATTTTCAGATACACCTAACTGAGCCACAATGAACATCTGCAACTTCAGCCATCTTTATTGGGTTTATCTCAAAGCAAGGGAGATCATAATTAGCCCCAGAGTGAAAGGGAAAGTTTGGGAGAGTTTCTGGTAAGGGGTTTGCAGTTTGAAACATGGTCTCAGCTTCATTCGTCCAGACACAATGAGATTTTCTGCCTGTGCCACAGATACAGAGAAGGTGCACACATTTCAGGATATTCTTCTACCTTGGTCTTCAATTTTTAATGTACTGAATGTGCTCCAAGAGCATCATATAATTGTATTTTAGAAATCTGATTAAATAAGTAATATTCACAAAAGTTAGCTGTATGTACATCATGCATGTATGTGTCTTGCTGTCAGTAAGTCAGATGCTCTACACTTCTACAATACACCCAGTTCAAGATTCATAAAACCTACTGCACCTGTACAGATCAACAGACATTAATACAGTAACCTCAGGCCAGCTCATCCTTGATTACTGCTAATTGTGCTATAAAAGGCTACTAGCTTGGACAATGCCTGTGTGAGGGGTCACAGTGGGAATTAAAATAAATTGGGTTTCTCATTACAAAGACTTACTCATGACCTTCTTACCACATGGCAACAGTGAACAGAATGACTTTTGTTACCTTCACATACAGTCAAATGTTTCCATTATCCACACTACCTTATCAGAGTGGTTGCTCTGTTTTAAATCAAGGCTTATCTCCTCAGCTACGTGTGAAGCAGCTCTCAACCCGTATGAGCAGCACATACATTAAAGCATGTAATGTAACACTAATCACATTGCTATTCAGTTTCTATTCATTTATTTTTTTAATTACGGCATGACAGCTCAACTATGTCGGACATTCAGCAGGAGTTCAGTGGAACAATGGAAGTAATTATGAAAACAAAAATCAAACACAATTAACTAGATTTAACTGCTTTACTATAAAAAGCTTTTCCAACTGCTTCATACATTTCCTTGCATTTGTTACAGTTAATCTTATCCCAGTAATCTTCCATTTGTTTTCAGAGCCACTGAAATGAATATATACAGTTAAAGCTGTTTATACACCAATCCTGTGCCTTGGCTTTGCTGCGTTTCTTGAATTAATGTTATCTAATTCTTTCTGCTTTTCCACACTTGCAGTCACAGAGTCAATGAACAATTTCTACTGTAAAGCTTTTCCTTTGGCTCTGTATCAATGTAGCATCCGTCCCTTACAAGAGATTTTTCACAGTTTTTTGCCAGACTCAAAATATAAATAACCTAAAGAAAAAAGCAGTATCTTAGCCAGTATTTTTCTGTTTTTCTTTAAAATGTTGCTAATGTGGGGTTATAATGAGTTTACTCCTTGATAGTCAGCTTTTTATCTTGCATCTTTGTGGTCTTCCAATTATGGAAGTTGGTTGTCATGTGACAGATTTTTTGTCATATTAGAGAAAAGTTTAGTACCATAAAGGCAGGGTGTGGAATAAACCCAACATTATGAAATAAAAGATGAAAGAATTAAATGGTAAATCTTTATTTAAATAAACATCCCTTTGTTAATATATTCTACTTCTCAAGTTCTTCGAACAGAAATAGCATTTTGAAGGAAAATGCCATCTCCTCTCTCATCAACCTCTTCTTCTTCTCCCACATGGAAGAACATGCTACAGAAACAAATCTAAGGCTCCCTTTGCTTCCAAACTGAATCTTCTTGGCATTGCAGAACTTCCCCCCGCATCAGACTTCTTAATCCTATGGTATTGTGACTTTAAAGGAGGATTTAGAGTAAACTCAGACTCAGCATCCACCTCAGAAGTTCTGTGAAGCCACTGTAAAGGAAAAGATTACAACAGAGTTTCCAAATGCTACCAAATTTACTCTTTCTCAACTAGTTACAAGAAAATAGTCCTATCTGTAAGAGAGAAAAAAGCCAGTAAGTTGACAGCACAAATGAGTTCTGCCTTGGAACTGTGCTAACTGCTCCGAGGGCACACAGGATTGACATCTTCGTTTGTATCTTCACTCAGTATGTGCCGTGGCTTAAGGAAAATTCTATTAGTGTCCTGTTAATCAAAGTTTTGTAGAAGGTTCCAGCTGTAAGCAACACCACCACCACCACAGGAATAGGGATCTATCCTGACAGTAGAGCAGTCACAGACAGAGAGAGGTAAATAAATAATACATTTTCACTTTTATCCTTTTTGATTCCCATGTATTCCTTTATATGTATGTGCATATATATATATATTTATATATGCATTTTTAATGCCATTCCTTTTTCCTTTCAAGCTTAGACTGCTCAAAAGAAGGAAAGCCTACAACTTTAAAAATTATTAGCAAGGAATAACACAATTCAAGATCAACAGGATAAGAATCTTTTCCTAAGCCTCCACTAAAATGTCACTGTTAATATGAGGAGGAAAAAAAATAAATCTATCAGTTGAGAAGAGATAGTAGCAACAAAACACAGTCATGACAGAAAGATCAATCTTGCCCGTTATTCACATTTCATTTGCAACCCAAGAATGATACTTATTTTCAAAGCAGCTACTGACGTGGTTTTTCAATGAGTTCTCCAAACTCTGCTTTACTCTACCCCCTCACCTATATGGGCATATAGCATCAGTATTTCCTGACTCCCCAGTTTATCTCAGGACTCGGCACAGTTCAAAAAGTGAAGCAGAGCCTGACTCGGTTTGTGTATGGCAGAAGTCTAACAAGATACTATATATACATACTAAGAATACCTTAGAATTTGAGATGCCAATGTCACTGAATTATAAACATACTAGAGACCATGGCCAACCAGCAGTAACAACTGTGATAGAGAATCTTACAATAGTAAAGCAGTTCTGCTCCAGAATTACTGTTTACACTCAGAATATATAACCAGTCCCAAATACCTAGAAGCATACTGAGAACATCATGGAAACGGGCTAAATGAGAAGATAACCCACTTGTAATTAGGGGAACAAAATTTCATAGCTTTGTCAGATGGTTCTTACCGTGGCTGGGAGTAAGTGAGCTAGAAAAAGCCATAGTAAATATTTCCACAGTTTTAGAGAAGATGGAAAATCTAACAATAGATATTATGAAAAATTTATAGACAGAAGTGTCATCCCTTAATAAAGTCGTGTTACAGAATCGAATGGCGTTAGATCTATTGACTGCCAAAGAAGGAGGTGTATGTATGATCATTAATACCAGTTGCTGTGCATATATCAATACAGATAATCAGATAGAAGCAGATTTGAATACACTCTGGGAGAAAACACAAGTATTCCGTGAAATATCTTTGGATGATACTTCTTTGGGGTTTCGAGATTTATGGGATAAATTAACCTCTTGGCTTCCTAATTTAGGATGGTTGAAACAATTAGTCGTTGGATTGATTACTCTGATGGTTTTAGGAATATTTGTTTGTATATTTCTCAAATGTTTTCTTTGGTGTTGCTGGAATTCAGCTGAGACATACAGTGACTGGAAAAGAAACAAGGTTAGACATCAGGTGGAAACAGGAAAATATTTCACTCGGACCCTTGAAAAGGATGAGCTATTATAAATTTAGTAAACATGAAATAATTAAGGATACCTTCTCTAGGTCTGAAGAAATTTGAGAGTAATACATGACAATTCAATACTATAACTAACTAATTATTGTAACCTGTTGCATGATACAATATATACCACTTTACAGGCCTGATAGTAAGCTTTCTGGGCTACTCATTTTACCATGGTTTTGCCCGTAAGTGTAATGATCATTATTAAAACTTTGCTTAAGACATAATGACAAGATACTGTAGTGAGGATTCAGAGCTTCCTAGCTACAAATCCTCAAAAGAAAAGGAGGGACTGATACCTGTAAATGTAAAATTTTCCACTTACTACAATTGTTGTAACTAAACCAAATTGGATTTTTACTGTTTTGGGGAAGTCAGGAAGGCTCTAAGATAAGAGTCTCCTAAATAATGTCACTAGGACAGTTCGACCTTAGAGAAAACAGTTGCGCGAAACCATAAAGAAATTTCAAAACAAGCGCCTCAATCAAAACAGACTACCCTTGAAGGACATGATACACATGGTCTCAGAACTGAGTACGCGCAAAAGCAGAGGTCAGCCAGCGGACACAGTGAGGAAGAGTATATCCTTCATCCAGAGACCCCTGACGACCACCCGGAGACATAAACAGACATGCGCAAGAGACATTTGCATATGATAATGAGTTCCTGGAAATCTGGTGAATATGTATAATGAGTTCCCGGAAATCTGATGAATATGTATGTAGAGCTTGTATATAAGCTATGCAATTAACCTGATCGGACACACACAATAGGAGGAGATATCCCCTGTGTGTCCAGCGCTGCAATAAAGAATACCTACTTAATAGTCCCTAGACTATTGAGTCTTTGATTTCAGCCTTTCACAGCAACAACAGCATTATTCCATATCTGAATTTCAGTCTTAAAAAAAGGACGAAGCTCCACATCTTCCCAAATCCAGGCCTCTCCACCTGAAATAATGGCAAGAGGAAAAACAAAAAGTAACATGCTACCTGTTCTTGGCTGGAAGAAAACATCAGTATGTTGCTGCATCATTGCTCTCCCTGCCTCTATACCAGGACACCTTTCTCCTTCATAATCAAATAGCGAAGAGTCATGGGTTTGTCCATTCATTAATTCCTTTTCTTAGGTATTGTGCACATGCAACCACACAGAAAACAAAAGGGTCTTCAAAGCAGAAGTAGGGCGCTACATGCAACATACATAACACCTCTCAGGAATTTTGATGCTACTACTTTGCTTCTCAGCTAAAGTTCTTGGATGCTTATTTAAAACCAGTTTTTACCTTCATTAGAATCCTCTACGTACAAAGCTGCTCTAACAAGGAAATTGATTAAAGATTCACAAGAAAGTTTTGCCCAGGAGAAAACAATTATTGCTTGAAACATTCCTTCCTGACAAAAGAATCGATGTCCCTCTATGAAGCGGAGTCCTATTATTAAAAAAAAAAAAAGGAACCCTGTATTTTACTGCATAGCTCTCAAACTACAAGTTAGTTTTACATGGGGATTTGTAACACGCTCACAGCAGCTACTTACTTGTCAGACGGAAATACAAGTCGGCATCGTACTTGCAAATCGCTCTTTATGAAATACTCATATTAAATTAAAAAAATAAAAAGAGAGAGAAATGGGCCCAGGTGGCTCTCTCCTCAATCCTGACAGTGAGGAGGAAGGAGCTGAGGAGGAGTGGATGGATCCTGTGGGTCAAAAATTGGTTGTGCAGCTGATATTGACAAGAGGTATTTTGATTTTACAACCATGGGACCCTCTCTGAGAATGGAGGATTGCTAACAAGAGACTGGATCCATCTGACCACATGGGGCAAAAGTGTCTTTTCCAATAGGCTGGGGCCAAACTGGTGAGGAATTAAATTGTGAGTAACGAGGAGGGAGATGAAAACCCACCAACAAATGAGAAAGTAGTGGATTGGGACGGCAAGCAAAGGATGTTGAGGGATGTGGACAGGAGATACCTGTCTGCAGCAATTAGGTAATGCATGGATAAGGGCTTTTTAGGAAGGACTGGCCAAGAAGGCAAGGAGGAATTGCCCTCTATTTGAGAGCAGCAGAAATGCATGGAGCTCTCCTTGGGATCCTTCCCCTCTACTCGTCACTGGTGAGAAACATGTGGAGTGCTGTGTCCAGGTCTGGGCCCTCCAGTGCAGGGACACAGCCAGAGAGGTTGCAGAGCCTTCATCCTTGGAGACATTCAAAACCCAACTGGACATGGACCTGAGCAACCTGCTTTAGTTGACCTTGCTTTGAGCAGGGGGTTGAACTAGACGATCTCCAGAGGTCCCTTCCAAACTCGATTCCATGATTCCGTGATTCTGTGGTTTTGTACCCAGTCATAAAATATATAGTGGCCATTCAATTTAAATCCTCAAAAATTCCAACTAACATCTACTCCACTATGCATGAATAATAACGCACATAAACAATTATACTGAAACACGCAGAGAATCCCGGGTTAAACTTTTAGCTAGTATATATCAATATAGTTTCACTAAGGTCAATTCAACCTGCATCAATTCACAAAAAATACGGACTGTCTTTCATAATTAATGGACAAGAAGTTGAATTTTTTATATAAGCACCAAAGTTCTCACCTCATCACTACAAATTGCTTAAATATTATTAAATCCACAAATATTTCTATCAAATTTATACAAAAAATAGAACAAATGATGTAATGAAAATTCCAAGAATTGCTGGGAATTTTGTATTTGAATAATCAAGGAATCGGCAAATAGGAAAAAAGCATAATATAAATATATATATAGCCATGATCGAAAGCAGAAGACAAATCCTTCCCTACAATGACAGTGCTACTTTACTAAGCACATTATACATTCTCAATAGTTCTTTGATGCTACTACAAAACATCAAACAGCACCATGAGTTGTGAGCTACTTTTTTTACTAAGTTTTCTGCTGAAATCCTTATGTGTCAAGGTCCAGTATTTATTTGTTCTTAAATATTATACCATCCAGGCAGGCAACAAGGACCATCCATTTCCCTAGGCTTTCCCAGGGCTGAGTGGGTTCTATGCAAGTTGATGGGAAAGGTGCTTCCCCCCCATACCCCTCCTTTTTACCTGACATAGAAGCAAAGCTCTTGCAGAATAATTTGGTGTCAGGCACTTTTTTAAGTAGGGAAGGCAGGTGTGGATTTAGGTTATTTCACATAGGACTATTGAACATTGGAACATTGGAAAAGGGCTTGATAAACTGGAATTTATAAATACAGATTTCTCATGGCTTCTTATTTGGCACTACACAGATTAATGTGGGTATTAGACAAGAATGGCACGTGAGTTTAATGCAATTACAAAAGGAGTATGAAAGGTGTTATCAAAGCTGAACAAAGGTGTAGAAACTAGCCTCAAGAGGAGACACTGGCAAAAGCACTTACTAAGGAATCCAAATTTTCCATGTGTGGAGTTAGCATTTTAATAGAATCATAGAATAGTTTAGGTTGGAAGGGACCTCTGGAGGTCCAATCCTCTGCACAAAGCAGGTTGAATACTGTTCTTTCAAACCAATCCGTAATTTGGATAGCTCTTTACTCTTCATTTAAAAACTATCATCTGAGGGAGGGTCGTCTGCCTAGCGAAAAAGGGCAGTGGGCTAAGGGTTTCTATGTTCTCTCCATTTCCTCAAATTGTAGTGATTTTCACTGAACATTTCATTGTTTCTCTGCATGAGCACTTCAGTCTTTGTAATCTCTTACTGATCTCATTATCATCATCATTGTTCTCTGAAGTCCCAATAATTCTGCAATTAGATGAAGGTGCAGAAATAATAAATATAAAATATTTAGCAAGTCCCTTGTAAGGAAAATGAATATACTGAAAAGAATGACCTTATTTAAATGCACATAATTAACACTTCCACTTCAAATTTGATTATAATTCATCATTTTCAGGGCAGAGGGGAAGTTGCCAGATCTTTTCTAACAAATGGAAAAGAGGACAATGATGATGCTGAGGATCATCAAAGGATGTAGAGGACTGTGCAGTCATGGACATGTCATATAACACAAGAGCAAGATTTGCACTGGCTGGTGTTTGAGATGAGGAGAGGGAAGGAGAGGAAGAACACCTCTTACTGTGTCTCCTAACTCTGTTTCTACATTGTAGAATCTTTTAAGACAATTTGACTCTTTCTGTGTTTTACTGGCAATCATTAATATAAATCCAGAGCAGAAGTAAAGCTAACCTCTAGTAACTTCAACAGTGGGTCTTCTGAACGTAGGACAAAGGCTGGGTAGGAGTCTCAGAGAACAATTAAGGTGAAGGAGTTCCTCACTCTCTAGTCTGAGACTGTTGTTGACTAGATAGAAGTACTTCACCAGAGTGAGACAACCAAGTAGGAATGACAAAGTCGTATTATGAATATTCACACCTTTAAAGGGAATTCTGAAAGACACCTGAGCTTTCTATACTGAAGACTTATTATTTCTGCAACAATTCTGCGTATTAGATCTTAATAATAGTTTAAAACCAAAAGATCCTTAAAAATATCTTCATACAAACACATGGATACAAACACACATATGTAACTGCAACTGATGCCAAAGCCAAAATAATACATTTGAAATATATTTTAAAGAAAATATAGTCTAACCAATGGAGCTGCAGTTAAAATAACCCCATGTGTACCAATACTGTTTAATAACTTTGCTCCCTTGCTTGTTCCAGATCTGTGATCTGCTATGGCTCTCCACACATCTCTTGGTTCCTGGGCTTTCTTTCAGGGTGAGCCAGCTAGGTCTTTCTGATACAGAATCAGGGGAAGTTTTGAAGAAGATTCACTACAGGGACCATTCCCTACAGACAGCATGGATGAGATTGCTCCCTGTGCACTATAACAATCCCCCAGCACTGCCTCAGCAGGTTTGCTGCCTTCAGGCACTGCCATCATGCAATGCCTCAAGAAATACAATATATACGCTTTGCATCATGTCATGACTTCGGTGAACTGTGGCAGTTTTTCTGAATCACATAAAGAAAGAAAAATAACAATGTCTTGGGATCTAAGCCAAGCATGTTATGTAACATGGATGCAGCCAGTCCGCTCTACAGGGGCCAAGTGCTGTGAATGATGGCCATTCTCCACCTCTTGGCCTGCAGATCAGGATGTGCTCTCTGGAGGCAATGCCTTTGGCAGTATAAATGTCATTGCTATAGCATCTATTTTGTTATCTACAGATGGTCTACCCTGTTCTTGTATCATAAGCATTATCTTTTATCATAAACATATGGGGCACAATATTTAGAATCCATGGGCTGTGTAAACTGGAGGTACACAGCAGATATAATGATCATAAACTAAAGGGGGTCAATTCAGTTATACCAGTACAGAGACTGGGATCATGATACTGACCCCAAGGCCAACGTTTCACCAACAGGATAAGATATACCTCAATATGTATTGCAACAGACAGCAATAATCACTATATATCACTGCATTTCATGCAGAAGAATTTTCTCAGTTGCTCATGGGGAACTGTCAGTAAGACAACATGAAAATATAATGATTGTGAAAACAATTCTAGCACACTTCTAAAAATAAAACTTTTAAAAACTTTTTCTGTTGCTAGAAGATATAAAAAAATAGGACATAACAATGCAGTTATTTGAAGGGCAACAAAAGTAGTCCATAGTATTACCAAAAATGTACCACATTATTATTAGCTATAGTGATTCACACAGATTGGTTGCTTTTGACAACAAATTACATAATGTTGTTTTTCCAAGATTCACCCATAGGTATGAGGATACATATTGGTAGGACAAGTTTTGTTTACTGCCAAGATTATGTTAACTGCTTTTTCAATTGATGAAAAGATTTTTTTAAAAGGCTGAAAAGGGCTTGGGTGTGGGGTTTTTTTTTGGCTGCTGAGGATTGGAACTATAGATATATAAAATATTTGCAGTGATGACATATTATTGCACAGCTGAAATAGAAGATAAATCCTTTACTTCCAATACAACAATGACACTACATTAAGAATATTTGAAAATTTAGAGAACATGCTTGAATCAAAAGTTCATAGTATTAATGTTAACTTTGGGATACACAAGTTAATAGAAAATTAGTGTATTTTTTTCACCACTAATTGCTGGGAAAAAATATAGATTGCATATATTTTACAGGCAACTTATAATTTGGTCTTGAAAGTGCTGAAGTTAAGTTTTCAATTACTTTTCCTTATTTGTCCAAAAAGTTTCAGAATTATAAGACTTATTTTGTCTGTCTTGTTTTATGGAAATGTCAAGGCATACTTGTAGTGACTATATTTTTAATACGATGCTATTAAATGCAATTTAAAATGTATTCCAGTTATTAGAACTTCCTCTGGTATACCAGGTGAAGACAGCTCAAATGCATGTTTTGGTGTGTTAAGAATGCCAAAGCTGGAGACGAGGGACAGACCCACACAGTGACGTAAGGCTATTTATACCTTTTCTATAATATGCTAAAAATGTCTTGTACAGTCTTAAGAATAGCATGATCTTACATTTCCTGATATTTAGACATAATTTTGTAATTACAGGGTAAATTATGACCTAAGTGGCTGATTCTTTGGCCATAACTGTATTTCTTATCTCTTACCTAACCTAAAACATACCTTGTGAAAGCAGAAAAAAAATGTGAAGGGGTTTCTTTCAGTAATACACATTAGCTCTAAAGTGCATACCATTGACTTTGTATTGCGATAGCATGAAGCAAAATCATCTTCATTTGATTCAATTTCTCTAAAACAAGATAATTTTTAGAAGAAAATACATATATTCCTGAAGAGTTTCAACTTGATAAAATGCTTAATATGGATGTTAATTGTTTGTATTTTGTAAAGTTTATGTACTCTCTTAGCATTGTGCGAGAAAATGGAGTAAAGTTTCACTTTTGAAAACTTGTGAAATGTATTAGTTTCTAGCTCACATACAGTAGTTAGAAGAATATTTTACTTTTTAAACAGACTTGAATAGATTAAAGAAACCTGTTAATATTGATTGTTACAGATGACCTTAAAATTGTATTTCATCTCTGCAGGTAAAGACTTTTACAAACTGATTTTGAAAGAGAGAGACAGTGAAATATATTGAAAGCGACAATAAGTACCATTTTAAATAAGAAATTGAAGCTTTAGATAATTGGACAGTAGGGCTGAAGACTATAAAAATGTATAGTTGAGTGAAAATATGCTAGAGAAAATGGTGTTCCTGTAAAATGCCCCTTAAACTATGGTAATATGTCTTATTTCCACCTAAGTGGCCGTTTTAACAACGGCCTGCAGCTTTAACAAGCTGCATTAGCAGCTTAACAACCTCAGGTGTCTCAGAATTGAAAAAAGAGGGCCCACCAGCTCGGACAGGGAAAGAAGGGGCTGCTGGTCTCATTTTCTTAAATAGCACCTTCAGATTGGAAAGCTTTTAAAGTTCATATCTCAAATTATACTTGCAACTATCAAAACCTAGAACTTTTCTTTTTTTTAAATGAAAGCTGAAGTTATATTAGAACTTCAAGAACTGAACTTGACATAAAATGCCACCTCCTCATGGCTCCTGAGAAAATCATAGGGGTTAGCACGACTGTTGTAGGCATTACTGAAAATGCGTGTATCTATTGGAAGAGAGTTCAAACCACTACTGGATATTCATCACAAATTCAGGCTGTTATCATACCGCTCTTGAAATTTCTGTGTCCGATTCAGGCAGACACACGTCAGCTGGGTCTGCTATGTTGCATTGCCTTCCAAACACACATTGTGGTGACAAACTGTTTATAAACTTAAATAAACAGATGCCTGGAGTAGTTTGTATCTGATCAAGGTAGAGGTCCTTTAATATTTTAACTGTTGAGAAGACCTTACCAAGTGTTCACATGCAAATAAGAATCAGTGTTAAGACCTTTTCAGATTTGTACTATAAACTAGTAGTATGGAGTAAAGTGGAACTTTATAGGTTGAATCATGTCTTTTTAGTGTCTAAAAACACTTCAGAAGAAGTAATGTTGAATGTGCAATACATCTTGAGGTATTTTTTTGTCATCTTCAAAGCTATATTCAATAATATGATCAAACACTGTATGTGTCATTCTTCTAATATTTAAAGTGATGCTGGCAAATAATTACACAAAAGAGTTCAGGAGGAAAACTGGCTTTTGCACAGAAACGATAGCAGAGTTTTATCAGGCTTGAAAAATTGTGAAACACTGAAATAGTTCTTTGGGAGAATATAATTTTACTACTTGTGATACTAAAATACTTTAGCAGTATAAACAGGGGGTTTTTAGCTATTCTCAGCCTTCATTTGAAGGTCTCAACTTTTGTTTAGCATTTCTAACATTCCTGTAATGTACCCTGACATTGAGATATCAGGATCTCTAAATTAAATGTCATAATATTTACATGTCTTCGGGAGTCCTCGCGTCTTTAAAGTAAAAAAATTAAGAATTTAAGGAAAATTGAGTTTACTGGTTACACAGCAAGTCAATGATGAAGTTAGGAGAAACATCCAAAAAGCCTAACTGCAGTGAAAATATCTCGTCTAAGCAATGCCTCAGTCCTCATTAATATTTTACCACAGTAGCTCAATAATATTGTCTAAGTGCCACTAACAAAGATTAATGAATCAGATCTACACATTTTGTGTATTTTTTTTAATTTTTTTTTTTTTCATAATGACATGCTGGATTTTCTGTTTAGTTTTTGTGCCATCTGTGAGGTTAAGAGATTTTGGATAAGAGCATCTAAAATTGTTTCACTGTGTGAGTAATATGAAAGACTTGGAGGTATAAAAATTCAAAAGTTTATTGGGAAAAAAGTTCAATCAGCATGCTAATAGCAGTAATATTATCAATTGAAACCCTACAGCTACCATGACATATGTCCCAGAAATTCAATCTCCATTCCTTTTGGTGAATCAATGTGGAAAAAAGCAGGGAAATAGGCAGTTTCAGCTCCAACTGAGAAGGAAGTCAATGAGTGAGTTTACATCAGCATTTTAATTCAGAGGAGGAATACCTTCACCCCTTTTGACACGATCTCCCCAAGCATTCCTGCTTACTCTAGGCTGAGCTACATGACTGAGGAGTCTGAGAGGGCACAAACTGGATACCCTTAGGATGAAACAAAACCAGAAGATACATTCCAGAGTGTATGCTAAAGGATGCTACGGATGCTCAGCTGCTGGGACAAGACTGTAACTAGCCTACTGTAAAAATCTTGAATGAATGCAGCCTGTGTATCAGGTCCTCGGCACCAACTATTTCACTCTACAAATCCACTCGTGCTGGGCCTCAGTATTTGCTAACATGGACAAAGCTGTACCACATCAAGCTGCAGAAAAAGCCGAAGCCACACAAAATGTGATGTGAACTGAAAAAACCCAGTTTCATATAGCTGTATTAATGAGGAATAATTCACAGGCTGTGGCGCTGTCAGGATAATCAACAGCTGTGATCAAATGCAAGTTTTTTCTTCATCTAAAAATTAGGCTATGAAAGAATTCCTTTTTTATCATCCCATTCATAACCTGTCTTATGTTGAAGCATAAGAGCTCAGCTAATTAGGTACTTGATAAAGGTAGCTTATTTGGGGCTTTTTCCTGCTTTTGCACTTACAGTGGGCAAAGGAGGTAAAGATAAATTACTTATTTAATGTCAACACTTTTTTTCCCTCAAATCTACAATTCTAAGCAGTTATTTCCTCAAAGGTGGCAATGAAAGGAATTAGATGTATTCTAACTTTCAGTGCTTCAGAGAAATTTTTTAACTAAGACAGACTGAAATTACACATCCTGATGTTGTAGTTCTAAATGCTTCCAAGAAAATAAATGAGTTTCAACTAAAAGGGTGCTCCATTTGAAAGTCAGCTATATAATTCCATAAAGTGCTTGCATTTTTCAGCAACGCACACTGAAGCGTTGCAATGCCACAGTCAGACAGCAGATGTCACATTGTTTAGCAAGATGACTGCAAGAGAAGAATCGTCCCTGATGCCTCAAGGAAAGGGGAGAGGCAAGTGAGAATGAATTAATCTCTCTGACAATGGTAGGCAATAAAAAGTAACGACACACATTTGCCAGTTGCAGAAAAACATACAGTAGCCAGGCAGCGGGAAGAAAGTCCCACTGAATCCTAGAACTGAGTGGCTGGCTTATCCACATAGTGCTAGTAACAGTATTACCATGCAAACAAAAACTTACTTTCAGGCAAAATGGCAAGATTTCTACAATTTTCCTCCTCATAGTGCAGAAACAACTTCTTGCACAATTATGCCTATGGGCCTTACCATGGGAGGATCATGTCTGATAAGTGGTGTGCAAACACAGGAAGTTCTTGCCCGTATAGACCTTGCAATCTAAAATTTCCGAGAAAGAAAATATTCTGATCTTCCATAGTACAGAGAGTATCATGGCAGACTGATGTCCCTTGTCTATAATCAGACCAAGTCTGAAACTTGAGCTGAAAAATGGATTCCGAAGACCAAGTCCACCACCTTAACTGGAATTTATTCCTGTTTAAAAGCATTATTACCACAGAACCCTTCATGCCATGATCAGACCCTCTCTCCCAGTTCAACGCCCAAGAGAATCTACAGGCTCAAGCTGTCTCTCTCACTTACTGACACACTCTTTAGCAGCACAATTGAACACCATACAGAGTGAAAAATTAACAACTGAGAAGACACCTTGTCTTAATTCACCTTTGGGTTTTTGCATCTAACTAACTTTTTGAAGAGATGACCATTTTGGGATGAATTTTTTTAGGAAGTTCTCAGTGTCACACTTAAAGAGTCACTACATTTTTTTCCTCTCAAACGTTTTAAAACATGGGAAGGTCTAAGGCTTTTTTCAAAAGTCTATTTTGCAGTCCTATGATCTGGCATGTGCCCAGTATTTAGTGCTGAATTACAGCTCTGGGAAATAAATGAAACATCATTTCCAAAAGAAATTACAATTTTCACAGCAGTTTACAGAGGTATTGAGGGATAAATTCCAGCTTTAACGAGCTGGTCAAAGTCCATCCCAGACAGGAAACTCCAACACTACCCTATACTTGCAGTCCAAAAAAAAAAAAATTAAAAAGAAAAACAATCTTCTAGGACAGAAAACACTTGCAAAACAGCTCTGCATGATGTTACTCAAAAAGCAAAAGAAACATGTTCTTTCTGTGCTGGGGGACAGGCAGGGCTACAGGCTAGACAGCCTCTACCCTAAGGATCATGGAGGTCTGACCTTTTCTTGTCCATCCCTACTCAGTGTTACATAAGAGGCCAATGCAGACCTAGAGTTTACCTGCCTACTCATATCCCTTCCACTGACAACGCACATTCTTACAACATTTAAAAATTGGTATTACAATACTAATTGTGTTCTTTCCTTCCAATCTTATGTGGGTTGATTTAAGTTCACACTGGTCACATTATGCATATGAGTAGGAACACAAGCAGGTGTCTTATGTTTATGTGCATGAAGAATTTACAGAACTAATACAAAACAAATTGGTTTTACATTTTTGCTTTACAGACACAGGAGATGATCCTTTTTATGAGTTATGGAGCTGACTTTCACAATCTAGGTCTTACGAAAATACACACATAAATTACCTTATTTGGTTAAAAGTCTCATGTTTTTAGGACACAGCAACAGAATGGTGATGTGGGACTGTGGTCACAGAGGGAGAAAGAAGTGAAGTCTCATACAGGAGCTACGTACAATCCTTAAACATTCGAGCTAACATCACTTTTCCTGAGATAGCGTCTGACTTTGCTCTGCAGAGAATTATAGAAAGGGAGATTGCAGCCTGAATAGGTGTTTTGCAAATAAAACACTAGAATAAGGTTAGCACTATCTTTCATTACCCAAATAGAGTGATGGAAAAAGGAATGAGGACACTAACGAAGCTGATAGGAATGACCTCACAAGCTGCTGCCAAGTCAAAAAGATCATCTCTGTAATGCCCACACATCGTTAAAAATCACTGCTTTCCTTGGTAACGGGGAAACAGCAAATCAGAGACATCCTTATGCGCTAACTCAGTTCATACTTTTCCCCCACTCACACTTAAGTCTGACACTATGATTATTAGTTTAGACCCCCATAATTCTCACATTTAGGCAGCATGAAAATGTTATCTGAACCAGTGGGTGCATCATTCACCTTCAAATCCTTCACGGATAGAAAGCAATGGCTGAGAGGTACCCCACTGCTTTTTAGGAAGGCAGCAGAAAAATCAAAATCCAAAATAAAGAAATAGAAGAAAGATGGAAACCTAGATTCAAATTATATAAGACAGACTATTAGTTAGTTATTGAAGACAGTCTTCTCGTTATCCTTTATCAAATCCCTAAAATATAATACCTTAAAAAAGGCCTATTCATTTTGTCATTCTTTGGCTTTGCAGAAACAGGAGGTGGTAATTATAGTTTAGGTGCAAAATGAACTATTTTTTCAAAGATTGTAATCTAGAGGCAAATACTGTCTGAAGTCCAAAATTAATTTTTTTTTTTTTTTTAAATCTGCTTTGCCAATGTGGGATGTCTACCTTTTGATAAACCCACTTTTGTGAAGACTCAACAAGACATGACTGGACAGGGTGATAGATAATCTCATCTAGGCTCCCTTTTCCACGAAAGGTTGGACCAGATGATCTTTTGAGGTCCCTTCCAACCTGAGCTGTTCTATGATTCTATGAACAAAAATGTCCATTTTGTATTAAACACCACAAATTCTAGATTTAGACACTTCCACAGAAGTTATGTGTACTCAATACTTTTGTAAAACAAGGTCTTACAATGTCTCAAATTCAGAATTAAAATTAATACAGCCAGAATTAGCAACTAGCTTCAGATATGTAGGTTCTAAGAAGTTATGACCTAAATTATAATACAAAAATAGGCCCCAGAAGGGAAAGGTCATACCAACGAGCCACTCCTTCTCTCAGTAAAAGGAAGACGGGTCTTGTAGAAGCACTAAAAATATCTTTTATCATTTTATTTTAATTTTAGTATTTTTTTTACATACCGCTTTCAATCATCTCTGTATTGTTTGGCAAATACCAAGAGTTTGGGAAAGGAAATGAAAGACCTTTCCCCTACCTGAGCTTCAATAAAAGAAAGGCTGCTTCATCACTTGCTAGCTGTGATCTTAGCCCTGGAAAAGCAAAGGCTAATCATACTATACAAGATTCTGAACATAATCTACTATCACTCACATATATTAACGAGAAACAAAAATCCTCTATAAAAAGGAACATAACTTTAAATTATTTCCCTCCCTCCCCCCTTTTTTTTAATTTAAGCAGCAATTCATTTCACTTCATCATCACAAATTTCTTTAGGAAAACAATCAACCAGCTAACACAAACTGACCAAAGAAACAGAACACCCATAACCCCAACAAAAAGCCAAAGCCAAAAAATCACATCATTGAAGATGACTGAGCCAGCTACTCTCAAAAGATTAGCTGTTATTGCAGAATAGGTATTACGACTCACATTTCTAGCACTAATAATGCCTCTTAGGAAAATAAATAAACATCCTCCAACCTCTTTACAAGAAAAAGTTATTTTTTCTATATAATACATTATCTACTCTGCTTATTAGGTATATAATTTACACATACTCTTCCTCTGTCTCTCGGACCATTTAATTACAATACAAGCTAATGAAGTCAGTATCTTCTAGTTTTTTCTTAGTTCATGATGCTTTTAACAAGGAGCATAAAGGTCCTATTTTTCAGCCAAAGATTCCAATTAATAAAGGGCCAGAAAAGATAAACACAGAAAGCACAACACAGGAATTTCTTCAAGTGCAGTGCTTGTCATAAGGCAACATAGACTCGTCAGTTCATTGGATGCTCCACAATTAAAGCATTATCTTCTAAATGGAGGGAGGACAGGGGAGAAGGGGAACACTGTAGTGACTCCTCAGGCTGAGATACAGCAAAACAGAGCATATGCCCACAGCTTTTATGATATATCTCTTCTTCTCAAGGACTAGAGAATTCAAAGGGATTATGGAATTCGCTTGTACTTCAGCGGAGGATGTTGTTGTATCCCATCAATCAATTAAATGTGTAGAGATCTGTAATAGGACTATGAAGAATAGTTTGAATGAAGTATGAATGGAAATGTATGTGTTGTGAAAGCACCAAAAGAAACAGTCAAAGAAAGAATAAAAGATGTCACATGTTGATGGGCACCCCCAAATACACCAGTTATCAACTGCACTTCTGTATGCAGTTTCTCAAGAGGTCTGGTTTTGTAAAATAAAGGACAAAATCAATCATTAAGAGAAGGTGACAGGAAGATAAAGAACAGGATTAGAGCTATAAACCACCCAGATAAGGTGGCAGAAGGACAGTGGGGAAATCAGCAATGTTGCCTACTGACTTACAGAGATGGTACAGAATGAAAAGGCTAAGATTGCAATCACTGTCAACTCCTAAAGAGTACAAAAGGTACAGTCAAAAAACACCATGTGATCACCAATCAAGAAAAAACCAGCAGATATGATGAGGACTTAATGCTGGCATCTTTTACCCTTCTGTCACTGTAAGTAATCCTAGCCCCATCACTTGCCCACACGTCTTGATGCTTCTGGATATGTGAGTAAGAGAGTTTCACTCTTTCATCAGTGAAAGAGTAAGTGTGAGAAAGAAAAATGCATTTTGTGAAAGCAAAATCACCTTCCCCTTCTTTAGGGCTTCCACATTAAATTTTGTTACACTAGTTGCAAAAATGATGATCGCTTGTGGTACCAGGCCAGGGCACTGAAAAAAGTCATAGGATGCTTAGCTCACAGCAATAAGCTTAGCACTGTCCCTTGCTGCACAAGCCAACGAGCTTGAGGACGCTGATCATATGATCCCATTCACAAATGCATGCTTACTGCATAGTCTCATGTGAAAACATATGCCACATGATCAAATAACTATCCCTAAGCATCTTACATGCTGAGATTTTAATAATTAGGGAAATCTGTTCATAAACAGGAAAAAAGAGCTATGTGTCACTCAAGTATAAACGCCCTTGTCATCCGAGTCTTTTCTTGCTGTCTTCTACAAAATGAACCACTGGGAAAGGATAAAGCAACTTAATGTCCTAGAGCCAATAAAAGCCACCAGCTCTACTGATACTACCGGTACTAATGCAGTAACTAATTGCCTTTTCTCACACATGGTAGTCTCCACTAGTAGAGCCCCATACACAAATACCAAAATCAGGCAGAGTCCTTCCTCTGGTGACAACGGGCCGAGATTTGTGATGCATGCAGATCCAAGTCCTACCCCTGCTGTCACTGTGAAATTCCATACAGTCATGGTGAACGACAGAGTGACAACCATGAAGCAGCCGCAGATTTGTTACAGTTCAGTCCCTGGTTAACAGCAATCTGAGAAACATTTCTGCTCACCCTTCCAGTTCATACTCTCCACAGAAGGAACCATGCTTACAAATATAACATCACACACGCACTCGATGTTATTATTTAACTTTTTCCGGCTGTAAGCACCTACAGCAAGTGGATGAATTCTCCATTGCATTTGATGGAACAGTACTGACTTCTAAGCAAACAATAAATGCTGGCCCCAAAGAGCTTGAAAGCTGAAAAGCAAAACAAAGGGAGTCAATTTTCCGTGTTTGAAAAGCTGTAGTACGCAAAATTGTGGAAGCATTGATAAATAAAGCATGTTATTATATAAGTAGCCTTATACACTGTAAGTACTTGATGCATGGTTAGTACTTTAACAGCATGCACATTAAGTATTACTGTTTGAAGTTTTAACTCAATAAATTACAGCTCCACTACTCTGCCTTTTTTAAGAGGGTTTTTTCCTTTGAAAAGTATTACAATGTAGGATAAGGCAACATTTCATTAACATGCAAGTGTTGAAAACAATAATGAGCCAACACAGTCACAGTTCGCAACACAGACAGACATTTTTATTTTATTTAAACAAAAAAAAAGTTGGACAGGAAAAAAAAGCCTTAGGAGAAAAGAAGCAGACTATGTTTGCTCTAATGGGAGGTAAAGAAAGAACAAAGGAACTTCTGACCTCAGGCACAGCCAAAAATAAAAGGAGTAATGTGGCTTCTTTCCTCACACAATTGCTGACTCTGTATTCACTTATTCCCATTACATATCATTCAGATATGCAAAGAAGCTGGTAATTTCTTCAGGGGAGATTTTTGCCATGTTATTTATTAGCTAGGAAATATTTCCTGACACATGCTGAATTTTTGACAGACTTGCTCAGTTTTGACTCAGCCTTTTGATAATTACACAGTAACAGTGCCTATGAATACAAGTAATTTCTGTTTGCTTCTTATGCTGTGATTATTCCAGAGTTCTCCTGATAGCACTTACTGAGTCATTTCAAATACTATTCATTTTTTAAAACTTCTACCTATTCATACTACTTGGGGTTTTTAAGCCTGTTTGTTTTGTCTTAATCTGAAATAATGGTTAGATTTTTAACATCCATGAAAATGGCTGTGTAGTGATTAATGGTATTGCATAAATCCTCTGTAAGCAGGAATTGTATGTATTTCTTCACGCATTATACCTCAACTAGCATACCTCTGTCTACCCTTCAATATTCTCTGCTACTGCATTCCATAATAGAGAGATATACAGTTCCTATGTGACAAGGCTTTTTGAATCATTGCTTGTGAGCATCTAACTTGAGACATGCTAGTGGGAGGCCACGCTTCCATAAAGTAGAATTCAATATTCCATGAAAATCAGGCCGCTTTCAGGCTCCCTTGCAGCAATGACTTTGGATGAGGGAGAAGGAAGCACATATTGGATGAAAAATGGTCATTTAAGTATGTTATGATGCAGTATTAGTTCTTTTAAGGGTCGAAGATTCCTTTCTGTTTCTAAATTAGCTAGTTCAGGTCAACCTGGAAATGAGATTGTCTTGACATCTTTTATGCCTCTTCTGGACCTGCTTTACCTCATAGTCTTAAATACTAGATTCATAATGTTAAGTTAGCTTTTCACAATTATCCAAAGTTCTGGTAATACTTGGCATTTTTGAGGAACAGCAGCTTGCCTTTTCCCACTTGTGCCAGACATCACCAGTTGGTGGGTCCTGTAATCTGCTGTATTTAGTAAAGGAAACAAAAAACTTGGACACTATGCGGCACATGGCGTAGGTCTCCTTCCAGTGCCCAGAAGAACACTGCCAGAAGAGACACTGCCCACTTGCTGCCTGGGATTGAAGCCATTCTGCCAACTCTAGTAAGCTGACATGGGCCCTCCATTTTCACAGGAAGACATGTACCAGACAGGCTGCTCACCACACAACTTGACACAACAGTCTGAAATGGTGAAGCCGAAGACATTTCAGATGTTTGTTCTTAAGGACACAGCATAGGGACTTTGGTCCAAATCTGAAGTTGCATGAACATGAGGCTTCCCAAGACAAATGTGCCTCATATGCAACTGTTTAAAAACTAATCTGATTATGACTTCTTCTGTATGTATCTCAAACAGGAACTCCAAACTCTAACATTTGCATTGATTCATTACCTAGCACAGCACCAAGTGAATCTCTAGCAAAACACTATGGTATGTAAGCTAACTGATAAAGTTTGTAGCTCTAGATCAGGCTTAGCTAAACTCACATGCCTGACAGGATAAAAACAAGGGCAAGAAAATTAGAGCTCTTTGCAAAGCAAAACACTTGCGTTGTTGATGACAGAAGATGCCTGGCACCTGTAACATGCTATGCCACTAAACGTGAACTATGGTCATGAAATGTTGAGCCTAAGCCCTATCCTTGATCACTTTCAGTCTGTATGTTGTGTAGCTTCTTTGACCTCTGCTTGCTTTCTTTTGCATCAAAATTTAATTTATTGGAGACCATCATGCATATAGGTATTGAAACACAACAGAAGAGTCCAAGTTTCTTTTCAAAGTATCACTGAGAAATCAGCATGAAAACTTGAAGAAAAATTAAGTACTCTAGCAAGCAGTTACGTAATTTAAAGGTTAGAAAATGACTGAAAAAGCTGTAACCACCTGGTCATTTGCTTGAGAACAACCTTATACACAACCATTTGGGGGGGGTTTTGTGTTTTTTTTTCTTTTTGATATAATCAAACATTTTTAGAGTCTCCTAACTCCTGTGGTGCAGTGGAAGGAAACACAGGTGAGAGAGCAATAAGGGAAAATGGAGAAGGAACTGAAGAGGAGCAGGATACTGAAAGGGGCTTGACAGATGCTCTAGCCCTTTGTCAGCACTCCCACTTACGTACAGAGACTGAAGGGCAAGGACACCCTAGGCATCACACGTGAGCATTGCAGCTACCTAGAGCATTGACAAAGTGACTTTTCAAATAGTTTTCTATGGTCTCCCAGCAAATAAGAGATCGTTATCAAAGGCAGCTCAGCTCTCTGGGAATGGAGAGGCACTGACAGACCAGAGCCATAATGATCCCATTCTAGCTGCCTTCATTGCAATAGGCATAGTTGCACTGCACAGTGGAAGAATACACTGGAACAGAACAGCATACTTGTTACTCTTATACAACGAGTTAAGGGATTAACTATTCCTCATATCAGCGGTGAAATCTTTGGCAACAGTGGCTCATAGCAGACTTCTTTAATGTTATAGAAATTATACAACAATATCTCCCAGTGTTTAGTGTTGGTAAGCTTTGATGAGTCTAATAGTTTACTGTGTCTGCATGCAATCCATCCACATATAGCTCCTGCATTTCTTATTCAACCTTCAGTTCTGTCTAGCCTAAGCAAGGGAAGAAATTACATACTGTCTCACAGTGCTCATGGTGATCTTCAGCATTTGTATGATGTTCATGCAAGTTGGTCATATGGTAACAATCTCAAAGGGCAGACTTAAAATTGTGTTGCAGTGGTGGCAAGAGTCTTAACACTAAATTTTGGAAATTCAGGAAATTCACATCTAATACTATCTACTGCAGTTATACATTATGGGGTTAATTTGCAAGATCCATATTTTTAGAAAGCTGGCTGCATCATGTTTATCATGGACATTAAAACAGCCCCAGCTAGTATCACAGAATTCCAGACAGTTATTTTTAATTTATTCCAAATTCTTTTTTAAATTGTGGGAAGAGAAATGGGTAATACCAGTTGTTTCAATTTGCAGTACCATGTCTCCCATTATGCCAACTGCAGTGGGATCAGCAGGCAGCTTTCTGCATTGAGCAGAAGACACCTGCCATCCCTCTTCTTCTCTGCACAAGCTCTCTGTGCCGAGAAGATGGTACATTCTGCTGCTGGCAGCTTCTGGGAGAAACTGTCTGCTGCTTTGTGTGGGGCAGCAGACAGTACAACCATCGTGGAGATCCCAAAACATAGATACCAATTCCATGGCTACTGAAGTTAGATCACTATGATTAAAAAAAGGCTGGTAACTGCATACAAATCTTTTTAGCTCAAATTTTTGGCTCATTTCCAGCTCAGTTCAAGTAACTGCTGGAAGGCCATATTTCCAACAGCTGTTAAGATGATTCTTTTTTTTCTTTTCTTTTAACAAAGCTTTCAAATAGTGTAACTACCTCACATGAGCATTTTGACTAGGGTATGCCTACACATTCTGCGTAGCATCTTCCACTAACAAAAATCAGTGACTGCAGCTACGCTAGCGTATGTCAGAAGAACTTCTTGTCCATCTTTACTGCATGTTTCCTGTGCTTTATCCCTTCGCTCTTGCAAGTAGCAGTAATAAATGTTGTAGCCATAACTCTCCTTGACAGCACCATATTTAAGGTTGCACCCTTTCAAAATGTGTCTTGGAGAGATGATATATTAAACAAAGTACTTCTGGCATGGATGGAGCTGTCTGTCATTCCCTGTCCCTGTCAAGGCAATAGAACAGTATTTGAAACATAAACCCCTTTAAGCACAGGAAAATCCTGTTTCTGTATTCCATGATGAGACAGGGAGCATGAACCATAAAGTGCAAACTATGGGGTATGTTGTTGCATCATGGGTGCGTGCTGAATGGGGACGATATCACAACATGTAAGAATACAGGCAGCGTAACAGTGAAGACGTCTGTATTTAGAGTCTTTGCCCTGGAGAAATACCACACCATTTTAATAAATGATGTGTCTTCCATATGAGGTCCGTAATCTTGCATTTTCAAATTGATCCAATCTGTCTCCTATGGCAATTTCTACCAACCACTGTTCAAACTTTCAGTGGAAAAAGTGACTACCTCACAAACGTTGTCAACACAGTTCAGAGCGTTGGCCTTGAACCTGCAAATAAAACTGCACATGTGTTTGCTCCACCTCTTACTAAAATAAAAGGCTCAGTATTACCTATTGTCAATGCAGCCCTTTTCATCAGCTCTGAAAGAAGAGGAGAGCAGAACTCCCCATGGATCATCAAAACAAGCCTGCAAATACACTAGATCTGGCTCTACACAGCTATACTTTCCAACAATGCAACTACAGATTGAGACCAGTCTTTGAGAAAATGTTTTCTTACCACTGAGGCAATTCCACTGCTGTAGTAAAGCCAAGTTAAAGAGAAAAAAAAAAGGGGGTGGGGGGTGGGGGGGGGTGAAGAATGGTCGGGAGAGAAGACACTGCTAAATTCAAATCATGTTGTGGTTTACCCCAAAACCACATTTGACATTTTACATGGTTTTTACAACCGTGTTGTAATACAGTTTGAAATTTGCATTTTTTTTTGTATGGATTGCAAACCTCAATAAAAAACTAGACTATTTTTTCCTCCGCTGTTAACAAGGTTGTCAATTCTAGAACAGGAGTTAGAAGCAGGTACACCTACCCCCAATACCTCTAGTGTTAAGTAGAAGGATAATGAGCTGGGTCCTTCCTTCAGAACCCTGGAATTGCAGCAGGTACTAGAATTTTATTTTCTTCATTTTCTACAACGTCTTATCAGTTCTGATACTAAGAAGCAACTTCTTTTAGAACAAAATTACAATGAAGTGGGTCCAAATCCCAGGATGGGCCCACAGTTTTGATCCACTGAAACTAAAAGAAACCAACTGCTGATGCCTTGACTAGATTATCAGCACATATATAATCCACCTAGAGTTCATGAGATGTGTTTGTTTCAGTCTTCAAGAAAGTAGAAAGAGGTATCATGAACTCTCCAAGATCACACTGATTTACTGAATAGAAATCATGTGTCATAACTATTGATATGTGGCCACAAGAATGGCCAAGAGTCTATCGACATGAATAATTGCTGCAGTCAGCTCCCTGTCTAAAGAGCAGATCAAATGGGATACAAGCTATCAGCTATTATTTTGTAAAAACGTTTACATGGGTATTCAGTCTGGAAAGACTGAAAATCACAGCTTGCTTGGCACAGGTTTCCATAAGGTCCCAAAACCATGATGTTAGTAAGGCACAACTGCCAGAGGTGGGAAAATGGAAGCCCTCTCAGAGAAAAAGATAATTTTTCAGGTTTTCTTTTCATGATTTTTTTTTTCCAGTCAGAAAACACGGATTCATATCGATAAAATTCTTTGTAAGACAGGAAATTCATTCAGGACTGTGACTTACCTGGTTACAATTATTTCCACAAAACCTTCTAAAAATAAATATAAATACGTATAATGTATACATGGAAATATATTAACATTAATTTATTTTTAATACATGTATTTTTGTCCATATTAGAACAGTTCCTTCTCACACCCCAATGCCAGGACACTCCTAGGCCTTATTTTTGAGGAGGTGGGGGTGGGGGGTGAGGTGGGAGCATCCTCCTTCAAAAGGATAACATCTAGAACAGGGGAGGAAAAAAGACGAACTTTCCTGACTCAAATGATATCATTCCACTGCTAACAGAAGGAGGAGAGGTGTAAAACAGCCATCTTCAGCTCACTCCTGTGCTTGTCCCTTCCCCACCTTGTCCTAATTAAAGATAGCTTTAATTTTAACTTGTTCTACACTGCAGTCAGATTTGGGGCATGCAAATACAAAGACAGAATTGACATACAGTAGCTTTAGCCTAAGCAGGAGGTACCTGGTGCTGCAGGTTAGAGCAACATTCCCTGAAAATGCCAGAGCTTCTCTTGTAGCAGCCAGATGAACAGCTGAAAGAGCAGCAGCTGCCCAAGAGTTATTTTGGGGGTTAACAGAAATTGTTTACCATATGTGGAGACCAGATAAATAACCATCCAACTGCCCTTTCAGTCACCTGGTTTCAAACCTGTCAGTATTACTATGCTTCCTACAAATAGCTCATTACAGCAATTATCAGTTGCTACCACAGTAGCTTGAATATTGGTAAGTCAAAAAACCCTAATAAAGTAAGGTTCAGTAAAGCTAATGCATGCATAAAAAGCATCTGGATTCCTTTGAGATGCTGCTGTACTTGAAAGATGCTATATTAAAAGGCTTGGAAGAATGTCTGTGTAGTTATTCTCTTCCCTCCAAATGTATGTCCAGTCCTCTGTACTTGTAACACAAATATTAAGGCTTAAGTGGAGAATGAAAGGGCTGCACACTTAGCTCCGAATCCTCCTTTCCATGTATTTCAAACAATGGAGTTACATATAAAAGGGGTAAAATCCTCTAAAGTCAATAGTGTAATTCCCAGTGTAGGAGCTAGGAGGATGCAATCCATATTCTTATTACCTTTTTTTTTTAAAAAAAAGGGAATCAAGTAGGCTATTTGCATTTATCTGATCATTACTGAATTATGTTCACATGCCTACCAAGTCTTATGTTGCTGGGAAATCCAATAATATTATTTACATCTGATCAAAGTGGAACGATCAATGCCTACTTAAAATCTCATATTTCACAGCAAAAGCGCTCAACATTTTGAAAAACAATCAAAAAACCTAAAAAAATCATACTATTTTGCAAGAAAACTGATATACATGGTCTAGTGAGAGAATAGCTCTTTGTTGACAATTTCTGAGGCAAAATAATTTCACATCCACTGGATTTCCTCATTGTGCTTCTACTCTATCAGTAGATAAGAATTTTAACCAGTTTAAGAGCACAAAAGAATAAGCATCAATATTAACAAGGAGAAAAATACTTTGTGTATACAATTACACATATATAATTTTTGTATTAATCACCTCTCACATTACAATGTGAGCATGAGCTTGCCTCTGGCATCAGACTATATATGCTGCGTATTTTTAAATATTCATTCCAAATGAGTGTCATGATTAAAAACTCTGGTTGCATAAACAATTAGGTCTCTGTGTAATCCAAAGGGTTTACAAGCTCAACACACATTCCAGTCCACAAAGACAATAAAAGATGAACTAGCACAAATGAAGCCAATTTTAGCTATTTATAAAAACAGTAAAGAATTTAAAGGAATTCTCAGGGGAAGGAAAAAAAAAAAAAAGAATTGTGGTGGAGTAAGGTTCAACAAACAAACAGACAAAAAATACTTCCAGAACACAAAACAGAAAACAGAACTAGAATAACACTCTTAGGAAAGCACTACAATGTTCTCATCCTTCTTAGAAAAAACATGCCATGAGCAAAATACACACTGCTACCTTGTTAAAACTGAACTTCACGTGTGTTTTCAATTAGTTTTCCTAAAAAAAACAAAGCTTGTGCAATTACTCTTTGTTGTCCCTAATAACTTCTGCATCTGTTGGGCAGCTTCTACCAAATTTGAAAGAACGTATCTTTCATTTATTCTCATATCATTTGAAATCAAGAACTAGCAAGACGGAGGAACATCTTATGCGTGTCCCTACAGGGGAGGTCTTGCCTGCTTCCGAAACTGTCTGTTGAAAGGGTTGTTAGCCATTTATTTTTTAATTTTTGGGCCATCTACCCTATGATTTTAACAAGATCATACTAGGAAAGGTTTTGCATTGTACCTCTGTAGTTTGCACACACTTGTCAGGGTACACAGATTAAATAGCACTGAAGCAGGTAGTGAAGAACACTGAAAACAAAACGTGCGTACCGCTAATACACATTTTGTACAAATTCTTGCATACAGTGCACGAAAACTACAATGCATTTTCCAATTTTAGTTGTCTGCAATCTTACAAAAATTCATCTGAGGCTTTGTAAACTCATTCATTGGAGAATTGCTATCCAAAACAAGGTCCAAAGGATCAGCTAAGTGGGATGTGAGAAGCTGGCAGCACTGCACTGACAGAGTAAAGGTTATCCAAGTAACCTTCATTGTATTTGGCCAGTTTCCCAAAACATATGAAGAGAGGGTTTGTTTGTTTTGTCTTTATGTGAAAGTCTTCCGTTTCCACCCTAATATTTCTTAATACAGCATATAAAAGTGAGATCTCCAGAAATGCCCAGTACCAGCCTACCTTTCCTCTCACTGAAAAGGATGACAGTTTTGCTATTGACTTCGAGGAAAACAGAACAATAATGAGCGCTCTTAAAAATTATTGTTCTGAAAACAGATTTCCAATCTCAATTTTCAAGTTGAAGTTTTCCATTAGAAACATACATAGTTCAATGACTATTTTAAGCATTCCTATGGAGAAAAACACCTTTACCATTTAATTGTCCTTCTTCCTTGAATCATTCATACAGAGCTGTCCATTAAATCAAAGAAAACGGGAAGTATGAAAAAGCACAGAAGATCCACAATGCATGTATATACACTCTTTATATTTCTACTTATATATTGTTCAATTTAACCTCTTCATAAAAAATAAAGCCTTCCAAAGAAAAAGTGGCCTGCGCCAAAGTCTATGTTTTTTCTCCATGTATCAGCAAAGTCAATGGAAGAAAAATCTTAAGTCTAGATTTTAACCAATGCTTCTGTTTTAGAGCTATCCACATTCAAGACTGATTGTCTTCCCTGCTTCATAAATGCAGGTGAATTTTTGAAGATTAATTTTCTGCAACAGCTGTTCTATATTTACCTAAGACAACAGAACATGGATTCCTTCCCCTTGCAACATACATGTTGCCTCAAAAATGAAGCTTCAATTCCTCTGCTTACCCCCAAGCCCATCTCATTTACCCTCCCCTGACTGCTGCTCATTACATTTTCAAAGCAGTGTCGTCCCCCATACAGAAGGGAAACCTGAGGCAGAGATCATTTAGGATCATCAGTGAATCTATAGCAGAGGTGGAATGAGAATTTAGGAGGAGAACAATGTCCTACGAATGGTGTACTGAACCACACCTATTTTCTTTACAGCCAAAAAGATTGTCATTACCAGCAACATTAGTTACGTGAATTCTATAGGCAAGTACAAGAAGACTACCAGGAACTCTACTGCTTGTTCAACTGTTTCACATCCAGCTCCCACCCAGTCAAAAGGATGAGGCCTACGTTTATTCACATTCCCTCTCTCCCCTTTCCTGTTTTCCTGATTCTGGCCACAACCAGCACTTTACTGGCCAAATCAGTACAAATCACTTGCTAATTTCAGTAAATTCAAAACATGCAGGAAAAGAAGGATTTAGTTGCTGTTATAACTGGTTTCTACTAATATGGGAAATATGTCTGATCTGCAAAACCTACAAAAATCAAGTAAACAAAATCTATCTTAAATCTTTTCATTTCCAAATAATCCAGAATTTCAAAAATAGGAACCTTTTAAATAGCATCCCATTATTTGGGTGCGTAACGGAAATTAAAATTTTGTTTGTGTATTAGTGCCTCCAACACCATCCATCCCACCTACTGAATCACTGAATTATGCACAGAGATGATACAGAAAAGCATACACACTTCATACTCTGTATATACACAGTTTGCATTCATATTAAATAAAACATACACAACCTATTTAAGTCTACCGTATTCACCCTTATGTCAATAAATGGCTTGACATTTTAAAATATACACACTATACATGGTGTATTTTTAGGAGCAGGAAATGTAATTCCAAAAGACATTAGGTATTCCATGTATCATAAGCACATTTAAGAGAACATCAACAGCTTGTCCACTTTGGCGGAAAAAAAGAGAAAGCAAGCCTCCTGAGCCCAATTATCTCAAAATTTGTCCTCTTTCATTCAATTTCATCATTCAATTAGCTTAGAGAAAGATGGATCAGTCGGTTGAGATTCTGTCGACCAGAATGCTAAGACAGTACCTGATTCTTATCTTAGTTTTCACCAAATGCAGAGGAGATCCAGTGGAATCAGTCAAATCAGAGTTATACAGTAACAATGCAGGTAAGAAGATTCAGATCCTGACTATTTAATTCAGACTCAGGAAAAAAGTCAGTCCTGTGTAAGTCTCCAGAGTCTGTCTTATTTGTTTTTTCCAATTGTCTAGGAATACCTACAAGTCTGTCAGTCCTTTACTCCTATTGTCTGAAATAAGATTCAAAGAAGTGGATACCCGAATGTCTCCAAAGAAATGCTTTTTGCCTGCAAATATCTAGCACAGACAAAAGGACAGCTCCACTTTTATGCGGTCTGAGATGGAGAGACACAATCAGAACTTGTCTCTCCTGCAACACACAGCTTTCTGCAACACTTTTTTTCCTCATGAGACTTTTCAGAACTGTATTTTTTAAATTATTTGTGATGGAAAAAACACAGAGGCTTTCACCTTTTCTATTAGGTATGATTTAGACCTGAAGTGACTGCAGATTTGTTTCCTCTGAAGGTCTTTAGCTTCATTTCTTGTGAAAAGGAATGTTTGTCTCTCTAGGTATTTCCCATTCATAACTTCTGGCTAATTTCATCTAAATTTGACAGAGCATCAGCAGTTTCAATAGATGAAATTCTTGCTAGTTTTGTGGAAATCAGCAACTAAGGAAGCATAGGAAGAGGAACAAAGTGAGTGTTCCCAGTGAAGGAAGGTAATTACACCTCAATCTTTATCCAACACTTTAGCATGTGAATGGGTTTGCACTAGCCACCCTGTCTGTTGTTAATTCTCCAGCCAAGTAAGTAGGTGATATGAGAGGGATCCGAGAATGTTTTGTAGAGAGGTAAATTAGGATAACAGGATACATTTCAATAGAAAATCAGTCCTCATTAGTTCAGCTGTTTATGAAACAACCTGTTTTACATTTAAATTCCATGCTCAGTGTGCTATTGAGTGCTGTGGTTAGCAGAACAAATAGTGTTTTGACATTAGAAGAGATTGAAAACTGAACCATTGAAAAAGAGGGAGAAATTTAGTCAGAATTATGACAACTCTTTACTGATATAAAACCCAGAAGATCTGTAAAGAGATATCAGACAGCAGTCTGAAAAGCAACTAGCTGAGGGGTGTCATTATGAAAGCAGAGACCTGAGCTTCCTCACCGTCCTGAATGAATGCCAAATCAGAATGTCAGGAAGAAGGGATTCAAGAACTGCTTCAGTTCTGTTTACAGTTCGGGGTTTAAAACAGATTTCCTCATACCTTCTCAGAAGATAACATTTTCCTTACAAAACTGAGCTTAATCACCTCAAATTAAATAACCCAACTATCCAGATAATGCCCTAAACATCTACTTTTTACATCTCTAGCCAAGTAACATCGTAACTTTGTAACTGTAATTTTTCCTGTTAACAGGTCAAATGGGAGAAAAAGGTAAGAAACCTATTCTCCAAGAGCAGCAATGCTTGTCCATTCTAGCAAAACATGTAACCTTATCAGGGAGTTCCCTATGGCAGCAGTCTTCATAACAGACTTGAAAAATATGATGTTGAATCTTTTAGAGAATAATTTGTTCATTTGATGGTAAGGATAAAATATTTAAATGTCTCGTAGTCCAAGAAAGTATTTTGGGCAACATGTTTTAGACCTCAAGGATGGCACTGTAATTCCTTTCAACGTACATAGCTCTTCCCAGTGCTGTGCCTATTCGCTCCACAATACATTCACAGAGGGCAGCACACCACTCCTCTGCCTCTATTTCAATAATCAGACAAGCCAAAGCAGTACCTCCTCTCTGCTTACTTTCCAAATTACATTCACCTTTTCTAAACAGGTTATTTAGAGTTCTGTATGTATAGCATTGCAGGTAAATATTGCACTACAGAAGTATAATGGTTTCGGTATTTCCCTATTTTGCAAAAATACCTTTCCTGATCCTTTTTAAGATCACATTTGCTCTCCTTTAGGATTACATCACAGTCACAGTTCATAATCACCTTGCAGTTGACAGTCATACCCCATTCTTTGTGTTCCTCCGTCATTTTCAAGCAATAGCATTTCCAACATATAAAAGAGAGTGTTACAATTGCATGTTATGGGCATGATCTTTCACTTCATATTATGCATCTTATTTTTCTGTCCAGCGCTCCTGTCCACTATTCCAGTGCTCCCCATCATCAGCAGCTTTCAGCTTTCTTATTTTTCATGCCAACTTCCTTAACAAGAAAGCATTAAAATATTTTCAAATCTGATCTTTGAGGTACTCCAGCATTATTCTCCCTCCTATCTAGCATTCTCTTCAGCTTTAATTACTGATTTATTGCAGCCATTTCTCTTGCCCACCTTTCATTCCTTATTCTAAACTTCATTTTGTTTTATCTTGACTAGTATTTCCCCATGTAACAGTGCATCAGATGTTTTACTGAAATCCAGATAAATAAGGACTCCCACCCCTTTCTAAAAAATTAGTTGTAATGTTAGACAGCAAGTTAGTGTAGTACAACCTCTCTCTGGTAAACTCATGACGCATTTAATCTCATTTGCTGTTCACCTCCACGCCTGTAAGCACCCCCTCCCGCAAAGTATGTCCTAAACTAATGCACTGAGATCAAACTAACAAGTTTGTAGTCAGGCAGATGTCTCTGCCCCATTTTTAAAAAGAGACACCACAGGTACCCTTTTCCAGCCATATAAGACAACCTCCTATTTGATAAATTCTAAAAAAATCCTAACCAGTGGATTTACAACTTCATGTGCTGGTGACTTCAATATTCGGAGGTAGGGATTATCAGGTCTGTTCAGTTTCAACACATTAAGTTCTTTGCAGTTTGCTTCCATCTCAGAAATTATAATTTCCATTTCTATATATACCCCTTCCCAAGAGCTATCCTGCCTTCCCTACGCGCCCTACATTATCATCTTTACTGAAAACAACAGCAGAGCATTCATTTAGCTTTTGGGCCAGACACAGATTACCTTTAATCACCACCCAATCATTTCTGTATGGTGTTTTCATTTTCCCTTTCTCCTCCTCTCATTACATTTAGAGTTACAGAGCTGTTTCCTATCTGTTCTGACTTTCTTTAAAGAGAGATCTACTCTTCTGCATTGGTGACAAACTTGAGCGCTGAATGTGTGTTGAAGGATATTCTATAAATAGGAACAATCTCATTCACCAGTGGGAATCACTGAATTAATCCCAAAAAAGAGAAGAAAGTTTAAGAACTTGTGAAACTGGCACACCCTTCAACCTGAAAACTGGGCTATGGAGATCTAGCAAAAATATGTGTAAAGAAGTGACAGAAGAGTTCCATGCAGTAGCTGTAGAGCTTTTAAATCCATTGTATATTTTCATACATAAATCTGTATCTTCACATCACTGCCTTTTAACAGATTTTGTTCATTCTTTCATGGCAGTGAATATATGAGGAAAATACTAACATGAACTTGAATGGTTCAGAAAGCAGCTGTGTTGCTGCAAGGTACCACTAAATAGGTTAATTCTCAACTGTGACGTACGCACAGGCTACCATGAGGCAGGTAGTTAACTTGTACCAACTGCTGAGAAACAACCAGTATACATGTTTGTATCCTATGCTAAAATGCAGTAGGTATGAGGTATTTCACCCCTCAGCTGAAAAAGGAGTAAGCTACCACACAGATACTCTGTTATGGAGTCAGGGTAAGTGTGTGGACAGCCAACATAGGCAGCTGGCATATGGTATCTTGTTATCCATATTAACCTGCTTAAGTATCAGAATCCTCTAAATCTACAAGAAGGTTATTCCCCCCCCAACCATTTTGGTAGCCTTCCGCTGAACACATGCAAGTATGGCCTTCTTGTGCTGGGGAGCCCAAAACCAGGCACGGTACCATACATGCGGTCTCACAAACACTGAATAGAGGGGAATAATCATCTACCTCACCCTGCTGGCTACACTCTTGCTAATACAACCCAGTATGTAATTGGCCGCCTTTGCTTCAAGGGCAAACTGTTGACTGATGTTCAATTTGTCATCAAGCAGGGCTCCCAGGTCGTCTTCTGCAAAGCTACCTTCTACCCAGTCTGCCCCCATCCTGTACTTACTGCATGGGTTAATTCCATCCCAGGCACAGGACTTTGTAGTTGTCTTTCATTCTTCCCTTCTTGATTTGTTTTCTTGTTTTGGGTTCTTTCTTATTTCCCGCTCCGCATCCAGATTGTGAGCCACAGGCAAATACAGTAGGAATCCAGAATTTCCAAGAGAGAGATTGAGGTGTGACCCTCTCCTCCTTTCTCAGCTTTCTAATTAAGGAATTCTTAGTCACAACATGACTATTCTATACTAAAAATGCATACAGTGTAACATAACCTCTTTCAAACTCTTCATCTATCAGCACACTGCCCTGTAGGGTACTTTTACCAATCTTACTTTTCCCTTTCAGAAATTCTCAGGTTTCATTGCAAGATCTTGAAATGCTTTTCAGAGAGAAAGAAAAAAGAAACCCCTCTGTCCACCTACTATCAGTCTTCTTGGCACTGTGTCTTAGCCATCCTTATTTCTTTATTTTCCCTTCATCTCCTAGATGACGACTAGTAATTTGGCCTATTGTCAGGAAGTGGAAATAAATTTGGTCCTTTATCTCAGAATGCAATTCTAGATTGCTACTAGTGCTGAAATTTGCTCCTGCTTTTTGTTTTAAAATCAAATAGCTACATTACCTTGATTTCATAGCTAATGGGGGTGGGAGGTGTCCTATTTCTGAACATGTGCTATTTACAGAACAGTCTCATGTCAGTGCTAAAACACAGAAGGAGTGAGTCATCTGTATCCTGTACATGAAAAACTAAAATGATTGCTTCAGTACTTATAAACCCCTTGACCAGCTCTCCTATTCTAGCAACACACCAAGAGCAGCACTGCTATGCATTGCTTGGGTAAGGAGTGAACATGAATTTTCACCCTACCAGGCATGCCATATGTAGAGCATTAACTTAAACTGGGGCAAAGAAGATTTACATAATAGCTTTATACACTAATCGTATAGTCTTCGGACCTCTACAGTTGGCAAATAAAAAAAAATGGTGCCCTATTTATCAGGATAATTACTCAGGGGATCCCACAACACAAGAGAAAACCTATATAAAATCAGTAAAACATAACTTTTTTCCCCATTCCCAAAATATCTTTCACAGTCTAGAAAGTACCATTATGGAAAATTCTTATGTCTTTCACACTGTCATCCAAATACCCTGCAGCAGACACCCCAGGAACATGTGGACTAATTTGAAGCAGTTCAAAGAAGGTAACTGGGAAGAATGGATGTACTGTCTACAGGCTTAAGTAAGATTACTTGTTTGGGGAGGAGAAGTACTGTCGGTGAGGAATACGGCAGTGCTAATATAACCCAAATTTAGTGAACCAGGTCGAAAACCGTGCAAAATCCCCAGTAAATACTCATGAAAATTATTCTAAGAACAATGCTGTAATCACCAAGACTTAAAGATTTTATTTATTTATTTATCTTTAAATTGATTTGCAGGTTACGCAAAATGAGAAAACTGCAGCATTGGCTGAAGAAAAAAGCCTGCAGTATGCTAATCGCACCCAGCTTTGCCAAGCCACCTCTGTCCTAATCTGCAATAACTCTTCACTTCAGTTACAGATCTCCCTTGAAAAGGGGTCCTCAGTTATGCCAGACAGCATAGCAGATTAGGGTTGAGAAAAGAGGTGCAACAGGGTAAGAACACCTCTTTCTTGGAGCCTCTCTTGGAGTTGAATATTGTTGTATTGATCCCTTCCCAAAGACAGTTATAGCATTAAAGGCAAAAGCTAAAATTTAACAGGATCCTATTACTACTTACTACGCACAATCAACTTACATGACACTTGGCAAACGATTGAAAGAGGTGACCTCTGTCCAAGCAAACTTAAAATATTCAATAAAATGAGACAATATGAATTAGGTATTCAGTACAGTACAGGCAGTGAAATTGATAGATTTTAGTTTAATATATGTAACATTATTCTTTTATTTCATGCACACAGTGACGAGGTTGCAAAGGATGTGTGTTTTAAGGAGGCATTCAGTCAAGAAAACCAGGTTACTATTGCAAATATGTATAACGTAAGAACAGCTTTCTGATACATTAGGAGAGAAATTCTAAGCATAAGGGTCAGCATGAAAAAAGAAGATAATAAGCAAGAAGAACCTACAATGAGGCTGCAATGCAGGGAGGGAGAGAAGAAGGGAGACTAAAGGTACAGGCAAACACTATTGCCAGCATCCTGGCATACTGCTGTCAAATGTCTTGATGACTGTTGGGTAGCTCTGAGCATGGAGGATGATCAGCTCAATAATCAAGGTACTTCAGCACACAAACATTTGTTCTTTTTACCTCAGTGGGACTATTCATGGACTTAGAGTTAAGCATAAAATAAATGATATATGAATGAGGTGGAAACCAATCAGAAGACATCACTAGTGATTCTTCAATTGAGACAACACATCCCCCCACTGGTACCCATCCAAAGACAAAGTAGGAGGCTGTTCAAAAGTATTGCAGGAACTGTCTCCAGTGTAAAGCCAGATGGTTATTCTTTATTCAGGTAAAGACCTTCCTTCCTTATCTACATCATTATTGCTTTCAGATTAGATTACTGCAAGCCACACTTTACAGAATCATAACTTAAATCTGCATGATCCCATTTCTGTAGCTATACATCCAGATCACAACTATGAAACTCCTACAGCCTAGTTGTGAGTTGTGTCAGTGGGAAAGCTGTGACTACAACACCCAAGATGTGGATAGCGAGAGGCACGCCACCGTTTAATTCCCATCATTTCTTATACAGTGTTGCTGTGGTGGCAGGTCTTGCTCCAAGTAGCTGCCCACATATAAAGAGAGTCATTTGGCTTTCAAGGCCTGAAGAGTCACTGTCCATCTTCTCTGAGGAAAAGGTGGGAGGATGAATGGAAGGATGATACAGGCCAGGTCTGGCCCATGAGCTGCCATTTGGATCAAGGTGCTGTAAATCACATAAAACAGACTCACAGATGAGATGGAAATTTTACCACTAAGCATATTTAGCATATTCCTTCTTCTTGTCTGCTGATGCTGGAAAACACACAACCAAACCTCTGCTTATTCTAAAAAGCACTTAACCACACAAGACAGGTTGCATATGCAGGATGTTCACCCTAAGTGGATTTTGTTTCTCACCCTTTGGGATTTTCTTTCCTGTTTTCCCAGATCTCACTGTCCAACATTTGCTGGAAAGCTGACTTTTGATCTAAAATTCTTGGTGTACAAGCCACAGAGCAGACACTTTTTGAGCTCGTTTGTGCAACAATCATGCTCTTAAATGTTAAATTGGGCTCTTAAATCCAATACCTTGACAATCTTGAGTTGGAGGAGGCTACTGACTGCATTTCGGTGGCCTGTACTTATGCTTCATGGAATAAAAGAAAAAAAAGATGTTTAACCCCAAATGGATACTTCTAAAATGTTCTGTATTTATTTTTTATTTAGAAATTCATGACATTTCTCATGCAAACTATCCAGGTGATGAAGTGCTACTTACTAAAAGGCACAGAAGTGAAGTCCTTCAAAGTACAGAAACAGAAACTAAAGCTTAGTGAAAGTCTACAGAACATGTGAAAACTTACTTTCTCTTTTTTCATTATTTTATTATACCCTTTCTTTCCAAATTTGGTTATACACAGAAACCTCAACAAGCACCAACTTCATGCCAATGTCTGCCACCTCTTTGTTACCCACCTCTTTGTTACCCACACAGAAAAGATGAAAATATATTGTACTTTCTACTATGCTTTTTTACTGTGGAAAAAAGTATGTTTTTATTAAGACTCACATAGCATCATAGAATCATAGAACAGCCCAGGTTGGAAGGGACCTTGAAAGATCATCTGGTCCAAACTTTCATGGAAAAGGGAGCCTAGATAAGATTATCTAGCACCCTGTCCAGTCACAACACAAAACTAAAACAGTCACGTAACTGAAACATTTTAAGAACTGTCACCCAATAAGAAGCAATGAAGAACAAAACATGTTTTCCTGAAAACGTATGAGTAAATGAAAACAGGAAGCAATATTTAAAATGTTCTCCTTCCTTCATTATCCTATGCTTTACTGATAATGCTATAATGGATTCAATAGTATTTACAAACCAAATGATTAGAGACTTTATAAACTAGTACAGCATAAACTTAAATATCACAATATATTACTAGATAAATTGACAGTAACAAGAAATCCCTCTGACTAGCTTTTTGGTTAAAAATCAATCCCCATTATAAAAGAATTTGGATAATGTGCTAAATGTGGATAAAATGTGCTATATTGACTATCCTCATTAAAAACACAAACAGCAGATCTAATAAACAGCAACAGTAGCAATTGGCTGGATGGTTTCAAACAAATTAAGAGCATACCAGAAAATCCTCCTGAAAGGCAAGTAGGACTCCTGGATCCAGAATCTGGCAGGGAAGCTCAACCCATAAGAGAAAGTCAAATTGCCTTCTCTTGCTAAATGCAATACGACAGAATTGGTGATAAATAAGTAAGCTGTTTTGCAAATTATCGAATGCAAAGCAAAGTACTGTGGGCATGTCCTGAAGTGGTTTACATCCCACTTCACTGACTACATTGATTACGATTTTATGAGTACAGACAAGTCCTTTGCTTGTCCACAAATTTTTTTACCCAGAATAATTCTGCTTCTCACTCCAAGATATAGCTGAGCTCCTAGTCGCTGTTCTGCATAATAATCTCTTTTAGTAGCTTTGTACTATTTAGTTTTGCAGCTATTCAAGCAGCAGGACTTTCTAGAGATTGCTCTTTCTCCCAAGGTTAAAACAAAAACCATACCTGCATTAGGAAAAACAACAAATTTCCCCAGAAATCCTGGATGGACTGAATGTGCCAAGCAAGTGTTGCTGTATTATAACCCAACAACAAGTTAAGTAAGGAAGACCTTGCATAGCTCAGCCAATTATTTTCCCACCTTGCTATCCAGAATCATGCAGTTTCCCAGAATCAGTTTCTATCATGAAATACAGTTTTCCAACTGGAAAATCATCCAGGCACAAGATAAAATTTAGATTTTGCCCATTTGTCCAACTCTTCCAGAAAGCCTTAGATGAACAAATATTCATTTCTCTATTCATCTCTCTTACTCTCACCATTGCATTTTTCTTGTGTTCGTAATCAATGAACAAGCTTAAGAATTCTCCTCTTCTCTTTCCCATCGAAAAAAATAAAAATGAATAGTTACCATGGGAGAATCAGACGGCCACCTGACTAACCAAGGGCCCTCCTGAGCACACGCAACAGTCTCATGCAGGTAACACAGAAAGAAATAATGTGCATTCCCCAGAACAAGTTCCCAGGAGATGGGAATGCTGCTGTTTAACTCCTTCAAAGGCAAGGATACTAGAAACATGCATGAAGCTGTTCGGCTACCATATGCTCCTGGGCATAATTAGTCAACCAGAAACTTTCCCTTGGGAATGATGGACAAGAAGAGAATGTGATCACTGCATGAAATAGGAATGAACAGGTCATGTCAGTGAAGTAAGGAAATAACAAACTTCCTGACCTGCGAGGCAATTTTTTTCTGCAAGATAACAGGTAACGTGTAAGAAATAGATATGCAAGGACCAACACATAATGATGCACCTGTTTTCTATCACAACTACAAAAGTTCCTTTGGGCTGGGATACAGGAATAGTTTTAGGTGATTAAAAAAAGCTAAGTTGCATTTCTACAGCTCTTTTACAGTTTTTGAAGTTCAGAGTAGGTTCCTTCCTAGGGTCACAAATCATAAAGGGTTCAAATATGGAAAATGAAACACATTCCCGATAAATGGTAATTAGTGCTTGGCCACTCCATGAGCTGGTCTAACTTGTCACACCTCCAGCTGCCCCAAATTTTTGAGCAATTCCAATTACAGTCAGACCCCTATAATAGACAAATAACTAATACGATGCCACTCAGTATTCAGTTTCCCTACATTTGAAAGTAAGCAGTTCCTGCCAACAGAAACTTTCAAAGATTTTTTTTAAGTAAAAGTAAGTGGCTCTGAGCATAGCCTGCAAGGTCCAGCAGGCCTAATAGTTTTGTCAGTGGCAGTTAGTTACAGGTATGCTAAGAATCACTGAATTCAATACTGTCTGTTAAGGCACCTGCCTTTTCTAGGTCTATCAGCCGGGAAGAACAGAACATCAGGGCTACAATTCAGGACTAGGATGAAAATTTTTCATCAGAGGAACAAGACACATGTGTTTATGACTAACGCTGAGGAAACCAAACTGATCCCTTTAACATTCCTTATGTTCTTGTTGAACTCTTCCTATGTTCACTTGGGCTCTTTACCTCTACCCTACAGAAAGTTTTCCACCTCCTGTTCTGCAGAGTAAGGTGCATTGTTACTGACTTGCTAACTTGCATTTCCCTCTGTGATTGCTGATAATTCACCCAACTTCATGCACAGGAGGGCTGACAACTGGTCTATCATGTGGCCTGGCCTCTTTTCCTAGAAATTCTTATTGCTGTCTGCAAGGGCACTTGGTTCTCCAAGATGGGAGTTAACTCATGTAATATTTGATGGGATTTATTTACTTCAGTTTTTGCAGCTGTAAAATATAATTTTTTCTTTCTTGCCCTTTTCCCTCACCTCTTTTTAGGACAATCAGATCTATAAATCAGATATACAGAAAGGATATTCAATAAATCTAGAGCATGGGCCTGAAGCAGGGTGGTGGTAGTGGCAGATGACTGACAGGTAAACAGGGGAAGATGCCTAAGACAAATCACTGAAATCATGGCTTTATTGAAAATCTCAAAATATTTGTTATTTTCTTTAACATAAAAAACTCAAGCAGTTGGATTAATGCACAATCTCAGTTTTTAAAAGTATCTATATGGTATGGCTCTGAAGATCTCATGAAAATGTAACCCATATGTCCCGTAAGGGCTCTGAACTAAAGAAAAATAAAATGCAGCCTGCTTTAAAAATAAACAAACAAACCCACATGATATTGTAAGGTATGACTCATTATTTTTATTTTTTAAGTAACTGATGTTGGTAGTGAGAGTTGTGTAAATAATTGATACTTAGTCAAGTATCTGAGCTTCAGAAAAAAGTTCACCTGAGATCAATGAAAAAAAAACTTGAAAAGGTCACACTGAATGGAAGGTACATTTGATGCTTCTGCATACTTGTAGGAGAAGTTGAAAAAAAGGAGCCCTTTTGTCCAGTAGCCCAGTGCATTCACCCAGGATGCTGGAGACACTCTCAGCTCACTCCTTCAGTTGAAGCAATCTGACCATTCAGCTCCTGTTGCACACACCTATTTAATATACCAGAGTATCCCATGTTGATGCTGTTTTACTTTACATATGTAGTTCAACTTCCACTCAAATAGGAAATAAAACCTAGGCATCCCACCTCAGAAAAGAGCAATACAGACCATGGAGAAATCCAAAGGTACAGGTCCTTCCATCCTTCTTGGTACAGCAAAGAGAAACAATCTGCTCTGCAATGGTTATCACAGTAACACTGGCTGCAATCTTAAATCAGTTTAAGCCAATCTAAAACTGAACCGCCACCAAGAAGGCAGTACTGCCTTCCTTCTTGCTTCAAGTTTCTTATTTCTGCAAAACTTTTGTGAATGGAAGCAAGGCTGCCTTTTAGGAGTTTGGCACAGTACACTTCAAAAGAAATGGACATGACAGAGACGGATGGCCCAATTTGATTGACAAAGTTGCATCCAAAGTTGCTGCCACCAACTGCCACCAAACTGCTGCCTCAGTCACCGACTGAGGAAGCTGAGCCTCAGTCAACTGAGTTTGAAGGCAAATAGGTCAAAACTGCTTGCCATACTTACCCATCATCTACTAGGATACTATGACAAACTTCAAGAATAGGAGAGTCCAGATTTTCAGAAACACTATTCATAAATCAGCTTTAAAGGCTGAAACGCAAGTGGTTATTTCTCTTACCAATTTTATTCTTTTGTTTTTGACAAAGTTATTTTTCTCCCTACTACCCGCAATAAAAATTGAAATTAACTCAGCTCAATTTTACATACTTCCTCATTCATGCTTTACCAAAATGATTATATCAAACACAGAACAATAAATGTCTACCTGTTTCTATGAGTGATATCGTGCTAGAATTCACATTTGTTAAATATGCCAGCAGAAGGAGCATAAATTTTGCGTGGATGCTACAGCAAGCTTTATTTTCTGTGATTCAATAATAATATTTTTCAACAACTGAGCTGTAGTAAAGACAAACATACACACACACACACATTATATATATATACACATACAAGCACACACAAACATGCACCTGCACATACTATACGGAATCCAAAGAATATCCAGCTTCAGTTTGTAACAATTAGGTAGTATAGCTACTGTGACTATTTAACAGTCTTTTAAAACTTTTTAAAAACTGAAAAATATTCCTTATTCTGCTTGTGCTTTCAAAATAGGTACCATGACATTGCATATCACACATTTCATTCCATTAGAACTATGCTGTTTGAATTTAGCCATTTTTTAACATACAAATCGTTACTTTACTGATATTTATGCAATTTAATTTCTATGTAACATTTTATTGTGATCAGCATTTATACACTACGCAGCACCTATGACTGGGCAAGCCTTTACTGTTCAGAACAAGGAGATTTGCAAAACATAGAATCCCATTCCAGCATCATGTTTTATTTACCTCCTTAAAACACTACCACAAACTCAAAACAAGTCACGTTAGTGGAGAAATTTCCTTAAAACAATTTGAATATGCCAGTCTTCAATTCACCATGTTCTTTACCAATTCTACCCTTGCAATTTACTGATGTAGGATACTGCATAAAGAACAGTTGATGAGGAGTTCACATATCCTAGCAAAATCTAAGTGTGTTACCTCTAAACTAGCTGAATGTAGGAAAAATGCATGAGCGCTGCACCAAGGGCTAAAGGAATAAAGAACAAGAGAGGTATGCAGATCATATATTTTTCTTAAAAATCATTTATAGATGCCAGAAGGAGGGACAGTGATTTGCTAACTTAAAAGTGCCTTCTATTTGCCCTTCTCTATCCTTCTCCCTTCCCATTTTCGTTTGCTGCCCAACCTAGTCACTTTTTCACCCTCTTCTTTCCCCCTCCCATTATACCTATCTTTTTCTTTATATGATCTCCCCCAGCCATTCCAAGATTACATCCACAAGTCTGCTAGAAGTACTTAATAAGCAACAGCATTTTCTCATTCCTGAGAAGGGTCAAAACTTAACTTATTCCTGGGATTTGACCAGAACAGAAACATCCAGAATCCAGACAAGTCTTTATTCCTTTCCTACCTCCTCCTCTTCAACCTCTCTTGCTCTCAAGCATGGGCCCTGAATCAGAAACCTCCCTCCTGGTATCTTAAGGAAGAGCTACAATTGAAACAAGGAAGTATTTACACTTCAAAGATCACATGGTTATTTGACATCTCCAGTGTTGTACTTAGAGGAGCATTTATATTATTCTTGAGTCTCCTAGGTGGTGGTGATTTTCAACCCTGACCCGCAGTTTCTACAAATCATACAAACACTGCATAAAACCACTGAATAAAGATCTATACTTTTATTGAGAACTAACTTCTAGCCTTTACTACAGCAGAAAAAAGTTTAAAAATTTGAATCTTAAAAGATTAAGAAAAGAAGGCAAATAATAAAGGCCCAGTACTTATTTCCATGGCTTTGAATCCCATCTTTGCTTTTTGGAGAGAAAGCAGGGATGCAATTCTGATCTGCAATTCTGGAATTGACAGTAACACCGTAAAAAGAAAAATGCAACCCTTCCACTCATCAAGACTACTGCGGCCTTGCAGTAAGAATTACGTCGGCAGAATTCGGTGATGGGGATAACTATTTTGTAGCAAACTGGATTCTTGCTCAACTCAAGGCAGAGAGAAACGGATAAATAAGACTCCATTCCTGCAATGTGGAATTGCCCACAGAGAGTTTATAGTAGGATGGGAGCTTTGGTTCCAACTGATGACTTTAGGAAACTGAAAGAATTTCTATTTATACACAAACCAGGAAGAACATAGCTTGAGCTTTCAGATCCCACCCTGGAGTTTTTCTGTATTTTACATTCACTAACTTCCAAGCTCAACAAACTTGTTCTAGAACTCATTAGGGAAAAAGTATAAACCCATTAATATCACTTTTACAGTCATTTTCTGGATTTGACTGCACTTTGCAACATTTATTCTTCACATTTCTTACTGTAGGTTTACATATTCTTAAATGAGATTATTGTTTAACAGTTCTCCTGGACTTTCTAGAAACAAACCAAATATCAGATTTCCCACATTTCCTATTATTACAATAGGTCCTCCATCAGTTCAGAGTACACTAAATTGTTGGTATCTTAAAGAAATACCCACAAGCCCTTGAAATCAAAAGGCTAGATAGCTACGGCTTTGATCCTGGCAACACATTTTCAAATGCTTAACTTCATCATCAAGAGCAGTCCATTCTCTACAAGATTACTTGCTTTACTAAAGTGAATGCATGCTCTATGTGTTTGCAGAACTACGGCCCAAGTGAAGAGGAACTGCATTCTGAATATTTGTTATCTCGGTGTTGCAGCTCTTGCAATTACTACAAGTTGCCTGATATTTGTTTTTCTTCTTCCACATCACAAGAACTTTAAGAGCTCGAAGAATTGAACCATAACAGCTCAAAACCCCAGATGTAAATAAGAAGAATCTATTTAAAAATTCTAGGTTTTTTTAGCAACCTTCTGATTTTAAAACTGACACAAGAGTGTGCTGCAAGGACTGATCTCGTTTCTCAGTTTGCACATGGATTCTGGTAGCAGCTGGGGAACTTCCATGAAGTGTAGTATTTAACATTTTCCCCCAGCCCCCATTAACCCTTTAAATAAATAGAACGTTACTAAACCTTAAATAGAATTTCCTAGAACAATGGGAAGTTGTGTTTCTTTTTTTCAATTAAAAAAAGGAAAAAAGATACACTGCTGGAACAGGAGCAAAAACAAGTGTGGTTTATAGTAGTATTTGTTCAAACTTTACCTCTTCCAATCAAAAAAATGAAAACATACATTACCCTTTATTACACTATTTTACACTTCTGTAATCAACTGATACAGACAAAATACTGAACTTGACTTGCTATTTCCCCCTAAATCCACTACTGTCCCCACTTCATTACACTCCTACAGTTCCTTGGGCACGTGGAAACAACAGCTGCTCTTGAGACCACATGAAATTCAAACAGCTCTTTTAGACTTCAAGAGGTGGAATCCTCCACAGAAGAAATAAAAATACTGAGATCTCATTGTAAATTACCACACTTGTCAAATTAAGTATCCAATAACAAAATATGAAACATCACACACAGCTAATCAAGACTTTTTTTGTCCAATGTTCTGTGACCAGCCAAGAAACATTCAGCAAAAGAGTGTGAACACATTTGAGACAAACTTTTCCAAGGCCTCCTACTAGTCTTGAAACTGGGAAGAGAACTCAGATTAAACTTAATCAGAGCTATTCAAAATCTAGCTTTATGTGGGGTTTCAGTTGTTTACTAAGGCTGCAATTGCTGACACTCTAACAAAAATTTAAATATTGACAGGGGACTACTCAAAACAGATTTATGAAGACAGCTGATGAGATATTAGCAATGAATGATAATTTCGGAGCCTAGTTTTTGCCCATTCTGCTTTCACAATCCCAAGAAGAGTGGCACTATTTCAAGTTCTTAGAGATCAAAAGAAGAAATACAAATGCACATCGTATTTTAGGTGGGAAAACAAGAATGGACAAAGAAAAGTGATTTCTTCTGTAGGTGCTTCTTTTCCATATCAGTTTTAGCTTTTAGACAAGGTCCCCTGGAACCCAAATACAGGATATAACCAAAAGCCATAAGCCTTCCCATCACTGTAGATCCCTTCAGTGCTCCAGGAATAGATTTAAACTCTGGACAATTTTTTTCCTTCCCTTTCTGCCCACAGTCTCCCATGCACACAGTCCTGCTGAATCCCCCGTATTTAAAATAGATTTAGAATGCCCTTTGTGAATTCCCCTATGGTAGGAAGAAAATAAAAAGCCATTCTATGAATCTTTAACCAAGTATTGCTATGGCAACAAACATAATTCAGAACTTTGAAAGCATTTTCTAATGGGAAGTATTTATATAGACAAGTTAGTACATGGCTTCAGAAATGTGTAATCAATCAGGAGGGATTACTGATGAAAAAAGACAAAATGAATTTCAAATATAATATTAAAAGGTTTAAACCGCTACTGTTTGATCTAGTACTTAGATAGGACAATGATGATTATAGAAATGCTTGCTTGACCAGGTGAATGAACAAGCACGGCTTTGGGCACTGAAGTATAAAAATTTCTACAATGATCAAGCAATGAATTCAAATAAAAGAGCTGTAAAAAGGCACTTCCTTCTCTGGTTTGATCTTCCATAGTGTTTACAATTATACTTTAGTGCTACTTTCAGTGGCGCAGAAACTCCTCGTTAACGTTCTTAACTGACAGATTAAGATTAAAAACAATGATGGTTTTCTAGGAAAAGCAATGGCCTGTGATTCAAGAGATATGAGTTCTATCTATAACTCTGGGTCAAGACCTACACAATTTGTTCAAATCACAATTGTTTCAGTTTCCCATCTATATAACGAGATAATACTGGCTTTCCCCTAATTCTTGGTCCAACTTTCCTTTTTATTAGGTCATGAACTTTTCCAGGCAAGAACTGTTTTTACAATATGGTTGTAGAGGGACAGTGCACAGATTTCAGTCAGGATTTCTGACTGTCATGATCAGCAGGTTTCAAACTGTGAATCACAGTTAAAAGACTGGTAGTAAAGTAAAGCGTTGACTGTGGCCCTAATGATCCAAAAGAGTCTATGGCTGCAATAATCTAAATATTATTTGGAAGTGGAATTGAGAGGAAAAGGTGTCAACACATATAATCACAATTGGTTTTGATCAATAAGCTTAATCCGTGTTAGAGAGCACAGTGACCACCTGTCCGCAAACTGCTCATAATAGGGGGAGCTGAGAAGCAATCTGTGCTATTACTGTTTTTTTCTGTTCTCCCCGTCCTTCCCTTTCTATTTTCAGAAGAGCTGAGTCTAAAAATAAGGTGATCGGCACATAGCACGGCACTACTTAAATGGGATTTTGTTTAGAGAGCCTCTGCCTCAACAAAAAGGTTCAGAGAAACTCCTTATTACAGTTTCCACAAGCTGACTTCATAGACCTGAGATCACCATAGTTTTATACTATATATTGTATATATTACTATATATATTACTGTTTCTGATTCAACTATGTAATTATTTTTAGAAGACACAAATGTTGATCTGTTCTATTATTCTTTCAACACTAATTCTAACCTTCCAAAGGACATTTCAAATACTTCAATAAAGCCAGATATCAACATCTACGTGTGATCAAATGAATCCCATGCCCCTTCTCCAACCTAGCAAGGCAATTCCAATACTCCTACATATATCAGCAGGATGAAGGGAATGCAGTCCTTTGAAGAATGCAAAGTACAGAGACTCTTAAGTTCAATTAGCAGTATATGGAGGGTAGGACTTCATCAATGCATCCAATTGCCTTGCTGTAGCACCCTCTACTACTTTAGTCTAGAATTCACACCAAGAAATAGCCCAAAAAACAATATCTGCTACACCAAACCACTGTACAACCAGCATGTATTTTCTTGAACTACCAAAACAATTACATTTTCATCACTAATCTAACCAAGATGAAAACTAAAACATACCCAATGCTTTAACTGCAGCAAGTCTATAACTCATTCTGCCCCAAATTTGCAGCACTGGGCACCTACTCATTTGCATTTATCTGACAACACTGCTTGTTATGGTGGTCATTGATAAAGTTTTCCCTTTCACAACTAATACAGCAAGCATTGGTTAAAACAGCACCACTTTTAAATGGAACAAATAATAGCTGTAAAAAAGTTGCTGTGGGGGAAATTTTCCAGACTCCAGAAATCTGCTTTTAAAATAAAATAATTCTCTTCTGTTATAACAGATGCTGAGAAATGGAATTTTTTTAAAAGCCCGTTTACATAGGACACACGCAAATACAGTTTTTTTTTACTTCCTCTGCAGCTGCAGCTAAGAAACTATTCCCAGATCTTTGCTGAGATAGTTGGTGATTATCACGTGCAAATAAAAGAAACAAACATAAACACACTGTATGCCACATTAAGTTCTATTCCTGATAAAACCTTTCGGGGACAGAAACACAGTCAAATGAATGAGGAAAAGACACAATCTGAGCTGAAAAAAGTGGGAAAAGTTATTTTACACTATTGAAAAGAGCATTACAAATGAAGCCCAGTAAGGACAGTGCCAATTACACGTTACTGCCACTGTTCGTGGTTCTCTTGTCAATTCTACACGATCAACATTCATCGCTGTAGAGTTCTGGCTTTCAGCATCTCATCACTTTTATTTAAGAAAACTTAGTATAAATAGGTCCACATTTTATAATTTTATGCAAGTCTGATTCTAAATTTCTATTTTGACCTTACCGTATGAAGAGAAAGAATATTCTCTTTTTTATTTAAAAACAAAACCAACTGCCACTTTAAGAACACACAACTGCAAAGAAGCCTTGATGAAGCAGTGTTATGTTCAGCACTTGAAAAGAATAAAATAAACAGAAATTTAAAAATAATAATAACAAAAGAAAGTCCCAAACTTCTTCCCCCTCCTCAAAAGCACAACCTTCCAAGGGTTAATCTGACAAACTTCAATGTATGAGATGCAAATACTGAATACTGGGGATTTTTTCAAAACTGGCCTTTTTAGAAGATATTTATCAATAAAACAATGTCTTCAAATCGTCTCCTCCTTCTCGCTCACATATAGATACTATCCTTGATATCACCATGAAAATCTAATTTAGAATTACTGCAGAAGAAAAAGCCCATACTGAAAAAAAAAGGCATAACTTCATAAAAAACACAAACATAGCATTTGCAAAAAGGAGTCTGTGCTGTTCTTCTCCCTTACTTCCATATGGGAGGCCTTCAGTCCCAGAGCAATCAGGTATTGTGTGGGCTGCAAATCATACTTCTGTAAATATATCAAACATGATTTTGTTTCTCTTTGTGCTTCAAAGAATCTCTCATGCTCATGTTGTTTATTTTTAAAGCATGTGACTGCACTTACATAAAGTACATTAAGAAGATAGTTACCCAATAGGTACATTTAGTTTCAAGTAATTTTTACTTTGCATCTTCCATCTAGCCTTTCACCACCCATTTTTACCCTGGTAAGTTGATGAGGAAAGGTCAGTGAGCATGGGAGCAAATTTGGTATTCTCAGCCGAGCACCACATTAAAGACAAAACTGACAGCTGCAAGAAGATAAAGGGTAACTCATTTTCACTTGGTTAACTTCTGTGGACAAGAGCTGGTACAGAGTACAGAAGAAACACTAACTTTCCTCAGTACTTGTCAGACAGGCATTCAAGAATCAGTGCTAGCAGTAAAGAGATGAGAGTCAGTAAGACTGGTTTGTCTACCTGGGGACATTCAGGAAAATTAATCTATGTTAGCTACACATGTGGAATTCAAGTAGATTAGCTAGACTACATTTAAAGGCTGCGTGAACACCCTTCCTCAGAATCAAGAGAGCTCTACTTGGTTTGATGTAACTCAATTGGGAAGAGAAAGTATCCACATAAAAGATTTAATCAAGTTAAACTAACTTCTTTAAAATTGACGTGTCTAATAATACAGCTCAGTTTTCCAGTGTCTCCATGTATGTAACCTTGACTTCACATACGAAATTTTTATAGAAGTCTCAGCTCAAGGGGATACTTTTTTGTTAAATTCATGTGCTAGAGTTCTAATTTATAGCGCCCAGAACAGAACTCAGTAAGTTATCAAGCATCCTCACTCGTTGCTTGGAAATGAAAACAAATTGCAGTCCGCTATATGAAGCCGCTCAGGTGAGTATCTAATTGTGAGGGAGAGAGAGATTTGATGCTCATAAGCTAATTGCCTAACCTTTACTTCTCACTGCTTTAGGACATGGAATTGGAACTCATGAAATGGGAACAAAATTCACATTCAGCCACCGTGCTTAGCTAAAGAACACCAGCAAGATTTGCACGTCCAGAAGAAAAAAAAACTGCACAAAAAAATCTCCATGTGGGTTGCAACAGTCCTTAACTGTCCTGCAAATAGAGGCAACATGCTTGTAGCAAAGTGACTGGTGTGCATTGGGTACATGCACATTCAGGTTTTAGTGGCCAAGTACACATGAACCAGGACCCCCGGACTAGTCAGTGCCATCACTGCTGAAACCCACAGACTACACTCTCTTAGTTCCTACACTAGCTAGGTTAAATCTAGTTTTTGTTTATTTGCAGAAGCTGTGATCACATCTGCTAACTGTAGCTTATATCTGCCATGGCTTTGCATAACTGCATTCATGCAATTACTTACATGGATTTCAGATTCTTTAAGGTTCTGCCCAGCAATTTCCATATGCAGCCAGAAGAGCCAAATTACGTTCTCACATGTTGCCTTGGATGTGAAAGACTGGAAAACATGTACATTCTTAAATTTTATCTATTCATATATGAATGTATGCTTGCAAGCATATGCACATAATTAAAGGCATAGCATCACAGTGGCACCTTCAGTTGTATCTTTTTTTCTCCCAGAGAGATTTCAAGCCTCACAATATGGAGTCTAGATGACAAAGGAACCCTGTATTTCTCTCAAATATAACTATGGCTTCAAGACTCATATATGATGCCAATTATTGGAGGGGAGGGCAAAGAAGCAGGTTTAATCAAATTTGCCTCCCAACAACTTTGATTTTTCTTCCTCTATGTTAATACAAAGGACAAGGAAATTCTTTCAACTACCAGAATGAGAGTTACCTATCTGATTGTTAATTATCCTCTTTCATTATTTTAAAGAACTTCTATTTTAGTGATTTACCCTGTTTTTTAATTGGATTCGGTAGTTTAAAAAAAATCTCATCCATGAAACGCTGCACTTTTCTTTTAAGCTTGACCAGGGGGAATTTTCAAATGCATAGACATAAATCAGGAATTCAATTCCTACTGAAAGTCACCAGGAATTAGTCTCCTGTCTGGGACCTGTATTTTTACATAATTTCAGTGAAGATTTTTAAGCAAGAACCTAGAACAACATTAGTCTGAGCACTAATCTAGTTCAGACAGCATTAGTCTAGGCACTAAGGGTCATATTTGGATCACTGACTGCACTTGGTGACTTAGTTGTCATTACTGCTACAGCATCTCCCTTGAAGAGAGGAGCTAGGGTTCAGGCACTCGCTATCCAGTACTGTCAGGTCATGGCTTAAGCAATCAGTGAGAGAAGCAAACACATCTCCTCAGTTTAAACACAAATCTTTTACCAGGGCAGGCCTTCCACGTGTGGCAAAGAACCACAGGCTTCTAGAACTGATTAGGAAAACCTTTGTTGCACAAGGAGACACATTTGAATCTGACTTGTTTAAGGTATGCATATACCAACATTCTTCCAAAAGAATCCTTCCCATCTAAACCTGGTTTTGGAGCTTCTGTTAAGACATACCTGTTGTAACTTTTGAGCATTACATAAAATGTAGGCTGAAAACTCCCCCAAAACCTAAACAGTCCTAGCAACATTGTCCTATCAACATTTTACTAAAAATGTGGAATTTACATACATTCCCAAAAGGGCTCACATTCTTAAGGGTGTGTCCCTCAGTTCCTGTGCACAACAGCTGTCCACAAATTCACCTCTGGCTGAGAAAAGACAGTTAAATTTATCTGTCCTCTTCCTGTTGCACTGAGCGCAGACCTTCAGAGTATTATCAGAATAAAAACAAATTCCTCCCCCCTCCCCAGCTGCTCCCAGCCGTTCTATAACAAAGGCATCCTTTTGGGGAGGGGAAAGGGAAAAGGTCATGGGGCTACTTGGACTCATTGACAAAGAATTAATAGTAGTATTCATTTGGAATAAACCACTATCAAAAGAAAATTCTGGAGCAAACTTCCATATCGGTACTGCCTTTACAAACAGGACAGTAAACTGAAGTGAACTGTCTGTTACTTAAAACAAAATGCAATTTATCTAAAACCTCCTGTTTACAATAGGATAAGGAATAGTAACAGAGCAGAGTAGGCAAAAACACAATATATGACCGTTTATGAAGGCACATGAGTAGTCCAAGGTACAGAACAACCATTTTCCTAGGCACCTTTCCAAATCCTGAGAGCCAGGTAGAATTACTGACTAGATTTTCCTCCTCTGGAATCAATGAAGTAGGTCAAAATGAGGCAATCTACTTGCTGACTACTATGCCTAGTCATATGACTAAATAATAAAACTCACCAAGATGTAACAGAGCCATTACAAGTCAGAAGAACAAACATCTTTTTGGTTTTGATGCCTATGGCATGGTAAAATGATATACTAATATAATTCCTAACCATTTGTGGCTGTACAGGACAGAATTAAGTTTTATTACTGGAAATACTCTGATGCCCTCCTGCAGCAAGGAATAAACACAAAATCTTCATGTTAATGAAAAAGAATTGCAATATGTGACTGTCTGATCATCTGCAGACAATCATATTTGATAGGTATATATGATAAGAAATTTTGTTTTGTGAGACAATTCCTTGGTTTTATATATCATCTATATAAATAATTTCCCCTGGAAGAAGTTGTGGTAAACAGCTTCTACAGCACACGCACACTGCAGCTACGTACATATGCACAGGACGAAGCACAGATAAGGTTGCCAGCTTCAAAGAAGAGAGGGCAGAAATGGAAGCTTACTCACAAGTCATACATACTGGAGGTGTGAGGTAGGAGGGAAGAATAACAGCTCATCCTGAAAACAAGGATCACTGCACATTCCCAAAATTAATTTGACACTGAATATAAAAATAATAATATATATATATATATAAAATATATATATATAAAGAAAAGATCCAGCAAGTTGTCTTTGATCTGAATAAAAAGGTAACATCATGTACTGCTAAGACAGGCAAGATAGAAAGACAGATCAAAATTTTCCACATAAAGGAATCAGGAGAAATAGTCTCAGTGACTGAAAGAACTGCGCGTTACACCATCAGTATAATGAATATCTAATAACAGCTTTTTCTCCCAGCCAGGAAAACCAATCTTGGCAAAATCTGCAGTCTAAACTAAGTGCATTTGTTTTAAAACTTTTAGTACCGGGAAACATTCTAGAAAGTTGGATTATAATATCACTTTCTTTAAAACAATTGTGTATTATAGATTTGACAGGCTCTGCCAGTAACAAATACACTCTCCCACTCACCAACTGTGGATAAGAAATTTTGCAAGGCAAATGGACACAAGATTTATTGCCTTCTGCAAATCTTAAACTTTCATTTACATACATATCTACATACATCATGAGGTTGCAAAGATACTCTAAGCCCTGCTGTAAGACTGTCACTCCCTGAAGCTAGAAAGGCAGCCTGAGACAACAGAAAGAAAGAGGTGTGAGGGATTTTTTTGCTTATTGAAGCAGCCTAGGTTTGCCTTTTCATATCAGATACAGGCCTACAACTTCCACAAAGCTTCAGCTTCCCTTTTTATCTCCTGAATTAGAGTATTTAACAGAATGGCCACCAGTACTTGATGAAGTTTCCACTTCCTAAGGTAACTCAAGTTGGCTGGCTGAAGGACAGAACTTTAGAACTCACATCAGACATAAAAGGGATGAAAGGACCTACCCCACGATACTCTATCAAAGGTGTTACAGAACTGTGTCTCACTGCATCAATATTTCATGTCTCCTGGCCCCAGAGAGAGAGGAGGTTGCATAGCATCCCCAACAGTGGAAAAAACACCTTTTTTTTTTTTTTTTTTTTTTTTTTTTGTTAAAACAAACTGAACACTACTTTAACAATCCATTATAAAATCAGGGAGCTTCCCACAATTATTTCCTTAGTTTCACATTCTTTGCCACTGCCATGAATCATACAGTACCAGTTAAATCCTCCCTTTAGATGTCACTATTGGTCACACATTGCTCCAAGATTAGCAATTATTTCTGTTCTTGTTTGCTTTATAATAAAGCTTCACAGAGTGCTATGTATACAGGTAATGCTTTTCACCTCAGCTTAGCTGACCACATACTGAATCTTTTAAAACTATTTTACTGACAAACATCACTTCAATGGCACAGATGATGAGCCAAGTTCCTTATTTTTCCTTTTAGGCTTCTGTGGAAGCAGTTTCTTTACTATGAATACTGGCAACTTTGCTTTGTCTAGTAATTGCAATACTAAAACATCTCGCTTGGTTTCCTCTAAAGCAGAAGCAAGTTTTAGTGCTCATAAAAGAGTCAGCAGTGCTGAAAAATCTAAGTACACTGTGAAAAAGACATCAGGCCAACTTCCTCACACACACTTTAAAATATTATAGGTAACTTTCACTTCCCAACAACAACAAAAAAATCCACCTTCTTAGAGAGCTGCCAGGTGTCCTGTAGCTGGCAGCATCTCCCCTTCCCTCATTGCTAGAGTTATCTTCAACCTGTAGTACTGCAAGCCTAAATCTTTAATCTTACAGGCTCTTCACACACTCTGCCAGCAAACACTACTGAATGCAATTCGCCGAAATACATTTTGAAAAGGCAGCTAATGCACTGCAATGCAAAAAGATGTCACAGGAGTTCAGTATCTCCTGTCTCCCTTCTCTGTTTCATTTTCCACAATGAGTCTCACACTCCCCTCCTCTGTTTATCAATATTGGCAGAGAAAGGCAGCCATGGTTCCAGCTGCCTGCAACTTAATAAAGTCATTAGGCAAAAGCATGTCTTTCCATTGCTGCAAACAGAATAATCCATCACAGAAATAGAACACTCAAGAAAGCACTCCTTGAAAGGGGAGAAAATTAAGGAAGGGAAGAGAAAGAGGCCCATAAAATACAACAGAGGAAAAGTAAAACAATTTTTAAGACGGGTTTAAAAAGTTTACAGAGATTTTGCTGTAAAAACGTTCCTCATGTCTAATGCAGTCTTGACTTAGCAGTCAGCTAGCAAAAAGGCTGGTTTTCTGACTGGCTTAATGTAAGTTGCACCCTGAGCAGGAGGTGGGACTAGTTGATTTCCTGAGGTTTCCTCCAACTCAAATTATTCGGCAAATCAATGATAAACGTTAAGGGACTCACAAGATTTGCTGCTGGACATCTAGAGACCTGGGAGTACAAGACAATCAACATTTTTACAGCAATTTCAAAATGGCTTTCCAGGAGGAAGGGAAGACTAGGCAGTTTTGGGTAAGCTCTTCCAGGACTCTCACCAAGTTGACAGAAAGATACATATAGCTTGGTAGATAAAGTTGTATCTATCTAGACATGATGCTTAGGAACAACAAATAGGCTTGCAGATGACTAGTTACTCTAAAAATACTTTTTGCCTTCTACTTTTGTTCTATACTTAAAACTGTTTAAGAAGACATTACATATACTACTGGTCACATATTTCTGGGGGGAAAAAAAAATCAAAGTATGAGAACTTATCTCAACACAGTGGTTAAGAAGGAATAGTATCAGAGGCACTATAGCCCAGAGCTAAGACTCAGGGGATTTTGAAATACCAGCAAAGGTAAAGACATTGGATTGAACTTTTGAGACAAGAAAGTGAACGGAGGTACATATGCCCCTCAAGCCATGAAAATCAGCTGTCAGGAAAGACAGTGGAAATGTGGGTCATGGTTAGTATGTTCAAATACGATACAAAATTGTGGTATATAGCTTCTTTCTCCCTTAAGGGCAGCATTTCTGTGTTTATATTCAGGAAGCCATAAAGGAACAACAGAATCAGCATTACTACTGACTTGTTTGTCTAACTAAAATGATGAGGTTGACTTACCTATCTGTTGCAAACAAATTTATTAATCTGAGGCCAATTCATAAGATAGATTTTTTTTTTTAAGTATCTTAAAAGTCCATTTCTTGCTCTTTGCTCCTCTCTGAAGGTGGATAATGAAACTCAGTCAAGTCAGATTAACTTTCATATCGTCAGTGTGGCAGTGTTTGGGTTTCAGGCAATAACAATTTTGTCATCCTCTAAAATAAGTTTATCACCATCACAATTTTTTTACAACTCTATGGGCTTTTGTACTTCTTATTTTAAGGAAAACAGCTTCTTTTACAGCACTTACATAGAGGCTCATTTTAAAGCTTACATATTCTCTTGGCTTACTTTAAGGATAGATGAAGTTGGCAGCTGTCCATTGAGAGAGTTAGGGGCAGTAAAAAAAATCCACAACTTAAAGTGTTTATTATTCACTAAACACAATTATCACCCACAAGAAAATGGGCAAACTGGCAGGAATGATGACACTAATTCTTTAACAGTCTGCTGGAAATGTAAGAAGCATTCCTGCCTGCTCCAGGAAGTAAGCTAGAACCTTTTGGTGCGTTCTCTCATTACGAGAAACACTGTCAAGAGCTGCAAAGAATTCCTGTTAAGACCGCCTAGAAAAAAGATGGCCTGACGCCTACTGATTCTTACGAATGGGAAAAGCACAAATGCTGGCAACAGAACTCACTTTTTGGTATCATGCTCTTAGATACTGACATGGCTGATAGAAACCCCTGATATACAGACCCCAAGAACTTGAGAAGTTGTAGATGTATTGGGCCCATTTTTTCCCACCTGTGCAATGAAGTTTTACACTCTTGAACTATGGGCAAAATCTTCAAAAACATCTCTAGAGTAATGGGTATCATCCCAGACTTCTTGAAAAAAAGTCAAGCAAATTTTTAACATGGAAAAATGAATTTTCAAGGTAGGACTTAAAAGTATTTACATTCATACTTTTGTACTGCATGAATACAGGGAGCAAGCAGGCTCAACTTTTCCTCTCTAAATGGGCTCCCGCTGTCACTCATGCATCTTCCAGGACAACTCAAAATGCTGTTGTGTATTTAATACTGTAAAGCAGCTCAGCTCTCAAGTGCAGTCCTGTAGATCAAGATGATCACAAACTTTAGCCCTCCCTAAAGAGCTACCTTGACTTTTATTTTACCACTTCCATTATTCCTTCTCTTCCCATTCACCCTACCACCACCATCACCAAAGAAAAAAAACATTTCAGTTTAGTTATGAACAACTTTTATATATCTCTGATAGAAGGAAAAATTTTTGATGTAGGAATCACCAAGCTGGTTACTTAGCTCTTTCCCAGTGTTAGTAATATATTCTGCACAGTGGTACAGTTCATTTAGATGGCTTGGTATAATTAGCAGAAAGAGAAACTCTCCTACTATGCCAGACCCATGAAGATGCTTGGGTCTGGAGTGATCAGTCAGGACCAGCTAGTAGTCTAATCCTGTATTTAAACAGTGTTTAAAACAATGAGAAAGAGGAGAAAACGTGATGAATACAATAACATTTTTTTGCAAAAGACAGCAATAAAAGCTTCCTTATCCTTCTGGAGACCACATGTGGCGACTCTTACGTTGGAAAGTATCACACAGCCTTTAACACAAGGTCCTCTTTCCACTCATTTCTACCTCTGCCAAAACCCCCAAATCTGAGGGGTTTTCTATGCTGTCTGATTCCCTGCACGCTGATTTTGTTCAGATTGTTACACCATGCTTTGCAATTTGAAATCTAGCTTGTATAATTTCATTGCTACTGGCTGAGCTTTATACATCTCCTGTCATGAATCACTGAGCAACAAGCATTTGTATGACCACTTCACGTCACACAACATGCAATCTAACCAATAAGGTCAATCAACATGCCTATCTTTCAGGTGTCTTTGGATGTTTTAAAGACAGACATGGATTAGGGTCACTGCAACCCAAATGCCCAAAATAAAACATTCCGGCCTGTAAAATAGAAAATTACATTTCCGCTTGAGAAGTACCATAGAAGTTGATTCTGAAGTTTCAAAACATTCTTCAGAACAGTGTGTTCCATTAAAGTTTCAAGCTGTCAAGTCAAGTCATATTGTAAGGTAAAATATCTGCTTACTATCTCCTCCAGGAAATGTCTGCATAACAGGTTTAACTAACAGCTGCATAGGCAACCTTAATTCTGACATTTCTTAGAGTGCTTCGTTTTTAATTTTATGGTCTTGCATGTTTTTGGTGTGATGCATCTTTGAGCAACTTAACAGTTCAACAGTTAAGATCCAGTACTTCTATTACTACTAGATTCCTAAATACCTATGTTTATCGTTTCACTAATTTTCTTTTGGTAGCACAAAAGTGTTCCAATAAAGATGAGAATTTCACCGTGCTAAACTCAACATAAACACTCCAGGGCAAAGGGGATCGTCATTTTTACTCTGTTTTGTATAAATTTCAGTACATATTAGTAACAAAATCACAAAACAGAGAAAAATTTCCAAGAAATTTCAACACTGATTTCCTTCTTTCGCTTAACTGATTTTTCCTCTCTCATAGCTTAACATCGGTATCTTTTTTCAACAGCAGTTTCTACCAGTAGAGCACAATTCTGGCTCAGACTGTCAGCCATAGTGCTGGGATCTCAGAGGTCCATAACACGGGCCTACATTATCTCTCAAGCTCTGTGTGTCCTGTGTGGAAATCTGGAGAGAATCAAAGTTGCTATACAAAGCTGAGGAGCAAACATTTTCTCCTGCAACACAGGGGTGTGTCGCTGTCACATAACATGAAATGTGAGGGAACAGAGACCCTGGAGCTGCATTTAGCCCCGTGGCTCAACCGGTGCCCTCTCTTACAATGCCTAAAGGAAAGAACAATTGCTATAGGTGTATTTTTCCACCATCTGTGTCTACATTTCTGAAGGAATAAACTAAGAAAACTCTGAGAAAGTGCATGCTGGAACTACCGGAAAGTATGAAGAGATTTAGCAAGAAGACTTATGATCTAGAGCAGTGGGTCTCATGTTCTGAAAGGGTAGAAATTTCTAAAGAACATACCAGTCAAACACACAAGCAGTCAGAAACCTTTTATACAACCTCTAGCATACTAGGAAACGTCAGCCTTTTCTCCCAGATGAGAACATGGCCACATCATGTTGATCCCTGCATCAATCACTTCCAGGCAAAATTATCGTAATTAACTGTAATTAGGTCAGAAAATGGAAGCAATTTCTCCAAAATCTCTATTCCAGCTTGGGAGAACACAGCAGCCTTCCTGCCTGCAAGAGACTTGCCTACTGTCAGTTCATAGCCCAGGTACATGGGAATGTCTCACAGAGTCCTCCAAACCTGCATCTGCTGTTGCCTCAAGGTCCCGGCAGGACTGTCAGTGGGGCAAACACAGTTCCACCAGTGACTGTTTCATCATCCTTGAGCTGGTCATGGTCTACCCAAAAAAATGGATTCCCTCCAGCCAATGGAAAATTCAAAAAAAGACCCTAGATAACAACAGCCAGGAATAAAACATACCCTCAGTTCATGGGAATCGGCTGTGTACTAGGCATCCAAAGGAGATTGCACCGATTTTGCCTTTACTCCACACCACTAGTATCCATATCATTTATAACACTTCGTAAGATGCCTGAAAAGGGGCTGTACACGTAAAACCACACACGAGAGCCAAAAAAACCCCAACAAAACCCCTTTCTCCAACCAAGGAAGGGTCAAGGCACAAAAATGCCAGAAAAACTCTTACGGACTTCATTACACAGATGTATCACCCTCAAGAATGTTTACATATGACAGCGACTGGCAGTAAAAAAAGTCCAAAGATTAGATAAAATGTTGAGTGACAGACACAAAATTTACAAAAGCAAGCTATTCAACACAACAATCCCTTGTCTGCTGTATTTTCTGGCTCGCATATTATGGATGGTCAAGAGTTCACAAACAGTTGGACTGATTACAATGATCAAGAGTGAGGAAACAAACAAAAACTTAAATTTCTGTAAAAGGAAAGGAAATCAACTTTTTTTTTTAAATTTCTAATGAAATCAGCAAAAGTTTCCAAAGTAAATTTCAAGACAATAATAGTATCCACAGAAGTAGGTTGTTTCTGTGTCTGAAAAATAACAATTCAGTCTTATCAAATGTAGTACTCATTTTACAAAATAACAAGTTCCCCAGATTTTTCTTCTTCTGTTGGCACAGGCTGCCTTCTTGGAAATTATCACATCTTTTAGCTAATAAACCAGTACGAAACAACAACTCTAATGATGGAAATTTTGAGAAATGGTAAGCCATATACTCTATACAGAGAAATTACTGTAAAATACAAGAACTCATGGAATGGGAAGGTGGTATTTATTTACAAAGTCTCTAAATAAATTGGGTTTACCCACTAACATTCATTCTCTCATAGATTTCTTTCATTTACATGCCCAAGCCTACATTCTCACAAGCACCAAGATACATATATTTCATTCATTTACATGCGCAAGCCTACTTTCTCACAAGCACCAAGATATATGTGCCCAAGTAGTCTGCACAGAGAAGATGAGAGATCACAGCTGTCAAGTCCATACCATGTCTCTGGGGTTCCTCTTCACTGACAAGCCAGCTTTCAGACAGACTCTTTTACACCACTTAGGCATCATCAGCTGTTATGAGGTGGTTCTCAGTCTCAAAGTCTTGCTAAATTCAATTTCCAAAAATCTTAGGCCAATCACTACCCACTGTCTGTTTTTTTCCTCACTTGGAATGTATGTCTGTTTTCCTCGTGACCTAACAGGAAGAGGAATGGTATACGTGGTATGTCAAAGCCTTTTTCCACCTTCCTTGTGCTAGGATGGAGGGTCTTCTGCTGACAAGCCATCTGTGCGTTGGCTTTATCAAAGCGCGGGTCTTTTGGTCTTGAAAACCACACTCCTCAATTTTACTGCTGGGAATATTGTCCTGGGAATGGTGTTCTTTATTATCAATACAGGCGATGCTTTTAACTATTTTGCTTTGTTTGGCTGTTTCTCCTGGTGCTTACACAAACATGCATTTCCACTCATACTGCATTCATAAAATCTTAGTATTTCTTTTACAAATCTCCACTTCTACATCAGCAGTGGTCAAGTGTGTCTAAAGGTGCCGTTACTTATCACTTTCTGGACATGCACTGATACTTATCAGTCTTGACAGATGGATCTGAGGTTTTAACAATCCTGAAATCATCATAAAGGCAGTCTGGCCATGATTTTAAAATAATTAATCTAAAGTGTAAGAAGTCAGTAACCACTTTGCTTTGTCCTCAGATCTCCACTGAGCATAAATACATGTGCAAACTGTTGCTTTCCCCCTGCAGCAGTCCCAGTGTTTTGAGTAAATTAGTAAGGATAGCTTGTCCAAGACGACAACACTTCAGTCATCCAAGCAGGATCATAAAATTTACTCAGTCTACAATTTGACATCAGCAGGTATCAACTTTATGAAATTTATATTATCAATAGTTGAAAAATGCACAAGTAACTAAACATATCCTTTCTTTGTGTTTTACAAGAATCCTTTAGAAGTTCCCACTCAGGAACACAAGGAATATTTACACACTCAATGTCCAGGCCAGCTGTCACCCCAGCAGACCACCTTCCTTTAAGGTATGGTGCTTTTTAACTTGGGTCTAATATCCACTTGCAAGGGAACTTATAGTAATGAATTATCTCCCACTTCTAATATCAACTTGAAATGGAAATAGAGTCCATGAGATGAAGGCAGTACTTTAGTCATGAACCCTTCCCAATACACTAGGGAGTAGAACTTTGAACTTGTGGGTAATTACTGATTGGTATGCTCGTTCTGCATGTAAAAATCACTGTTACTTCAGCATGCACAGCCACAGCTCCAATTAATAGACAGAAAAACAATTCTTGGCAGAGAAAGCAAAACATGGCCAAACATGCTAATGCAGCAGTCTGTTCTTGAATTCACAAGTCTGGACTAAGTAAATATTTTTAAGCCTACATCAGATTAAAAGAAGAAAAAAGAAAAAAAAAAAGAAAAGAAAAAAAGCAGTAATTTACAGCCACTGAGGATCTAAACTTCTTTTAAGATGAAGTGACTAAGCTCCCCCCGCCCCATCGTTTGTATTTGCAAATTTAATAAAGAAGGTGCAAAGTAATCCTTGTTCTGTAAGTTAGAGTACCATCTCTCATAACAGAGGTGATACATGGAATGGCTCTAGCACACAATATATGAAGATAAAAGATATGACAAAGACTATTTTTGGCTTGGTCCAGGAGTTATTCCATTTCTGAAACAAACTTATTCCTTTGTCAGCCCTTTAAAGTTTTAAACACAAAACAAAAATCATCTCAGTGTTTTCCATTTACATGCAGATGGAACTAAATACAAATTTTTATAACATGAACAGTGCAACTGTTTAGATCAGAAGGAGATCAGTTTTGGGGGGGGGGGGAAAAATCTCCATTAGAGGGTATCACCCACTGCCATTCCTAGAAAACACTCACACAGCTTGTTTAGAGAAAACTCCCAAATACTACCAAAAATCATGTGTGTGCTGGGAAGATGGAGAGGGAAAAGACTTGCATAATAGACCACTCTATGAAAAGCTCAAGGAGGAACTTGTGGGGTTTTTAATCCTCTGTATTTTAAAGTTTTTAACAGTGCTAGGAAGTAGTTAATGGCATCAGTGGACCTGAAGAGAATTCCACAGAAACGTGCCTTAGTGCAGTTTTACCTACTACTAAATCTTTTGAAGGTAACAGATGACTACTGATCTTCCGAGATTGATGCTGACTGAGATCTGTGTTTCAGTAGTGAGTTTCAGGGATAGCTGAAAGCTGATCACACACTCCACAGATGTCAGCTGGGGGTGGCTCTAGTCAGATGCCTACCCCAAAAACAGAACACTTAAGTCTGAGATGCTTTGGGATCTAGCCAGTCTTGTAGTCTTCCTTCTTTCTCCTCTCCCCTCATTTATCTCATGCTCCTATAAAAATCATTCAGGCAACCATACAGATGAAGTGACCAATTATCATAAAATCTCCTTGAAAACTCATTTGAAATTATAAAGGATCTTCTATTATAACCAGAAAAGGATCTGTATTGCAGCTTAATGCTGTCAATGCAGGAAAGTAACAGTAGACTCTGCAGTTATCAAGGGAGCAGATTGTCCAAGTTCAGTTATTGATTTTTACTTTGTTCAGAAAAATATCAGGTTATTGCTTGGGTTAGAGAAGAAATGGGTTAGCCTTACAGGGAAAAAGAACTTGATTATTTCCAGAGATAGGACAGGTTAGTTTAAATCTCAATAAAGAGATTTTAAGAACTCTTATTGAAACATCACCTGTGCTTTTCCTTCAATTGCAAGTCATCTTGTGGGAAGATAATGTTCTTTTACTGGTAATACTAAATCTTGGGCCAGCCAAAAAGCAACAAGGAATTTTAGAACTGCAGGGGGGGAAAGAAGAATTCCAAGTAGCGTAGAGTTTTTAATCTTGCTAGAGAAGTTAATTTGAAACCTTTAGCTGGCTCCCATTCTTTGAACGTCTGTTGGACATAGTTATCTTTTGTTTTGTTGAGAAATGTGAAGTCTTTTCTTATTCCAACTGACCTACTGTATTCATAGAGCTACTAATAAAATGTGCTACCATATTCTTAAGCTTCTTTGAAAATTTGTGATCGTTTGTGCCATTCAAGATTTGCTACTGCTAACCTCAGTATAGCTATCCAGTCTTTGGGGCTCCCATAATTTTTGTTTTGATTCATGCTCTTTAAATATTTTCTCAAGGTCAGCTGGGCACTTGTGCACTGTATTTTCTGAATGGTCTGTGCTTTTAGTCCATACTGATCAATTGGCTTCCTACAGAAACGCCTGGGGAAGAAGCCAGGAAACACAATTGACAATACAAGATAAAACAATCAGTGAGTCAAACTATGAAATGTGGTACCTTCTTTATGACTCAAAACCTTAAAAATAAAGATTGCAAATCTCAGCGTTAGATACAGCTTAAACATTATTTATGGACTCTCAATTCCTGGAGCCAGGAATAGCTGCTGGAATTCTACAGCCTGATTCCATCAGGCTAGATGATCAGATTAACTCCTCTGGCATTAGCAAACATCTCATTATGAAAAAAGAAAAATGAAAAGACTAAGAAATTAAGAGCAAAATTTTTGCACCCTACTCTCTTGAAAAACAAAACAAAAAAGAAATACCAAGCACATTCCCTATTACATCTCAACAGGATATCCATCTGGAAAGTCTTATCTTCCAGATGCTTTCCCCTACTATTTCATTGTCCTGCTAATCTCTGCAACTACCCCTAGGGGGAAAACAAAACGCTGCACAATTTACTGTCAGGCTAACATTTTGAAGGATGGACAATAGAAAAGGAAATATACTCTGGACAACAGTCATTTCAGTATTACAATTGTAAGAAGCAGAAAAACAGAAGTGGATCAATTTGAATAACACTGAATGCAAAAAATCTATCAAAATAAATTAATAAAAGCAAAAAGCATCTTACATGGACACAACAGTAAAGAAGTGCATTTGCAAAAAGTAAAAATCACAAATCAACAAGGAAGCCTACAAACCTCTTCCCCTCAAACAATCAAAGTTTAATCACATTAATGTGGTCAAACCTTCAGACAACTTTTTTTTTCTTTTTTAACATTGAAGTATGAAGTCAATTAAACCAAACTACTACTACAGCGTTTTAGAGAAGTGCACAAAATGTAGTCCCCAGGCTTCAGTAGGGTGGCAAGGTTTCTTCTTACCAGGAGTCAACTGTACACTAAAGAACCTTGAAAGCCTGTCAGTGAAGCAAGGGAGAGTCATTTTGTTATCCTACAGAGGGTTTGGACAGATTCGTAAATGAAGTCCTTTAAACTTGAAAGTCAGATCTCCTAGCCAGTCACATGAAATGCTTGGGCTTTGAGTAGCTCAGCTATCTGTTTGAACCCCTTTTGGTTCCACTGGAGCTGTGTGGCTAGAAACTCTACTGCCTGTTGCGATTGAAATAGACTGAATGGGGGGTTCTGGTGCAGAGAGAACCTTCCCAAGAAGTTAACACAGTTCTCACAATTAACAGGTCTACCAGGTACTTGACAAAGGATGTGTTTTACTGCTATCAACTTCTTTTGTTTGGTTGGCTTTAAGTGTGATTGAATTTACACAGCACCTCTTTCCAACCTCAAGGTGCATTATAACAGTACAAACAAGCAAAGAGTTGATTTAAAATATAAATAGAGTAATAACATACTTCTGGTATATAAATGCAAAAGGACACTCATCGAGGAAGGAAAAAAAACATTTGGTTTTACACAGCTGCCATTCTCTTACTGTTTTACTGTTTTCCATGCTCAAAAAACCCTTCTGAAGCCAGCAGCACACAACTTGCAGAACATAATCATACCCTATATGAAAGTTTCTCCGTCCCCAGCATCCTCATCCCACTTCAGCTTTACGAACTTTTTTGCTTATGTGCTGCTGAAAATATGAAAATCTGGACAGATACAGGCAAACCAAGTGGATACAGAAGAAACCAGTAAGAATTCATCCTGGTTTACCCTATTAGGCCAGGAATACATTTCACATCAACACATGCATAAACTAAGCACTCAACAGCCAACTTGGTTATGTCTTGGATATTATTCCAGAATTGCCCAGTACTGCTCAGCCCTTTTTGCCAGTTCCTTACCAGACTCAGATAGCTATTAGATCCAATTCAAATTAGTAGAATCCTCCAATTTCTTGATGTTAGAAAAATCATTTAAGGCTTCATCTATGCTATAAATTGTAGGGTTACTTATAAAAGATTTGGGGATGTTTTCAGAGCACATTATTTCATTCTTTCCAGTCATAAATGTTACCTAAAAAACTCCTTACACTAGCGGAGTAAGTAACAAGTAAAATCATTGAAGCAAGTTCACATAACAAAATAAAATGTAGGGGTTCAGACACCTTTTATCCTCCCATGTTGGAAGCACCACATACACACATGTTCCCAGAAGTGAAGCAATACATGTATCATGCAAACTTGGAAAACTACCCTAAGTTACTATGAACTTCTGTACACCATCAATCTTTCCTCCAGATATGGAAAAGATTTCAGTCATAATTCCTATCTGCAAGTGTACAAAGTTTGAAATTTTGAAAATAAAGCCATTTGACTTGTAACAACATGTTCATGATCTTGAAAGTATCTTAACTGAAAAAATTCCTCCTTTACACAGCATTCGGATAACTCAAAAGCCAGAATATATATTCATGAAACCTTACAAAAAGAAAAGCATCTTCTAACTTCTATGAAGAATATAGGCCGAAATCCCCTCCATTTTTTTTAAGTTGTAAGTAACCATTATAAATTTAGAGATGCTGTATTTCAGTAGAGCTAGAGAAGACAGGTTCATTTGCTGTGGTAACATTTACTACAGAAATATTTTTATTTGCTATAGCATCACCTTCTATTGCACAAGTAGCTATCTAGTAAGACAGAACTACTTGCATTTCTCACCACTGTTATTTCGTCTCATAGGTTTTCCAAAGATCTCTGTTCATAAACTGTTTGTCAAAATACACTCACACGTAGCACCAGGCAAAGAGGAGATGAGAGACAGATGCTTCTGCATGTTAGTGGGCGAGATGGGAAAGAAGCTGGGGAAGCAGCTTTGCATCCAATCCATTATAGCTATTTTCCTTTTAACCATCTAACAGCAACTCACAAATTCACCTGAAACGCATTAAATCCTCTGAACTTATGAAATGATGCATTATTGAAATCACAGCAGGGAAGCCAACTCAGTTTAGAGGACATAAAAGACTAGCTCTAGAACAATTTTTTTCATTACAAGGTTATGGATAAAAAACAAAGGTAACATTTTAATGTAGTGAGAAGATGCACAGTCACAGAAGCAGCAAGGTAAAAGCACTACTTGTATTTCTTTCCAGAAGAAATTCCTTTCCAGAAAAATTCCTCTCAGACAGATTTTCCACCGCAAAAACAGCAAAATAGATCAGCAATGGCTTAATCTCTGCTCCAGCATGTTACCTTTCTTCCACGTATGCTCTCTTCAGCTACTCAAGTGCATGGTTCTTGGAATAAGCTAGCTGTCTTAAGATCTGAAACTCACTTCCATCCTTTATAGATTCCATCACTGCAACACTGACTACTTTAAAACTGAGGCTACAGTAAAGTTTGCAAGTTAAAGAAATATATTCTATTTTTCCAATTTTTTCCTCTGCTTTAGATTGCTTATCTTAATATAGGCCTTTACTGGTTGCAATTTTTGTTGAAAGTACACAAAGTTGCAAATTCTACCAACCTATATTCACATATGCCAACTACACATATATATACTGCAGGTACAGTACATGCATATCTTACTAGTGTTCCAATATATCAAAGCACAAAATGGAAGACATTTCTATGTATTATATCCATGGGACAGAACTAAGTGAGCAGAAAGTCCTTATCTAGCTCCATCTAAGCTATTGAAGGTTAAATCAGAGGTGAAATGCATACAGCAAGAATGACTAAACCCATAAATGGTCCAAAATTATTTGTTTTATTACATGAATACAAGAGACTACAATCACACTGAACAGGCTATTATCAAATCTCTTCAGTGACAAAGCTTTCTGTCGAAGAGGACAAATAAAAACAAGTGCATAAATCACAAGGACATGTGGCTTAAGGCCATTATCCCAGAGGATTACAGAATGGGTTTTGCATCCTCCCTCTTTGCTGTTAGTACCTCCATCTTTGTTTTAATATTGTAGCTATTATTACCAGTGCTATCTGAAGACTAGAGTTCCCTGTAGTTATGAATAGCAAATAGAAAAACCCTCTCACTTGTTAAGAGAGAATCTAGGGTATGCTTTAAAGGTACATTCAGTAACCTTAGGACAAGAATGCGTTTTTAACGAGTCCTGCCAGTCTTGTCCAACTGTGTAATGTTTTAATTATTGAGCATTATACTGGGCATTATGGACTGTGGTTGCCAGGCACCACCAAAGACCCATGGTTTTGCTGTGCTAACCATGGTGCAAATACCCAGTGAAGTAACTATGCCTGTCCCAAGGTACTCACACAACCCAAAGGTACTATTAAGGAAAACAAGTGGCTAAAACAGGGAAATATAGCTGAAGCATAAAGGAAACAGGGCAAATATAGCAATCAGCGGTCACCACACGTTTGGGGATCCAAGGGAGTAATCACTCTCAAACAACACCACCGATTTCACTGACAATATTCAGAACAGTTCTGAATTCACACTAGAAGTGTGTAAACATATCACAGTCTAACTCAAAATAAAGACTAGAGTTAAGGAAAATTGCTCAATTTATACATAGCACAAATTAGGATTTTAACCTGGACTCCAGATAAAATCAGAAATTGAGGCTCTGTGCAACCCTAAGCAGACAATTAAAAGATTTCACCAAGTAGCCCACAAATCTTATACAGGTCATCATGCCACCTCACCCCTGTTGAAATTACAGACATCACTACAGACACACACACACTTCTCAATTTCTAAGAACACTTTTCAGAATACACTTTCATGCATAAATAAAAAAAATCCCCCAAACTTTTTTTTTTGCAGTCAGCAACTGCAAACTTTTGGTCTCAAGGCAACCCCTCTTTCCCAGAGACACATACACACATTTGATCCAAAATGTGGATCAAAACTTGATTAGTAAAAAAATGCAGCTCCAAAGTGAAAGGTGGGGTCCAAAAACCAGAAGCAAAACCAGAAGTGAGAGAGCCAATGAGGAGGTGGAGGAGAAACATGAACATGCTGTTCTAATCTACTAATACAAGAACTTGAATATTGTTCATAAAACCAGAATGCTCTTCTTCCTGACTGCTAAGCCACTATTCTCTTAATGATGAGAAAGAAAGAAATTGGTTTAAATTCTCCAGTCCTAAATTTCTGCTTCAAAATTATGGTACTTTTCAGCAAGGCAGTTGCTGACTCAAGTAAAAAGCTTAGCAAAGCTGAGCAGTAATTAAGAGATTTCATTTACAACACAATTTCACATTTGTACAGGGGGAAATATGCTTCTTATGACATGAAATTTCCCATAATACTGAAAAGACACATGGAGATGTAATACCATCTAAGTCTTTCATATGTCCTGTGAAGTAAACGATCACTTCTTACAGTAAGTAAATAAGCACTTGAATAAAGACAACTATTGAAGGCAAAACTTAAGAGGTAATGAATACCACTCAGAGCCAAAGAAAACAGTTCTGGGAGCTTTTTAGGATCATGTATTCAAGTCCTGTTCCAAAATTCAAGTCAACGGGCGTCATGCCATTACATTCCTATATAGTTGGAGCAAGCCTCAGTGGCTCTGCAATATGCTTAATACAATTTCCTAAGTTGTAGTTACAGAAATTAGACCTGTATCAGTTTACACTTTATTTCAAATCAGTGGTTGCCGTTTGTGAACCCCTGAATGTTTTACAGATGCACATGCAGATGCAGATGGAAAAATAACAGATATGAGTCTGCATTTCCTAGTCAATCAAGAACTAAGAACCTTAGAAATTGCCTGCAGATCACCATTTATTCTAAATAATTTCATAGGAGTTAACGACCTTAAAGATGAGAATTTTGACTATGTAACATGCCATACTTATCTTCACCTCAAAGGACGTTTTTCCTAATAGATCCAGAGCATCCACTAATTTTTGGTTTATTATATATAAACATGGGACAGACAGTTAGATGTGTCAGTGGTTTAATTAGGTTCTTGCAGAACTTCTTCCTCCCATCTGTAGTTTAACAATGGCAAGAAATTTTGCACTAACTGTGCCAAGCCTGGGTCGAGAACCTCTCCTTTATTTGAATATTCAGTGTTTTTAAAGAAATAAATATCTAAGAATCCAAAATTTCAGTCTACCTGTTAGCTACAGACATGCAGGGAGAGGAAAGAAAAAACCCTACAAGTATGACAGCACCTTGGACATTCAGTGATGCTTAGAAAGATGAATTAAATGCACTGAGCACATCCCAATCTGCATTCTAGATATAACAAGTAATCTCAGATACACTTCTATGCCAGCCCTTAGCAAAGTAGCTTCTAGAATACAGATCCTTGTCTGCATCAAAAAGCTACTTCTGAGCTACAGAATTAGAGCAAAACCTTGCATATCTATATTTGTGTTCTGCCAGCAAAACAAGTAAGCCCAAAATTCTTAAAATCACAGCATCCCCTCCAGTTTTCACACCAAGTATAAGCCATGACAAGAACATCTTGAATGAAAATTAGTTCTAAATGAAAGCAAGAATACTTAGCACCTTTCTGGTGCATTTAATCTTTCAAAAACACTTTGCAAATATTAACGTGCCACGACATAAAGGAACCATTGTTTCAGTGAAAGGAGGCAGGGAAAGAGGATGGAGAATTTGGTAAAAAAATGGACGGATGGCTGGCCAATACTTCGGTTTTGTATACTGTGGTTTCATTCCCATCTTAGTGATGCATCAAAACAGGTTCTGCAGTACTAGAACAGCAAAGGAACACTACATTACTATATAATGAGAGATCCTGGCAGACCTGGGTTACTTTCAACACTAATACTTTTCCAACTGAAATTCCTGTTGCTTTTCTTAAATTAAGACTGGAAAATTTTTTTATTCTATACCACCATAAGAAAAGCTTTTATATCCTTATTAAGAATAAAGTGTTTTTTCTTTGCAGTTCCCATTACTGCATTTCCAAAGGCACATATGCCCAGCACAGTCAAGATGCTAGATACAAAGCTGTAATTTGTTTAAGTTTGTCCATTACATGCCCTGCTGAATTCCATTTTCTTTTTTTAGGGTGCTTTATGGCTCTTTAGCCACAGCTAACAGGAAAGACTTATGCAAAAAGATTCATCACAAAGCATTATCTGCTACATTCATGTTCATTTAGAGTGTCTAATACTACTAACATAGATCAATGCTGGGATCTCTACTGAGAACTCCATGCCATCCAGAAGCATCACTGTATGCTTGCCAGTATTACACCACAGCAAACACTGGTAGCTAATAGACAGAGAGCCAATCTCAAAGAGCAGAACTCTGACACATCCTCATGTATATTGGTTAGTACCTCACTCACTCCACTATTAGCACACTGATTTCAGTGAGACAGCTCATAGGAAAAGTAAAGCAAGAATGGCAAAGTTTTTCACTTCGGTATTTAATGTTCAGCTCATTAAGGGCCCAGCTTGAAGCCCTGTGAACCCGGCAGAAACATTCCCACTAGGGTTTTGAGTAGGGCCTTGAAAAATTAAGGGCTTGAACTTGATAAAGAAAGGAACAGAAGCTAGTTAAGAGCAAGGAGCACAGGTTTCATGTCCTCCCATTGTTCAGCCTAGTTTAGCAGGCTTGGTTACTAGTGGGAATCTGCACTGCATTACCACAGTCAACTCAGAGTTCCAGCCAGCAAAAAAAGCATGGAAGTTAGCTGCCAGGTTGACATCTGACAGTAATATCTAACTGAAAAAATTAGAGGGTATCATCTAACAATCTCCTTCGCTGAAAGCAAAGAGGATTCAAAAATGGACCTGAGACAACCTGAATGATTAGAGAGTGATTTCTCACTACAAAGATTGAAGTCGGCATTACAAACAGCTCCTGAAAACAACAAACAGCTTCTCACTCTCAATAATATTATCTCTGGCCTGCTATAATACCAGCGCTCAATCCACTAAAGCTTCACCAGAAATTTCATTTTGCTCTGATTAATCAAAAATACTAAGTCCTAAAAATGATAGCTGTACCTGACTCAAAACAGACCAAATAGAACAAGTTCTGGGTGATCAAAAAAGTTGTATCACAAACTCAGATATACATGGTGAATACAGGTAAAGAAAAAGACACAAAAACACAAGGGAACTTGGATTTCTTGCTATCTGTGATGAATGACTCAGTTCCTGCCATGTTAGATGCATTTCACCTTCATAAATTACCATCACATGGCAGGTGCAGTGGGATCTGTTTCCATCCTGCTAAAGGTTTCCGTTTGGTTAGTCCAAAAAATTGGTGTTATATACTATTTTAAGATTTTATTTTAGCACTTTCAAGTCAAATATAAAAAAGTACTTAAAATACCACATCAATTAAAAAACAATGTAACCTGACAGAGAAAACCAGCTGTGTCCCAGAACTACAGTGAATTTTTTCAGAACTGTCCCATGTTGCTGGTTCCAGTGGATCACCACACAGGAATACAGATTTTATTTCTTCCAAAGACATTTTAACAAACAAAACCATCAATAAATAAGCCAGTATTACTCAAATGACAAATTATTGAAATTAAAAGTACAACCTAAAAAAAAATTTAAAAAAAGTAAAGTACAAACTATCAGTTTTCAAACACTTCAGCACACTCTTACTGCTGTATTTTGTAAGCTCTTTTGGGCAGGAATGGTTTCTCACTTTGGGAATTTCTGACACCCCAGCTATGTCGGTTGACGGTGTGAAGAGTGACTGTTGATTGACGTAACTTGGCTAGCAGAAGCTGCTACAGTAGTCACAGTTATATTGGCAAAAACAATGCTTTTATCTGAATTGCTTCCATCATTTGTGGAAAATTTTTTTTGCATGAATAAACACAAAGATAATAAATGCAAGGAATCAGAGATCTGTGTGCAATTTCATAGCTATGATCTTGTTGGGATGACAGAGACATGGTGGGATGGCTTGTATGACTAGAGTGCTGCAATGGAGGGATACTGGCTCTTTAGACAGGACATGTCGGAAAGCCAAGGAGGTGGAGTCGCCCTTTATGTGAGAGAGCAGCTGGAATGCGTGGAGCTTTGCCTGGGCATGGATGATGAGCTGACTGACAGCTTATGGGTAAGGATTAGAGCAGACTAGTATGGGTGACGTCGTAGTGGGCATCTGCTATAGGCCACCTGATCAGGAAGAACAAGTGGATGAGGCCCTCTTCAGACAGGTAGAAGTAACCTCACATTCATAGGCCCTGGTCCTCATGGAGGACTTAAACCACCCTGATATCTGCAGGAAGGACAACACAGCCAGGGATAAGCAAACCAGGGCATTCCTGGAGAGCACTGATGACAAATTCCTGACCCAAGTGATAGAGGAGCCAACAATAAGAGGTGCTGTGCTGGACTTTATACTTACAAACAAAGAAGGGCTCCTTGGGGACATGAAGGTCAAAGGCAGCTTTAAGTTGCAGTGACCATGGTGGCGTTCAGGATCCTGAGAGGAGGGAGCAGGGCAAAAACCAAGATCACAGCCCTGGACTTCAGGATAGCAGACTTTGATCTCTTCAGGGATCTGCAGGAAAGAGTCCCATGGGATAGGGCCCTGGAGGGAAGAGGGGTCTGAAAAAGCTGGTTCATACTCAAGGATCACCTCCTCCAAGTTCAAGAACCATTCATCCCAATGAGCAGGAAGTCAGGCAAAAATGCCAGGAGGCCTACATGGATGAACAAGGAGATCCTGGCAAAACTTAAACACAAAAAGAAAGTATACAAAAGGTAGAAGCAGGGACTGGTAACCTAGGAGGAATACAGAGATGCTGCCTGAGCATGCAGAAATGCGGTCAGGAAAGCCAGAGCCCACCTGGAGCTGAAACTGGTGAGGGATGTCAAAAATAAGTATCTGAAGGGAGGGTGTAAAGAACATGGAGCCATATCCTTCTCAGGGGTGTTCAGTGACAGGAAAAGAGGCAATGAGCAGAAACTGAAACACAGGAGGTTCCCTCTGAACATCAGAAAACACTTTTTTACTGTGAGGGTGACTGAGCACTGGCACAGGTTGCCCAGAGAGGTTGTGGAGTCTCCCTCTTTGGAGATATTCAAAAGCCATCTGGACACAGTCTTGCAGAACCTGCTCCAGGTGGCCCTGCTTGAGCAACGGGGGTGGACCAGTTGACCTCCACAGGTCCCTTCCAACTTCAACCATTCTGTGATTCTCCAAAAGCACTGCTGTGTCAGAAAACTTCCAGCCACACACCAGTGTTTATATTGCTGTTTTATATCAGCCTTCCTGTTCCATAAAGTACCCCGAAGGTACACACAGAGTCTGTGTATTTGTGCTTCACCCAGCATGAAGGGAGCCCTCTCTCAACCCAGGCCTCTAGGCATTTTAGTAACACAGATAAATAACTGCTTTCTATACTACATTCACAATTCCACTATTTCAATCAGAAAAGTCAAGATGTTTTCCCAAATCATATTACCTTCATATATAGCAACTTAAAATATGAAAGCCTAGGAGAAAAGGAAAAGAAAGAAGAAAAAGAAAGAACAAAAAAATTTTTTAAAAATCAGACTCGGGTCTTTCTCGATATGCCAATGTCCAATTGCAGGACAAATGAAACTGACGAACAAAATCCAAACACAGAAAATAAAATATACAGCAAAAGTAATTAATTCAGAGAATTCTTGATACTAACTGCAGGTCCAGAAATCTTTATTACTGATGTATAATACAACATTTTTTAGTCTGAGAACAGAAAGGGAAGAACCTCACCTATGAAAAATTTGAAGAGCTTTAGGACAAAAAGAAGGACATCTGAAAAACTTGTTCTGTATCACGCTACACCACCTTCAGACACCTGTTGAATATGGATTTACCTCAGTGCTGTTTCTCTCTCTCTTCTTCATATCTCTCCACTCCTTCACCCTTAACAAATTTGCCTAGCACCACAGTGGGATACATGCCATACAAACATGGCAGTAGCCTTCTATTCAGACAGATGTTGTGCCTGCCCCTGCTTATCACTGGTCAAAACTGATATAAAATGATGTCATCAATAAAAGTGACGCATTTTTAACCCAGTTAGCACATGTCAATAATTCAGTGGAGACTCTGGTCTCCTTAATGTTCATTTATGGTGACTTCTGCTAAATGGCAGTGGCCTGTGCCAGTTTCCCTCTCCAGGTTGTTAGCACCACCTGGCCATAGATAAAACTCCATATATTTAAAGAAAACTAACCTACAACCTTTAAAGACCAAGATATATTTATTTACTCCTTCAAGCATTCACCTATTTCCTTCTCCTTTAAATGTTGCACTATTTTCTATTTTTGAGAAGTAAAACACACTCCTTTCTACCTTTGGTCACAGCACTGTATCTAAATCAACAAAGAGTATCTGTAAATTCTACTATGATGGGTTTATTTTGTCATTGTCCTGGTTTCAGCTGGGATAGGGTTAAGTTTCTTCTTAGTAGCTGGTATAGTGCTGTGTTTTGGATTTAGTGTGAGAATGATGTTGCTAACACTCTGATGTTTTAGTTGTTGCTAAGTAGTGCTTATCCTCAGTTAAGGATTTCTCAGTTTCCCATGCTCTGCCAACAAGCAGGTGTGCAAGAAGCTGGGAGGGAGCATAGCCAGGACAGCTGACCCGAACTAGCCAAAGGGGTATTCCATACCATAGAACATCATGCCCAGTATATAAACTGGGGGTAGTTGGCCGGGAGGGGCATATTGCTGCTCTGGCATCGGTCAGCAGGTGGTGAGCAATTGCATTGTGCATCGCTTGTCTTTTCTTGGGTTTTATTTCCCTCTTTTTTTTGGTTATATTCCTTTTCATAAAAACATACTACTACTACTAATTGTAATTATGATTGTTATTATATTTTATTTTACTTTTGTTATTAAACCATTCTTATCTCAACCCATGACTTTTACTACTTTTTTTTTTTGATTCTCCTCCCCATCCCACTGGGAGGGGAGAGGGGTGAGTGAGCAGCTGTGTGGTGCTTAGTTGCTGGCTGAGGTTAAACCATGACAGTCATTTATCCAGCTGTCAATTAACTTTTTTGTTTAAGATGCACATATATTCTGTATATTTACATAAAAATAATTGTTATATGCCAAGTATCATCAGGGACTTGCTTTTATCATCCAAGGCACAACTATATTAAGCAATAGTTCTTGCTAAAGACAGTGGTGTTTTCACATGCTTAAAGCACAGAACACTGACTCTTTCAGGAAACCAGAGTTCTGCTCTTTGCTTTTTGACTAACCACTTGGGCAACTTTGCGCAAATCACTTCACCTGCAGTGCATCAGTTTATCTTTCTACAGTGTCATTTTCCTCACTCTAACCTGCTCTGTAAAGCATTCAAGAACCTATGGATTTATTTCCACAACATGCCTAAGACTAGAGAATTGGCAAAGTTATTCTGCATATGAAATATACTGTCATCAATTTCAGCTCCTTACATACTAGTGGCACAATATTACTATTTTTGCTCATCTTGATGAGGAAAAAATGTTAGGAACATCTTTCTTCTCAGCCCATTCACCAACTGTGCACAGTTATTCACATTGCAATTGTAACATAAATCAAAATCTAAGCTTACTGAACAGTATTTCAGATGTTTCCAGTATATGATGTAGTTTGATATACCTCAGGTGCCAGGTGTGAGCACTGGCATGAGAGCAGTGGCCACTGGCAGTATGAACAAGTTGAGATTTTACGTCCAACTGCCCCAGCAGAGCATGCAAAAGCAAGGCGCAAGGCTCTGGCTACCAACAGTAGAGATGTCAATTCCAAGACTGATAACTACATTGCAAGGCAGTACTGCGCATGGTTCTCCACCATCCAAACCAGGTGGAAAGTGATCTGATTTTGGCCACGGAGGAATCATTCCCAAAGGAATGCCTTCATGTGGAAAGGAGGTGTTCCAATGACGAAGGATCTGCATCACTAATCTAAACAATGCGAGTTTGAATGACCCCAGAAGTTTGCTAGAAGCCACTATTTTAATCTACCAGCCTTTAAGCTGCACTAGCATTACAGTGAGAAGAAGAGAAAAGGGAGGCAGATTGCAATGTTTGGAAGGAAATGTAGTAACTTAAGCCACTGTTGGTATACTCTCCTCTTCACACCTGAGGTCTGAGAGCAACTATGGAAGGATGTGAATTTATTCTCATACACATTGCTTCTTTCTTAAAGTCATCTAAACTGCAAGATGATTGCTGGACAATGAGTTGAAGACAGCTGCATCTCAAACATTCTCAGCTTCTACATTTTATTGTTGCTCTCTGAGGTAATAGCATAGACCAAATTATTGGTTTGGTTGCATTCTGGACAGCAGTCTGAAAAACTTGGTATAAAATCAACAACATCAAGTACAAAAGCCTCCCTTTCCTGCCCATCACTAAATGGTTTGTTTTAGCCACTAGCGGGTCCTATCTTCCAGTGGACTCGATATCAGTACTGATTTTTTTCCCCCTCTTTCTCTATTTGTAGCATCCCGCATTTTGTCAACACAAATCTCAATGAAGGAAGACATCCCAAACTAAAAGCTTCTACCATTTCTTTAAACTGATCATTTTTTGCTTTGTGGAAGTTAATGTCAACATGCAGCTTTCCTAGTACTAAAAATTGTTTACAACATCATCACCTACTGATTTCAACTACTTGGAAGAGTCACTGAAGAGGAACAGATTTCTCATAAAAGTAGTTGATATTAAAGAGCTCTGGAACACCAAGATCAAGGACATAAGCTATAAAGTATTCCAATAATAACAACAGAAAATGTCCACCTTTACAGGGACCTCATTCTTCAGTGCTCCAATTCTCTACTTTGATAAAACAGCATCTAGTTGTACGGTACACTCAACATTGAAGAATCAAAAAATACAGACAAATGTACTCTTTTAAAGTGGTAGGAACCATCTTTACCTTATTTAAGAATTCTCAAGCATGCCAGCCAATATTTTATCTTAGAAGACATGTCTTACATGAATGATAACCTGTGTTTAAATCTGAGTCACACTCTAGAACCAGTCTTAGGATTAAAAACCGATGAGACTACAGAAATACAGAATTTAACTGCTGCTTGCAGAGCCTCAGAGCTAATGTCAGTTCATTTTCTATAAAAAACAGGAAGCTTAGAACTCCTTTCTGTTAGAAAACAAATGAAAGCTAATATTCTTAAGAACAACATGATCTAAAGAACATGTATTTGGGGATTTAATAATGCTACAATGATTGATTTTCATTTCTTATTTCTATCCAGTGGCATACACCTTTCTAGTACCTTCGGCCTGAAAAATATTAAATTAACTAGATTCATACATTGAAGTCCAGTAATTTCTGAACATAAAATTCCATTTGCAGTATTGATTAGCAGCAGCATTAACTGAAGACAGAAGAGAAAACAATCACCAAGGGAATTTAGTACTGAGGCAACTGAGGTTCAGGGGCACAGCAGGGGAGCCAGAGAGAGGAGGAAAGTGAAACCTAGCCAGGAGGAGCTGGGTTGAGAAGCCTGAATATCAGCTGGAAACTTCATCTCATTTGAACAGTTCACAATTCTTCTTGCTCCCCTCATTTCACCATTCAACAACACTTTTTATTCCAGGATGAGAAGCCTTCTTTTTTACAAATAGACAAATTCATTCCCAAGTCCCTAAACAGGTACAAAAGCCCAACTGGAAATTGTCAGAGAACAAAGAGGGTTGGGGTTTTTTTGTTTTGTTTTGTTTTTTAAGTTAAATCAAATTCCACAATTCCTCTCTTTCACTTCTCTGCCCTTTCTCTCCTCTTGCTCCCCCTCAAAACAAAATCCTTCATTATTCTTCTCTGTATTTAAATGAAGATTGGTCAATAACATAGTTTTCTAGTTTTCTCCTAGTCCTAAGTCCTAGCTGTCAAATGCCTACCAGGAGATAAAAATCCAAAAGCTAATGACACAACTGAAATGATGGCATTTTGCATGTAAATATTACATTCTGGGATAAACTTTGGAGGAACTATTGAAAGCTGCAACTGAAAGTGACAACTCAACTTCCCTGGAAGTTTTAAGCAGCAGAAAATTTCTGGTGAAGGAAGCGGACGGGTACTTAAAAAGATTTTTTTTTTGCTGAACGTAAGTTTTCTTGTAAAAGTGTATCAGTGTCAGAATGTGAAAGCAGGTTTAAACAGATATGGGTGTTGTCCTTCTGATTTATGAAAGCTATGGTTCTGGTGTTAGCACTGCTACTTGCAGTTTTGCTGAACAACAACAGATTAAAAATTGTTACGATTTCTATCATTTTCACAGATACCTGGGAAAACAGTAAAGCTAGCCACTGTTAATTGATGTGACCCTTGACTAGCTGCCTCTCAGGCAGCATGCATAGGGTCTGGGTCAACATGTGCAACTATTCCCTGCGGATAGAAAACTGGTATACACATGGAGTAACAGAAATGACTCATCAATACTCAAAAACGCATGGGAGAAGAGTAGAGTGGTGGTGGCATCTATCTCCTCGTAGCACTGGTCAAGAGATTGGAAGAGTAAGGACAGGGAACTCTATCCTTAAAAAGTAATCTATTTCTTTTTATTATTTTCCAGCATACCTATCTTATGTGGAGGTTAGTGAGGAAGACTGCATTCTGCCTGCATCATCTGAGATTTCCAGCTTCCTCCATAATCAGGATTATGTGATTAGATCTGGCTTTTTGCTAAAGCACTGGATAGACATAGCTGGGGTTCTTCTTGCCAATTTAAGTGTAGCATCTACCCAGTTAACGCCATTGTTGTGGAAATAGTAGCTATATCCCAGAAAGAACACTGATGTGGATACTACTGCAAGCATTGTTAGATCAGACCTGGTCTGACCTGCAAATTAAAACAGGTAATGGAACTATTTTACACCGTTTGCTTCTAATTCTGACACAGATGGCAGTTAAACAAGGATTCCAGCCTTGGCAGTTTTGCTTCAAAGTCAGTGCGAAGGCCAGGATAATCCTTTCTAGCCACTTTCTCCTTGATTTTTGAGCCACCAACTTCCGTATAAAATGGAATTTGTTATCTGCTACTCCCCTTCTACAGCCATGCATTGAACAAGCTTTGACAAGATACAGGATAGACCTTCGAATACTGAGCCAAGTGACACCAAAGAGAGTCATGAATCCCTAGAATGTACAAAGCTCATTTCTTAACCCTTATCTTCAGGTGGGTATACCACAAGGAAGAGAAAATTAGTGATCCAATGAAAAAGCAAAAAAAGGAAAAGTAAAATTACCTTCCTTGATGGTAGTTCTGACTTCCCAGCTCTTAAATTATGCCAAGTGTGGGATAATGAACAATGATTGGTTTTTAAAACTAGCATTCACTAGGAAAAAAAAAAAAAAAACGACGAGCCAAGCCCAGACAAGTAACAGAGGAAAAATAGTGCATGTGCTCATGTGTGTATGTTTCCTTACACAAAACTACTTTTCAGAAAGTTCTTTAACCACAGAATTAGGCAAACAACCAACACAGCTAAGTCTGGAGAGAATGGAGACAAACTCATGAAGAATAACCAACTGTAAACTTGCATTGGCCATTACGTCCTCTTCTCACACAAGTCTTTATCTTAATGTTATCAGCATACGTAGTTTATAGGAAAAATAGATATACCAGAAATCACATATCCTTACAATGGGTATTTTTCTAATTTATTCTAATGCAGATGATGAAAGGTCTTAAATCAAAGCTAGCAGGAGCTCATTAACATAGGCTTCCATACAAGCCAGGAAAAAAAAAAAAAAAAAGAAAAAAAAGGAATGCTGTTCTGGATCTAGACAAGCACTCCCCATCAACATCGATAGGACTTTGCATGTAGATCAAGTTTAGCATATAGTGCGAAGACTCTGTAGTCAGATTATGAATTTTACCCATTATTAGCCTTTATAAACAGTTCATAAACATCAGGCAAAATGGCTTGGGTTTTGTGTATATGTGTGTTTGCTTTTTTTAAGATTTCTTTTTTGTATGTGTGCCTTTATAAGAGCAATCAGAGGATGAAAGAGGAGAGTATTCCAGTAAGCGTCTGTTGACAACTGATCATTTATTCCAGGTAAAAACAAAAAATACACATTTGAGCAAGAAATAGTCACACAAGTTATAGTTTGGAGGATTGTTCCTTCAAAATAATTATATTTAAGAACACTTCAGTTCAGCGATTTAAGTGCACATGGGAGATGCCTAGTTTTACCAGTTTTCTAAAATAATTCATTCAGAAGGAATACTACTTTTGCTAATATTAAATCCTACACACTGAAATTTCAGAGCAAGCCTCTAACAGATGTTGCTAACAGACATGCAGTCATTCACCACTGCTCTGCACTTTGGCTTTCTGAGGACTGGACTTTGGAACGCCTGTAGATTGAATCGCTGGCACAAGGAATTCAGCATATTAGTAACACTATTTTCAGTGCTCCTTCAAAGAAAGCCAGTGCATATTTCTCCAGACCTGAGAATACTTATGATCTTTTTACGTCATCTAAGCAGAGAAGAAAAAAGTTGTCATGCACATTTCAGATACTAAAAAAAAATAAAATATCTTGCTACATACTGCCCTCCAAATACCTCCAAGCTATGCTTTCCTTACCAGCAACTGAGAAGAGGGTATGTACTTTGAACAGGAAAGACGCAACACACAACATAAATCAAAAATTGTGAGAATTAAACATCAACAGGATGGAGAAAAGGAACCTGCTACCACAGCGAGCAATTAAAAGACAAAAAAAAAAAAAAAATCAAAAACAACCTACCAATCCAATTATCCATCAGAGACTCTGCAGTTACTGCGGCTTCTACATGACTTGCAGCCTTGCTGATCAAGGGCCGTCACAGGACACCTAAGCAATGAGAATTTCACATTTCAAACTTGGAATACTTATCAACAAATTGCAGTTTTCAAGAAGCCTAGGGATACCTGTTCCACCTTGGTCATTTCTCCATTTTAAAAAACTGCAACACAGTGAGGACGTTCAGGGGGCGGTTTTTTGTTAACTTGTTCTGTTCTTATAAGTAAACTAACCTTTGATAACCTATCTCCATTTGCAGCAGGGAGCTGAATGGCTTTGTTAGAAGATCCCCCCTGCCCTGAACTCATCACCTGAGTTTATACATGCGATTTTTCCTCTAAGCTTACAGTATAATGATGGAGCTCTATAAGGTGAGAAAAAAAGCCTTCATTTCATCGGTCTTATTACAATAGTCTGTGCATTTTCACCACTGAATGGGGAAAAAAAACCCAATCCAAACTAGTCCCCCTAGCGTACCTTTGCAGTAGGAGTCTAAAGAATATGTGGCAAATCACTACCCTGTCTCCGTGTCTTTTTGTGTGAAACTAGCTTTTTTTTTCAGTAGAAGACATAACCACTTACAGAAACTGCAGGGAAACTAGGCAACCTTTCAATCCATTTATCTAATTTCCTGCTGTTTCTATTTCTGAACAAGTTAAAAAAAATAAATGTTGTACAAAGAAAATTAATCTGCATCCAGAAGATTTCATTAAATAAAATGTGCTGACCTGTTGGCAATTGCCAGGTCTGGTTTTAACATAGTACTTTGTTTAGCCTGGTGCTTTCTGTTCCTGCTAGCACTGAAATTGTATAAAAAAAGCTAACAATGTTTAAAAGACATTTGATTCATTGTCATTTCCATCCTGGCATCCATACCTTCCAGAATACATAAATGACAATCAGTGCTGTGAAAATGTTTCCTGTAGTAATTTTAAGAGTGCTATAAAAACCAAGTACAAAACATACAAAAAAAGGCAAGACCTTATAACAACCCTTCAGATGCCTCCACATGCTAATTTTCAGTTTAAAAAATGCATGTTGGAAAAAAGTAGGCTTTATTTGCTGTCTAGCAGTACCCCTGTTCCAAGCTGAACAAAGCAGAAGACATTGTACTCAGGTGAAAACACAAATAAAGATCGGTTGTCTGATGCTCTGCAAAGAGGAGAAATCACTTGCTTTCTAAAAACAAAACCGGGCACAGCGGAAGAGCTAGGAATCTCTCCAAAAAGTGTTACATAAGGCATTGTCAAACTTCATGTCACCTCCACAGAGGCCGCAAGTTGCTGGTTTTCCCCCCCTGGTGAGCAGGGATTAATGATCTAAATGACACAGTTCTCGGATAGGAGGTGATAGCAGAAGCCTTCCCAAAGGAGAGCCTCCTGGGCTGAAGCCTTGCTGGGGACGCTGGAGGGGGATGGGGAAACCACCCTCCCCGCCGCAGCGTCCCAGTGAAACTCCAGCTTCGCCCCGAGCCGGCAGGCAGGTCCCGTTCAGGCAGGCTGCCTCCCGGAGCAGGCACGCCGAGGGGCAAGGCGTTCACGCCCCACGGCGTGACACCCTTCCACCCGCACGGCAGCAGCCACCAGCCCCCTGGCTCCCCCGGACTCCTCCAAGCAGCCTGCGGTACTCGGTGGGACGGCGACCCCGTCCCCCCGCCGCCCCACGGCTGGAGCCCCCCGCGGAGCGGCAACACATCCCAGCCGGAGGAAAGGGGCGTGAGGCGCGGTGTGAACAACCGCCCGTGCGGACTCAGGAGGGGAACGAAGTGGGAGCCAGGCGGGGGAACCTCCCTCGGCTGGGGGGACGGGGCGACTTGCCCCTTTGTGCCAGGGGAGCGACAAGCGTACCTCCGCCTGAGCATCCCTGCAACTCCAGATCTGATGGGGATTAAAATCCAGGAGATAAAACCACCACCTCAGCCCTACCGTACTCGGATGCCCCCTCCCCCGGGCCGCTGGAAGGGAGATACTCACCGCTTGTTTCTTGCCCTCCCCGCCCCTCGCCTCTAACAGCAGCAGCGACCCGACGAGGCACTTACCTTCCCCGGGTGACTCCCGGGCCGCCGGGACAGGCGCTCAGCGCCCGCCTCTCCGCGCAGGCAAGCGGTCCTTCCCCCTCCTTCGGTCCAGGCGGGCAGCTCCAGCTCCGTCCCCGCAGCCCGGCGCTCCGGAGGTGTCAGCCGGCGGCTCCACTCTCCGCGGGACGAGGAGCTGCTGACGGTGGGAAAAGGAAGGCGGCGGGGAGGTCCCCACTCTTCCCGGGATGCGCCGCCGAGCTGGCTGCCTCCTCCTCCGCCCAGCTCTCTCTCCAGGGCCTGCCCGCTCCCTGCTTCGCGCTGCCCTGAGGTGCAGCCCGGCCCCGTCCGTCCGTCCGTCCGTCCCGCTCGCCTTCCCCCGCCCCTCTCCCCGGCGGCGAGCCGCGCAGCGCACAGGCCCCGCCGGCGGCCAGAAGGACCCGGGGGCGACGGGGGATTCCGGCCCGGCCTCCTGTACTCTCCCCGGGGCCTGGCGCACACTCTCCGCGGGGAGAGGAGGCCCTGCCCTGCCCCGGCCTGGCGGGCGGCGAGCAGCCCCAGGAAGGTCACCGGCACGGCGGCGCCGGGCACGGAGAGGCTCCCTCCAGCACCGCCGCGGGCGTTGCTACTGCTGCCGGCCCGGCCTCAGCGGCCGCTGGGTGCCGCGCTGCGCCCGGGCTCGCTCCGTGCCGGTGCCCGGCGGCCGCCTCCGAGTCTGAGTGCCAGGCTGCCCCCTTCCCCTTCCTTCCTTCCTTCCTTGCCTCCCGCCCCTTCCCCGCTGCCAGCCTTCCCCCCGCCAGGTCCCTCCGGCGCCCGGTGCCAGGCTGCCCCCTGCGGGTCTCGGTGCCGAGGCTGCCCGCCGCCGGCGCTGCGCCCGGCGGGCCGAGGCGGAGGCGGGCGCGAGGGCGGCCGCCGCCGCCGTTCCGCGGGTGCCGGGAGCGGGGTGCCCGCCACCGCTCTGCCGGGGCTCAGCGGCAGCTGCAGTGACTGTGTGTCTGTGTCATGTCTGTGCATGGGCGGGCGGAGGCGCGGGGCCGAGGCGGAGCCAGACCGCTGACACGCCGCCCAGCGACAGGCGCCGAGCGCCCAACCAGCAGCGGCCGCCACCGCCGTCCGCCCGCCCGCGCAGCGCGGCGCCCCGGGCCGCTACACCTGGGTCCGGGCGGAGCGGGGTCGGGGGGGGCCGGGCCGCGCCCCGCCGCCGCCGCCGCCGTGACAACGAGCCCGTCCCGCGGGAGGGGGCGGTGAGGGGAGAGCCGGCTCCGCGCGTGGGGGGCCGCCAGCCCCACGCCCGTCGGCGTCCGCCTGCCTCACGGTCGTCGCAAGCGCCGCACCTGAGCGCGCCGTCCCGGCCGGCCAGCCGCCGGAGCGCGCTGCGGTAAGTGAGGGGACAGCGAGGGGCGCCCCCGGCCCCGGCGACCCGACCCGACCCGGCCCGGCCCGGCCTGGCTCTCGTCTCGGCGGGGTGCCCGTCAGGGAGGCGAAGCGGCGCCCAGCCTTCAAACGTGCACGCTCGGTTGTGGAAGACCCAACTTTCTACCACCGCTAACGCGTCAGAAATGAAGACCTTTTCGCTTAAATGCGGCGGAGCGTGTCCGTGTGTTGTTTCCCTGCGTGCTGGTAACTGCTGAGAGTGAAGCGATAAATGCACCTTCTTTCTTTTTTTTTTTTCTTTCCCTGCCGTGGGCACAGAACAACCATCAACGCTCTTGTTTCGTTATTTTTATTCATCATCTTTCTTTCACTTCATTAGCGGTGTAAAATGGATTGTTGCAATACATTAGCATACTAAGAAGACCGTATGATAAACTGTGTGTATGGGTGGAGAGGGTGCCTGAAATTTCGAGAGGAGTGCAAGGAGAACAGAAATTAGAGGAGAGGAGCAAATGTGCATACAATTCGATTTAAAAAAGGCATTGATCCATTCTTAGAATGGAAGAGGAAGGAAAGTATACACGTGCTTTGAGTAACAATGTAAATAATCAGAAGTAGAAATAATAGGGATACTATTCAGTCCTTACTGCTTTCTTCTCCCAGAAGTGAATAGTTTAAGAGAAAAAATGTTCTACAAAAGATACCACAGATGCTAATTTCTCTTGTTACATCAACTGCTTAAATGCTATAACTTACTCAGAAGTTGCTTTATTGTGGGCAGAAATTATGTTTTGCAGTATGCTCTGCCAAAATATTGTGAAGTCTGGAACAGGTTATTCATGGCCAGACTTAAGGCATTGGTCCATCTAGCTTAGTATTCTGTCACCAGCAGCACCCACTTCCTGGTGCTTTAGTCAAGAGTGGTATCAGATGAACTGAAAGTAAATCGTGAAGTTGAACATGCCAGTGATATCACATAAGTGTTACTAACTGCAAATTTTGACATATTCTGACAACCAGGAAAGCATTTTGGGGAAAAAAACCCCACACCTCTGCATATCTGTAAAAAGAATTTAATTCTGGAGAAGCTATGGTAACATACAGATCGGTCTCTATTGTGCTAGTTATTTTCATGAGCAAATCAAAGTCAGAAATCAGCTATACTGAAGTGACTTATTCTGTCCATTCTCCTAAGTGAAACTAAAGGATCAGCCTTAATGTAATAATGTTTTCTTGCACTGTTGAAGGATTGTAACTAACTGCTTTGGTGACAGTCACAATGAACAAATCGCTGAGGATGTATGGAGGACGATTGTGTATACGGTTTCATTATTAATAAAACCAGATTGTCTACTGCCTGTTACTGGAATTCTCAGCAGTTTCACTTTTTTTAGTCTCATGCAATGTCTTAAAAACTAGTAAATTGTCAGAGTCTGATCCTACAAAATATTGAACAATTTCTGCAGGTTCTTAATGTTCTTATCTGCTGTTAGAGCAGGGAACTCTCAGCATCCTCAAAAATTCTTAGGTTTTAAGAGTAGCATGGATTATTAGGATTATCTAATGTACCACCATGCATGACAAATGATGGAACTTCATACTGAAACAAATGTCTTTCTTACTTAAAATTGTTCTGCATCTGTGTCGTGGCTTAACCCCAGTCAGCAACCAAGCACCACGCAGCCACTTCCCTTCCCCCCCTCCCAGTGGGGTGAGGAGGAGGAAAGGGAAAAAAAAAAGTAAAACTCGTGGGTTGAGATAAGAACAGTTTAATAACTAAAGTAAAATATAATACTAACAATAGTAATAATGAAATATAATAATAGTAATGAAAAGGAATATAACAAAAAAAGGAAGGGGGAGGGAAGAAAAAAAAAACCAGTGATGCACAATGCAATTGCTCACCACCTGCTGACCGATGCCCAGTTAGTTCCCGAGCCGTGATCTGCGCCTCCCAGCCAAATCCCCCCTGTTTATATACTGGGCATGATGCTCCATGGTATGGAATACCCCTTTGGCCAGTTCAGGTCAGCTGCCCCGGCTATGCTCCCTCCCAGCTTCTTGCACACCTGCTTGCTGGCAGAGCATGGGAAACTGAAAAGTCCTTGGCTTAGGATAAGCACTACTTAGCAACAACTAAAACATCAGCGTGTTATCAACATCATTCTCACACTAAATCCAAAACCCAGCACTGTACCAGCTACTAAGAAGAGAGTTAACTCTGTCGCAGCTGAAACCGACAATCTGTCAGGTTGGTGACTTGCTCACAAAATGGACACCAGTTGTCCAAACCCAGAGCAGCGTTTGTCAGAGGCTCTAGCCAAGAATGATTACCACTAGGTTACAAAAACTAACAGGGACCGGAGGAGTGACTACCTATGAAGATGGAGTTCTTCAGAAATTGTGTTTATAAGAGAGTAATCTTTTCATATTCATCATAAAATCGCTCCATCAGTCTTTGTCCTTGAAAATCCTGAAGTGGCAATTGCTTTGGACATAGAGTAAACAAGCAATGCAGAAGGATCCTTATGCCAAGGATAGGTAGAAGAAATTAGATGCAAATATTTGCACTTCAGATTTCATTCAGCCAGAAGGAACCTTTCTCCAGAAGCTACACAGGTTCTGGAGTGAGATGTCTATTTACATTTAAAAAAACAAAAAAGCAAAACCTATAGTAATGTCAAGTATATAGTTTTTTAAAAAGTGACAGTTATATAAGGTTGAAAATCTCAAAGCTTTAACAGTCCTATTATTAAAAAATTATGTAAACCAGACCTTTCTTTTTTAATAGGAACATGTCGATTTTGAGGTGGTATTATATGACCAAGTTATACTGATGTAAAATTATCACACGAGTATTTGGTCTCTTTTTTTCCTTATTGGAACAAGAGATAAAGGCATAACAGTACACAACTTCAAACAGGTTATGGTACTTCCACTACACCAGAACATCAGTAAGTAAAATAGGATTAAGTCTATTTATAAGACCCCAAACACAGATTATCTGGGTTTTGATGAAAAGAACAAAATTATTTCCAATATAACCATTTTACATGAAAGGGAGGTGTAAGGCGCACAAGTATTCAAACTTATGAAAGTGCATGAAGTTCATCTCCCGTTTAACACCAGTGAAGTCCTTTTTACATTCTTACAGTTGTTTCATTGTTCTAGCTGAATTCAACCACTATGAGGTCTTTTGAGGAAAAAGACAGTGCTTTGTTCAGGAGGTGACTGAAAAGTGCTTTACTACTGTGATAGTGCATTATATGCCAGCTGCAATAGAAGTTAAACGTTCCTGAAAACCAGGAAGGTGTTCTGTCCCCATTCCTCCACGCACACTCCTGTGGTTAATCAGCATTTTAAATACCTAGTGAGGCTGATGCTGCTGTGTCACACTCAAGATATGGGATATGCATGGACAAAGCTAAGTTCTCCATGACCTGCTTTTGTGTGGAGTTGATGAAATAGCTACTTTTCATAAAATCAGCCCTTCAGGGTGTTCTCATAGGGAACAGAAATTCAAATCTGATTTAGCGGGCTGGCTGGATTGTGTTAACTGATCCACTTCAACACAGATGATTGTGAATCTTTGTTTATAAATTGCTACTCTTGACTTCTAGATGCTAAATGGCACAACTGTTAATAGTATCAGAGCATGAAGAGCAAGACCAAAAGTCTGAGGCAAGTCCTAACCCTTGAGTTTTTTGTTATCATCTGCCACTGCAATGAATACAGGACTACTGCAGAACAGGCTGCCTAACGTCTTTTGTAGTAGGAAAAGGCTTTTGGACAAGAAATAAGTGAAATTTAATCTACTCTGGAAAAATAAATTCCCAGTTCTTGAGTGTAAAATGGAAGCTCTGTTACATATGCTGTCCACAATGGGCAGTAAATTAAAATTTAATGGATATTTTCCTGTGCATGTAACAGAAAAAAGAAAAATCAACAAAACCCAAGAAAGTCAGAGCAAGATCCAGATTCCCTGGGGTTATAGGAACTGGAAAAATAATAAAGACTGGTAAACTGAATGCATTTAAATAACTAGAAAACATCATGAAAACCTACAACTTTCAGAATGCGAAGGAAATTAAGTTATTAAAACAGAAATTATTTCTCTTTTATGCCAAAATAGATTTCAGACAATAAACTGATTGTTCTGTGTTAACTTATTTTGATTTTCATATGGGTTTCTCCCAGAATTCAGTTGTACTTCTAGACACAAAAAGGTAAACATCCATACTAGACTCTTAGATAGTATTATGCCCTATATCAAAGAAAACTTGAAGGAAAGGGGTATTTTCCTTTTTGTTTACTTTATATCTCTGACAGAAGTTTCTGTGGATTTTTTTTTTCATTGCTGCCAATTACTACTTTCCATTTATTGTGACTCAGTAATTTAGAGAGAGAATAGTTGGGGTTTGTTTGTTTGTTTGGTCTTTTTTAAGGAATAGTGCTTTTAAACCCATAAAAACTAGTGAAGATATGCAGAATAAATATGGTGCAACTTTAATTTTATGAAGTTAATCTGATTTCAGGTTGATAGTACTTAAGTTACCATGGTCAAGTCAATGCTGCATTTCTACTTATAGAAATAGTTGAGAACTGTTTTGCTAATATGACTTATATAACTCAGAAAAGACTTTATTTCATACTGCATAAAGTCAATGCCAATGTTTCCAGAGCTCTTAGTAATGCATAACTGCACCCTAAAAAAAAAGCAACAAGTGCTGTGTTTGAAGTTTCTTTTTTTTTTTTTACGAAGGAATCTTCACACCTATGCTGTTTGCAGTGAAATTCTAGATAATGTACAGTAGCATAACTATTCTGTATTAACATGTATCATTCCTTTTACAGAATTTTCTGGGACAGAAAAGCAGCATTGGACAAACTTTAAAATAATTTTAAACTTCACTGCCTACGAAGGTGAAACTGACCCAGGTACTCTTAGGCCCAAATCAAGGTATGTTGAAGTCAGTGGAGCAACTGCACTGATTGCAGTGGTATTCAATCTAAACTATCCTTTATGTCCCAGTCTGTGTTCTGGGAAAATATATATACACACATATACATACACACACCCTTCTATGAAGTTCTTTTTTGTAACTGTTTCTATTTGACTGTTTCACCTCACTCTCAAGCAAATAGTGGATATAGTGTCTCTCTCTTGTTACTTTGTTTCTTTTGTTACACTTCTCCATTTATTGCCCTGCAGTATAAATGCTAAATAAGACTATGAAAAGCCTTAAATGAATTGTAGACCTGTATAATTAATATCTGCTATCCTTTCTAGAAGTATTAAAGCACAGGACATATCACTCCTCCGCTCTTATCCTTACACATTTAGGTTTTAATTCATCTGACACCTTTCACTGCTCTGGTGAAAAAGAGGATACTCTACCTGATCAAAACAAGACCTTTTGTTTCCATTAGAAGCACCTGTCTTATACATGGAAGGTTTAATTGTTTTCAGAATAGCTTCATTAACTTCTGAAAGTGTTACCAATACAGGCCTCCCCAGAGCCAGGATGCTAATTAGAAGGAAAACTGGCCTTACAGTAGTTGAAGAATTTTGTCTTCTTTAAGAAAGCAGGAAGGCTCATTCAATCATTGACAGAGTGTTTCTGCCAGAAAGTAGGAATAACTGCCAGTTATATGAACTCAGAGAATACCTGTGACAAATGAGTTATTCCCACAGTCAAATAGCCTCTTCAGACAACCAACAACAGTAAGCCTAATAATGATTAAGTAAACAATGTTAAGATGTCTACCAAGTTCTATGCAGTCCAAGCAATGTCCTTTATGGCCAGCATCATCTGTCAGCTCCGATGTCCCTAACTTGGTGGGTCAGGCATGTTTGGAGGGTGCCATGTGAATGCTTGGATTGCTTCCTTAGGCAGCCAGAGTGTCAGTAGTAACACGTCCAGCCTTCGTCACATTTATGCTGATTTTATATTAAAGCTCTTGTAAGTCTGACCAAAAAAATCTATACAGGACTACAGAGTAAGTATAAATATAAAATGTAAACAAAATTAAAATGGACAGATGAATGATAATAACATAGATCCTATTACAAGTTAATGCATGATATCAAGACTTGTTAAAATAATTTTAAGTTTTGTATCAATGGTCAGGCCTTTAGAATCTGTATAAAAAAATACCTGAATTAAAAATAGGCACTGTGGGGAAGGAAATTACCCCAAACTTACTTATAAGGATCACTACCTAATAAGTCAAATAGGAATATTTTTGACCAAAAATAAATAATCATAATTATCAGTCACATCCTAGAACTTCCATATTTTTACCCAATGAGGGCTATTCTTTTAAATATTTTCTAGAGGATTTCTCTAGAAAGCAGAAATGCACTATAGCTGCTACTATCCAATGAAGGGAGGGTGAAATAAAACCCAGATCCTGCCTAATGACTCAGGCTTATTTGCTTTTTGGCCATCACAACAGTAAGACTGCCCAGTATGAATCTTTTCTGGCAGTTTAACAAAATTGACAGAAGAAAGTCCACTTTCATGTCCTTGTCAGACAAAAACACAATGGAAATATGTATACAAGCTTCTGAATAGAAATAGTCCGAACAGCCAAGCATACAAACATGAACTCATTTAGTGGCCACAAGTGGTTGTGTATCTCAGAAGTGTACCGTGAATAAACTAAAATTTTTCTTTGCCGAGGCTGAGATGCGACTGTGAGCTGCATCCAGCTCTCTGGCCAACACTGTTAATGCTAAAGAAAGTTTCTATGTTCTTGCTGGCATTTGAGAAGTTGTGAGCTATGATCTGGACTTGCTATGTTGGCAAAAGAATAGGAAAGGTCACCCCATCTCAGCAGTGAAACTGTCAGTAACAAAAGGATAATCCTCCTCAGTCTCAACAGCAGTTACAGGGAAGTTGATGCTAAGGTCAAGCAACAAGGCAAGACCAATACTAGCGCCAATGAACCTGTCAACATTAAACGCTTCTTTTTCAGAGTACTTTAACACTTCAATATTCTGTGATTCAGACTGTATCTTGACACAGTAGGGTTTTTTCCATTGATTCTTAGGTGAAACTAAAGCTGTCAGACAAACTAGAGGCCAAGCACACAAGGCCGGACCCAGAAGAAGGACAGGCCTTCAAAGTCTGAAGGTGACATTGAAGGAATCCAGCAACACATACAAAAAAGCCCAACCAATTCAATAGATATTTTACACTCTGTGTGTGTACTTGCATTTCTGAGCTTGGCCACACAGGTGCTGGCATTGCTACTTACTCTGAAATTGCAGTCTGTATCGGATTGTGTACTGAGGAAAGGAATAAGCTTTTACTACCATGGATGGCATCAGAATTCACGGTTCCTGCAGCACCGAAAAGAAATGACCAGACCAAGTGAAGTTTCCAATGAAATCAGCATGTCTTCAAGTCAGTGAAAAGAAGAACTTCATCTACAGAGAGGGAAAATAATTTTAAACATCACTTCTCCAACCAACACACAAGATCTCAGTGCCGTGAAGTCTGCACCTGACCTTTTTGCACATCAAATAAAGTAAGGGTCTGGTAGAAATCACTCTGTGATCATGTAATTAGGAATTGTATCGTAATCTGAAAAAAAGGGGATATCAAATTCTGTTTGCATATGAGAATTTATTTGTCATTTCCTAACTTTGTGTACTTGAGTTTGCAACCACATCGATGTTCTATTAATGTAGTTTTTGTGTGTAAGGCTGGATATTACAGAAAAAGAATGGAGAAGATGGAGTCTTAATGAAGTATTTGTTGCTTCAAGCTTGTACTGACTGTATTGCTCACAAGTGCCTATATGAACAGGAAGCTTTTTTTCCTAGTTTCTTTCTAGTGATGACATTTATAGAAAAAAAAAAAACCTAAAACAGGCACAAATAAGAGTCAGATGCCTAGATGTCTTTTATGCCATTGAAGGTCTCAGAGTGTTATGACACCCCAAACCATTTGTACTTGTAGGCTACAGTTAGAATAGGATTCTGCCATCAGATTTGGGGTTTGCTCCCTGAAATAATACTCACAGCAGGTATTCTCCCTTCTAAGCATTTTTGAAGAAACTGGGGCACTAATGAATTACATTTTTTGAAGAATATTTTGACAGCATCAGTGTAACAGGGCATGAACAGGAAGACAATCCTATCCACCAGCATACACATGGTAAAGGCTCAGATGCAAGTGACAGCTGCATGACAAATTGGGTGCTGGAAGATATAGCTGTCATTGCTTGATTTCCATCCATCTGCCCCATTACCTCAGTAGATCAATTGTTTTATATACTAGTAATCAGGTGCACACAATGATTCTTTTGATAATCTCTCTCACTACTGTTGAGCAGATTTAGACTCAGAACAAAGAAAGTTGTGGCTTACCCTTCCTGCAGTAACTTGTAGCAGAATGTCCATATAACTTCAGGTGACAAAATGTCAAATCCAGCAGAGGTGCAAGCAGAGCATACTGTCTTAAGACATTAGAAGGCTGATTTGAAAGAGGAATTACAGCAGCTGAATTAATATTATGTTCCAGTCGATTTTCTAGGCCTGTGTTCCTTCTGGTAGGAAAAGAGGTAGCCTTTGGGAAAATATTAATTTTCAGTTTCCTCTGCTGCAAAGAATAGCCTCAGAAGAAGGACATGCTTGAAGCCAATTGTCACAAAATGTTTGGGTTGGCCAGAGAGCTTGAGACTTCACAAATATGCCTCAGATATGCAGGGCAATGGAGTTTCAGCATAGTGTGCATCTCTGATATAACTAATGCTTAACGTGCAATTTCAAAGGCATCCTTTGAAGAAAATTTCAGTAGACTAGTTTCCAGCCTGTCCATGGGGTAGTTGTGCAGTTCTGCACCAAGTCTAGTGAGAAAGTGACACTTTCTACCCTAGAATCTTAACATATATTGGACTGATTAACATCCCTTGAGTGACAGAATTACACAACAAGGTCAGTAGCCCCATAACTCTGTACTTGCCAATTAATTTTGATGCAAACATATAGATACCTTCTCTTTTTTGATATCTTCTTCTTCCCTTACTTTTGTAAACAAAAGTTTCAAACTCAGAATGTTTGCAGACCCTGGGGCATCAGCCTTTCTCTGGAGACTGAAGATGGTTATCTCAAAATGATGTGTCAACTTCTTAGCAGGCTGCTAACTCTAGAAGTCTGAAAGCAATGATGTGCATGCTTCCATGAGGTGTGCGTCATTTCACCAGGGACAGAAAGATATGGACTTATTTTCTAAAATTGGATGAAGTGGGAAGAGTAAATGCAGGAGGACAAGTAGTTAATAGAAATTACTAAGAAATACAATACTAAAAATATCCTGTCCCCACCAGTTTAAATTCACAACTACTCCTCTCTGAGCAGGAAACAGAAAAAAGAAATTTCCATCTTCAGCTTTCGAAACTTCATCTGTCTCCTGGGTACTGAGGACCAAATCTTCAGCTGGCAGATGTAGGCAGACAGTGCTGAAACCTTGCCATATTTCTGAAGGATCCGTTCTTCAACACCAGACTGCCAACTTGAGTGTCAAAATCCCAAATGACTCTCAGCACTACTTGAGGGCAAACAATCACAACAATTGCCTGGGGACCTTGCACAATGTTGTCAGCCTGACAAGGCTAGGCTGGGTAGTAGAGCAAACCATTCTGCAGATGGGTAGGGTGTACACTTCATTCCTTAGCCTCTTACTGAATCTACTATGGCTGTTACCAGCTCAGCCTCCGGTACTGCTGCTCAAACCTATTGCTTTCCTGAGACCTAGACTTTAGTCCCTGATGAACCACATCAGCAGTACATTGGCTATTTAAACCTGGGGAACGACAGCTTCAAAGCAAACCAGACACCATAAATAAGTCTACAGAGCAGACTTGGAGGGGGCAGTGAGCAAAGAGGAAGGAACCAAAGAGTTGCATCATGTACTTACAAAATTTGGGTGAAATGAACACAACAGTACACCAGGCTGGAATGTAACTGGTGGAAATGTGGGCACAAATGTCTTTTTGACTGGTTAAGGCTGTTAATGAGAAAAATTACATTGCTTCTAATTGGCATGTATATTAAAAACTATGCCCCAAACAAATGGAGATTGGATAGGATTCTGAACATGCCGTGTAACATAAGTCCAAATGAACAGCACTCAGAGGGAGAGGAAATTACAAGTGAATTTTAGCAGTCACTGCAAATTATCTCAAGTAGGTTCTTTATATTTACCTGTTTTTGTGATGTCAAGCTGCAGGAGCTCAGGAACTTTCCAGAGCTTGTTGCAAGTGCTGTGGCTCAGTGCAGGTCTGAGACTCTTTGGGACAAGATTGAAGATCCCATCTCTAGCCTCAATGAGTCACCAAAGACTATGGGTGCTGAGACCACAGCTCTGAAAAAGCTATACAGACATGCTAAACACTGCATGCTGCCAGTTTTCCCAGAGAAATCAAGAAGGCTTTTATAGGAATATGTAAACCTTTGCAGCAGACCAGCCCCAGTTGTGGACCAGCTAAGCTGTCGTCCGGCAGGCTGCTTTGTCTATACCAGGGCCATGGAAAACGAGGTTGGTTGCTGTGACTGCAGCTGTCACCACCCAGAGAATAGGCAGGATGTCTGGTGTGATGTCCAGTGCTGGGTTTTGGAGGCCTCTCCAGCAGTGCTGTGTCCAGCGACATGATACCCACCCTCTCAGAGTTGCTGGAGGTAGACACTTTCCACATGGTCTACAGCCTGTCTCCCTCCAATTCCTTTCCCGTAGCAATAGCAGTCCCATCCTTAGTCCCTCTGCTTTGAGGCAGAAACATTGCATTTTGCGTATGTTGTGAGAAGTGTTGAGCTGGCTCTGCTTTGCAGGACTGGGGCTTACATGTATACCAGAAAACCCCTCTGATATTGAATTATAAAAATAGGTGTGCCCTGTTCACCTCTTTGGTAGGTTTTGTCAAACAAACAAACAAAAAAGGCAGCTTCTTAAGAGATTTGGAATGGTGGAAGGTGGCCCAGTTTGGGACAATATGGGAACAGAAGGCGAGTGGAAATCAAATGTGCATGAACCATTTATCATTATTAGAGATTATTAGGTAGGATCACTACATGTATTTGTACACTTAAATGCTTTTTTTTTTTAATTCCAGGAAAAGTTTACTACATTTTTCTCTATCAAGAAGTACTACCTAAAGGTATTACTCTTAGTAGTTCTGGGTGAGAGATAACTAATTTCATACAGTGGTATTCACATTCCATACCACTAAACTCACCATCTTTCTAAAAGCAACAGTCAAAACACGCCCCCCCCCCCAAGTAGACAGATCCATAAATTCTTTAAAACTTTATCTCACATTCATTTACACACAAAATAAGGGTCTCACTGTGTTCTGAACTGTGAGACTTGGTGAATGAGTGATGCAGAATCCCCTCCTAGAATTGCAGGGTCTCCACTAAAAATGCACTTGAGGTATGTCTCATCAGGCACTGAATCTCTCCACTGATGTTGGCAGGAATCTGCTCTGTTCCCCTACCTTACCAGTCCCTTTATTTGAAAAAAAAAGAACTAAAGAGTCTGAGTTGATTATCACATAGCTAATTGTTTCAGAGAGAACCAAAAGATGCAGTAGTAAAGAAGAACTAGTTACGTGGAATCTACTACTGGTGTTACGAAAACATTGCTTTGGGAAGTAAGTTCTTAAGTAGTAATCTGTATGTGATACAGAGCTAGTTTTTCAGTTTGATACATATTCTCTTCAGAGGGGAAAAAAAGAAATCAGCCTGACTCTGTACTTCTGTAGTTATAAGAACCTCTTTTCTAAATTTGTGATCTATGATTTGTTTCCAGATTCCCTTGATTTGTTAAAGCAGTAATTCGTGGGTGCAAGTGGAAACATCTGGGCAGTGGGAGGGAGTAAAAGGTAGCCAGAATAAAGAACAATTGTGTGGAGCACAGACAAGGCACTGAAGAACTTTGCTGCTTATTTCTTGGTTTCTTTTTTTTTTTTTTTCCCCCTTTATGGCTTGCGTTGGTGGGAGTTACCATCTAAAAGCTTTAACTCACTGTTAATGCTGGTTCTCATCTGGGAATATATACATTTAAATGCTCATACTGTTGTAGGCACTGAAAATTAGCAACTTTTTTTTACACTGCTATTCTACAAAAACCATAGGGAATGCCCATAAGAGGATCTTTTCCTTTAGCAAAAAGACACAACCTGATTAGAACATTATGTAATCTTAATACACATTTGGTATCTTTGGTATCTAACTCAGAACTCAACTCCTAAGATGCTGGTGGTAATGGCATGCTGGAAAATGTAAAACTGCCAGCCTGATGACTTTTTCATGGGTTGTCCAGAACTGATGGGTATTGCTAGATCAGAAGGAGCACATGGAAGGGAAAGAAGGATGGCTGCCAAGAGTAAAAGAGTCACTGTTGCTCCTTCCTCTACAGCTATGACAAGAAGCCAATGCTCCAGCCATAAGCAGGGACAGGTTGGTGGAGGATTAGGAACATTGAGAGACACCTGGCCTCCAGAGGAGGTTGGGAGTGTCTGAGCAAGAAGATGGTCTTTGAATGCATGTCCCCAAAAGTGAGCAAATAAAAATAAGCATTAAGAACATGTGAGGGAAAAAAGGGGGGGGAGAGGGGGGAAGACGGGTATGGCAGGGAGAAGAGATTGCAGCATGGTGAAAGAAAAGGTGGAGGTGGACGATGGAGCAAGAGACCTATGCAAATATAAATGCAAAGGATGAAGGAAAAAGAGCCTTTGCTGTTTCAGAGAACTGAAGGAAGTAATTAAAATGAAATCTGGGAGAAAATCATAGAGAAGAAGCAGCGAAGACTAAAAACATCTTCTGAATTGCAGCCCACAGATTTCCCAGTGCCTGGGATGGCTAGCTCATCCAATTTGTGGAACATTCAAAATACCTTTAGTTAATTTTGTAACCTCCTCCCTGGAAATGCAGTACACTTTCTATACCACTAAAGATGTGTCTCACAAGTGGAAGTAGTGATTAATTTGACAAGTAATTAACTATTGAGCCCAACTGTCCCATCAATAACCAACTTGAATAGAGAGACCAGTGAATGTGATGACAGGCAGTGGAACATTAATGAATAAAATAATGATAATCCTATAGAGGTTAAATACGAATGACATAACGGCTATCTTGGCTCTTGCCCACTCTGAGCTTGTGCACTAAAGAGGTGTAGTCAGTCAGTCTCCAAATGTTACATACCAAAGCAAAAGTTAAGATAAAAGGGCTGAGCCTATCCTTGATCTGATCTCTTATAAAAAGGAGAGGGCATTTTATGAATATCCATTCTGAGTACAAATGAACTTAGACTTTAAGCAAGAACTGATATATTTGATTTATAAATACAGTGTAGAGAACAACCCCTAATTTTTTAAGAGTTCTTTGCATCTTTCAAGGACTCCTGTCCCCTTTTACTATCCAATATGGATCAAGCTGAAAGTAAATTCCTCTATTAAATGTCAGCATCTCCAGTAAATGCATTAACTTCTTATCCAAGCAGATTGTTCCAAGAAATTTTAAAATGGTTGGTACATTTTATATGCAGCAAAGGTCTTTAGCGATGTCTGTTTATCTTGGTTTCTTGTTAATTTGGCAAGGACTGAAGCACTAGGCTTCATCACAGACCAAGACTGTGTCAGACAGGATGGACTTCAGATGAACATTGACCACTGAGACTAATAATACGTAATTATGGCAAATGTTTCTCCCACGTGGGCACTCACAATTCTTCACAGCAGACACTGAGAATATTCGCAGCTGCTTTTGTCTCTCCCTGTAAACTGATGAAGCCCCCACCAAAATGCAAATGAAAATGCTGCCTTCATCATAGCACCAAAGTTTCATCCTTTCTGCTTCCAGCTTTATTAACACAAAGATTGTTCAAAAAAAAATCCAACCACATCAACAACCAAACCACCAAAGCAAAGTAACTCAGGGCAAGAACTTAGGCTCAGCTGTTGCTGGCTTTCCTCTCTCAGAACTTTCTCCCAAATATTCAAAGTCTAACAACCCACATCTGCCTCCAGCAGGCAGCAGGAGATTCTGTCAGGTTCCAGTCTCTGCTATGACTCTGGGGCAGCAAGAGATTCCTGCTCATTTATCAAGTCCAATTTGAAGTTCAGCTAAAGATTTTTGTGTTATGAAGGTTTCAGAGCCCCTTTTTGCAGAATGCAATGCAGATGACATATTTGAATTAGCAAAAGCATATTGCAGAGTTTGCAATGCAAAATTAGACCAGATAAAATTGCAGAGGGAGCATTTTTAAGAGAAAGAGAAATAAATGTCACATTGGGGTTAGAGTCCTCAGAGAGAGAAAGTTAGAAGTGGAACTCTGTGTTCAATGGTCTCTGGAAAATGGCAACTTATTCCTTGGAGAATGCAGCAGCAAACCAGCTGGTAGGGAGGGGTGATGCCAGATGCTACAACGTCTGCATTGAGGTAGGAGGGGAGCAGATGAAGTAAAGGGAATGTGTTCCAGTATAATAGACAGCTAGAGGAATATTACTTCAAGAAATAAAAGCACAAGAAGAAAAAAAACCAGTGGTCTAGCATACTGGAAACTGGAGCTTGATGTAGAACTCTATTGTCTCCCAAAGACAGAGACAATTTTCTCTTAATGAGAATTTTATTATTGTTGCCCATCTCCATGACACAGGAGGATCATGGCTCTGGGATCTCACAAAGTTACAGCCAGACAACCATTGCCCCAGAAAGTGACAGGAGAGAAAGGTTTGCAGTGCTGGTGACAGGGTTTCCATGCAGGATGCAGAGGGGAAAGAAAAAAAATGCTTTGAAGATGCTGTACACAATCATTTAAGTTTCAAGCTGGAACTGACGTAAATCTCACACTGAGAATGAAGGATGACAGAGTTGCTGTGGGACTAGCAGCCAGCGATGGACCACCCCACGAAGACAGTTTTTGACTTATACATTAACTTCGCAATATGCAGTTTTCAGTCCTGTTGATGATGCATCCTTATGTTTCTAGCAGCTGCCTATGCACAGTATGTATTACGGTAAAGGAATAACGAATCAGAGAATGCTTTCTCATGAGACTAAGCTAAGCAAGATGCCTGTCTGGTGGTAGCCAGCTTCTTTACTAATAAAAAATTCAAACCATTACATCTCCTTCATTCTAGGACTGGCTCCAATACTCAGTCAGCCTCTGCCTTACAGAAGAGCTGACAGTTAGACCAATTCTAAAGCATACAAATCTCCTAGTCTGGACTGCATCTTTCCCAAAAGAAGCAGAACTGAGCTTAAAAAGCAAAACCCTGAAACCACTAGTTTTAAGCGGAGCTTGTCACTAGACAGGTAGGCGATAAAGGAGTGTTTTAAACCACTTTTCCCTGGCATCCCTTTCACCTATGACTCTTGATCTGAAAATCAGCTCACAGGAGCACTGTAATCACAGAAGCAACAATATCAAGCCCTGACCCCTCTTTCTGGCAAACACAACCGGAGGGACAGCTGAGAACATGCTTTGTTGGGATAGAAGCAGCAATACAGAAAGCATTCATTTCCTTAGCAACTAGGACAACCTCTTCTTTAATTAGCACATCATGGTCTGAACTTCGCTAATAAAACCTGCCTACACTGCGTGCTAACCATGGGTTAGGTAATCTTGCGCTTGCCAACATACGGCAGCCTACCACGCTTCTGCATCCTGACATTCTCCACACTAGCACTCTGTTCTCAGGTCCCACATCTGCAGGCATGCTGTGGGTGGTGGTAATGAATGATACATCCTTGCGGTTTCTCACCCTGGACTCATGATCCCATATCCCATCACACATTTCTCTGGGCTGGCAGGCACAGGGTGCTGTGCAACAGCTTCTGTGTGCTCTCTTGGGATTTGGGAGGTTACTGTCTATGCCAAAGGAACTAGTTTCCTGGCATTAGCTTAGCAGATATGGTAGAGGAATAAGGGAGCTACCTCACTGCCCAAGCAGCCCCGCTTGGCCTGTCTTCCCTGATTACTACTCTGTGCCACCCTCTTCTGGAGCTTCTTCCCCAGCAGTGTCACTGATGACTAATAGACTTGCATAGGAAATCACCAAGATGCAGTGGCACCAGCAATTAGAGAATACACTCTTCTAGAAGATATGTCATATGGGTTTGTAGTGCAGTTGTGCTCTGTTTCTGCCCCAATATTACAGGGGGAAAAAGAATTAAATAAAAACCTGATCAAGGAAAACCAAATATCTGGATGAAAACAAGTTTTGAGAAAAAATAAAGATGAGGGTTGACAAAACCATTGTCATAGCTCTAACTACAGCTCATATAGAGCCATTGAAACTTCTATCAGCGTAGCAATAGTAGCGCTAGGTTTAGAGCAGACAGTAAAACTGGTCTGAGATACCACATGCTCAAATATTTATTCTGGGCTGAGTTCTGTACTGCCATGAGTATTGGAGAGGTAGAGTCCAAAGCTAGCATGGATATGCCTATATGAAATCCTACCACTCCAGTGGAACAAATCGTGCTCTGAGACAACAGGTCTCGCTAAGTGGAAGAAATAGTGCATTCAAGAGAGGAGAAAACTAAATTTTGATTTTTTAAAATGCATTATTTAATAACAATATGAATTAAGGCAGCAAACTTTTTTTTCCCCTATTTTAATGAACCCTGGGGATTAGGGAAAGAACACAAGATCACATGCTGTGTTTAGAGAGCCTGCACAGCAGAACAGTGGATGAGGCTGTGACTACTTGTGGGATCACCTTCAGGATGCTTTTACCTACAGTTTACATAAAAGTATATGTCAGGAGGCTTCTTAATTACAAGATTTACATGTTAGAAATGTCAAAGGAGAGCATTTCACAATAAAGCAGAGATGATTTCTGTAGGTATTTGTTTTGGGTTTTGGTTTTGGTTTTTTGTTTAATGTTGAACAACATGAACTGAAAGAGAAAGCTGCTGCCATCCTACAAGAAGAGAGATACCTATTCAAGATACCAGATAATCCTTGTAAATGTACTCTCTGAAAAGCAAGAAAGTGCACCTCAGGATCAGTAAATTCTCTGAGTGCATGTACATACCATACAGTATCATGCATACATACAATATCAAGCCTACATTCTCAAATGTGGATTATACTTGGAATACTAGCAACAAGATGCTTTTCTGCTGCGCTTGAAAATGTCAGACTTTTAGCAGATCATTGCCCCAACAGAATCAGAGATTCAGAGAAGTGAAGTGCCGTGATCAAAGACACACACTATGCTTCAGAAGAGGAATTCAGGGAATGCAACTTCAGCTGGTATAAAGAACTGTCACCTCTTTGTTCTGGTTATGTGCATCCCTAAATTAGCCATTAGATAATTCTGCCACTTCACTGAACTTTTGCACATTCTCCATTGAAGGCATTTATTCTTACTTGTCCAGGAGGAAAGGCTTTAGTGGTAGTTATGGAAATAAAAGAGACAATAAAGCTCCCATGCAAATCTTTTGTTTTCTGTATTTTCTTATTTGACTATAAAAGTGATATTCCCAAAGGCGTGGAGTCAGGGATATTTTAGAACTGCTGATAAGCATCACCCCATTGCTAGCTTAATTAAATACTAGTGATTTACCCATTACAAAAGACAGTTTGTTCCATTACAGAATCCTTTCCTAGTGTATGGAGGCATAAAAAGAGAGTGTAATGTCAACTGCATAAACTATTTCTGTAAAATAGAAATAGTAAAGTTGACTTCCTTTTGTAAAGTGTTTTGAGATCTACTGATGAAAAGCGCAGTAGGGGCAGGTAATTTCATTATTACTCTAAAAGCCTGTTGCTCCTCTCTGCACTGGCAGATGCTCCTCTCAACCAATTAAGATATGGGATTAAATGGATGCTATCAATTTAGAATATTTTTTCCTTTAGCTGGAATAGTAATAACACCTTGGAAACCACACAATAAAATTGGTTTCCAAATGAAATCTGACATTCTTGAGCACTACTATTTGTTTTCATGCACTGATCCCTCTACCTGTGGAGAGATCTTGCTGACAGTTCCTGCTGCACTCTTGCTCCAGGATACTGATGATGATACTACATTAAAAATCTCCTTGGAAGCCAGCAAGCCTCTACTGCTTCTGTAAGCATCTCTGGCAAGCAGAGCTGCCTCTTCTGTTCTTGTGCAATGGAAGCACGGGGTTATATCTCTTGCTTATTGCATCTTTTGTTTTATAACTGAGGACTTTTAGCCATCAACAGAACATGCTTCCCCAGGTTCAGTTTAAGCCTGTTTCTTTCACATCCTGAATGCAACAGTCACTTCCAGTTGAGCCTGCATGGAAAGTCTTCTGTCAGCCCACACGCACCAGGGCACTAGCAGGATTAGCACATGCAGAGAAGCTGGGGTAGTTGGTACATAACTGGAGTCCTGCCTGCCCTGTCATAGAGCTTTGGAGATCTCTTGTAACCTTTTATGGGATTTTGGAGCTGTGTTGCTGACTAAGACATGGGAATTGGGGGTCTTGTCCATTAAAGTTTGGAATTTCTGCAGTATTTTGCCTTCCAGAGATATTTGCCTCTGGAATAGGAGGGCCTTCTCATATGGTGATGACTGGTGGGAAGGAGAGTAGAGGAAAGGCAGTAGATATTTGCTGTGGGAGTTTTCCTTCCCACTGTTTCTGTTGTGGAGAGATAGCCAGGAGAAGGTTTTCAGAGCTCTTCTTGTTCTCCAAGTCTGTCTTGTCCTTTCAGAAAAATCTTAAAGGTGTTAGCACCCCAGGCTTGAGGAATTTTGGGTCACTAATGCCCAGGTTAGGGTGCTCAAGGAGATTCAGGAGAGAGTTTTATGATGTTTGTTTGCCAGAGGACACATATTTGAGGGGAAAAAAAGCCAAAACCAAATAAATGTTTTGGATTTAAAATACTTTTAAAACTGTAAAATTAGGCATGAGGGCTCCTGTCAGCAATTTGCTTTTGTACATAAATAGTGAATGGGCTAAAACAGGTAACTTTCGATAAGTTTCCTGGACAGTAGGCAGATCATATGTGTGTTAAAGTTCTTTTTCACTGGTAGTTTACACAGGTTTTCCTTTAGCTCAAATAGTTGGAGTCTGACTTGCTGGAGAAAGTGCTGTGCATTCAATTCTGATTTGCCATTATCATAAGATGCTCTGTAGTGACAATGTATAGCATGTGAAAAAACTGGTGAGCAAAGTTAAAAAAAACCATGTCGGTGCTATAATTTGTTGACATGTTTAAAACTCATTGCTGAAATGGATTCCTTTGAGTGATGGACTAATTGTACAACAACCACAACTCTTGCGAGAAGCCTCTTGTTTGCCAAAGTGGAAGCTGAAGTCCCCAAAATCTTGTTTTACATTCACCTGCAGCACAGCATGAGCAGGAGCCCCTCTGTTTCACACAGTCAGGGCACACACATTTGGCCAGACAAGGGGATCATTGGGTTCAGCATTCTTAATCGCTTTATAATTGGATTCTTTGTTGGGCCACTTTGTGTGCATTTATCAGCAGAGTCCAGATCAAGAGAGGTCAAGCAAAGCCTCCCCAAACTTGCCACTGCCCTTTCCACAATTGACATCACTCCTTTAAACTTTAGAAGACCATCTGTGGACTAGGGTAACATTTACTTCAGATGAAATGTATTTCCATAAGACTGACAGATGGCCCCTATAGTCTTGCTTGCCTGTGGGAGCAGGGCAAGAGGAAATGCCAAGGGCAAGTCTCTCTCAGACCTGCAGTCTTGTTTCTTTTTGATCCAGTGTGTGTTTCTCTTTTATTCTTCCTTTAAGCAATGAATTGAGCTCCTGCAGCAGAGGAAGGATTGTTGACTTACAGAGTGCACACATAGTGGAAAGGTTACTTCAATCAGAGGGAAAAAAAAGAAAAAAAGAAGGAGAAAATGCTCCCCAAATTGTGTGTGTACATCTAGAAAAGGAAGCTCTTCTACTCATAAACAGAGGTGTCAAAAGAGAGCTCCTTTAAGGCACCTCCAGCAATCCTTCTAGATGACTTTTCTTATTGTTTTTAGCAGCAACATGAGCATGCTTGAGAACCCCACTCCTAGATCAGAACCCCATTTTGTCAGCAATTGTACAAATAATCCCACACTGCCCCCTAGTAGGAGATCTTACTTCAGGAGAGTACACAGAGCAATTATCAGGCCAAAAGATTGTTTCTAGTTTATAAAGAGGATCACACAATAAGTATATTCCTTGGCTGGACACAGAACAAGAAACTATTGACCCCTCACTAAAGGTTTGGGTTTTTTTTTAAATTTATGAAGAAGGTTCCTCCCTGTTATCTCCAAAAATGCTTGTGAAAATGCAGTGTGAGGATGAAGGGTTGATCATAATTCCTCAATATGAATATGCACTGTCCTTCTAGCTCTGGGGAGAGCTCAAGTGGGAAAAGTCACAGAGAAAGTACACATCTCTGGTAATTACTTCTGTGGATGAGAAAGAATGTAATAAAAGCAGACCATTAATGGACTTTAGTAGTGTTTGCAGTCAAAGTACATGAGCCTTGTATCAGCCAGAGGTTGGGAGGGCTAAAGCAATTTCACCAGCTGTGTGATCTTTCTATGACTGGAGCAAGAGGTTTATGGGTGGGAGCTCAGTTCTGAGAACACAGCCTCCCTTGTAGAGTCTTCATGTACACAAGCGTACACAAAAGTTTGATGTCCCTCCAAAAGCAAGGACAGTGAAAGCCATTAGTATGAACCCTCTGATACACGTACCTTAGGACATGACAAAGGAACAACCACATTCTGGATGAAATCAGTTCTCTTCAATGTTTCTGAAGGGTGCAGAGGAGCTGTGGGGGGTTAGCCGAAAGAAGAAACAATAAAATGAAGTTTTTTAGTTAGTTCTTAAAATAACTAAGGCTAAAATATTTCATACCAACCCTGCCAACTTATGTCTGACTTGCTGTCCTTTGAGACAGCCAGCCACAGCACTAGTTTTTAAATTCCAGCAAGAAATTCAAAGCTGTCGAAAGAGTCCTCAAGCCATAATGAAATACTCATGTGGTCTGGATATAACTTTGTGCGCAAGCCTGTGTGTATAATCAGTGCATGCACAATCACCTGTATTTATTGGTATCTGAGTTTTCCAAGACAAATTCAGTCTCTTGCTCACAAAATTTCTTCTTCTCAGAGACTACACATCCATTGCTTTTCACATATAATAGGCATAATTTATTCCCCTGATGCATCACTTCTTCTTTGAAAATGTGGCTGTTTCTGGAATGCTATTAAGCCAAATGGTTTAGATGTATGGCCAACAGTAAGTCTGTGAAGTTGGAGCAAATAAGAGTTCAATTCAGTGCCAGTTCTCCAAATAGCTGTATTGTGCAAGTTCCCCTAGTGCTTTCTCTATACAGGGCAACACCTTCTCTTCATTTGTCCTTGGACCTTTTAGTTGTATATCATTTTGCTAGTGCTTTGTAACATGCTAAAGGTACGTTGGCATATTTCATCTGTGAATTTGCACCAGGCCACGAAGCAGCCCTTTACTCGAAATCAGCCTGTGGCTGCACAGAGGTAAGCAAAGTTTGCAGTCTCTATACTGAATAGAGCTGTTGCTTGAAATCTCCATCCACAGATACAGTGAAAACTTGACTGGACAAGGCTTTGAGAAACCTGATGTAAATTTCAAGTCAGTCAGAGCAAGAGGGTTGGACCATATGACCTACTGAGATCCCTTTCAATCTAATCTAAACTGTTCTGCGATTTTTCCCAAGCCAGGCATGACAATGAGCACGATGCAAAGTGGAATTAGAAGCAGACTGCCTTGATTTATTAGAGCTGGGGTAGAGGTGGCCAGGCCACCAAAGAATGTTGCCCCAGCTCACTCACACAAATGTTTGATGAGAGGTGGAGTGCTATGGAGTGGGGACACTATCTTCTGTGAGTGCTGATCTCAGCTCTTGGGCAAACAGCAGTCAACTACATTCAACCAGATAGAAGTGTCTCCTTTCTGTAGATTTCAAAGCTTCCTCAGTCCCACCTCAGGTGCTGAAAGGAGTAGTAGTTCCCTGCTCATGATGGACCCTAAATGTACACAAGAAAGGCTTGTCCTTGTGAAAGAAGTCTTTTGACTGTAGGGCTTGTCTTACTTTCCAAAATCAATATCGCTGTCCCACCAAACTGCCAATATAACTGAGTTTAGGACTGCTGTCAGAAAAGCCATCAGCAGCAAGACTCTTTCCCTTTTCTAAGCAACATAGCTGTGCTGGCAAACTCCAAAGGTGGCTCTGATTCTTGTTACTTGTTGGAGAACCTTACTGGGGGTGCTCTAACTTGAGGAAATTAGAGCAGCCTCCAGAAACTATGCTGCAGTTTCAACAAGAGTCCAGAGCAGTATAGACACAATGGGTATGATTCACTTCTCCAGATTAATCTTGTCTTAGTGTAGGTGTCTAAAATAGGTCAAATGAATCACAGCTTAAAATTCCTGCTTAAAAGGGAGTCTACTTGCCTTGCTCTAATGTACATGTCTCTATTACGAATGATTCTCACCAGACATTTCTAACACTAGACCCACTATAGAAATGGTACATATATGTTGCTATATCAATATATCAAGTAATCAATATAATAAAACAAGATATTTCAAATACATTCAAAATAACTGTCAATTTTTCTTAACATTTCCCAGATGGGAATTTCATCATTTCTGGGTTCCAGAATGAAGGCAAGTGTCAGGATTGCCCACCAAATGGTGTGTATTTCTCTGGAGAGCTCCAGACATCAGTCGCTTACAGTGACCAAAGTCTTCTCCATCTTCCAGATCCCAAGGGCTTTCTTCTACCTTTAGAGTCACCGCATGACAGCAGCTGCATTTTTTATATCCAGGAAAAGACAACTGTAAATATGAGAGGAAGGACTATCTGGCATTCTTCTAAATCTGGTGAATTCTTTCACTAATATGGTAAGAGTCTTTCTTATCTTATCTGAGAAAGCATTAATTTAGTTTCCTCAAGAGAAATAGCAGATAGCTTTTCACAGTGTTCAAAGGTCTCATGGTTCATATTCATTTCATTCATAGGTCTGGCCAAATAAATTGAATCACACTGCACTGGTCTCTCATTTAACCTCATTATTCTAGTTTATTTCATAAAGAACATAGTCTTTGCTAGCATTTTTTTTAAAGCCAGGGGATAACAGCCAACACACACACACACGGAGTTCATTTCCCTTGAAAGCAAATAACATTATCACTTACAAGCAAGCTTTTACTTCTTGCATGGACAATCAGTAGTCTACAAAAATCATGCCTATGACTTTGATCACAGCATACCACTGTGCTTGCCCATCACAGCATAAAGTTTTTATGCAGTTGTCTCAGCACTCCGAAAGACATCTATATAGGAACTAGAAAAATTTGGGAATTCTGCTGAGCAGAGTCTATCAGAACAGAGTTCCCTACCTGAAGTGCCATTCTGGATGTTTCGTTTACCCAGCTTTGAAACAATCCAGAGTAAGGTGTGTTAAACATGCTTACGCGCATATACCTGCATAGTGGGTATGTGGAAAGATTCAGATGAGAGAAAATAATGCCATAAAATAGGGATACAAATGATTATGTCTTCATATTTTAATAATTTCTGTAGTAAAAGACTAAGACCAAGATTCTCAGTGATCATCAGTGTTTCAGCATTTCCAAGCACCCACCACAAAGGTTCCCTAAGTTTTGAATAATTCACTCTCTGACAAGATCCCTTTAAGGTATTTCAAACTAAAGCAACCAGAAAAATCACAGTATATACTATATGACTATTCATTCGTTCATTTATTTTTGCCACAAGCTCGTAATTTTCACTATTAAACACCTAGATAAGTACCAAGAAATCACTATTCACTGGCCAAATGTGTCCCCATTAAGCAGAGTTTATGCTAATACTGTCTCAGTTAAGTAACAGTTATTCATTATCCTCAGGCTAAATTGTTTCACTGGCAGATGTCTCATTAAAACAGCTGTTCTGAGCAACCACAACCATGCAAAACAGGGGATTCTCTATTGTCCTTATTGTTGTTGTTATTATTAACAATAAGCATTTACATAAACACTTCACATGTACGTAACTCACAATTACTCTCTGCGTATTCCTTACCCTGGAAGTATGGTGATTCAGAGACCATTTGTCACAGTGGAAGCAATTGCTAATTGGTGATAACACAACACAGCATATGTTTTTTGATATTACTGTTTTCCTGGAGCAAGTGTTTGACCTTACTTTATGCTATTTTGTAACTTTTCCTCCACAACCTAAAGAAAAGCATAATGAATTTAGAAAAGAAAGCAGCATTCTCAGTAGCTAGAAGAGGGCCAGGGAGGTTTCTCTCCTTTCCCCTTTTCTTTCCCCACTTCCCTCCCCTCTTTCTTTGGCTTTCAGACTCCTCTGTCTGTACATTTATTGCTCCTAGAGCCCCATAAATTCTTCTCCCACCAGCGCACTGTGCCACACTGCTCTCTCCTTCTCCTTGCTGGAGGAATCTCCATGCTGGGAAGGCAGGAAAACCAGGCTTCAAGCCCTCTGCTTTCCTGCCCGTCTGCCCAGAGCACTGCTCAGCCTCTCCTGCCCCGGAGGGAGCCCGCCCAGGTCTTCCTCAAGGGCAATGCTTACAGAGCCAAGCTGGCCCCTACAACCCTCTCAAACATTTAGCAGCCAAGCTCTAACAAGGCTGTAATGAGCACAAATAAAATGTTTCAGATGCTCAACCTTGCCAAGTAAAAGCAGTTTTCCATAGCAACAGTAGAAGGGGGAAAGGCCACCTCTACCAAATATTATGTCCATCCTCCAAAGGATGGGGGCACTACTGTTTCTAAAACAAAGTTTTACCTACTTGCTGCCATGGAAAATAGTGCTATCTCTTCCCCTAATCTCATTTCAGGGAATTTTTCAACCATTTTCATTAAAACTTAAAAAATGCATATGCTTATTCTGAGACAAAATCCCACATGGGAAACATCTGTGCAGTTGAACTGAGTAAAAGTTGAAAATAAAGACTTATAAAGGGAAGTGTCAGGAAACCCTGGTAAGTGACGTTTCTAATGCTGCTTGTAAAATATCAGAAATTGGGAAAGAAACAGGAATGTGAGCCTGCGCTTCCAGCCTCCCTAATGCATTAGAGAGTGCTTAAGCAGCTCAGAATCTCTGTAACAGGTTATAAGTCAGGAGCGGGAGAAGCGGGCCCACGCCATTTTGCTCCAGATCAACGTCTGTGCAATCGTCCAGGCAGCTCTTGCAAGGTACCATGGGTCCAGGAGGATGTGGAGCATCGGAGGATCGGGTCTGGGTTACGATAGAAACATGGGAGCAGGATAACCCAACATGGCCACATGGGCTGGGCAGGGGAGGAGTGGGATGGCAAAAGGAGACAACCAGCAGGGAGGCTCGGCATCCCAAAGTGGAGCAGAGCTGCCCTGCTTTGCATTAATGGATGCTCAGTCTCAAATGTCAGCATGTCTGCTTCATCAGCGAAGAGGCAGACGAGTGAGCAATTGCCTGCTATCCGTGGAGGCTGTGGGGTGTGATTCAGCTGTGTGCAGCAGAAGCGTTGCCACCTCACCTCTAATGAACTAACACTGTAATGAACACAACTCCCTTCACAGAGCACTTGTTTTATCTGTTGAATTAGGCTTGTTAGACAAACCCTAGAGAGGTTTTATTTTCTTTTTTTTTTCCTCTTTCATAATCTGTGAAAGTTAAAAGCTTGTTGTTCTTTCACACAGTCACAGATTTGTCTTTTTACTGTTTCTTAAAGGTATATTTTGACTGCCTGCAATGTTGTATCACCGGTAGTGTCAATGTGAATGCAAGGAACATTCAGGGGACAGTTAATCAAGATGGTTAGCAAGGTCCCATGTAGAGTGTTAAATACCAGTTTGGGTAAATTTAACTGTGTGATAATAAATAGAACAGGTAAAATCAACGTGTTGGTGTTCTGGTCAGTGCAGGCAGAGGTATCTGAAATTTATGTTGCTCAAATTACATATGAGTAAATCAGTTCTGCTTTTTTATCTTTAATGATGTGAGTGGGAAACACTTCAAATTCCATAATATTTTTTGAAATTTCAGATTTTTTCCTAACCTAAGCAAAAATAGAGAAATCAATCTCTTGAAAATGTTCATAGCGAGAAACCTTCCTGATGATACACAAAAACTAGTTCAAGTGAGAGAGAAGTATTTCACTTCAATAATTTTAAAATATTTTTATTTTATTTTGACTGCCCTACCTCTTATGTAGCCCTGGTATTGTGACCCTACTCCTTCACTGAAAATTTCTTAAATAATTTTTTTTAACTTGCACCTTTTGTTACAAAAATAAAAAAATATTTTCTGATAATTTTCAGTTCAATATATTTAATAGCAAAAAACCCCCTGACCAACCTTCATTACAGCCATTAACAGTTTGCATTATTAAAATAGGATAGGGAACCCTGGAGTCAGATCCCATCTCCTTTGTCAGGAACTGTGAATCTTATCTACATACATGGCGACCTAGATGCAGCTGACAAGATCTAAAGAAGCTTCTAAACTAATAATTCTTCAGGTAGCCTGGAATCTGGGTGAGAGCCAGTGAGAGTTGGGCATGCAGTCTGATAAATTTTGGTAGCAATATAGTGGCTTTTCAAGCTTTGATGAACCTTGCATCAGAGTATCTCTAAGAAATAGCATCTTCATCTTTATACACAGATTTCCCCCAGAAAATCAGTGCCCATAGCACAACCAGCATGCAGGAGTTGCTTGTGCCCAATCCTAATTATTTCCCTTTTTACTAAGTTACTTCATTTTTGTCCAGAGGATACTCTGGTTATTTTGCAGAAGTACGATTTCACCGGCAGATAGAGAGATGGAGGGAAGAGAGTACGGGCCGTGACGAGCATGACACAAGGGATGTCCGGCTGTGAGTGTCAGGAGCAGGAGGTACCCATCAAGGTGCCCACTGGAGCCTGCCGCAGGTCTGCCTGCTCAGGGGCCTCCCAGACACCGCGACAGAGGCCTCTAATGCCACTGGTTCTGGGGGAGAGGAAACCAGAGGTGGCAAAGACTGTTTCATGCAGAAATACTGCTTAGGACTGGCTTCGGCCATGACCCAGATGGGAGCTGCACACTGACACTACTGCAGCTGCACCCGGGCCCTGGAGGCATGGGAACTATGCTGAGTGATTTTAAAGGAAGGGCATCCCATAATGCACATCTGCTGGGCGTTTCCTGTTTCTTTCCAAAACTGATACCACACAGCGTGATATGTGGTAGTGCAGGATGAGTGCGTGGGCCTGGTTTACAGCTGGGTGGAGGCACCGCTGCTTCAGAGCTGCCATGGCCAGAGAGTGGCTGAGGGGCAGATTTTCCTACAGGAGCTGGCCATCGAGGTGGGATTCATCCCACTTAACCTCAGAGAAACATGGGCATCTCCAGTTATTGGACAGACATGAATGTTCTTCTCATCTCTCATTTGATGGACTGAATTTTCCTCTGGAGGGAGCCCTCTGGTTCCATCGATGACGGAATGAACTGGAGGATGTGCTTAAATTGGGTGCCTAATTTTTATGTGTCTGCAATATGAATCCTGTGCCTAACCACAGCAAGAACTTTTAAAAATCCTGTTAAGCATTTTCTCGAATCTTCTGATGCCTAAAAATATTTGCAAATCCAGTCCCAGCTATTTCCTTAAAGAAACGAAAGATGAGTTTAACGTTCATGTTTTGGGTACTCCAAAATTAAGACATCATGACTCATGATGAATCACGAGTGCTCTAGGAGATCTCAAAAGTTTCTTCATCTTTTTCACTGTCTGAAAAGGAGAAAGTTTCGTAGGAAGAGGCAGGCTTCAGGAGCTGTCATGTGGTATGTAAAAACACACCAGGAGGGCAGAAGGCAATATTCCAAGGTTTGGGAGTTTTTTGTCCTTGCAAATCAAGAGGGTCACATAGAGGTTACATTCCTGGATAAACATTTATTTTATTTTCTTCAGCACTGAGGAATAAAAATAGACAAAATGAGCACTTCTGTCATTGCCAGAGTGGGTCAGACAGTTCTGGCACAGTCCAGCACAGAACTATATACGTACTTATTCACTACTTTAGACTAGCTCAGCAAATAGCCTGATTTGTGGCTACTTTTTGCAATTATTTTCAGGAAAAAAATCTTCCACAGTCTTACAGTAAATAATTCATGAGAGTATTTATCTAAAACTCGCCATCCCCTGGCCACGTAATTACTTGCTCTTTAAACAATTCCTGTGGTTTGTATACATGTAACTGACTGTGTCTCAATCGCCTATGACAATATAATACAGGTAATTTTCTTTGGCTGCGTTACTCTATCATTACTTTGGCTCTCTGCTTAGTATGTCACAGTAATGAATGTGTAACAATGCCTGGTAACTTTTCCCCTGCTCTTCTACTAGTTATTTAAAGTGAAGGGAGGGGGGCAGAGACTGAAGTCTAATTAATAATATATTCATTTCAGCTTTGCAATGAGAAAGAGAAAGGAAAAATATGAAGATGGCTATTTATTTCTTAAGCCAATATAGCTTCAATCCACGACTGTGGCTGGCAATGTGACTCTATGTGGCTATTTCATTGTGGGTACATAAAAAACAGCAAAGAAAATGAAGTGTAAAAAAACCAGACAAGCAGCAGGAGGAAAACATTTCATCTTCTACACAACTAAATGGGAAAAGAGACAAGCAGGCAACAGATGACAGATGAATGGGCCTATGATGGACTGCATTTTTGTGTCAAAACAGAGCCAACTGTCTAACAGTCATTCAGACGGTAGGAGAGGCACCACACAGCATGATTTCCAGTTCAGCTGGCACTTAGGGGTTTAATTATGTACATGGTAAATATTCTGCGAGGACAATATTCTGGCTTCAGATATGAGCACCCAAAGCCAAGGCTTCTTTCTAGCTCTGCCTCTCCTACTGTTCTTAGTTTTCACTTTGAACTGATATAAAACTGTGCTGTGAATTCCCAGGGATGAGGGAAGCTGTCACAAATGCCACACCACCCTTTCCCATCCCTGCCACATGGAGAACATTAATTCCCCCGTTTGTTCCTTGCAGGGGTCCTGTGCTCTGACATGAGTCCTGCTATCTGACATGAAGTGGTTTGAAAAGACAAATAAGGCTGGCTCAGGCTTAGTTTTACTGGCAGGTGGATATAACCTACACAGGCCACTTGTTTCCTGCTCTTCTCTCTGATCATCCTGTAGCCTGAGCAATGTAGCTCAGCGCAGATGCTTTCCTTAAAACTGAAATGACACCAAGAGTGTCAGATAGAGGCTAATGATGAGAAACAAGGATTTCTGACTAGTCAACTTTCAACCTGGAAGGAAATGCAAGAGGCTTTTTGCAAAGCACAGCAAGACATAATTGCTGATTTATGAATACCTAATATTACAGTATAACTAGTACTGTATGATTAGTAGTAAATGGCTTTGTTAACTATATTAGAGCATTCCTGTGCACACAACCATCATTGGTTGGTAGAAGCCCACTGAATGGCAGACTGAGCAATCGCTTCCCTTTATTGCTGATTTCTTTCACGTTGCCTCCAACTCTGCTTTTGCTGGTGTAAAACCAGCGATAACTTCACTGAAGTCAACAAAGCTAAACAAGTTAAGTCCAGTGTTGAACCAGAATCCTTCCAGCTGACCCAGCCTCACAGAGGGTCTGCCACCCAGAAGGGCATGGGGACTTCACCTATTCATTGCTTTCCACAGAGCAATGTTCAGACCAAGAAGAAGGGGTTGGGTGCAATGTTTGGAAATATTCTGCTTTGGCTGTTTCAAGGCTAAGAAGAGCTTTTCTCCTTGATGGCAATAATCACTGTGAGGCTTTGACCAGTGGAAATACTTAACCTGCTGTTAAATCCAAGCTGCTGCTTGTAAGAAACAGGTACGTTTCTAATACAGTTCCAGCCTTTGAACAAGTAGCCTCAGAGTGGGGATGAGAGGACTGGGTCCGCAAGAGCAGAAAGATGTCATGTCTTCTCGAGGCTGAGTTTCCTTCTGGCTTCTCTTTTTAAGTTTTTAGACATTACGAAAGTGAGGTAGCCTGCAGATTAGACTGTTCTCAGTGTGTATATACTGAAGTCATATGCATACCCCTCAGCCCTTGGATTTCGGTTTTGTGGGAAAGATGAATGAAGAGGTGGAAGAGAGGGACTGGGATGCTCTTTGGGGCTCTGTAAATCTTTCACCCTTTGCAAAATAACTTTCAGTACTTGAGACCTCATTGGTTTGTTCGATTTAGTGCCCCTTAACAAAGGTGGCAGATCATTTTTCTATACTGATTTGTTTAGACCATGTTGCTGCTGTGTCCTGACCGATCCTGACAAGAATGGTCAGCGACTGTCCTTCAGTAGCTCCTTTCCTTCTTTGCTAATAAGCACCAAAGAAGGCTTCAGCCAGTTGATCATTTGTGTCAATGATGACCTTCAGGGGTATTCCCCAGCTGTCTAGGCTTGTCCCTCTTGTCATCTGCATATGTGATCAGAGAGAACATGAGACAGCTGTGGTGCAGATGTGCTGGCTGTAAAAGTACCTCTAGTTCTCTTTCCAAAGACAAGTTTTCCAGAAATGAGGATTTTCCTAGGAATGTACAAAAAAGTTTCTCTTTTTTCTCTTGTCAATATTTTCCTTTCCATTTTAGTAATCAGAATTACAAAATTATCTCCCCCAGTTCACTGATTCCTTCCTTGCCAGCCTCTCAGTTTTCCTGGAGTTTGATTGACCTATGAAATGTAAAACTCAAGGAAAGCATTCACTTTCTACCCACGCTCTTTGTTTCATTAAAAGAAACCGAACCAACCCAACCTGTGATTTTGCCAGTACAAAAATATTTAAGTGGAAAATTTTCATCTAGTCCTACAAGTGCTGGTGTCTGTGGACAGGGCCTGCAGCACGTGCGGAGTGATGAGAGGGGCAGGAAGGATGGCTGTCTACCATATGGCCTGGTACCACCTCCTTACACCTCCAACTAAATCTGGCCCTGTGCTTATAACAGGTACTCTTCCTCTTCTGCCCTTGTGCCTGTCCTGCCAAGCTGTTTCTGTCTGGGGTAGTGCATGGCTGCCTGCTAACTCCGTTGTGGTTGTCAGAGGAAATGGAAGATCCCTTCTGCACTTGTGCAGTTTTCTCATAGCTTTTAGGAACAATTTGAGAAGTTGTCTCTGATTTACAAAGCCCTTCCAGCTGTGGGCTGTGGTTTCCCTTCCTAAGACTGTTTTTGTTCATTACAGCAACTGAAAAAAAGCTTGGGCTTTTCTGCATATAGTCTCCAGATTGGAGATCTGGCTATTCTGGCTGCATGTTACTCTTCCTTGGTGCTTTTAAACCCTGGAATTTGGTTCTCTGCTAGCCTAATAGAAGCAAAATATATTGACTCTCACAGCACGTGGCAATCCCTGACGGTCACAGGTAAATGCACTTTTAATTGCCCTCTGTTTGTGTGAGTGGTTGGAGATGCAGGGACAGGAAAATATATAAAGTACTTGCCAAATAAGTGGTTAATTATTTAGCAATAGCAGAGATGAGCTGAACCAGGAGAAATTGATCTTGCAAGACCTAATTGGAGCTTTTTTTTCTAAGGGGAGCGAGCAGCTGCTTGCGACTGCAAGTTATGCAGAGGTCTAGACATCTAACTAGGGTAAGGTAGGTATCTGTGCAAGTCTTTCAATGTTTGGAGAGGGAGTAAAGCAGGGAGGCCCAGCTCTGCTGTCATTTACCCTGGGCTTCCTCTTAGGACCCTTGCCTGTTCTGTATCCAGAAACACTGCTGCCAGTTTCCCCTACAGCTAGGCAGCTGGGTAGGATTTCATGATGTATTCCCTTGGTTACAGATTCTTCCTTCTATATACGGTATAAGATGAGACACAGAGAGCGAGCAAGAGGCCTGTATACCTTTAATGGACTCTGCTTTATTACTGAACTGCATTATCCAAGCTTTCCAGATGGAATATGCAATTTCAGTGAGTTCACAACCAATGATTTCTCTTTATTTGTCAGTTGTTTTCCTGCCATGTGATACTAAGAGGGTATGAGGGTTACCGAGGTGTCAGCAGCCAAGGAAATAAATATGCTGATAAAATGACTTATTAGGTTGCCGTAAGAGAAACTGTCTAAATTCCTTGCTAACAAAACCTGGTCATGATAAATTACATCCCTGCATTTGAAAACACTCCCAGTTCCCTAATAATAACCTCTCCAGATGAATCTGTGCAGCACCGGCTATGTTTCAGTTTATGGGAGACTCATGCTATGTCCATTTGAAGAATTGATGACCCTCTGTAGCCGTTTCAAATCCAATTTGTCCCACACACTGTGAGATAAAGATTTTCAATTGTGTTGAGCGTTAACCCAGAGAATGCTGAAGTTCTGTAGCCCTCTCACAAAATGAGAGCTGAGGAGGTAAAGGGTGTAGAGCTCTGTCTGATGGGAGCAGAGTGGAGATGCAGAAACATGAACACTGTAGAAGCGCTGAGTACACATTTTGATACTGTCCTTATAAATCCCATATTAAAAGGAAATCATAAGCGTACATACTATCCCATAGGAAATGCTAATGGTTTAGAAGTTCAGGAAATCCTGAGCCAGAACACATTACTAAGACTATAGAGAACATTACATGTGCAAGGGAGCTCCCAAAATGCTATTACTAGAGCTTCCCAACGGATAAAGGGAATCTTCCAGTACATAGAAACTTCTTCGGAAGGGTTTTAACCCCCTCTTTGGTGGCTTAAACAGAAAAGCCTAGGCTAAGACATGCAATTGTGCCTGTGGCTTTTGGTTATCACAGAATCACAGAATGGCTCAGATTGGAAGTGACAGGTCATCTTGTCCAATGCCCCTGTTCAAGCAGGGCCACCTAGAGCAGGTTCCCCAGGACCATGTCCAGATGGCTTTTGAATATCTCCAAGGATGGAGAACTCCACAATCTCCCTGGGCAACCTGTGCCAGTGCTTGGTCACCCTCACAGTAAAAAAGTGTTTTCTGATGTTCAGAGGGAATCTCCTGTGTTTCAGTTTGTGCCTGTTGCCCCTTGTTCTGCCACTGGGCACCACTGAAAAGAGCCTGGCTCCGTCTTCTTTGCACCCTCCCTTCAGGTATTTATATACATTGATGAGATCCCCCTCTGAGCCTTCTCTTCTCCAAGATGAACAGTCCCAGCTCTCTCAGCCTTTCCTTGTATGTGAGGTGCTCCAGTCCCTTAATCACCTTAGTGTACTTCACTGGACTCTCTCCAGTGTGTCCATGTCTCTCTTGTATTGAGGAGCCCAGAACTGGACCCAGCACTCCAGGTATGGCCTCACCAGTGCTGAGTAGAGTGGAAGGATCACCTCCCTTGACCAGCTGGCAGCATTCCTCCTAATGCAGCCCAGGATACCATTAGCCTTCTTTGTCACGAGGGCACATTGCTGGCTTATGTTCAACTTGTCCACCGGGAACCCTAGGTCCTTTTCTGCCATGCTGCTTTCCAGCCAGGCCACCCCCAGCATTTACTGGTGCCTGGGGTCCCTTGTAGAACTTCATGGGGTTCCTATCAGACCATTTCTCCAGCCTGTCGAGGTCGGTCTGGATGGGAGCATGACCCTCTGGTGTATCAGCCACTCCTCCCAGTTTTGTGTCACCTGCAAACTTGCTGAAGGTACGTTCTGCCCCAGCCAGATCATTAATGAAGATGTTAAATGGGATCAGACCCAATATTGACCCCTGGGGGACACCGCTAGTTACTGGACTCCAGCTAGACTTTGTGCCACTGATCAGCACCCTCTGGGCCCAGCCATTCAGCCAGTTTTTAATCCACCTCACTGTCTGCTCATCCAGCCCATACTTCAACAGCTTGTCTATGAGGATCTTATGGGAGACAGTTTTGAAAGCCTTACTGAAGTCTAGGTAGACAATACCCACTACTCTTCCCTCATCTACCAAGCCAATTGTTTCACCATGGAAGTTTATCAGGTTGGTCAGGCACTAGGTTGGGTACCTTCTGAACACTGAACTAGAAATCACTTAAGTAGAACAGATTTGCAGAAAGCATCTGCTTAACACTTCCTGCAAGTTAGTCTTTTATAGGTAACTAAGATTGTGCATTTAAACTAAGCAGTTTAAATTTTATCTTAAATGAAGCTGGAAGCAAATAGCAATTCAAGATGTATGTCTGACTACACCAGACAACACCTTTACTTTTATGTTTAATGATCAGGGGAAGAAAAGATCTGTTTAAGAAAAATCCCTCAATTTATGGTTTTCCTTATTAGCACAGATCTATAATATCTACCTATACAGACTGAAAATTACGCCTTTCTGTGTGCTATTAAGTGCTGATTCTTAAGTGTTAGAGATCTATTTCGCCTCTACATGAGGTCTGATTTAATTATTTAGTATTCCGTAAAGGCCCAGTTCCAGCTCCTCCATAAGTCATTGGAAATGTTCCCTTGATCTCAGCATGTAGGTCCCTACGAGTGCTGCTCAGGCTGAACACTCAGCCTCTGGAAGGAAGAATTACTGCCTGCTGCACATCGCTGAAGCTCTCCCAGCCACCCCCGGTGAGTTGCCGCAGCCCCTCTGCAAGGAGCAATTGGTCCGGTGAGGAAGACAGACCCACAGAAGAGGAACCTCTCCCACCATTGTGGCAATATTTCAAGTGGCCTTTTAACTAAGTAACACTATAGGCCGCAAGAACCTGGGTTTTTAGTAACATCTATCCTGATCAGCCACATCAGTTGCCCTGGTCTCCTGTATCTGTCAAACCCTTTAACCACCTGCCAGCAATGTTTGAGAAGGACTGTGAATAACACTCAAGCTTCTGTTTATACTTCCATATGACCTTCTCCAGGTGAAACCCCTTTTCATATGGGGGGTGTCTACTATGTCCCGACTCTGTAGAGAGATCAGATTGGCACTGCATTTCCCCTGTATTCAGAGCCCTGCTACTGACCCTGAAAGACTGTCGGGATTGAGTGATATCATCTCCTCTAAGAAGAAAGGAGGATAAAAAGGGATGGGCTTCAAAGTTTAAAGGGAAACTTAAATCTTCAGAGAGATCTTCAATGCCTGGCTGCCACCTTACCTAGAACTGCAAGATGAACCAGTAGGACACAAATACGAGGAAGGATACTATAGCAGATGGCAAAGCTCATTTTATTCACACCAAAGAAAGCCCAAAGATGAAGACACTGACTATTTCAGACCAGTGTGATTATGTCTATATGCATATTGGATTATCTGTATGAATGAACTGTAGAGCTATAGTCACAAATTCATGGGTTTTTGACATGAAAGGTTGAAGTTTTTTAGAACTGGCAGCACGCTGTTTTATGGAGTTTCTGCAAAGTCAGTTGATAATATATGAGATATACAGTAACTTCTACTGGTTTTGCGTGTGTGATTTGGGCTCTGAAACATCAGTCCAGAACCAAAACCCACTTCGATACATCTAAAAATTTAAGTAGCTGCTTAATATATCTATTCTGGAAAGCACTTAATTGTGCACTTACATTTATGCACATGTTTAAGTCCTATTGATTTCAAAATGGAATTTAAGCACACACCTAAATGCTTCACTGATTTGTGATATGGAGGAACAAAAGAATTGCATCTGTGGAACAGATTAAAGGACCATCTAATAAGGTATCCAATACCCATCAATGCCCAATAATGCGTTTTACTTTTTAGTGCTATACCATGAAGAATTTTCTTCCTGACCTCAGCAGGTAACCGTGCCCTGAAGCATGAGGATTGATAGCCCTTGTAATTGTATTTAGCTAGTGTCCTTGCAGATGTTCTTTTTATTTATATAAATGCTGAATCACTTCTTGAACCTGGAGAGCCATCCGTCTCAATCTCTGGAGCAGTGAATATCATGGTTTAATTATACCTTTTGTAAACAACATTACCTTTTACCCACTCACAATGTGTTGCTTTGTAATTTCATTCAATGGCCGCCAATTTATTTTTTATTACCAAAAAGGCTGACTAGCAGTGCTTTCTTGGCCTTCCTCTTGCCATTCATAATTCTCTATACCTTTATCGTAGCTGCCTGTAGTTCTCAAATTATTATTTTCCTTCTTCTGAAGTGTCCTAAAGCAAACTACCTCACTCACAGGGAAAATAAATTTCTCAGAGCTCTCCTAAGCACCTGGTCTCAGGACTCAGTCACAGCTTTGGCATAAACTCCAGCTCAGGAGCAATGTGTGCAGGAGCAGACCAAGAGCTTGGCAACATCCCAGGGTAGGTATATGCTATCAGCTAAGCTGTCACCCCTGCCTTCTTTCCAGACCAGCATTGCTGATCATCCACGTCTGCAGACCTGCATGAAAAGGCTGACACCATGGTTTGCAGAGGAGAAGCCCCAGCCGTGGGGCTCACTCACAGAAGCTCAGCACCTCAGTGAGTGCCCAGGCTCCTCTTCAGGGGATTTAAGTGCATGAAATATGATCAAGTCCCATCAACAGCTCTTCTGCTCCTAAACACTGAGTTGATCCTTTGAGCTCATATGAAACCTTAGCTAAAAGCTATTATAGGCAGAGAGCAAATGGCTCAAAGAAAGAGATCAGTGTGTTCATGGCCTGCTCCTTTGTCTTCCTATATACACACAACCTCAGAAACTCACGACCTGGTCATTGCTTCTAGCACGGGAGTAACCAGAGGCAGGCATTTCCTTGCAATAGCACCTTCTGCAAGAGGCTCAGAAAACTTCGATATTGTGTGGCAGGAAGCAATAAAATCTCTGTCTATATTTCCATCTTCCTTGCATGGAGAGGGAAATAGCAGCCCTTTGTGGTCAATTATTCTTCACTGTGTTGCTGTGAGCAGGTGGCACAGAGTAATAAAAGGACATCATTTCTTTCCTATCTCATTTCTTCCTAAGTGTGGAGAAAGACCACGTCTTCTTTGCCTGAGGCTGATTTCTGACATTCTGTCATACCCATTATTACACATGTTGGTTCACTGAAATCAGTGGAGACCTCACTTTGTGGAGGCATCTAAAGTTCTCCATGAGAGGTTATCTGAATCTGGCCCCACATGGGATAATTGTGCAATGAAGGTGCAAAAAGGCAGAAGGACAGGAAAGGAGGAGGAGATCAGGTGATCAGATCCCACACCAACTTTTGCAATGGTTAAAGGGCAACACGAGGCATTTCTGGCTCTTTATTCGCTTCCTTCAGTTTTTAAAACAGTGGATAATCTGTAAAACGAGACTGTCCTGCTCCATTCTAGTATCATGATTTGTATGGGTCTTAGTGGAAAGACTGGGATACAGAAATACTGACAGCCTAGAGAACCTGGTTGGAAAAGGCTCCCGTGATGGAGGGAGCTGCTCACATGCAAAGAGAAGAAACAGGCTGATGCCACTTGGGGAGCAACAAAGTCAGAGCAGGAATCGCTAATAAAGTCTGGTCAAGGACACTAGATGCAAGGATAGCCTCTTCACACTGGAGGGGTGATATCCTTGGGGATGAGTGAGACAAGCACAAGAGAGGAATGAGCTGAGACACTGGGAAACAGATCTGGGGGAAACCAGCAAGATTCAGGCACAAAATAGATGGGAAAGGCAAAAAAAGGTGAAGATGCCAATGGGGATACCAGGTTACAGGTCAAGCCAAGAGGGAAGAAACTGATTCAGAAAGGAGAAAGGCAAAGCTTTTAAAATGGGAAATAAATATCTTCTTTCTGCTACATCCAATATGACCAAATTAAATAATCTCAGGCATTTCTAATCTTCCTTTCAATGGAAACTCTCCAAGGCTTCCCTGGCCTCTGCAGGCAATCACTTTAGGCTCTGAAGCATGAGATATGACTACCATTATAATTATCTTAGCTTGTATAGATACAAATTTACTAATGGTCATAAAATTATCCAGTGTGGGCTCTTTCTCCCTTCCTTTTAGTGAGCCTCTACATTAGTGTCCTTAACTTCCTAGGGCTGTGAATTTCTGAAGAGGAGTACATGCTGCACAAGTCAGTCTGCTCCTCAGATTTGTTCTAAATATACAGCCTTTTACAATCCCCAGCCCACAGCTTTCCTTGGGTTTCTAAAGGATTTCGAATAATGAAAAGTGAATTGGGAAATGAACTATTGTTATGGGTGAATTTTATCAGATAGTTTTATGGAAATTGGTGGATTATTTATATATACTGTAATTGTAACACGATTCACTAAATACATTTGAACACTAAATGTACTGCTTATTAATTTACATTTTGAGTCCCCTTGTTCTTGCATTATGTGACAATATAAAAAGCACAGACTGATTAGTTTTCACTATTTCTCATATAATTATGAATACCTCAATCAAGTCTCTTCTAGCTCCTTTTTTCTTTCAGGCAAAATACAATAGGGTCCTTAAAATTTTCAGGTTTTACTTTTGACAAGTAGATAAGATTGCCTCATTATCTGAAATATTGCCCTGTACTTCCCTAAATTGTTACTGGAACTATCAACACACTATTTAACTGCACAGGCTTGCTTCACTACCCAAGGCATCCAAATAGGTTTAATGGCCACTTATGCCTGTGTGGGGTAATTACCACAATGCCACCTCACTCCTCACTTCACTCTGCAAGTCTTTGATTCAACAAGATATACAACCTCGTGCCTGCTTTGGGAAACAGCCCAGCTGACGCCAACGGGTTTCTTCAAATGATTTTGATCCGTGATAAGCTTAAACTCTGCATTAGAAGAAGGCCTAAATGACTCCACAAAAGCAGCGGGCAAGCATTTGGTGAGCAGTTCCTTGGGGTAGGGGCTGTCTTTTAGCCTGTACTCCTATGGTTGGGATGCAGCTAGTGCTGCTGACACCACCACAAATACCATGCTCTGAGAGCAGCAGGATTAGTACAGCCCTGTTTTGCCTGCATTTATAACCCTGCTCCTATGCATCCCCCCCAAACTCCCTGTCTTCCCAATATATATAGAATGTCATTGCTTGCAGGGCTTTCCATAGCCTGCACACCCCCTTGGCTGTGTCATGGGGCTCCCATCCCCATCTCATGTCCCTAATATCGGCAACTAGGCAGAGGGAAGATATTGTTCTGCAGCAGACCTGCATGGGCAGCTTGAACAAAGCAGATAACTGTAGAGCTCACTTTGAAACCTTTCCTTCTATGGTGACATATTGATTTGGATCCCTTTCCTCTATGCAGCCCCAATTCTTACAAACGCATAGGAGTTTCATATCTCTGAAACCTCCTTAAAGATTGGTTGAAATTAGGCAATGACTTAAAGCTATGCAGGGAAGGAGGTGGGGAAGCAGCAGGCAGAAGGACAATTTCATAATGCTTGTTTCTTCAGGAAATGAGGATAATAAATAAATAATCGAAAGTCAGGCTGCAGGCCTCTGTGATTATATGAGCAAGATTAATTTACTTTTTTCCCCCATAATAACACTCATTGTAAGAGCCTTGCTCTGGGCTTCTTAGATGGCTAGAAGTATTTCATAAACCTGTTTATCATACGAATACAAAAAGTAGTTAACCTGGGAACTCTTGGATTTCTCCTTGCTATTTCCATGCTATTTCCCTCCAAACTCCTGTAGCAAGGAAGTTCTGTTCTGGGGAGGGGAATTAAACAGGGTATGTGCTGCCCAGTAGGCAGGAGAGATCAATGATCTTTCACACACCTGTGATTCACACTGGAGGTCATGAATGCCACATGCTGGAGCAACAATCTCTCCTCCTTTCTCAGCAGAGGCTTATTCCCTTTGGTCCATTACCACCACTCTGGGGTGGTAATGAGAAAATATTTTTCCTGGCATGATACAGCAGATTACTGCTGAGGGAACTCCACCATCAGGTTAGAGAAAATGCTCCAGGTGAGGATGGGCTCAGCTGGGGAACCAGCTGTGATGTCCTGCAGGGCAGATGGAGACTCTAGGGCCCCTTCTGCTTTTGGCTTTGTCCTGATTTCAGCCACTCGTGCAAATGCCTGTGTGGACAGAGGAGGCCAGTTTCCACTATGATCCTCGTTAAAGTTGAAACTCCAACTGTAGCAGCTAGGCTGCGAAGGGCTAGAGCTATAGCACCAGCCACCTATGCTTGTTAAGGTCTTTGCTGCTTTCCTCCTCCCTTCTGCTAACACATTCAGAAGACACGCTCTGTGTGTGTGTGTGTACAAGAGAGATGGACACCTTGAGCTGGACTCTTCCCTGCTGCTGACACCACACTTCTACCTCAGCAAGATGCTACCCTGGCAGGAGCTGCCAGCCTTCCAGCGAAGCATCATCCGTCAGGTGGAGCATTAGGCTGCTCACTATGGAAGCCAAGCCTATTAAAATACAATTCATCTCAGGGACATAGTGAGAGATGCATTGACCACTCTCAACATTAAAAGCAGTAGCAGACTTCCTGCACTCAGCACTTCCACCTGAACACAAGCTTGCTAAATGATTCCTTTGCACACTCCTTAGCTTGCACCCACAGGCCTCCCAGGCTGGTGTTTACTGTATCTCCTCACTGCATCCTTAGTCAATTTTTCCTCTTGTCATAAAAGAAATAAATGTTTACCAAATAGATGAATAATTCTGATTAACTATAAATGGCTGGATCCCAGAGGTGTCCCTGTGGTGCAATTATCCACTCCCTCTTTGCTGTAACACAAGAGCATCTCTTTATATTTCTGTCAGATGATGATACTGCAGTTATTTAGTGCTCTGCAGGCAAATACCATGGCTCTGCCTCACCCACCTCCATCCAACCTACCCTAGTGGCACACCTCACAGCTGGGACCACAGGGCAAAGCGTTATAAGGAGTTTCCCCACATTATTTGGTGGACAAACCAGCAACCCCTACCCTGGATTAACCCAGGGAACCCATCCCTGAAGCTGCTGTGTTTCTTAAAGCCCAGGATACATACTTACAGAGACAGTAGCTAGGTTTCAGCACTTGCATTTTTAGCGATGCTGCTGTGCCGGAGTGGTGCTGCTCACAGCTCTCACTGTGCCCCTGGTCAGCAGCTTTCTAGCAAGCCAAAGGTGTTATGAGCACTAGATAACCACAGCCTGGCTTCCAGTCTCCATTCCCCCATCAGAGGTTGATTGCCTTTTTAACCACACAAAGGCAGTAGTGCTGTCTCCTCCATCCTCTCTTATTAGCTGTTAACAAATCTACTGGAGAAAGCTGTTACTGATGTCTCTGCTGTAGTGAAAGCTTCATTTGAGGAACAACTTATCTTCCTGCATGCTCAGATCCTTCTTTTTCTCTTCTTGTCTTTCATAGGAGGTGTGTACACAGATCAGTGAAGCACAGGGCAAGCGCTTTCCAAGTCAGTATCAGATTTAGAAGTGGCAGGAGAAAGCTGGGGACAGCTGAGAAGCTGGCCACTCAGCCTGGGAACGGTGCTGGGTGTGTCTGGCTATCCTCTTGCAGGGACATGAGCTGGTGTGAACATGGTTCTCATGTCAGTCTCTATGTGAGAAGGGAGCGATTTGGGCCATTGTAAGAACACAGATATGGCGTTACAGAGCCATACTTCAAGCAAGATAAATTTTTCGTTTGTACAGTATGTGGTTCTGCAAGCACAGTGCTACAGAAGCTATGTTTACACTGCTGATACTGGTGTGCTGGTGGTGTTGGGTAGAGATATCAGAGTGATCATTACTAGGGAAACTAGCTTGGGTGGCAGAAAAGTCTAGCCACAGAAAAGAGAGTTTAGAGCATGCTTGTTTACCCTGTTTCTTGTAGCAGAGATCTCAGGACCTCACCTGGCAGATGCCAGGGCTCTGTGCCCTCAAACACAGGGAATTTAATAGCTACCTCTTGTGACAGCATGTATGTCTCTTGAAGGTTCAGCAGGAGTGCTACCCATGGCCATTGCACATCCTGCCTGTAGCTCCAAGCTTTGTTGATATGGGTTTGACTTGCTATCAAGCTAGACATGCAAGCTTATGCTGTTTCAGCTGTAAGGCTAGACTATGTCTTCCTTCCACTGGGCCTGAACGTGCGCTCTGCATCTCCATTTATTGACACCATTTCTTACAAATTGGAATAGATCTAACAGGATTCATGGAGGGAGACTCACTGCCATGCTTCACTGAAAAGGACATTCATAAAGGAAATTCACTTCAGGGACATTCTCCATCCCCTCCTCAGATCAGGATGTTCAGCCCAGCCCTTACCTCTAGGCTACAGGGTATTCAGGAATCACACTCCCTCACAGCCTCTTCTGGATCTGCTTCCTTTATAAGGAAATATATTTAAATATTAACTGGGAAAGAATAACTTTTTGTTGTGGAAGCCAGGAGCAACTGGAGTTTCAGTTTCTGCTTCAGTGAGTTTTTACACAAAGCTCAGATGAGAAAGAGAAAAACAAAACACAGTATAAGCCTGAAAAGCATGAAAACAGCCTATGTATAGGAACAATAAACAACAGCCTCTGTAGGAGTCATTAGATCAGTCCATGCTCTACAGTATAAGTCCATGTGGCATCATTTCCCCTTCCCCACCTCTCTGCTAAACCTCATTCAGGCAGAGGCCAAAGCTTGGAGCTCTCCTTTGGCAAGTACTGTCTTGTCTCACCAGCATCCTCCTGGGATCCCCCTCATGCCCTGATGCTTGAGCAGGGCCCTTGCACAAGGATGGAGGAGGTCATTCTCACTTCAGTTTCATTCACCAGTTTTAGTTAGGGTGGCTCCCAAAAAGCCACATCAGGCATCTCCACACTCAAGGACTTCACAGACGAAGCTCTCTTTCCCAGACCTGCACTGGGAAAAGGGAGAGAGAACTGAAAAAAAGGCCCAGGGCAAACCCAACTGTTCCTCTTTGCAGCTGGAAAAGCCTGCCAGGACACAAAGGATGAGTAAAAGGACTGCCTTGGTGTCCAGTGCAGGCTATATCCCTGAAGTGCCCTCAGAGATGGCAGTCCTAGTCTTTCTCAGCTCTTTCAGTTTCCCTTGTACTCAACTACATATGTGTGTGTGCTGTCTTTGTCATAAAAACCAGGATTAATTTCAGTAAGGATGGTCACAGAGCCAGAATTCAGCATTTAACTTCTTCTTCCATTCTCCCAAATAAAATGTTTGGAGTTACCTTGGGGCTTTAATTAAAAACCCAAATTAAAAGGTTTTATGCAAATTCAGGAGGAGCAGAGATTCTCTCCCCTCCCCCCAAATGCTTATTCAAGCTTTTAATTTTGGGAAATTTTAATCTTTAGGTTTTTTTGTTCTTTATGCATATTTAGTACAGTTTAGCAAGAATCCTTTTGTCTAGTTACTCAGAAAAGTAGGCTGTATTTTTTCTTAAAAATCCCACGGACCCCAAATTAACTCTAGAATGTTGTAGGAGGTTAAATTTAATACCATCCTTCTGACTTGCATCGATTGGCAATGAAGCTATTTCTGCTGTACATTTTCCTTCTTTTCAATGTCATTATTATTTGTTTTTTGTAACATGGGAGGATCTATCCATCCTACCTAATTCTGAACTAGGACTCCACTGTGCTAAGTGTTGTGCAAACACAAAAGAAAACCACGGTTCTCACCCCCAGTGTGCAGGGTTGTGAGACAGCAATGAAGAGCTCAGTAACAACGGCCAGAGCACACGCAGCAGCTGCTGTGCCAGAGCCAAGGACTTTGGGGGTGTCACAGCACTGACAGCCTTAATGTATTTTGGAGGAAAATAATGTAAAGGTAACTGTGGATTTTAATGGGAACCTATTGAAAGTTGAAGGTGCCGTGCAGGGAAAAGTGCAAAGGTGTTTATCAGAAATGGTAACATAGGCAGAAAAAACAGCGTCACTGAAAGAACAGAGACAGTTACCATGCCGCTCTTTTCGCTTTAACTCTGCTACTGCTGAAGAGAGTTTTGTTCCTCTGATCGGCTCAGGCATGTTGTTATTACTTCAGGACTCGCCATGAGGATGCAACACCAGCACATTATGAATCTGACACATTATCTGAACCGGTATGGATAAGATAAATCTCAATATCTAGAGGACAAAATCACTGCTAGCAGCAATAGCTGATTTACATAGGAAGTTTCTCTGCACCAAAGAGTGAGCATAGGCTCAGCAAAATCCCATTTAAACCCTTGGATTATATAGATGAAGTGCAACTAGGAAACAGGCCTTAAATTGTGGTCCTGGTCTAGGTAATTTTCATGCAAGTGTGCATAATTTTGAAGATATGAGATCTCTGGTCTCCCAATGCCCCAACATGTACACTGCTTTCCTTGCTGATAAGCTGAAAAGCTACTCCAATACCACAGACAGCAGAGAGAATGGCTGTATTTATATCCTGCTGGAGTAGTTCTTCAGAGGTTGTGGGAATGCCTGCAAAATTTACAGGTCAGCATTTCACAGTAATGAGTAGATGGAAACTATAAATCACTTCCCACACTCAAGTTATGATGTGATCTGCCCTCCACAAGAGTTAATAATCAGATCTGTTAAAAAAAACCCAACCAAACAAAAAACAACAACAACACTACAGGGACTTTTTCCTTCACAGCTGCTTTAGTGCAAGCATGAGTATCTGAACAATCACACTGATGGTTTCCCAGATTTGGAAGGGATGCTAAGGTTCAAGGGAGCAGATGGGAACAAATAGCTGCTGGGAGGTAGCAGCAAGCCTCGATTTGACAGAACACAGAGGAGCGAACAGGAAAGTAGTTATGCAATGGGTAAAAACCATCATAACCTTTTTGAAATTGAGACTGTGGTAATTTACATCATCATTCATGGAGATGCCACTGGACACCCTGTGCTGGAAGTGATTCTGCACCAGCAGACTTATGAGGTCCTTTTCTCTTCTGCTCCTGCACCTGTGCTCCTGGTGACAAATACTCCCTAAGCTGGAGAAGCAATTGACAACAGAATGTCCTCGCTAATGCTTAGAGGCCACTCTAAGTTTTAGTGCTTCCAAGCAATCCCAACAGGATGCTCCAAAGCTATGAGAAAACCAGAACATTTAAAAAAAAAAAAAAAAGATAAATATCTCTGTAACCCTTTATACTCACTGTGTAAGGCAAAGTAAGCTGCTTCAAGTGATGCACCCAAAAGATATGCTAAAACAAGAGGAAACACCCAGGACCTTCAGATGCTGCCTTCATCTTGGTGAATCAGGCCTGTTTTATTTATTTATTCCCTGATTTATAGACCATCTACTGCCATGGCAGCAGGGTGTTTATTTACAAGTAGAAGAACATAAATTCTGATAAATTCCATAAAACCTGGAGAACAAACAAAGCTTAAGAAAAAAACAAAACTCTAGCTAACACTAAACATCTTGTATTGTGTTCTGAGTTACTACACAGGCTATTGTGAGCTCCAGGGTTTTTAACAGAGCTGACTGATAAAAATAAAACACTCTGAGGATTTTTTTGGAGGCATTGAAATAAAGGTCAGTGGACATATTTTCAAAAGCACATTTGTGATTTAGAAAACAAAGTCTTATTTTTGAAAGACACTTAAGTACAGAATATTGTTGGCATTTAGCATCTCATTCCAGTGAAATCATTGGAGACTGAATACCTCTCATCTTGGAGGATCTGGGCCTAAAAGGTCTTGTATTCTTTCAAAGTCCTTTAGTTTTAGGATTTTAGGTCTAAATTAGTTTTGTAATTAAGCCTTAGGTGCCTCAGTCATTTGGATTGTGTAAAACTGTGTTGGAAAACCGAAATGCCTTTAGAAATTTGAACCTTGGGAGATGAATGTCTCTTGACGTTGAATGAGACTGCAGGCCTGAAGGCCACATTCATTGAGACTGAAGCAGTTCTGCTAAAGACCTCAAGACCATCTGTCCAAGGAAGAAATTTTCAAAGGCACAGAGAGGTCTAAGGCCCTCAGTGTTGTCTGATATGGGTTAGGAGGTGATTTTTCAAAGAAAATATATCAATGAGGAACTTACTTAGCTTTCACAAAGGAGAGAGAGGCTTCCAAATCAGATACAATCATGTCTTCCAACTTCAGTCTGTTGTTAAGGAAGACTTTTAACTATGAATTTTCTTAGCCTTTCAGTAAAGTTACAGGAGTGGGAAAGTCCTCTCCAAATCTCTTGGAGAACAGAATAATTCTACAAAAACCTGCAGTGAAGGAGGAAACCTATTGCAATGCTTTGCTATCCCTACTGCTAGCAATTTCCCTAATGTTTAATTTGATGCTATCTTGCTTTAAGTTTTAACCCGTTATTTCTCACCCTAGCCACCATGGACACGGACAAAACTTAATTCCTTTCTTTGCAGCAGTTTTCTATATAGCTGGAGACAGTTATGTTTTTACTCAATCCTCTCTTCTTTACAATAAATAAACCCAATTCTTTCAATCTATCCTTGAAGAAATTTAACTTCTCATCTCATCTGTGCCTCAAATAATGGGTACAAATCAGTTATAACTGGTACTGAAGATGGATATGCTCTGCACTGACTTGGGTTAACAACAATCATCTCCCTCAAAAAATGCAGTGGAAAACTGGAACGCAGAGTGGAATGAGACTCAATGGCATAGGTAAAGCAGCATGGATCCTTCAGGCTCGTAGACACAGACCTCTGGCTGGTCTGCATACCCAACCAGGCAGCAACATTTTTGGTACACTTGCAAGTAGGGCAAACCTGTAAGACCTAGTATTTATGTGAAGGGAACAAAGATAAACAAATAAACAATGGATATTTTTTTTTCTGAGACTGCAAAAGTGTGGGAGCTTGTGCCCAGTTTCTTCAGAAGTGACAAGGAACCTTGCTGACTTTAAAAATGGAGTGTCTGATGTCTGCGAGTATCATTATCAGACTTTTTGTGTCAAAAGGGACGGAACCGACTCAAATCACCTTTCACCATACAAGACATATGCAGCATGAGCTGTGTGCAATTCTTCAGCGAGGGTTTTGGTGAGGATCTGCGCTGTGAACACATTGTGCTCAGTACGTCAAATTAGGGGTGAACAACTGATATTAATGAATGTGGGCTGGATGACTTGGTCACCAACACCCCCCAGCAATTCTGGGGCTTAGGAAATGTAATTGAGTTCGGTCTTCTGATAACTAGGGAAGTATACTTGAATGCAATGTCTGAGAGATGTGCTAGCTTTAAACCTGCACTAGCCAAACAACTCATGAAGAAGAGAAAAATATTCATCATAATTTCAGGAGAGACTTGGAGTAGGAAGAGGAGAATTAATAAATTGCTTGAAATATATATCCCCAGTTTTTAAAGCACCTATATGCTTTAACCAAGAGAAAATATGTTACGTGATTATGGTACTTTTGAACAGGGAACATAATTTGTTAGATGCCTTGTATTAAACTCTCCTTTTGGCTAATACATAGCGCTTATGTAAAGTGTTATAATGCAAAAATATATTTATCATCAGTGGGGAGACTGTTGGCATTAAGAACATAATTACTGCTACTAAGCTGCCATTCAGTGAAGGTTACCATATCTAAACAAAGTCTATGATCCTTGAGATGTTCTAAAAGTGCCATTAGAATTTGCCACCTAAGGTGGTACACCTATCTGCGGCTCTTGTGGTTGGCTCACTGACAACTCTGAGCGAAGTGGAAGGATTATTTTGTGGGCTTGGCAAACTATCCTTTTGTTTATACAGCTCAGCAGGATGTTTGCTTTCTTCACAACAGCAGAACACTGTGGATTCATGTTCAGCTTGTGATCTGCTGTAACTCCCAGCTCCTTTCCTAAAGAGCTGTTGTATTTCTCTGTTCTGTATTCATTCATACTCCACCCATGGCTGTCCACTTCCATGTGGCTTCCTCCCTTATATCCTCCTTTTGTTCATTTGTGGTTTTGCCTCCCATTTTGGAACATGTTCATGTGTCCCCATCAACTGTGTCAACACCCTTTCTATGGTGACCCCCTCTGCGCAGGGCAGATGCAATTCATGAATGTATTGGAAACCGTGCCTTCCTAGCAAAATCTGCACCAGGATGCTGCAAAGCACTCTGGAGCTCTCAGGTGTCCTCAGACTGTCTCATTTGGCAGGGAGTGGGGTCAGGAGAGAACAGATCTCTTCCTTTGTTGTCAGGACTAAACGACACCTGACCCTTGGGGAAGTCCACAGAGGAGGCTAGGGAGAGGAAGAGTCAGAAAAATTTCTTTGTTCATGTGTGATGTGGGCAGAGAGTGAGGCATGGGGTGGTTTCCAGCCGCAGACAATAATGGCTATTGCCTATGGCCCCTCTGTTTGTTTTAGCAAGACCAGAGATCTGCAAATCTGATCTGGCCATTTCTGTTGCCATAAAGGAAAGACTAAGGCTTTGTGTTGTAAGGAGCAACCTAATCTAAGGTCAGTAAGCCACTGCTCCTAACTACTTCCAGCCAGAGAAACCAAGCATGTTTCTCCATGGCTTTCTGTCTCATTATCTTCTGTCCCAGGCTCAGTTCCTTTGCAGGAATAGTCTGGTTTTGGCACACACCACATCATTCATCCATGGGCTGAAAAAAAATGCAATTTTGTCTCCCCTCTTGAGAAACCAGGGCTTGGGGTGAACGTAATGCCAGCAGGGATGGGGAGAGGATGGAGAAGCCCCATGGGGTGTGGTCTCATCCTGCCAGCCGCAATCCTGGGGTGGGAGGGCAACTTGCCTGGAGCTGCCTCCTCCCCGAGAAGGGAGGAAGGTGTCTGCACGCTGGGTGGGGGGACATGGTGGCCCTCTGCGTGCCATGTGATAGGCAGGAGCGCAGGGACTTGGGAGAAAGTTTCTTTCTGCCTAGATGTACCTGACATCTGCATTTGTAACCCCTTTGGATTTCAGAGCCTGTTTAACCTGCGTAAATGTGGCCTGACAGCTTTGTAATTTACATGCCCACTAGACTAAGCGTCTTCTACCACAAGGGAAAGGAGAGCACCAGGGGGGAAAAAACCACACAAAAACCCAACAACCCCTCAACCTTAAATTTGACTGAGGAACACTGGAAAGGGTTCAAAGACTCTCGCCCCCTCTGTCCATGTCACCCAAGCTGTTTCCTTGTCTTTCGGTTCACTTATCTACAGTTTCTCAGGCTCAGAGATATTTGTGAGGGAACCATAGAAAATTACACTGTCAAATTGGATGGCATGAAGGAAACGTCTCAGGAAGACAAGTACCCGAGCCTCTTGAGATAGATAGTGCTGAGACGGAAAGAGGTTATAAATAAGTAAACTGGGACTAGATGGGGAGGGTGGCTTATCAAGAATTCTGTCCTACGCTTTCATGTAGAGGGACCATATTCCTGGCACCGAGGAGAAGGCTTGTCTACTGCTGATATACCTCTTTGCTAAATGTGCTATCGCTTCTGAGAAGACATGCAGCCCTGCAAGCGCTCACTGCCATGTTGCTATCCACACAGCATGTGGATCTGAGACGGCGTGAGCAACAGATTATGGGTTCACCACTGGTGCCAAAAACACCTGCAAACATTTTTTTTAAGAATGAAAGTTTTATCTTGGATTGAGCTGAACGTTACATTTAGGAGTTAAACCTGTCTCCTTTTTAGAAAAAATGTAAGGAATTTTCCGAACAGAAGTATTTTTTTAATAAAAAAAATCAAAGGTTTGATTCACAAAATGCCAAGACACACTGCTTCAACTTCCTACTGCTGTATTTATTTTCTTAGGTGATTTTGTGAGACATTGAAGTTCAACTGAATCAGCGGGGAAAAATAAAAGAAGGTGCAAATGAAAAATATCTCTGTGCCCTACTCCCAGTGTAAGAAGATATTTTCTACTTATAAACTGGTCACTTGAGGTGCAGACAGTAGCCTCCCTGGCAGGCTCAGCTCACCCCAGGTGTTTCACTCCTAAGGCAGCGTTTTGCCTCTTCTCTGCTACTCTCAAACACCTCTTTCTTGTGGCAAAATTTTAGAGTAGATAGATACAATCCTAAACCATCATAGGTCTTACTGTTCTCTTTCTGTTTATCTCTCCCCTTTCACTGTTTCTTCTTCCGTCACATCTATTTCCTTCCTACATACATTTTTTCACAGGTTGTAAAAACATCCTTTCTTTCTCTCTTCCCCTCCGTATCTGATACCTTTGGTTTTTCTGGCCCTCTTTCATGTAGTCCTTTTTTGTAAAGAATACTCAGTACTGCATCTTTTAATGGTAGAGCTCTTCTGCTCTCTCTTAACTTCTTTCAGCAGCTCACTGCAAAATAGTGAAGGTGATAAATGGAGTCTCACCACCTTTGCATACAATGGCAGAAGTATTTCCATCTCCTTACTGGGCATACTGCAACCGATGTATCACAGGATCTCATTTGTTAGGCATGGTTACCTTGTGACTGATTTATCACATAGGTCTTTTTGTCATTTTCCACTGTTCCCAGGTGGTGAATTTCTACTTCATAGGAGAAATTTCTTGATGATACGAAGTTGGGAAATATTGTCAATATACAGGAGAAGAAAGCAATGCTACAGGGAGAAGTGGCTAATCTTAAGGACTGAAATAATAGAACCAGGATGACAGTCACTACCTTAAAATAAAACATCATGTGTTTAGGGACTAATAAGAATTTCTGCTACAGAGAGGGAGTTTATCAATTGGAAAAAATGTACTAGAAGCAAGCTAAAATGAAAGCTTTTTCATAAAAAAAGAACACATTTTTCTCTGGAAAAGATAATTTATATGAAAAAAATTAGCTTGTTGACTTGTATTTCTTTTTAAGAGAATTTGATTAACAGTGATTCTTTAGGTAAACATTCTGACTGCAGTGAAAATAGCACTTTCCATCAAAACTTTTTCAATGACAAATTTACCCTTCTCTATACATACCTAGTACTTAGAGGCCATTTTTCCTGGCCTGGAAGATGGCATTGCATCATTAAATCAACGATTTGTCTTATATTGGAGAAGGGGCAAAGTATCTTTTCTAACCTTGTTGGTAAGTTTCTGGCCACACAGAACATGACGATGGGCCATGGCAGGCCCCGACAAAGGCTTCTCAAACAGTGCTCTCGCAACTTCAAGGCCAGAGAGCTGCTTTATCAAAATTGGCCCCGAGCCCACACAGCCAGACCCGAAGGAGGGTATGGGATGAGCTCCAGGCAGTAGCAGCTTCTTCCATTTCCACACACAGATAATCACTTTCTTTCTCTTAGACTCTCACAGCCCTGTTTTTATTGTAACCTTTTAGTCTTTTCCCTTTTTCTCCTGAAGTCATGTCTATTTGTGTGCAGCTCACCCTTCTCCTTTAAATCCTCTTAATTTTCATTCCTTTTGCCAACTACAAGAGCATTATGTCCAGGGGAACAGGAGGGGGTAGAGTCTGAGGCTGTTCTGTAAAGCAGACCACAAGAGATGGGCCAGTTTTACTGATCTTGCAAGCTACACTGCAGAATTTTGTTAAGCCCTGACACACATTACAGCTCACGGAGGACCGAGGGGAGTAGAAGGGTACATCAAAAGCAGCTCACAGGTGGGTGGTTCACAGGGCATCTCACCATTTCTTTGTGGGTAGTGAGCTGGATCCCCAGGTAGACCAGTGATACTGGCTTTACTTCTCTATGCTCCTTTCAGATAATCCACAAGCCAGAGAGGCAATAGTTCTCCCTTCTGCCTCTCCCTGTTAGTGATGTCATATAGCCCTGGCAAAGACCTGTTTGAACTACTTGTGAACAGCACATCGCTCAAGATTAACCAATTCACCACACTTGACTGATACTGCCACATCTGTGCTTGATGGTTGGGAAATTCTCGTTGTGGCTGATTTTCATATGATGATACTGCTACTGTGCCCCTTGCAAATGAACCTGTAGGTCAGGTCAGATCCTAGGAAAGCAGTATCACCGTGGCTGAAAAAACACATGAATGAACCGGTACAGGTCCCATCTTCATCTGGAACAGGAAACCCCTTTTTTTCATAGTGTTGAGAGAATTCAAAGACTGAAAATCTTTCTCTTTCTAGGGCCAATAGATCTAATTCCTTCTGATACAGACTTTATCTCCTGTCTTCTGAAGAATTACCATCAAGGCGTATAAATAAAGTCACCGAGCTAACCATGCTGTAGTTCTGAGAGCTCAGAGCATCTCAGAAACTTGGGGCCACATTCAGATTGTTTTTTAAAAGGCTTAAATTAGATGTTAGAATTTCTGTTCTTCCTTGAGTCTTTAGGAAGGCATGTTTCAGCAACCCTGGGTAATGATAGGAAGTCTGAATTGTTCATCTCTCTCTTGAAATCAGATGCTGAGGTAGTTGTAATGTGTAAGTTACATACCTATAGCACACAGTCTGAAAATGGCCATCAGTGCTAAAGCTCTATAGAAAATCAGCAGACCACATGCTTATGTTATTTCCTCACTTTGTGTGAGTAGCTCACTGAACAGGAGGATAAGGTGTCAGTCCAGAAGCTCTTTGAACAGTAAGGTTAGGGAAGGAAATTTTGGAGTTGAAATGTCTTGGTATGGATGTCTCAGTATGGATGAAATCTGTCCTTGAGTAAAAGGTACTGTTTGCATGCTCCTCTGAACTCTTCAGTCCTTCCTGCATTACTGATCCTGTTCTCCCTCAAGGCTCTTTCACTTCGGTGCTGAATTCCACAAATTCAATAGCCAAGCCATTCCCATTAATATACTGTCTCTCTCCTTAACTGTTTCCTACACATCTCTATAAATAGATTTAGGCACTACACTTTCACTGTGTTCTTTAAAGCTGTGAAATTCTGTTACCATAGAGATTTTTAAAAAAATATTTAGCCATGAAAGTACCAATATTAGACTGTAGGTTCTTTGGGGCAGGGATTTCCTTTCTGTCTGTGTACTGTCCTTAGCCAGACGTATTGTAAACATCAGTTATTCTATAGGTAGGACTGTTTTACATGCTTTTCCACGGCTATGAATCTTTTCCATCCTTTGAGCTTCTTCTTCTCTAAGGCAAAGGAATCCTTTCTATGTGTAATGGGTAAACCGATGGGTGAACAGGTGGTTAGCTGTGCATCTTGGCTGGGTCACCAGGCCCTTTCCTTATTAGAAGAACTGAGCCTTTGTCTGCATGGGTCTTTTCTTTGCTTCTGTGAGAATTAGACCTAGAAGAACCCATCTGGCTTCCACTCAGCACTGGACTAATCTGAATGATGTAGGGATTTGCATACATTTACCCTTGATGCTGTGAAAAACACTGCTATCATCCGCCTCTAGTATGGCAGGTCTCAAGGGAACTGGAAGACATCTCCATTATTAAGACTAAATTGAACATTGACTTCAATTACTCCATCTTAATAAACTCTCCAGTAAGCACAAAGAGAGCCTTTATCAAGCTTGAGTATGTCCTTAACTTCTGGAAGCAAAAGAAATAAAGATGTTCACCCCCTTTTTACCCTCCTCCCTTTGAGGGGATGCTGGGAAGGGATCTTCATAAGCTTTCAGACGATTCAGAAGTCAAATGAATCATTCTGTGGGCGTAAAGTTGGAAATCATCCTGTGTTTTAGAAGAAAACGTAATCGACAGAGTTTTAAACAAAGGAGATGCCATAGAAGCAAAGCTTGTCAAACCAGGTCAGTATCTGACTGGTCTCATGTGTTGTGACTTAAAACGCTATGAGGCTCAGGCGGTGGATAGGTAAAGGACAAGTGAAAGAATAACTTTGCTGCCCCGCTAAGCTCAATAACTCTAATGAAGTGATTTGTTGAAAGGGATGGAGCTGTTGAAGGGGAAGTATGTGTAATATGTGCAATACCTGAACTTAGTGGGATTGGTGGCAGCTACGTTTTTTCACTGCTGGAAACTGCTTAAATCCTGAACAAATTCAGAAAGCACAGGGGGCTCACTTGCTTTCTCCTAGTCCTCATTACAACCCTCCTGCCACAGCAGAGTTGAGTGTATGTGGCCTTCTCTGCTCTAAAGAAGCCTTGAATTGGTCTAACTGGGGAATCTCGTAGGTTGGGACTCAGATGTATCAGCAGATCCACTTACTGAAATCTTATTTTTCTTCACAAAAAAGGTTCAACAGGGGCAACAGCAGCATGAGCAGCTCCGTTGTGCCCTGCCAAAGGGCTCTGCAGCAGCCTTCACTCTGCAGATGAGAAATTGCTGTGAATTTGCAGATTAGGGCTCTGTGCATAAATAATCTGAGGGACACAGAGGTTAAGGCTTGTCTGGTAGCAAGGAATATTGCTTGAGAGGTAGGCACATGACCGAGACCTGGCTTCTCATCACCCTGGACTCCTTCCAGTCAATAGCGGGAGATGGATTGTCTGAATTGCCTCCTGGAGGTACCCTCTCTCTAGCCATTGATTACAGAGTGATTTTAAGGCAATGATATTCCCGGCTTTAGGAAGCACATTCAGGCATCTAACTACCAGTGGGATGAATCTCAGCCTGGGAGGGAAGCAAACTGTCTGTCCAACCTTACCCTTTTGTCTGCCTATTTGCCTGTTTTACAAGGAACCGACATTAGTTGTTCTGTATTGCGAAACAATCAAAAGTGATGTGCTTATTCTGCCTCAGTTGCTTTAGGTCTCTCTTTTCCTTCCCCTTACTTTTTTTCCTTCTTTATGTCTGTTCCCATTATATACTGTACTATTTCTTCCTTACCCTACTGTCTTTGTATTTAATCTGACTTCCCTGTGATATAAAACTGTTTGAACATATTTCTCTCAACATCTTACCTCTAGCAACCTGTCTAGTTTTTTTTTGTTTTCTTCTGCACTTTCTATTTCCAACTCTCTTTTGCTGCTCTATTTCTATTTAATCATTTCCTCCTCTTCTGTCTTCAGTCGTTTTCTACCTTTCATTTTTTTCTTACATGGAGAATCTTGTTCATTCCCTCCTGTTACTCTTCTATCATCTGTCTTTACTCTCCTGCTTTTCTTTACATCCTTATCCCCCTTTACCTTTTCTCCTGCTTAACTCCCTGTCTGCACACATGTCCAGATCCTGAGGGATCTGGTTCCCTTTTCTTTGGTTTACTCTCCACCCAAAGGAAAACCTTTTCCAGGTGCCAGCAAGTCTGAAATCAGTACCCATTCTGGTCATCCTGTTGTCCTAGATTATTGTATCAATGAACAGCAGAATTTATTTCTATTCCGTTTACACAGTAATTTACTTTTCATCAATGGCAAAAGTATATGTCAAACAATCCTCTCCCTTCAGCATGGTCTTCGAGGGTAGGAAGAAGAGAGACAGGCTTTGTCATCCATGTTCAAGGCCAATGCAGGCTCTGCATAAAGAAATGTCTAATCAGGTGTTTTTCGCTGATAACATCCCACAACCAGCCCAATCTGTACTGAAAAACAGGGACCAAGTAACTCAGCTAACACCATCTACCATGGTATATCACAGGATGAAAGATGGTCACTTAAGTAGCCAAAACCAAGAGGTAAAAACTTTTGTAAACAAAATCAGAGACCTGAACTGCAACTGGAGGTGAAAAGGAAGCCAACAACTATAAAACAGGACCACTAAGTGTTAAGCCTCAGATATGCGCATGTACGGGAGAATGGTGTAATGCATGCCCAGTGGCTGAAGCAATGCAGCAGGCTGCCCAGCATGTCCTACATCACCTGACGGTCTAGAAAGCAAGCGAGAACAGACTGCCAAGGCAAAGACTGCTTCCAGAGGGAAAGGCCACTTTTCTTAGCCAGACACAGAGTGAAAGAAAGAGCTCCTAGACACCACTGCTAGCTGAGTTTCTAGTAATAACCATAAATCCAAAAGTGCTCTCAATTTTTCCCAGAACAGTACAAAAAATGTGAACAAAGGTGATTTATGCCTATGCCAGATCCTGAAAAATCTTTTCCTCAAGCTACTATCTGCAACCATATTCCATCTACTGGCATTAGTAAGGTGACCTTTATCCTACTATTGCCCTGGCTAGACACCTGGGAAATACTACCTCATATCATCTGGATCTGATGACATGAAATCATATCTCAGTTGCACCCTGGTCGTTTCTCAGTAAAAGCGCCTTGGTAGTTTCTTCAACAGTTTTACCTGCTCCTCAGTTCAGACCTACATCTCTGGTAAAAAAATCCCTTTTCTTGATTGGGATCATATATATTTATAAATACACTCATAAAGAGGGCAAGGGGCAGTTTTGCATAGCCATGCACACAAGACCCTTCATCTAAGATGACTGTCACTCACAACTCTGCTTCCCAGCTCCAGAGAAAAGAATGTGATGGACCCTTTCACCATAACATTAAATTCCTTTCCCCAAAGCCAGAGACCACCCAGGGAAATCTCCTGGCAAATGGTGTCAAGGTCTCCTGAGAGCTGTGAGCCCATCAGCAGAGACAGATGGCATCCCCCACAGTTAGGAATCAGTATTAAGGGGAGCTGAACAGCCTCCCCTCCACAACCCTGCCATTCCAAGGTTACAGCGTGGCTGCAGGGCCAGTGGGTATGGTTAGTCCCTAGTCCCTGTGACTAAACCCAAGACATAGCAGACATATGGGCAGAACAGAGGAAAATGCAAGTCTTCAGTCCCAGGTGATGTGGATTCTGGGCACCTTCTCCTCCTTGCTCTGGTTTCTTGAGGACAAGTGTGCCGCAGGCTCCATCTGGTTCTGTAATAAAGGATGAATTATTAAAATAAATAAAATATTGATGAACTGTTCTATAAAACAGAAGGCCTTTAAAGTATTGATTAAGAATTGAGGAAGTCATAATGAGTTTTATCTGCAGAAATAATTAGGAAATAGTTTTTGCGTGGTAACCCTCTTCATGGAGCAGGTAAAAGGCAGTATTTAATCCCTGGATTTGACTGGCATCTGTATAGTTTATACATCATCAAAATAATAATTTTTACAAGGTCATTGTGTTGTCCATCCAAGAGTCTTGTGGCACCTCATGAGTGATAACAAAACAAGTTTCACAACAGCATTAAGAAATAGACAACCATCACTGTAGTACGGGTGGGACAAAGCAGGAAGATCCAGTTTCCACATCCTGCAGTGTATATTTAAACTGATAGCTTTCAAGAAAACGTAGCATCAAGAGAGAAAGATATGTAAAGGAAAAAATACTGATCTCTTAAATAGTTAAAAATAACTAAATAGTTCTTCCTTAAATAAAGAATAAATACCTATAATTGGTTTTGGACTTAGGAAGGTGTGACCTATTCCAGGTTGGTTCCTCAGAGCCAGCTGAAATACGTTTGCTTAGTAATAGCTATAAAATTGCCAAATGTACATGGAGATTTTGGCATTCACGCATTCCTTGTAATCTGCTCCTAGTGGGACTCTCAGCAGGCTGGTGTGTTTAGGTACCAGCAAACTGGCATCAGATGCTTCCCTTTGTTGGGGTCCAGCTCTTCTGGACCTTCCCTTGCCACGGCTTTATCTGACAGGAAAGCACCACATTCTCTCGCTCAGCACCTGCACACACCCTTTCCCAGAGTCCCATTAGGTGGGTGACTTGACTTCAGGCTCAGCTCTTTGGGGCAGGTTGCAAGGAAAAGCAGTTGTGGACAGACTCAGTTCCTCCAGTTGGCTTTTAGCCCCCGCTGTGCTGTGGGTCCTCCACAGCCTTTAGAGAAAGGCGCTTTCAGGGAGTGAGTCAGTCTTACCTAAGACCTAAATTAAAAACTTGGCACTTCCAGAGGGTGAATCAGATCTTAGCTGGGCTGAATCACTCCCTGGAGCTGTCTATCAATCTGACCAGTTGGCTAAGTCTCCCAACTGTGGTGCCTCTGAACTGCATCCAGACTAGCTTCTTTTGAGCATCGTTAGTCCCACAGTTAATCAAAGCCTTGTCTGTAAAATCCTGCATTTCTCCGTTCTCTCTCTAACCCAAAGCTTACTGGCCTGCCTGTGAATCGCTTGACTTTGTATATCCCACCACGAATTCCTGATTCTTTAATTTTACTTCTGAGGTTTTCCAGCTGTCTGTCTCATTCCCCTGCAGAGCCATGAAGGAACTAGTTCTCCTAGCAGGTTTCAATCAAATAATTCTCTTCAGGTATTTCCACTTGAATAGGTTATTCCTTCAGTTAATGACCCACTCTTGCCCCATCTGGCAGATCCATGGCAGGCCCTGTCAATTTTTGGTGGCTTACTACACATTGTGGTCATTCACAAAGCAGCAGTTCTTTACTGGAATCCACAAAATATGCAGAAACCCAACCTGTCACTGACTTAAAACTGAATTTCTATGAACCTGATACTACTGCATCCATTTATAACATGTCAGAATTTACTTCACCCTCTTCTCTTCATAATCTGTTAGCTCCTGTCTATGGGTCACTATCTAGTAATCTACTAGAACAGCTGTTAATAGTGGCATTAAATACCCTCTATATAACTTGCAATGGGATGTTGCGTAGAGCAAGGTCTCATATTTAGAGGAAAGGATTAGCAGAGGTAATACGGCACTCCTGAAATATTGGTGTGGAGATGCCAAGATCCATATAGTAGGATCCGTATGTATAGTTAGGGTTTGCTCTGTTTAGAGTTGCAAAGCCTGGGGCGCAGATCCACAAGAGTATTTCCACTGTAACACTGAACATTGCAGTGCTTGGCTTTCAAACCCTTCATTCTTGATTTAATGACACTTTGGAGGGTTGGGTGCTAAGGAACAGAATTCACTAGAGCCAGCATGCTGAGAAGAGAGCTACTTAAATTAGCCAATAGGAGAAAACAACAGGAGGGATGAGTTTTAAATCACGTCTCTCTTGGGGATTGAATGCCTTAATTTGACTTCATGGAGATTAGCTTGCAGGCTGCATTGCCTATGCAGGGAGGAAGTGTTTGAAGGCTCTTTAGCAAAGGCATGACGAAGCCCAATCGTTAGAAGACAAGGAAAAAAAAATCAAACTGGAAGCAAAGTGCATGTTTTAAAGAATCAGGATAATTAACCGCTGAATTAGCTTATCAAGAGATATAATACATTTTCCACCAACTGAGGGGCATCTTGCATTCTGAATTTCTCTGTCAATACTCAAAAGCAACTAAAATGCATGTGTATGATTCAGGAATTACTGGGTGATAATGTTTGTCAGGAGCTCAGTGTATATCACCATGATATACCATCTCCCATCTTTTAAACAGATTAATCTGCTTTTACCAGGGCTAAATTTGGCCACACTCCTCTTCCTGAGCCCTCAGTGACGTTCTGATATAGAATAATGTAAGTTAGAGATGGTGTCAGCTTGTCTTGTCTTCTCTCTGCAGTCATTGCAGGATTGTCCTTTATTTTCTATTCATTAGTACTTTGACCTGGAGATTTTTATACATATCTGAACTGTTTCTATTGCTTCTCTTGGGATTATTCAATGGTCTATTAGAGCTCAGTACTAGGACATTTTTAACATGTGAATTTTCCTTCAAATCCTCTGCTCCTGTACCTGTCATTTCTTTCAAGGCACACACCCTTTGGATCCAGCTCTCCCTCTCTTTTTGATGTTTATTTTTGCTTAGAGATAAGCTAGCCATAAGTAGCCAACCTGCAGCTCTTATGCGCTTCAAATTTACCTCTCATTCTGGATCTGGGAGCCTGGTCCACATTCACCCTTCGTCTTGCAGTGCCACAAGAGGATCCCTGGGAAAACCGTATCACCAGCTGTCTGTGGTCCACTCTCCGTGCTTCCCCACCCTATGCTCTGCAAGGTACAAGGAACAGGTGCTGCCAATCGTGACCACCTGAAGCTTTGAGTTATGTGATGCAGATGATCAGGAAAGTTGGCCATGCTTGGTGGATCCTCTTTCCCCATAGTTCAACCAAACTCTGTATGCTGGGGCACACATTTGGGTCAAAATGAACCCCATCAAAACCAACAGCCTGATTTTGGCCGAATTAGATCTTTTAATCTTTCCTGCATGACTGCATGACCTCAGGTGGAAGAAACTTGTAATCACATTGGCTTTTCCCTTCAGCACATTGCATTGCAGACTCGTAATTCATTTATTCATTCTCACCATCCATCTCTCACTAGTCAGCTCTTCAAGTATTTCCCTTTCCTCTAAAAAAATTTAATTTCAGATGAGTTTTCCCCTGTGTGCATTTTCCCAGGCTGAATTTAATTTTGTTTTATTTTCAAACTCTATTTCTTTCTCAGCTTTGACAGTTACGGGGCAAGTACAAGAAGCTACATGGAATTAAATGCAATCTACATTACTTCTCTGTTCTCCTTGGGATTTGCAACACCTCCTGATTTTGTATCACCTGTGAATGTAATTAGCTGACTCTTTATTGTGGATCAGGGATGTAACTGCTCAGTGAAGAAATGGCCATGGTGAGATCTGAATCGATTAAATCCCAAAACTAAGAAATTATTTTAGCAGTAGTGTTTATTTACTTGAGATTCTTAGGTCTGTTTTCATGCCATACAACAATGTTTTCTGTGTGAACTAAGAGTAAACTTCATCTTCTTTTTTCACTAATTTTGCCTTGAAGTGAGAAGTGATTAGATTTATAAGCCTGATGCACACTGTAAAATGCTATATTCATTATTTCTTGTGACTTTGTTATCAGATATGTGCTTCCAGTTTTTCTTCTTCTTTTTTTTCTTTTTTTTTTCTGAAGGAGAGGGAGGGTACAATGCCAACAATGCCAGCAGCTAATCCTGCAGGCCGTCCCCTGCTACACCAGCTGTGCACTGTGCCCCAGTCCCACTAGCAGACTGCTTCGGCAGACAAGTGTTGCTGATCTGCTATTTCAGAGCCACCAGAGGGAGCAATAAACATTGTGTTTATTAGCGGCAAAAAAAGAGCGGCTGGTGCTTTGCTTATTTAGGTTTTTACTCATTAAGTATCACCTGTTTAAGTGAATAGTTTTCTTTTTTACTCTCAAAGGGATATTTCTCTTGGTCTTATACCTATACTAGAATTGTCTCACTTACGAACTTCCTGCTCCTTCCATGGGACTGTCCCAACCTTCAAGGGTGTTGGCTGTAGAAAATTAGAGTCAGCTGCTATATCCCATCTTAGGTCTGTTGTAGCAACATGAAACGGAAGCAGCACTGCAGTACTAGTGGCAAATCTTATGTGGCAGAAGACGACTGAGCATATTGCAATGTGCGGCACCATGTCTCAGTTTCTCTCTGGTGTTCCTCAGGATCTCCGTGTATATAAGCAATAATAAATGAGCTGAGCAGTGCTGGGGCATGCTGAGACTCCATCTCCACATACTTACTAGATTTTTAGTAGCTGGGGACAGAGGCAGCCTGCCATGTAGCACTGGACAATACCAACAAACTTGAGTGGAGGTCCTGTGCTTACATCTGCTCATGCAGCCACAACAGCCTGGATTTGATCTTGTACTCCCTATTGTGCGTGTTTCACATCTTACACAGCTCTTTGAGCCAAGGGTCACCTTGCTGCCTTACTGTGTAGTGCTGAAGGCAGCAGGGTCCTGATGCCTAATGGGGAAATAATTATTATAATTAAGAGCATCCAATCACCAGCTTGGTTACCTTCACAGGAGGTCAGCCTCTGAGCCTAAGATTCATGATGGTCTTGCTATTAGTAAACTCATATACTCAGTAAAAAACTGTGCCCTTTGCTCTCCTTGTGAGAACTGGTGACTAAAGACTACTACCCATTATATGGCATGAGGCAAACACAAGTACTGTTTCTCTAAACTTTCAAACAACTTCATTGAAGGAGCAGGAAGTAAAGCCTGGTAAAGTGTAGGATGCATAGGACCCTACAACTAATTACCTTAAAGTTTCTTATTTCCTATTCAGAACTCTGGATGCAAATGCTGTGTATATACTTAGCATTTATTTGTCTTTCTTCTAAATACCATATGCTATTGATTGGAGCCATAAATATTACAACTGGTCTTAAAAAGAACAGAACAAGCCCTTGGGATTTCCTTGTGAATGCGATTGTAGAATTTTGCCACAGAATTAAGAAAAGCCAAACCTTGGATTAATGAGTTAAAAGGCCATTTTCTGCCTGGATATGCTCATGGTGGAGGGATTACTGGGAGAATTTAGGAAAGCTGACATTGGTTAAACAAAATATGCATTAGAAAGGTATCCAGGAAAAAACCTGGCCTTCTAAATGAAGGGAGAAGGGTAGGATGTCATAATGATGCAATATTGAACAAGGCTGTTGTCTGCTTCCTGGGAACAATTTCCACTGTCCAAATGGATTTCTAACCCTTTAATGCAGTCAGCAAAGATTCTGAAAGGTGACCTGGAGAAGGCTTTCTGAACTGAGGCTCTGGGTTCAGACTGCAAGTTCAGGTACCTAAGCCAGGTAAACACCCTATTTGATTACAGCTCATCATAATTCACTAAAAAGATTCTTTTCTACCTCTGCAAGGCTCTGCAAAATGGCCCAGAAGAAGGCAGGATGGGGTAGGCATCTCTATATTTCATTCTCATGTCCCTGTTTTTGTCACCGCTTTTCTATTTGTCTCAAGATAATCCACCACTCCTTTGCTGAAGAGGTGCGTAAGACAGAGTATAAAATGAAGACTGCAAAGCTCTAAGAGAGAAGAGTGATAAATGCCAGTCAAGCACAATGGATAGACATTACTGACACAGAAACAGTACTGGATAACCTAGTCCCGGAACAGAGAGACATCAATAGAAATAGTGAATGTGAAGCAAAATCCAAATGTCATAAAACTTTTGGCATTCTTCTTGCATGCAGGCTTTAAAAAAAAATGCATATACCCCGCTTCAAGGAAAAGCTACGTTAAATATCTCACATCCTTCAGCTTTTCAGAACACATTTAAAGGATGAAACTGAATGAACACAGTCAAAGTACAGAGTGCTTGGCACAGAAGCAATTAAGGTATGTTTTTCTTAGTGTCTAGAAATGTGAAATGTGTGAGAAAACAGGCAAATTAGCACTTTAACCTCCATAGCCCACCTGAAAAACACTGTAGAAAAATTTAGTTGCATTATTAATAAAATTGATCTAAGCTAGATCAGTAGCACGAGTAGAAGAAATCAAATCAATGAGATATAAAGATTTCTCCAGCCAACCTGAACTCTGCATTCATAGGAGTTTGAATGGAGAAAGTTGAGGATTAGTGCAATCATCTCTAAAAAATCTAGAAATTTTGATGAGATAACTGGAAGGAGAACAGAAAAGAACCAACTACAGCTTTTGATCTTTGCCAAATAGACCCAAAGCTTGATTCTTAACTTGATCTAGTCCTGGTTACTGCTTAGAGATAAAAAGAACAGGAGAAATACAAGAATTAAATGGAGCTTCTGGATTCAGAAATTACCAAATTCAAAGACAGCAAATCATTACCTGTGGCCCTGAGCGTGGAACTGCACAGTCTGACCATAGCCATTAGCTCCTACAGGTTTTCTGGGTTGGTACCTGTCATCTTTCAAAGCATTGTACTTTAGGCTGGTGATAGTGACTTTTAAAAATCTATGGTATGGGCCACCACGTGGACTTTAATGGGATCAGGATTTCATTCACACTGTCTGCATGATGTTCACAAGACTGACCTGAGTGCTGGGTAATGCTGCTTGAGCTAGCTTTGAACTCGGTATACTGGGTGTTAGAAATGACCTGACCGAAGAATTGCACACCTTAGTGGTGAGTGTTTCACACAGACGCAACCAAGCAATGAGATTCTCACTGCCTGATTCCCCAAGGTATTTAAAAGTGCCTTATTCCCACTGACTTCAATGGGAATCAGGTACCTACGAGAGGACAGGGCTCTCCCTTCCTGCTGTTGTGGGATATGGAAAAAAGGTGGAAGGGATTTGGCGATGATGGCTTCAAAATAATTGCCTGTGCCCTATATCCCTAAAACTACCGAGGGGCTTCCTGGGGCTCTGCTCTGTGACAGAGCAGATCTGTGGCTGCTCTGCCTTCCCAGACAGAGATCATGAGAAACAGAGAAGAGTTGTGGCGCACAGCAAGCCATCCTCACTCCTCAGCATTCAGGCTGGCAAAACCCCTTCATATGAGCTCCAAGGCATTTGTCAGAAAGTGTGTTTGGATACCTGAGACCTGGAAGGTCAAAGCCATTCAGTGCAAGCGAGAACCAGGCTGCAGTGTGACACAGGCTTATCTCTAGATGTACAACCAGGCACAGCCCTGGGCTGCAAAGTCTGATTTTTGGATCTAAATTCTTCATTATCTTAAATATGTCTTTGTATCCCAACACCTGTTGGGATGCTGGCACTGATGAACGTTCCCATGTGGCCTCTGATTTCATATCCCTGCCTGGGTGTCACTTTTGTGATTATTTTCCTGTGCAAGCCTTTTCTCTTTCAGCAACAAGTCTCTCACCACACCAGGACCTTGTGCTGGCTATGTGTCTTGGACAGTTAAAGCCACTCATGACTGTTAGTCTCCTGTCTTCTAACCCTCGCTCTGGGGTGTCATAACAGCCAAGGAACAGACCGTGTGCTGTGCTTTACCACCTGCTTAACATTCACATGGAGTAAACCTAGTCACAATGAAAAGTCTTGTCTTCAAATACATTAAAATCTTTAAAAGCAACCATTGCTGCTAAATCTCCCAATTTTCTGAAATATTTAATTTCAGTTGAGTGAAATGATTTAAACAGACTGTGCTTTGGGAAGGTGGCTCATAAGCTTTTAAAGAATTAGAAATCACTGCAAAGCAATGGGCTCTCACAGGGGCACACACACATGCACATCAACACACGCACATGCTCAACCAAGCCTACACTACCAAGGGAAAGGAAAATTTTAAAAGGCTTTGAAAGTTTGTTCTTGGAGCTGGTATAGCAGGTCACAAAAGGAAGGCAAAACAGAAGGCCCATGGAAGAGTTTAAAGTACCTCTTAAAACCTGCCTCTGATTCCTGCAAGAGGCCCAACCCATGTCACCATCCACAGCTCAGCAACTCTCGCACGAGCTGAAAACCAAGTACTCTGAAACCAGGACGAAGCAGGAGGCTATGAGGATTATTTACCTTAACTAGCCTTTCTAATTTCCATAATTTCTGCTGCTTAGAGGACTGACCCCTGACTCTGTTCCTTTACCACGATTCAGAGTTATTATCTCTGCAATTAAAGCAGTTACAGAGGGACATTTGAAATGCAGGTTCTTTTGAATTATTGCTAATAGAAATATTGAGGAGCTCTGTTAGCTTTGATCTCTTATCACATCATGCACAGAGCTCACTCCTGTCTCTCTCTCCCTCCCTCTCCCTCTCCAAGCATGGCTGCTCCCAGCGTCTCTGTGTGTAATCAGACGTGTCACACCTCCACAGAGGTAAATTGGGTTTATTTAAAAAGGAAAATTAAATTAGAACTGTTTAGGAATTAATTGTGACTGCCTTGGCTTAATCTATCCTATTATCCTATTGTTGGCACATCAGGGCAAAATATCAGCTAACCCAGTTTTGGAGTGAGAGGGGGAGGGAGCACATTCACATGCACCTAAAGAGGCAGCAGTAACTTCTTGGAGAGACATTATTTATTCTTATGAAGTTATTATTCTTTTGAAATAATAAAGCGTGTGGCATCAGCTGATCCTTTTAAAAGCAGAATCTGTCATTTTATTTATGGAAAGAAGCACTATGTTGCCTCTATGTCAGCAAAAAGACTTCATACGTTGCATGCCTGACAAACTCATGTGCACTTACGTAAAGTGGTCAACATGCCTAAGACAGGGAATTAACCATCTCCACTAAAAATAAAAACCGCCAAGGCATAGGTTATAATAAGTTGGCAAAAGAGAAATAACATTCCATCAAAAGTGCTATGAAGGGAAAAAAATTATTTTTGACAACACAGTTACTGCAAAAGCAAAATATTTTATCCTCAGAATGGTGTCTTCTTTCTGTGCCATGGCCAGGGTCTTTATGACTGTTGTGGTTTAACCCCAGCCAGCAGCTAAGCACCATGCAGCCACTCCTTCACTCCCCCCCTGCTCCCAGTGGGATGGGGAGGAAAATCAGTAAAAAAGGTAAAACTCATGGGTTGAGATAAGAACGATTTAATAACTGAAGTAAAATATAATACTAACAATAATAATAATGAAATATAATAATAATAATAATAGTAATGAAAAGGAATATAACAAAAAGAAAAGGTGGGGAAAAAAGAAGAAAAAAAAAAAGAAAAAAACCCAGTGATGCACAATGCAATTGCTCACCACCTGCTGACCGATGCCCAAGCAGCAATCCACCCCTTGCAGACAACTCCCCCCAGTTCATATACTGAGCATGACGTTCCATGGTATGGAATACCCCTTTGGCTAGTTCAGGTCAGCTGCCCCGGCTATGCTCCCTCCCAGCTTCTTACACACCTGCTTGCTGGCAGAGCATGGGAAACTGAAAAATCCTTAACTGAGGATAAGCACTACTTAGCAACAACTAAAACATCAGAGTGTTATCAACATTGTCTCACACTAAGTCCAAAACCCAGCACTGTACCAGCTACTAAGAAGAAAATTAACTCTGTCCCAGCCGAAACCAGGACAATGACACGCTTTTTAATGACAGATGAAAAAGTAAGACTTCATGGGGAAATGTAACAGCTTGAAGGAAACTCAATTTCACAACTGCATATCAAAATATTTAGTGAAGTAATGAGAAAATGAAATCAATAAACTGTCCTCAGCGTGGAAATCCTTAAAAATTAGCATCAGCCCCACTGCTTTAAGTTGAACTTCATGTGTTTAATGTATCACAGTTTGGAAACTCAGAATCCTGACAGGAAAAATAGCATAGTCCCTTGGGTTAAACACATTTTCCAGAGTCTAATCCTTTATTTGACCTAGTTTGTCTGGCCTTGAGCAAGTCACCTTTCCAGGTATCAACTTCCACACCTGAAAAGCAGATTTGATGTGCTTGCGGTGACACCACAAGCATGAATTCATTGCCGTGTCCCTGGCATGTTGAAGATATCAGTGCTACATAAATACAGTGCTCTGTCTGAAATACTAATGCTGCTCTGGTAATGGCAACACAACCCACTTTCTCGACCTCTTATGTCCATAAATGTCTCAATCAGAACAGGGATTTTAGGGTGGTGGTAACAGCTCGGTACTCAGAGTGACCTACTACCGAGCAGTGATTTAGAAGGACTGTCTCAATTACAGCTGAAGCACAATCCCCATCACTTCCAGGTGTCTGAAGTACCAGAGTGTGTTGCATACTGGTGGTGAGTGGCAGAATATCAGCACAGAACTTTTCTGTAATTAGTGAGGGTAAAATAGAATATAGCAACCTTTATTGATGACAGACAATAGGCGGACACTCTTGTTCTAGGGAGAGGATAAGTCGCTCTTGTTTTCACACAGGAAAATGACACTTTAGCTGAAGTCTTTAGTCTGGGAACAGTAGTCTACAGCAATGAGAAATAAGGAAACAATTCTATGGAGTGCCTTCAAAATTCTCTGCAGCCCAAGTGAAATTGTAATAAAAAGCTTGGGAAAGAGAGACAGGAAGGGGCTATTGGAAAGAGAGAACACAATTTAGTACAATTTAGAACAAATATCAGAGGTCAGGTTGTAGATGTCTCACCCATGTATTCCCAACTACTGATAATCTGTTGCTCTCTGATGGTTGAATGTGGAGGTACCCACACAGCCCGCCCTTGGAAAATTAATTCTCTGTGTTTGTATATCTATGGGATTAGAAGTTTTGGACTAGTTGTAAAAGGATGTTTAGAAATTTGTAGGTGTACAACAACATTTTGTAAGAATTTGGTCTTATGGTTTATCTGTTGTATTGCTGACATTATATCCTGAACGTATGTTTTGCTGACTGGCATTTAACTACCTGTCATTAATAAATCAACAAAGCACTTCGATCCTGATCTGTTTTAACAATGTGAACTGTGCAATTCTTCCCTGCTACAGCAGATGTCTTGTGACTGGGGCATTTATTATACACAAAAAATATAATCTGTGTAGACCACTAAATCAGGGTCAGTCCTTGCAACTGAAGACTTTTTTTCTTTAAAGAAAACCAGTCAATTAAATCTGAATAAACTGAACCACAAAAAGAATGGAATGAACCTCTTACTAAAGTCTGGATCTATGTTGATGTATTTATCCAAATTTACAAGAATATTATAAACTTTACTTTGAATCTGACTGAGCTCAACTTGAATGTGACTGTGACAAATTAACTTTGGATACAGTCCCAGAAAAGAGTCAAAATTCAATTAGGGTCTCATACCTGATTAAAATGGATTTAATGTCTCCCTTGGAAAGAAGAGAAAAAGTGCTGGCCTCTGTGGTTAGCTGAAATAGATGAAGATACTTATCCATCTGTGTGCCTCAGGAACTTCAAACCGAACTTCTTGATATTATCAAAATAATGCAGACCAATAGAGTTAGTGAGTGTTCCCCTTTAAGATACCAACTGTATTATATTCTTGGTTCTCTGTCACATCAGGTCATATGTGATGTTGGTCTTGACCAAGGGGAATAAGTAGAAAGAAAGGATGAAATTAGAAGGGGCTAATGACACAACTCATTTTGAGATCAGTTCAGATCAGCTGAAGGGACTGGATCTGCATTTTTTGACCAGAAGCAATCAGGATATCTGCTACAAGAAGGTAATTAAACATCCTAGAATCATGAGTTGCCCAGCTGGAAGCTAATGAGTTATGGAGCCCAAATGAAGGAGAAACAGAGCCTAATTAGGCTAAATAGGAATTCCTGCAGGAACAGGGAAATGTCAAGGAGCACAGAGAAAAACCTCTTCCAGTGCTTTTTAACCAAAATAATAATAATAAAAAGTCTTTTTAAGCATAATTATTTCTATTTTTATTGCAAAATTGAAACCACCTTCTCTCTCTCCCTCATCTTCTGTTGTCCAGGTCAGTGCTGTCTTCTTTCTCAGTGTAAAAGGTCCATTATTAGTTTTCCAGTTGGACAACACAATGTCTTATCATAGAGGTTTGCTGCACAGGGTATGGAAGCAGAAGGGGAGTATTGTTGGCAGTATCAGCAACATATGACTCTCCTTGAACACACAAATCTGAACTTCATCACTCCTGAAGGGGTCCCATACTAAACCATGAAAGACATCCTATTTGGAACTATAATTCTGCCTCCACATTTTATAGTCTCTCAGACTCTTTCCACACCCGCTCCCTCACTATTTACTACATAAATCTAGACAGCTGAGAAACTTGGAGGAAGTTCAGTTTGGATCCAAATGCCTTAAAAAGGAGATCTCTGGACCCAAGTAAATCTTCAAGATGTGTGTTGAGTTTTGAATCTGGATGTGGGTCCAAAATTACCTCCAATCTATGCATATATTTAAATAAGGAAGCCTAAAGCAGAAGCTACACTCTTTAGGAATCTACCCACCTGTTCTCTAGCCACAGTTCCTTAACAGGCAGCATCGTAAGTCCATGCACAGCAATTACCTGGACCCTGACTGCATGGGAAGAAAGAGAGGAGCTCATACACTACTGCCAGCGATGCCCTTAGCTGTGTTGTGGTGTTGTATTGGGCTGAAAGAAGGTTGAGAGACAATGGCAAGAGAGTAGCAGCTGTGTCAACAGATAACACTTGTATTCAAGGATGCTAAGATTTTCAAAACAGTTGCTTGAAGGGAAATATATAACTAAGTGGCCTTCATTCACTTCTTCAGTAACAGATGGTTCCCTTGTATATGATCTATTTATTTAGTTAAGTTGACTGCAATGTGAGAGCCAAACTTCGGTCACTGACTTTTGAAACTCCTAGACTTTCCCTGTAAAAAAGTCTAGTGGAGCAAATGAGGGCTATCTGGTATTCTGCATGTTACAGCCAGTCTTACCGAGACACATGCATAACCAGAGGATCAGGGAACAACCTAGGTCAGAAGGTACTCTTCGATGTTGCCTGATCCAAGACCCTGCTCAAGGAGGGTCTAGTGTCCAAGGTAGAACAGGGCTAGATCAAACACAAGCCATAAAGGGGTGGCTTCTGCTTCCCTTCCCCACAGACACACATGCATTTCATGCATGCACAGTGCAGTGCTGTGGCTGCTGCCCTGACTTGCAATCCCATGTCACCACAGGCCAACATAAACCAGGCTGTGGTGATGCCTTCATTCCCAGTTTAGCCACGGACACCCTCTCTGGTCACTCGGTCCAACACAGCATTTTCTCATATACTGGCACTGAAGGTGCTCTAGAAGTCATTACAGAAAGTTTGATGGATCATTTTGAGGCTGGGCTGACTCATAGTCAGTTTAATGTTATCCATGCCTGTTTCTATGAAGGCTCTTCTGAATCTGATGGCAAAAGCAGGTCTACACAAATAAATAAACCAGATATAAACACCTCACTGAAAAGAAAGTAGATTTTTCCTTTACCATATTCATTCTCCTTGCTAAGAAGTGGGAGAGAGCTTGAAGCTTTCAGTGAAACTCAGTGAACAGGACAGACAAATGGCAAAATGACAAAGCTTGCATTTGAGAGAAGAAAAATCACAATCCTTTCTCAGATTTGACCTTGATAAAAACACAGACATAAGGCAGCTCCTAATGTGAGAAAATTTCATGGTGCATATTCAACTCCAGATGAGTCTTTAGATGTTGTTGATGACAAAGAAAAAACCAAAACAAAGAAAAAAACTAACAAAAGAAGCTGCTGAGAAAGTATTGTGAAATCCACAATGGTAGCTCTTCGGGCAAGAAGGAGGAGGAAAGGTTAATAGGGAGAAGAGAGAAAACTGAGATCATAATTCCCTAACATGTACAACCCATAGTGGTAACGTATCCCTTCCTCCAAGAGGTTACAGCCTAATTAGATAAGATGGACCAAAAGCCTTTTGCCTGGGCTCCCCCTTCAGTATTTGTTCCCACCAAGAGGAAACATTTGGCCGAGCTAGTTTCATGGCTACCCTTGGACAGCCATTTCAAAATTTCTGGTTTCCATTCCACAGGTTCAGAACTGGAGGAGGAGTGATTGCATCTCTTGGGCCTACCCATGTACATGGTCCCATCAAATAAAGGAAGAAAGCAGGTGTCCAGGTGTCAGTATTTTCCATTTTACAGTGGGGAATGGAAACAAAAAGAGGGTCAATAACTTTTGCACGGTCTTTGGCAGACTTGGGTACTCAGCCTATCCTCCTGAATTAGCAGCACAATGACTTAATTTCAGGGTCAATCAAGTTATTCATTTACTTGGTGGGATAGTGTCAAGGCAGTGGACACTTGGACTGCTGGACAGGACCTCCTGTTTGTGCTTGCAGGGAAGACCTGCAGTAAATATAAGACCTATATAAGAACTGTTCTGTTAAGAAGGTTAGCAAGAGTGATATGAATCTCCTGATGGAGCCAGGAAAGAGATTTGGTCTGCTCTGTGAATGTGCAAACTCAACAGGCTGTTCTTCCTTATGGGGAGGCTAGTGATAACAGCTTGAAAGACAAATGTAATTTCTTTCCTGAGGTGGAGTGGGGTAGGAGGGAAGAGCAAGGCTCATAGCAAGCATCTTTGATGAGGGAGATATAATATTCCTTCTTTTTGTTTTGTGGGTTTTTTTTCTTCTTCCTGTTCCCTTGTATCGTCCCCCTTATCTAATGTCCCTCTTTTCCCGTGGCTGTTCATCTGTTCATCTTTCTTTGCCTGCCCTTCAGGCATCTCAGTAACCCCATGCACCAAATTCAAACTCTGGACTGGCCCCACTGCCTTCCCAAAGCTCATGGGCTGAAGCCAAGGCCTGTTTTGCTTGCTCCTCAGCCTGCCAAATCCACTTGCTCTCTTGCCTTCACATGTCTGTGAGCTGTCATCAGTGCTTCTTGGATGCCCCAGCCTGCTGTGTGTACAAACCTGTCAATCACACTGACATGGCTTAGTCATAACGCCTGTTGGGGTTTCCAAACAGCAAGGAAGCCAGCCACCAGCAGCAGTGAGAAGAAATGTCAGCCTGGCAGTGGGCTGTTGGAAACCACACGTGGGAAGGAAAAGAGTCAAAGCAGAGCTCAGGGCTGGATGACACTGTAGTCTGAACTGCAAAACTGTTCCTACACTCATCCAGCAGGCACCAGCTGTCTCCTGTGGGGAGCAATAACACTTCCATGTCTCCTTGGGCTTATAAACTTACATTTGCCCCATCACCAGTCTGTTAAGTGACTATTTGAACACTGCTCCCTAGCAATCACTGCCTCATACTACAGAGAGGTCCCTAGATGTCATTTGCCAGATGGGAACATCATGCAAATCGGGCTTCACCACCCATGGATGAACCAGCATAGATACTGACTTACTAAACATCAGTGGTACGGATAAATGCCACTCATATTCCACCCTTCAACCTGCTTAATTTAAATGCAAAGGTGCACTTCCTTTGCCAAAAGCTAATGCTGATAGGCCAAATGCAGACCTGGATGATTTCAGGGAAGCTTAGCTAACTTCTAATGCTATCAGATTTGCTGTACGTAGATGATATTCCCTGTATCTCATCATCATTAGATGCAAGCATGCCCACAACCACATATTAATTTATCTTCACCAACTCCTTTATGCTCCTTCATTCTTCCTGGGTATGCCACAGCGGAAAACAAAAAAGCAAAAGAAAAAGAGTGGAGATGCAGTAGAAAGACTGAGATAAAAGGGGAAGGAAGGGAAGCAATTACACAAGTTGTGAAATACTGGAGCCCATTTTCTCAATGACAAGTTGATCTGGACCTATTATTGGCTGGATGAAAGGTAACAGCAAAGAAAACATCACCTACTAAATTTGAAATAGGACTCCAACAATTGAATGTCAGTATGCAGTCAAAACAATAACAGTAAGCAAACATGCAGGGAAATCCCTGGGCTCATATTAAAAGTAAAAAAAAGCTGGAACTATGCACATTTCATATGGCACTCTGTCTCCCTCTCATGGTGTGCCTTTCATACTATTTCTGATCAGAGAAATTCACAGGCTGGCTGATGTAAAGGATCCATTGCTTCTAGTGTGGTCTCCTTGGAAGGATCAGAAGGACCTGGGACTAGTATATCACCAGCTCAGCAGCTTAGGCGAAAAGACCTAGACGGTATCCCAGGTTGTGGTAAATCCAGCAGCATCTTAGCTGCATATAGGAGCTGCTGCTGGAGGTGGTCTGAGCAGCACCATTTGGATTGCATGGAGCAGGTTTGTTTTTTTTTTTCTTGAACCCTGCAGAGTGCTGGAGTTGTATTTGTCCTACCCAGCTGCAATCACATTTTCAGTTCCCCTAACCCTTCAGGATAAGGAAAGAATGTGATTTTGCACAACTTTTCTACCTTTTTCAATTAAAGATAGCAAATGCAGCATCAAACGTTTTTTTTCTACTGTTTTTCCTTCCTTCCTTTCCCTTTCTCTACTCTACTTTTTTCTCCTTTTTTGTTTCTCAGGTGAAGCCCACTCTTTCATCTTCAGTGTCTCAACAAGGATCTGAAGTAAAACCATAGTCAGTGAGCTACAGCTGTACAGTACACAGGATCTGTAGGACAGAGCCTGACTTCTTCATGTACTCGTTCTATTACAAGGTTTATATCAAAGTGTTAAATGCAGCCACATAGGTAAGCTAGTGAATCTGCTAAGCTGAAGATGTAAGGTTTCTTTCTTACTTTTTTTTTTTAAGTATACAGACTTCCCACCAGAGTTAATATACACTTTCCCTTGAGTGGTCCTTCTTACAGAAACTCAGGAACAACCCATACATATTTTGAAAAAGGCCCAGTGAATCTTTGAATCTTTATGTTCCACATGTGTTAACAGGGATAAAGGTATTAAGGCAAGCCATTTGCAGATTTTGAACATTTTTTTTCCATTCTCTATTGAAAAGATGAGCCTAATGTATGCAAAGAGCAGCAACATTTTCCCACTAAAGTCATATGAATATTTAACTGTAAGAGGTTTCTCTTTGCCTAAGCAGAAAAAGCAATCACTGGGAGTAAAACTTATGAGGACTTGAGACTCCTGAGCAGGGGCATGCAGTACATTCACTCACAGGATGCTCTTTCTGCCTATCCCTGGAGAATTGTCCCTGGAGATGCTGAGCTGGGTGCAGGTCTGGGGACAGCCAGTTGCATGCTGAACACAGAGAGGCTGTGGTGGGATGTGGCAGCTCCAGAGTTATCCCAGAATTGCACTGAGCATGAAGTGACATAGAAGGGTTTATCTGGTGAAATTGCCAATACTCTGTGAGATCTTAGTACCGCTCATGATCTACTGGCTGCATTCAAAGAAACAGACTGTTCCCAGCTGTGCTGGCCAGTGGCTGGGAAGTGTGGAAATATGCACCTCAGCAGTCTCTGCTGTATCACACAGAGTTTCTCTTCCTCTCTTCGAACTCCTGTAGCTACCTCTGTCATTTCCATCTCCTCCTCCTCAAGCCCTGGAAGAGGGCACAAAGACTTTGAAAACATGTCCTGTTAGGTGCAGAAGATCAAGACTCAAAATATAAAATGCATCAGAGAGGCTCCAAAGTGTGGAGTCTGAAACCTTCCCTGCCAGGGCACAAGTAGTTGTTGCGAAACAACTCTCAGATCCAGATTTTATTGCTGTTTGATGACACTGACAGCTAATGCTGATGCCACAGGAACTGGTTATTAACTGTACAACAAGGAGTGAGGCTATTGCTGTGGGCCAAACAGCTAACACCTCAGTGGGTTTCAGGGAGCAAGCAAGCTTGCTAAGGTACCAGACAAGCAAGGAGCTGGTGACATTGGCTCCACATCGCATGAAACCTGCACAGTCCTTGATCAAGTTCGAAAGAAGTACTGTTAGGTTTGTCATGTTAGTGTTTTTAGCCACAGACAGTTACCTTTCATTTTCCCTGGGTTTTATACCAGCTGATCTGGTTCAGCTTTGTCAGTTCATCTTAATCCTGATCGCCAGAACCACTTTTGTTATGCTGAGCTCTGATTTAATGTACTGTTCCCTATCTGATATGAGGTTGCTTATGCCATGCCAGTCTTGTGTCTCCTCTGTGTGTACCACTGTTTCTGAAGCTTCCCAAGTTCAAGTCCCCGACATAACTTTACCCCAGAGACCTCTATCAGTAAATACCTGCACCTTTGCTATTCTAGCCCTCTGTCTCTGCCAAGCAAAGCTGCTGATTGCACAAAACCATTTTGTGGTTTGCTCTACTGCAGCACAAACAATTTTTGATACTGTAACTGAAAGAAGGAAGGAAACGACTTTACTAAGGATGATAACTTGACACTAACAATGAAAATGTTCTTGCCAAAGCATACTCTTAGTTTTCCTCTCCACCCAGATAAAACATTCAATAATTATCATTTTATTTAAAACTGAAAATGAAAATGGGGAAATAAAATAAATTTTGTTCCACTTGATCTCAAAGCAGTCTTCAAGATTTAAAAAAACCGAAACATTTTGGGGGGGACAATATTGAAGTGAAACATTTCAGCTTTACCCACCCTCCCCCTTACATATTTCTTTTATTCATTTTGGCTAAAGCAGTCTGCAAATCCAACCTGAATTTGCAAACAGCTTGAGTCATTTTCAAACTGCATTTTTAGTTAGCAGATAATTATCCATTTGAGAAATGCCTATGACTCAGGCTTTGTAAAGAAAGGCTAAAGAGGAGACACCAAATTAATCTTTATTTCTGACAAAAATCTTTCCTTGGGATTCTTGGCCGCTGCAGTCAGTATACTTCTCTGGGCCTTCTTTGCTATTCTGCCTTTACTGGCTACTTTTGGATGAAAGGAAAAGGGAAGGATAAGTCTTTTGGTGAATTGGATGCTCTTGTTGCACTTCTTATTGCACATTCCCTTTTGTGTTGAATGCCAGACTGTTCTTAGGGTTCGTTGCTGCTTCTATTTTCACAGCCCATCAATTTCTTTCATTTGTGTCAACATTAAAAAATAAAAAAGTGTCTGGTGCCCTTTTTTAAAGGATAGAAAGGAAACAAACCCTGAGGTATCATGGAAAGACAGTGGTGGTAAGACAAAAATATTCAGTTTAAATGTTACTTGCACTTAATGGTTGTCTTGCTTTAACTTCTGACTTTAGCCACAAAGGCACACATTTGCAGAGAGCCGAAAATTGCTTATGAGTTTAGGCATTTGATAAAAAAAATATCAGAATCTACAAAAGCAGACAGGATTGGGGAGTGGGATGCGAAAGAAACGGCTTCTGTCCGTGGTGCTGGCGGGAAAGGGGCAGCCGCAGCTGGGAATTCCTCCCGGGAAGGCGAGAGAGAAAGAATTGCCTGCCATTCACATGTGAACTAGCCTATGAGAACCAGCGTTATGATTTATTGTGTGTGCTGCACTGATGCAGGAAGGCTGCGGTGTCTGCAAGCAGTGCTAGGTGTTCTGCAAGCAGAGATATGGGAGCAGTCACTGTCTTGGCAGGGTTAAAGTCCACCTGAAGCAAAGTGAGGCAGAGGGACTACAACACTATCCTTCAGTTAGGCACAGGAGCATGTCTTCTTCTTACGTACCCTAATGAGGTATTTCCTTGTATGTATCGCAGTGTACACAAAGATATAGGCAATGTTTTGAGTAGATCTGTTGAAAAATATCTGCAGGTCAAGGTAAAACAAGGAGATTTGCATTGGTCTCTGGACCAGAGAGGGATTCCTACCATAACTAGCCAAGGACCCTGGTAGTCCAAGTACTTCTTCATAGTAACAACTAGTGGGTGTTCAATACATGGGCCATGGGAGATTATCACATGAGATTGGGCACAATCAAATCCTCGTAATTGAATAAGGGGGTTTACACAGTGGATTAAACCCATAAACCACCTAATTTGCTGATCTGCTTCTAATAATGACCTCAGAGAGATGTGTGGAGGTCTCCAGAGTGGGCAGAATATCTCCTTGGTATCAGCCTACTTTAAAACACAACTACAGACAGACCTAATGCTGGAGTGTATGAGGCAGTTAGGACACAGTGAATTAGGAGCTGAGCTGTCCCAGAATAATGGCCCTGCAGAACAGTTCCCATTTAATGATTATAATCTGGGAAGGAGGGTGGGAGGAGGAACCCACCCTACGTCTTGCATCTAAAATTATTTCTCTGCCTTTTCAGTGTCAGGAGAGCACAAGATGAAATATACATGAAACACACTGATTTCAGTTTTGCATCTCTAAAGCCCAGTTTCTGAGGATTTACAAAACAGAAATGTGACCTTTTCAACCCATCTCGTGGCAGAATTAAATTAAAGCTTTCCAGAGCAACTGTCAAACCCGGAAGAGACTGATTAACTGACAAAAAGGTAGTAGAAATCCATAGTAGACCAAACCATGCAAGAACAACACTATGCCGCTATGTAAATGGATGTTTTAATATAATGGTTGGTCGTCTTTGTAACACTGATTCTTTATCCGTTGTTGCAGGTATTTAAGAGCTTGCAATTCCTCTATGCTCATGTAATCAATATAGCATATAGATATCTTTTTTTCTTGATCAACAAATTGTTCAATTTACATGTCTAGCCCTGGAAGCAGTGTGTTGGTATAGTTGCCAAACCTAAATCCAGAAGAATGGAAGAACATGAAGTACATCTAGCCTAGCATAAAGCCCATGAGGGGTAATGGGATAAGCTGCCAGTGCTGGTGCAGAAAGGCTGACAATGACAATTGTTTTGCTGCTTAATTTTCCCTATCAACAAATGGGAGCTACCTTAGCTCATCTAACCCTCAGCATAATGTAGTGGTTACACAGGTTAATATTCATAACACATTTAGGGAATGTACAGTATATAAAGCTCAGGACTAGAAGCTTCTGGGAACAATGTTTGTCTTTCTGTTGTGTGGCAGTACAACACGCAGCAGCAGCAGAACTCCTGGAACAGGGCTGGGTTGCTAGGCACTGTGTCCATATAAATATCAAGTCCTAATGATGTATCAGCAACATACGTCACTGCATGTTTAAAATGCATTTGCTTCAGCATGTGCTTAAGTGCTTTGCTGAACTGAAGCCATGAGTACTAAATGGCTAATCTGAATGGGAAAATGCCAGAGGAGAGTGGCCTTAAAAGAATGAAATCGAACGGTTCCTGGGAATGATAAACAAGCATATGTAAAATGAGCCACAAACCCAGTTGTAAAAATGCTGTGAGTGGAGTGCAGATAAAGGATAGGAAGTTATAAGCACTAATGCAGCTCTGCTAACTTCAGTGGATATGAATTTATTCTCAGTGAGGATTTGCTTTGATCTGGGCCTCCCACCCCACTGGTAAGCATGATTCAGGACTCACAGGGCATCAGATACCCCACTGCTGAGAGCAACAACAGAAATCCCTTTCTAAGCTAAATATGGTATGCAGAGCCGCTGTGACGGGAATCCAAGAGTTCAACCCAGATGGTCGAGGATAACTGAGGGGAAGCCCAGGAAGATGAGCCTGGCTGTAGGTCTCATGGATAAATAAATATTGTAGGGGAGGTAAATCCCATTATCACTTTTATTTGCATTAAATGTTGTTCTGCCAAAGTGTGGGGACAGAATGGGGGATGCAGAGCTACTGTCCAGGATGTAAAAAGGAGGGAAGTATAAGGCAGCCCCAGATGAAATGGACAAGCAGCAGTAAAGTCCTGATTCTGACATCACAGGCAAAGACTTATAAGAGATTGCCTAGGCCAAATCACTCTTCCAAATTTGTGAGCAGAAAAACTAAGTAATATTAAATTATAGATAGTACTTTATTCCTAATATGCATTTTAAACCAACTCTCCCATCTTTTTGTCTCTTCCATCCATCTTTTTTTTTTCTCCTTTTCATCAACGCTAGAAACTCAAAGAGGGGTTGTTACTTCTGAAAATGAATTAGAATAGAAAGGAGATCTGATGATAGAAATAAAAAAGCCTCTTAACCTTTATTACCCCTCTCCTGTCCTAAGTTTATTCACTGTTCCAGTCTGAAAATCAGTTGCAAAATTTAAATGAAGCAAAATAAAAAAGATTGTAGAGATGACTGAAGTCTCTTCAGGAACCAAAGAATAATCTCTGGAAAGTGAGGTTTTGACAGTGACCAAACCCGCAAGAAAATGAAAAAGCTGAAAGACTCATAGCAAGTTGCTAACTACATCCTATTTACAATATTAGTCTCTATCACAATCTCACTAAGAGATGGGGGGAAAAAACCAAATGCTTATTCTTTTAGATTAAATGCATAGAAAAATAACAAACACCTCATGTTTGTGCTTCTGTTGGACCAGGACAGGGATGTGTAGTGAGAGCAATGAGTACCTAAGCAGATTGCAAATAACAGCCAAGGACAGTGCTGTAACTATGTTTAGTAGATTATTATCCTTGCCTTATAGTATGGCCTGAAGTTTTTATACACTGTTGTCGTGGTTTAACCCCAGTCAGCAACTAAGCACCACACAGCCGCTTCCCCCTCTCCCCCTCCCAGTGGGTGAGGAGGAGGGAAGGGAAAAAAATAATAAAACTCATGGGTTGAGATAAGAACAGTTTAATAACTAAAGTAAAATATAATACTAACAATAGTAATAATGAAATATAATAATAATAATAATAATAATAGTAATGAAAAGGAATATAACAAAAAAAAGGAAGGGGCAGGGGGAAACCAGTGATGCACAATGCAACTGCTCACCACCCGCTGACCGATGCCAGAGCTGCGATCCGCCCCTCCCGGGCAACTCCCCCTTGTTTATGTACTGGGCATGATGTTCCATGGTATATGGAATACCCCTTTCGCTAGTTCAGGTCAGCTGCCCCAGCTATGCTCCCTCCCAGCTTCTTGCACACCTGCTTGTTGGCAGAGCATGGGAAACTGAAAAGTCCTTAACTGAGGATAAGCACTACTTAGCAACAACTAAAACATCAGAGTGTTATCATCAATATCATTCTCACACTAAATCCAAAACCCAGCACTGTACCAGCTACTAAGAAGAGAGTTAACTCTATCCCAGCTGAAACCAGGACAACTGTACGCTGTTGAATACCTTGCATTAAACTGTTTACTATCTAAATAGGCAAACAAAAGGCAAAGGAGGAAACACTGATACTGATAATTGTAAAAGGTCACAAAAGTCAGTGATATCTCCTAAGAATGTGGCCAAAGTCCCAAAACCTACCCCTTAAGACCTGTTGCCCTGCCAGCCTGCTTGCCTATTGAAGCAAATGGTAGGAGGACAGATATCAGGCTTACTTGTCTTTGGATCTCACTCCCCTATGGGTATGAAATAGCCAGAGTGGATGACATCCAGTTTTGGAACTGCATTGTAAAACCACATGTTGAGAAGGAGTGGAAATCCAGTGAGATTACAGAACTTGTTCTCATGCTCTGAGTAACAGTCATATTCTAAAATCAGAACATTATTAGGTACAGAAAAGCTCTTCTAAAGAATTTTGAGAGTTATCTAAAGTTAATTGATGATAATTTTACTTCCTAGCTAGCAGTGCAATAGAACTTACCTTAACAAGGCCATTAGCTTTCCATTTTTGTGGAAGGACACAAATCATTGGCTGGTCCATTCCTTCTAGTACTTCTGCAAAATGTATATTTTCCCCTGGGATTAACAATAGTATATAGAAAATACGTGATTTCTTCTAAGATGGTTAGCAGAATTTGCTCTTAGTTCCATTATGTTATGAATTGTCCAACATTTATACCACTAAGATATTTTCATTGTATTGTATTTTCATGTATCTTACACTTTGACCCTACAGAGGAATCCCAGAAGGAACTCTGAATCAAAGGTAGTTGCTGGGGCAGAGTTCATTCTCTGTCCCGCACTGGAAGGCATTGGTAGTACATTGGTAGTGCATCTGCGTGGTCTTCTCTCTCAAATTCCACCTTCCATACATCCTCAATTCAGTCTATCTGCTTTCTGTCATTTAGATGCCTTTCAGCATCCTTTGCAGAGATTTTAATTTCTATGGAAAAAGTCCTTCTTACTTACTACATGGCACATGACGGGTTGTCCTTTCGCATCTTCTTCCTGTTTTTTTTTTCTTTTTAGGTCTCCTCTCCTTGTATCTCTTCTCTCTGCTCCTTCCCCTGTACTTGCCTACCTTCCTTTTCCCTCCAATTGATATGCCTTTATATTCCCTACTCTTTGTGGCCTCTGAATAATCTGTGCTATAATCTTTCCTTCTACCCCTCTTTCCTTTCAGTCTCTTTCTATTCCATTTTGTCTTCACCCTTTCTTTTGTTTCCTTGTACCCTCCTGTCTCTCAAATGTTTCACCTTTTTCTCCCTATATCATTCCTTCAAGGATTTTTACTTTGACTTCTCCCTTTCCCATCACATGCACGTCTCACTTCCTTTATTTCTGCTCCCATGTTTCTGTGAAGTCCCAGACGTTCATTCTTCTCTGTCCTCAGCCTCACTGCCAGCTTTTGGGAAGGGAGAGAACTGTCTAAATTCAGCTGTGGATTAAAATACAGTGCATGAAGCTGATTCTCAGTGGAAGGATGTCCCACAGTGAGAGATTAGTAAGCACTGTTCATGGAGTGGCAGAGGTGCTATGGGCTTCTTGGTGATATCTGTGTAGATCCAGGAGCTAGTCTAGCAGGGAGGGCTGATGCTCAGTGCTGCAGACTAAAATTTTACATTAACAAAACTCTTAAGATCCTGTGTGTCACAGTGTCATCCTCTCCCCTTTGTCAACAGCAATGGGTTAGTGCAAGTGCCCTGAGGCATGCGGATATTATAGACCTTGATATTTTATCTGAATTTAGAAAATTTTAGCCCAATCTGTCTCTTCACCTTTTCTTATAAGGGACTTACTTACTCTTATTTATAGGAAGGTACTTTCAGAGCACTCATGCAGTGGTTGTGGGACCCTCCTGTAAACGACAGTCACTATCATTAATAGCTAATAAGGGCCTGAATCCTCTTGCTGCAATTTCATCCTGCATCCTAGTGCATTAAAGGCTATTTTACTCTGTGTACAATGATATTTCACTGCGTACATTTAGAACCTGCTGTTTTTCACAGACCATTCTTTAGGCATACCTACATTATAGGAAAATGGAGGCAGTAATACATGCTTTGCTTTCTTTCTACACCATATAGTATTTTAGAGAGCTCTCTCCTACCACACCTCACTTTTCTCCTCACCAGATTAATGAATCTGATTCTTTTATATTTTGTCCCAGTTTGAAATATTCCCCTGTGATTCTAATAATTTTCACTTGCCTTTCTCAACATCTCTTCCAATTTCTCTCATGGCCTCTTTGAGCTGAGGTGACCAAAAGTAAATGTAGTATTCAAAGTAAGGACATGCTGTACAGCAGGTTTTATACAATGGCATTATATAATTTTGTCCATGCTATTCACCATCTCCTTTCCCATGCAGCCAAACATCTTATTTGCTGCTTCTGCTCGCAGAGCAGATGTCTTCATTGAATGATCCGTAATGATGCCTAGAACTCTTTTCCTAAGAAATAACAGCTAATTCTGAATCCATCAGTATGTATCGGTAGCTTAAACTGTTCCTTCCAGTGTTCATTACCTTGCACTTGTCTAAAATGAATCTAATCTGCCCTTGTATTGCCAATTTTTCTAGTTTGATAGGTCTCAGAATTTCTCACCTCATCTCCACTGAAAGATTTTGTTCCACTAGACAATACTGCATTATTCCTTGGTCATCCTCTCTTCCTAGTATTTAATATTAACACAGTTGGACTGATTCATTGCCCATGTTCCTTGATCAACACCTGATATGAAGACCTGTTTGGAGGTGGTTTGAGAAGTAAAACCATGTTTTCTGCCACCCCAGAGGGTGAAGAAATGGCTGTAGCCACGCAAAGAAGAGTGCAGCTGTCTCAGGAAGTGTAATTACGGGGCAATACTCTAAATAATTTCCCCTCTTAATTGAGCTGCTCCTGCATTATCATCAAATTCAGAGCAGTACAGCCCTGCAGCAGCTCTGCTCCCCGGGAGCAGGCGTCCCTCTGGGCTGCGAGTGTGAGGGAGCATGCTGCAGTTACAGCAGTCCTGGTCTCTCTGTGTTTTGCCGTTGCCTGACAGCGTTGACAATCCAGGGTTTCTGATCTGCTTCTGTAATTTTTGACCCACAGCAGGACTCTGTCCAACAGCAATTGTCATGTCATTATCTCATGTGAAGATCAAAACAGGCCAACAAACCCATGTAAAAGAGCTTCATCCCCATTATAGTAATTATCCCATTCTCTTACACTTAGCATTAATAACAGGACAAGAACATGCAGAGAAGGACTGAACCTATGAGATGAAGAGACCAGTTGATGGCACAGCCTTAAGGCAGGACAGGGTCTGGCAGCCAGTGCCCATCCCACAGCTCCAACCAGGGAGCAGGGCACTGGGGGCAGTCCCAGACCCAGGCACTGGGCATCAACCAGGAGTCACGGATGGGCCATGGGCAAGGGTGAGCACTCAAATGAGATACAAAGCTGTGTTTGGGGATAGGTTATGGTACAGTTACAGCCTATAAGCACTTGAAGAGTACCCACGTAGGCGATAAGGCTGTACAAGATTGTATATACATGTAACATTACTAAACAATGGAAAAGAAAAAAATACATTATTTTATACCAGAGAAAGTTCCTGACACTGGGATCCCTTACACTGTGGAACAGTTATGGCAGAGGGGAAGTCTTGATGTCCTATCACTTGGGACATTTAAAATTAAGCTGATCAAAACCTCAGCAAATGCATTGTGGGAAAGACTCCAAGGATAGCTAGGTAATGCAGTGAATGACAGGGGTTTTCAATCTCTTACTACTATGAAATTATAGCTTGCTTTGCACAGCAAGAAAAAGTTGCACAGATTCATTACATATACAATTTAAATCTTTCAATTTTGTTACATACTCAAGGAACAAACTAAATTCCAACAGGATATCACCATACTGTGCCCATGCCATACAGCTAAGCCTGTATGAATGGCATGCAGTCATGATCATAATGAACAAGAAATGGAACAATAGCCTGTCACTTTTGCTAAACTGGCCTTGCTGCCAGCCACAATGACATATTCCACTGTTACATTAGACATTTTTACTAGTTTATCCACAAGAAAGAAAAAAAAAAGAACTCTTAGTGAAATATTAATTACAAATGGGCTTAAAATACTTTTTATCACTGAAAATATAGGGCAAAACCTTGCCCTGGGATACGCATGCAAAAGTCCTGTTGTCTTCAGAGTGACTCGCATGCATATATCCAAGGGCAATGACTAGACTATTATTATTTGCTCAAAGAAATAAGCCAGGTAATAATGAAGAAGGACATTCTTAGTGGTTTCATCCATAACACTGCAACCTCGAGCCACGTATATTTTCAGATTTAACCTGAAATCTTTTACAGCATGCAATTAGCCTGACAAAATACTGTTTCAAGTCTCATTCATTAAGAGATTCCTCAGGGTCTTGATATTTCACCTTTAAAAAAAAAAAATTATCATTATTTCAGAGAGTACAAAGCAACTTTTCAACCGAGAGCAGATCCTGGAAAATGAGAGAGGGAGGGAAGGGAAGGGAAGGGAAGGGAAGGGAAGGGAAGGGAAGGGAAGGGAAGGGAAGGGAAGGGAAGGGAAGGGAAGGGAAGGGAAGGGAAGGGAAGGGAAGGGAAGGGAAGGGAAGGGAAGGGAAGGGAAGGGAAGGGAAGGGAAGGGAAGGGAAGGGAAGGGAAGGGAAGGGAAGGAAGGAAGAAGAAAGGAAAGGAAGAAAGGTAAGAAAAGGAATAAGGAAAAGGAGAGGAGTGGAGGAGAGGGGAGGAGGGGAGACAAAACAAATGTATCCATTGAGGTTTGTAGATTTGAAATGACCTCTCTGTTCTCATTTGCATCCATGGAATGCACTCTTGAAGCCACACATGTATTACACAGAGAAACTGGAAGGTTCTTATTTCTAGGATGGTCTCTTGGGTTCATTTTGGGGAAGAAACATCCCACATCTACTTGAAGACTTTGTGAACTAGACAATTTGTGGACTAGGCAACTTACTAAGATGTTGAAATATGAATGTAAAACAGGCCTTTAACTTTAGGTATTGAGACTTGGGAAATGCAAATACTTCTAAAATAGTTTCTAATCCCTGACTGAACAAGCCTAACTCTTGGAATCTAGGATTGTATTTTCAGAAATGAGTAGTGAATGTAAGACATTCGAAAGCATTTCTGAGGAAGAGCTGAGCACTGGTCATGTGGAGATTGAGCCCTTTGAAAAATCTTAAATTGGACACAAAATATGATTTTGCATGCTGAAAATTTACTCTTGAATTCCTGGTACAGACGTGCTTGAAGTTTGCACTGCTAAGAATTTACTGAAGCCACTGAAAATATGTTAATTTTCAGCAACATTTCTTCTAGTACACGTGCTTATAGGGTGTTTGCAAAAGATCCATTGGATATTCTTAATAGCACTGATTATGATGATAATAATAATAATAACAATAATAATAAAATCACCATTTAATTGTTTGGAAGTGGGCTTTGGCAAGACTTTTTGCAAGTACTTTTTTGTGTTCTGCCCAGCTCTGCTGATCAAGGATGCAAGCAAGTTCTGGCACGCTTTAGCACTTGGCCCAGAGTCTATTAGAATAAACTATAAAACTCCTCTTGACTTCAGGGGATGAGGAGACCATTTCCACAGTACACCAAAATCTCTCCAACAACAATAGTAGCAGTCATTCCTTTTTTCATCTGCAAGATAAAATGATCTTCTCTAAAATACTGGCTAATGGTAATGCAGCTTTTGACCTTCATCAGGGAAATTCCCATTGCTGAGTCTTGATCTCGGGTCCACATGCTCTATTTCCTTTAAGTGTGCCTAGACAGTTATTGGAAGCTATCACTCCAACGACTGCTTTGAACATGAGACAGCTGCACTCCTGCTAATAGCTCTGCCCTGTGCTGTAACTGCTGCATTTCCTTCACATATGGTTTTTCCCATACGGAATTATTATCAGCAAGAAATTTGGCGTCATTGTCTCAGGTGGTTTGCATTAGCGTGTTCAGTTTTCATTGCCATCTTCCAATCTGAATTATTTTTTGCCTGTTATCTCATGTTCTGTTGTGTTCAAAAGATTCTAACAGCAGTTGCAGGAAACCCACAATGGAATATTAGTTAATGACTAATTACTTTTTATGAAACATGTCTAAATTACTACAAAATATTTCTCCACAGTGCAACCTACTTAGGTTATAGTTCTGTGAGGATTTACATATGTGCTAATTTATGCTTGGTGGTTTGAAGTTCTGCAGTAAAAAAAATCGAACCTATCATCTTAAGTATTTCAAGAAGGGCACTGAGAAACAAAGGAACTTCAAATCATTATTATTCATCTTTTTCTTCTTCTTTAACATTAAAAGATCTGATTCCTGAGGGATCAGTTAAGTACTTGCTTAACTCCAGTTAAGTTGCTGTCAGACCTGGCCTTAGCATATGAAGTAAAGAAGCTAGAGACAGCTGGGGTGTCAGTATCAAGTCACGATACAGAATAGCACAATAAAAATAAAAATATGTCTTATAGACAGCAGAATAAAGCAGTGTTTTGTAATTACCTCTGGAACTCCGAGCTCGACAAGAAAATATGTCACATAGGTGTTTGTAGGCAGAATGTGGAAAAAAGACAGAACTCGCACGAAAAGAGTGGTGGAAACCTCCTGCAGCATCTTTCTGTCTCTTTGTCGTCAGATATGAGCATGTTATCTTCTTATAGATCTCCAGGTCACACTTAATTTGTTAAAAAGCTGATGCCAGGCGCTGCATAGTAGAAGCTATTTGCAGTATATGTAAGTCTTAATGGACCTTTAAATCCTAGGGAAGATGCTAAATCTTCTGGACTTCACTATACTGGACTTGTACAAGAATGTGTTATGTCTGAAAAGCCTTAACCCCAGCTTTACCAGCTCTTGGTTTTAGCTGTGAAACCCAGTGGCTCAGCCTAAGACACAGTGACTGAGCTAGCAGCTCTCACATGCACTCTTACCTCAGTGCCAAGCACATCCATGATGTGATGTGAAATGCTCCTGTTCTGTTTTCCTGTGTCCTACCCAGTTCAGAAGGCATAAGTGAGGGCAAGCCTCGGAGAAACAGGATCCGTAAGAGCAGGCCTGTGGACCGGAGCGGAAAGGTGTTCCCTCACATCACTGTGGACACTCAGGTACAGCAAGGCCTCCACTCTGCCTTGGGTTCACTGCCTTTTCAGGAAAAAATGCCATTTCCACTCCTTCTGAGGACACATTTCCATTTCCAGGGCAATAGAAAGAGCCTCAGGGCAACTGGCAATTCAGCTATTGATCTATTTTTCACTTCTAGGTATATAGGATATTAAAAATGGAAAAGACAGATCTCTTCTTTAAGTAGCCAAAATATGACACTTGGCAGAATATGAAAATCAAGGAGTAACATGCCCATTATTAGCTTTTCAGCAAAATTCTTCTTTTTAATCTTCTTCTCTTTTTGCTGTAATGCTTTGGAAAAGTCACTGACTCTTCCACCGGCTTCTGACTTCTGATGTTCTTTTTTGGTCAATAAAAAACCCCATCTCTCTTTTTATTAGTTTTTCAAGGCAGACCTATCACATACACAGGTCAAAATGAATGATGAAAGTTTATGCATAGACATCATATGGAAAATCTTCAATAGGCACTAGCATTGTGTGGCACTTCAAACACTGTGTTATCTGAATAACCCTATCCTGATTCCTGGCTGGAGGCAGTTCTCAGGCATCAGGGAGGTGGGAGCATGAGTATAGTAAGGGATTCCAAATTTAAAGAGTACTGTGAATCTTAAAACCATTTAACTGTCTGAAGCTATTTCATCTCCTCATATCAGCCTCTTGAATTTTGCAATTGCTTGATTTCCCCCCAATTTTAGTGAACTAAGAGATAATGAAAAGGAAAGTTTTCCCTCAGGCTGCTGCTGAGGTTATGTCTTCCCACCCCCCACTCCTCCTGAAGTGCTCATGAAGCTTATCCCGAACCATTGCAGTTTATAGCTTGATTTTGCTTTGCAATAAAATGTCAGGCTTTAGACTGCGCCTGTAAATGACAGTAGAAGCTCAGCTGTCCATTGCGCCAACCAAGAGCAGAAACCTTGGCAGCCCCTCCAGTGTCACTGGCAAGCCCAGAGTTTCTCATAATTTTTTTTGTTTTGTGGAGAGAAGCTGGAAAACATTATGTCAGTGTACCTCAAAGACTCCAAGAAGCTAAATCGACTCAAAAGGTGTAAAAAGCAAATCAGGATTTATGAGGTAACCATGTCATTTTAGCATGTATTTTTTTGATTTACAGGACTAGCAGCTGAAGTTAGACAGAGGTTGCATATGAGATTCAAACTGACTAATTTCACAGACACAGAAGAAGACACTGTTTCTAGTTTGTGGCTGGTATGTACCTGACAGGACTCTACACAGGCAGAGTCACTGTTTTCTTTGGGCAGGCGAGAAGTCCTAACACTTGCTGTTTTCCGGGGACTCGGCTCACAAAGCCACGAGCTAGTTTGCAGTGCTTGATTTCCTGGTAGTCAGTGATCGTTCCCAGAGCAAAAGTGTAGAGGAGTAAGTAATTCATAAAAACGGGGTGCAGTGTGTCTGAAGAAATCAATCAATCAATCATTCACAGACATCAGGCTAACAGCAACGGGATTTGAAGCTCCAGGCTGGTGTCGCAGGGAAGAGGAAAAGGTTTTGCTTGCAAGCTTATTGAGCTGCCTCTGCTGCTTCCAGCTCACACTGGTGACTAAGCCTGGGATTGAGCTAAAATACTGCATGCAGGCACGCTTGAGGGTTCATCTGCAGCGCGAAGGGGCAGGAGGAGGTGCGGGGGAGCATCAGGCTGGCTGTATGCCAGCCCCCGAGGCTCTCACACGCTGCGGGGGCCAGCAGCTTTCCTTGAGGGGGCACCGACAACTGTGAAGGCAGCGCTAAAGGGGGCTCTTCTTCCAGTGGTAGCAAAGTGCTGGGGCTCACTTTCCTGCTGTCCCAGTGGGGTGGTTATAAGCCACTCGCGCGCTTTGTTTCTGGTTCAGATAGCCCCTGGCATCAATGCGAGCACCCTCCAGGGCAGGATAAGCTGCTGTGCTTCCCTCCTCACGTGCATGCCAGCATGTGAGAGACAGTCAGGGTAATGAGTGGCATGGCACTTGCTGTATCTGTGGGAAAAGTCAGCTGCCCTTTCAGGGGGAGTTTCCCAGTGATTTCTTTATTTCAAATGTAAGCACTAGTGTATAAATGGAAGTGGCAGGGAGAACAAAGCTAAACATCAATGCACACTGCTGAATATAAGAGAGGGATCCGTGGAGAACACCTTTAAACCTGGAAGATTAAAACTCTTAGAATAAGGGTAATTTCATGGAGGAAAACCTACTTTACCTTCTGTTGAGAGGAGTAAAATTGCATTGCACAGCTTTCTAGTCAGTTAGGGACTAGTAGCTTTTATACACTGTACAGCCTATGGAATTGGAGAGGAAAAGGTGCTTTCTTTTTCCTCAGGTTTAGGAAAATAATTTAGAAACAAATTAACAAGAATGGGACTTCACTGACATCAATCACATCCCTCCAAAAAAGATATGTGCCAGCAGAAAGCTAGCCATATCAAAGACTGAAAGAGGTCACAAAGACATATAGCTTATATAGATTTGCAGCTGAAATATGTAATGAATCTTGTCCACAGAATCACTAGATATTATGAAACAGGTTTGAGATGCTTTTTTGGCAACTTAATTTTGAAACTTTAGGGATCTTATGAGCATTCTTTGATGACCATAATGGCTTGTTAAAGGCTTGGCTTTTTAAGGAAATGTGACTGAAATCTGTGTCCATCAGTCTCTTTGCCTGCCTCATCCTCTTGAACACGCTGGCTGATCCTACCAGAGTCAGCAAAAGGGCAAAAGATCTTGAAGTTACAAAGGTCTGACAAGTTTCACAAAAATTGGCAGTTGTAGAAAAAAAAGAAAGCCTCAGATTAATACTGTCAGTGAGGCAAAAGCTTCAGCACAAGCACAGGAGCTATCAGCATGGCCTGAACTGACCACAGTAGTTACAGAGCATACAGTTATAGCCCTGAAGTTAGGGGACATGGGAGGGAGTTGGGGGTGTGCAGAGGAGTAGCTGAGATAATTGCAGTAGGGGCAGGCAGAAAGAGGAACAGATGGAGTATGTAAATAAGTGGAAAACCAGTCATTATTAGTTCTGCTGTTACCGTAACTGGTTTCTTTTTAATGCAAATTAGAATTACCAAATAGTAACCTCCACCTCCAATAGTAACCACAAACCTCCAGGAGCTGCAGAATGAAGTGAGACAGCAGGTTTCATGACACTTGTGATAAGTATCAAGAGATCTGCTAATATTGCAGCACTAGAGTTCATTCTTACATTCCCACAGGGTCAACCAAATGCTGAGTGGTAATACTGACCTCATTAAAAGCACTTTTCATAAGCAGTCTCTATGCTTGGTGTAAGGACCTCATTAAAGAAAACACAGCTTACTAGTATGAGAGTTCATTAGAAGACAGATTTGTCAGCAAGAGCAGGCCACCTGCTTGTAATCTGTGAGCCCAAACACACCTTATCTTTTGGAGAGGAGGGGAAGGGCTAAAATGCCAGTGATGTGTAAGAGGCATCTCAGATATACACCCAAAATTGAGTTCCTGATATCCAAAATATTTAGGGAAGCATGTATTGGAATGAGAAGTATCTATTGCTTTATTTTCTAACATAGATCCTACTTCTGGAGCACATGTTGCTGCTTTGATTGAAAACTAATGTTGATACAAAATCCCACAAAGGATGTTTTTTGCACCATCTACCAATCTCACATACCTACCAAATAGTTCTGAGCAGCCTGGGAAGAGCGTCAGCTGCTTATAACACAAGGAGGATCTCTCAGACATAGTCCTTGTTTTCCAGAGTCTCGGTAGAAGTGATTTTTTTCCCAGTAATGCGTTTCATTCTTGTGAAAGGAACTGTTCTTCCAGCATGGTGCTTCTGTAGGCTTCATTGCCATAGTGCTGAGCTGCCCTTCTGCTGGACCCTGCAGAGGCAATCGAGTTCTGCAGCTGGTGCCTGGTGGCAACCATGCTTCCAGGGGACTAAAGCTCCACCAAAGGAAAAGTCTGATCTGTTGTATGAAGCCACTTAACCAGCACCTGTTTGCCCAACCTGTACTTTTAGCCATGGTTTTTGTCCTTGTGGTGCCCTCTCATCATCGCAAACGTCTGTTCCTCATCTTTGTCCCAGACTTTGACTATCTTCTTGCCATGCTCTTTAGCTTGGTCTGACCTCATCTTCTTCCATCCCACACCCTGACACACACACCAACTTCTGACTGTGTCCCTTCTTGATACTGCTGTCTGGGTACTTCTTTGTCTTCTCCAGGCCAGACATCAACTTGCTTGTACTTTGTTCCAATGTACCATAATCCTAACCTGTCTACCCTCATACTGCTTATGCCTTCCTGGTACTGAGGATCATGACTATGTCTAAAAGGTAGGGATGTCCTCTGCATGTAAGTAGAAGTGTAGCTGATCAAGCTATTACTTGCCCCATCCTTTTTTCTACTGTTCATTATTGAATTGACCATCTTCCAGGCATTATTTCTCCCTCAGCTGCCTGAGCTATGCCAATAGCCCATGCCACCTTCAGTAACAATTCAGGCTAAACTAGCTGATTTTGTACTGAAGCAGACTATAAATGTCCATACAACCTCATAATGCAGGTTGGTTACAAAGACAGGAGAAGGCCCATAATGAATAGTTGGTAGGCAGAAAAATCTGAATCCACTACAAGCTACTTCCAAGGGGATTGTATGTCTATATTGTTATATATATATTATAGATAGTCATAGAGACTAAGGCCAGATCTACAAAGTATTTTCAAGGGAAGCAAAGCTCCAACCTATCTCTTAAATCTCAACCTGTGTGGCTTCCTCTGAAACGCACAGGGAACCTGTGGTGGAGCAGGAAATTGAATTAAGCTTCCCAGGTAGCAAGTCTAAATTGCATTCTTTTTCAAAGTTGGAAGCCAAGTTAGAAAAACAATTTGCAAGTAAGCACTGCACACCAGTGGAATAGGAAAGGGAAGTTTCAGTTTATTTCAAAGTATAGAAACTTCTGTGAACTGCAGGTGTTACAAATTAACACTTTAATGGGAGCCACATGCATTGCATCCTTTATGTCTGACTCCAACTCAGGTTGAGAGATAAAATTATTTTGACATCTGAGGAGGACATAACGTTCTTTCTGAATATAGATCAGGTTGTCTGTGACATGTAAATTAAACTCATCTGAGTATTTTTTTTTAAGAAATATGATCGAAGAGGCAGAAAATTTTTCATGCTTATGTGCTATCCTGGGAGTCCAGTTCTAATTACAGAGTCTCTTTGAATGGACAATGGCAATGTTTTAATCTTGTTTTGCTGAAACACTTAAGCATGTGCTTAGGTATGGATGTATTCAGAACAGCGTATAAGTTATATCTAGACCACAATGCTTTCCCCTGTTCCTGGCTGTAATTTCCATTAATTGATTCTGCCAGCCCTGCCTAGTCTAGTTTTGGGAAGATGTTTACATATATATTCACATACCTTACCATTAGTGTACACTGTTTTTCCCCTTGTCTGCTTAAATGTGTGCCACAGACTTCCTGTACTTCTAATGAAATTTTTCTAAACTGGCTTCACATTGCTTCTATGAATTTCAATTTTTCTATTTTCCCTTTCAGTCTGTTCCTAGCTAATTTTTTCATTTAAAGAAAAATCATTCTGTACTCTGAAGTTTTGTGTTGGAGACAGCTATCCTAAGCTCTGTAAGGAAGCAGAAGGCATGTCAGGCAAATGGACCCAGACTCCACATTCTTCCAACAGGACATTCCCTTAATGGCGCTGTCACTTCTCAGACTCTACAAACCTCTGCAGTGCTATGCAATGTTCTGCCTCTGTGCACCCTCTTCTCCCTTTTGTGGCAGACTGGTTTGCTTCCCATCTTTAGCTTCTGTGTTAACATGTCTCTTCTTCTCAGTGTCAAGCTCTGTCTCATGCTGGTGAGCAGCCTGTCCCCTCATTGTCTGTCATTTGGTCCTACTCATGCTTTCTTCCGCCCTATTGCAACATTCAGTAACTGCACAGAAGTCGTGGACTCAGATGCTCACATCTGTATTTGCACAGCGTTCTCCCTTTGTCTTATCATGCACATCCCTACAGGTTCAGCATTTACATGTTATCGCTTGTCTGCACAAGCTAGTATTTGTATACACAGAAGTCACATGTAGTAAGTTCGTATTTGCCAAAGAGTTTGTATACATGCACTAATTCAGTCTCCCAAGGAACAGAGTGCAAGAAGTGGCAACATGGGACGCTTTGTTTTGAAAAGGTCTTGTAACTTTTCCATTCACAGTTTAGTGGTCCCATCCCTGGGAAAGAGTCCTTGATTCAGAATGCCATGTGTAGAGAGAAGCATCTGGTTTTGTGATACTTCATGGAGGAGAGGATGGAGCATGGGGAAATTCCAGAACCTGATGAGACAGAGATGCTTGAGTAGATGGGGACCTTCCAGGTGATCCAGAAAAAGAAATATCTGTATCCTGTTCTGAGCCTTGATGCTGTGGTTGTTTTATGAGTATTTGGCATGTAATTCTCAGAGCACTGTGATTTCTGTGACTTTCTTTTCCTTTTCCTTTCTGTCCCACTTATGGGGGAGCTACAAAAGCTCCCACAGGACATTCCAGATGTTCTGAAACATAAATGCAGAGGGATGTACAACATTCAACATTTAACAGGGATTTGTTTTGCCTTCTAATTTCTGTTTACAGAAGAAAAAAACCCTTAAAACAAGGCTGCCATGCTCATTATTCTCTGCTTTCCCTCAGGCACATGCTGTGTGGGTGGGAAAAATGAAGCCTTACAGTCTGACGCTGGCTACTTTCTTTCTCTCCCCTAGCCTGCCTCCATCCATATTTAGGGTTTTAACAGACTGAGGTGATAAATCAGGTGGAATGATCCTGCCAGCAGCTTTGCCCTGGAAATCCAGCTTGGGTGGCAAGGGGAGAGAGAGAGAGTTAATGAAGGAAGCACCAGTGATCATGAAGATTTCAATAATAGACTCCTTATTCTGTTTGGCAGAAGTGTCTTCCAGAGATGATAAAATGTGCCATTGTACACCCCTCAGCCCCTGCCAGCACATGAAAGCCATGTCAGCTATGCTTGAGCAAGGCATAAAACGCCTTCCGTTTAAAGCATCCAAGGAACCCTGGCAACTGCAGAGATAATGATTTACTCTGTCTTCCCTTTGTTCTCTTGACAGCCTAGTAAGTGCATAGCTGTGTTCATGGCATTCAGGGGAGACTGACCCACTCATGCTAAAAGGCGTAGTGGAGAACAAAAGCGGTCATGGCCTCAGTTTCTCCATGAAAGGCAGAGCTCTACTTGTGTTTGCAACAACCTCGTAATATGAAAGATCATCCTAAGGTAAGGAATATTTCTCACCAGGCATAGACAGAGATGCATATGGAACCAGAAAATGTTTAATTACCATTGGCAGGTTTAAGTCCTTTCTTTGGGCTTTCAAATAGCTTCTGAGAATGAAAACAGGAGAAGGTATGCATCAGGTTTGTATCCTATGCTCTCCTCTTCGGATGAAGAGGGCATGGACTATCTAAGGTACACACTTGTGATTTGTTTAACATTCTGCTGCTGTTGTGCATATCCTCTTCTTTCACTTTCTGTGTCTGCAAACAGGTAAGTTTGGGAGGTGAACACCACTTTATAAATGACCAAGGATAACTTCGGTGAATCTGTGGGAATGTTGCTCGCTTACAGGAGACATACTCCACAAGGAAACAGCTAGGGAAGGCCAGCAGATATCACCAGTCCTAAATACTCTTTGAACATCTTGCAGCTGAATTTTGGGACTAAAATAAGGTGGGACTTCCTTTCATTTGCCTTTCTGGCATTTAGATTTCACAAGCGTCATTTTTGTCTTCTCTTGTTTGAAAGCTAGCTAAGATTACAAGAAACCAGAATGTAAGAAAGACTTTCATAAAATCTTGTGTCCTGGTTTCAGCTGGGACAGAGTTAATTTTCTTCTTAGTAGCTGGTATAGTGCTGTGTTTTGGATTTAGTGTGAGAATACTGTTGATAACACTCTGATGTTTTAGTTGTTGCTAAGTAGCGCTTATCTTGAGTCAAGGATTTTTCAGTTTCCCATGCTCTGCCAGCAAGCAGGTGTACAAGAAGCTGGGAGGGAGCATGGCCAGGACAGCTGACCCGAACTAGCCAAAGGGATATTCCATACCATAGAACGTCATGTTCGGTACATAAACTGGGGGGAGCTGGCCAGGAGGGGTGGATCGCTGCTCGGGCATTGGTCAGCAGGTGGTGAGCAATTGCATTGTGCATCACTTGTCTTTTCTTGGGTGTTATTTCTTTTTTTTTTTGTTATATTCCCTTTCACTACTACTATTATTATTATTATTATTTTATTATTATTATTAGTTAGTAGTGTATTTTATTTTACTTTAGTTATTAAACTGTTCTTATCTCAACCCACAAGTTTTACCTTTTTTTTTCCCTCCTTCCCATCCCACTGGGAGGGGGGAGAGGGAAGTGGCTGCGTGGTGCTTGGTTGCTGGTTGGGGTTAAACCATGACATCTTGACACTGGGCAGTGCAATATTCAGCCTTAATTTCACTGTTCTGACTGGGGACAGGGCAGCTTTTATGTTAAAAACAAATAAATAACCAGATACCAGGAGAAATGTGTCTGATGATACGAGAATTAGAAGCAAGGAGCCTCAGGATAGCCATCATCTCTGAAGAATTCGATTCTTGTTCCAGTTTAGCTCAAACAAAATCAATGTGAGGATTTGTCCCAATTCCAATTAGTCCACATCATAGATCAGTACATCTGGCAAGTCCTAAAAAAATCTGAGCAGATATTTCAGGAGGCTGAGCAGCCCCTATTTCTGTTCAGTTAAATGTCAGCTGAGCATACCTGGCACTTTGCAAGAATTGGTTCCCTGGAGAAGATGAAGGCTGACTCTGACAGAGAAGTAGAGGGTAAGAATGGAGAGACACAAGCAGCTGAATCTCTTAAATGTTCCTGAGTGCCATTAAAAATAAGGGTGCCTGAGGAATGTAAATGTAAAAGACACCTAGGTCAAAACATCAAGTGTGATTTTGCAGAGGTAAAAGCCCATTTCTTAGTGCAGCATCTCTAGCTACATTATTTGGGTATAGTCCGAGACAGAAGAATTTGAAAAGTATTTACAACATCCTGAAGACATTTCAACATCCATTCATTTGGATGTTTTAGTTTTGCACTGAGGGGATGAGGGCAGAATAATTCCTGCTTGAACTTTGCTCACTGGAAAAGTAAAATCATTGCTTTTGCAAAAGAGAAAGAGAATAACTTTGAACAAATTCTGGCCAAGTTCACACCAAAGGTGCTGAACTCTTCTCTGTGAAGAAATCTCATGTAGCAGAGATCATTTTGTATTGCATGCTGATATTTCCTCCAAATTAACTTTAACTGGCATTCTGCCTCAAAAGCTGAAAAATATTAAACCTGACACTCTGCTTATTTGTTCTCGGTTCAGAATGTCTACAGCTACCTCTTCTGTGACTTCCCTGTTGCTGCTGGGTTTCCACTTAGATTGCTTATATGTCCTTTCTCACTATTCTCAAAATCTCTGCTGGTCCTCAAGTGACTCCTGCACTGTGACTCATGGGCCTCTTTCATCAGGAGGCAAACTAATGGTCTCCTTTGACACATGCTGGATGCGTTCTGCACAGCTCCAGGGTTTCTGCTGCTGCTGCTAATGAGATTTTTCTGGAGGGTTGTGAAAGATCATTAAGAAGTGGTTTCTGAAAGCCCAATATTAGTTTTTCAGTGTTTAACTGGGGGTGTCTCCTCACTGCTCAATGCTAATAATGGCAGAATGGTTGCTTTGCTGGCAGGGTGGTCAAGGATGAGCTCACTGGTGTCAACACAGAGGTCCATCTGCTAGATTGGGTGTTTTTTAACTTTTGGAGTGATGAAAAAAGGAGCAATACTTGCTGGCTTATATCAAGGTGAGTTGTGGAGCTGAGTGGTAAGTGAAAGACTTGTCAGAAGCTAATGGTATAACCTGGCTGCACCTAGAGGGAATTCCTACCTTAGTTAGGTATCCTGTCCAGTGGAGGGAACAGAGAGAATTACCAGAGAGGTGCTTCAAGAGAAATCCCTGTCCTTGAAGATGAACTGGATGGTACTAGGTGGTGGTGGGCTGGGGAAAATGGAAACTATCCTTGGGAGACAACCCTGTGAGCTACTGTTTGTGGGGTTGGTTAGGGAATGGGAAGCATGGGGAAGAGAACATCCACTCCTGAAATAGGAACTGTGGAGAGTGCTGGAAGAGCTATGGGGCAGAGGGCACATAAGAGCTTGGGGAAGAAAAAGGAAAAGCTCCCTGAAATGCTATTTGTTAGTACGGTCAGAAAGGATTCAAGAAGATTATGGATAAAAGACTTGACCAAAGGAAAAGGCGGAAGTAGTCCAGGGAGACAGAAAAATGCATGATGAAACATATGTCAGTTGCTCTAGACAACATCCTTTCCTCACAATGCAGAGCTGACAAAGACCTTAGATTTCCCAGCTCGCTACTTTGGAAGATAGCATGAACACCCTTAATTCAGGGAACTGGAAATGCTGAGATACGGGGTTTAAAGACTACTGAGCTAGCTGAAAAATTGAAGAAAGTCAGTGGATTATTGTTTCCAGGACTTCCTTTTATCTAGGAAGGAGAAAGACTGAAAGGCATCACTGATGGGGAATGCTTCATAGTTTTTGTAAGAGCACGAGAAAAGATGACCCTGATGGGGGCACTGTGTCTTTAAGAGGACTTTGGCAGGAAAAAAGTGCATTTGAGTTTAAGAGGAAGCTTAAGTTCTGACAAGCTGATCTATTAAGCTTCAAAAACAGGTACGCAGTTCACAGAGCTTTCACAGAACGGTGGCAGAACTGTCCAAAGGCTCGGTGCCGAGGGATTTCTAAATACCACATCTGAAACAAAATGGAGATGTGTACTTCTTTGTGAAGTGGAGCAGGTAAAATCACTACAGTGCTAAAATACTGGGATTGTAGATGAAAAGTACAACAAGTTTGAATTCTGCTTCACTTTACGTACAGCGATGGGCAAAAGTTGATAAAGAGAGCTGTTTTTTAAATTTCTAGGAATTAATGACATTCCTGTTAAAATACCAGATGGTGATTATCTAATAACAGGGATAAATGTATGAACGATCATACTGACAAGGGCAGGAGGCCAGAATGGTTACACATGAGGATGTCTTCAGGGCACAGAGAAGCTCTGAGCATAGGTTAGAGCTGAAGGATCCCAAATGCTCCATCATTATTGCTCTTGAGACTGTTTTTTCTCCTCCTGTAAAGCCAAATGATCCTGGAAGGGTTTTAAACTCAGGTGAGCAGAAGTGCTGACAGAAAGGCTATATTCACATGTCAGCCAAGGGAGCAGTAAGCCTCTTCTTTGGGATTTACATCTGCACATAAACCAAGTTTCCATTAAAATGGAAACACTTCCCATCACTTAGAGATCTTTTTTCTTGGTCGCATCAAATATTTTCTTGTCTGCTTGCTGTGTCAGCTCTGTTTCTGGCCTGAATTTCTCAGGGCACTTACGTTTGTGTACATTTAATTCTTGCCTTAGGGTATGGTTTTGGCAAATTGACACTTGGCATGTGTTGGGCACCGAAGACATTTCCCTGGGAAACCGGCTCTCCAATAAAATCTGTTCCACACAGATAACATTTAGATCTGAGGAAAACCAGCAGAAAAGTATGGCCAGGGGCCTTTGGCAACTTCGGAGAGAGCCAGAGCTCCTGGCTACAGCTGCTCAAAAGAGCCTGAATTAACTAGAAAAGAGGGAGGCTTTCTGCAAGCCTTTAGCCTTGGAGGAAAGCTAAAGCAGTGAGATGTACAGGTAGTCTGAAATCATCACCTGCGAGCCTGCAAGGACAGAAAAGGTAGAAAGACGCTTTTGTGAGGCAGTTGCCACAAGGAAACTCGTCTTCAGCCTAGCTATGTGAATCAGCAATTTGAGAGTGCTGCTGTGCATATATGCACAATAGATTAGGGATGCAAATGTAGGAGGCAAAGAGGGGGACAGGAGAAGCTGAGTTGTTTGGGGGCCCTATCCCATACCTCCATGGGGGGGCAAAGCCGAGTCTGCCTTCAGCAAGTCTTTCTGTGAGCAGCAAATCAAAGGCAGTCTGGTTACCCATGAAACCTTGTGGATCGGTTTCTAAAGGTGCGAAGGTCAATTGACTTTTCCTCTTTAGACGTGACACCCTTCATGTTTCTCTCCTGTCTGGATACTAACAGAATATTTCTCTTCTTCAGGACTATAAACAGCAGTTTAAACGAGTTTAAAATATTTCAGATGAGTGATCCTCCATTAATTTAGCTGAAATCAACCAGAGAGTTCAAAAGTTAGGGATGCTAGATGCATGGAGAGAATAAACAAGTCAACAAGCAGTGTGATTGCATAAGTATGGTTGGTTTTTCACTTCAGAAAGCAGCCTAAAATCTGTTTGGTGGCAGATGAAAGGCAGACTGTGATTGTTGCCACTGCTGCTCAGGATGAAATCCTGGAGAAAGTAAGTATGGCTATTAGAACAAGAAGCCTAGGACAAGACATATCCTGTTTCTTTCACCAGTGTAAGAGGCAGCTTGCCAAGGTGGGATACACGTACCAGGCTGATGATTCCTAAGGTCATACAGAAAAAAACCCATGACTACATGGAGTTACACACATTGTTAGCTGTAGAAAATTCAAGAAAGGGGCTAAAGATATCTTTATACAGGGCCCAAAGTCAGTGACACTGAAGAAACAAAGACTTGTCAATCGAATGAGACATATCTGTCAACTTAAAGACAGCCCACACCAAGTACCTCCAAAAAAAGAAAAAGTTCTGTGGAGTAAAGTCAGCATAGTTTTGTGTGGGTTAGAAAAACTATATACCCCTTTTTTACTGTATTATTCTCACTTGGCTATAAGAAGTTAAAGACAGAAAACAAAAATGCCTGTGTAATCAGACACTGATGACAAAGTAGAGGGCTAGCAAAGGGAAAGGGAAAAATAAAACCCAGTTCTGAGCTGGATCCCAAGCTCAAGAATGACTTCACAGATGTGATATTGATCATCTCTTGAAGGGAAACAGTGGCAGTAAAGAAATTGCAGGAGTAGCCCTGCAGCTGTGTAAATCATCCTCCCCATGGTTTGGCCACGTACAAAGAAGTAGGTGGCACGTTTCTCTGCAGACCAGAAGCAAGTGAGATAAGCAGCCTTATGATGTCCATTTTACCCCAAAAGGCCTAAAGGAAGCAAGAAGCATAGCAGTGTGAGAGGCTGTGTTCCTGCTGTGTTGGGGTACATGGGTGGGTTCAACCCATTTCTGACAACCCATGTGCTCAGACTGGGCCTGCCTATGTCCTTCCTCCCAGAGCCCCATCGGTGTTCCTGGCAGACATGAAACACAACTGATGTTTTCTGTCTTCATCTCTGAAGCAGCCTTCCTTTGACTCGCTGGCCTTTCATCACCAGCTAAGCTGTGTTTCTCTGTTCCTTGAGTTTAGATATTGCAAATCTTTGAGAATTTGATGGGGTTTTCTGGTGATCAATTACTTGTGAGTAGGGAGCTCAATTGAAGATACCACGCACAATTTATTTTTTCTCAGATTAAAGTATTTAATCTCAGTCTCTTAAGACAAGGGAAAGGCTGTGTGCGTTTCCAGTCCAAACTGCCTGTGAGTTGAATAGTTAAGGATATATTTTAGGCCTATGGTAGTTAACGAGTAAAACTCATTGGAAGTAAAATTTAGCCCATGGCAAAATAGCAATAAAAGTAAGAATTGCATGCCTGAAAAATCAGGACCTTTGTACTGATGTTAAGCACACAAATTCTTTAGAGCTCCTCATGTAAGTCAATGTCCAGTCATCCTGTATCTTTACACTGATTACTTTGGAGAAAATAAGACCTTCCTTCCCAATACTCTTACCTTCCCTTAGAGATAGTCAAAAAATAAGAAAAAAGTCCTGGTTTTTTGATTCCTGTTGGTTTTCCTAGATTCAGCTGAACCCTTCTGCAATATGTGGAAGCTTATTGAGTGATTTCTGAATACATTTTAGAAGTTGTAGCTAAAATGTTTTTGGTAAAAGTATTATTGAAAACACCATGTAATTTGAAAGGCTGAAAAGTTCAACAAGCTAAGCTGGTAAAGTCGTCTTTCCAGGGAGAAGAAAATGAAAAATGCGTAATAAATCTGAACCATCTCTTCCAGGCAGAAGCTCGTCCCAAAAGTCCTGCGACCACTGCCCAGAACTGGCACTCAGTTCTCTGCAAATGCTTTTCCCAAGGCTTTGCACTGTAGTGTGGGGAGAGGTTTCTCATTTTGAGGACAGCCAGATTACTTCTAAACTGTCTTGTGGGGCCTTTCTGCCAATTAAAGCATTTTAGCACTTCATGGGAGTGGGCTTCCTCACGGCCTGTGGATCGGGCTTGCTGCCCAGGCAGCACAAGCCTGCCATGGCTCTTGGTGCTTTTTCAGAGCTTGTTGCTTTCCTCCAGGGAGTGAGTTGAGTGGAGGTATTGTTTCTTTCCCTTGAGGAGCACGAGAGTGAACCCCTTGGGCACAGTGGGAGCCAGATGCCCATGTTTGTTAGCAGTGTACAACAGCATGAGGCCTGGCTGTACATATGTACGACTATAGACTGTTGGCTTTTGAAATGGAAAATATAGCAAAGGTGATGGGAAGGCAAAACAGGCTAGCTAAAGAGACATCACCACATTACTCTAGATTTCAAGGAACTTACCAAAATCAAGTGCATGTTGCAATTGTGTAAGCATAGTGTGTGTGAATTCACGTTACGCAGACATAGAAGTATATCAGCTACACGAATGCTCTTATAAATCTTCTGTAACTACTGGGAAAGTGTCTGGATGACGAACCCCCTCATATGTGTCTGAGTTTTGCCCAAGGAACCACAGCCTGCCTGCTGACCTTGTTTATCCTGCAGCATCAGTAAGGCTGGCAGTGCTTTACAATCACAGCAGAGCGAGAGCTCCCACCCAGAATGCTGTAACGAGCGTGTCTTGTGTTGGGTGGTTAATACCTGCATGGATCACTCCTTTTATTTCCATGCACTTTGCAGCCGTTCGTGTTGACCAAAATCTTGCACTTCCAAACCTGCCCAGGAGTCAGACCCTATTAGTTCTTTTCTCTTGTAAAGTCATTTTATGGATAAAGTCAGCTCAGGATGCGTTGGGGGTTCAACATAGATCCTTCACCTCATAGATTGCTTTAGTTAATGTCAGTCACTGCCTTTCAAATCAAATCTGATGTTCTCAGTCTTGTCTGTAAGTTTTATACCAGACTTCCCTCCCATGCCCAGGATAAACCCATGAATTCTGATCTCCAATATCCTCCTGCTGCCTAGCAAATTATCATTTAATTTACTACCTGTGAGCCAAATCCCTATTTAGCAGCTGTTCCCTGGAGAAAGAAACTGTTTTCTCAACAATTCAATGACAGAAGTCTCTTCTTGGGACCAAAGATCTTGATTTAAACATTTCAAAAGACCTGTTCTGAAGACAGTGGAAACTGTGTGGTACATAACTCGTGACCAATTTTCTGATGAGAGGGGGAAAGCAAAGCAAAATTAGTTTATTTAATACACATAATGAGAAAAAGTAGACTTTGTAAGGAAGCACTGCAGCTGGCGGGTGTCTAGTCATTGCCATTCAATAGAGGCACCCTACGTTTTCAACACTGCTGTCCCATGCTGACAGGTTCAAAGGTCCAGTGGTATCTTAATCATAGGCACCAGTGGGCAGCCACTAGTAAGGAAAGGCAGATGGCACTGCAAAGCCTGTCTTTCCTTGAAGCTAGAACGAAGCCGAATCCCTGCTCAGAAAAGCTAGCTATTCTGTGTTCATTAGGGGACTGAAACACAAAGCTCTACCCCCGGGTCCCTGTTGCTGCCTGAAATCAATGTGCCACCAGGGGAAGTCTTGTCTCTCATGACAACTGCCATCTCGATCAGCGCACTGCAAATTGAACCAGGGAATCACTGCACCTAAAAGCATAAGTTATCACAGCTTGTGTTGGCACATCAGCATCGTGCAGGTCCGTGTCTGGAGAGAAGCTGTGCACTCTATAATCCCTCTCTGAGCCAGGGGTTGCAGAATCTAAAAGGAAAGGTTTTACTTCACACAGTGTCAGGGAAGCTGGGAAAATACTTGAGAAAAGGTGAATAGGCTACTTGCAAAAACTCTGAAAAGATGCTTTTACAGTCTCAGCCTTGCCAATGTCGAAGAAGCTGCACAGTCTGAAGCACTGAATTGTCAGAGGTTTCATATGCACTTTTAAAGGTGCTGGCTCTGTAGGAGGCGTGCATTTGTTTAGCTGGTCACTGCGCAGCCTGTGGCACGTTTGAACTCTTGGCCTGAAGTGTCCTGCAGCTGCCTGGATAGAGGGGCTGCACTGGAAAATGTCAGTCCTTTCTAAAATAGGAAAAAAGAAAGCGCTGTGGGAGAAATTATGATTAAAAATAGAGTGCTTACCCCTTCAGTACAAAATACAGGTAAAAATAAAATTCAGCACTTCCAGTCTTTCTGTATCTCTTGCTGACAGCCAGGTACGAATTCACGCCATTTGTCTTGCTGCTAAAAAAAGGCAAAACAAAGACGACTTCCACATTTATTTTTAGTTCACCTCATTAAATTCCATGGTTCATAATAGGGTTAAATTTGGCCCTGAGAACTGTTTTTTCCTGAGAATTCTGCTGTAACTAATAATGGATTTATATTCACATTACTTGTTTTAAAATGTAAATGGGATTAAAAGGTTTTCATTGTGAAGCTTTTTCCAATGAAAAGTGATTTTTGGACCAAAACAAGGATTTTTCTTTTTGAATAAATTTCCCCATTAAAAAAAAAAAAAGATACATCATGAGATTACAATTTTTCTTGTTTTTGTGAAGGAAAAATGGGAGATAACTTTCTGGCAATAAAATATCTGTTTCTTTATAAGTACATTCGATCTTAATTTTGAAAATTGAATGTATATATTTTTTTCTGTAGAGATCCTCAGTAATGGTGTTTTGTTTCTTTTCTTTTTTATTTCTAAAACATGCCTGTGTGGAAACTTTAAAAGTCCCATTAAATGGGTATTATTCCTTCTAGGCTTTGAGCAGAATACGATTGCTGGCCCTTTTGTTTCATTAATTCCCCATACAAATATACATTCTACTCAATTTAGGATCATAAAAGACACAGGGATTAGAAACCTATTTAGACTGACTAAATCCTTTGGAAATTTAAAATGGAAAATATTATCACAGGTTGGGTGTTACATCTACCAAATTTTTGTCTAACTAACTGGTTAATTATTTGCTTGAGAGGATCACTAAACCTTCTTGTGAAAGCAGGGAGCTTTGGCAATGATTGCAATCTCCAAATCAGAAAGCCAAGTACATATTGTCATCCAGAGTTGGGGAAAATGCAAAGCAGCTGAGGAATTTTTTGAATTTTTTTGTTAGAAAGGCTTTGCTGAGAGGACAGGTACACGTGCATAGTTAGGAGGAACAGCTCAAGAAAAGAGAATTCAGGAAAACTCACGGGAAGTGATCAAGCACAATCCCTTTGTATAAAAAGGCGTCCAAAGCACAGGCGAAAAGTGTCTACAGAAAAGGTGAAAGGGAAGAGGGAGGGAGTGCAGGACGTGTTGTGAGAAGGTGCACAGGCAAATGGCACTGGTGCAGTGAGCAGATAAACTCTGAGGGTTTGCTTCCTCCTGCCTCTAAAGCAGCAGGACTGTGATGCATCCTACTGCAGTTACAAGACTGTGTTCAAAGGCATGGGCCTCCATCATCAAAATATTTCTTTTCCTGACAACAATAACCTGCAAGACCTCGATGTTTTGGACTGGCTGCTGAGGCTGGGAAGTAATGTTATTTTGCAAGGGAAGCATTAAACACCGTGGGGAGGTGATAACTTTGCAGGAGGAGGTGGGAAAGGGTAGACCGTTTTCATAAAAAGAAATCTGTGCTGCCAGATGTAAATAGGATGGATGAGTTTTCTGATCAGCGAGAGACATCTGGCTTTGTGAGATGCTCTCTATGACTCCTCAGTCAGCAAAAAAATGTATCTAAAATGTGATAGCATGGCATCTCAGGGAGCTCGGGCTTGAGAAGTGACCACTCAAATGTTTTTAAAGGTGTTAAAGTCGCTTGGCACTATTATGGTTTTAGATGATCTTCTAGCTTTAAAAAAAATTTTTTTTTTTTTTAAAGTGACTGTTTTTGTCTATGTGAAATGGGGCCTCGGTAGCTATTTTTCAGTTACTATGGCTACCTTGACTTGTCCAGCAGCAAGGTGGGGGGGTCAAGCTGACTCTAAAGGAAGAGTCTTCTTTGGCCAGGCAGTAAAGGGCATGGGTATGAAAGCCAAAAGACAGAAGAAAGAGCAGGAGGATAAATGACCAGTTAGAATAAGAGTCTGGGGAGGAGGCGTGGGGGCATCTTTTCACGGCTATTTATCTATCTGTCACAGCAGACCTTCCAGTCATCTCTGCAGGACACACGACATCTAAAATCTGTGAAAGAAACGTAATTATCCCATCTCAGTGGCTCCAACTTTTTATACAAGTCAGTTAGTCTAAAGCATTTTCTGTTCAAAATTAAATTAGAAGCAGGCTTTTCAAAACAGCTGAACTACTGAACGTCTCACTATGATGCTTCCACATGCATGTGTGTGTTTTCGGCATGCAGCTGGCGTTATTCCCAGCCTTTCTGAAACCAATGGCCTACTTCTGGGTATTTTTTTCCTTCAAAATCCCACCTCAAATCTCTGTAGCATTTTGAATTTCCAAGCTAATTTTCTTTCTCTCTTTTTTTTTTTTTTTTTTTAAGGCTGGTCTCTGAGTTAACAATGCAGCCAGGTATTCAAGAAGCGTTAAATTTTACGTGCTGAGGGGAATGATAGATTGAGCCAGCATGGGATATTGTTTTTGAAATTGGGGGATGACTTAACATAATACAACAAGCTTTAATAAGGATAAGATCTTTCTTACATATCTGCTTTCATCAGAATGTAGTATATGACTAGCAGGAGACACATGTATAAGGAAGGGGGAAGGAAAGTAAGGGAATACATCACTATCTTCTCTGTATGTGCTTTTCAGCTTCATGTATTGTGTAGTTCTGTGTCTATTTAACTATCAATCTGCATGCTCAGGCCTGGATTGACACAAATATGTATCCTGCAACCCTTTTTCTTCTCTCTCCGCTTCTGGGATGATGGAAGGATTTCAGATGTGTGAAGGCCTCCTTCAGAAAACAAAACAAAGTGCCAGGGTACTGTTTTTGAAATGGAAATGCACCCAGCAACAGGTAGAAACCCGAACTCCATTACTCTGCAGTTTCCATCACAGGAAAATAGAGCTCTGCAGTCAGGGTGTCCTCGTGTGCTAGCGTGGCAGGGGTCTGATGTATTTCAATCTTGTAATTTTGTCTTTAATGTGTTTTTTGTTCCTATATGTTTTTCCCCTCTCTGTTGGCCAGAGGATGCTTCTTTCAGGGTTGTGGAGGGTCACCAATATCCCTGGGAATAGATTCACAAGTGTAGAATAAAAATGGGATGTAGCCCTCACTTTCCTCATTAGTGCTGCCTGATGAAATACGCGTGCTCCTGACCAAGAGACAGGAGAGGTATCGCGCTGCCGTGCAGCCAGTGCCTCCACATCAGGGCTGCATCTGGCCCAGCTTACGAATTGCTCTCATTTTAAAGAAACTCATTTGCTAGCCCTTTATTTTTCAGATGCATCACTGCAGATGCAAAAAGCTGGATTATGCCTGGATTGTTGCAGTAGGATTTCCTCTCTGCTGCTTTGCTGAGGCAGAGTAAAAATATTCTCCCCTTTCCTCTCTTCCCCCCACCAAGATTCACAGTCCAGATCTCAACCTAAGTAGGTACTTAACAGAAACAGTTAATATTTTAACTGATAATGGGTTTTGTTGACCAAAGAGACTATTAAACAAAACATGTCTTTCTTGACAGCAGTTTTTAAATAAAAACACAGTGGATGACAATCTTCCACATGTTTCTGTAATATTTGTGAAAATTCAGCAAAAAATTGTGGAAAAATACTATATATTCCTCTTTTTACCCTACTGGGGCTGAACCAGAAAGGCAGGGAGAGAACAGGGAAGGGAGGACACTTGCTCTTTTCTCACAGGTTCCTAATCCATAAGTCACTACTGATGGGGGGTAGTCACTGGGAGAGTCTTTTCTGCCCTCTCCACAAGTAAAGGTAGTAAAATCAGGCATCAGTCCTTGAGGGGATACTAGCAAGGAATAAGAACTGATGTTTGGATTGAGGTCTCTATAAATGGCTGTTTGTCATTACACGATGTGCATTGTTTAAGATTTTGCATATGCCCCTAGAGGCTGCGAGAATCTGCCATTTCTTGTAGTAATGAGTGAGCTTTCCAAAGTGGATTATATGAAATACAATATTTCAGGCTAATTTTGAGCACTGTGTTTACTTTGGAAGGTTGCAAGCTCTTTAAATCCACTTTAAAATGGTTAAACTAGAGCTATCTGATGAAGCATTTGAGGCTTTCTGAAACAGAATTACATAAGAAATTGCTTTTACAAAAAGTCCACAAAAATGTTTTGCCCTGCACAGTGTAAAAATATTTACTCACTGCAGAAGCAGGAAAAAAAAAATAGCTTCGTAGTTCAGACAGCACATATATAGGTGCTTTTCCTCAGCACCTTCTTTCAGAAGGGCTCGTCCCAGGTAGTCAGCATCACTTTCTAAGCAAAAGCCCCAGCAAAACAGAGTATTTCTGGTTACGGTGTTACACTGCCTGCAATGACTGATAGCTCAGCCAGTCACTAAACCGGGGACTCCAGGTGAAGGCACTGGGACTGCTGAACTTCCTTGGCAGCTCAGAAGAACTGTTTGTTTTCATTTCCAGGTTGTATAACTCTTTCCTTTTATTTCTTTTCCCCCTCCTCCACTCCTTCCATCAATAAAGGTCAAGTGAATTCCTTGCTGAAAATGTTAGGAAATGAAAAAAAGAGTTAATAATGTAGCTCAGCTTTTGACTTTTCCAAATTGTTTCCTCTTCTTTGGGATGCCCCTACTATATCTATAACTTGATCCCAGCTCATAGGCTGTGTTGGCACTGTGAGTTGGGTAAGAAAGGGCACTGCATGGACGAGGGTAAGAGCACTGCATGGATGTGCCTCTTGCCCTGCGTGGCAGTCAGGATTGGTGCTGGCTGCATGGCAGTGGGGCAGAGACCAGCGCAGGTGGTGCTGCACACCAGGAACGAGGGGTGCAGGCAAATGCTGTGTACATAAAACTCACCCAGTGCCTCCTGGCTGTCAGGCAGGCTTTTGTCAGTGCTGACAGCCTGTCCCTTTCATGAACGTCAAATTAATCCTAGCACTAAAATAAATCTCAAATTGAGCCATGGCTGATAAAGAATCCACAACATGTCCTTGTTACCTTCTACGTGCGTCTGTCTCCTGTCTCTGCTAGAAGGGCTCCTTAACCAGATCTCTGTGAGCAAACAGATGGGAAGCGAGCAAATCTAGCAGTCGTCTTTCCCTCTGGTGCCTCAACCACTCTAGGCTGTGACACATGGAGGCTCCCAATGGTGGGGTTTACATGACAATTTAATTTTAAAGAAAGAGGACACGTATGTTTCTGGCAGTTGTGTAACTAGTGCAGTTCCTCGGCAGACGCACCACCGTTCCTTATGCTTCTTATAGAGAAAGTTAGAAATGACAGACAGGTTCTAGCAGACAGCAATTTTCCAGGGTAGGAGTCAAAGCCCTTGCTGGATTTGGTAGAAGCTCACCCAAAAGATGACTTTCAGCTTCATTCCCTGCCTTCATTCTTATGTGGCCTTTGATTTCCACACTCAGAACTTGGATGTGCCCTAGTGACTGGCCCAGGGAGCAAGGATATAAATGGGGAATGTAATCAGTGATCTCTTATTTGTGGATTGGCTACGTATTGACCATGCCTACGTATGGTTCTGTTTTAAGTTGAATTAATTCTGTTTTCGTCCCAAATCATTATGCCTTTACTGTATTGGTATCAGAAATACAAAGACTTCTGAAAAATTGCAGAAAACATTGAGAGCGGAGAAGGAAAGGCCTTGCATAATTTAAAACTTCTAATTTTTACTATTCTTTATGCCAACACTTTTTGAGGAGTGCTGGACAGAGTGGGAAAGATCTCCATCTCAACTCTTGTAGGAGGGCAAGGGGGCAATGAGAATAAAAGCAACAAGGCAGAAAAAACATCTACTCTAATTCAGAGAAATTGTCTGAATTACAAGAGTTACACCTCTGCTTTCAGCCAGCGTGGATTTATCTTCCCTGAAGCCAGGGAGATGAGTCCTGACAAGCACCAGCCCACCTTGGAGAAGAGTAGACAGTTTGTACTTCACAAACCCGTGACCACGGAAGATGAGGTGCACTGGATATTAGTAGTTCCCTGGTGTTCATCCTGGCCTGACTATTGGTGAGGTGCTTTGCTGGCCTGGAATGACTGCAGGAAACAAATAAATACACCTGCATTCAATTCATTTGGTCCTGAGACATTCTTTTGGAGAGGCTAAAGAGAAAACAGAGACGTGTCTTTGTGTGTAAGTGCTTTCATCCCATCTCAAGTTGACAAAACCCCCTTTATATATACCCAGGTCATGGTTCAGACTACCCCAAACTATCCCTGCCAATCTGACTCCATTGGAAGAATTATAGGATGGAGGGTAAATTTTGGCTACAGACGAGCCAGCTTTCTCTCTGTTGTTCCTGCTTTCATGCTTTTTTCTTTTTTTTTTTTTAATTGAATTCTATGGTGAGACTGTGTGCCTCTCTGCCTCTTTAATCTTCCACTTTGAATTCATTTGCAATGTGATAGATCGAGTTTGTGTTTCAGGATGTGTCAGTGGGACCATGATAATGCATCTCAAATGGTAAAAGTCTGCATCTTAATTGATTACCCATGATCCTCCTTGGCCATGTCCTCTGCTGCACATTCAGCACCGGGGGGCACAGAGAGAAGGGGCTGGGGAGGGGGGAAGGGAAGGGAAGGGAGAAGACACTGAAGAGTTTTAAAAGGATTTGTGTTAATTCCTCCAAGACATCCCTATGTGATGTTTCTCAGTCAATAGGAGATTAGATTGAAGAGAGGATAGCCACTGTTAATCCTCTTCTATCCGTTCCCACAATGGGTATTAATATAGGAACAAAACACACACAAACTTGCAGAGGACTTTTTTTGTTGTTCTTTTTTCTTTTCACTGCACATCAAGGAGAGCAGTGAAGATCAGAGTCTTTTTGGTCTCATTTTTCCCAGAAAGGTAGTAGTCAAGGGGGAATTTCACGTGAGTGCCAGACTATGAGACTCTCAGGTTCCCTCTGCAGCTGCAGACTTCTCAGACCAGAGCTGTAATTGTAGTCAGGCAGAATGAGCCTTTCTTCTTCCAGCAAGGTTGGAGGTAAAGGGCAGTGATTTAGGGTCTATGTTCCCTTTAAGCGAGACCATGCCATTCAAACTTTATCATTACCATGAATCTCCTGGGTTTTTTATAGCACATTTTTGTTAGGAAGAAAGCTCCGTTGCATTCACTCAGTGTCAGCACGAAGACTAAGGAGTCTTTCCAGTCAGCCAGAGCCAGGTGTGCTGTGAACCATTTCAATTCCAGTTTGTCCATCTGGCCTGTTCTCTCACCTATCCCTTTATTAATGCATATCTGGCTTATTTACATGCTAGAAAGAAAGGGAAACATTTGTGATTAATAGCTGGTTCTCTCCACATGCACTAGCTGCACCATTATAAGCATCTTCATGCCTTGCTTGAAATTACTTTAGAGAGCTCCTGTATTCCTGCTGTCTTATGCATCTTCCCCAGAGTAAGAATATATGCTCTAAAATAGGTCACTGTGCCCATCTTTTCTTAGGTAGCAGACTGGGAGTGAAGAGGGAAGCAAGTGAAGAGGGCAGTGAAGTGGAGAGAAAGAAGAGACTTTCCTTCTTCATTCGTCCACCTCCTATTTTTTTCCCTATTGACAAAAGAAAAAAAAAAAGGAAATTAATGAAAAATTAATGCAAGGTGAAAGCCTGATCTTTCAGTAGGCTCTGCCTAAATTTGAACGTCTTGATTCTTGATGGCAAGTTCCCTATGTTCTGCCAGTATTAACCTTTGAAGAAGACTGAGGTTATGATAATAAGCATTTCTATAGTAACTTTTATCATAAGGTACTGAAGTGATATACTAGCACTAGCCTAACCTTGGAATAACCTTCTGAAGCAGTTAGTTATCAGTTCTCCTCTTTTACATACAGAAAAGCAGTGCTGCAGAGCATTGAAGCAACTTTCCCAAAGTCGTTCATAGCCTGTGGCATAACTCAGGACAAAGGCACAGGTCTCTAGGCTCCAAAACTGGTGCTTTGAGCACAGGGCCACCCTCCTTAAGACAGCCCACTGCAAAGAGACAAGCGGGACTTAATTCCTCATTTCCAGTCAGCACCGTAGCAGTGGCGAGTCTCTGCTTCCTTTGCTTTTGGTCAAGCCTTTTCCCTGCAGGGAAATAAATAATCCATTTGCTGTTTCTGTCTGATATATCATCTAACATGCACGGCTCAGACATCTAAAACACAGGTGACCAGAAAGAGAATCTGTTTTAAATATATAATTGCCCAATTTCTTTCAAGATTCTGGAAAAATATTCCCTATGACACACAGGAACTTTAAGTAGGTTTCATAGGCACCACCTGTCATTTTCAAGCAGAAGATTGATAAGGCCTGGCATCAACTTTATCCGTGGTCTCTCTCCTTCCCTCTTCCCTCCTCGAATATGTTTTTATCCTTTACCCCAGTATCTGACTTTGACAAGCTTTCTGTCGGTCCCCAGACTAGCCAGTCCCACACATGGTATGTCAGCTACCAGCAAAGCAGGGACATGCCATTCTTACAGCAGAGCATGTGAAGGGTAGAGCAGCTCAGGGGTTCTTTCTGCCCACTAGTCCTAGCCCTCCTCTGCTCCTGCTCTCTAGTAGGGGCTGTGGGGTGGGAAGGGAGCATGGATAGCTTCAACACACTGACCCTTGTGGGCTGAGCTTCAGCTGTTCCTTTGGTTGCGTGCAACCTTGGCTGAACTCAGTGGTTAGCTCAAGCATATAATAAAAATCCCACCCCGCGCCCCAAACTACAGTGTTTTAATTGCCTTTCTTCCCTGGTACATCTGTGTGGGTCACAGCTGGGCAATTCTTCATCATGAAAGTACCAGCCAAGCCTTGAAAACCAAGCTATTTTTATTGTAGGTAGCGGTGTGCTTTCGGAGACTAGGTAGTTAAGGCATGTTCTCCATAAAAGAAGTAGAAAACAGCACGCAACATCCAATACTGTCCTGTCTGAAACAAAATCAGGGCCCAGTCTTCCACTGTCTCTGGCACTTCACCTTGACAGAGCTCATGCCACCCAAAGCAGCCTTCCCAAAAGTCCCAGAGCTCTTGGAAAGATCAGCAGACTGGACTTGCTGTAATTATTTGGGGTTATTCTAGCATCTGTGCTCAACTCTCTTTCACTTCTTCCCTTTGCCCTGTCAGAGCTTTTATCCCCTCCTTATTTAATCAGGTATAGTTACTACTTTGCTCCAAAGAGCTCAGATATATTTCCTTTCATGTGCGGCTTTAGTAAACAATAAATTTAACATCAGTCACCCATAACACTCTTAAGCAATTTAAGCTCTCTCTTCCCTAAATTCAGGGGCTACTCAAGGAAAAACTCTCCTCCATATTCCCCCTCCCTCCCAAACCAAGGTCTGTTCCACACTGATTGATTCACCACCAGCTCTTACATCCCAGCTGGAGCTGAAAAGCTCCACCTGCTGCTATTACTCAGCGGTAATTGCACTGCACTGTCATGCAAGCTTCAAGCATTCATCATCAGGAAGACTCAATAAGGCAACCCTGCACTGATGAAAGGTCTTAAAGCCTCCATCTCTCTTGCACATGCAATAGCCACCTTCTGAATAAACTCTGGTGTGTGTTTGGGGGGAGGGGAGAATGTGTTTTATGATGAATAACTCGCTTGCCAAAATTTCTCCTCTCCTCTCCTCCATGTTCTCAGGCTGTCTGGGAACCAATCAAGTAATCCTCGCAGTCATCCATTATTCCCTGAATCTTTCCTGTGAGCGATGCTCTGTGTGTAGCTCATCCTCAGGCAGTCCCCTGGGGAGCATTCAAAATCAAAGCTGTATGCCAGATGCACCCTGTGTTTGCTGTGTGGAGTCCAGTCTGCAAGCTAGGACCTTGGTGCCTCCCAGAAGGCCCAAATCCTCTGGCTCCTTTGTGTCTGTCCACTGCTGGCTGTGCAGGTTGGGACCCTTCAGCTGGGCTTGAGCTCCCAGCATAGCTACGCTCATGCCCAGGCTTCAGCCTGATGTGCTCAAACTCCTTCCCATCTGCAGCCCCATCACTGGCCAGGCACACATGCAAGTCCCATCCTTTGCCTCCTCATTTGTCTAAAACCAGCCAAAGGACCAGACACCACCTGGCACTAATTATCCTCGGGGGCAAACAAGAGGGTAAGAGAGAGCTGGAGGTGAAATGTCCGCTTGTTTCTCTCCAAAGCCATTTCCCTTGCTGCTGCGGGTGCGACTGTGCACGTGTGGCGTGGAGGGACTCACAGAAATATTGATTAGTTACTGGGCGGGTATTTCTGTTCCTGTGCTGGGCAAATATAACTCTGGGATGAAGGTCTCCAGAGACCTCAAAATTCACTTTTCATAAGCATTACGTAATATTCCCTTGCAGCCATCTGGCAGAACATTTCTGCTAACTAAATCACCAGAACGTATCTGGAAAGCAAGCAGAGCATATACCTGCAGGGTCATGCAACATTTATTTACCACTTGCAGGGTTTTTTTCATTTTGTTGTGGAATATCATTTATCCAGCTTTGGGAATGTGCAACAGCCTTGTCAGGAGACAAACCCAGAGCCAAGAAACCCAGCGTCGCTCTCGGCACTGCCACAAGCTCTGTCTGTAGCATCCCATCAGCTCCTCTGGTGCCTCGGGTCACCCTGGCCCTGGGCAACAGTGGCATTTCTGACTGCTGAGGGGCAGTGAGGGTGAGCACGTTGGTGGATGAGGAGTGTCAGATGTTACGATGGAGTTGCTGATCGAGCGCTCCTCCTTCACTTCTGTGGGCTTTCTTTGATCTCCCTTGTGCAGGCTGCGGAACGCATCCCTATGTATTTTTAGACATCTACATCCACATACGTATATATCTAAAAGAGTCTCTATATATGCATACATACATCTATATATAGCCCCATACTGATAATCATTATCAGTATGAGGGGGGGAGTTACAAAGCTGAAATATAGCAGACGTGCATGCTTGTGCCATTGGGATTGCATCAAAGCTGCCTGAGAATATAAACAGACTTCTTTTTCCCCCCAAGTATCATCACTTTGAAAATTCAGCCTATTCGGCAACTGATATAAAATATAAAGAAAAAGGGATAGTTGCCAAATCTTTCAGGTTGGTAAAGTTGAAAGATTTTTTCCCCTTTCAAAATTAAAAATGTCATTGAAAATGTGATAAATTTTACCTCCTCTAATTGGGAAACACTGTTCTCTCCTAACTATTTCTGTCCCAGGCTTTCTGACATTCCTAGAAGCTATTTGGTCTGGAGTTTTAAAGGTGTTGCACCTTAAATGTGGCTAAAGATGCAGACAAGTGTACATAGTTTTGAAAAATAAAACTAAATTTCATTATGCAGTGTTAGATACCAAAGCATCTTTACAAACCTGGCCCATTTTTCCTCTGTAGGTGGGTGTCACAAATGTTAGAGTAACCAATGGTTCAATGTATCTGCAGTCACTGGGGCACACAATTTCTTGATCTTATCTACCCTAGAAGTCCTCAGAGACCTGGTCCTGACTTCCAGAGAGAGAAAAAAAAAAATCCTCCAGTCCTCCAGTTTTCCAATTTTATGCACTTTAATTGCTAAATCAAATAATTAAGCAGAAGCATAACATAAAATAAATATTAACCCAATTTATTTTAATTTCCTTTGCTATAAACAAAAACAATTAATCTAATTATCAGGTTAATTAAACCATTATAAATAAATCAACAACCTTATGAGCTTTATCTAACACACTGGAAGACAGCAGTTAGCTGCCAGCCATAAGTGCAACGTAGCATTATCAGCACCAGCTGAAACATCTTATTCCATCTGCATGCCAGATATAGCAAGGTGCCAGTCACTCCCAGATCAAAGGTGATACTGGTGTTCATTAAGATAGTCTGTTCAAATTACAGATAGTCCGGCAGTAGCCAATATCTCTGCTTTGCCAACAGAGGTCACATGAAAACATCCTGGTGCGTGTCAAAATGATGCAGCTTGTTACACGAAAAATTCAAATGGAAATGTACAGAGAAATACTTTCAGGATTAATCACACAACATTCCCGATCTGAAATTTCATCCATGCATGAGTCTGGAAAGTGGCTGTTTAGCTTAGGGATGCCTTAGGTGTTCACAGTCTATTAGTTAGCTGTCATTAATAGGAAAATCCTTGGATTATCTGCACACACACATGTGCACAGAGAGAGCAAGGATCATCAAGTGTCAGAAGTCCTCTTTTATTGAGACTGATATTAGAACCATCCTTCTAAGAAAAGTATCACAAAAAGATAACCCCTCAAAGCATTTTCTGTTTAGGCAATATGGTTTCTACAACTTTCCTCTGAGAGTTTCAGGAAGTTAGCACATTGTTCAGAAATTAATTAGTGGTTTCTTTGAACTACCTGTTTAATATTGATAACTTTCCTTAACCAGATTAACCACATGTCAGGTCTGATGATCCTGTGTATTGTAGCACATCTGCCCACCTTTTGTGGCTGCCTGGGAAGGCAGAGGAAACACAAACTTCTTTAGGGGTGGTGGTTACGTGATGGCAGCAGCAAGCACAGCCAGTTTCGGTGGCTAGGGAACAGAAACAAAGATTTTTGATTTTCAGAAGGGATAGTGTGGCTTATCCCACTTCCTCATAACTCCTGCTCACCAGTTTCTTGGCAAATTAAAATGGGATGCTTCTGAATTCACCAGCATGGCTTGGTATATCCTGCCCCTCCATGTAAAAGACAATCCCATATGATCATAGGGGAAACAAAAATCCATCTCATCAGACAGAGAATTTATAGATGTTTTAGTATTTCAGATCATGGCTCAATGGATAGATGCCACTTATTCTATCCTAGAAAAGCCCCAGCTCAAAAATTACTTGGAAGTGCAAAGCTAGCAAAATGCTGGTGCTAAAGACAGTAGCTGTCAGCTCTACATGGCCTTTGCTAATCTAGAGAAACCCACAGAACTGCTTCTTGACAATTCAGTGCTTGTTTCCAGCTACACTTTGACCTGGGCAAATTTAAGAGAAAATATTACCTTTTGTCATCCCCAAAACATGGGGGTTTCCCTGTACACACTTTGCTTTTTAAGCAAAGTTCACTAGGCACAGATCTGTGTCTGCCTCCCAGCACAGCCTCCAGAACAGAAAGGCCTGAGCCCTGTTGGATCCCCTTACTATAACTAGATTAAAATGTGTATGAAGAATTAAAAATTTATAATCATAATAATTAATTAATGAATAGCTCAAGTTTTATGGTAAAGGGGCAGTATTTGTGAAAACTCCTACAAGTAGCAAAAGGTTCTGCTCTTCTCAATAATGATGTTGGGGACCCACTGTGTCCTATTGTATTACATAGAGTCCTCCCTCCCCTTCCCCCCTGGAAGATAAACCTGACTCATGACAGAACAGGGCTTAGATGATTCATGTGAAAGGCTACAATGGTCCCTCCTGTACAACTTGATGCAACTGAGGTACATCAAGAGGCAGAAAAATATTCAGAGGCACATTCCCCAGCACAAGAAATACCACTGCTGGGAACTGGCTTGGAGAGCTGCACATGGTGGTGATGGGGCACGGGGGGGTTGCAGAGGGCATGCAAAGATCACCCGGGCTTTTCCTAGCGCTGCTGCAGGTGGTCGCAGTAATCAAAAAGCAGTGGCCTTCTGCAATACAAAGCACAGCTGGACCCTAACAGTGGTCTCCGTGGAGTTTTGTTCAGCATTATCTCCAGTTTGTTCTTCTGTTTCTGGCTGCCCTTGGCACTGCTGTGTCTTGAGGTGATGACTTTCTTGTCGGGTGGAATCTTCCCAGCCTGATTGTGAGGCTGGTCAGGTTCCTCCCCCTTCCTCCCACCCTGGAAATGTTTGTTCATCAAGAGAAAGCACCTTCCTATCTGCATTACAGCTCCTGATTGACAGGCCGGGCAGAAAGTGTAATTTGTAACGTTGAAGTGAGGTTGACAGGAATAAACTAGCAGTCTGATTTTTTTGCTTTGCAACTATGTTAAAAGATAAATTGATCTGGCTTCTCCATTGTTTTAGCTATGCAAGAAGAAGGACTTCTGTGTTTTCCCACAGTACGCAGTCAGAGCAGGTAGAATGAGGTTCCACTAGCCAGCAGCCAAAGAAAGATATAAGATACATATGTGGAGAAGACGAATAAGATTTTAAATGGTAAGTGTCTTTTCAGAAAAGCCTTTAGGAAGATTAGGGTGTGTGTACTTGTGCCATTATCCCAGCCAAAGGGGAAGCATTGACAGTAATATATTATTAGTTTGAAACCTTTATATGCAGCCTAAGATTTACTTCGAGTTTAAGACGAGAGAGGATACACAGTGATTAAAGGCCAGGACAGGGAATCCAAGACTCCAGGGTCCTACACTCATCTATACTGAATTACTTTAATTTAGGGTGTATCCTTTAGCCTCCCAACACATCTCTCTCCTTCTGTGTCCCCTTTCCCAGTAAAACAGCTCCCTTTCTGCCGCCGTCGTCTGAATTACTTATGTCTTCCTCTGATGGCCACATTTAAAAATATATTAAAGTCTGGAAAGAGCCCAGAAGAAGGAAAAAGAAAAACCTGATGACAAGGTCTGGATAAAATGCATTACTGAAAAAGCTCACACTCTGAATATAAATCCCCAGTATCACTCTGGAAGCCCTTCTAAGTGATTAACTTTGGACTCACAGGCTTTGAAGGCCAAAAGGTGCTGTTTTGTACGGCACCACCTTTGCAGAGTCCAGAGGCCACCTAAAAAATGCAGGTGAGAGCTATGCTACTTCTGCAACTACAAGGGTGTAGGCGAAGAGCATGTATTAAGGCAAGTGGAGAGGAGCTGAGCTCATGCCTGCATAGAGGTGGTAGCAGGGGAATATCTAGCCAGAGGGAGAGCACCATGTGTAGGAGCTGCTGAGGTGAGTCTCTAGTGGGGCTGCTATGCCCCCACATGACACTAAGACCCACAGCTTTGGAGGAAGAACCATCGCTAAAAGTCTGTGTCCCCAGCTTCTGCCATCAGAGGGAATGCTTCAAGGAAAGAAATCTTGGGGTGGTGGTCTTCCTGCAACCCTGCAATGATGCTCTCCCCATGGCCTCTTCTTACAAAGCTATGGAGCTTTCTGAAGGGACCTTTTCACCCTGCAGAATATCAACACCTTCGCCAGACCTGTCTCACAGTCCCTTCCCATTCTTACACCAACACAGTTAGTTCTGCCTCTGTTCCTTCCCTGGCCCTTTCTAGCTTTGGAGCATACTTTGGAGACAGAGGAACATGAGTGGGGTTTGACCTTGACATCTGGAGGTAGGTAGAAGTAGTGGAGAGGGCTGGTCATGTTCCAGTGCCTCAGTAGGAGGTGGACAGCTGAGGAGAGGTGTGGGAGCAATGTTCTCTCAGTCTGCCCATGCATTGGGATGGAGCACGCAGGGAACTGTGTATACCTTTACCTAGTGGGCTCCACAGAAAGACCGCTAAAGATCTTGACCAGTTCTTGTTGGACAAAAAAGGTAGTTGCTTAAGGCATGTGAGAAGATAAACTGAGAAAAGAGCTGGGCTATGATGTGCTGCAAGGAATTTGTGGTCCTTTTTTTTTTCCCCTGGCTGCACATGAAAAAGTGTCTCTCTAAATAATTCTGGCTGCTTCTCACAGTTTTTTAGAACTTATTTTTGTTTTAGTTTGTAAAGAAACCTCACTTCCCAGTTAAATGAATGCCCCTGATTCTGGGTGGAGAGTAGAGAGCTGGAGCACTTAGCCAGGCACTGACAGTTCTGTCTCTGTGTATAACCCCACAGACAGGGAGGATAATAATTGTGTGTGAGGTCAGGAAGAGAAAGTGAGCAGTGAAACTGAGGGCAGTACTGACTAAATAGAAGAAAGGAAGGAAAGCAGAAGTGTGGAGTGGTGGATCATGCTCAGGTGAACGGTGATGGGATAGGGCAGATCACTGCACTCCTCCCTTTGCACAGGCAGCGTCTCTAAGCGATACTCTGAACGCTTCTCCTGTTACTAACACATTGATTTCCGCTTGACAAGGAAATCAGGCATCAGAGTTTAAATGAAATGGAGTCCTGCTGTTTCCATGGAAATCTCCCATGCCTATCAGATTAATGGAGGGCACGTTGTGCTTTCCATAAAAGTAAACAAAATAAGGCTGCCGCAAAGGCAATGGGTTACCTTTTCCATTCGGACTAAAAATCCCATACGCTTTCATCGTAAACTCTCTCCCATCCTGCTCTCTACTTCAGCAGAGAGACCCCCTGTCCTACATACAGCATTTATTTCAATTGACTGGACCCCATGGAGAGTCTTACTCCTGGATAACCAGCATAAAATATATGACAGACAAATTACAGGACTAATAGCTTAATCCTCTATAACAAACTGTATGTTTCTTTGATGTATCCAGCTTTTCTATACCAGTTTTTGGGTATTCCCGTGACCCAGAATTGATCTTCTCCTCTAGTTATAGGCACGTTGTGTGGCTCAGTTAAGATAATATTTTGACACTATATGTCCCATACGTCCACCCTCCCAAGGAAATCAGTCTGCTCCTGAAGATGAAACCTTTGGATGTGAAAAAGGAGCAACCAAATATCAGCTTAGCATGTAGTTCCCGTTGTAGCCTATCGGTGGAAATGGAAAAATTCATCTCCATTGGGCAGCATGGGCAAGGAGAGCTTTGGGTTTATTTTTCTTGTTTGCATCAGCACCAGCTATCTCGCCTGACAAAACAACAGGCTGTTCATCAGGCTCTAACAGACCAAACGGTAGCAATTTATTACCGCCCAAGCACTTAAAATAGTTTGCATAAATATTTGTGTAATGCAAGATTACCACGGCATGAGTTATTTCCCTACCTCAAGCACAGAGACAACATATAGCATGCATTAGCCTGCCTGGAGCTCTGTGTTACCACAGCTGGACCACTTCCAGCCCTGAAATAGCTTGGGTATGTCTATGTTCCACCAGATTGTACAGGGTAGGCATTCTCAGCAAAGATCTAAAGCTGCAGCTGCCTCAAGTTTGTCCTTCCAGCCATACAGCAAAATCTCATTTCCCAGAAACAGAATCCTGGGTTTGCTCTGGCAGTGACAGCAGCCTTTCGATGCTCTTCCTTCCTTCCTTCTGGCCTGGAACACAAGCAGGGATCACTTTTGTGGTCTCAGGCTCAATTCAAAGTCATAGAAGAGGAAAAATGCAGATTTACTCCTTTTTAAACTTATGCACATAAAGGAGCTACAAACCTAATTGTTTCTTTCCCAGACCTTTTTATCATTTAAGCAGAATCAAGCTGGCTTGCAACCAAACACTGTGATTTTACCACTATGGTCATAGATTTCAGCAAATTTGTTTTCCCCAGACAAAGAGAGACAGGCTAATAAATGCAGATGAAAGATAAAATGCAGCAGAAAGTGAAGGGATAGGAAAAAAGAATGAGTACTCTTGTCAGGGTGTGGTGATGAATGGGTAGCTATTATTTTCAGTGTCAGGCATGAACTGGGAATTGTCTTTGGACAAGCTGAAGTTGCAGGTCAAGGTCAATACCTGAGTCAGGATTACGATTGAATGTCTGGATCATGCTTCTTCCTCACTCTTCACAGCTGACCCTCCAAAAAGCAGGGGCAGTAGGGCAACACTAAATATTAATATTTCAGCTTAGGAACTAGGGCTTTTTTTTAAGTGACTAACACATATTAAAACTGCAAGAAACAAAGTGAGGCTACATCTTAATGAGCTTAGAGGAGGGTCCCCAACTGCCCACCAAGGATTTACCAGGGCTGGATCCCTAATGTAGATGTCCTAGGCATGTGTTACAGCTGGAAAAGAGAGAAAGCTAAAACCAAGAATGAGAGTAAAAGACTGTTGCTTGCAACTTATAACCATTGCAGCATTGCTGCTGCATAGGCACCAAGGTTAGGGCACTACTGCTCTAAGGTTGAATACAAAAATCTCAACGCACTGGCAACTCAGACTAAGCTCTGCATGGTAACTTTCAGCCACAGAGCTCAAACTTTTATCTTGGAACAAAATATTTTAAAAAGCCAAGGAAATGATAGACAGAAAATGAATAAAAACTAGGATGAACCATCCTCTGCTGTCTCCTAACTTATCCTGTTTTATGCATTTCATCACACTGGAAAATATCCATTGGTTATTTTACAGTCCTCTACAGCTTGAGCTGAGGTCACTAAAAAGAAGTGCTCAGCAAGCAATAAACTGTCCTTAGCATGATTTTAAGACTTTCTTAGAGTTTCATGGTAGTAACCCACAGTCCTAAATCCATCTCAATTTCAGCTGACTTGGTGTATCTACATGAATGATCCTGCTATCACAAGAATTATCTGGACCTGTATCCATGGAAAAAAAATAGAGTATCACTTGCAAGTTTTCACCTTCTGTTTAAAACAGTTTGAAAAAATGAAGGGTGCTGAAGATTCCCCTGTGTTCACACAGGGGGAGTCAAGCTGCTCAAAGTTTTCAAGTCTGTAGCGGATTTTCAGAGGAGCAAAGGAAATGTGTGTATATTTGTGAAATGACAAAAAAGACTAAATGAAAGCCTAATAAACTCCCAAAGGGAATAGGAAAAGATGTTAATGCAATTACTGCTGATAATATTTTCAAAGACTGTGTGTGTGTGAGAGAGAAATTAGTACATCATCTTGGAATCCTTAATTACTGGCATGTCAATTACACAACAAAGCTATCCTATTCTAATGAAAGAAACGAACGAATATCAGAAGTGTTGTTCCATTTAATCCAGAAAATGAGCGCTGAAATCCAAAGTTGTGTGATGTAAATCTGGAGGAACTCCAAAGAAGTCAGGGGAGTTACCCAGTCTCCAGCATAAGATGGCAGAGACGTGATGCAGTAAGGAAACCCACAAAGTACTGTCTGATCCCTTTCTCGGGAGGAGAGAGGCTATGAGGTTGGTTCCCTTTGGTCCCTGCACATGACTGAATGCCAGCTAATGTGTGGTTTAGCTAACGAGATTCCCTCACTTGGATCATTGGCCCCTTCCTGATGGGGTATTGAGTAAGAGGCCCTTGTTTCCATGTCATTCCACACAGAAGTTGTTAGTCTTCTGTTAATTGGGAACCAGAAGTAATTAGGGGGATGGGATCACTTCTGTGTTCAGTTAGTAACATACGTAAGTCAGGAAAGTGAATGTTTCACTCAGACACAAATTAGGCTGTTAATTAGGCTGCTGTTGCCTACACAAGTCTGGCTATGTTTAAACTGCTCACCAGGGTGCAGAACTTAGACTTGGTCTTCCATAGGGAAAAAACATGATTTCTCCTTTTAAAAATGGCAAATACAATGAAAAGAGAGCCTTCCTGTCTCTTAGGATTGAAGTCTGAGTGTTTCTTCCTTGGGTAATTTCTCCTCTTTGTTTTGAAACTGAAAGGCCTATTTTTCTCATGGAGGAGCCTTTAAGCAAAAAGTTTGCTAACGTAGGCTTTCTTTAGGTACAAAGTACTTCAGGTATAAGGTATAAAGTAGATATAAGAAGATATAAAGCTTGTTTCCTTTTTTTGTGAAAGAAAGGGGAAAAATATAGCGCTATCCCGCCCTGAACCACTCTTCCCCCCTTGCCATATGTTCACGCTGCTGTAGACCCCTTTTTGGTACAGTCAGATGACCTGAGTGAGCTCAAGTGTTCAGAGCATGCTTTGAAACCTCAGCTCCAAATTCCAGCAAAATAATTCACGGACACATAAGTGGTGCTTCTTGGGGTCCATATGCCAGCTTGCTAATTCATAGAATCATAGAATCATTTAGGTTGGAAAAGACCTTTAAGATCATCAAGTCCAACTGTTAACCTAACGCTGCCAAGTCCACCACTAAACCACGTCCCTAAACACCACATCTACACGTCTTTTAAATACCTCCAGGGATGGTGATTCAACCACTTTCCTGGGCAGCCTGTTCCAATGCTTGGCAACCCTTTCGGTGAAGAAATTTTTCCTAATATCCAATCTAAACCTCCCCTGGCGCAACTTGAGGCTGTTTCCTCTCTTCCTATTACTTGTTACTTGAGAGAAGAGACTGACACCCACCTCGCTACAACCTCCTTTCAGGTAGTTGTAGAGAGCGATAAGGTCTCCCCTGAGCCTCCTTTTCTCCAGGCTAAACAACCCCAGTTCCCTCAGCCCCTCCTCCTAAGACTTGTGCTCTAGGCCCTTCACCAGCTTCGTTGCCCTTCTTTGGACATGCTCCAGCACCTCAATGTCTTTCTTGTAGTGAGGGGCCCAAAACCAAACACAGTATTCGAGGTGCGGCCTCACCAGTGCCGAGTACAGGGGGACAATTGCTTCCCTAGTCCTGCTGGCCACACTATTTCTGATATAAGCCAGGATGCTATTGGCCTTCTTGGCCACCTGGGCACACTGCTGGCTCATATTCAGCCAGCTGTCGACCAACACCCCCAGGTCCTTTTCTGCCAGGCAGCTTTGCAGCCACTCTTCCCCAAGCCTGTAGTGTTGCATGGGGTTGTTGTGACTCAAATGCAGGACCCGGCACTTAGCCTTGTTGAACCTCACACAACTGGCCTCGGCCCATCGATCCAGCCTGTCCAGATCCCTCTACAGAGCCTTCCTACCCTCAAGCAGACCAACACTTCTGCCCAACTTGGTGTCATCTGCAAACTTACTGAGGGTGCACCCAATATATTCATTTTAAGCAGCTTTTTCCCATTCCAAAATGAATTACAAATTTCAGTGGACTGTTCCTTTGACTGTAACTATATACATATTTCTCCATTAGCGCAATGCTGGCTTGTTTCATAGTCTTCTGTGACCTGATCTCCTTCAGATGTTGAAGCCAAAGCAGGAAAAGGCCACGGCCTATCACTTGCTGACTTGGTGGGACTGGGACACTTTATTCTGGCTATAGCAGTGGGAAATTGCTGTCTGGGTGAAGGAAAATAGAGCCTAGTACACAGAGGGCCTATTAGAGTAACTATAGGAACAAGTAAAACTGCAAGGTGGTTCAGATGAGAAGTTCAACTATTATTTAAATTTGTTAATAAAACAAAACCCCAGGAAAGGGATGAACTGTATCTTTTGCATTCTCTGCAGTTTTTAGCAGGAGTAGGATAAGGTTGCCACTTTCCTGGGTACTGCTCATAAGCAAGCCTTATCTGAAGTTTTCATCACGTACAGAGCCAACAGAGTAAAATAGACATTTCTGTACTTCAGAGAAGTTCTTGGGCAAATATGCCCTCATTTCCTTTAGATCTGGCTGCTTAGAATTCATACAGAGCCCTAGCATGGGGTGGCTGGATTTCGTCAAAGGTTTCTTTCCCTTAAGGATTTGTTCCTCCCCTGATGTGCTCTTGTGACTCCCACTGACACTAATGGGGAGTAATGCATGCCTGGAGGACAGCTCTGGTCCCCCTCAGTGAGAAAGGAGAGAGTGGGTTTATCGGGGAGGGATGGGAACGGAACAGAAGGAAAAGCAAGGCTTTGAAAGCTGTCTAATTATAGGCTAGTGTGTTAACTGCTCCACCAGCCAGTGTGCAGTACTGAGCATTTGGCACAGTACAGCTTTGTTTTTCTTGATTAGAGAGGAGCATTTGAAAGGGTGGTGAACGAGTGGGGAATGGAGCAAAGAGAAAAGCTTACCCCACTGGTAAAACATAGATGTGGCTGCTGAACGGATTCCAGTGGTGCATTAGCAGCAATGAGGCCAATGCTGCAGCTTTCTGTGCGTGGGTGCACATCACTTTCCCAGGCAGCACGCTTGACTTCCATTAGACTGAGTGAGCATACAAGTACAAGAGTGCCCATAAAGGAACCTGAAGAATTGGGTCCTTGAGGTGGTAAGTGTTACCGCACAGGGAAGGTCTTTGCCCTTCTCCACAGGTGACCTAAACAGGAGATTAACTTTAACCCCAGAGGCACACTGGCTCCTACTCAATAGTAGATTCACTCATGATTTTTGTTATGGGAGATCCCAGTTCAGTCCTCATGGGCAGCTCATTGGGAGGACATGGAGGGTTGTATATTAAAATAGAAGAAGAAAGAAACGGAGAAGAGTGAGATTGCACAGCACAAAGCACCGCTGTGTAATGCACCCGAGTATTCACGCACACGTGCCTACAGTACTATGGTGATCCATTCTTCCAGGTCATGCCTGAGTGGTGGAGACAGCTGTGTTGTGTCCACGTCCAGGAGACCTCTTTTGCAACAAAATTATATTGTAGACACAACCCCCACATGACAGAGTGCAGAGTCAGAAAACTGCAGATGTGTGTCTTTTCTTGCATTTAAGTAAATAAATCGTTCTCCCTCCCTTCCCCTTCTATGTAACTTTACATCCAATTTCAGCTTGACTAAAATGCACATCAGTTCAAAGAATAGCAGTTTAAAAACAACATCTTAAAATAGATTTAATTTTCACTTCAGTCCTGGTGCTAGACCTCCTTACTGGTTTCTGCCTCAGAGTCTCAGTCAGACCTGGGCACATTCCTGTTGATCTGTTTAACCTCTTCACTGCCAGCCACAATTCCAAAGGTGACCTTCCAAGAGGTTGTCCTGGCTCCTTGGGCAAGGACAGTTCACTCCATGAACTGGGTCAGAAAGGACCCCAAATTGGCCAGCAGGGAAGAAAAGGGTAAGGGAGCCATTTATAAGATTGCATCTACCTGTCAGCTCAATCCCCTGCTTGCAATGACCCAGGAGGAAAAAGAAGAAACTGCTAAATCTGATGATGTGGCTGTTTGAGCCTGTTTGGCCATAAGCCCAGTAAGAACTTTAAATGGTGCTTTAATTTCAGCTGTGGAGGCAGAAGAATAAGAAATGTGCATATTACAGTAAAGGTTGCATCTGAGATCTCATGTGAGATTGCTGAGTTCACTTGCCTGACCTGGCATGTGTTTGTATATCTGAACTGGCAGAGCAAAACCTGGAAAAGAAACATGAATGATGAATCCTGGGAGAGGTGTCTCACGGTGCATCAGAGTTCAGGTCCGGATTGAAGTTCTTACGCCTCAGAGGGTCAAAACAACCTAATAATACAGTTACTGTACATTTTGTAGCACACGTTTTAAAATTTTTGGAGGGCAAGGTTGGTCTGCTCCCACGTGACTGACAACAGCCAAAGGCCTGAGGAGCATGTGCAGGGTACAGAGAGGCACCTGTGAGAGACTCTCCACCCTGTCCCTGTGCTGGCACCACAGGGCATCTTGCTTCTGCCGCCCCAAGGGTGGGGGTCTCAGGTATGAAATTCCTCAAGTGTTATTGTCAGACCTTCCCCAAACCCACTGCACTGTTCAAATCATTCCAATTGCAGTGATGCTTGGCAGTGTTAGCTTTACGGTTGGACTCAATGATCTTAAAGGTCTTTTCCAACCTAAATGCTTCTATGATTCTATGATTCTATCATGTGGGAAAATGATGGTGTGCCTGAGGGTATTGCTCTCTCACAAGTGCTGGGAGTGTGTTCAGAGCTTGAGAAGTTGGGGAAGGGTAGGCTGGGATGTCGGCTTGACTGAATATGGCCCCTCTTTTGAAAACACCATTTCAGTTACTTCCTCTCTATAGTCTTAACATCTCTAAAGATGACTACAAAATGGATATAAAAAAAGCAAACTTTATGAACTTGTGAATTTGCTTCCAGTGAAAGGTACTGTCTTATAGCCCTGAAGAATTATTTATCTACAGAGGATAGTAAAATCTCCTATGTCTTCTCTTATTCCATTGCCCATCAGAGGGCAAGTGGGAAATGAAATCCCTGGAGCCCATGCAGTATCTGGCCTCTCTATTAAAGTAAATGCAGTAAAAATATTTTCTCATTGCATTTAAGAAGCCCCAAACCAGTGGAATCAATTCTGTAGATAGATATAGTAGAAGGTTTTTCTTTGGCATTCTTATGATCTGGAGGAGATAACACAGGAAGGAAAGAAGTGGATGGGAGAAGACAGGACCCTCAGCAGAGAGTGTTCTGAATTACCTTTGCAATTTTATATTTCTCCTGCATGTTTGATGCTGTGTGCAGGTTCCCTTTGCTGTGTGTGATCCCCATGGAAAATCCGAACAGGGTTCAGCTCCACAATGATGGGGATTGCTGTGGTGTGTATCATCTTTGGTCTTCTAAGCACTGGACGAAGAGCCACCAATTCTTTGCAAGTAGTGATGCGGTTATGGACATACTCTATTTCCAGCTGCCAATTTTCCACTTTTATGGCTGGCTCAAAGAATTTCAAGCCTGCTGCCTGTTCTGCTTTGTGACAAAATATTATACACTGAATTTCCACTATCTGCATTAATGAGATGTGCAGGTACTACATGTAAATAGCAGGTGCCAGCCTGGAGACATCTCTCCTTTGAAATTTCAAAGACATTCTTTTGTGGCTCTAAGGAGGTTTTGAAACCTTCTCAAATGCTGTTTTTTTCAGTAAGGAGAGCTGTTTCTGCTTCCTCCCATTTATTTCCCCCTCCTTTTGCTTTCTGGAAGAGAGGGTAATGCTAGCTAGATTGGTATGTACGAACTCAAAGTATGCCTTGCTACTTACTGATGATGTAGCTTCCTGTGCACTCTCTGGGGCTGTCAGGGGTCAGTTTGCACTGTTTGCAGCTTGTCTTTTCCCAGCAAGGCTTTCCAGGAGAACAAGTTCACTACAGAAAACTGGGAAATTTGAGGGAGTTACTAGAACAGATGTCAGAGCAATGCCTGAAGAGTTTTTCTCCATAGGGGATCTGTCTTCAGGACTTGAAATAGTCCTTTAAGACTTTAAGAATGCCTTTAGCCTCTCCTTATTTCACTTTCTCATTGATGTTGTGTGCCAAGAAGGCTGTATTCCTAAACCATGTAAATTTAATGCTATCCAAGGGCCTGATGGGCTTAACCATTCTCAGGGGTAAACACAGGGAACGGCTGTACAGGGAGCAGCTGAGCAGTCTGTCCTCACACCTGCCTCTGGTGTCACAGAAAGTGTGCCCTGCAGAGCCCTTCTTCCTCTTGATCTCTCCCTGAAGTCTGCACATCCTTGTCTCAGTGCTGACCATCACCCCACCTTCCACTGGTGTTTAAAAGAAATCAAGTGGACAGGTGGAGAAAAGCCAATGGGTTGTAATTAAAGTAAAGATCAAGACACTTGCCAAGTTAATGGACATACTTCACCCATCATTTGATCACCTACAGGTGCAAATATGCCTGAGACCAGCCTCTTACTGTGCAGCTGTCACAGACATGGGTCTAAGAGTATCTTTGTTCCCTCTCTGTCTTTACCTATGCCAGAATGGGATTCTGCTATTATTCCATTCTTGATTTTGCCCTGTAAGTTGTAACACTCTGACTTAACTGTGCATATGCAGACTTGTTTCTCATCCTTGTTCTTTGTCAAGGTGAGAGCAGCACATGAATCTAATATATATGCGATAAAAAGTACTTTTGGAAACTAATCCTGGGTTGGATTTTTTTTTCTTTAAGACAAGAAGTCTTTTCTCAAAAGTAGTCATGGGCCAACCCAGATGGTAAACATTGGCCTAGTTTCACTGAAGTCAATAATACTACAGTAGTTTAAAAGAGGTGGAGAGGTGATTCTGTAGAGCCAAGAGGTTAAAGAACAAACATATCAAGCAGTTTGTAAAAGACAGATGTAAGAGACTAAATGATTACCCAGTACATCTTCCTAATGTAGGATTGTTCTTGGTTCATTAACTAATACTTTATTCAAGTAGTTCTAAATGATAGGATTTCTGCCATTTTCCTCATCATTTCCTTACAATTTAAGAAAAAAATCATAATATAATGTCCCTGGTCTTCAGTACAGGTGCAATTTCTTCCCAGTTTCTGCTAGGGGACACTAAAGATAAAGAGACCTTGAGCTTTATGTGTGATCTTGTGTCTCTTCTCAGATATTTCCTACTTTTAAGATCTTTGGAAGATTTTTTTTTTTTTTGCTATCACTATATCATACAGTTCTTTCATGGTCAGGATAGACTTTCAAACTCTATTATTGAGTGAAGGAAATGGTCTCTCAAAATGAATGTAGTACCCCACCATTGAGAGGTGGATTTTGAAACAGAAAACAAATGCTAGAGTGTCTTCTGAGATGCAGGGTGCCCAGCTAACCTGGGGGGCAGCAAAAGTCATCTATTAACAGCACCAGACCTGGTCCCACTACAGGAACCTTTCCCACTTCACCATTGAGTACCTTTTGGTCCATCAGCACTTTCAAGTGCCCTCCTCCTGGGCATGCTGATTGCACCCACAGCCTGCTGTCCCTTCTAAGCTTCACTTGGCATTATTGTTTCCCTGATTTCTTGTCTCCAATACTTTTCCAACATCCCAGATGATTCCCTGCCATACCATCATCCCCTGAGTTTCCCCAAGTCAGATCTAATCGTGTTGTTATTGTTTGACTATTCTTCTCATTCTTCCTCAGCAAATACTGAGGCTCCTGATCCCACAGCAATAAGAAAAGAAAACAAACAAAACCACCTTGAATGAAGCTTCTTTCCCAAAGCTTAGGGACACGCTTGGAGATGACTCAATTCCCTTTTCCAGCTTTATAAACTGCTAGACATAGTCATTATCATCGCAGAGCTAAATCTATTGTGAAGCTACAGAAACTGCTTTTACAGTTTGCCCTGGCTATGCTCCCCTGCCTCCCTGCATTTCCTGACCCTTCACACCCACCAGGAGCTGAAGAAGGAGGTGATGATGGGTGCTGAGCATTGGGATAACCATCACTGACTCTTTGCCAGCTGCTATTCAGAAAGCACTGCCAACCCCTGCCACCATTCCTTTATGTCATTGTTTGTCCTCTCTGGTGTTTACAACACAGGCGTTGATATCAGCTGTAAATGTCACAAGTGTGTCATTATTAATTCCCTTTTACATCGGAGGCTGCCATGAAACAAAACCTTGGAATTGAGGGCAATTCAGAAACTTGAGAAATGTCGTTGAAGAGCAAGTGGCAATAGAGGTGGATGAACTGAAGAGAAGAATGAAGTTAGTATGTACCGGAGGTGGGAACTGGATGTCTCCCCTCACTTTACTCATTGCCTACAAGGTCTCTCCCACCCCCATGTGGCTTTGGAAAAAAAGGTGAGAGATTCTGTACCACTGGAGGTACAGTATGGGGCTGACATTAGCTAGAGACCAAGTAGAGGTGAGCTGGGGACTCAGTCCACCAAAGTACCCTGGTTTCTATTTCCTGCAGCCTGGATTGTATTTGCTGCAGTCTTAAATGTGAGTGAAAGACAAAAAGCAAGACTCTATTACAGTCCTCATTTCTTTTCTAATGTCGGCTGTAAATGTTTATCATGTAGCTCAATGCACCCTGTCGAGCCAGAAGAGAAAAGCAAATAAACCAAAGGAAGGTGGCTTTATTAATGTCTCTCTGATCAGAATGGTTTTATGGTGGTGAAAGGACTCAGATATGATTGAAAATAGGACCTTACTTGAGCTAAAAAATAAGTTCTTACATAAGACAGTTGAGAGGAATATTTATATAAATGGAAGTACAAGGGAAGAAAGAGGGAAGGAAGGCTGTAGTCTTGATCAGGCATGTGAAGGAGTGGAGAGAAACAGCGACTCTGGGAAAGACAAGCCTTCAGGGAAAGTTAATTATTTTTTATTGTAGGATGGTTCTCTTCTAGGCTTTGAAGCAACTTTTTTTTCGGTCAAGACAGAGTATTTGGCCATTTGACTTGAGTCTATCTTCCTAGTTTAAACAAGATGAATATTTTGCCTTGTGCATTGTGATGCTGTGGTTTGACAGATCCAACTGAGACTCAGAAGACCACAGCTTTGCTTTTGGCTCTGTCACTGGCCTGCAGGGTGACCTGGGCCAAGTCATGTCATCAATCTTTGTCTCATTTACCTGCCTTAAAGTAGGGCTAGTGGGAATAATCTACCTTTTTTTAGCCTGTATTGAGTACACCTGATAAAGATATTGGATTCAGTCTTGTGTGGAAAGGACTAGTAATGCCTGGTCACATATATTCAAATACTTATTTTAATGTAGCTAAGCTGATAGACACTGAGTGGCTACTCTCTGTCCTGATCACTTGAAGGAATGTTTTGTAACACTCAGTGCTGGAAGTCCTGTAGACTATAGGATCACTGGAAAAGGACTATTCTTATGGTGCCTTCAGGGGGTCTCATTCTTTTCTGCCCTGCTCTGTTGAGGTTTGGTGGGCTGCTAGCATGAGGCTGCATCTTCGACAAGGCAACAAAACATTGAAACGACCATGTAGCACAGCATAGCATAGTTCAGAAGTGCCTATACTGGCTTTGACACTCATTCCAGCAGGAGGTCTACTTGACCTAATTTTCCCTGCTTTTTCAGCATGAGCACAGCTAATGCCCCTGAAATGTTTCCAATACTTCCACTCAGAGATTTTGTGCACTGTGCAGTGCAGTGCCATTGGCATTTCCCAAGCAAACTAGACGCTCAGCAGCTCTGAATGATTATATTTACACTGTATTTTCATCCTAGGCTTGAGCCTCGGACTTTGGCTCCACACACCTTGCTATTTTGCCCAAGGTGATCTCAGCTGTTGGGAAGTGGTTCAGAGCATCCTGCCTGAGTGTGGTGGGAGCCTGGCCTTGCTGCCCTCTCTTCCCTCTCCCTCCCCATGCGCACCCTCATTTGCTGAAGCAGGGCTGACCTGAGAGGTTTAGGCTGCCTGTGCAAGGGACAGGGTACTCAAGCCGGGACTGAGATTGGGAATGGGAGACAAATCAGAGTTCTGACCATGGCTTGCAATGCGGGATAGCTGACACTGCACGGCTCTTTTTGGCAGCTGCTGCACAGAAAGGGCTGGGCAAGAATAGGGCCTTTTCCAGGCAGACTTACTCCCATATGCATATGGACCCCCAAAACATAAACATAAGGCTGAAGCATGGCTTGGGATGATGTTTTCCTTTCCTTGTACCATGTGCCTCTACTTCTCTCTCTCTCTCTCTTTCAGGTGACTGCTATTTCTCTTTGCAATGCCATGCAAGAGCAGCCCACATGCTGGGCATCAAATGGAGATTATTCGGATTCACATCTCAGCAATTTATCTTTTGCTGGCTTGTTTGAGACTCGAAGTACCAATCTGGCTTTTAATACCTTGGGTACTACTAAATTTGAAGTGACTCTGAGGGATAACTACACAGATTCATAAAGCTTTTTACATAGCCTCAGCTTCAATATAGATGGATGGATGTCTGTCTTTATTCCTCCCTGTAAAAATCTTAGAGTATGTAGGTGGGCAGCTAGTCAGGCTTTTGGGTTGTCTGGATGGGATCTGTCACACTCCTCAGAGGCTCGGCACCAGCAGAGAAGTAAATATGATTCAGTATGGATTTTGTACACAGTCTTAAAGCTATTGGGCAAACAAATAAATTCAGGACTACACATTACCAAGCTTGATTTTCATTTCAGCTGGTATTATTATGAGAAGCCGAGAGCTAAACAATCCAGTTTCAATATTAGAAGCAACATTTAATCATCCCATTTGTGCAATCACCAAACAAACACATATTCCCTATCTTAAAAACTGTTGGAAAGGGGAGGGGGTGACGATGGTGTGATTGGCTGCAGACAGCAGCAAAAAGTATGTAGTGAAACTAAACTTTAGAACTGGTGAAAGATGGTGACACCAAAACTATGTTCATTTGGTGTCTGAATCACCTATCTAGACATGGTCATAAAGTGCCTTGTGTAGGCGGCTGCCCTCCCACTGCTGCAACAGAGGCCTGAGCAGGGCACACAGGGAAACTGAAATTTCACTACCCCTGTTTGACAGTCTGTAGCTGATGGTTTTAAACAGTCCTAAATCCTGTCATATAAAAATACTCTTTAAAGTGTACTTGAGAGTGCAAGGAAACTAAAACTTTGTGGGTTTTTTTTTTCTTCCTGGCTCCTTCCCAGTGGTAGTTATAGGCACTAAGTGTATATGCAGGCACACAGTCACATGCTCTCCCCTTTAAATGAGGGAATAAAAAGTATGAGAAGGTCTCCTGGTGCATAAAAACTGAAAAAGTAAAAACAACAAAAAAAATCAAACCAGAAAAAACCAGAAAATAAAATGTTCAGAATAACAGCAGGGCTGTATTCTCTTCATTGCTTGGAGCCTGGACTCCAGTGAAACAGGGACAGGGACAACTGCTAAGGGATCAGGCACAGCTCTGTCTGTTTTGGTACTAGGTCATTTTTGGGGTGCAGGTAGATGGGACAGGGGGTGGCTTGGCCTGATCCCAGATCCCTTGATTTCCTCTGCTGAAAGTGATCAGTCTCCAGTCCTGGGATGCTGTCTGGACCAGGGACACTGGAGGTGAGGAATGTCTCTCTAACTGTTACCAGGCTGGCTTTGCTTGTTGTGCCTCTTTCCAAACAGATAGCCCTTCACTTTTTGGGCATGGACTGAAGCCTGGATTTAGGCATGTGCCCAGTGCTTTCCCTAGTTAGAGCTGGAACAGCTAGCAGATCACACTCTGCAAAGCAATAATACCTGAAAAAAGCTACTCCCTAGATCCTTAATTATTGGTGTTCCAGTGGGAACCTCTCCATTTATTTTGGCTGAGTTTGCTGACCCTCAGAAACATAACTAATTAGCAGATATCTATCAGCAATTAGACTCTCTGGCACACTTTTCTGAGCCCTTTAGACAGATGGGCCACATCCATCGCTAGTTCAGGGAAGACTTTCCAGATTCCCCCCATGGCCACAGCCAGGAGTTGAATGGCTTCAGTTGCACAGCTACTACAGCAAAGCTGCCCCAACTTTAGGCACTTAACTGGGCCACAAAAGTTGTCCAAGGCTTCTTTCATTGCCAAAGGACAGAGCTAGGCATCTCCAGCCCATGGTTTCAATGTAAGCGAACTGGACCACAGAGGGCAACGGCTGCAGCAGCACTCCTTACTGCAGAACACAGCAGCTCTGCTTCTGCGCCTGCAGATAGATGAATTTTGGGGGGATAAATCCAGCCCCACCAGTAGATTAGCTCTGAGTTGTGGGCATATTATAATTCTCTGAGGGCACTGCTGTGTAGAGTTCCTTTCCTGAGGCTGTTTAATAGAGGCTTCTTTATGGGAGGAGGTGATGCAGGGCCATGTAATTTCAAAGGAGAACAAAGCTTGCTGTAGAGGTGTGAGCAGAATCCTGGCAGCTATCTGTAGTCAGCCTGACGAGATAGATAGATAACATTTCTCAGACAGTTTTCATTAGGAAAAAAGTCTTTCTATTAAGCTCATTTTTAGTTTTTGCAAAATCATGTCAAGTTCTGTGGAATTCTCGCAGGAGAAAACATTTTTAAAACAAAAAGGGATTTAGGATCTCATTTCAAAATTTCAGTTTGAAACTTGAAAATTGTATCTATCTGTACTACTTTTCTATGCATTTTTCATATTTCTGTTTTGTGTATCTATTCTTTCATGACATCACTATTGAAATGTTCTCATCTTAATTTTAGCAAAATAAAGGAATCTGTTGGATATCAATGAAACTAGGACTCAATCTGATTCACAAAAAGAGGCAAGATACTCTAATTAGCTTCATGTAATTGCCCTTAATAATTGAGAACCGATAAATACCAGGATATTTCAATGACCAGTTGCTGTCATACTTTGATATACCAGTAGCAGTAGGAACAAATGTTATACGGTGTCAATAATATAAAATAATTTTTAAAACCTACATAAAATTCAGAATAATTTTTGAAAGCCAGGTGAGAAATATTGGAAGGTTAAAAAAAAATCCAAATAAATTCTTTTTGAAAGTCCAATTTTTTCCTCTTTTGGCTGGAATTCTACTTCCATATTTGAAATTGAGCCTGCAGGTAAGTAACTTCCAATAAATCTGGCTGTAATGGTTTAAAACTGTGGTGCCCCAGGTGTCTTCTTTCTGCTGGTGGAGATAACCATCCTCAGAGCAAGGTTCAACAAACTTAGCTTAACCCACTTATTCCTTTCCCCAACACACTTCACTGGTAGGTGTAACTAAAGGGGCCAGACTTGAAGGGGCTGGAGCAGGGTCTCACATTGCACTCTGTCATTCAGTCTGCAGCAGAAGCAGTGACCTGCAGCAGGAGAAGATAGCAAATAGCTGGAGGCAAAGCATTTTAGCTGGTCCTTGATACTCATCTGCCTCCGCCTGGCAGTCTGCATCCCATAGCCAGCAGCAGCTGCAGGCAGATCTCATCCTGCCTTGTATTAATTTCCCCTTTTGTAAAGGATGTAAGTAATAATGCAGCTACCTACCTCAGAGGAGTGCAGGAATTAATTAATGTTAGTAAAATGCTTTGAAGATAAGATCTAAGTATTATTATTAATAATTTACCTGCAATTTGCTCTGTGCCTTAAAAGACAGAAATAATTTACCATGAAATGATGTGATACTACCTAGGGCTATATTAAGGTCTTGAATGGATGTGAAGGGCTTACATTACCGTTAATGTAAACTACTATGTAGAGGTGCCAAAAGGCAGAACTGGGCTTTATGTAAATACCCAGTCAAGACCTCATTATATCACACAGAATTAGTATTTATAGGATACAAAGATCTTATGAATTATAAGTTACCCATTTACTGGAATATATACAGAGGTGCAGACTTTCAAAGGACAGCCTCTTTAAGAAAGGTAAAAATTAATTCATAATATGCATTTAAATATAATAACAGAAAAGACTTGAAGATATATTAGTCTGAAAGGCAACACATTTGAGGTTTTCCTTGGTTTCCTCAGACTGACACAACGACCCCCTTTGCATAACTTATCTCCAGCTGTTTACCCCATTCATTATTCTAACAAGACACTAAGTGTAATCTTCATCGGAAATACTTGCTTTGCCACAAAAGTGAAGGCTTAAGCTTCAAGGGAACCAGATCCAGTGCTGAAAAGCCAAGAGACCCATGAACAGAAGCAGAGAGACCAAGAGACCCATGACAGCTCCTCCTGTCAGAAGAATCAGAGAGAGGAGAGCCACGTGCTCACCTGGCACCCTTGGTTTTTAGGAGACAAAATGAGGCAGCTCCAGCAATGTCCCAGTCCTTCCTGTACCTGGAGAGTAGAGGGATGCTCACAAGAAGATCTATGCACAGCTCACGTACCTCTGCTCAGCTATGGCCCACACTGCAATAACTTGCCATGGAGTCAACTTTTAGTTGTGTGATAAATGAAGATAAGCCACTAGCAACACTTCATGAATCTCTCCTTTAAACCTTTTCCAGGGATCGAGACACATTTTACTTCTATAGTTTATGAAGATGGCACAGCCCAGAGGTATCAAAGGGAGGAGAAATATACCCGTCTGAATAAAGGATTCTTGGCAGCCGCCACAGCTGAGATGAAACAGGTTGACTCTGGTGTCAGCAGAGAATATCTTCACTCCTAGTCTGAGGGCCAAGCTCTGGGCGAATTTTATGCACAGAGCATAGCAAGCAGCAAGAGGAAGACTTAATATTTTTAATAGCTGATAAGCTTTGTCCAAGTTTTTATCATATCTGTGACATAACATCTTCCTGAAGCCTTATCAAATTTATATCTCCAAGGTTAACAAAAGGTAATACTAATGAGGATGAAATGGCAGGGATGATGAACTCTAGCTGCTGAAGAGAAGGTGAGAAAGTAAATCATTTGCCTGTGAGCAAGTCTCCACAGAGGGAAGTGACAGTGTTGGTGTAACAGATTAGACAGTCCTCAGAGGACCACACTGAGGAGCTGGAATGGACACCCTAAGGTAGCGTGATGTGAACCAAGTATCTCCAGTCCTTGGTGACAACAGGGACCTGATTTTTGCCTGCCTGGAGAGAGAGACATAGTTATTCTCTCTCATTCTTCATTTTACAAGCCAAAGCAGTATAAAAACCTTCTGTTTGTAGTCTGCAGACTTCTCTATCTGAGCAAATGATTCATGACTGAGGATTTAGATCAAGCTAAGCAGATTTAGCTTAAGGATCTGACCACTGTTCTTGAACTGTATCTGCTCCAACATTTGGATGTGAGTGGTAACTTGAGTCCCTCTCTCACAGCAGTACAGTTTATGTGATAGGAGAGAACAAGGATGTATCATGTCCTCTCTTAAAGTAAGAATAGTAGTATAGCTGTTTCACATAGTCATTAGCTAACATTTACAGGGATTATGAAGCAAGTTTTCCATTAAGGAATTAAAAATTGTCATTACACCATGCTTCTCAGAGCCGTCATAGCTCACCTTTGGGATGTGCACAGATCAAAGTGCTCAGGAGAAAGTTAATTTGCAATTAGTAATACTATGTTTGTAAATGTTATTTGTGCAGTCCCAGTTTTATCCAGGAGAAAGTAGTAGTGCTCAAAGCAGTCCATGACTGCTTTGGCTGCTCCTCAGAAAATATTCTGAGAACTAGAATTTCCCCAAAACACCAAGAACCAGAACACCAACAGTCAAGTCCTCTACTTCCACCCAATTCAGAATAAGCATGTGAAACTGGACTAACCCAGGAAAATACCCAGCTAATGACAGTATGAAGTCAGTTCCTGTTCTTTTCTGTGTTCCACTTTGTACAGATATTAAAAATTCATTAGGAAAAGTGAGTTGGAAACTTGGTCATAAAAAATCATAAAATATCAAAAAGATGCACATTTTGTTTCCTCATCTGCATCAGGACTCAACTACTGCCTTTTGGCTCTGTCTCCATCTCTGGCTGTGACCTAAAATCCTACCCTGGGCTTAGGAAACCTTCCTGATAAAACTTTCATAGGAACACTGGTGTTTTTAGAAAGGAAACTTCTGTTTCAGCAAATAAATCTCTTTCTACAAATCCTTGTTTTTCTGCAAAACAGTTTGTGACAGCTCCAAGTATAGAACTTGCTGCAGAAAATGATCCAGCCTCATTTCTTTGCCACCAGTGGTCCTCATTCCTCATCTTTATTCAATGGTTACTGGCCTTTTTCATGGACATAGTATCACAGGATTTTGCCAAGATGGTGCTTCTCTCCATTGCTAGATTCACACTCAGTGGTCAGAGATACCACAGGTGTCAACTGTCTTTGTTGCTTCTGAAATCCACATGCAGCCATTTGGTGGTCATGTGGGGCAGACTCAGGTGCCACCAGGATGCAGGTATTTCTTCAACTATTAACACTTATGATTACACTGCCGCCCATTGCCCAGGTCAAGTGTTAATTCTATTTTCAAACAGCTCTTTGCATGGTGGCTCAGGTAAGACAGGCACTAGTCAAGAAAAGAGATCATTTTGCTGAGTTTGTAGCAAATTACAATAGCAGGTGTCACTGGAGTTGAATGTGCACACCCATGATTGACCAGTTCAGCTGACAATTTAGGCATATTTTTAGATGCCTCTTGTGGTACTGAATTGTCCTATACTGACATTTGTGATTTGTTTTCAATAATCTCTGCCTGGGTAGCAGAATCTGTCTGGTCCTCATGGTCAATGAGTCAGCCTCTGTCATTCTTACTTTCATTACATTGCAGCTGGATCTCAGCCATCTCATATGTCAAGCTCTTAGTTACAGAGGCTGCTGTCAGCCCCTCAGATTGGTCTCCACCCTTTCCAGCAAATTCCCAGAGTCAATTGAATCAACTGTCTTCTGGTATTACCTTCAGTCTAATGGACCCAGGATACTTAACATATATCAGACAATGGAGCACAGTGCGGAAATCTCTGTCTTAGCAGAGGGTAGTGAACCCCTACATGGTAGTATGTGGCCTACTTCTTCTTAAATGATAAAGTTGATGTGGCAGTGAAAACCCAAGCTTAGACAGAGATGAGAAAAAGAAGAATTAAGGCATCAGAATGAAAAATCTCTTACTCTGGCCCACAGTGCAAAGTCTGAAGGGAGGGGAAATTTTCTTTGCAAGAGGAAGTGACAGCAAAGGTGAAATTGTTCTCAGACCCAGAAGAAGGACATTTTGAGGCTTCTCTGTTCTTACTGTACTAACATTCCTGATGTGTTGAACCTGATTTGCAATTTACTTCCATTATAAACTTTTACTGTCAACCCTATGTTCAAACTCAGTCTTCTCAAATGCTTCATTATGTCTCAGTCTTTGCTATATTGAAGCATTTGCTGTCAGAGACATAACTTGGGTTGTCACTACATGATTGGTATTCATGGCAGCCGTCTCTGAAGATATCTGGAGCAATCAACCTCATGCAAGCGGTGATATTGGCTGGACTGGAATTTTCAAGTTGTCCATGGATTCAGGTATCTTAGGGTCTACTGGCATGGAAAAGAATAGAAATAACAAAGCCTTTCTTGTTTCAGCTGTTTTACTAGGTCTGTATTGGGATTGTATGTTGATCTGATTACACTTTTCTAGGTGCAGACATTTTCTCTGGATACATTAAAGAATCGAAAATGGAGCTTCTATTACAGAACAAACATGTTTCTGCATAATACAGATGATATCATGACATCTTTGAAGCAAGGCAACCCTCTGGGAAGTACTCACATTTCACATGTTTAGCTCTGATCCTCTTGATTTTCATATAAGGGTAGCTTTTCAGTAATTAGGGTAAAATACTCTCTAAACACATCTGAGCTGTCTGCTATTGTTAACTGAACTTGTGGAGAGGAGTCTTGCTTAAGCTGTAATAACACTATATTTGTGTTAAAAGCACAGTGACATCAAAGAAAAAGAAATTAAGATACAATAAAATAAGCCCATAAGTAACTGGAAAGCCCGTGGCTTTCTTCCTAAAAGTCATGCAATTGCAATAAATAGTATTGTACTGTGACAAAAGTGAATGCAAAATAATATTATTGCAGGACACACAATGAGTCAGTTATTTGGATAATAGCTGTGGGTTCTGAAAGGAATTCTGTGTCTTGTTTAAGCAGATGATTATGATTATTGTTATTATTATTATTGTTGTGAGACTGTAATACTGCTAAAAACAATCACTGACATGTTGGAGACTTCTACCCAAGAGGGGCTCTGGGAGTTTGTATTGTTTAGTTACATAGGATACTAGTAGGTAGAGCTCTACATAGAAATGATATGTCAGGGTTTGGATGCTGGTTTGGATGCTGTTTTCATTTTAAAATAGAAAGTCAAAGGTTTTAAAATTTGTAAGGTGAGTGAGTGGATCAGGAACCAGAATGGTCCCACTTCCACTGGAATCTGACTTCTGCTGGAGAGAAGCAACAAAAAGTCATTCATAGCATCTGCTGAATCAGGAGCCTCAGAGTTTGGCAACCGCCAGTTTCAGGGCTTCCAGGTTCCCAGTTCCTTGTCAGCTCCACTGCTGAGCTGCAACCCAGCATGCCTAAAGCCCAGGAGCAATGAAAGCCTAAACGCCTTGTGACAGTCAGGAGCTTGGGACCTGGAGACTTGGAAGCTTGGAAGCTCGGTATCGGACAGGGTCTGGGCTCTCCATCCCTCATCAGCCTGCCAGGAGAGCAAACTGTCAAGTAGGGGGGAGTCCAAAAAGTGGGGCTTCTTGACCTCCAGCTGGAAAGGTGGGCTTGCAGAAAGCCAGGCGAAGTTTTCAGTCAGGTTTTGAAGTCTATCAGTGGTTTCACAGTAACTTCATTGCAATTAAACTGTCTCAAAGAAGAATTTTATTTTTGATGAATATGCAGTTCTGCAGGAAGAAAAAAGTAAACTAAGCAGAGAATTTCCAATTAGCTACAATAATAGGCCTGTTGCTCACTGAGTGTGGCACGTGAAGTAAATATTTTCCAGTAAGGACGGTGGTGGGGGTGAGAGGATGAGTCTGTCTATTGGTAGGTAATAGGTTATCCCATCCACAAGTTACTGATGGGTGCCTTAGAAATATGCATTGATGGTGCTTTGATGGTGCTTACCTGCCAGGGTTGCAGGTAAGTGATTCATAATGAAGATGTAGTAGGCAAAAACGGCTGTGCTGACCCTACAGCTTCTGTCAAAGGGATGGTCCCGCTCGTCCCTGCCCACTCTCTTCCCTTGTGCCCTCTCCAGCTCTCCTCCAAGCCATCATGAATCCGATTCAGCTCACTGAACTGACAGAAGGGTAGTTACTCTCTTTTTTTCTCAATGAGTTTTCTGCCATCATTAAGATAGTTTTAGTTAGAGTTGGAAGCTGGAGTAGGGGAGGAAGAGAAAAGCAGGAAGGGCGAGAGCAGGACCTAGTTCTTTTTCCCAGGGCCAGTAAGCCCTCTGAGCCATATCCCCTATGGCCAGTGATGCATATATGGACTCCACTGTCTCTGTGCAAACTGTCTGTGCTTCAGCATGAATTTCTAAACCTATTTTCAGGTTTCCTCTTTAAAATTAATCTTCCCTTGCCAGTTTTTCTCAACAAACTGTAATTGTTATGCTTGTCCTCACAATTCTTGGAAAAGTCTGTAGGATAGAGATTACAGACAGGTCTGTAATGCAGAGGTTACAGGCAGGTCCTATTTTCACATGCCTCAGTCCTACCTGTGGATTCTCTTGGGTACCTTTGTTGACTCTAGTAGAATTACTCTGTTATAAAAGGTAGATGAATGGCACACAAAGTGATATCCTGTTGCAGTCTGTTGACAGCAATGAGAGGTACGTCCACAGGAAAACAATGGGCTTTCTATAAGACCTTTGACACAGGAAACAAGTGGGTTATAGAATTTTTCTTGTTAGTCTCATTTGCTAGTGCACAGATAATTTAGTGTATCTCAGCTCAGATGGCAAGATTCAACTTCCCACTACTAGCATAAATCTTGAGTAAACCTGAGTTATTCTTTGACTGAGAGCAAACCAGATCCCTTATTATTTTGTTCTTTTCTTTTTATGTGTGACCATGAAACTGAATATGTCATCAATGACATCAGCCCAGAGCTGGAAAAGATTTTGTTTGTTAAGTCAGTTTCTCTCTGAGAGCTGTTTGATTGAGTTTGGGATTGTAGTTAATAGACTCTGCACCGCATGACTGTTTAGGCGGTGTTATGTTTTTTCACTATTAGTAATTCTGTGATTTTTTTTTTTTTAACACTAGTATTTCAACTCCTCTCCTCCAGGTGATTCTAGTTGCTTCAAAACTGGTTGGAACTTATTGTCTTGATTAAGAAATTGGGGCTGTCAGTGCTGGCAGAATTGAGAATGACTTGGAATAATCAGTGTGTATGATATCCTTTTAACTTTATACAAAAGGGGCAGAGAAATGAGAATTTTAAAAACTATGAAGAAAAATATTGTTCTTATTGCAGCTGGAGAACTGCCCTGTACAAAGATTCTGCCCTGGCACAAGTATAGCCACAAGCATTAGTAGTTTTAAATATATCAGTGCATTCTCTACGATGCACCAAAGGACAATGTACAGTTTTAGCCTCTATGAGCACGAGCCTCGTCTGAACAAAAGATGCCTGAGGAAGGAGGCCCTGCCTGCTGCACAGATACCACTGAACACATCTTGAAAAAATAGAAGTGAGTCACAGAAGCACAAACTGGCAGAGGTTGGAAGGGACCTCTGGAGGCCGTCTGGTCCAACCCTGCTGCTCATGCAGGGCCACCTAGAGCAGGCTGCCCAGGACTGTGTCCAGATAGCTTTTGAATATCTCCAAGAATGGAGACTCCACAGCCTCCCTGGGAAACCTGGGAGATGCTCCTGTCCCTTAATCATCTTTGTGGCCCTTCACTGGTCTCTGTCCAGTATGTCCATGTCTCTCTTGTACTGGACAGCTTGGACAGAACTGGACCCAGCACTCCAGGTGTGGTGTCACCAGTCCTGAGTAGAGGGGAAGGATCACCTCCCTCAATCTGCTGTCAAAGCTTGTCAAATGACAGACCGGTGACAACTTTTGGGAAAACCCGCCATTTTCATCAAACCCTAGTTCCTTGGACTGTTGTGTTACGTGTGAATCCCAGCTATAATACAAAAAACTGTCACATATGCTGAGATAAACCCTGAAGAAGAAACTTGAAGAGCTCAAGAATCAGACAGTAAAATAAAGGAACAAAAATATCAAATTATTTTTCTCTTTAAAAATTTCAGGGCATTTTTAATCCAATCCAAGATTTTAGGGCTTCCTGAGGTTACTTGAATTTGGCAATACCAACTTCAGAACAATGCAGCAAACTTTTTTCTTGAAGGTGTATGAAATCATACTGGAAGTCTCACTCTCACCCAAATTCCTTCCTAAAAAGATTTTCAGTATGGTAGGATGTGGTGGGTTGACCCTGGCTGGATCCCAGGTGCCCACCAAAGCTGGTCTATTACTCCCCTCCTCAGCTTGACAGGGGAGAGAAAATATAACAAAAGGCTCATGGGTCGAGATAAGGACAGGGAGATCACTCAGCAATTACCGGCACAGGCAAAACAGACTTGACTTGGGAAAAAAAAATTAATTTAATTTATTACCAGTCAAATCAGAGTAGGATAATGAGAAATAAAACCAAATCTTAAAAACACCTTCCCCCCACCCCTCCCTTCTTCCCAGGCTTAACTTTACTCCCAATTTTCTCTACCGCCTCCCCCCAGGCGGTGCAGGGGGATGGGGAATGGGGGTTTCAGTCAGTTCATCACATCTTGTCTCTGCCACTCCATCCTCCTCAGGGGGAGGACTCCTCACACTCTTCCCCTGCTCCAATGTGGGGTTCTTACCACAGGAGACAGCCCTCCATGAACTTCTCCAGCATGAGTCCTTCCCACAGGCTGCAGTTCTTCAAGAACTGCTCCAGCGTGGGTCCCTTCCATGGGGTGCAGTCCTTCAGGAACAGACTGCTCCAGCATGGGTCCCCCACAGGGTCACAAGTCCTGCCAGCAAACCTGCTCCAGTGTGGGTCCCCCACGGGTCCACAAGTCCTGCCAGGAGCCTGCTCCAGCGTGGGCTTCCCATGGGGTCAGAGCCTCCTTCGGGCACATCCACCTGCTCTGGCGCGGGGTCCTCCACAGGCTGCAGGTGGATATCTGCTCCACCGTGGACCTCCATGGGCTGCAGGGGAACAGCCTGCCTCACCATGGTCTTCACCACGGGCTGCAGGGGAATCTCTGCTCCGGCGCCTGGAGCACCTCCTCCCCCTCCTTCTTCACTGGCCTTGGTGTCTGCAGAGTTGTTCCTCTCACATATTCTCACTTCTCTCTCTCACTGCAAATGCTACTCCCCTGTAACTTCTTTTCCCTTTCTTAAATATGTTATCACAGAGGCACTACCACCATCGCTGATTGGCTTGGCCTTGGCCAGCAGCAGGTCCGTCTTGGAGCCGGCTGGAATTGGCTCTATTGGACACAGGGGAAGCTTCTGGCATCTTCTCACAGAAGCCACCCCTGTAGCCCCCCCACTACAAAAACTTTGCCACGCAAACCCAATACATAGGAATATTAAGACACCAAGCAGCAGGACAGAGGCGTCGTTTCTTTCACCAGAGAGACCACTTCACCAAAAGAATGCAGTCTCCACTTTAGAAACCTATAATAACTATTTGTTTGGAGTCAGCCAGTGAATTTTTACTAATTCCTGAAGTCTCAGGAGAACAGCGAATTTTATGCTAAATTTATTCATAGACTAGATATACCTTTTTATAAAGTGCATAATAATTCTGATTTGTATGTTCAGATAATACCGTCTGCTCAGAATTGCAAAGGAAAAGGCAGGCTGTACTCCTATATCTCTAGGGAGGACCTCTGCCTCCTGCATTTATTTTTTTTTATTTAATTCATTTTGAGGGGGGGATATGGAGAAAAGGGGTTATCAATTTGTATAGCAGTTCTAAAAACATAGAAGAAAATTCAACCACCTTTTGCTCGATGCAGCTGTAAGGCTGTTCAGTTAAAAAAAAAACAAACTACACCAACAAGAAAAAAAACAAACCCAAACCAGATAAGAAACATTTGTCTCCTGGACAGACTGTGAAATCTAGTGTAATAATTTTATTTTTTTTTAATTACCATAGGCATTCCCAGCCTTTGGCAGTGACATAGGCCATTTGGCAGTGACATGATGTGTAATGTTGGCAAAATCAAAGGCCCAGCATCCCAGACCACTGGCCTGCTTCTCGAGCTGGATCAATTGTGAAATAAAACAACATTTCATGTCCTGAAAGCCTGTGTTTTGCTGTAGCGCATCTATCACATTAACAAGGGAGACTGGAAGTATGACAACTTTTTAGAGCACCTTGTACCTCCAAATTTCAAGGCACTTTGCAGGGACAGGGCTTAAATGGCAAATGTATGAGAGGACTCATTAGTACCCCGTGCTATTCCTGCCCCTCAGCTGCTTCTGTTGCAAAATGCAGCTGGTACTGATTTCCTTCATAAAGTGCTTTGGGGACAGGGGAAACACATAGTCTGAGTCGGGTATCATTCTGATAAAAATAACTGCAAGGAGAAAAGTCCTACCCCAGAGTGTCTACAGCCTCAGGCTCCAATCATGCAATGTATTCAGCATGCACTGCACTTTGTGCTCTGTGAGCAGTTCAGCTGACTTCAGTGCTGCCTAAAGTGTGCCTTCAGAGTGCCTAAAGTTAAACACATACAGGTAAGTCTTTGACAAGTCATGGGCCAAGTGCTGCAGCTTTGTGAAATTCCCATTGCTATGGATCTCTGGATCTGTGGGGAGCTCCCCTGAAACAAACAAAATCACTTCTGATGCCAGGCTCTACCTAATGACAAAAAGGCAGAGATGAACAGAAAATATACAAAGGAGAGAGAAGACAGGAGTGAAGTACATGGGCACGGCTCCCATGGCTGGCAGAAAAGGAAGAGTTGCCAATATTCCATGTGGGATGGCTGAAAGAGTGTAGGCATCACTGGGCACATCTGTGCACACAGATGTGGAGAGGCTGAGCTGGCCATGCCCAAAGGTGTGGGTGCAGGCTAGCTCCAGTTTGGAAACTACATGGCTGTGTTAACAAGGCTCTGGGCTTGACCTGATATAATCTTGAATATACATATAGATCTAACTCTGCAGACCTAGCCTGCACACAGCTGTTAGCTGAGACATGGGGAGATCAGCTGAGTACAGTGGTAGAGATTTGGGTGCCAAATCCCCTTTCCAATCATTTCTCTATGGGAGGCAATTCACTTGCAGATTTGCTGAGCATCTCCCATTCACACTGGGTCCTGTTGGACAGATGTCTGGGCTTTCTTCCTACTTCCTGCTTGTGATTCAAAGGAACAGAAACCAGAAAATTATTATGTTTTTAGACGTGAGATTTTTTTTAAGGCTCACCTCATGGTTTTTAGGGACTGACATGATTTTTCCGAATGTTTTGGACTGGTAACATTGCATCTAGATTAGCCTTTCCTACTGTGAAGTTCCTAGCTTGAAAGCCCTGAGGACCTCAATCCAGACCCACATTTACCCAGGTAGATAAACTGAATGCTGTGCAATATTAATATATGTGAGTCTTTCAGGGGAAATTTCAGCAGTAATAAGATTCTCCTTTTAAATCTTTCTTCTTACACCTGTGTCTCACTTTTGAGCTTAATGCAATCCCACAAATGAATGGCATTATGGCCAGGAAAAATAATATCCCTATTAAAAATCCCTCCCAAAGATAAACCCTTTTGCTTGGCCCATTTCTGCACAGGGGACTGAATGGTGCGAGTTATTGCCCTTCCAAGACCAGCAGTGCTTAGTGTGATCTGGGCTGCTTCAGCCACAAAGCTCAGCATATGTTACTAATCTCTCTCTGCAGCATGGAAAATATGTATTCAGAGCAGCAGGGGCACTCCTGACATGGCAATGGGTGAAGACACTCACCAGCAAAGCAATAGTGCTTCTGAAGAGTTTTTCCACCATTTTGACAATGGAGCTAAAAGGAAAAGATAGATATCAGTAGGTATGGAAAAGAGTAGGAATGGAAGAGGGAAAAGAAACAAAATCAGGTGAAGGAAGGAGGAAGAAGAGAAAAGGGAGGAAAATGAGAAAAAAAAGGGAACATGTGAAACATGGAGGCCTGGAGGAGATTTGGGTCTTTCTGGAGAGGTGGTTTCCAACTATGTTTTGCAAAATCTTTGTTGTCTGTAGACTGTTTCACAGGCATTGAAAGAAAGGTGTGGAAGAAATGCACATTAATTTAATTTCTAAAGCAGTTTGTACATCTACTGGAGAACTGCTAGGGATCCATAAGCCACATATTTGAAAACTGCTGCTCTAGATATTGGGCATGGAAACATTTCTCTTGCTGGCCATACAGCTGTAAAAGTAATAAATGAGAAATGGAAAGAAACAGGCGGTTCCATAAGAATGCAGATTATCTCTGACAGGGAAAAGACAATGTTCTGGCAACTCAGCAGTAGCTGAAGTAAATGACAGATAGAAACAAAGAGAGAAAATAGGTCTTAAAGGAGGGAAAAATAGCTCAGCACAACAATTTTTCTTGATCTGTGGCTTTCATAATGGTGCAGTAGGCAACTTAGCCATCTCTGAGCACCTAGAAAGAGAGTTCAGTAATGAGACAGCACTGGCAGCAGCCAGGAGCTAGCAGCTGTGGATGGCAGAGTGATCATTTGTTGGCACCTGAAGCCCAGATCAATGCATGCCGCACAGGGTGAACAACAGAGTGATGGAGGGACGGGAACCTTAATTGGAGCTCATGGCAGGGTGAAATACCCTGGCTAGATTTATGAGTTTTTCCCATCACTGTTAAAAGTTTGAACAGTAAAAAATTGTGTTCCCTCCTCTGTCTCTCCCTGTGGGAGAAGAGGGGGCACCCACAGAAAGTCCCCTCTGGGGCATCCCTCAGCCCCTCCTGTCACTTCCCGAGCTCAAGCCCTTAGCATATGTCTCTACTGGTGCAGATAAGTGTCTCCTGAGTATTTATTTCTGCTGCTGTTTAGTTGTAAGTTAAATACAAATCTTAGCTCCTTTTCAGACTCCTGAACTGCCACACTTCTCTCTTACCTCCAGAGCCGAAGGAGCAATTTAACAGCCTTAACTAGATGTTATCATCATTTCTGTTTTGATGTGTTATTGCTAATTTGCATCCTGATTCCCTTACCTTCAAATTTAATAGAAGACAAGAGCTGTTCCCTTTTATCCTCTTTTCTTTTTTTTGTCTCTTTTCTTTTCTTTTTTTATAGGGAGAAAGACATAAAGAAAGCAAAGAAATAAATACAAATACCGAAACAGCTCCAGATGAAAGGCAGTAAAATGACTGCCTGCTGCTCCCTCTTGAACTGACTGGCAGTAACTCCGAGTTTCTCCTGCAACCCTGGCGTGCAGGATTAGCTGCTGTTGGTAAAGTGGGACTCCTCTCTCTGCCTTCCTGGATCCTTTTAACTCCTCCGGGTCTGGCCAGGAGACATGGCTGCAGCAGCAGCAGGTTTCTCAGGAGCTTTGGAGACAGAACAAGATGACATGAGGTTGTCCCTTGAACTTTCCCAGGAGCACTGTGGGCCTGACCTAGCTCCTGTCTTACCCTCCCTGACTTGAAAGGGCTGTATCTGCCATGCAAAGACTGAGGGAGTCTCATCTATTTTGTCCTTGTCACCTTCCTGGTGTGTTCCTTCAAACCTTTTCCAGGACAATTGAGCCAGAACCAGCTGGCCCTTGCAAGGTGGCACCAAGGAACAGCAGCAGCAGAACTAAGGACAGAATGGAAAAGTGACATTTCACATCTCCTGAAGTGTCCTGAGCCACCCAGTACATCTTGTAAAGTGCTTGTATCTGGAGTCTTCCTTCTTGGAAAAATACATCGTGTGTGAGATGTGAGCTATGAGGCCTCATCATAGGAGTAAATGCTCACGTGGCCCCCAGGAAAGCTCTTGGCATTTGGGCCTCAAATCTGCCTGGTTAGTCCTGCTCCAGCCCTGCCTTTTCTGTCGCTGTGTGGAGGTGGGAGTGCAGCCAGAAAAGAGTTAAACAGTGGAGCACACTCGCCCAGGGTTTGGTAATGTCTCTTGCCCACCCACACAGTGTATAAAAGCCAGGGGAAAGATCACAGTAGTTAGGCTGCTGCTTCAACATATAAAAGAAACCATACATCAGGCTGGGTTTGTGGGAGGGTATGAAGGTTTCTGAGGAGCAGTCTCCCCCATTCGTGTTGTCTGGTCTCATGGGGTGCAGAGACAAGGGAGTAGCTGCACACCCCCTGCTCTCCTCTCTCGACAGACCTGTCCTTCTGAGCAGACACCAGTGGTCGCCATGTCAGAGAAGCCTCCACTCGAACAGTGCTGCCCTTTCCCCCCGTTTGGATTTCACCCGCCTGCTGCTTGGGCTGACTGTGCCGCCCTCCCGACAGCGGGGGACGTGTGATTCCCCATGCACATCATGTGCCTCGGCCCCAGAGACGGTTTGGAGGCCAGCGAGGCAAACGCTCTATGCAAACGATGCACTCGTTAATGCCAGTGGGGTGCAAATTAAACAAAGTGAAGCTGCTCTTTGCTGAGCTCTAACTCTCTGGGGTGCAGGACTCTCATATAGGGGAAGAACAGGGCAGCTGCCTGTGACCCCAGGCCACAGCGCTGAACGCAGGTTAAGCCAGGCACAAGTCAGAGAGGGAGTGGGAGACACCCCTGCCTTTGAACTGAATCCTCCCTGCCTATGCCATCCCTCCATGCTGAGTCCAGCCTTCACGCCAATGAAACAGAGCCCTGTTTAAAAACGCAGCTGCAGCCATCACCGGGGCTTTTCCATGAGCACAAATATTCCTTTGACAGTATGTCTGTATTGAGTTAACTGGCAACAGAACTGCTGTTCTCTCCAATTTAAGTGAAACATGTGAGTCCCTTCATTTAGGACTTTGAGCCACAGACGCAGCCCTGCTCCCCCACAGTTCCCAGCCTGCATCCCCACCCCCAGGCCTTGCCATTCCCTTTCCCTTTTCCCCCCCATGTGGGCATAGTTCCCCCCTTCCCTTCGCAAGCCCTCTGGGCTTCTCCCCTCCCCTGAATTTTCCCAGATCAATCCCAGTGCCCTTGCACAGCATCATCCATTGTCCTTTTTTTTCGTGGCTAATAAAACAAATTCAACTGACTGCCTTTGCTACCTATTGAAAACCATGCATTACAGACACAATGAGTTTTATCTTTCTTTTTTTTTTTTTTAATCTAATGAGAAATGAGAAAAAGCCAAAACGCTCATTTCCTGACTGAGAACTCAGGAAACCTAAACCTCAGGAATCCTTAGAGACAAGCTGTGGGCATCTCTATTTTCCTTGCCTTATACAATCACTGCTGAAAGCAGAAGGGATGTCCCAGCAAACTTCTTCAACAAAGAAACAACTAAAAAGTACTCAACTCCCACCACTGTTCTCCAAACACCCCTAAGTTCTTCCTTTGGGAAGGGGAAGGAGGAAGATTTCATCCAAGGAAGAAGACACACTGGTGCCTGGGACAGAATAAAACTCCCAGACTTGTCTCTACTGGCCTTCTACAAGTCCATGCTTGTTTTGAAAATGGAGCTGTCTTTGTTGCCTGGTGGTTCTTGGGAACATTTCATGAGCTAACTCTAGAGCTACTAAAAGCCACACAGTATGAAAGTGCTTGCATCCCACAGGTAGTGGTAGGGATCAATGAAAGCAGAGCTCCAAGCCCCATGAATCCAACTGGCATCAGCCAGCTTAGGAGATGTGGTAGACTTGGTTTGGAAGAGCAGGTGGGAGCTGTCTTAGCTCTTGCATCTGGTGAAGGATGTGGGTCGTTCATTTCACAACGCCTGCTTTTCTTTGTGGTTAACATACCAGAAATCTTTGCTTGGGTTGTCTTTCCTGATGTGCCTGAGTGTCTGCTAATGACCTCAGAGCTCCTGTCCTATCATTTTCCTCTACGTGACACTGTACAACTCAAAGGCATTTTTCTGAATCATGAAGATGCAAACACTAGTTGAAGCCACAAAATGCCAGTCTTCAGTTAGGCAGAAAGTCTGTTCTAAATGGTGGCAAGAGCTGCCTGCCTTGCAGACACTAACCAAGCAAAGTTGGGACATCCTCCCTCCTGATCTCTGGAGAGCAAGAGACTGGGATCAGTAACTGCACCCCTGTTCCCTCCTGGCAATGCAGCATGCTGAACCCCTTGCCCACCACTTGGCTCAGGGGATGTTTTCTACTCTGTGCTCTGTCATTAATAATTCATTTGTCATGTCATGTAATGACTTTCTTGATCATTATAAATTCATCTGGGGCTAATGTGCATGTCATATCCACTGTGACAGGAGACAGTAAAGCAAAACAAATCAACCAGTCAACCAGTATCTTTCTGTCTCTGCTTTATCCATTTGTATGTAATTGATTTGCAGTTGGTTGATTTTTCAATTCGGCTTTTCGAGGTTGGTTTGCAATTATTAATATCTTTCTTTTGAGTTTTGGGGTTTTTTTTAAATAATCTGATTTGCATCTTTCTGTGACTCCCTGCTGGGCATTCTCCAGATATGCAGCATCATCAGACAACCTTTTTCCTTCTCTTTTTTTTTTTTCTTTACTTACAGCTATTTCCAAAAGCCAGAATCAAATACTTAAATGGCTAAATCTATAGGACCAGATTTTTTCCAAAGTAGGTTATCTTCCCGCTGAAGTACTACAACAAATAGCCAGAACTTCACAACACTACAGTCCACAGACAGCCAAACTCCTTTTTGGAAATGTGCTTTCTAGGCAGTCGTATGCTGGTGAAGATGTCGGGCTAATTGCTGTGTCCATACAGTACATTTCATTATGCAGTGCGAGAATCCTTTGGTCAGCGCTCCCCAGCAGTATCTCATTGATCTCTCAGAATGAGTAGGCTACAAAAAGATCTTCTTCTTTCTGCCAACAACTCAGCAGAAATGCAATCTGCATCATAGTCTTTTGTAGCAAGGATGCCTTTCTGCTACAAGTTTGACCAGGGCAACGCAAGCCAGTGCACAACTGGCATTGACTCCTAGCCTTTGCAGTACTGAGCTAGTTAAAAGTCGTGATAAAACAAAGCAAAGTGGAGGTAAAAGGTTTGGCATTACAGTGCTACTCCCCAAGTTATTCCCTGTCTCTGTTTCTTCTCAATATGGGGAAAAAGAACCTTTCAGAACATTTCATCAAATGCTGCTAGTTAAACTGAAGTGAAGCAAGGTGCTTCATTAGTTGGTAGTAGCTAGAAACTCAGGATATGATTTACCACTCTGCTGCAGCCTGCAAAAAGTAAGCAAAGTCTTGGTTTGCACAGTACAAGGCAGAAGTGTCCCACACTTGAAAATCCTATTTCCTGGGCCTTCATTACCTGCCACAATTTTCTGAAGCATTTTCTCCACATTTCCCCAATAAACTAACTCTGCTCCCTTCTCTTTTTCAGCCTCTTTCCTTCTCACTATGGAAGCAGTGGCTGGCTGAACATGTTGGGTGGCTAGACCTGTGAACGAACATCTCCCAGCCGTGAGTGAGTGGAAGACAAAGGCCGTGTCTCTGATCCCATAGTCTGAGAGGGAAATGGAAACAGAAGCATGTGGAGCCTCAGTATTGACAAGGGCAGAGCTCAGGCTTGCTCCTGCACTATGGTTGTGCCATCCAAACACAGTAGGCAGCTGTCTGGCCAGCATTGCTGTCAGTGGAATCCCACAGGAGGCTTACATCCAGCAGTCAGGGGAAAAGTCAACAACAGACCAAGGTGAAATATCTATGTCCCATGGTTCGTCTGTATAGTACACTACATGGTGATGGGAGTGATGGGTTTGGGTGTCAGGAATGTTTCTGCTGGGCAAGGCCCTTAGCCTGCAGTGCTCGGCTACTGCTGCCAGTTCATCCGAGAACCTGACCTGATGTGAGGCAAGCCCAGACCCTTGCCACTCTTCCTTGAGCTTGATCTTCTGTGCCGCAAAAGCCAGATGATGCAGGGCAAAGTGGTTGCCAGCAGGCAGGTAACCCTGACAGTCACAGCATTAGACCTGAATGTCACAATTGCCCAACAGGGCAGTATCTTATGCATACATTGTCTTTTTATCCCTTGTGAAACTGGGAAGTGAATCACTAGGAGTTCTGCCTTAAGCAAGGCACAAGATACATCAGGGGCATCCAAGAGAGACTTTCCAAAGTTATTTGAGATTTAGGGTTGGGCTGTTTCCTCAATGGTTCTCAGAGTAGAAAAAAGTCTTTCTGTTCAAAATTCCTGCTTGGCAGGGATTATGAGTCATTGCCAAGAAATCCACTCTTGTTTGACACCCATTAAGTCCCTGAAATACATCTTCCAGTCCGAACAGAGCGAGCAGAAACAAGGAGAAGAGATACATACCTACACAAGCACCATAACATTGAATTGCTTCTTGCAATGTGGTGATGTAAAGAAATCCCCATGGAGTAGCTGAAGTTTTTGCAAAAATACTCTTAGCAATACATTGCTGGTAAAGAGCTTTCTGTGATATATAGGGTCTGAGAGGCTGCAGCACTGTGACCATAATTCACTACTTCTGCTTGAAAATAAATCTTACTCCAAGTGGCATGAAATGAAGGTAGGGAAAGGCAGGGAGAGTGGAGATATTTCAAGGAACAGAAAAGCGATAATTGCATTTCAAGACTGATTTTGTCTTAATTCAGCTTATATTTTACAGATGCAGACTCAGCCCTCCTTCACCAGCCCTGCTGGGTCACAAGGTGCTAGATTTCTTGCAGACAGGATAATGCAGATATTGCAAAAGGACCTTACAAAAGGACAGTCTGGATTGGGTAGCTGTTGTCTGGATTCAGAAGATGTGAATTTGGTTCTTTTTTCTGCAAGAGATCCCTTGTGTAAGCTTGGGCAAGACAAGTCACCTTTTTTTTTCCCCATCCTTTTGGCCTAGAGACTGTTTTTCATTGGCTTTGTGCAGAGCTCCTGGCGCACACAGGCTCTGATCTTGGTGAAGGTCCTTGGCTAACAGCAGAACAACAGGGATGAGAGGGGCATACAGACAATAAGAGTCATTCATTGTTCTGAGTGAGTGCATATGATAATAGATACTGAACACTCTAATTCACTCCCCCTGAGCATAGGCATTCAGGAACATTTGAAATGCCCCGGGAGTATCTGAAACATTCACAGAGGGCTGGCAGACATGGTGCAGGACCTGTGGGACACCCTGAAGCAGCAGCTGAAAGCCAGGCAGAATACTGTAGGGCATCCCAGATGGCTTTAGATGCCTGCAGTGAGAGAAATGAACAGAGCCCTGGAGCCTTTCCTCCTTAAGCTAGTTTGGAGGCCTCTGTACAATGAATTGGCATACACTATTTTACCTCCCTACTCTCTTTTCTACATATGGTAACTAATATGCCTCTACCTACCTCCAAACCAAAGGAACGATATAATGTAGCTCACTGAAAGGAAGGAAATTCATAACTTCTTCTCCAGGTCATACCATAATAGGCAATATCTAAACCAGGGATGATCCTGCAAGCACCACTCTTTCCATTCCATACGGCCACACTGTAAACAAGGGTGTAATTTGCAGTGTTAAGCTCACCTTTGTTGTAGAGGACTATTGCAGCCTAGAGCCAAGCTAAAGGGGCACCAGAGGGGAAACATGAGTTGAGCAGCAGTAGTGAGCACTCATTCTGTATGCAGTGAGTTGGCCACGAACTTGTAGGTTATGTTAACAGGGATATAGTAGACACAAACTCTCATTTTTCCCACAAACTGAACCAAAAGAAAAGGTGCTGCTATTCTAGCCCAACCACCAAAATAGAAGATACATGAAGAAGAAAAGTGGGTCTGTTCCTTATCCCATAAAAACAGAGGTGGAGATCAATCATCCAGACTTGCCATCACCTCTCTGTAATTGGATAATCTTATGTCTAGGCTCAATAAGGAACAGAAAAAAGTCTGTTTGTATAAAATGCAGATGTCATTTTACATATTTATATGAAATAAAATAAATTAAGGATCAATAATCCTTGAGGGGAGGAAATGAAGAGAGAAAGGGAGTTAAGAATCTGCATGTAGCTCCAAGGAAACCCGAAGGGAATAATTAGATATAAAATCTAACGTACTTTTGTAGCTCAAGGATATCTCCTATAAATGTAAGTTAAGATGTAACTTGTCCCCAAGGACGGATTCCCTAACCACGTGGGTTAAATAAGTGTCTAACAGCTTGTCAGCTAGATACAAGGGAAGAGACCAACCTTTAGATTTAATCTTGGGATAAGTAGATTAAATGTACTTTTCTTTCCATTTTGTCACCCATGTCTTTATAAATCTTTGTAACTGTAGTGTCTATTTCGGATTTTGCAAATAAATATTTTTTTGCTTGCTTTTGCCTTCAAGACCTGCTTTGAGCTGAGGGTGACTTCAAGGTAACTGCATAGTATCTGTGTGGTCTGCTCCAAGAGATGATGTGAGCCATATAGGCCGGTTCCTTGCCCAACCTCAGAGTACCCAGTACCCCAGTGGAAAGCCTTGCACACCAGAGGCTTAGTCAGGTCCTTCACCATGGGCTTCCTCAGCTTGGCTTGGGAGTGGATAATAGAGAAAAGCCACACAGAGGCCATATGACCACCACTAGCCCAGAGGATCCCTTGGTGCATGTCTGGTTAGTGGGAAAAGTCCATGATCCCAGGAGCTGCTGAAGAGCTTGCAGTATGGTTAGACAGGGAGCCCACTCAATGCAGGGAGGCAGCATGTAGGTTTAAACATTCCCAGGCCTTTAATGTGCTCCATCTCCCCTTATCAAAGTGGCTGAATTTTCCACACAGTCTCCAGCAGAGGCGGCTTACAATCTCCATGCCGCTGTGAAGTCTGTTGGGTGAGACCACTGGCTTGTTGCTCCTGGGGCTCCTCTCACTCAGCCTGGCCCAACGTAGATCCCCAACAGCTGGTGCAGCCAGTTGCATCCCATATCTACTCACCCACCTCTGGTGCTGTGACCAGCCAGCACTTGTCCCTTGGTATCAGCTAGAGAGCCTTAAATTGCCATTGCAAGTGGAGTCAGCATATAGTCTGCGCTGGTCTCATTGCAGCAGCCATCATGTGTGCCCCATACGTGCCCACAGATGCAGGTGCTTTCCCAAAGCTACAGTTATGGGAGTGTCCTGGTTTCGGCTGGGACAGAGTTAACTTTCTTTTTAGTAGCTGGTACAGTGCTGTGTTTTGGATTTAGTGTGAGAATGATGTTGATAACACTCTGATGTTTTAGCTGTTGCTAAGTAGCGCTTATCTTAAGCCAAGGACTTTTCAGTTTCTCATGCTCTGCCAGCAAGCAGGTGGGCAAGGAGCTGGGAGGGAGCAGAGCCGGGGCAGCTGACCTGAACTAGCCAAAGAGGTATTCCATACCATGGAACGTCATGCCCAGTATATAAACAGAGGGGAGCTGGCCGGGAGGCGCGGATCGCGGTTCGGGAACTAACTGAGCATCGGTCAGCGGGTGGTGAGCAATTGCATTGTGCATCACTGGTTTTTTTTCTTCCCCCCCCCCTTCTTTTGTTGCATTCCTTTTCATTACTATTATTATTATATTTCATTATTACTATTGTTAGTATTATATTTTACTTTAGTTATTAAACTGTTCTTATCTCAACCCACGAGTTTTACTTTTTTTTTCCTTTGCTTTCCTCCTCCTCACCCCACTGGGAGGGGAGGGGGAAGCGGCTGCGTGGTGCTTAGTTGCTGACTGGGGTTAAACCACGACAGCCTTTTTGGCGCCCAACGTGGGGCACGAAGGGTTGAGATAACGACAGATCTGATCAGAGTGTGTTAAAACAAACTTGTTATAAGTATTCATTATATTGGTTTGATAGTTACTGGTTACAATGTGGGTTCGTTTGCTCTCAAAGTTGGTGTTGTGGTTCTTGAAATTGCGTTATGTAATGCCCTACTTGCAGTATATGCTCCCTGTTGTGCTGTTTATCATCGGTGGGAACCGGGCTAGAGTTATCACGTTGTTGTTGTTTGTAACACTGGTTTATGATATGATAGAAGTGCAAGCCGTGAAACTAATCGGGTGTTTGTACTCGGCATTGTTGTCACCTCTGTACTTCGGGAGCTGCCTATGGGAGACTATTAATAATTGTACCTTTTACCTTTTCTCCTCTGGGAACCAATCTGTGGAGGAGAGATCTCCGTACTTCGGGTGCTATCTCCTAGAGAATATTAATAACTGCACTTTCTACCTTTTCTCCTCGGGGAGCCAACCTATTGGGGAGACATCTTCCCACATCTTCCTTTTCTTTACCAGGTTAATTGCAATAGCATTGAAGGAGTTTGTAAATTTTGAATATCCTTGGGATGTTGAACTTAGTATGGTCGTACTGCTAGGAATCAGCCTGTTCCTGAATGTGATTCAGATCTTGCCTAGGGTTAAACAACTATTTAAAAATACCACCCAGAGATCAGCTCCCATGACTGCAGCTACTTCAACTCTGGTGACAGGCACTACGGCTACTCAAACTCTGGTGACAGGCACTACGGCTACTCAAACTCTGGCGACAGCTACTGCAGCTACTCTAATCCCTATGACAAGCGCTGTGGCTACTCAAACCCCAGCAACAGGCACTGTGGCTACTCAAACTCTGGCGACAGCTACTGCAGCTACTCTAATCCCTATGACAAGCGCTGTGGCTACTCAAACCCCAGCAACAGGCACTGTGGCTACTCAAACTCTGGCGACAGCTACTGCAGCTACTCTAATCCCTATGACAAGCACTGTGGCTATTCAAACCCCAGCAACAGGCACTGTGGCAACTCAAACCTTGGCGATGGATGATGCAGCTGAACTAGAGGATCAACCGGTGCCAATATCAATCGCCCCTATACAGAAGAGGAAATATACAAAAAAATCAGCTCGCTTAGCGAAGGATGAAGGTGAAGCAGGGCCATCACGAGAACAGGAGGAAGAGGCAGAACCGGAGATAATCACCCGGTCACTATCCCCGAGTGAGCTGCGAGATATGCGAAAAGACTTCAGCCGTCATCCAGGCGAGCACATTATCACCTGGCTGCTCCGATGCTGGGATAATGGGGCAAGTAGCTTGGAATTAGAGGGTAAGGAAGCCAAGCAATTGGGATCCCTTTCTAGGGAAGGGGGCATTGACAAGGCGATTGGGAAAAAGCCACAAGCCCTCAGCCTCTGGAGGCGACTTCTATCGGGCGTGAGGGAAAGGTATCCCTTCAAAGAAGATGTTGTATGTCAGCCAGGCAAGTGGACCACCATGGAGAAAGGTATCCAGTACCTGAGGGAATTAGCCGTGCGGGAGATGGTTTATTATGACCCAGACGATGGGCAGTTACCCACAGATCCAGATGAAGTCCAATGTTCACGACCCATGTGGCGGAAGTTTGTACGAAGTACACCATCATCGTATGCCAGTGCATTGGCAGTAGTGGACTGGAAAGATGAGGAGGGACCAACAATAGATGAATTGGCTCGCCGACTTCGGCAATACGAAGAAAGTCTCTCTTCCTCCCTCGTCGCGGCTGTGGAGAAACTGCCAGACACGCTAGCCGAGAAATGGTCCCAAGAGTTCCAGCGATTTGACGATAAGTTCTGCCTTCCACCTGTACGGACCAATACCTCAGCTATTAGGAGAAGGTATTCTTCTGGGCAAGAGAGAAGAGAGAGAAGGTATATACCACGGGGTACCCTGTGGTTTTACCTGCTTGACCATGGAGAGGATATGAGAAAGTGGGATGGAAAACCTACCTCAGTCCTAGATGCACGGGTACGGGAATTGAAAGGAAAAACAACTACAAATGAGGGTTCTTCCAGGAAAATGGTTGCTTCAGCCTCCAGTGAGCACTGCGAGCGGTGTGGCCGACAAAGTGGAAGGGCTGATCTTACTCCTGATTCTATGAAAAGGAATTCTAATCCATTTTTACAAGTGAGTGGAGAATCCTATGACCAGTACTAGAGGGGCCCTGCCTCCAGCCAGGCGGAGGAGAGGGACAACCGGGTTTACTGGACTGTGTGGATTCGATGGCCTGGCACATCAGATCCACAGGAGTATAAAGCTCTAGTAGACACCGGTGCACAGTGTACTTTAATGCCATCAAGCTATAAAGGGGTAGAAGCTATTTGTATTTCTGGGGTGACAGGGGGATCTCAACAGTTAACTGTATTGGAGGCTGAAATAAGCCTAACTGGGAATGAGTGGCAAAAACACCCCATTGTGACTGGTCCGGAGGCTCCATGTATTCTTGGCATAGATTATCTCAGGAGGGGGTATTTCAAGGACCCGAAAGGGTACCGGTGGGCCTTTGGTATAGCTGCCTTGGAGACAGAGGGAATTGAACAGTTGTCCACCTTGCCCGGACTCTCTGAGGACCCTTCGGTTGTGGGGTTGCTGAGGGTCGAATAACAACAGGTGCCAATCGCTACCACAAGGGTGCACCGGCGGCAATATCGCACCAACCGAGACTCCCTGATTCCCATCCATACGCTGATTCGTCAACTGGAGAGCCAAGGAGTAATCAGCAGGACTCGCTCACCCTTTAACAGCCCCATTTGGCCAGTGCGAAAGTCTAATGGAGAATGGAGACTAACAGTGGACTATCGTGGCCTGAATGAAGTCACACCACCGCTAAGTGCTGCTGTGCCAGACATGCTAGAACTTCAATATGAACTGGAGTCAAAAGCAGCCAAGTGGTACGCCACAATTGATATTGCCAATGCATTTTTCTCAATCCCTTTGGCAGCAGAGTGCCGGCCACAGTTTGCTTTCACTTGGAGGGGCGTTCAGTACACCTGGAATCGACTGCCCCAGGGGTGGAAACACAGCCCCACCATTTGCCATGGACTAATCCAAAATGCACTGGAAAAAGGTGGAGCTCCAGAACACCTGCAGTACATTGATGACATCATCGTATGGGGCAACACAGCAGAAGAAGTTTTTGAGAAAGGGGAGAAAATAATCCAAATTCTTCTGAAAGCCAGTTTTGCCATAAAACAGAGTAAGGTAAAGGGACCCGCACAGGAGATTCAGTTTTTAGGAATAAAATGGCAAGACGGACGTCGTCACATCCCAATGGATGTGATCAACAAAATAGCAGCTATGTCTCCACCAACTAGTAAACAGGAAACACAAGCTTTCTTAGGTGTTGTAGGTTTTTGGAGAATGCATATTCCAAATTATAGTATGATTGTAAGCCCTCTCTATCAAGTGACCCGGAAGAAGAACGATTTTAAATGGGGCCCTGAGCAACAACAAGCCTTTGAACAGATTAAACGGGAGATAGTTCATGCAGTAGCCCTTGGGCCGGTCCGGGCAGGACCAGATGTTAAAAACGTGCTCTACACCGCAGCCGGGGAGAATGGCCCTACCTGGAGTCTCTGGCAGAGAGCACCTGGGGAGACCCGAGGTCGACCTCTAGGGTTTTGGAGTCGGGGATATCGAGGATCTGAGGCCCGCTATACTCCAACTGAAAAGGAGATATTAGCAGCATATGAAGGAGTTCGAGCTGCTTCAGAAGTGGTTGGTACTGAAACACAGCTCCTCTTAGCACCCCGACTGCCAGTGCTAGGCTGGATGTTCAAAGGGAAGGTCCCTTGTACACATCATGCAACTGATGCTACGTGGAGTAAGTGGATTGCACTGATCACACAACGAAGTCGAGTAGGAAACCCCAGTCGCCCAGGAATTCTGGAAGTGATCACAGACTGGCCAGAAGGCAAAGATTTTGGAATATCACCAGAGGAGGAGGTAACGCGTGCTGAAGAGGCCCCACTGTATAATAAATTGCCAGAAAATGAGAGGCAATATGCCCTGTTCACTGATGGGTCCTGTCGCATTGTAGGAAAGCATCGGAGGTGGAAGGCGGCTGTATGGAGTCCTATACGACAAGTTGCAGAAACTGCAGAAGGAAAAGGTGAATTAAGTCAGTTTGCAGAGGTGAAAGCCATCCAGCTGGCTTTAGACATTGCTGAACGAGAAAAATGGCCAATACTTTATCTCTATACTGACTCATGGATGGTGGCAAATGCTCTGTGGGGGTGGTTGCAGCAATGGAAGCGGAGTAATTGGCAACGCAGAGGTAAACCCATCTGGGCTGCTGCATTGTGGCAAGATATTGCTGCCCGGCTAGAGAATCTGGTTGTGAAAGTACGTCACGTAGATGCTCATGTACCTAAGAGCCGGGCCACTGAGGAACATCAAAACAATCAACAGGTAGACAAGGCTGCTAGGATTGAAGTAGCTCAGGTAGATCTGGATTGGCAGCATAAGGGTGAATTATTCATGGCTCGGTGGGCCCACGACACCTCAGGCCATCAGGGAAGAGATGCAACATATAGATGGGCTCGCGATCGAGGGGTGGACCTGACCATGGACACTATTGCACAGGTCATCCATGAATGTGAAACATGCGCTGCAATTAAGCAAGCCAAGCGGTTAAAGCCTCTTTGGTATGGAGGACGATGGCTGAAATACAAATATGGAGAGGCCTGGCAGATTGACTATATCACACTCCCACAAACCCGTCAAGGCAAGCGTTATGTGCTTACGATGGTGGAAGCAACCACTGGCTGGCTGGAAACATATCCCGTGCCCCATGCCACCGCCCGGAATACTATCCTGGGCCTCGAGAAGCAAATCTTATGGCGACACGGTACCCCAGAAAGAACTGAGTCAGACAACGGGACTCATTTCCGGAACAATCTCATAGACACCTGGGCCAAAGAGCACGGCATTGAGTGGGTGTATCACATCCCCTATCATGCACCAGCCTCTGGGAAAATTGAGCGATACAATGGACTGTTAAAGACTACATTGAGAGCAATGGGTGGTGGAACTTTCAAACATTGGGATACACATCTAGCAAAGGCCACCTGGTTAGTCAACACTAGAGGATCTGCCAATCGAGCTGGCCCTGCCCAATCAGAACTTTTACGTACTGTAGAAGGGGATAAGGTCCCTGTAGTGCACATAAAAAATATGCTAGGGAAAACAGTCTGGGTTACTCCTGCCTCAGGCAAAGGCAAACCCATTCGTGGGATTGCTTTTGCTCAAGGGCCTGGGTGCACTTGGTGGGTGATGCGGAAGGACGGGGAAGTCCGATGTGTGCCTCAAGGGGATTTGATTTTAGGTGAGAACAGCCAATAGATTGAATTGTATGCTATTAATTGCTATATAATCCTGCCACTGTATGTCATCATTATTATAATTATTATGTGCTATATTAATGGTATTATAGTAAGAATTACTTAGATTAATGAAGAATGAACTTTGACAAAGCTGAGTGAAGTGCAGCAGGGATGGAACCAGGACTGACTGCAGCATGCAACAATCCGACAACACACACCATCCTCCTGCTGCGCCCAATATCACCTGCCTGCCACATCACACCGAAGCCCAATCCTGTTCTACCAACTGAGCGGACTTTGCATCATCCCTCCTGCCCAGACAGACTGTTACGATAGATGGAGCTCAAAGTCATGGACTGAATGAACTCAACACACATTTGATAGAGACGGCCCATAGATCGCGGGAATGATATCTATACGTATATATTAAAGACAGGAAAGGTGATGGTGATTAATTGGAAATGTATTGGAAAGTGTGGGATCTGGGCATAACGTAAATGGTATAGAATAAGGGGTGGATATTGTCCTGGTTTCGGCTGGGACAGAGTTAACTTTCTTTTTAGTAGCTGGTACAGTGCTGTGTTTTGGATTTAGTGTGAGAATGATGTTGATAACACTCTGATGTTTTAGCTGTTGCTAAGTAGCGCTTATCTTAAGCCAAGGACTTTTCAGTTTCTCATGCTCTGCCAGCAAGCAGGTGGGCAAGGAGCTGGGAGGGAGCAGAGCCGGGGCAGCTGACCTGAACTAGCCAAAGAGGTATTCCATACCATGGAACGTCATGCCCAGTATATAAACAGAGGGGAGCTGGCCGGGAGGCGCGGATCGCGGTTCGGGAACTAACTGAGCATCGGTCAGCGGGTGGTGAGCAATTGCATTGTGCATCACTGGTTTTTTTCTTCCCCCCCCCTTCTTTTGTTGCATTCCTTTTCATTACTATTATTATTATATTTCATTATTACTATTGTTAGTATTATATTTTACTTTAGTTATTAAACTGTTCTTATCTCAACCCACGAGTTTTACTTTTTTTTTCCTTTGCTTTCCTCCTCCTCACCCCACTGGGAGGGGGAGGGGGAAGCGGCTGCGTGGTGCTTAGTTGCTGACTGGGGTTAAACCACGACAGCCTTTTTGGCGCCCAACGTGGGGCACGAAGGGTTGAGATAACGACAGATCTGATCAGAGTGTGTTAAAACAAACTTGTTATAAGTATTCATTATATTGGTTTGATAGTTACTGGTTACAATGTGGGTTCGTTTGCTCTCAAAGTTGGTGTTGTGGTTCTTGAAATTGCGTTATGTAATGCCCTACTTGCAGTATATGCTCCCTGTTGTGCTGTTTATCATCGGTGGGAACCGGGCTAGAGTTATCACGTTGTTGTTGTTTGTAACACTGGTTTATGATATGATAGAAGTGCAAGCCGTGAAACTAATCGGGTGTTTGTACTCGGCATTGTTGTCACCTCTGTACTTCGGGAGCTGCCTATGGGAGACTATTAATAATTGTACCTTTTACCTTTTCTCCTCTGGGAACCAATCTGTGGAGGAGAGATCTCCGTACTTCGGGTGCTATCTCCTAGAGAATATTAATAACTGCACTTTCTACCTTTTCTCCTCGGGGAGCCAACCTATTGGGGAGACATCTTCCCACATCTTCCTTTTCTTTACCAGGTTAATTGCAATAGCATTGAAGGAGTTTGTAAATTTTGAATATCCTTGGGATGTTGAACTTAGTATGGTCGTACTGCTAGGAATCAGCCTGTTCCTGAATGTGATTCAGATCTTGCCTAGGGTTAAACAACTATTTAAAAATACCACCCAGAGATCAGCTCCCATGACTGCAGCTACTTCAACTCTGGTGACAGGCACTACGGCTACTCAAACTCTGGTGACAGGCACTACGGCTACTCAAACTCTGGCGACAGCTACTGCAGCTACTCTAATCCCTATGACAAGCGCTGTGGCTACTCAAACCCCAGCAACAGGCACTGTGGCTACTCAAACTCTGGCGACAGCTACTGCAGCTACTCTAATCCCTATGACAAGCGCTGTGGCTACTCAAACCCCAGCAACAGGCACTGTGGCTACTCAAACTCTGGCGACAGCTACTGCAGCTACTCTAATCCCTATGACAAGCACTGTGGCTATTCAAACCCCAGCAACAGGCACTGTGGCAACTCAAACCTTGGCGATGGATGATGCAGCTGAACTAGAGGATCAACCGGTGCCAATATCAATCGCCCCTATACAGAAGAGGAAATATACAAAAAAATCAGCTCGCTTAGCGAAGGATGAAGGTGAAGCAGGGCCATCACGAGAACAGGAGGAAGAGGCAGAACCGGAGATAATCACCCGGTCACTATCCCCGAGTGAGCTGCGAGATATGCGAAAAGACTTCAGCCGTCATCCAGGCGAGCACATTATCACCTGGCTGCTCCGATGCTGGGATAATGGGGCAAGTAGCTTGGAATTAGAGGGTAAGGAAGCCAAGCAATTGGGATCCCTTTCTAGGGAAGGGGGCATTGACAAGGCGATTGGGAAAAAGCCACAAGCCCTCAGCCTCTGGAGGCGACTTCTATCGGGCGTGAGGGAAAGGTATCCCTTCAAAGAAGATGTTGTATGTCAGCCAGGCAAGTGGACCACCATGGAGAAAGGTATCCAGTACCTGAGGGAATTAGCCGTGCGGGAGATGGTTTATTATGACCCAGACGATGGGCAGTTACCCACAGATCCAGATGAAGTCCAATGTTCACGACCCATGTGGCGGAAGTTTGTACGAAGTACACCATCATCGTATGCCAGTGCATTGGCAGTAGTGGACTGGAAAGATGAGGAGGGACCAACAATAGATGAATTGGCTCGCCGACTTCGGCAATACGAAGAAAGTCTCTCTTCCTCCCTCGTCGCGGCTGTGGAGAAACTGCCAGACACGCTAGCCGAGAAATGGTCCCAAGAGTTCCAGCGATTTGACGATAAGTTCTGCCTTCCACCTGTACGGACCAATACCTCAGCTATTAGGAGAAGGTATTCTTCTGGGCAAGAGAGAAGAGAGAGAAGGTATATACCACGGGGTACCCTGTGGTTTTACCTGCTTGACCATGGAGAGGATATGAGAAAGTGGGATGGAAAACCTACCTCAGTCCTAGATGCACGGGTACGGGAATTGAAAGGAAAAACAACTACAAATGAGGGTTCTTCCAGGAAAATGGTTGCTTCAGCCTCCAGTGAGCACTGCGAGCGGTGTGGCCGACAAAGTGGAAGGGCTGATCTTACTCCTGATTCTATGAAAAGGAATTCTAATCCATTTTTACAAGTGAGTGGAGAATCCTATGACCAGTACTAGAGGGGCCCTGCCTCCAGCCAGGCGGAGGAGAGGGACAACCGGGTTTACTGGACTGTGTGGATTCGATGGCCTGGCACATCAGATCCACAGGAGTATAAAGCTCTAGTAGACACCGGTGCACAGTGTACTTTAATGCCATCAAGCTATAAAGGGGTAGAAGCTATTTGTATTTCTGGGGTGACAGGGGGATCTCAACAGTTAACTGTATTGGAGGCTGAAATAAGCCTAACTGGGAATGAGTGGCAAAAACACCCCATTGTGACTGGTCCGGAGGCTCCATGTATTCTTGGCATAGATTATCTCAGGAGGGGGTATTTCAAGGACCCGAAAGGGTACCGGTGGGCCTTTGGTATAGCTGCCTTGGAGACAGAGGGAATTGAACAGTTGTCCACCTTGCCCGGACTCTCTGAGGACCCTTCGGTTGTGGGGTTGCTGAGGGTCGAATAACAACAGGTGCCAATCGCTACCACAAGGGTGCACCGGCGGCAATATCGCACCAACCGAGACTCCCTGATTCCCATCCATACGCTGATTCGTCAACTGGAGAGCCAAGGAGTAATCAGCAGGACTCGCTCACCCTTTAACAGCCCCATTTGGCCAGTGCGAAAGTCTAATGGAGAATGGAGACTAACAGTGGACTATCGTGGCCTGAATGAAGTCACACCACCGCTAAGTGCTGCTGTGCCAGACATGCTAGAACTTCAATATGAACTGGAGTCAAAAGCAGCCAAGTGGTACGCCACAATTGATATTGCCAATGCATTTTTCTCAATCCCTTTGGCAGCAGAGTGCCGGCCACAGTTTGCTTTCACTTGGAGGGGCGTTCAGTACACCTGGAATCGACTGCCCCAGGGGTGGAAACACAGCCCCACCATTTGCCATGGACTAATCCAAAATGCACTGGAAAAAGGTGGAGCTCCAGAACACCTGCAGTACATTGATGACATCATCGTATGGGGCAACACAGCAGAAGAAGTTTTTGAGAAAGGGGAGAAAATAATCCAAATTCTTCTGAAAGCCAGTTTTGCCATAAAACAGAGTAAGGTAAAGGGACCCGCACAGGAGATTCAGTTTTTAGGAATAAAATGGCAAGACGGACGTCGTCACATCCCAATGGATGTGATCAACAAAATAGCAGCTATGTCTCCACCAACTAGTAAACAGGAAACACAAGCTTTCTTAGGTGTTGTAGGTTTTTGGAGAATGCATATTCCAAATTATAGTATGATTGTAAGCCCTCTCTATCAAGTGACCCGGAAGAAGAACGATTTTAAATGGGGCCCTGAGCAACAACAAGCCTTTGAACAGATTAAACGGGAGATAGTTCATGCAGTAGCCCTTGGGCCGGTCCGGGCAGGACCAGATGTTAAAAACGTGCTCTACACCGCAGCCGGGGAGAATGGCCCTACCTGGAGTCTCTGGCAGAGAGCACCTGGGGAGACCCGAGGTCGACCTCTAGGGTTTTGGAGTCGGGGATATCGAGGATCTGAGGCCCGCTATACTCCAACTGAAAAGGAGATATTAGCAGCATATGAAGGAGTTCGAGCTGCTTCAGAAGTGGTTGGTACTGAAACACAGCTCCTCTTAGCACCCCGACTGCCAGTGCTAGGCTGGATGTTCAAAGGGAAGGTCCCTTGTACACATCATGCAACTGATGCTACGTGGAGTAAGTGGATTGCACTGATCACACAACGAAGTCGAGTAGGAAACCCCAGTCGCCCAGGAATTCTGGAAGTGATCACAGACTGGCCAGAAGGCAAAGATTTTGGAATATCACCAGAGGAGGAGGTAACGCGTGCTGAAGAGGCCCCACTGTATAATAAATTGCCAGAAAATGAGAGGCAATATGCCCTGTTCACTGATGGGTCCTGTCGCATTGTAGGAAAGCATCGGAGGTGGAAGGCGGCTGTATGGAGTCCTATACGACAAGTTGCAGAAACTGCAGAAGGAAAAGGTGAATTAAGTCAGTTTGCAGAGGTGAAAGCCATCCAGCTGGCTTTAGACATTGCTGAACGAGAAAAATGGCCAATACTTTATCTCTATACTGACTCATGGATGGTGGCAAATGCTCTGTGGGGGTGGTTGCAGCAATGGAAGCGGAGTAATTGGCAACGCAGAGGTAAACCCATCTGGGCTGCTGCATTGTGGCAAGATATTGCTGCCCGGCTAGAGAATCTGGTTGTGAAAGTACGTCACGTAGATGCTCATGTACCTAAGAGCCGGGCCACTGAGGAACATCAAAACAATCAACAGGTAGACAAGGCTGCTAGGATTGAAGTAGCTCAGGTAGATCTGGATTGGCAGCATAAGGGTGAATTATTCATGGCTCGGTGGGCCCACGACACCTCAGGCCATCAGGGAAGAGATGCAACATATAGATGGGCTCGCGATCGAGGGGTGGACCTGACCATGGACACTATTGCACAGGTCATCCATGAATGTGAAACATGCGCTGCAATTAAGCAAGCCAAGCGGTTAAAGCCTCTTTGGTATGGAGGACGATGGCTGAAATACAAATATGGAGAGGCCTGGCAGATTGACTATATCACACTCCCACAAACCCGTCAAGGCAAGCGTTATGTGCTTACGATGGTGGAAGCAACCACTGGCTGGCTGGAAACATATCCCGTGCCCCATGCCACCGCCCGGAATACTATCCTGGGCCTCGAGAAGCAAATCTTATGGCGACACGGTACCCCAGAAAGAACTGAGTCAGACAACGGGACTCATTTCCGGAACAATCTCATAGACACCTGGGCCAAAGAGCACGGCATTGAGTGGGTGTATCACATCCCCTATCATGCACCAGCCTCTGGGAAAATTGAGCGATACAATGGACTGTTAAAGACTACATTGAGAGCAATGGGTGGTGGAACTTTCAAACATTGGGATACACATCTAGCAAAGGCCACCTGGTTAGTCAACACTAGAGGATCTGCCAATCGAGCTGGCCCTGCCCAATCAGAACTTTTACGTACTGTAGAAGGGGATAAGGTCCCTGTAGTGCACATAAAAAATATGCTAGGGAAAACAGTCTGGGTTACTCCTGCCTCAGGCAAAGGCAAACCCATTCGTGGGATTGCTTTTGCTCAAGGGCCTGGGTGCACTTGGTGGGTGATGCGGAAGGACGGGGAAGTCCGATGTGTGCCTCAAGGGGATTTGATTTTAGGTGAGAACAGCCAATAGATTGAATTGTATGCTATTAATTGCTATATAATCCTGCCACTGTATGTCATCATTATTATAATTATTATGTGCTATATTAATGGTATTATAGTAAGAATTACTTAGATTAATGAAGAATGAACTTTGACAAAGCTGAGTGAAGTGCAGCAGGGATGGAACCAGGACTGACTGCAGCATGCAACAATCCGACAACACACACCATCCTCCTGCTGCGCCCAATATCACCTGCCTGCCACATCACACCGAAGCCCAATCCTGTTCTACCAACTGAGCGGACTTTGCATCATCCCTCCTGCCCAGACAGACTGTTACGATAGATGGAGCTCAAAGTCATGGACTGAATGAACTCAACACACATTTGATAGAGACGGCCCATAGATCGCGGGAATGATATCTATACGTATATATTAAAGACAGGAAAGGTGATGGTGATTAATTGGAAATGTATTGGAAAGTGTGGGATCTGGGCATAACGTAAATGGTATAGAATAAGGGGTGGATATTGTCCTGGTTTCGGCTGGGACAGAGTTAACTTTCTTTTTAGTAGCTGGTACAGTGCTGTGTTTTGGATTTAGTGTGAGAATAATGTTGATAACACTCTGATGTTTTAGCTGTTGCTAAGTAGCGCTTATCTTAAGCCAAGGACTTTTCAGTTTCTCATGCTCTGCCAGCAAGCAGGTGGGCAAGGAGCTGGGAGGGAGCAGAGCCGGGGCAGCTGACCTGAACTAGCCAAAGAGGTATTCCATACCATGGAACGTCATGCCCAGTATATAAACAGAGGGGAGCTGGCCGGGAGGCGCGGATCGCGGTTCGGGAACTAACTGAGCATCGGTCAGCGGGTGGTGAGCAATTGCATTGTGCATCACTGGTTTTTTTCTTCCCCCCCCCCTTCTTTTGTTGCATTCCTTTTCATTACTATTATTATTATATTTCATTATTACTATTGTTAGTATTATATTTTACTTTAGTTATTAAACTGTTCTTATCTCAACCCACGAGTTTTACTTTTTTTTTCCTTTGCTTTCCTCCTCCTCACCCCACTGGGAGGGGGAGGGGGAAGCGGCTGCGTGGTGCTTAGTTGCTGACTGGGGTTAAACCACGACAGCCTTTTTGGCGCCCAACGTGGGGCACGAAGGGTTGAGATAACGACAGATCTGATCAGAGTGTGTTAAAACAAACTTGTTATAAGTATTCATTATATTGGTTTGATAGTTACTGGTTACAATGTGGGTTCGTTTGCTCTCAAAGTTGGTGTTGTGGTTCTTGAAATTGCGTTATGTAATGCCCTACTTGCAGTATATGCTCCCTGTTGTGCTGTTTATCATCGGTGGGAACCGGGCTAGAGTTATCACGTTGTTGTTGTTTGTAACACTGGTTTATGATATGATAGAAGTGCAAGCCGTGAAACTAATCGGGTGTTTGTACTCGGCATTGTTGTCACCTCTGTACTTCGGGAGCTGCCTATGGGAGACTATTAATAATTGTACCTTTTACCTTTTCTCCTCTGGGAACCAATCTGTGGAGGAGAGATCTCCGTACTTCGGGTGCTATCTCCTAGAGAATATTAATAACTGCACTTTCTACCTTTTCTCCTCGGGGAGCCAACCTATTGGGGAGACATCTTCCCACATCTTCCTTTTCTTTACCAGGTTAATTGCAATAGCATTGAAGGAGTTTGTAAATTTTGAATATCCTTGGGATGTTGAACTTAGTATGGTCGTACTGCTAGGAATCAGCCTGTTCCTGAATGTGATTCAGATCTTGCCTAGGGTTAAACAACTATTTAAAAATACCACCCAGAGATCAGCTCCCATGACTGCAGCTACTTCAACTCTGGTGACAGGCACTACGGCTACTCAAACTCTGGTGACAGGCACTACGGCTACTCAAACTCTGGCGACAGCTACTGCAGCTACTCTAATCCCTATGACAAGCGCTGTGGCTACTCAAACCCCAGCAACAGGCACTGTGGCTACTCAAACTCTGGCGACAGCTACTGCAGCTACTCTAATCCCTATGACAAGCGCTGTGGCTACTCAAACCCCAGCAACAGGCACTGTGGCTACTCAAACTCTGGCGACAGCTACTGCAGCTACTCTAATCCCTATGACAAGCACTGTGGCTATTCAAACCCCAGCAACAGGCACTGTGGCAACTCAAACCTTGGCGATGGATGATGCAGCTGAACTAGAGGATCAACCGGTGCCAATATCAATCGCCCCTATACAGAAGAGGAAATATACAAAAAAATCAGCTCGCTTAGCGAAGGATGAAGGTGAAGCAGGGCCATCACGAGAACAGGAGGAAGAGGCAGAACCGGAGATAATCACCCGGTCACTATCCCCGAGTGAGCTGCGAGATATGCGAAAAGACTTCAGCCGTCATCCAGGCGAGCACATTATCACCTGGCTGCTCCGATGCTGGGATAATGGGGCAAGTAGCTTGGAATTAGAGGGTAAGGAAGCCAAGCAATTGGGATCCCTTTCTAGGGAAGGGGGCATTGACAAGGCGATTGGGAAAAAGCCACAAGCCCTCAGCCTCTGGAGGCGACTTCTATCGGGCGTGAGGGAAAGGTATCCCTTCAAAGAAGATGTTGTATGTCAGCCAGGCAAGTGGACCACCATGGAGAAAGGTATCCAGTACCTGAGGGAATTAGCCGTGCGGGAGATGGTTTATTATGACCCAGACGATGGGCAGTTACCCACAGATCCAGATGAAGTCCAATGTTCACGACCCATGTGGCGGAAGTTTGTACGAAGTACACCATCATCGTATGCCAGTGCATTGGCAGTAGTGGACTGGAAAGATGAGGAGGGACCAACAATAGATGAATTGGCTCGCCGACTTCGGCAATACGAAGAAAGTCTCTCTTCCTCCCTCGTCGCGGCTGTGGAGAAACTGCCAGACACGCTAGCCGAGAAATGGTCCCAAGAGTTCCAGCGATTTGACGATAAGTTCTGCCTTCCACCTGTACGGACCAATACCTCAGCTATTAGGAGAAGGTATTCTTCTGGGCAAGAGAGAAGAGAGAGAAGGTATATACCACGGGGTACCCTGTGGTTTTACCTGCTTGACCATGGAGAGGATATGAGAAAGTGGGATGGAAAACCTACCTCAGTCCTAGATGCACGGGTACGGGAATTGAAAGGAAAAACAACTACAAATGAGGGTTCTTCCAGGAAAATGGTTGCTTCAGCCTCCAGTGAGCACTGCGAGCGGTGTGGCCGACAAAGTGGAAGGGCTGATCTTACTCCTGATTCTATGAAAAGGAATTCTAATCCATTTTTACAAGTGAGTGGAGAATCCTATGACCAGTACTAGAGGGGCCCTGCCTCCAGCCAGGCGGAGGAGAGGGACAACCGGGTTTACTGGACTGTGTGGATTCGATGGCCTGGCACATCAGATCCACAGGAGTATAAAGCTCTAGTAGACACCGGTGCACAGTGTACTTTAATGCCATCAAGCTATAAAGGGGTAGAAGCTATTTGTATTTCTGGGGTGACAGGGGGATCTCAACAGTTAACTGTATTGGAGGCTGAAATAAGCCTAACTGGGAATGAGTGGCAAAAACACCCCATTGTGACTGGTCCGGAGGCTCCATGTATTCTTGGCATAGATTATCTCAGGAGGGGGTATTTCAAGGACCCGAAAGGGTACCGGTGGGCCTTTGGTATAGCTGCCTTGGAGACAGAGGGAATTGAACAGTTGTCCACCTTGCCCGGACTCTCTGAGGACCCTTCGGTTGTGGGGTTGCTGAGGGTCGAATAACAACAGGTGCCAATCGCTACCACAAGGGTGCACCGGCGGCAATATCGCACCAACCGAGACTCCCTGATTCCCATCCATACGCTGATTCGTCAACTGGAGAGCCAAGGAGTAATCAGCAGGACTCGCTCACCCTTTAACAGCCCCATTTGGCCAGTGCGAAAGTCTAATGGAGAATGGAGACTAACAGTGGACTATCGTGGCCTGAATGAAGTCACACCACCGCTAAGTGCTGCTGTGCCAGACATGCTAGAACTTCAATATGAACTGGAGTCAAAAGCAGCCAAGTGGTACGCCACAATTGATATTGCCAATGCATTTTTCTCAATCCCTTTGGCAGCAGAGTGCCGGCCACAGTTTGCTTTCACTTGGAGGGGCGTTCAGTACACCTGGAATCGACTGCCCCAGGGGTGGAAACACAGCCCCACCATTTGCCATGGACTAATCCAAAATGCACTGGAAAAAGGTGGAGCTCCAGAACACCTGCAGTACATTGATGACATCATCGTATGGGGCAACACAGCAGAAGAAGTTTTTGAGAAAGGGGAGAAAATAATCCAAATTCTTCTGAAAGCCAGTTTTGCCATAAAACAGAGTAAGGTAAAGGGACCCGCACAGGAGATTCAGTTTTTAGGAATAAAATGGCAAGACGGACGTCGTCACATCCCAATGGATGTGATCAACAAAATAGCAGCTATGTCTCCACCAACTAGTAAACAGGAAACACAAGCTTTCTTAGGTGTTGTAGGTTTTTGGAGAATGCATATTCCAAATTATAGTATGATTGTAAGCCCTCTCTATCAAGTGACCCGGAAGAAGAACGATTTTAAATGGGGCCCTGAGCAACAACAAGCCTTTGAACAGATTAAACGGGAGATAGTTCATGCAGTAGCCCTTGGGCCGGTCCGGGCAGGACCAGATGTTAAAAACGTGCTCTACACCGCAGCCGGGGAGAATGGCCCTACCTGGAGTCTCTGGCAGAGAGCACCTGGGGAGACCCGAGGTCGACCTCTAGGGTTTTGGAGTCGGGGATATCGAGGATCTGAGGCCCGCTATACTCCAACTGAAAAGGAGATATTAGCAGCATATGAAGGAGTTCGAGCTGCTTCAGAAGTGGTTGGTACTGAAACACAGCTCCTCTTAGCACCCCGACTGCCAGTGCTAGGCTGGATGTTCAAAGGGAAGGTCCCTTGTACACATCATGCAACTGATGCTACGTGGAGTAAGTGGATTGCACTGATCACACAACGAAGTCGAGTAGGAAACCCCAGTCGCCCAGGAATTCTGGAAGTGATCACAGACTGGCCAGAAGGCAAAGATTTTGGAATATCACCAGAGGAGGAGGTAACGCGTGCTGAAGAGGCCCCACTGTATAATAAATTGCCAGAAAATGAGAGGCAATATGCCCTGTTCACTGATGGGTCCTGTCGCATTGTAGGAAAGCATCGGAGGTGGAAGGCGGCTGTATGGAGTCCTATACGACAAGTTGCAGAAACTGCAGAAGGAAAAGGTGAATTAAGTCAGTTTGCAGAGGTGAAAGCCATCCAGCTGGCTTTAGACATTGCTGAACGAGAAAAATGGCCAATACTTTATCTCTATACTGACTCATGGATGGTGGCAAATGCTCTGTGGGGGTGGTTGCAGCAATGGAAGCGGAGTAATTGGCAACGCAGAGGTAAACCCATCTGGGCTGCTGCATTGTGGCAAGATATTGCTGCCCGGCTAGAGAATCTGGTTGTGAAAGTACGTCACGTAGATGCTCATGTACCTAAGAGCCGGGCCACTGAGGAACATCAAAACAATCAACAGGTAGACAAGGCTGCTAGGATTGAAGTAGCTCAGGTAGATCTGGATTGGCAGCATAAGGGTGAATTATTCATGGCTCGGTGGGCCCACGACACCTCAGGCCATCAGGGAAGAGATGCAACATATAGATGGGCTCGCGATCGAGGGGTGGACCTGACCATGGACACTATTGCACAGGTCATCCATGAATGTGAAACATGCGCTGCAATTAAGCAAGCCAAGCGGTTAAAGCCTCTTTGGTATGGAGGACGATGGCTGAAATACAAATATGGAGAGGCCTGGCAGATTGACTATATCACACTCCCACAAACCCGTCAAGGCAAGCGTTATGTGCTTACGATGGTGGAAGCAACCACTGGCTGGCTGGAAACATATCCCGTGCCCCATGCCACCGCCCGGAATACTATCCTGGGCCTCGAGAAGCAAATCTTATGGCGACACGGTACCCCAGAAAGAACTGAGTCAGACAACGGGACTCATTTCCGGAACAATCTCATAGACACCTGGGCCAAAGAGCACGGCATTGAGTGGGTGTATCACATCCCCTATCATGCACCAGCCTCTGGGAAAATTGAGCGATACAATGGACTGTTAAAGACTACATTGAGAGCAATGGGTGGTGGAACTTTCAAACATTGGGATACACATCTAGCAAAGGCCACCTGGTTAGTCAACACTAGAGGATCTGCCAATCGAGCTGGCCCTGCCCAATCAGAACTTTTACGTACTGTAGAAGGGGATAAGGTCCCTGTAGTGCACATAAAAAATATGCTAGGGAAAACAGTCTGGGTTACTCCTGCCTCAGGCAAAGGCAAACCCATTCGTGGGATTGCTTTTGCTCAAGGGCCTGGGTGCACTTGGTGGGTGATGCGGAAGGACGGGGAAGTCCGATGTGTGCCTCAAGGGGATTTGATTTTAGGTGAGAACAGCCAATAGATTGAATTGTATGCTATTAATTGCTATATAATCCTGCCACTGTATGTCATCATTATTATAATTATTATGTGCTATATTAATGGTATTATAGTAAGAATTACTTAGATTAATGAAGAATGAACTTTGACAAAGCTGAGTGAAGTGCAGCAGGGATGGAACCAGGACTGACTGCAGCATGCAACAATCCGACAACACACACCATCCTCCTGCTGCGCCCAATATCACCTGCCTGCCACATCACACCGAAGCCCAATCCTGTTCTACCAACTGAGCGGACTTTGCATCATCCCTCCTGCCCAGACAGACTGTTACGATAGATGGAGCTCAAAGTCATGGACTGAATGAACTCAACACACATTTGATAGAGACGGCCCATAGATCGCGGGAATGATATCTATACGTATATATTAAAGACAGGAAAGGTGATGGTGATTAATTGGAAATGTATTGGAAAGTGTGGGATCTGGGCATAACGTAAATGGTATAGAATAAGGGGTGGATATTGTCCTGGTTTCGGCTGGGACAGAGTTAACTTTCTTTTTAGTAGCTGGTACAGTGCTGTGTTTTGGATTTAGTGTGAGAATGATGTTGATAACACTCTGATGTTTTAGCTGTTGCTAAGTAGCGCTTATCTTAAGCCAAGGACTTTTCAGTTTCTCATGCTCTGCCAGCAAGCAGGTGGGCAAGGAGCTGGGAGGGAGCAGAGCCGGGGCAGCTGACCTGAACTAGCCAAAGAGGTATTCCATACCATGGAACGTCATGCCCAGTATATAAACAGAGGGGAGCTGGCCGGGAGGCGCGGATCGCGGTTCGGGAACTAACTGAGCATCGGTCAGCGGGTGGTGAGCAATTGCATTGTGCATCACTGGTTTTTTTCTTCCCCCCCCCCTTCTTTTGTTGCATTCCTTTTCATTACTATTATTATTATATTTCATTATTACTATTGTTAGTATTATATTTTACTTTAGTTATTAAACTGTTCTTATCTCAACCCACGAGTTTTACTTTTTTTTTCCTTTGCTTTCCTCCTCCTCACCCCACTGGGAGGGGGAGGGGGAAGCGGCTGCGTGGTGCTTAGTTGCTGACTGGGGTTAAACCACGACAGGGAGTCAACACTGGGAAGAGTAAATGGATATTGTCTCCCTCCCTGCCAGGTAGTCCCCACAGCACAGCAGGAGAGAAAAAAGAATAGAAATCATGGGGTCAGAATCTCTCTCCTTGTGTTTTTCCTATCTGTGAGGCATTATTCACACCTTTGAAATCATACACAAGTGTTTCCTAATAATAATTAATAATCTGTAGAGTTAGTTTATTGCCAGGCAAGGTCATCAAACCAAATGCAGTGAGTGGACTTTAAAAAAGAATGAATGCTTTTAGGGCCATTGACAATATGTATAGTTTTATTAACCCAATAAAAGGGAGGTTGAATCTCATCAGCACAGGGTCAGGAAGGGTTCTGGCCTTTCATACACAGCACAATGCAACTGGCCAAATGCATTAGATGATTGCTTCCTAACTGCTCCAGGACCGTGTGACAGAAGTTATCGGGTCACTGTGAAATTCAGTGCGGTCGCATAACATTACACAATGCTGGTTTTTTAGTGGTAGAAGTAAGATAAATTCCTTCTTGCATTGCATGTAGATGAGCAGAATTTAAAAGAACTGACTTCTGTTTTTCATATGGTGGCAAAAAGACAGCAGCTGTAATGAATTGTGGTTAGAGTTTAAGTATTTGACCCCTCAAACAAAGACCTCAACTGTAGAGCTTTTAACCTTTCTTAACTGTTAATGAAAGACATACTTTTCAGTTAGGTAACTAATATGTGTGAATCATCCCAGGATAAAAATGAGACATTTCAGTAAACTAAATCTACTCATATGGATCCATTTGTAGGCTCATAGCCTGAAGCATGAGATACAACACTATGTAAATGAGAAAATATCATAAGTAAATGATTTTGTAAGATGATATTTTCAGCCACCTTTTCAGAAACTCCACCCCAAAATGTAATGTTTTGGCATGGAAAGAAAACTGTGGAGTGATAAACCTAACATGTCTCACCTTCCCCATCCTAATTTTTGCATTATAATATAAATGTTGAACTTTCCTGGAAATAAGCTCTAGAATCTGAACTGTTAAATTCTAAATAATTTCAGTTATTTTCATTCCTGAAATATTACATGGTAGGCAAGAGCACCACAGTAGTTCCTTTTTTTTTTTCTTTTCATGATTTTAGAAAAAAATGCACTGGATATCATATCTGGTGTTCCACATGTCACTGTGGTTAGTTTATGAAGATTTAAAGCTACCCTGTGCATGGAATTATTCAGGAAAACCTATTCCACAATTTCTGAACAGCTCTGTATTTGGACATTTGAGGCAGGATGAATCTTTCTTACCTTTGCCTTCTAAACAGTAAGTGATTTCTGCAGCCTGGTTGCCTAGATTTGCTTTCTAGCCAATAGCGACTCTCTTAGATGCTGTCTTAGAAGAGGATAAATTGCCTTCGGGCATGGCTATATCTCTCCACCACTTTTACAGGCTATAAAAGAAACTTAAGTTAGCCTAGATGCCTAGCTGAACTGCCTAGTTTTACCTGAAAGACTGATATAGGTACAGACCTACTCAAGAGTAACAATGCCTCGCTTCACTTTAATGTAATCTGCTTGGACAGTGGATTTAGTTGAATGGAAGTAAAGCACTATATACGGACACGGTGTAAGCATGTCCACATACAGGTTATGGGCAGAAAAACACTAATTTTCATATCATCAGCTGATGCTCAGTATTAAGCCTCGTTACCTTACAGGCAGCAAGAGCACGAACTGCCCCACCAGAGGTTTAGTGTGGCTTGACCAAAAGTCGGAGACTTGTTAAACTACCACAGGTTGCTGGTGGTGGATCATGTGCTTGCATTCACAGATTTATTCCAGAATATTTCCTACACTTCAAATGTACATGCAACTTTAATCTGAATTAACTTTCAGCTGGAGATATGTCCCTAATGTAATATTCAGAGTAACATTTTCACATGTGCTTGCTTAGATTTAGAGTTCATGTCCTCAAAGGTATTTCCATTCAAATGAATAGAAGTTACAGAACTAAATATCTTTGAGGATCTGGAGTTAAGTCCCATTTTCAAAATAACAGGCACTTAAGAGATTAAGCTTTATTGAGAGTCAATGGAACAGAGGTTCCTGAATTCTTTCGGTAAAGATATCCAGGTTATAAAGTTTGTGCTGACATGCTAGAACATTTTTAAAAGATTTGTTTTAGTTGATTCATAAGGCATAAATTCAAGGAGTGAAGACATGCACCTCTTGTCTCTACCTTGTAGTATCTTCTTCTATATAATTATAGCTCATGTGAACATAACAAAGACTCATCCTAGAAATAAGCACAGAGTTAGTCTTCTGAAAAACACCACCTAAGGGTATGGTGTTTGGGTCTAATGCTACACTCTTCCATAAAGTAGCTGTACCCCTAATTCCAATTATATGTATATACACACACACACACATATACATATGCTTAAAAACATATACCCATAAACCTTTTCAGTTGTTAACATTTTTCATGCTAGGTCTCTGGCACTTGAGCTTATTACTATGAATGTAAATAGTAAAAATTATTTTCTTTAAGCTCACCTCCATTAGCAAGAAACTAATGAAAGATTAATTTTGGCTGTGGCCAAAGGAAGGTGGGATTGCCATCTTTACTCTTATTCCCACTGCTGTTTGCTGGCTTTTATGAAAAATGTATCAAAAGTGCTGAAAAAAATGTCAGTTTGACATTTTTACTGCCAGAGCTCAGACAAGATACTCTAAGCTACATCCAGCCTTCACTGTAGCAAAAAATCCTATGTTAGTGGGGTTTCTCTGATGGCCACACGGGAAGTTATTGTCATCCAAATATAAAGTGAATTAAACTTGTCAAGACTAATGAGCAAAAAGTCCTACTTTCCCTTTTGATTTTTATCTTTCTTATCCCTCTCAGATGTTCAGGTTTCATGGATTATAAGGCCATTAGGAATCACCAGGACATCTTGTCTTACCTTCTGTGTAAGCAATTTTACTTGCTCCACAGGAGCCCAGCAACATGCTTTCTTTTTTTCATTGTTCTGCTCGTATTTTGCATATTTTGCTCTAATGGGGGCAAAATTTGCACCTAAGCCTGATGGGATCACTCATGGAGTAAGACCTACTCTGCGCAAAGTAACGGCAATAGACACAGTGAGATTCCTCATAAATGTCAGTTTTCAGGCACATGATCAACTTCTGCTGGCCTACTGAGTTGTCAGTCGTCTGTAACTCTGTATGTGTGTGTCCTAACCTTCTGTAAAATACAACACCATGATGGAGCTCAGTCTACTTTTATTGCATTAGCCATAAGCTTAAGTGCGCAAGTGTGGCACTGCCTTGCCACAATATTTTTACACTGTGGAAATGTGATCATTTGCATGAACCATCAATGTGTTTTGCTGGAAAGAAATGCACTGCATTTTTCCATGTAGAAGCTGGATGGGTGTTTGCCCCTGGAAGAAAGGTGAGCTGAAGGTCTAGCTGTATCTCTCCACAGTTAGTGATGCATTGCACACTTTCCTTCAGAACTCTGTTCCAAATAATGGTATTTCACATCCTCGTGATGTTCCCTGGTTTGAATTTAATTTGTATGCAGCTCATGTCACTTAGGAACAAGGGGAAAGAAATAACACTGTTGTAGTACATGATAATAATGCCTTTTCCCCACTTTTTTCTGTCTTGACTAATTGAACTAGAAATTCTCTGGGTCAAGGAATGATTCTTAACATGTCTATTCAGAATGGTCAATACCCCTCACGGCAGAGGCTTCTGGGACTACTGGAAAATATTCTGTGAAAAAGCAGGAAGAGGAAGAATTGCTGTCTAGTCTCCACTGGCTGTAATGACTAGGTCTCGATTAGCTATGAAAGGGAGCCAAGGTAATTTAGTCAGATATATCCAACTGCATCGGAGACACTGCTCTTTAGTCAAATGGAAGTTAGGTGAGATGACTTCCTCCAGAATGTCTCCTTGCCCAGTATTTAGGTATAAAACAGCAGATTTTGTACTTGGCTGGTCTTCCAAATTTGCAGTGGGAACTTTTTCCCTCTAAACCTATTCACGGCGTCTTGTGGTGGAAACTGACAGCTCATCTCGATCCTGTGTGGAATTAGAAGTAGCATGACATTCCCCAAGGTTATAACAAAGCCACTATGAAAACAAAACCACATCATCAGGGCTGGCACAAAAACTAAGGCCCTCTTTGATCCTTTTGTGTAATTTCTGCTTTGTCTGCGAATCTAGCTATTTCTGCACAGCCACGCTTGTGGATGTGCCACAAAACATCAGACAGAGGATATGGAGACGTGGGCCATAATTGTGGGGGGCAAGATATTAAACTACTAGGTCCACTGATGTTACCATTCCTCAGAAATATTATTTTTCTATCTAATCACACAGTTAACCAGGTCACATTTTTTCTTCTCACCTCACTTCCTATTAATACACTTTCCTCCAGTCTGTATAGGTACAATCTTCTGCCTTTTCCCAATGAGATAATCATTGCTGGTGTGGAATTGAAAGAGCTGAGCTGGTACAGTGCCATTCATGAGATAATTTGCCTTTTCCTATTCACTTTAAAACTCGTCCTGTTTGCCTTGTTGAATATTTTGTCATGTTACTAATCTCTTATTTTAAAAGGAGATTTGCTGCTTTATTTATTTGCATGCAACTGACTAGTGCTCTATTTTGTAAAACTTAGCTAATATCTCAAAAAATCTCATTCGAGAGCGGGCCCTTGATACAATGTGGGCCCTTGATGCTGTAGCTGTTCATCCCAAGATACTTGACTTTAATCCGCCTTTGTCTCCCATTGTGTCAGACTGACGATTCTATCCTAAACCTTGTTTGTGTCCATCAGAGAATTAAAGCACTTGAAGAAAACAGAGAGACCCTCTCTGCTCAGGAGAAGTCCAGATCTGCAATAGTGACTGATCAGCTGTGAGCTGTATTTTGCACATCTATGGGTGAGATGCTGGCCACTAAGTCCAGTTCAAATGTCAGAGAGACAACAGCACTAAATTAATTTTATAGAAGTTTCCTGGGTGCTGCTTCTCAACCCTGAGGACATCCTCTCCACCTGCAATCTTGTGCAGATAAATCTGTTCTATCAACACCCACTCCGTGAGCAGGAGTATTTTCTGTGTTTTACCCATGGACCACATTTTTCTGATGAATAAAGGGATGTGGAATGTACTAGGAAGAAAGTCTACCTTATGGTGTCCTAAATCAGTTTCCTTTCAAATAGTGTTTTTCCTCTCCACAGCAATTTAAAGAGCTTTCAAAGAAGATTAAGACGAGCAAAAATGCTTCTGTAAATATTACAGTGAACATCTGTATGCTCCTCCATAGCCAGATTGCCAAAGGAAGGAAAGACAAGGGATGAATACCATCAAGCAAACTGTGAGCAAGCAACTGTGACCATAATCTGGCAGTGACCAGCAGTTCACTTTCTTTTCCATGTCTGCAACAATGCCTCATGGCTCTGATGATGCACCACATTTCTGACCTGGGAAAGCCTCTGCAATTATACCAGCTTAGCTCTGTTTCAAAACCAGCTTTCTCCATGTACCACCTGCAGTGGTCTTTGATAGTCTTTATTTTATTTGTATTTTTAGTCAAAGCCATAATTCTTGTACAGTCACAAATGAAATATTGAGATAACTGTTGTCTCCACCTACCAAATGTTTCCAGACCAGATATCAAGATCAACAAAGGAAAAATTTTGCTTAAGTAAAATCCATTTCTTGAGGCAAATACAGACAAACATCACCTGGCACAGTCTGCCAAACAAGAAGATACTGTGTTTCCTTCTGAATATACTAAAAAGGTAAAAAATTGACCACTTTCACTTGATAATTGATTAACCTCTCTGGCTTTTACTAGGCTAGTCGGCAAGGTCTGGTAACTGAGATCCCTCTGCAATTGTCACTGCAATAGCTAGGGCTTTGTAAAGATCAGATCAGCAATTCCAGGGCGGAGGATTTAGACTCTCAAGATCTGTCTATGGAAAAAGTAGTGCACAGCAAAGCAGGGTATAAACTTACAGCAGGTCATCTACCTTGTGCTAACACTTATAGGAATATTGTCCGTAAAGTGATATTCAGAAAAAAAAAAAATCGTGTTTGTTTTTAAAGCCCGTTTGACTGCATTCAGACCTGGTGATGGATGCTTCTTCAGAACAAATGTAGCCTTTATTCAGTTCAGCTTATTCACTTCCATTTTCCAGAGGCTGTGCAAGGATTTAGTGCACTAATTTAACTAATCCATTACAAATGCACTTGGTTGTTAAAGCTGAATTTAACCTTCCTCAATGTCAATGTGTCAACAAATGCTCTAGTCATGGGGGTATTTACAAGAATAATGCTAATATGGGGTGGGCCAGCCTCACTTTACAGCCTGTGGAGAGAGAATGGTTATACTTAATGTTAAATGCCGTGAGTTGGCCTGCTTAGAAGAGCTCTCTCCCTTCATTGACTATGGAAAAAGGCTGAGCAGACTGATTTCCTTTATTTTTACCTGAATTAGCCTTTAGGAGTATCCTGCAGTTTGCATGCTAATATCTTAATGTACACACGTAGGTTACTACATTTTGAAAGTAAATAGTCTCTCTATGGATCTGTTGGCACTAGTATAATAATATAAATCAGCTCGCAACTGCATTGAATGAAAGAGTATAACTACTGAAGAGATAAACAAATTATTCTGTGCTCTCTGGAAATGTAATAACTCTCAGTACTCCAGATGAAAACCTTTTAAGATGTTTGGCAACAATATTTTCTGCTCCTATTCGTCTTTACCCTAGGCCCATCAGCTGCATTAATAATGAAAGAGGAGAAAATAGCAACTAAGACAATCTTTGTCTTCCTGAAGACATCGATTGCAATTCTGTTACATCTGATTCTTGACCTTATAAAAGCTTTTCCTCTCCTGAGGGCTGGAATCTGAAGATTAGAGAAGGTTGACATTTAAAATAAGTTTAATGAGAATTTTAACTTTAAAAAAACATACTAGAAAAAATATATGTAGAAAACAAAGTTTGTAGAAATTTTATCATCTTCCCAATCAATCAGCAGTGAAGTTATTGGAAATTCATCCCATTTCTATACCAAATATCAGCTGGTTCAGTCTTCGCTGATCTGGAGAAGAAAGGATGATCTGATTCCCATCACTCTGGCATTGGGTGGCTGTTAGAGGCAGAGCACATCTTCCTTGGCTCACCAAATGTGTTTGTCTTAGCTTTATCATTACACATATATGCCTATGACTGCTTAGCGGTGTATGGACACCTCTCCAAGACTTTGGTGGATGTCTGCCCAGAATTCCAGTGGAAAGCCATTTCCAGCACTGGTTAGGAAACCTACAAAGAAGCAATTCCTTAAATGTTATTGGAACAAACTACCAATCAGTGGTGATTCCTGCAAAACCTTCCTCAGAGTATCTTCAACTGTTTTTCTCCTGTAGTGTTGCTGAATCCCCATAGCTTCTGTTTTGTGACTCCTGTTTTCTCAGCCACCCACTTAGCTCCTGAGTAAGAAGTTCATGCTTATTATAACCATTAGGATATTACTGCATTGAAGTCATCACTGCAGGGACTCGTCCTTGCATTTTGACATCATATATTCCTAAATTTTAACTCCCATCCAAAAAGAGCAATCAGAAAACAGCTATAAGCACAATCTTGAGAATCTGAGCTATAAGGCTAAAATAAATATAAAAATTGGACAAGGAAGGAAACTTTATTCCAGGCACGGAAACATCTAAATTTTTCCTTCCTGTACATCTGTAAGCATAGGGTAGTTCATAAACTGAACGACACCAAGAAGTCCTTGGATCATTGGACCTTAGACACTTTTCTGACATTGCTATCTAGCTCCTCAAAGGCTGCAGCTCAATGGCCTCTGCTCTTCCCTCTCATCTTGCATCTGGCTGACTTTCCTGTCTAGCATGCAAAAGAGCTCTCAGACCCTGCCAGACACAATGTTTGGCCAGGTCTCCCACCAGAGTTTTGGAAAGGGGGCATGGCACTCCTCCCCCAGCTCGCAGAATGAGACTGCCTAGCCCAACACAAAAGAGAGGTGGTCACAAGCTCTATTGGCTCAAAGTTCCCTCATATTTCAGTATGCAGACACTTTCTAAGCACTGATACAACCTTCTGGTGAGTGAGGTACAACAGACCTGATTATCATGGCAAGGCCTTAAAGACTCTGTTTCCCTGAAAAGAGAAACTGTACACATCTGTGTCTTCAATGATAATGCTTTGTGGGGGGGCGTGGGGTGCTGATGACATGAGGGACTCTGGGATGTCAGAGGTGATGTCCTTGGGAGCTGAGGGTAGCAGGTCCTAGGTGCATCTCTCCTGGGCTGGGAAATGTGAGTGCTGATAGAGCAATGGTGACCACAGCCAACCCAGGTCCCTGGTGCATGGGGAGGGGAGAACCCACCACCACATTTCCAGAGAGCTTCCCCACAGGGCCTTTGATGATGGCTGTGAGAATGTACCAGAGAGATCACTGATAGCAAATGTTTACTTGGTGGCTGGTGCCTCCCCTGCCCACTCAGGACCTTGCTAGTGCCTTGTCTGCCCGGTCTCCAATGGCTCACACACTCCAGCGCACCCCTGGGAAAGGCCAGCATAGCTGAGCGGCTCCGCTCAGAGGAAACATTTTCTGGGGGCTTTCCCAGACTTCTCACTCTGTTGTATGCCCTCTTACAAAGCAGTGCATAGGATGCACCAAGCTGCCCTCAGACGCTGGTGACTCTGGGGGCTAGACCCTCAGAGGACAAACACATCTACTTCAGAGGCTTTGCATCCTGTTCCCAGCCCCTGGCCATGTAGCCATTGTGTGGTGGCTTCAGTGCCGTCCATGGCTTTCTGGCTGTCTGCTCTCCTAGCTCTCATCAGCTGGCAGAGTGCACACTCTGCAGCGGCTTACTCACAGCGCAGTGTGATTAACGTGGCTGGGAACTCTCTGGTACAATGTCCTGAGAGATTTTAAGTGCCAGGGAGTCTAATACCTGCAAATATATTTATCTTCCTTTGAATATTTCATCAAGTTGAAATTCATGAACTGGATCTTTTATACAGAAGTTTTATGAATTATGTACCAGAATCGATGAGTTCCTACTTTGCCCATATTTTACTTTGTCTCAAAGCCACAGTGGGGATCATAACCCATCAAAGCTGCTGCAGCAATTAGAGATCAAATGGCACCGAAGGAGACAGGCATGCAAGGCCTACAGTATTCCCCCTATTCAAGGACCAGGAAAAAAGCTCTGCTTATTTGTACATTGTCATCTCGCTTCTCATTTTGCTATATTTCAGCATCACTTCCCTGTCTGCCTCACTGCTGTGGGGAACATGGGGTCCTTGGGAGCAGACTCACTGCCACCACTCATCAAACACACCTACTTGGCCTTTACCTTTCACCTATCATACCGACATGGTTGCCTGCTCTTCCTGCAGCACTATTAGGAAATGGCTCCTGTATCTTCCCTGTTGGCACTGCCTATGCTGGTAGTTTTCAGTATTTTTTTTTTTTCCCAAAGAAGAAATAAGTGTTACATGTGAAGATGTTTCACGTTGCCAGAATGCTTCTGGCTTAGCCACTAGCAACCCACCATCTTCAGTAGCAGGTACTGAAGATCTATATAGTTCTGCATATAAAGTATTTAGCTAAAAACAAAATCCCCCTGCGCATAGGGGGGTGGGAGGGAGGAGAAAGAGGCACAGTTACAAGATGCTAATTGTGCAGCTTGTTGTGCTAGCGGAAGGCATACTGGTACTGTGCTGATGAGAGCAGTATAAAAATAACCCAGATATAGAAGCGAGACTTCCACCACTCTCCTGCTACTCACCTCTCCCCTGAATCACTTTTGCAGGCTGCTGCATTGCCTACCATGAGGACCACTGAGACTGAGTTTTGAGCAGAGTTTAATTAAAACTGGGATCAGAGGTGTGAGAGACGGGCTCTTTCAGGCTGGGATGTAAAGAAGATTGTGCCAAGTGATTCATAGCAAAGTAAAAGAAAGCCTTTCCCCTAGATGTTTTCTGCTTCCCAGGTTTTGCTGTTGGGAACTCAAATGTTCCTACCACATCTCTCCCAAATATCCAAGTCAAACAAACTAAAACCCAGATTTCAGTTAATGACTAAGTGGATTCCTTATAAATATTTCTTCCTCACATTCTTCTTGCTTCCCAGAGCTCTGCCAAACTCATTGAATCCAAACCAGCTCAAGGGGAGCTTGCCAACTTCTTCAGCTATCTGCACAGGTCCCCTTTCTTACAGGGGGCAGCTCTTTATATCCTGACAATCCCTTCCCCCGCCAAATCCTAAGGTGAGACTCTGACTTCCTATGGTCCTGGACCAGTTATCATAGGGAGGCAATTTCCTTGCAACTTCAGACCAATCAGTTTTGCAAGAAAGTGGACTCCCGTGTTACCCCCTCCGCACCTCTCATGTAGTGGCACAGTGCAGCACTGTGGCATTTCCCCAGCTCTGCTGCTGGCACAGCAGGCTTGTGACCCAGGACCTCTCTGGACAGGGCACTGCCTCACAAGTCAGAAAATCAGCCTGAGCAATGGGTTACACACCTGGAGGCACCGGTCCTGAGCCATAATATCTAACTGAGGCTGCAGACTATCAGCAGAGACTTCCCTCGTTTCAGTGGCTGAGATGTGGAGCTTAGCATGGATTTCATATTTCTGCAAATACCATTCTATTACTAGCACAGCCTGGCCACCTAACTTCTGTTTTCTGGCTACTGACTTGGCTAGAGTAAAGGAGAGATGATGATCCCAAATGAAGTTGGGTTGCTTTTTTTTAAATTCAAACCTCCTTTTTCCCAGAACAAATCTTTAAGCAAAGAATGACAAAGGTGCAATCCATCTGCAGTTACCATGCTAATGAGTCTTGTATGGATTGATTTGTACGTGGCCAAAGTCAAGCCACCTCTGAGAAATAATTGACTGTAGAGAGACGAAAGTGCCTCTTAAGTTGAGTCCAATAGTAATAATACGGTATTGGATCTCTCCCCTAGGAGATGATGCAGCAAACAGATATGTTAAGTCTCCAAGTTCCTGCCTAGCTACTGCAGTGAACACTCACACTGAAGAATATGTCAGAGACTCGTGACAGAGCACGTTACTTTGCTAGCTTTTCAGACGAGTCTCAGGTCAGGGTGTGGTTCAGGTAAAATGGAATTGGCAGCCTCATCCCAGTCCCTGGACAGCTTTTTGTAACCTTTTAACTCTTAAATTACTTGTGTGGCACTGATTGTGTTGCAAGAATTTCCTCTGACTATTCTGTATGGGTTTTCTTCATTTACCTTGGGGTCTCTGCTTGGCTGGCAGCCCCCGTTTTGTTGGTCTGTGACATGGGCAAATACGTGCACAGCACGTACCACTAGCACATTATTTTCCTCTAGTTCTACACTACCTTTCAACCCAAGTCCCTAAAATTTAATGGATGATGCTATGTGAACACATAGTTCCCAGCTCTCCAGTTCTTCCATAGACATCTTTAAGTCATAGTTCATGTACGTCTTGTGCTGCAGAAAGCCCCGAGCAGCAAGATGAACAGCAGTTTTAAATGTACACGAGCAATATAAGTGAAATAAAAAATAATAGCACAAAACATTGTCTTAATAAAAAGCAACCAAGCAATTGACAATAAGCTAGTCAGCAAGATGAGGAATGTAAAGTCTTTGTCATTGCAGGACAAATGCCATTGTCTGTCTCAAATCTGATTGATAGTTCCAGAACTCTATCAGCAACATCACTGCCAAAGAGACCTTCCAAGCTGCTAATAAATGCACAAGACACACAGCATAATAAGATATCTTCCTTCCTTTTTATTATTATTATGAGAGGGCAGTGAATATATATTTCACTGACTGGTGTGTATAATAAAGGAAGCTGAGTGCCAACACTGAGAAATGCCGAGGAATGAAAACAGCCAATAATAAATAGCTGTAAGGATAAAACCATCCAGAAGGCAAATAAACACTATACTAAAAGGCTGGAGTTCACAATGCTTTGTCTATGCCCTCTCATACACAGAAGAACAAAGTTACGGACAGAAGAAGGGGAGAAAAAAACATTAAAATATATGACCAGATTCTGAGATAGTGAGAAGCAAGGTGAGAGAACTGGTAATGGGATCTTTGTGGAAAGGCAAAAGGAAAGTGTGCAAAAGGGAAGAAGGAAGAAAGCATAATGAATCCTGAAAAGCAATAGTGTGGAAGAAAAGCAGCAGCTCTGGGGATTGTTAGCAATGAGTTATCACAGGGTTTCTTGCAGACTCAGCCTTGTGTCTCTTTCTGCAGCTCTGCATGTGGTCAGAGCTGGAATAGCAAACAATTCTTGTCTCTTCACCAATTAAGAGATCATAAAACTACACTTATGACTAAATAATAAACTGCACTTCCTTTCTTTCTACCTAAGGGAAATGCTGAATGTGGTAAACTGCTGATAACACAGGAGAAGATGGCTTAAGAGGCAAGCATCCAGAACAGAGACGACTCAGCTTCTTGCTCCCTGGGAGGAAAGGATGTTCTTTGCTGCCCTACGGAGGGTCCCTCCTGCGGACCACAGCAGCTCTGAGAAACCCTCCCAGCCCCATGCTGCCTGTCATGTTTGCTGGCAGCCTCATGTGTTGCTACTGGATCAGTGTTTTAGGATACCTTTTCCTACTGCAGGTGGGCAAGGTAAAAGTCATCCCAGAGCTGGACCTCTTTTTTAAACTTTGCAAGAGCACACTGTTTTTCTGCCTGCCACACCACATACTGCTCTGATGGCCTCACAGTTTAACATTGCCCAATGTACCCAGAAGGACACGCCTAACACAGAGAGTATAATGCCAGTAGTTTGTTGATATCATGAACTGCAGAAGCATGTTCCTTCCTAAATAGGTGGAATTTACTAAATACCACCACAATATGGGCAAGCAAAAAGGCAGAAAGTTTTCTGCACAGATTGAGCTCCAGCTTTCTTTTTCCTTTTTTTTTCCAGGGGCTGTGCCCTGTCTGGAGCTTTGCAGGGCACAAAGAGACATCTAATGGTTTGTTAATACATTGCAAGCAAGTCCAGTGCTAGAGTTGGTGTCATGTGATGAATTCTTCCAGGCCTCTGTTTGCCAGGTACTTAGGTCTTTTCTACAGGATTTTCAGTCTATCAGCTCATTTCTTTTGGCTTTCCATTCCTGAGAAGAAAATAAATTTGTATCTCAGAGTTTTAGGTATCTACTCCTTTCTCAAATCAAGGTTATAAAGTGAAAGACACTGAGGTTTGTTGCTGCTGTGATAGAGACAACTCAACTGGCTCTTCGTTCCTCAGCCCAGAAGTATTAGACCACTCCACCCTCAAGCCCTGAGCTCCTACTTTCATCAGTAAGGATACTGATGTCAGCTGGACTGTGTCTGTTTTCCATCCTCTTAGTACAAGGAAAGGAAGCAGTAATTAAACCTATGCCTACCTTTGTCTCAGAACAATGGTTCTGAGCCATATAAAAACTCCTGCTGGGAAAAATGAAAGTATTCCCAACAGTACATGTCTTCTCACACGAGTGAGAAGTACAATACGTGTATAGGGCTTTGTGTTGCACAAGGAGTGTCTATCAAAGCCAACAAAGGAACTCAGGCATTGGCAGGCTCCTGTGTCCAGACTTGGTTTTCTCATTTCTGTTTGTATCAAAAATAACTTTCTTCCCCTTCTCTCCTCCCCACAGTAAAAAGGACTAGAGTCAGCTTCCGTGGATTCACTCACTGGACAGTCTCTCAGCCTCTCCCCACCAGCCTTGTTCCTAAGGGGGCGTTCCCACAAATCACAGTGTGTTTTGTGGATCATCTTATGGCAATGCAAGACTGTTTTGAAACTGGAATCCAAGGAGACATTTCATCTGAGTGACATCCTGGAAAGGCACGTAGCCATCTCACTTGATTTCTCCAGCTTCCCTTTTCTACTGACAAGTAGGCTGTGTTGGAGAAAATCCAAATCTTGAGTCAGGTAGACTTATAAGAAAATCAGTTTTCTCCACACAGTTTTGGAGCTATTTTCCACATTGTCAGATAGAACCATCTTTTTGGAAGCATTTTGCCTCCAGCAACACAATGGGAACCCTCATGTTCAAGAGATAGTTTTGCCCTAACAGTGATTGTCTCAGTGCCCAGTTTAGCAGTAGAGCTAGTGGGATGATTTTAATAAGAAAAATTGCATTAAATGAAATAGCTTTTTGAAATTAATCTTTTTTCTAAGAGGATAAGTATTGGTATTTTCAGTGAGGAAAATACTTTGCACTTTTTTACAACTTATTCATGTGAAAGCTTTCTCTGAACCACTCAGATATTATTGAATGGCTCTAAAACCTTTTGCCTCATTAAAAATGGTTAAAGACTGGTTTCCTGTAAATGGAAACATTCACAGTTTAGATTTTTTTCAAGGGTGATTAAAAGAAGTTCTATGAGGGCAAAATATCCTTTCACTAGTCTCTGTAGTTGCAGGATCTGCTGATTGATATTGTATGACATGCAGGTTATTGCACCCTAAACCGTTGTGGATAATTACAGCACACACCTGGTGATGAGATCAATCACTTAATGGTAGAGCTGTCCCACACGGAAAGGGAACTGTGGGCATTTCAGCTCCCACCGGAGAAATGCAGGGTTGTGAGTGCTCGGCACCTCTCTCTACACACGGCCTTTGCTCCCAATTCAAACGTGACTTTCATAAAGGGCCTTCTAAGACCCATTAGTCTTTATATCCATCCTTCTCCTGTGATGTGTGTTGTGGATTCGCACACTTGATGAAAAAGATGGGTCAGCTGCTAGAGAGCAGCAGCTTTATCGGGCATCCAGCGTGAGTTTGCACCTCCTGGGAACAGAAGGCGTTGGCTGAAAGAGCTGGATAATGTGTGTTTGATTTGTCCTTTGTCAAGGTCACACCAGGCTAACTGCCTCTGCAAGAATCCTGGGTATCAGTAATTTACAACATCCCCCTCTTCTCTGCCGATGAGTTTTTGTTCTTCCTTTGAAAGTTCTCTTGTCTGCTACGAACTCTACGGAGAGAAAGTGAGTGAAGGGGCCTCATTATTTTAAATGGGGCTTGACAGAACCTAACAAAGAGCATAAAACAGAGCAATTTTCACAGGCAATCGCACCAAGGCAGTTAAAGCAAGGCTGAGAACTCAATTACAGCCCATTACTGTCGGAGCTGTCTCTCGCTCTCTTGCTCTTTCCCTGTCCATTGGTTTCTGCAAGACGAACTCTGTATTGGCAAAGGTCATTCACTTCAGCTGTAGCATTTTGGCTAGTGGTTCCCATCAGGCACAGATCAGTAAGGATCCCAGTGTTCTCACAAATACGACGGGAAAAACAATTCAAGAAAAATGTGTTTTCCTCTTCGCTAATACTGCAAAATAGCAAGATCCAGTCAACTGCAAGGTAAAAAAGCTGCAAGTTCTTATGCAGTGTTCTTGCAAAAGATTATGACATGAGCCTGTGATACATTATGCATACATGCACACATATACATCTCTAAACAATGCATGCACATATCCTGGTTGCACTTCTTCCTGATGAAAATGTTTATCCAAGGTCTCGGATGATAAAGATGATATTATAACATTTTCATAATTCTTCTGGTGAAGAGCCGGCCAGGAGCAGATTCAACTCTTAGCGTAGGCTACAGTGCCTTAAAACCTGCTTGATTTCTGCCTGCCCATGAACAGCTCCACATGGTCATCAAGATGCATTGCAATATGTGTCAGTGTAAGGCTGAGACACAGGGATGGCAGGGCTCCTGGAGACAGGGCTGCAGCGGAATGAATAACTGAGTCCCTTGTATGCAACAGATTAGCATTGAACAGCCTGCTAACAGGCATTCCTGGGTATGAGAAATGGACCCATTCCAACATGTATCAAAATGGTTTGGGAAAAAATGTATTAAAAGAAGGTTAAGGTTGAAATGACAATCAAGTTAAGAGATATCAGATTTAAGGTGAATTGCACAACATAATCCACCTTTCCTGTATATATTAATTATCGTTACACTTTTATCCAACACCCTGTAGAAAGGTGGCAGCTGAATTTGGAATAAAACTCAGACATCCTAGGTCCCAGACCAGCTTTTAAAGCAGAGAACATCCCTTCTGTTCTTGCCAGCTTCTGCCTTATTCATTGCCCATCCTGCGCACTGAACAAGACAAGAATCCTGGGGGGGGAAAGCAATGTATGCTTGTCGAGTACAATTTTGACATTTCCTCAGCTTCACAATTTGACTTTGCAAACTTTTAATATTGGCATTCTGGCACATATTTTCCTTGGACTTGTACTCTGACTCCCACACTGAAACAGTCTCAGGTGGAACAAGTCGCTTTCCTTCCCTGGGAGGCTGGGTGCCAACACGAGCCTCTGTTGTTTCAGCTAACGGAGTAACTGATATTGTCAGCAGACTCTCATTGTCTGTGTGAACTAAGTACAGGAGGAGAAGATAATACTCATTTCACTGCTGTGACCTAAAACTATTTGCTGGAAGGGCCAGGTCTTTGCATTGGGGAAGTTCAGGCCTCTGGATGCTGTTCCATATTTCTGACAGGGGTTAAAGTTTAGTGTTATGACACAGTCAAAAAACACAGAAGAGATGGTTTAGGGGAGCCTAGAAACATGCACAACACATAGGGAACATGTAAAGAGCGTTTGGTAGCTACAAACATTTTCTAGTGAGAATGTAAGAATTCTGATTCACAAAAGGTACTAGTTTTTGCCAGTCATAACAAAGAGCTTTTCTTTCTTCCCCAACTCCCCCTAGCAAACAAATGTCATATTTCTGTTGCAAAGTATGCAGGCATTAGAAGGCTTGCTAAAAAAAAAAATATATATTAAAAATGGAACTAATTCTTTAATGAAAAACAAAGGAATAGACTATTTTCCCTTACCACCTTTCTTAAAAGGTTTGAAATATCTTTTGCTGCAATTAGAGAAAATACGTAATTGTCATTGAGTATATTACTTTACATGGATAGAGTCTGGTAAAATTCTAAAAAAAAAAAGAAAATGCAGACTTAGGATAGAAACTGGTACTTAACGTTTAGCAATGAGCATTACTGCTCTCTCTGGCTGTTATATAATTATATTACTGTTACTACAAGGGCATTAGTAGCTGCACTCTGTACTGGTACTGGTTTTCCCATTACTTGTTAAACCTTAGAATCAGCTGTTATTTCCTCTTTCAGTCTCCCCCTCATTGTCTTTCCTAGAGATTCTAACAAATGCATTAAAAAAACTTGCCTGCTGCATCCAGAGTTTGCTGAGCAAATAAGAGGTTTCCTGCAGCTTTTCAGATAAAAGTGTTTGCATATAAGGGCTAAACGTTCCTGGAAAGACACTTAAAAATTCCAGTGAGCAAGCACAATGCTCATTTTTCAAAGAGTCAGCAGAGTGGAGCTGAACTCTGACCAGCTGCTTGGAAAGACCAAAGAGCTGCCTGTGATGTGATCCTTGAACAGCTGCTGGCAGATGCCCGATCCTTCCTCCTGCCTTTACCCCCAAAGCTGGCATGCAACTGAATGAAGTCTCTGCCCCAGCAGCTGCACGCATATTCCCAGGGTATGTCATATCAGAAGCCAAGATCCCAAGGAGGTGGGGGCAAAAAGCTCAAGGAGGAACATTTTTTTCAGAATCTTTTTCATTCTGCTCATTCAAAGGAGGCTGCATGGTTTTGACTTTGTCATGCTGGTATATCCCACAATGGTCAAATACCTCCCCTAGGCTAATCCAATTTCTTCTCTCTTAGATAGTTGCTGATGCCTGCGAATATTTTACAGTTCTGCAATCAGGTTTTGGCATGTTGGGTCCCAGCCACTAGAAGACTTTTTGTGCCATCAAGCATGTTGAAGGTTGTTTTCAGTTAGAACAACTTTTCTCCCTGGCTTTTGATGGGATTGAAAGATGTCTTGCAGGACTTGGGTGTTGTTGGAACCTAAGTAGGTTTCACTAAGAAGCTGTAAAGTCCTCTTTTATGATACTCATCCCTTAAAACATGTGTTGTTGCTACCAGCATTTTCAGAGCTCTGACACTAAATCTGATTCTCCTGTTTCTTGCAGGATTTGTTTATTTTTACGCTCCCAGGGTAATGGCTCTATTTCTGTAATGTTTGAAATAATGGCTAGCAGAAGGGTACACAAACATAAAGTGGGACCTCCAGGACATGCCACGGTGTAACAAATGTCAGTATTTCTCTTGCTGCTTTTTTCTCTTTCTTTTCCATTTTTTTCCTCTGCATAACCTCTCTTTCCTCTCTATTTACTCTTGAACAATGATTCCACTTCTGTGTCTCATTTCTAGTGACTTTTCTTTTTCCTGTGAAGGCTGGAGAATGGTGGACTGAGGGGAACTGATGAGGAACTGGCCATCCCCGCTTTCTCCTTCCTGTTCTTGCATCTCCAACACATTTTCTGTTGTTTATGCAGGCTGGGTAGATAGAGATTTTCCACCAAGTCTGTGGCCCCTGTCTCATTTCAGATGCTCCCTGTTCTGCAGTCAACTACTGGTATGAAAGGAAGACAAATGAGGCCAAATGACCTGATAGCCCTCATGGTGTGTGACTGCCAGCCCCACTGGTGGGACTTATACGGTAAAACAGATTTTAGTCTGCTCTCCCATCTACATATCAAGAACTCCTTCCCCTGAAATAATATTTTCTGCTTTTAAGCACTCTTCATCTTGTCAAGCTCTAAATTAGATTGCTTTGGAAATCACACATTTGAATGCCCAAAATCTGACCTTATTTTCATATAGATGGGTGAGAGTAACCGATAATCTCCACTCAAGTTGTATTTCATCCTTCATTGAAAACAATGAGAATCTTTAAGTTCAGGAAGAGCTACAGAAATTGTACATCATGCAAGACTGCATCAGCAAGACAAGCAGGTGATTTTCTGATAGTCAGAACAAAAAGGAACTCAAGGAAAAAACACATACACTTCTCTGTCTTTAATTTCAAAGACCCTGTTGAATGCCTTCTCAGAGAACCCCAAGAAAAAGCTGCACTATCAGCTCTTTTATTTCCACCCCTGTTCCCTAGAGCTTTCTATACATTTCCGAATAATGATGAATACAGGAACCCAGGTAGACACATCAGACACAACCACGGTTCTAATAAAAGTAGGATACACAGAAAATGTCTTTCCATTCAGAAAGCATTTTTTTTTTCTGAGACAAACTGTGCCTCAAAACTTCTCAGCGTAAACCCTCTTTCATCCTTCTGAGTATCATCTTCATCCATTATACCAGGATGCTATACTGTCACAGTCTCATCTAGAAGAACATGGCAGCATTCAGATTTTAAAACCAGGCATACTGCAAAATAGTTCATTTATTTCTCATTCCCTGGTAGCTTCACGAATTCCTATGCACAGATATCAGCAGTTATTCTTGAAGGAATAATAACCAGAGAAAAATCTTGTTTTAGATGGTTTATGAGGAGTTGCATAAAGCAGGACATCTATGCTGTTTGAGGATGACTTCTTCATCTGATCTAAAACCTTAGAATCCTATAGCAATTTTCATCACTGTCGTGGTTTAACCCCAGCCAGCAACTAAGCACCATGCAGCCACTCACTCACTCCTCCCCCCCCGGTTGCATGGGGAGGAGAATCGAAAACAAGTAAAAGTTATGGGTTAAGATAAGAACAGTTTAATAATTGAAATTAAAAAATGAAATATAATAATAATAATAATAGTAATGAAAAGGAAGATAACAAAAAGAGAGTGAAATATAACCCAAGAAAGACAAGTGATGCACAATGCAATTGCTCACCACCCGCTGACCGATGCTCAGTGAGTCCCTGAGCAGCGATCCGCCCGGCCCAGCCAACTCCCCCCAGTTTATATACTGGACATGACATCACACAGTATGGAGTATTCCTTTGGCCACTTTGGGTCAGCTGTCCTGGCTGTGGCCCTCCCAGCTTCTTGCACCCCTCCACCCTTCTTGCTGGCAGGGCATGAGAAGCTGAAAAATCCTTGACTTAGTGTAAACACTACTCAGCAACAACTGAAAACATCAGTGTGTTATCAACATTATTCTCCTACTAAATCCAAAACACAGCACTATACCAGCTACTAGGAAGAAAATTAACTCTATCCCAGCCAAAACCAGGACAATCACCAATTAACAACCACTTGTCCATTAAAGTGTCCATGGATTTCACCAACCTCAACTATCTAGTTGTCATGGTCAACATTACAAAATAAATGCATTTTACAACAATCGTGTTCAAAAACTCCCAACACAACCACATATTCCTCCACAAACCAAGCAACTGTAAAGAATACCAGGTGAGTGTGACAAATAGCATCAAATAGCGCCAGACTGCGCTAGAGAAACAAATACAAAAAATAACCAGTTTCGTAGATTTGTAGTATTGTCAGGGATCCTACAAGAGACACACTGAAATACATGAATCCCTACCTTTCTCAAACTGAAATGAAAATCATACAAGTGAAGTTAAATGAGCATCCCAGAGCACAATGGATTCCCACAGAGCAGAAGGACCCAGTTATGAATGGGAGGATGTTTCTAACAAAGCAGCCATTCCACCTCTGAGCACCAAAAAGTAATTTGTGTGCTAACACTCACAACTCATGGACTCACCAGATGTCCACCAGCAGCCTCCTTTCATTTTACCTCTTACTGAACTGTCTATTCCAAAATGCAAACTACCTCCTTCCCTCTCTCTCCCACTTTACTTTCTCAATTTGTTTAAGAGAGCAACATAACTAGATCAAATGAAAAGCAATTGTTTCTAGTCTATACTTCAGCTTGGGCTTCGGTGCTCATCATGTCTGACAAAAAGACCGTGACAAAATTTTCTGTGTTTTCCAGCTCTGTACAGAGTGGTAGTATTCTTTATTAGACAAGCTGACAAGCTTCATTAAGTTTTTCATTGAATTTGAGCTGGACGTAGAGCCTGTCTTAAGACAGTACATTTACAGACAAACATTTTGTGCTGGAATTCAGTAAGCATCATGTACCATCCAGCGGCATTTAATGGAGTCTCACGGGGGTGAGTAGGTCCATAACCTATTAATTAAAAATGGTGTAGCACAAAGGGACCCAAAAGACTGCAATAGTACCTGATAGACAATTAAAACAAAGTGATCATGGCTTTGTTGCTTGCCTGTAGTGATAAAATAGAACAATCAGAAAACTCAATAAAAATCTATCAGTCTGTGTGGAAAGACACATGTTTTGTGCAAGACTGGAAAATGCTAATCTATTTGTAAGCAGTGTTACAAATATGCTTTTTCATATTATGAATCCTTTGGTGGCAGAGCTAGTCTAAGTGATTCACATCCTGCCAAAAGTTACTTCTTCACTTCCATCCATTCTATTTGTGTGAGGTTGGTATAAAGATGTGGAAAATAATCTATTTAACACACACACACACAGAAACACCTCTGTGTTTTTACCCCAAAACTCACCATAAGAGGTTGCTTTCTTTTGGCAAGATTATACCCACAGATGCAATTTAGAGTAGAGCACTGATAAGGGGCTGGTAAGCACCAGGAGAGCATTGGGGATGAGGGAGGAAGGGAAGCAGGTCGAGGACAGAAAGATCTTAAGCAATCTTTTGTGCTGAAGGCTGCCACATGGAACATTACTCTGAGTATTTCCAGAACATTTTCTTTTACTAACTGGTCCAAAAGTAACTCTTGGAAACACATATATCCTTTGTACCTCTCTAGAAAAAAAGATTTGACTTAGTAAACCTTATCAAAGTGAGTGGACAATGTATGATGCTGTCCACTAGCAAACAGCCCGTAACTTGGCACATAATTCAGCCAAAATCAACCTAAAATGAAGTTTAAATTGCATGGCTGTTTAAAAAATATGTATTTTACATTCTTTTGTCCTCTTTGTTTTAAATGTGATCAAAAGCATATGCACCCATTTGAAGAGAAAGGCTAGGATTAGCTATTTTGGTTTTCACTAAAACCAGAAGTGACTAGATGTCATTACAGACCCTGTTTTCATTCCAAGATATGTAGATCCCATTGCTATAGATAACCATTGTAACTTTTAACTGCTCAGTCTTCAAATCTTTTAAATATGAGGCTGTCAGCTCTGATTCTGCAATCAGATCCTGGCTTTGATCAAGGCAGACTTGAGCCATTGTGATCGCTACCCAGAAGACATACTTATTTTGCATACAGTATTTTTCATACAGAATCCATGTCAGATATTATGCCTGTGTTTCCATCAACTTTTTGGACATTTTGGACAAATTATTTAATGTTTCTTAGTCTTCGTCTCTCGTAGAATTTTTAATGTGGAAAAAGCAAGCAATTAAGTTTACTTTGTCTTTGGATGTTTTGTCATAGAGCTGTTGAGCTTGGGATACATTTCTAATTGCCTGCCTAGGCCATTCACCTAAATTATGTCAGAGCTGATTTAATTATCCCTAAAAGCTTCCCTCAAGATGAAATTCCAACCTAGCCTTAAATATCTTTCAGTATAAAGCATGCCTAGATTTTTTTGCTGTCCTTAAAATAACAAAAGTATGTTACAAGAATGAGTTACACTACAGAGAGGGTTCTCACTCTTTTTTCATACCAGGAAGGCAACGAGTACCACAGTCCTGTGAAGTTTTCTGCCCTGTTATCCATTCACTTTAGTGGTATAGAGTATTCCCCAGTCCAGCTTTCATACTAAGCATCCTTATTGCTGAAAACTCCTGCGTATTAGCATGCAATTACCTGACTCATTATTGTTTTCTAAAGAATCAAGCTGAAAATTATTTTTGCTCCCTGAAGTAAGTTGCTAAGTAGCTGTGAAAAATTAAAAAACATATATTTTGGTGCAAAAAGCATTCAGCTCGGAGATGCATTAAACAGAGCCATACCACAGTTGCCACAGGATAAGGTATAATACAGCTACTTGCCTGTAGAATGTGTCACAGTCTCTTACACCACTTAAAATGATACATTTTCTCCAGGGAACTTCAACTAATATGCAGAATATGAACTTCAAGCAACCAAACTTTCTTTCCCACAATGCATTTTTATGGTTATTGATGTATGGCAGCACCAAAAATAGTGTCTATTTAGACATAGATACAGATAGAGATTTATAGATATGTTTCTCTTTAAGGAGCTTTGTTTTGTACAGAATCAGCATTTTTCCAGATGAAAATATTTATGTGCACACGTTTGTCAAAAATATTTATCTTTGGAAAACAGTCCCAATGGAAATTTTTCAAATAGCTGAATTTTGAATCAGTACCGCCAAATGCCTGGCTTTAGCCACCTTCACACTGTACCAAAGGTTTGCTCGTGGGCTCCATTCTCTGACGCTCACTGCATAAGGCAACTTTAGGGTTAAGTGAAGCTCCTTATATATGATGTAAGATGGCCCTAAAACTAACATACAAATATGTTCCCGGTGAGGAAGGAAACTATGGATCAAAGCACTCTCTTATCAGCTTTATTATCCATATCCTTAATGTGCCTGCCATACATACTTTTACTAGCTGCTTAGGATTTGCTAAAAATAAAGGTGAAGTTTGATATTGTTATGCCTTTTAAGATATGTAATATGTAGAATATTGCAAAAATGTTAAGAATGTTGTACCAAGGTTCTTTGAATAGCAAAGGACAATGCCCCTCTCTTGTCTCCCAGATAAGCTATCAACTTGACATTTGTTTCTAAATGTCAGCAAGACCAGAACGGGTGAGATGAGTCACTGAACTTTTTTTTCTGTTGGGTAGGGAGCAAGGATGGCTAGTTTAAAATAAGAGTATGGAAAGGGGAGAAAATATCTGTAGTCAGAAGGAGAGGAGAGGCTGATTTTTCCTGCTGTTTTCTGTCCATGTCAGGTTATGGACACAAAGCAGCAAACAGTTCACTCTTAGCTAGCCAATTCAGAAGCTGAATGAATGTTTGTAATGTGACAACTGGTTTATACAGGAAAAACTGGGAATGATGCTCAACCCCTGGGAGTGGTTTGGAAGGAGGTAAGAGAGGGGCCTGTGGCTGAAACTCACAGAGTCGTCCTTCATTGAATACTACCTGGAGACAAGCAGAAAATGCAGAATACAGGGCATGTGTTTCACATCTGAGAGGAGTGAAAATGGTGGCAGAGGAAAACTGATAAGGCTCCAGATCTATTCTATAAAGGCAAGAGCAAGCTTCAATCAAAGACTGCTGCCTGAAATGCTTTTGAGCTAGCTCTTGCAGAGCAGGGTCAGCAACCAGGACTGCCACTGTAGTTTTGAGAAGCTATAGAAACTTCAGAAAGGATCTTTAAGGAGTATGTTTATGCGGAATCCCTGGCAGGAGACTTCAGTTTGTTAACAAATCTAAGGAAAGCTGGTAAATTTGGATAATTTCATCCCTCAGGACCTGTTTAATCTGAGGCACCTCACACTGAGGCACCCTTGCCAAGCCTAGAGCTTCAGGAGACTCTGCAGGAGCTGGAATTGCCAGAGTCTTGGCTTTGGAGGGGTGTCCTTGCTGGCAAACACCAACTGGGACTCCTTCTAGATGGTAAGAAGAAAAGAGATGTTCTGCAGCCTTGGACATTTCCAGGCTGTCTCTTCCTCCACCCATTTTATTTTTATAAAATTCATTTGCCTCCTATAAAAACACAGCCTACTTCTAGCTTAGCCCTGCTTTTGCAGGTTTCTAAAAATGGTTTTAAGTGGAGCTCTTACTGAATTGTAATTGAGAGAGTCGTTCCAGGACTCTTCTAGAAATTCTCGCAATAGCTCCAAAATTACTTTCCTTGATCATTTCTCTTTTAATCTCCCTATTTTATCCACTTCTTCTATCTCCACTCCATTTGCCACCTTCTTTTTGGTCTCTTCTTTACCATCTCCATGTTTTGTGTTACTCACCACCGTATTCAAAAGAACTACATTGACCGTAGACATTTTATCCTCCCATGGGGAAATAGAGGACTTGAAGAGAGAGACTGTACTGGTCTATCTATTTTTTGCTTTGTTTTTCATTCCGCCCCTTATCATTCATGCCTATTCCTTTTCTCCTTCTCTTCTCTAGTCCTACTCACCCTCTTCTTTTTCTTACTCCCTGTTTTCTGTTTGTGCGACAGATTCTCTGACAGACTATCTTGCTGCAGGTCAGTTGAAATCAGGAGAATTTGCTTTTTTATTATCACTACAGCTTTGCACAACACAAGTTAATGTAGCATTGTGGTTGTGCTGATATTGCCAAGCTTGAAAATGGCATTTCAATTCTAAATCACAGTCATTTATAACTTTCTTAAAAAAATATTACCTTTGGGGCTCAAATTTTTCATGCTTGGTCTTAGTCCAAGTTGGAATTGGTTTTAGAAACTTTCATAAAAATCAACCCAGCTGTTTGTATTTTTTTTCAAAGTTATCCAATCAGGAGGAGGGAAAAAGTGATTTTCACCACTTAAGGTATTTTTCATATGCTTTTCATCCCCAGTAAAAAAGCAACCAACTTTATTTTGAAACATCACCCTTGAAAGTGAATGTAGTCCTGAATGATGCATTGCCTTGTTTGAAGAAATTTGGTTTTGAAATTACATGGTTATAAACAGAACATTGTGTGCTGAGCATGCACAAAACATTATTTTCCTTCTTTGATTTAGACCTCTACCCAATAGTGATTAATATTCCCAGACATGAATATTTGTTTGTGCAGTCATGAAAATTAGAGATGGAAAAGATCTGTTGCATCATCTAGTTCATCTTACCTCCAGAGGCTTGATACCTGCACTCTCTATTTGTACATGTGACAGGAGCTGAGAGTCACAGAAGGGTCCTTTCCTGAAACTTCTCCGCAGAGCTTTAGTGGAACAGGGACAGTAATTTTAACTCTGAAGCACACCTCTTTGTTTGTGCCTTGGCTTTGCCATCTAAAACATTCCCTAGAACTTCTTGATATGAATTTCAAGAAAGAGTAAAATATGTGCTCAGCAGGTTGGACTATTGCCCAGTCTAGCCTCAGGCAATGGGACTTCCTTCACCTGCTTTGCAATTTTGAACAACCTGAAGATCTCATTGTCAGGAAGTTTGCCTTGCTACGCCTCTTGCGTTGTCAAGATCTTCAGGCTATGGCAATAGTCAAGTCATGACCAGTTACATCACCATAAACAGTACCACTCTCTCTTTATTATTTGTTCCTTATTCTGAATACATACAGTCTATTATGCCATTGGCAATTCACTTTTGTTTAGACAATCTAGTTGTGCCTAGCTTCCTTCATCTTTCTCCATAAGGCAGTTCAACTAGTCTTTCAGTTACCTATCATGACCCTTAGCTCTCATTGCTCTCATTGTTGTCATCCCTAGCTCTCATATTATCTAAGCATAAATGGTTTCTGCTGCTTTTATTTGCACTCCCTCATATTTGTCAATAAGATTTTTTTCTGAATAGCAGTGCCTGGAATGGGAAACAGTTCTCATTGGTACCTAACAGCATCCCATGGCAGGTCTACTCCAGGAAAACATTTCAGCTGGTTAGGAAACAGTAGGCATTTTTCCTGTAAAAAAAATAAAATTGGCTCATAATTTATCTTTGTTCTTAACTAAAAATATGGAATATTTGTGTGGCATTAAAAAAAAAAGAAAAAAATCAAGAGAAACAATAAATAATCCACAAAAAAGTTCAATGTCACTGAAAAATATTTGAAATGGGACATTTCAGACTGTCAGCTATGTTTTTAGGGCAGACTAGCTAACACACTTATATAACAGAATTTTAAAACTAGATATGTATCTGTGCAGGAAAAAAAGGAGGATGTTTACAATTGTGTTAGCATACCACAGTTAGTCCATCATTCCTCAGAAGAATTACTGTGACCAAATGACATATTTGAAGGAAAATACCAAAAGAGACAAAATATTTCTTCTTAACTCTCTGACATGTTACTTCTGGAAGAGCTTATGCAATTTAAAAAATAACAAAGTTTTTCAAAATGACCGTTCATTTTAGGGCCCTCATTTTCAAAAAGAACTAAGTAGTGCAAGTTTGAAAAGCGGGCTTTTTTAGTTGTCTCAAATTGGGGATTGCAAAAAGAGGTACCCAGAATCAACATTTCTTTTTGAAAACATGTCCTAAATTGTATCACTGAGACACAGGCAATAGCATAGCAGGTACAATGCAACATAAACAGTACCCTTGTATTTCTCTTTGCCTATTTGAAAAATACCATATCTGTTCAAAAAAATTTCATATGTTTGAATGGAAGTAAAATGAAAATTTGGCTATAGCTGGCAGATTAGAAGTTGTTATTTTTCTCTAGTTTATTTATGTAAAACCCAATAAACTGTTCAACATGACCTCTGTGTACAGTAACCAGTTTTCACATTTCTTAATTTCTTCCAAAAATGAACAGAAGGCGGAAATTTCCTTCTCAAGAGAATTTCAAATAATCTCAAAACCAAGACATGCTATTGAAAATGTAAGTTGTCAGAATATGGAATATTTGCAATTAGATGGTTTCTAAAATGTAATTTGACAGTGTCCCTTTAATCCTATTACATCTTGTTCTCTCTTTGTTGGCTAATTAGAATGATTGGCCCTTGTCATTTTCATAAAATCATCGTAAAATACATTTAAATTGCATTATCTTTCCTTCCCATAATCTCACCATAATCATCTTGACTCGTCGGTAAATATATAAAGCTGTTAGAAACTCACTCAGACACATACACGGTGTGTATATCCTCTTAATCTGTGTGTACATAAGTAAGAATACACTAATGCACTAAAGTGGGTGAAAATTTTCTTCAAAGTGCTTTTTGCATGACAAACAGTCTTTTAAAGGCAGAGGAATTTCCATGAAACAATGTCTCATGTTCTTCAAAATGTTATAATGTGATTTGAAAAAACAGACACATCTAAAATGTTCTTTTTTTTTAAAAGGTGTGAATTTTATTTGTAGCCTTTCTGTTGTGATATCTTGAAAGTGTATCAGCTGGGACCTACTGCAATGATATGATTTTCATGCTGGCTCTCTTTCTGGACAAAATAACAGGTTGGAGTGAGCGCATTTAAAATTGCTTCACTCTTGGCCAAAATCAGTGATACTGCAGTCAGCAGCGGTAGCAAGGTGGGATGGATGCTGTCTGCTTTCACAAATCTCACCTTTACATTCTGCTTCAAAAGGAATATATTAGCCTTTTGTGTGCCTAATACACTTAACAAGAAATATTAGCAGTTAACGCTTTAGCATGGTGGTTTAGTAAGCCAGGCACACCAAGATAAAAAAGCTCCTTTACTGTGCTCATGTCATGACAACCTTTCCTGATGATTGCAGTTAACTTCTTTCAACAGAATGAAGCACGTAGCACAATTGCAGAAGGTAAGCTGACCCATGGTAAAAAAGTTTAAATGGAGGATTTTTTTTCTTTCAACCCATATTCTTCAACTTCTCAAAAGACTGATTCATAGATATCAGTTCCCAGAGATCCTCTCAAGAGAAACGAGGCTTAAAATGATTGCATTTGTATTGCATGCAAATGGTTGCAACTGTGTTTTACAGTTTTTTCTGGAAGATTCCCTGCTTCATTTTTTTCAGAGTACGTCTACATGATGGCAGGGTTCTTCACCTTGTGGTCAAAGTAATAATCCTCAGCTGGAACTATCACAATTATTACTCTTACACATATTTACATCACAGCTGCTGAAGCTTCAGGATATTACTGCAGTACCAATAATAAATATTAATATTTCTATAGCAACCAATTGCTCTTAATTACTTTCACCACAGGAGCCAGGTGAAAGAGGAGGCAAGCTCTGAAGAAGAGAGATCCTTATTCAATGCAGTATTACCAAAGGAGAGAAGCAATGCAGAGGGAACTGGAAATTTGCCAACAAAAGGAGACACCTGAAAGAGCAAAAGATAAATATTTAGCTACTGAGATCTGTTAAAGTACAAAACATCATCTATAATTCAGATTCAAAATTACTATATTTAAATATTGTTACAGCTGCACTACAAATAGGCCTATGCTGGCAAATTACAAGGTAAGTGTGAAACATGTACCGAAGTCTTAACTTAATTCCTCTCCCCTGAAAGTGGGGCTGTCATTGGAACACTTTTTTGGACTGTTGCTAAATTTGTACTTTTTTCATGCTATAGCTATGTCTTTATCACAACTCCAAGCCTGAACAGTGGGAAAACTGGAAAAAGAGATGACTCCAGAATGAGTCACCCGTTGGAGACCTTGATCCAAATTTTGTGCAAAAGGATTGAGCCTTGAGCATCCTGTGACTAGAAGAAAGGCGACAGAGCGAAGCTGCCATGGCCACCCAGCAGAGACAGCGGGTTCACCGTACAGCATATACACGCAGAGGCTTTGGCTAGGGGAGCTTCACACTGACCATGCCTGTAGCTTTCAAAATTACCCAGCCTGTCCATGCCAGCATCACCGCCTGGTGCCAGAGGAGTGGGTATGGAAACCCCCACAGAGTTTTAAAGAAAGACCCTTGTGCTCCAACAGAATTTGGGAGTAACTGGCTGAGGGGTGATTTGCCCCCTTGTGAATAACACAGGGAAAAAGGATGGGAAAAGACGGAGCTGGACTTCCCATCCTCTGACTTCCTAACAAGACTGTCAGTGACGTGTCGCCTGGCTGTTCATCAGGAGTTCAGACAGGGAAAAGTCATCAAGGAGTGTTGTCCTCTGACAGAAGGAAAGAGCGAAATTCAATGGCATAGGCAAGATAGTCCATCTGGGCTGAACAAGGAAATGATCCTCTAGAGAGATGGAGAGGTCCAGAGAGGATTTCAAAAGAGTCTTCATTCCTGTAGAGGATCTTATCTTATCTTTTTACATAAAGCAGCGCAAATGATTTTGCAATATTGACAAATCTCCCCCTCTTGAGAAACCGTTCTCAGTCTTTCATTGTTCTGATTATTATTCTTGTTCAGCTATCACAGAGCACACCCTTTTTTTTTTTTTTTTGCTTCTTAGGAATGAAATAACCAGTTTCTCATGTAGATGGTGAGAGGAACAGGGAGAAACTGATTATAATCCTTCCAAATGAGTCTTCACTGTGTCAGTAATTTCCTTATCCAGCAATGGTCCAGCAGTGATCACAGCCTCTGCAGTCATAGGAAACATAATTTCCCGTGTACCACTGGTACTGGCAGTGTGGGATGTATCATCTCGGCTCCGGGCCATACAAGAGAGGTCTCTAGACAAGTCCTATGAAGGTATGTACGCAGAATTAAAGCCGTTTCCAAAGACTTTCCAGTGATGAAAGGCTTGGCTGTGTTTCTCAAGAGCCTGCAGATGTTTGTATCTGGAGCTTTGACTGTCAATGGAGATAAAGGGCAGCTGTGGAAAAGCCTGGGGTTTTGCAGTCAATGTTTGGCCACTGGAAAGGAAAAGGTTGATGAGGGCTGCAAAAAGCACTGGGAATGCGCTGAAAGTTCTTAGGAGGTACAGAAAAGTTTATGTTTGTGTTCTGGAAAGGATGCAGGGTTTATGTGAAAGGAAAGGCTGCTTTTATAAGCACTGCAGTGCAGAGGGGTGGGTAAATTCAGAGCTGACTGGGAAAGAAACCCTAGTGTGGGATTTATCTGAGATTGGCAATCATATAAAGGTGAAATATCACCATAGAGAGCTGTTGCTTCTCTGTCATAATCTTTAAGAATCCTTCGATCATTGTGGATGGTTCAGATGATAGTCCTTCCTCAGTTTTTATCAGGTGAAGAACACCAGTGAGAATATTTGGATGTTGAATAGGGGGGTAGGGGAATATGAAGGGCTCTTGTGGGACGTTGTGAGAAAAAAAAACAAATGGAGCTATTGTCTCTCAGCTATCTGTCAAGATAAAGTTTCCAAAAACTACAGCTTCCTTACAGTCCTTTGGTAGGCATGGTTGGAGAGCTAAGCTTAAAGGCACAATTCTGCTGTTCAGCTTGCTGGGCAGCGCAGCACTGGGGTCCTTGCCCTGGAGCCAGGCTGGTGGCTGGGCATTCTTGCTGTGCTTGCAGAGTTCCCTGCATCTTTTGCATTGCCAAGCTCCTTCCAGCTGGCACTCCATCAGCAAAACTTGAAAGGTTTGTTTGATTATCACCAAGTGTTTGGTTATTAAAAACAAGCTGTCAGCCTCACAGCCTACAACTATAATGCATAATTAAACGCATCCTATCCTCTGTTTCCAAAACACTGTTACAATAATGTCAAGTTGTGATAATCTAGCAAAAGGCAGTGGGGAGCGGGGGGAGTCAGACACATAGGACGTCTCTGCGGCTCTGTTGTGTGCATCAGCTGTAGTGCTCACCCCAAGAAAAGGGGCAGTGACAGTGGGACCAAGGTAAAATAAAAGCAAGTGTTGAGGTTTGTGTGGGAGCAGAAGGAGAGAAGGATGAAAGAGTGCAGATTTCTCCCTTTGTCTTCTGTGGTGTCTGTTTTTCCTGCTGACGTTAGTTGTGTCAGGACTTCGTCCCTCCTCTTTGTAACAGCAGTCTAAGCATGGAAGCAGACTTCCCGGGCGAACTGGAGGACCGCATCCTTTCCTCACCGCACGGCTCAGTGGGGTACATGCCCCTCCTCACATGGTGCGGCAGTCATCCCATGGCTGGATGGTCTTCCCTTCCCCTCGATCACACAGAGCCCATCTGTGGGACCCTGGTAGAGGCCAAGTGGAGCTGAGCATCACCTGCCTGTGGATCCTCTCCTGAAGTCACCATCCCGCTGGAGCTATCGGCAGCACCTGGGAATGCACCCTGGCCTCCCTGGGCTAACAAACCCTGTCCAAAACCTGAGACAAGCCGAATCACTTCTTTGCTCCCTTTATGACCTGAGTTTCCCTGTTTGCTGGTGTGGAGTCCACATGTACCACAAAGAAAGAAGTCAGAGGAAGATACAGCAGTAAGGAAAATGCAGCAGAATCCTGACCATGTTGTAGGAAAACAGCCTTTTATCATCTCCTGAGTTGCTACCAGTTCACACAGTAGATATGCAGCTAGGACTGTCTCTAGCCCCTGGAAGAAGTGGTGCCTGGCTCTGTCCTCAGGCTCCCCCATCTTCCCCTCTGTAATTACACTGCCTTTATTCATGGTAGGTAGCTGATGCTCACTGAAGTTCACCCAGCCTTTGCCTGTTGCAGCTGTCGTGGTTTAACCCCAGTCAGCAACCAAGCACCACGCAGCCACTTCCCCCTTCCCCCTCCCAGTGGGATGGGGAGGAGGAAAAGAAAAAAAGTAAAACTCGTGGGTTGAGATAAGAACAGCTTAATAACTAAAGTAAAATATAATACTAACAATAATAATAATGAAATATAATTATAATAATAGTAATGAAAAGGAATATAACAAAAAAAGGAGGGGGGGAAAGGGAAAAAAAAACCAGTGATGCACAATGCAATTACTCACCACCCGCTGACTAATGCCAGAGCTGCGATCCGGCCAACTCCCCCCTGTTTAATATACTGGGCATGACGTTCCATGGTATGGAATACCCCTTTGGCTAGTTCCGGTCAGCTGCCCCGGCTATGCTCCCTCCCAGCTTCTTGCACACCTGCTTGCTGGCAGAGCACGGGAAACTGAAAAGTCCTTGGCCAAAGATAAGCACTACTTAGCAACAACTAAAACAACAGAGTGTATCAACATAATTTTCACACTAAATCCAAAACCCAGCACTATACCAGCTACTAAGAAGAGAGTTAACTCTGTCCCAGCTGAAACCAGGACAGCAGCTCAGAGGAGAGACTGGGCTGCTGACACCTCTTTTTTGGAGCTATCTTTCAGCCAGCTTTTTGAAATTTGTCTATTTCAGGGAATCAGTGGTCTACAGCACCCATGAAAAGAGTCTTTGACATAAAATAAAAGCCTTCTCTGCCCCTTCTCACTCCCTCTGCCCTTCTTTGATCCTCCTGTCCAGTCCTACTACCTTATCAAACTCGAATTCTTGTGCAGTTTATGGTGGCTGCCATCAAGTCACTTGAAGGGTTGGGTGCAAAAACATTTAAGGCAAACAAAGCTTCTTTCCCAGTTGCTCTTGGCTACAGTCACTGAGCAAGGTTTTCCATCTGGGACCTTTGCATATTGGATTATGCAGCTGGGCTTTTCTGTGTAGCTTCTCACTTCTTGTGTGTGCCTCTCACTGTACCTCTTCTTTAGCTCTTTGACCTGCCACTATGCCCCCTGACCTGGCTCATAGAAGTGCAGAAGCCAGACAACCTGTTCTTGAGAGTCAGCTGTGGGGCTTGCACTAAAATGGAAAGTAGTGATTTGAGCCTCTGTTCCAGCTAAGCTCCAGTCTGCAGCTCCAGGATGTTCAAATGTCACACCTGTACTCCCTGCTATGGGTGGTCTTTGCATTCACAAACATATTTTTTTGGTTTTTTTTTTACTGGAGGGTGGAGAGATGAGAAAGAAACACAAAGATGTGGGGATTTGCCTCCCCTAGAAAATCTGAAAATCCAGCTTTTCCTTCCCAAATGCAACAACCTGCCTGCCTCCCTGCTGCAGAGTAACAATCCTGACGTTCAACCACTCCCAAGCAGGACTCCGATCAGAGAGCAGCAATACTTATCTTGCAGGGCTAAGAGGTACTGAAGTGACGACAGCTTGGCACTAGCCTTCTGAGGAGAGATACGTTCCCCTACAGAGGGGATAACACCACCATAACTGACGTTAGAAAAGATTGCATGGAGGCTTTCATTCCCTGTTGTGTGCTTGAGTTGCTCATGGGAGAGAAAACACTAACTCATACAGGACTTCCAAAAAGGAGGATTACAAAGCACGTAAGCCATGTGGCAGTCTCTTTTTTCGTGTGTGATACAATTAAATGCTTATTTACAGCTTAGGTTTTTTTGCCGTCATTGTTTTGGACTCCCTCCTCCCTATCTAATATATTATTATTTCATTATCTAGTTTGTTAAGCATTGACAGCCTTTGAGTTTCATTGCACTTCTGTGTCTTTGCCTCTCCTGAGCACCCTAATTGCATTAGGTGCTTTGAACAAATATGGTCTTGGTGCATAGCAGAGGAGTGACATCTCTGAATATTTATAGTCTCTTTGTATAAATGATTTGGAAGCAGCACATGGCTTTAGAAATTATATCTCGCTTTTCAGGACTGCATGTCAAATGTGGGTAAATAGTTACTGCATGTAAGAGAAAGAAATACAAGAAAGGGAAAGAACCCTCACAGATTGCCATTTAGTGCAGCCTTTTGGGTTTTATAAAGTGCCTACTACACCAGGAACCATCTAAAACAATTTTACAGATCTTTTCAGCCCAGTCTCCCGTCTCCCCTCCCTGTCTTACCTTCAAATTTTCTTCTATGATGAATGAAACAATTCATGGTTTTTGCTTGCCTCCCTCTCTCCAATTACCAGTGCAGGGCCATGACAAGAGAATCATTCCTGGTCAGCAAGAGGATCTCCTTACCCTGGTGAGCTAAGGTCACAAGCAGTTTAGCTGAAGAGGGTACAAAACCTTTTTCAGCACTCAGAAAAGCATGTGGGTGAGGACCTGATTCAACATAATGTCAGCTGGCTTTTCTTTGCGAGGTCTGCAATGAGTTTTGCCTTGTCTTGCAGAGCTATTTAATTTCCTTCCAAAATGCAACAGCTTCAGATCCCTGTAAGCATCTTAAGGGGGTACATCCAATTGAAAGTCTGTGGAGCTGACACTCCTGAGTGCCTGCGGTACTTCTGAAAGGTTTGCCCAGCAGAAGCTGAGAAAACCCAGAGGAAACTTCTTTTTGCTGAAATTGGTTTTTCCTGAGGCAGTGGGCTCTCAGCCTGAGTAACTGGCCTGGTTTTCTACAGCTAGTAAGTCAGTAGGGAGCTGCTCAACATCTTCTCAAACTTAGGATGCTTTGAGTTCAATTCAAGCCCTAAACATAGGCTTCTGGTGCTGTTATTGTACTTGCATCTGTGCAAGAGGTCTGCTCAGAGCTGGCAGATATGGCACAAGAAGGTCCAGCAGAACCGTGTCCTTCTGGAAGGACAACTGGAAGTCTTAAGTAAGAGTACCTTACAGTAGTCAAAATGACAGTAGTGTTGTACGTATATATTTTGGCCTTCCTTCAGTATAAATGAGGTCAGCCACTGGAAGTCAGGAGCAAACAGACTTGCTTATGCATCAATTTGTTTTTATGCCCTGTTAACAGGCTTATTTTGAATGGCACTGGATTTGTGCAGGTAAATGAGCAAAGATGTTGTTCACTAGAATCACAGGTCAAAGTCTAACATAGGTTGAGCAGAATCTCTGGACGTAGTCCAACTACTGTTTCAGAGCAGGGCCAACTTCAAAATTAGATCAGATCACAGATTGTTTATTAAAGTTTTGTGTATCTCAAGAGACAGAAACAGGGATCCATCCAGATTGGAAGGGACCTTTGGAGATGACCTAGTCCAACCTCCCAGTCAGACAATGCCTATTAGGACAGATTGCTCCAGGCCTTGCACAGTGAAGTTTTGAATTTTTCCTGTATGTCAATATCTCTTGTACTGGGGAACTCAAAACTCAACACAACACTCCACATGCAGTCTCAGAAGTGCCAGGCAGAGGAGAATAATCACTTCCCTTGACCTGCTGGCTACCTTCTTACTAATACTGCCCAGTACCTGGTTGGCCATCTTTGCGACAAGGACACACTGCTGAGTCATGTTCAATTCTTGTTGACCAGGACCTCTCGTCTTTTTGTGCAAAGCTGCTTTCCAGCCAGTCAGTCCCTGGCCTGCACTGTTGCATGGGGTTATTCCATCCCTGGTGGGGGACTTGGCATTTGCCTCTCTAGAACTTCATGGTCCTGTCAGCCCATTTTTACAGCCTGTCTAGGTCCCTCTGAATAGCAGTCATACCCTCCAGCATGGCAGCTGCTCCCCCTGGTTTGGTATCATCTGCAACCTTGCTAGGAGTGAGCTCTGTCTCATCACCCTGGTTGCTAACAATCATGATAAACGATATTGGTCCAGTATTAGTTCCTGAGGGATGCCACTGGTAAGAGTCTGCCAGCTGGACTTGCTACTGGTGATTGCCACTGTCTGAGCCCAACCAATTTTCCACCCTCTCGCCAACCATTTACCCAGTCCATAGTTCTCCAGTTTGGTTATGGAGAGTCCATAGCCTCTCCGGGCCCCTGTTCTAGTGCTTAACCACACTCACAGTGAAGATTTTTTTCCTTATATCCAGTCAGATTTACTTTTGCTGAGATTTTTGATCATTGATTCTTTTATTTTTGCTGTGTACCTCAGAGATGGGCTCCATCTTCCCCATAAATCCACTTTCAGTTGTAGCAGACAGAGATTAAATCCCTTTCCACCATCTCTTCTCCAGGTTGAAGAAACCCAGCTACATCCATCTCTCCTCATACAGCAGGTTCTCCAGCCATCTAGCTGTCTTCATAACACTCTGCTAAACTTGCTCTAGTTTTCACTCCCTCTCTTGCAACAGGGGATCCAGAACTGGACACAGTGCTCTAGGTGCAGACTCAGGACTGCCAATTAAAAGGGGAGTGAATGCTCCCCTCAACCTGCTGGCTATGCCCAAGGTGGTCTCTACCTTCAAAGCAGAAGAGGCAATGAGAAGGCTCTGCGGGAGACAGGGACTGTGATATGTCCTGGGATCCCAGTCTCCCCATCACCCAGCTTGGAGAGCTGGCTGATGTGTATGACAACTTTCATTTGGACAATGTGGGTGCATTTCATTCCTACAGAAACCAGGACACAGAAGTAAGGAGGTGTGTATGCCCCCAGTCTTGCTTCTGTATGGTGTTTGGAGGCATCTGGGGCTAGATACTCAAAAAGAGCTCCTAGGTCCTGCAGGCTATGCTGTAGTCTAGAAGATTGCTCAAAATGGAAGCTGGCAATCCCTACCCTGTATAAATAGTATAGGGGTATGGCTGAGGAGACAGAGGGCTGGGGAGTCTTGTTTTGACATGCACAGCCTATGCTTGTGGGAGTTATATGGTAGCTGTAAATTTGAATCAGCTGTGTATAACAAATCTTATCTGTATATTGTGGTTTTGCTTGTGCAACAGAACAGCCCCAGTGGGGCCCAGATTAGATTTGTATGGGAAGCATAGTCAAAACTAGGCATTTTTCCTTTGGGAAAATGTGTGTGCTTTGAGCAGATGTCTGTGGGAAAGATAGATAAGTAGCATTGTGATCCATTGGGTACAAGGATAAGAGCTAATTAATTGTTTTGGTTTTGGCTGGGATAGAGTTAATTTCCTAGTAGCTTGTGTGGTGCTGTGTTCTGGATTTGTGAAGAAAACAGTATTGATAACACACCAATGTTTCAGCTGTTGCTGAACGGTGCTTACACAGTGTCAAGGCCTTTTCTGCTTCACAGACTGCCCTGCCAGTGAGTAGGCTGGGGGTGCACAAGAAGTTGGGAGGGGACACAGCTGGGACAACTGACCCCAACTGACCAAAGGGAGATTTGATACCGTATGACATCATGCTCAGCAATAAAAGCTGCGGGAAAAAGAAGGAAGGGAGGACATTTGGAGTGATGGCGTTTGTCTTCCCAGGTAACCGTTATGCATGATGAAGCCCTGCTTTCCTGGAGATAGCTAAACATCTGCCTGCCAATGGGAAGTAGTGAACAAATCCCTTATTTTCCTTTGCTTCACGCACAGCTTTTGCTTTACCCATTACACTGTCTTTATGTCAACCCACGAGTTTTCACACTCTTACCCTTCCAATTCCCTTCCCCATCCCACTGGGGGGAGTGAGTGAGCGGCTGTGTGGGGCTTAGCTGCCTGCTGGGGTTAAACCACAACATTAATATTTGTGATCAGTTCTGTGGATGGCATGTTAAAGACTGGTGCAAGCTCCCTAGTCTTTTTTCTTGCTTGAATTAAGTAGTTTGGACTTTACTGAGATTTTCAGTTTTCGGGAGAATTTTAGGAACACTTTCCTTTTAAAAGAACTAAGTCGATAGCTGTAAAAGGAGGGCTACCATTGAGCTTGCATATTGCTGGAACAAGGCAAGAAAAACAAAAGCTGAGCTCTAGCAATAAACATCAGCCCAGGAATGGTAATATTTGTTCAGCAATTTATTGGGTAGTCATTCCAATGTACTGGTCGTGGCTGGTTTATCACTTTTAGATTGATATTCATGCGTGTTTTGAAAAATAGAATGAAGATGAGGATTTTTCTGTTTGGTTTTTTTTTTTTCAGCTTGCTTCCTTTTTTTTTCTTATGTATTCTATGTACTCCCACACTGATACCTTAATAAACTATTCTTACCTCTCATATAGAAGATTTATGGTTGTTTTTAATTAAGAAATCATCAGCCAGTATTTGACAGGCGATTTTCAGCCTCATTACAAATGTGTTCTTGATTAAATTTCAGGTATATTCAATATCCTGTAAATCAGAGAAGAGTGTTTTCTCTTTTCTACTGTTCTATAGTAAACATGACAGACATGATGTCTGCCAATAGCATGTGATTAGCATGAAGTACAATAATTTTAATGGGGAATTGAAAACTGTGTAAACCTGCCTCCTTAGAGTGGAGCTGAATTCAGTAGCTTCCTCAGCTGGAGAACAGTTAGGAAAGTGTTGACTGGCCCATCAAGAAGATTTCTTCTTACACAGAAAGGAAAAAAAGAAGGTTGGAGGTCCTTAGTCTGTGGCCTTCTCAGGAATGGGATTTCAGAGTTGGAGAGAAGGAGGAAGAAAAAAAAGTAATAGAAATCAAAGCTGAGCAGAGGAACTCAGTATTGCATGCTATGTGATGGCAGTGTCAGCACAGAGGCAAAGTATATTAAAAAGGTATGTGTGTGTGTCTTAGAGAGACAAAGGGAGTATCTGAAGAGGGGAACAAGCACTTAGAGCTTTGCATGTCAACAAAAGTGAGATGTTGAATCTAGAAAGTAAAAAGGAAAATCAAGACCTGATGGCAGGAAGGATAAAACTCACTAATGGACCTCACAGAAACTGCCTAACCTCCTGCCAAACAGGGCTTAAAAGGAAAAAAGCCACAAGACTGCTTCCTTCTATTTTTGAAGATGCTAGGCATCTTCTCTCCAGTAAGCTGGGTGTACCTGAATAGTCTGACATTGTTGCGTATAATGTCTATGGCTGGTTATATCCAACACAACCTTTCCATGCTGGCATTTCCTCTTTCTCTTTTCTTAATAAACCAAATTTCAGTTAGACTGGCTGGGTGACATGGGGTTTGTCTTAAGGCTGTTGAAAGATGCCCTGCACTCTGGTTGCCACTAGAAAGGCACTCGTTGCTGGGTCTTCTCCCATGCCATTAACTGGCTGAGCATGTCCAGGAAAGTGCCTAAAAGCCAAGGAGAAGTACCGAGTAGAAGGTTTGCAGGTGACAGTAACTACCATAAATATCTATTCTTCACACTGTATTTTAATCTATTTTAGGTCCTATAGCACAATTTGAAGGACTTTGGAGCCTGTCTGGTGCTCACTGTAGTAATTCTCCTGGTCTAGTCTGGTCTGGTCTAGAGTGACTTTTGAGGTATTAATAGTCCTACTTAACTGCACTCAGATGATGCTCCAATGTGTTTACCACCTCCAGGCTAACATTCTCCACCCCTTTTGCAGAGCTTAGTATGATTTCTAAGTGTTGCATATTTTAAATAAGGGTGACCCACACTGGCATTGACGTTAGCTTTGCTGACGCCCAACAAAAAGGAGCGTACAAGCTGAAAAACACAGAATTGATTTCACATTTGTTCGCAGCAGCACGACATAAAATTGCAGCAGATTGGAAACAAAAGGAAGTTCTGTGTCTAGAGGAAAGAGGCTGAAAGGATGTTTGGAAGTGATGATAATGGAAAAGTTAACTGATGCCAGAAGTGATTACACAGGAGGCTTCCGCGCAGTGTAGCCGCCTTTCTACAACTTTACTCAGCAAAACTCAGCACTATCCATTGCCTGATGCCCCCAGCTGCCCCAGCAATTTTTCACACTTCTGCAAACGGTGGTTAATATAACATTTTCCTGCTCTGCTGCTTAGGGACATATATCAAAAAGATGGCTTAATTTCCAAAAGGCTGCGATGTATAATATGGAAATAGTGCCACATGTAAGCTCACTACTAATATTTTGTCCAGTGCATTTTGTTTGAACATGCTTTAATCTGTCAGCTTTTATTCCTGATCTGTGCTACAGCTATATTTTTCCTTTGATCAAAATGAAAGTAAAGAGAAAGGATAAGCACAGACTGGGTAGATAAATTAATTCATATTTTTATTGGGACACATGATCCTAAAATACATGCTATTCTGTACTGAACCAGAATTTTAAAACCCACTGCAAATGGGGTTAAATTGGTAGGGTTATGTTTAATTATTTCCACTCCTCTTTCTCCTGCCTGTCTGACTCATTACCCTCCTTTAATCTCCCCAGCAAGATAAAACTGAATAGCATAGGTGGGTAAACATCTTAGTTTTCAAATGACAAAACAGAACTATGTGCATGAAAGTCTAATCAACAGAGCTGAGCAGGAATTTTGTGATCCAACATTTTCTCATTAGAAAATGCAGATTTGAACATCATCTAATGGGACAGAGGGAAAGACAGGGAAAAAAAAAGACATTTCCATAAGGCAAAAAATTTCTATTGAAAAAGACTTGTGCAGTAACATTCCAATGTTTCATTTTGAAACAACTTTCAATTTGCTTATTATTTTGGTTAGAAATTTAAGCTGTGATAATTATAAAATAGCTCTACAGCATTAAATTATTATATTTTAAAAATTAATCATAAGCTTGCTATATTCAAGTTTAAAAACATTCAGCATCAAAAATGAAACCTTCTGATGCTATCAAGAAAAGCTTTGACCAAACAAAAATAAAACCCCTGAATTTGTTTTACGTAGCACTTTCGATGTTGTTCGGTTTCCTTAACTTTAAGCAAACAAACAAACAAACACCACAAAATCTTGTGAAATATCTTGTAGCATGGACAATTTTATTCTTGCTCAGCATTTTTTATCAGTTAAATTTACCAACAAAGCTTCTTGAAACAAAATAAAGTCATCGGAATTATTGGTGGATTAGACAGGATTTACTTTTCCTTACTTGCACAAATGCCATGTGATCTCAATGAAAACTTGCATCTTAAGACTTCAAACTTTGATGCTTGAAACAGTCTGAATTGTGTAGACTGGGGCTACTTTTTTAAAAATTTTATTTCTACTAGAAAATTATCTGCCTATGGAAATTAGATGAAACGGCAGGCAGTAGACCCTGGCTGGCTGCAGTCAGAAATATGAGCTCTTTGAGGAGGGATAGTGGGTCACTTTTATCTCAGTCTTTTGGTTTCTGTTAGATCTTAAAACCCTGGTATCATTTTTTGGGTACTGTGCAGACTCTGTAGAACAGAATGTACATCACTGCTAGGCTGGGCACTGAGGATATGGCTTGCAACCACCAGCTGCTGCACAGCTGGCTGGGCTCCTCCTCCCCCAGCACCCTCCTTAGCTTAGGGGACATTTGGGAGCATAAAGGGTGATGGTAAGAAAGACGACAGGGAGAATGCAATTTCCTGTCTGAAGCTGTCCTAGGTTAGTATAATGAGATGAATCTTAACTAAGCCTGAGGCTGATTTATACTAATGTGATGCTAACCTGATATGTGTCCTGGGTCAGGGTGTGCAAAGATGGTAGTAAGCCGATCCCAAAATGTAAAATCCAGTCTGTAGTACTGTAACGGATAAAATAAATCATTGCATTAGGCTCGCACACAAAGCACTCTGGTTTAGACCAGGTTGATAGAATTGAATTAAACTGAGCTAAACTGTACTTTGAAAACAATTCATGCTTTCATGCACTGTGATTTGCCTTTTAAAGGAAAAAGATATTAATCTATATTTTGAGAACCTAGTGTGGGCTTTGCTGAACTAATTCTGTGCACAGACTGCACTGTGCATTTTCACAAACCATTAATGGGAATTCAGAGGCCTCAGTGCTTTCTGTATTGAATCTCCATCTGGTGTTAACACTTGGACAAGAGCTATCGAACTCTCCCAGCAGTAAGGGAGGCCTTGGACTCAAGGAGACCTGCACGGACAGAATCTGTAATAGTAATATCTTTAACCTTAGGGTACCAGAGATGGATCTAATAGCACTGGCGTTTGTGCTAGGCTCAGACCTTAAATCATGCCTTTCAGTTGATATATAAGGCCAGATTCTTTAGTGTCCTCTGGCTGCTTTGAGCTTTTCCTGTGAGGCAACAAGCCCTAAGCTGAAGTTGACTGGCTGGTTAAACCAAATTTATAGTTGTTCTTCAGTGCCAGAAAGACACAGTTAATCTGAACCATGATTTACAAATACTGAGAGAAGAGTGTCACAACATTATCAACCTTTAATGATGATGGAATCGGTAAGCTTTCATAAGCATGTTCCTAAGGGATAAATATAGAAATAAAGAGGTTCAGGTCAAGCAGTTACCCCTTCATGGACTGGGGATCTTGTGTACATAAAATATCTGACGAGGATATGGTGCCCTGGTATTCTGTTTTATTTCACTACCTAATGGCTAAAACCTGGAGTTGGTGGGTGGGGGCGGAACATTTAGCTCTTCCTCTTCTTCAATGTATATTCTAAGGGAATCAGCTCTGCATTTTCAGAGGTATCTTGCATGTTAAAACACTTCTAACCAAGATCCCAAAACAATAGCAGCTCTCAAATATATTTTTCCTGGATGAGTAACTGAATCTTTTCCAAAAATCAGCAACACCAGAGATTGTCCATAGGGCCGGGTTATACCTATCAACTCCCTTTTTGCTCTGATACAGAATGCACTTATGTTGTCCTTCTGTTTACCTCTTTCTTTGAGAAAGGACATGTTCCCGGTGTTGCTTTAGATTCTATTTTAAACTGTAGATGAGGTCATAATGTTAGGCCATAATTCTTGGTATTGCTTTTTAGCTGAGCGCTTCCATCTCTCACAAGTGACACTCTCTCTCTTGCAGGACTGCTGGGCTTTTGCCTACGATGACATACTTTGAATTCTGGAGGAAATCTGCAGGATAAGAATACATTTGAGAGACTGGCACTTTAATCAGCTAACTGAGCCAGACTCTGTTGTGCCTGGCGTATCCTAAGGCAGTCAAAAGGACTGGTTGCACCTTTCTCTCCTTACCCCTGGAACAAAGATTACACCATCCTGTGCTTTAACAGCCTTGGGGAGCTTTGGTAGTCTGTTGCAAATGAAAGAAAAGTTCAACAAGTTAAAAGTATCCAGAATGCAACATGCATTGCCTCCATCACATGGCTTCAGAGGTGGCAGAAGACAACGATGATGGCTGATCTCTACTGGGTGGTTCTTCCATGCATAAGGAATCTCTTGCCAGGGACACCCATTGGCCTTTGAGATCTGGAATGCTGCAAAGTACAAAGTACTCCAGAGATGTCCTTGCTGTTAGCATTGCTCACTAAAACCCTACAACCACCATATGTTTTGGCATTCCTTCTCCAGGTGCACAGCTTTAAGCATATACTCCATCCCTTTGATTTCAATGCAACAAAAATGGCCAAGAGGCATCGTGGAGTCTCCTGCGCCTCTGAGCACAAAAGCAAATCAATAAATGCATCCTGAGACAGATGCGTCTTCTCAGCACATCACAGGTAAGTCTTCTGCTTTATTTGTAAGGTCTGTCTGTGAGTTTTGAGATGTACTCTCTGATATTTGTATAATGGCTCAATTCTCTTCTTTATCTGATGCATTTCGGAGAAGGGATTTACATGTGCATAAAAAACAGTATTATAGTTCTCTCCCTCCCAAATAAGCCATCAACTTGTGTTACCAATAGGACTCTGGGGGAAGGGGGCAGGGGGAATAACATTACAGTTAAAGCATGAAATAATACCCATACTTGTAATTTATGTCTACATTGACAATGTCTACAGCACAAATGACCTGGTGGATATTTTTTTCTGCAGCATTTGCTTCAGTCCATGCAGCTGATGATGCAAGGCCTTGTTATGAACATGGCATGTAAAGCTCTTACAGGTGTTGCTAGTTTCCCTGTGCAAGGCAGGGCCAGCAGGCATCCCTAATTGTATCTTATTGACAGAAAAGGCTCCCAGGAGATGAGGGCCAATTACCAAACCCAGTATAGCCATGCTTGTTTTGGAGAAACAGAGAGGGGGAAAAAAAGCATGTAAAGGAGAAAGAAGCTAGAAAGCTTTCCCAGCTGAAAACTTTGATGAATTTTGAATGTTGCTGTGCAGAGGAGAAAGCAATGCAATATGGCTTGTATTTGGAAAGGAGGCTTCAATGCCATGTGTTTAATGCAGCATCCCCTTTTATCACAGAACTACCTGAATGTTCTCTCTCATGTGGAAGTACTTTTGCCTTCAAGTTTCCATCTTTTTGCATCATCGATACTCCTTCAAAACACTTTTTTTCTCAAAGAACCCACAGTTCTCAAAAGACAACAACTCTGAGAGATCAGTGTGGAATGAGAGTTGAGGGACTGTGATAGCTGAGCAGTAGTGACTCTCACTCATGAAAACATATGGATGTGAGAGAGGATAGACATTGTTTTGCCAGTGGCTGGAGAACACAAATGCAAAACAACAGTCCAGCTTGTCAGAATCACTACGCATGGACATCCATGAGTGGATATTCATTATAAAAATATTGCTATGCTTAAAGTTCCCGATCCCAGTAGGAAGGCTTCAGAAAATGTTGCGTTTTAAAGTAATGCTGATGCTATTTGCTATTCTGTAACCCACTGCTCTATTGAGCATAGCTAGCAGATCTTTTGGAGGGTCCTGTGCATGTAGGAGGTGAAGGTGCAAACTGGTGTATGGTGCTGTCTGTTAAACAGATCTTGGAATTCACATTGTCACTCAATGGTGCTGGAGAATGTACTCTGACTTTCATGGGGACATGAGTGCAGATGTCACCCTGCTCACAAGAACAATTTCAAGGAGGACTGACGGCAAACATTCTACCAGAATTTTTTTCTTTTGGAAATGCTGATGGATCAAAAGCTAAAAGTTTCAGAAAGTGGGTCAATTTAGAGGAGAGTTTATTTTTTAAATATGTGTGAAGTGTTCCCCTGGCCCTTTCCCAAATGAAGATTAAAATTTTCCATATTCTTTTTTCTTTTGCATTTTAGTGCCCTATTACAAAAGTCAGGACTAGAGTGCAAGGGTTTAATTTTCACTGGTACTTTGCTTGCTGTGAAGTAAAAACAATACCTTTTGTTTTGTATGAAATTTTGAAGGTTAAGTCATTCAGGTTCAGTCCAGGTATTGTTTTAAAATCACAGTTCTTCCTGAGTTTGGTGCCAACAGAATGCTCTGACTTGGAAAAATTATTCAATGCACAAGGAACATTCCTAGTGAAAATAGTCCAACAGGGAAGTAAATGGTTATGAGTATGCAGGCCCAACACTGGTGTCCTAATCTAAAATCTAGTATATCAGCCCTGTGTAGATCCCGGGTCTCTCAGCATCCCTCTCCATGGATATTATATGTAAATAATTAAACCAGGCAATGATTTGCAGAGGTATCTACTGACATGCTTGGAAAAGCTATTGCAAATGAGATGCAGGTTGATGTGACAACTTTTAATTTTTCCCAGGAATTAAAACACCATTTGGGGCTGAGTAGAGTCTCCATTCTCCTCTCTGGTAAAAGTCTCCTTGAGCAGGAAGAGTGGATCTGATTCAAGCTTCCATTACACGTTGTGGGATCCTCTGCAGACTTTGCCTCCTATTCCCAACCCCGCCAAGGATCAAGCAAAACGGATGATCAGCAGAGCTCTGCCTTCTGCTAAATCTGCTATATCCTTTTTTTCCCTTTCCTAGACTCCCTCCCACTTCACATTCTGCTCTAAAGCATGCATAACCATAGACTGTAATACCAAATGCGCCATTATTCTGTGAATGCTTTTTTTTTTTTTTTGTTAACTACTGGTCATATAATATGTATGAGAGAAATAAGATACATCATGGGTAAGGGAGGATGTACCATTATCTCTTCCCCTGAATTAGCAAAAGCACATCTATGAAAACAGAATCATTTTTTTAATGAGGATGGGATACAACAGTCTAGAACAATTAATCTCTTTGAAATAGTCGTGGTACGTCCATCATGCTGGGCACCAGTCCTCAGGTGTTGGCTGTTGAGACAGATTCCCAAAGAAGGTGTCATTTTGCCACGCAGTTATACTTAAGGAGTGGTGCTTGAAAGGATGGTGATTCTCAAAGTAGTGAGTCCAGAGCTACCTGTGCAGCACACTGACCACTCATCTCACAGGTGAAATAAAAACACACTGCAGGAATAAGAACATAGATTTGTGTGATGGCCACATATGCACTTGTAGCCATTCTTGTTATTGTAGTATAGCTCTCAACTAAAGTGCAAAAATCTTCAGGATTCAGGGCCTCTTCTGCTTAAGTGTTAGTAGGTATAACTTCTTGTATAACAAGGCTGAGACCTCTGTGTGATATCAGAGTACAAATTCATTGCATTTACCTGTTGGCTCCATTTGAGGAAGTCTTAATGGTGGTGGGTAGAAAGCAGGGATGATCTTAGGACAAGAAGTCTCACTAGCAGTTTGCTGTGCCTGCTGGAAACACAGGCGCATTGTGGGTTTGCACAGCCTGCGTGCTGCTTGGTCCAGTCATTTTGCAGCAGGAGGAGCCCCTTGTTTGGAAGTTGAAGTTAGAAAGTGAAGGACAAGTAATGGCACTTCATGTCTGGCAAAAGCAACTTTTTTATCTTTGCAGGAAGAGCCCAGGGAGAGGTGAAGAGAGCAAGACAAATCTGACGAGCAGAGGAACCGTGAGAGCAGGCAAGGAGAAGGAGAGATAGCACACAGTTTGAGAAGGAGACAAGGCGCAGATAAGGAGCTGTATCTATCTAATAGATATTCTTCCCCTAATTCTAATGGAAATTCTGTCTCCCAGAGCCTGTCAGTGGAAACCTAATCCACCTCCAAGGGATACGCAGCATTGCTCAAAGCAGAATCCAGATGACAACAAGGTCATTTTCATCTCATCAGCTATAACGCACAGCCTGACACCTTCCTCCCCCCCTCACTTCCCCTTCCTTGCACAAGCTGAGAAGGAGAGGACAAGTTGAATGACAGGTAACATTTCTACAACACACAGCAGAATCCATGCATGGCTCTTCTGCTGCTGAGGAGAGTTTAACTTTGCTTTTCTGAAGAGTAACTACTCTGTTGTTTGTTTTGGGCTCTACAGGTGACCAAGGAGTTGCACTGAACAAAGAGTTGCTGGAAATGCAAAGTTTAAAGAGCTGGCAGGTTGTCCTGGGCTGGTTTCAGCTGGGATAGAGTTAATTTTCTTCTTAGTAGCTAGTATAGTGCAGTTTTTTTGATTTAGTAGGAGAATAATGTTGATAACACACTGATGTTTTTAGTTGTTGCTAAGTAGAGTTTATATGAAGTCAAGGATTTTTCAGCTTCTCATGCCCAGCCAGCAAGAAGGCTGGAGGGGCACAAGAAGCTGGGAGGGGGCACAGCCAGGACAGCTGACCCAAACTGGCCAAAGGGTTATTCCATACCATATGACATCATGCCCAGTATATAAACTGAGGCGAGTTGGCCAGGAGGGGCAGATCACTGCTCAGGAACTAACTGGGCATCGGTCAGCGAGTGGTGACCAATTGCATTGTGCATCACCTGTTTTGTATATTCTAATTCTTTTAGTATTATTATTGTAATTTTATTATTATTATTATTATCATTATTATTATTTTTCTTCCTTTCTGTCCTATTAAATTGTCTTTTTCTCAGCCCACGAATTCTTTTTTTTTTTTCCGATTCTCTCCCCCATCCCAGTGGGTGGGGGGAGTGAGAGAGCGGCTGCGTGGTGCTTAGTTGCCAGCTGGGGTTAAACCATGACATAGGTGAACTATCTTTACCCGCCTTCTTTCAACCCTGCCAATGGAAAGCAGAGGGTATATTACAATCTGGTCTCAATTCAGTGTTAACCTTACATTGAGGGTGGACTAGATGACCTTCTGAAGTCCCTTCAAACTGAATAATACTATGACCTCCTTGGATATATGAGCTATATATATATATGCACATATGCATATGGATACATATGTATCTGAAGTTCTTTGACTATAAAGACAGACCACACAAGCATATGAACAAACAATTTCTCTATGCCTCAAACTTCTTGCCAGAGGTCACATCCTAAGAAACAGTGGTCACATTTCCAGGCATGACTGATCACCTCTCAGAATCAGGAAGAAATGTCTTTCTTCATTTATTTCATCAGTTTTATAGGATTGCAGTATTTCCCAGGTCTGTTACAAGTTTATTTCTTCTAGTCTTCCTCCACAAGGCTACAGTCTTTCCAAAAAAGTGGCCAGATGTTCAGCTGTGCTGCTAAAAAGGACTCCTCTACACTAAGGAAAGACTTACTTACGAAGACAAGAGTGTTTAAATTCTAGCTCATGCTCATGAGAAGCAGGCAGGATCACCTCCAGTTACATCCAATGTGCAAACACAGTGGCTTATCTTCTCAAGGGACTTGGGGCTGATACTAGCTGTTGTGAAACATACCCCAGATGTCTACCATAACAACCTACAAACTTTCCTGGAATTGGTTTACAGTGCATTCTAGGAGAACTTGTTTCTCCCTCATGGTATCACAAGCAAAAATTATTTCAGCCTGCCACTCATATCACTGAAACTCTTCTCACTCAGTAGATTTCACTTCTTTCCTTTCTGCCTGAGGGCCAACACTCAGCTCTGTCAGACGAGCGGTTCTTGATGGTTTGTGGAACATATTTCTGCAGCAGGACAAGAACTGTACCACTGATGAAGACCAGCATTTCCAAAGCAGGTAGAGCATCCTAATCTTGAATAGCTGGGATGACAAGCAAAGGCTCTGCCATTTTCCTTTGCTTCCAGACCCGTATTTAAGTTCAAAATGTTGCAATTCGTCCTTGCCTTAGCTATACTGTAAGTATACTTACCTGGATCTTCGTATCTTGCTGATCCTTACCTTGCCTTGCTGATTTGACTTCTTGGTTTGGCTTTGGACCTGCCTTGTCACTATGGTCTTTTCTGGTGATTGCTGAACTGGTGGCTGATCCTGGTTACCCTCACTAGACTTGCTCTCCTTGCCTTGCTTTGGTACTGGAGGACCGTGATCTTGCCAGTGAGGCCACTGTCCCTCCTGCCATGCTACCCTCACTCCTGGCTCCCCATCTCTTCAAGAGCAACCTGTTCGTGCTTGACAGGGACTACACTGAAAGTGCAGGGATGACCTTATGTCAAAGACTCTGACAAATATTCAAAACTTGTGTGATCAGAATGGAGCACATTTGGTCAAGCAGTTTTCAGTGAACAGGACATTGTACTGCAGCTCTGCAACCATGTAGTCCTGCTGCAGCCAGTCAGGGACTCGGACTGTCAGACACTACACTCTCTCTCCCCCTGGAAATCTTTGAACTCCTTACTTTTCCAGTGCATGCCTGCAACCATATATTAGTCACATATGGCCATAGATCATTAATGCATAACCTGATTACATCAACTGCTTCCCCTTGTTAATGATCTCCAGGATCAAGCTCAGCCTGACAGATGTCAAAGTACTAACCAGAGTGATGAAAAAGCATTTGGTCTTGGCAACCTGAGTGTGGGGGAGAAGGACAAGATATTGCCCATTTTATTTAGATTGTTAATAAGAAGCCACGGATCTGTAACCATTATATTAATGGACACATTCATCTGTCTTGTTTAGGGAATCTGCTACTGAGACGGTTCTTGCCAACAGCTCAGTGCAGTGAGGTGTGAATGCTTTGTAGTTTTCTGAGTTATCTTCTAAAACCTGACCTGAATGTGGCTGCAAGGAGGGCACCAAGCCCATACTGTAGTCTGAAGAGTTGACCTACCCACTAAAGCACGACAGCCCCGGTATTGTGTGACTAATAGAGGCTTAACATGGACACAGGTGTGCCTACATTTTTGGATATAGTCTGGTAGGAGGCTAAATAGGTCCTAAGTAAGTGAAAAATCCCTGCATAATCACAGGCCTCCAGAAGATGATCTCAGCCCTCCAAGTGCTGCCCATGTTAAGACTGGATTGTTTTTTGGCTGCATTTAATCTACAGAGGCACCCCACGGGTGGCATTTGGGGCCAGTGGTGGGTTTCATCCAGGCATCCTCAAGATGTCCCATTCTACAACCCTGTGGCAGAGCAGCGTGCCAGGGTTGAGCGAAGAGAGCAAGGGTGTTCCTGAGGGCAGCTGTGCCACGTCTGCCCTCTTTGCTAAACAGCTGGAACTGCAGCTTTCCGGGAAACCTGCAGGTGTCAAGGGGAACACTGAAAATTGCTGAAGCAGGGACTGAAGGGCTGGCAGCAGCGGATACCTGGCTTACCTCTGCCAAAGCCCTACTGGCTTATTGAGTAAGAGCAGAATAGGAATAATGGAGACCAATCCTTTGCAACTTGATAATCATAGAATACTCCAGCTGGGTTTTTGCAGGGACTCTGAATCTCTCTGATAAGCATGCAGAGAGCTGATAGCCTGTGGTGCCTTATAATCTGTAGTATCCAGAGCACAGTTCTCTCTAAAGAAGTACATGCAAGTAGTGTGGCATCAACCTGACCTAGTCACTCAGAACAGTGATTGCAGTAATTTACACTTATGACTGTGTCAATGTTAAAAGACTGAAATTGAAAGTATCAGTACTTCTATCTTTTACTATTCCTCTCCTCAATGGTTATTTTCATGCTCATACAAACAGTTAGCATGGAGGTCAGAGAGATCATTTCCATACCTCATTTTTCATATAGCTTTTGCCCTGTATCAGAACTCAAGACACCCCAGTTCACACAATATTCTCCACAAAAAATATTTCTATTGGCCATAAACCAGAAATCCCTGCTTTCCTCCCATAGTAATTGTCCACACAGTAATAATGAAAGATACAATTATCCCAGTGTCTTCCTTGCTTCCCCCTGTGCTATCCCTCTCTGAGTCCTTTTCTAGGTCTGCCCTGCAGTGGGTGCCTGGAGAATTCACCTGTCAAGCATGCTAACTGGACTTCCGGATGGGGCCCACTCCTGGGATCCTTCCTCAGTATGACCCTGCTGCCCTGGCATGGCAGTCATATTGGGCACATAAAGGAGTCATGGGAGTCTGCTGCTTCTGGTCTTTGGACAACCCGAGCTCCTCTGTGCTTGTGGAGAGCAAACAAATACCTTTGTGGTTTTTTCCCTTAACTATTCCTTGTAGAGGGTTCATGTGTTTGGTTGGGTGGATGTATATATAGCACTGCTAACCTCTCCGAGGTGGAATGGTAGAGCTCATGGTTTTCATCCCCTAATAAACTGTCTTGCCAAGGACATTTTCTCAGGAAAATATCAGTGATCTTAGTGCCCTCCTGTTGCTAGCTCACTATGTGCCCATAAGACTTCTCTTGTTTTCAGAGCTGGGATACAGCCTTTGCCCAGAGCAGGCATCACAGACCACAAAGAGTTAGCACACAGCTCAAAAGTGGGAAGAAACTTCAAAGAAACAGGAGAAATGGCAAACAAGTGTATAGGAGCATTAGTATGAGCACTGGGACCTGTGGGAACATCAGTGCTGTGTTGTGCTATTGCAAACATTAGCACTTATGTATTTGATGACTTCACACTCCAAAAGGTGCAGACTGGATGTGGGCTATGTGTCCCCATGGAGGGTGGTGCTCACCCCAGCAACATCCTGAGTGCAAATGTCCTGGTGCTGCTCTCACTCACATCATCTGCAGCCAGCACAGCAGCATGTGGGAAGCTGGGTGCTCTGCCCCAGCTCGTCCGCACCTCTTTCTCTGCATATCCCTGCTGTGTGGAAGGAAGATTCAGGGACATATCCCCATCTGCATGGGGAGACATCATTACCTCTCCAAGCTGATTTTAGGTCACACCACTACAGTGGTGGAAAAAGCTGGATGCAGAGCCAAGAACCTGCCTGCCAGTCTCCTTTGAAAGGCAGGATAGCAGGCTGAATGTCTCAACTCTCTGCTCCACTCAGGAAAATCTCATATTCCTGAGAGTGATCAGCTTAACTAATAAGAACAGAAACACAACTGTAATTAATAGAAATCACAGCTTAGAAAAAGTTCCAAAGAGTGAGCTATGCTGATAGCTTATAACTTAGAAGACTCATCAACACTTAATTAACAACGGAAGCATTGCAAAGTTAAGTGTATTTACAGCTGCAAGAGGCAGTGTCACCACAAAGCTGGTCCTATCTGAATTCACTCTTACTTCTAGTGGTAGTATTGGAATGTTTCATGGAAGAGGTGTGAATTAATCCAACCCAAAGCTTGGCCCAATCCCATATCCCATACCCTTAATTATATTGCATAAACGTACATGAAAGATGGCATTTAAGATACTATGTTCTGTTGTTATGGCAACTGATATTCTAAAAAGTGATAATAAAAAATAAGCAAAAGAAAGCTATATAAGAATAAACGCATCATGTTGTTATAGCAACGTTTTAATTCCAAAGAGGTTGGAATTACACATATGGTAAGCATTGCTGGGACCCTGCTCCCCAGTGTCATTGGGGTCTCTCCTTTCCAATCGTGTGCCAGAGAAAATCATGTTATATTACATACTGTATATTGCTCAAAGTTTAACTTTCTTGGAATTATAGGGTACATTTTACATAAGACAATCAGTAAACACAAAGCAAAAATGATGGGTTTATCTCAGTCTTGTCAATTTACAGGGTTGCTGTCCTTTGACATTTGTAATACTTTGAGACTCGTTTTCTTTCTGTATCTCTCTTTTAGAAACACACTCACATGCAGGGTCCACAAGATTTGTCTTAAAATCATGAGATTCCCCCAGGAAGAAATATATAAATGTATCTATCTTCCTCAATCTTGTTTTAACTACTCCCAAGTGCCAATCAGTTTGTGTCACCTTTTCTCTCATTATTTTCTTCCGTCTCTCCTGGCTGTTTCTTTTTACCCTCCATTCTCCCAGAGTTGTCCTCAACCTGAGATAACAAGCGATTTTGCGCCTGGCAGGGGTGAAGCTAAATTTACAGGAATCTTGAGCTCTAAAGGGCTATTGTACATCTATTAACAAATCTGGCCTCTTTGCTGATTTTGCTCAGCAAACGTAAGAAAACAGAATGGGGGAAATGCAGTGCTGAGGACAGATATTGTATGAGAATGGAACCAAGCCAGTAATTGCACTTAAATATATAATGAGTCTTCAGCCACTGTATACAAGAATACTCTGAAAACACCCCATTAACAATGAAGTGATAAAAAAAAAGCATCCTTGCAGAGTGCTCCTCAGTTACAAGCCACAGGACCAATACATTTTTTGCTTACTGCAACCAAGAATAACTTAATCATCCTGTAAAGCTGCTGTGAGAGGAAAGTTAGGGCCCAGTGCCTTCTCTTGCTTCACATGCCTGCTGGGCACAGATGTATTGAGAGAGTGGGGAGCATGGGGGGTTGTTGCTTCCCATTCACTCTGCCCAGTGCATTAGCGGTGCTTGCAGGATGTATGACCCAGTCACAGCTAAGCAGTACCCTCTTTTTTTTTTTCTTTTAGCTGGACGTCAATTTCTGCCTCCTATTGACATAGCACGAAACTGGTTATTCTTCCTATGCAGACAGATACTTGCTTCAAAGCTGCAGCCTTTCTTCATGCTGTTGGTGATGGGGTAGGGTTTTCACCCTCCTGAAGGAGATGGCAGCTGGTGAGGATGCATTTCAGACCTAGCCCTTCAAGGTCGGTGGGTGACTTGGAAGCAGAGGCACAGCAGGAATACGGCGTGCACCAGTTGTGTGAAGCAAGTGCAGCACTTAACCTGCCTTCCTGACAAAAACCGGATGTTAATTCTGATTCAGGAAGTCAGCAGAGGAACACGGGCATTTGCAAATCCAGCCTACATGGGTGAACTAGGCTCTTCAGCACAGGGGGAGTGGGATGACAACTTATCTACAGGGATGGCCAATGGGCCAGTCTATCATGAAGGCATGTGGTGGAGCTGCAGAGATGCGAAAGTGTGCTGTGGACTACTGGGGGTTATGAACTGTGACAACCCAAGCACTTAGACAACACTAAGAGTGGGATTAGCCTCAGCAGGGTTTTGCTGTGCAAATATGTGTAGTGCAAACTATGTCGAGGCTTCTCAACAGGGCTTTCTTCCTGCTTGTCTTAGAAACTTGTTCACAGATGGTGCAAGCCATCTCTGGAAGTTCTCATCTCACTTCACTGGTGAGAAAATGGAGAGAATTGGGAAAGACATCCTGTTTCTGGATGTTAGCTGGGTAGGATCTAACCCGTAAATTTTAAATAGTGAATACAGCCTGCCTGGGCCTCACTAGAAAGCACTCAGCTTGAGAAAGAGAAAGGTTTACAATGGGAAGATGTGAACCTTGGGTGCCAAAATCATCACTGGGAAATGCTGGGATCACACCTTTGCTAGGCTCAGGTACAGCTCAGCTTTGAGGCACCTTTGGCTGTGAAGTGGGTTTCAGAGCATCTGCGAAGCTCCTGAGGGCCTGCACAATACCTGTGGAGCATGCGTGTTGGGCACATCCAGTGCAAGGGCACAAAAAAGATCACTAGGGCTGCTTGCTAATGCCCAGACTGTGCCCTGGATGTTGACCTCAGCAAGGATTAGGGAGTAGCTGGTCCAGGCTCAGGAAGCATTGCAAAAAGAAAAACCCAAAATTGGCTGAAATTTTTAATTCATGGTGATCTGTTCCCCTGCCTTGGGTTTTTCTATTAGCACGGACATTTCTGTGGAAAAGTCCATTTGTCATCAAATCTGGAGGCAGATGCTTGTTCAGTTTTCATTTATTGTTTGTCAATAGTGACAGCCAGCATTTGTTTAGATGTGGTATATGTGGTTCATTTTTTTCAGTTAAAGCCTCAAACAATAATCCTCAGTCCGGGTTTGTTCATTTTCTACCAGAAAATATATGGGTAAAAAAACAATTTTCCAATCAGCTCTCGTTCTTGCTCCTACATCTTGATTGTTGTGATTCATTGACTTTTATACAGGCTTCTCTTTACATTCAAAACAACAGAGGTTTTCCATTTTCCCAGTTTTTCCCTTCTCCTGTTCATCTTATTTTTCCTGTGTCGCCCAACACCTCGTTCAATGCCCTCACTCAGTGTGGGGACTTTGCTTTGTGACATTTGGTTTTTTTTTTTCTTCATTTCCAAAGCTGCCAAAGCCCACCTGCTCTCCAACCATAACTCCAGAAGGTTGTGGGTCTCTTGGGGAGCTGCTGGCATATTTGCCAGCCCCTTGCAAGGATACTAGATACCATTTTAGACACCTGAAAGTATCAGATGCCCATGTTTAGGCAACTTAATCCCTTCTCAAAATCAGCACAATGGTATCACTTCCCTTATGGTGATACAGATATATCCATTTCAGGATGTCCATCCTTTGTACAGATGGGAATAATCCTACCCCATTTCAGAGCTTCATTATGGGCTTGTTCATTCGAGGGACTATATTACTGTAACAATTACATAAGAAAAATTACATTCACAACCAAAAATAACTAAATCATTACAGACACTGAATACAGGACTCATCAGAAGTTGGGTGGTGGAAATGATGGCTCTATTTTGACCACTTGGCATCCACCTGCACCAAGTAGAAAACGAGCACATAAATGCACTCACCACACTGAGCTTAGTTCCAAGATCTGGAGAGATTTCACTGGAGAAGAGAGGGATCCCTCTTTGCTTTTCATTCCTTTGCTAAGCGTAAGCATACCCTTGCCTGGAAATTTAAGGTTAGCTTAAAATTTAAGTGGTAGGAGCACTGTTCACATTTCTGTTTGTTTACTGAGACCTTGAAACGCCTCTACAGAGCAGTCTACTCTCACAGCCACTGAATATATTAAATTCCAACAAGACACCTCTTCTCTCTAATCAGAACTGAAAGACTGGCTTCAGAAAACAAATGGGATATTATTTTGTCATAACAGTGTTTCATATTTATATCACTAGGTCTGAAAGGAATTGCAACAAAAAAAATTAAGGGAAGAAAAAGGGAAAAAAAGTGTCCTAAATGGTTAATGATCCTCAGCAAGCAATCTGTGCAAAGAAGGAAAGATTTCTTGGCCTGTGTGACAACTGATCTATAATCTTGTTCTACTTGGTTAGTGTTCCCATCCACTCCCAACTCTGTCTTGTAGAGCTTCTAGGAAACTTAATGGAAAGAGAATTCTTGTTCTCACTGCGTCCCCACCCTGGCCATTTTCAAGTCAAGATAGACTTTAGCTGAGCACTCCTTGCACAGACTGCTAATGCCTTCCAGGAACAAGCCCAGCATTTCCAAAAGGGGCCCAGATCACAGGCTACATATACATTCTCAGTTAAAGTCCAGGATTAGGAGGGGCATACAAGGGACCTTGGGAAACCCAGTCTGTCTTCCCACCACTGTTTAGAACAGTCTTCACATTGCTGTAACTTGGCCCGGCTGCTGCTGCGCATTCACCAGCTGGGCCATTTCCAATTCTAATCCACTCCTGATATGAGCCATTTCTTCTTTAAAGGTTCTTCTTTAAAGGTCTTTAAAGGTTCTTCTTTAAAAGGTTTCTTGATTCTTCTGACCTTTTGCTTTGCTCCCTGAATAAGCCTTAGGGGTGTGGGACCCACTGCAGAGTTACTGCACTCATGAAATATCCTTTCTATGCAATGATGACACTCTCTGGAACAGTGAAGTGGCTTCCAGATGACTGAGTATGGATGAACCAGAACAAATCAGAGGAATGTAAAGTCCTGTGTGAGTGTGGTATCTTCAGGGAGCTACAGGGCAGGGTTTTGCTCATGCCAAAGTAAAAACATTAGTTTGAAGAAAGCTGGGTATAATTAATTTCATTTTAGTTTTGCACTGGTTGGATAGTCCCCCAGACATACATAAGAAGATCATCTTCTTCCTAACTGTGTCTGTGTCATCTTCACTGAATTCCTCCTGCTTCTGGAGCTGGGAATTAGCTTTTATTACTGAGTTTACTGTTTGCCTCTCTCATTCAGCATTCCAATGGGCTTCTGAGGGTGAGCTGCAGGATCTGTGATGCATGCGTTCACGTACGTCTGCCTTGTTCCAGAGAATTTCCTACTAAAAAGTAATGGACAGCCTATTTGGTTTAAAGAAGTCCTCCTATTAGGTAGTTTCGACCACTAGCAGTAAAGGAAGTATTGGCAGGATTGCCTGGTGCTAGTGACAAGGATGTGTGACTAGCCCAGCAAGTCCTGCTGGAAGGGGAAGTGCCAGCCAGCATGCACATCAGACTAATGTATGGAGGGAATGCTGTGACATTCCAACTGGAGCAGCAACATCACAGAAGCTTATATAAATGTTCTGGAATTAGGGCAAAGCTTTGCAGAATGCAACAGGAGATTTAATCAAAAATGACATTTTCCAGTATAATTAAATGACAACAGAGGCAATTGCTGCTGTCAGCAGTGGCGTCAAACCCAAACCAAAGGTGTATTTGTGGTGGATTTTAACAGCCGACTGTTCAAGCTCCCAAACTTCCTTTCTCTGGAAGAGTGAGGGTTATGTCAGGAGGAAGGATAACCTTCTGTGTGTCCTGTTTCTCATATTCTTTCCATCCATCACAGGGCAATACTGGAGATAGGACCCTGTGCCAGAAAAAACTTTGCTTGGTCTGTTCCAACACAGCAGTTCTCTTAAGTATTAGATTCACCAGCTGCCTCAGAGAGGATTCATTACAGGAGGACTTACTTAGAAAATATCACTTAATTGTGATGAAAAGAAAGGCCTGGACTAAAGCTTCAAGACACCTGAAGGTGCACAACCAAGTAATAAAAAAAATCAGTCATAAAGCTTTTCATGACTTTCCTCTGGCATCACCTCAGTGGGCAAAGCTCTGCTGGCAATTTTTTTGAACATAGGCTGCAGCTGTGACCTAGCCTCCTGCTCCAACACAGAGGTTCTCAGACTGTGTCCCACAGAGCACGTGGGACTGGTTGCCAACAGCAGCTGCCTGCTCACATGGTTCTGGCTTCTTCTCTTCATTTCCAGCAGCTACAGATGAGTTAGAAATAGTTACAAATACATTTAAGTGCTCTCGTACTTTCCCATACAGGCAATTACTACCATTGGCACAGGGTTGTAATATATCTCAGTGAATAGAAAAGGCACTAGCTATACACTTGTGGATTGTAGTGCTGATGGTCCACAAAAGCTCTATATTAAAAAAAAAACAACTCAGTATTAATGCAAAGAATCCCTGTTATAAGGACATTATAATTAGCTGGTAATGCTTAATCTTTTCAGGTCACTGACTCCTACCAGTGCAAATACCCTTTGGGTTTCTGGATGTCAGACAGACCTAATAAAGACTCTAGGTTCATTAATTCTCATACTAATAATGTTTTTAATTTGTTGTATTCTTTTCATAACTAGTATTTGGCTTTCAAAGCTGCAAGTATAAAGTCTCCCTTTAAGGGAGGATCTGTCTGGAAAAAAAAAGCCAGTAATTACATGATTTGTAGATCAGCTTCACTTAATTAAAAAGAGAACAAAAGAGAAATGATTTTTCTTTCTGTCAATGTCACAAATTCAAGAAAGAGATCTTAGAGGCAACCTGCATCCTCTTTTTCTCACGCTTGGCAACTGAGACCATACATGCTTCACTCCTAGCTGTACACATCCAGGAGACTTAATGTAAACCGTTCCCACCAATGTCTTCTGTTGCGTCACAGGCAACACACCTGTACTTGAACTAACACTGAACTTCATCTGACAGACATGAAGAACCATCTCAGGAATAAGTTGTTCAAAGGCACAAACATTTTCTCAAATCTTCTTTATCCTGAGATTTCTTTGCCCTGGATCCAGCTTCCCTTAGAAAATCTAGGATGACCTTACAGCCTACATCAGCTGCCAGTAGCTCCAACAAATCTGTGTGTAGGACAAGAACTGTTGTGATGTAGGGATATTGCAGCCACTCCAGTTCCTTTGGCTTTGTCTGCGTTCTCCATGATGAGGAGGCATGTTGCAGGAATGAGAGAGTTAACTCTACAGCACTGAGGACTGGATCCACAACATTGAATGCTTGCCAGCAAACGCAGCGGAAGATGCGTTTGCCCAAGGTAAAAGGGTAATGACTTTGAACATCATTTAATATTTTATTTTTGCTGTTGGGAATAGGAACAGTCAACAAATGCTTAAGACAATTGATTTCAAGACAGAGAAAGAACAATGATGTTTTAAACATCACTTTTCAGCAGACACGGATTATAGAGTAACGGGATTTCACTACTGAAAGAAAAACAAAACCATAGGATGATTTATTCTCTATTGTTATTGGTCTTTCTGGTGACCTTTACAAATAGAGGTAAAACCTTTTCTTCGCTGCAATCAGTGCAACCTTCACTGCCGTGCTGAATAGAGGTAGTCTGTCATCCAATGGAGTTAGCGAAACTCTCCTCAAGACCATACTTCAGTTCCAAACCCAGTTGTGTGGACAGAAAAAAAAGAAGACGTTACAGCTTTTCCTCCAAAAAATGCAAAAATAAACGTGCAAAAAGGCGTTAAGAACATTCTCTTTCCTCTCACACCAGGCCTGAGCCTGTCAGCACAGTCTGCAATCAAACCTCCAAGGACATCAGAGTTATCGTCAACTCATGCAGCTCTCCAGCGTGAGACTGCTGGAATAGATCGAAGAACCCTAGACATTGATCATAACGCAGGCTTGCCAAAGGACGGGTATTTAGCATGGAGCAGCATCCTTAGCACAGTCCAGATGGCTCTTTGAAGAGCTTTTATTACGCTTTGTTCCACTGCAACAACAGCTCTCAATGGCATTTTTGTTTTGTTTTGTTTTGTTATCAGGCTCTGGAGAGCAGGAAGCACATGTTTCTGCTGTGTTCCTCATATATACAGTTCAACTACCACCCTATCACCCTCTTGTTCCTAGTGCAATGTGCTAAACACACTATTAACAGATGGCTATTACAGGATCAGAGAGAAATAGCTCTGGAGTTCAGCAGCCCTAAGGGGTAGCAAATGGTCCCAGCAGGAAAATGTCAATTGAGCTTTATTTTCCTGGTGTGGCCAGGCTCTTTTCAGCCTACAAGTGAACTGCAGCCTCAGCAAATGCACAGTCTCGTCACAGCAGGGGCCTCTCAGATTTTACTCAGAATCTGGGTTTGCATCATCATGGCTACAAGAAGCAATAACTGGTTATTCTGGCAGTTCTGAACATGCAGACGTGCAAACAAGCTAGGTGGTGTTTTAATGTGCATTTCCTTAGGCCTTTATGCTCTGCTGTACTGGAGTTTCTTGGCAAATCTAGAAATGGCCCCATGCCTGTACCTACAGATGGATAGAGCAATAAATCTTTACATTTATTGTTATCCAAAGTAGCATTCAAGTCAGCAAAAACTTACAAATATTCCTACTGTCAGTATGAACCTCCCTGATTCCTGCAAGAACACAGGCAACATTCGCTTGATTTGTGCACTGGAATTGCCTGTGATCTGTCCTTTACAATTTTTTGAGCTTGTTGCCAATTCAGGAGCTATTTCTGAAACCACATGAAGGCAAACTCCCCACCCCTCCTCCCCGGCTTTTCTTGGGCACAGCAGTGCAAGATGGAGGAAAAGAAAGATGATGACCCAGACAGAATTATTTAGCGCCAGATTTGAACTTTGGGCCACCATTTGAGCAACGTTAATCTAAGCTGTAAATCTCTTTCCCAAATACCTGTTGAAGATAGTTGTCAGAGCAGCTTTCGATGTGTTGCTTTACCACTTGTTTGCACATCTGTCATTCCTTAATGGGTTTTCCTGACACTTGTTTTCTCACAGCACAATTTTATAAACAGGAAAATTAGGAAGAACATAAGACATGAGAAGCTTCCTAGCAAAAGAGGGGAACCAGTGTGGGAGATGGCATAAAGCAGAGGACATACATACATTATTATGACCTTTTCTTTGTTAAGCTGAGTAAGAGGTAAAAATATATTCAGAACTAAAAACAATCTGCCATTTTAAACAGCAACCAAAAGTATTGCATGCCCATCTGAAAAGTCTTCTGTGATTTTTGAAAACCTTTTTGTCACCCTTTTAATCTTGTTCAAGCCAGGAACTTTTAAAATCACTACATGGAAGTGTAAAAAACAGGTCTTGCAGCTGTTTTTATCGTGTATCTCACTCAGTAGCATCTGGTGACTCTTGTATTTCCAACGAAAAATATATTGTTACTGAGAATACTTGTTTTGTGAGTGAAAAGAAATAGCTTAACATGTTGCCCCAAATCCAATTTGAACAATTATATTCTGCCTGAATATTTTTTCCAGAAGTGTAATTTTTTGAATTATATATGTACATGAATATAGAAAAAACTAGCAACACTGAACATGCTGCAGCAGCATAAATTGGCATGAGCTGTGGAGAGTTTAAATGGAGAAGGATCCAGAATGGTCAAATCTAGACAGAATACCTGAAGGACCTCTGTGAAACAAGAATTCCAACACAAAAGAAAAATACCCAGCTTCATAGGAAAAAGAGCAAACTTGAAAAGACCAGTAATGACTGTCATGTCTTCTTTGACACCACTGATGTATTACAGGAACAAAAGGGCAACTTCTACAAATTAAAACTCTGAAAATTATGTGATGTCGGCAACATCTCAAATGAGCTTTCGAAACGTGGGTCTGAATAAACACGGGATTTATTTATTCTAAACCTTCAGCCCTAACGTGTTTCGGAAATACAGTGCAGCAGACTAATTTGCCCAATATATGCAAGCAGAGACACTCTCAAGCAAAGTAATTGCACAGATACTTGTATTAATAGCTACATGAGCAGACCATCCTGTCCTTTTCCTTCAAAAACTTGTTACCCTAGACTATTACTCCAAAAAAGAATGAAACCGTCTGTGGCCACTAACAACATAATTAATAAAAGCCAAATTAGTTTCCTTCCTGAAAAATGAACCATGGACAACATCTTCACCTTACAGATACCATTAACAAAAGTTTTAACCTCCCCCCACTTACCACAAAATGATGAAGTTATTTTCCCCTTCACAGACTTTCTTAAATAGGTTCCATTGGGTCCTTCTTTCTGCTAGAAAGTCAAACCAGTGGGCAGAGCTGGGATGGTGTTTGAATGCGATAGTAGACAATACAAATAAGATAAAAATGGAAATCTAAAAGCTTATTAAAAAATTAAGATCAACATATAATTTCAAGTCAAATTTCTTTGATCTAGCTATGAACAACTTGCTAGCTAACCTGGAACAGCTCTTGCCCTAAAATCAAAACCTCTGCCATTTGCTTTTAAGTACAATCACCCTTCTGAGAGTTCATCTTGTCTCCCTGTTGAAAACCAGGATAATTCAGTCGTAGTTTACAAATAGGGCCAAGCTTTTCCTGTGTGGTTTTATGAGGAAAACAACCTGTATATTCTTAAATCCCCAGTAAAAACACCAGGAAGTTTCGGGCTAGTGCTAAACTGCAGGGAACACTTGCACTTTTGAACTGATTCAGTCTCCTGAGATACTGAATATATTGAAGGAAAAAAATGTTTGGGCTCCCACGTCAAGGAGAGCAGCAGATACTTTCTTTATGTGGAAGCTCTAGGGCAGGACCCTCTGCCTGGTGGTGCTACATTGACTCTGAGCATACCCTAGGCAACACTGGACTTTGTTCTTCCCTATTAGGCTCAATTTTTCACCTTCCAAAGCCACATGCAAAGTCTCACAGCAATTGATCTTTGGGGATCATTGGACTACAGTAACAAGGGTTACATCCAAATGAGACATTATCTATCCACTTCCATGACAACATTGTACAATGGGTCAGAATATCAACAAATCTGAAAAACACTCATGATGCCCAGGCAGCAGACAAAAATGAAAATTTTTGGGAAGAGCCCATTAAACACTGTAAAAGACTGTAGGATGCCACAGATCCCCATGCAGATTCATAACGCTAGCAGACCTCTGTGTGCTGTAATATACAAATGTAAGGCATACACTTGCCAAACAGACTCAGTGGTCATAAACTAGAGGTGGAAAATGAGAGGTATAATGCACCGCTAGAACCCAGAGGAGACAAGCCATATAAATCATGGGGAAAAAAAGGGAAGAGGTAATTTTTTTTTCCCCACCAATATCCAAAATGTGAAAATGCATGAAAATTATACTTCCTCAGACTAGCAGAGAATAAGTGAAACACCTCTCATCCAAAAGTCACAGAGTATTTGTTAAACCTTGGGGAAAACAGAAAGAAGGTAAAAAGGGCAATGCTATGCAGCAACATGGGAAGGGTCAGAAGGATTAAGTCCCAGATGGGCTGGCTGGCTGGCTGGCTGGCTGTCTTGGAAGAACCACATACCCCACACCTTTGATAGCTCCCTCAGGAACCTGTCCCCTTTTAGGCTTTGACAAGAGTGTGTGCATGTGTGTGAGAGCACTGTGCCACCACCGTTTCATCTAACAACAGTCAGAACAGTGAAGCCGCAAATGGACCTGGTGGAATTTCGGGCATGTCTCCGTCTTCGCATCACTCTTTCACTGCGGCATCTGGCAGTGACTTGTAGTAGTTCACAGGGTAGAGAGAATGCCCCATATTAGAAACACATTTTAGTCTGATTTCCAATGGAAATAAGGTTAATGTGATCATTTGGTCTACAGGTGTGTGCCTCTGTGTTGCTGCTTCTCCCGTGAAACTTTGGACTCATCAGTGGACTTGACTGCATTGGAGAGAAGGATAGAGGTTTCAAAAAGAGCACCTCCAAGTTTCAGAAAAATAAATAGGGACAAGAGAGAGCGGAATCCAAACAAAAATTTTTCCTAACAACTTTTTTTCTCTACAGTTCAGTTTGGGATCACATGGTGGTGACTTCATCACCAACACTTCAGTGGGACAAGAGATCTAAGGAGAAAAGAAATACTGCATGTTTACATGGAGATAATAGAAATTCCATTTTAAAAAAATTAAATCATCCAATGAAAGCAAATTCTACTGAAAATTAAATTCTACTAAAAACTAGCTTCCCTGGTTCCCTTTCTCACAGAGGTGCACATTCTAGTCTGTAGACTTGTGCTTGTTCTGCCAGTAACATCTTGATGATTCTCAGCTGCATGTTGTCTTTTCTGTTAATGCAAAGGATGTCACCTGCATGACTCATGCAGACAGAGATCATCTCCACGTAGTCAGCAAATTCATCTGTCCTTCAACTCACCCATGAGGGTTGGCAGCAATACCTTTCTTGGAGAGGCTGCTCATTGTAAACTCTGTGAAGCTTTGCGCTTGTTCCCTTTTCCCCCAGTAGACCTAACAAGCCAAGTGCAAGGTGATTGTAAGTAATTCCAGTATTAGTCCTGATCAAGTTGATGATTGTCTCAGGTTAGTTTCTTTGTGGGCCTCTGTTTTCAGAAATGCCACCATTTCAGTTGCTTCTGTCTTGCGCTCTGAAGAAAGCAATCAGGACAAAGAGATCAGACAGGATGAAAATGCAGTGATTGCCCTGCTTCTCCCAGCATATAGCTGCTGGACCAACAAGCTGATCAGCAATAGGTTGCTGATTAGAGCAAAGCATGTGGTTGCATTAACACTGAGCACATCTGTCAGCTCAAATGGCCATTTTGGAGAGGCACAGATTGCTGTTGTTATTACCTGAAGTCACTGCGGCACAAGTGCACATGACAGATAGGTTAACACGCCCATTTACAGTCATTTGGCCTTGCCTACCACCACTTCTGGACTTCACAGTGCTGAGGATGGCATTCTGACATGAGCTAGGAGCCTGAAGGGAGGGGAAACATAGCCCTCAGACTGACTGGTAATTAGCAAGAAACTCCCACTGTAGCAAAAACGATGAGTACAGTGTCTCAAGAACATTATTCCACAGGACTGTCAGTCCAGGGCCTTTCATCAGCATTTAAATTCAGCCCATTTTCCTTTTTAAAGTATGGTTACGGTCTGAAAAGTGAGTCTGTAAAATGAATTCTTAGCGTTCCTATTTATTCCCTCTCAGTGACTTCCATACCAAACATGCTTCATTTAAAACTCAAAAATAAGGCTTTCACCTGCCAGCAAATACAAGTTCAAAGCAATTTCTCACAATCAAGTTATGTTCTTTCTGTTTCATACATCATCACTAACAACAATGATTCTGGGGTCAAAAAGGAGGAGGGGGGGGGTGTTTTCATGATGGATGTGGCAACATGCAACAGAGCTCACTTTTGCCTGACTGCAGTGGTGACACTAGTAAGATTTTATTTGTGTCAGTAAAAATAAGGGCTGCAGTTAAGGCAGGGAGACCTAGTGCAGGAAGTGTCATTTTTATCACCACTTTCCTCAGCATAACCTCACTTTAAACAAAAGCCACAAACCAAGAATGTCTCCCCAATGCTTCATCTTGTTTAATTCAGGTTGCCAGAGAGCAAGCAGATTTCTCACAGATGATGTCTGCGTTGTCGTGCTACGCTGATGACTCATAATTCTGGTGCAATTCATTCAAGGGTCCTAATTACTGGTTCACGGGAACAAACGAACAAAGGCACGATACGTAGGTGTCCCTTTGCCCAGTGCCTACTCACTGCCCACCTGTGCAGTTCTGAAGCTGAAAGAACCTCCATCTGAATTTGGAGGTTCATGACTTGTAATGTTCCACTTTATTCATGGTGCACCAAATGAACATTGAAACAAGGTTTTCTTGTGTACTGGGTAAAAAAAAAAAAGGAAAAAAGGAACATTATCCCCCTGTAGTGGGTGGACCCTGGCTGAATGCCAGGTGCCCACCAAAGCCGCTCTATCACTCCCCCTCCTCAACTGGACAGGGGGAGAAAATAAAACGAAAGGCTCGTGGGTCGAGATAAGGACAGGGAGATCACTTCACCAATTACCGTCACGGGCAAAACAGACTTGACTTGGGGAAAAATTAGTTTAATTTATTACTAGTCAAATCAGAGCAGGATAATGAGAAATAAAACCAAATCTTAAAACACCTTCCCCCCACCCCTCCCTTCTTCCCAGGCTTAACTTTACCCCTCATTTTTGCTACCTCCTCCTTCCCCCGAGCAGCGCAGGGGGATGGGGAATGGGGGTTTGGGTCAGTTCATCACACGTTGTTTCTGCCGCTCCTTCCTCCTCAGGGGGAGGACTCCTCACACTCTTCCCCTGCTCCAGTGTGCGGTCCCTCCCACGGGAGACAGTCCTCCACGAACTTCTCCAACGTGAGTCCTTCCCACGGGCTACAGTTCTTCATGAACTGCTCCAGCGTGGGTCCCATCCACAGGGTGCAGTCCTTCAGGACCAGACTGCTCCAGCATGGGTCCCCCGCGGGGTCACAAGTCCTGCCAGCAAACCTGCTTCAGCGTGGGCTCCTCTCTCCACAGGGCCACGGGTCCGTAGGTCCTGCCAGGAGCCTGCTCCAGTGTGGGCTTCCCACAGGGTCACAGCATCCTTCAGGCATCCACCTGCTCTGGCATGGGGTCCTCCACGGGCTGCAGGTAGATATCTGCTCCACCGTGGACCTCCATGGGCTGCAGGGGAACAGCCTGCCTCACCATGGTCTTCACCATGGGCTGCAGGGGAATCTCTCTCTCTGCTCCGGCACCTGGAGCACCTCCTCCTCCTCCTTCTTCACTGACCTCGGTGTCTGCAGAGTTGTTTCTCTCACATCTTCTCACTCCGCTCTCTCTGGCTGCAACTGCAACTCCCCTGTAACTTTTTTTTCCTTTCTTAAATATGTTATCACAGAGGCGCTACCACTGTTACTGATTGGCTCGGCCTTGGCCAGCGGCGGGTCCATCTTGGAACCCGCTGGCATTAACTTTATCGGACATAGGGGAAGCTTCTAGCAGCTTCTCACTGAAGCCACCCCTATAGCCCCCCTGCTACCAAAACCTTGCCACGCAAACCCAATACACCCCCATACTTCGTATGGAAGGATTCAGGGACACAAATCTGGACCCAGAGTCTTGAAAAGACTAACCTTTTGGCATCTGACCCTCGGATCCAAAACAGCACATGCAGAGAAAGGGACAATTCAAAATGGAAGAAGTGGTTTGCTGGCCATGATGCCAGCTAAACCCAGATTGCTCAGACTTACACTTAGGTCACAGGTAATACTGGGGACAGGCGCATCCTAAAATTTTCCCCTCTCTTTGCATCTGTTCCACCACAGGTAACCTTTTCATAACCTTTTCAACCTCACTGGATTCCTTAGAGCGAGGAACTTGAACAGAGATGGGAATTGAACCTTTCTTTCTTGAGAGATATCTAACCACTACGCCCCGGGCTATTCTGGATTGAGATGGATGGGGAAGTGATAGATTCACCACTTCTTCCATTGATGCCAAGTCAACACACAGCCCAGAGGCTCACTGCACCAGAAGGAATTAAGAAAGGAAATGCAAGCATGCTAATGCAATGATTTTGGCATGCTTAGGACAGGGGATATCCCATGTACCAGTCTCTGCTCCAGAGGCAGGCATCCCATGTCTTTTTCATATCAATTTTCCAAACTGCCCTGGGGTATGAGCTTTTGGGATCTGACCTTTTATCATAGATCCTGATCCTGCAAATTGTTGCATCTGTGTGTGATGCCCCACTGATTTCACACTCAGGGCAAGTAGGGAAGGTTGCACAGTCATTGAACATGTGGACAACGAGCTCATTCTGAAAATGAGTCCCAAGTCCCCTCTTGCCTCTAGCCATGTGAATAATGGCACTGTGCCCATGAGAGAGAACGGTGGAGGCATAGCTGGGAGCTCTGCCCATTTTTTTGATCTTTAGAGGAAGACCCTACTCCTTCCTCAGGTCTACGGCAGATCAAGCTCACTGCTTGTGCTCCATGATCATAGAAGAGCATAAAATGAAACCTGCTTCAGAGCTCCTGTCTTGGGCACAGCTCCTTAAAAGCAAAGACTTGTCACAGAGTGAAGCCAAGGCACTTTAACAATGAGAAAAGCCTGACTCACTCATTCTACTCACGGTCTCCGCATCCCTGGGTTTTTTTAATCAGTTTCATGCTGGGAAGTGAATCAGGCCCAAGATTAAAGCGCGTCCACATCTGAGGAAAGTTTATGAGTGTGTGTATGAGCGCGCCCATGTGGGCGAGGATTAAAGCGTGAAGGATAAGGAGAAACCAAAAGTGAAGTGTTTTGAATTACCATTCTCTGCTCAAAAAAGCTCTCTGCAAATTGCCCAAATAGATATTCCGAGATGAAGTCTCTTGCATCTGTTCCATGGCAGGTAATATTTTGGAAAAAAGTGTCCTTTTATTGAGCACGGTAATTATTTCATACCAATTTCAATGGCAACTTTCTTAAGGACAGGAAAAATCAGATGTCTGCTTTGGCCAGTTTGACCTGCTAGCTATTTCTTGAGAGTTTTTGTGATTTTACTAGCTTACATGAAAAGAGCTCATGGCCTGCCTTTTGCCAGGCCTGAGTGGAAAACAGCGCAGAAAATTTTGACATGAATACAAACAGTCTGCTTTGTCAAAAACATGTAGAGATTTAGTGCTTCGCACTCCAATAAACCAAGACATGAAATATGTCTTTTGAAAATTCAAACATTTTCTTTATGAAATGCTACTGAAGTTGTAGTTCAGTGCCTCCTGCTCCCCCATTCTCACTTTAGACTGAGTTTCCTACAGGAATGACACCTCATACAATGCATCATGATCTCTGATTTGGTAGGAGCTGGTTGCATGTCAGTTGCATCATCCTAGTGGAAAATGGGAAATGTGTCCATCTGAGCCCAGTCTGGAGGACTAATGTAGAGCATGGGCTCCTGAACTACATCTACCTCAACTCAGCACATGGATGTTTTGGAGTTGAAAAAGTCTGTTTTCATTTAAAATCTTCGGAATACTGATACTTTCCCTTCTCCTCCTCTTCAGAAGACACAACGCACAAGATGGTATGCTGAGTGTTGAAAATCAAATTTTTCATTGAAAAACTGTCAAGAAAAGCCCTACATCTCATTCTTTTGAAGCTTTATATTTACTAACACCACAAATGGTCGTAACAGCCACTGTTGCAACAGAAAAGGCCAGGGAAAAAAGAAGCTGCCGACTAGACACAAATTCCACAGCAGCCAAACCTTACATTTTCAAGCCATCACTAAACATTATGGGTGGTACCTGGGGTGCAGAAGAGATGGACCCGGAAAGACAATTTGGCAGAACAAGGGACGGGCTGCAGAGCCACAGCCTGTTCTGCACTGAGGGGTTAAAGAGAAGGCCTTGGCTTCCAATGCTGTCAGTTTAGTGCTCGTAAAATAGCTTAAATGCACTTTACATCTTTCTTTAAAGCAGCAGATGAGTGTGAAATGTGGCAGAGAGGCGTTTTCAACTAGTCAGCTCCTTTGAATAACAACTATTTTCCTTCCAAAATTTAAATCTTGTTCCCTTTACTCCTCTGATTCATTCTCTCAGCCTTTGCATCATTTATTTTTCCTCTCTGACTTCTAGAAACAGTCATTCACATGAATGATGAGCAGGGGAAGAAAAAGTGTGGTAACTTAGCTTTGTCTACTTGCAGTTGTTGCTTCAGCTTCAGCTGCTTTCAGTTGACAGTTTCACTGAGATTGTGGTGGAGAAAGGACTTCAAGGCATGTCCTACTGAGCAGAGTAACTGCAGAACAGCTCAGTCTTTGCCATGGAGACAGTGACGGGGAAGAGTACATCTGATGAAACTTACTCGAAACCAAGTGACAAAGTTGTTTCACCTGTAGGAAAGCAATTAATTACTGTGAAAGACAGAGCTAATTTTGTGCTGGAACAGTCTGGAACAGCATACTGTAATCTGTTGTGTGTCAGCTGAGTTACAGCTTCCCTCCACCAGGAACATATATTATAAATACAGTATCTTTTTCAATACAAAGTGCTCTCTGGTGAGAGCCATCTTCCAGCAAAGGCACTGAGTCCTTTAAGATGGAAGCTCTATTTTAGGGAAAATATCTCTTGGAAGTGTTCTTGTGAGTTGATATGCCTCCTGTTCTCCTAAATGCTGAGAGGGAGAGAAATAAGAGAGAGAGATATCACCACCAGGGTATTTGGACCTTAGCACTGGGTCATTGAGAGCCCCATTGCCTGGTATCACAGGCACCATGTTAAATAACCCCCTTCATGAACCTCTCAAGACACATCTTGTAACATTTATGTTTCCTACCCTCCCTAGTCTTACTGGTTCCAGGACCCCTGCTCCTGATTTCTGATCTGCATTGACTTTATATGCATTACTTCCCTGTTAAGTTAGGTTCCGGAGAACCCTACGGGAAGAAGAAACTCGTTGCTGAATTTGACTTTATGTTGGATTGTTAGTAGTACATTAGTGAAAGACAGACATGTTGGACAACCTTCTTCTGAGGAGCATGACTACCATTTGGTCTGGATACCTGAGCAAGATATAAAAGGCAGTGGCTTCTCCACTTGTTGCAGTCCACTTTCATGCCATATTTAATGAAGGAGGTGCTTTCTAAACTGGTGTTCAAGAAAGACTAAGTCTCAGCCTATTAGGAACTTGGAGAACCACCAGATCAAAACTTAGGAGTTAATCTTGATTTCATAAAATTACTTTTTTACTCCTTTCCTCTACCACTAAGTTTTTTTTCTCTTTAGTACACTGTGCTTGCAAATATTGCTTTTTCTTTATTACTTTCCATTTTTTTCACCCATCCACAATTGAAGATTTATTGCCAGGGCAGGACTTCACTCTCCCTCTTCCCCATTATTTACAAGAGAATTGCAAGTAGCAGATATCTCAGTGTTTTGTCCCCTCTCCGAGCTTATTGCTCTCTTCTGACACAGCTGACTTTCAAGGCTGAGCAAGCTTCTCGGTACTGGTTTAAAATCAGAGCTTTCCATCTTCAGGGTAGCAGTCCTTGGCACTTCTGGGTGCAATACCTCTAAAATGACACTTTCCAGTATCTGCTGCTGTGGTGCAAATCCTTACACTGCTCTACACTATTGTTGCATGCCTGCAAAATTCACTCGCAGAGCATTCAGGTTGCTCCTTACTTTGTGAGGTGACCTTTCACAAACATACCAAGAGAGCTGGAGACGCTCCAATTTCTTACCCCTTGTCACTGCACTACTTAAATAGGAGAGCTCGCAAACCAGGTGAGGCCCAAAACACTTCAATTGTGATGTCTGCTGTAAGCCATGTCACAAGGTTTCAACAGGATCTTTAGAAATCAGCTGGCTGGTCCCAGCTGCTCCGCCACCCCACAAACAAAAAATGCTGTTGTAACATGCACCAAGTCAGAGAGAGGTTTAGTTTTGCAGACAGAAAGGGGACCCAGCCTACAAAAGGCTTTGTGCCCTGAAGAATTGTTTCCAACACCAGCAAAGAACTGAGGGAATGGACCTGCTCTAATGCTTTGTCTATGCCTCAGCTTTCTATTGATATTTCAGAATCACAATTTAACCCATCTGAAAAGGAAAAAAAAATTCTCTTTTTTTAGTTTTCCAAAGTAACCCTTCTACTGCTCTTTTAATGGATAGGCTTACAATTATAGCATCATTTTCTTTTACTGCAACTCAAAGAGGAGGCAATGCATTAAAGTGACAAACTTCACAGTATCACTTGAACTAATGAGTGTCGCTCTGGTTAGAAAGAAGCACAGGGAAAGAGGGGCCGGTTTCCCTAAGAGGTCCTTTGTGGGCAGTTCAGTAGCTCAGCTGCCACTCTCTGCTTGGAGTATGCTAATGCAGAGAGATCAGTCCAGAAGTGCCTGTGGGCAAAAGTGAAATCCAGCCGAAAGGGTTGAGCGAGTTCATGATGTGCCCTATTTGCCAGGCTGAGGAGTCACAGCACAGGGAGGCAGGGTCCCTGCAGATGCTGCTCTTTAAGCTCCAAGGAGCAAAAATGCAGCAGACTGCCCTGGGGCAGACACGTTGCTCTAGAGCACCTGTATTTTCTTCTAGCCAAGCCCTGAAATTCCTTCTGGAGGAATTACATCAAGGGGACCGTGCATGAAAAGCCACACACAGTGCCTACATACAATACCCTGACAGTACAGGCACATAGCCCTGGAGTACGGCTATAACTGACATGACGGACAAAGATCTGCACAAAGAAGTGCCTGTAGTTGGGCTTCTAAGTCTTTATTAGGTTCCTAAAATAAATGTCTGCATTTTTTTAAAAGAGTTCAGCAGTGAGGAGATCCCATTCAGAGCCTCGTTCTTAAGTATGGCTACCATTAAGCAGGATATTCAGCTCCCATACTGGGAAGCCTAGATTAGCATAACCACATGCAAATTTTCACACAGCACAGAAAAGAACCAATTTCAGAGCACAAAATTAGGCTTTTAATAGCTTTTTTTGATCCTCATATTAAAAATGAAGTTGGCCCCGTGAGCTGTAGGACTAACAAAGCCTGGATTTCCATTGATTTGTGTCTTGTGACTGGATTTCCAGGAATTTAACAAGATGAAAGCTCCAGCTGAAGCATTTGTTGCCCTGGAGGGCATGGATAAGGCTACGCTCCCGTGCGTGGGACTCACGTGGCAGATTTGCTCATAGGGGACATTGAAAAGATCTTTTGGGGCATGTATTTTCATGAAGTTTGTAGGAACAAAACATAACTGAGACCTCTCTTTTCTTTCAAAGTTTGACGCATTTAGAAAAAATGGCTCTGAAATTTTTGGAAATGAATGGACTGACAGAGTGATCAGAGAGATTTCTTTTATTTAAGAAAGCAGGCCAAAGATTGATGCAAGTTTATTTGCAAGTTAATATTGGACAAGTAGGAATATTAATTGTCAAGTATCAGTAATTGCAATACATTACTCCATTTAGTTTGTCTGTAGAAATGTCTCTATTACACAAAAGGATAGATACCTTCTCCTCTGCTCCAATCACCAGCCTATATACATTTTTCTCAGTGGCTATATATTGGAAGGCTGCTCATGCAACTTGTGCGGTTAAGAGAGGTAACAAAGACCGGAATGCTCCAGCCAGGAGCATTAAGTTGCTTAAAAAACAATTTAAATGTTTTCTTTTCCCTCTGTGTTTTCTAACAGAACCTGGGAGTACGCATACAATTTGTCAGACTTTGTGACCAGCACTGCCTGTGTGATTCGAGCATCCTGGGACTCTTTGCTAGGGCCTGAAGCAGCACCTTTTGCTGCAATGCTGTGACCCATGTTACTGTGGCAATTCTTTCACTGACTCTCCAGCTTGTTCATGCAAATTCTGCTTGGATAATTAAAAAAAACAATCCAAAGGTTATGTGAATAGCCTTTCTGAACAGCCACACTTATAAGCTTCCCCTGTTGACAAATAACAAACAGGAGTCCGAAGTAGTAACAAGCTTCTGGTGCCCACACTAATTCTGAAAAGTCATTTTTCATTACACCAAACTTGCTCAAAGAACCTTCAGTTATAATATATGGTGCAATAAATAATAGCTTAAGTCTACTTATACAAATAAAGAACATAAAGTGAAAACTCCTGGAGTGTTTGATGTTTACTAATTGAAGCAAATACAACTGCCTATTTTGTTATCTCTTTCTACACCTCACTCCCGTTGTCTGCTTGCATCTTGTCAAAAACTTCAGCTTTGTGTCTCTGGAGCCAGCACTGTCTCTGTGCCGCCCGTTCGTACAGGACCTAGAATCACGAGGTATTTATCAGGGCCTCCAGCTGCTACCACAATATAAGTAATTTTATCAACCTAATGTTTTATTTATCTGCACTTAATGTTCCTATTTAAAGGGGAGAGAATGTGGGAATATTAATGGAAAAGTTGGGGGCAGGGAGCTGAGATGAGTTATTAAAAGTTTCACCACTTGAGCTTTTAAGCTTCTCTGAAGCTGCTCAGATTGATGTGAATGCGTCCATATCTCTCATGCAAATTGTCTCAGAGGCAGCTATTTTGGGCAGAGTGTATATTCATTGTGGTGTCACAAAAGGTCGATTAGGTCTGCTGAAATTCCTGGTTGATGCTGATTGACTGTGAGCGACATTTAAATCTTTCAAATTTCATTATCCAACCCATTCTCTGCAGGCTGAACATGGACACGCGCCTTATGCAACCTCACAACAGACATCTCGAGTTGCAGATTTAGGAGCTTTTTAATTATCTGTGTGTAGGGAGGGAAAGAAACTGTGATGATTTTCTTTTCGTGCTGAGGGGAGTTCTTTTCAGCCTGCTGCAGGAAGTCACACAAAACCCAGTGAGATGAATGAACAGGACTCTGCTCCCAGAGCATAGAAAATTGAACAGATTTTCCTCAAACATTCTCAGAAAAACACACCTGTCAGCTAACAATTAAGTGGAAAAGCATCTTCACCTGAAAATCCACCTTGTCATGGAAAGTGCTAACCAAGTGAAAAGAGAGAGGTGAAATGGAAACTCTTTTGAATCCTGAAGTCTGGTGTTTGACTTCACGTGGACCCTGTAATTTCTACCCAGCGGTGCCAGCTACTCCAGTGCTGTGTATCTTTACTTCGCTAATTTACTTTACAAAACTACCAATTTTCACTTCATCTTGCTGAAAAGAGGAAACTTAATTTCTACCACTGAAACATAGTTTTGCAAAGAAAAATGATGGTCTGCTTGAAAACTGCACATTTTGAAAAACGAGTTCTGAAGAAAATATGACAGCACTGCAGCCCAATGCATAGGCACACACACATATACATATATATAAGAGTGAAGGCAAAGGAACACTAATGTCTGCTCTTCACTTTCTGTGTAGATTTCTCCAGGTTAAACTCTAAGGCTTGGCAGGATTGCTGGGTCTAGCAACTGAGTGATTTGGGTTGAAATTTACTTCTGTGAAGATGCTTGAAGATACAGGTGAAAAGGCTTCCAGTAATGAATATACTGGAAGTGGATTGAAGGAGCCCAAATCCTTTCTCCCAAACTTCCCACACACTCCTTTTGTGTGAGCAATGTGATCACCTGTGGCTGTGTAACTTCCAATATCTCAAAGAATGCCTGGAATGATAAGCACCTATTGATTCTAATGACTGGCAACTTTTGGCAGACGTTTAAGAGATTTTTAAACAACCCTTAATCCCTCACAGCTGTGATTGAACATAGACCAAAAGAATTGGCATTCCCTCTGCATCCTTTCACTTTAAATATAATCGCTTGGTGGCAGTTATCGTGTACATTGTCTTTAACAGTGGAGGAAATTAGCTTTAATTTAACAAAGTGATTGCATCTTGGCTTTCAGAGATGCCTATTGCAAGCCCTATTCAACACATCCCCCAGCCTCTGGGCCCGGAACAGCACCATAAGCAGCAGAACACCACTCCACACACTGCATCTGTAACTATCCCCTTGGACAGCTAAACGGCAGCTTTGGCTTAATGACTCAGGAAACTCGGTACTTCTAACAGTGCTCCTTCCCATTTTGTCCGGCACTATGTGTGTGTGAAACCAGACTTTGCTGTGGGACTTCCTTGTGGAGCATGATCCTGGAAATATGGGGAACAGCACGTTTCACCTGAAGTCTGTCATATGCCCCCAGTGCTTTATCTCTACCGTCAATAGAGCCCCTTCTCTTTTTCTCCTGTTTGTAAAAATTCCCTGCTTTGGGCTCTTCAAGTGCCTGCTTTGCTGTAAGTGTGCATTTATTTACTTTCTTGAGTCAGGGGCCAAAGAGGGTTATAAGAAGAGCACAAGTAAATACAAGTGTAATTTTGAGTCAGAGGAACCTTTAGCAGTTACAGTAAGATGAGAGTAAACATAATCATTACACAGTCAGACCATTTTCTTTTATTTATAACACCTCAGGGTAATAACTGGTTTGATGGGGATATTTTAAAATCATTACCCTACTATTTGCATCCCATTGTCCTGGGTTTGGCTGGGATAGAGTTAATTTTCACAAGAAGCTGGGAGGGGACACAGCTAGGATAGCTGACCTGAATTAGCCAAGGGGATATTCGATACCATATGACATCATGCTCAGTATATAAACTGGGGGAGCTGGCTGGGGAGGTGGGATCAAAGCTCGGAATGGGCTGGACATCAGGTTCCAGGTGGTGCACAATTGCATTGTGCATCACTCACTTTGTATTCTCTTTTCTCAGTATTATTGTTATTATTATTATTTCTTTTCTCCTTGTGTTGTCCTATTAAACTGTCCTTATCTCAACCCACAAGACTTTTTTTTACCTTTTTGTACCGATTCTCCTCCCCATCCCGCTGGGGGCAGGGAGAGGAGTGAGCGAATGGCCGTGTGGTGCTTAGTTGCCGGCTGGGCCTAAACCATGACACCCATCTATTCAATTTCCCACTAAAGATTAAACAACCCACTTGGAGGAAAATATCTTTTCATTAAAGTAGCATTTAAGAAACAGGTACTGAGCTTTTGAGGAATTAAGTATTTACTTTCATACAAAAGAAGAATTGTAACAGAAAGAAGCATCTTTTCTTCCAGGCACTGAAAACACAGCTATGATTTAGAGAATCCCGTCTCTACTGTAAAAGAAATGTGCTCTTTCTCTCCCACACAAATTCTTCCCCTCAGATACACACTGCAGTCTTAGCCAGGGACAAGGAGAGACCACAGATAAGCATTAGCCAAGTGAGCTTTTCCCTATTAAATTTTCCCTACGTCGTGGTTTAACCCCAGCCAGCAACCAAGCACCACGCAGCCGCTCACCCCTCCCCACTCCCAGTGGGATGGGGAGGAGGAAAAAAAAGGTAAAGCTTGTGGGTTGAGATCAGAACAGTCTAGTAACTACGGTAAAATAAAATATACTACACTACTAACTAATAATATAATAATAATAATAATAATAATAATTTTAATGAAAAGGAATATAACAAAAAAAAGAGAAATAAAACCCAAGAAAAGACAAGTGATGCACAATGCAATTGCTCACCACCCGCTGACCGATGCCAGAGAAGCGATCTGCCCCTCCCAGCCAACTTCCCCCTGTTTATATACTGGGCATGATGTTCTATGGTATGGAATATCCCTTTGGCTAGTTCGGGTCAGCTGCCCTGACTATGCTCCCTCCCAGCTTCTTGCACACCTGCTTGCTGGCAGAGCATGGGAAACTGAAAAATCCTTAACTTATAAGCGCTACTTAGTAACAACTAAAACATCAACATTATTCTCACACTAAATCCAAAACACACTGTACCAGCTACTAAGAAGAAAATTAACTCTATCCCAGCCGAAACCAGGACACCCTATTAAATTTACCCTGCAAAACAACTAAGTGCAAACACTTGACTGGTTGAAAGAAACAAGTCAGCAAATAAAACATATTAAACCACTTTACATATTCACCATACTAAAATAACTAACACAATGTGTAGTTGATAGGAAAGCTACTTGGATTGACTCTGCGAGTGGTTGTCCCTGTGACATCGTGACCTCAGCCCATGTCAGAGAGAGCTGCATCCCCACAGCACCCTCCAAGCAGCCTGGTATGGGGTGCATAGGCGTGTGGCCTCGTGGGTTTCTCACAGGCACGAGCACTAGGGGGTTATAGGGAGGGGTAAGGGTACACCTAAACCCAAGCACTCGCAGCTCCCACAGGAGAAGGGGAACTTGCACATCCCTTGCGTGATGTAGGATCCTACTTGTGAATGTGGGATTCAAAAATTTGGCCTAGTTGTAAAAGGATGTTGCAAAATCTGTTTGTGTACAGTAACATTTTTTAAGTGTCTGGTCCACGGTTTATCCATTGTATTGCTGATATTGATCCTGAATGTATAGTTGACTGATTGGCAGTTAATTACGTGTCATTAAGTAAAACAATAGATGGCTTCAGTACTGATCTAGTTTAAACAACATGAACTGTTTTTCCTTTCAATACCCATTACACAATTGCCTGTTTTTGCAGACACATGGAAGATACAGCCACGTGCTACACCTCACAGGGCAGACCAATTACACATGTACTTGTGTACATGTGGTGGGAGATAAACCCACAAAAGTGTAATCCCCCTGTTTCCTTTCCCATACCCAAGGCTGGGACAAAATAAATTTTATTTCCCTCTTCTGAGGGGACTTTGTGGCACCTGTGGTACCCTCTGCGGTAGTACCAGTGAGATGAGGAGGCGAGTGAGCAAGGCGGCACCCAAAAGGGCATGGGTGACTCTTAAAGGATCAGAGCTCCGTCCAATGCTTTTGGTCACAGTAGGAAGGTTTTTCAAGGCCTCTTGATTTCTGTGTGAGTGACACCTCATGACCCTGGGAGATGTCCCCACAAGGCAGCCTCTTCATCTCACTTCAGCTGTGAGCACCGTTTGTGCTGCAAGCTTGAGTTGTCCCTTCGCTTGCAGAGCCCCTGATGTACTTAGGGGTTTCAGCGTCTCCACATGCTTGTGCAAGCTATTTCCATTGCCATCTCGGGATGCTCTGTTGGATGATGATGTGGTGTCAAGTCACATTATGTCCAGAGAGATGTGAAAAGACAGGCTTTAATATACGGTGCCACTTCTTTATCTTACCCAGCCTCAGCTCTGCCAATTAATGCTCCAGCTCAGAGGTTCAAACTTCCCTTTAGGGCCACTTAAAGAACCGCACTTTATGAACTCTGTGAGAGGGATGCTTTCCTCTCCCACCTCTGGATGCCTTCTTTGTGCCTTCAAGATCTTAAAGTAAAGGCAGGAGGTCCTAGCACTTTCAGTGGTCCTGTCATATCATTAGAGACTCTTGCTCCCAAGAAATGTCTCATCTCCACCAGTGTCCCTGCAGAGGAAGGGATGGGACATGGCATCCTCTGTGTGGCAGAAATCCCCACATCACAGTCCTCCTGCTAAGACCCTAGTGGGGAAATTGCCAGTGACAAAGTCCACCTCCCTTGAGCAGCGGACAGACAGTGGCAACGTTTCGTGTTGCCTGAAATGAAAGCAGCACATATTCTACTTGGCACTGTGCTGCCAAATCTGGGAGCATCAGTGAGCTCAAGAAAATGCCTAGGAAAACAGGTCTTAAAAGCTGCCCCTAGGTCTGCAGCCAATCCATTCCTGAGGTAGGTACTACATTCAGGATCTCACAGGAGTCAATCATACCCCTTCAGCTAATTTTCCCTGAATTGATATTCTTCTCCCTCTACATTCCTGAGGTAGTATGACCTTCTTAACTGCTGTCATTTCCCTATTGTTCTTATCTTTTTCAACTCTTGAGAAAGTAAAAATAGTAAAAAATGGAAGAGCAATATTTTTCTCTTGGCAGGGCTCATTGTAGAGTGCAAAGAATTACTGTGCTTCACCTAAGCTTCTCTGCCTGCTCTTGGTCCACTACAAAGGGAGACCTCTTCCTCTGGGGCTCAAGTTGGGACATTTTATTTCCCAGAAATGGTCAGTTGTCACATTTCAAATAACATTTGGTACTTGTCTGCAGCAGCTTGTTCACCCTCCCAAGACAGCAAGGGAAGCAGGCAGACTGGCCCTCCTTTACAGCCATACATTGTGTTAGCCACCCTTATCAAGAGCACACTTCATTGCAGGGTTCACAGTTTAGGTTGCTGCTTTCACATGAGATCTCAAGCCCTATTTCAAGCTTTTTGTTATTTTATAGACCAGTAAACACCATTTTGTTTTATCTTCCTGCCTTATGGTAGACATTCTTTTGTCCTTAAAAGTACTTAGGCACAAGCTGTGCGCAGATCTAAAAAATAACAATAATCAGTCTGATGGAAAGCTGAAGCCATTTGTATGAGAAAGGAAAAAAACAGCAACCACAAAACAAACACAAAACCAATGAAAAACACGCTCATCTTGTTAGTCCTGGCTGTGAAGGGACTTACTAGTATGGCTGAGAAATGTTGCTTTCATAATTTAAGACTGGTTGTAGGGGCAATTGGAATTTCTTCCCAGCCTTGTCTGTTGTTGCTGCTTGCCTTTCTACTCAGAGCATGCATTTTCCTTAAAAGCTTATCTTTCCATCTAGCCTGTGCTAAGGGATTTGTTGTTTTGCACTAAACCTGCCTCCCCCATTTCAATCCAAAAGCTTTATTGCCCTCAGTGAAGCTGATATGCCTGCCTGGGTACAGACCTTCTCCCTGGGCCCTGGCATTTCTGGGGCTCCAGGCAAAACTGTGTTCTTCTGCTCAAAAATCATAGTAACTGGTCATAGCCAAGAGAGGTAGAGAGTCGACGTGTGCAAGTTCTGGTCCTAGGTCTTGCCTGAATGCAGAATAGGGGCAGTAAGTTATCAACAGATCCTTGAAAATATTTTAGTGTCACTGTCTTTGCTGGGACTAGAGTGGACATGACATGTGGCACAGGAATATTTTAGCCAAGGTCAGATCAAAGCTCTTAAGATACTCTCTCATCAAGAAGTTCTTATTCTTCATAGTTAGTCCTAAAAGTGATTTATTCTGAAGGCAAAGGGGGCTTATCTGCTAAGTAAGAAAATGTCTCCATCCGACACTTCGTTATGCAAACCCATTTGCATAGGAAGCACTTTGATATTGCAGTGAAGGAGCATAATTCCTGCTAGGTGCTGAACATTCATGGCCTTGAAATTCATTTAGGCATGTTTGTCCTTGGGACCATTCATGCACTTGAATTTAGCAAAGCACCCTTAGCACATACCTGGATTGGGACCAGAATTCTTACCATATGTAGGGTGTGAGTGGGTTCATCTTTAAAACTAATTTTAAACGTTGACTTGTGTAACCTTCAGTGTGTCCCTCCAGATGAAAATGATTCAGTCTTAACCCAGTAGATAGATCTCCTTGGAAAGTTCATGCATAAACTGTATTTAAGGAAAATAGCTTCTAATTATGCAAAGATATTAACAACCATCCCATCTGATTGTAATGAGGATAATTTGCATTATTCCCAAACAAAGAGTTTTGTTAGAAGAGAGTTATGGCTGAAATGCATTTTGCTACAGTCCAGCTAATGATCAGAAAACCATTATTCTACTTCCTTTACAAAAGTTCTACTGCTCAAAAAAGTTGGAATGGCTAAAGATGAATGGTTAACAGTCTGCCAGCATATTCCCCATCGCTACATAACCCTCCATCATTCACCATCACAGTTTCTTAATTTATTTGTCTTTTATAAGCTTCCTTCTGCTCTTTGTTTGGTTCTGATAGAAATACACCATTGGACTTATGTTGCAGGTTTAACTATGGTCTTCTCAAATGTGCTGTAAAGGGCTTCGAACAGACTATAATCCCAGGATTATTCTGGTTGTGCCAGAGGACAATAAGATCTTGTACCAGTATTATGTGCTGAAGCAGAAGACCACTTTAGCTATTAGGATCAGGGTGATCAATCAACTTGTATTATGAAATGTGTAGATTATATAATCTAGGGAGAGCTCGTGTATGGAAGTTTGTGTTTAACTATGTGGTTTATGAGCGTATATGGGATGAATGCACACACTGCATAATAAATAATCTCTTAGTGCTATGAGCTGAAGTTTCAAAGCAACCTAATAGAGTCATGCATCTAACTCCCTTATGTCTTTGAAACCCTAGACACAATATACTAGAAATAGGAAAGGGACTTGAATAGTAATTACAAGCATATTTTGAAATCCATAGAGGGGAAAAAATGGATTAAGGGCATTGTAAATTGAGGAAGGAGAGAATGATGAACTATGTTTTTTGGAGCTAAAGGACCAATATACTTTTGTGGCCTTGAAAGTTTATATGAATTATCTAGCAATTGTACAGTATGCTTGTAGCAGTGTTTTCTTTGCAGAAAGCTCTAACTCTGTTCAGGGTTTGATAGTTTATTTCCTTTTCAAAAAGTGAAATTGGATAGAGGGCAGAGGGAAAGAAATGCAGCTGGTGGGTATGTGGGTTTCTTCTTGTTTTGTATGAACTGGATATTATTTAATAGGCTGCATCCATACTAGAAGCTGTGATGAGGGATAATGAAATCCCTCATCTGCACACAGAGAATCAGCAAAAGGAGGTAGCTTCTCTGCTAATGTTAATTGGCATGGTTAATGAAAATCAACAAAGAATCAGTGGTTTTCAATACCTGAGAATCTCATCCAGAGTGCTTAAATCTCTTCTAACAAAGTAAAACAAACTAGTGCAAAGTTTGTGTCATATTATGATCAGGTAGCAGTTGGCTGAAATTTACAAGCTTTATTGCAAATGTATAATGTAACTTAGTTGGAATTAACAGTGAGGGTATGTGTACAGGTATGAAGAGAGAGACCTGACTTTGGTTTTGTGTTTAGCTATATATTCCTTTGTATCTAGCCATTTAAATGTCAGTTACTTCAGGGGTTATTTTACTGTCTACACATTTTGTATTTTTCAGTAGGTATTTGCTTTGGCAGTCCTAAACACAGATATGTGGAACTTCTTTGTACATTGCCAGTAGCAATCACATTCAAAAGGTAAGGAAGTCATTTGTGTGTCTGAGGGAGAATTCCTGGGCTACACACTAATTGCAGGGCCTGCAACACTGAAAAACATAGCCCTTCTATTAACATAATTTCAAAATCTCAGTGAGGCTACTTGAGCTTTCATTGACGATAACAAAGAAGCAGTGAACACCAGAATCAACGAAGCCCAGATTTCTATGGATTTGTGTATTGTGCTCAAATGCAATTTCCAGGGGAATATAACTCCTGATTGAAGTGTTGCCTGTGTTTGGGGAATCGATCCAGGATGGATTCTGCATGGATTCTCTAGTCTCTAGTAAAAGGTGGGCTCCTCTTACAGTTTTTCTCACATCTATGGCTCTCAAAGTCTCTTCTTTCTAGCCAGCTATTTGCATTAAAAATTAGGAGCTTAATTACCTTCTACGTCTCTTCCCTTCCTATTAAATTGGATTGAAATCGGGCAGCAGGTTCAACAGTCATTGTGGGGAAGGGATTCAAAGTCACACGGACAGGCTAACTATATTTATACTGTGTACCTAAGGAAAAAGAATAAAATAAAGAAGTTCCCAATTCAGGCAGCTGAAACTGCAATCATTCTATGACCCTTCAGCATTGTTTCCCCCCATCATCCTTCCTCATAATACTTTGCTGGCCCCTCTCCTCTATTTCTTTGTCTGACAGTTCCTACATTTTTCCTGCAGCCAGTTGCATGCATCTCTTTCTCCCTGTTCCTACTCCTGTTTTTCTCTTGGGAATGTCTTTCTTATCCTTTCCTCCCTGGAGGTTCATAGCTCAGCAGAGTTGCTTTTGCTCTGGGGTTACAATCTAGAAAACAAGGCAACAGAGGAATTTTACTTTGAAATTAGAAGCTTGCCTAAATACATCCAACGCATTCAGTAGGAACACTTTTCCCTCCCCCCTTCCCTATATATATTTGGTTCTCTTAATTGTTAATCTCTATTCAAAGCAATTTCCTCGGCATACACATTTTCATTAAATGTAATGAAGGAAGGACAATTTAGCATCCCACCTGCGACAACTCACTGATTCAGATCATGATGACCTATTGTGAATACTTGGGCTTCAGTCAAGATTTTGATTAGTGGAAAGAAGTAACCTCTGCATAATTAAGATTGTAGGCAGAATTTATTTATTCTGAGCCAGTTTAATTTAAAAGTCCGTTAATTAGATAGAAGATGAAGGCACCTCCATAACACTCACTGGTGGAATATCTGAGAATTTATAGTTTGTCTCACTCACTTCATTTTCTGAAAAGTTTGTCGCGTGTGTAGTCTGCAGAAGTGGGATAATTTATTTGTGGGTACACTATAAGAAAAGCAGAGAAGCAGCTTGTAAATTATGGAGTTTGAAAAATTTGGTGTAAATCATATCTGGAACAATTTGAAATGATTCTTGCTCTACAGTCATGCAATGGCTCATGAATGGTTTGGCTTAGAAACTTCAAATATGATTTATTCAAAAGGTCCACTCTGCATAAAAAGAGGAGGAGAGGGCTGGTGAACTTGGAAGCTATCCCCTGGAAAAGTGGAAACAGCAGAGCAACCTGATGGGATCTGAAATAGCTGAGTTTGTCACTGATACTATAGGCTTCTGAAGTCACAAAATAGGAGAATGGACAGCAGCAGTCTGTATTGCTGTTGGAGAGGGAGCTTCAGTCTCCTTCCAGCCAGCTGTTCTTTTAGGCACACGCCAGCACCATGTCTTAATACATAGGGACTATTAATACCACTATCACTATCCCACACAAACAGCACCCTTGCATGGACCTTCAAATTCTGTAACCCCTCTGTTAGCTCCATAAACCACCATGCCGAGACACACAATCATTTTCTCATTGATTCTTGTTGGTCTCCCAGTCTCATATCATCATGGGAGCACTCAAGAAACATTTAGGAGTGAAGAAAAGCAGTTTTTCCTTATGATGTATCTTCTACCATCACCATGTTGCTGTTGAGGCCACCCAGGGTTAAAAAACTCACTGCAGCAAAGCAAACAGCATAGCAGTGATAATAAGCAATTGCAGCTTTAGGAAGAAGGAGTACACAATGAAATCCGAAAAGTAGCTGTCAGATAATTACAGAGCTTTATGCTGCAGGCTGCACATGTGCATTTCATACGATGTTTAATAAAAATAAGTGCATTACAACAGGAAACCTTACTCATATTTGTGAATGTACATTGAAAATTTGAAGGGCAAATGTTACACAAAACAGCTTTTTAAAAATACTTGGGGTTGAGGACAGTGTTTAAGCAAAATTTACTCCTTCCCCACTCAAAAAAAACAGAGGAAGAATGAGAAAACATAAAGCTAGGGCTCCCCAGACAATAGTGCTTTTGTCTCCATAGTTCTTCTATCCTCTACACTCTCCTCCAAAAGTAAATACAAGCTTGTTACATGTATCCCAGCTCATTAACATTTCAAATTGTCCTTCTATCAATTTAAATATGAATAGATCATTGTGTATGAGGGGGATGACTCATTTCAATGGCTGAAACTGGTGGTCAGAAATTGTATCTCAAAATGTTTTTTCAGCAGAAAAATGGGAGCTCCAGTTACAAGAATGCCTACTTCTGCTTCTGGGAGTGTGCCAGGTGTGTGTATGAAATACCTTTAAACCTGAGTTCTCTCGTATTTTGCTTGGCTAGTCTGCTGTGATATTTCATGCTGTAGTTGGTTTCCTTTTTTCATCATCTTATTCATAAAAGAAATTTGCAGAAGAAGTAGAGCTCCCACACTTCCACAACTACAGACACTAGATAAGTGGATGCTAAGAGGTGTTGTCCGAATAGTGAACTTGCTACACAGAAGCTGCAGAGATCAGGGACCTAAACTAACTCTCAGGCCACTTGGCAAAAACGGTATTAGTGAACCACATTGTTTGGTCTTGTGCCAAACTACTTTGGCCTTTGACTTTTTTTCCCCCTAAAGAAAAACCTGAGGATTTTTTCCCCTTTACATTTTTACAAGAAACTCTTGACCAGTCCAGAATATAAACAAGCCTCATGAACTTCAGTTAAATGATGAAAAGATGGGAGGTAGAAAGAAGTTTTCCAAAACCTTTCATTTGATGTGAGTTTTGAACAGAAGACAAAACTTCATCAGCCTTCTCTTACTCATTCTTACGCTTCCATCCAGCAACCTGGAGCTGTTGAAAACTGCCAGTAAATGAACCAAACTGGAGTTATTTTTTTCTACTCTTCAGTGAAAAAAAGGGAGACTATTTTTCTTTTCTGTCCCACTTAATGGTTCTGCGAATCTGCTGGTGTGCGGGTATATTTTGAAAGCCTCAAATTACACACCAATTGTTAAGTGACAGCCAATACTCGGTGCAGAAATTGGCAGTAAGTGCTATTTGGAGCAGTTAATCACTAATTTTACATTGACGTTACATATTTTTATTCCATTTAGTGTTGACTGATACAAAATGGCATCTATGGTAGTGAATTAGTGAGAAGTGACCTGGTAGTGAATTAGTGTAAATTCTCTTTACAAGGCAAGTGATTATTTCTGTAACACATTAAGCTTAAAAAAATGTTGGTAATCCTAGCTAAAATCTCACTACGTATGTTTCAGGGAAAGCTTGAGTTATCAGGAGTGTGTTTTTATTTCTGGAGACTGACATGTCAGATTCTTGAGCCCTAGGCAGTAACTTGCAATTTTCCCATAACAGATTTCTTCTCAGTTTGCATTGAAATAGCTGCTTACTATGTCTTCTAAATCTACCTTCCATTTCTTGAAAACTTGGAAGCATGAATTAAATGCATTCTTTTCACTCTGCAGAGCTGTCAGGGAGGGGGGTTAACATACATTTATTTCTACAAACTAGTGATGGTGAATGTTACATGTAAGTATGTATTTGTGCAGCAGCTCTAAATCTGTAGTCTGTGATGTCTGGCCTATTTTTAGGTGAATAAGCAAGTCTCACATTCCCTGTACAGAGGCATTAACTATAGTCATTTAGGGATCACAAATCCATAGCTTGAAAACCATAGTGTCTGAGGAAGCAGATGAGTAGAAGGTACCATCTGTAGGTCTAAATAGCTTCATATAAACTGCCCCAGGATGCAACCAAAAACCAAGATGAAAGCTCATGCATCTTCCCTTTTCTTCTGCTACCCACTAGTTTGCCTCCTTCTCTACTTTCCTTCAAGGAGGCCAATATAACCAAACAACTTCTTTTATCTCTTCCAAAGGACCATGGCCTCATCCTTTCTAATCCCCCTCATAAAAGTCATCTTCTGCTATGGGATTTGTTTGAACAAAGATCTCATATTTTCTCCTTTCCCTCGATTTTGTACTATCCACCTCCAGGCAGAAACAAGAACCCCACTATGTCTGGAAACAGCCAGCACATGATCAAAGCCATCACGACACATAAACATGAAATAGCAATGCTTGTCAGAGCTGGTGAAAAGACAGCCCCTTCACGCTGCTAGTGACCAGCTCAGTCCTTGCCAGTGGCTTGTTTTGGTTTTGTTCCTCCTGTTGACTTGAAGTCTTAGCACTGACCTTGGATTTTGAGGGTCAGCTCATGTCAGTACCCAAATTAGCTTTTTACTTGCTTTGTAATTCCCACAGGCAAAAGATATATGAAGTACCCCTCACAAAAGACCTGAACCCAAGTGTCTCCTCTGCACCTTGCTGTGCTGGGGTAGCCCTGTCCAACTGCCTCTTTTGCTTCCACCTTCCCATGGAGCAGCACAGGCTCTTCACTGACAGAGGCTTTAAGGCCTCTGGTGTCTCCAGAGCAAGAGTTGGAGACCCTGCAACATGTTTTCATGGGAACACAATGCCATCTGGACACCCGATTCCCCTTGAGGACCACAGTTGGTCTCTGTAATGAGTGTTGGAATACGCTGTATGACTAGTGTGTACCTATGATTTCTGAGGCTTCATGTGTGCTGGTGTTTCTAATCTCAAGTAACTGAGTTGGTTTTGTTGATGCATGAAGACAGATAGTGGCATGCTGCTCCTTCTTTACATAAACACATATGCAAGAAAAAGCAGAGTGAATAGAAATAGATAAACAAATGTACAAAAATGGTAAGCATAAATATTGCAGATGTAGATATGACAAAAATATATGGCAGGCAGATCTCTAGAGAAACAGATGGATAGCCCACAGCCATAAGCAGTAGTTGTCTATGAAAGATGGGCAAATGCAGTGGTAAATGACTTGTGACTCTTCAAAATTTAATTTGCCATGAAAGCCCATTATGAATGATGCAAGGGCAATACCTGGTGGAAAACTATCTAGCGCTACTTCTTTTCTTCTTAACCTGTGGGATGGAAAGTTATCTGACAGGTTACAATAAGCAAACATGAATGTAGATACGCAGAGATATCTCAGCACTTGACAGCTTTCAAAGTTTATTGTCAAACCAAATTAGCACAAGTCTGCCACATATGAGCAGGCAGAACAGCAGGCAAGATGCTAAAATGTCTGGAGTGAAATCATTGCCTTCCATGGTATTCTTACAACCCTCTCCTTCCCCTTGACCTCCATTTGCTAGTTCATAAGATATTAAGGTGTCAGCAGCCAAAAGCAACTGCTGGCAAAGGTTACAACAGTTACTCCTCAGTTTCTTTCCTACTTAATTTGCTGGTACCTGTCAGTTGTGATATGCCCGAGGAAAGGGTAAGGGCCTTTTTTTTTCTCCATAGATCTTAAAGAACACTTTTAAGTACTAGCACCAGTCTCTGATAAGCAGACTATAGTTGAAGTTGTAATACAACACCTGGAATGGAGATAAAGTACCTACAGAAGTCTGGCTATCATATGGCTGTGGAGGGACTGTAAGGAAGAGTGATGTAAAGAATTGTGCAGTTACATATATGTGCTGGTCCTCAGAGATCTCCTGGTCCTCAGTTTGGAATCCTTGTTCTCCATTTACCTTATTATATATTGGTTTGGGTAGATGGACACCTGTAATGTGCACATTTCCCACAACCTGAGATGGGAACTGTTTTGTCCACAAGGCAACTGAACCTGCCCTAGAGCTGATGCCTCCTGATTCAGCTATGACCTTCTCCACTGTGGTCCTTCTACCTCATGTGTGGCTGGTGTTTCAGTGCTTTGCTAGATTGTCCCATATGAATGTTTTTAAGTTAAATATACATTTCCATATGCACAGTACTCAGCCCTTGTTGCTGTTATGCAAAAAACTGTGAGCCTAAGTCACACTTCCCAATGGAGAATCCCAAAGCTCTTCAGACAAAATTATCCCTCCCTCTCCTTATTTCACCGCATGCCATCAGGCCAGCTTTCAGAGATCCCCCTCCTCTCAGCATTCAGTCTTGCCTGATGTCCTCAGGGAAGTAAGGAATTAAATGGAATGTATTTTTAAAAGAAAAGCAAGAGAGCCCTCCTGCTGGAGCTGAATAAAGTTGAGACAGCTCTGTCAGCTGCATGTCTTCACTTTGCAGGGAGCTGTCAGTAAGCTCTTTAAAGTTGGGGAACTTATGCAGGCAAAACAATTGTGTGTGTCACTTGTAATCTACAGGCGCAAATTGCACCATGTTGAAAGCAAGAAAATTCATTATTATTTATATAAATAGATCTTGTAGATTTCATTAAGATTAGGTCAGGCTGTGGAGTTATCACATACGCTTGTTTGCACTTTTGTTAATCTTCATTTGCAAATGCTGATTAGTGCCACAAAACTCTCTTGCTGTTTACTGCAAAATCCTGCTTCTCTTCTTTTCTTCTTGTCAGGAAGACTCAGGAGGAGGGAGAGAGGAGGGAGGAAGAGAGAGAAGGGGGCTTCAAAGCCAATATCTAGAACCAGAGGGAACATAAAAGTAGATTTGCTTGCATCAGGAAAGGAAGGGAAGGCAGGAGAGAAGCTCACTTGCTGTCTTAACATCCTGGGTGGAGCAGGTTCGAGTAGAACCTTCTGATACCGAAGCAGTGGTGCAAGAACAGTGCAGATCAGTGGGGTCAAAACCCTAGGGACATAGAAACTCCTGAAAACTGGGCAAGTGGTGCTTCCTCCTTGCTTTCCAGTTCATACAGCTCTTACATCCCTCTGAACAGTAATATACAAATCCTTCCTGGTGGCCCATCAGATGACAAGACAAATATCTGTTAACCGCAGTTTGCTCTTCTCCCATTCTGTCCAGAAGGAAAGGGTGCATATCGAGTATACTGTGTTATTTGGGAATATTTCTGTTGGGTTGCTGAATTTTGTGCTTTACATGGACTGACATACACAGTGCTGTAATCAGCTAGCTTTCAGATTTAAAAAAAAAAAGAAGTGATTCAATTGATGTCATTCTAAAACAGGTATTTGTTCATAGTGCTAACTCCTCTGGTGAAACTGGGTCTCCAGGATGAGGAGCCAGAGAGATGGAAGGCTGCATGAAGAAAAAGCAACAGAACTGGAGTACCAATAAAGTGTGAGGAGTATTGAGGGACAAGTACATGTAGGGCCATGGGAAAGCAGTGAGTGATGCTGGGGGGGATCTGTACGTGTGCATGCATATCAAGTGCTCTCACACCAGGGCTGGAACACGATCCTTGCCTGCACAAGCTTGCCTGCATTTTTTTCATTATGTTTTATTCCAGTCTCTGCTTCCTGTCATGCTGTATCAGTATCCCATATGAATCACAAAAGGAGAAATCCTGTCTCCTCTTTTTTTTCTAAACCTTTCCTTTCTTGCAGGTACTCCTTCATGTCTTCATTGAAATGCTGACTGCTCTTCAAACTCCTTCCCAAGAGTGTCTGATAACTAGGGCAGTTTTTTAGCATCTAATTGTGTTACCAAATACTGAACAAATGCATCAGGGTATTTAAAGTACATGAGGGGTGTGGATTTGCATAGTCAGCATTCAGCTTCCCCCAAACTCCATTCTAGAATAATGGCCCTGGATTGCTCTTCAGTGACGGAGCCCATTACTGCATGGCGGAAAAATAAAACTGCTTTCCAAAGATCCCAAGGGTGGAGACTGTGGGAAGCATGTGCAACGTTTTCTCAAAGAAAGTATTCACAGCAATTTTTTTTTTCTTTTATGAGTAATATGCTAGAAGAAATTGTAAGTAACAATACAAAATTAAATTTGGTGAATGTGCTGAGGGGTAATCCTTAGAGAAACCTTATCTATCTTGAATATTCAAACACATCAACTTGTTGGGCATGATGGCAATTACTGCACTACATATATTCAATTTGGTCTTGTATATATAATATTATCTTCCATGAGGAACAGTAAACTGCAGAACATATTTCAGTAAACACTATTCTGAGTAAACAGAAATGGCTTGAGTGTGCACTTCCGTGCATAATAATGTAGCAATGAAATATTGCTCTGACAGAGCTGCTGAGTGTAGGGGAGATCACATCCTCTGAGAAGTTCCTCAGTGTTAGCAGGTTCTTTAAAGGCTGGGAGAGACAGCCCTTAGGAGTTCTGGTGTCTCCTAACCTGGGGTGGGAATACGGGTGTTCCTTTTGTTCAGGTAAATTAAACAAAAAATGAAGGTAGTTCCATTTTTCTTGTAGAGACTGTGCTACAAATCCAGAGACAGCCCAATCCATCCATATATACCCATGTGGATGCATGTATACATATGCATATGCATGTGTGTGTATATATATATATGCATATTTGCAGGATTATGGGTTCTCCACCTGCGAAGATGCTGTCTGAAAGCTTGAAGCAGAGGTACCTCCTAGCTGGCAATGGAGGTTTGTAGAACCACTTTGTTCTAGTTTTTTTCCTTCATGTAACCACTTCTGTATTCTTCATGTGACTAAAATCATACGTCCCCTTATATTTCAGATGCATGTCCAACCATGTGGTAAGTTGTGCAAGCCATCCTTTTTATGTGACTTATTACAGGAGCGCTCAGTTAACCATCAGCCAGATACATCCAGCAAGCTGAATACAATCTGCTGTATTGGCTTTGGAGAACCTGTATTAAAGAACCAGTATTCAGGCCTGGAGCAGAACAGGAATATTTTGACTAAATACTTGTTGTCAGAAGATGCTGATTCATCGAAATGAAGCTTTTTGCAGAAAAGGGCTAACTCCTCTGGCGCTTTCCTTTGGCATCACATGTTGGCTTCTTTTCAATTAAAATGTTTTATTTGAGAGGTCAAGATGACCTTTCTATCTTAGAACAGAAAGTAAATTGTAGTTTAAAAATGAGAAAAATTAACACATCTACTTAAAAATGCATTATTTTGAAATGTTCAGGAGAGGCCAGTTCGCCCATCCAACTGAACATGTGGAAAACTGAAATATCAGCATCCTTCTCACTTGAGGTGGGATTCTTTTTAACCACTCTTACCAGTTTTCTTGATGATGTTAAAATTCTTCCCTTTTAGTCAACTGCACATGTCTCTCTAGTCACAGTACTCTTCTGACTGTGTTTCCTTCCTCTCTGCAGAAGTTCTGTGCTGTATGCAGTGATATTTTCAGCCATAATTCAAGGACATAAGCATTATGTCCCCTTTTAAAAGGCACCCTGTGTTTTCGGGAAAGAAAACAGCCACAGAATATGCACGTGCACTTTTGGATGCGCATGTTTTCCTCCTGGCTTCCTCCCGTCTGTGTACTTCATGCATGTTATGTTGAAGGTTTCAATACCAAATTCTCTCCTGATACAATCAAGACATCTGCAATTCTTTGTACTAGTAGAGAATTTGCTCTGTTTTATCTTTTTTTTTAAAGGTGCCTCTTCCTACTGCTTCCCTCCAAGCTTCCTGGACTGAAACCCTTTGCCCTGCTCTTTTTGATGCTACTTCACCGTGGAGGCCAGCAAGCCATGGATTCAGTCGTGGAGGAGCCATCACTTTTCCTTTTTAGTTGCAATGCAGTGAACTGAGAACACCTGCAAAGTCATGGGGTGCGATGGGGTGAGAAGCTCAATTCCAGCTGAAGCAGGAGGGTGTGGGTTATGAAATTTCCAGCAGAGAGGACAGTAGCCTTCATCTGAAGAGACGATAACTTCTTGACCCACTTCAACTCAATCACTTATGATTATCTGACTCTACCTTTGAGCATTAAGGATAAAAGACTCTTTTAAATTGACTTAAAGTCTATGTAAAAGGTTGCACCAGTTCAGTTAAATTCATTTTAAATCTGATTATTTAAATCAAGGCCACTTTTGTGTGCAGACAAGATCTAAGTGTTATGCTTTGTGGATGTAGTGAGTCCTACAGAGGGAACTGAAATAGCCAATTTTTTCGCACAATCACACCCCACTGGGACTGAGAAAGGAGTTTTAAAAGATTGAAATTTGGCTTTCCTGGACACTTTCCTATTCAAGGTATTCCAAAGAGCTTTTCAGTAATGAGCTGGATGCTGGTACTACAGAGACTGCACAGACAAACACAGAGACTGTTAATTCAGCAGCAATAGCTCCAAAAGAGCTATGGAGGTTAAAGTCTCTATTACTAAAAGGGAGACTGCTGGCAAACCTGCTTTAGAAGTTGTTTCTCTGGGACACCCCTGTGGATGGCCTTCATCCTGATGAGTCTGAATTTCCATCTGACACCAGGTGCCATTGCAATATTTATGTCACTCTTTAGGAAGCTGTACAGCAAGCTTACACGCATGGGATGGATCCTGGAAAGTTAGGGGAGGATGCTGTGAAGGTGGACCAGAATAGAGCCCTCCTGGGGGGGCAGATACGGAGACAGAAGCCAAGAGACCATCTAGCATTGCTGGCATGGAGTGAATACGTTACGGTTTCTGCCAAATTCAAGCTGCAGTGAAGGATTTCAAACCCTTTTTCTTGGGCTGTCTTGGTGCTTGGCAGCTAGATAGAGACTGAAGGCTGCTGCTGGGTACATAAACAGTCAGAACCAGCCTGCAGTTGTGACACACACACACACAAGCACCATTGCATCACCTGGGGGCATCCCAGTTAAATGGAATTACCATCCCCACCAAGCCATAGTTGCCACTATTAAATGTCATTAGGCTTAAATTAGGTTTGCTCCAAGAGATGTCCCGATTAAACGAATTTCCTGATTAAGTCCAAGTGCCGTGTACTTTAATATACTCTGTTACCATACACATGTGGTTTTCCTAATTTTATTGTTTCTTTGACTCCAAGTTTCTGGCTGTCATAGCATTAAGTCCTCAGTTAAACCCTTAAGTGCAAAATCTCTGAATGCACAAAACCTTTTATCTTTGCAATGTAATTTTCCCATTTTATTGAAAGGAAGAGAGCTGGTTTCAAAAATCAGGGCCTTGGTCGTATAGGAAAAATGGTATATGTAAAGCTAAAGCTAATACAGTTGATTAGGGAATCAACTGAAATCTTCTTCAGCAGACTGCAAGCTGTTGAAGGGTGAGTGCAGATTGTGTACAAACAATCAAATGAGTATGAGGTATTTTTAATTTTCTTGTCAGAGTTCGTGCTCATTCCTTCACTGCTGGACTGGAACGAGCCCAGCCTATCTTTTCTCTCTATGGATGTTCAGGGATGTTACAGTACGAGTTCTCTGCTTTGCTGATCCTTTCCTTTTCCTTCCTCCACATCTGGTTGCAAATTGCCAAACTAGAAACTTGAAAACTTCTGGCGTTTGGCCATTGAAAACTGAATGGCTTTCCAGTGTTTTAATTGATGGTTTGAAAACATTGAAGAAAAATACCAAAAATCAAGTATTTGTAAAAATTGTTTGTGTCAAGAAGGTGGGAAAGAGGAGCAGAGGAGAAAGGAGAGGGGAACCCCCATTTCTCTGCCGGTGCAAGAGGAGACAGGTCAGGAATATGACGCAGAGCAATGTAGGAGCTTCGTGGAAAGCAGCCATATTCAGAGAGGTCTTGTTACAGGCCAAGGTAACTAATCACTATCTTTTCTCTTACTCTTTTCATACAAGACACAGTGTCCACTACCAGCTACAGAGCACCTCATTGGTGAATCCATGATGAATCTGGAGTCCTGGTGCCCGATCAGCTCTAGCTCAATGTAACACTCTTCTGCCCTGTAGGCATGTAACTTCCCAGTGACAGGACACAGCCTGGAAGGGCACAAACATCTGGGGAGGAAGAAAACACTTCTTAAGTCCTGACATTCAAACATAACTGGCAGTCCCACCACTCTGAATATGTCACCTGATAACAACTAAGAAAGTGTGCAAGCAGATACAAGGAAAAAAAAAGTTAACAGTTAGGGTAGTTAAGCATCCAAACAGGTTTCTCAGAGAGGTTGTGCAATCTCCATCCTGGGAAATTTGCCAGACAAGATGCTGAGCAACCTGATCCAACTGGAAGTTAGCTTCACATTGAGCAGGGAGTTGAACTAGAGACCTTCAGATGTCTTTTCCAAGCTCAGTTATTCTATATTTTATGCAGCTCTTCTTCCCAAGTAACAGGTATTCTCTCTCTCCATCTTCTGTCAAAATTAATGGGATCGAGATACCTAAACCTCCTGGAGATCCCAGCCTGCGTTTTCCAGGCCTCTGACCTGCAATCTCAGACAGCCTGCTGCTCTGAGCAGTTATACGACAGAGCTACTCACCCGCCCCAGCTTGGAGCCTGCTGGATGAGGCTCGGTGCAGTCCTCTGAGGAATGGAAGGTGAGTACAGAAAACACCTTTCTCTCTTCTCTAAGCAGTCCTGGGAGCTTCCTATGGATGTGCCAGACAAAGGCTGAATGAGTCAGTAGCCTTTCATCCATGCAGCTCAATGAAGGCACCGAACAGCTCCGTTGCTGTTCAAACCTGAGTGCCATCTGAAGAAATAAAGAAAATGAGAATGTCATAATGAATTGCAAAACTGAATAATAAAACTTGCCTCCACCACAGCTCTCTTCCATCATAGATTTTATTCACATAGCATTCCCCATTTTACAGATTAAGAAAGTGAGGCATAGAGCAGTTTAGCAGTTTGGCACAGTATTACCTAGAGCAAGGAACTGAATCTCATTTGTCTCACCCCTAATCTGGTAACTGGTGAAAGTGCAACAAAATTAGAGCTGACCTGAGTAAAGAAATTTATTTTCTTGACTCAAGCTGCCATAGCAGTTGTTTAGGCTGGCTTAAAGAGAAAGCAGAGCAAACATACACTGCCTTTGTCATGGATGCTGAAAATATGCTCTGTGTCACATCACTGCATGGAGGACACTCGCCTGGACTGTGTGTCTGGCCCTCACCAGAGCTGTCAGTCACAGACAGACTGGAAATTACAGCTCCTTCTTTGGACTCATGCTGCCCACATTAATGTGTTCAAAATAAGCTTCTTATTTATTTTAGACTTTGCACCTAAAAACACAAGCTGAATGCTTCTCTGAATGCCCTTGTGAAACATAAAAGCCTTTCTCATCCTTGTGATTTTCCACAGCTGCCTCAGGTGTCTGTACTGCTGCAAACAGCAATTAGAGGACAAGGAACTTGTCTGTCAAGCACAAATCCAAAAGACACTGTGTTTATCCCTCCCCTTATTTGCCTTCTAGCTGGCACAAACCACTCTGTGATCAAGGTATGCACTTTGCCTCGGGACTCCTTTTCTCTTATGAACATAAATATTGTTCATACAGAAAATAATAGAGTCCTCAAGCCACTCATTTGAGTGGACAAATATAGATTGAAGGTTGCATGCTAATGCCCTAATATGTTCACTCAGGTCCTGTGACTAGTGCTTTGTTTGACTGCCTTTAGGCTGCTCTCCTCTCAGTGTCTTCCTTAGATCCTCGGAATCACTTCTCAGAGGCAATAAGCCTTTCTCCACTGAGTGGGTCTAGGTATTTCTCTCAAAGATGTACTTCATTCAGGAACAATGAAAAAAGCTAGAAGAGCAATGCCCTCGGCTAGGCCCATTTTGCTCTTGAAGTAGTACTAAATTGCAGTATGTGTCAGAGCTAGGTTACAATGCATTCTCTGTCCAGGGCATCTTACAAAATACTGTGCATACCTCCTGTACTCAGAATAATGACACAAATGATGGGACATCCAGCTCTGCTTTCCATAGATTAACACTGAACAGAATTGTCCTTGGCAGGACAGCTTTCAAAGCAAGCAAAAAGTTTGAGGTACCCACATTGTCTTTAAAAAAGACAGAGAAAAGCATGCTGCGATTTATTCTTGATTGATACTACTGCAGTAATGCAGTAGCATTGTCTTTATAGATAGTATATATTGTCTTTATGCCCTGGAATACATGACTATATCATCCCTGTTGCATTGCACAAAGCTCATGGCATGCTTTTGATGGGCAGTATAAGCACATATTGTTTTCCTAAGAAACAACAGCTGAGAGCCTTCTTATGCTCACAGCTACTAACATCATCTGCAATCGATACAAAAAGTACCAGAGTTGTTTGATTGTAATTTCCACAGCTCAGCTTCATTCTCTGCTTATTTATGTCCACTGTGAAAATAAAATATAGCCAAGTCTTCTTTACCAGTATTCCTACATATCAAGATGACAGACAGAACCAGGCTCTTCACAGCAGTGCATGGAAGGAGGAGACACAGTGGTCATACATAACCTGAAACAAGACAGGTTCAGATCAGATATAAAGAAAAACTTCTTACATTAAGAACAGTCAAGCAGTGGAACAGGCTATCTAGAGGGACTGTGCATCCAATTCCCCATCCTTGGAAGTTTCAAAGGCCTGAATGGGTACAGCCATGAGAGATCTGATTTGACCTTAGAGCTGACCATGCTTTGAGCAGGAGGTTGGACTAGAGGCCTCCTGAGGTGTCTTCCAATCTGAATTATCCTATGGTCCTGCGAAAAGGCAACTTTTTGTATGCTAGAACAGACAACAGTGAAAGAGAACCTCCTCACCATATGGTTGTATGGATTGTAAACAGCAACAGTACAGGGGGAACGGCTGGTTATGATGCTCATGGGCTTCTTTTCCTTGGAATACTAGTCCATACAATGTCTTTATGCTTTCTTGAAAGCCTATATCCAGCCAAAACTGAATGGTTCCCAACAAACATCTTGTGTGTGTATATTGTATGTGTTAGTGTATTCTCCGTTAGGCAGACAGAGCTGTCACTGTCTGACCAGGACTTCTATGTTCAGATATGGATGGTATCCAAAGATCCTCGTATCCCGGATTTGGAAGGGCTGGTGTTCTTTTAGGAGCAGCCTGTCAGATGAACAGATATGGAGAATCATCTTGTTTAATCTACTAGCATCACACAGGCCACAGATAGGATTTTACCTTGTTTTTCTTGCAGTAAAGTAAATGTTATTAAGCCAAATAGCTTCCAGCTGAGCTATAATATATTGTGATGTGGTAATATACTGCCATAATACAAATGGTAAAGGGCTGTAGGCACCTAGCAGAGGTGTCAAAGAGGAGTACAATCCCACCTGCTCTCCACCGACTGTGTAGAGTTTAGCAGCTTTGGATAATAAGCAAGCTGAATCTTTCAGCTCTCTAGTAAACTTCGAGCTATATTCAGATTGCCTGGCATCTAAGTTCATCCCTTGCTATCAGACGGAGAAATACTGCTGGGTTTTGGTTTGTTTTTTTTTTTTTCCCCCACACCTCCTTCTCCAGATTGTGTTCTGGAGCTGCTCTTCTCAAGGAGCTACCACCTGAGCACTGGAGCAGGCTGTGATGAATGCTTAGCTACCCAAGCTATCCTCCATTCTGCCGGCATCACTCAAGTACCAACCATGGAAAACCAAATTAGTTATCCCATTCTGGGCAAAGCTGCTCCAAAACTAGACCAGAGGAACAGGGCTATTCAATACAGTTAGTTGACAGAAGCCATCTTTTTCTCATCATCAGATCACTTATGTATCTGGCATATAAAGGAAACTTAAGAGTTATAAATATTTTTGGCCTAGGATACTAAATGGAAGGTCGGGTACATGTTTTTTGGAAAGGGTACTAAGGGATACCCTTAGTATAGGCTATCTTGGCATCATCCCTCTGAAGTAATGAAAATTATCTGTTTCAGAGACAGAATATGAATTGCGTGACTGTACCAAGGGTGAGAAATATACAGTGTTTATATGGAAACAACAAGTTGGCTACTTCTGTCCAAAACAGGAATGGAACACAACTCCTCCAGGATATTTTTCATACACTCAGTGAACATTGATTTGACAGTAGATAGTAAAAAGTTTGCCTGAAGTATCTCCGATCACAGGACTTCCCTGGCTTAGTTGGATCACCCCTGGCTCTAGGAACATAATTTGCATTAAACTACTCAAAGTATTTATGTAGTTTACCCGTGTGAGTTTAGTTCCCGCTGCCTCAACTTCACCCAGAAATGTCAAGATTTAGCCTATGTGTGTTGAACATAAAAGTGTGCTGTGCATTATAGTGTTGAATTAAGTTCTGTGGGAGAACGTATGTGTGTGTGTATGCAAAGCATGCTTTTATCTGAACAAGAGTAAGGTAGAGAATAACATATGTGATAATATGTATAAATGTAGCAGCACGTGTAATTGCATGTGGATGCATGAGGCAGTTGTATGTGTCCATTTAACTCCGATTTGCTTTTTACCCTCCTTAAATAGCATTTTTGTCACTGTTTAATGAATGAATGTAGCAGCTAGCATTGTTGGGATGATATTTTTAAACACTGTGTGTCTACTTCAATCATCTCATATACTGTGTTTATCTTGTTGTCTGTGCTGTGGTCATTGTCCATGGTTGAATGACTCTCTGCTTCAGGAAAACCAGAGTCTGTCAGTGCTTATCCACCATTCCTTTTGGCAATTTCTCCTTCCTACTAAACCACAGGTATTTTGTGGCCTTATGAAAGACATGAAAATATTGTGTGTGCCACAGCTGAACTGGGACATCTGAACAACAGCCTAGGCAAAACCTTTGCCTCCCCTCGCCTTCCCAAATATCCCTGCCAGCAAAGGCAAAAAGATGCTCATGTTGATATAGTAGCACCAAAGGAGATATGGGTCAAGATTATCAGTGCTAAACAAGAAAAGTGAACACATATCACTTAATTTCTGTGTAGAGCCATCAGTGCATTCCCTCTTATGGGGACTGCAGGTCAATGTAAAGGAAGTGTTCAGAAATGGAGAAAGAATAATCCAAAACTCTCTCTAAAAAAAAATAAATTAAAATCACAAGTTTTAGTTAATTTCCAGGAAAACTCAGGTCAGATGCAGATTCCCTCATGCCATGACATGCCTGCTTTTGTTCCCCAGTTTGCTGGTGGGGATCTCCAGGAAGCTGAGGACACAACTGACTTGGCTATGGGCATTTACTAAAGCATTTCAAATAGAAGGGGCTGTATAGTCTAAAGGCTGGGGCAAAGCCTTTGCCTAGACTGGCTGCATTGTATGATCTGAGACACATAAATGGATTTAGCACAGTGATCTTGTGCCCAGTCCAAGCCCCAGCTAGAGCCTCTGCCTCTGCTGGCACTGAGCACACAGCCCTCCTCCTCCTCCTCCCTATGCTGCTGTCCCTCCTCCCCTTCCCCGGGAGGCTGTGCCCCCTCTTCCTACAGGGAGCAATTCAGCATCCCACTGCCATGACTAAAACCTCTGAACCCAAGCTGCTTCTGGGCTTAGCGCAACTGCATCAGTAAGAGCCTTCCTGATAAATGTTTAACATTACAGAGCTTTTTCTTCCATGAAAATAAACTAAGGCTTAAATGTTCAATTCCTTTCTGCTCTGTGCACATTTATGTTTTCTCTAAATGAGGCTGCATGCCCTAACTCTGTTTCCCCCCTTCCCTGAAAGTTCCTACCCTCTCATTATTTTAAGGCATCAAACCTGATTCAGTAAATCTCTTATTTCAGAACTGTCATGTTTTAGCCTCAAAACACAAACACAGTATTTGTTCCTAGCATGCTTCCTTTTTAATGCTTTAAAAGCTGTTACAAATGTCTTGTTTCCTCCCAGCCACAGCTGTATTAGATTATCTGTTCTGGTTTTGTTTTGTTTTGTTTTTTTTCTAATGGAAAAAAGTGAAACACCTGAGTCAAACTCAGCCCTTTAGAACAGCAACTGATTTATAACTTTGTACTCCCCAGACCAAAGGTTAACCCCTCTCGTCAGTTATTAAAGGTTGTATTGGATGCCAGGAAGAAGCAGCATTTGTCAAGTCAAGACTTCTAGGAGCAAAATTGAGACACGCAATTTTCAGAATGTATCTGAAATAGGCAGCCTGTGGGGGAGAAAGCGGGTTTGTTAAAATTGCAAAAGGATAAAGAGGGAAGGCAAAGGGAAACTGACTGCAAAGGACTAAATGTTTCTTTTCCCATGGTTGCCCCAGGATGTGATGGGAAAAGAGAGCTGCCCTGTGATTTGTCTTTTTAGGCAGTAAAAGCAAAGCACCAGCAGAAAAAATTATCAGGAAGAGGAACGTAAAAACAAAACCAAACATTCCCTACCAGTTAACCCAAGATTTTAAATTGTACTAAATTAACTTAGTAGAATATGTTTCAAACACTGCCGAAGGAACAAAAAATGATGTTGATTTGTGTGCTAATGAAGAGTACCATTTCTTTAAAACAACTACCTTCCTGAACTCCAGGAAAATCAACAGATATATGATCTCAAATTTTGGTTTTGTCTTCTTAAAAACAACTCAATGGGACCCAAGAAATTTTGGGCAGATGTGCCTTAGTGCAGTAGATAATAGCTTAATTATTGAAGCTAAAAATATAAATATGCCTAGATGAGGACAGTAGGAACAAAGCAATGTGACTTCTGTCAATGTAAATCCATCCTGTTTAACTTACTAGAATACTGTATAAGAATGAACAATATCATGGATAATGGTGGATTGATAAAAAGATATAAACCATTCCCCCAAAAATGATAAAACTGCCCTCAGAGGAGGGCAGTTCAAGAATTTTGATAACCACACCGTGAAGAGGAAACTCCTGTCATAGATTTAAAAACTAATTATAAGGAAAAAAAGTTGGAACACACAGAGGGTACTTTGTGTTATTGCTGAGACTGCTGCAGCGCCGGTCCCCGACAAGGTATTTTCCAGACCCAAGGCTGGAAAGCTCCAACCTCCAAAAGCACCATGAATGAAAGAATAAAGTCCCGCTTCAGAGCGAGGAGAAGGAGTGCAACATTATGAGCGCAAACTCGTATTGAACCTTTCTGCATCAGGGAAGAAATGTGCTCCACTGACATCAAGAGAGTTCCTTCCAAAGAGAAGTCTTTTCAGAAGAACATGGTCAGCAGCACCTGCACTCTTAAGATAGAGGTGAGGACACCAACCTGCTCATTACACACATTCTTGACTGACAAGATGTGCCAGCCCTACCCGAGCTGTGGTGGGCAGGGGCTGGCTCTTCCCTTCTTTGTGCAGACTCGCTCCAGGAGATGGAGGAGCGGAGCTCAGTTTGTCTCCTACGGAGCAGAGATTGACCATGGGAAGGCTGGGCGGATGGGAGCCAATTTTCTGATTCCTGCATTAACTTGCTCTGCTTCCTTATCACCAATGAATGCTTTCCTTTGAGGGAATGTGGACTGCTTCTGCATTTTTTTCTGCTATATCACCCGCTCACACATCTCATAGCTTTGTAAGCAGGCACAAGGAAAAGAAGGATGTTCTGAAACAAACTTCTTCCCTGCCAGAATCCCAACATCCTTACCCTAACCCCGAGCACAGGCTGATCCGCTAGCATCATGGTCCAGTGTTTCTCACTGCTGGAGTGCTCTGGAGGTTGCTGCTACTGTGTTCAGCAGAGCCCAGAGCAAGTTACTGCTTGATGAAAAATGGAGGAGCCTTTCTATGCTACAGGGAGGCACAGAGAGAGAAGGAGGTGGCCATTGTAGAGGGATGGGCAAAACTGGAGAGTGGAAATCTGCATCTATCTATGGCCGTAACACTGCAGAGCTATTTCTTAACTGATTTTCATGGCCCACTCTCTTTTGTTTTGGTTCCTGGCTTAGACACAAAACAGGCATGCCCTCTGCCTCCTGCTAGTGTAGTTTAAAATAAGCACTGCGTGCTTGATGCTAGCCCTTATGTGCATGCTGGGGCCTCTCTTTTCCTCAGTTTGCAGTGACTTTTATTTAGGTCCACTGCTTGTTTATGATTTATGACGCTTTCACTCTGTCTATCGCATTTAATAAGCACTGTGAAGAAAAGAGAAGGCTTTTAGCTCCAAGGCGAAAAGAGAAAAGCAATGGTTTCTCCTATTCCTTTAATGCAATTTAAAGGAGATTGGAAGTTAAAGAAGCCAGAAAGTGAAAGATGGGATGGCAGGGGGAGAACAAAGAAAACCCTACACACCTTTAATTTTCCCTAGAGGAGAACGTTAGGAAAGACAAAGATGGCTTTTCCCCTCCAGCCCCCAAACAGAAGTGGTTTTTAGACACAGATTGGATTTGCAGCTTCCCCACATCAGCCTGGCAAGGTAAAGATACCTTGTACTATCCTCATCATCTTTTATTATCTCTACTAAACCAAGTTGAGTGTTATTTAATTAAAAGGGACATGTAAGGATAGGTCAGGCAGCTCAAGCAACAAAGGCAGATACCCAAGGCAGTTCCTCAGTTTGGTTGAGATGCTACAAAGCTTGGGGGCCAGGAAAGAGGCACTGCAATAAATCACCTGTTGTTCAGAAAGCCGCTCTTCCTGGGGAGTGAAGGAAATGGATGAGACATCTGGAATAACCTGGTCTGACGCTGCAGCTCTGGGTCTGAGCAGAGGCTGTTCAAAGGGCTTGAACATAGACTGTAGTTTTGTTTCACTGACCTGAAAGGCATTTTCTGAAACCCCTTGGTACTGAAACCATGTGCATTCTCATTAGTTTTCTGGCAGATTTCATCCTCCGGATATATTAAGCCATTTTCTGGATGCAGTAATATAAAGTCAGTGAGCTAGGTCCTTGTTCTGGACACCATCAGATCTCAAAGAAAAGATGGGATGCCAGTCAGTCCTTGGAGGCATAGGACTTCATTTGGTCTTTATCCTTAGAAGTATCCATCCTGAAGCTCCTTGCTTTTGCTGGAGACCTCTCTAAAGAGTGGAGCACTAATACAAACATGGCTTTGAACCTTTACTGTGACCTATAAAGACAGATGATTTAATCTCTTTCTATTGACACAGAATTCAGGTTAAGCAGTCTATTCATGACACAGGATCTGAGGCTTGCCGAAATCAACCAAAAAAAAGTCCACAGGATTAACAGTCTTTGGTTCAAGCTTAAAATGGTGAAACTTTTGTGGTGGTGAAGAGGGGAACCCTTCCAGTCATTCTGCATAAAATTCTCTTTTTGTTTTGTTACAGGTTTGTTATTGTTTAAATGCCTCAAACTCTGAGAAAAAAATACCTGTATTAAAAAGCCAAAAAGCACAGCACATTTATTACTGATGAGATATGTTCCTCCTCATCTCTTCAGTCTTCTGAGAAGCCTTCCCTAAACACTGGTAGAAATAATGTGAAATAGTGCCCATAATTGTGAAGGTAATAAAGAAAGAAGCAGGAGGAAAATTACCATTTCATATCTTCTTGCATGTCAGAAAAGAGGGGGAAAGGCCTCATACACAATTGTTTTCCATCCCCAGGTCAGCTTTGATCTCTGCAAACATAAGTTTTAAGCCCAAAGAATATTATTTTCTAAAAGTTCTAAGCACCTGCAAATAGAGACTTAAGATGAAAGTACCTTCTCAACCATAAGTCACTATAATTAGTTCATGAAAGTGACCAAAATATTTAAATGAGGTTTAATTATAAAGATTGAGGAGATGACTTTAGGAAAGTGAATTATAATCTTCAGAATTAAGACAGAAATAAAGATCCAGCCAGAATAAAAAAAGAAGTGCTTTAATTATACTTTATATTATTCCTCAAACTGGTTGCAAAGGTATATGGATAGCAATCATTGCACACACAGCAGGACTTTAGTACCAGCAACCCCTTGCTATTCAGCCTGGGGACATCAGAGGGCTCAGCAAAATCAAGAGCACTGGTCCCCTTGATTTCCGTGGGCTTTGAGGTATGGAGGAGGCAGTGATTAATGAAGGCTTCTCCATTTTATTCATAATTCTTCCACCTGGCCACTTCCTAATTGTAGTTTTGCTAGTACCTAGGCTCTTGCTCCTATATACAGTCAGGATTGATGGATTTCTTCATCTTGGGTCTCCCACTCACTCCAAACCTCTGGTTCTTTTAGTGCATTAAAGGTCAGGCTTCAAGCAATTTTCTTGCCCAGATACTTCTTATTCAGTCTCAGATGTTTTGTAATTAGATCATACAGCACTGTGATGTATGTGAAATGTGATTTATAAATCAGTATGTAATAACAATATAACAATACTGCATCCATTTGTTAAAGAAGAAGGAGGGTATTCTGACTATCCAGAACATAATTTCCTCAAGGTGAACCTCAGGCAGGACACCAGGCCTAATGAACACCATTGCTGTGGGTAAATTGCATCCATATCTTTAAAGAGAGAGTGCTGCAGAGGCCTGAAGCACAGAACCAGGCACTCTGTCACCCCAGTTTTGTGCCTGGAGTTGCCGCTTACGTTATGTGTGAATGTGTAAAGTCACTTGGAAGTCAAGAACCAGACTTTCAAGGGTTTCAAGATGTCTAAGGGTAATCAATAGGCACAGGGATTTTCACACCTATCTCCAGCTGCAGTGAATGAGAGAAGGTGCTTAAGTGCTCTTTAGACACCCTAATGCCTCTGAAGACCTGGCTTTTCATTTCCCTTTGCTCTTGCTTCTCTGTGCAGCAGAACTAACGCTGCCTGCCTGGCAAAGGGCTGAGAGTTTTCACCCTGTCATGAGCACATTTAGATCTGTGTCAGAAAGGTGCTGTTTAAAAAGCAGAAGGTGTTACTGTATTTGCAGGAAGCGTTAATGGCTACCACATGCCAGCCTTTGACATACAGGTGACTACAAACACAGCTACAGCCGACTGGGGAATTAAATCATCCTTCCTTAGGTAAGCCTGCCTGGCATGATGCCACGCTAAACAGAGATACCTAGGCATGCCCTGAAGCAGCTAACCCTGGCACCGGGAGCAGCCCAGTGTCTCCAGACCCCAAGCTGAAGACTCACTTTGGTGCAGTGTCACACCTGAATGTGGCCCCAGCGCACTGTGGTCAGACTGGGGACAAGCCTCCAAAGCCCCTTGAGGCAACGAGACCGTGGGAGGCTTTAGGGATGGCCACCCATCTTTGAGCAGTGATAACCCCCTGCTGCACTGGGTATTCCTCAGCTGTGGCAGCAAACACATGCAGAGTGTTTATTTGGTCAACTCAATGGGTGGGAGAGTAAGAGAAGCGACTGTCAAGGGCTACATCAAATCTTGGAAGCCTTGGGAGTGAAAGGAAGATGCCCACCATTTCCAATACACATACATGCATATTTTCTCTCACAAACAACATGGTATTCCTGTGTTCAGTTCTGTGCTGCTCCATGCTTTCATCTTCCTAAAAGCAGCAGTTCCAGTGACAGGGTACTTCCTACCCTCAGGCTGGATGCTGAGTGCTACGTACTGAGTTACCCGTGTACAGTCAAGCCAGTTTAACTGCCTGAAGCTTCAGCCTTATCTGTGAGATCATCTGCTGACAGTATGTCTGCAAGCCATAAAACCTGCCAGTTATAATATTCATCTTTCTACGATGGACTTAAAAGGAATAAACTTAAAGAAGATGAATTAAGATTTTAATGCCCTTAAAATGGCATATTTAAATACTCCTCATTATAAATGAGGTATTCTTTTGGAGCTGGGAAAGTGAGGATTCTTTCCAGGACGGCAGCTGAGTACATGCTGGGGTCCTGGTTCTCACTCTCCCTCCCCATGAGAGACAGACCTGCAAACAGCAAGTGGGCTGGCTGCCACGAGTGTTGTGCAGGAGAGACTGCTTCAATCACTTATCCTCACTGAGGAGAGCTGAAGGAGAAAGTCCCACTTTCCCTCCATTGCTAGCCTGTACTCTGGTTGCATCAGAGGAAGAAGACACACAAGGGCTTGATCTGTCCTACTACTGCTCAATGCTTGAGCTAGCTAAAAACCTGGCTAGGTGCTGCTAGCAACGCAGGTATGACAGCACATAGCTTAAAATGTGGAGTAGAAACACATGGATTGTTGTTGTATGGACAAGGTATTAACTCCGGCCTGGGCCCATGTTCCTAAACTCTGCTGAAGGGTGGTTAGTATGTGTTAGTCTGGGTTCAGTGCTCTATCTCAGTTATCTGGCTCCTGGAGCATCTATACAGACAAACAAAGCAGGTACTTCATAGGCTGTCCTTAATTATTCCTTTTCCCAGCAACCCTGGGAGACAGGCGCTTTGCTGGAAGACGAGGAAACACAGCCTTCTCTCAAGCCTGAGCTGCTCCATTTCGGATCTGATCTGGTCCATCTCTAGAAATTAAAGGTCTGTATAAACAAGGTCTGGTTCACTATCCTCACCAAGCAGATCAGGGAACTGATCTGCAGGTCAGGGAGTGCCTCAGACATCAGCAAATGATTAGCAGTAGTGTCAGGATGTAGGGATCACTAGTGCCTGAGGTTGCATCTGAACAGAGTGGGAAAGCGATTCAAGGCCCATGGTCCTGGTATCCCAGCTGTTTGCCTTGGGGGCCTGAGCAGAGCATGCCATAGCTCTTTGTAGCCCATGTATCTGGGTTTCCTTCTCACAGAGACCAGGAGAGCGGGCAGGAGTCCAACACCCAGCCTGGACTCCACCAGTGCGGAGTCAGCTTGTGGCTGGGGTATCTATCAGGAGATCTTCTGAGCTCCTGGGTAAGTCCATCACTTCAGACACAGCTTCCATTTCACTACTGCATCACGTGACACCCCCAGTCTAATGCAAGCTTTTGAGTTGGATCATCTGAATTACTTCCTGGATCCCACTGCAGCCACCCAGCTATAGCAACTTCTGACAGCTAGCAGGCTGGCCAGGACTAGAGGTAAAGGCTCTACAGCTAGCTAGCTCATGCCTGAGACACATAGTCCCTCTATGGAAACACCACAGATTAAATAAAATAATGCTATTGATTTTTTTTTCTGTTTACTGCTGTCAACATTGCTTCCCTCTGTATTTCTTGTTTCTTTTCCTGTCTATCTAATAAGGTTTCTGAAGTCTTCCTGAAGTGTCAGCAAGTAATAGTTGTGTGTGCATTTCTTGCTGGTGCAAAACCTTCCCCAGTGCTTAGACAAACATCCTGGCTTTTCAAGCAGAAATATTTACCCCTTGAGCTTTGATCTTTTAAGCCCTATTCCATCTCAAAAGCTTTGATATATTTATTCACTAAAGTCACAAAGTTTTTATTACTGTTGAGCTCTGCAAGAAGTTTGTAGCTGAAGGCCTGGTGTGAAAGCAAGAAGTTCTGCTTTGTGCGTGATATGCAGTGTTCAAGCATGAGTTCAGAGATTGTATGGAGGGTGGACAGTGTCAGCTACATCTTTGACATGGGCAGCTGTACACCAGCAACTGATTAGATGTTTTGACAGAGATGTCACCGCTGAAGTCACATGGAGGAGGCAATAATTAAATCTCTGGTGAAAGAGAAATATCTGTGCAGATTTCAAAGCTGTGTTTGGCTACTGGGATAAGTAAAGAGAGGTCAAGAAAGGTTTCCTTCCATATTTCTCCTACATTATCTGTTCTGCCTCCAGAAATCACACTTCTAGGCAGAAGACAGGCTTAAGTATTTTGGTACAAGGTGCTAAGTACAACATAAGTGGATATTATGCACTATCCTTCTACTGCTTTCAGCCCAAACATCATTATCTTCACCTAAAAATGCTTCTAAAATACATTTAGTCAGAGAAACTAGTAGACTTGGTTGTGCTGGATGAAGATTCATAGGAAAATGGAAGCCTTTTTCTGTCTTAGAGTTACTAGTTTCTCAACAAAGCTCTTCACCTGCCGGTTTGCATGAATAAGCTTTGTAGGAACCAACACGTTTGGGGAAATAATCAGCAAAGAATAGATCAGAGGGAGGAAAATTGCATACTGAGAGGTTGTGTCTAAGTCATCCAAGAGCTCACAACAAATGATGCCTTGAGGCATGCCTCGTATGCCTCGAGGAGGAAGAGCAAGACAGCCTGCACTTCATGAGCTACCTGAGCAATGAGCAGTTCTTGGAAAGCTTCACCATTTTTGTTGTTTGTCCATAGTACTCAGACACCCCCTTATAAATAACTACCCCACTTTGGTAGGTGCCACTTAACAAGAGAGTTCCTTACAGCTGTGTACTGGCAGCCCCTAAGAGTTTACCCCACTACCGAGCACTGCAAGGGGAGACAACTTCTCATTCAAGGCAGGATGAGAGACTGAGCCCCCCATCTCTTTATCTCATCTTTGTAGTGGGTGGGTGGTTAGCTGTGGACACCACGGAGCTGGGTCCTCCTGCCACCATCTCATCCTCGTGTCCCTTCAGAGATGCCAGGGAGTAAACAGCAGAGAGAAAAGATAGGTTCAGTATTTCCAGGGTCCTGCTTGATAATTAAGCTTCCTAAGTGGAAGTTTAGAGCCCCTTCTCACCATATTCGCAGCATATTGAGATGGTTTATTGCACTGTGAGAACATGAGAAAGCTTCTAGGAAGGAAAGAGTACACAGCTCCCATGCTAGGAATCCAGCAACTAAGCATCTGTGCAACTATAAGGAAAAACAATTTTTGGAAACAATTATAAGGAAAAAAAAAATTCTCTGATAATTCTCTCAGCTGTCCCTCTCTCATATCACCTTTTCAACAGCTTTCTGCATGCTGAAAGATTTATGCAGCTCCCCATCTCTGACTATATCAGCTCTTCCTTGCTTTCAAGGTTTGCTACATATTTCCTATTTCTCATTATTCTCCTCAAAGCAGCTTCCCTGCATGCTCCAGCTTTTTCCCTCTCCCAGCCCCTAGTGCAGCCTTTTGGGCCTTGTTAGTGCTTCTTTCAGCGCTTCTTTCACAGAGGAAGCCTATCCCATGATCAAATGCACCAGGCTTTAGACTTAGTTAGTTTAAAAGCCACTAAAGAGCTTTCATACTTCCTTGCAGTCCTGTTGCCTACCCAATTACTCCCCATTTTATTTTGCCATCCATTAACCTTCCTTTCCTGTGTCTTTACTGACTTGCACTTGCTGATTTCATACCAGTTCTTAAGTTTGTCAACATCCTTATCATTGCATCCCTGTCTTTCAGGGCGCTTGCAAGTCTTCCAGTTTGGTGCTAGCCCCAGGCCCATTAGGTGTATCCCTTATTGTTGCATCCCAGTGCATCCCAGAGGTTAATGAAAATTCTGAGTAGAGCCTGACCGGTCACTGAGTAGACACACTCAACCAGTTTATAACAATTATATAACTTATAAAATAACAATTTATAACATGTCCAGAGAAAGTAAGCTTAGGAGGGGCCTCTCAAATCCATCTTGCCTACTCAGGACTTGTTCCTAGGATTTAAGCTGTTTTTGATGGATGATATCTAGTCTGCTTTCAAAATGCCCAGTGCTGAGCACCACACAGCCTCAAAAGGCAATATCTTGGTCTCTATTCCACCACTCCCTAGTACTACATTCCTTGCTGGTTTTACTGTGAGAAAATATTTCTTAATATTTAGCATATGTCACATTTCCTCAGTTTGTCATTTTCTATTTTGAACATAATTTTGAGGTAAAAGAAGCCCAGAAATGTTAATGTTGATTATTGTAAGATATTCCTGTAGCAATGTGTGTAGTCACATGTATGTTCCCTTTAGTTTGGCTGAGCACAAACCAGGCCTGATTAAAGAGCCATAGAGCCACATTAATGAGGTGCTGCATCCAAGGTTTGAAGCTTTACTGAGTAATGGTGGTATAGCCAGGCCAGAAATGGCTTTTATTTGGTTATTTGCAGTAAATATGCAGCAAGAGTATGCATGCACTAATTGTCAGATGTATCTACACCTAAACATGGCTGTACCTGTTGGACCAAAGGATTGATTGTTTAGTGTATATGCTGTTTGTGACAGTGCCTAGAAGTGGATATCAGGGAGACCTTAAGAGCAGGACAGCTATATTTGTACTTTGCCTAGTATCGTTCCAGCTACTAACTCTTTCAAACTCAGGGACTACCCATAGAAATATCTACCACAGAGAGTTGGGTGACATCTGACTGATGTCTTGTCCAAGATCTACACTTTGACTTTTGAACAGAAAGAACAAGCGAACAAGCAACGTCCCTTTTGCTAATCTTCAAGCAAGAAGGATTAATACACTGTGAATTTCCAGGGAACTGTTACTCAGTTGAAGTCACGCCATCTTTCATTTCCTGCCTGCAACATCCCTGAGGCATGCAGAGTTACAAAGTCACACTTGTGCACACTCCAGCAGATGCTGGGGCTGGTTCTCTAAATATTTAAAAGGCAAATCATCCTTTTGTATGATTTTGAGACTTCTTATCACTTTGGAATTTTTTTCAGAGGCAGCAGTTTTATTGAAAAAAACCAGTATCCACTCAAACTCTTATGGTCTTAACTGGTAAGTTGCCCAAGACTCTGCCTTGGGTGACATCAACATAGTTATGAAGTCCATGCAGAGCTGGACTTCACTGTGGATTTCTGTGGTGGTTTTTCTGGCACTTTAATGATTGCAGCATCTTCAAATATATTTTGACCATAGAAAGAATTCAGATTAATTAAAAAACTGTTTCTCCAGGGTTCCTCCGTCTACTCATACTTCTGCTGTTTCATGAAGTCATCCAGTTCCCTCTGATAGTACATTAGAATCATAGAATCATAGAATCATTTAGGTTGGAAAAGACCTTGAAGATCATTGAGTCCAACCATTAACCTAACGCTGCCAAGTCCACCACTAAACCATGTCCCTAAACACCACATCTACAGGTCTTTTAAATACCTCCAGGGATGGTGACTCTACCACTTCCCTGGGCAGCCTGTTCCAACGCTTGGCAACCCTTTCGGTGAAGAAATTTTTCCTAATATCCAATCTAAACCTCCCCTGGCGCAACTTGAGGCCGTTTCCTCTCATCCTATTGCTTGTTACTTGGGAGAAGAGACTGACATCCACCTCGCTACAACCTCTTTTCGGGTAGTTGTAGAGAGCGATAAGGTCTCCCCGAGCCTCCTTTTCTCCAGGCTGAATAACCCCAGTTCCTTCAGCCGCTCCTCATAAGACTTGTGCTCTAGGCCCTTCACCAGCTTTGTTGCCCTTCTTTGGACATGCTCCAGCACCTCAATGTCTTTCTTGTAGTGAGGGGCCCAAAACCAAACACAGTATTCGAGGTGCGGCCTCAGCAGTGCCGAGTACAGGGGAGTGATCACTTCCCTAGTCCTGCTGGCCACACTATTTCTGATACAAGCCAGGATGCTATTGGCCTTCTTGGCCACCTGGGCACACTGCCGGCTCATATTCAGCCAGCTGTTGACCAACACCCCCAGGTCCTTTTCTGCCAGGCAGCTTTCCAGCCACTCTTCCCCAAGCCTGTAGCGTTGCATGGGGTTGTTGTGACTCAAATGCAGGACCCAGCACTTAGCCTTGTTGAACCTCACACAACTGGCCTCGGCCCATCGATCCAGCCTGTCCAGATCCCTCTACAGAGCCTTCCTACCCTCAAGCAGATCAACACTCCCGCCCAACTTGGTGTCGTCTGCAAACTTACTGAGGGTGCGCTCGATCCCCTTTCTGAAGACAGTTCATCCCTGGCTGCAACAGCTGTGGAGGGCACAGGGAAGGATTTGGCAAGTAGCGGGAGGTGGTGATCACTCTGCTGACTACAGAAGGATTGAGACCTATACCAGATGCCTTTCAGATGGTTAAACACAGGTGAGATCAATCCCTAGGCATCCCAAATGGTCCCTTTGTCTCCTCTGTTTCCCAGGATTGCCAAAGCACATTCCATGGAGCTGGAAATACACAACATCAACCTCCCAGGATGGGGAGTCCATGTCATGAAGGCTCATTTCCCACCACCACAGGGACATTATTGTTTACTGTTTCTCTAGAGCTGGGGAGGGAGGATTTTATTTGTTGCCATTCAAGCCAGCAAAAGAGGCCAGCTGTGCTACAGAAACTGTCTGAGAGACAATCTGATCCACTGAGACCAGCAGATAAAAGAGGTTTGCCAGGTGTAAGAGAGCAGCCATTTTAATTAGGCAAAAACCTCTGGGAGATTTTTACACTGCATCTCCCTCAAGCATTTCCAATGCCAGTGCTTACACAAGGCTGGCATCTGGCACCCTCCATGTTTCAAAGGAAGGTACAGTACTAACATACTGGGGGTTCATGGTTCCCACCGGTTTTGTTCCAGCAAACTGCTGACATGGGTTGTCACTGCAGCAGGTCTGGTCTGAGAACACACTTAACCAAGCAGTGCACCTTTTGCTCTTAACCCTTTGCTGCCTTGAATACTTCTTTTGCCTCATTTGCTCCATTTTATTACCCAGAAAAAAAATTACCCAGAAGACATTACGGCCAAATATTGCTGAAATTCAGTGAAATTTTCCCATTTCTTTTCACAGAGCACTTTTCTGTACTTTGTCATCCTTACTCGAAAGCTTCTCGTGTGGATAGGAATGGAGTTCATAACACTAATTAAACTCTCAGGACATGAATGGAACCTGAAGATGGGCTGTCAGCGATATCAAACTGATGTCTATAATCCTAGGCAAATGCACAGATTCATCTCATTAGATTTTTTTTTTTTTAATTAAATCTACTTCCTTTAAGTTTCTCCTGGACATTCAGTTTTTAGGGTATCTATCTTTTCACCTGAGGAGGCTGGAGACATTGATCTTTTAGCTTCACACCTTGCAAGTCACTTACAGCTTCTGGCAATTATACAGGCTCTACATGCAGCTGCTGAGCTTCTCTCAAAGTAAAGTGTGCAGTGTCACCATCAGTTTGTTCTCCCAAGCCCAACTGATTTCCTAGAGGAAAAGATACATTTTCTTCTGGCTGAAGGGAGAATGATGGGGCGGGTTTTAAGTTTCGAAGTGGCAGGAGGTGTGGGTGGAAGAACAGACTATAAGAGGAAGAAATGATCATGGATGTCTCAAAAGTTTATGTAGCTGAGCGATTCATCTCACTTATATCTCATAAAGACTATTCTTAAAAAACAAAAATCCAAACAGACGTATTGCTAGAAATGAAAAGTCATTCAGTGGTAACAAAATTCACTTCACGCTGCTAATTTGTAAACTAAGGAACTCTTTTCAAACATAGAAGCTACATTAGACATCTATTAAAGTATTAAGGAGAGAAGGCAACCAAGTCAGAGGTGACATTATGTCTTTATTTCCTGCACACCAGATACTATATGCACCTGAGAGTGTGGCAGAAGGAACCACGATATTGCCCTATTATAGGTTTCAATGGAAAGGAAATTAGATATAAAGACATTGCTTGAATTAACAGTCAGAGCAACAACACAATGAACTGGAGAGCCTGAAATACTAGAAAACGTGCATCTGAGTCTCTCCTGGTCTCCTGAGAAGTGTGAAACACAGATGTGGTCCAGGAGGGAAGAGGGCCACAAGGACCAGCTGGTGCTTCCTGCTGTCTGTGTGTTTCCTGGACTCTGCAGCTCTGCCAAGCCACACATGCCATGTGCCGATTTGCACAGTTGACCTCTCTCTCACACTATTTTGGCCTCTTTCTCCCCCCAGGACTCCCATGTACAGCCACAATCCGCAGCATCTTGCGGGGAGAGAGGCTGTGGCATTGCACTGCAGCGGGGCTGTGCCACCCTGCAGGGCAGCAGCTTCAAAGGACCCCTGCTGAAGAGCATCCTGTGCAGTGGTGGCATGGTGGTGTTGACTGTCCTCAGACACATGACCCAATACAACACTGCTTAGGCCACTGTGAGTCAAAAGCTGTGAAAGTCCTTGTTCGTAAGAGGTCAAGGGACTGAGACGGCCCTCCATGTACAGCAGAGCAGTCTGAGAGACTGCCTCTCCTACAGAGGAGGCTTTCCCACAGCACCTGCACCATAGCCCAGGACCCATTTCTGTCTCACTCTCCTTCAGCTTCAGGCAGTCAGAGGAGGTTTTGTACAGTGTCGCAGAGAGGCAATAATATTACTAAGACAAGTTGGATGAGAACAGAAAATACAAAAGGAAAAAAAAAAGAGTGGGCTATTAGGAAACCTGTGCCCCAACAGCAAGACACATTAAGCTGCACGATTGCTGTAGAATATTTTCCTGGGGAAAAGATGAAAAACTGGCTGCTTAAGAAAAAGCAACTAGGAGGAACAGTGTCCTGGCCATTTGCACAAGCGAGACAAGCCAGTTCAGCACACCCTTTCCACAATTTCTTTCATTTACTTGGTGGAGTTTGAAATTTCATTTATAGATCCACATTTTAAAAAACCCAGATATACAGAACTTTAATTTCAGACAGTGACTTCAATCTCAGAAACTCAGCTTGGTCTCAAAGCCAACAAGTATGGTTCTTTGTAAAACCAATCATATCGAAGTCTCACACAGCCACGATTGTCTGAACTGAATGACTGCTGTTGTTCTCCTAACTTCTGTAGGACTTCCAATACACTCATAAAGTTCTGGTACCCTGCTGAAGCAATCAAAGTCAGTTGAAAAAGGCTCCCTTGGACAAAGCTGCTTGGGATGCCCTGGGAAAGGACTCCCTGTATTTCCCTCACTAGGGAAGTGGAGGCTGCTCCTGGCCACATGCCTCTGAATTGTCTTCTGATGGCTCAAGCACGAAGAGCCCTCGGGCTTGTAACACCAAATCAAGCAGGGTTAAAGGGAGCCTTAAATTTAAGGGAAACCTTGCTTGGTTTGAAAGTCTCAGAGGGCACTTCCTTTTGGGTGTTCAGAGGTTTCCTTTTGACATCTGGAGGGTACTTCTCTGCAGCAGGGGAAAGGCCCTTCAGGGTTTTCCGGGAGCTTTTGTTCTTTTCAAATGTGTCTTGTTCCTTCGCTTGTTTGTCATTCAGACAGCAGCCTCCAGGGAAATGCTATAGACAGCAACAGAGGATCTGCAGAGAGAGGCAAGGGTGAGAGCTTTCACAAGAAAACGCACATTCATTCTGCTGTCTGCTTTTCTACAGCTTCTTGGTGTGTTTCAAAGGTTTGTCTGGAGCAAAGTGGGGAAATGAGCTTTTTGAAAGTGTTATTCTGGCACAGATCTTTTGGAGAAGAGTTTTCAGGAAGAGGAACAGAGTAGTGATCTGAGAGGGCTTTGGTGTAACGCTGCCTGGGCAGGACAATGGTGGGGAGGAAGAGGATTTTCCCATCTGTGAAAAGGGGAGCAAGCTGTGGAAGAACAAAAAAATGAGTGCAATTGTGTCACAGGAATGATCAGACATTATGCAAGCATCATGTGGAGACGATTAACAGACAGGGCAATCCATTAAGGTCAAGCCCCATGACTATTGTGGGATAAGACTCCTGAAATTTACTGTATTACGATTTTTCTTAGTAAAATCAGTAGTGCTTCCCAAGTCACTTGAACATCAGGGTTTTGAGGTGCCTGCTCTGGAGAGCTCTGCCTGGTCTGAGCACTTTCCCTTCGAAATTCCCAGAGCTAGCAGATGCTTGGTTCTGCAGCGTTTCATGGGTGGGTGGCCAGGAGAAAAGGAAGTTGACAGGAAACTTGTTTTCCCTCAGACTGTGTTAGAAAATCAATACAGTCTCCTGACACACTTTTATTTCATTGGACTGACAAAAGGAAAAAAAATATCTCCTGCTGAAAAACTTCTGGTCAGATTTTGGTGAAGGACATGAGGAAGAAGAGGTAGATAAGGTCTGTGAAAGGCCACTAGGCATGGGACTTGGCTGTTATCCAGCATGTGATAAGATGAAATAAATAGAGAGGAGCTTCTACTGTAAGGAAGTGGGTCTGGTGCTCAGTATACTGTCTCTTGGGTGCAGACAACTGCCCATGAAAGATTACTTCACGGGAGCCATCCAAAAGGTTTCTTTTCTGTCTGGGTCTGCCTCTCCAGAAAGGTTATGCTAAGGTCAAGTTTTCTGCATCCTTGGGGAAGCTGGCGCTTCAGAACAGCTGAGGATTATCTAGGACGGTGGTTTGCAGCCTGCGGGCTGTCATCGCCTGGGGCTTACTACTGTTTCTAAGGGACTGGTGAAAGCTGGCTCAGCATAGAAAGGTCAGTACACTTGAAGCGATTTTTCAGGAATCTGCAGCTCTGCTAGGAAACTGCAGGGAGCCAAAAGTTATTACTCCAGAAATAATCATGGAATTAAAGCATGGGCTTGATTCAAGCACTGAGGCTTGTACATGTGAGCCCTGTAGCCCCAGTAAGTCTCATGTCTGAACCAGAGCTAGTCACTCCTCTCCACCACATACTGGTGCGCAATCCCCTAGCAAGCAGATCTCCACATTTCTCTGTGCCTCTGGCCACTTAACTACACAGAGGCTGAGCATTTCAATGCTCATTATTTCCCTCCTGACAGCTTTCTGCCAGGCCTCTGCAGTTACTGAGACCCCAATTTTTAAAAGTCCTTCGCACACATCCTCCTGACCAGACTTTCAAAGAGCTCATCTCTGTCTCCTCCGCCAGGTTTTCCCCAGACCTCAGTTCATTGGCATGGTGCACACCAAAGACCTAGCTGCCATGTTTGTGCCTTGAGCATGAGCCGAGAATTGCTATAACTTCAGGTACAACATCCAGAAAATCCTCTTGGGCTCTTTAAAACCACAGGCGTCCCACTTGCAGTCAGACTAGGAATGACAGGATCATCAGGTATCCATACTTGGACGAGGTCTCTCTAAGGACTTCCGTGAAACCAATTAAAGTTTTGCCACTGACCTCAGTAAAAGCAAAATTCATCTCTGCAGCATCTGCTCTTGGGAGCATAACGTGTGACTACTCAGTCTATACAACACCTAGATCAGTCTTATTGAGACCTCTGATCAGCACTGTTATATAAATATTAAATAATAGCACTAAAAGAGAAGAGAAAGTATTCTTCAAATTAGACAGTAGCAATAAAACACGGAGTAATACATTAAAGCTGAAAAAAATTAAATTTACATTATTTAATTCTGTGTGATTTAACTCGGTAAAGTGCTTAAGGGTCCATTTTGCATGAAAAGTGCTATAAAAGCTGAGCTTTATTGTCTCCCATTTATCTCGGGTGTTAAGAAAAGTTTTCAGAGGCAGCAAGCACAACCAAAGAGTGGAAACTTTGCCTAGTAGAGGAGGTGGAATTTGGACAAGGATAAGTCCGTGCATCCTCTGCGTAGTGCAGGCACACTAACGGCTATTTAAGGCAATGATCTGGGTGCAACTTCTGCCTTAGGAAGTCTCAACACATTCATTGACATATGTGGGCACCACAGTGTGCTGGCTCTGTTTCCTTTATCCTGTGCATCCCCTCTTGGGCACTTCAGAAAAAGGAGGCCCAGCCAGGCTCAGCATTGCTCAGACCCAGCCCAGCTCTTCTTTCATTCTTCTGAGGCGTTCCTACATCGTGTGAAGCGTGTGTTGGCTCTCTGAGAAGTTTCTTTCCTATGTCATCTACCATTACCCTGAAGAGTAATTTGTGTCCTCCTTGAGTGTGGGGAGTGATTGAGAAAATATTTGGGAATTAAAAGCATCAGCACGGGTAAAACTGGAAGCTGTAGCTCCAAGTGGGTGGCAGTAGCTGTGGTGCCCATGTCTTCCAGCCAGAAATCACTGGCACAGGTAGATACACATACCCTCACAAACCTTACACTATTTTGCCCATCCTGTGGGTAATGTATGCACAGGCACTTTTACCTCACTTCATTTGGTGAAATCCAGAGCTTCGGGTTTCCAAGCACTACTGGTCTTATGTAAGATCAAAAAATCCTGACTTCAGAGAGGTTAGAGATAGGGCTTTTGGTTATTACCCTGTGTATTTCCCAGAAGGAGCCCAGGGCGGGGGAGGAAGGAAAAATAAGACGTATTGCCTTTTTGTCTGTGTTTGTCCAGCGCCTAGCCAGACAAAACCCTCATCTTTCAATTTACTGCAGTGTAATGATGTAAATAGTAAATAATAATGGGTTCAGCTTGTCTCTGCCTTTCCCCTGTGTAGTTTCTGGTACTGTGCTACATTCACTTAAAATGGGAGTAAAAAATTGTTCTGTCCAGGTACAAATGGTGCTCTGATACACAGAGTGCAGGACTATTGCCACCAAATGATTCTTTATCCCAGCTAGAAAATGGGCACTCAGAATTGTGCCTAAGGATGTCAGTCCATTCCTGAAAGTTACTGAATAGCCTATCTCTTTTATAACAATCATGACCTTGTTATTTTCTAACGAGGAATAATTTTGAAATCCTTCAGGATCTTATATGCACTTGCAGTATATTATTCTGTCACTAGAGGACTCTGTGTGATCCAGCTCACAACCATCCCTGGTCTACAAGTGAGACAAAGCTGAAGCTCAAATGGTGTAGGATCTGTTAGTGTTTTCTATTCCTACAGCTATTTTTAATAGATATCTCCTTTTTAATACAGTCTGATATTTCTATATTCTCCATGCTTTCATGAAAGACAGGGAACTCACTGATCTACTAGTATTCAGCAGCTAAAAATACCTCCTGTGTCTGGCTTAGCAGCAATACTCCTCCCTCTACATTAAAATGTGCAGGTCAAAACCACAAGTTTGCAATATACGCTTTAACTTCCATATACCAGAGGCAATATTTACTTTCAGTATGTTTTTCCTCTAATGAGAAATTGGTAAAGTACGTACGAGTCTTTGAACAGAGTACTACTTTAAAGAAGGCTGGAATCAATATAGTCAAAAGTAGAAAATTGCAGTTTTGGTAATGGTTAATAAGATAACACTGCATTTCATGTTTGTTTTCACTTCATTATTGGCACTTGTAATTTTATTTCTTTAGCATCACTAAGCTTTAAACCAAGACTAGTATCCGGATCTGGCTTTTTTAGCTGTTGTGTAGGTTCTTTTTCATCTCAGGTCTCCCTCCATTCTTGATAAAAGATCATTAAAATCTCCTGAGTTAGGTCTTCCTCCTTTCTTAATAATAGCAACAACAACAACAACAAAAACAACAACAATAATAGTGGGATTGAGCCCTAAATCGCAACATATAGAAGACATTCCTCAGATAATGTTTTTGGATTTCCTTGTCCTATTCCTCTGTTGATCCTCTATCTGAAGGATGATTCCAGTTTGCAAAAAGTCATCAACTCCTTGATATACACAAAAGCCTTCATCTCTGCCTGGCAGCTGTGATGGACACGGTGCTTGTCCCCTCCTCTGCTTCCGGCACAGAGGAGCTCTTCCCTGCCATGGCCTTGGCTGCTTCACCTTCTGTTTGCACTCTCCTCACTTTTCTCACATTTTTCACACTTGCCACTTTTCCTGTCTTTCATGCCCTCTCATGTGGTGTCTTCACCTTCAGAAATCAGACAAAGAGACTCAGGACATTGCTTGAGAAAACATGGAGATGTTGGTCTCACACAACCTGCCAAATGGCAGGGAAGCAACCCCAGCCAGCTCTCCTCCAGCAGCATGTATAACATTGAAGGCTAAGTAAGTAGGGTTTAAGACTAGAGAGGTGTACTGCTAAGCTGCGCCTTGCCATAACAACCCCCTCAGCCCAGAGTGCAATAATCATCTTTCTAATCACAGGATATCATCTTTCATTTTAGCAAACTGCACTTGGCACCTTGGGAAATTTCCTCTGAATGAATCACAAAAAATCATTTCATTTCTAAATTACAAATTAAACGAATGATAATTAATTGAGCAAATAGCTAGCTCTATTACTGCCTCCCTTCCTGCTGCCTGTGGACCTCCTCCAACTCAGGCTTTCCTTCTTTCCTTGCCTTGGGATCCAGCTTGTTCCCCACATCCAGCTGCAGCTTTGCTTAGTCCCTTTCCTCGCTGGCCCAAACGTTTTCTATTCCCGTGACTCAACAGCAGCTTTCTTCTCCTTGCTCTCTTCCCTGGCTGAAAGGAAGTGCAGGGATAAGGAAGGGTGAGGGGTCTGCAGAAGTTTTTCTCCAGACCATGGTCCATAAAGCTCCCACAAGAGGTTTCACAGTCATGTAGCTTCCAAGAGGCTACCTAATGCCTGCTGCTGGGTGCTGAGATATGTAATCAGTTCTCCTAACTTCGTCCCTGCTATCTGTTTTGTCTCTGACACCCAAGCAGAGTCAGTGGTGAGGTCCTCCTTTTTGCCCAAGCTCCCAAAAACTGGACATTGCACTGGATGTGCCTGCATTGTCAGTAACAGTGAGGAGCTTCTCAGAGCTGCCTGAGAGAGGCAATGGCTGACAGAGTGCAATAAGCAGAAATGGAGGTGGTGGGATTGCCTGGGAGAAAGTTTGTTCCTCTTTGAGTGAGAGACAACACCTTAACCGTGTCTTTTCAGCTGGAACTATAGGCTTCCTTCAGCCCTTTGTCACTCTTTCAATATCTTCTGGAGTCTGTGTCATTTTGAAGTTTTTGAGTTTCCAAGAAGTATGTTCACCCTGAGCTTTTCCTTCTCTCAAAATTGATTCCAAGACCTTTCAACTAAACTTCATCTGAAGTTTCTAGGACAAACTGGCTTGAGGATAAGATGCAGTTAAAAAAACAACAAAGCAATGGAAAAAAATTTCAGGATGCCACATTGGTGAGGTTTACATCTATTTGGAGACCCAGCCAGAGGCTGTATCAGATATTAAACCTCCAGTTGGATGCACCACCTTTGCTCCCTGGCGAAAATAGTGGTGTCTTGACAATAGCAAATGGTGAACAACAACAAGAAAAAAAGCTAGTTTATTTTATTTTCGTCAGAGTGCTTACGGACAGAATCCATTCTGAGGAAGGAGAGAAATCTCATTCAGAGGCTTGTGTTAATTCCAAGTGAGCACATAAATCCAGTTTGGGGTTTTCTATTTCACAGGGCACTTTTCTCCTGAGATTAAATATTGGTAAATCTTGAACTGGAGCTTTGTATCCAGCTCAGATAGATTTTTGCAGAAATGTAATTGAAGCCAGAACACAGACACCCATGTGGGAAAGGAGAGAGCTAGAGTTATAAATATAAAAAATAGAAAAGGAACTAACTGATGAGAAAAACGGGGTATTATGGGATGCTGGAATCACACGAATGCACTAAATGATGGAACATGCCCCCTGCCCTTAGAATTAGCCGCTTCATTAGCAACGGCTCTGCTCACTCAGGGAAGTTAATTAAAGTCTGCAGCCGGGCGTATACAGAGAGAGCAGCCACGGCACGGGGAGGCTGCCGCTGCTCCGTGCAAGCTGGCAAAAGAGATTTTGTCCTCTTTCACTTCCATGTCTGGAGGAGACATGTTCATATACCTCCATTAAGGAGGTGGCAATCAGTTTCTGCACCAACTGCCTTGTCACTGACAGTGTGTGCTGTGCCCTGCGTTCTGCCACAGCGGGAGTATCACTGACGCAAGGGCACATGCAATGTAAGTATGAAGCCTGTGTGTGGTGGCAAGCCCATAAAGGCACATGGTAGATGTTTCAATTGTCCAGATGGACAAACATGGCCAACTGCAATGTTGATGCAATTCCCCCAATGTCAGTACTGTTACACTAAGGGAGAATTTAGCCCAGAATATCTGCACTCTGGGAAGATAGGGTCAAATAAGGCTCCATTGCTGACAATAAAAATTGATTGTATTCATACCACCAGCTTTGCAGAAGCAAAGAATCCAGAAGGAATAAACCCTCTGTAGCCGGAGGAAGCAGCAGGGCAGGACTGGGTTTCCCAGGCATTAGCAAGTGGCTTGTAAAATTGTGCTCAAAATTAGCAACATTGGGGTTTAACTATAGACGGAGGACATAGGCTCCTTTTTTCTGGTAGCTCAGCATCGGGCCAGTGATTTTCATAGACATACATGGGCACACGTAGACAAAAGGCAACGTTTGATTTAAAATCTTGGCTCTAGTTTACTGGTGGATCAATACAATAGCTCTCCCAGCCTTTCCACTCTGACTCTCCACGGGTCAACAGGAGACCAGCGGCAGGTGGGAGAACTTGGCATTTCAAGTGAATGCCATCATTTTTAGCCACTGTGTTACCTAGGCTACTCTGAGGCTTAGAACCAAAGGACTCTCCAACTAAAAGGAGTGGAAAAACCAGCAAAAATTCTCCAAGATTATAAAACAACCTCAAAATAACTAAAGTGACTTATAGCAGGATTTGTAAAAATAAATAAACAATCTATTCAGGGCTTTCAAGCTTTGCCATACTTCGCTTGAGTGACTCGGTAGAGCTCAACTTGGAGGGAATTAAAAAAACAGATCCCAAGCCAGCAACCTCCAGTTTCTCAAGGGATTGCTCCAAAGCTGTCAGCGCTGCGCTACACTTGGCAGCGTGGCATAAGTCTGGTTTGCTGGCTGTCCCATCATGCTTAGAGGTTCGCTCAGCAACAGCGGGGAGCCAGATGCCTCTCCCTTTCTTGAAGCCTTCCTGAGTGTGGGGTCTGTGCAGGTAGAGAAGTGCTACCTGCACCCTCGGGGAGCCCAAAGGCAGCCGTGGAGTCCCTGTGGTGGCCTGGCCCAGCTGTTGCTACTGCAGGGTACAAGGGGAGAAATTAATAAAAACAAAAAGGGGGGGGTGTGAATTTATATGTTGGTTAAATGAATAGAAAAGCAAGGTTAGTGTGGAGGGGAGACCTTTCAAGAAGGCAGAGAAGATAGCTGGGGACAGTCTCTGTTTCAGCCATCCTGTGCATGACTTGGAGTCCTGAATCACTGAGCCAGTGATGGGCTCACACTGACATTCAGTTTTTCTCACTCTCTTCCGTTTCCACTGACAGCCACTTTCAATCTTCAGACCAGCAATGTGATGAAGGACTGGGCAAAACAACACAGCAGCAGTCCTGGATGAATCCATCAAGCGCCTTCCATTGAATGCCTGTTTGTTTCCCCCTACTCTTTTGTCTGTGTTTAAGATCCTTTTGGTGTTTGCTTTCCAGAAATGTTTTAGCAAAGCAGCTTTGCCAGAATGAAGGCTCATGAAAAATGAATGTCGAGAATGAATCTGCAAATATTCACTGAGAGTAAATTTCTCATTGTGCAAGCAATTGTAAAATTCATAATTTGCCCTGTATTTTGTTATATAAATTATACAATCAGGGCACAGTAACAATATGAAGTGAATTATGTATCTAACCAACATTGCATGCATTCCAAATATCCTCAACAAATTGCTGGTGAACAATCTACAGGCTACGAATTATTTCCTAGCAAAATGCATGAATCATTTCAAATAACAACTACATTTGAGGAAATCCTCATCTATTCCCAGACAATCTGTAAATAGAAAGAGAGAGTAAAAATGAAAAAAATTATCCATTGTGCTTAACTCACTCAATCCAGCTCTGTAATTGACCATTCATCTGATTAAAAAGCCGTCAAGGACAGGCTTTTGAGGATGGAGTACCTGGTGTAGATATCAGACTGTGACAAAATCAGAGGCTTCATTTGGACAATCACATGGAGAGTAACATGCCAAAAAGTAATTCTGGTGTGAAGAGCTTCCCGTAGGGAGAGAATCAGCGATCTTAGCAAAGATCTGCAAGGCTTCCTCAAGTTCTGCCTCCTTCATGGGGAAAGTAAGACACAATTCATAGAAACCTTTGCAAATAGTGGCCTTTGGGATCCCACCTCAGCCTGAGTAAACCAGCTTTCATCTTCACTGAGCCAGGGAGATATTGTTTGAATCTCCAGTTGAGTTGGTGACTCAACACTGGACTAAGGGGACAGAAGGTCTGAGTTCTTCTTCCCTCTCTACTTTGAAATATGCAAATCATTTCACCACTCAGTACTGTTTTTCTAGTGGCTCTCTTGCCCCATAGTTTGCAGCAGAAATTGGAATTCATTTGGGTTAAGGGCTGTCTCCTCCTGAGGTGAAAAAGGCCACACACCAGGGCTGATTCTCACCTGAGCATTCTGAGACCAAGGCACCAAAACCAAGCTTCTTGTTTAGGTTGCTACAGTTAACGGACAGAGGCACTCCCAGAAGAAGACTCATCCCAACTTTCTGAAGTATGTATCCTAGAATGAGCTAATTTGCTGTTGTCTTTTACACTGTAGAGAGAAGCCTTTCCACCAGCTCAGCATAGGTGCTTCACTTTCAGATGGCTAAAATCAGCTGAGATTAATCCCTTTTCCCAGATTCATACAGCACCTTGGGCAACGCAGCCCAGATCTGCGTTGAGACCTCTAGACATTAGTGTGGTACGGATGACAACCAATGAGAGAAAACTTAATTAAAAATTGCCCATGGGGACTGCCTTCTATTCTAGGTGTTCAAGGCTTTTAATTTAAAGAACAGAATGACTGAATCTTCCCATCACATCAGTAAGGTAGATAATCACCCTTAAAATTTCTTCTAGCATGAAAATTCAGGCAGAGAGAGACAGAAAGTACAACAATAGAAACACAGGCTCTAATGCTGCCTTCACATCCCAACAGGCACACTGTTAGCAAGGATACAATAAGACTGGATAATAAAATAAGGTAGACAAATGGCTTGTAAGAGGAAGAAAACCTCTTGAAGTAAGTTTGAATATGTATTCAGAAGTGTTGTTCCACAAGAAAGGAAAGGAAACGTGGTTTTGTGCTATTATGCTCACAGGCCAGTGACATTTGAAGTAACTCAGAAAACCCATGACAAGGTGTGGTCACTTGATTCCTATTCCTGTATCTGCGTGAGAAGCACAGAAGTCCTTTCCTGCACAAACACTGCGGCTCTTCCCTGAAATTAGCTCACTACAGCTGCCATCATGCGATCCTGAAGGAAGTGCAGAGGTGCTCTGCTTTCTGGGTCCTCCTGGCAGAATCCGCTGCAAAGCAGGGATGCCTTCCAAGGGAGATGGAGATACCTGAGTCAGCACTGGACTTTGCTGTCAGTGTCCATGGCCACTTTCCAAACCCTCATTCGCAGCTGTGGCTGGCTGCCAGATTTGGAACCTTTATGCAAGTGAGCTCACTATTAGTCAGCCACTTTTGAGCTGAGCTGCTCTTTTCTTCCCTTAAAGGACAGTCCCACATTTCATGTCCACAGTGCAAAATTATATCTGACACGTAATTTAAAACCCAAGATGCCTTGATATAAAGCCTTACTCCAGTAAATGGGATCAAACAGCAGGGCATTTCGTTTGACAGGATGGATATTTTTAGTTTTAATATTACATTAGCTTTTCCTCTCCGTGCCTCGCATGGTTTTTTCATTCTTAGGCAGCAGTGCCTGGCTGCTAACCAGAGTTGTAAGTCTGACGGGGGGTTCCTCAGGATTTCAACAATTTTCCTCAGGGTCAGAGAGGGTTCCTGGATAGGTGGCATCAACTCCCTGGTATTGTCCATACCTTCCTTCGCTTGTGCCCGGTGAGAAACTTTGCAAGCCCACAGCCCAGCCATAAGAGCTGCATGTTTTACCTATCGAACCCAGCCTGCTCCAGAGACAACGGTATTCCTCTTTGAGGGATCAGAGTGACCTCATCACTCAGAGGTGATGTAGAATTAAATTGCTGATAACCACAGCAGCTTAGGAGGCTGCTGCTCTCCAACTAATGCATCTTTGCAAGAGGCCTGCAATATCACCTCAGGTCTGGGGCCCTGGTAACACAGTCGCAGTTTGTGGATCAGAGCTGACTTGCATCTTCCTAGTTCAGCATACAGGCAAATGTCAGTGTCTGCCTACACAATAGTCTAGACAAAACCTCACTCCCTTGTTTTCCCTTGTGACGCCTGAGAATTTTGTAGTCACAAGGAGTGTCTAGTAGACACTTCTTGTGGAATGAGTGTTAGCATCACAGTGCTAGCAAATGGGAGGTTTTATACTTGCCAGAAGGTGATTAGCTATAATATGAATAATACAATACCTATCCTAGACACCCTGGATGAAAACTCTGAGTAATCACTCCAGCATGATGAAGTAAAGTGCTCTAGCTAAATGCCTGAGTGCTACATAACAACAGTTTTTAATTAAAGTAACCAAATATATCTTTAATGTTGATTAAATGAACTGTAGATTTGAGACTTCTGTAATACATTTTAGACATCAGATAAAGGTTTATCTTTGGTCAGAGACAAAGCATGGAAAACTTAGCATGACAAGTGAATTTCAGGAACACAATCACAGCTGAAACCAGGAGGGTTTCATGGAAACTGCGGCAGAAAATTTACAAGCCCCACTGACCAGGAGCACCAGACCATCTTTACTAGAGGGACAGACCCCTAGAATCTGTGTAGACACCCCTACACTGCCAATGTTGTGTTACTTGACACTGCCAGGAGGGAGAAGGAGGACCTTCATGTTAGTAAAAAAACAGCTCAGAGCTGTATTGACATGCATCAGATAAGAGCTAGCCAGCACTCTCAGATCTGTTAACATGATTGATTGTAATAATTTAATCATGTACCAGTTGTTGTTTTTCTGTCTATCAAACCCTGTTGCCTCTATTTCAATGTCTGAAATGATACAGAGTGTTTTCCATAGAACTTTGTTATTCTTGACGAAGAGTAATGTCAAGAAAAATGCCTTCTAACTGTTTCTGCCAAAGAGGGAAAGGGAACAAAAGAATCAACACTTGCACATGCTGTCTGTGGCTTTATGGATGAAATTCATGCTCCAAGTGGGTTGTGCAATGTGAAAACACTTCCTTCTCTGTAGGACACCCACATGACCTGTCTGTCTTGCCAGCAACTCACCAACTGATCTGAAATGAATACCACTTGAAATCATCACAATAGGATTCTTCAAATTATGTATCTTGCCTGCACAGAGCTCATCCACTTGGTCCTGTCTGCTCTTTCACCCTTCTTGAAGAGCTTCATCTGCAGCGACATCTACAGTGAATCAAGTTTACTTGAGCATAACTCAAATTTCTCTCATGTGTCCTTGCATATTTTTCCTTTGCATCTTTGGACTGTCTTCTTCTCATGGAGACTGTTTTCTCTGCGATTCAAAACTCTGAGCCAGTGCTGTGGAGACTGTTAGGCTCACTTTTAAGTAACTACTTTAGGTATCTGAGCAGTAACGCATGTGTTTCAGCTGCCAGACATTACTCTGGGTTCTGAGTATTCCTAGGTCACCTGTGGTGAAGCCTGTGTTAATGTGGTTGGCTTGCTAACTGTACCCAAACAGACAGTTTGTTTAGTGCTTCCACATTGTCTGTTCATGTTTTGAATGTATCTATCTGGCATATCGCAAAACCTACAGGAAACACATATTTAATCCAAATTAGTAAATTCTACGATGTCTAATATCTTTGAATTGTTAACTGGATTTTTAAATGAAAAAAATGGCATTAATTGCATTAATAATCCTTACTCCTTCAAAATCATTGAGGGGAATTTGTCTCTCTACGGCAAAAACAGCAGCTGACTTGACATCTAGCATTCTTCCAATTTGTTTTTTACTACCATTTCTTTGTCCTCTTAGCTATGCAGCAGTTCATTTTTATCCCTTCAGGTTCTCCATGAAGTCTCCTTGAAAATTCATGCCCCTACTGGTTTTGAAGAAAATGGGCTGTAATTAAGCAAAGTTGCATTAGTTACAAAGTTGTCATTTGCAAAACACCGAATACATAAAAGCAGAGGAAATGCATCATTAAGGACATAAATCTTCTCTTCTACCCACCCTAAATAAACACATTATTCTTATCAGGTACAAAGTACAGCACACTCGATCATAGCTCCACAAATGGAACCCCCCACCTGTTCTTTCAACAGCAGCATTACAATTAAGTGCAAAGCTTTCCTTAAAAGCAAACAAAGAAAAAGTCTGGACTCAGATTCCTACAATAGTGTAAATCAGTATAGTTCTTTTGGCTTCAGAGATTCTGAGTTGTTTTACATTAGGTGAAGATGTGACACATTATATGTGAACTTTTTCGTTCCACTCCATAACTCTCCTTCCCTTTTGGAGCTAATGTTCTCCTTTGACTCCTACATGTTGTGGGCTGGTAGGATCCTATTTCTAAATCAAAACTGGTATCTTCTTAAAGATATATTCTGCTCAAACACGAATTAATTCAGGGCAGCATTAGGCGGTTGATCAGACTCCATCATCTTACTTGTTCCTTTTCACTTTGCAATGAGTGAAGCTATTCGAAGAGCTCAAGAGCAACAGAATTTTGGTCTTCCCCAAAGCTTATGCAACCCAGCAAGTCTTTCTCTCCATTGATACCATGGGTTTGGCTGAGGCCCGTGTTCTGGCAGGGTGATCCAGTCTGGCAGAGTGATCCAGCCTTACCAACTGTGAGGTCTGCACTGCAGTTGTGGGACCCTCCTGATGGAAGAGCCAGCACAGTGGTAGCAACAGAAACGACTTGCAGAAGCTCAGAGCGAGGAGGAGACTGGTACCATGAAAGCAGAAGGAGCAGGGATCAGATTAAGACTTCGTTTACTATGTGATTTGCCAGGGCAGAAGGAGGTATCCATATTTCCAGGCCATGTTTGCCTTCTGAAAAGCTATTCTCAGCCACTCTAGGGAAAAGATGATCAGAGAGACTAGCTATGGTTAGGAGGCTGCAGGTTGAACCAGACTCTTACAGGGTGTAAAGGTGTTTCCCTGTCGGGATTTTCATGGGATGTTCTTCAAGGGTGTCTTCCCTCCTTCCTGCAGTCCCTAGGTCTTAGTGACACTCAGTCTACCACTTTTTGCTTGCTCCACCTCTGCACCAGGGGCCATGTCTGCACTAGTAATCCATGAGTAATCTACTTTCTGGCCCTGCTGCCAGTAGTAACCTGGCTGAAGTTTGATCTCAAAGCCACACTGTGCTTGAGAAATGCAAACAACAGGTTTCAGAAACTTACTGGTAAAGTGGATTATAGAAGATTTTGTCCTGTAGTCTCAAACTGCTGAGAGACCATAGGTTTGAGGAGAAACTCCTGAATCTGCCCCCTGCCTCGACCTCTGTAGCTTGACCAGAGGCCAAGTCAGAGGGCAAGCTTATAAACAGACCACGTGGGTGGTAGGTGAACTTGGGAACAGCTTTGGGCTCCTGCTGGACTGACAGTGCTGGCATGTCAACGGGCACAGAGAAGAACTGACTGCAAGGCTAATACAAACACCTGGTCACTGTGGAGCTCAATGTAGTGGACAAAGGATGGCTTCAGGTTTTGCCTCTCCTTATGAAGCAAACCATATGGAATTTAAGGAACTCATGCAGTTGCAGCAACCCTGTGGTTAGTGTAGGTTTCTCTCTTTTCCCTGTTGCCTTAGGAAAGCACGAAATGCTCCATTCTGTGCTTCTGAAATCAGCAGGAGTTATATGACTTGCCTTCCACAGCTAGAGCACAGAGCCAGTCAGACTGACCCAACAATTTGTTCTCATTTACTACTGCTTGCATTCTTTGCATCCTTCCTCTCCTCTGGCTCTGTGAAAGCATTTCCCCTCGTGCAGAGGTCAGTCCTGAACCCAGATGGATACATCTCTGCTAATTCTGTGGTTTCCACAATAGGGGGCAGGTATGGTTGATACTTGGCAATGACTGGGTGCAGTGCTCTCTGCCTAGCTGACCGGCTTCAGAGACCTCTGCTGACTGAGGACGTGACCCTGGCCAGGTGAGTGAGTGGTTACATGACCACAAAAGAAGCAACATTTTCAAAATGCAGCTAATCTCCATAATAAGTTCCGCAGAGATTTCGTGGACGTATACCCCAGCTTCCCTGTGGCATATACAAATTGCTCAGTGGAGAAGTCTTTGGACACAAATAGCAAAATATATTCTGAGTCCCAGGCAGCTCGCAGCTAAGGAATGCACATAACAAACCAGAGCCAGTGAAAGAGCATGAAGACATTTTTAAAAATCAGTGACCATAATTTTTAATCTCAGTAACAGACAATTACTATATTTCTTAAATCCAACATCATAAAGTTTAGTTACTGAGTAGTCTGAGTAGTCTGAGCCAGAACTCATAATTAAGATAGATAGAACTTTAATATACAGCAGTTAATCTATGAATATTAGAGAAAAGATCCTGAGAGGAATAGTCTAAGATGTGAACATCTTGCCTTCTTCCACGCCAGGATGTGGGTCTGTGAACCAGTCAAAGGAGTCCTGTTAGAAAGATTTTGGGGTGACACAGGGCAGCACAAGGCTCTTAGTAGGTGTCCTTATGGATTCATGGATTATTTGAGAGACTCAGATTTCAGCTACTGATTAACTTCTCCTGAAGGATGTGTTAAGCAGAGGGCTTTGATTAAGATATTCCCAGCAAAATCTCACCTCTACAGCAAATAAACCAAAAATTTAAGCTGTGCTCTGGACTCGTAAACACTGGCCAGTTTTCATCTGATGACTTCTAATCAAATCTGCATGGAGTCTGGAAATTAACCTAGCCCACCTTATTGGGTTTTTTGTGAAAGCAGCCCTTCTCTCCTCTCTTCCTCCTTGTTTTCCCTGCCTCCTGAAAGCAGATTGCACAATTTACAAACCAGGCTGACTGTGCTATTTTTAAGTGAGTGTCATTTTGAATTTCAGGTTTCAAATGAATCAAAAAGCACAAAAATGGTGGACCTGTAATTAAAAAAAGATTCTGACAACACCTGGAGATTAAATCCATGGATGTTCAGAGAGGCCTGGGTGCTCATGAAAATGGTGTCTTTTTAATTGTTGTATTTATTATAAAAATAAATGAAAATAAAACAATAGGACAACTGCAAGGTAGTGCTTGCTGCATGTTGTGGATTATAATGAGATTTTGAGCAAATAAACTCCACTCCAAAACATGTGTTAAAGAACAATAACCACAAAATCCTATAAAAGAGAGACAACAACCACTGCAACTTCAGGTTTCATTTGCACATGGGAAAGACAGACTTGCAAAGTGTCATTTAATTGGAATTTTGATTATTAACACAATGTAGCACTAACAGCAGTATTAGAGGAGACCCATGCAGGGTTGAGCTGATGAATGGAGTTGACTAGCCCATTGAAAGCTTAAAGTTGCCTGACAATTCAGCACATTACTTAGCTAGATGCCATATTCCCTCCCACTGGGCTCTGCTGCATTGAACTCACAAAAGCTTGCAGCTCCTACTGCAAGTTTTTCAGAATTTCTTCTAGGAAGTTTTCCTTCTTCATAAGAACATCCGTGCCAAGTCAGATCAAAGGCTATACTGCCACTGAAAGTAGTCAACAGCAGGTCCCAAGAGGGGGTTGTAACAACAACCTAAGTACATAAAGGTGTTTCCTCAGAATATGCTCCCAGTTTCCAGGACCTCATTGCTTTCTCAGCCTGTGTAAACTTTAAGCATCTGTTATTAACTCCCACAAAGAATCCCACTGCTTACTTACTGTTTCTGTGAAAAGCCAGCTGATGATACACGTCACTTGCAATTTTAATTTTTTACCCCGCAGAAAGAGAGGATGGGAGGCTGCTGTGATTAAGTTGGTCATTTGCAGTTTTAACTTTCCAATGGGAATTTTCCCAGCAACAGAATGTCCCAAGAATCCGGAAACTGCAAAATTGGTGTAAAGCTCCCTTTGCATTGATTCAGTAGCTACATCAAAGATATAGACTTTTATTTATGCAAGTTGCTTCAGTCATCCAACAGACTAAATCTATCACAGCAGAGCAACTGTGCATTAGCATCTTCTACAGGGTGATCCCAAGACATACAAGAAAATTATCATTTCCTGTTAGATTGCATAGGAAAGTTCTATAATGATTTATAAATTAAACTTGAAACTGCCAAGCATATTTTCATTGTCCCACCAGAGAAAACTGTCAAAAATAAACAAACAACACAAACAGACTGGAATAGAGATTAAATCTTCTGGAAGGGGTCTGGAAACTGCTTACTTTATTTTCAAAACCAGCATAACACAAAGACTAGACAATAATACAGAATGAAAGAAAATTAATTGGGCCCATATATTTTTTGTACATGCACAGGATGAAGTTGTCTTGCAGTCTTGCTCTACGCATGTAGAACAATAACCAATCTTTTCTATTTTGCAAGGCTGATGCATGCTTACACAAGCTGCAAATCAAACCAAAATTCTTCATAAACATGCTCTGAATGGACACTGATTTCAGCTGCATACAGCACTGGCATTTAGAAAAAAACAGCTTTTTCTTTCTAGCAAGTTCCTAAATTCCACAAAGCAATCAGCAGGACTGGTGGAGGGAAATGAAAGCCGGTGGGAGGGGGGCAGAGGGGTGGAAGGGACAAGTCTGTCTGTGGAAAGGCAGCTGAGGAAAAGCCACCCAGTCCAAGTGCATCCTGCATAATGCCTTCAAAAGTGCCTAAGTGACAACAGAGATTCAGTGAACCTCCACAGGAACATTTCCGTGCAGCGCTGGAGCAGGATACTTTCCTACAGAACTGGTTCTTCCTATTTTGCTGGCTTTTCTGTCCCAAAAAATGTGCACAGGTATATAAAGCCCATGCTCCATGTTCAGAGGTATTCAGAGCCATGATCGCATGTCAGGTGAAGTTGGTTTGTCTGCTGGAAACCCAACCTGCTGCTAACCCAACCTGCTGCAAAACTAGCCTGCTGCTCCTAATCATGACAGTGATTAGTGAGACAGTCCCAAGCTATTCAGAGCTGTGACATCCCTGGATGTGCTGAATGGACAGCAGCAGTCACAGCCATAACATGAGGATCTTACAGTAAGAGGTTTGGGACTAGCCCCTGCTCCACTCCAGCTTCAAGCTAAGACCCCAGAGCAGGCATCTCAATCCATCTTTGACCATTACTTTAGGCAGTCTGAATATGGCCCCTATACTCTTGACAATTTGATGGGATTTAGACTCCTGACTCACTTAATGCCTCATTTTCTAAGCTATTTTAGGTGCCTGCAGGTGAAGGTAGGCACTTACTAGGTTTTTGTACAGCACCTAAAGAGACAGATGATTTCAGTGGGATGTAAGCACTTCATTTGCACTTTTGAGAGCACCATTAGGCAGCAGTGTGTATTTTTAGGTGCATAAATACTGTGGGAATTCGGGTTTGGAATGCAGTAGAGCACATGGTTGATGGGAGATCATGTCAGCTGTAAGAAATTCACTGCATTTTCCTCTGCTTAGAAAACCTGATACACATCAAAGTTTGCTCATAATTCTCACGCAATTGGAAAAGCAATGCAGGCACCTGGCCCGCACCACTTCCACAGCCCAACCTACTGTATATGCCTGATTACGCCTTTGTCTCTTTCTTTCATCTTTTAGCAAATGAGATCCACACAAATGGAAGGAATTTCAGCATCTTTTAATTCTTTACAAACCTTTAAACACAGGCCTCTCAATTTTAAAAATTTGCTTTGCTTCAATAATACCAAGCTTTTTACAGGGTAGATTTCTTCACTAATGCTTTCAAAGCACTTCATAAGTGAGTTTAATAGCTCATTATTATTTTATATATGGGGAAACTGAGGCACAGAGGCGACAGCAATGTGTACAACTTCATTTATCAGGCCAAAACTGAGAAAAATGCTCTGGATTTCTAGTCCAGTGCCCCTGGGCTAAACTTTATTTACATTAATTTCACTAAATTCATCAGATGATAGTCTGATAGATGTAGTCTGTGTCACAAACATACAGCTTTTAAAAAGATACTTTTTAAAAAGTATTTGTTGCTTAGGTTTCAACCTCATTAAGAGACACTTGTAAGCATACTAAACACAAAGTCACAGGAAAAAAAAATCAGTCACAGTGAGGGATGGCTATTTCAAGAGAAAGAGAAGACCAGCAGCAGCTTCAGCAGACAAAGAGTTAAGTCCCTGCTGAGGTCTCCTGCAGCCATAGGTGTTTGTGTCCCAAACCAGGTGGAGTTTGAAGGCCTAATCAGTAATACCAAGACACACCATAAAAGTAGCTGCTGGTCCTCAAGCGTATTTTATGGGCAGAAGGATGATATGCTGCATGAGGGATTGTAGGCTAGGCTATGGATAGCAGAAAGCAAGCTATCATCAGAGAATTTCTTATTTGTTTGAGGGTTTTGGGTTTTTTGTTTGGTGGTTGTTGTTTGGTTGTGGGGTTTTTTTTAAGTTGAGACAACTTTCGAAAGTTAACTGGTAGCTGAAAAGCAGACTTGTGTAGGCAGCCATAAGGATGAATCTTCTTTATAGCTAGAGAGGTTCTTCCCCTGGTAGAGCAGGGGAAACCTTCCTAGATTTTAATTGAAGGTGAATTCTAGAATATCTCTCGCTTCTCTGCTTCTCTAGTCCTTTGAAAAGACAATATGAACTGCAAGCTGATGGTCCTCTCCTCCTATGGGAATAGAGAAATGAATGAGAAAAATGTGATTTCCAGCATTTTTAGTGCACTACAAAGCAAGCTAGATGATTTATGGGGAAGTGAAAGATGAGATGCCTATGGTCTAGATAACTAGAATCCTGAAATAGCTGAGATGAGACCTTTGCAGTGGTTTTCCTCTGATAAGCTAGAGATGCAAACAAATGGCTTGGGTTCAGGTCTCTGGGTGGGATTCAGTTCCTGAGCTCCATACAGCCCATGGATAACCAAAACCTGAAGAAGGTATTGTAAATAAATATACCATACTCAGTTCAGAGTGATTTGTGGTGTGGTGAAGGAGGGAACAAGCAAAAACATGAAGGGTAGGAATTACAGCTGTATGATTGTTCTCTTCTTCGGGTTGTTTTTAAGCCTGGTTTGTTCTTGGGATTAGATTTGAAGGCTCAAATTAGGATATGCCTTCAGGTGTGTCCCTACCCATTAATTCTGGTAACATGTTGAGAGTTGTCACCAACTTTGGTAGGTCCAGAGGTTGTAAAGAGCTAGTTCCATACCAGCTTTTGAAAATACACTTGCTTGCAGCAGACCCTGGAAGCTCCTTGACTGCAGGAAGGCTGGGAGGTCAGGCATAACCTGGCCTCAGAAGTGCTGTGGGACAGTCATAATGTCCCAAGTGCAAAACTTCAATCGCAGCTCATGGTTTTGTCACTATGAGTTATAAACATGAAGAAGGAAAAAAAGAAAGTAGGTGGTGATAAATTCTGTACTTGCGGAATGACAGTCTTTCCCTTATCCTTACTAAAGAGAAAGTCTTGCTAAGAGGGGCCTGTCCAAAGAGAAGAGGAAGAGGGCTCTTGTACTTCCTTATCTCTCTAACAAAAGCAGAGCTTGTCTGTCCTTCTGAGACCTCCTGTCTAGCATTTTCCAAAGCCACGATAGCAAAAGACACCTCCTTATCAAAGTCAGTAGAAAACAAAAAGGTAGCAAAACATATTGCCACTCCTAACTCACTCTTGTGACTTATGGAAGGCTGCTTCTTACTTCTAGCCACCAGCCCTTTCTTGTGATGTTTGTGACCACTGATTTCTTTGATGGCTTTTTTTGGTTTGTTTTTTTTTTTAATATGGGTTGCAATGGATGCTACAATGAAAAGTGTCTGTGGCTTGTTGCAAGATCTGGATGTCATTGCTAAAGGGTCAGAAACTGTGGTAATGGTACCTTTAGAAAACACTTGGCAAAGGTCACCGATCACTGTGCTTATTTGGATGGTATTAGCCAAACTGTGTTTATGGCTATTTCCGAGGGTGACTGAATCTGAGAGCTAGCTGAAAGGCTTTATTCAATGCAGTATTTTCTGTGATTGAAAAACAGCTTTTCCCCTTTTCCGTATGAAAGCACACTTTTCAACCCAGTGCTTCCCTATTTTGGGCACTGCAGGGGCCCGCTCCACTGAACTGATGCCGTCGAGGAAGCAGGGAGGAGGCACTCTGTGTCTGGCAGTTTTCCTTAAAACCCCTTGTGACCTTCTACATGGCATATTGAGGGATGAAAATGCTTGTCTTCTCACTCTCTGCTTTCAAAGCTGTTCTTTCAAGGGGTTTTCATGACTTTTTCCTCTCCCTTCCTCCACTGAGTCACCTTGGGCCTACAGTTTAGTCTTCTATGGAGCTACAATAAATCCAAAAATAAGAGAGATGCAAGGTGTGTCTGCTGCACAGCCAAAGGGTCTGCAACCTTGGCCAGGAGCATATATGACTTTATTGAACATCTTCACCAACAGCAATGGGGAAAGCAGTTCTGTTTGGCATGCAGTGTAGTGGGAACTGTATAAAGCTGAACCTGTAAATTCACAGTCCTTGCTATTAGACCTATCTTGAAAAGGTTGACTTACCCACATAACCATCGCTTTCCTAATAGTTTCAGAGCTAGAGTAGTTTGGGGGTGGTGGGAAATGAAGGGATGTTCCATACCTGGGGGTCCAAACTCATCCTGATCCCCACTAACTAAGTCTTCTGTGGAGAAAGTAGATTATCCTCATCCTTGTGGGCTGACTTGCCTCTTTTTGGTGACAACTGCTACAAGAGTCAGATAACTCCCCAAAGTAGACAGTGGTTAATTTCTAGTCCGCTAGCTCCTTGGGGTACAGTTCAGTAGACAGCCATCTGCTCACACATCACTAATTTTAAAACTAGAAGGGTTCCTGACTTCTGTTTTTCACTGTAACCAAGGAGTGCAGTTACAATAAGCATTGTTAAATTACTGAAAGGGAGGAGAAAGCTGTACTGTAGTTTTGCAGATGAGGTGAGACCTGGATTGTATGGCCTCCTGTGTGGGGAAAGCCCTTCTGACAACACACCACAGAAAAAAGGCTGTAAGAAATCCTCTAGGAAATGCTGAACCACATCATGAATTTGAACCTGGCACCAAGGATGCGATCAGCATTTTCCCAGCTTTCCCATTGTGTCAGTGAGGATTTGCCTCTCCCAGGGTAGGCAGTACATTAGAGACTGAATCTGCATGGGTGTCCATCTTCCTAAAAAGCCTTGTAGATTTTAACTTGAGACAACATATCTCTTTCAATCCATGTACTAGAGAAAAAGTACAGCATGCGCACCTTGCCTTCCAAGATGACCATTCCCATCACAGATCTTTCTCCTTTTTGATTGTACTGTCACAAGGGACGTAATGTATTCTCACTTCATCACATTTTCTGCAACAGTAATACCGAAACTCAGGGATGGATTATTGTCTACCTTATGTTGATCCTGCCTACTCTTGAGACACTAATCCTATGGATGAGCATCTCAGTTATCTTTTCTTTAATCAAGTAATGCTATTTTTAGCATGGACACCTTACATAGTAAGGTAATGATAGCAGCTTTTTTTTTTTTTTTTTTAAACTCCGCTGGTAGAGGCTTAGAGATTTAAGCTTTACTGCTGAAAAAGAGTCAAGGGCAATTGTGGTGAGGAAGAAGAAAGGGCGAAAAATCAGGGAAGGGTTTATGAAAGAGGAGAAAAAAATCAAGGAGGAAGAATCCTTAGGGAGTGTGGGGTTGAGTGGTTATTTTTCTGGAGGGGATATTGCTCTCTAGACCCTGGAAAATTTGTAATCTATATTAAGTGTAGAACAATGTAAGGGAGAGAAGGATTGTGGGGAAAAACAAAGGATATATAGCAGACTGTAGCGGGAAAGAAAGTCTGGGAAAAGAAGGAGAAATAAAATGAGAAAAGCAATATTAAAAGTAATAAAGGGACAGTACTTTTTAATCACTTTCTCTAAAATGCATGAAAATATGCATATTTCATGCCTCTGTGTGTATGCAATTCTGTATGACTTTTCAAGGGCCTGTGTATGGAGCAGCAAAGTGCATGTAAGTTTTCTGACACATCTGGAATACCTGCAATGCTCTGGGCCAGTAGGGAAAATAGATAGTGTAAGGCTTATTTAAATTAAAAAAAGATGAAGTTTAATGAATTAAATATGAAAATTAATAATACACATTGTGCAGTAGCCCTTGAATTTGCTTTGATGTTAAATGCAATTTATTTTGCATTCATTTATTTTTTCCCTTTATAGCTGCAGGTTTTTCATTCTTCATAATACAGAACCCATTGCAGGAATCGTCAGGAGATAGACTGGAAGTTTTGAACTGAGAAGAAAATTAGGAAACTGTAATCCTGCTATCTCAATCTGTGACTGACTGCTACTAGTAGCTTAATTCCACTTAAATTTTTCAGGAATCAAATAGACTGAAAGACGGCCATATCAGTGCCACAGTTAAGCTAAATGTTAAGAGGCAATTGATGTTTCTGGACTGTGACATTTGTATCACAGGCCTTCAAGATGACTGCTGATGGAAGAGGTGATACTGCATTTAGCAATGCATGTATTTCTCCTCCCATAGTCATTACGCTGCTTTAGTTCTAGTTGTAGATGTGGTTGGTCTTGGAGCTCTGTTCTGCAAGGTGGACAGATTGCAAGGCAAGCGCATTAGCTGTCCAAGGCAGAAATTATAGCCATCTGCACCTAAAGAAACATCTGACTGTAGAATCACCCATTGGATTTCTGATGTGTTTGGTTTTCTAGTGAAGTGAATTAGTAAACTGGGATTGTTATGAATGCACCTGCTTTTTTCCAAAGCTCCAAAAATAGGCACATGAGCAGTGAATACTGAAGTGAAACACTCCCTTACATCTTTAACCTGCTATGATCTTTCTCTTCCACACAAATTCTCAAATTCCAAGAAAAAGTTGTCTGTACAGGCATTAGCGTCTGTTGATTTGACAGCACCAAATTGGTGCAGGCAAAGATTTTATTATTTTGTTTTTACTTCTATATTTCTTTGACCTCAAACACAGTTCAAAGAGCTCCATTATTTTTAACAGTTCAGAACGTGTCAGTTGAAGAAAAAAAATAAAACGTGCTGCAGGTTTTCTTCAAGTAAATCAAAAGCACTAGTAATTGCGTTTCATATTTTATTTCAGAAAAATAGTATATTTGTGACTCAGTATGATGCTGTAGACAAATTAATATTAAGGGAAACATAGCGGAAACTACAAGAACACTGAGAGAAGAAAGCATCTGAGAAGAGCTTTTTTCTTTCTCTAGTAAACAGAAAAAGATGGAAATGCTTTTAGATGAGGTTCCTAAACAGATGTGTGCAGAGCTGTACACAAGCTACTTCAAAGTAGGACACAGATGTTGTCTGAATAGTTTTCCTAGCACTTTTCCATATATGTGCATGGCCAGCTAGGAGTTGCTGTAGTCATCAGTGGCAGTGGTGATGCCAGAACAATTGCAGTTTGGAAATTCCTGCCTCCAAACTGAGACTGATAGCCAGGAATGAAGGGGAATACTACTACTCTCTTTAAGCTAACCTTGTGCCTATTACCTTTCAGTATATCATATATTCATATAAGGCAATTGCTTAAACACTGGCAAAGCCAGAAGCCTAGGAGGGATTGAGCTGTATCCCCACTCTTAACATGAAGGCTTATCAGAGCAAGTAATTTTACTCTAGTTTGGATTAAATTTCTCGTCATCTGCATTTCAACTATGGATTTTTACAGACATGGGTCATTTACATATCCCTGTATAAGCAGTGTGTCCTCCCAAAGCAGAAGCCTGAAGCTTTTGTAAGGAATTCAGTCTCCTAGTTGCTCCAAGGGAGGTATTGTATGGAGGCAGAATGCATGTGTACCTAGTGATTCAGTTCAAAGATGCTTTCAGCAGGATAACTTGCACGGAACACACAACTCGATGCAAATAGCAAGTATGCTTTTTGCCTGCCCTCCCCCAGTGCTTCTCTACACACTTTCATCTCATAACTGCAATAGTTGCTATTCATATCTGCAAAAAAGACGTTCAAACAAATATTCTTGCCTCAGCAAAGACCCACACAGAACACTAAGTCCATGGAAAAATAAGGCTGTTTTGGATATGGAGGAGTTATGTATGGTATGGTGTTTTTTCCGTATGCAAACACAGCCGTTGTTGCACACTGTGTGCATTTGTGCATAGACACTTCAATTGTCCCCCACTCACACTGATTTCTCTTGAGAGAGATCCTCCTCCCTCAATCATACAGTCACTTGAGCACTCCCTTATAGGCACTTGCCTGCGCCCCTGCTTCTCTTTGCACTTCATCCCTCCAATGAATCTGGCTTAAAGTTTTCCTTGCTAGGTTAGAAAGCCTTTTGGCAAAGATGTTCTCGTCCTGCTTTGTCAGGTGGATCCCATGTCTCCTGAGCAGTCCTTGTTCCTCAGAGGAGAGTCCTGTACTCAGAAAAGCTGAAACTCTGCCTGCAACACTAGCTCTACTACCAGCTATTGACTTGCAAAATACCTGCTCCTACATTTAGCTTTCTCCTTCATCAGCAGGATTGAGGAAAACACCATCTAGGTTCCCATGCCCTTCACTCCCACCTCCAGAGCTCTGTAGTCATTCCTTATGTGGCTACGGTCTCTCTTGGCAGGGTTTCAGGTGCCCACATAGATGAGCAGAGAGACATAATACTCCAAGAGCCAGATAAACCTTGGCTGGCTGTCTCTAACATGCTGAACCTGAGTTAAGGAATCACAGAATAGCTGAGGTTGGAAAGGACCTTTGGAAATCATCTAATCCACCCACCCTACTCAAGCAGGGTCACCTAGAACAGGTTGTTCAGTGTCATGTCCAGCTGGCTTTTGAATATCCCCAAGGATGTAGGCCCCACAACTTCTGTTGGCAAACCTGTCCCAGTATTTAACTATCCTCACAGTAAAGTTGTTTTCTTCTTATGCTCAAGTGGAATTTCCTGTATTTCAATTTGTGCCCATTGCCTCTTTTACTGTTACTGGGTGTGACTGAGAAGAGTCTGTCTCTGTCTACTTTACTGTCCCCCCCTTATCTAAAAGGAGGCTGACTGAACTATAGTTCCCCGAATCCTCTTCCTTTCCCTTTATTTTAGAGATGGGGGGATATTTAGATTGGATATTAGGAAAAAAATCTTCACCAAAAGGGTTGCCAAGCATTGGAACAGGCTGCCCAGGGAAGTGGTAGAGTCACCATCCCTGGAGGTATTTAAAAGACCTGTAGATGTGGTGTTTAGGGACGTGGTTTAGTGGTGGACTTGGCAGCGTTAGGTTAATGGTTGGACTCAATGATTTTAAAGGTCTTTTCCAGCCTAAACGATTCTATGATTCTATAGGTCTGTTCTTGTCTCAGACGCTAGCAAAGAAGGAGGGAGCTGACTTTTTGTAGCTCAGTGTTAAAGGTGTATTTGTGAAGGATAGGCAGTACCAAGCACAGGCCTGCTGGGACTGCAGTTGCAGACTAGACCAGAGGGAACAAACTGAAGCAGTATTGCTTTGAATAGCCTACCAGGAAAAGCCTGCAGCTTGTGCCATCCCCTGAAATGTGGCCTGGTTTTACCTTACAGTGCTGGTTGGCACAGGTCAAAACCATGTCCACACATATTCTGCATTAAAGCACTGGTAATAGTGTGCAAGCGCATGCATTTGTGCCCTAACACAATTAAATAACAGAGTTAACTAACAGGTCTATGTAGCACACAACTTGCAATAAATAGAAATAAACATACTACAGGGCCCTCTGGCCATATCCAAACAAGAAACAAATCTGCTGTGGTTAAAATCTAATGCCATGTCTAATGCCTTCTTTTGCCTTAGGTTTTTACCCTCAGAGGTCTAAAAAGAAGGTTACTCCAGCCAGCTCTAATCTCTCCTGTTGCAGGCAGCTCATCCCTGCCTCATAGTTTTTTCCTCAATTACTAACCTTGACAAGACAGCTTTCCTAGGCCTTACTGAGCCTGTTGTGCCCAGCATCTTCTGCATGAATAGCTCATTTATGCTTGCTGATAAATTTGTTCTATGTTGCAAAGGGGGCTTTGTGAGAAAAGTGCATATCCATAGACACACGATTCTATGATTCTATCTAGAAATTTGTGCAGCAGAATTGTTGTTTCTGGCTGACCTAGCTCTTATCTTTAAGCCTACATCATCTTAACTTCAACTGATAGATTATCCATACATCCTTCAGTAAATCGTCCCCCTGATCACAATGTTCTGAAAGTATACCTGATTTCTAATCTGAATTTGTCTAGCTTTAGGTAGGTATCTGGACATATGACTTTACTTCTTACTGTTAGAACCTTTTGCCATTCCCCCAGTAGGTGGTTTTAGGTCATGATCTAGCAACTCTTTTAATGACCCAGGTACAATGAACATATTTAAGCCTTTTACTAGAAGGCAACATATCCTCTCATTGAAATGGACTTGCATTTTTTCTCTGAATCCTTTCCAATTTGTCAACAGGTAGTCACCAGAGCTTTCTTGAATAGTGGAAGTGGCAGGCTGTGTTTGCTAACTCTTTACATTGCTAAGCCTGGGACTTGCCCTTGGGTTGTATTGCATGTACTTGCAACCTCAGTATGTCTGTTTTGACAGAAAAATTATTTCATTTTTCCTTTCATTGTGCTGATGACTGATAAAAGAATTCATTTGGTTAACTGGCAGCTGTTTGCTCTGTGGATGGCAAGGCTACTAAAATTAGCACCTTTTGGCACATCCTGTCTAAGATAAATGACATAGAACTGGTGATTTCAGTCTTGAATTTCTTTGGCCTGACGGCCTCACACCACTGCAATCATCTCTCAAAAGAAGTTAATATCTTTTTGGTAAAATGTTAGTCTGAGCACTGTAAAAGACAAGTGTCAAGCCTTAATTCTACCACTTCTGCATTGCATTCCACTTAGAAAATAGTAACTCAAAAGAGCAAAAATGAAATTAAGAGAAACTGACTTATTTATTATTGGAAAAAAATGTTTTTAATCTACTGCTTTAAACTCTTAGACATTCCCATCTTTGAAAACAGCTATTGACTAACTCTTTCTACATCCAAGATTCATGAACATACACAAATGAACTGCAAGTTGCCCAGTTTGAAGCATCTCTACCCTCTTCACCAAGAGATGACATACTCAACCTTCCCAGGAGACTGCTTCCAGCTTTTATGTCCTTTGCAAGGGGCCTGGCTAGAGTCAGACCAGCCATGCCTGGAAAGTAGCTGCACAGGCCAAGGTTTGCCAAGAATAGCCTGCTTGACCATTTATTGTTGTAGACAGCCATGCTCCAGATCTTGAACATTTCCGGGCATACCTGAACATACTATTATAGTCCAAACATAACAGCAGACAAGATTCCTTGAACAGAGTCCAGAGTCAGGCAGAAAAAAAAGGGAAGGTTGGCGCTTCTTCCACGCTGAAGCATGTAATTTCTCCTTTGGGAAGTAGGGTGTAAAAGCATTGAGCACCTTCATGCCACCTATAGAAAATTAAGGTACTGGGAGACTAAAAGCCATGCATGTGGCCCATGAAAGGCTTAAAGGTTCTTAGCACATTTTCTTTACCCTTTCGTGCTCCTTCCTTCCAAATGAAATGAGTTGTATTTGTTGAATCAAGAAACACAACTAATCGTAACTACTAAAAATGGATTGACACAGGCTCCCTCTCTAAGTGTGAAAAATGGATGGTGCTCTAAAGCCCTCCAGAGGATGGAAATTCAATTTCAAGACTTGAAAGCTTATCTCAGCTCCAGTTACAGGAAGGAAGCACAAATATTTCAAGGTGCTTTGCAGAACTTCTGAGTAAAAAGTAAACACCTGCCACTTTAATCTTGATGCTTTAATATTATGCTCTTGAAGGAACAAACCTTACCCACAGATCTTTAGAAGGAGATTCCCTTAATCCTTTTGACATCTTTGATCAGTCATGAAATACCGAATATCAATACCATCAGAATAATTCTTCTTGGATGCCTAATTCCAGGCTCTATTGAAATTAATATAAGCTCATTGCTCCCCTCTAAAATGGCTATCAAGTTCACTGGCAAAGACAGATTACATTGCTTATGTTTATACTGCATTGTATAGGCATCAACCTTCACACACCTAAACAACAGATCTACATTTGGGAAAGAACGGGGTGTGTTCCGTTCCAATGGATCCCTCTTTAGTGCAAGCCTTGACTTTTTTGCAAGGAGAAAAATGCTTTGATTCACTGAGTATATAAATCACTGTAAGTTATTCTCACAGCTGTAATGGTTATCTTGTTCAATTTCCATTCCGTGTAAGATCAAGATAACAACCAATTTGTTTTGTGCAGGCCACCAAGCAATTGTTAAAGAGAAATGGTCTTTTGCTTGCCATCAGACTGACCAAGCTGAGTATCAAAGCTTACAGTGTGAAAACAAAAGGCTTTATGGACATGTTCCTATTCAGTCCTCTCCTTATGGCACCAGGAAGCCTTTTAGCTGGATTTTAGAGTGACCAAGCGAGTTGGTGGTTTTTTATTTTTCTTCCTCCCCTAGGGAATCATGTATTTGGAAGCCTGGTGGTCACAGAGTCCCGGGTTCAAATTCAAACTGTATTTCAAATTCGTTATGACTTTGGGTCAGGAGGTTTCATCTCTTTTGTGCTGCTGTTCCTTCTTCTGTAAGATGGGGAGATAAGGGGGTACTCATCAGACTAAAGAGTATGCAGTGAGAATTAAAGCTAGCTAATTAGTGCACATTATTTTGGTACTTCACTTCTATAAGGTACTGTTATGATTTTCATTTGTCAGCAGTATAATGACTGTCCAACATGCCTCATAAAACTGTCACGTTTCTGGCCAATAAAACTTCCAGAGAAAAATGGGAAGTGATGAGTTTGTTTTCACTAGGTAAAAAGAAGGAAAACACTGTAAGTCTTGCTGAATGAATAACAGTATGGGAGGTGTCTTCATGAATTGAAAGCATTTTGAAAGTCCTTTTTCACCACTTCCCTCCCCTCTCAATAACCAAACTGTAGGACAAATGTGGAACACATTTTGAACACGTGACAGTAGCTGTTTTCAAGTTTACACCTTAAATGGGGCTATTAGAAGAGATGCGGCTGTGAAGATTTATCTAGTTTATTCTGGGATCTACGTTCATTTCTTTGGCAGATCATGTGTGCTGTCAATAACCTCAGTTGTGAAAATGGATTTTTGTCTGGAAAGTGAAATAATAATCTCAAATTTTACTTTGACCTGATACAGTTACTTTATGCTTGTCCATCACTCAGTCAGTTCTACTGCAACGGAGTAACTGGGATTATGCTTGCCGTTGAAGGTGAATACAAGTAGGGGAAACCATACCAGAGGGAAAGTGGGGCTTTAAGAGGAGGGGGTATAATCAGAAGATGACCCCTTTCCAATATTTAAAATCTTTCAGTCTTATTTGGAGGCTAGAACAAATTTCTCTGCTAGACACATTTGAACACCATATTCTGGAAGTGATGTATATATCTAGAGTGCATTTTGGAGCTCCTGAGTTATCATGATTAACTGACAAGGGGTGAAGAACTGCGGGAGTTGGTTAGGTTACCCAGTGAGAAGGAAGGGAAGGCCAAGCTGGCTATTCAGTGAGGTGGAGGAGTGTGTTTTATAGAGGCAATTTGCAACAATGGATGGGTATGAGAGACACGGTAAGCGTACTGTTGTTTTTCTATACATATGAGACTTACCTCCCTCCTGCTGTCTTTGGAAATGGTTTTGTAGGCAGGCATAAGGCAAAAATACTCTGTACATTACTTCAGCACATGAAGTTGATTTTCTCCTTGATGGCATTGGAAGTTCATTATGAATTCAGCTTTCTACTCTCAGAGCATGCATAATTGAAACGACAAATCCACCACAACCATTGGGTATGAATAAGGTCTGGATAAAGCTATACAATCCCTCTGGTTGTGCAGCTGGCATAAGAAAATAGTGACTTCACTGCATGCTATGATTAGGGAAAATTTAATTTCTGAATCCAAGGTGGGCCAAGTAAGCTTTTTACCATTATGCCTTCTTCTTATACCTGTTTCTTCTTTGTAGCCCTTGCATCTTGGAAGGTTTACAAGTAATTACTCACAGACATATGGACCAGTACCCAAATGGCTTAGGGTGGAAATAAAATGTGAAAGGCAGTTTTAAATACTTGCTAGTTACTTCTGACATTTCCTTTGGAAGTGTCCTGGTTTCTGCTGGGATAGAGTTAATTTTCTTCTCAGTAGCTGGTATAGCGCTGTGTTTTGGATTTAGTGTGAGAATAATGTTGATAACACGCCGATGTTTTAGTTGTTGCTAAGTAGCATTTATCTTAAGTTAAGGATTTTTCAGTTTCCCATGCTCTGCCAGCAAGCAGGTATACAAGAAGCTGGGAGGGAGCATAGCCAGGACAGCTGACCTGAACTAGTCAAAGGGATATTCCATACCGTAGAATGTCATGCTCAGTATATAAACTGGGGGGAGTTGGCTGGGAGGGGCAGATCACTGCTCGGGCATCGGTCAGCAGGTGGTGAGCAATTGCATTGTGCATCACTTGTCTTTTCCTGGGTTTTCTTTCTCTCTTTTTTTTTTGTTATATTCCTTTTTATTACAATTATTATTATTATATTGTTATTATTATTAGTTAGTATTATATTTTATTTTATTTTAGTTATTAAATTGTTCTTATCTAAACCCACAAATTTTACTTTTTTTCCTGATCCTCCTCCCCATCCCACTGCGAGGGGGGAGGGGGGAGCGGCTGTATTGGGTTTGCGTGGCAAGGTGTTGGTAGCGGGGGGGCTATAGGGGTGGCTTCTGTGAGAAGCTGCTAGAAGCTTCCCCTATGTCCGATAAAGTCAATGCCAGCCAGCTCCAAGACGTGCCCGCCGCTGGACAAGGCCAAGCCAATCAGCAATGGTGGTAGTGCCTCTGTGATAACATATTTAAGGAAGGGAAAAGAAGTTACAGGGGAGTAGCAGTTGCAGTGAGAGAGAGAAGTGAGAATATGTGAGAGGAACAACTCTGCAGACACCAAGGTCAGTGAAGAAGGAGGGGGAGGCGGTGTTCCAGGCACCAGAGCAGAGATTCCCCTGCAGCCCGTGGTGAAGACCATGGTGAGGCAGGCTGTTCCCCTGCAGCCCGTGGAGGACCCCACGCCGGAGCAGGTGGATGCCCGAAGGATGCTGTGACGCTGTGGGAAGCCCGCGCTGGAGCAGGCTCCTGGCAGGACCTGTGGACCCATGGAGAGAGGAGCCCACACTGGAGCAGGTTTGCTGGCAGGACTTGTAACCCTGTGGGGGACCCACACTGGAGCAGCCTGTTCCTGAAGGACTGCACCCTGCGGAAGGGACCCATGCTAGAGCAGTTCGTGAAGAACTGTAGCCCGTGGGAAGGACTCACGTTGGAGAAGTTTGTGGAGGACTGTCTCCACGCTGGAGACAGGGGAAGAGTGTGAGGAGTCCTCCCCCTGAGGAGGAAGGAGCAGCAGAAATAACGTGTGATGAACTGACGGAAACCCCCATTCCCCATCCCCCTGTGCCGCTCGGGCGGAGGAGGTAGAAAACTTGGGAGTAAAGTTAAGCCCAGGAAGAAGGGAGGGGTGAGGGGAACGTGTTTTTAAGATTTGGTTTTATTTCTCATTATCCTGCTCTGATTTGATTAGTAATAAATTAAATTAATTTTTTCCCCGAGTCGAGTCTGTTTTGCCTGTGACGGTATTTGGTAAGTGATCTCTCTGTCCTTATCTTGACCCACAAGCCTTTCATTATATTTTCTCTCCCCTGTCCAGTTGAGGAGGGGGAGTGATAGAGAGGCTTTGGTGGGCACCTGGCATCCAGCCAGGGTCAACCCGCCACAGCGGCTGCATGGTGCTTAGTTGCTGGCTGGGGTTAAACCATGACAGGAAGAAAACCATGAAAGCAGAATGTAGCTGTAGATTTGAATTTTTAAGCAAATGTTTGGAACTTGTAACTCCTGGTTTTTGGTCTATTTTTGTTAAGGATCACTTTTGTGATGTGTGGGTTATATTTTTAGTTTTAAGCTCCCAAGTGATGAATTGAATGGTCACAGTCTTAGCCTCTGCCCTCAGTTTTCCCAGTGTCTGTTCCTTGAAATGCTGGAAGACCTGTTGTTAGCAGGCAGAGACAAATGCCTTACAAGGCACACAGCAAATGAGCACAGTGGCATACATGGATCATCTGTGTAGTTAACACTTGCTGGAGGAATAGACTGGAGATGAATGTCTTAATGGGAGGTTGGAGAACTTACAGCTGAGTAGAAACTCTCAATCCTTTCAACTTCGCCTACATCCTATAAGGAAAAAAGGCCAATGATTTAGAGTTATTCTTTCAATTATGCTAAAGTTTGATTTGTGATCAGCTACAGAAGGAGATGGGAGAGGCCTGCACACTGTGAGACAAATTTTGGTGAAGATTTAAGCCTGTTCCTGTATTGAAAGCTGGACAGTTAGAACCGATGTTTCTATTGACAATGAGTGAGAGCACTTGCAAAGCAAAGCCCCCTTTCCATAGCACAACCTCCTCTGAATTTAACTCTCTTTTGAATACTCTTTGTTCTGTAGCTACAGTTGCCGTGCTGAACCCTCCCGTCCAACTCTGAAAAATTGAGGAGGTTTCTTGCACCCCCCACTGAACTATAAATGAGCTAAAATGTAGGTCAGTCTAATTCAGAATGATGCCTGTAGAAAAAGCTGTTGCCTGCTGGATGAAACTACTTAAAAGACAGCTTTGGCACACTTCTGGATAGATCTTCCATCATACCCCCAATACTACCTGTTGTTTGAGATTTTATGTTAATCTTAATATATTTAGCATCCTATCTAATGCTTCTTGCAAGGGGGCAGCACTAAAGAACTTGAATCCTCAGTGTTGCCAGCAGCTATAAGATGAGCACTGATGTCCTGAGAAAAATATTGTGGGACCATGATGAAGTCACTTGTGATGTAACACTCTTTTCTACTCTAAGTTTAGACTTTTCTGGGACAAAATATTTGGAAACGCTACCTTCCACCAACCTCCCATAGCCCCAACAGATGAAATCACTCAAACAGGCAACAAATAGGAAGAACTCCAAATCTATTCTTTTATCAAAGTACATTTTTTCTCCTTTCTCTTAGATAAAAGTATTAGGAAGAGATGGCAAGAGATGGCTGTATGCTAACCTGAGGCTTTGTTTATGCTTAGTGATGTGCTATTTGCCACAAAAATGGTTTCCCAAATTTCAAAAAGCTACATCCCCATTGAGCAAACAAAATCGACCCCACCCTTTGCATCTATCAAGCAATTCTTTTATCAAAAGCATGCTCTTTTTTTTCTTGCTTATACCCTCTATTCCTTCCCCTGCTCTCCCAAACACAGTTTCTGAAATGCTAATTCATATCCCCCAGCATGGATCTACCTTTCCTTTCTTACACTCCCTTGGAGGTACTTTGAGCTAGTCTGGGCAGGGTCTTGAGCAACCTGATCAAAGTTGGCCCTGCTTTAAGTAGGGATTGGACCAGATGACCTCCAGAAGTCCCTTCAAATGTTAGTTATTCCATGATTCTATTAACATTATTAATTAGACAGTGGTTTGGCATTTAGAGTAGCTTAACTAACACCTATGAGCGTTGCAGGAAAACTCTGACCCCAGGTCTGCATGCCACAGCCCAGCTTCCACCTTCCAGAACTGGACCTCAAACGTAAATCTTGCACCTTTTGAACATCAGCTCTTGGACTATCTCTATGAGTCCACAAATAAAACCTAGCTCTCATGCTCCAGTGTTCGGGAGCTGTAAGTCAAGTGTTAACATACAGTGGTTTGGATTTAGCACATAGCCCTTGCTGCTACTGGTACTAGTTCAGAAAGAGTATCTCTGCACCCATTTTCTTCATATTCTCTTCACCATTAGACATTGCCCTGCACACTTCTGTATTTACAATGGAGACAGGAAACTTGTGAAAAATTTCTCCACTTTTTGAACCTGCCTGGAAAAAGCCCCACACCAGAAGGGTGTTGCTTTATAATGTGAGATGCTGGTTCTAGCTATACTCTGAACAGCTTTGAAACCAGGCAATCTGCTGTGTAGATTGCAAGTCTGCACGTGGAATCAGAGTGTGCTGTTGGCAATGGGGTCCAGACCTGCTTACACTGGTAAGTCGCAGGCTGCTCATAAGAAGTCCCATGGATGGAAGATGAGCCTGATACGGAAGCATGGTATTGACTGCCACTCCAGGGAGAGAAATCATTGGTTGGCCTGCTGCAGCTTCCCCCTTTGCCATAAAAATGAGTGGCATGCTGGTAAACCACTGTATTTTCTTACACTTTGGAGGAAGAAAACACTTCCAAGTCTGTGCTCTGCTTCACACCTTATTTTCTCTTCTCCTGACTTAGTCGCACTCTGTGGTTTTTTTCATGCTGTTATCTAAAGGCCTTCCAATTGTGGCTGGCACTCAGGTAGCTGCTCTGTGTATAGCAAGAGCTACAAGAAGATGCGAAGAGTGTGAGAACCTTCAGAGATGGTGTCACCACATAGATCTGCCTGGAAGAAAAGCAGATGTATGTATTCATTGATCCACAAATCAGGTTTGAGGACGTTTCTCTGGTAACTGATACTCTTCAGACCACACAAAGGGAACACAGGGTACTCTGGCTAAACAATGGAGAAAGCTTCTTCTGCGAAGCCATGCAGACTGTGACATGAGGTGCATGGTGCCTTACAGCAAGAGAAGTGCTTCCTGAAATGCAGAGCCAAGCAGGGGAAACAGTATCTATTGGATTTCTGTACGTGGTTGCAGCTCTAATTAGGCAACACTAAATGGGCTGCTGGTGGGAGGGACTCTGGCTCTGACAGATGAATTCCCTTGTTGCCTGAGCTGACCCGCCACAGCTCTCCTCTATACATCGGATTTCCTGGAAGTGACAATATCACACTGATGGTTGAGTCCAGCTCTCCTTTGCTGGGCAACCCAACATGCTGCCATTGAAGCACCTGTGGCTGGGTATTTGTAGGGATTGTCATACCATCTCTTTGTCAGTATGCAGGGATCACGTCCTAGCTCAGAACCAGCTTGTGTGTACAGATGAGTATCTATCCCATGCAAAGCTAGCTTCTCCATGTTGAGCTAGCTGCATGTACACTCCTCAACTGGAGCAAACTTTCGCTCAGTACCTCTCTCATGGCCTCTTGCATCTAGAACACAACATCCTTGGCCCAACAGACAGCATATGATCATGCCAGCAGGTGCCACCAACCTTTGTTGGTGACAGCCCCAGTCTCTGTGCCATTACTGTGTGTATGGAGACCAGAACCACGGTCCCTTCTTAATCCTTGACTATATTGTATGTATACAATACACATGTATACAATATATGTGGTGACTTAAGGGGTAAGGGGGAATGGCAACAAGTTCCTGCCCGGCGCAGAAGGCGCGTCTCCTCTGTGACTACCCTACCTTCCCAGGTGCCCTTGCATAATAGGTATGAGGCTCTGCAAGTGGAACTGAACGATAACGAGGACAATGGTTCATCTAGCTTGGAGGTGTCACCGAGGTTAAGTCCGTCTACACCCTGCATCAAAACTGCTTCCATAAAGAAAAAAAGACGGGTCGTTGTCATGGGAGACTCCCTCCTGAGGGGAACAGAAGGCCCAATATGCAGACCAGACCCACTTCTTAGGGAACTCCGCTGCCTCCCTGGGGCCCGGGTTAAAGATGTAAAGAGAAAGCTTCCTACCCTGGTACAGCCTTCAGATTGTTATCCATTATTGATTTTTCAGGTAAGCAGTGATGTTGCAACAAGAAGTCCGAGGGCAATCAAGAGAGACTTCAGGGCCTTGGGACAACTGGTTAAGGGATCAGGAGCACAAGTAGTGTTCTCCTCTATCCTTCCAGTTGCAGGGAATGATGAGGGAAGAAACAGGAAGAGCCAGCAGATCAGTACCTGGCTCTGAACCTGGTGTCACCGGCAGAATTTTGCATTTTTTGATCATGGGTCGGTTTACAGGACTTCAGGCCTGCTGGCAACAGATGGGGTACACCTGTCTCAAAGGGGGAAAAGGACCTTTGCACAGGAGTTAGTAGGGCTAAAAGAAAGAGCTTTAAACTAGATTTGAAGGGGGAAAAGGATAAAACCAGGTTCGCTACAGATAAGACTGGGGTGGCACACCAATGCTTGAGGGATGGTGTACTAGCAAGGTCCTTTGGTCTGCCATCTCGGTGGCGGTAGGAGATGAAGAGCCATGCGGCAGCAAAGATGCAAGTGTTATTGATGTGTTAGAAACCACGGAAGTGCTTGAGAATGGTCATGTAGGAATCAGGGCTTCTCCCCCCAAAAATGTGGCAGGATCAATAGCCCAACTGAAGTGCATCTACACCAATGCACACAGCATGGGCAACAAACAGGAGGAGCTAAAAGCCATTGTGCAGCAGAAAAACTATGATATAGTTGCAGTCACGAAACATGGTGACTGGTGGGATAACTCACACAACTGGAGTGCTGCAATGGATGGCTGTAAACTCTTCAGAAGGGACAGGCAAGGAAGGAGAGGTGGTGGGGTAGCCCTGTATGTTAGGGAGCATTTTGACTATCTAGAGCTTGATGATGGTGATGATAGGGTTGATGTTTATGGGTAAGAATCAGGGGGAAGGCCAACAGGGCAGATATCATGGTGGGTGTCTATTAGAGACCACCCAATGAGGATAAAGAGGCAGATGAAATAGTCTATAAGCAGCTGGGAGAAATCTCACAATCGCTAGCCCTTGTTCTCGTGAGGGACTTCAACTTACCAGGTGTCTGCTGGAAATAATACAATACAGCGGAGAGGAAACAGTTTAGGAGGTTCCTGGAGTGTGTGGAAGACAATTTCCTGACACAGCTGGTGAGTAAGCCAACTAGGGAAGGCTCCCTGCCGGACCTGTTGTTTGCAAGCAGAGAAGGACTTGTGGGTGATGTGATGGCTGGAGGCTGTCTTGGGCATAGTGATCACGAAATGATAGACTTTTCAATTCTCAGAGAAGTAAGGAGAGGGGTTAGCAGAACTGCCACCTTGGACTTCTGGAGGGCAGACTGTGGCCTGTTTACGAGCCTGGTTGACAGAGTCCCTGGGGAGGCAGTCCTGAAGGGCAAAGGTGTCCAGGAAGGCTGGACATCATTGTTCAAGAAGGAAATCTTAAAGGCGCAGGAGCAGGCCATCCCCATGTGCTGAAAGACGAGCTGGCAGGGAAGAAGACTGGCCTGGCTGAACAGAGAACTTTGGCTGGAACTCAGAAAAAAAAGAGTTTATGACCTTTGGAAGAAGGGGCAGGCAACTCAGGAGGACTACAAGGATGTTGTGAGGTTATGTAGGGAGACAATTAGAAGGGCCAAAGCCCAACTAGAACTTAATCTAGCTGCCGTAAGAGACAATAAAAAATGTTTCTATAAATACATTAGCAACAAAAGGAGGGCTAAGGAGAATCTCCATCCTTTATTGGATGCAGGGGGAAACATAGTGACAAAGGATGAGGAAAAGGCTGAGGTAATTAATGCCTTCTTTTCCTCAGTCTTTAACAGTAAGACCAGTTGTTCTCCGGGTACCCAGACCCCTGAGCCGGAAGACAGGGACGGGGAGCAGAATGAAACCCCCATAATCCAAAGGGAAATGGTTAGCGACCTGCTACACCACTTAGAGACACACACAAGTCTATGGGGCCGGATGGGATCCACCCAAGGGTACTGAGGGAGCTGGCAGAAGTGCTCACCAAGCCACTTTCCATCATTTATCAGCAGTCCTGGCTAACCAGGGAGGTCCCAGTTGACCGGAAGTTAGCAAATGTGACGTCCATCTACAAGAAGGGCCAGCAGGAGGATCCGGGGAACTACAGGCCTGTCTGACCTTGGTGCCAGTGAAGGTTATGGAGCAGATCATCTCAAGTGCCATCACGCAGCACGTACAGAACAACCAGGTGATCAGGCCCAGTCAGCATGGGTTTATGAAAGGCAGGTCCTGCTTGACTAACCTGATCTCCTTCTGTGACAAGGTGACCCGCTTAGTGGATGAGGAAAAGGCTGTGGATGTTGTCTACCTAGACTTTAGTAAAGCCTTTGACACCGTTTCCCACAGCATTCTCCTGGAGAAACTGGCTGCTCATGGCTGGGACAGACATACTCTTCACTGGGTAAAAAACTGGCTGGATGGCCGAGCCCAAAGAATGGTGGTGAATAGAGTTAAATCCAGTTGGCAGCTGGTCACAAGTGGTGTTCCCCAGGGCTCAGTATTGGGGCCAGTTCTGTTTAACATCTTTATCAACCATCTGGATGAGGGGATCGAGTGTACCCTCAGTAAGTTTGCAGACAACACCAAGTTGGGCGGAGTGTTGGTCTGCTTGAGGGTAGGAAGGCTCTGTAGAGGGATCTGGACAGGCTGGATCGATGGGCCAAGGCCATTGTGTGAGGTTCAACAAGGCTAAGTGCTGGGTCCTGCATTTGAGTCACAACAACCCCGTGCAACGCTACAGGCTTGGGGAAGAGTGGCTGCAGAGCTGCCTGGCAGAAAAGGACCTGGGGGTGTTGGTCGACAGCTGGCTGAATATGAGCCGGCAGTGTGCCCAGGTGGCCAAGAAGGCCAATAGCATCCTGGCTTGTATCAGAAATACTGCGGCCAGCAGGACTAGGGAAGTGATCACTCCCCTGTACTCGGCACTGCTGAGGCCGCACCTCGAATACTGTGTTTGGTTTTGGGCCGCTGGAGCATGTCCAAAGAAGGGCAACGAAGCTGGTGAAGGGCCTAGAGCACAAGTCTTATGAGGAGGGGCTGAGGGAACTGGGGTTATTCAGCCTGGAGAAAAGGAGGCTCGGGGGAGACCTTATTGCTCTCTACAACTACCCGAAAGGAGGTTGTAGCGAGGTGGATGTCAGTCTCTTCTCCCAAGTAACAAGCAATAGGCCAAGAGGAAACGGCCTCAAGTTGCGCCAGGGGAGGTTTAGATTGGATATTAGGAAAAATTTCCTCACCGAAAGGGTTGCCAAGCGTTGGAACAGGCTGCCCAGGGAAGTGGTAGAGTCACCATCCCTGGAGGTATTTAAAAGACCTGTAGATGTGGTGTTTAGGGACGTGGTTTAGTGGTAGACTTGGCAGCGTTAGGTTAATGGTTGGACTCAATGATTTTAAAGGTCTTTTCCAGCCTAAACGATTCTATGATTCTATGATTCTATAGGTCTGTTCTTGTCTCAGACGCTAGCAAAGAAGGAGGGAGCTGACTTTTTGTAGCTCAGTGTTAAAGGTGTATTTGTGAAGGATAGGCAGTACCAAGCACAGGCCTGCTGGGACTGCAGTTGCAGACTAGACCAGAGGGAACAAACTGAAGCAGTATTGCTTTGAATAGCCTACCAGGAAAAGCCTGCAGCTTGTGCCATCCCCTGAAATGTGGCCTGGTTTTATCTTACAGTGCTGGTTGGCACAGGTCAAAACCATGTCCACACATATTCTGCATTAAAGCACTGGTAATAGTGTGCAAGCGCATGCATTTGTGCCCTAACGCAATTAAATAATAGAGTTAACTAACAGGTCTATGTAGCACACAACTTGCAATAAATAGAAATAAACATACTACAGGGCCCTCTGGCCATATCCAAAACAAGAAACAAATCTGCTGTGGTTAAAATCTAATGCCATGTCTAATGCCTTCTTTTGCCTTAGGTTTTTACCCTCAGAGGTCTAAAAAGAAGGTTACTCCAGCCAGCTCTAATCTCTCCTGTTGCAGGCAGCTCATCCCTGCCTCATAGTTTTTTCCTCAATTACTAACCTTGACAAGACAGCTTTCCTAGGCCTTACTGAGCCTGTTGTGCCCAGCATCTTCTGCATGAATAGCTCATTTATGCTTGCTGATAAATTTGTTCTATGTTGCAATGGGGGCTTTGTGAGAAAAGTGAATATCCATAGACACGGACATGAACTATGGTATTTTCTTGACCTTAATCCAAATGGAGAAGACTGTTAGAGGCGTTCTCTGAATAATCAGTTACCGGACGACTGTCAGTTACTGTAGCTAGATCGCTGCTGGAAGAAATCACAAAGGTAGAGTCCCCAGCTTGCTATGTAGAGAGGTATTGAAGAGTCAGTTCAGGCTGACATCTTCTAACCCTCAATGGCTCTACATACTGGGCACAGGAATTCCACTCTTACAGTCAAGAAATGACCCCTATTATGGGGCAGAATGGATTTCAAGTCTCATTTGCAGCTCCAACCTTGATTCTACTGTTTGGATTGTAGGGAGTTAAATTATATTTGCTCAGATATGAGAAGGGCTGCTTATCTTGGCAGGGTATGTCTATGGTATCTAGGAGGGGCAGCTGTGTTGATCTGGTTTTGCTTTTTAGAAAATGGGGGAGAAAAAGATAGAAAATGTACTCTTTGTTTTATTTTGTTTTGTTTCAGGAGAAAGCTTTAGTCCTGAAATGGTGCTGCCTGCAAGGCAGAAACAAAAAACACCTTGGTTTTGTTTGCCCTTGGATAGGCTGGATTGAACTGGATAAGTTTCGGGATTTGGTCTGTTTGTTTGTTGGGTTTTTTCCTTTTTTTTTAAATTGTTGCGAAAAGATTCCTGTCACCATTGTGGGAACTGAGCTGCTGAGAAGAGAGAATTTGAAATAAGGGTAATGGGGCATCAGAGCTTTTGCTGTGCTGGTTGAAGCTCTGCAGAAAGGCTAGAAATGAATGCTTTATGGAGCAATTTCACTTGACCCCTTTGCTTGACTTCTTTGTGAATTCAGCTCAATTTCCTTCAGCCTTCACCATATTTCATGGCATGGATATGTTTTCCCTCCTCTGTGGAGCAAAATAGGTCTCTTCTTACAAGAAGTTAATTGTCTAGGTTGAAGTCAGCTGAAAAAAATTCTTCCTGAGAACAGGTTGCTTTTTCCCTCTTCATGTAAGTTTGGTGAATTTTAATCTGTGGCAAGTTTTTGCTGTTGCACAACAACACTTTCACACACAAAACACCCACCAGCTCCACACAAATATGATGGAGCAGTGAAGCTGACTAATAGGTGACCTACAAGTTTACTTTCTAGTAGAAGTTGCCTGTCTGGTTGTTCCTTCTCCCTCGCTGCTGTCTAATTCTTTATCATGCCATCTCACCTAGATTTTTTTAATGCTTTTTATTTTAGCATGTAATGTTATGGTGGACATACAGTATTGATTTTAAGTACTGGTGGTTACAGGCCCTCAAAGACACTGCTAGACACAATATTTCTCTGTAACAGGCAAAGGAGTCTTTAAGGACCTGGAAGAGAAGTTAGCTGTGCTTGGTAAGGAGACTAAATGAATGTCCTCCCTCTGCTGATGAAAATGTAGTTGCCGAAGCTGCAAAACACTGCCTCACACCCATTGCCATTAATGTCCTGTCCTTTAAAGGTGCACTGCAGCACCAGCTTGGGCACTCAGGCAAGCAGCCCATCCCAGAATGTGGGTTGACTCTTGATTAACATCAGATAGTTGAGAATCCCAAGGGGGGCTTGTCTGCACCATGGGTGGGTGAGTGTCTCATATAGACATTGGAGCATGAGGTTGGTCCACGCATGACTCCTGTTATCTCCCTGATTGCTGCAGAGTACTTGCATACTTGATAAAGTTATAAGCAATCAGTCAGAAGCCATCAGGAGATATTTAAATCCTTCATCTCCTTCTAAAGACTTGTGCATTTGGCTGGCTGGCAATGACCTGAAGTCAGAAAACTGCCACAGTCCATCTGCAGTGCACCAGTGTGGGTGAAATCATTTCCTAGCCACTGATCCTTCACCAGTGACCTCACATGGCTTCTGCTTAGTAACAGTAGAGCAGTAGTCCCATACCCTTCCCAAACATGCACTTCTCAGTTCCCTCCTGAGCACAGGATTAGGCAGCATGCCTGGCATCTGCTATGCTCTTCCTGATGGCATGGCCCAATGACCAGAACTTTTATTTATCCTTCTCTTTTTTTCTTTCATGACTTTTTTTTTCTTTGATGCTGTATCTTTATCTTCCTCAGAGCAATTATGGTCACTACAAAAGCAGTATCTGTCCTTGTAATAGGACAACCCCCCAGTAAATCTGAGATAGCACTACCTCCACCTGTTTTGGGGAACAGGTTGTATCACTCCAAGAGGATGAATGTTACTTAATGTTCAAAATATTGCCTGTGCACCTCTGCACTTGTCTCAGCTAACTGCATCTGACTAAATTCCTGAATAGTCTTGTTGATGTTTCTCACTCACTTGAAAAAAAGTAGCTTGAAGAATACCCCTGAAGTATCAGTCACCTTTCTGCCTGTGATGGTCTTGCCTATAGCAAATTACTCCATCAGTAAGGGTTAAGTGTTGACTCCACAGGGGAACAGTCACTCTCTAACACAGCTACAGGATCACAAATTTGAGTCCAACAGTGATGAAGACATAGTGCTAGTTCATGGCTGAGGACCTCAAACTTGCCCCACCACATCTGAAAGACTTTCACTGCTGGTTGTCCTGTGTCCTAAGGACAATTCAGTTTCACCAGTCAGAGTTTGCCTCCCAGACCCAGAACCACAGCCAAAGCAGTCACAGTGACAAAGGCTTCCAGTATTTCTCCATGCCAGGGAAAGACAGGCAGTATCAGTATTCTTGAGTGTTCTCCCAGAGTAGCTGCTGTAGGGTTAAGACCCCTGTTGTCATACATCATACTCCACGCTGTGACACTTTTTTTGAACATTGAATGAACTAGAACTGAGGAGTTTAGAGCAGCATTATGATGTCACTTGGAAATGCACAAGCAGAGGCAGCATAAGTCTTCTTTAAATATGGGAGGCCTTATTACAGCTGACATGAACATTAACATATCACCATCATCTGCCTGAAATGCAAAAGGATAGTGTGGTGCTTCATAGATGGGCTCGTAAGCAAGGAAGCAAAGGTTTGTGGGAGGGCTTCTCTTTGGACAGCCTTAACACATATGCATGACAGGGATACTCAGGCCTTCAGACCGGGGGAGCTTCAGACTGCATGTAGTGGAGATGAGAAGCCTCAGCACTAACTGCATCAATCTGCTGATCCAGTTCTATTGTACCAAACTCTTTGCTCGAGCAGAATTAGCCATAGTTTCTTACAGCAATAACTTGTAACCAGTTGCTAGTCTGTCAGAGTCTGACAGTAGTTAGATCAGAACACAATCCTTACAAAAAATCACTAGGGGTTGTGCTTGCTGGTGGGAATACCAAAGAACCAGCAAGCTTGACTTCTGTCACCCCAGGCTCTTCTTAGCACTTGAGGCTCCTGTGACATTTTGACAAGGGACATAATGATGTTAGGACCCAGCAATTCGACCTCTCTCATTCTGAAATCATGTTCACTCAAGAGGAATCCCTAGCAAGAAGAGAAGTGCATGTGCATCCCCTTCCTTTGAACATCCAGTAGATGCAGAGGAAGATGAAATCAAGTATGTAGAAAAGATTCTCATAAGGAATATGGTCCTTTGAGTTTCCTTTTGGTACAAAGAACTGTTGGATTTTTTCAAATCCCTTAATTTGATTTTGATCTCTCTTTCGTGGAAGCCTCTTACACACTTCTAGAAAGTCCCACCCAGTATGCTAGAGGCAATATTTTGTGTGTTGAGAACTACAAAAAGCCCAGCTGAGGTAATCCTATATAAAAGTCTGTCCTTCAAGGACCCGAAAATTTCAGGAGCATTGAAAATCATAGATGCATATGATAATTTAGTTTGGAAGGCAAACTAGGATTGGGTTGCTTGTGGACATGTCAAGTCAAAGTCTTGAGTAGCTCCAAGGATGGAGATCACACAACATTTCTAGGAAACCTGTTCCAGCATCTGACCTCTCTCACTGTGAAATTTGATTTCTTTCAGTCCAGCTGGAATTTCCCTTGTTGCAACTTGTTTCTTGTCCTTTTCCTGGGCACCTCTGAGAAGAGTCCAGCACAGACTTCTCTACAATCTCATTTTAGTTAATGGAAGACTTCAAGTTGCCCTTCCTCTTCTCCCAGCTAAACAAACCAGGCTCTCTAACATCTTACCTATAAAGTGGTTACCCTTCACTACCACGTGTTGCTGACTTACCTTGTCCTTGCTGTCCATCAGGACCAAGTTGTCTTCTGCAAGGCTGCCACTGAACCAGTCAGTCCCCAGCCTGTGCTGTTGCATGGGGCTGTCGTGTTCCAAATGCAGAATGAAGCATTTGACCTTACTGAACTTCAGGAAACTTCTGTCTGACCATTCCTCCAGTTTATCAAGGTCCCTTCTGAATGACAGCTCTGTTCTCCAGTGTTTCAAGTGCTCTACACAATTTACCATCTTCTGCAAACTCAGCAAGAGTTCATTCTGACCCATTGCTGAGGTCATTAATGAAAATGTTACACAGCATCTGCCCCATTATTGACCCTCAAGGATCATAGCTGGTAACTGGCTGTCAACTGGTCTTTGAACAGCTGACACCTAAACGGAACTCAGCAGTCTGGGTAGTTTTTCACATGGTTTTTAAGTCATCCATCCAAACCATATCTGTCTATAAAGATGTTATTGGAAACTGTCAAAAGCCTCACTAAAGTCAAGGTGAGCAACATCTAGTGCTCTGCCCTCATCCATAGTCAGTTATATATCATCAGAGAAAGCAATCAGTTTTGTTGGGATAACTTGCCTTTGGTAAATCCGTGCTGGCTGTTCCCAGTGACTTAGTTCTTACTATGCCTGGGCGTGGCTTCCAGGATCGTTTGCTCCATAATCTTTCCAGAGGCTGAGGACAGACCTGCAGTTCCCTGGATCTTTTTTCCCCCTTTTCTTAAAAAAACAGGTGTGCTGCTTGCCTTTTTGCAATCTTAAGGAACTTCTTTTATCACCATGATCTTTCAAAGACAATAGAGAGTAGCCTTGCAAAGACATGGTCAGCCTGCTCAGCAACCTTGGAAGTACCCTATCAGGACCCACAGGCTGTGTATGTTTGCTTTGCTTAAGTGGTCCTTATCTCAGTCTTCCTCTGCTGTGGATAATGCTACTACCCTTCCTTCCTTCCCAGACTCTGCCCTGGGCACAACTCTCTGGGAAGCCTCAGAGAAGAATTTGCCTGTAAAATGGGGCTCTCCAGATACATTGACAGTTTCAATTTCAGGCAAGTTTTGGCCTTCCTCATCCTCTCTGCATGCCGCTCTCCTGTATTCTTCCTGGATTGTTTGTCCCCATTTTCACCTTCCATATGTTTCCTTTTCTTGTTTGGGCTCAGTCAGAAATTCCCACGGCAGCCAGGCCACCCTCCTGCTACACTTGCTCGTTTTCCTGTGAATTGGAATGGACCAGTCTTGGGCTTTAAGAGGCGGTCTTGGAAGACCAGCCAGCTCTCCCAGGGCCCTTTGCCCTGGTAGGCTGCCTCCCAAACAATCCTTCTATCAGTTCCCTGAACAAGCTGAAGTATGCTTTCATGAAGTGCAGGGTAGCAATGTTGCTGCTTGCCTTCACATCACTTGGGAACTTTCATGCTACCACCTTATAATCACTGCAGCTTTCATCGTAAAACTGCTTTTGTTTTCCTGATCATTTGTTCTCTACCCTTGAGCAGCATACAAAGCAGAGCATCTTTTCTGTTGACTTGTCCCACACATCCATGAATACATTATCCCTAGCAATTCCAGCAACTTCCTGAGTTGCTTGTGTCCAGCAATATTCCCCTCCAAGCACATGCTGAGTTGCTCCCCAGCTAGTCAATCCCTAGTCTGTACTGTTGCAAGAGGTTATTCCTTGCTGGATGCAGGACTTTACATTTGTTCTTATTGAATTTCATAAGGTTCCCATTGGCTTATTCCTCCAGCCTGCACAGGCCCTTCTGAAAAGCAAATGCTTTTGCTTCAGAGGTACGTGCTTTCCTACTCACATGGTACGGGAATGCTCTACCAGCCATGGCTACTGCCTCGCTTCACACACACACATACCCTGCTGTCACCCTCCTTCCAAAGCAGTTGAAATGGAGATAATGGTAAGGCATTTCCATATGTTCTGATTACATATGACCTCATTAGCACACTTCTTCCTGCAAAAAATCCTCTCAGATAATGAAATCTTGTTCTGGAACAAATAAGTCATTATTTTATGAAAAAGCAGTATAGGGGAAGGGGATTTCATTTTAGCTATTTTTTATTGTTTGGTTTTTCTGAGAGAAAAACAAAAGGAAAACGGCAAAATGACAAGGAAAAATAAAACAAAAGAAAAGCAATTGCTGTATTTCAAAGCCAGTGAAAATTAGACTAAGCAGTAGTAGAAGCCAAATAGAAATCATAATTCTTCTATTTCCCTGGCTGCTCAGACATGTGTAATAGGCTTGGCAAAGTGTCAAGGAAAACAGGGGCCAAGCTGTGGTGTGTTTAGAAGAATCAAAAGGCTGCTCGTTAAGAGAGGCAGATTTCAGCACAGCTCAGAGGATAAGAGTCTGAAGCTCATCTGCAGCTTATTCCTTACAGAGGATAGAGGAGGGTAAAATACATACAATGCAAGGACACTTTTCAGCTTAGGAAGGAAAACAAAGGCAATAGTGCACTCTTGCTAGGTGCGTTTTATTTCTTTTGATTTAACATAGTGTGCTTTAAGCCAAAAGTACCTGGCAAAATCAAAAGCATGAGCAGGATGACTAGCTTTAGCAGGTGTAAAATGTGGACTCAGCTAGGTCATGGTGAAACACAGCCCAAGTAATAGCACCCAAAACAGAAGTCAGAAAACCCACTGTGATTCCAATTCTCTTACAGAAGTTACCTGTCAGAAATTAAATTGGCAGAAGTCACCAGGTCTTTCATAATGCTTGCATACTGCAAGCAAAGGAGCTGACAGGCCCAGAAAGTTAACATATTTCACTTTCTTGAGAGAATCCCCTGATAGCTTTGCTCTTGATTTTCAGTCAGGAGGGTCTGAGTCCCAATGCCTCATCATTGATGTAGTTTTAGCTCTGGGAGTAGAGGGACAGTGGTTTTGTGGTCTGTCATAGAGCTTCCTTCCACTTTTTCCAAGATTATTTCACAATGGAATAGCATTGCCTTCGTGCACGCTCCTCCTGAAAGGATGCTGCAAATGCCAAAAAGCACTTGAAGAAAGTCACAGAAATGACCCAGTAGCAGGAAAAAACAAACTTTCACAATGGGAATCTTAAGGAGGTGAACAATTCTGTTTTACCAGAGAAGGCAAAGATCCAGAAGCATCTTCGCATCTGGGAAATCCCTGCATACCTTGTTGCATAAAACTGAGGTGATATACTAGGGGAAGGATAATGGTTTATGCAGGTACTCCACTCTTTCCTTCACATACCCAGGGGTGACAGTGGGTCACTGTGGGTTAGTCAATGACATGTTCTTAGGATCATTGTATAAGGGTGTTCACGCATGTAAAAAAGTTCTCATGATGGAGCTAAATAGGAAATACAATCTGGAATAGGTTAGCTTTGGAGGTTGAAAGTAACCTTGCCATTTTCTAGCAATGAGGTCAGCTAACATTAAAGTAGCTTACTGGGCAAAGAAGTGGGATTGTCTTTGCTTGGGTTCTTTCAAGTCAGATTCGATACCTTTTAGAAAGATATTCTATTCGTTTGGTTTTTTTTTTCCTAACCCACTTTGAGGAGAAAAAAAAACATTTCTGAGTATTTCAGAAGTCAGAATAAATGGTCAAAGGAGCAGTCCTTCAGTGCTTAGAGGATGGGAACCTAGGGTCCATGCCAGATCATTTAGGTTTATTTTTAGAAGTCAGCTTAGAATTGTTACTATGGGCATAGTCAGGAACTGGTACAGTACAGTCCACACAGCAAAGCAGTGACTTCTAGCTGGTCCTGGACAGAAGATACAGATTGGGACACCAGGTCAACACAGACGACATCTGTTCTCTGTAATGTTCTTTTTTGTCAGGCTCTATAACACCACAGCCTGGACCCCATTCTGTCCTACTGTTTTCTAATGTCTTCTACCATTTCGGTTTTGAGTTCTCCTCTTCTTCTGACCCTGTACATCTGAGAGACTTTACACAAAACTGATTTGTTTAGTTCAAGCCCTCTATGATATTTTAGGAAGGCAGTTCCTGACTACTGTTCTGTCAGAGTGAGGTAAAGCCTTCTGTTTCAAAAGCATTGCTATTTGAGTATGAACAAACCTGCTGTCTCGGTATACGAAAAATTGCAGGAGTTTGTAAATGAGTTGTTGAAAACTTACGAAGAGGAGAAAGGAGGAGGAAAACATAGATACTGTCTTTCCCTTTATGCACTCCTTCCCTTCCTCTTCTCCCTCCCCTTCTCCCTTCCTCCCTTTTGGATTATCTGGTGTATAAACAGCTTTTATTAAGAACTTTGCTGAGAACATTAAAGTTGTTCTTGTACCTTGCTTGACACATAACAACCTTCCAACAAAAAAGACTGCAAAACCTACAGGAAACTGAGGGGGTATTGGTCTTGCCTTTACGTTTGAAGTTCTGACCTCTGTTGTAGTACTATGTCATTTGTGAGTACCTTTATTTAATGAGCAGACAACTCATGTTTGGGAGTGACCTCAGAGGGTCATGCAGAGGGTGTTATGCTGGTCTGTTCTCAGGGTGTGAGAAGGGTACGAGCGACTGCAGCAAGGTCTGCAGTGGAGAGGAAAGGTCCCTTGTTCCTTACCGATGGCACAAGAAACTGCTGTTACCTGGGAATCTGACAAGTCTACTAAACTACGAATCGAAGTATAAGAAAAGCCAGCTGAACACCCTTGAGCAGTTTTCCGCTGTAGCCCCTTCACAAAACTCCAGTAACTGAAAAGAAGCCTAACTGAACTACTTCCCTAAAGAAGAGAATTTCCAGCACTGCAGGGTCTGCTGTGACCCAGCTACTCCTGGCTGTGCAATGGCCTCCAGAGGATCTACCACTGAGTCCCCTGGCAGGGTGCTTTAACCATGGGCTGAGCTGTTGCAAATTAGCATGCAAATTGCTGAAACTCACTTTTATTCCATTGCCTCTTCACTGTGTGAGCTCAGTTTGGGGTGAACAGGAAAGCCAGCATTTTAAATAGAACAGAACCAAACAGAGAAATCTAGGACCTGTTGTTCTACAGAAGGCACTATTTCTAACTTACCTATCTCTTTTCTTAAATTGTATCCAGCCTCCCATTTGCATCCACTGCAAAGAAGGATTCATGGTATAAAACCAAGCAGTGCTAGGTGGCCCGTGTTCATGCCACTGAGGGCTAGCTCCAGCTGCAGTGCACTGGCCGTAGCCACACTGCATAGCACCTGTCTCTAACCCGTGTACCTGTCGTCTGCCTGTGCTGGCATGTGACTGCACCAGAGCATTTCATAAAAAGCCCACATTGCACACTTTGTCACTCCCGTGACAACACACTGCCTATCTGTACTGCACGTACTTTTGGTGCTTCTGACAATGCTGTATTTGCTCTTTGGACCAGGTAGACTCTCCTGTGTGGCTTCTTCCTTGACCCAGGCAAAAGCAGACATCACCTGCTCAATGCATCATACTAGGTGGCTGGATAGTTTGTCTGCAGACAAGGACAAGACTGCTGTCAGGAACAGGGGATGTCAGACCAGATCACTAAAAGTAGATGACATACAGCCTCGTTCCCCACCCCTACCAGTCTAGTTTACTCTGCACAGGTAACCTGCAAAAAATACACTTTTACAAATGTTCCTGAATGTCGTCTCTCTCATTAATAAGCTGGACCGCAACTCCATCTCCAGACATTCACCCAGGTTTGTCAGCATGGAATATCCTGGCTCAGAGCTGATAATTCTGTGATGAGAGATGAGGTGGAAAAATGCTAGGTGAATCTGAAGGAGGAATCGTTTTGGGGGACTAAACTATAATCCCCTTTGTTTGTGTATTTCTCAGATCCATATTCCACATGTGCGTAATTTACGTCAATACAAGGAGGCAGCCAGAGAAAGGAAGAAATAAATAATTTACAGTAATAAACAGCAATCACTGTGCATCTTAAACATCCTTCCTCATACACACAGTCACAGAGTGGATTTATTCAAAACCAATTCAAGGCCTGGCACAAATTCTTATTTATCACTCCGAGGGCTTTCCCCCCTTCCCCAGGCTGTAACAAAAGTCACTTTGGTGGGGAGCTGCTGTTTACATCCAGCATGTGCTAGGCATCGCCCTCTAAATCCGTGCTTACACAGAAGAATCTCCACAGTCTGGAACCCTGAACTTTGTGTTTATCCTAAACACACACATACAACTATTTACACTAGAGAAATCCTTTAGAAGACAATAGCCACAGGTAACATCGAGCTTTAGTATGGATAGGCAGGGGAGAAGGTATAGAGTCTAAATGCATGCTGTTTTCTCCTGTAGTTTCTGAGTGCTATAAAAATGTTTGGGGTGTACTTGAATGGAAATGTGCAATGTTATTCTGTAGTATATCTTGAGTGAGAAGAGCTAGAGGGCCATTAGGGCTGGTAACAGAGTGCTGTCTCAGCTGTAGACTTCTCTCCAGCTGAATTTCCTAGTGCTCTTTGATAGAATCACCACTTTACATACAATGTACAATTTTCATCTGCAGGTTTTCTTCTGCTGTTTTTTTTTTCTTTGCTTTCCTTCCTTCCCTCTCCCTAATGGAAAAAGACACCTTTGTCTCTGTCTAAAATTAATATATTGTCTGTGTGTTTCCTTCCTCTCTCCCTGCTTAAAATTTGCATTCTCAAATTAGGACTGGCATGATCTAATTAAGACAGACATAAGAGAGAGAGAATGCTCCAGAGGAAGGCTAGAGTAGGAGTAACAGGAGGAGAATTGTGATTTTTTTTTTATTCCTGCTCAGGCATAATCTTAAAGACATGAAGCAACACACATGCCTACTCAAACAAGTTGTTAGCAAACTAATTGTGCATTACAAGACAGCAGAGCCACACTGTGCTCATTATACACTGTTTAAAGATGGTTTTAGTGCAGTCAGAAGGCAAATCAAACATGCCTAGGCATAAGGTTGAACAGGGAAGATTGCCTCTTTCCTTTTAAGAGGCATAGGAGAAATCATTTGCTTTAGCATCAGTCTGTCTTCATGAAAGACCAGAATACTGAGCCTGAATTGCCTATCTGCTCAACTCAAAGGGGCCTTTGAATAAGAGACTCCTTTTCTCAGTTCTCTAGAAGAGAATGGGAAGAAGGACTTTCTCAAGCAATCCATCCTTGTGCCTAGATAAAGTGGCAGGCAACAAATAGGTAAAGGCAGTTGGCCATGCTGGTAATGGACATTTGTAATGAAAAACAACTTTAAGGTGAACAGAAATAGGAGATAGTTTGGATAGTATATCCAGGGAGAACTTCCATCATTATTGAACATAGACTCAACATGTATGGAAAGTGGAGGGCTGGATTGGCTGCATATACGATTACATCACATATATGAATATTTATGATAAGAGGCTGAAAGACAGGTCTTTTATCTTAGAAGATACTTCTAATATTAATAGCCTACATATATGAAAGACTCAAACAGATTTGTCCATGAACAGTGGACTTCATGTCCAGCGGACTTCATGTCCAGCCCTTGTGATACCGCTGTTCTGCTCATTTCAGTAGGATAAAATTAATTTTGTAGATTTGCATGACCTTGTACTAAAACTACTTCAGCCATAAGAAGTTTTATAATTTCTTTGAAAAAAAAAGTTAAATTTATCATAGCTGTTTTGCAAGCATTTGATAAGTGAGATCCAGTCTTTGCCTTTCCAGGTAGCATTATGATCCTACATAAGGACGTTCATAATCAAAGAGCTCAGCTTTATTCTATTAAATTCAGTCATGAAAGAACTAGAAATTTCACTGTAAAATGTGACTCCCTCAGATATCTTTCTATATACTCTTTGCTGTATGTGTGCTGCTTTTGTAGTATACTCAGTGGAGACTACAAAGATCCCAATGAGTCTTCCTGTAAACTGTATGATACGGTGTGATTTGTCCCTGTAAATGTAGGTATTTAATGCTGTTTTAGACATTCTAGGGCATGAAAAACTTTTATATATATATATATTTTAAATCAGACTGTCCTCTATCCAAATATCCACTTCCCCACAACATTGGAATATGTAGGATGTCTTTTACATAAGGTGCTCCATGCAAACATCTGTGCTTACAAAGGCATTTGCATTCCAGTTTTTTTATATACCATGGACAAAGCACGTGCAAGAGCTAGACATCTTACGCTGTGGTTTTCCCATCTATATATGCACTGCTAGTCAGGCCAGGACCATGACTAGTCTAGACAGACCTTGTCAGAAACAGTGAGATGGGAGATGAACTGGAGATAGATTTTCTGGGAGAGGGGTGAGCAGGGCTGTGTTCATCCTGCCTCAGTGTCCCTTCACGGCTTTTCCTTGGTACCGCAGCTCATCATCCGTGGGAGGAATTCCTCTCCCTTGGCCTGATCAACGTGAGACTGGCCATGTAAAGCTACATCATGCAGGTCAGCATTGACTGATTTCTTGTGTATCCTGCAGAGGTATGAAGAAAGGGTAACACAAGACGCTTGGTATCCTTTCTTGCATATGCACCTCTACTTTCAGACCTGCCTTGTAGGCACTGTGTAGGACTGTAGACACTCCTTTCTGCTTACACAGAGGCCTTTTGTATGGGAGGAGGAAAGCTGTTGTTGCTTTGATGGCCACTCAAATGGGACTAGTGCACCTGTGAGGAACACCCAAAGGAGAAAGCTAAGAGTCTGTGCTTGCTCAGCCTGTGCTGTGCATGTCTCCCTGAGGAAGCTATGAGCGAGCTGAATTGTTTCATCTGAGGTACAGCCATCCACCATGGTTCCTGTCCTGTAAACAAAGGAGTAAGATACTTGTCCAGGGCTGAACAATACTGGAAGTAAACATAGATGCTTACATCAGACACTTAACATATAGAATAGAATAGAATAGTTCCAGTTGGAAGGGACCTACAATGATCATCTAGTCCAACTGCCTAAACATGGAAGCCTGCAAGACAGACTGCCCTGAAGCACTCTGTGTGTGGCTTCCAGTTTTACCTGGTGTTCCCTAGAGCTGGGAAGTGCTTATGGCTTCACAGACTGTGATGCAAGCGGAAGTAGCCTGTACACAAAGGCTGGACTTGCACCCACTGCCTCTGCTCCACTGAATTGCATTCTCCAGTCTCTGTCATTGTCACCATGCATTGAATAGAGTACCATCAAAGTACTTAAAGTACTTATGTATTTCCTTAAATAACAAAGAGAAACACTGCAGCACTTTTTGTGTATTATCTGTTCGCTGATAGCAGGAGGCGAAACCATTTCATGGCAGCCTCCAGGGACGGACGAGGGTTCTTTATAACAAACCTGACAAGGGCACTGCTTCCCCACCTGATTCCCAGGCCTCAGCACAAACCTGAGCGTGGACCAAGCACCACTCCATTACAATGCTGTTCCACTGCACACCCTCTCATGATTGACGGTGGATATCTTACTTGTCAGTACAAATATTCAGAGACCACATGATTGATGTCCATGGCCTAAAAAGATTCAGTACATTTGCTTTGTCCATTATATTGTTATCTTTCAGAAGTTCCCATCAGATTAACAATTTCAGTCAGAAAACAGGGTATGTCCTGTTCTCTCCCCTTCCCTTCCCCCCAGATGAGTTTTTAGCATAACAATCTAACTGAATTGCACTAAAGAAAAGAACAAAAAGACAAAGTATACATATTTTTAAACTTTTCTGCTTCCCTTAAGCTTCAGCTTTAGCCTAAGGGACCCAGGCTGCCTTTCAGTCCCCTCCATGCCGGCAGAGATCCATAAGGCTTTCTCTACAGAACAGATTATAGGCAACTGTGCAGTGTAAGTAAATCTGGAAGGAGCTTGTCATCGTGTTTATCAGCACTCCTAGAAGTCCCAGCCAGCATCAGAGCTCAACAGTATACAAACATGTGGTAAGACTATTTTCCCTCACAGGACTTGGCCCATCATCACCATGATCCCTGCAACAAAAACCTCACCTGTGTCAACCTCACCAGGCTCCTAGAGTCTGTCTGTGGTGCATGGCTGCTGGTCCAGCTACAGATTTAATTTTTACTGGTGATCCTGGGACTGCCAAGGCCTAGATAAAACTGTAGTGGCAACTTACTCTGAATATGCACATCTCCAGTTCTCTATCCCCAATCCAGACAGCAGGCTCAAGCCCAGCGGGTAATGTTCCCAGTCTCAGATATCTCATGCCAGTCCCATGATATGCTAAGCAAAGCCCAGTTTCTTTTCCCATCCCTCATTCTTTTCTCTTTGCAGAGGGCGCTGCCTGAACCCCTCCAGCTAAAGTTCTTCACCTTTGTAGAAACAAGTGCACCTGCACAAGCACCCGCTCAGTACTAGCACAAGCCTCCCCCATTCTTGAGACAGTTATCCTGCATCAGTTAAGGCTGGAAGGGTGGCTTGTAGTGTGTCCTAGAGACAGTAAGCACCATCTTCTAGGTACACTGTATGCAGCACTATTTGAGCCACCTTTTGGATCTGCAAGAGACAGAAGAGGGGCTTGAGTTATTTTATCTAACGTGGTATATCTGCTCCAGCAATTTGATGGCAAACCACTGTTCAGCAGCATGAGTTTAAATAGTTTGCACTGAAACACAGTCTTTTCTTGTGACCGTGACTCTTGTTTTTTTCCAGTATGATAAGGTGGTGGGGAAATGTGTCAGAATAGTAGCCTGTTGAAAAGGCTCAAAATCAGTTGATCTGCATTTAAATTTCAGATTACAGAAGTGCACTTGGTACTGTGGGTTGTCGTGTGGTAATATCTGGTTTCTAAAAATCCAGGCATTACAATTTTTAGACGTCTATCAAACAGCTCAGTCATTAGGTACTGTAGATATTTTTAATGAGAGACAGATTAAATAGTACAAGAAGCTTAACATAATATGGGATCCTTGGCATAAATATTTCTTAAAAGTATTGTGTATATCCACTACGGGAAACATCTTTCCTGAATGGTTGTGAGGGTGGGAGGTACCCCTGTAGTCATAGAAGATTGTCACTCCATCCCAGACAGGTGCATGCACGTGAAAAAACATGATCCTTCTCTTCCTGGAAAGGGGGAAGGTATGAAGTGTTTAGTTTGGGGCAAAAGGGATCTAGACACCAGGCAGCTACAGCAAGCGTAGTAGCTAACACAGCCAACGCTAGTGGCAGATATTATGCAAATGTCTCAGGGGAGACTCCCAGGCTCCGGTGATCACAAATGGCTCCATGAAGACACCTGAGCTTCTGTGGTTAGTGTGGTTAATTGATTGGTAATAAGTTCTACTATATTACTTTCCTGTTTGATTGACAGATAGGCTTGGTTGGAAGAGGATCATTCAGAGAGCCATACCTTTTCACCAGATGATGGAACAAGCTACTTGGTTCTTGTATTTCAAGCAGTTTGATGTTGAATGCATCAGACTTTGGTTGGCTTCTTTGGCTTTGGGTGAGCACTGAGCAATGTGTTCTTTGGTGACTATGAAGCTGATTGGTTGCCCAGAGAAGTTGTGGATGCCCCATCCCTGGAAGTGTTCAAGGTCAGGCTGGACTGGGCTTTGAGCAACTTGATCTAGTGAAAGATGTCCCTGCCCACGGCAGGGGCATTGGACTAGATGATATTTAATGGTCGCTTCCAACACAAACCACTCTATGATTCTATGATTCTATGATTAGCTCAGTCACACTGTACGGGTCGCCTGATTAACCAGCCCCTCCTAGAAAACTAAAGACAAAAAAAAAGAAAACAAGCACCTAACAAACAGAACAAAATGGGTGTCTGTTCTGTGCTAGCCACCTGACTGCAGTGGGAGTACACACAGATGGGGAAAATGTGTTTGAGAGGGCATGGTGAAACTCAGATAGCAGTTACTGAAAGAGGGAACAGCTGAAATGCGTGTGCATATTCTTCTTGCTGCCGTTTCAAATGCTTCTTTCTTCACAGGGAAGGGGGAGGCTGTGCAGAGCCCTCCATGCTGAGCTGCTAAATGAATTTTTCCTCATGGAAACTGGGGGCAAATGAGGTTGCCACTGACTCCCATCCTCAACTATTGGAGTATAATTGTGCCCAGGGCCAGGCAGCTGCTGCCTCCTGTCCCTAAATGGAAAGGAAGCAGTGCTTGTATTTTTAAGGAGGATTTTGAGTGAAGCCAAATAAAGCAGTCACAAAACATACAAACAGAGGTAAATGAGAAAGCTCTTGATTCTTTTCTTCACACTGGAAGGACAAGGAAAAGCTCAGAGACAGACACCCAGTTGCAGCTCAGTCTTGCTGGGAAAAGACTTAATGGGGCAAGAGAAGTTAGGATCAGCTGGAGACAAGAAGGTTAAAAAAATAATAAAGTCAGCAGACCAGGCACTAATTACCTGTTGGGGGAAGGGGAGGGCCCATGTCCCATTTCTTCTCACTTGTAGTCATCCATGGGGTCTGTGGGTCCCTTTGTCCTGCTCTGAGGTTTGACCAAGTAGTGTCATCAGGATACCACACTTGTCCTTACTGACCAGGTTAGCAGTCTCCATGAACAAGTATCCATCCCTAAAAGTGCCACACGGCTCACTAATGCTCTGTTTAAACTGCTCTTACAAAACGTGTCAATTTCTGGGCTGTCTCACCTTGTGCATGTGTCCATGCTATAGAGGCTTTGAAGCACTCTGGAAATGTGCTAGCTGTGCCTTATCCAATGTTTTCTTCACTCTGTGGCTCATCTGTCACTCCTGGTTCATCTGCCTCTCACCCAGGACTGAGGCTCTGCCCTTCCTGCTCTCTTCAATTCTTCACTAACACAAACAGTGAAGTGTGACCCTGAGGCCATGGCAAACAGCTGTATAACATTGACCCTAAACCAGGAGTGTCCTGAGCTACTGCAAGCTGTGACAAAATGCCATGGAGATCTTCATGATACGATATTGTAAGCAGATAATCGAATTGCAGCTTAAACTTGCATCATCTCCTAGTGTGATTGAATCTGACAAGACCATGACCAAGGAAATGGCCCTGTATTATTGACAGCACGAAAATGGTCAACACAATTATGCTTCTTGCAAGTATTCACAAGGCTTAAGACTTTCCTATATCCAATGTAACCCATCATTTTTGTGGGTAGCTTCTGCTCCCACAGAGGGGCAGGGGAGCTATTTGCGAGCTACCTGGTGCCACTTTTTGCTGTGGGCTGCCAGTGATGGGAAGTCTCAGCAGTGGTGTGAGAGTGCTGAGGAAGGCATGGGACTACAAGGATCCAAGCAGTCACTGGTGAGCCTGGGGAAGGTTGGCCAGGTACTGGCATGTCTGTCTGGCACACAGGAGTGGAAATCACAGAGAGGTTTCATTTAATGCTCTGTAGCTGTCGGAGTTGCTGGCATTTAGGAGCACTATCCCAGTTCCTCTCTTAGCAGCAGGGAATGTTGTAAGCAGGTGAAAGACTCTTCATTTGATAGAGTGCATAGAGAAATGATGTCTGCTATGGCTTGGTAAAAAGTGAACCAATAATGATTTAATGTCTGATGGTATAAAAGTCCAACTGCACAACCTTTTCTTCTCTTATTTATCAGCACTGTTGAAAGAGGAATCAAGCTTTTCATTGATGCCATTTAATAAGGTAAATACAATGCAAACTCTTTAGTAAAGAGTTTTAAATAAAATATGAATACCTCCTAGCAAAGTGGGCTGCCCTGATAATTACAGAAATTGGCTTATTGGCACATAAATCTTTTGCACCAACAATATGCCATTTATTTTTTCAAATCCAAGAAACAAAGGCTGTTCAAAAACAGAGATCCAAATTCCCCTTTTCAAGGAGCTGGAGATAAGAGGATTTCTTATGTTTCCCTTTATTATATGTCATTCATACACTTGACCTGAGCAGGGAAGCTGGAAGTCTGATCACCTCAAAAACCTCTAAGAAGGGAGAGGCTTTGGCCCCACAGAGAAGTGGATCCTTCTCCATGCTCCATGGTTTGTGCTTCTCCCTGCCAAAGTGGTGGGTGTAGGGGGTTGAGAAAAGGTTGCCCAATATCAGCTAAAGCTGTTTTGAGGCAGCTTAAGTTAAGGGTGGTAGTCACGTGTGTGTGGAATGGTCAGCCTCATTGAGATCAACACCAGCTTCTCCATCCTCCTCTTCAGCAGCAAAATGTTTGTGGCCCATCGCTATACAAGGTTTCCCCACCATTCTGCCTTGTTCCCAGCATACCACAACAATTTTCTATGAGAGCAGAACAAAAAAAAATTGTTCTTGCAAGTTCTTGCATATTACATGGCAACACTGTAGACCAGTTCTGTACTGTAAGAAATAGTGAGGCAGATTTGGGGTACCTAAACCATTATGAAAATTACTTGTCCTAAATATTAACATTGCTAGAAGTCCCTATGCCTGTGAAAAAACTATGTGGAAGTCCTTCTGACAATCTTCGAATAGAAGATTATTTACTTGGAATTCTGCACTGAAAAATAAATAAATATGGAGGTCGGCATAGCTGCTTCCCTTTATACTTTGATATCAGACATGTCTTAAGGGGGAGGCTATCTCATTTCTGTCCTGGCAAAACCAATATCTCTTCTTCCTTCATTCTTTCATTTCTGTGGCCTCTTGGTTGACCTCTGATTTTCAGGCACAGAGACTACAAATAGCAAAAGCTTGAAACAAATAAAAAAAAGACACTGTTATGCCCTGCATGTAGGACCAGAGCCTGGAGCTTCTCTGTAGCTTCTCTCTCTACAGGCTTCTGGAGGCGCTGCTGGAGCAATACCCTCACTGCCAGGGCGGTGGCTTCATTCTGTGTTCTGGGCTTTGATAGCTCTAACAGGAATGTGGGGAGACTGCCAGGATCCCCTACAGAGGCTAGGGCTACACGTGAAGTAGCTTCAAAGTTTTAGGTCTCTTCCAAACATGTGCTTTCTCCTGATGGATTTGTGACCTCTCCTGCCAGACCAACATCCACATTCTGAATTCTTGGCCTAACTAGGTAATTCCTTACCCTCCTCCTACCACTAGCTTTGTTTGAAAGGTCTTCTGCTGCCATCAGTGGATGCCTCTGTGACCGGGACGGACTGACTGGCCTTGCTTTTTACACTCACATGCACTTCTGTCTTTCTTTTCCTTTCTTCCTTCTGACTTGTTGAGGAACTACCAGTTGCAGGCTGACTTTATCTATCTTGCTCTTCATCTGGCCTTCAAACACTTAGCATTTGGAAAGAGCTAGATTTGACCTTTCTCTACAGATCCCAGTTTTGCCTGACTGAGGAAGATGGGAATAAAACAAACAAACAAAAATCATACTATGAACAGATTCAAGCCAGCTTTGTCTTATCTTACAGCACAAAAAAGCTCAGTGGGCTTCATATTCCAGCCTCTTTCTAGCTGTGCATGGTTACTTAACTGGCACTTGCAGAAGAGCTACTAGCTTGAGCAAAATCTTCTGAAATATTCTGTGCCTTTCTCTTCTTTCAGAAGACAGGTCTTGTCTTCTTTACATCCTCACAGTATGAATCCAACATATAGGTCAAAGTGTTTCCAGGAGATGCATTTAGACCAGCAGACCACTGGAGAAACCTTAGGGACAGATTCTGTGTCTTGCTGCAAAAGCACAGTCCACGAGAAGACAGAATAAAGTAGTGGGGAGTAAGAATATTCTACCTGCCCTTAACATATTTGAAAAGTCATGGCAGTCAGGTAAAGTCTCTGGTGATCGGAAAAAGGGAAACATTGCACCCATTTTTAAAAAGGGTAGAAAGGAGAACCCTGGGAACTACTGACCTGTCAGCCTCACCTCTGTGCCTGGGAAGGTCATGGAACAGATCCTCCTAGAAGCTACGCTAAGGCACGTGGAGGACAAGGAGGTGATTCGAGACAGCTAGCATGGCTTCACCAAGGGCAAGTCCTGCCTGACCAACCTAGTGGCCTTCTATGATGGAGTGACGACATCAGTGGACAAGGGAAGAGCTATGGATGTCGTCTATCCGGACTTCTGTAAAGCCTTTGATGTGGTGCCCCACAACATCCTTCTCTCTGAATTGGAGAGATACGGATTTGATGGATGGACTGTTTGGTGGCTAAGGAATTGGCTGGATGGTCGCATCCAGGGAGTAGTGGTCAACAGCTCGATGTCCAGATGGAGATCGTTGAAAAGTGGTGTCCCTCAAGGGTCTGTATTGGGACCAATACTGTTTACGATCTTCATCAATGACATAGACAGTGGGATCGAGTGCACCCTCAGCAAGTCTGCAGACGACACCAAGCTGAGTGGTGTGGTTGACACGCCTGAGGGACAGGATGCCATTCAGAGGGACCTGGACAAGCTCGAGAAATGGCCCCTTGTGAACTTCATGAGGTTCAACAAGGCCAAGTGCAAGGTCCTGCCCCTGGGCCGGGGCAACCCCCAGTATCAATACAGGCTGGGGGATGGAAGGATTGAGAGCAGCCCTGTGCAGAAGGACTTGCGGGGTACTGGTGGATGAAAAACTGGACATGAGCCGGCAATGTGCGCTCGCAGACCAGAAAGCCAACCGTATCTTGGGCTGCATCAAAAGAAGCGTGGCCAGCAGGTCGAGGGAGATGATTCTGCCCCTCTACTGTGCTCTGGTGAGACCCCGCCTGGAGTACTGCGTCTAGCTCTGGAGTCCTCAGCACAGGGAAGACACGGACCTGTTGGAGCAGGTCCAGAGGAGGGCCACACAAATGATCAGAGGGATGGAACCCCTCTCCTATGAGGAAAGGCTGAGGGAGTTGAGATTGTTCAGCCTGGAGAAGAGAAGGCTCCAGGGAGACCTTATTGTGGTTTTTCAATACTTAAAGGGGGCTTATAAGAAAGATGGGGAGAAACTTTTTAGCAGGGCCTGTTGTGATAGGACAAGGGGTAGTGGTTTTAAATTAAAAGAGGGTAGATTTAGACTAAGGAAGACATTTTTTACAATGAGGGTGGTGAAACACTGGAACAGGTTGCCCAGAGAGGTGGTAGATGCCCCATCCGTGGAAACATTCAAGGTCAGGTTGGACGAGGCTCTGAGCAACCTGATCTAGTTGCAGATGTCCCTGTTCTTTGCAGGGCGCATTGGACTAGATGGCCTTTAAAGGTCCCTTGCAATCCAAACCATTCTATGATTCTATGATTCTATATGCACACACTCAGGGTTCCTCCAGTAGTGAAAATGTTCCCTCCACCCCAGTATAAATGTGAGCAGCCCTGAAGACACTCTAGCATACAACAGGGTCAGCAGAGCTATCCACAGGATGTTCAGACTACCCATAGAGCAGTGGGCAGGCTGATATTGCTGCCCTGAAGGAGAACTCACTGGGGTCCTCAGTGTCTGTGTCAACGGTATGACCACTGTACATCTGGTAAAGGAGAGTTCATGCGTCAGAAGCCCAAGAGCTGCCACAATGTAAGATCTGTATTTAGTTTCTTGCTTCACAACCCAATCTAGTCATAGTACAGCCTTGTCTCATGCACTGTCAGGCAGAAGCAGCCTGGTCACCAGAGTGTCCTCCTACATCATTCCTTTCTTTTTCCATATTAGTATTAGAGATGTGTACCTTGACTTGATATTTCTTGCACCCAGCAAAATGGAGACAACTTCAGGTCACAGGGGATAGAAAACACCTCATTCCTTTGACTACCATAATCCACTATATCTGTAGCAACTCCTTGGCTCCTTCTCAGAGGTTATTGGATAAAAAGAAATTAGTTTTGTCCAAAAAAACATGCAGCAACTGTGCAATGGAATTGTTATTTGCAACCCAAGAAGGAGAAAACAACGTAGTCTTTGGCAGTAAGGAGTGGGGAAGGGAACAGATGATATAGCACCTCCTTGGATTTGACCTTTTGGGTCTGAAACCATTGTAGAAGGTTAGACAGATGCAGCTGTTTGGAGGAAATTCTCCTTCGGATATGGCAGTGCCTGACTTCCCTTTCTGCTCGAATTCTTGATGTCAACATCCTCCAGCCATCTTAAACACACCAGTCTTTTTGCAGGTGCATTGGCTTTCCAAATCACCATCGTGACATTTACAGAGGGAGCTCCCACAGCTCCCCATTAATTTCTTTATTTGCCTTCTGTGACCTTTTCCCAGTCCGTCTCCTGGAACTCCTCTTCCTTCTCTGTTCCTATTTTTCTCTCCAAATGGCACTGGTCATCTCTGTGCCTAATTATGCTCAAGCCACGGCTGTTGCGAAAGCATTTTTCCCTTGTATCTCCCACCGTCTGGAACAGTCTTTTTTTCTGTTGTTTCTTTCTGCCTCACTGCTTCTCCATCTACTTTCAAATCTCATCTGAAAACATCTCTGCTCCCATGCCTGTGCCTCTTAATTTCTCTCTCCCTCTGTTACTATGTATTATTTAACTTTGATAAGTACCTTGGGATGCCATTTGTATGAAACAAATTCTACTAAATAAAGCTGTACTCTACTGTCAGCAGAGCTTCCCCAAACTATTTGCTTTCTCGCTTGGTCTTCAGTAAACAGTAGACCCCCCCCGTGCCGATGACGAACAGCATTATGCTGATGACCACCCAGTAATTGGAAAGAGGAGGGATGCAGCATTGCCTTGCAGATTTGTGAGTAACAGAGAGGCTGCTCTGAGCCAGAGCCTTTGACGTGGAGCACACCTGACCAGGAGGAGTAGGAGTGATCCCTGGGAAATTTGGGGAAGACAAAGGAGCAATGATGTGAAACATTGTGAGATTGCGAGGCTTGTTAATTATCAAGGCTCACTGATCAGCTCTGCTCTTCTCAGATCTCACGTACACATGTAAATACCTGAGGCAGACACCTGGCATGAGGTGCAGATCTGAGGCACAAATGGCTGCAACAAAATTATCTAAGCATTGCTGCAAATAGGCTCAAGGGAAGCCAGCTGAGGGTAAAAAGCAGAGCTATAACCTGCTCACCTCTAAAGTGCAGAGCCAGGAGAGGTGCACAGAGGGCGATTCAATGCAGTTATGTGTGGGGGTGGGGGTTGTTCCCTCCTGTTTGTTGGCTCTCCCCTTCTGCTTTCCTTTAGCTGTGAACTATTAAAAAAAAAAAAAAAAGGAGATAACAATAATAAAAAAAGAAAAAATAACAACAGCATATGTTTCGGGGTCCTCTGACACTTAGCAAGACAGATGCCATTTATCGGTGGACAGTTTGTAATGGCTTTTTCACACCAGTCCTGGATCCTGAAGCAATCCGTGCTGCTTCTCTTATGCTCTGCACCCACTGTCTGAAAGCTGGGGGGATGGGACAATTATATATATTCTTCACCACAGTAACACAGAAATTCTCAGTCCTAAACTTGCCTCAACCTCCACAGCATTGACCACTTTCCTAGGCCAGCCTCCATAGAAGGTAAAAGTGTTGTGGCAGGACATGCGTCATACCTTCCATCAGGGATACTGGGAGCAAGAGGAGCTGGATTGCCTTTGGTTAAACCTAAGTCCTCACTGGAAACTTCTGCTAAAGGGTAACACACATCAAAACAGGGGAGGCAATGGTGCTGTGTGGCTTACCGATTTAGTAAAAAATAGCCTACCCAGGGGATCTGCAGAGCAAGAAACATTCTGATAAACTGATTAGAAAGTAATTCTGAATAATAACCACTCTTTTGAGAAAATAATAAACTTGTTCCTGAAAAATTGAAGAGTAAAAGAGGCTAAATTTATTGAATAAATAATTTGCTATGAATTATTCACTCAGCTTTAGCGTTTACAGCTATTACATTAAAATATTCCCCTACTTAACATATAATGCAAACTAATAACAATTAAAGTCAGCAGCAGTGGAATGTTCTCAGCGAGCCACACTGAGGATTGCTATGCAGCTTAGCCACAGTGGAATGGCCATTTATTAATCTGCAAACATGTGCAGCCTAATTAGCTATTTACAGCCATCAGCCAATCAAAGTGCTGGGATTTACATAGAGATAGTGCAGTTACTTTTCACTGTTGTGAAAAATCTGTTTATTCTGGTCCTGCACGCTGTCCATGCCAGCCAGACTACTGCTTGCTTGTAATTCTCCCAGCCAGACACACAGAGTCAACCCTCACGTCCATTAAAATCAGCAATGAAACTCCTCTTGACTTCAGAAAAGCCAACACTTCACCCCAGGTTTCACCCCACTCTAGGTGATAGAAGGTGGTTTGACCAAAATGGGCCATGAGATAGATTAAATGTAGACCTGTTAGGCAGTGGCTTTGATCCACTTTTATTGAACCCATACAGTGGCTCTGACTCATTTCGAAGTTAATTCCCTTCAACTAGCTTCAAAGCTTGTTAAAAATAGTCACTCTTTGGGCAGTCAAACGGCCATCAGCCTCATTGCCCCTTCTTGTGTCCAGGTAGGGTAGATGGACAGCCTGCTGAGCTGAGGGCTGCACTCATGAATTCTGTTCTATCAGATGAAAAATATTGTTTCAACTTGAGCAGAGGGAAGGCCAAAGCACTTCCTAAATAAAACTAGCTTGACTCTAGCTTTTTTTTTGTGCCAGTGTCTGGAAATGGTGTGAGAGCAAGCAGAGCTCTGCTGGAGCAGCCAGGTGAGCACATCTTTGTATATGTACTGTGGTGTTCCCCACTTAGCTTGGTTTCACTGTATCCTGAGCTAACAAACGCCAAGGCTGAAAGAATTTATTTCCTATAAAAATTTCAGCCTTCAGGTTCCAAGTTTATTTAGCTCAAGATGTGGTAATTACCAGCTCGTAAACAGGAAGTATACCCTCTGGTACTGATCTGCTTAATAGAAGTTTATTGGATAACATTGACCTTAATGATAACTAAAACAGATATATAGCCCCATTAAATGAGGTTTAGTCTTCAACATCCACGAGTCTATCTAGCAGCTTTAGTGTAAGTTTTATCCTCCCTTTTCAGTATTTTACAGCCTTTTGTCCTTTCCTGCCTCTTCTCCAGGTCCTGGTACTTTCTGTGGTGATGTTACAACAGCACTTTAGTTGTCTAAAAATACAGCACTAATAAAAGTGCTATGAATAAAGGGAACATAAGCTCTCACTTCATCATTCTGGTTTCTTGCCTTGATCTCTCTAACCACTTCACATTCCCCTTGCTGGGTACTCTTTTGCTTAGCAACCATCCTTCTCTTCAGAAGCAAATGAAAAATACTTTTATTGTTGATAGATGCAAAAAATAATTGCTATAATAGTCAATTTGGACCACCTAACCTTAAAAAGAGCACAAAGATTGACTAAGGGAAATAGACCTTGGGTACAAAGATCAGTTCCTTATTCTTGCAGCTTTGTGTGAAACCACAGTAACTAGGTGCCTAAACACTTCTGAAGATCACAGCCTTAGTTTCTTTCCACTCAGTTCCTCATTTTTAAAACACAAATCATTTTCCCACATCCATAAGTGGATTGTGAGGATAAATACACGGAGATCATGAGATATTCAGATACCACAGTTAAGAGGATCAAGTGATTGCTATGTGTGATTTATTATCGTGATTTTTTTGCAGTGGCTAATATATTCTTCAGGCAAGCTATGTAAGAGGAAAATAGATATTTTTTTCTATGAAAGCTTCATCCTAATTTTTTGTTGTTGTTTCACAGCCTGAGATGTAAGTTTGGATCCCTTATAGTGTTCTTGCTATTGTACCTGGATGTTTTCTAAGTCATATGGGTAACCACTTCTGTCTTTAATTTCATCAGTTCTCATTAATATCCTGTAGCAATGAGATCTGTCAATCAGTTTGCTGTTTTGCAGGGAAAAGACTTGGTTTTTAGCAGCGTTAAATGTTTTGCCTTCCAAATTTGCAAACTATCCTTTTATCTTTGTACACAGACCTATCTTTGTATCTTGTTTAATTGGCATCTTGGTATTTTGTTTAATTCAGCCCAATCCACTTTGTGAAGACTATCTTTCCTTTGTTTAAGCTTAGGTTTGCTTAGCTAATTTTATTTACAAATAAGATGTTACTGCAAGTTTTGAGCAAAGTTCTATTTTTATTCTCTTTACTCTGAGGAGTTCCAGTCTTCCACTTGCTCATAAATGCCATTAGTTTCTGAGACAAGTAGTAACTTAGGTCTCAATATATCGTTTTCGACAGAGCTACTAGAACTAAACCATATCCAGAAGGGATACACCATTTGTGCAAAGAGCACTGTAATAGCTCCAGTAATATTTTCTAGCCCATACTTCACATCCCCTCATGTCTAGCTTGGCTTTTACAAATCACTGCTCTGTGGGGAAAAGAATTCTTCACTGGATCATCCACAGTGACGCTCAAATGCTCACAGTTAGGTGGTTCTAGTTTATTTATCCAGCAGCCTTTTCTGACCGACTGTGGATTTTCTGGCTCTGATGCTGAGTGAGCATATCCACCACTCTCTACAGCCTCCAACTGCAGCAGGAGAGGATGAGCAGGAGATCCTTGCTTAGCATGCACATGTGCTCTTCTCTCCCTCTGCAGAATTATGGTGAGAGGCAGTCACTGCTGGAGATTGTCAGCTGCAGCTTTTTTGGAGCAAGAAAATCTGCTAATTACATTGTTTGCACTAGACCACCAAAGGAAAAAAAAAGCCGACAACACAAAGCTGAACTCCTGCTCAAAAGGAGCATTAAGAGGCAAAAAAAAGAGTTCATTAAAGCAAAGTAGTATCCTAAATAAAGCTAATGTACTCTCTCCTGTTCCAATGAGCTTCATGAATAATGGATAAACAATGCTTCATCTGCTTTAATTAATCTGGTTTCAAAATTAATTTGACCCAACACAAAATTAGCAGTCAATTTAAAGCTTTGGTTGCTCAACAGGTTCAGGATATACAAAGAGACTGGGTTAGCAGAAAGTGCTGCAAACAGCAAAGGGCAATATTTTATTCCCTAAAGTAAAATGCCTAGTTAATTAATACACAGCCAAGGTGGGGGGTGCATTTCCCTTGCCAAAAACTGACTTTACTCTGATGTTTTATTTGTAAATTTACATTCTTTGACTCAGATCTTCTTGCCTGTTCCAGAAAATTCCTAAATTTCCTTTAATGGATACTTATCCTATTCTGTAAAGTCCTGCATTGATGCAGAACTGATGCTGCTGCCTTTTTTTAACACAGTCCCTTCTTCTGAAGCACAGAGCTGGCTCAGGGAGACAAAACTCCACCTAACTGCTGTGTGGCAGATGCCCTTGCTTGGTGTGGCTTGTCCCTCTAGGTGGGAGACTTGCTGAGACACTAAAGCAGCTGCCAAACTCCTCTGTTTTTAAATATTTGTGAAACCCTCTTTCTCTGTCATCAGGGAATGGAAATGAAAAGCACTCCTGTGGCTTGCATCAGCTTTGGAGCTCTCCTCAGTCTTCATCCCACTCAGCAAAACTCTTGTGGCTGTCCTTCCCAGCAGCTGAGGGATCCTCTGGTACAATGATGGCTCAGCTGTTTCCCTGGTCATGTTCCTGGCATGGATGATCTAGGCAGACTGTAAATCCCATAACTTTTTTCATGTGTTTAAAGGATTCCCCATCCAAAGAAGACTCATAGTCTGCCTTTAGATTAGCTTTGCCCCACAACACAGGCATAAAACTGTGGCAATATTGTGTGGAATAAAAGACCCAGTAGTTATACTGGTTAGGGCTTACTGGCATTGAGGAGGTGAACTACCTAATACATAAAGAGTATTATTGCTAAATAGTTTGATGCATTTGTCAAGTTTGCATTAAGACTGGTTTCTCAGCCAGTCACTGACCTCACTGGCCTTGTGCTGATACACAAGGTTACTCTTCAGTAGTTAGAAAAAATCATTTCTACCTGCTTGTGCCATGCTCCAGTTATCAGGTATGCCGCTTTGTATGGGTTTTGCTTTGTAGCTGTATGCAGTGTAACCGTTGCTATTTGGGCCGTTGCTGTATGGTGTCCTTGAGGAAAAAGGACTGATTGCATCCTTTAAATGCCTTCATGCAGTCGATCTCAATCTTTGGTGATGAAGTCTGGAGAAAAGCTGAAATTCACAGAAATGAATTTCTTTAGATTATCGGTGTCGTAAGAAAGCACACAGGAATGACTTGCTACTGCAGATCTAAAAGAAATACTTGAAGCTGATGAACCCTTGTTTACCCTGATGATTTTGGGAAAGGATTTAAATGAGTGAGATAATATTATACTAGGGCGGGTGGACTACAGTAATAAGTCCATGTTTCTTCAAAATTATTTTGCTGTAAGAGCATATGATTCTCTTATAAGAAGATAAAAGTGAAATTTTTCAATTTTTCAGATTAATTGTCACAAAGAGTCAGGATCCTCCAAGGACTGGAGAAAAAAATATATTTGCATTTAAAAAACCCACAAACATAAACTGTTTCTGACTGTTTTCTCCCAAGTATTTTGCGCAAGGAATAGTGTGAAAGAAGTGTGAAAGAAGTTTGAAAGAAGTTAAAATGGCTTTGAAGTGGACTGAGTTTGAACATCATCTCAGTCAGCTGAAATTAGAGAGGCAATCTCATAGCTCTTTGAGCACCTGTTCTTGGATGGTGTCTTCCTTTAAAGCTGTATCAACTCATTCCCATTTCCAAAAGAGAGAGACAGCCGGCAGCTGCTACTGTTGTTTCTAACGCAGCAGTCCTTGGAGTCCCTACTGAACTCCAAGTTCCCATGTAAAGAAGTTTCTCATCTAGGGAACCCTCGTGACAACTATCCAGTTCATGTTCTCTGATACAGCTGAGGAGGTCCCAGCTGAAAAGCTGTACTTACTTATCTTAGAATCATAGAATCGTAGAATGGTTTGGATTGCAAGGGACCTTTAAAGGCCATTTAGTCCAACGCACCCTGCAAAGAACAGGGACATCTGCAACTAGATCAGGTTGCTCAGAGCCTCGTCCAACCTGACCTTGAATGTTTCCACGGATGGGGCATCTACCACCTCTCTGGGCAACCTGTTCCAGTGTTTCACCACCCTCATTGTAAAAAATGCCTTCCTTAGTCTAAATCTACACTCTTTTAATTTAAAACCACTACCCCTTGTCCTATCGCAACAGGCCCTGCTAAAAAGTTTCTCCCCATCTTTCTTATAAGCCCCCTTTAAGTATTGAAAGACCACAATAAGGTCTCCCTGGAGCCTTCTCTTCTCCAGGCTGAACAATCTCAACTCCCTCAGCCTTTCCTCATAGGAGAGGGGTTCCATCCCTCTGATCATTTGTGTGGCCCTCCTCTGGACCCGCTCCAACAGGTCCGTGTCTTCCCTGTGCTGAGGACTCCAGAGCTAGACGCAGTACTCCAGGCAGGGTCTCACCAGAGCACAGTAGAGGGGCAGAATCATCTCCCTCGACCTGCTGGCCACGCTTCTTTTGATGCAGCCCAAGATACGGTTGGCTTTCTGGGCTGCTGTCCTGGTTTCGGCTGGGACAGAGTTAACTTTCTTTTTAGTAGCTGGTACAGTGCTGGGTTTTGGACTTAGTGTGAGAATGATGTTGATAACACTCTGATGTTTTAGTTGTTGCTAAGTAGTGCTTATCTTAAGCCAAGGACTTTTCAGTTTCCCATGCTCTGCCAGCAAGCAGGTGTGCAAGAAGCTGGGAGGGAGCATGGCCGGGGCAGCTGACCTGAACTGGCCAAAGGGGTATTCCATACCATGGAACATCACGCCCAGTATATAAACAGGGGGGAGTTGGCCGGGAGGTGCGGATCGTGGCTCGGGAACTAACTGGGCATCGGTCAGCGGGTGGTGAGCAATTGCATTGTGCATCACTGTTTTTTTTTCCTTCCCCACCCCGTTCCTTTTTTTTGTTGTATTCCTTTTCATTACTATTATTATTTTATTTCATTATTACTATTGTTAGTATTATATTTTACTTTAGTTATTAAACTGTCCTTATCTCAACCCACGAGTTTTACTTTTTTTTTCCTTTGCTTTCCTCCTCCTCACCCCACTGGGAGGGGGAGGGGGAAATGGCTGCGTGGTGCTTAGTTGCTGACTGGGGTTAAACCACGACAGCTGCGAGTGCACATTGCCGGCTCATGTCCAGTTTTTCATCCACCAGTACCCCGCAAGTCCTTCTGCACAGGGCTGCTCTCAATCCTTCCATCCCCCAGCCTGTATTGATACTGGGGGTTGCCCTGGCCCAGGGGCAGGACCTTGCACTTGGCCTTGTTGAACCTCATGAGGTTCACAAGGGGCCACTTCTCGAGCTTGTCCAGGTCCCTCTGAATGGCATCCTGTCCCTCGGGCGTGTCAACCACACCACTCAGCTTGGTGTCGTCTGCAGACTTGCTGAGGGTGCACTCGATCCCACTGTCTATGTCATTGATGAAGATTGTAAACAGTATTGGTCCCAATACAGACCCTTGAGGGACACCACTTTTCAACGATCTCCATCTGGACATCGAGCTGTTGACCACTACTCCCTGGATGCAACCATCCAGCCAATTCCTTAGCCACCAAACAGTCCATCCATCAAATCCGTATCTCTCCAATTCAGAGAGAAGGATGTTGTGGGGCACCATATCAAAGGCTTTACAGAAGTCCGGATAGACAACATCCATAGCTCTTCCCTTGTCCACTGATGTCGTCACTCCATCATAGAAGGCCACTAGGTTGGTCAGGCAGGACTTGCCCTTGGTGAAGCCATGCTAGCTGTCTCGAATCACCTCCTTGTCCTCCACGTGCCTTAGCGTAGCTTCTAGGAGGATCTGTTCCATGACCTTCCCAGGCACAGAGGTGAGGCTGACAGGTCAGTAGTTCCCAGGGTCCTCCTTTCTACCCTTTTTAAAAATGGGTGCAATGTTTCCCTTTTTCCGATCACCAGGGACTTTACCTGACTGCCATGACTTTTCAAATATCCTGGAGAATGGCTTGGCAACTACATCAGCCAGTTCCCTCAGGACTCTGGGATGCATCTTGTCAGGTCCCATAGACTTATGTATGTTCAGGTTCCTCAGGTGGTCATGAACCTGATCTTCTCTTACAGTGGGAGGGACTTTGCTCCCCCAGTCCCTGTCTTGCGGTCCATCCACTCAAGAGGTGTGGGAAGAGAGGTTGCCAGTGAAGACTGAGGCAAAAAAGTTATTGAGTACCTCAGCCTTCTCCTCATCTGTTGTTACCAGTTTGCCAGTCTTGTTCATCAGGGGGGTATGCTTTCTTTGACCTTCCTTTTCTGGCTGACATACCTGTAGAAGCCCTTCTTATTCTTTGTGTCCCTTGCCAAGTTCAGCTCCAGCATCCAGCCTTCCTGACTCCATCCCTACACAACCGGGCAGCATCCCTATACTCTTCCCAGGATACTTGTCCCTGCTTCCACTGCTTGTGTGTTTCCTTCTTGCCCTTTAGTTTGACCAGCAGGTCTCCACTCATCCATGCTGGCCTCTTTCCTTCCTTTTCTGATTTCTTGCACCTGGGGATCAAGAGCTGTTGTGCTCTATGGAAAGCATCCTTAAAGATCTGCCAGCTCTGTTCTGCTCCCTTGTCCCTGAGGGCAGTTTCCCAGGGGGTCCTATTGACTAACTCCTTGAACAGTTGGAATTTTGCTTTCCTAAAATGCAGGGTCCTGACTTTGCTCTTCGCCTGACCCATATCCCTCAGGACTGCAAACTCCACCAGTGCATGATCGCTGCAGCCCAGGCTGCCTCCAACCTTGACATCTCTGATTAGCTCACTTGTGTTGGTGACCAACAGGTCCAGTATCGCATCCCCTCTGATAGGGCTGTTACCTGGCTTAAGAAGTTATCCTCAATGCATTCCAGGAGTCTCCTGGATTGCCTACAGCTCGCCACACTACTTTTCCAGCAGATGTTGGGGTTGTTGAAGTCCCGCAGCAGGACAAGAGCCTGCAAGCGCGATGCCTCCTGTAGCTGGAGTAAGAAGGCTTCATCAATGGGCTCCCCTTGATTGGGTGGCCTGTAGTAGACACCAACCACAAGGTGCCCTTTGTTGCCTTGGTCTCTAATTCTTACCCATAAGCTTTCAACCTGCTTGTGGCTATTCTTCAGAGACAGCTCTTCACACTCTATCCATTTCTTGATGTACAGGGCAACTCCTCCACACCTCGTTCCTTGCCTGTCCCTTCTGAACAGCCTGTAGCCATCGACAGCTGCACTCTAGTCATGGGATTCATCCCACCAAGTTTCAGTAATGGCAATTAGGTCATAGCTTTCTAGCAGCACAGTGGCTTCCAACGCTTCCTGTTTGTTGCCCATGCTGAGTGCATTGGTGTAGAGGCACGTCAACTGCGCTGTTGGCCATGTCACCTTCTTAGAACACCCCTTAGTTCCTTTGAGAAGGAACACTTCACTGGTGTTTCCCTGTTGGCGCCTATTACCTCAGGAGCCCCTGGCTCATCTCCGTAAGACTTCAAGTGTGCTGCAGTGTAGCCAGCATGTCTCAGAGCAACAGGCTGAGGGCCCCTGCTTAGCACCCTGTCCCTCTAACCTTGGCATGTCATCCCACAGCTTGTCACAGGCAAGACTGATATTATCCCCCTCCCGCTTCAAGCCTAGTTTAAAGCTCTGCCAGCTTTAAACTCTGGCAGCTTTTGGCAGCTTTTAGGCCCGAGTGAGGAGGATCTGTGGGAAGACTGCTGCGTTTTGGTTTATGCTTTTGGGAAATATGGCTTTGTACTGTTCTCTTGCCCGTGACCTCTCTTGCCCCAAGTGCAGCAGGGGATAACAGTGCAGAACAGAGCAACAGCATTGCAATCTGAAGAGCTGTCTAGCTCCAGTGACCCTCAAAAGTCCCTCTGTAACGGTCAACTCCATAAGCCCTACTGTCATTTAAGTCAGCTGAGCAGGCTTGAACTATTGTCTTACAGATGTGGAGGCTGCACTTCTAATGACACTTTGGTGAAAACAGATCATGAAGAAAAATAAATCACCTGCCAGGGTTCTTGTCCTTGGTGAAAAATCCCTGAATGTATTTGAAGCAGCATCTGAGCCCTGGTTGGGCTTCCTGGCTGAAGCAAACAGCAAAAGGACTGGAGGAGGGTGATTAAATTGTGCAAAGGGACAATGCTTAAGGGATCCATTTCCTTATTGATTCATTGCTGCCACCAAAAAGATGGGGTTGCTAGGGAAAGGAAAGTTGATGGCTTCTCCTCCATAGATTTATGGAGCAGAAGAGGTTGTCCAATCCAGATGTGTTCTTCTTGACATATACACACAGATACATGTACACACACACTGGTTTGCTTCTAGTAGAAATGATACTCCATACTCTGTAATGTTTGCTTGCTGATTTATATGCTTACAGCCAGTCCCTGCAGATTTTCCACCTGGAGAGACGGTCCCCATCTGCATGACTACAGCTGAGAGGCATGGAGTATATAGGGAAGGAAGGAGCAAAAGGTAAGAAAGGACTCTCCTCTAAACATCAGATGGTGTGTGGGGACAGCCAGCTGCTTGTAAGTGTAAATTAAAAGGGCTGCTCTGTCATACTGCAGCCATTGGAAGGCTATTGCAATAGCCAGTGATCAGCAATCCACAGGGAAGCTGTATTCCACAACCGCTTGTATCAAATGAGGAGCAGCTTCATACCTGTTATCCCAGCTCTGTCCCACCAAAATATCCCCCTTCTTTGTAGCAGAACTAGTACAGCAAGTGAAACAGTGTGAATAAGTGCTTGGAGGGGCTACTATGCAATGATGGCCTCATGCAAAACATCCTTCAGCCTTGCTTAGGAAATGTCCAAGATTCTCAGGACACCAATCAGACAGGATTTGACCCTACTTGGCAGAGCATCATCCATGTCTGCTCCCTAGAAGGAGAAGGTAATAGTACAGCTTAAGGACTCAGCTGGTGTTTGCTAATGGTCTCACCAGGCCCGGTTTAAAGTGATCTTCAGGGCATGCTCAGTCTATCACTGTTTAATGATGCAGTTTCTTTAGCCTGTAAGAGAGCTGTGGGGCCAGTGCTTCATCCTGTCCCAGACTCACTAGGAGCTCACACAGTTCAGTACGCATTCACCTAGGTAATGTTTTCAAAACCTCTGCCTTTTCTTGGCATGAGTGCCAAGGGTACAGGAGGAGATTGTGCTGATCTATTATTTGAGAGGTTTAGAGCCACCTGGAAAAATCAACAACCTTTTTCAAAGTCCGAAGTACTTTCAAATCTGGGTACTTACAATGAGTTTCATAGATTCAGGTATCTGTAGACAGCTCACTTTCAAATGGGTAGTTTTGATCCATTTTTGATGATTTATCCAAACCTGTGGCTCACTTGAGACTTTACTACTGTGACATTTGACTTCACCTCGTCATTATCCCTGAAAAAGTGGTTACTAATGACTATTGACAGTTGTCAGCTTGCCTTTATTTTTAAGTGCCTGAGTGGAAGGTTTCAGTCTCATGAACAAGGTAATAGCATCAGATGATCCCTTGCCGTGGTCTGTGTGCATGGTTAGCCTGCAGCTAATGAAAGATAAGTTGAGCTTTGCCTCAATATGTGAAGGCTGAGAGATCGCACATTAACTCGCATTTGCCATAGGGCAGGAATATACATGAACAATTACCGTGACTCAGCTAGTAGCAGCCCAGGCATCTTTTAAAAATTTAGAAGAGGAGCACAGCACATTCAGAAAAGGAGGTTCCTGTCAGCTGCCCCAAATGGGACCCCTTCTCTTGGTTTCAGTCCTTGATCACGTATAACTGGCCTAAATCTTTGTTGATCACTTACCTATGTCTAACTTGCATCTCTGTGTCAGAATGTTCCTCTGGGTTTTATGGTTATTTCCAGGCTGCTAAGGCCACTCCCTCTGAACTTCTCTGAATTAATTAGAAGCAGTCTTTGGTGTCTCTTTTCAGGATAATCCTTCTCCTAATGACAAGTAGTAGCTTCTCCAAGGCTCATCAAAGTTTTTCTTGCAAATTTTTATGGTCAAGTATTAAATAACACTGATATCATGAACACTGGAGCTTAGGTAAAACTCTCAGATAGGGAGCTTAGGTTTTGAGGTTGTTTGGGGTTTTCCTGGGGACATTTTGGGTACATAAGGAAAAACACAGTGCTGGGGAAAAGGGCTAGGTTTGAAGAACTAAGCCAAGGTTTTGATGGTGCATGAAGGACAAGGCAAGGGGGAGAAGTCATTTCATGGTCCACGGGTGGCTGATGGGGACAATGCTGTTGAGGGAGTCACTCAAGCTATTCATAAACTCCACATGGGACTGTAGGAAGATATTCCCTGATGGTCTATCCACCAAAACTGTCAACTTTTGTTGGGCTTTTTATTAGCCTATTTAAGCAGCCGAAGTATCCCATGAAAGGAAGGTGGCAAAGCAATGAAGATGTAGATAGCTTGGATGCAGAAAAGCTAGGTGAAGTAGGAAAAAGAAAAATAAAAGTCAAAGAAGTTAATGCATTTGATAAAATATTATGCATCATTTTTACTTTTACCACACTTGAGGACATGTCAAATGTCTGTGCAGTACAGCAGACACCTCCAGCTGAACAATCTGGCAACTTGTCCTTGTCTAGGACAGGCAAAGTTTCAAAAGTAGTTTGTTCTTGGATTCATGCCACCTTACTCTGACTCCTCCTGGGAGGACAAAGCAGGTGACTGACAAGGTTGATAAGACTTTTACATTAAATTCTTGCGATTTCCAAAATTTTCCTGCTAATATAGCACTGGGTTTGCTCTCATATTAAGCTGCTAAGTCAATCACTGGGCCTTAACATAGTTAACAATAATTTGTCAGGCTTTTTGAACTTCTTGATGCTATCACTAAGACAAGACTCACAGAATATTGTCTAGTCCTAACTGGTGAAGATGAGGGAAGAACTGTAGATGCTGATATATCAGCAGATCCAGTAAATTGTGTCTCTGGGCAAGAACCTCCAGCAAATGAACAGAACTTATGCTCTGCTGGATTATATCTGCAGTGCTTTCTTGTCCATGATCTGGAAATTCCTCCTAGCATAGAAACAAGCACAAAATTAGAATGCCACATGCAGTTGTTGTTTAAGCACTTGCTTACTGTACTTAGTGCAGTTGTTACTAATGGATTTTTGTCAGGATATCCTACTCTACATCCCTGATTCTGCAGCTTGTTACACTGGTTGGATGTGGTGTTATTCCATTTGCAAGGCCTGAAGTCCATATTCTGTAATTAACTGTCACCCAGTATGCTCTACTGGGCCTAGCACTATACTGTTTGGTATAGGACTGAAGATGTTAAGACTTTGCTCCTCACTAGCTCCTATTGACAACTACAATTTCTGTTGTTCTCTCCTTACTTCACCCGCTCAGTACAACCTTATGAATCCATGTGTATTGAGTCTGGCTGGGATGGAGTTAATTTTCTTCATAGCAGCCTGTATGGTGCTGTGTTTTGGATTTGTGATTAAAACAGTGTTGATGATAACACACCAATGTTTAGCCATTGCTGCAGTGCTTATACAATGTCAAGGATTTATCTTTTTCCCACTCTGCCGCCTGCAGTGAGTACGCTGGGGTGGTTAATAAATTGGGAAGGGACACAGGAAGGACATCGGACTGAAACTGACCAAAGGGATATTCTGTACCACATCACGCCATGCTCAGCAATCAAAGCTCAAGGAGAAGAGGAGGAAGGGGAGAATGCTTGTATGGTGTTTGTCCTCCAAAGTAACCGCTAGCATGCAGAGGCCCTGCTTTCCAGGAAGCGGCTAAACATCTGCCTGCTGCTGGGAAGTAGTGAACAAATTCCTCCTTTGCTTTGCTTGTGCACACACCTTTGCTTCACCTATTAAACTATCTTAATCTTGATCCACAAGTCTTCTCAGCTCCTTTCTATTTTCTCTCTGTTCCACAGGAGACAGGAGTAAGTGAGTGGCTGTATGAGTGCCTAGCTGCTGACCCGGGTCTATCCACAACACCATGCAAATGCCAGGCCTTCACAGTGACCAGCAAACGTGTTGCTCAAAGGCCACTGTCCGTGGCAGTTGGTTGCAGTAAGCTGTCACAAGTACAAGCTGGTAGAGCCATCCCTTGATCTCCCTTTGTATTTTAGCACCTAAGAAGATTTTTCTTTCACATTTATGTGTCCTGCCAGGTACACGAGTCCATGACTGATGGACACAGGGAGCAGTTCAAGCTTTCAGAATTATCTAAAAGAAGCTTTTCCAGTTCTACTAAACCAAGTGTCCATTAATAGGTACAACCTGATTTTGGTGGTCCAAACCACAGATCAGCCACTACTCCTAGACATTTCTCATGCTTAACTGACATTGACCGCGTTAAGTGCTTTTAGTTGCTGCTGCCCAGGTTTCACAGCTATTTGCTGTGAATGAGTTGATGTAAAACATGTGACAATTCTTGGACTAGATCCATAAACAGGAGAGTTTGAAAAATTATTCTACTATGCTGATATTCTTGATTTATTGTCCCAAGAGCTATTTAGCAGGGTCAAATGATCAGCAAAATTCAAATGCAATGATTTTGCTCTCTCTAAATTGGCAGTTCTCACTTTCAAATTAAAACTTGGAAATGAATGAATGAAATACCAGACTGAAGGCTTAAGAAAGGAGCTCTTCCCTTTTAATATCAAAGCTGGAATTTAGCAAGTTGATTGCATGCTTCTGTAGCTTTTCAGTTTTGAGTATGCACTAACTAAGGCCATTTCCTTGGAGACCCCAGGAGATGAGCACATGGGACACTGACTTTTTCTCTGTATATGTTCATGAATCCCTCTCTTAGGGACATTATCTTTCCTGGCATCTTTGTTCAGCTGCAGATCCTTCAAGTTTCCTGCACAATTTGCTGCTTTGACTAAACCAAGAAAACATGTTTGCAAGTATCTATGAGAAAAACTACACCACAATAGACCCAAGCATAATTGTCCCTGATCTACTGACGTCCCTCAATCTTCCTGGGGCCATTGTGGGGGTTTTTTTACTATGGGGGTGAGATCACCAGTCTTCAATGCTATGTTGAAACACTCCATCCCTGTGACCTGGACAACTCCTACAGATATTCTCCTTTGAAGTCAGAGTCTAAGAGAAGCTCTTGTCATTCTAGAGGCATTTCAGTCTCCTAAGCACGAAGGGGTGCATGAGGCCTTCCTAGGCTATAGGCTTCAAAGCTCTATTTCAAAGAGAGGCCATGAACATTTTCAGAACTGTTATCTTGGTGCTCACAGACCTAAAAACTTTCTTTGCTTTCTTTTTTTCCACTACCTTCTTTGTATTTTTTTTGGACTAAGAGTAGGAGAGCTTGTTATTCTTCTGTTCACCTCAGAACAACTTGTCAAGATTAAGACTACCTCCTCTTCTGGTATCTAGCACATCGTATCATCATATGTGTATACCTCCATGAGTCTGCTTCTGGCTGCCTGCCTGCCTTTGATGTGTTTAGCACTGCAAACTGCTGGGTGGGAAAGACTAGTGTTTGTTACAAACTGCCTGGCACCAACTTCGTAGGGCCAGGCTCCAGCTGGCTCTTGCAGTTACCTCCACTCTGTGTTTTGGAACATGAGAGCATCCCACACACACTAATTATATCTAAAACAAATAGCCAGAGGCAGTGCTTTCTTACATGGTCCTTGCAGACCAGACATAATAGATTATCAGCTGACAGTCTTTCTAGGAATGGTCCAAGAGGGATTTACTTATTACTGTGATGGCATTCATGCCACTTGAACATGGAACTCTTCATTCGCTTCAAATCTCCTTGGGACATGTACCATGCTGTTTGGTGATAGATGGGTGAATCTAGAAGAGGCTAAAAGAGAAGCCTGTCCCCTGCAACTCTCTTCCTAAAATATGTCAATCTAAATAAGTAATACAGGAACATGGATACTTTGGGCCTTGCTCCAGTACTGTAAATGTTTTGGATGAAGTTTGTCTTCAGTGACTCCTGGCTAGATCATTCCCTATTTTGCTTATTTTCCAGGCCATATAGAGGAATTTCAGCCAATATAGCCCACTGGGTGTTGTGGGCTTTCTCATAGGAGAGCCAGGGAGCCATTTGGAGAAAGCTTTGGATAACATATCATCTCAAATGTGTAATTGTGACAGGGCTCCTAGTCAGGCAGGTCCAACTGTGCCCAGAAATTCTCCTTGTAGGAAGCCATCCCAAAGAAGACCAAAAATCTTTTAAACTCAAAGAAGCTGAATTTTATTAGGCTATTAATTAAAACAGTTAAGTTGTTAACTCAGTGACTAGGAAAAACAACCTGGAAATAATGCTTATACACAACTATCCCCCTGACCACTGTGGTTTTGCAGGCAGGCACTTGCTTCAATGCTTGGTTTCAATCTGCACAATAACTTCTGGATTTACAGCTGATTCTGCAGTATTTTCTGGTCCCTGGGAAGTGTCTCCTTCCATCATGTCTAAGGCCTGGCTGTGGGTCTTTCCCATGTTCCTCTCAGCTGTCTCACTGTCTCTCCATGAACTCTTTCCGATGATCCTTATTTTCTTTTTCTGCCACACACCCCGGTCTAGAGCATCTGTTCCCTGAGAGGTGTTGCCTCTCCTCCCAGAAGGCTCCACCTAACTTCTATTCCCATTTTTGAGTGGGCATAAAATCAAGCATCGGACAAACCGTACAGAACACTGTCACCATTCTTGGATGGGTTTTCTTTTTTGGGTTGTTTTTTTGTTTGTTTTTGGTTTTGTTTTTTAACGCTATCCTAATGGTCTTATTTTGCCAATTAGCTGACAATAATAAAGAAAATCACAAATATTGACAAAGGTCATATTCCAAAGCCATATTCAAGCACCCATTCACCACTTGAGGTTGAAGGTATTAACCAGCACGAGCCATGTAGAGAAAGGGGTCTCATATGTGTCATGACTGTGCACAGATCTGAGCAGCAGAGTTTTTCCTGCCAAAGAACAGAAAAACCCACAGTGGAATCCCTGGATCTTTTTTTTTCTACTCAAGAGTGTTTTCAATTTCTTTCTTGAGAGAAATCCACAAAGTTTGGACCATTACATAAAACATATTAGGACAAGAGGAGAAGACTGTTGTAAGACTCTTACAGATACCCATTTCTATCTTTAAACTTGTCCTTCAGCAAAGGCATTTTTTTAGCTTACTATTATTTTAATTCTAACCCTTGTTGTAGGATCCTCCCCAAAATAAATCTTTGTAGTCCAAGGCTTGTGCTCCTACTCTTCTCTCTGGAGACTGTGTTTCCTAGTAACCAACATCCCTGTACTGGGAGCTCTTGCACATTTTTCACTGTATCTTGAGAAGGGAAAAAAATCAGTTTTATTCAATAAATAGATTCTGACAGCAAAAGTGACCTAGGCATCAAACAAGCAAGCTAGGAAAAAGTGTGCATACTGTTTCTATAAAGCCAAAATGAGGAGGATGACACAGGGGTAGTTTGTTGAGAAAAAGCTAAAAGAAATGTCAATTATTTGGAGGTAAATATTTAACGCAGTAGTTTTCCAAAACGACAACATACCAAGACCCTGGCTTACAACTGGAACCCTGTTACAGTATTAGTAGAAACACATTGTTAAAGGCAATTTTAAAGGGAATAGTGAAATGTACTTCAGAGTCAGAAAAAAACATTTTCCCAAGGTCTGAGAGTTGTTAAGATGGACATTCTAACTGCATTCTTCTTTTCTCCTCTCCACCCCCTAAATATTTCTGGAACACCAAAAATGCAAATTTCAAACGCAATTTTATAACTGAGATAAGACATTGGCTGATGGCTTTACTTTTTCATCTCTTGGGTATTGTCCCTGTTTAGATAAGTAGCTAGATGTTCTGCTAAGAAGTATAGATCATCTCCCTTTTCCTCCTGGTGGAAACAGAAGGAATCCGGGTCTAGGTTTTCATGTTGGGACAAGATCTAGGGCAATCATGCAAGAATATTAAACCACTTAATTTACTCTAGTTCAAGAGACTGACCAGGTAGTTTTGAGGTGTTCCAAATCATTAACTAGGCACTCCATCAGAGAAAGCCACTAAAGTGTAGGTTTTGGAAAGAGAACATCTCCATTGTTTGTTTTTATCGTATCTAGTGGAACAGGATTGTAGGCACAACTTGAGCTCTTACATACTATTGTTACTTACATACTCTGATAACAGCAATGTTATAGCTGTTTATAATTCTTTTGACAGTATACTTTAAATGTGGACCAATAAGCTTTGTTATAGAAGTTATTTTTGAAGATATTTTTTCACATGGAAGTGGGTCTCTGCAACAAATGTACGTTTCAGTTCTCCAGTTGAATCGTTCTCTATTATTGCTTGCACAAAAGTTAAAACTATGGTCTAAATGTGAGCAGTAAATCTTATATTCAATTCCCTTTACTTTGGGATTGTTTTCTGGTTATAAGGAATGGCCACTTGGGAGGAGGAGAAGTTTAACTTAATCTACCTTTGGATAACACACTACTGCTACATATAATACAGATGGATCACAAAAAAACCCCGAGTGCTTTATGCAGACAAAAAAAAAATGGTTTGCATCAATTCAGTTAGTTAATTCTACAGCAGGGATTCTCAGTCTGTTTTGTATTATGTTCCTGTTTTGCAGATGGATGATTGCTTCTGTTGCAGCGGGTCCTAATAATTTCCTCCATAGATGGTGTCTCTGTCATAGGAGGTGCTATATGAGGCAGATGTATATTTTTTTTTAAAATGAGCTCTTTGAAGGCAGAGACTGAATTCCAACTAGAAGACATGCCTCTCTGGTCTACTTACTGTCTTCTTACAAGGTTTCAGCAAGGTAAGACCAGACCTGCCTCACAATCTACCTCACACTCATCTTCAACCAAACCAGCATCCCTTGTGCCTTCTGTTCTACTTGGCAATATGCAAAACACAGGGCTATTGCAAGTTTGTGACATTTCTCCACAATCCCACCTGCTCCCTCCAGGGCTCCCAAATGCTATGCTGTAAGCACCTCACCTAGACTGACTCGCCAGTTTCTTTGTCACGATGAGTTTAGGCCCATGAGGAGATGAACCACACCAAGTATTCTTGCTTGCTTTTTGTAAAGTTTGTTACGGTGCTTTTGGAAAGCTCATGCACAAAAGTGATTCCAATAGATTTGGAAAAGAGCAATGCTGGAGCTGAAAGCTCAAAGGTTAATGGCAAATGACAACATACTGATTTAAAGAGTATGGCTGTGTAGTGCACTTACACGTCTTCAATTTCCAGCAGGTATAAGAAGGGGAGAGGCTATCTCAATTTAGGACAGCATACTCATGAAATTTGCACCAATCTTTGTAATACAAACTCATATCTCATTTGCTAATGATGTCTGAAAAGACCTGTGCAAACACTGGGCAGCACAAATGGAGATGCTGTGTCACAGGACAGAACTAGCAGCCCCCTGTGAGATGCTGCTGAGAGCATACTGGGAATACTGGCTACTGTTCTGGACATCTTCTTACACGGTGGATGCACACAAGTTGCTTCAGAGTCTGCTTCCATGCGGATGCTCTGGAACTTCCTTATTATGGGAGTTAATCAAAATTATCTAAAGGTATGAATTATGAAGTAGATGATTAATTTGATCTGCCTTCAAACTCTCCTCCACTTAAAGAATAACATGCCAAATGCCTGAGGGATATGATAACCGTCTACAAGCTTATTGTGAATGCTCTTTTTACAACTCCCTGCATAATGGGGCTCTAGCCCATAACTGAAGCTGCTACCCAATATAAACAAACAAACAAACAAAAAATGCTTCCTCTATATTCACAGCTATTAAGTACTAGCAGAGGAGGAATTATCTACCACATTCAAGAATATGATTAGATGAAAGGGGGCTGGATGATTCTCAAAATGTCCTAGTATAATGATAAAGAACAGTTCCCTTAGCAGTGAGCTCGATTACCTCCCTTCAGAGAAACATGGAAGCAAATGTTGAAGATGGCTCTTGGGAATTTCCAGGAGGTTTTGGAATTAGGATATATGGACAAATAGGAGACTGGGGGGTACACAAACAACCTTTGGCAGCTCTCAAATCTTTAGGGTCCTTCAAAGGATAGTGCTTCCTCTAGAAACACAGATATGGCTACTTCTCCTGACAGTGTATCTCTGGGCTGAATAGGGGATAGTGCTACAGAGGCCAGGCTTCCCATTTTTCCTGCTCACATACGCCAGACACTATGGATTCACCCAACTGAAGGTCCATCTATGGAGTCCCAGAAAGCAGAAGCCAGAGAAACTCTTCTGCTTCCTAGGCACATTTCTAGCATACAGCAAAGAATGCTCCAGACCTTCAGTAGGATGTTCAGAGGTCTTAGCAGGTAGCAAAATGCTTTCCACTTGAGGCTCAGAGCAGAGGGAGAGTTGTATCTAGGTGGCCTGAACAGTCTGCTTCCCTTTGCAGCCAGTTCTGCATGCAAAGAGCTGTCATGCTTGAGTACAGTCACTGCCATCTGCGGCTGGGTGCGTATGTCCCATTTGTTGGTTTGGTGATCATTGATCACTGATTAGAAAACTTGGCCAGAGCAGCTACTCAGGGGAGAAGGCCAAAAAATGTTACGCAGGCAGCCTACATCTGCCTATGCTTGGGGACAGCAGTGAGACAGACTAAGGGGCCAAAGCGTGGGACTAGACAGGGCTCCAGGTTATCATGTTATTTCTTTTTTCTGTGTTTCTAGAGGTTGGTGGTTAATGATTGTCACAGCATGATGTGTTATGGATATGTGGATTGCTGTTGGGTAAAAGGCGGAGGGAGAAGGGGAAGATGATTGATTGTCTTAGATTTTGGCAGCAGAAGCAACATTTCTCGCACCTTGCAATTCACTCCAACTTTTCATGACTCTCTCTGGCCTTCCGCAGTCTACTGGGTGGACTTCTGATCCACCCATTGAACACAGAGCCTCTCTTTCCAGGGGGCTGAGAAGTACACTGGCAGATCCACTTGGTCATTTGGAATCGTAGCTGCCAACACATGGAGCAGTGTGCTAAGCTCTGTGTATTGCTGCAGAAGAATAAAAGGAAAAAGGATGATGTGAGGATGTCAGTCTCTTGCTGTCATGTATTCTTCCACTGCACAGGTGGAGCACAGGAGCTCAGGCAGCTTACTATGAGATGTCTAATCCCACTTTGTGCATCAAAGGCTGAACACCCCAAAGAGATGGCACCCAGCATTCCAGCCCACTTCTAAAAATACCAGCCCAGTAACTTCACTGTGCCTCAGTTTGCCCAGCTGAGAACAGGGAGGGTGATGTGTCCATGATTAAGTTTAATGTATTCCTTTTTTAAGTGCCTGGAGAGCTGCAGAAGAAAGTTCTTTGATTCTGTGAAAGCTCTGAATGATAGAATTACAGAGAATGTTATTTGATGTCCTAAACTCCTACTTAACTATGAAATTTCTCCTTGCAATTCCTACAGCAAGTCCATAGCTACTTGATTATCTGGAGGGTACTTCTTAGAAAGGCTTCTGAGTGCAATTTAAAGTCTGCAGATCATCAGAGACACCACCATATTTCTTTTATAAATACTTTAGGAGTAAGCAGTTAATTAGGTAAGTGGAAAGTGGTTAAGGGTTAATTACCTTCATTTCATAATGCCTTAAAAATGTCTTTTTTCCAGTTTGATTTTTGTTTCACCTCAGAAGTACAATTATCATGTATTAATTCTCAAATTTTCTTCTAAAAGAGGTGTGTGCATATCAAAATATACTATTGCTAGGTGATTAGAAATAGATCCCTTAAACAGGAAAGAGGGAATTTTAATGTGCTAAAGTTCAAACATACATTACTGTACATGCTAAAAACATCCCTGTTGCTTATGCTAGCTACTATAAAATATGGTGAAATACTAACTAGAAAGTTGCCCATACACCTACATAAGCCTACAACACCCTATAATCAACACATTTCAAGCCACCAAACAGATCAATCATTTTAGTCCTCACCATAAGCAAATTCTTCTGCTTCACCAGCTTAGCACACTATGAGAAAACATATCACATTCTGACATAGCTTGATGTACCCTGGGACATGTTTCTTTCAAAATATGTTCTACACACTTCATAAACAACGTATAAAGTCAACAGTAGAAATCCAACAGTGCATTTCCATTACAGCACAAAACAAGAGGCAAAGGAAAGGCTGTGTGGGAGGTGTAAATACAGTGATAGTGAGTGATGGAGAATTATACAGCACTGGAGAACTGATCTGAACCTGTTAACTCTTTCTTTCAGATTTCTGCATATTTTGGGTTTGTGTGTTTTTTTTTTTTCTTAGAGAAGGAGCACTTTTGCAAAGAACGTGTCACAATAGTCCTGATTCTTTTTTATTTGATTGCCACTTTTTTTTTTTACACCAGTACTTTTATTTTTTACTTCTTTGGCTTTTACATTTCAGCATCTTTTCAGTTTTAGTAGTGTTTAGCATACACATCTAAATGAACAGCTGGAAACTATTTGCAAGTGGAATATCCTCCTCCATTGTCTCAAACTTTGAATCACTGGCTCCCTCAGGAGTAGTTACTGAGCTGAGTTTCATCAGTGGTGTAAATGTGTTACTTGGCTGTGTGACTGCTTAACAGTGACAGCAACAGGTTCTGAGTCAGCCTGCTGTATAAAGATCAATGAATCAGTGGCACAGGTAATGGAGAAATTATCTTGAGTCCTGGCAGACCAGCAAGAAATAATTCAAAAAGGACTAATAAAAAGCAGAGGGCTTTTTTTGTTTGAGTCAAACAATGTTTTTCTTCCTAGAAGCTTGAAACAGAGAAGCAACGGATTTGGTTCTGAGAGAATGAGGAAATACCTGCATAGGGACTGCTCACCAAGTTTCATGCAGAAATACCAAATTCTGACGGCTGGGAAGCAGGGAGTGGATACAACCAGGTTGAAAATAAGATGGTAGTTTGGAAGATTGAGGATTGTTATCAGCTGGGAGCAGTGACCAAGGCTGATGGTAATTTCTTCAATTCTGTCAATTTTTAAGTAAAGCTCAAATTTTTTTCCTCAGTTCAAGCTGGAATTGCTCAGAGAAGTTCCGCATCTCTAATCTAATGTCAGACTTGGTGAATCCTAACGGTCTTATACGGATGTGTGATCTGTGAACCAGTTCTCTATTGGTATTGGCCTGATATTGCTGCTTCACTGTATAAAAAACCACATTTTTATCATCTTTCAGGCTAAAAACAAGTTACGGTCACCAAGATTAAAGCAATGATCAGAACAGGGAATTAAATATATATCATTATTACACATTACTTCAGTAACATTCCTAAACCCATTCAGACAAATCACCTTTGGCTTCACAATTCATTGTGCTCTTTGCAAAGGAGAGGTATTCTTGGGTGACCCTTCCAACACATGAAGATGAAAAGGAGACTTTGGCTGGGATCCTCACTGCAAGCTGGGACCAACAGGAGTGGATGAAGGTCTAAGAGCAGAAGCGCAAGTAACGGAGTTTGCCTTGACTGAGACTCAGTGACAGTCTCACATCTCATCAGTATGGTGCACACCGTCCTGCTACAGCCATGTGGGAAAGGCTCATCTGCTTTCTGCTTGGAGGTAGTCATTGCTAATTCTCTTTTTTTTGTTTTTATAGACACCACATTGTCCATAAATCCAGTATATGTACTGTGGAAAAAATCATGGATGATACCATTTAGAGATCCCACACAGGAGAAAATGGGTGTGATGTGTAGAGCTAGAGTAATAAGAAAGCAGGAATAGAAGGAGCAAGAGTAGAAGAAAAACATTTAATGCCTAGGAGTCTAAGTTAATAAAAGCACCAACTTGTCTGGGTTTTGGTGCCATTTAATGTCTATATTAAAATCTCCAGCGAAATGCTAATATTTCCCTTCCATCTCTTCTATGCATACCCCCCTCACTAAATCAAGTTTTGTTAAGTAGCAAATATCATTTGAACAAAAGCTCTCAGAGACAGAATTTATATAGAGTAAAGATGACTCAATTTCTCAGTAATGGAGATGAAAAAGCACTCCAATGTCTTTAAAAATATGCTAATGATACTTCCTTTTCTTCCCCCCTGCATAAAAACATTTAAAGCTATAAATCCTGGGGATCTGTAAGGGAAGCAACATATCAAAGTTTCTTGAAAGATTTCCTCATGGCATGCAGAAGAACACAGGAATTCCTCTCTTTTGGGGGGCCTGGGTTCAAATCCACAGGGAATACTTGAAAGAGGTGCTTATCACCTACTTAACCTTACCTTGTTTACTTCACAGACGCAAGTACCCCAAACGGTATAACTTCCTGCTTTCACTGAGAAATTCAGTTCTGGTGTAAGGAGGGAGCTGTGGGCATCTCAATGGACAACTTGAACACAAGTCAGTTCTGTTTCTTTGTGGAAAAGGCCAACCTGACACTGGACTGCATAGCAAGAGTGTAGCCCGCAGGTCAAGGGAGGAGATTTTTCCACTCTGTTCAGCACTTGTGAAGCAACAAAGGAAATTCTGATTAGACACTGGGAAAAAAAAATTCCTAGTGGAATGACAGCAGTCAAAGTGGGGACAGTGGCCTAGAGAGGACAGTAGGGTGGCTGAGCAGCTGTGAAACAGCAGAGACTCTGCTTAATGACACCTTGCTAAAAGTTCCCCTCTTGCTGCCTTGCACCTTGCATGCTTTCATAGCCTGTAGCTTGGTGCATTGTCATCTCCCAAGCTGAAAAGGCCTGGTAAATTAGTGATGTCATCACAGGGGTTTGTTCACTCAATTCAAAACTGTGGGCAAAGTGGAAGCTTGCCTGACACTTGCCTTCTGGAGGTCTTTCCTTCAGGAGTGATTGTCTGTTTTGATGTATTGCCTTTTGCTTTTCCTTCCTATTTTCCCTCCAAAAATCAATGCTGTGTTTGATGATTTTTCTTTTTAAAAACACACATAAGATGTGCCATCAGATCAATAGCACAAAGGAAGCATGTAGGAATAGTCATGAGGAGTCTTTATACAACTGAAATCATCTTTATCTGCCCTCACCCCCTAGGAGGCTTTATTTTTCCCTTAGGTTCCTTTCTTTCCTTGCATCTCAAACCTGCATCTTCCAGTGCAAAAGTGGTCGGGAGATCTGACAGAGGCTGTAGCACCCACAGCTACTGAAGTGGTAGCTGTGGAAGGGAGGCTGCCCCTGTAGCAGTAGTACTCCAGCAGCCAGCACAGAATGCTTTGGGACCCAGGGGGAGTCTGGCAACCCAATTTGACTGCACAGCATCATAGGCACACCTGCATGACATGTCCTGAAGAGGATACACAACACTCAAAGTGAGCTACAAGCTCCCAGTCCCCTAGTGTCACCCCTAGGAACTCATCATCTCAGCCTCTCCTTCTAAAGAGTGCACATTTTACCATGTTCCAGCCATGGGGAGGGAGGGAAAATTCATAGCCAAAATCATGGCTGTGTCTGCTCCCTTTGAGGAAATTCAAAATGACTGCACCTCTGAGCCCCAACCCAGTCTGCTTGAGCACTTAACTCCCAGCCTTCCACCTTAATGGGGCAAAACCCAGAGAGAGAGGCTGCTGAGCCCTCTTTCTTCTTTCCACCTCTTTGTAGGGGAAAGTCAGAATTGGTGCTTACACACCATTTTCTTAGAGGTCAGCTTCCTTGCCGAGTTTGCTAATTTGCATGCCACTTCTTCACTGTGCCACCACAGTGATAGGGGTCTTGGCTTCCCTAGGGCCTGCATCCATCTGTATTCTGAGGATCTGCCTAAAACTGACCCAGAGATGAAACAACCATTAGGATGCCATCGACCTCATTTTATGAATTCACTAAATGTTGTGAATAAAGATATAGATTTTATTGTCAAACTGCACAAACAGGGCCCTCCCTGAGATATTGGAATTGATGCTGGCTGAATTTGAAGTGGCTGGAGAAATAAGCAAGTGTGGAAAGCATCTGGCGTTTGTTTCAGAGATGTGAGAGGAGATCTTGGTGACAAATCATGTGTTGAAACAAATGAGAGTTAGCAAAAGCCAACAAATTGGCTCTGATTTGTCTTCCAGGGGAGGATATAGATCTTCTGTGATTCTTAAGGGGCCCAGAGGGTCTTTCTCTTGATTTTCTTATCTCCACCCTAATAGCTCCCCTTTGCTGCTTGTCCTGAGGGACATATTTTGTGTAGGACAGATACATATAAAAGGAAAGGTGGGGAAGCATTGCATGCAATAAACTTAAAGAATAAAGAGGAGAGCATGGATAAAAGAGAACCTGTTAAAGTTGAAATCACCAAGAACAATAGTGCAAGATATAAAGTCACACACCAAAGTCAACAGTTCAAAATGAGGGAAGTCTTGCGAATGACTGACAAATACAGGCTGTCTATGTCCCACCAGATCACGAGAGCTGTGATCTCAAGATGTATTGAGGCAAGGTTAATACCAAGGACTATAGCTTGGCAGAGTGTCCAGTTCTGGTTAGCCATGATGAGGATGGATTAATTTAAATTAGAATAGGCACAGAAACAGATTGCTAAAACACAAGGGGAACACTGAAGCCTTTCCCTGGATAAGACAGGAATCAAGCTTGGCTTATTTAGCTCTTATTTAGGGCAAATAGAGAATGTGATGGCTGCCTAGCAATACATCATGTGGATAAACATTGTAGGAAGGGAGACTACTGTCTGCCTAATCTAAAGGATGTCAATACAAGACCAACCAGATTTAGAGGATGGTCACTAGTCAACAGTGTGATGGGGGAAAGGAAAAAAAAATCAACGCTTAACAAAGTTGGTACTTGATCATTCAGTCTACAAAAAGGAATTATGGCCTGGTTGCCAGTAATGGATGCAGCATAGATAAAACAATCCAAGTGGCTCCTTTCTGTCCAACTTCCTCTCTGCTAAGAAAATCCAAGAGAAACAGATGAGATTCCCTCTGCTCCTCATGCAATATCAGCTAGTTCCTTCAGCTCCCCCTACAACCGTGCAAACCACATGTGCCCACAGGCTTTCTGCAAGACCCCCAAACTTTGGTTTCTTACAAAAGTTTCTTGTTGACTTTCTGATAAAAACCCTTCTGGCCTGGAGAGCTGGGGAAAAGTCAAAGACCAAATGAGGTCCCATGGGTCTAATAAAATGCACTGGGATAAGCATTCTTTGTTTCAACGAGTATGTATCAGAGCTGATTAGGCATCAACTTTAAAGTAATGAAAATGACTAAGAGTACCACGTAAATCCAATGCACCATGATTTGTAGAGCCAACTCACACATTTGTTCGTGAGTACTCCATTATCTTCCAAGACTGAAGATATTGGTGAAGGTCAAGAATATCTGTAAGTTCAGTGTAGATATTTCTCAGACAACAAGAAAACACCTTAAAGAAATGTGGCCATCCCAATTTAATATGCTTTAAAATGATTTAACCATCAATTCCAAGACCAGAGAGAGTCACACCATACAAATTGAGCTACCAGGCAAACAACTGCAAGCCCACAGCCTAAGTTAAACCATTTAAGAGGACATTTCTTATACTTTGTCCTTCCCAATACAATAAGCAATAGATACTTGATTAATTCTATAGCCAAGAAGTGGATATCTTTTTAATAACTATTAGGCTGTTTTCTCCTCTTCTTTATCCCATGTTCATGCAAATGTAAGTCTGCTGCTGTTTGTAAGGTAACTCCTGACTTGGACAAGAGAACCACATATAATATTTCTAACAGAGTAGCCCATCTAGCTGCAATATTTATAGGTTTTCCTGCCTCTGCATGGGACAATCTGACATTTTGATGAATGGATGAAAAGGTAGCCTAGTTTCACTAGTTGATCTATAATTGCCTCTGGTGAAACTCTGAGAAGTAACACTGTGTTACAGTACCTGGAAAATCACAACCAAATTTCTATGTCTTCAGTGAGAGCCAACCTAGAGAGATCTCTTTCTCTAGCTGGGACAGAAATGGTTTTCTAATGGACTGACTTCCATTAGGACCTTGATTTCCATTCTTATGCTTACTGCTTGCATAACCAGTAGCACTTGACATAGAAGAGTAATGGGGTGATCATGTTGTATAAACACGCCAGAAAAGGATGGTCCCCTGCCTCAAAGAATGTGCAGTCAAAGTATGATAAGAAGCAACAAGATTTTCACTTTTGAGGCACAGTTAACTTTCTCTTTTCCCTACTCATTTGTCAAAAAATAAGTATGGACCATCTGAATTCCAGAAGGAGAGCTTTGCATGCACACTAATCATGAAAGGATAAAGACTGTGTTTTCCAAAAATCACCTACGGGCTTTAGGAGCACCATCTAATCTGTATCCCCAAAACAGCTGCAAAATCTTGAGAGTCCCAAGAGCTGTAAGTGTCCTGTCCTCTTTTATTACAGTTCAGTTGATGTGGATACTCTGGTGAAAAAAAAAGCCTAACTGTAAATCATTATCCTCAAAGGAACAAAGAACTAAGTGGGTCTCTTTTTCTTTAGTGAAGTCTCTCTTGTTACTGTCTCTAGATAAACATGGCAAGCTCTTAAAGGCTTGTAAGAAATCTGGCATTTTTCATTCTGGTGTTGATAGAAGTAGTCAGTTTTGTCTTCGTCAAGGCAGATATTCTCTCAGCCCCAGGAGCTGGGCTTTTCAGAAGCATCATTCACTCTTGTGGTATTTGCATTAAAATAGAAAGCACAGTTTTCAATGATTCCATATGATCTTTACCTATACAATGCCAGGCAGGTAAAGCCAATAAGGCACACAGTCCTTCTCTTGGCACAAAATGTTTCTCAAGGAGGTGGCAAATCTCTTAAAAAAAAAAAAAAAAAAAAAGAACCAAAACTGTGACTGCCCTGCATATCCACACACTTGTGCAATTGAATCTTTTCTTCCTCTTCCCACTAGGACTTTCCTTGTCATCAAATACAGCCCCCAGATACCTTCATGACTCAGAGAGCTCCAATTTATTATGTTTGGTTTTTACTTTTTAAAAAAAGTATCCCTCTCTGACCAAGCATGAAACAAAACCAAAGAAAAAAATGCAAGAAGCAAACTCATAAGAATTAGCAATTAAATTAGCTTGTAAAGCCCCAGAAATGCCCAAAGCTTGTAGCATCCTCCAGCAAATATATGATCACTAACTCTCTTTTGTGTCATGTTTAAGCTGCATGTCTTCATGCCAGCTCAGGCTCTTCTCACCTCCAGTATAGTGTGCAAAGGCAAATGTACACACAAGCAAGCTGTGCAAACCTTGTCAGCATATGCATCAGTGCTCATAACCCTCACAGGCACAAGGTGTCCTTTGTATCCTGTGCAACCTGCTTTCCAAAACCTCATCAGTTATCCTGTAAATCTGTCAACAGTGCTTGCTCCAGAACATGCCCCCATCTGTATTCCCTTCTCTGTTAAACACACACTTTTTAATGTGTTCCCCTTGTTCTAGAATGACAATTGGCTTGAACAGAAAATTAAAATTTACTTGCAGATATTTTCCAGATTTAAAAATAGCACACAGGGACCTACACATGTCCAACAATGAGGTTTTGTGGCCTGATGTTATTGACCTTGAGTCACTGGTGTAGCACGGAATAGTTATGAAATTTTTGGCAGCAGTGAAATGTTTACCAATTTTAGCCTAAGGGATTTCTAATTAAAAATGCATACCTAAGTGCATTCCTTCTTGTTTTCTGTCTTTGTGTTCTTTTAGAAGGCATGTTTTGTGCTTGTTGTTGGAATCCTGTATAATGTCTATCCATTGGGTGGTCACTACCCTTGCCTGTTCGCTACCTTTTCCCATTGAGTTCATTTTCTTGTACCATGTATGACTAGATTTTTCATTATATTTATGCACTAGTATAGCAGTTATCTTCAGGTTATTGGATTTCAACATTTGAATAATATTATTGATTTATAAGTATTAATTAAAAATGATTGCTTTGTGTGCTGTCCTGGATGCTTGCTTACAATCCCAGATGTTTTAAATATGAAATATATAAGCTTGATGGAGAGTCTGAATTTTCTTAAATTTCCAAATGTACAGACTGAATGCTGGGTGTGCTGACTTTGGCTTAGGGACCACAGATCAGTGCAGTCTGATCTCCCTTTAATAAGAAAACAGGAAGACTTTAAAAGGACTTAGATGCAATCTTGAAATTTTTAGGACCTTTGAGGAATGGCACATTGACTGAAGGTGTCATGGGAAGGCTGGGAATCTAGGTGTCAATGACTGTCTGAATGCAGCACGGAGATGGGTAGGAAACTGGTGTGTAATGAATATTTCCATCAGAAAAGCCAGGAAGGAGAGGGAAATGGGAGTTTTCCCAAGAACGACAGACTTCTCCTGTTGTCCTTTGGGAAGCAGGAGCTGGGACTGGGAATTGACAGTGCAAAACTTGCCTGTTCTGTGGGAAGCACTCAGGGAGGGACAGAACTGTTTATAATGTTAAATTAAAATGTTCTCCAAAACCTTGCTCTGTCAGAAGTCTGTGTGGTGCTCAAAGATTTCCTCATCTGCTATAAGACATGGCCTGTTTTTCGCTCATCTGAGGGCTCTCTGAAACAGATGGTAAGTCCCAGCGTGCCATGTAAAATTAGAGATAAAAACTGTCTCTAGAAAAGAATGTGCAGAGAAGGGAGAAAGGTCTTTGTTAATGCTGTTGTCCCTCTTTTTACTGTAAATCTGCATAGGCTTCTGGGGGAGGCGACAGAGTTACACTGCTCTGCATTTCTGATGAGGTGGAGGGCTAAGGAGCAGTTTGACTCTGGGATCCAATAATGCTAAAAAGGATGTACCTTTCTGGAGTGGTAGTTGGCTGTGAACCAAGAGCAGCTCTACTCCCACATAAAGCACAGCATTTGCTGGAGACTGCTGCTGGGATTGGGCATTTTTGAGGTTTTGCTAACATACAGTCTGGCATGCCTACAGAGTTACTGAGAGTGCACAGGTTGGGAATGTCACCTGGGGAGCACAGCCAGGGCTCCAGGACAGGCCGGTGTAGACACAGTATACACAATATATCTTCATGCAAGGACAAAATCCTTGATCCTGTACTTCCCTTTTAACCTCTGCACATAACTAGGCTTTACTCCCTCAAAACCAGCAGAACTTTATACTCCATGCCACACAGCTCTTTGCTGTCTTCCACAGCCTGCCAATGATGCGTTGACTGGCTAAAGTAATCTTTGCTGGCTATACAGCTGTTTTGCTGCCTGGGTTGGTCAGTGTTTGTGCTTAGGCCTTTTGACATGTTCTAGCCAGGATGAAATGTCCCTCTGTAGAGATGTTGGATTTTTTCTCTTGTAAGGGCTATCCTTTTAGAGCAGACAGGAAAGGCGCATACAGTATAATATCTGCAGTGTTTTAAAGAAGCTGCAAGAGAGGGAAATTAGCATCAAGCCTGAACGTGGCATTATAAACAACATATGGAGAATAAATCTCCAATGAGCAAGGTTGAGAAAGAGGGGGAAGCTAAGGGGACAGCTAAGTCCAGTAGCAGGAAAGATATAGCTCTAAACACTCTCCAGGACAAACTCATATAAGCTAATTAGCTACCTCATGAACTGGCCAAAATGCAAGAGCTGGCACTTTTCTGTTGAGCATAATCATAGAAATGTATTTTCCTGCCTCATCTCATGACTTAATACTGCAATGCTGGTTTTACCTCGGGCTATATTCTCCTACTCTCAGCCTTAAACCTAGTTGAGGGATAAGGGTGCCTAAATAACCTCCATGTGCCAGGCACAATTCTCCACTGAAAATGGAATGGTAAATTCAGAAACCAGCCAGTGACACGGGATCCCCAGGATAGGGATGCGAGCAGCAGTAAAGGTACCAAATCATGCCAGATATGTCTTGTAGCTTCTATTACCTTGAGCTTTTTTGGCAAGTGGCAAGATGGTGTGAGAAGAAATTCAGGTAGCCACCGTAAACTCATTACAGAGGATAAAACAGACCTGCTAGCATGGAGAAACACTGTCTCTCCTGCATATCCCTGCTGCATAGAGAAAAGCAATTAGCACAGGGAATTTGTCTTAATGCGGTTTTACGTTTTAGTGTCCAATTTTGCCCAGGGAGGAGGTGCCTGGGGATTTCCAATACATCTGTTCTAACAGGAAGGGCAGAGGGAAATGACTTTAATTAAAGTAACAGGAGTACACTTTGAACCTTTACAATCTGATCAGACTGGAACAGGAGTGAAGTGGGGGGAGCCACAATGGAAAGGATTTATAAAATATAAATCATAAAGCAGAGAGGAGAGAACGTAACAAATGGCAGGCCAGGTGCATCTTTCCTAAGTGGTGCTGAATTTAGCCCAAATCCCTCATGCTTTTTTTCCCCTTGGCCATCCGAACAGATGTCTGTAGTCTTCAGATAAATTATAAAATACGGAGGGAGGAATTCTGCTTGGTGCTGTTGCCTTGCAAAAAAGTCCCAGCTGCTGATTTTTACTGTGTTTACTTTTACTGCTCAGGAACTAGAGGGAAAGAAGATGGTGAGCAGCTGGGATTTATAGGGGACAGTGGGCTCTTCCATCAACACATTTGCTCGCCTCTCACCTTCCCGTTAACCTCCAAGTGAGCTGTCAGTTTTGCTTCCCTTCATGTTGTTTTTTCTATAGGTAGCAGGGAAAAAAAAATGCTCTTTTTCTTATAAGTGTCTCCATTTTCATACTCCCCATGTTTACCATCCTAGAATGAGAGTTAGACCACAACTCCCTAAAACACTTGCAGACAGACTGAATTTCATGCAACACCCTTGGCTGATGTGTTCTCTAGGCTGACGATTTCCTGCTCAGCACTTCCGTTTAAGCCCCTTAAACCTCTCTTCAGTGGGACCTGCCTTTTCCAAAGACTAGGCATGGAGATTTATTTGGAAGTTGGGATTCCAAGGGCCATAATCACACAGCCTACCAATACCACTAGGCATCTAAATCCCTTTGTAAAGCTGAACTTCAGTGAGTCTCTTTATTTCCTCTCTGTCCCTACTTCCTCATGCAATTGCTAACTTCACAGTTTATGGCTGAAGTGACAAAGCCTTCAGGTCAAAGGGGAGTACAAAGCGTCACCAAGACAGGGAACATAGGGTTTACTGTCTGCAGGGTGAGTTTCTCCTGAACTGGGGCTTTGCAGAGCACCGAAGCACCTTTAACTGACTGGGGGGAAGGGTAGGGGAAGAAAGGCCATCATGTCTGCAAGTGTAGTTAAGCTCAGGCATGAACTTAAAGGTGTTTTGCATCCTGGTGTAAACTACTACAGCTTCACTGATACGCACAATTTCCTAACCCAGTTAATAGCTCTGCCTAAAAGCAAAACTTTCCTGCACCCCATCCGTCTTCACAAGCACAGGGAAACCATTACAGCTGCCTTGCAAGCTATGCAATGACATGTTGGTCTCTTGCAAACTCAGAATAGGAGAGACAATATCTGCACCTTCCACTTGCTACAGACTTAGCAGGAGTTTTCTTTTTAGGATTTGAGAGCCACATGTCATGGCAATGCATGCTGGAACCCGTCCTGCTTGTATTTCTGGAAGCCCTTGTTTCAATCCCTGGTAACCAAAATGGCATCTCTTACACACACACTCCACAGACTACATATTTTTTAGTTCTGATTTACAAGAAGATATAACAATTCTCTCTCTCAGCCTGGTATCTGTGTCTGGCAGGCCATCTGGCAAGCAGGTTGCAAGAAGAAAGAATCTTTTCTATACTACTACTTTCCCTAATTTTTCAAATTAACCTTCTTCCCCCTCTGCCTTGTCAAGAGTGCAAAACAGATGAAAAACTAATCTTGAGCTCTTCACAATGTTCATCTCAAATGAGCTCTGGTCTATCCATTTCTGCAGTGAAGGATTTATTAAACAGAGAATGTAAAGGGGAGAACATAATAATGAAGCTTTAATTGTCAAACTCTTTACCTTGTTGCTCTCCTGCACCCCAGTGAAAACCAACACAGGCAGCTTCTATTAGAAATATTAATTATTTTGTAGATAATGAGATGCAATTAGTTCTAAAAGCACCTGACCTCACTTAATAATGGCAAGTGGGGGCAGTGGGAGGGGGTGGGGAGAAGAAAGAAGCATTTTTAAAATGTTGAGAGATGCAAAAAGCAACAACAGTAAGAAAATAAACCCACAAATTAGCAAATTTGCTAATTGTAGTAGTATAGAAAGCAATAAGGCTGCAGAAGAGACAGCATTCTAGAAAAATGATGCATGTCCTAAACTTCAACAGTTTACGTAGCAAACTAAAACGAGACTGCATTTTGTCTGGTTCCCTATTAGAAGTTTACATGGCCATGCTTTGTGTAAGTATCCTCTCCTCTTCCACTCCCCAATAGATTTTGAATACAGTGCTGAATTTTAACCGTCTGATGGAGGTGCCAACCAGTTTCACTGAAATAGGTTGCTCTGTACACAAGGGCATCTCCCTCAAAGTCTGAGGCAGAGACCCTTTTGTGTCCTGTGAGCTGAAACCCCAGGCAATCCACATGGAGACGAGTCTTCATGAGACACCTGGCAAAGAGCTTCAGGCAGACTTTGTACCTCCTTAAACACCAAAGTCAGCGGCCAAGGAAAGATATCCTTACAGACATGATGCTTTACTTGCACCAGAGCTCCCAGAATAACTCATTCTCTTCGCTCACAGTAGCTATCAGCGAGGGAAGAAGCACCAGTCCTCCTCCCTCTGCTCTGTGAAGTGCAGTGTGACCAGGAGGTGTCGGTGGGGCATCAAAGGCCATGCTCCCCCACGTGCGTGCTGTACTACTGCGGTGCTGCTGCCAGGGCAGGGGCATGGGAGAGGCTCACGTGGCAGCAGGTGGGAGCCACGTCCTCTGTGCTGCTCCCCAGGCATGCCCCAGCCCTGCGACTCTGCTTTTATTGCAGTAACTCCCCTTCCACACCTTCTCCCTTCCATACTTGGATATAGCTTTATAAAGACAGCTCTATAGCTTCCCTCTTGAGCTTCCCAACCTTCAAAGGAAGACAAAAGAGGCTAGAAATTTTTACAGTATCTGGTAACAGGCCATCTCCCAGGGGGCATTGAATTATCAGTGCTGTCTCTTATAGTGAGATCAACAAGCTACTCTGTATATATTTTAGACAATGCCTTTATGGCCTTTTAAATCAACATGCTCTCAGATCTCTCTCAGCATCACCTACGGCACAAATTCTTTTTCTCCAATTTTCTGTAAGCTGCCATAATTAGATGGATTAGGGGAGTAAACAATCTGTCATTTACCTTCTTGAATGTAGTAGATGAAACTCTGCTATACAGCATCACATCCCATTAAAAGACTGCCTCACTGAACACAAGCTATTTCACAGTGACGGAGGTCTTAATAACCGTGCCTAAAGGGAAGTTATTATTGGAAAGAAATATCAGGCATATAAACCATGGCAAATGCATGGACGATGTTAGGGCTGGAAACTCACATCATCAGGTTGTGATCCAGACCAGCAGGCAGCAGAGCAAATATGCTACTGGACTGCTGTGCATAACCTCGGAGTTCAGCATGTGTACCCCATGTACACCCCTGACTTGTGTCCTGCAGACATGCAGAAAAGAACTGAATTTCATTTCTGCGTGTAGCGCCTTTTGCCATGTGCCCTTTCTTATTTATTAGTTTTAACCCACTGCGTGCCACACTACCAGTGTCTCTTTGCAGTACACACCATTGCCTTGCAGTCCTTTTGGTTCCATGTGCGCAGATGTTTTTGCCAACCCTACCTCCCGCTTTAATTTCTTTGTGCTTTTTTTCTTTTTGTTTTTTTCCTTTCTAATATCAATGTAAAGCTCAGTTCAATAGCACAGCCTGCAAAATTATCTAACCGCTTCTCTGATGTGGTTGACAGACAAGGCATTCTTTAGAGAGGTGATTTGAGCTGATTGAGTTATACCAAGAGAGGCTGCAAAGATAGCCCTAAACAAATATGCAAATTCTCTCTTGTTATTCACAGGATCCTCCTATTCAAGTACTTGATATTTTTACTACCTTATTCACAGAAATATCAAATGTTTTCTGAATGTTAGTGTGGAAGATTACCTTTTGGTTCCAACAGCCACCCAACAAAATATTTTGTTGCTTCTTGCTTGCAAATACTGATTTGTGGAACTTAAACTTTGAGGAAATGTATTGCTTTTGACAAAACTTCCTTCTGGAAAGACTTAAATCCAGGATTAAAGCTGTATTCATCAGGTCAGTGAGACTATCGAAACACAGAGCAGCCCAATAATCCCATTAGTTGGGCATTCATCTGGGGTGTAACACAGCTTCAACATTCTGGCGAACCAAGCTGGACAGGGACCTGAAGTCCTCTAAAAGAAGTGGAGGCTTTGGGTAGTCTAGGATGTGAATCTCTCTTTCTTCACTTAACCCCTTGTTTCTTGCTCACATAGAAAAAAAAAAAGATTTTTTAAACAGAGAGTAAAAATTCTCTATCACTCTCTAAAGATAACCTGTCTTAAAATCCAGAGGATGATATGCTTTCTCTTCGCTTTCTGCCACTTTAAAAGCCTGTTTCCCACTCACTGAGCAGGTGCAGGGGGAGTCAGAAGACCACTCAGCTTTATACAATCTTTTCCCCCGTTGCAAACGGTAGGTGCAGAGCCTCAAGTTCTCTATCTTTGTGCTAAGTTCTGCAGAAAAACAGTGAGAGTCTCTGTCCCAAAGAGTTCAACATATTTGGTGAATACTCTGAATCAGCTGTCATGGCCACCAATTTGGAAATATCACAAAACCTGAGACCCAGCCTTAAACAGATAAAATGGAGCTGGGTGTTGCTCCAGACAATTTGACAGGGAGACTGAAACATCACACTGCCCTCAGTATGTTTCTTGCTCAGTACTGCTGACCATGGTCAGCCAATGTTGCGCACACACTCCTTTGAGATGAACCATTTAGACACAAATATGTTGGTGCTGTTCATCCACTATTAATGAATAACAAGTACAGCTCTAGAAAAAGGACTACTTTTTGCAAAACGACTGAAGTTCATCACTTCATTTATCAGGTGAATCATTTATCCATATGAGCTATAAGCTTTAAAAGAATGTATCATCTGTACAGTAGAGCTAGTCATCCTAAAAATGCAGTATGATCCAGCAACACCTACAGATGTCTCACTGTTAGTACAATGGAAAGGAGTGACTGAAATACATATTGTCTCCTAGTAGTTATTAAAAAATGCTGAAACTTGTAATGAAGTATTTCTAGAAAAATGAGACTTTCCAGAAGGCACCCAAAATTCTGGGCAGCATGAGGTTACAGCCTTCCTAGAAATGGCATCTCTGTCTGTGTCAGTGTGGCCTCTGGATCCACCTTTCTTCTGATTCAGGAGTACGCTTTGAGTTTTCTAAGTCTGGTCAGACAAAGAAGCCAAGCCACAGCAAAATTCACAAATGCTGTGGCCCTAGATGAGGTAGGGAAATTTAACATTTAGACATGATGTACATGAACATGCATGCCTGCTGTTTAAGAAGTGGAGTGTGACATGTCATGTGGCATGTTCATTGCATCCTCCACAGCATGTAGGTATAAGCGTGGAAAGTTCTTCATGTGAGAAGGAAGAAATGGAAGGAAAGGTGGAGCTGAGAAGGAAGGTTAGGAGCACTTTTCTCCATGCTACTCTTTTCAGCACTGCTGCAGCTAATTTGTGTTTAGATATGAGCAGCTGTTGTCTTTGTGCTTTTACATCTTCATAGAAGTCAATCACGAGCTGGCATATTCTCCCGCTCTCCCCAGGTCTGGCTGCTGCTTGAAAACATTGTTTCAGCCTAAGCATTGCATTTCCTGGTGTTCATGATTTTAATGCGAATGCTCAGCAGTAATTTCATATCCTTTCTGTTGGACAGTTTTGCTTTGGCTCATCTAGTTTTGAATGTTTTTGGGTTTTATAGGGATGCTTTTAGTCAGTATTTCAAATGACTAAAATGTTTCCTTTAAATCCCAAGCATATTTGAGGTTCATCAGGCCAAAATAAACATACAATGACTTGTGAATTGCTGACATGGACAAAGAAGCAATTTTAAGCCACGCGGATCCCATACCAAAGTGAGCCCATATCCCAGCTGAGGCAGAGAACACACCAGTAGAAGGAAAGAAAAGTAACTTGCCAGCACACCAGATATGATGAAATCTCAGCGGGAGGAGAGCTTGCATGATACTTAGTTTGAGGCTGGAGGGGATATGAAGCTCCCGGAGTCTTTGCAAACTTGGTTTTACAGAGAGCAGCATGCAGCAGGGGAGTGGAGCGTGGCACACCAAAGCAGCAACTAGGTGCCAGGGTCTGGGAAGATGCTGCAGCAGAAGGAACTAATAAGAGTTGGAGCGCTGGCCCTGTGGATCAAGCAGAGCTTGTCATGTTCAGGAAGGTGAGAAAGGGAAGCTGGAGAACTCCTCCAACATCAAGCTCCTCCTCACCCCATCTCTCCCTCTAGATCACCCTTTATTTTTAACTCATCTGCCATTACTTGACTGCCACTTCTCATCCCAAAGGACCAGGCATTCAATTTGACTCCAGACAGAGTCCTTTTTCCCAAAATATATTGGCAATACTTTCAGTTCACAAAACAGTTTCTTGTACTCCTTGGCATGGAGCCTGCCAGCATTACTTTATAATAAACAGCATCCATCTTCCTTGGGAGGGCTAAGATACAAAAAGAGGATTTAGCCTTCTGTAGTCTTTTTTATTTACCTGAGTCTTTTTTCCAAAGCACTTTTAAGATACAGAGTAGTCACAGGGTTACTGTGCTAGCTAACTCAGTTGCCTGTAAGCAGTATCTCTCCTGGAGCTTTTAGCACTTGTTTCATGAAGGGGAGAGGTGCAGGCCAGAACATTTATCCTGTTTTCTTGGAAGGTACCCTAGTGTCTCAGGCTTCAGGCAGGTCTGCTAGAAGGACAAGTGACCTCAGGTCGGAGGACTGAAGGACACATCCCAGAGCACTGCCTCCAGGCTGCTCATACAATATCAATACAGAGTATAAATGTAAGGCAAGACCTTGTGTCTCAGGTGACAATTTGTGCTATTTGACATTAACCCTATAAATCACGAGGGCTTTGTATTGATGTCATTGCCATGGGACTCAGGCTTTTGTTTTGGTTTTAAAACCTAGGTCCTAAAGGAACTCTGCAGGGAAATCTTTATCCCATGCAGGAAAGCTACTTCTGAAGAGTTTGTTATAGCCCAGGTGAAGTTCCTTCTCCATCCCTGTGCCTAAATTAAGAAAAGAGCAAATGGATGGGAAGAATTAAAAAGCACTTGTAACATTTCCTTCTAAGCTGTGCACTCGTCTTACGCCGCTCAACGAATCTCTCTCAGGGTTTCAGGGTTTCCATTTTTTTATATATTCTGACTGTAAATGAAATTAAAAAGTAAATCTTAAAGATGCACTCAGTGTGAAACAGAGCCATGAATCACTGTTCCCCCTACAGGCTGGCTCTCCATCTGCAGTCGTGCCAATTCCTGTCATTACACACAGGCACAGCCCCTCTGTCCCACTTCCCACCATCTGCACACAAAACCAGCCTGTTTGTAAAAAGCAAGGGTAATTATTGGGTTAGATGCAGACTGAACATCTATTGCTTGGATAGCAGAACATATATTGATTTCTCAGAGAAGCCTCTCTGGGAAAATCAGGTGTCTGGAATAAAAGTAGACAGGTTTGCCAGGCTGTCCAACGCAACCCTGCAGGAGCAGAGTTGTTGGCTCAGGGAGCACAAGAGAGCACCCCTTCTGGTCCCTGGCACAAGAAGCAGTTTTTGGAGATTTCCTTAAAGTGCTGAACACATCAAAGGGAGGGTTTCCAGGGAGCAGGCGTCTTGGCCTTACCTCTCTAGAATCATCTTACACAGAGGAGCTTCTTTAGGATGTGAATCCACCAATTTTAGAGCAACATGACACCAGTTATGATGAAATGTCTATAATGTCACCTGAATCAAGGTCAATGTGTTTACCCAAATCCTGGAGCCTCATGTGGGAGTTAAACGTAGGTTCAGGCTCCAGCCTGACCACAGCACTCCACAACTGAAAGGACTGTTTGCAAGTGTCCTAGCAACAGTTCATGGTAGGAAACCTCTTCCCTGACAGAAAGTTGGAAGTAGTGGTGCAGCAGCTTCAGGGAACTGCCAAGGAAAGAGAGGAGTGTATCCCTTGACCAGCCACGGAGACACTTCAGATTTTGGTGGGTGGCAGTTTTTTGTGCTTTTGGTTGAAAGCACTACTGAGTTGAAGCAGACAGAAGGGTCCCCTGGAAACCCAGTACTGTTTTCTGTGCTAGCTCTGCATAGTAGAGCCGTTTTGAAAAACCTCTAATGTTCTTTAACCCCTTCTAGTATAACGAACTTTAAAAGGCAGAGGAACCCCTTCCCTCCCCAGAAGCCCTCAGGGTCCCATCCTCACAAATCCTGTTTTCTTTCCTACCTCAGGGCATAGATTGACAGCCAAGTTATTCCAACGACTCTCTGGAGAAGTACTGGAGCTTGTCTTAATGGAAGTGCTTGCAGGACTCCGTGCTCTCATTTGCAAACATGTTGTGGGTGTATATATGCGTGTGAGGGGAGCGGAGCAGAGCAGGGGTGTCTGTTCTATGTGAGCTTGGAGTTCACAGCTTTGCAGACAGTCCTGGAGACACTCTGATGGTTGCCCTGCTTCTCCTCTCAGAGAGCAAAGTGATGGCTGGAAGTGTTCCTCTAAAATAAGGGGCAGGAAGACAATGCAGGAGGAAGGGAAATATCGTCATTCCCTTGGGTCGTGTGCGTGTGTGTGTGTGTCGTTTCCCCCCCCTTCCATCTCATTTCTTAAAAAACAGGCAGGAATTTGAGAGAGGTAGGAGGATGTGGCTTGTCTTTCTACCCCTCCCCTTTCCGCACTGTAAATTCTTAAACAGGCCCAAGAGAGTAAATTGCTTTTTCAAGTTTTATCAATAAGAAGGCAGCCCAGCAGAGTTACAGTTCAGTGCTCAAAGATTGCCTTCATGTTTAGCAAGAAGCTTTCAGGCCAGAAAATGAATAAATATATATATTGGGAGGGGTGACTCCCCCCTCCTGATGGTATAGAATTTGCATTTTGTGGATGTAACTCATCTCCCTGATGCATTTCTAAGTTTCCAGTATAGTCTCAAATAAATTGCCTTCTGTATTCAGGGTTATAGTAAGACCTACCCCAATCGGGACACAGGAGGGACGTGCCAGACCACGGAAACAGCTCCACTTAGTACAAACTATTCCACAAGGCATTATCCAAAAATGACAATTTGGGCTTTTCAGATATGCACCATGTCATTGAAAAAATAATTTTTTAAGCCTGCTTTGTGTCATAAATTTTCTCACTTCAGTAACATCAGATGCTGTTTCACAAGTCTTGATTTTCAATTAATACCAAAAGTGAAAGATGGGAAAGACTGAAAAGAGGACAATATGTCCACATACATGTACATGTGCTAGTTTCTGACAAATTAGAAAAAAGGAATGCCAACAGACAATGTTAGAAAAAAGCAAGGAAAAGAACCATTTCCCTGAAAAATAAAATTGGGCATTTGCAACATCAGTTTTTGTCTATTCCACTCAAATTCACTAGGTTTTGAACTATGTTGTCCTTTCAGAAGAACTGACCCTCTTTTCAGAAAGCTGAAGAGAGCCAGGATGGATCTTATCTGGTGTTGGTTTCAAAGATGAGCCTTGGGAAGAAATTTAGCCCCCCTGTGATAAAGCCCCATTTAGGGGGTACAGCATGGCAATTTCTTGTTCCTCCTTCTCTATTAAATTGGTTTGCCTCCCCACTAAAAGAGTAGAAAAGAACTTAAGAATTCCACAGCAAAGTGTAGTTCATCAGCTCTTTGAAAGAAGAGCTTTCTTTTCAAAAAAGAAACCTTGGTATTTTTTGGATAAGCAGGTGTGCTGTATTACCACCCACTCTACTCCACAGCCTTTTGTGGAGCCAGGTGCTCAACATCCTGGTGAGACAGCAGTGCTAGGGGAAAGCATGGCAGGGGTCAGCTTACCACTCTGTGACGCCTCTGGCTATGCAGTTCATGGCTGAATCCTCTTACTTCCAGCAGCCCATCCCTTGGAGGTAACCAATGTACTACAATGGGGTCTGATTTGCAATAATGTCCCCAGGTAGTTAAGATTAATAAAGTTCTCTCCATCTGCACCTAAAGCCATCGGTTTGGAGTTACACTCTAATTCAAAAGAAAAAAAACAGATCAGCTCAGAGTCCTCCAAGCTGCTGGTTTAGGCTGCCGGCATATTCAGGTTGGCATTACTATGCCAGTTTTAATTTTCATAGAATCACAGAATCATTTAGGTTGGAAAAGACCTTTAAGATCATTGAGTCCCACCATTAACTTAACACTGCCAAGTCCACCACTAAACCATGTCCCTAAGCACCACCTCTAGACATCTTTTAAATACCTCCAGGGATGGTGATTCAACCACTTTCCTGGGCAGCCTGTTCCAATGCTTAATAAACCTTTTGGTGAAGAAATTTTTCCTAATATCCAATCTAAACCTCCCCTGGCGCAACTTGAGGCCATTTGCCCTCATCCTATCGCTTGTTACTTGGGAAAAGAGACCGACACCCACTTCGCTCCTTTTTGGGTAGTTGTAGAGAGCCATAAGGTCTCCCCTGAGCCTCCTTTTCTCCAGGCTAAATAACCCCAGTTCCCTCAGCCACTCCTCATAAGACTTGTGCTCTAGGCCCTTCACCAGCTTTGTTGCCCTTCTTTGGACATGCTCCAGCACCTCAATGTCTTTCTTGTAGTGAGGGGCCCAAAACTGTACACAGTATTCGAGGTACTGGCGGCCTCACCAGTGCTGAGTACAGGGGGACAACCACTTCCCTAGTCCTGCTGGCCACACTATTTCTGATACAAGCCAGGATGCTATTGGCCTTCTTGGCCACCTGGGCACACCGCCAGCTCATATTCAGCCAGCTGTCGACCAACACCCCCAGGTCTTTTTCTGCCAGGCAGCTTTGCAGCCACTCTTCCCCAAGACTGTAGCGTTGCATGGGGTTGTTGTGACTCAAATGCAGGACCCGGCACTTAGCCTTGTTTAATCTCAACAAGGTGTTCATCTCAGTCATACAGGGAAAAAGACTTCTGGAGTTCTTTGATTCCGGGAACTAGGAGCATAAGCACAAATCTGTCATCTCTAATCCAAAGCTCATCAAATTAATAGTAATAACCCCTTTCAGTATGGGTGAAGCCCATTTTTCCCATGCCTTAGTCCAGCCTTAGTTATATCATAGATCCATCAGAAGACCTGTCATTTTTGTCACTGACTACTTATACCAGTGCACTAATATTGCTACGTAAGTCCTTAAAATAATAATTAGAACTCAATGAATAATGAATAAGCTGAATAATTTATTCAGATATATTGCAAAACTTGATCAACTTATTTGATGAATACATTTAATAACTCACTCGGTCCTCTATCTTTGTGAATAATATTTTTTAAACTAGATGTGTAATTTGTTTTTAAAAAATTGTAACATTTGTCAAATAAATTATCCATCGAATATTATTCAACCAACTCATAATACTGAGTTACCAGCAAGTGCATTCTTAAACAGGCACTGGAGGCCCAAATAAGCATGTCTGAGCTTTCTGGGAAGACTTTTTGCTTATCTCTAATAAAATACTTATTGTGATGAAATATGATCTTTCTGCCTCAAGAACTCATTTTTACTTTTTAGTGGAGTAAAAGAAGACAGAAGCAGTAGCAGAAGGGAATAAGGATGTCCATCCTTTATTCCTGAAACCATAGCAACATGCCCATTTTCAGATGGGATGAAAGCTACCATACATGCAGTACAGGAGGACAGAAGTTTAATTATGCCCACGTTCCCGTTCCCTCATCTCCATTGTAAAACAAGGACAGAGAAAGCACTGAACTCTGAGGTCAGCTTTGTGACCCTCATTGTAGAAGTGATCCTGCAAGAAGGTTTTATACCAGGGGCTAGCAGGTTTGCAGTGTGTAATTGCGGGGTTAGTATCAATTCAAATCAAGAGAGATTTCCTCAGTTGGGATCTGAAGAGGGAGAACCCCAAAACAGAAGTTTCACATAAGCAACCCTTCCACCCAAGGGTACATTCACAGCAAGAGTAAATGTACTCACATTAAGATCAAGAAAGCAGCAACTGTTCCTGCTACCTGGTAATCACCGAAGGTCATGGGTGAGAGATTTTCTTCTCTATTGATCTAGCGCGCTTTCCCCCCACCCTGGATGCCTTTGTTCAGCCCTGATAGATGCTCAGACCCAGGACTGAGCTTCCCCAAGGAGCCATACAGTGTACTTGGTAGCAATCCAGCTTTTGATACTGAAGATAATATTTATTGCTCAGGGAGAAAGAGCTCATATTTTCTCAACTCTTACCTGGACTGACCTAGTTGGATTTAGCCTTGAAGAAGAAGAATGTAGCAAAGTGCTCTTAAAGATTAAAATTGATTTTACTTTTTACAGCTTTGCTGTAAAGCCTTGGGCTGAAGTACAATTTGCAGTTATAATTATAGTATTTTAAACACACAGTTCTTACTTGTAGCCTTCACTATTCTGGCTCAGATACCTCTGGACGTGTGACCCCAGCATTATATTAAAGTGTTCTCTCCGTAATAATCTCATTAAAAATTATATCATGTAAAGATGAAGCTCACATTCCTTCTCTTCTCAATTACCTGCAAAGCCTTTTGTACATATAAACTCAAGGGGCCAACTACACAATCATCTCCCCTAGGACTGTTGGGCACTGCCATGTGAAATGACAGTATTCACAGGTTAGTCTTGTTCTTCTTAACCTGCTCTTCAGCGTCCTCCAAGACAGGTTTTATTTACTTTGGCCAGCCACTTGTGACCACTAGGATAAGACTTTGACCTTAGGAGCAGCTATCTGAAGGAAAGCACAGGGTGGCTTTTATAAGCTTTGAGACCTGTGTGAAGCTAAGTGTCTCAAGGCACCTGGGTCAGTGCTGCCTGTGAAGATGTCAGGCTGGAGGGCTGGAGCACTCTTCAGCTTTGCCTGCATTTTCTTACCTACAGAGCAAGTTGCCACTCTCCAGCCTGTAAGTAAATATTGTCAACTGAGGAGTTCGGGTTCCACTGTGAGCCCAAGCCTTGAGTTAGATGGAGCCTTAACAGTCAGCAGGTCAGTTGCCTGAACTGAAGATCATATTTTATTTAACACACTCTGTGTAAGCACTGGAAACCTCTTTGTCTATCCCTGCATATAGAAGGATTGTCTCTGCAGCAGTTGGGGTTGCACATGCATTCAGCCTAGCTGGTACTCAGTAATTGAGAAGGACTTGGAGAAGGAACAGATTCTGTATATCAGGCTCGGTTAGATATTTCATACAGAAAGACAAAGATGGAAGAGGCATATGAAGTGTTAACAGCAATGCCTGTGCTGGATTTATAGATATTTCCAGAGGGCTGAACAAGCAATTACGGATGGGAGAATGTGGAGCAGCCATGACTCTTGTTTTGGGAAAGGCTGACAAGCTTGTAGCCAAGTCGTTCCAGCACAGACAGAAAGTCCACACACAATACTTGAACAACGGACCCTGGAGCCCTTCTCTCCTGCTGCAGGATACCAAGTCAATCTCATTGGCTTAAGTTGCTGCAGTTGTAACCAGTGGCAGCAGAATGGCTTTCCCTGGCATGCATTCCTCTATCTATAACACGATGGGTTTAAAACACAGATTCCAGTAAGAGTTACCTTGAGAGAGTCACTGCTTTAGGACAGACAGACCGTGGCCTCCTCATCTCTAGTTTTTGTAAGCTTACCACTCCAGCTTCCTTGCCTTAAGCCATTGCAAATGCTCTTGCAGATATCACTCATATTTCCAAGTACTTTAAAATCTTTAGTTCAGCTGGAACTGCGTTTCTCATTTGTGTGTGCGCCCTGTATATTCCACCTGCTATTTGAGCACAAGAGGCATATAGCAAATTCATCCCAGGAGTCAGAAAAACTCCCAGACTTCCTCTGTTTGTGTGCATGTGTGTGTCTGCACTTGTGTGTGCGTGCATGTGCAGTGGCACATTTCTCTGTGGAAACTTTAATTGGACTCTCAATCCCCTATAAACAAGTATAGCCAATGGATTTGTTTACTAGACTCCATCACTGAATATTTAGTATTAGAAGAGTCCATTTCAAGCTGTGCACTTGCAAAACCATGCAATGAAGCGTACAGGCATCTGCTATCTTGCCTCAATTTATATTGCAGTGGGAAGTTCCGTAATGCAAAGTAATATTAAACTAACTAGTGTAATGTGGGCCTTAACCTTTAATTGGCAACCTGGAATGCTTTCAGCTCAGCTTGGCTGGACTTTCAGGGATTCATCCTATGAACTAAACCAGTGCAACATATCAGCTCCTTCTACAATGTTGCTTGAATGTTATTTCACCATGTAATTCCCCACAAGCTAACTCCCAGGTAGGCAGTCCAATTTACTGCATATAAAGACATGTTTAGGAACTTACTAAGTCATTTAAATTGTGTGCTTTTATGATACAAAATCATGGCACCTATGCATATACAGTGTTTTCATCTCAAGCAGTTCTACAATAACTAATGTTAATTCTATTGTAATGGTTGCATTACTGGACTTTTTCATAATTTCAGTGAGCATTTGATATGCACCAAGGTTGGAAAGATTGCATCATAAGGTGTAGTACTTGTTTGCTTTCTACAGTACATAATCACATTGTCAGTACATGGCCAGGACTTCTCCATGCTTCCCGTGTTTAACAAATCTACGTTATGCTTTTTCACTATTGTCTCTTCTCTAGGTTGAAGAGTCCTAGTATATTTTGTATAGCTCATAGGGAAAGGTATTCAATGCCTTTGATTATTTTGCTGACTTTTGTAGCACCTTCTCTTGATTTTGCTATGTTTTTTCTGAGACCAAGAGTCCAGACTGCGCTCAGTCTCTGAAGTACAGGTGCACAATGGATTTTCTAGTGGCATAAAGATATTTCCTGTTGTGATTGCTATCCTATCCTCAAAATTTCTAACATCTTGATTGCTTTTGGCTACTGCTGTACCCTGAAGTGACATTTTTGTAGTGCTATCTATTATTACCTGAAGATCTCATTCCTGATCGTAATAGACAGCTCAGAACCCATCATTATATATGTAAAATTAGGATTTTTTCACAGTATGCATTGCTTCAAATGTTGTTACTTTATGCCCAGTTGCTTGCTGTAGTGAGAGGCTTTTACAGTGTTTCACAGTCATGTCTTTTGTTACTTAGAATAATTTAGCATTAGCAAACATCTCACAATTAATTAACTTTTTCTAGATCATTTATGCTCTCATGAACAGCATGGGTCTGAACACAGATCTGTGTGAAGCTCCAATGACAACCACCTTCTCTACAAAAAAATATTTACTCTAACCCTCTCTTTCCTGTCTTATGACTAGTTACATGTCCACATGAGGACAATCGCTCTTATCCCATGGAAGGTTAGGATTTTTGTCACTGAGGACCTTGTAGAATGCCTTTCAGAAGTGTACGTGGACTATAGCCATCAGATATCAACTACCTCCACATATCAACATGGAAAGATGAACCCCTAAAAGAAAAGTTCTGATATGGAAACTTCCCCAAGTTCTTCATGTTTAGTGCAGTCAGGCAGATTTAAGTTTTTTCTGCTACAATTTTGTTGTCTTTGAAGTCTCCTGTTCCTTCTTTTTTCCTTGGCCTTACAGACACTCTAGAGGTCTCCTAGCCCCTAAGATGTAGCAACATGATTTATAATTAGCATCTCTGCTTTTTTGCAAGTTGAAGCACAATTCATTTTTTTGGCCTCCCTTACTGAATTTCAGCATTTGCAGCCTATTGTTCCTTTGGGGTTTGGGTTTTTTTTTGTTTTTAGTAGGACATAGCTTCGTGTGTTTTTGAATAACAATGCCTTCATTCCTAAGAAAGCTCCCTTACACTTCTGTTAAGCTAGGTCTGTTATCTTTTGTTCTTTCTCAAAGATTTATTGATAGGTAGTACGCGTTTGCTCTGATCATTCAGCATGGTATCTTTGAACAGCCTCAGTGCTGCCCCAAAAAAGATTTTTGTACTTTAACCACTCATTTTAGCTTCTTTTTAACAAGACCCCTTCATTTTTGTGTAGTTCGGCTTTTTTAAAATTCATCACTACAATAGTGGGCCTCTTGGCTCTTGCAAGAGAAATAGGGATGTTGGACTTAAATACAATACTGCCACTGTTCCCAACAGCTCTGTGACAGTCACCAAGTCCTGCACATTGGTCAGGACTTCTCTTCTCATTTCCCTGTCTGGTACTTCCATAAAACAGAAATTGGCAGTGTCTGAAAGTTCAGCCCACACATCACATCCCACAGTAAAGTTTACCCAGTAAATGAGGGCAACTGTAGTCTTCTTTTATTGTTCATTCCTGCATTCCTTGGTCTCCCCCAGTGTGTCAATCTCTATCACCATCTTCATCGGGCAGCCCATAATGCAGCCTTATTGCTGTATTTTTCCTACATGGGACTGGAGTTTGATTCACAGGGTTTCTATTACTTCTTGACAAGATTTGCTTGATTGTTAATCTGATTTGACTCAAAGCTTCTTTTAGGCTATAGTACCATCCCTGCATCTATAGAGCCCATTTTGTCTTTCCAGTATAATTTTTCAAATTGGTATTACATTGTCCATCTGCTTCTCCTTCCACCAAATTTCCAAAATGTCTTTTAAGTCTTTGTATTCATTTAAATCTAAATATTCCTATCTCCTTAGACTTCTAGTATTAAGGTAGATGTATGCATAAAATTACTTTTAGCTTTCTTCTATCTATCTGTGCCATTGTGCATTTGTTTGTAACTTGGCAATTTCTAGGTTTTGTCCTGTGCTTCACCTGAGGATGAAGAGTTCTTCTAATGATGTCAGGATGTGTCCTCCAAACCCCCGTGCTCCTCAGCACCCTCATGTGAGCACCCTCCTGTGCAGTGTCAGCAGCTGGAACTCCCCTGGGCAGGCTCCCTCCCTTCCAGACGTCTCTCTAGTCTTGATGGTTTTGAAATCTCTTACGTATATAATTTTCCCAACAGTATTACCTCTTCACATCTGCCTGGCCCAGCATGCATTACCAGGATTATTTTGGGGAAAGCTGCCAAGGAGATCCTGCTATTTTGTCTCCCAAACCTCCCCCCTACATCACTGGCACTCACAGGGGCGGTGACCACCAGCTCCTTCCCAGCATTTCCCAGAAGCCTAGCAAAAACATTGTGAGACCTGCTGCTTCTCAGCCTGCAGGCAAACCAGCAAACTACTTTCGCCGGAACCACAAGCCCAGATGATAGCTATATGTTTCATAAGCAATAACCACAACACAGCTGCCCACTCCAGTCTCTCATGATCCCACCCTCCTCACAAAACTCCTCAAAAACACACCCGCTTCCACTTCAGGGTTTTGAGACCCAAACAGGCACATAGATCATAGTAGCAATCACAGACAAATAACGAATAGAGCATGAAAATGGAGAAGCAACAGTGACAGTCATCGTGGTCTCACAGTTGGCCACAAGTCTGTGAGATGGCAGGCTCCCTCGTGGACTGCAGAAGCTCTTGTTACATGATATGGATGCCATGTCAATGCAGCATGTTTAAAGAAATGGAAAGGTAGAAGCACATTCTGGCTTGCACTAAATCCTTTTTCAGTTGTCTTTTGAGAGCTGACCAAAATAGGCAGGCAGAGATTTAAAACTGGTACTATTCTGTCTCTCCTCACACGCTTGGTAGGGCTGTGAGGACATCCTTGGCCCTTGCACCGCAGCTGGCTTCATGTGCCCTGCTGAGCTGCTCAAACAGGCACAACTTCAAGACTTGTGTAAATCATGGTAGAGACCAATTTTCCACCCCTTTCTTTCTTTGCCTCCTCTCCCGAGGCAATGCGCATAAGTGCATTCCATTTTCAGTCATTTTCTCTGACTGGGAGGGGAAAAAAATGCCACACTTGGGAATATAAAATCTGGAAGGAATGAGAAAAAAAGAGACAGGAAGCAGAGAATTATCCTGTTTTGGCCAAAAACTTTATTTAGGGAGTAGAATGGTTGTATTGAAAAGGATTCTGAATGGCTCTGAATTGGGGAATTTTTCTTTGGCTTTACAGTTAGGTCCTTGTTGGCAGAAAGACCTCAACTGTGACAGTAAAAACCCTACATCTGTGAGTTTTCAGAAACTAGCAGGAGTCTCTCTTTCATCTCAACAGGAGTGTCTCTTCTTTGATTTTACTGTCTGCATTACTGTGTAGTTTCTCCCTTCTTTATCATCTGCTTCTATGTGTAACAGGGAGACAGGGATACAGCACATCATTAAGAACAAGTAAACACCATTAAAACAATTCCACCTCATTGTCACTGCATTGTTTTGAATTGAATTATTGACTCTTGAATAATACCAGGATTAGGGAGAAGCAGGCAGAAACTAGCTTTGAACCCCTCTGGGTAAACAGCCCGCTTACAGCATCAAAAGAAATGGGCTTACTCTAACTGCATGCTCTAGGTGAGAAGCTGTTAAGAGCTTTTCTCAACTGTAGCTCACACTCAGATGCCCCTGTTTTGGTTCCTTCTACAGCAAACAAACCTGAACTGAATCATAGAATCATAGACTGGTTTGGGTTGAAAGGGATCTTTAAAGATCATCTAGTCCAACCTGCCTGCCATGGGCAAGGACATCTTTCACTAGATCAGGTTGCTCAACGCCCCATCCAACCCGACCTCAAACAACCTCCAGGGATGGGACATCCACAACTTTGCTGAGATGGGGTGGTAAGAAATTCAGTTTTAGATGCAGAAGCTCAAGTCTACTTATTGGGTATAGAGCTTAAAATAATGCCTAACCTCCTTTCGCCAGTAGCCTGCACATAATTGTCAGCAGAGGGGAAAACAAAGGCAGTTGCTGGTTATAATGAAGATTATTTGAAAGAAGTGTACTAAATATTTCCCTTTATGTTGGAGGAGAAATAAGAGGCAGTATCAGGCCATTTCAGGAGTCAGGATGGGCTAGGGTTGAGATCTGATTCCCACCCCAGCACTAGCCCAGAGCTCTAACTCGGGCAAGATGCTGCTGAGAAGCCAAGTTTCCTCAAGCACTGTGAAGGAGCATGCCATCACAGCACTAAGTACCTTGTTTAAGGAAGTGGCTCCACAGCATCTGTAGGAACACAGTGGGACTGGAAACCTTTGTTCCTTGTCCTGTGACAGACAAACGATCTTACCAAAATTCAGAGCGCAGCTGATTTGTGACTTTTTGAGACCATGAAATGGCTTCCTTACAAAGGAACAGTGAGATGTGTGGGGACACTTCCCAGAGTGCTGGGAAGACTGCTGTTGTGTGAGTGGGAGGGAAAAATTAGTTTAGTCAGGTAGATGCTGTGGTTTTATGGGGTAGGGGAAAATATTTCCTCCAAGCTCTGCTCTTTGACCAAGGAGAAGGTTCTGCAGTGTTTCCTTGAAATATTCTCCAGCCTAAGGTGCACTCTCTCCTGGGTGAGAGGGAAGATGGGGTCTCTATCAGACACTGCTACCGTGTTGATCCAGGAAAGGGAATACAGGAAAGACTGTGAAGAAGCTAATATCCTTTATTTAAAAGAAAACAAACAAACAAACAAACAAACAAACAACAAAAAAAAAGTAAGGAAATTGTAAATTTACAGGCAAAGTGCCCCCTTGTGAGTCTTCCAAAGACCAAAGCTGGTGTATGAGGTCTGTCCACACAGCTCGTCTGTCCTTGGGCTCAGGATGTAACCAGGCTTGTTCAAATATCCATTCCTCTCCTTCTCCTTTTGAATCAGTATATTTTCAGTTTGGCATCTAGAGGCTTTCTTTCTTTTATCAAGATGCACCACGACATTTTTTTAAAATCTGTCTTTGGCATTTTCCAGCACAGACAAGATGGGGTCTCAGTTTCTTGAGAGATGATGTGCTCCTGCTGCTTATTCCCTACTTAATCCTCCAAGTGTGACATCAGTCATCTCCATGCAACTTACTGAGACTTCTCAGGCACAGGATTATCAGTGATACGGACTCCAGTGGGGAATGCACAGCAGGAGCAGATGCACGGTAGAGAAAGAGAGAGAGGAGCCTGTTGTCATGCAAACATGACTCATAACGAAGTGGTTTTTGAAAGAGACAAAGTAGAAGCAGCAAATATGCAAAATATAGAAAATGTACCTGATTTCCTGAAAAAGGAATTGTCAGTGATCCTGGCAATTACAGTTCTATTAATTTAAGTTCTATCCTTGGGGTGAAAATGAAGCAAATATGAAAGACAGGAGGAGGAAAGAGAATCACTGAACAGCTGGAGACAAAATTTTAGTAATAAACATGACAATGGGTCCTCAGCCCAGTTGGATCCTTCAGGCACCCCTAAAGTACCAATAATAAAAGAATAAATCTTCACAAACAGATATAAAAGGTTTTAAAAGAATTAAAGTAGTAGTGCCTACTGAAAATTCAGTTGGTATACTGCATTTTGGTTTTCCATAAAGTATTTGATATTGCATCTCCCATGAATGTACTTGAATAATTAATTGAGATTGGCTTCAGTAGGAGTACTGCCACAGGGTCTACAAATCGGTGGAAAGAACATTAGCAAACAGTAATGATAAATGGCAGTGTTTTAATTTGGGGGAGGTAGCAACTGGGGTGCCACAGGGATTGGTGTTATGTCCTATCTCATTTATCACCCTCATTAATTGGTCTGGAAGAAAAATAAACAGCGCATTAATGAAATTCACGTTCAATGTTGAATTGGGTGGGGGTTCAAATCCTAGTAGGGATGAATAAAAAGGGAAAGCAAAAACATTCAGAGAAAAGCGAGGTGCAAGGGCAGAGAATTATTCTTTTTTTTTTTTTTTTAAAAAGAAGTAATGCAACTACTAGATCTTGCTTGGAATATTTTGGGGAAAAATACTGAGAAAGAATAGCTGTTCTGGATCTTAAGGCCAGAAGATGCCATATTGTCCATTTAATTTCATTCCCTTCGCAATACAGGCCAAAAAAAATTGATTCCTCCAAGAAGCCAGGTATTCTAAGTTCTGTGAAAACGTATGTCTCAGAAATGCATCCAGTCTTAATTACAGATCTCGGGTCATGAATGCTAGCTGTTTGTTAACAGTCTGAAAGAAAACCTGAAAAAAGCAAATTGACCCAGCAGAATTGGTTTATTGACTATAACTACAGCACTGTGTAATCAGTCATTAGGCAAAGTATTATATTACCCACGTTGTGGCAACTGTCTGCTTCTGGTGGTTTCAGCACTGTGAAGGTGGAGAACTCTGAACCCAACTTTAAACATTGCCTGTGCTGCTTCTGCGACAGCAGAATACCATTTTACCTCAGGTTTCATACATTTTCTTCTATCTCCTCCTTTATACATGGTCAAACCTTAGCAAACCCGAAGGCTCTTCTCATATATTTCCTTTGTCATTCTCTCATTTTTCTCTTCTCTTTGTCTTTTGCTTATGACTTCTGTTTGTGATTCTCTTTTTCTGATATGATCTGCAATTAGTGACAGAGAATTCACTTCTTGGACAGAGCAATTACTTGATAGATTGCAATGCTTGCAGAAGCCAAAGACATCTGTTGTTCTCTCAGCCCTAATAGAAAACTGCTTACTAAATAGTGGTAGAAGTATAATAACGCATTTTTGTATGTTCTCTTTGATAGCTCTTCCGATAATACCAAATACATTTTCATGCTAAACTGGGCACATGCTCGGGTTTTCAGGAATTTGGCTTGGTAATTGAATGCTTTGACATAAGTATGAATCACAAATTTATTTCTTATTAGATTAAGTAGTAAATCAGTAAATCAGAAAAGATTTCATGATGTGGCGTACAGCTTTAAAAAAAGTCAAAACAATTTTTGTTTTCTGCGCAGAGACTTCACATCATTGACCGTTTGGGGCTCTGATGGTGCTGCCACAGAAAGTTTGACCAAAGCAGAGAAGCAACAACCAATCCATATTGAGAATGATGTCAGTACCCTCCCAGAAATAGGCAGCACGTGCTCCTTGAGGGGTATAGTACCAGTTCTTAGGGGGAATCATGGTGTAACATATCCAGAGGAACTCTCCACCGGTTTGACAGCTCTCCAGCACTGAAACCTGCTTTCCCTTGTGTCGTGGTTTAGGCCCAGCCAGCAACAAAGCACCATGCAGCCGCTCGCTCACTCCTCCCCCCCGGCGGGATGAGGAGGAGAAAATATGAAAGGCTCATGAGTCGAGACAAGGACAGGGAGGGATCACTCACCAATTATGGTCACGGGCAAACCAGACTCGACTTGGGGAAAAAGAAATCAATTTAATTTGTTACCAATCAAATCAGAGTAGGATAATGAGAAATAGAACCGTATCTTAAAAACACACCTTGCCCCCACCCCTCCCTTCTTCCCAGGGGCAGCTTTGCTCCCGATTCCTTTACCTTCTACCCCTCCAGCGGCACAGGGGGACAGGAATGGGGGTTGCGGTCAGTTCATCACATGTTTCTGCTGCTCCTTCCTCCTCAGGAGGAGGACTCCTCACACTCTTCCCTTGCGCCAGCGTGGGGTCCCTCTCACAGGGGTCAGCCCTCCACGAGCTTCTCCAATGCGAGTCCTTTCCACAGGCTGCAGTCCTCCACGAACTGCTCCAGCGTGGGCTTTCCCACGGAGTCACGGCCTTCTCCGGGCCCAGCCACCTGCTCCGGCGTGGGGTCCTCCACGGGCTGCAGGGGAATCTCTGCTCCGCCATTAACCTCCATGGGCTGCAGGGGGACAGCCTGCCCTCTCACCATGGGCTGCAGGGGAATCTCTGCTCCGGCGCACCTCCTCCCTCTCCTTCTTCACTGACCTCGGTGTCTGCATGGTTGTTTCTCTCACATCCCACTCCTCTCTTCACTGCAGCTCCTCTTTAGCAGTCTTTTTCCCTTTTTAAATATGCTATCACAGAGGCGCTACCACTGTCGCTGATGCGCTCGGCCTTGGCCAGAGGTGGGTCCGACTTGGAGCTGGGAAGCTTCTAGCAGCTTCTCACAGGAGCCACCCCTGTAGCCCCTCCCCTGCTACACAAACCCAACACACTTTGGCTCTTGGAAGTTGTCGTGGTTTAACCCCAGTGGGCAACTAAGCACCACGCAGCCACTTCCCCCTTCCCCCTCCCAGTGTGGGGGGGGAGGAGGAAAAAAAGTAAAACTCATGGGTTGAGATAAGAACAATTTAATAACTAAAGTAAAATAAAATATACTACTAAGAATAATAATAATAATAAAAATTGTAATGAAGAGGAATATAACAACAAAAAAGAAATAACACTGAAGAAAAGACAAGTGATGCACAATGCAATTGCTCACCACCCGCTGACCGATGCCTGAGCAGCGATCCACCCCTCCCAGACAACTCCCCCGTGTTTATATACTGGGCATGACGTTCTACGGTATGCAATACCCCTTTGGCTAGTTTGGGTCAGCTGTCCTGGCCATGCTCCCTCCCAGCTTTTTGCACACCTGCTTGCTGGCAGAGCATGGGAAACTGAAAAGCCCTTGACTTAAGATAAGCGCTACTTAGCAACAACTAAAACATCAGCATGTTATCAACAGTATTCTCACACTAAATCCAAAATACAGCACTATACCAGCTACTAAGAAGAAAATTAACTCTATGCCAGCCAAAACCAGGACAGAAGTGTTGCAATGAAAGGCGGTAGGACAGGTGGGCAATCTAGTTTAAGATGCTCTGCAGCAGAGCAGATGAACAAAGCACCTTCTCTACACAGCTGCAAATGCAGCTGGCATCTCCTGTGCTGTTCTGAGCACTGTGTCACTGGAAAGATATTGAAAAGCTGGAGGGAGTTCAGAGAGGAGGCACAATTATTATTAGGTAGCAGGAAGGCTTGATTGATATGGAAAGATTAAAAGAGCAAGCTATGTACATCTTGGCAAAGCAACAACTAAGAAGAGATATGATAATCACCTCCAAATAAATTCAAGGAAAATCCCAAGAGGAAGAGACTTTGTGCAGGCTTAGCACAATGGGGCATTGCATAATAGGATGAACTTTAGAGAAGGAAAACTTGTGAAGTTTGAATGTTAAGAAAAACTTCTTCCTTTTTAGTAAGATGTGGAAGAAGATCCCTGGGGAAGCATTGCTCCAGGACTGCTTAAACTATACTGGTCCCATTACAAGAAAACAGTTAAGGAACCATTCCACATTTGATCAAAAGAGGGAACAGACTCCTGAGGTCAGATGGCCTCTCTCTAAAGCCAGAGACCATGGGCTGCTCTGTATTTGCTGAATTCTCCCTAAATAGCTTGCTGCTGTTCTTTGTGAGAGAGGCATCATCTTGTCTTTAAAGCTGTTGTGGTGTGTGTCATTCAGTGAGATTATCACCAGTGCTGTATGCACCAGCCTGCTAATTGTTTCAGGGGGAGGCTGTATTCTAAGAGAAATGCTGTCTGCAGGATGTATTCAGCAGGCTTTCTTTATTAAAGAGTTAAGATGCATGGACATGTAATAAGGAACAAAGGAAACGGAGGTGGCATTGCCCAGTGTGTTACAGTAAAACTATTCAATTACTTGCCAAAGGGGGTCCTTGAGTGAAATATTGCATTGAGGAATTTTGAAAAGCATCTGCTGGTGTCACAGCCATTATCAGTGCTAAATTAGTAGCCATGCAGAGCGCACTGCTGCTTACCAAAGTTGCTGATTTGCCAGCAGGGGCCAGGAGGGATGGTTTTTTTTCATTTATGCAGAACACTTCAGACCTGGCTACACACAGGATTGTAAGGTTTCACCCATCGTGTCAGGTGCCGACCTCTGCAGAAGGAGAAGAACTTGAAGAGCAGGAAATAGCTTTTCAATAAAAGAATCCAAGATACATTAAATAAGACATTTCTCACTTGGTCATATGTCCATTTCCTTAGATGTAATATCAGTAACAGGGAACACTCTAAGCTGTTCTGCGTTAACTCTCCTAATTATACTTTTACCCCATGATACATGTGAGGTAATTTACTTAGGGGTGGCCTTACAGGGGAATGGAGGCGCCTGTAGCCAACTGTGCTAGATCCTGGCACAGCTGAACTCGGCAGCCTGAGCAGCCCCGTTTCCCTCTGTGCCTGAGCTCTCTCAGATTACCTCACATTTATTCAGGGATGAGTGCAGAGGTAACCGGTTACCTCTCTGTCACTTATTCAAGTGTCCATAACCCAACTAAACACCATATGTTCCTGGAGGAGCCAGACATTTCCATTATCTTTTTATTCCTTTATTCACCTGAATATTGACTCCCTGTTTGTATTCCTTTACCTTCCCTGGGCCTGTAGAATAGCTGTAGTGTTAGCAATTATTTATGGGAGAGCTGCTGATGCATGTGACAAGGAATAGTGCTAATGATGATGTCTGTTAGCCTGTAAAATAGCTCCCCCAAGTAAACTGGTGGAAGTCTCATCACTTGGATGTTTTAAAACCAGCCTGGACAAAGCACTGTAAAATATACTGCAGGGAACAATCTTGGAGTCGCAGCAAGATTGAGTAATGGATTGCTCTCTCGTTCAGCCTAGCAAAAAGCCATGTGAGAGTATTCAGGGTACTCCAGGGATGTGCTGGTTTGGCTTGTCCTTTCGGGGGTCTCTGCTGGCAGTGCTCCTGTGCAAACACTACGTTAGATTTGTCTTTGGGGAGATAGAGAGGGAGAGGGAAGGGGGAAGGAGCAAGTATGAGAGCACAGTATGTTGCATATATGGCCCCAACCACTCTGTCTTTAGGACATTCCCCTTCACTTCCCCTGTGCTAGTTATCACTCTCACGTTGCAAACCTTTCCACTTATTAAAACCTTTCTTGGCTCTGATCAGCCTCACATTCACCCAACAGTTCTGACAATCCTGTGCTTTTCCTTTTTTTAGCTTCCCTTCCCTGTATGTTGTTGCTGGAGTCACTGGTAAACCAATGGTTGGCTACTGAGAAAAGGCTGGCATGCTCAACCCCAGTAAACCACCATGGCGGTTTTGTACAGACTTGGCCAAAAATACATACCATGAAGAGATTAACAGTTGATGATAGACTTACACCACAGTGCGAAGAACTTACTTTAAATTAAGGAGTAGAGAACATAAGAGTCATGGTCATTAGTCTCTGCTAGCCTGACAGGGAATGACTTGATAAGTGATGCTACTTTTCCACTCCCTGTTACATTACACACCTTTAAATCAGGTTAAGGTTAGCTGGACTGGAGCAATCATCATAAACCATGTTTGGTCAGGCAGTATGCTGCACTAAAATAGCATTCTGAGCCAAAAAGGGAGGTTTCATTTCATTTCTACACCTACTTCTGAATAGCTAGTACTTGAGCTTGGAGTAGTTTTCCCCTCCAATTTTGCCTGAATGATCTCTTTTGAAAATGTCTAGAGCAATGCAGCTTCTGCTGCTGCCTTTGGAACTCTATTCTGCATATTATAATGTTATATTCTGTAAAAGGACTTCTTTCCTGGGCACTTTCTTGGAAGTCAGACCCTTTTTCTTTTTCCTGGCACACTGCTCACCCACCCAAGCCATTGTTAAGGGACATTCCAGCCCTCTTCTGTACATTCAACAGCCCTGCCTCAATAGGTCCAGGGAAGTGGTTATTCCCCTCTACTCAACTCTCTTGAGGCTGCATCTGAAGTAGTACGTCCAGTTTTGGGCCACAAAGATACAGACAAACTGGAGAGAGTCCAGTGGAGGACCACCTAGATGGTCAGAGGGTTGCACAAGGAGAGGCTGAAGGAGCTGGATTTTTCAGCTTGGAGAAGGTAAGGCTGAGAGGATGTAACTCATCTCTACTACTACTAAATACTAAAGGGTGTGTATAGCAAAAGGAGAAGAGGCAAAGGTCACAATTTGCAACAACAGAAATTTCAGTTTAATATAAGGAAGATTTTTCACTATAAGTGTGGAGAAAGCACTGCAAGAGCGGCCCAAAGGGGCTGTACAATCTGGGAGATTTTCAAAGCTCAGGTAGATAAGGTCCTGAGCAACCTCATCTAATTTGGTAGTTGGCCCCGCTTAGAGCAGGGAGTTGGACAAGGTGACCTAGAAGTGTTGCTTCTGATCTAAATTAATCTATTATTTTATGATTTTGCATTTTAAGATGTGGCTGGCTATTTTGGTGTTCAAGTAAAAGCTCAAAAACTCTTCTGAAAATGTGGGTCAGGCTCAGCAGGCGGTGTGACTTGGGAAATTCTGGCTTGCAGTCTCTTCTGTGCCTCAGTTCTTCACTTGTTGCACCATACACAAAGCTCAGTGCTGTCGTGCTCCTCAAATACTTGGAAGGGAGGAATTAAATACAAATGCTTTCCATAGAAGTGAAATTCTAGGTAGGAATCCCACACGCATACAGTCTTTAGAAAAGTTAAAACAGAATTTATTATTTTGTTGTTTGGCTTGCTGACTTTCTGCCTGTCAAAATGGCTCTTGTTGATTCCACTGCCTCCCTGAAGACAGAAAACAAAGCTGACAAATGCCTGCCAGGCGGGCAGCTCTAGAGCTGTCATTTGCATTTTCTCGGTGGAAAATTGGAATTTGTTGTCAAACTTGAAATTTCTCATGGCAAAATTTCAGTTGTGCAAAAACTGGTTTTAGGTGGGACATTCCTCAGCTAGGTCCTACGAAGAATATATCCTTTTTCCTTTTTTCCATCTCATCCACTTAGCCCTGAAATTATTATAGCTCTTGTCAGAAACTTACCAGACAACGTAACATAATAGATCTCCTGTCACAGCCAGGGCATCTAGGTTTTCCCTTAACAGTCTTATTTAATAAAAATGGTTAAAGTGTGCAGTTAAAGGCGAGTGGAAGCTACTGCTTATTTCAGCTGTGGCCAGAGTTTGCTCCGTGACTTATTTAAAATTGTCATTTGCAAAACGAGAATACCCTTTTCTACCCAGAAGGAGCAGCGACATCTTAGCCTGGAAGGTCTGAGTCAGGTGCAGTTTGCAGCCCTGGCTGCTTCTGCCCTCCTCTTTCTCCTGCCCTCATTTGATAGGAAGGCGTCACTCAGCTAGGAAAGATAATGCAGATAAGAAGGTAAGGTCAGCTGATGAGAATTTGTTTTGCTGATATTGTGGCTGCCACCCACCAGCTTGTTGCCTGAGGGTCTTGCCCTTTGCTCTGCGGGATCACTTGAATCCTGCTGAAAAAAATGCTTCTTCTCTCCTAGACCCCATGAAACCCAGCTGCTGTTTCCCTACATCCTGGACTCTGCTGCTTCATGCCTGATGTTGGTATAGCTAACAATCACTTTCCAGCCTGTTGGAAAATTGCTGAGGCAATGGCCTCCCTCCTGCCACCAGGCTCCGGCAGAAGCAGTACTAATGACAATCTTCCTCCTGCTATGAGACAGCTTGTGCTGGTCAAACCTGACTCACTTTCCAGGAATCCACCTCAGCGATGACCTCCTTTAGACCCCAAGAAAGCTGGTGATGTTCAGCCATGGTCTTTGGAGAGAGCCTTCAAAACTCAACCTTGCTTCTCATCTTACTAGAGTAAAGCATGGAAATGCTCCCCATCTTAGACGGAGGTGGTTGGGGAGGTAGGGTTGGGTGTGCTCCCCTTCCAAAGCCATTCTGCAGAAACCTTGTGGTGTTTTTACTTCCCTCCCTGCATCTGCTTCCTATGGCAGCAATGAATTAGCCACAGGAAGGGAGTGGGTCCTGGCACAGCCTGCTTAGACCCACAGACAGAGTAAAAGGCTTTACCTGGAAGATGGGCATAGCTGGCTGAATCCCAGAGTTGTCTGATATTTCAGAGACAAACCTGAGACTCTAACTGAAATGCATTTGATGGCTGGAGTTCAGCCCCTATTAGGCAAGAATCCACATTGTAGAGTGAACCAGCTTTGCACCTGTTTTGTCCCAGCTGGCATCTCCTGCCTGAGAAAGGCCCACCGCTGTGGTAAAAGGTATTAGAATAATAATAAATCCTATCCATAGAAAGCTTTGATCAAAGACCTTTCTCATTTCCTTTCTTTACCTTGTTTTCTTTTTTTTCTCTTTCTTTCCCTGTCCCCTCTATTGTCTGATTATTCTAGACAACTGTGTCTGACGGCCTAGGGGAGTTGATTGTGGTCGTAAAAGCGTTTGTGAGGCTGGCGGGTAGGAGCATACAAGTCTCACATACCCTGGTGTTGGCTCGCAGCAAAGGGAGCATCTAAGCTGATTAAGTACAGCATAGCTTTGGTCTGTGTGTCCTCAGTCCCTTCCGACTGCTGACTTTGTTTCATCTCCTCGGGTCACTTCAAGACATTCACCTGCTCCTGACACTCCTCCTTCCCCACTCCCACCACCCTGCTCTCACCCCTCCAGCAGCCCCTGCGTGGGACTTGGAAGATCCACGTTCAAGGCCCTGCTTGACCGTAAATTTTTTGTGTGCCGTTGTTTGGGTTTTTTCAGCCACTGCCATCTGTGTGTCAGCTCACCATCTGTACATTGGGGAGTAATTCTGCTTGCTCCATCTTTCTGCGGGTGCCTCTTAGGACAAGGTGCTACCTCCAGCTCTGAGCTGTGCTCACCTGGCTCAGCCCAGAAATGGCTCACACCCCACACCTCGCAGCAGGCTCCCATCTCCCTGTGCCCCCTCTGTGGAGACATGCCCTGAGTGACTGGTCATCACATCGACACAAACAACCCCAGCTCCTGATGGGCTTTATGGCACATACAGAACAGGTGCTGTACAGCACAGGATGGCCTTTTTTTTCCTTAGCGCAGAAGTGTCTCCCCTGCCCTGTCTCAAAACTGTTCATCTCGCCCTCCTGCAGAAGCCTGCTCTGTGATCAAGGGAGCTTTGTGTCACATTTCACTGATGCCCAGTTGAGGCACCCAGACTGGGATCAGTGAAGAGAAAACCCTCCATTTGTTCTAAAGGCATCCCTCCAAATCTCGTCACAAGCAATCAGACAAGCTTGGCAGAAAGAGCTCTTCCTTTTGTGTTATACACAGAAAGAAGTAATATATGATCTAAGCTCCTAACCATGCTTAAATCTGTTTATTCTGATGTTTCCCTCAGCGCATGTCATCAACAAAAGATCTGTTACTCAGAATATTTTTCTCTCTCTGACTATCTTCCTGTCTGTCTATTTTTAATTATATCAGAATTAGATGATTGCTGCTGTAGATTAGGTTTACCTGAAGAACATCCACTGTAATGACTGTATTTTCATACCTTAGCATAAGCCTTTTGGCTTATTACAACACTAAAGTCTTGAAATCCAGTACTCCAAAGGCAAGACATGCCAAAAAATAATGATGTGTCTGCAACAGCAACTCATCTGCACCTAGACACCCTCTATATTTGAAGGTAATGTATTAACAAAATCTATAAGATGACATCTTATGTATAACAAATGGATCTGTAACAGAAAAGAGTTAATGTGTTCAAACTACTGTAGTTAATATTGGGGAGTGAACTTATTTTTTGTCTGATGGTTGAGCGATTCCATATCACAACCTGAAGACTAGATTATTGACACAGGCAAAAAGAACTAGCCCTGGTTTGTCTGTGAAGCTGTGGCCAGTTGACCCTGGCTGAATGCCAGGTGCCCACCAAAGCCACTCTGTCACTCCCCTCCTCAGCTGGACAGGGGAGAGAAAATATAATGAAAGGCGTGTGGGTTGAGATAAGGACAGGGAGATCACTCACCAATTACTGTCACAGGTAAAACAGACTCACCTCAGGGAAATTAATTTATTACCAATCAAAATCAGAGTAGGGTAATGAGAAATAAAACCAAATCTTAAAACCACACCTTCCCCCCACCCTTCCCTTCTTCCCGGGCTCAACTTCACTCCCAATTTTCTATACCTCCTCCCCCCACGCAGTGCAGGCGCACGGGGAATGGGGGTTGTGATCAGTTCATCACATGTTGTCTCTGCCGCTCCTTCCTCCTCACACTCTTCCCCTGCTCCAGTGTGCGGTCCCTCCCACGGAGACAGTCCTCCACAAACTTCTCCAACATGAGTCCTTCCCACAGGCTGCAGTTCTTCACGAACTGCTCCAGCGTGGGTCCCTTCCATGGGGTGCAGTCCTTCAGGAACAGACTGCTCTAGCATGAGTCCCCCATGGGGTCACAAGTCCTGCCAGCAAACCTGCTCTAGTGTGGGCTCCTCTCTCCATGGGTCCACAGGTCCTGTCAGAAGCCTGCTCCAGCGTGGGCTTCCCATGGGGTCATAGCCTTGTTCAGGCACATCCACCTGCTCCAGTGTGGGGTCCTTCACGGGCTGCAGGTGGATATCTGCTCCACCGTGGACCTCCATGGGCTGCAGGGGGACAGCCTGGGGGACAGCCTCACCACGGTCTTCACCATGAGCTGCAGAGGAATCTCTGCTCCAGCACCTGGAGCACCTCCTCCCCCTCCTTCTTCACTGACCTTGGTGTCTGCAGAGTTGTTTCTCTCACATATTCTCACTCCTCTCTTTGGTTGTTGTTCTGCCGCAGGTTTTTTTCCCCTTCTTAAATATGTTATCCCAGAGGCGCTACCACCGTCGCTGATTGGCTCAGCCTTGGCCAGCCTTGGCCAGCGGTGGGTCTGTCTTGGAGCTGGCTGGCATTGGCTCTACTGGACATAGGGGAAGTTTCAAGCAGCTTCTCACAGAAGCCACCCCTGTAGCCCCCTGCTACCAAAACGTTGCCATGCGCAAGCCAATGCAGAAGCTTATAAAGTCTGTCAGACGTAGAACAAACCCCGAAAAGTAGTAACATTCATAAAGACAAAGAGCTGAACAAGAGCTATTTGGGGCCAGCAGAGCTAAAGCAGTTTTGGTGTATAGCTGTAAAGGAATAGTGAATCATGCATGGAAAAGACTTCATGTCCTGTGCACAGGTAGTAAGCTGTAGCTTACTACCTTACGGCTTGAAGCAGAAGTATGTTCTGAAGGTGGAAGCCCTTGCCTCTCCCTGGGGAGAAATACAGAGCTCACACCCACTCCAGGTGAGGCAGGCAGCCCCATGCTCATTGCTGAGTCCTTAAGGTGCTGAGCTGCAGGGTGCCCTATGCTGCAGCAAATGCTTGCCTGCTGGCACAGCAGCAGCTTTCAAGTCAGCTCTGCCCCACACCAACAGGAGCTCAGAAGAAACCAGAGCCCAGCCTCAAGCAGCTAATAGGTGATATCTGAGTACCTGCAGGAGTTCAGAGTCCAGAGGGTTGTTTGGTGTGTTGTTGTGGTTTGGGGTTTTTTTTTAAAAAAAAACAAACATTATGGCACACTGTTTACTATAAAAACACTACAATTAAAAGTTCTGGCATGGTTGATGACCCACTATGAGCACTGCTGACAGAAGAACACTAGAACACTGAATCATGTTCTACCACCTGTTTGTTAGAAAGGTACCGCAAAACTGGACAGGATGGAGAGAAGAGTCACAAAATGTAATTCAAAGTCTGGGGGTGGAGAAAGAGCAACAGAACCTGCTGCCTTTCAGGGAAAGACTTAAGGAGCTCAATCTGTTTTAGTTAATCAAAAATAAGATTGAGAAGCAGTGTGGCTACAGGGTATAATTACCCACATGGGGAGAAAATACTGGCTACAAAAGGGATCTTTAATCTAGCAGAGAAAGACATAAAAAGAACTAATTACCGGAAGGTGAAGCCCAGCAAATCCAACGTAGTAATGGGGCACAATTTCTTAGGAGCACAGATGATTAATCACTGGAACAAAATACCCAAGGAAACGGTGGGTTCTCCATCTCTGTAGTCAGGTTGAATGCCTCTCTGTAAGACCTGCTTTCAACATGAGATGCCAGACTCCATAAGGTCACCGCCAGTGAAAACCTATGGCCTGTGTGCACCAGACCAATTTTGGACTCTTCTTTCACCTCACATCCACTTTCCCTCAGCATCTCTTCTGCACAAAGACCCTCAACCCCACACCAATAACACCACTTTCTCACCTTAACTTTGCCACTTTTTCTGCTGCTTCTTCCATGGTCAGTGCTGGGAAGAAGGCTTGGATGCCCAGCCTTTTGCTGCTCCTAATCTCCATCCTCTCCTTGGCCTGGACATCTGCCCTTATTTTGCCCACACCATACTGTGACATCTCTCCACTTTGCTCCTTACAGCCTGCTCTGTTTCTTTGCATGCATCCCTACAAAAGCTGTCTGTGCTACGAAACAGCAGAAGGAACCAGGGCAAGGAGCTCCAGGACAAAATCTGTCACTATCTGCTCCCACTCGCAGGCCACCCATGCTTTCCTCATGAGACTGTCCTTCCTGCAGTGGCAGCGACCCTCTGAGGGACACACAGATCCAGAAAGGGCTTCCCAGGCAGAGTTCCCTTGTGCTACCACACACCTTACGGCATTTGGCCTTGGGGAAGTGTCTGCCCTGCCTCTGCTCTGTCTCCCCCTTCCCACCCCAGCAGTCCGACCCAAGGCACTGGAATCAGTCTCGCCACCGCTCCCACTCTCTATTTACCAAAGTCATTCTTCCCCTTTTTATATCCAACCCACACACACTGCTTCTCTGGTAATATATTCACTGCCACAGTTGGAGCATTTGTAACCTGCAGAGTCCGTGCCAGTCTGGAGACAGAAGGTTTCACTGAATTGATACAGCTTTGTAATAAAATGACCTGCCTGCTGGCATTTCAGGGCAAACGTGCTTTGAGGGTGGCTCCATTGGTGAAGCCCATTTGTCAAGAATGGTGCAAAGCTCCCAAGTTCCACCAGAATCCTCACTAAGCCTGGGCAACGAACTCATATTAATTTCTAAAAATGCTTTGTTTCATCTTCAGCTTGCAAGGCAACTTTATCTCTTCCTCCCAGGAGTGGGACATGGCTAACACAATCTATGTATTTATCAGCATTGGCATGGATTATTAGAAGCAACCATATCTGGACCTCAGTTTAAGGTTGCCACTCAATTCCAGCCAGCACAAAATGTTGCCTTCTGTATGGTTGAAGCTGCAGCAGGCATGCAGAGCTTCTGCTGTAGTCCCTTCCCTAGCTCACAGATAGCCTCTAACATCAATTCAAAGTCTCATTTTTCAAAGAAGCTGAAGGATTGAATCCCTGCTCCATGAAGGACCAAATTTCAATCTGTGACCCCTGCTGACAGCTGGGCTCCTCTGAGCCAATGCCTCTGAGAACTGACAACAAAACAGCTCTGATTAAAGGAAAGTCTCTGTGGAAATTATTCAAGTGGGGAGCAAGTGCACTCCCAAGCCTGGGAGTCTCTAAGGGATGTCACTAGGCTTTCCTTGGGACAACTTTACCGCCATCACTGACACTAACAATGCAAAAACCTTTATTCTCCCCACCTCATGCTATTATTCCCTCATTCCCTCCAAAGAGAACAGCCATCCATGCAGAGTGCTGAACCCAAAAAAGGAAACTGCCAGAGGCCCCATGAACTCTATGTGGGATTTAGTGACTTTTTTTAACATGAAAACGTGCTTGGAGGCTGCAGTAATGGATGCGATATAAAACTCTACAAAGAAGCAGGAGAACTTGACCCTGAATTTCTAGGTCAGCTGTCAAAGAAATAACCCTAATTTCTTGCACTCTGGAAATGAGGGCTAATTAAGGGAATTGCACAGATGAGGAGTGCAGCTTGTAGATGCAGATTAAGTCTAACCTACCCAACTCCAACTTAATTCTAACATCAAATACAGTTCCAGAGCTCACTCCAAAAGCACTGTCACTATACCTGCATCCTTTCCCTTGCTCAGGAAGAGCTATATAAGATGTTGCAACTGAAGAGTTTCGGTGCAAGCCTGGGATTCTCCTTTCGCTTTCCTAACATCAAGATGCCTGAGCTTACACCTTTTTTTTCCCCCTCTAGTTTTGGAAGGGGTAGGGGGAGCCATGAAGGAGCAATAATTCAGTATATTAAATATACATGCATGTATGTATATATTTATAAAAAGAGAGAGAAAAAGAGAGTTAAGAAACTGTAAAATCCATGAGCCAATTACAACTGACTTTTTTCCTCTTCCATCTTTTTCCACTTATAGTGCAAAATGGGCCTTAAGCTCCAATTCCAAAATACATGTAGCAGAGAATTATTATTTACTGCTTGCATTCTCACTTCAAATAGGAAATATCAAGTTGCAAACATAGAAGGACTGGGGTTAAAGAAAGTTACTCTCATTTTGCTCAGAATGGCATTTCTAGAAGCATTTATTGCTATGTAAAAGCTGTGAATTGAATTTGAAATTTTCACTGAATTTTCAGTGAAAAAAATCTATTATTTCTGGAGCCTTTGTAGGTGATATTTATCTCTTGACTCCAGTTATATGGCATGAAGTCAGGCCACAAAACCAAACACTATCACACAGTCACTGAGTGTTGGTGGGGAGCAAGAGGAGGCTGCAGTGATGAAAAACTGAGATATACCAAAAAAGAATCATCTTGGTAACAGGTGTGACCTCACTTGTGATGTCAGCAGCCAAATATTGGTGATAATCTACTGAAACGTACTAGAAATCAAGCATCAGAAGGTATAAAATTACATTAGGATCACGCTTGCAGCTGCATTCAGGATAACACACTGATGTTTTTGCCATGCTAACAACGCTAGTCAATTAACAAACCTTCCAGGCCAGACTAGCAACTGAAAAAAGAGATGCTAATCCAGTCTCTGAAGTGCTGCAGTGCACGAAGCGTGGGCTCATTCCATATGTTCTCTCCCTCCTTGCAGAGTAAACGTCAGTATTGCTTTTGCATGTTTAATGACAGTTTTCTACAACCCACTGAGCCTAGGAAATATTAGAGGAGCTATGAGTGATTAAATTCAACTGGAGTGAAGCCAACTCATCTCACCATTCTTCAAAGTTGGTGGAAAATGTACACCAGTAAAAGGTGCAGGTAGTAAGTTCCCCAGCACTAAACAAGGCTGCCACCCTGCTTAAAGTTTGCCCCAAAGAGGCAGTCCTGCATTTGTTCATGCCTAAGCCCCTGCCAGTCCACCATCCCAGGCCTTGACGCTTGTTGGCGGCCCCTGCACTACACCCAGGCTCACCCTGATCTCTCTACAATAGGATTAAGTAATTTATAGAGCAAATAAATAACAGGAGGCTATGAATCATGAGGCTATTATTCCTTCAAGGGTTCCTGTTCTAATTCAGAGCAGAAACCTTCTAATGATGCCATCAGCTGCAAGAAAGGAAGCTTGAGTCATCATAGCCCCTGGATAAAATGATATGTGTGCAATATACAATTGCCTCTTTGTTTAGATAAGCTGGCTTTGTTACCCGTGAGTCCTCTGACTGCCTGTAATAAGGAGGAATTGGTTTGATACTTGCCCCCACTGCAAGCTGAGAGCCAACATGCTGTAATGCACTCACTCTTTTCCTCCCACTTAAGTGCTGAGAGATGGATCACTAATGGCCACTTGCAAATAATGAAAAATATGCCTTATTTGTGCCCAGCACAGTCCTGTCATGCACCTACTCCATCTCCACAGACCCCCGCCCATCTCCCTCCCTCCCTTCCTGTGAGCTGTTATGTGAGTCAGGAATGGGATAGCTCACACATTGCTCTCCATGCTCAGCTCTGCCATGTGGCTCTGGTGTCCCTACAGGCCAGAACTGGGAGAGGTCATAGAAGCTGCAGCACCTAACTTTTGGGCTGGTATCCTCAGACTGGCATCCAAAACCTGTGCTAAGGGCCCACGAACCCTATGGCTCATGGGAAGAGGGCATCAGTATGTCAGAGCAACCTGAATATGGCACTGAGCAATGTAGTGAGCATGTGGCTGAGCAGGGCTTAGCACCTGGGGTTTCCTGTCTTTTGGCAGAGTAGGAGTGCTCTCCCCAGCACTACAGGGAGATGTTCCCATTCCCTCTTTCCCAGGATGGAGAGTAGAAGGTTTGCCCCTATCCAGCGGTGGGCTTGGGGCATTCTCTTCCTAGTGGAAAACCCGAGTTTGCTTCCCTGTCTAATGAAGACAGACTCATATCTATCTTTCTCAACATTCGAGTTACTTAACTACCTGCCCATCTTTTATGCTTTCCCAACCCTTATCCAACATGGGCCACGAGGCGGATGGGAATGGTCGATCATCATGTCAGACAGCAAGAAAGTACAAGGGACTGTTGCTCTCTACTCCACTGATCAGACCATTTGCCTGGGCGGGGAGAATATCTGGGTTTGGCATTTCACCCTAAACAGTTGTTGAAACGTTAGATAACAGTTTCCCGAGGCAGAGCTTATTAGCTTGGTCATATTTGTATGACTTGAATGCCTTCAAACTGGAGGTTGCATCTCAATGCACTGCTGCATTGTGGAGATACCCAGATGGCAAACGTCTGGCTCCAATGCCTCTAGGCAAGTCCATCGTTGTTAAAGGAAGTGCCATACAACAGCAGAGGACAGAGCATGTATGGAAACCATACATGCTTTTCCTTTGCTCAGATTCCCTGACTGAGTGGCAGTGCTTCGACAGACCCTCTGATATGTGCTTCTAGAGCTCTTCTAAAAAGTATGTACTAATGTCATTCATATTGTGTCAATCATACATAATGTCTTCAACTGTGCTCTGTTAAGCAAATCCTTGCTTACTAGCTACCTTTCAATGTCTGTGGCTAACGTACTGTCTCTTGTCTCCACCTCCTTTTGCAGATGCCTGCAAGAGTTGCTCAGAGACTGGAAGGCGAAGCCCAGTAGAAAGAGTTTCCCAGCCTTTTTCCTGTGGTAGGCAGCTTCCCTATCACCTTTAATAGCTGTGGGATTGGACCCCTTTTTGTTAGTGTTTTAACCAGGCTTGCCAAAAGCTCACTGTTCCAGCTCTAGCGTAGGAATTGCAGATGTTCATCTTTTGATCAACTGCCAAATGCTTCTTCAGGAACAAGGAGAGGGATGGCTGCTTAGTGAAGCCAGCCTGCATCCTGAACTACGGCTTTCCAGCTCCCGCATTTTAGATTGCACCCTTGTTCACAGTGCAGCAAACAGAGGCCATAAATTACAGAAAGCTATGAAGTCCAATCACAAAAAAAGATCAGAATAAAATTCAGGAGCATTTTTCTTCCCTGCCTTGTGTATATTTCCTATAGATCACAGCAGTAGGAGAGAAGTGCGTACACCCTAAGAAGAGTGCTTCTTTTGCTGGGAGTCTGGGTCCTTCAAACTTGTTTTAAGTTGTTAAAGCATTTGAAATGTAGCCACGTTATTATGCATTGAGATTAGTTACAGGGTATGTCAGTAATAAAAAAAATAAGCGTGTAACCCTATTTTGTAAAAACCTGCTCCCCACACAGGCTGTATGTATTGTGGTCATTTTGTTGGAGCCAAGGGAACTGCTCAGAGCATGCAAAGTTAAGCATTTGTTTAAGACTTTCCAAGATCAGGGTTGTAAGGCAAAATTAGGAAAAAAAAAGAAGAAAAAGCCTTTACAGTGCATGGTTGATATGGGATTTTCAAACATTCATATCTCAGTTAAATAAAAATCAATTTCCTTCACAATAAGGCTGGGCATTGCGACTTAGGCATAGCTATTTCCATGGCAAATCACAGTTTTCAGCTGTCAGCCATTTTGCCCATATGAGTTGTTGAAAAGGGTCACAAGATACATTGGGAGAAATATATTCTGCTTCTCATTCTCACTTGAAAATGGTCTGAATACTTTATATGTAAGCTTTTCAAAACTATCCACCAAGCATGGCAAATTTTAGCCTAGAAGGGGGATGTTTCTCAAGCTACAACTATTGGAAAATACAGTTTTATAATAAAAACCATTTTGCCATCTTAAATATAGAGCTAGTTGTCACTTTAATACCTGGTAATATGGTTTTATAAATATACAAATAACATATCATTTTGCATCTAGTGGCTTGATTCTAGGCTTTTAAGACTTCTAGGAAGAAAAAAGTAACCAAATATGAAGGAACATGATAAAAATTCAGGGCTTTTTTCCATTCACTTTTGAAGCACAAGAAGCATAAAGGTATTAGTGTTTGCAAGTGTTGGAAGAACCGATAAGGCATTGGCTTACTTGGTTTTACAGCAGGATCATTCTGCTATAATCTTGCAAGAATTTCAAAGTGATAAATGTAAAGGAGTTTCTCACACCTTTTCCTATGCTAAATGAGAGACCCCATCATCACAAACCATATTCTTCAACTTGGGCACAGGTCTCTGTTGTCTTGCAAAAGCTTCTTTGGAAGAACAACTCTAACAGCAAAGCAAAAAGCCAGTGCCTTAAACTCCAGAAAGCAAGCTACCATTCCACCTCTCAGGAAGAAGCCCACACCACCACAGAAAGCAAATATTCATCCTCACACCAAACTCCATCTGGTTAGTGCTCAAACTGAATTAATTTTTTTTTTTTTTAATGCTGTTAGCTGTTTCAGCTAAATTATTTTCTTTAGTCACAAGACTTAATTAACACCTGCTTAAGTCAGTGGAAAACCTCCTACCAACTGAATGGGAAGTGGTCAATCTTACGGAGAACACTTGGGGTGACAGGATAAATAGTGCAAAGTGGCAGCAATATGTGGATAGATATGTTGGTTACACGTGTCACAGCCACAGCTAATCACAGCAGGATTTGGCTCATTGTGGTATCTTGAGGTTATATCTGTATGTCTGTATACATGTAGCTGAACATGCCTTTTAGCCCTCTGGTCATGACAGCTCCCCTATTTCAAGTTGATGTTGTGCCTGCTACTTGCTATGAACCCGTACAGCATTTGGTAGGAAATCTTTTTTAATTTTTAATGGAAGGTACAGTGTGATCCCTTGTGTCAGGACATCTGTTCCATAGGAAAGCTTGGTCCTTTGGAAACACAGGATGGCCACTTTCCAGAATCACACACAAACTCCGGCTTCTGCCAGATACAATTTCTCAGACAGGACCAAAGCAGCTATGGAAAAACAACAGAAATGGCAACAAGCTTAACAGTCCTTTCTAATGACTGGCCAGTACACAGTACCAGAGGATATAATTCTAAATCTGTTCCTGGGAAACACAACTTGCCTTCATTTGCTTTGTATGTCACAAGAGAAATGCTACCTTCTTTGTTGAGATATGTAACTCCACCTGAAGTGCCAAAGATTTTTCTCTGTTGATTTTTGATTCCCTGTTCTCTCAGCATAAATGTCTTCTGTAATGTCAAAGAAGGATGTAATTCCTGGCCATTTGCACAGCATATGCACTGGCCTGAATTGCAATTTCATTCAGATATGTGTGAAATACAGGAGCTGACACAGTAGAACTGCAGTCTGCCTAGTCCACTGTCCTACCTCCAACAGGCACGGATGCACAGTTTTACCTAAAGAGACAGCCCCAGTCCCACCCTCACCTCAAAACCATTGCACCTTTCTTCCAACGTTGCCTCAAAGCTTTCATGGGCACCAGGGATCTCACACCCTGCCTGCACGGGAGCTGCATCCCTCACTTATGTTATGCAAACCGTGGCCTCCCAGAATCACTGCTAGGCGACAGGATAGCAGGGAAAATACCTTTTCAGAACAGAGGTTCACAACCAAAAGAAAAAAAGTCACACTGTACCACTTTAGGCAGATACTGTGGTAGCAGCTGTAAGAGTACAGCTGCCAGTAGTATTTTTTTCCTCCCCACTAGACCTTGTACTGCTTTGGAATGGCTAAGGTGATACTCACGGCGCCTCTCTTGCCATTTAGGAGTATGAGGACTTTAGGATGTGGCAGACTTTGCAAGGATGCAAAATGACATTCAAGTCAGATCTCGCCCTAGGGTAGAGAAGCAGAAAGTCAATTCAGGCAAATATTATTGAGTGATTTTAATACACCTGTTGTTCTTAGTCTTTTTTTTTTATTATTTTCTTGTTGGTATAATTGATCCTTTGCAAATTAAAAAAGAAAGATTCAGCAAATTCATTTTGGGTTATAATGAATAACAGCTTTTGGGACAATTGCAAAGTGACTGAATTAGGACAAAATATAAATTTGTAGATGCACACAGAGAAAAAGGATAAGGAGAAATGGAAATTATAAAGTAACATTTATGATTTATGAAAAATTCTTCATTTTACTGCTAATCATAATGGACTCCTGCTGCTTATATCCTTATTGTAATCAAAAGGGTATATTCATTTCTTGCATAGTTATGTGCACATAACTCCTATTGAAGCTAGTAAGTGTTATGTGCTTGCTGTGAGGGGCAAAGAGGTGCCACACAATTAAATAATTTACTATAGCTGCACTGTAAATTACAAAAATGGCCTAGAATGTTGTAATTCTAGATAACTGCCTATTTTTAATTTTCAAAAGGATGTATGGCATTGGCCCTTTGGCCTTGTGCTTGGGGGAAGACAGACATGGTCACAGGCATTGGAGGCAGTGGGAGGATAAGTTTCTGTGCATGGTCAAGCTCTCTACAGGCCTCCAGCAAGTCTTGCTACATGCTGTAAGGAGACTGCTTAACCACTTTCCAATAAAGCTTCCCATGGGTGCCTGCAGGACTGGGTAAAGGCTACCCACTTCACCATGCCTGAAGCTGTGGAAGAACTGGATCTTGGTGGGACCAGACACCACGCTGAAAATATCATAGATAGCAACTTTGAAGAAACAGCAGAGATGTCCGCATTGACCAGCAGGAAATTAATATTCCCTTTTCAAGGGTATTAAGGAACCTGCAAGTAATTGTCTTGCATATCTTGGTCTGGTATATTTTAGATGTGATCCATTGGTCAGGGTCTGACATCAGAGTTCAAACCAGTGGCAGGACGTTCAGCCGGTGCAGTTATTTTGAGTGTTCCCTTCTGGGAAAAGTGTCTCCAGATCCACCTTGGACAGTGTAACCGCAGCTGCAGGTAAACTGGAAGAGGTTCATATTTATATATAAATAGTGCCATTTTGGCCATAACATTTCAATTTTGTATGGTAGGCTGAGATGAACTTTCAATATTAAAAGCCAAAATGGTGTAACCTAGCTATTAGACTAGAGCTAAAAGTTCTTTTGATAATGCTTAACCAAAACATTTCCATCGTGCTGAGATAATTTCACACAAAGTGATGTAGATGAAATTGACGCATCCTAAAAAAATACTTTGATTTTGGTAAATTATTATTTTCTAAAAGACAACCGAAGTAATGTTCTCCAGTCCTAAGCAGTATTTTCCAAACTTTTGCACTTCCCTAAAGGAAATAATATAAAAAGAAAATAATAAAAAATTCACAAACCTGGATAGGGGACTATGCACTCAGGTATCATAGATAGTGAAGAAACAATTCATCATAGTACAGTTCAATGTGTATAGAAGTGTTTGAAGGACAACTATCTTAGGCTGCAGCACTTCACACAGTCCCAGGATGCCCTGACATGAGTATTCTTGAATACAGCAGTCACAGGGCACCTTAGGAAAGCAAGGATAATGCAGAAACCAGAAAAAAGCAGGTTCCAAAGCTGAATTCTTCAGAAATTTTGTGTCATTTTGAGTTTAGACAGCCTGATTTGGAACAAAAGGCACCTCATGGATTGATGGAAGTCGCAGCAGAACTACCCTTCCCGCTACTTCACCTTAGAAATCAGCATCATTGTCTTCTCATGTGATACACAGCATTTAATGGAGGAGCTGCTACCAGTAATTTAAGCAGCCAAATCTTCAACACTTACACAGCACACACAAGCCCATGAATGTTACAATCTGGAAATAAGGACAAATATCCAAATCCCTATTTAGTTAATGAAATAAGTAGCACTTCTACTCTCAGATGTGTCAGACCACCCAAGGCTCCCGTTTAATTGCTTTCAGAGGCTGTGGACAAACATCCTCCTTCAGATCCAGCTGCGCTGCTGGATGTTACCACTGCAGCTGCTCATCTGTTGTGTCCCCTGTCCTCCTCTTCCCACCCCTTCTCTCCCCTAGTGTTAAGCACCCTTTTGAACCAGTGTTGTGGTTTAGGCCTAGCCGGCAACAAAGCACCACACAGCCGCTCGCTCAGTGTGTCCCTGCTGGTGGGATGGGGAGGAGAAAATACAACAAAAGGCTCCTGAGTCGAGACAAGGACAGGGAGGGATCGCTCACCAATTATGGTCATGGGCAAAAAAGACTCAACTTGGGGAAAAAGAAATCAATTTAATTTGTTACCAATCAAATCAGAGTAGGATAATGAGAAATAGAACCGTATCTTAAAAACACACCTTGCCCCCACCCCTCCCTTCTTCCCAGGGCAGCTTTGCTCCCGATTCCTTTACCTTCTACCCCTCCAGCGGCACAGGGGGACAGGAATGGGGGTTGCGGTCAGTTCATCACATGTTTCTGCTGCTCCTTCCTCCTCAGGAGGAGGACTCCTCACACTCTTCCCTTGCGCCAGCGTGGGGTCCCTCTCACAGGGGTCAGCCCTCCACGAGCTTCTCCAATGCGAGTCCTTTCCACAGGCTGCAGTCCTCCACGAACTGCTCCAGCGTGGGCTTTCCCACGGAGTCACGGCCTTCTCCGGGCCCAGCCACCTGCTCCGGCGTGGGGTCCTCCACGGGCTGCAGGGGAATCTCTGCTCCGCCATTAACCTCCATGGGCTGCAGGGGGACAGCCTGCCCTCTCACCATGGGCTGCAGGGGAATCTCTGCTCCGGCGCACCTCCTCCCTCTCCTTCTTCACTGACCTCGGTGTCTGCATGGTTGTTTCTCTCACATCCCACTCCTCTCTTCACTGCAGCTCCTCTTTAGCAGTCTTTTTCCCTTTTTAAATATGCTATCACAGAGGCGCTACCACTGTCGCTGATGCGCTCGGCCTTGGCCAGAGGTGGGTCCGACTTGGAGCTGGGAAGCTTCTAGCAGCTTCTCACAGGAGCCACCCCTGTAGCCCCTCCCCCGCTACCAAAACCCCACCACACAAACCCAACACAACCAGCCTGCACAGCAGTTTGTGTCAGCATTCCTTCGTTTGTGCCAAGTAAATTCATCCAGGTTAGTTTAATCAGTTTAAATAGGAGGTGCCAGTAGTGACTGTAGCCTGAGAGGCACCAGTCTTTGGGCAGGAAGGCAAGGATGAATGGCCAGCCAGCAGCAGCCAGGGAGCTGATGAAGAGAACTAAGAAGCTGAGGTGCAGATCAAAGGTGAAGTACCAGTTCAGACCCAATTAATCCTTTTGTGATGCTGGGAAAAAAAAAAAAAGCAGGACTATCTGCACTGGTCACTCCCATAGGTCGGACCTGCTGATCTCATGCCATCCTGTATGTTTGGTTTTCCAGCTTCTCCCATGATCTGAGGTGTCTCACCTGCCATGAATGGAAATACGTTGTTCAAGTACGGCTGCCATCCATCCACAGTACCTGGAGCACATTCTTTATTCCTCTACCTGTAAATGATGTACCAGTGACCTTTGAGATCCTTGTTTATTTGATATTTTTCAGGGATTCAGACAAACGTTGCTAGTCAAGTATCATTGCTTAGCACAATCAGTCCAGAAAGAAGTGGATTTGCTGCCTCCAAGATATGCACTTAGCAGCTGTGATGCAACCAGGGAGTGTCTAGCTCCTCATGTGTGGTGTGTTCCTGTCCAGGAAATCCCAGTCAGAAATGTGGCAGCATTACCTGGATGGCACACATAACCCAGAAAGCTTGACTCGTCCCAGAAGCACTGGTTGTACTATGTTTGGGGATGCAGCATTTGCAACTGCAACACATGTTCTCTTTCGGTCAGTGGCTCTGAACAGCAAATCTTGTAGCCCTTCTCATTTAGGAGATGATTCAGGCTGACTTTCCCCTCTCTCCCCTTTGCCCAACCCCAGCTGTTTGAAGATGCTGCCTTGTAGTGTTTGCTAATAATACTAACGTGTCAAAAGTGTGACGTGACAAAATAGTAGCACCCGTGCGAGAGACAGCCCAATCTCCTCATCCCTGTCTTTGGGGAGCTTTGCCCAGCAATGCATGAAGCATACCAGCAACTTTCTCATCAAGTGAAGCTCAGCTGCAGAGAAGTTGGGAATCCCCATCCAAATCAGCAGATCAGGCTGGAGAGCTGGGGTGTGAGAGGGAGCGCAGTCTGTGAGAAACCAAATCAAGAAAGTATTAACTAAAGTCACCTTGCTCTCAGTGAGGACAGGTCATAATCCTCCCTGAGTCCCAGTGGGAACATAAGAGATTAAATAATGAATCTCAAAGTCTCCTTTGTGAGGTACAGTAATGTGACACTTTTTTCTCCTCCTCAGCTTGTCCTCTGCAGCTGTTTGATTCCCAAGGAATTGCAGTGAATTTACAGATTCTTCCCTAGTACACAGAGGGGGAGGGAGCATCCACCAAGGACCTATTCTTAAGTTTTCAGTCACCTCCTGTCCTGCCCCAGCCAATTATGCAGCTGTGACAGAGACTGTTAAAAAGTGACTGTATTCTGCCCCAGAGCTAGCTGCGTTCAGAGAGGTGAGCGGAATCTGGGCTTCTCTCAGTTTCAGTGTCCTCTGGATTAAAAATTAAAGAGGAGATATTTGTGTTAACTTTTCTCATAACCTGAGGAAGGATTTAAACAATTTGAAACCTCAGACAGCTTCAGAGAGAGATTCTGCAATTGTGCTACCAGGCACAGTTACTCCTTGTAACCCTGAGGAAGACAGGGCAAAAGCTTATAGTAGTAAGTAGCACTTTTATGTGTAGAGATGCTGATTCTTATTTCCACTACCCTTACAATGGTGTGGGACCTTAAGGTGAAAGTAAATATTATTTTTGCCCAATTTTTCCTTGCTGTTACATCAGGGATAGACTTATAGGGAGAAGGATTGATGGAGCTATAGCTCTGCTTACAGCATGTACTAGATGCCATGTATACTCTTAGCCACAGGGTGGGGAGCGGCTGCTCCTCTTTCCCCGCTTTCTTAGATTGTGGTCACATCCCACTCAACTCTACACTACTAAAATTTGTGAAAAAACCTTTCTGTAAATCAGAACAAAAGGCCATATACATTTTTTTAGATCAATCCTTCTTTGTTTTGTTTTGCAACTGGTAGTGAAAAAAATTATTTGTATGGTCACAGTTGTGTTACAGAGTTCATCTTGAAAGCTTTCTAGAGAGGGATTAGAGAGTAGAAATGATCTTCTTGTGGTCAATAGAACCTGCATGTTCCAGGGTGCCTCGAAGGCTTCTGTCCCCATTATATGAAATAATGAGTAGTTCTTTAAGAAGCTCCAATAAATTATGTCCTCAAATGAAGACGTTCTGCTGTCTGTGTACAATGTTACTAATTTCCTTTGTACAAGTAGAAAAAAACATTAAGCAGAGGTATGAAGGACACCTGCAGTATGCCTCCTTTATGACTCATGTCTGCCCATCTTCACAACCTTTTCTTCTGGACGTACTATTTGAAGTCTTTTTTGCTCTTCCCTTTCCAGAAAATATTCACACTCTGAATGGCTTGATTTGCTAGGACAAATTCATCTAATTCACTGTAATTAGGAACATGGTAAACTTCTACTCGTGTACAAAAGATGAAAGGTAACAGCTAGCAAGTGATTATTTCTGTCAGTAGGTTTCTGTATAGCATTTCAGACAAAACATTCCTGCTCTTAATAGCTTGAATGTCTCAAAAGAAATCCATGGTAACTTGATCAACAGTGTCTGAATCTTTTCACAGGCTGGATGCTTTTCAAGAAATAATGATATTTGAATCATCTTTCTTAATGAAGAAGATAGCATCAATACAAAGTGCCAGTTCTGTTGCTTAGCCACTCAAAGTTGGCACTGGCTTCACATTAGGGTTGTTCACTTGGTGACTGCAGGGTGCTAAGACCCTGATCCAAGAAAGTAATGAAGCGCGTGTGCCTAAACATAAGCCTGAAGGTAATTCTTCAGACTATCTCTTGTTCAATGCCATGCTCCTGCTCCAAGTACCTTGCAGAAACAGGATGGGAAGGCCAGGAGGGAAGGAAGATGGGTGTTATTTGCAAACACTTTTGACAAACAGATCCCAGTGTGGAAGAGCTGACATTACACAGAACCTGGAGTGGTGGTCTCCTGAGCAGATCCAGGGTATGCAAATCATTCACATCAGTCTCCTTAACTGTCTGGAGGATGAGGAGGCACAAAGCCATTGTACTGAACTGCACTACATTGGACTGCTGTAACTGGCACCTCTAAGCATGATAAGCCCACTGGAGCAGGGATCCTGTTACTAGTTCTGCTTTTCTTCCTGTGAGATCTATGACAATCAGCCTAAAATTACTCAGTTAAAATGATCCCTGCATCCACTGAGAGGTGTGAAGTGGGAACTACAGACAGATGTGGAGCCTACGAATTATCTGAGCCCAAGTTTACCCTTTGCCAGGGTCTGGTGGGTTGTTCAGGCACCCATACAGCATGCCCCAGGCACGATGGCGTATGTAGCTGATCTGTGGACGGAGAGGGGATTTGTCTCTCTCCAGCTTCTCAGGATCAACGACCAACAGAATCTGATTTGCCCTGTCTGCAAACCTTCTGGTATGAGAAAATAAGGAACTTTGGCCTCAAGCAATGGGGTCTGGCCACAGAAACCATGGACCTCAAGGTTCCCAGATTGAGGAAAATCTGTGATAATTGTTGGGAGCTTATGGCTCTGCAGAGACGCAGCAAAGCAGGAGTATGCCTGTGCAACATCAGCCTGCACAAGGAGGAGGATGCAAATGGTTTGGATGCAGTAAGCAGGCACACCTCAGTTTGTGGGGACAGTCTTGAAGGAAGAAATTGTTGCATTTTATTTCAAGTTAATTGTGTGTATATTTCTCATCAGTTTCCCATGGTCAGATTAGAATATTGGAAACCTCTCCTTTTTTTTTTTCCTCAGCTGCATTCCTATTCTTTGCAGAGGCAAAATTACTCATGAATCTTAAACAGCTTTTGCACAGAATCAGCTCAACTAATGAAAAAACAGAGAAGATTGCCATAATCTCTTGAATCTAAGGAGTAATATAGAGCACTGATTCCATCAGGATGAGGAAGAAAGAAAGACATGAGAAAGATGGCCAGGTGCATTATGAATTTTTTGCAATATATATCTTTAAAAAATGTGGGGGAGGGAGAGGTGACAGTATTTTAACAATACCATTATTTTACATCATCCTTCTCCTCATTACTTATGGACAGGCTGATGCTGAGATTTAGCACAGGAAACAGTTTTAAGAATCCATATATTCTTGGCTACAGTTCATGCCCTCAGACTGTGCCAGAACTCTGACTGAATGTTAAATATCTAATCTACCTATGCATTTTTAAAGCATGCATTACCATCATATTGAAATAACACTGAGTGCTAATGGCAACTCTTTTCTTTTTTTTTAACAAATAAAAGGTGGTACCCAGAAACTATATTGAAACAGTAGGTGTAGCCAAAACTGATGTACACTGGAAAAATATATGATTTCTTCCCGGAGACGATGTGCCGTGCACAGTATAGTAAAGAGCATGGAATTAGATGTGACCACACTTGTGGTAAGGTTTGCTGGACTGGGAGCTCTTCATTTGGAAGATTTAGGCAGGTCTGCAATTTATTCTAGTGCTGCCCCTCTGTGTGCCCTCAGCTAAGCCACTTTAGGTGCATTTGTCACTGAAGGCAAGATGAGTGATGGCTCTTCTGACAATGGTCCACAGATCTGCTGTGGAGGTGGAAGCCACACCAGCCTGTCAGCTCTCCCGCACCAACCTGGGTCAGAGGAGAGATGCCGGTACAGGCACAGCACCTCATCTGTGAGCCTTTTCTGGATCTGGGGCTTGTTCTAGGCTCTCTGCACAGTGCTGCCCTGGGACATTTCAAGGCACTAGCTTGGTCAGGGATCTCTAACCAAGCACTGCTTTGGGTAAATGTTCCTTTAGAAATTACGAGGATAGTCAGAGAAATTAAACAGGGGAGACGTCTCCTCTTTCTTGCCGTGGCTTCTCTTGTCTAGTTAAGCACTGACAGCTTCAAGGCTAGGACTCTTCCTTAGTGTTTGTGCAGATACAGCACAAGGGAGCTTCAATTTCAGTGGCAGCTGCTAAGCACCACTGCAATACATGATAATTAATATGAATTAATTGTGTATACCAAAGAAACCAGCTGACTGGCAGGCCCTATGTACCCACCCCTGAAAAGATGATTAGCCCTTTATTTTTCTCTCTGCTGATAAATACATACATAAGTGCATATACATATTTCTTTTCCACAGAAAAATTTCAGTGATTGACCATTTAAAAAAGAAGGTATATAAGGATTGAGATCTGGAGAGAATGAGAGGAATGTTCCTAAACCATGAAATTTTCAGGATTTTAAAATGGTGTCTTCAATTTTTTTAATTATTTCTGGAACAAATGTACTAGGTTTTCATTACTGCTCAAGTCTCTGATCCATAAAGCTTTTCTCTTGAAAACAGAAAGTGCACAGGGGAAGAACTGGAGACCAGCTGCTACATAAGCAATTTAAAAAAAAAAAATTTTAAAAGAGAGAGATAATCTATATCCCTGGAACAGATTCCTCCAAACCTAGTCCCCTCCTTCCTGCCTTCCTAAAACATACAGCTTAAAGTATTCTTTCATTTGTATTGCCTTCTGCAATGGTTTTGCCTACTATGAATCTAAAACATGCCTGCTCCAGTAGTCAGGACCCAGTTCTGAGGAGTGATGCTTCCTCACTGGCAGAAGGTCTTTCTCCGACAGGAGGGGATGAAACCCTGGCTAGACAAAGCAGTTACAGCTCTGCAGCAGTTCACTAATGACCTGAAGTGGGATCCCTATTCAATAATCCTGCACCAAACAGAAATATTTACGCTTCTAATGCAAATACTGTTTCTGGATTTTGATTACTCGTTCTGTTGCTGAGACACTTGAAAAGTATGGGTACTCTGTTACATCCCAAAGGCAAACAGTATCACATTTATTTTCCTCAGGGAAATTAAGTTCTCAGCTCATGTCTTTACCCCAAGGTGTCCAAACGCCATCATCTTCATTTCCTCTTTCAGGTGCTGAAGAGCAGGCAAGGTGACTTATGTTCCTGATGTTTTAGTTGCCTTTTTTCCTGGGAACATGATACGTATTTTGTCCTTGTTTCCTCTGGCAAACCTGGTACCGTGAAAACACTGTGACAGGAAGAAGTACCTCAGTTGCCTAAAGAATAAGCACCTAGTTCTCAACACCAGCTAAAGTTAGCTGAAATGAATCCCACTCATAGTCACTCCTACTTTCTGGGTAGCTCAAAGCTACCTGTTATAAGCTGTTCATGCTGTGCCAGCAGTCTCACTTCAATCAATGCAACACCTTGCACAGCGAGACACGACCCAGCTAGAGGCAGAACTGATTTCCCTGTTCTTTAAATCAATAAATTCTACCATTGATTTTCCTTGGGACCAAAATATTTCTTTATCTTTAGCATAATGATATAAGTATGGCCTTGCTGGTTAAAAGCAAAGGTTTGTGCAGTCCAACAGATAAAAAAAAAAGTGTTAGAAGCAAGGCTGGGATAGAGTGATTATCCCCATCCCCATATGGCTTTCCAGCAGCTACAAACTATGTTATTTCCTGAGCTTATAGTTGTGTCTACATCACTTAAAAAATACAACCTTTATTTGGCCTAATGCCAACAGCTTTATTTAATTGTTGTTATTGTTTTGATTTCATTACATTTGGGTTTTCAAAATTTCCTGTGGCAATGAGTTCCACAGTGCCGTTGTCTCTTGAATACTTACGGTGCTTCTTTTAAACCTGCTGTCTAATAAATTGTTTCCTCTCTCCAGTGAACCTTGCCATCTTCTTCATGAAGTTTCTAGTTCTGTATTTTCTAACGTACCTCATATTCTTTTTTATTCTGCCAGGAGACCAGAACTGCAGACAGCATTCAAGATGTGAGCACAGCATAGGTTTGCATGGTAACAAAAAGTCTGTCTTTTATCATGTTCTCTATTTCTTTCCTAATAATTTCTAATATTCCATTTGTCTTTTTGACCACTGCTAGCTTTGAGCTGATGTTTTTGAAGAATTATGTGTAATGATTCCCAAATCTGTCTTCTGAGTGGTAATAGCTCATTTAGAGTCCATCACTGTGAACGTATAGTTAAGGTTGTTTTCCTCCATGTGCATTACTTTGCATTTATTGACACTGAATTTCATCTGCCATTTTATTACCCAATCACTCAGTTGCTCCAGCTCCTTCTGCAAGCCTTCACAAACAGTTTTAGCTTTGACTGCTGTAAATAACGTGATGTCAGCAGCTGGCTCTGCCAATTCACTATTCACCTCTTTTCCAAAGAGAGTATTTAGAGGTATGCTGTCCCTGTGGGACCACAGCAACAACCTCCCTCTTCTGTGAAACTGCTCCTACCTTCTAAGTTCTCTAAACTGACAGTCTCCAAACTGCCCTGTATCTCGGGGGTACCCAGGCCATGTGGCTTTCCCCTGCTCCTTCTAGAAACCCATGCTCATTCACAACTTCTCCCCATACTAAAACTCCCTTTGCCCATCCGCAGAGCCAGGCCTCCTAGTCCCAGCCCAGTGGAGGGAGGTGAAGGGCAGCGTTATAGTTTGTTCCCGCCCAGGCCCCCCGAAGAAGCTCCTCCCGCCCCTGGCGCGGGCGCAGCCCTCCGCTCCCGCCCAGCCCTCGGTGCCCTTGTCGGCGCGGCTTGAGGCGGACCAGCCCATCGGCAAAGCACCGGCCCGGCCGTGCGCACGGCTCCCTCTGGCGGCGGCCGGCCGGCATGGCTGCCCGGCGGGACCCTCAGCCGGTTCGGCATGGGCACCGCCGCGGCGTCTCCGCGTTACTTACGGAGCGAGCAGGAGACAGACTACTCGGCAGGAAGGAGGCGGGGAGGCTGCCAGGCCTGCGGCTGAGGGGTGGCTGCATGATAAACCTCCAAGATTGCACGGACAGTGCAGGAAGCACTCCGGAGCTTGAAGTTTGAAGCTTTTGGGCAGGAGTTTGTTAGTGCTACAGTCCCAGATGCCTGCTAGCAGTGTCAGTCATTCTCTGCTGCACTCACTGCCATAGTCCTTCCCAAGCCATGGCACTGTCACAGCGCTTTAGAATTTATGTGGGTCCCAACAACAGCGGGAGATGAATGTTTTTACGGGGGGGGGGGGGGGGGGGGGGGGAAATCCTGTTTTCTGTTCTGTTCACATCTTCCCCAAAGGGAGGTGGGAGAAGAAAATTAAACTGAAACTCTTGAAGAGGAATAGCTAATGAACAGGGAGTCCAGGACCCTGCCAGGGTAGTACTTTTCACCTGGGAACTTATCTGCCGTAACTCAGAGCTCAGTGCTTTTGTTAGCATGCTGCTAACTGCTGGCAGATTAGCTGTCTGTGCTGTTCAGTGCAGACTGAGAAAATCCGAGAAAGAAGTAGCTTTCTAGTTAATTCTTCACTTCCTCAGGGAGCGGGCACTGAAAATGGAGGGCTCATCTCCCTCACTCTGGGCAGCACTGTGTGTTGATGTAAAAGCCAGTGCTGTAAAAGATAACTACTTCATCAGGCTCACGCCACGAAACAGGACTAAGTAGCCTCTTTGGGACTCTGTGTTAACTGAGATAGTTCCAGGGGTCTTAGAAGCAGCATCTCAGTACAGCAAAGTTCAGCACAATCCTACCCGGAGGAACTGGCATGTTTGAAACTAGCCCGTACATCTCTGCATTTCATGGTGCTGACACGCCCTCATGCACCTAGAAGGAAGTTCAGATACAGATGCTTAAACTACAGCCATGGTTTAGCTCATCTCAGTACAGACCATTCCACCAAGGGCAGCATGAAGACATAACAAGATTTTTTGTAACATTTTTGTTTTCATAAGATCATTGCATTAATTGGGCACCTCTCATCTTACACACAGAAGTGTCTCCTTGTTCTATACTTTTGCAGCATCTAGCACAAGGAGGTTCTTAGGTGCTAAAGGAGAGGTGAGCTGTAAACTCAGTCTAGTGCCTTGAGAAGTCCAGGTGGAAGCTACATTTCAGAGAATTAAACAAACACAGACTGCAAACTCAGTGAATAATATGACTGCAGTCCCCACATTAGTAGAAAATTGTGTCACTTTGGAGTATGTTTCCAAGCCCACAGCTTCCAACCTTTATTTGTGACTGCAGGCTATTGGTCTGAAGGCTACATGCTTGGACTTTGCATGGAGAGGACCCACTGCAAGGCTGAATGCAGCCATAATGTGAAGGAGGGCCTGTGAAGACACAGAGCCATTCCCTTTTCCTCTGACCTAGTACATGTGCTGTTTGGCCTGGGTGAAACTTCAGGTGCCAAATGAGGCATTAAATCATCCTTGATCAGAAAGCTTTGTAACAGTTGTAATTGTAAGCCAAAAAGCAAAACCTCACCTGATCAATATTCCAGGCCAGCCAACACATGAATCAGGTGCATTGCACAAATTGCAAATGGCTTCACTCCTTTTGTCTGTGTTCCTCCAAATGCTCCCACTGCACTGTATTAGTGTGAGCCAAACCCTAGTGCTTTTCTCAGCCATGAACTAAGTCTATACGAGCAATGCAGAAAGTGCATTAACCTTGTTTCCTCCACATGTAAAGGTCTCTAGTGTACTTGAAGTCCAGTACTCGAGCTGTGGTCCAGGGATACTCAGCCAGCACCCCAGGCAGGAATCTTGACTGCATGGATCATAAAAAATACACAGATCACTTGTTGGTCATGTTTTGTCATGCAGAAGGTGGCTAAGCAAATGCTTGTTGTCATTCTCTTTCTCTCTCAGGAAGCAAATAAAAATACTCTCAAGCTGCTCTCATCACGGCTTCCTCATCACAGACACAAGCCTGTGCAAACTCCCTCTCTCTCTGTGTCGTCAAAACACTCTCTGTGTATTTGGTCTTCTAAAATGTCACCAGGAAGATTTGTCAACAATTCACTGTGGAGACAAAAGGGGGAGGAGAAGCTGACCATTAGCACTAAAGAGCAACCGCAACCTGGGCAGGCACGAGTCAGGTTAAGCAACCAGCTTGTACATGAGGTTTAAAATGTTGTTTCCCCATCTTTCTCCCTGCTCCAGCTGCAAATAGAAGAGATATGCAAGCTGGATTAATCTTTGTTATAAAAAAGTGGAGTCTGGCAGGTTCCACAGACTAAGGACGCTTGCACTCTCTTTGGACTGAAGTATCCTGGATTTGATTAGCTCAGTTACACATGGTGAAAAGTTCTTAATGGAAAGATTTTTGTGGAAGGCAGAGACTGTCTTTTTTGAGGGTAAAGCAGGAAATAAAAAGATTATGCTGCAGCTCTCCTTGATTCTCTGTATGCCCGTTATCCAGACTGGATATTAACTGTGCAGAGTCACCTGTGGATGCTCCACATGAACAGCTACACTATTTCCACATCCAAAGAGGACATCTGCATCGTGCTGCATGGTCCCATTTTTTACTGCTGTATAGCTGTGATGTATTAAGGTGGAGCCAACTGAATATTTAGCCATTTAGCTTGTTATGCCTGAGGTGGATTCTTATTGGAATGTGGTATTTCTATTATAAACTATAAGACCCAAGTCCAAAATGTGCATCTTCAGAACTCTTGAATTCAAAATACAGTCTCGGAAAATTAATATTTCAGATGCATTTGGTAGTTCTAATACTTGGGTATTAATGAAAAAGCACAGACATGCTGCAAGCTTGATCCAGCCACCATTTCAATCAAAGGAACTTTTTATTTAACTTTTATGGGAACCAAGTTGGGCACTGAACACACAATGTTTCAACTTTTTTTAAATGTTTAAGTGAAACTATAGATCTTCAGGTATAAGCAGGAGGATGCTTGAATGTGGCATTCAAATTCCTTGGCAGTAGTGTTTTGTTTATCTAGTACAATTTCTAAATAACCAATGCCAGAATATGAAATGGGATCTAGACGTACTTCCTGTGTCACTATTGTTAGTCAAGTGACAGATTACATGTATTGTTAATTGAGCACTGATTTAAAGGTGACAGATTTGGAGATGTAAAAATAATGTGAGTTTGCACTCCATATTCTTCATAGTTCCTCAAAGGAGTAAAAGAAAATTATTATTTGAAATAGGAAGTGACGGGTAATTGTAAACTGATTCTTAACCTCATCTCACCTCTACCATTAGTGTACTAGCATGTAAACAAAATTTAGAAAAATATTTACAAAAAAACGACCAAAGCTGACAGTGACTGTCTTGTGTATTCACCTAGCCATGTCAATGGTATAGGGATGGCAATTAGTATGTTGTGTCTGCAGGGAACTTCCTGTGGATAAAGCACATACAAGGCTGTACCTGCCTTTGCAGAGCCAGAGGAACAAATCTACATGATACCCAGGACAGATTAATGCACAGGCATGTGCCTGGGGCTCCAGCTCTGCTTTGATGACAACATCTCTGTTTTCATTATTGAGAAATGCTTTTAGCCCTCCTGGCCACAAAGGAAAGCTGGAAATGGCAACCTGCATGTCACGGATAGAGCAACATCTGCTTGAATCTTCTGTCAGCGTCCAGCAGAGGGAAGGGCTGTACCTAAAGCTAAAGGGAAATTACAGGGACTACTTTTTTTTTTCCTAAATAAATAAAGAAGACAGAAAAGATTTTTCATTTTTAAAAATGCTGTTTTCATGAATTTCATAAAAAGCGCACTGACAATCTGAAAATGTTTTCATTTTTCAAAACTTACTCCCTTAATAATACAACTAAATGGAACATTTCAGCCAATTAGTTTTATTTTTGGCAACCTAAACTGCGAATAAGCTTCAGTATTCAGTCAGAAAGGAAACTCACTGCCCTGTTACATTACCACTAGTGTAGGCAGGGGTGGGGGGAGAGGGAGAGACCCTGCACCAGCTGCCCCTAACAGCCCTCACCCATCCTTGACCAGATTTCTCTTTGGCTATGCAAGGGGGCTTCTCAGTGCCTTGCTTTGGCCATGCACAGCTCAGCTGCTCTGCACTCTGTTGACGTGTGGCGGGGGTAAATTTTCATTGTCTCCTCAGAGTGAGCCATGGAAATGTTTACTGGATCAGAAAATAGCACTACTTTTGTAGCCCTTTTCAGTGCCTCACCAGTGACTGACAGCTCATCACCAAAGGAGGCTGAATGAGCCCGGAAGAAACCAGAGACAGGTGACCTACCTAGCAGCTCCTGTCTCTTGCCTTCTGGGCTGCAAAATGCCCTTTCGTCCCTCTCAGAGGCTGTCTGAACCAGGCAATCCTCATCTTCTGCCTCCTCCTCCTCTTCCCGTCTGCAGCTTAGTGCCATGGCATGTGCCACAGCCACCGTGATTTTAGTACCTACTGGGAGTTGCAGAGGACACAGACAATGGACCAAAATGAGCAGAGGGAAGGGGGCTGGGAGCCACAGCTGAGGAAGAAAGAGTTCATGCAAATGAGTCACTTTTCAGGTAATTCATCAGTCTTGCCTGTGAGACAGATCCTCCCACCTTCTGCAGGAGTCCCACCATCTACAAAAGCTTTTAGTATGTCCTAATGCATCTGTCTCTTAATGTATGAGCAGAAGCAATCTCAAGTCTGGCATTGCCTTAGCTTTCCACTACTTGACTCTGCAGCCTCAGCTAATAATGTTCTTTAGACGGACTTTCCGGTATGTGATTTTATGGACAAAAAGCAGACAGTGCACTTGAAGAGTGGCCAGGTTGGCACACAACTACAGAAAGGTTGCTTTCTGACTAAAAACTGCAAGGGAAAAGAGAAAAAAAACAACTATATAGCCCAAACAATTTTCACAGCCTGTGGCAGCGGCACATCAGAAAATACAGAAATATGTTTAAAATGTCTGTGGTTATAAAAACATGGGATGGCTTCTTGCAGGAAATTTATTTGAAATGCATGAAATCGGCTATGTTAGATGTCACCCAGGGGAACCAAACTAGGGCTTTTCTGCCCCAAAGGCATAGGCAGCTTTAGCAGCTGGAGTTAAACTTTGGCTCGAGTGTGTGTAGTTTGTGTGCCAGACCACAGAAGGACTTGCAGTCAGCTGCAGGTCAGAAGTGTCCATTTCCCTGAAGTCGGAATTCTCGTGCCACTACATGAGTGGAAATACCATGACTCAGAGAGCAACTTAAGAAGGAAAAACTCCCAAACCATACTTTTGCCCTGTAATCCGACAATTTATTCCAGTATGCAACTCAACGCCCCCAGGAGACCCCCACGTGCCCAAGTAGCTTTGGAGATGTCCTGCCCTTATCCAAACTCTAATGGTGACTTGCTGCTCCCCTCCAGAGATCCTGTAATTCTGTGAGCCACAAGAGCCTCTCTCTTCCCCTGCCTCTGCCACTTCAGCACTTGGCCTTTCTCTGGAGGGATGCAGCAAGGAAGCTCTTAATGGGCCCCCGTGGGACATCACAGGGAAGTCCAGGAGTGAGGAAGAACATCAGGCACATAATTCATGACCTGCCTCAGGCAGAAGGGGGCAAACAACAACAGCAGCAACAACAACAAAAAAGCTCTTCTCTCTAGAGTGGATTAATAGGAGCTCCCACTGGAGCCCATTAAACAAAACAAAATGCTGAAAGCCTAGGAATATTGTGCACTTCATCATTTTCTCAGGATCCCCAGGGAGACGACGGGGAAAGTTCCAATGCTACTGAAGTGGAGGGAAGGAGCCTGGGAGAGGGCTGGCTCAGGAGAGGAGAGCACTGCCAGGCAAGAGGGGCTCATATCTCCTCAGTAAGTGGATGAACATCTCCTTTGTGTGCCTGCAGGTGATATTTTTCCTTCTCTAGTCTGTACAGATATCTTGTGCTCTCACAAGACTTTGCAGGGCCTCAGTGGACTGTTTGCTTGTTTTGCCATTCTGCCATCTGGCCAGCCTGACATGACTGTCCCTGGCAGAGGTTGAAATTTCGATGTATCGTCTAAATTTGGAAGTGACATTTTCCCCAGGTTTTGTAAGCAGAACTAATGAATCACTACAGTGCAATGTCTTTTAGTCTCTCTCCATGGAGTTTGACCTGAATTTTAGCACTGACGAAGATGATGTGTTGACAGGACAGGTTGCAAGGATAGTATCTCCCAGTCTGCTCTGCTGATGTATCTTGGTCCTGCCCAGTGCCTTCTTCTGCTATCAAGACATTTGGTCTACTGCTCTCACTCCTCTGTCAACAAAGAATTTATTCTCCTCTTGGGACTCCCTTTGTATGGCTCTGAAGACACATCTTTATGCCGTCCTGCCATTCCTGTTCAGGACCTACACAGAAATTCGATAACACAAACTATCCCAGCTCCCAGCTTATCCTGAAATAATACTTATGGTCTCGTCAGGCAAGAGGCTGTTTGGCCCAGCAGGGCCTGGATCAGGATCAGTTCATTCCCTACACTTTGTGGGATAAGTAAGGTTTGGGGTATTTAACAGGAAAAAGTATGAATGATTGTCACTTTTCCCATTATTAATTTCTTTAAAACTGCATGTCTAGGTGCTGGGAAGTCTGAAGTTTAAAGAAGACAGGACAAGTCTCAGCTTCTCTTGTGCTTTCTAGAATAAGTCACCTGAAAAAAAGGGCTTTAGTGACCAGCCTTTAACTGATTTTAACTTACTGGCTTGCTTTATAGATATTGTATGCTCTCTACAGCTTTCTGAGGAGGGCAAGTGGAGAGGGAGGTGCTGATCTCTTCTCCCTGGTATCCAGTGATCGGACACGTGGGAATGGTTCAAAGCTGAGCCAGGGGAGGTTTAGACTGGACATTAGGAAGCATTTCTTTACTGAGAGGGTGGTCAAACACTGGAACAGGCTTCCTAGAGAGGTGGTCGATGCCCCAAGCCTGTCAGTGTTTAAGAGGCATTTGGACAATGCCCTTAATAACATGCTTTAACTTGGTCAGCCCTGAAAGGTCAAGCAGTTGGACTAGATGATCGTTGTAGGTCCCTTCCACCTGAAACAGTCTATCCTATCCTATCCTATCCTATCCTGTCCTGTCCTATCCTATCCTGTTCTGTTCTGTTCTATTCTATTCTATTCTATTCTATTCTATTCTATTCTATTCTATTCTATTCTATTCTATTTCTCTAATTCTTTCCCACCCTGCAAAGCTGCAGAAGCCCATATATGCAAAAAATCAAGGTTGTTCTTGGCTTGTAAATCATGGGGTTTACTGTGTCAAGTAACTGCAGGAGCATCTTTGCATGGAAATCAGGTGGATAAGAGTATCACTTCGCATTCTGTGACATCTTTTCACCATGGGGATGACTCGACTTAAAGTGGAAGACAAGGATGCAAGACGATTTTCACTTCCTGACTTGGGCTGTTGCAGCCCCGGTGTGCTGTCCCACAGGATACACTGCCCTCTCCTGCTTGGCTTTGAGAGGCAGAAAGGGTTCAAGCAGTGATCACCTAATACTGGCTCTATCAGCCTGAACATTGAATTAATTACTGGTAAGTAAAGCACTGTTTCACAATACTGTTTGCAAAGCCTATCACGTGAAAGGTGTTGACTGGTTAAAATCCATGCAGAGTGTCAGAGCCAATTGGGAACTTTATGACACAGTAATGCTTTTTTCTTGTGGAAATCAAAGCAATTTTAGAGAAAGATAAGGTTGGCAAACTTGTACACACTGAAATCTGTGACCATCCCAGACAGATAAAACTCTGTTACGCATGCAATATAAAATTTCTTTATTCCCACATAAATTATCTATGCAATAACTGCTTTCCAGGATACCTCACGGACTGGACTGCTGGATTTGAGAAAAATAGCTATGGAAACAGAGGAAAAGTCTTTGAAAAAAGTGGGTTTTACAATATAATATGACTAGGTAGTTAACTATGCCTCCTGTTAATCAGCACAGACAGCAGCCTTAGGAAAAGCATACATAATATAAATTTTCCTGAATGTTTTTTGGCAAACACCTGATTTTCCAGTTGCATCTAGGAGACCAGGAAACTGGGTCAGTGGCAAACAAACACATGCATTTGTTCTGCACACACAGAGCACTACACCACCAGGCTGGTGTTGTTTGGATTCACTATTCATTTAAAAAAAAAAAAAGATTACGAAAATTCTTTGAATTCTTGAAACATGTTATTCCAATTGTTTTTAAAAGGTTGGTTTTCCATGTTTGAGATTACTTCTTTATTTAAAAATAAATTAATTATGGTGAAAAAATAATTGAAAGTTCAACAGCAAGACAAAACATTTTCTTATGATCAAAATGAAATGTTTTTATTGAGCTGAGGCTAATGAACTGAAAAAAAAAACCTTTTTTTTTGAGTCCTTGAGAGTTTGACTTTTTGTTCTGATTTGGTGTAGGAGTATCTCTTGAAATCTCAAAACACTCCCAGCACGAGAAGGCTGCTTCCCATGAAACTGTATCCAGGAGGTGAATGACCCTAGACCAATCTTCGGAGGAATGAGACAATAGCTGGCAGCTCCACCCCATTAGTATAGCATAAACATTTCCCATACAGCCAAGGTGGTCAGCTCAACCTCACTGAATTCTGCCTACTGCTAGGCTCGCTTTGTGTGTGCTTTTTTCCATATGAGCACATTGAAAAAAGCTGCCTACCAAAACAAAACAGTCCCGTGCACATGTGGTTAACAACACAGGACAAAAAAGGTCAGTCTCACACTCCCAATCTGTGCATTGCATGGTCGATTCGGGGGGCAGGTGCTGTTACCGTACTCTAGGCACCTAACCTTTAGATAATTAATCTAAACTACTTCTTGAGGCTTTCTCTCTTGAAAATGTAGAGAGACAAGTGCCTCCTGAGGGAGGTTAGGAACACCTCTCTCAGGCACTTACCTGAGGATAGCTTGAATTGCCCATTTGGAAGCGCCAGTCTCCTCCCCATTGGCAAATGAGAGAGCTTGCCATGGCACTGTTTAAAAGATGATCTTCTGCTGGGCATTTCCATAATGGAAAATGCAGTGAAGGCCTAATTCTTTAATTGCAGGTACTGCTACAAAACAACAGCAGTCCAGCATAGCGTTAGTGATTCATGGGAGGATTCAGTGCCTTCTCCACATCTGGGTGATGAAGAACTGTTCTGGGACATGGGAAGTTCATTTTCATGCATCACTACAGACATTTATTCACTACCAAACTGCAACCAATTTGAAATAATGAGCTAGAGGTCATGGACTTTCTGTTTTACTCTGTTATCGATTCCTGGAGCTTTTTTTTTTTTCCCCTGGAGAATTATTTTTATTTCTGTACATGTAGCCTCAGTAGCCTTCTTCAGTAGGTGGGGAGAGAATTGTTGTTCTTCCCATGTTTGCAAGGATGGGCTACTTTAAGCACATTCCTTCTTTATTTTTAACTTTCCGTCAGCCAAACAGCAGACGGATCAAAGCCAGTTTATAGCCATGCGGGACAGTTCTCCATGGCAATTGCTGCTCAGAGGCCTGAATTGCTATGAAAAGGACAACCTTTGATCTCTCCAGCCCTTCCCACATATAACAGCTCCTGCTCTGCTCGAAGCAAAGAGCCAGGCTCCCCATCATGGATTAACCAAAGATTTTTGATGGAAAAACCTCTACAAAGGGCTTGAGGGGCCTGGCAGGGGAGAAGCAGCATTAGGAAATGCAAGAATGGATTAAACAGAGGGTGGAGTTGCTAAAAACCACCTCCAAACTATGTAATCAGTGACCTGGACTCAAGCTGTTTGTGTGCTTCCTCTCTTGCAGCCCTACTGCTGCTGCTGTTATTATTTTTGGCCTGGGAGAAATATCTTTCTGAGTCCATTTCACCTTGATAGATTATGATGCCATTTTAAATGTCAATTGATAATAATTGGGCCATAAAAAACCCATAATAAACGTTATCAGTTCAAACCTAGAGTGTCCCTTTTATTAATATTTCTAATTTATGAGCTTGTTGAGAAATCTACGGAGAAAACAGGGCTAATAAATCTGAGGTTAAAAGGACTCCAGAAGGCAGGCTGCATGGGCTTTCTGCTAGATCATTGCCAGCTGTTGAACTTTGAGAACATGAGAGCAGCTCAGCTGTCACTGGGGAGATTGTCAGAGTCCAGTAAGGTGTAAAGGTTGGAAGACGACCTACAAGGACATGAGGCTCCAGAGGTGATGTGGGCAATTTGCAGCTGCACCATCGCTGGCAACTGTCAGCGCACCTATGCACCGATGCCTCTGGCTGCCTGAGCTCGTAGACTTGCTCTGAACAGCTGACTGAGCACAAGCCCTCGGGGGTGAGGTGTTGTGAGCTGCAGCATCCATGCTGTGCATAAACACTGGACAGCTCTGACTCTGAGTCATATACAAAAGTGGGAGCTTAAAGGAGATGTTTCAGAGGCATCGGGTGGAATATGGTCCCATTATCGTCTTTATCCAGAGAAGAGACCAGTGGGGCAGGAATGGTCATGCTTCCTGACTGACAGCATAAATACAATTCTTCTTCCTCTTCAAGACAGGCAATATAGGACAAAAAACTCGCAAGTATTGATCCCAAGTTGATTTCGAGTCCGCACATCCAGGATTTTTCACTTTCTGAAAGCACACCATATTTTAAAAACCTCACAGGCTTTGTGGACCTCTAGATTTGCCTGGCACAGGCAGGACAAGTTGAGAAAATCAACATGGCATGATTTTGTTCTAGACAGCTGCCTTCTGGTATAAAGAGTTGCCTTCAGAGCTCAGCAACCCCAGGGGAAGATGTGTTTCCTGCCTCAAGGAATTTATAGACTAAATTAGACAGGTAGCACAATAATTGTAACAAATGAGAGGCATCTGCATTTCCAGGTCAAGCAGAAATGTAAAAATATCCCCAAACTACCCTACAAAAGCCATCATATTAGAACTTGGCAGAAGAATAACTTCCTCGTTCTTTGGTAATTTAAAAGTAAATCATTTCTTGTTTTGAACATAAATAATTTGTTACATTTCAGCAACTCAATCATTTGAAAAAGGGGGTCAACTGCACTATTTTAATTTGCAAAATGTTCATTTGCATTTCAAGCTTCTATTTTTTGCTACTCATCTTTATTTCAACATAACACAAAGCAAAGAAATTCCAAACTAGCAGTCATTCCAAAGAAAGTATTTTTTTTTAGTTAATGAAATAGTATTTATCACTATTTTTCCATTTTTGTATTAAAAAAAGATTAATACGTTCAAGTCTTTTGGTATTACTTAAACATTTTGATATCAAATCTGCATTTTTTTCTGAAGAAACTTTTGTATGCAAAACATGGGATTTATGCATCATTACACTGCTGCTTTCTAATCCCTTTTCAAGAGTTGTCACTTATTCATCCTATTTCCTACTTTAGTGCTTGTTGTGTTTTTCTATATAGAAGAACAAAAATATATTTCTTAGTTGGCATTGCCTTCAGTTTTAATAAAAAGAACAATACAATAAGACAGAACAAAAATAAAGCCTTCACAAGGAAGCTTTCAAGTTGTAAATTTGCATGTGCGCATCTCATTTAAACACAGAGAAAATCAGCTTGTCCCTGCAAGCAGCAGGGACGTTTACAGTTGCAGACTAAGACAGAATAGTTATACAAACATGCACGGTTTGATTTTGTGACATGGGACTACAGCATTGTCTCAGCAGGTGCCTACCCAGAGCAAGTTGGTGGTGGTGGAGACAGGCAGCACATACTCTCTGAATACGGAGATACTCTGGTTTCACTTGGTACATGTTGTCAGTGTGATCATTGAATAAAGGTATTTCACTGAGATGAAAAGTTGGAGTGTGCCTGTCTCAGCTCTCTTTTCCTCAGAAAATTTTTAACGCAGAGGCTCATGTATTTCTTTGGGAGCTGGTGTGAGCGTTCATAGAGACATAACTGCCAGAAGGCTACGTTTCTTCCTTTCAAAACGGTGTGTATTTAACTCAGGAAAAATGGAGCTAGAGCAAAGAGGAGGGATAGGAGGTGTAGTTTTTGCCCTGAGAGTCTCAAGGCTAATTTACCCAGCCAGTGACCTCCGAAGAGATGAGTCGTCTCATAAGGAGTGTTGGGACCTATCAGACTTTCCCGTGAAATTCTCATCCTCCTCCCCCTGCAGCAAGAAATTAGCCCCTTGAACACAAAGAGGCTTTAATAACAAACCAAAGCCAAAGCTTTCCACAGCAAAGGAAAATGTGTCGTTTCTTGGTCTTCACTTGGCGACTGAAGCAGACAAATCCATCGGCTTCACTCCTGCACCTACATAGAGCCTTTGGAAAAATGGACAGCAGGGGAGGCTTAAAAAACAGAGGTTCCTGGTCCCTAGAGCTGGTTGCTCTGTGCCTGAAAGCTTTCAGATAAAAGGTAGCACAGTAAACATCAGAGTCCAGACATTGTCATATATGCTAAATTAATACACTGAAGGCTGGGTCAAGGATATTCAACTCATGACCTCTTGGAAGTGAGTAGGATTTGAAGCCATTGCTCTATAGGATGCCAGTAAAAGCAAGAAGAGTGGCCCCTTTTTTAGTGCCTTAGGCAAGCTGAGTAGGGAAAGTAAGGCATTTGTAAAAGAATGCACCAGGTTTCTCCTTGTGCTTTTTCATGGGTTTTGAATCAGGAATCACGAGGAAAAAGGGGAACTCTGTTATTAAATAAGCAGTTTTCATCCAGGTTGTAGATTCAGAGCATCTCTTTTCCTTCCTTCTGCATACAGATGACACGTTCACCTCTTCTCAGCCCATAAATTACCCACTTTCTCATTCTGCCTAAGCAGAGAAGGGGAAGACATCCCTCTTTGTGTGCCCAGCCAGAATTACAGGCACCGGTAGCAAAGCAGGAGAGGACAGCTTGGCCAGAGTGGCATCCCCCTACGTGCATCAATTGAAACAGCAAGCTGTCCTCCGCTCACGGAGAGGGCCACAAGACCTTTTGCACCCACGCAACAGCTGCCACCTCATCACACAACCAGGAAGGCACGAGATTCTCCTTTACACAAACAGCTCCATTGAGCCACTGGGCAGAGGGATGCAAAGGGAACAAAGAAAAGCACTTCCCACTCTCTACCCCATGCATTTCGTCAGTGTGAAAGACACTCGCTTGTCTACCCTGTCACCTGGGGAGAAGCTTGATTAATAAAATCAGATAATTAAATATTCTGCACTATTTTTTACCTCCTTCATTGTTCTTTTTCCCACCGCCCCCACTGCTTTTCCAGTATCTCAAATCTGGGAAAAGCTGAAAGCCTTTCATCTTATCAGGTGTGGTTTATTGCCCCCTGGTTACACAGTAATTTTGGTCTCTGCTCCATGAAGAGGTCATATGATGGGATATCAGCTCAAGAATTGTCAGTTCATTGGACAAATAAGGTAGGGCCTGCCAATACAATTATAAGAGCCCGATAAGGAAGGTGCAGAGGAGAACCAGCAGGAGAGGGAGACACAACCATAACAATTTAAAAGGTGAGGGGCAATCCCAGAAGGCGGCAAGAAATGCCAGTGGGGGCAGGGAGAGGGAAGGAATGGGAGTGTATCTAACCACACATTCTTCCCAAAATAAAAATTAACGAGAAGATAGAAGTGGCTCAGGAGAGGAATTGCTAGTATTCATCTGCATTATCCGGGAAATCTTCTCCCCATGCAGTGGACGCCTGACTGGGAGGCACAAGTGACTAGTGGGATGATTATCAAGCTAGCTTGCCTCATAGCTCAGGAGAGAAAGAAAATAATGTTTTGTCTTTAGGAGTATAGGTGGGGGGTAGAGGGCACTAATTCCTATTCCTAAGCATGTTGCAAGGGCCATCTCTTTTTCTCTTGTGACTGATAAGATGGGATGAGGTTGAAAAGCAGCTGTTTGGAAAGTTCAAAGGGTTTCCAAAGTAGAAGAAAAGAGAATCTGAACCAAAGCTGATGGCTGAGGGGGATGGCTGAAGAATAACCTGGGAATTGCTGGTGAGGGAGGTTTCTAAGTGTGACACCTCCTTCTATGTGAGAGAAGTTTACAGGCTGTCTCTCTTGCTAGTAAATGGCACGAGGGACAAGTATTCATCCTGCCGATTATTTTCTTAACTCCATAATAGTACAAATCCAGTGAGCTTGTCACAGATTTCAGACTGAAAGCAGAAAAAGAGGATAACTGCCCCACAAACAGGATTTACCAACAAGAAGCAACCCTTCCCAGGGCATTTTTCTCCCGGGTCTGCAAGGAGCACACCTCCTCCTGGGATGGCCGTGTGATTGTTCAGAGCTCCGTAAATCTGCACCGGCTGGGGGATGTTTGGCAGTGGGTGGGGTTGGTAAGACTTTTCACCCCCACTTCTAATGCTGTCTTCCCCAGACACGGGAGCACAGGTCTTGGTCCCAAGCTGATCGGCAGAGAAGAGCAGGCGCGTGTGCTCACTCGTGGGTCGCCTTTGTTTCTCCTTCCGGCGCTCCTGCAGGTCGGCCGGGCATGGGTGGGGAGCGACGCGTGCTTTCCCAGCTGCATGTTTCTTGGGGTGCACCAAGAGCCGGGAGAGCAGGAGAGGACTCTCTGCCCCGTGGCCACGTTGGCAGGAAGATGACAGACCGCCAGGTGTGTGCCGGCCAGGGGAAGCCCAGCCTGTCCTTTTCCATTGAGGAAATCTTAAAGAAACCTTCTGCCAGCACCGCCGTAAGCAGTGAAACCAGGAACAGAAGTAACTACACTGAGAGACCTCCAGCCCTAAAAGCAGGGTCACCACTGGCCTTTGGTAAGTACCAGTGAAAACACTTAATGAAAATGCTCCTTTCTTTTTAACCCCTGAAGCTGTACCGTTTGATTATGTAGAATTTTTATTCTTGAGCTTTTGTAGGAATCTGGGATTTCCCTAATCAGGTACAAATCATTCATTATATGTACAGAAATAATCTTAAAAAATAATTGGCTTTCAACCTCGCAGTAGACTGGACTCTGCTGCCAGCCTTTGGTGGGATTTCGTACATTATGAAGCCCCAGTGTCATTGGAGAGGTGGGTATGCAACCTGAACAGTTATTGCAGGTAGCTCTCATCAGTAACAGTGAGAAGTGCTTGTAAACAAATACAACATCCTGGTGTTTCCCTTTAAAAAACTATACCCTTGTTATTAAAAAAAAAAAAAAAAAGAATCACCTGTCATAAGGAAGGACAGGCATTCAAACTCAGGAAGCTAGCCTAAAACTGCTGCAATTAATAAAGTTGCTGGAGTTTCACTTAGATCAAGAGCTGACTGTTGTCTGGAATTACAGCCAAACCTCATATCAGTACCATTTTCTGATAAATCCGACCACGCATCCTCAAGCAGGAGAAATTATCTGTAAGGGTAATGGTAGCTAAGGAGTGTTAGAAGTCAATTGCTGGAACAAGAAAAGAGAAAGCATTTGTGTTTAATCATTTCTCCTTATCATCATGGACACTAGGTCCTTTCATTAACTAAATAAAACCAGCTAGTAGAAAACTAGCATGACTTCGATCTTAGCAAACTAGCAAGTGCATTAGCCTTTTTGACTTCAGTTTCCTCAGTTTAGTTACTTTGGCCTTGAGTGAACTTTTACCCCCATAGATATTCTCTCTTTTTTTCCTTAAACAAAGACCAATGGCCAACATTTTCTGGATTTAGTATTTCTTCTTCTTTTTAATCTACATCTTCTATGAAAAGGAGAAGTTTTATGTATACAAACACATCCACTTAACTGAAAAATGACCTGTAGTTTTGACAGAAAATTTTCACTCACCTGTCACTCAACTGCTTTCAACAAAGCTTAATGCTACACTTTATTTTTTGTAACACAGAGAGATCCTTTCATGGATCAGGACCCCATTTCCCAGGACACTGGATGAACCACCCAGTAGTAAGGGAGAGAGTCTTTTTCCAAAAACCTGGCAGTCCAAGTAACCATTGCTTATTCGCATATTTTCAGCTCTTTTTATGTCCAAACTGGATACTGACCTGGACTGTAAAGAAAACAAGACCTAAATCGGAAGGAAACTACAGTAAAGTGAGCACCACACTCACTAGTGTAATGTTAGTCAGCAGTTGGGCTCGAGCCCAGTCCCACTAACGCTGCCTCTCAGCCATGCTTTGCACAAGATTTGCACTTTCTTGTTCACCTCTGACACAGGGTAACTTCACTCTGTACAAAGCTTGTTTCCTGACCATGGGGCAGAGCCAGCCCACAACACATCTCATAGCCATGGGAGCCCCAAGCACTGGGGCTGAGTACACAACCGCTGCCTTTGTGCCAGTACCTGCGGCTTTCATCGGAAACCTGTGTATGGGGAAGAGGGACAGCGTGCTGCTGAATTTTCACAGAACCATAGGATAACTGAGGTTGGATGGGACCTCTCGAGGTCATCTGGAAGTCCAGCCTGCTGCCTAAAGAAAGGGCAGCTTCAAAGATAGACGAGGTTGCTGAAGGCCATGGCTAGTGTTGCTTGGCTGTTTCACCACTGGTACTGTTGGACGACTGCAGCATTTAGAGGCTTCCTAAAGCTGCCAGTGCAGATCAGACCTGAACAACAGCAGACCCAGGCCACGTTTTAAATACAGTCCTGAAACAAGTGAGAGCTTGGTAGTTTGTAGGGGTGGACAAGGACATATCTAATGCTGGTGCAAGTGTAATGGGGCCCATGTGCCAAAGCAGCCCAGGTGCCAGGTTGCGAAGGGGGGGAAATGCTGGTGTGAGGTCTGTGGGACTGAGTTTTTGTGAGCTGAAAGTTCTTTCCAGAGGGCCCATGGCAGTCACTTTGTGCCACTGGATCCAAAGTGAGACAGATAACACCACTGAAAATTAAGTCAGTGCTGTTCGTAACATGGACCATAGAACTGTGTTTTAACAACATGAGACTATTCTCTGGGAACAGAGAAGTGTGGCAGAGACAGGACCTTTTTATATTAAGTCTGTTTCACGATCAATATGTTGAAGCCCTGTTTCACTGCGTGCCTCGGCTAAGCGTGCCGCTCCAAGCACAAGGTCTGACAAATCTGTATGCAGGACATGGTGGGTTCCTAGGATTGCATTACTGCACTGCCAGTACTGTCTCATCCCAAATTGCTCTACCTGAAAGTACAGTCAGTTTTTCACCTTGGAAGCAATGCAGGCAGAACAGCCAGGCCTTGCCTTTGACTTCACTTCATCACCTAGCCAGAGAGAGACTGTAGCTGTAGGAAGAGAATATAGCGACTCTTCTCTCCCCTGCTAGAAAGCAAGATTGGATTAATATCCTTAAGGCAATGTAAAATGTTAACTAATGAAAATAGTATGTACACATGAAGATTCACTTAACTGTCACTGGAGCTGGGAAAACAGGAAAGCTGTAAAGATATTCCAAAATATTGTTGCACATTGCTTTTGCAATTGATCAAGGATGTTTAAAAAAGAGAATGAAAATGAAGCTTTTTCACTGTTGGTTTCTTACTAACACCAAAGAGATACCTAAGCTTATTACCCTTTGCTTTCCCAGCAGAACTGCTGATTTTTGCAGATAAGGTTTATTTATTTCAGAAGTGCAATACCCTATGCTGTACATCTTGGGATAATTGCTGTATTTCATCAAAGTCATTCAACTCCATGCCATATAACACTGGCATTAAAAAAGTTGTGTAAATAGTCAGCCATATCTAATTTGGCTCAGTTCTGGCCAAGGTCAGTGAACTGAAATGAGCTAGGGAACTTGGAAATTCCAGGATGGGACACAAATCCAGCTGCTTTCCCAGAACAGTTCAGCAGCAGCAAAGAAGGAAGTACTACAGGTCAGGGCTGAGTTATATCTTATTATGGATTTTAAGAACATTTCCCACATCCCATACGGTATATATCTGAGCCAAGACATGATCCATATGAGAGCAAGAACTGGCACCACACACATACTCGTGGCTACCATAAGGTAAATACCCAGGCCAGAAATTATCATCCAGGTCATTTGCTGATCTAAGTAGTCTAGGTACCAAGATCCCACTTCTCCTGAAGTCTAAATCTAGCCATTAAGAGCTGAGGAGATGGGTAGGGCCAGAGGACCAGAAGATGCAGAATGTCAGAAATGAGGGACATCATAGACAAAGCTTACCCTGGAGTCCTTTCCCAAGAAAACCCAGGGGTGCTGGACCAGATGACTTCTGGAAGTTGCTTCTAAACTAAATTATTCTATGATTCTTGGACGAAAAAGATGTTGTGATGTACAGTGCCAACCTCTCATGGAAAGCTGGGGCAGGAATTTATCAAGTATGAGAAGGTCTCTGGGCCTGACTCCTAAGTTCACAGGTTTTTGTGAGTGTAATTCCAGTGGGACTTGGAATAAGGAGTATGCAGTCTTCCCAGGAATGTGTGATTTCCCAGTTGCAGTATTAGCCATTTGTGAGTTTACTGTACAAACGCAACTACTAGATGACCTGGAACTGCAGCTGTTGTTCTGAAGCCTACTGAAATTTTTGAATTTTTGAAAGACTCTTACCAAGTTAAAAAAGGAATAGTAAACAAGAAGGCATTTTAGTATTCAGTCTATGCTTTCCCTCTCTTCTTTTTGTCACAGTGCCTAGAAAGGGTAACCATGGCCTTTGCAACGGACACAAATAAACACCCAGCAAGTGCTGATCTCCTCTCTAGTGCCAACTCTTTCATTTTAAACAGAGAAGACTAGCAGGCCTATTACAGAAGAAATCCTTCTTCCGAAATCCCTGGGAACTTGATTTCAATGTGCTTGAAAGTACATCTGAAATAACTGTTCATTACTCCCCCAGTTTCTGCTAGTGAGGTTCCACCAACATGAGATCCTTTATCAAGTCAAGAAGAGCTTGGGATGAGGATGTTACATGTGGGAAATTAATAGTAAAAGCAGTAACAGATACAGTAGTTTTGTCATTTTGCCTCTGTTATGCCTCTGTTATGTTAAGGATATGCAAATTAATAGGAATACAACACACAAAATGTCAATATGGTGATTGTTTACTTCACGCTTAGCAACACTCCACCCAGCTTTATTGCAAAAGAGGAAACAGCTGAAGGAATATAACTGAACAGATACCACCTGGCCAATATCACCAATTCACCCCACCTATTACAAGGGAAAACAATCCACCTAAAAAAAAAAAGGTATAGAAGCAAGAGAAAAAAACCAGCACAATAAAAAGCTGCTTGCACTTCTCAGTGACAGACTCTTCCCTGTTCGCAGCCTTAGTAAGACCCTAAAATCATAAGCCTTATGCCTACAACAGGTCTGTCTCTCTCCAGTGATTACACAAAAAGGCTTAAATGGAACTTAGGCCATCTGAAATAACCTCCTGCTTCCAAAAAGAAATCTTACTATCTTGCCTGAAATTTCCCATCCTTTCCTACGCAATTGAAAGTCAAGCCAAAAAGACCGTTTTAAGCCACAACTCAAAGTCATTTCTGTGCATGACAGTAACAAATATCTCATGTTGTGCCAGGCTGAAATGTCATTGCCATCCCTGAAAAAAAAAGAAAAGAAAACTGCATTTGCTGGAGGAAATTCTACCCCATGCCAATTTGTAGGTATTTTTCAGAGCTCCCTGCTGGGGTCACATGAATATGCACCAAAATATACTGGCTGGCCTGAAGAGCTACCACTTCAGACAGTTTCCTTGCTTGTTCAGGACAACAAGCACCAGAGAAGGTTGCAATGTAAACAGGACTATACCTTGGGGCTCCTAACTCTCAGATATGTGCTTTAAACTCAGTATCACCTACCTTCAATCTTATCCTCCAGAAAACTTCCTTGATTTTTCCAGCCTCTCTTTAAGATTCATGTCACTCTAACTTGGTTCTTTGATCTCAGACAACAGATCCTCCCACTTCTTTTCGCCAGTTCACAGAGACATGGGTATTTTCCCATCTGCCTAGGACAGTCTTCCATTCCCTCCCTGTTTTCTCTTCTTCAGCCTATAATTATTCTGTCCACACTCATACATAAGTTGTGCTCATCACTGGGGTATGTGAGCACCTCAGAGAAAAATTCTGGGGAGGAAAGTTGTGTATGAAGAATGAAGACATGTGAAAAGTCTTCTATAATTTAGAAAATGCCAGTGCCATTCTTAGAAAACTTTAATCACTGCCCATAAAAGCACCTTGCTCAGGTACCCTTATGTTCTTCATTACTGTAGGATATAAGCACCATCAGTTCTTAACATATTAATTTTTGCAGCATCCCATCTAGCAAGGGAGTGCAACTAGTCCTTAATTTAGGGATGGGGGATTGAGATAGAAATCCTGGGCTAAGAACCTATGCCGACACAGATATCCTCTGAGTTCTTGAGCAAATCATTTAACCCCAGCTCCATGCTAGTGACCGCTCTCAGGTCTATCCTTCTCCTTTGTCCCGCAAATATTGTTCAAAACCTCACCTGTTTTCTCACCAGAAAACTCAAACCTAGTTGATCCTAAAGGAATTAAATGAGTCCTATTTTGCACAATATACCTCAAACACAGAGGTGGACCTCATACCACATTTTTAAGGTCAGCATGGCTGGACACATGCAATTGTGTTTAGAAGTTTACCCAAAGATTGGTGGTAATTTGAAAAGATAACATTAGAACAATCATCCTTTATTGACATGAGGCTTTGGCTAATTTCCAGAGCTCTTGTAACTGCATTTTCTTCATATTAGTGTCAGCCCTCTGTAAAATTCCTATTGTGTGGGCTTTTACTGAGGGCAGAATTGGGCACTTTGTCTCCAGATGTTATAATTACCATTGCTCCAAGGCTGGTTACAAATAGAACTTGTTATTTGTTCAGAAAATAAAACTCTGACAAGTCTAAAAAATTAGATGCTTTGCCAATGCTAGATACTGCACCAGAAGTAAAATATATGTTAAAAAATGGAGTTTCTTCCAGTACAACCTGCCGGGGTTCACACCTGCTGCTATTTAGATATGAGAGGGGAGAGGGGAATAGCCACAGGTGCTGCAAACCCCAGAGCCTAGATGTGGGTGACTGCTCAGGAGTGCAGTCCATTATTGCATTAAGATTTTAATGTTCTTTGGTGGTAATAGAAGACAAACCTGTGCTGTCACATTTACTTCAGGGTCATGCTAACCATGGAACCTAAATTCCCCAATGGGTCCATTATCCTTATGTGTTGTCTCTTACTCTGCCTTTCCAAGCAAAGAAATCCAGGCACGGAGGAAAACTAGATCAAATTCTAGGTTTGCCATCAAAGCAGCACACACCCAGTTATCTTGTCTCTGGAGAGTCAAGCCTGAGCCTTGATTGCATCTACCAAAGGCAGCACATAAAGCACTCAGAATTGGGGCTTATGGTGAGGCTTTAATGTAGAAAAGAGTGGGTAAGAGAATGGGAGTATTTGGTATACCTCTCTTGGGATGCTAACAGCCAGACAGCCCACTGCCTTGAACCACGAGGCTTCCCAGCACATTATAATTCAGTGCATGGCTTTGCAAGGTCCGCTTACCTTTATAAGGAAGCGTAAGGACTCATACTACATTCATGAGGGCAGAAAACTAATCTGAAAGATCTTTGCAGTGCCTCTGCTACAGGCAGAGATGATGGTGTACTAAGGCAACACCGTGGCAGAAGAAAGCTCGTGGCTTCTGTGACGAATTTCATCACCATTCAGGGTCAGGTGTCCTAGCATATGTCACCACTGGTTGCTGCTGAGGTTACCTTCAGCTCCCACTGAGATTGTTTATAACGCCCATGCTCAAATCTAAGCTAACCTTATGGCTGCACTTCATGAAAATGGGCCAATACGCACTTCTCTTATGTTTGTCCTGTCAACAAGAGCGTGCAGGTGATTTCATGAAGATGAGTTGGCTGTCAGTACCTTCCTAGATATCATCAGTGTCACCTGTCACAAAGGCAGATGGGAAATGTTGACAGACTGGGCAAAGGCTGCCTTTAGAATTATCCAATGCCTAAATCTGAGCAGCAGGCAGCCCAGATGTCGAAGAAAGGACAAATGGACCTGAATTGAGGAAGACACTGACCTTTAGCCTATTCTCTGGCCCATCTTCCTATAGGGTAGATGTACCTACAGGGACATTTAAGAAAGGACCAGATTTTTAAAAGCATTTGGCATCCAGCAAATTCCACGGTGATCTTGCTGACAGATTTTTAGAGCAGCTCCACATCTACTGTACTTCTGAGTTCTTCAGAAAAGGCAGCCACCTATTTGAATAATGACAGGGAAGCTGAGCTTTCTTGATCATTTGGTTGTGTCTCCTTACTTCTACAGTCCTTTTTTGAAAATCTCCCACAAGGACCATTCAAAGTTTTAAGGTGGAAGGAAGCAGAGAACAGGCTAGATTTTGGGGTTAAATTCACCAGGATCATGCTCCTGCAACGTGGAGTCATCTTGGCATTGATGCACAGCACAGAAGGATTAAGGCCGTTTTAAATATGATCAGGTTTGAATGGCAAAGTATCTAAACCACACCCATGCTTCTTTTTTTCACACAAACTGGAAGGTGCGCTGAATGACAGTTGCTTTATTCAAAGCCGTCTTGTGCTGTGTCCTTCACAGATCCCAGCAGCAGGAGTCGGTTAGACTGTGACTTACCTTCAGCCAAAATGCTTCTCCCTGCCACGTGTGCTACACCCATGGCCAGGGCAAAGAAAGTGCAGGCAGCTCACTGCAGGAGAACTACTGACAGCCCAGCTTCCCTCCTGGGTGAGGGCACAGGATGTGAACACCTGGAAGGCAAAAGAAAACACGAGGAAGAGGAAGATCAGCTATGCGATTTCCCAGTGGACCATCCACTTCATGGTGAGTGCCTCTATATCCAAACTTTCTTCCAGAGTACCCAAAAACACAGCTGTTATCTTACAATTACGTACATGGCAATACCTAGCAACAGACATCACAAATATTTCTACTGCTAAGCTCCTGGCTGAGTCACAGGGATGGTTCTTCAGTCTCGCCATCAAAAACATGGAGACCCACCCTTTGAGCTAAAGATCTAGCTCAGGCCTGCCAACCCTACCAATTTTAGTAATAGGGACTGTTTTGGGTGTTTATTGCCCTCCTCCTTGGGGTGGCAATCTACGGAGTTACCATGTTCGGCAGCCTTGCTCCCTGGGTTGTGCAACGCCCGTTTCCTGGTAAATGGGCGTTGCACAACGCAGGGAGCAAGGCTGCTGAACATGCTGAATCAGCTCGATGTGTTCTGTACACCTTGGACCCACCGTACAGGTGATGAAGAGGTCATCAGCATGCGCACAGGCAAACTGTTGATGTGCAAGAGGTCTGGCATGCAGGATGCGTCAGGCACAATTTTCAAGCCTGGCCATGTTGGTAGGTCTGCTAATTTCGTTAGTTGTGAGCACTTGTAAACAGCAGTCTATCTCTTAGCCAAAGCAAAGGACGATACAAATATACTTTGCCAATATGTTGCACAGCGACTTTAAGCTAAGCAGGATGCAGGGTACCTGAACAAGACAAGTTCCTAACAGACATACTGCAATTTATTAGTAGCATGTGACAAAAACTGCTTTAAGTTCTTTGAGTTTTAGGAAAGGTTAATACAGACTATCATACTACACACCAGAAAACAGTTTCTCAGTAGCAGCAGTAAGGTGTTTCCTGCATAGTTTGTTATTATTAACTCCTTTCTGAAAGAAAAAAAAAAGCAATTTCAATTAAGTCGTTTGAAGACTCCTAATAGGCTTGTGTGACCGCAGATGCAGGGTTACTCAGCTGGCTTCACTGAGATCCACACATCTTCCTCGGCCCATACTCTGCAAGTTGGCAGAGGAAACATTTCTTTCTGTGAAATACATTTGAAAGAAAAGCCTTATTCCTGCTGCTGCTGCTATGGTATACATGAGTCTTGTGACAAGCTGCTGTCACCTCCCCCTCCTGCATGAGACGTCATCTGTCTTGATGCAGAGAGAAACCTTGTAAGATAACTGCATATTTTAGCTTACCTCTGCCCTGTAAGCTGCACGCAGCTGATGGCAGCAGGGCAAAATCACGTTGCCTCCTTGCAGAAGAGCCAGGGCTATATGTATCCGACACTCGGAGTTGCCTGTGACTGCTAAAAAGGAGTACATTTCATGCGGGGGGGGAGTCCCCAGCCACAAGGATCACACTGGATCTGGGAGGTGGCTTTCCCAGGGTGACAGAGGAGGGAGGCGGCTGTCCCAACTCAGCACTTAGCCTCATTGACCAGCACAGTGGTCGGTACCAGCCTCATCAGCAAAGCAGGGGAGGAAAGCATGTAATTATCTGCACAAAACTGAGCCAAGCTAGGCAGGCCCTTTCAATGACAACTCATGTTTTAAAGGCATTTTAAACAAAATCCCTCTGTTCCCTGGTGGCAGTGGGGTTTTGAAACCAAGCAGAGGTTTAATGATCTGCCATTTTCTAGGCTACTGGTTCCCGCAGTTGCTGAGCCTGTGATAGAAGCTGACTGAAGGAGGGGGGAGGATCCTAAAACACTGGATTGGCATTTTCCCCGCGGTGCACAAACAATGATGTTTCAGAAACAGTTCACACTGTGTCATTCTTAGCAGAGAGCTGGAGGCCTGGGTTTAAAATCCTTTCCAGCATCATAAGCTTCAGCCTCCGTCTTCCACTTTACTTTAGGGGGGTAAGAGCTGGAGGCTCTTTTTCTCCTGCCTCTGGCTGTGGCTGGAGTCACCTTTCCCAGACGAGGTCAGCAACAGTGCCTGCAGGAGAGGTAGACTGCAGCATCCCTGGAAGCAGTCTGTAATCCTTGCAGCTCGAGCTGATAGCAAATTAAATTCTGTTTCCATGCCTATCAACTCTGCAGTGCTTCAGACAGACTTTTGCTGTAGTAGCTATAGGCCGGTTATGGGTCCTCTAACAAGGCAACCGGGCAGTGCTAAAAGCCCATAGCATATGCCATGGAGGTGTTCCCAGGACTTCCCTCACACCCACACCAAGGATGCCTACAAGGGCCCAGGGGAATGGCACCAACCTCTGCAGCAGGAGAGCTTTCTGATGTGAAAGATATCAGAAGTCCTTGGCTGGGCATTCCCTCACCTCTTTCTCACAGCCCGCCTCTATCTATATAAAACACCTGCATAATTTGTGAGGAAGAGCACTAGGCTCTGACTAAGCATATACATCTGTATAGTTGTCAAGGAGCGGAAGAAATCAAGCGTGCTATACAATCACCTTGCAGGTGGGAAGGCTGGGGTTTGTCTGGTGCTTTTTTGCATAGGAGGAGAAAGATGATGAGGAGGCTATGACAATATGACCTTCATGGGCAGGTGATCTGAGATAGCAGGAGCATCCTGACTGTGACCCTGAGTGTGAATTTGGAGCATATTTCCAGGAAACCCTGTAACACTGTAGTGTGCCTAAAAATTTGCTTTTCCCACGAAATGGCTTCTGCGACTAGGCGGTTTAGAAATGCACTGTCATTTAAACTAAATAGATTTATGCCCTTATCACAAACAATTTACAGGAAGCAATGCCTCTTGCACTTTGAACTTGGAGGCTGCGTTGTAAGCAAAAAAAGAGAAAAGCCCTCATATGCTAGAGACATGCTGACAGTGGCATTTAGTTTTGCTAAGCCCCCATTTGAATTTGGAAGCCTTTGTTCTGAATGTTGGGTGCTTTCACCTGCGGCCTTCTGCACGAAAAGCTCAGCAGAACTTTTTCAGAAAACCTGGTTCTTGGGAAGCAGCACTGATAAAATGCATTTTAGAAGGAGAGCATTCTGAGAGAGGCCTTACTTTGGAGCTGTGGGTACAGACTCTGCTTGGGCTAGCTCTCTGTGAAATGATTAATTGCTGCCATTCTGCTATGTGCAACCACCATCGCTGCCAGGGTCTTCAAAACTTAAGAACAAGCAGGGCAAGCTCTTGTGGCTGTCGGTCAGCATCACAGCAACATGCCATATAAATGCCCAAGTTAAATACTGAGCTCCTACTTTCCTTTTAATTCCTTCTCTGTGCTCTCTGTGACACCCTTGGGACTTAACCAGTTCAGGACAGCCGAGCACTAGAGCCTGAGAGAATTACATGTCCCCCTGCCTGCCTGACCTATGGCAGCTCCTGCTGGAGACTGCCACATACAAGATCCCAGCCTAGTTTGGATCCTCATGGGCAATTCTTTTGCAATGTCTTTTACACGTGCTGGGTCTGATTGTATACATTTGTGTGTGTGTGTGTGCGCCGTAACTATTTACATCCAAAGGCAGTGGATGAGTGTGCCCAGCATTGCACATGGCTAATGGTTCCAGTCCTCTGCTCCAGCGAGGGAGCAGTCAGTGCCTTGGAGAAGCCAGATAGCAGCATCACCTTAAGACACTGGAAGATGCCCGGTCTTGTGGGATTTCTTCTCTGGGCAATAATTCAAGTACAAGGTAGATCAGGCTTCAATAAATGGAGTTGGCTTCTAATTCCACCAGAAACTGGGGATTTCAGGCCATGAGAAAAACTAGATTATGCTATTTCCTGCAGCTCATGTCTTCATTATTCACTGTAGAGGAGGCTGCCATAATGAGTCAACATCACCCAAATATTTCCATAGCAGAAGTCCGCAGCACATCGCTGACTGAGAGCTCAGGGATCTTTTTATTAATCTAATTGTTTTATTATTATGATAGCATCTTTGATCCCAAAGCATATTGACAAATTCTGGTGGCAATTATCATAAAGACAACAGGAAATACAGGGATGATCTCAGTTCTGGAGAGCTTCCAGTACAAGTCATGTCCCCTCTGTACTGATGCCAGTTGCAGGCATCTTTAGCTTAGTGTTTATGTTTTCTCTGAAGCCATAAATTCATTTGTACTGTTCATTTGTGGACAATATGGTCAAATCCATGTACCCCTGTGAAACAGCATGGTTTATCTCTCACAGAACAGTCTTTTCCCCAATATGCTGACTTATCTTAATGCATTTATAAAACACCCAAGAGACAATGAAGCACTGTATAATCACAATCCCAGATAAATATCGGCTGCCCAGAATGCGCCAATGGGACTGCGAGAAAGGGCACAAGCATCCCATTGCGCTGCAGAACAAAAGGAAGCAATTCTAAATGAAAAGGAAAAGCAGGAGGAAAAAATAAATGCCTAAATATATAATTTGGCTGCCATTAGCTGTCTTACCAGTCTTCTGTTTATCAGCATGAATAGTTCCTGCAGCCCTGTGTCTCTGAAGTGCAGTATTCCTATATACATTTAGAAATGCAGCAGACCATTGACCTTGTTTTGGTGGGTTTACCTGAGGCATTGTTGAAGGCTGGTACTTTGTTTTTCTCCCTCTTTGAAGACTGACTGTTTATAATCACACCCTGGATATTAAATGAAAGGCATGAAACCTGAATCCTTTACTCCCACCCTTCAGAATCTGTTCACATAGAAGTCTCACTGATACAAGTAGGCACTGAAGAAAGCAAAGCTGTCAGCAGTTGGGGGACTATCATAAATTCTGTTTGTATTGTTTCTTCATGTTTTTGGCATTTTTTTAGTTAAAGCAAATGTTAGCATTCAATGCTTTCCTCAAGCAGCTCCTTCTTTCCTAGGAATTTTGGATCCAAAGGGTACATTACACAGGACCAAGAGGTTAATTTGTTCCTGCTTGTCAAATCTGTGTAATGTGACCAATTGTAAAGTTGATGGCACATCTTGATATAAGTTTATTTCAAAGGTCTTACAAGTACTTATTGCTTCTCCTAAATTGTCTGAGAACTTTTCATTACATCCCCAGGATTTGGTACTTTTAATTACTGTTCTTTGAAATTGAGGACAGGCCTTTTACCTACTGTATTAGCAAGTGCTTTATGCTGAAATGGGAGACAGCAGAGACTATATACCAAAATAATGATGGAAATATGCTTTCTTGGAAGGAGCACAGACTCTGAAGGAGGGATGTAAACAAGCATGCCTGATTGATTTCTAAAGGTTTGCAGGTACAAATAACCACAAAGAGCAGGAATAAAGTAGAAAACAGGCTGTCTGTGCAACCTGCAAGAAGCTCAGCTTTCTCCATGGGCAAATGGCTGATTTCTGACAAAGGTGGTTGACCAGAGAGTGTGGGGAGAGTGGTGGGGAACCTGTTTTCCTTGGTAAGAACTGTTTTTGGATTAGGCTGGCCACTGCTTTTAAGGTTAAGTTTGACAATGGCTGAATATTCACAGAAAGTACATTTCAAGCTTGAGATTTAGCTGAATGGGGCAACTACACATATACCTACCTCAAATCCACTTTGACCTGAAGGAGTTCATGAAGGTGCAGGCCATTTAGCCTAGGTACAGAACTGATATCAGGTGACAGAAACTAACACACACCCCTGTCAGTTGGGGTCCCTCAAACCATGGCCTGCATGCTTCTTCCTCCAGATATTTCGCTGACCACTGGCTGTGCCAGAGTTACACATAACACCATTTCAGGGCAGCAGCATTTGTAAACACCATCATCATTTTGCTGGCAGATGGGAAGGGTTAAATTCACCAGGGGCTCAGGTTGATGGTGAGCACCATCCTCCACAACGAACTGTCCACATGAATGGTTTCATACATACCATCTACTCCTTGCCAACTCCTCTGACAAGCAGACTAAGAAACTCCCCTGGCCACCGCCATACAGCCTGCTTAAACAGGCTTCTAGCCTGGTATTTTCATCATTCCTGCTCATGCTGCCTGAAGTCTGTACCTCTCTGCATTTCAGCCTTGCTGTCAGGTGATTAGGTACTGTACTCTGCACCAGGGTGGAAGCAACTCTCTGTCAAGGAGTTGTGGACTGAAGGGAGGAACTCAAGCCTTTAAAAGTTCAAGTCGTGCTGCTCTGTCTTAACTTTGGCAATGCCTGAACGGCCAGCAGCTGGATGCTAAATGCTGCGTTTTGCTAGCGGGAGGCTCTATCCGGAGCACGTTGTACCTACCCAATTAGGATCAGTCTCGCTGGCTATGCCAGTCCTTCTTAACAAAGGCTGAAAAAACACTTTAATAAAGATTAGCCACACTGCCATACTCCCACCTAAATATTGCAGCGCAAGCTCTTTTGAAAGCCGTGAGCCACCTCTTTAACTAGCAGAGGGACTGCCATGGGCACATCTCTGTACACAGACAAACACATTTTCTCCTGATGCCATCAGCACTCTATAATAACTCTTTGATAGAGTTGCAATTGGTTTTTTTGCTATGGGCTTGGCTGCCACAAGCAGAATGTCACCACAAGAGAACAATGTTCAGAAAAGCCATGAGAAGGAACCAGCTGTGAGACCCACATATCTGTAATTGGTTGAATTAAAAAGAAGAGAGAGAGGAACTTCTTTTAAAGAGGCTAAAAGGGAAAAACAGAACTTAACCAGACATAATGAGGCTCTTTTTCAACGCTCCTGAGTTTCTTTCTGAGAAACAAATAATGCAGTCAACTTTGTTACACAGAGAAAAATATATTTCTGAGGATATGTAGCTAAAGCCACTTGCTTGCTTATGTAACTGCTTTCTCTCTTCTTGTCAAAGAAGCAGCAAAATCTTTGGATCTGGTTATCGCATACTGTGAGAGGGTGTCTGTCCAGGAACGACAAAGAGGATTGCAGCAAGATAAACTGATCCCACCAGTTTTCATCACCTAGATTACATACTCCAAAGCAAATATGTGCCAGCACTGACTTCCAGCCCTTCTCTTGGGTTTTTAGTTCCTTATCCCTCCAGTGTATGCACCCTTCTAATGAGACCAAGTAGGCTTGATCCAGTCTTAGCCTGCCAATGGGCTAAGTGCAAAAGGGAGATGCAATTGCAGAGATCTCCCTGAGGCAGCATTTATCTAGCCGGTTCAGGTATGCAGGGCAGCTGAGAAACAGCAGTGCAAGGTGTACCATAGGCTATTTGCCTACTACAGACTATAGCCCAGAATGAATTTGCCCAAGTATGGCATTGCTGCAGCTGCACATCTTTTACTTAGCAAACTCAGGTACAAGCAATAGTTTTCAGTATTGATTTGCTCATACCTCTAATATCTTGTAACTGTGTTATACTGGATAGTGGAAGTAAGCCGTAATACACTAAGCTAAAACTGTGTAAATAAGCAATTGCAAATCAGACTCCTTGAGCTGTGCATAGTACTAAAGCCTTAAATTCCCTTACTCTTTAGGAAAGGAATGATGGGGGGGCTTCAGTCCATGTGTATACTTGGAGGCCAGAGATCCCATAATGAAATAAGTTGGGGGGGACCTCTGGAGACCATCTTGTCCAACCCCAACTCTAAGCAGGGCCAGTCTAAATCAGGTTGCTTAGGCCTTTGTCCAGTCAAGTTTAGAGTATCTCCAAGCACTGAGACTTTTCAACCTCTCCAGGCCCACGTCAGACTACCTTCATGGTGAAAACATTTTTTCCTATTATGTAATCAGAATTTTCCTTGCTGCAACTTGTACCCATTGATCTCATCCTTTCACTGAGCACCTTCAAGAAGAACCTCTATTTCTACAAAGTTCAAATGTTTCAACTTGCTCCAAGTCTGACCTAGTAATAAAACCAGATCTACAGAGGACAAATGGAGCCTGTTACTGAATTTAAAGGAGCTATACTGCTTCATCAGTGTGGAGAATCTGGCCCTTCCAATGTCAACAGTAAGGCAATGTATAGACAGCTGTATCTCTAAGCATCTGCAAATGCTGACATATTTAGCTGCCTGGTATTTTCAGGCTTGGTTTCAGCAGTCAGCTAACCTGCAAATGACTTTCCCAGAGCAGAAAAGCACACTTGAATATCCCCAGCTTTTACATAGAAAATAGCTCAGGAAACTCAGACAGAGTCTTATTTCCCCAGAGACTCTAGAGCCACGTTTGTAAAGCCAATGTTACACTTCCAACACTTTCTAGTCTTATATCCTCCGCCCACATTCTTTATTAGACTGTAATTCTGAATGCTGTTGTTTGCTATGGGATCTCTAAGCTAAGGTCCCAAGGCAAAGGGAAGTATCAAAGCTACAGTCAGAGAAAGTTTCGTCTTGCAAGAGAAAATGTTAACATAGAGTTCCAGATATTTTGTATTTTTTATATAGTTTTAAAAAAAAATAGAATGACTGATTACTTACAGAAAAAAATGCACTCTTCTAGATTTCTTACTGGCAAAAGCCTTGATTAGTTCACAGAAGTCTATTTTGTTAGCAATTTAATTTCATTTCCAGTTGAAATCAAAGCCTGTCCTTCAGTCTCTACTGGCCCATAGCTGACCTCATGTTATTGTATTTTGTTTAATCTGATGAGTTTCAGCTTTGAAAAATCTGGTTTCAGTAGGACTGACACTTCTGAGCACTGTGTAGGCCCTTCCCTTACGTAAGTGTCTCATCTGTAAAACAGTTCACCTTTCAAGAAGCAAAAATGTGGAGGATGTAAGAGTGAACTGATAGGGAGTTTCTTTTGCCCATCCCCAAGTTATCTGGGTCATTTTTGTACCAAAGAAGCTGATATGAGACACCAGAAACTCACAAGCCTATTCTCTCTGAAGCCATGCTCTCTAGTCCTGGACACTTCTTAGCTGCCAGTGGGACAGAATCCAGTAAGAGATTATCATCTGGCAGATCCATTCCCCATCCCATCTCCAGCACAGTTTAAAATACTGTGTGGTTCAAGGCAAGGGATCCAGCTCTCAGGTGCCATAAGATGTCTCAGCTCAACTAAAAGTTTCTTCCCAAACATACACCAGCTGCACACAGCCTTTGTCTTCTCATTCTCGTATATTCTTTGTAGGGTAGACTTTGCAGCTCCTTCTAGACTCATGATCTTCACTACTGAGTTTGTTCCACACCTCAGCCCTGTAGAGATGGTATTGCATTGCTTGTAACAGCTGATTTCTTGAGTCTATCATCTAGGTTGATTAATCCAATGAACTCTGTACCAAGTGTCCTGCCAGTACCCACAACTTCTTAAGCTGGTAGCCAAGGACAGATATCCACTTTACCATCTCTGTCTCTGGTATGTATCAACGTACTCTTTACAGAGAAGTCCTACAGCTAGCATGGTCTTATAATGTAAACCATTCCTTTCTAGCTCAGGTAGTAGTCTCTGGTTTGGGCACTAAAAGTCTTGCCTTAGCTTTGATTTTCCATTACGAAGAGGAGATGATAGCTGTCATCATATGTGCTTACAGGCAAGAACTAATGATTGCTGTTTGTATGGTGCCTGCTGCGATGAGGTCTGATCCAGCTGGTCTTTGGTATTCACTTCAATCCCATCATGGTCCAGTTCAGTCATCCCAATTCTGCAGAGTCCGGTTAATGTATGAGACAGAAGTGTTTATACTGCACTAAATCATTATTAGCTGTATTCTGACGGAATACTAAAATACACCTTTTTTTTATTATTATTCGATGTGACATCTTAGGTTTTAAAATGTAGACAGTTTCTTTCTTGCTTTGCACAGTCATGAAATTATATTTCAGTTCATTAATCCAATACTTTTTTTTAAAAAGTACATTGGGGGTTTTTTTGCTGATTCAGAAATCTTCCAGGAGGTAGGCAGTTTTGTCCTCTTTCTCCTGAAGGCTTTCTGATTGCTAGAAGGTACATAGACTGCCTGGGCATACAAAACCTGGCAGGATAAGAACCCTGCCAGCATGCCAGATGTTTATGTACAGTTGGGACCACAGGAAAAAGGAGGTGGTCACAGTTTGAGCTTGGATCTCTTGCTCCACTCTGGAAAAGCTGCAGGTAGACTGCAGCTTCTCCCATGTTTGTGGAGCCAGTCTTCTACCCTGGACAGAGGCAGGAGCTCAGCTCATTGTTCAGGGAGATGTACAGGACATCTCAGGGAGGCCTCAAATTTCTGAGACCATGACAAGGTCAGGGCAAACTTCACTTGTCAGGATCTGCTACATGATTTGCCCTGTGCTAGAGAAATATAAATACCATATATTGTAATGATACAAATACAGCAGAGAGATTCATTACTGTATGACAGAACATGATGTGCTTGACAAAATAGGAGCTTGGTACTTGGTACTCAATCTTACCTGTCTGCAGTATCTCCCAGAAGGATATGGAGGCCAGCCCCCAGAAAGAAGTGTGAGGTGAAAATCTTCCAGACAAGAGACACCATTATGAACTGTTAGCTCTATCATATCTACAGGGGACATAGTGTCCTGAGATTCATATTCTCAGCACTGATATTTCTCTTTTATTCCACATAGCAATAAATCCCCCTTACAGGCATCTTTTGGGAAAGTTCATGTAGATGCAACTTTGTAATCAGGGCTTCTTAGAAGAGGGTGCCCATTGTTATCTTCAGCATAAATGCACAAAAATATTTCTCATTTCAGATCTCTGCCCCAATAGTGCCAGCAAGATTCAATGTAAATAACATTTTTCTCCTGGGGCTGAAGCCAGCACTGCAGTCTAATGAGTAGTACTTTGATAGGCCGGTGAAAAGTTTAATGATATGGATTTAACTGTGTTGGACATCAGCTTTATTAGGCTGTTTCTGAGATATGGGAGTATTGACAGTGTTTATGATAAATGACACTCCTCAGTTATTCTTGCATGACTGGTTTCCTTTCAAAGTACCCAAAGGGTTTAGAAAAGATGAATATATTCACAATGGAATATATTCACTTACTGGTCCCCAGCTATCATGTCCTAGGCATCTTCCTACCAAGTGTATGGATAGAATTTTTTATTCCTTATTTTCTGTGTCAACAGAGTCATAATAAAGTTTTGATTACAGAATGAAAAATGTCATTTTCTGGTTGGCACAGAGCCCAATTTATATTGGTCAAGGCGTTTAGTTACCTTTTTCACTGCTTTAGCCCCCAAAAGGAAAAGTTTATGCTAATGGTGGAACAAAAGGGGAAAAAAAAGTACAAACTCTCTTTGAGGGACTAAGCTAACCTTCTCTGGTTAATTGTTCCCATTAGGAAGTGTATAGTTACATAATATGAATTGGTAGTTGTCATCAGACCATGGAAGACCAAAAGCAGTTGTTCAAAAAGGTCATTTTCTTGAGCAACATGGTGTCATTGCCAATTACTTCAGGTCATTGAGTAGCAAGCTCATCATAGTCACCAGTGATATTAGAATTTTTATGCTCCTATCAGGCTGCAGTTTTCCAAGCTCAGTAGAAAAAACCCTGTGACTCACAACGCTTAGGGCATGGCTTTTTGCGCTGGTCGTTCAATGTCAGCTGGAAGATACTCTATTTGTGCATCAGAGAGGATTCCAGCCTTGGGATGAGGCTGAACTCCACATTCTGCAGATCAGCTGCCTTAGAGCTCACTTCTGCTGCTCCTTTCTCCTCCTCCTTGCAAGACATCACCCCTTCAGCATCATTTCAGAGCAACCTAGACCTTATTCTAACTTACACCAAGTGGCATACAGAGTTCATGATCTAAATAAAATACCTTGGTGGAGGAGGGCATTTTCAAAACAGTGTAGGAGTGCTGAGGGAAGTCCTTAGTGTGGTCACACCACAGCAGGTGAAGGAATGGAGCAGTCTAAGAGTCCCCTTAGGAATTCACGGCACCCAAAGTTCCCCATATGCTGCTCCATGGGTTTTAAGGCCTTGTAGTTCTTAAAGTTAAGCTTGTTTAGAAAGCCCCCACACCACAACGGTGCAGTCAGGAGAATACCATGACTTTTCCTTGTAAGGTAACATTTCTAATGCCACCGTCACACTGCAGTGAAACTGCTGGCTATCCCTAAATACTGCTGAAGGAATGGTATGGGAAGAGAGCAGCGGTCAGTCAGTCTGGAATGGTTGACTTCCCTCCAGAGTGTTCACGCATTCTGGGTACTCTTTGATCTTGCTGGCATACAGGAGGAGAAAATTCATCAAAATCGATAGAGTGAATAATAGAATAAAATAATACCTCAGAGCTTGAGGAAAGCTTAGTAAGACCAGTATGACAGGAAAGGATAGGGCTGGAAAATTTATGAGCTGAAAGAAAGATGGTGATTCGTTACAGGCACGAGAACATCACCAAGACAAAATGGAGTATCTACTCTTTCATGCTGTTTACATTAAGGATTTCTTCACAAATAGTTAATAAGGGATTATAAATTAGCAACAGATGTGTGCATGTGACAGGAAAAAAAGGGATCAACGGTTGGTCCAATGCTAAAGGACTTTGACAACAAACCCATTGCAGGGCTAGTGTGGTTAAAATACACAGGGTTTTGTAGCTGTTGACATGCAGTGGATCCATGGAATTAGCACTGCAAATGGGCACTTTTGACTCACTCCTTGAATGATAAAGGAGTTCATTCATATTCACTGCTGGGTCAGGAGACAGTCACCTATGGTAAGTACATCTCTAGAAGGTGTTGGAGGTGCCATCCCAGCTGCATAGCAATTTACAGAAATTGCTGGATCTCTGAATCTTCTTGTGGCCCTGTGGCCTTTTCCTACAAAATGTGATACACCTTTCCTTGTTTGCACAGTTGAGAGGAAAGGGAAACGGAGAATCCGGACAACGTTCACAGCTGAGCAGCTCCAGGAACTGGAGAAGATTTTCCAAGTGACTCACTACCCGGATGTCCATATTCGCAATCAACTGGCAGCAAAGATAAACCTCCCAGAAGCCAGAGTTCAGGTACATTGTGTCTCCAAAAGGCTATGCTTACTGCACCAATTCTTTATTCAGAGTACATTCTTAATAGTTTATGCCTGGGTAACAACACTAATGAAATATGTGGCCTCTCTGTCACCTTACAGAGGGGTCAGTATCACTGTTCTCCTTTTACAAATAGGGGAAAAAGTATTTGTCACCGAGCTGGGACTAACCAAATGGGATTAATCAAAGGGTTAACAGGAGCACTAAGCATACTAAATGCATAGCAAATAGGAGTTACAGATGGTTATGAGCAACCTGTTGAACTCTGTAGCGACAGAGCAGCCATTTATGAAAATATTTATTAATCATTTATCAACCTTTTATAGACTAATGTTCATCTAGTACAAACTGTCACCCACATCCATCTTCTACAGGGTCTCAAAAAAAGTGAAAATAACTGCCCAAATGAAAATGCTTTCTTACTGTTCTGTATTTTGATATCACAGGCTATAAATGCCCTGGCTGTAATTTCAGTGCACGGAAACTAATCCAGTTCCCCCCAGCTGTAATGTAGTCTTGCTGACTGAGCTCAAAATTGACCCCAAATGTTTACTGCATATGAAATCTGCTACATTAAAATATACATACCACTGTGTATTGGAATTTGGTGTTGTTTACCAGGCACTGTTGTGATGATTTTTGCACGAGGCAGTTTCCATACTTGCCATAATGCTGGAGTCATCAGTGTAGTTCTATGCACATATCCCACTCTAACAATCAAAGTTCAACACAGAGCAGTTTATTGACTATGACATGCCTGGGACTATCGACTAACCATGATGATATTGCTTCATAGTTAGGTGACAGGGAGAATGGGAGCAGCATAGCAGTAATATGCCCATTAGCAATATCAGTGCACCCACAATGCATTTCCAATGGTATAAAGCACAAGCTGGGCTACTAGTCAGTGTTCCCAACAGAACAGCAAATCACATGAAAGAACAGGACAACCTTCTGTTTGAAAAATTATTTATAATCTGTAGCGGGGAAAATAAAACAGAGTTATCACGGGAAACATCAACCTGAGATGTACACAAAGGAAATAAAAAGCCCCTCGTGTATGAATTGCAGATGGCAAATTCCCAATTCAGACAGTGTTACACATGACACAGGAAATTCTGCGTTTGACCTCATCTTGGCTGATAAAGGGAAAACCGGCCACAGAACTAAAAATTAGTGGTAACTTACGTACAAGTTACAAGTTGTTACAATTTTGATTGATTGATTGCATTTGTCACACATAAACAAAACAAGAGTGCAGAGAATTCGTATATGCTCTTGGTACTTTGAAATAATAGTTTGACAAAGCTAAAAGCAGTATAAGTCAAATCACCTCAGAGAGATAATTTAACTGGGAAAAAAAAAGTGAGCAACCATTGGGTAACCAGGTAAAACATTTCATAACTGTGTAAAAGCTTGTGTCCTCCAATCAAGAAACAAAGGTATGATTGCTGTGAAACAGTTTAAGTGGATACATAGAATTATATCCCTGCATGTGTACATGCCTACATGCAACACAAAACGAAGAATGCTGGATAAGTAAACATTAGAAACAAGAAATTATAAAAAATGAATAAGCAAAGCAGAGGGATACAGGCCAAAGCTTTCGTCAGAAGAACTAAGGATCATCAGAAATTCAATAAAAGTCCATTAAGAATTAAAAAAAAAAGTGAACAATTATATTGATCTGTTACTTTATAGAAACAGTGGGACTGTCAAGGATAATGCAGAAATGGCAAAGATGTTCAGTCATAATTTCCGCTCTATCCTTGGAAATATGTCGGGTAAGGTGGTAGTATAACACAATGATGATGAAACACTTTCCATAAGGACAATATGTTGAACAGCAGCTGCTACAGACAGATATTTTTAAATCCAGACATCTAGGTGACTTACCTCCAGTAGTTCTTAAAAAACTGCTTGAGAAGCACTTTGGGTCATCAGTGTTGATATTTAATCAGTCCTGGAGCACAAGAGACATTCCAGGGGCCTTGAAGGAATCTAATGTTGTGTCAGTATTTAAAGAGTAAACAGGACAACCAGATAATGACTGGCCTGTCAGCCAAACATTGATTTTTGGCAAAACAGTGATAAAGTCAATATGAGTCTCTGTTAATGAAGAATTAAAGAAAGGGTAATATATATAATGCTTATCAACACTGTTTTATGGAAAATAGATGTCAAACATCTTTTTACGATGAGATTATTGGTGACAGTTTTAAACTGAAAGAGGGTAGATTTAGATTGGATATAAGGAAGAAATTCTTTATGATGAGGGTGGCAAGACACTGGCACAGGTTGCACAGGGAAGTTGTGGATGTCCCATCATTGGAAGTGTTCAAAGTCAGGCTGGACAGGGTTTTGAGCAACCTGATCTAGTGAAAGATGTCCCTGCCCAAAGCACAGGGGTTGGACTAGATAATCTTTAAAAGGTCCCTTCCAGCCCAAACCAGTCTATGGTTCTGTGGTTCTATGATTCTATGATTCTATGTATTTGGTTGATAAAGGTAATAACATTGATGGCATGTCACTGTAAGGACCTTGCCTTGGTCCTACACCCTGCTTGGATTAAGAAAACAGAGCAGATCAAATGGCATGTGCTAGTAGACAAAACGCTAGGTCTGCAACAGGTGTCTGATTGCAAATGAGGACATTTCAAAGGTGGTCCCGCATAAGAACCATTTACTGACACAAAGGTGAATTTGAACTACATAATCAGTAAAATCTTTCATGATAGTGCTATGAAATGGTAAGAAGATTAGGAGACTGGAAAATAATGAAAAGGCTGACGCTTTAGTACAGCAAGCTCTGGATCATTGGTCATGTGTCTGCAAGAGAACTACAAATGGACAATCTTACAGAGCAACAAATGGAGGCCATTCCTACAACATGGGGCACACCACCCTCCCTCTGCACTCTGTTTTAGTCCTTGTTTCCTTGGACAACCTGCTGATAACTGAGAGGGCAAACGAGTCTTTTGTGAAATCTCAGGCAGGATTAAGGAGGCACTTGTTGCTGGCTTTAGCACTGGTGTGACTTCTGTGAACACACATGGGAATATTATGCTCTGTCTCAGTGCCATAGCTCAGGAACACTGGAAAAATGAAAGTTAGTAGCGTGAAGAGAATAAATTATATCAGTAGCTTGGTATCTGTGGTAGACAGAGTATGGAGAAATAGGTTTAAATCCCAATGAAAGAAATTCAGGGTGGGCATTGAGAAATCTTTTTAGGGGTAAAGGTGTTGGAGAGCTGTTTGGGCAAAAAAGAGCAGTTTGCTCTGTGAACACATCTTTGCCTTTATTAAAAAAAAAATATCCCTGAAGTGAGGACTTTATCCCATGTGCAGACTTTGGAAGGAGCACTTCAGAGGTTGAATTTTTGTTTCAGTCCCCCCTCTGCCCTCAATCACTTTGTCGGTGTTAAAGAAGAGTAATTTTTATGGTGTTGTTTCACCATATAATGCCTGCATGGTAGAAAGGGAATGGAGCAGTTCATACAGACTAAGCAGTTCTCAAACAAATGCAAACCCAGATAAACAAAACTGTCCTTTCAGTAACCTCAGATACTGCTAACTATCAACAATATAGTAGAGGGCTCCTGACATTCCCATTACTTCCTGGGCAAGAGATGCAGAAATAACTGAGCTGCTCATTATTTGGTTTAAAATACATGCATATTTACATCCAGTAACATCCCGTTTCGATCACTAACACCTTGCGTTCATGTGAACCACTTGCTTACATTCGAACAGCAAGTTCGTAAGCCAGCTAGAAACTACAACGGAAGGGGGATTCAACTTTTCACAGTAATGCAGCAAGATGCACTACTGTGGCTGCACAATAAATACTTGTGTGCCTCAGCCAGAAGCCAGACTGGTCAAATCAGCTGATAGATGAAAGAAACTCCCCTGAGAAAACTAGTTGTCTGTTTTCCAGTGCAAAAGAGATGGCAGAAAACATACTCAGACTGCTGAGTGATTTAGAAGGTTTCATCCCCTTGGGTCTTTTGCTTAGGTCCCTTATGTGAATTTCAAAATGTTACCAGCTAAATATAGGAAGAACTCTGTTACTACAACTCCACTGGTGACACATTTTTATTGCAGCCCAGCAAAACATCTAGGTAGGTCTTTTCCCAGTTTATTCACTTGGGAACAGGGTGAAAGAGCCCTGTTATGCAACAAATCACACCTCCTAGGGAAAACAGAATGCCATGTGCCTTGACTGCTGCAAAGCTTTGACCATGAAAGGATCTGCTTTCCCAGGAGAGCCCTGGAAGACCTCCTGCACCCTGTGACATTGTCTTTCCTTGAACAGGGAGATCCTAGCTCTTCTGTGAGCTGCAAGAGAAAAGAGGCTGTCATGATAGCCCAGATATCCCACATGGTATGCAAAGTGTGAAAGGTGCTATGTCGAACCCAATGTTTTCCTTTAGATTCAGCCCCTGGTTCTGCTGAGCTGGAGGTCAATGTTTTCTGATGCTCACTTAGAGAGTAGGGAAAGTAGTTGGATGTGAGCAGTTCCTCCTTCATCTCCTGTTCATTTCTGTGCCTTTTCTTTCTTGCCTGTATCCAGATCTGGTTCCAGAACCAGCGAGCAAAGTGGAGGAAACATGAAAAATTTGGCAACTTTGGTGGCCTTCAGCATCTGACAGAAGTTGATTTCATTCCTGCTCCCAAGTCAGATATCACAGTGAGTATCGGAGGCTATGTATAAAGCCACTGAGGGAGAGATAGCTATCCTTCACCAGGTCGCCTCTTCACATGGGAATATCCCAGAGAAGGAGGACTGGGAAAGACAAAAATGGCAATATGATGAAGAGAAATCCCAGCAAATATGGTCAAATAACACATTTCTTCATGAAATTAAACCTGTTTTGTAAATAGGCCATGAGGTGTCTCCTGCACGATGATCCTTCCCCATTTTACTTCTAAATCACTTCCCTGTAAATCATACTTTGATTCAAAATATCTTTACCATCACAAATTTTCTGAACAGAAAGAAATATGACATTTGCAGCCACAAAGCCACGTTTCTTTATAGACAGTATCTCTTTACAACGTCCAGCCTTGTTAGGCTGACCAGCGCTTTTTGCCCTTGACCTATGTCCTTGCCAAGTCCAGGACAGTTAATATTATCTAGGCTGGCACACAGGCTGTTTCCCTGTCAGGAGTTTTTCCATGGCTAGAACAAAGGGTATTTTGCCTTGCTCCCTGGGTGACAGCACACCACTGGGTTTTAGGGGGGTCTATTCTTCTAAACTTTTATTCTTAATTACTGAGCACCAGGGAGACAAATAAGGTTGATCGTAAATTGTATCTAACTAAAAGTCTGTATTGATTCACCTGAGACTGCATTTTTATTCTTGAAAGGCTCCTAGCTTGATGCCAAGAAAGCTCGCTGCTACCATCCCTGCCGTGGGATACTACTCACCGCTGCAAGGGCAGCTGACAACTGCCTGGCTGCCCAGCACGCTCTCCTTCATCCCCCACCGCTTGGAGCTGCTGCCCTTCCCAAAACCGTACTTGTTCTTCAATGTCCTCCCCCCTTATGGCACGCCGCTACCCCACAAGTTGGAAAGGAGCAGTATCTGCGCCAGCTCCACATAGAGGAGGATCTGGGGGAGTGGGGGACTTTGGGGGCATGCTTTTCTCACCCATGACCATTTTGGGGGCGTGCGGTTCCTCTCCTTGAACAAGCCTGCCGGGACGATGGGTGGCCTGTGGTGCAGGGTCGGCTTGCTGCAGGAGTGCCACCACGAGTCGCCACAGCCTAGCGAACGTGGGCGAGAGCCACCATGGACCAGGAAAGAACTCCCCATCTGCCTGAGGAGCAGCATGCTCTGTAGAAACTCAGCCGCTCAACTGAGAGCCTCTCCCTGGGGGGACAGTGCACCGAGCAGCCCTGCAAAAGGACTGGGGTTTTACTCAGCCCTGAGACAATGCTGGATGACCCTATTGCACCAGTGGCTTGGGGCAGGCAAGATGCCTGCGACGAGGTGTGCATAGCCCCAGGGTCCAGCCAAAAGGGCTTTCCTCTGCAGGTTTAGGTCGCTTTCCTCATACGTTATGGTCCTCATGCGCTGGGGGGTGCAAAGAACATGTTTAGGTCAAAAATCAAACTTTCAAGATACTTCTTTTTTTCCAGTAGTCAATGAGGGAGGGGGGTGGGTTTGATTTGCTGTCTGTGTTTTTGACTTGAATAAAGGGGCACAAACACAATTTGAGCTGAAATATGACAGTCTGACAGGGGTAGCAGTGCTGAGCTCTGGATTTGGTACTGTGAGTCTCTGGGGGCAAGAGAATTCTTCAACTGGTTAATTAAAATGCTTATGAGGAAGCCTCTCATTTTTTGACCTGAATTAAGAAAGCTCCAAACCCCATTAGAAACAATAACAAAAAGAGACAGCCTGAGTTTAATCTGCTAGACATAATAGGATGGTATGACCCCACAGTTTGGTTTAATTGTAGATCAATAATGAGATCGGCCTGCCCACTTACAAAATGTCTGTATGCCTTATTATTTACATAATATTCATCTCCTTCCAACATATGGTGCTTTTTTTCCCCCTGCTTATTCAGGGTCCAATCCTGCTTCCACTAATGTCTCCACTGACTTTCATGGGAAGCACTGTTGGCAAGCACTGTTTAAAGGGTTGCACCATCTTCTGTCTTGCAGACACAGCACATATTGCACACTGACGGGGAAGCTACTGAGCAAAGCCATGAAAATGTGGTCTCCCTCCCAGACATATCACTTGTAAGGGTGGCCATTCATGACAGAGTCCAAAAGCAAAGCAAATCGTGACCCAACGGCTTGCTGGGGAGGCTGTTCTGTGCACGTGGGAGTGCAGGTAGGTTAATGATTCTGAATAGGTTGCTTACTTAAGAAATCCCTCCGGCCAGACTGCAGCTGCCAGGTCTTCAGCCTTCTTCTAGCTGCTAATTGTTAGTTACATAGTGGATCACAGTGAGTCAATAGCTTTCTTGTTGTCTGGCTGGTACCAGCTTTCCCCGTACTTCAGGTTTGGGAGACCTGTAAGCTAGGGAGTAGCTGACTGTTGTAGGGAAAAGATAAATCCTACCCTATGTGGGTTCCATTTCTCCAGGCCACAACTATTCAGCAGAAGTCAGATATACTGTGTCCTTCCTCCTGTAGGTCTTACACAAGACCTTTTTCCCACACCTGCTCGGATCTTTACTCTATAGCCTCTTCATCCCTGTCATCTTATCTGTCATCTGAAGGACAGTCCATTCAGATACAGGGCTAAACTTAAGCTCCAACAACGGGGTTTAAGCACCTAACTGATTAAAATCAACAGGAATTAGCTATGGTGTTTACCTCATGCAACTTTAGGTGACTGCATTGCAGCCACACACACCTGAATTAAGCACCCTGGGCTCTCTTTAAAGAAGGAAAAGTGATCACACTAAGGTTTCTAGGTTAGGTGAAGTCCACGCATCAGTGCAGTTTCCAGGGCATGAATTTTCCCTATGCAATGATTACCTTGAATACAGAAACTGGCATTGTAATCATCTAAAGCTAAGGGGGCATGACTCTTTGCACAAGTAGACCAGGGCTGCAAGCCAGCAATTGCACTGGGACAGCTTATCCTGTGGGAATATTTGTGTAGCATAGAGGAGGATTCCGGGATGATCATAATGTGACAATTTTTCTTGGTCAGGATATGCAGTGTTTGAATTTCACCAGTCTTTTAATAGAAACCAAGCAGCTTTCCAGGGTTATTGCTTACTTTCTGTCCACTCCACATGTCTGTCTGATAACTCCATGACCAGGGCTCCTACACATCATGATGTCTGCCCAGAATCTGGAAGCTCTGCTTCATGCCTCTGAGGTCCTCTAGAAGCCCTGTTTTGGACTGGAGAGGTGAGAAGCAGAGCTGCTGAGCAAACCTCATCAACTTCATTTTGAAAAATCAAAGCCTTAGAATTACTTCTTTGCTAGCAGGTTCAATACTAGGAGGGTTTGTTTTGATGTAGAACAATTTTGCTTGGGTTTTCTTGTTTATTTATGAAGTTTCAGAATTTCCCACTGAACAGCAAATCTGCGTTTCAGGATATGTGTAGCATCTCCATCCATATTCAGCTGGTCAAATCCCAGAGACTTAGTAACATTACCTTGTTTTTCACCAATTTCATAATTTTATTCTGAGGTGCAGCCAGAACAAATTAGCACAGAGTGGGGCAGTTTCTGGCATTGGCATCTTGTTAAACCCCAGCATCTTCTAGTCTTCCAGTTTTCATCCCATCTCATCTAATAGTGGCATCTTTCCCTTCGTCTGCACCCCCTACCTATCTTCAAAGCAAGAAGTAAGAAAGTCCACTGGTTTCATGGCTGTGCTGGTCCTCAGGATGCTATTTTTGCACTGTTTTATACTCTGATGTTTCCAGAAAATCCCAGGTTGGGCACACTAGTCTTTAGGACACCCTAAACTCCACAGTCCTTCAGACATATAGGATTGCTTCGGGCTTAAATGTATTTTAAACCTGCCAAAGGGTTGCTAGAGGAACAAGTCATTCGAGGAAGCTGACCACACACTAGCAAGACCTGTGTATAGAAATGCAGTCGTAGTTTCATCCTAACTTCAGAGTAATAGTCTTTGGTATTCCCTGAGCAGGTGGCTGGGAAAAAAAGGAATCCGATTTCTCACCACCGGTGTATGGCTCCGGCTATGCTGCCTCGGAATGAACCAGTCCATCTGATCTCCCAGCACATGTGCTACACTTGTCCCAGCCAGAAACACCCTGACCACCTCTCAGCAGACTCATCCCACTTCTCAAACAAAAACGTGTGGTTGTCATCTCTATCCAAAGGGCCTGGCAGAGAGCTCAGGCTCAAATCCGGTCATGGTAACATTTTGTTCCCTCGGCGGATCTGAATCACTTCTCCAAGGCAGCGGCAATGAGAGGCGACAGCGTGGAGCTATGTGCTCCCCATCAATGGACATCATGAAAGGCTGTTGCCGCAGTCCACTGGATCAGGTCACATTAGCCTAATAGCATCTCGGAAACAAGTGACGGGAGAGCCCCATCTTGTCCTAGTCCCTGACAAAAATGAAGGGTCATTATTTATGGTAGATGCTTAGAGGTTTTGCCTCACCTGATTTCTAGTGACTCAAATGACAGGGCTTACAGCCCCCTCAGGGGAGACCCCTCTGCAGTCTCACAGCTCTCTGTGACACTCTGCTTACTTTTTCTATATGACAGTTTCATCCTTTAATCCCCCATAAACCCCGTTGTAACCTGAACAATTCCTCCCTCCGGCTTATGGCCCTGATTTCCATTTTCACACTGACTTTTCTTAGTGAGGCAGGCCACCGATTTCAGGGAAATTAGTCCTCTTTGGCACGAGTAAGGCACGATCCTGCCGATGATGTTTGCACATCGCAGACACCTCTGAGCCCTCAGACCGCCCTGGCTTGTTCTTTAGCTCACCTAGCTATCTGGTGTCCTTAATCTTTCCCTGTAAATCTCTCTGGGACACTGATATTGAGGGCAAAATTCTCAATTGGATTAAAAACAATTAGATGGACGACCAAGGTCCGAGAACCGACGTAAATTAGCACCAATCAAGAGGGCGGAGACTGGGACAAAGTCCAAAGGGGGTGGTAAATACACATCGGGGAGAAGGGGATGGGGAGCGCAGCAAGTTGGCAGGGTTGGGACCAGCTTTGCCCACATATCAGCTACCTGGGAGAACGGGCCCTGTGCTGCCGAAGGGGAAGAGGGCACGCCTGTACAGGAGGAAATCTGGGCTTAAAAAGGATCCCACAGGAAAAATGGATGATGAGGCTACCTGACTCTTATTTAGACAATTTAATGTGGAAAACTTGCTGCATATCAGACTGAAATGTACACCAGTGGGCAGAGCAAGAAGACATGTGTGCAATGATTGCTCTTCTGACCAAAAGCTCATTTGGGGGGTATTTTTTACTCTTAACTGGAGTTTCCAGATTGGATGGCTTTTAACTGTACCACAGTAAGAGAGCCCAGGGGCCTCTAGAAAGCTTTTCTGTTATTTTTGCTGCTGTTGTTTTGTGGGGGTGGCCAGAAAAGAGAGCTGGGGTTTGGAGGGGGTTGTTTACTTTTAAAGGTTTCTTTTTTCTTTTTTTTTTTTTCCCTGCGATTACTACACGCTCTGATCACAGTCAGAAAGAGAACGTGCAGAGAGGGTGCTGCCTGCTCTACAATTCCAAACAGGTACACACTAGACCTCAGGTCAAAAAAAGCTGTGATTTAAAGCAGCCAAACATCTGGTTCTTCATGCTTGTTGACCAAGCTCTCAGTCCTTTTTCCGCTCTGTGCTCTGACCTGACTTTTCTAAGTGACTGCACTTCCTCTGTTATCTCACGTCTCCCCTTAGCCTGGACTACAGGTCTCACCTAAGTGCCTACTTCTATTTTCTTGCTCTGGCCCCTTTTTGCCCCTTGGTAGTTTGGTGTATTTTTGTGTTATGAGAAAATGCTATCCTTTCTAGCTCAGGGACCAAATGAGCCCACATATGTGCATCTCAGAGAGATCAACCAAAAAGATTGGGTGTAAATAAGGGCTTAATTCAAAATATAATGGTCAGTGAAATAATTCAGGTGGGCTTTTATTCAACCAGGAGAGCTTGGCTCTTCCAAGAAGGCCTCTTGTAGCACTTAGTCCTTGCTTGTGTCTTCATGCAAACCCGCTCTGTTCCTGGGCCAGTTTTTACCCACTTCCATGACATGTTCTTGCTTTTGCTGAAATCCATCATTTACAGTGTCTATCCAAAGATACCTGCACAGACGAATTTTCTTTTCAAGTGGCTAGCAATAAAAACTCACACTCTGACCTCCTGAAGCCCAGCAGAATGGAGAGGGCGGGAAGGGAAAACGCCTTTCATTCCAGCTCTTCAGAGCTGGACCTTCTGAAAGGACTCTGGAGTTTGATCAAAAATGAAACTGATGTCAAAGCCACAAGGTGGGTTTAGGTAAAATGCTTTAAAAGGAAATCCAAACAGATTGTTTTTTTAATCAGCTCAAAGAAAAAAAAATCTGTGTCTCAAAGTAGCAAATGATTCATTACTCTGACAGCCATTTTCATAGGCATTTCAAGGAGAGGATGTCCCCTCAAGGGGTAGCTTGCATTGGCGCTGCGACCCTTTCTGGGACCAGCATATCAAGCGGTACGTGTTGGCCACCTGAACGATCTGCAGCCTGTTAAAGAATTAAAGAGTACCAGCCAGCAACTGCGTGCCAGGAATTCATAGCAGCCAGGAATTCATAGCAGCTGCCCCTTTTTCTGTATTTCAAAACTCTCATAGTCACATTCTTTGCCATTGCGTTCCTCGTCTTTGTCACACGGCTGATGTCGAGCTTACAGGACAGAAATTCACTGAATCCTTCATCATCTTCAATTAAATATAGATGCAGCTATTTACAGCCTTACAGACCCCAGGCCTTGTCAGCTTTTAATGGTTTTGAACGCTTCCAATAGCAGAAAAGAGCCATTTCGTCTGCTCTTCAACAACAGGAAAAGCCAATTTAACACTTTTCTTTCTTTCTCTGCAGGAAGCACGTTCCTGACTCTGGGACGGTACCCTTTGCTTTGTTTGTGACTGCTGAAGCTAGGAAAACGTTTAGGGCTCTCAGCAATATCAACCTTGCCTGCCACTGATTTTCCACTCTCTGAAGCCTTGCTATTCCCCCTCTCCTTTCTTTTGTCTCCCCCACGCATTAACAGAACAAATGCTTCTGCTACTTTTGCTTTATTCCCTTGGCTAATCTCTTTTTGCTGCTCTGAACTTACGGCTGTCCTGTACAATGCTGCCAGGATTTCCCAGGCAGGAATAGGTGTGCACTCTTTTAGGGGCACCAGACAGTGCAAAGCACCTCCTCACTGCCATGAAATGGTTGATGGTGTAGGGAGCTACTCAGGAGAGTCTTTCTCCTTCGTTTGCCTGGAGGAGCAGTGGATAGGCATCTGGTGTTCAGGGTCTACCATATGATTCGCAGGGTTATCCTTCTTATACTTCAGGAAAAGCAGGTCCCCACCAGGGGGTCTTAAATCTCAGCCTGTGTCACAGGTGTTTGGGCAATCTTTTATTGATGGCATTTTACAGCACTCCTCAGTGCAATTCCCCTGCTCTCAGACACTTTGAATTTTAACAAATTTTAACTTTCAAAATTTAACATTTTTCTGTGTTATCTGTCTGCCTCAGCCGATGTCTTAAATCTAAGCAATTCAGTCCTTGAGGCTGGGGAAAGTGTGCTCTTTTGCTCATGGTGGCAAAATTCTGGTACCGTTTTGAGAACAGCACTTGGAGCAGGAGCTTGAAATCTGGCATGGAGGTGGCCTTTTCTGTTAATCGTGCTCTTTGCCATCATTGTTACCAACTACTGTCATATGGCCAAAGTATCAGTCTTTGAAAAGTATCAGTTTGCACAGGTTTATTCTGTGTCCTTCAGATTATAGCAATTACATTCCTTGTGGAGTTGGTGCTCCCTAGCAATGCTTATTCTGACGTCTCAGCACGACTTCCCTCACAAGCTCAGTTCTTGGCTGGCTGTGAACAACACGTGGCCCAGACTCTCATGATAGCCACCAGACCCTTTCCCCCTGGTTTCTGAATGCCCCACCACCTCAATCGCAGGATCAGGACAGTGGAGCAACCTCCTCAAGCCTAATAGCAGGAGCACGTTCCCCAGGGAAAGTGGGATGGCACGGAGGGGTTGTGGCTGGAAAGGGAAAATAGGACAAGGACTGGCATAGGCAGAAGAGGCTGGCCAGGTGAGGAGACTCTGCTGGGGAGCCAGGGAGGTGTGACCGGAGGTGATGCCAGCAGGTTCATGGAGCCAGGATGGGTGGGTAGCAGTGGACTGCACAGGGACAAAGAGCTGATCTGAGGTGGGGTGAGGGGCAGGTTTGGCCTTACCTGTTCCTATGGGATGCTCAACTAATGGCTTGAACTGCAGGTGTCACTCATGCAAGGCTCCTTTTCCACATGCCTGGCTTGGCTGGATCACACTACAGCACTATTTGGCACTGCCTGCCTGCAAAAATAAGATCCCCAAAATCTGACAGTGGCATGCCAAGCTCAGGAGTGCTCCCAGCCTTTGCCAGCCTGTGCCCTAGTTCCTGTCTGCAATATAGGGATGGCATACCCTTGCAAGACCTGAGTCTGTGGGGCTCAGACACCCCCAAGGTGGAGCACTGCAGAAAGCCTGGTGGGCTGGGAATACTTCTAACACCAGAGCAGGCAGCAGCTAAGGCCTGAAAGCTCACGATTAATAATAAAGAGAATAAAACACGTCCTACCTAAGGCCTGTTTTTCAGTAAGTCTTTCCATCCTGTGCATTCAATGAAGTCTGATCCCGCAGGGAAAAAAGCATTGTGCAATGGTTTAATTGAGAACTCTGTCACAATGCAAGCACAAAAGGGGGCAGAGCTGAGGATTCACTCCACCCTTTTGGGGTTTCCTACCCTTTTCAGTGCCTGATTTAGCTACCTTGATAGCTTTTTCTTTACTCAGCTTTTGCCTGTGGTGTTGTGCGGAGCATCACTGGAGAGGCGTGAGTGATGAGGAGGGTAAGAATCCTTTGTGCCATGCAGAGCAGAGAGCTATAAACTCTCATTGACTGATGGAAAAAACTTGACCAGACTAGGAGGTATATTATCTAATTATATCATACATTACTAAAAGGCAGCAATAGAATAATATATAGATAGCTATATCTGATGAGTTTATGTGTGTCTTTAAATGTGGGTGTATATGTATATGTGCATTTCTTGAATGAAACTGTTTAGAGTCTACTGGGCCAAAAGATAAATTCCACTGATAAAACTGCTTATTTTATAGAAACTGGGAGTGAAAGAACACAAAAACAGCCACACTGGATCAAACCCCAAATGAACACCCAGCCCAGTACCAGAGAGTGCTCAGATGATCAGCACTGGATGTTTTCAGCATGTGCTATTCCACGTTGTGTTGTGTGCATCAAGTTATTCCTGTGCATTCATCCAGCTCAAGCAAACAACCCGACACGCTGTCATTTCTCAATGGCAGCCTCTCTGTCCTTGGCATCATCTTGAGATGTCAAATTGTGAGAGTTGTGTCCAGTGAGACTGTTGTGGTGTCTCCCCAGCCACCAGAACGGTGACCCACCCACCCCACCCATCTCTCCATGACCGAGACTATTCTTCTCCTCCTCTGTGCAAAACACTCAGTCACAGCCTCCTCCCTATGCCTATTTCAGAACAGAAAATCAGAATATCTCCTCATCCTGCACAAGCACCTGCCTCCCTGGGTAGTCACAGTCCACCCACTTTTCACCCAGACTCTTTGAGGACTGGCTGAAGTCTGAAGTGGATGCAAGGTGTCTTATGCAAAAAGCAAATCCATCTTCAACCCCCAAATATCCAAAATGGTCCCCAGGTGTCACGAGCCTTTGCTGGCTCTTGAAACCCACAAACTACACATAAAACAAGTAATCTCCTATGACCAGTCACAAAACAAGTAGCGTGCTACGTGGCAAACACTGCCTTCTGATCTATACCTTGTAAAAATCCTTTGTTCAGCTCATTGTAACTGGGTGCTAAGGATGGCTCCAGGAAGGATGGTGAGTCTGGCTGTGGGAGTCTGGTTCAGTCCCTGTTGTTATCAACAGGAAAACAGGAAAACATCCATCGTCTCTGGCAGAACCAGAGATTGGTATATGCTGCGAAAAAACCTCTAACACCTACTCACTGAACAAAACTACAGCCCGTCGATGTTGCACTGGGGGTTACTCAAGTGCAGACCAGCATTAGCAGAGCGTTCCAGGACTTAATATAATTCCAGGCAATTTATTGCTCTCTAATATTAAAGCTGCTATCCTTATGAAAACAACAGCGCGTGGTGACGTCTCATATTTTCTGTGTTTAGCTGAGCTACCTTAGAAATGCTGCTTTAATAAAGTTAAATTTGTACTCATGTTACAATGAACGATAATGCTGAAGGGGTTATGAAAATAAGTTCCTCCTCTTCTGGGAAGCCAGGTCTTCTCAGCTTTTGCAGGATCTGTTGCAGCACACAGCACTAGCCCAGGAAATGTTTTATCGCACTGTTATGCAATAACTGGTTCTTACTCAGGATAAGTATTTACTAGAAACAAAATTAATCTTGTGCCTTCGTTTTCCATGGGGAGGATGCTGATCAGGGAGACAAACGCCGGTCCTGCTTCTCCCAGCAGACTACCCTGACCACTTGGTCCTGGTTGGGCTCTTTGATGTTTGCTGTCCTTCTGGCCCCACAGCCTTTGCATTCCTGCCTGCACCATGACCCAGCCTGAAAAGGGATTACCCTCTTCCCCCATACCAGAGCTGTGCATCCCACCTTCCTCCAGGCAGAGAAAACTTAGGGCGCACATCCTGGTGAATAAAAGCTATAACCAATAGGTCTGAGGTCCAGCTGTGGCTTTTTGCCTGGGAGTTGCAGCGGTGGCAAAGATCACACCCTCAGTGCTGGTGGTAGCAGATACCCTCAGCAATGTCGGCTGCTCCCACCTCTGAGACGGATTATGTACCGTGTTTAAGTGGCAGGGACTTTTGGACTTCAAGCATGCCTAAATCTCTGCATAGAGTCTATAGGGAGACTACCTAATTCAGGCAGCCCAGATGTGGCCACAAAGCTATGGCTCTGCAATGCCCATATCAGGCATGGTCTGGATACTGTCCTCAGTATAACATATATATCTTAACAATACTTCTCTTCTTAGAAGGCTGTCTTCACCATCCAGCATGGTAAATAAGGGATGTAGCACTATACCTTTTCATTCAGGCTCACAGAACACCTGCTCCTGAATCACACGTAAAGAAAGAGGACAAAAAAATATTTTTAAAAAAATTAAAAATCAGATGAGGATAGCTTAATTAAAAGATAAACACAAATGAAATCAAAACAATCAATGGTAGTTCAACTCTAATTGAATTTTATCATCAGCAGAGCTGCTGTTGTTTTTCCCTTCCTCCCAAAATGAGAAGCTCTGGAGAGGAAATTTCCCTCATCAAATTTCACATTCAGTTGAATTAGTCTGGGAATCTTTTTAATAAAAAAAAAAAAACCAACCTTGAAAGAAAACTCTTTCATTCCAGCCAAGGCCCTTCAACCAACCACCCTGTGCCAGGCTGTTCAGTGAGAGACCTGGAGGGTGTCAGCACTAATCATCTGCCCCTGTTTTCTGAGGGTAAATTTGGCAAGTGTCTCAGAGCTGGGGAGGAGAGGTTCTGGAGTCCTCCAAGGAATTGGATTGTAATTCTGATGTGATGGCATCAGCTAATTAGCAGCTCTAACAAACCTCACCGCCATCCCCTCTCCGGATTTTTCTCCAATTACAGCTAAGCGTGCAGCCTGCAAGAAGGGGAGGTGAGGTGGGGGGAGTTGTCCATAGTTATTGAAGGTTACACAGCTGCAAAGAATAAAAATGACTGCAGTATTTAATGACACTCCTGTTTAATTCTGACAAACAGGAGCATTAACATCCTGCAAAGCGGGACAAATTAACGTGGTGGGTACTAAGCAGAGACAAGCCTCAAAGCCCCTTCTCTGGCCCTTCGCACAGAGCTAAATTGTACCATTATTGACGTAAGGGACTTGGCAGCCTTGGAACATGATTACTCCTTTACATATGTGTGTGATTATAAATATATAATTTCCTTGAGGTTCTGCTTTATTAAAATTCTTAACTACGGGGGTTTTCTTGCTGCACTCTTTTCTTATACATATCATGCAAAGCAGCAAATACTGTTTACCACAAAAAGAATAATCACTTACATGCCAAAGGCAGAAAACACTTAAATTGCTGCTGTCCTCAAAAGAGTTTTCTGCTATGCTTAGAAACTTTGGGTGTGGTTTTTATCCCTTGGTGGCACTGGAAAACTCTCCCACTGAAACCAGTGTAGTCCACAGCACTTCCCAACTGCCATAAAATGACGCTATTTTGCAAATGCCATAAAATCACACAGAATTTACAAACGCCATAAATGTGGCCAAGCAAAGAGTGAAAAATGTTCAAAGTGTGGTTCGATCTCTACCAAATAACTGTGACACCCCTGTCACAGTACAAAGCTTTGGAACAGTTATATCGCCGCACATAGCAATGTAAAGTGCAGATGATGACACCAACAAATGCTCGGTGCTGACACTTAAAAGAGCAGCTGTAAAAAGCAGCAGTCCATGATAAAAAGCACAACATCAGCCATTGACTTTATGCAAAATATTATTTACTGTGCAAACATACTGGGCTGCAAAATATAGCTAATAAAATAAGTGATTTGCCTGCCTGCTGCTTCCAGAATCACTCACAGTTTCCAGTAGGCACAGTTCCCTAGGGGTGATGGAAAGTATTTTCTAGCAGTAGACAAGAAACTCTTGATGAATTTTTTTCTCTTTTGCTGGCAGTGAAGAGCCACCCTTGAAAATCTGATTTTAACTCACTAAACTCATTACAAGTTTCCAGTGTAAAAAAATTAAAAGCAGGAGCACAGGTGCTAAATAAATCAAATAGATTACATCTCCCAGGGACAGGACCTGTTCCTGCAGCTCCGAAATAGCCAAATGGCATGCCGACATTTTTACGCAGCATGGAGCACAGGCACCGGTCGTGCTGAATGTCACCTCACGGTAAGCTAGCGTGACAGTCGAGGTACGCTTAGTTTTGGCCAATGCAGAGCAATAACCTGGCGAGACACCAGCCAGGTTCAGCCTGCAAGCTACTTGGGCACACTCGCCCAGGAGCTGCACCTGAGCAAAAGTATCCTCCCCTTGGCTCAGGTGGCCCACAGACGGCTCCCTGGACACTGCCTGTGCGTGCCTATGTCACACATACATCCTTTCTTACTCCCCTCTTGCCTGTACTTGAACTGAATAAAATCTCTCCCTGCACAGGCCATCAATTTTGAGATCTACGTATGGGCCAATAAAGATCGACTTGAAAAAACTCTGGGAAGGTCAGGCAGGCCTCAGAGTTTCTCTGTTGACAATTATGAGTTTTGCTGCCTAAATACAACGCAAGCAGAAAATCTTCTGGTGGTGTCCAGACTACACCAACTTCTGAACAGAAACCAAAGTCCTTTTCCTTGAGAAACAAAGGATCTTGTTTCTCAACCCCCAGGCTGGTCACCTGCATCCTGCTCATAGGTGAAGATTCAGAAGAAATCATCTAGATAAGCTTAGGAAAAGGAACGCCAGCAACCACCGTGCTCAAGAGATGAGTAGCTGGTATACAGATACTACAGGGTTACAAGTTACTCTGCATGTGCTCCAAGGAGAAGTAACCGGCTGTACTCTGGTCTATTAACTTCTTCTTCGTAACAGGTTTGTATTCACTTTCATGGGACATCATCCCCCTGTTCAAGGAAGCCTTTCACCAGAGAGCCAAGCTCCAGGCTGGGAGAGGGAATGGTGGGGATGTTGGGAGGAGTTTCCCTGCACCAGCTCTTTCCTACAGAAAGGAAGTCCACGTTCACCAAGAAAGCCAACCACCTACACAAACTTGGAAGCATTTTACACAATCTGGATGCTGGGTTCCCTTCCCAGTGATCTCACTCTGGCACCACTACACGGGCAAGGATCCTTGAAAATGGGAGACAGCGTTTTCCAAGCGCCTGGGCTCCCCAGAGATGCACGGCACATCGGCCGTGGACTACCACTCACTCCCCTGTGCCTTCTTACACAGCACTGCTTCAGCTCAGCTTTTCTCCATAGAGAGCTGCCTCACCTAGGAAAATAATCGAAGTACCTGAAACCCACCAGGGCGCTTTCAGGGTTTCCTACAAAGCGTCCTGGAATTGCCCTGCTGTAAATTGACCTCTGGCATTTCAGGCAGAGTCTCCTGGGAGCACTGAGGAGTTAGCACAGAACAAGGGGACAACAAAGCAAGTTTATGGCTTGAGAAATCTAAGCAAAAGCAAACCAATGTCCTTTCTGGATGGTCTTTCTCAGCCAGACTCCATTTTGTCCACTTGGGGGTTTCTTTGTCGGTTGTTTTTTATTTTTTTTTCCTCTTCTTGTTTTAAAACACCTACACATTGACAGATGCTTCCCATATATTTCCATCCTATGGTGCATTAAATCTTGCTGCTGAAGCAGCTACAAGTCCTTTCAAGGGATTATTTCTTTCATTGTTACACCTGGGTCATCTGGAAGTCTGAGGGGAGAAAGCAATGTTCTCCGCTGGCTCTGTGATTAAAATGATTTATCTTGCCACATCTCGCAGCATCACAATGAGCAGAATGCCACCACCCTGCGTGAACGCTAGCTCCCGCACAGGACTCCGCTAATGGCTTCTTTTCCCCAAGCAGGAATGGCTTCAAAACCCCAGAGTTTTCTTCTGAGGCTAGAAAAATACCTGACGCTCAAAGACAAACTCAGATGGAAGCAACACATTAGGTAGGAACTATATTAAAAACTCAAAGCAACCTTGTTCTCCCTTATTAGTTGGATAGTGAAAAGGCAGTGCCTGGGCTGATGACAGCAGGAATGTGTTCATTAACCGAAGGCATTACAGCTGCCTTCCTGTTGCTGAGCTCTGCAACTGCAAGCAGTTCTCCCACCCAGAATCAATGCTGCTTCAGTAATATGGTTTAATCTAAGCATTGCCTCATTTATCCTATTATAGACTAAAGTTTTATCTTACTTTTTACATCACTTTTTTTTCCCTTTGTGACAAAATTCAACTAAAAAACCTGATAACTTTAACACTTGCTCTAAGCAATGGTTGCATTGCCCACCACAGTGGCAATGCTCACACACCAGTCAAAAATGCCATGGAGAAATAAAACAAAACCATGGTCTTCTGAGTGTTGGCATTTTCCTTTGCAAAATAAATATTTTACCATGTGTTGCCCCACATCTTGAGTTTCCTGACATCTGAAAGGCCATTCTGTCTGGTATTTGCCCCTCAGTGGAAGCAGAAATTGTATGCAATACATCTGTGTCTCCTCACATACCAAGAAACACATGGCAAACACAGCCTGGCCCAGAGTGATCCTACCTCTCGACAGATGCTGTTCCTAAATATCTCAGCTGGTGAGGCAGAACACCTATAGGGGACTGGCAGTCATTGGGGAAATTTGGTGCAAAGTCACACACCCTGAGCACTGCCAGGAACAGCATTATGCGTGATATACACCCCACTAGTCCTTGCTTTTACATTCCCTGAGCAGCACTACTTACAAGCTGTGACCCTACCTTAGAGCCTGGCTTCACTCCTGCAATTTTTTACCATTTCCCTATAGTGACAAGGGTAGATACACAGGTCAGTGCATGGAGCTGGACAGCTAGTTGCCCCACTGCTTCCCCAGGAGGTGTCTGCTCCTGTAGCTGACAGCACAACCCTGCTCTGCCCATTAGGTGAGAAAATGGGGAACAGGCAGCTTATTTCGTTAAATTGCTCATTGTACAGGCTTTACTACCTGGGACCAGCTCAGGAGGATCCCAGCTCCCTCTCAGCCCAGCTGGCAGAGCAGGTGCTAATTAGAAAGTGCAATTTAGCAATGACCTGCACGTGCCACACACTCCGCATGGAGCTGCACTTAAAGCTTCTTGGCAGTGCCAGGGTATCAGGAAATAAAGGTTGCAAAATACAAATAATGTGGATTTCCACAGGGGCTGGGGAGTGTGGCTAAGTCGGAGGGAGTGCCTGGTGTCCATGCCCTGCTCCTGAAGGTAAGCGCCTCGCAAACCCGCGGAGCAGCACCAACCTATTAAAAAGCTCAAGAAGGCCAGTTAGCTCCGCAGACTGGAAACAGGTATCTGACTGACCAGGCAGGCCAGCAGCCTTTGCATATTTTTTTTTTTATCAGCCACCTGCTACATGACCCCAGTCGTGCACTGTACACGTGGGATGGGAGCAGAGAGACCTTCCTGCTATCTGTACGAGACAATCGAGTCATTTAGCAGCAATTAGGCTCCTGACCAGCTTAACTCATTTACAATTATACCACAGCTCCTAACAGCTCCAGAGTTCCAAGACATTATTTGAGGGAGGTAGTAAACCAGTCAGGGTGTTGGCAGGCCTGAAATGGAGCATGGAGCTAAATAAGGAAAAATAAGGTGGCCCATAAAAAGGTTTAACCCTCAAGTGCCTCAATGGCAACCACTGCTATACCATTTCAGGGATAAGTGAGGAACATTACCACACTTATCATCCCCTTTCCAGACCAAAGAATATAGCATGAGCAGCTGACCAACTTTTCTGACTTCTGCTTCTGTGTCCATACAACAAGAAAAGTTTTCTTGTCTTCCTTAATGAAGAAAGGGGTAATTTTTTCAATTCCCTAAGAAGCAGCACTGTATAGTGCATTCTTAGCATTTGCTGTAAGTGTTATGATATTTGCACTCATCTACCTGGTATTTTTAAAGTATTGGGACACCAGGACCCCTGGGGGTGCTGTGGCTGGCACTTACTTAACCTCACGTATTAGATAAAACTTCAGGCTCTCTCAACAGGTCTTGCAAAGACATGTGCTCCATTTTAGCTGCTCTAAACCGCCCGATACGAAGTCTTTCCTGATTGCAGAGGCATCTAATTTTTGTAGGCTAAACTGAGCCATCGCAAATTGCTTCCTTGGGAATCCACCACGAAGAGCCTTAGAGATGAGGGGATTAGATATCTGCTCTCCCACACATAATGCTTTCTTGTTTTCTCCTTGCCATTGTGTTGTCCCCCTATACCTGACATCTGCCAGGCTAGGAATTAAAGCCCCCACAAGCCCTTACAACAATGTCGGTAGCCCCAGCGCACACTGCTGATCTCCACCTGCAGGTTTTGACGTCCACGGTGATAAGAGCTACTGCTGAGCTGGTAAGGTCTGATCTCTTGTGCTGTGAACAGCTCACTCCCTGGCTCAGGATGTCCTGGGGGACAACAAGGATGTGGATAAAATGCTGCAACCAGTTGTTAATCTGCTTGAGTCGGTGCTAAATTTGTTCTATAAACATTTGCCCTGAATGCATGAGCCATCATGTGTGTGGTGCTGCTTCTTGGCTGTTTATGAAGCTGCAGGAGCTGTTTTGTCCCAGTTGCCTCATGCAGTAGTGCTTAGAGAGTGGAGCTGTTCCCATGGGGAAATGAGGCTACCTGGGATCCTGGGGGGGATGCAAATTGTGGATGGCTTTTCTTGTCTTCTTCTCCCAGGGTACAGTCTCAGGGCATCTGACTGCACTGAGAAATCTTATAGCCAGCTGGAAGATTTTACTGAGGGAGGGTAAAGGCATATATGAGAAAAAGCGGGCAAAAACACACGTAGATAATTAATGTCAGGAAGCAAGTAGTTACGGGGTTAATCAGATCGCTGAATGCAGGGCCAGACTTTCTGTTGCTCTGCAAGGGCACAGTTCTGTTGGCACCAGCACGGTTCAGTCTGCTTGCACCCCTGAAAATTAGGCTCAGGATCTTTTCCCAGGAAACTGTCCTCTCCAGATTTACCCTGCTGCACCAGAAGCCCAACCCATCGACCTCCCATCCCAGGCAGGCAGTGATTCTTGGACTGTGTATTTCTCACCCAATGAGCCTCTCCAAACAAGGCTCAGAGGTGCTGCAGCCAGGGGCACTGGATGTAAGGGAGGGCAGCATGCAGAGGGAGGGACCAAGGCCCTCCAGGCAGCTGAAATGCTGACTTTCCCTGCCTTCCAAAGAACTGGCCTTGCAAGCTTACTCCGTGTCTAGCACCATTCCTCTTGCAGGCAAGAGTGCATAAACTCTCAGAAGTCTCTGTTGGGTGCAGCATGGGGGTAACCCAGAGAGATGCCCTTTTTCTCCAGCCAGTGACCCCGTGCTTACTTTCTGTGACCTGTCCTTGAGGAAAGGGCTGGGCAGAGGAAAAACAACTCACACCAGGAGTTAGGACTAAAGGAAGAAAGAAACAGCACAGAGTTTAAGAAAGAAAGAGGAAAGGCAGAGGGAGCAGAGCAGGCAAAAGAAAGTAAAACTGCCGATGTGTTAACTGCCTCCAGAACTAAAGCTTTCTCTGATGTTTTTCCAAACAAACCCAAAAAGGACAGCCTGGCCGTGTAAGAAATCCCTTGCCTGCTCCCAGCCTCCCCCAAGCAGAACAAGGATGCTGTCCTCACTTTCACCAGTGAAAAGTTTCAGCACCTTTCTGAGCTGCTGCCCGGCCATGGCATCCTCTAAACCTCCCCCGGCAGCCCATCAGAAAGCTGCTCTGGGCAGCTCGTTCCCCACCGTCGTGTTAGTGTGGAGGACAACGCGGGAAACGATAATCCATTTGTATGCGCAGAAGGACTAATTGGATGTTTGCTGGGGGATTAGCTGTTTGGCTGCCTGCTTCAGCACAGCAGGCGTCCCAGGGTGTGGAAATATCACAACAACAAAATGGCAGCCTGTTTCAATAACAGCACAGGCTGTTTAGATAAGTTTTATGCACACTATTATGACAGGGAACCTCCTAAATTCTCAGGAAAAACATGAGTGTTTGATTGGTCTTGAGGAAGTGGCAATATTTCTTCAGATATGCCAGTAACTGGGGCTTGTTTGGGAGCACAGCCTTGATTCTCTGTAAGAAGTTTAGATTGTCCAGGTTAATAGAGTTAAAAAGTGTCAAGGACCAAGAAATGCTAAAGTTCTTGTGTTGCACGTATCGTAGCTATCTCCTTTCTGCTAACCCACTGAAAAATGCTCCCTGAAGAAACTGAGTCCATTTTTATTGAGAGAAAGTACACTCTGTTTATTAGTACCTCTCACACCTTCTAATCATTTATTTTTTAAAAAATAATTACGAAATGAAGCATAGGGCAAAGTTATCTTCTTATCCAGTGAGCAACCTTATAACTTATTATCTGCCTCCATCATTAGGACAAAGTTCAGGTGGAATGTTAAATAATGCAGCAGCACAAGCAGAGCTAACAACAGCTGTGGGGTTCCTATGTGGTTCCTGTCTCAGTGCTTTGGGCTGGCACCACATGGCAAGAGGGACCTGGAGTTTAGAGTCAGCCCCCTGACATGCTTCATGTGATTTCTGAGGCCTAGATTTTAGCTGCTTTCATTCTTAAACCAATAAGCAACAGAGGCACAAGAAGACAGGCTCAGTCTCTTAAGGCCAGAGCAGGTATTTTATGCTTTGGCATGGTGAAGACATGTAGCAAAGTTATTGCCCGACTTAGAATGGCTACATGTAGTAAGCAGTAGTTGCTAGAAAGTGCTACTTGCTAGAAATGGTAGAAACTGCAATAAAAGCAATATACACGTAAGCATTTTAATGACAACATCATCTAAGTCTACTTGGAGGGGCACTAGGTGCCAACAGAAATAGTGCCCAGGCCTGCTTGCACCACCCATTTCCCTCCAGGTAATGCCAGTGGTCTCCATCTGTGATGTGCTGTGTGTGTTATGTTTCAAACAGAAAGCTGATTCCCTCTTCATGGGGCTGGACGGGCACCATATAGAAATTTGGATTCTTGTTGTCTATGCATTGACGTTTTCAGTCAGTCCTCAGTACTACACCTCTGAATAACCTGACCTGTAGAAAGTGCACCTAAAAAGTAATAAAACTAAACAAGCCATGAACTCAAAAATGCAAGTGGGGCAGCTGAGAACAGTTCTGGGCTTTCGTTACTGGTACCATGTCAATAGGGGATTTGCTGTTTTACACAGGAAACTGCCAGGAAACATATTTACATGGTGAACTTCTGAACGTCTCCTTTCACCTGTATTTGAACCCTGCTAAATGATTTTACAACTATTATTGCTTTATAACCCATGACTGTAAATTCTTCCATTAGATTTTATTACTTAAGGATAAAAATGTGTGCCTGGGGTTTGTATTTATATTTAATAATATGTGTATGCGCTCACACATGAAGTGACTGACAGATAAGATAGAAGGGACAAACGGCAGTTTGCTTCTGAGAACTGCGGTGTCCCTCACTGGGAGGCCATGTCAGGGCTGCAGCGGGGAGATCTGAGACACCCAACCACTAGTCACCTCCCCGAAAAGCCCTCAGAGACAAGGAATGCTTCGTGCTGGTAAAGGAAGGAAATACCAGTTTTGCTAGCCTCAAGCAATAAGAAAATTATGAATCTGGCCCTACAAAATCTCTGGAATGTTTAAAAGTATCATTTAAAACATGAGTCTCTCTTGGTTTTGTTCTCTTTTCTGAGGCTGTAGGGCTAACAATTTCAAGCTTTTCTCCATCATCTGAAGGGCTAGGCTTTCTTTTCATTTTTAGCAAACCCTGAGATTATGCTATAATAGCAGGACTCAAAGGGCTAGGGCTTTATGAGGAAAAAAAAGAAATAACCATTGTAAAACAACGACGATAAAAATGATGGGAATCGGTATCATTGGGTTCTCAATGCCTGTTTCTTCTATATGCACTCACTGTCTCTCACATGATGAACTTTGTAGGGACAAAGCTGTTTCCTTCCTTTGGTTTCTTTATTCCAGCTCATTTTTTGTGGGTGGTTTCCAATTAGAAATATCAAGAAAACCTGAATTTTTCTAGCAGGCTCTGGCTAGGGAGTCCTCAGAGTGCTGAAGTCCAAGCAGGAATTTTCTCCACCGCCCCCCCACCCCCACCCCTCCCCCTCCACCGACTTGGCAGGGAGTCAAAACCTTGCAGGGTACAGATGGGAGCCCCTGGGCAGGAGAAGCGAAGGTGGCTGCCTGGAGCAAACTGCGGTGTTGCAGCCGCAGACAAACAAGCAGGGTGTGCAGGGAAAGCACAAGAGAAGGACAGCCTGAGAGGCAGACAGCCAGACGTACAACAGGTTTAGCCTTTGCTCATCTGACAGTGATTTTGCCACTGCTGGGACAGGGCTAGCTTTGCCTCAGGACAGCTTGACATCTTTCAAAGGCCTCTGCTTTGCTTCCTTAAAAAGACACCTGCAGGGGCTCTAGCCAAAAATACCCACTTCCACTGACTGAGGACCAACTGTCCTCCAAAGGTCTCAAAGAGCTCGCTGGGGAGGGAAGTCTAAAGCACAGAGAAGCTCAGCTTCAGCCTGAGAAATAGGTAACTGTGAAAGGGGAGGGAGGAAGGTTTCTGCTTTTCCCAGAATAGTTCTCTCATTTCTGCGAACACTTCTTTGAGATAAAATCAGGTGGAACAAAAGAAAAGGGTTGAGGTGTAAAAGAGAAGAGCGACTCCAAGAGAGTAGGGAAACTCCACTCCCCACTGGACAAAAAACACTTAAGAAAGGACAGGAGTCTGGATGGACACTGAAAGTTTGGAGAGTGCTTCAGGGTATTTCAAATTCACCAGCACGGCTCCCGTTTCAGATTATACAGAACTTGTATTTCACAGTTTGCTCCCTGTTTCTCCACCTCATCTGTCTCCATTACTCAATTGTTCCAAGTAAAACTCTAAAGGTTTTGCTCTGCAAAATGAAGAATTGGTTTGCAAGATCCCAAAAGACAAGAAATGTGCATTGATGGCATTTTTTAAATGGTATTATCACTCTGCTTTAACAAAGTTTAAGGCAATTAACTCTCTAAGAGCCTCAGGTGGCTGATTTCCTGATTACTCAGCCAGAGGGAATGTCATTGCAACTGCAGCAATTAATTAATTAACTCACACCAATTGATTGGAAGAGTCACTACATTATAAAGCCCTTGCTTCAGTCTCTTGTCACTTTTCTGACACTGCTGGGAGTTTTTTTAAGGATTTCCTGAGGTTTTGTTTCAGCCCAAAGGCAGACTCCTTTTAACAGTTACAGTCAAAGCAATATGTCAACTTTTTCCTTGCCCGAGGATGAAAAAGGCCTGGGTACACATATCAGGCGAGCACCAAGTATGCTCAGATAATGTGGCTAAGTACTTAGAAATCAGGAAAAGCCAACTGTAGGGCTGTGTGTCCAGCTGGGATTGATCATACTAGCCCATGATTTCTCACCATCGGATAGTAGCACAGGGAGCAAAGCGATGGCATCGCTGTCAGATTCAGTTCTGCTCCTGGAGGCATTGCCTCCTGCAGCTACTGATTTCATCTGAGACAGCAGGGTGGAGAGACAGAGCTCCCCATCCACCACTGGCGAGGTTAGGAAAGTGTGGGGAGGCAAACCGGTCAGACGTGCCAGTCTGGGCAGCGAGGACATCAGTTTTCCTTCAAGGGTCAGCAGAAGGATGGGGCCTTTGTCTCCAAGCAACTCGCTCCTCTCCACTGAGCTCTGATAGTGCTTACTTTCTCTGGGAAGTTATATCTGAGACGCACAGGCACTCGTCTCCTGCCAAGAAATAACTGTGTCAGGACTGCGTGCCATAATTTCTCTCTTTGTTCCTTTCCCAGGCTGATGGCGGATTTTGACTTTTTGGGCTCTTCTCCAGCTCCTGTCAGATTTCTTGGTTTTTAAACAGATTTCTTTGTTTTTTCCCCTGCAGAAAAGGACAGCACAGGGAGCATAGGCAGCAGGGGTCTCCAGTCCTGATGCAAGCACTGTCTCAGGGACATCGCCACATCGCCAAGCTGAGATGTCTCCATGCCGGGCAAGGACTGTCGGTGACAGAAGTACAATGCACTTCCACTGGCTTTGAGTTTGGGGGTTTTTTTGCAAGCGTGCAACCAAAAATGTTTCCCTCTAAATTTTCTGCAGACAGGCGTACTTTGTACATGGGTGGCGTGACTGGAGAACCCATGCAGTCCTGCAGCACCCACTCCTCCTCATCTGGCAGCTGGAGCCTGCCTCAGGGTCAGGCAGCACTGCAGGCAACCTGCACAATCACTGCTCACCATCTCTGCTTCTCGCCCTTGCAGTCTCATGCTTCGCTTCCAACCCCACACCCTCCTGCTGACAGTGAAAGACACAGACAGGGTTCATCACACTCTCATCGAGGCCGTGTCCTCCTGTGGTCACCAGGTCCTCTACAGTGACCCCAGTGATGAGAAGGTCCTGGGGGCTGCCCCAGCGTTGCGCCTCGGGCCAAGGCAGAGCAGGATGCGGCTGTGATGCTGTCAGTGGCTGTGATGCTGAGGACTGCCCGCACTCCTTCACAGACCATGCATCCCACACCAGGCAGCCCTAACAGTGCTTGTTATCACCCTCTAAGCCTGCTCTCTGCTTTTATTTCTCTAGCCATGAAACGCTGATGGTACGTAGTGTATTATTGCGAGGCCAGCTGATAGGGCTTTGGCTGTCTATCAAACAAACACCAAGGATTCTCCTACAGGTCTCACTACGGCTCACAGTTCACAGGTGATCACATTCAGACTGGACAAGGCTTGCCCAGTGCTCCATGAGGTCCTGTCTGGTTAGTGTTTCTCCTCACAACCCCAGCTGTTCTTCTCCATCCCTTCCCTACCATCCCTGGTGACTTTGGCAGGGAAGGCAGGGGGCCCATCCTCCAGGGTGTGAATCTTCCTTAAACACTCTGGAAAGCCAAACTGAGAAGGGTCCCTAAAGCTCCTGGAAATCATGGCCCTGCCGTTTCAGGAAAATGACAAAAACTATCCTCCCCAAGGCGAGGGAGGGTGACAAGGTGGCCTAGACACGAGAGCAGCAATTCTGCGCGAGTTCTCCTCTCGGCACAGCTGGGTGTTCCTTGAACGTCTTTGGGTAAGCCACCAAGGTCACATTCAGATTTGGGGGTGAGTGCCCTTCCTTAGAGCCATGGCCCTGCAGGTGTCCGGTCAGGAGCCATACCAGAGCACACCGGGGCTCCTCTCCAGTCCAGGCCTCCCCACCACTGGGAACCACCTGCAGTGGGGAGGCTATGTACACATTTAGGGTCTCACCCCAAACTAAAGCCAGGAGCTGGGAACCACTTCAAGTCCCAAAGCACAGACATAGCCTCAGCCTACCCCTGCTGCAGTTCTCTGTCCATAAACTAAGGACCTTGCTTCCTCCTTCTGTGCTGGACCAAAAAGACATGCATGAGTATGAAGGACTGAGCCAGTCATAAGGGGGATGCCTCAAGCAGCAGCCTAATGATGTCAGCCCCAGACTTCACACAGAGGATTTGTGATCAGTCCTATATGATGCTATAGCTGTGGCAGTAATGATTCACAGCAGGGTTCAATCCAGGCTGCTTCATTGCCGTCCTGTGAAACTGTGTTAAGCTACTTGCAGCTTAAGTCTTTCCTTGTAGACTAATTAGTCCCTGATGCTGTCTTTTTAAATGTAATGTCAGTGAGTGCTGAGCTCCTTACTCAGGACTGAATCGGTCCTGAGAGATGCATGGAAGTCTCTCCCCATGAGAGCAGCATCAGGTACTGCCCGAGATTGCACTGACTATTGCCAGTGATGGTCCCTGCTCCACAAGCCAGTTCAAGCTTCCCCAATTCCCTCCTTCCTCAGTTGCCTGCATGGTCACTAAGTCTCCAGATTGGCCAGTCTGCATTTGCGTGCCTGTTCCTAGTAAAAACACCAAGCCTGTGTGAATGAAGGTGACCCGCAGTACAAGAACAGCACGAGCGATACTCATGCGGAGGCAGTGATGTGAATGACCTGAAATAACGTCAGCCTGGGAATCCCCATCTCTGGCAGTGACCTGTTGTGTGTCCTTGGACATACGTGTCTCTGCTTCCCTTCACATGGTTTTTTGCTTTTAACCTCAAGTTCATGCTTTGTCTCTTTTAACCTCAAGCTCTTCAGGGTGACGACTATCTCCAGCTTCAGGCTTGTAAAGCTCTTAATGCAACTCGATCTTGTCCAAAGCCTCCAAGCACTCTAATGTGAGTAGTAATAATAATCTATTCACGGAGCTGTATAAACATTAATCATTTTTCTCTGTCCTTTACAGAAGAGTGGTTGCCAGAGGAGGGTTACACTGCCCACTTTGAGGTAGGGTTATATTTCAGGATGCTATCACTATACTTAATTGATCATTTCTTCAGCACCAAAAAAAAGGACTGCCTGCTCTTTTAATCTAACCCACTGTATTTGCTATACTTGCAAACCCTGTTTGCTGCATTGTCAAAAGCTATATTTAATTTTTATCTTTCTATATCATAATAGCACTTAAGAACATCCATTACAGAGCAGGACTCCTGTGCTGTTGCATGAGCACAGAAAAAAAAGCAGTCTTTGCCCCAGAGAGAGATATAAATGGTTATAAAAACAGCAATAATTCATTCTTCTAACACTTTTGTGAAGTAAGCAAATATGATTATCAACCTCATTTTACAGATGGGGAAGTATGTCACAGAAAGGTTAAGTGATTTATCTAATACTATGCAGCATGTCAGTGACAAGAAAAGACTAGAACTCTTGATCCCAGAACCAGACACAGTTCTCTAGTCTATAAGGCAGGTCTTCAGCAGCAAACCAAGAAATGGGGACCAGTGTTTCTGAAACAACTGTTTAAAAAATGCCCATCTATTTTTGAGAGAGAAAACTATAAAAGAAGAATTGCCCAAGATTATTTTAATCTTTTGTCAATAATTCAGGTCCCTGAGCTGAGAAATCTTGGATTTCCAAAAACTGTTCTCAAACAAATAAACCCGTGTCCCTCCAGTGTGCTGCTTCTCTTTCATTCCTCAGTTTCCCTCATTTCAAAACATCATATCTAAAAATCCTTACCTAAAGTAGCAAATGTTAACCCCCCCCAGATATTTGTTTCTCGTTTTTCCTTGTAAGACCCAAGCAGCCACATGTGCTCTAAGCAGCGTTTCTGAGATGTGTCCCCAGGGCAAGCCTGGGCCCTTCCCTGTGCGTGGTGGGGTGTCCTGCATGGAGGGAGAAGACCTTTTCCCACTGCTGCCCCAGTTAGCGTGGAAGAGGAACAAGCTGGTGCTTAGCTCTGCACCACCACCCCTTTGGTGGGACACCTTGAGGGTTCTGTTTGAGGTTTAGGACCTGTGTGCAGTCGGCTCCAGACCAGCATGCCCACGCCTGTTCAGGCAGCCATGTCCTCTGCAGTCTGGTGCTGAGCTACGTTGCAGCCCCTGTCCCTGCAGACAGGCTGTGCGTCCTCAGCCCTAGGTGTGCCACCACCACTTGGGAGGTCTATTCGTGCCTCCTTTTTCTTTGCAGCTGGCTGTCATCCTACATTCAGCTGGCAGCATGGCTGCAGACACTCTCCTCCAGCTTCAGGCCACAAAGAAATGTTTGTCTGTTTTCTGAAACATGATTAATATTTAACTTGCCCAAAGTAACATCCCACTCCAGCTGGCAGATGTGAAACCGCAGGTGTGGCCATGGCAAGGCACCCTGTCCAGCAGAACGAGGGTACACACTAGCCCTGAGGTGCCAGCATGCCTTTCCTGAATGCTCACAGCTTCCATTCCAGCTGGAAAAGTTTCTCTGGGAAATGGAGTCCAGAAATGTCTCCTCTGCCACGTCCCCCAAAGGGCATCATCGTTTATTCCCTCTTTACCTTTTCACCTCTGCTTGCCCTGTTTGTAATGTGGAGTTTATGATGTAATTACATCTCACACAGCTGAAATTGTCCCCTTATCACCAGACTGATTACACTTAACAAGGCATAAACTCCCTCTCTCGTTCTCTGCCAGGAGTCCAATTTTAAGCTCTAATTGTTTTATAGGCCTTTTGCACTCAGGAGGAAAAAAAAAAAGAAAAATTGGTTGCCATTTACATATGTTGTGTAAGGCACATTTCTCACCCTCCCATCCACACAAACGCCTCTTGGGGACTGCCCAAATGACCAACAACCCAACAGCTTATATGCCTCAGTGCCTTCCTAATGATTGCTAGAAGCCACAGCTTTTCTCCATCTCAAGTACAAACTATTTCTTACAGGTGAGCAGCAAAGGCCCCTTTCCAGGGGAAGAGTTTCTGCTCAGGGTCACCAGCAGCTGCCCAACGGCACATGAGGCTGGTGGCAAGCCGGAGAGCACCGAGCTCTGCTCAGACCTCCGTATGCAAGGGCTCAGCAAGGGCACTTTGTCTTCAGCTAAGGGAAGGCATGCAGTAAGTTACTGTGGCTCAGCTAGGACAACCTGAATGATTTCTGGATCTCTAGGAGAGTGGCCATGGGATTTCACAAACAGCAACTAGGTTATGCACTGGGCAGCCCTGACATCTTCTCAAAGCATTTTCCCTTTGGTGTGTTTTCCTGCTCCCCATTTTTCTCCCTGAAAAAGGAGGACACAAAGTGATAGCCACAGACACAAGGCATGCTTATTACCATCTTCCTTTGTGATAACTAAACTTAAAAGAATAAGCGAAGTCTGGCCAGCCCTTTGGAAACACCTTGATTAAAGGTGATGACAAATCATGGAAGAGTGCCATTGCCATGCAGCCTTGCCTTCTGGATATGTTAAAATATGCTGACTTTTTTTCACTTGCTTATTCAGTTTGGGGCTTGTTTAATTATGGCTTGTATGTATTCCAGCAGTACCTATGAGCCAGTTGGGAAGTGAGTTGTTCTCTTGGTAGGTGCTGTACAAATCCAAAGTAGCAGATAATTCACACCGCACATGGTTCACCCAGAGTTCCATAGGTACCACTTCTGCCTACAGATCCCAGCAGAGCAGGCAGGCGAAGGGCAGGGCTAATCAGGAGGAACACACACACAGGCAGGGAGCAAGCTAGTTGCAGCAAATGTCAGATCGGCATCATAGTATTACTTTTACTGTATCATTCTGAGCAATAAATCCCAGCAGATTTGTTGTTTTCAGAAGGAGCTTCACTAAAAGAAAAGGGGCAACATGAAAAGATGGGACCTGAGGAAGGGAGGGAAGCAGGTAGAGGAGGGAGGAGCCTACAGAGGCAAGTTTCCCAGCATTTAGGGGCCAGGATCACAGCCTATCAAGCTGCCCATGCTCTTCTTTGATAGTAGTATTCTGCTCCCAGCCTGCATCCACCTGTGGCAGGTGGTATGCAGGTTTCTAGGATAAGTTTTTGGTCTTTTTGTGCATGTACAGCACCTTGCATAGTAAGAGTGTTGCTACCTGAGCAGAGATACTGCTGTAATACAAGTGAATGGGAGATAACCCAATACTAAGAAAAAGAGCTTGTGTAAGGACTAGGTGGACCATCAGAATAAGGAGCAGAGAGACCTCTGCAGGGAGGACCCTAGTGGCATTTTCAGAGTACAGAAGTCCATGCTGATGGTTTTCTCTGTCTTGTCTGGCCCTTCTCCAGGTCCTTTGGCTGCTAGAGCTGGCATATTCTGCAATATCTTTTTTTTTTTTCTCCTTCATTCCCCAAGCTCACTTGGCCCTAGGGATGTTTAGTGCCCTATTTGCAGTCCAAGCAAATGGCCTTTCATAAAATCCAAGCCAGATGCCCAGCTGGTGAACAAATCACATAGCTCAATTGATTTCTGTGGCGCTATGACAATTTATAGCAGCTGAGGCTCTGGTCCTATAAACTGCAGTGAGCTTGGAGGGGAACCTGGAAGGGCTGCATACACCACAGGTCAAGGATGTATATTGGTGCATGGGGAATTGAGAAAGGTTTTGGAGATAAATGCTGTGAAGCGAAGCTGAGGAGCACAAGCAAAAGAGGTGGGCTGCCAAGTGAGGAATACAGAGGAGCACTGTGGGTTAGGAGTGATGGGAAATGATTAAGCACATCAGGGCATGCTGGCTTGCTTTCCTGACACACTTGCTAAAATTATGATGATGGAGAAAGGAAATGCACCAGGTGCAGTTCTGCCCACCTGGTAAGGAGGGCATTTCATAGAGCAACTTCTGAATTCTTACAGTGGCAAAACAAATTCACGAGGGCGTAGATGTGGATGTGATAGAGCGCGAATGCTGGCTGCAGGCCATGCCTGGTGGTATGTGCCCAGTAAGGGGAGCGTCAGGAGGGGTGTTGCAGTGAGCCTGTTATTGATCCATTGTTTATTCTGGTTTCATTAATATCTTCATTAAAGATTTGGAACAGTTTGGAGGAATGAGCAGAGAGCATGTGAGAGCCTGCTTTCAAAGGCAGCCAAGGAGGAGAAATAACAAACTGGGAGCTGGAGAAATAACAAACTGGGAGCTGGAGAAATTGAAACAACAGGAAGAAATTACCCAAACGAAACATTAAACTTGGCAAAAAAAAGTATCTGAGGAGATCAGGGAGGGAGGAGGAAAATAACCCAAACCACAGGTGCTTAATGGGAAAGAGAGCACTGCAACACTGGAACACTAAGGGTTATAATAGAGGGCAAATTGCATATGACTTTGGCAAGGCACTGAAACACCCTTGTCCGTGCACAGAAGCGCTGTATACATTATGCAGCAGCAAGCCTTGCTCTTCTTTCTCTACGGATGCCACACCTAAACTATTGTTTTCTGTTCTGGGCACTTCAATACCCAAAAGCTATAGACAGAGCAATATACATTGATTACCAGAATAGAGACATCTAATTACAAGAAAAGGTGGAAAGAGCAAAGTGTGTATCAGTTCACTAAGCAATGACTAAAAATAAGTAGGATAATTGCTGACAAGTAGGCAGATATAAAAGAGGGACAGCAAAATTACTGGTAGGAAGAGAAGCATAACAAAGCATAAAGAAATAACTTAATTTATAAAGTCTCAGAAAACTTTACCAGGCAATGATAGTGTGTTACTTTGTGTGATAGGTTTCCCAAGGGAAGGCAATGCATCTTTGTGACCTGGGATATTGAAAGGTACCATAAATCACTAAAAGTGTTTTGTAGGGAGCAGAGAATCAGGAAATTGACAGCTGCTTTTGCTAAGTTTTCCTGATGTTTTGCAGACATTTCTTTAGGCTTGTGGATTTTTTGCTTGATGCAGATCATCCACAATTTCTTCAAATGCTTCTCAGAAGGAGGCATGAGCTTATTCTTGTCAGCCATGCTGCAAGTGGCCTCTTCCAAACCCCAAACCCAGACCCACCAGGCCTGCCTCTTCATCATCAGTCTTGCACCTGCTGAACTGCTCTTTTTTCAGCAGCATTACAGTTTCCTGGCCCGTAAATTAGAGGAAGAGAGGAAGGACATCCCATTTTACTCTCAGTTACACAAGACAGCAGAGGGTTAATCTGAAAGTGGAGTGAATGAGAGCAGAAGCTGGCTTTATTCTTCCCTTCATACTTCCTACTCTCCTCTTCATTTTGCTATTACAAGGGGCCAGAAGGACAGAAAAGCCTATATATTTCTTCTACTTCAGTTGATATGATCTGCCCTCAAGGGATTCCTCCCCTTTGTACTACCACAATTCCCAGGCCCTTCTTCCTCCGGGCTCTCCTTTTCCATCATTCCTCAATTATTGCATCTGATAAAAAAATCAATTATACCATTCAGTCTTCCCCAGACACCTCTAATTCTGAAAGGAGAGGACATGCCTAACCTGTTACCAACCTGTGCTAAGCACTGCTGCTGAAGAGAAATCTCTTAAACCAACCCAGGAATCTGGAGCCACACACCCACCCCCCACCCCCATTTGGCAGGGGATTGTACATTTTTGTAGCGGGTAGATTTGTTTTTCCAAGTGCAGTGATCTGAACTGTCATGCAGTAAATATGAGCTACATTTCCTTTTCTCTTGGTCTTTTCTTTTTTCCTTCCCCTTTTTTTCCATCTTTGTCTGGAAATTCAGCGGCAACAGGGTGCTCTGTCACAGGCAGAGGGAGGAACTCGGCATTAACTTAGCATTAACTCTGGCACTCTTAAGGTAGCTCTGATTTGCTGCAAAGAGAAACAAACTCAGCCCCATTCTGCTAATAGGACTGTTGGTACAGCACATGATCTAATATGCAAAAGCATTATCAGAGAAATGGGAGAATCCTCAGGGTCATTTTAAGCATGTGCTGGTGCTTCGATGGCTGGGTCCCATCTTTGATGCTGTCTTTGAAGAATACCTGGGACAATAGCAAACATATCTGCAGCCAGCATTGCCATTAAGTAGCAAATAATTAGTGTATACCCGCAAAACACAAAATGTACCTCTGTCTTGACTCTTTATAAAGCACTAATAATTGCTTTGATTAAATCTTAAAGTCTCATTTCACCTTTTTAAAAATGCACAGAACACTTGGAGCACCAGAAGCTGTAACATATGTTGTTGTGCACAGGCTGTGCAGCCCAGATCTATCTTCCCACAAAGCCTGCCCTGCGCTCTGTCACTCACCGAGGCAAGTGACTTACGTGACATGAATCCTTGAGGTCACAGCAGAGTATCAGGTCATCCAAGTATTTCAGACACATCTTTGCTGTATCATGGAAATAGAGGGACAGAGACTTCTACTTTCCATGAACAAACTGATTAGCCTGTCTCACATGTGAGCATATATGGCTCATAATTTTGCACATGTGTAATTTTGCATGAGTGCATGCCTGTGCACACGTGTGCATTTACATTGCCGGTGAGGGCCCGTCAAGGGACTGAGAGTCCTGCAAGAGGACACCAGTTAGAAGATAAACCACCTCACCTTACTTCAACAGTATTCTGGTCTATGCAGCTCAGTCCTGTGTATGACGTGTGACGGTGTGACAGCTGCTGTGACAGTCAATAAGCAGCTCTTCCTGCTTTCCCCATTATACTGTTTTTTAGGCACTGTTCATCTTTTATTTCATCACCCTGTTGACCATGTTGCTGGCTTGGAGACCTCCTGGCTGCAGAGGCAGCTGTACTGTCCCCTCTCCTGGGGACAGCCACCCTCTGTGTCTCACGTGCAGTGTCACCTGCCAGGCAGTACAACCAAAACCCTCTCAGGCAGCAGGCACAATGTTTTTCAGGTTGGCTGGGAGACACTGGGCCCAGGAAGCACGGGGGGGGGGGGGTTTGCTGGTGTTAGCAGGAATGCAGCCAGAAAGCGAGATTGGAAACTTAGCAGAAGGCTTAGGGACAAACATTTGGACTACAAAATGAATCGTTTAAAATTGCCAGGGAGAAAGACTTGAAAGAGCCCCACCTACCCACCACTTTTTATCAGGGGCATGATTTTCCAAATCAGCAATCATTTGCAACCATAACCTGCAGAGAATATTTCCTTGAGATACAGCCATCCATAAAGCTTTTGGATTAAGAGACATGGATATTTGCAAATGCCATCTTATTTTGAAAGCTGTGAAAACATCAGTGGCAGATGCATTTAGTCAGAAAACCAAGCTTTCAAACAGCTGCCCAGCATCTCCAGCTTCTGCAGCTGGATTTTTCTAAAGATACGGTTCAAACTGTGCAGCCGTAGGCCTGACCTTGCATACTTTGTATGTCCTCTCACAATGGCCTTTAACTAGAAACATTTATTTTATGAAGAAAAACATTTCACAGGGCTTAAGCAGACAAGCTACAGTTGAGCAGCCCCACAGAAAGAGACATCATTACAATTACATCATCAACAGACTGTGATGGTACCTCAGGAGCCAAGGCTGCGCACTGTGCTAATGCTGCCCAGTATACAACTAAGCCAAGCTTTTTAGCTTCATTACTTTGGCCATGTCTTACTGCTGTCCTGGGGATTCTCTCTTACTTATTTATGTTTCTGCCCTTTAGGTCCTGAAGTCACGGCTGCTGCAAGTAGCAGAAAGGCAGGAGAGAGAAGAAAGACCAGCAGACCTGGAGAGACTGTGATCTGGAATGAAAAACCAATTAGTTCCCTCTCAGATGAAAAATGCAAGGGAAATGTGGAAGGAAAAAAAAAGTGATCTGCAACAGATATACAAAGGGAGGGAGGGAAAATCAGAAAACAGTGAAACTGAAGGAGGCTTGGCAGTGACAGATAATAAATTCATATGCAAGCAGGCTATGAAATACGACATGACAAAAAGCCGGAGGAACTTTGCCTCCGCAGCCAGGCCGTGGCTGTTGCAAAGGCAACGAGTCGCTGCTAGCAAATGCAGGCTCGTCCTCTCCTCCTCCAGCCTCTCTCGCCAGCGCTGGCAGCGGGATGGGGCTGAGCACTAGTGCTGGGACAAGCTGTGGTGAAAACCTTGTGCAGCAGCAGTGGGCAAGGCAGTTTTGCTCTGTCCGTGGCGGCCTGTCTCAGCTGGTAAAAGGAGACCTCTTAGGATGAGAGCACCGGCTAGGCCAGGAGGAAGAAGGTAGCTGCCTGGTTTGCAACAGCTGGAGCTGAGGAGCAGCAGTTTACAGCTCCTGCAGCAATAGGTCACTTTCTTCCTGTCCCTGAGGTGCTGCAGGAGGTAATAGCCCTTTTCAGCCAGGCAACACCCAGAGCTGAGGGGTTATATTCTACTTTTAGCATCTAACAGCCAGAAACATGTGCCCAAAGTGAACAGAGTTCAGAAGAGAGCAGTAAAACACAATGAAAGGGGCAGAGGAGTTGATTTATAAGGGAAAAATAAAAGAGCATGTGTTTAGCTTGGCTCAACAGTGACTGTGAGGAGATTAGCAGGTAACTGAAAAAGGTTGGAAGGATGTAGTCAACAAAGAGGGATCTGGGGGATGGAGAGGAAGGTTTGTGGGGAGGGGAAGGGGCATCGCTGCTTGACCAAGAGGCTTTCATTAGTAGTAGCAGGCTGAGAATGACCCAGACTGAGAATCTCCACCAGAGATGTCTGCAAAGCCAGAGAAGGCAACCCCTGTTCCTGCCTGACACACAGATGTGCTGTTGTAATCCCCATCAGGTATGGGCAGGCTGCCATGGTTCCCTGTCTGCACCACCTCTAAAAAAGGGTGTGACCTCCCATCAGAGGAAGAGGGTCATTCTTCCTCTGAACTGACACTATGGGCAATCCCAGTAAAGACACTGACTTCACCAGAACTGTGATTCAGCTTGCGTGGCAAAGGCAGCAACATAATGTAGCAGCAGTAAAATGCATCCCTCTTCTGACTGTGCCAGTACTAGCAACCTTCCAGTTATCATCCCACTGCAGAAATGGCTTGTTGAGACTCCTGGACTCCAGGGGAAATTGCCCAGAACATGTTTCAGGAGGAGCATGTGGCATCCTGGGTTAGCTAGCACCGTTGCAAGGTGCCGTGTGTCTATGAACCTGCCCTTAGCATATGATAAAGTAGTTTGCCCAGGTGTAAGAACAACAATACAAAAGCTGTTCCATGGATTTGCTTACCCTGCTGCATATTCAACTGTTGTATATGCCAGAGGACATGGAGATGTATTGCATTTTTTCCCAATCCTCTCTGTTGCTGGGCCTGCTTACTGGCAATGAGCCGCGATTCAGACTGCAGATACTGCTCATTTCAGCTTGCTGATTGTTGGCAAGAGCAAGCAGGCAAATGCATGCTGGATACCACTTCCCACAGGTGCTTCTCCACAAGCTGAGGCCCAGTGGGGTGTGGAAGACACTTCTGTGACATCTCCGCCCTCCTCTGTTTGACGATGCTCCCAGATTTCAGTCCAGCTGAACAGCAAACAAAAACATAACAGCAGGAGAGGGCTGTGATACTCACTTCATACATGCTTTCCAGTCACATCACAGCTCTCACGGAACAGCAGTGATATTTCTGATTTTGCCTGTTGAGTTATATATCCTCTCTCCTTTTGAAAACACACGTGGTTGTTTGAGAACACTGAGCTGGAAACAGGGGATTATGGATACTGGGGCCAATATATAACAGGTAGAGCCCGAGTTATCCCTCACCTATAGCAGGCACCCAGCACCCTGCTCTGGTTTCTGCCACTGCAGACATCCAGCTCTGGATGCGGGAGGACCTTTTGGCAGACCCCTCCTGTTGCACACGGAGACATCTCTAGGCTGCTGTGGCTGGCAACGTCCTTTTGCAGCCCAAGCACTGTGGCACCATTCACTGCCGAGGGAAGCAGAGAAGTTAACCAGAGCAACGTCTGTGAACAGCCATGACTTTGGAAGCCATCCAGAAGGCCATAAGAGGCAAGAGCTCATGTTTCACTGAAATTATTGGATCTATCCGTCTGTCCAAAGGGCTATAAGAAGCAAGAACACCTTCACAGGAAATACAGCATATGTACAGTACAAAGAACATAATGTATAAGAGACTCTGAGGAATACTAGCAGCTAGTCCCATACTCAGGAAAAGTATTGGTACTTATTCACTGAAGAGGAGGCACAGAGGGAGAAAGAATGAGCATCAAAAGATCAGACAAGGGGTTTTTTCCACATAATATATCCCCAAAACACTGTGCATCAAAGCACTTGGCAAAGTTTCTCTTCTCCAGATATATGACTGATTCATTCCTCCAGAGCACAACACAAAATCCAGAGAACATATACTTCCATGAAACACAAGAGCATCTCTTCACAAAACCTATAGTATCCATCCAGCTCAAGCATAGTCCAAAAGTATTAATCAAGCATACCACTTCATATCCCCTACATGACTGGCCATGGTATATATCCAGAAGATACATGGGACTGGTCAGAAGTCCTTCAACACCCTGAGACCAAGTGCTCCTCAGGGTCTGGGAAATATCTCATTCTGTATCTATGTCATTCCTGGAGCAAATCTGATGTTCAGTCCATCGCTGGACACATCCCCAATCTGATACTGTGTTGATAACAGGAGGCAAAGTTACAAATTTTGCTGAACTTCCTACTCTTTTCTCCCACCTGAGGGAGCCCGTCATGAAAACTCGTTCCTGCACCTCCATTTGGAGGGGTGGATGGGGCAGGGGGAGGGCATCTCCTCCTCCCAGGCTGAGCTCCAGCTAGAGCCCCCGGAGAGGCGGCGGTGAGCATTGCTGGCAGCCTGGCCGTGTGGAGCTCAGCACGAGCAAATCCCTGCACCGGGAGAGGGGAATGCAGCCGCTCAGAAAAGCCTGCAGACAGCAGGGCTTTGCCTAACATCCAGAGGGCAAACAGAGCTCAGCATGAGGGAACAAGATTTCAAAATAACAAAATGACCATCTGCCTGCCTGTGTAATCGGTAAGCCTAAGCAGGTCTCTCTTACCCCAGGCCCTTCACCTGCCTCCCAATCCTAAGCAAAGGTGTGCCTTGAAAACTGAGCCCATGCTCCGTGGTCCCTTAGCCCCTGTACTTTGACCTGCTACCTAAAATCCCTGGGTGGGCTCTGAGGGGGGCTGGAGCCAGATGCCGAAATACCGCCGCGCTGTGAACGCGCCTGCCTCTGTTTCGCCTCACCTCTCCAGGCAGTGCCAGATCCAAACGGGCTTGGCGTGATCGCACGGTAAAACAGCCCCATAACCAGGTCAACTCACAGCAGCCACCAAAAACCACTTGCAGCTCCAAACCCAGCCCACGCAGCTCCCTACCTCCCAGCAGTGCTGAGCAAACAGGGTTATGTTTTAATCTGATTTGGGGCTTAGAAAGAGCGCTGCACGAAGAGGGAGCCCTCAGCCGGTGCCTCCCTGGGGCAGGTGATTTGAGAGGTCTGGGTTGCACTGCTGGGAGCGATTCCGGCCGGAGCAGTGAGCAGGGGCAGAGGTGGGCTGCAGAGCACCGCAGGGAGCAGCGTCTTCCCCGCCACTTGACAGGGGTCTCGCAGTATCCAATGCAAAGCCAGCAAGGGTGCCCATAGCCTTCACCCTTCAGGGTCTGCACCGAGTTACTGATCCCCAGGTATAAGAAATCTCAGCAGCATCTGAGTCCCAGGGGAACCAAGAGGCAAGCAAGCCTTTGGCGAGCTCCCCTCCTTCACCAGCTCGGGATCGCCCCAGGGAAGAGCTGAACCACATTGCCGGAGAGCTTGTACTTACCTTCCCATACTGCGCCTACTCACTGGGAACAAAAAAAGGTCAAAACAGGGAAAAGAGGGATCCCATGGCACCAGCCAGACAGGAGGGGGAGAGCTGCTCCCTAAAGCCAGGCAGAAGCGAGGAAATTTGCTCTTTCATTTTTAGCAGAAGAGGAGCAGCTGTCTTCCCACCTGTTCCTCTTAAACATAACTCCTGGATTTCAGTTTCTGAGGCTGTCAGCCTGCTATCAGTTTAAAATGCATTCCCATCACAACTGCACAAAATACCCAACACTGTAAGTCAGCACAGATTTAAGGGAGTCATTTTAGCTACATTAATTTATACCTGGAAGGAAAGCAGTCAGCTTCTAAAACATACATTTCTTTGGAAGTAAGGCTTTGATAATAAGGGGAATATTAAACTGATGCAAACTCCCAGAGACTGCTGCACTAAGAGGGGTCAGATCAGTTTTCATCACCTGTGAATCCAGCACATCAGATTCTTTTTTCATTAATTTTTTCATAGTTATTCCTGTATTTGCCAATTACCAGTAAAACAGCATCATGTGTTCAAACAAACTCACATCTTCCCAGCCTGTCTTTGCATCTTATTAGATCCGGCAGTGAAGTCATCATGCTAAATTTGTGCCTTCCTGTTTATTTCCACCGCACCAGATTGCAAGGAGCTGTAGACTGTGTGCTCCTCATAAATAATGATAGCGCTTTGCATTTATATAACCTTCCATCTGTGGATCAAAGAACTCCACAAAACAAGGTTTGATGTTCACATTTTATTATCATCTTCGCTTCTAGCATGGGGAGAGAGGAAGCACAGAGTGAAAGGCCCCCATTTACAAGCTAGCTTCATTGGCTAGGAAACAGCTCCTTTTGAGTCCCCAATTTTATAAGCCCAGGATGATTTTAAAGCCCCTAAGGCCACACCTGAAATGAACGGGAAGCTGTAGGTACCCAGGACCCTCTTGACTCCAGGCTTACCAAAAGCCCCACACATTGCTGCCTATGTGGGTGTCGTGGTTTAACCCCAGCCAGCAACTAAGCGCCACGCAGCTGCTCGCTCACTCCTCCCCGCTCCCAGTGGGATGGGGAGGAGAATTGGGAGAAAAGTAGAATTCGTGGGTTGAGATAAGAACAGTTTAATAACTAAAATGAAATTAAATATAATAATAACAATAATAATAAAATATTATAATAATAATAATAGTAATGAAAAGGAATATAACAAAAAGAGAGGGAAACAAAACCCAAGAAAAGACAAGTGATGCACAATGCAGTTGCTCACTACCTGCTGACTGATGCCCGAGCAGCGATCCGCCTCTCCTGGCCAACTCCCTCCAGTTTATATACTGAACATGACATTCTATGATATGGAATATCCCTTTGGCTAGTTCAGGTCAGCTGTCCTGGCTGTGCTCCCTCCCAGCTTCTTGCACACCTGCTTGCTGGCAGAGCATAGGAAACTGAAAAGTCCTTAACTGAGGATAAGCGCTACTTAGCAACAACTAAAACATCAGCGTGTTATCAACAGTATTCTCACACTAAATCCAAAACACAGCACTGCACCAGCTACTAGGAAGAAAATTAACTCTATCCCAGCCTAAACCAGGACAGTGGGTTATCCTACCTGGAGAAGATGAGAGAGAGTCTACATGGCTTCTGTGGGCAGACACTGGGTCATCTCCAGCAAAGCAGGAGCAAGGTAACTGTGCTAGCCAGGATGCTGGCCTCAGTGGATACGCTGCCTTTCAGAGGGGCTTGGTGAAGTGGATAACTGCTCAGTTTTAGTCCACTCAGGGTGTGAACATAGTGAGACATTTCCTGAGAAAAAGGAGCAAAGCAGCCAGGGCAGAGGCTCATTAAATGGCTTTACTCCAGGAATACTTTCAGTTAGAGTAAGCAGTGTATGAGTCTCTATAGAGTTAGACGCTTGAAGCCAAATACCAAGAACGAGGACAGACAGACAGACATGACAAGAACACCCTCCTCAAGAGCAGACCTGGAGTGACCACTCAGCCAAGTCCGTGTAGCATTTTTGGCTGTCGCCTCTGTCACTGCATGCACAAAATCATTTCTGAGTCAGCAATCACCCCCTATTCCAATGCTTTTCATCACTGGCTCATTGTTTCCTCCCTCCAGTACACAAAGCTTAAAGTCACTATGTCAGGATACAGCACCTCAAGTGCCTGGAAACTGCTCAAGGTGCTAGTTTTTTGTGACAGTTTGATGCTTACATGTCCTAATGCACAAGGGAGGGCCAGGGCGGGAGAAAAGGGGAGTGGAGATGTCCTACGAAACATCAGCGGCAACTTTTAAGCCTCTGAATGGAATTTCAAGGAGAAAAGAGCAAACCAGTTGGCAAAGAAAACTGCTTTTAGTCTAAGTACTTGCTTTCATGCTGGTTTCTTTAAGTTCCCTTTAAAGAAACCTTGCGTTGCTCTCTCTCTCTGCACTTTTAGACATTGCTTTTCCCTTTGAAAACCTGCTACACAGTGATTCTGAGCAGCTCTTCCTTTATCTACTGGTTGGAGATACATGCCAAATAAATACTTTGTATCCCCTGATGTGTTCTTATCCATCAAAGAACAAGCATGGCTTTAGGCAGCATGAAATTGATTCTGCATTTTGTATTGTTTTCTCCTTCTCCTCTTCTTACTGCCCGGCCCCTGAGCAGCCCCACTCTCGTACATATGCACACTGAGGCACATACTTTGTCTTCACGGCATGGAGTCACCTCATAAGAGTCAGAGTTTAAATATGGCTGAGGGAAATGCAGAGATAAAGAGCTTGCAGGCAGATAATCTGTGCATGGAAGCTCAATGCAATATCCTTAAATAAGAAGAAAGGCACTTCTGGGCAACGGCTGTATTAAGTCAAGAGTATACTTCAAATTAACTTTCCTGGAATATGTAAAACCAGTAGATATATTACATATGTGCCAGCATACTAATCCATATTGTCTCCATATGACCCAGTATCCTACACACCATAAGTGGGATGCCAAATCCCATATGCTCCTAAACCAGCCAACCCTGGTCAGGGGTTTCAAGAAACATGCCCAGTTATTCATTTTCCAGAAAACTTTGGTCCAGATGTTTTGAATGTTTTATGTATTTTTTAAAAAAATCAAATATTCTTGCTGCTCAATCAAAACCAGTCATTAATCCTCTTTTACCCAACTAAGCGAAAATGCATTTGTGACTGTGTTCTAGTATTGTCCACTTGATAAACATTCATCTTTTGGTGATCTTTTATGAAGGTATTGAATTATTATTCTTCTAAAACAGAGGAAATTTACTTTCTGTGGCCTACCTGGACATTACTAAGGTCCAGCATTAGACACAAATGTAGGACCCTTCATCTCTCTCTGCAGTGCTGTATCGCTTTCACCTTTCTGACCCCTCTCACACCAGCCACCTCCAAAAGCACCCTAATGCTGAGCACATTGGCCTCAGCAGTCCAGGAAAGGGCTGAGGATGCACATCAGCACAGGGCAAGCTTCTTCTCTCTCCTCCTCTCCAAGCATTTCCCCAAAATACTTCAATTTCACCCAAGAGGGGTGAAAAAAACCAGTGACAGAGCACACACTGCTAGCCTGTGTGACAGACCTTAGCATTCTTTGGCATCACAAATCCTTCTTATTATCCATTATTTTTGTTATTGATTTTGTTCTTATGAACTGAAACCTTGGCTGGGGAAATGCAGGTGTTTGTTACATACCATAATAAACAAAAAAGACAAGAAGTACACTAGAGGCTGTAGCTACACCGCTCTTCAAGAGCGGTCGTGGGACTGGCCAGAAGCCACCCACTCAGGGGGACCTCATAAGCAGCACTAGATGTCTATGTAGGCTGCCCTTTCTTCCCCTTCCATGCACCACCATCAGTCCCAGGACATATTCTCTCTGACTGGAAAATCCCCCTGTCCTAATGCAAGGCAGCAGCCGGGACAAGATGCAATGCCAATGGTGACGAAGGCTGGGCACCTCCATGCTGGTCTCAGCCAGCCAGGCGCTGCCAGCAGCATGAGGCAGCAGCACATCACACCCCGGGCAGCTCAGCCCCTGGTCCCCGGGGCCTTGCCAGATACACCGCAAGGAAGGCGACAAAACAATTATGAAGAATAACAAAGAAAAGGCACACGCACAGAAAGAGGGAGGGAGGAGAGCTGGCAAGCAGCTCCCCGAGGACAATGTGATTCTGTAAGTCTTAACAACACCAATCAAGCACCACAGATTTTAATCTTCACTGTAATTAACTTTATCCAAACGAGCAGCAGGCTGACTGGCTTTGTTTGGGAGTCTTCTGGCAATTTAATGTGTCTTTAAAATGACTTGGCACTCCTAGAGGAAGAGGAGAGGGAGAAGAAGATTGATGCAGTGCCAAGCATTTACTCCCACTAATGAAAAGGGACTGCTAAGGCTGTTTGATCGTATATTGTACCCTATTCACTAGGTGCTACTCAAATGGGAGCATTGTAACCACAGCATTCTCAAAACTGCCAGCAAAATAACCTACTTCCCAACACATGTGTAGCATGTAGCGCAAAGTGAATAGCACGGGTATTTAAAATTACATCTGCAGCATGTAAAAAGGTAATGCGGCATGAAATCGGTCTCGCTCAGACTGAAGCAATGGAAATGACAGTCCCTGCGTTTCTGGGCAGGCTTTGGCTCTGAGATTTGCATGATGTGTTGACAAGCAGTGCATGTTGACACACAGAGGCCAGTGCAAGGAACGCCTCTGTTCATTCAGCCTTTTTGCTTGAGAAGGGGATGTGTTGCATCCCTTGCTAAATGACTTGCTGTGACTGCCTTGGCCATCTCAGAGGCCATCTCAGAGCTTGGGGTGGAGCTGAGAGCTCTGGGACAGGGTGTGAATTGGTGGCTAGGAGATAACTTCATGGCAAGACTTGGCCATAGGCAGATGGCTTAAATGGTACATAACTTCCCTGCAGTTAGTGCTTCATGTTGGCTGGCTCTGACTATGGTCTCACTCCACATCTTATTTAAGCCCACAGAATAATTTCTTAGAGGTCTTCAGAGGTACCTAACTCTCCCCTGTGAGTAGCACAGGAACTTTGATGAAATTTAAACCGCCCAAATGTGATCAATTTTCTTAAGTTATTTATAAAAACTGCTTTTCTTTCTGTACATGTTTCTTTACTGCTGTAGTGGACTTCCTGTGTTCCCGAGAAAAAAGACATGATGAATACCTGTGGACAGCCATGTTTCGTTATGCTGGGAGCTCTGCATGGGGCCAGCAGGCTAGGGTTAGGTTTGGACTTCTATCAGCTGTGTAGGTGCTACCAGCATGGCGTCATGAGGTTGCACATCTCAACAGTGTCATGGGGAAGCAGGACTGGCAGTTCAGGAGGGACAAGCATGGGTGGCCGAGAAGAAGTAAGCAGCAGTGCCTTGGTGTGCAGTAACAACCTTTCGGCATAGTTAAGATGTGTTTCTTAACAGTCTTCCCAGCCTGTTGCATCACTTACGTGCTGATGGATCACACAGTCCATTACTGTCTGATGCATTCCTCCCCTGGAGACACCACAGTGTTGCCTGCTCTCATAAAAGCAGCTACATAATAGAAGATGCTGCCTTTTGGATGGGATTTAGTGTCCGTGAGGTCAGGATCTTAATGAAGATCCTGCAGTACCTCCTTCTGGTATTGACACCTCATTCTCAGCATAATGACCATGCGCCAGCTGCCTAGGCTCTTCTTGCTGTTTCTGTTGAACCTGGTATTAACTTTTCTCTGATGCTGGTGTTCAGGTCAACCCTCATGGCATTTGAGCCCAGGCAAGCCCGGTGTCAGTGCATGACCTGACTACAGCAAGCCATGCCCTCAGGGGCAAGTGTTGTCTTGGAAACATAAGCCACTCTTTTTTCAGGGCTGCAATGAGACTTTCCACGAACTACAACAGTCCAAACAGAAGGGAGACAGGGTGACTAGGAGAGTGAAGGGGTCACTGGATACGGCTATACTAGCAAATCAGGGTTCAGGAATATCCCTATGCCAAGCACCACGGAGCAGCCTGCAGCTGCCTAACACTCTGCCCGCATCCAGAGCAGGGCAGCTGTAGGCAAACTGGTTCTGGGGAATGGTCTGTGAAACAAACCAGTCCCCAAACCATGCCCAGCAATCCCATAGGCAAACGTGAGCTGGCACAGGCCAGCAGTGTGCCTGAGAAGTCTCTAACAGGATAGCCAATAATATTTTCATATCCAAGAGTGCTCCTGAGCACTGTTTGGTTTACCACTGTAAATGTAGCCACTCTGTCCCACCCTGCTAAAACCATATTTCCTCGCAAATATCTTTACCAATACTTCCACCTTCTCCCAAAGCTTTGGCAATAAACAAGCCGATTCATCACCTGTTAGGAGGACTGCTAAACCTGCAAGGATTAACATTTAAAAAAATTAATGGAGTGTGGCTGAGATGAAATAATGCATGATCAAATACACAAGAAAAGCCAGAAGTGAGGAGGAGAGAGAAGCTACCAGCACGTTAACCCTGCTGTATACTAGGCATTGCTCCATCAATCATGATACGGTTGGGTGGGGGGTGCTGCATTCCCATGTTTCAATGCAAATTACCCAATAGCACAAGTGATGCTGAGCAGCAGGGGGGAGGAGAAATCTCAGTCCCTCTGAAGTCGGTGGCAAACTTCTCTGGGTGCGTTGTGTCAGGTGTCTCTGCATGCCCCGTTTGGCTCCTTCCTTCCAGCCAGCTGCCTATAACACGACTCTCAGCACGTGCACCAGGCTGCTTCAGCTACTTGGAGAGAGTTTCTAGGATGCTTGAATTGCTTAGACCTGGACTAATGATCTTTGAAGCTAGTGGGATCCTGAGGGCTCCAAGTTTAAAAGGAGTGTATTCCTTTCGATGGACGAACATACCACTCACTCTCCCTAAATCCACATTCCTCATTCCTTGATATGAGCGGCCAAGGGACACGTGCTCATCTGCATTGAGAGCGTCACGGTGGGAAGTCAGGCCTCTTTATTGCTCAATAACATCTTATTTAGCAGCAAGCTCTGCTGAGTTCAGGGGCTTTATCCCAGGGTAAATCACTAATTAAGAACAACATGAATATAGGGAAATCTAGCCCCGTTGCTCCACTCTATTTTACAGTTTATTAACTTAGCTTTGTTTTGTAGTCAAATCTAAGGATTAACTCTTTTTGTTTGTCTGCTTTTGGGGTTTTTTTGTTTAAAAATAGAGCATTTATTGAGAAATCATTGACTGAACATAGCCTTGTGCTCCCTGTGAGAATCTGATAACAAGATGAATGCCTGGACTGCTTTGAAATGGACAGATCAATATTACAATATGAAAGTGAGAAAATTATTTAGGATTAGAGGTGGCATGCTTGATTCTGGTCTCACGCAGGACATAAATCAGGTATTATACCACTGGAGTCAATGCCAGTGCCCTGGGGTAAATCTATTAACACAATCCTGAATCAAACCCAATAATTTTCAGGGTTGTGGAAAGTGAGGAATGATGGTTAAGTGGGACAAAATAGAAAATGAAATAATGTATGGGTCTATTACAGACTGTTGAAAGAAAAAGTCCAGCTTCTACTTGCTTAAAATGGAGATGCTCTGGATTTCTGCTGCGAGGAGGGGAGAGGGTGATGGAACAGATTTGTGCATTTGTTCCTAAAATGAGCTGAAGTGCAACACCACCATAAGTGCATGTAATACAACCAAAGCTCCATGTGGCAAAAAACGTAAGTTCTGTTTCAGCAGAAATCCTCCAATTCACCCCAGTGGTAGAAGGAGCGGGTTTCAAAGTCTAGCTAGCCTAAAGAAGTACTTTTGATGCAGCCTATCTTTGGCCTGAGGAGCTAACTCATATCTGGCAGATTGTCTTGGGCAGCAGCTTCTGTTGTCTCTAAATATCTCTCTCCATAACAGCCTTAATTGTTCCTTCCAGAAGGAAAAGGTTGGTGACCCCTCAACATTACCCAGGCCTGCAATTGCTACCAGCCATTGAGCTTGTCCACTGCGGCATCAGTAACATGCTCCCTGATTTCCAAAGCACTTGTCCAGTGCATCCTACTTACAGTATGACTTTTTTTTAGCTTCCTTGCAACAGATTTTTACCTAGCATCACTGCCCTCTCTTGCTTATTATCTTTTTACCCTCTACCATGCAACACGTGCTTCAGTGCCACAGCATCTGGAAGGCTGTCTGTAAAGACAATCCCCTGCCTTCTGTAGACAAGCAACAGCCGTGCCAGGATTAAACTGTTCATTTAAGAGCGATCAAGTTTACATGTGTTGTGTTTTCTTTTATTTTACTAAAGGAAACACATGAGTGAGTGATTAAAGCAGACACTTGGGTCGCTGCAATTCATTGAGATTGCTGTTGTTTGCTTTGATGAGATTCCAGTCTGCAGCAAATTTCCTCCCCATGATTAGCCTGGTGTGGAATACACAATGCTCGCTCCGCCGGAATAAGACCTGGGGAGAGCACAGGCAGCATGTTTATGCACTGATGTGCTTGATTATTTATTGCAGTATCTTCTCGGTGGGATAGCATAGGTTAACAGAGGGGTTGCAGCTAATCCACGTCGGAGCTACTATCATGTCCTTCATTAGGCATTACAGGATGATCCTGAGTGGGGAAACGACGCCGATCTGCACTCCACAAACAGCCTGTGGCAATTTTTAACCCTATTTGATAGCCACAAATTCTCATCAGAGAAGAACTACAAGGGATTAACTGTGATAATATGTGGCTGCCCACTATGCTTCTCTCCCTCAGTCAGGGTTTTTTGTCTGCTGTCACAGTTTCATAATCATGCAGAGCTTTTGTTGGAGAGGGAAGGGGGACCCAGGGAGAAAGCCCACAGCCCAGGTGCAAGAGAGGATATAGCCCTCCTCTTTGTGTCTCTGTACCTGCAGACTTGGATGGCATCTCTTCCCCGTACAAGCATTATTTCCCCATTATCATCTCAGGGCAACAGCAGAAACTCACCTCCTGACAAGAGATTAGCATGAACAGTTGTGCTTGTGCTGCAGCATTAGGGATGGACTCAAATCGTCTTAAATGCAGCAAGTTCATGACTTGCATGCTTTCTGCCTGTGCCATGGACTACTTATCCAGCTGGTGCTTCAGCTGTGTCTACAGTACATCTGGAGGACCACCTCCAGTTCACTGTTGCGTGCAGATTAACTGCTCACACACAGCCTGCAAGCACAGCCCCACGCATAGCTGGTGGATGCCTGAGCTCAAACACCCTCCCTGCCATACTGTGCAACAGTGTGTGTTAATAGGAAGCCACACAAAGATGTTAGCCGCGTGCCTGGAGGCACATGTGAGGTGGCTGGGTGGGCAGGAGACCAGAGCTAGCCAGCAGAGCAGTGTAGCACCCAGGCTGTGCATGCGAAGGGCTGAGCACATATCTCTGCCGCTGGGCTGGATGACGATGAGCACAGACCTACCTGGCCTGTCAAGGCAGCGGTGTGAGCTCAGGGTCTGCTATGGGGCCAAGTGCCCTCAGCTGTCCTCTCAGTGGCTCCCAGCTGGGTCCCAGTTGAACAGTTCAAGTGAAAAATTGGCCAGTAGCTTTCATAGCCTGGCTTACAGGCTATGAGAAAGGTGCTTGAAGTGGCACTAAACGTGCCTAATGCACCCCTCCTGCAGAAAATGTCCTGCCACAGGGTTTGCACCGGTGCCTGGGCTGTCCACCAGTCCATGGGAAGCAGGAGCAGAAATGCCCTGATGGCATCCCGTCAGCCCACTGCGTGCCAGGGACAATGTCTGATGTGCCTGACAGGACAGAGGCAGAAGCACAGCCCAGCAATAATGCAGCAATCCCGGCCAGCCCTGCAAGCTGTAGGAACAACCATCAGAGCAGCACTGGCAGCCTAGTCCAGAAGACAGGGATGCTTTCCCAGTTACAGCACTGTGGTCCAGTGGGGCTTAAAAACTGGCAGGAGGAGACCTCGCAGTTTCAGTTGCTTCCTGGCCAGCTGGACCTTGCCTAAAGGCTGTCTGCTGGCTTCACCTGAGAGAAGCATGTAGAGCGAGGCCACCATGAGTCATGGTGACAGTCCCTACTGGGCAGTCCTCTTACACCAGTAGCAGGACCCCAGCATGGACACAGACTAAAAGAAGCAAAGTGGGGGGCAGAGGCAGCCCCTGTGCAAAGGGGAGAGGGCGACCATGCAGTTGGTGACTGTGGTGGCATCACAGGATCCATTTAGCCCCCCTGGGAGACCATGAATGAAACCAAAGTTGCTTAAAGCTCCCTTTGCCAACTGGAAGCCAGTCCTTTAGAAACTGAAGCCTGAGAAATGAGAGGAGAGAAGGGGCCCACAGAAGCTGGTCTAGTGGATTACTAGCCAGCACGAGCCCTCCGGAGAAGAGCAGCACTTTGCTCTTCATCCTTTTCTCCAACTATCATCCTTTCAGGAGAGGTATGGGTGACTCTGAGTGTGATCCAGGCTTTTAAACTCTCTTGTGTAACCAGTGTCCTGGTTTCAGCTAGGACAGAGTTAATTTTCTTCCTAGTAGCTGGTATAGTGCTGTGTTTTGGATTAGTAGGAAAATAACGTTGATAACACACTGATGTTTTTAGTTGTTGCTAAGTAGGGTTTATACTAAGTCAAGGATTTTTCAGCTTCTCAGGCCCAGCCAGCAAGAAGGCTGGAGGGGCACAAGAAGCTGGGAGGGGACACAGCCAGGACAGCTGACCCAAACTGGCCAAAGAGCTATTCCATACCATATGACATCATGCCCAGTATATAAACTGGGGGAGTTGGCTGGGAGGGGCGGATCGCGGCTCGGGAACTAACTGGGCATCGGTCAGCGAGTGGTGAGCAATTGCATTGTGCACCACTTGCTTTGTATAGTTTAATTCTTTTAGTATTACTATTGTCATATTATTATTATTATCATTGTTTTTCATTCCTTTCTGTCCTATTAAACTGTCTTTATCTCAACTCACGAGGTTTTTTTTCCTGATTCTCTCCCCCATCCCAGGGGTGGGGAGGGAGTGAGCGAGCGGCTGCGTGGTGCTTAGTTGCCAGCTGGGGTTAAACCACGACACCAGCCAGATTCATTCAGGATTGCTGTATTCCCCAGGGGTGCCTACACTTTGCGTGACGGAGAAGCTCAGCAGTCACTTGCCCAGAGCAAGGTATTTTATTATTTATGCATATAATCTGTTTCAAAAAGCCAGGGTAAGAATCCACCTGAACTCACAGGCACTGTTCTCCCTGGCAGCCTCAGCCAGTTTCCCCTCTGCTGTCACCTTTGCTGCAGAGTGGTCACTTGGTGAGGGGCAGCCACTGTCCCTAGTGACCACACCACCACCTATCAAGCAACGGGAGCAACTCCAGTGGTCCAGGAGGTGTGAGAGGCTTGCATTTGGCTAGCAGGTCACACAAAAGTCAACTCAGATATTAATGGATATAACTCAGATATTAATGGTTAAACAAAAATTAAAAAAAAAATAAACTGCCAGGGATAACAAAAGCTTTGCCAGCACTAATCCACTGCTGAACAGGCATGCTAAAATGCTGAGCATTTTATGGACTTCGTTCCTAGATAGAGGGAGAGGAATTTTCATTCAGCATCTTGGATAGCACCGCAAACACCTCCACCTCTTTCTGCACCTCCCAGGAGCGTTGCCACTGTGTCTTCAGTAGCACAGTGGGAAACCTAATCAAACCTAAGGCACATGGGGATACCCAAGCCCTGAATGGGGCTTGGTCTGCTCCTAGCAGCAGGGCGGCTGCACTAGCATAGGCTCCTTATTGAGCTACTCGCACTCTGTTTCTCCGGAGGTGACACTGGGATGCAGCTGGACCTTTTCCGTTTTTGGACCAGATCCACTGGGCACTGACTCCTGCTGCCTGCACCAGCCATGCCTGGAGTGCCCCAAGGACCAAGGCTGACCACACTCACCGCAGCTGTCTGCACACCCTGCAGAGGAGGACTGGGCCCCCATGAAGCAGAAAGCCATCCAGGGCTTGTCTGCCTGCTTCCCCTGCTTGCTACTTGTCACCTGTTTCCCAGTGAAATCTTAGACTGGGTTTTGCATGAGCAAATTTTTGGGTCAGTTCCTCACCACTTTGTTGCTTCTACGCCTGTTTGATCACCCTCAGCATCCTCTTTATGCTATCTTCCATCCTGGAGCTTTTCCTCTAACAACATTCCTGTCATAGACCAAATTAGTCTTGTTGCCCTTCTACAAGCACCTGTGTCCTTCTTTCACCTTTGTGGCTAACATTGCCTACCACGTGCCTGATTTGCTGCTGTACCTTTTTGCCCACCACAAAATAGCTGCCAACACAGAGTTGCAAGTCACAAAAAGCTCTGCCAAGTGGAAGTCACACCACCCCTGAAACCCCTGGCTCTCCTGGGAGTGCTGGATATTTGGAGCATGGCAGAGCACCTTTCTGGCTGTCCAGATGGTGGTCTGGAGCCAGGTACTCCCTTCCTTGTGTCCTGTGCTGTGCAGAGCCTGGCCCCACTGGCCTCATGGGACTGCTTTATTGGCAAGAAGCCCCCGGTTTTGCTGCCCTGGTGAAATGAGCTTGCAGCCCATCCCCATATTTCAAACGCAGGGCACCTCAGAGCAAACATCCTGCCCTGGCAACAGCAATTTGGCCCCACCTGCTCTGTGCCAACAGAGCAATCCTTGTGTCCTGAGGGGAGCTTCAGAAGAGCTTTATCCCTGGCAAACAAGGCAGGAGAGATAAGGGAGGAAGGCATTCCCTTTGGAAAGCAGTTTCATATAAATAACCCCTCAGAGTCAAATGTTGTTCTCTTTATGACAGCACGTAACACAGAGGAGGCTGTAGGAGGGTGATCCTGTGTTACAATAACAGTCCCTCCTTTCCTGTCATGCACTATCTTCGCTCCCTCTCTCACAGCTTGCTCGTCGCCCCAGCCTGGGGAGGCAGCAGGCAGGAGGGTGTTTGCAAACACATGCTGCTTCGGGCACCTCGCGTGGGTGGGTGCTGCAGGGGGTTGCCACCAGGCCATCCCACACACAGCGCTTCGGGTGGCTGGGTGCCCTGCTCCACACTTCCCCGGATCAAACCCCTGGCATTCAGCTTTCCAGGGCTGCTATCAGGCCAAGGAGTGCAGGAGCCGCAGGGCCAGGTCCTGTGGAGGTGCGTACCCCATGGGGGGTCCTGGAGGGAGGGCGGTGGGCTGTCCAACGCATAGAAATGTGAACGGGAAGCCAAGGATGCTGTATGCTGGGATGGATCTATGCTCTCCTTGGTATTACTCAGCAAACCCTTATCCTCAAGGGACAGGGTCAGGGGAAGGAGTACGCTTTGCTGTCTGCATTTAATTTTGGCTCCTTCAGAGAGCTATGGGAGAGCCAGGCTGGACTGGGCTCACACTGGTGTTTATGTCTCAGGCACATGGAAAAAAGCCAGCATTGAAAAGATCCTGTCAAAAAAGCAACCATCGCAGGGTTTTGGATCTGCTTATCTTCTAAACTAATTTGCTCCACAAGTCCTGGCCTTCAGAAAACTGTACTGGATTCTCCAGTCATCTTGGATATAAGGAAGGGGGAAAAAAGAAACCATAAAACTGTCAATCGTTCTCACTCTTAGATCTATCGTTTAATTTATTTGGCTTTTTTTTCCTATCTTTGTAGTTACAATATTGTACAAAGTGTAAGATAACATTCAATCACTGTAAAATAAGATTTAATTATGTCATGATGAGATTCATTAGTTAATATTTGTATAGCACACTGAACATATAAAGTGGTTAGCAAGTGCTAAGTATTAATCTTGCTGTTTCAGAGAGCAAGGGAATTTGCTTTTGGGGAGCAGAAAAAGCACAGTAAACACATGCATTTGGGGTGGATCTTCAGCTGGAAGAAATCAGTGCTAGCTCTTTGGCTGGGCCACCTTTGCATCTTTGGCAGGAGCCTTGCCCTCCTCTTGGACCATAGTTATATCCACAAGGCCCTCAGTGATGAGGCTCTGATGAAGCCACTACAGGAGCAGGACCTTTTCCTACCATAATGGTCTGTTGTATTATTTAGTATGTCCAGTGTTGGGATGCCTTAGCCTCTGTACCTTCCAGTTTCCAGGATTTCCACGGCTCCAACACCTCTCTGTTGTATGAAATAGCACAATTGATCTGCTCTGAGAAGCAGCCTGGAGGCTGCAATCTCCTAAAACTGGCTGCCCTGACCTCCTGCCTTAGCTTCAGTGCCTGGGCGGCTGAGACATCACAGTGACAGGGCCAGCCAGTCCCCCGAAAGGCTCTCTTGAAAGAGCTACCCAAAACACAACAACCCTTAAGGCAATAAAAGCAGTGGGGTTGTCCCTGTCTGCCACAGGGGAACCTGATAAATTCCTACTTGCATGAGTCCTCCTAAGGTTTATATGATTGAGTCTGCATAGTTTGTCCCCTTAACTCACAGTTCTTCCTTACAGCTCCAAGAAGTGCTATTAAAAGACATTCACTTATTTTCATCATCCCCATCTTCTCTCAAGCGTGCAATGAGGTGCTCTTGCCAGAAAGCCAGTGTTTAGCTCTCAGCATCCAGTCCTCCACCTTAGCTGGGTTGCACGAGGGGATTTACAGAGCTATCACATGGCAGTATCCATACCTGTGTATGCCACGTTCTCCAAATTAATCCCCCATGCTTTTGAGATTCACTTATGCCCCCTTTAGGTACAAGCTCATCACGCTCAGGCAGATTAAAAAGGCAGTAAAGAGAAGCAGCGTGTATGGTGAGTGCCACGCAGCCACCGCAGAGCACAGAAATGCAGCAGCCCTGTGAACCCTGCTATGTAAGGCAGCTAATGAGCGAGACTGCGCACCAAAGTATTTATTGTTGCTGGAGCGCTTTAATTAAGTGGGAACTGTTGGGAGAGTAAATACAGAAGTAAAGCAGCGGCTTCCCACACAGGAACACCTCCCTCCACCAGTAAACTTGCCCTCTCTGGCTGCAAAGAAACTCCCGTTGCCCCCCTCCTTCATGCTTTAGGAGAAGCAAGAAGCCTCAATGATCCTCAGAGTCTTCCTGGAGGAAGAAATCTTCACAGGATGCAGACTTATCAGCACTCTCTGGTGTCTGAGGGGGGAGTAGCCAAGCTGCCCCATTGCCTGTGAGTCCCTGTCTCTGCCTGCAACAAGCCCCCATCACTCACACAGGACAGGCAGGCTGCGGCCGCAGTGCTCAGCCTCCCTGTTGTGATCAATCTTCCTCGCACCACTGAAGGCAGCATGCCCCCCAGGTCATCCCCTTCATCTCAGCAAGGCTGGGGGGTCAGGGAGGCACCGCACCTCTGCAGCTCTTCCGATCGCTACACCAGCTCTTCTCCAGCCAAAACTGTCTGGTCATCAGACAAAAACTCATTTTCCCCAGAATTTTCAACTTGCAGCAAAATAGGGCATAAGGAGGTACCAGGACAACATGGCAGGCCAGGATTGTCACAGGCTGGTCCCTAAAGCCAAGGGGGTTGAGTTGGTTGTTTTTATATTTTTTAAGGCACTTGAATGAACAGCCGTATTTTTCAGAACTGCTGAGCTCAGCAGGAACCCTGCAGTTGCCAGCGTTTCTTGGAATCGGCTTCCTTATTATGCAGCTGCCTCAATGAGGTGTTTACCCACCTCAGTTTAAGTTGTAATTTCTCTATTTATTTTAATCAACAGCAAGTCGTAAAACAGTGCAGCAGCAAAATGACAGAGCGCCTTCTCCAATGGTGCCTTCCACGAACAGACCGAGTCTGAGTCCAGGCTGCTAGCACAGATGTTCCTAAAGGGAGAGCAAGCCAGGAACCCAGGACTCTCTCCTCTCTTAGCTTGTCATCTCCTGAGCTTGCTCAGCCAACACTTCCACCTAGTGGCCTGCTCCATGCATGCTGGGATGATGGATGTCTTTGGGTGTAACAGGGGATCAGAACTTTCTGCAGAGGAAGAACAACAATCTTATGGAATAATCAGATGATTTCTCACTGGTGAGGGGGTCTGGATTGTGCTGGGCCAGTTAGCGTTCCCCTCCGAAGTGCAGGGCTGATTATCATGTAATGCTGTGCAGCTGCATACAACTAGCATGAACATTATAAAAGTAATGAGTAGTAAATTACTTCTGAGACAATACTCGGTTGCATGTAAATGATTACTTTGGGTAGTCATTTGGAATAGATGAGTTTTGCAAAGTAAGTTTAAACAATCCTAGTGGGGGATTCTGCTCTCCTTAAGGGGACAAATGGCATCACTGAACAGCCGGCACAGAGGAGTGCTCGCATACAGGTCCATCTGAGCGCCGCTCCAGCTCTGCTCCTGGCCCATGTGCTTTCTGGGATAAATTGTTTAAGCTCTTTGCCTCACTTTCCCTTCCTGAACCATGCAGATAATATCCTGGGGGCAGTCTGTAAGCTAACTACCATGTTACTGGTTTGGATTATTATTTATACCAGCGCAGAATTCCCTTAAGGATAATCTTTGTGCTTGCTCTCTGATGCCTCACCTGGATCTTGGCATTACAGGACCTGTAGGGGATAGTAAGGGAGAAGGCTGCAGTCAGGTACTCTCTCTCGGGGCATACCTGAGCAGGTCTGAGACCACAGCTAAGAGACATTGATTTTTACCTTTAGAGCTACGGTTTGATTTTTATGACAGCATTGGGACATTGCCTTACAGCGTGGTGACAGCCAGCGTCACCTGAAAAATGGCCAGAAAACCCCCACAATGCAGTTACTTCTATTTCCCAGACCCTCTCCTAATCAGCATCAATGCTCCCTACATTACTATATGTATTTCTATATATATAGTATTTCAATATATTTCAATTCCCTCATGCGACACTAAGCCCCTGGACTATTGTCCCCTCTGCAGAGTAAGAAGCAAGAAAATTAAAACCTCAAAAGAAAGCACACACCAGGGAAATACATCTTGTTCTGCACCACAGTTAGGCAGCGAGGGAGTAGAGGTGACAGTGGACACACATGGCAGAATCAAGAACAGAAGTGAGGCCCCTGAAGTCTCTATCTCTATCTTATTTGTTAGGTTATTCTTTCTTCTTCAAACATCTTGCTGTGGGATAAAGCCTCCAGGCAGCTACAAGACAAAGCTTTACTGTTATGCTTTCTTTCAGGGCAGAACAGCTCTGCCTAATACATTTTTAAAGACTATATTCATCTAGGAAGACTATCAATAATTAAGAGAAGAAAACAATATTATTATGGAAATTAAGGCACCTCTGGGTCTGTGAGAACATGGTCTTTCCTGACGACTTACTGGTATCCCTTCCAGCTCCCAGACAAACAGCACAGAGAGCAAGAGACATTTGTACCCCGGAGGGACCATCCTGCTCAGTCCAGGTCGATGCACAGGGCTGATGCTCTGTAATTAAAGACAAGCTGTCAAAGGATTTTTTTCACAATTTTTCATTTTTATTTTGCTGTTTACATTAGGGCAGCAAGAAATCCTTCCTCCCTCCTTGCCCCGTCATCACCGGGCCACTAAAGAGGTGCCAGCTGTGGTGGACCAGCAGGAATCACTCCTGCTCCCCCACGGTGGGGCAGCAAGACCTGTCAGGGCTCTGTACACCTCAACACGCAGGGCTACATTGCCAGCTGTGGTGGTAGAAGTGAATATCCTGCTGGTCTTCATGTTTTCAGCACACTCTGCAAGTGTTAAATGGCCTGTGCTGGATGAGAAACAGAGGACTGGCCCTTGTCTGTGCATTTTACAAGAACCACTCGTAAAATTAGGGTCACACATAGTCATGCGTGCAGATACTGCAGCATATGTGAATATTACTCCAACAGGAGTTAACCCTGACATAAAGGAGTCCCTGCCATAAAATTGCCGGGGGCAAGATGGGCCCTATCCTTCTGGAGATGTCTGTGCTGCAGGCACCGCTGCCTGGCAGGCAGACTTCGGCTATTTTGGACACCAGTAGCTGTGTAGCCTTGGCAACATGCGAGTTTCCCCGGGCCTGCCTGGAGTGTACTTAGAGCTCACTTTACTTTCATTGAGGGCCAAAGTAGTCCCTGGACACGCTGGGATGTGCTAGTGACAGAAAAAGGCCATTGCTGCTTTGATGCCCATAAGTGGAGGTTAAATATAGGGAATGGAGCAATGCCAGAAGGAAATGGCTTACTTCTCCGAATTTCTTAAAAATCAGATAATTTTCTGTGGACTGAGCAGTATTCATCTAATCTGAGAAGGAAGAAGCTGCTCCCTCTCCCAGTGAAAAACCACCGATGAGCCAGCACCCCACCGCCCACAGGGATTGTGGGCACCAACAAACACTTCTTCCCTTCTTTCTTTCACACATCCTGATTCCCTCTCCTTTAAAGCACTGCTGGGATGAGCAGTATATCTGCACTACATTTGTGGCAGAGTGGTCACCAGAAATGTGGTTACCACTCATCGGCCGAGCTGCCATAACTGACTGAGCTCAGGTGTTCCTGGCTCAGTCCAGAAGGGAAATAAAATTTCTTGTCTCAGGTGACCTCCATAAAGCCACTGAGCTACATGAATGCACTTGCCTGTGCCCCTGGAGTCTGCATGGATAAAGGATTTCAGCCTTTTCATACCAGCTCTGCACCTATGGAAACTTCTCCTGGAGTCTGCTCTACACTGGGAGCTACAAAGAAGCTCAACAACTTTTTGGTTGAGTTTTAAATGTGGCTCCTTCCTCTCTAAGCAATGCTAGTAAGGACCAGTGTGTCAGGTCTTAAGACTTTGCTGCCTTCCAGTGTCTCTGGTAAATACCAGCGCACTCAGCTCAGACTGGGAGTTAAGTTACTAAGTGACTTCAATTTCAGCTCAGGCTTGTTTTCCTGCGGGCAAGCAAGAGTTAATGATACAATACCACCTTCCCCGGGGTGCACTGTGTCATTATCCCAATGCTCTGTGCTATATGCTAGGGTGGGTGCTTTATGGTCGATGAGTGGCTTCAGTGTTACTCTCAGTGCCGCTTCATTTATTTGCTATCAGAAAGACAGAGAAACAAATTGTGTGTCAGTGCCTACCTATTCTTTAGGGTTCATCCCAGAGAGGGAAATCAATGACTCAGCCTCTTCTTGAAGCATCTACGTTAAAACATGGGGAGTGTTGTCTGACATTTTGTGTGTGTGTGTGTGCGGTTCAGCATTGCCATTCATCTTCACTCTCCAAATCAACAATTATCTGGAGTCCCCCAGGAGGGAAATGTGCTCTTCTCATAAGCTTGGAGTAATGACTCGGAAGCAGTGGTGTGTAACAGGATCCCCAGTGCTAGGCTTTGCCTGATAACCACATACACTAATAAAATAACCCTGAGTTGGTTCCAGTCCTTAATGTTCCCTTATTACTATTCTATGGGCCCTGTGTTGGGAAGAGAAACATCACTTGCCTGCAAACTAATATCCAAATGCAAGCCGTGCTTAGCATCTTACATGGGTCCTCATAAATTCGAGCGAGTTCTCTGAGTCTCTTCCATCTCATTGACCTGACAGGATGATCACTCCCTGCTACTGCGCTGGCTGTGTCCCTTCTCAATAGCCCAGGAGGAAAAATTCTACATTGACATATTTCCCTTCTAATTTCTTGGTCTATAACTTTTTTTTTACCCTTTCTCCCTGCCTAACTTCAACCACTTTTGGAAGCAAAGAACAGTAACCCTCGAGATTTTTTTCTCCAAACACCAGATCTCTTTTTCTCAGAAGGCCAGAGAAAAAGTCAAAGGAGGTCAGCATAAGGGGTCCATGGAGAACTTTGCAATAAAAATTTCTTGGCTTTGGGATGAGATAGATGGTGCAGTGCACCCAAAGGCATAGATCAAAAGAAGATGCTGAAATACATACCTAAAAAAGAATCAGCTATTAAACTATGGGTTACATCTAACCTGGCTTGACATGGGCACTCCTTTTTAGTACCTTCATGCTCTGTGTGTATGTGCTGACTCTTGTTTGTGCTTACATGAATGGGGAGAGCAGGAGCTTGTATATTTGCTCTATGACGTTATTGATACTATTGATTATGAACTCTTTCCTGTACATAAGTCTGCTTGCCTCTTTACAGAAATTATAGCTATTCATGCCATTTTTTAGTTATGTATTAAAAGATGCCTGTCTCTCAGCCAGGCGACCTTGACATCGATTAAAATCACAGCCTACACACACAAGAACAGCTCCAGAGCATGAAAGCCACAGCACTCATCTTGTGGTCCAACACGCTGTGGAATCTTGTGCCTACGTGCATACGCATTTGTTTTAGTCAGACCCTGGCTGGGTATGATAACAGCAGCAGAAGCCCAGACAAAGACAAGGGTTAAGAAGCAGGCAGAAGCAGAGAAAAGATTGTGAAGAAGGTGGGGGAAAAGAAGGGAAAACAAAAAGGAAAAAGAAGACGAAGAATATATTAACATTTTACCTCCTCTCATGTACAGACCACAAAGCTCCCTGCCAAGAAACAATCAATATCACCCCCGTTTTGCCTGCCAGGAGACTCAGCATTGAAACGGGAACCACTTGTTCAGGGTTGCTCCCCAGGCAGGAGGTAGAGCTGCCAGACACACCATCACCTCTTGGGTCCCAGCAGCCCAGTGCTCCAGCAGCCCAGCCACTGCAATGGGGAAGTCCTTAGCTTCTGCCACCCACAGCTGGGATGTGCTCCCCAGGGGGCATGGCTCCGCCAGAGACCCCAGCTCTGGTCCCAAAAGCCCACACTGTGGAAGCCAGGACCACAGTATGGAGCAGAAGAAAGGCATCGTGTAGTGGTGCTGGGAGGAAAGGGGGACCTGTGCTCATGGAAACGGGGCAAGCGGCCAAAGTCCAACTTTCCTGACTATGTGTAACGATACCAGGGAGGCTGAGGGACACCTTCTGAGTATGGCAGGTGACAGGGAGTGAGAGAAGACAGCCTTGTCCTGCCCTGTGCTGCTTTGGCTACAGCTCTCTGTACTATGAAGGTTAATTTTCCATAACTCATGGAGCAGCAGGGAATTTCCACAGGACTGACAGAAAGCTTGTGTTGAGCTAATATTGTAAAAGGGTAAAGGAGACGACCCAGGTAATTATAGGCCTGTCAGGCTGACATCGATCCCAGGTAAAATAATGGAGCAGCTAATAGGGGGAATATAATTCATGCCCATCAGCAGGGGTTTATGGAAAACAGACCCTGTCAAATGAACTTAATATCTTTCTTTGCCTTGATTACAAGTTTAGTTGATGAAGCCAATGGTGTTGATGAAAAAAACACTAAGATTTTCCAAAGCATTCAACTTGGTACCACGCACCAGCTGGATTTAAATCCTAGAACAATAAAAACCAATGGACTATGTAGTAAATGAATTAAAGTGACTGATGACTCTGAAAATATGATTGAACACAGAAAGCTGTCATCCTGCAGTTGTCTTATGGGTTGGGTCTCACAAGGTTAGGTGGGTGGCATGATGGTATTTTACATTCATACCTGTGATCTACTAAAATCTGTTACTAAAATCTGTCATACTAAGACTGGAGGGGTGGAAAATTGTAAGGAGAGGTCACTGATACAAACAACTTCGTAATTTCTTGGTGAACTTGGCAGAAACAAGTATGGCAGAACCATATGTGTTTCAGTTCAGTCATATGTGAAGTAAACATATCTAGGAATAGAAAATATAGGTGGTACCTGCAGGATGGGGAACAGGCACGAATGTCTTCAAAAATGAGTTATGGACCCCAATTAGTCAACCACAAATATCCAGTGTGATACTGTCACCAAAACATCTGATAAAACATCTGATTAGGACCACCTCCGAGGGCAGTAAAGAGATAATTTCACCTTTTCTTTGAAACTGGTGCAACCACACCAGGAACCCAGACTGCTCAGCTCAAGAAACAGTTTGATGAGTTGGAGATGCTCCACAGAAGATCTGGGACAACTGTCCCAGGATTTGCAAACCTGCCTTCCAAGGCATGACTCCAAGAGCCAAACTGCTTGGTTTACCAGAGTCATGGCTACAGGGATGATCTGACCACCATCTTTTGGCATCCAGCAGAGAGGAAGGCATCAATAGCAAAAGTACCATTGATTTCAGTGGATTAGCTACTTGCTGAGTGATACCTGCCTCTGAAGCTGGTCCTTGATGCATAACTCTACTCCCAGTATTTATCTCCTGCGTCTGTTGGAAAGGAAAATTTACTTGTTCGCTGTGTCAGGACATTGCAACAACAACTAAGATAACAGTTGAAAAGCACTGCCTCAGTGCCAACTCACTGTATAGTTTTATATTTTATTATGTGTCTGCTCAGCACTGAGCAGACTGCAAAGTTTCCCTTTTGCCCCAAATGGCTTCTTTTGCCTCAGAGGCGCCAGGAAGGGCTCAAGATAGCTGGAGATGCTCTGACAAAACCTTCCTGCTGGGAATACTAACGTGCATCATGCACTGCCTAAGTGCATAACCTTTACTGTGGTTTAAGCCATGATACCAAGTTGAGCTAGTACAGATGGCTGTACATTATTAATTGATTGCTAATAGTAATAAATGGCTTCATAGTGTGGACTTGTAATCTTATAAATAAAGTCCCTGGCATCTGCATTGGTGGTAGGCAGCATGTGGAAATGTTCTGGAGAGAGGTGAGCTCCCAGCCCTTGTGGAATGCAAGCTGCCACCCTGCATCTTAGCTGAACAACTATTTATTTTGTATTTCAATTAGCAAAGAGCTCATCAGATCCTTTGGGCAAAAAAATTAAAAATAAGGCTGACCTCTAAGCCCACTCTGGGGGCTAGATTTTCTTATTTGCTTAACATTTGCCAGGTCCAAAAATAGAAAGGGTGGGTGACTAATAGACTTAAGATCTCTGAGGTGAGATGATGCTAGTGACTGAAGAATATGCATTAGTTGGCATCAGCACAGCCAGAAAAAGGAGAAATCCACTTAGAGCTGCTTCTCCTGTAAGATAAGCCCCAGGTTCACAGAGTGAGATGCCTCCTCCCTGCTGCAGCAGTGAATTAAGTTTGTCATTTGTTATTGTGTCTTGCCAGCGCGCAAAAATAGCAGCCCTGGGCTGTAATCTCCACTCATCTGAGTCTGCACAGTAATTGCTGGCAGCCATGGAAACCAAACTTCCCACAGTCATTTATAAACTTGACCCTCCTTGCTTCCTTATTGCTGTATTCAGCCGAGCCCTTGATGGGGGTAAGTGAAAAGAGAGGAAATCGTAAACTGCATTTGCAAACTAATGTTTGGCGGTGGAGCACAGAGAACTGGCCAAAAGCCCATCATGCGAGTAGGAGCCTTTCCAACAGCACCGCTAGGCTTTGCAGCAGGCTCTCGGTGAAGAAGATGGAGCATTGCCATCAGCTGCGATAAGCTCCAGTTAATGAGTAACAGGCCTTTATCTGCTTCGTGTGGGATGTGAGGATGGCCTCCTCGCCTCCAAATCCCACCACCAGCTTTCTGGGGACCCTTGGCCATGCCACCTGACTTGTCTTCTGCCTGAGATCCCCCATTTATAAACTGGGGATAGCCTATTTCACAGCATCATAATGAAAGTGAAATTATGAAGGCCTCCGAGTAGCTCTAAGATTCGGGCCGTAGAAGGCCAAAGAACTCATGTTGTTATTTTCCTCAAGGGTACAATAAAAATTATAAAAATATTTCCAGCCCAGCTGAGGCTGGAGGACTGTGCCCAGCTGACATCACTTGGAGAACTCAATCCCTCTGCTGACTACTAAAAAGAGACCCAGGGAAAGCAGTGTCTGAGGGAACCCTCCCACTATGCTTCTCCCTGCCCTGCAAGCACCTCCTGGGGCTGTTTCTAGCAGTGAGACAGGGTCTTTTCGTCTGCATCTGGTCACAGTCCACTATGAGAAGGGCAGGAGCGATGCAGGGCTTTGCAGGCAGTGAAAGCAGCACAGGTAACTTCCAGGCTTGCTCACTGCCAGCTCAGGAAGATCTGCAGCCAAAACCTTGACACAGGACGCCCCAAATTCAGCGCTCCTCCAAGCCTTCATTGCTCTGCTGTAGACACTTGGCCACCACTGTGGCTTGGACTGACACTGCCAACCTGATCCACATCAACCACCAAATACTCACCACATGCACAACCTTCAGATGGCTGAAGTCAGGTGAGACCTCTGGTATGACTGTTAATTCCACAACTTTGTGGCCATCCAAAAACCTGATCATTTTATAATCACTACGAAATACCTACTGCGCCAACAAAAAGCAAAGAATGCGTTGTGTGGAGTTTTGAAAGTTGCTAGATTTTGTCTAGTTTAATTATTCAAGCATCCTAACCTCTCACACTTCAGGAACAGCAATGACTGAAGGCTGACAGGAGTTTCACCACTGCTGAAAAACACAACATCATTGACCATCGGGACCATCGGATTACACCATCTGACAAATAGCTGATCTAATACATCTCATTCCTACAATCCACTTGTAAGGGTTTCTGGTTTTTTTCCCCAGTATTTTTTCTAGATCAACATTATTGGATCTAAAGCTCAGTCCAAAAGGATGACTATTTCTTCTTAACATGCCGCACCAGGTTATTATATCCTGTCAAGACACGTTAAGTCAGGCTGAGTTATGTTAAAAAGTGACACATCTGTAACAGGTCAGGCATTCAGAGATGGTCCTTTCTGGCAAGGTGAATTAAGGAGTATACCACCTCATTCAATTTTTTCCTTTGGGAAGATGGAAGCTAATTAAGATATGCTAAGCTTGGTCAATTTTTCTCAAAGACAGACTTCCGTAATTATTTGGACCTTATTTAAAAGGAAAAGAGTATGCTTTCGTATCATTATTTACCCAAGAGCTGTATGCTAGTCATAAAGTTTGGCTCTAGTGGTTAAATCCTCTTGTGTTCAGATTTGTTTTGAGCCAAGGTTTTCAGCTTGAGTCTAATGCAAAGTGTCACACCTCTGGGAAGGATTTAGTCTCTTTCTTCCTCTTTAAGTACTGCCTGATGCAACACACTACTCCTGGTCATAGGAAAGAACAGCAGCTGCACGACACTCCCTTTTCTTTCCTCAAATCCACGTAGCCATTTCATCTACGTCTCCCCACAACCTCCTTATTTAAATTTCCCATCTCTCTCCATTGTTAATAAGCCTTCGTGGGGCTTGTAGGAGCTTTTGCATCTCTGTGCTGTACATCACAGACTGGAAACGTTGCAGGAGGGGAGTTCAAGCAGCAGCATTTGCTGTGCCTAGTTGCATCTGCTCAAATTCAGCCTATTAAAACCAGTTGAATATCAACCTCTCCCATCTGTGTTTTCCTCTGTAGAACATGCTAGCGGCTGGTTACTAAACTTAGTCATGAGAAATGATGCACAGGGGCTTCTGGAAAGATAGCATGTGATCACATAATTAATGAGTGCACCATAATGAACTGGCATGAAGGGTCAGGATTAAGCTTGGAGGGAGATCTTCAATTCTTGTATTTTCAGCATTCGGGGTGTTTGGCTTAACACGCTGAGTGTATCTTTGGCGTGCTTTGTTTTATAGAGGGACAGAGATCTTATTAGGCAAGACCACTATCCCTGAAGCTCTTGGTAGTCTAGCGTCCCTGCATGAGCTGATCTGCTTTAAAGCTGCACACAGGCAAGTGAAACACATGCACCAGACGTACTTTCATAGCTAGTAGTCTTAGGGGAGGCTAAAGGGACAGCATATGAGCAAGCACACCAGGTCAAGGAACATACTAACAGCACCTTTTTCACAGGTTCCAGACCTACCCAAATCCACCCTGAGACCTAAAGGTCATAACAGGTCAGCGGTGAGGTCCTGTCTGTCCCTGGGGTCAGCTCAGGTGATCACCAACTCCTTATCTGCAGCACTGCCCACCGCCCGGATAGGCACCACCACCTGTGATTTGCCCTAATGAATTTACCTGGGCTTCAGGTGCAACACTGAACAAAACAGAATAAACCTACAGCTTTCTCAGCAACCACTTAATTCAGTTGCTGTGATTTCTGTGTATTGACTTGACCTAAATTATTTAACAAGGGAAGTTTATTAGAAGAAGCAGCACATATGCTTGCCCTGTTCTTATTCTTCCCCAGGCATCTCCTTATGGCCACGGTTTGTTGTGGGGGCGAGGGAAAGCTGCTGCTTTTTGTCTGGCTTTTTTTTCAAGCTTGACACACTTCCTGATGACTACAAAAGATATTTTATGGGTGAGGTGGAAAAAGACCCACCGAAATGTCCCATTGGCTGCAGGGCCAGCCGGCAGGGTGTGGGACCTCGGCAGGCAGGATTGACCCCACTCTTCTCCCCTTCCCAGCTAGGCCCATGAAGGTGCTGTCTTGCTGCTGGCCATGCCAGGGCACAGGACAGTTAACACCATGGCGTGGGGACCTATGGCTGCACTGGTGCTCTGTGGCACAGTGGCTGGGTGCAAGTGGGAGGGGTCTGCTGGGACAGAAGGGCAGCAATATCTCCTCCAGACAGGAGGAGGGGAGCTGGGGGTCAGCACCAGTGTCATAGGGTCTCAGCCCTGGTGATCTGGAGGAACATCATCAGTCTCACAGCATCAGGTGCAGAGCCTCACAACCACAGGCAGCAAGTACGAGATACGAAATCCTGAAATTTTCTCCCAAAACCTCTTCTAGTGGTCCTTCCACCCACCCCAAACCACCACTCCCTTCCCCCAGAGTGCTAGCCATGGCAGGATCCTTGTCCACTGGGCTTAGCATAGCATAGCTGCAACTCTCTTTGGAGGATTAGATTTATTACAGCCAGTCTTTATGTTGTCAGCTGCTCTAACTAAAAGCAGCGCCTGGGATTTGACTTTTAAAAGCTGTTTCTGGGGGCGCAGAGTGTTCTGGTGGCAATGCCTCCATGAGGGTTTGCACATGTGCTGATTCTGAAGTCCATCTGTTCCCCTCAGCGTAGCAGGGCTGGGCTGGGCTCCATTGCTGTTCACCCCAAAGGATCAAGAGAAATGAGGGAAGATGTGATGACTCGTCTGGATTTGTTCTTCAGCAGGAGACAGGAAAGATGCAAGTGTGAAACTGCTAGGTATGCTTCCTCCAAAATCTAACTGTGCATGGGAAAATGGGCAGGCAGAGCATGGATTGTTATGTCCTGTAGGACTAATAGGACAAACAGCCCTGGTGCTAGCCAAACACAGAATTATAGAAAACAGGGTCAGAAGGGCTCAAACAACATCTTGTCCACCCCATTTCCACAAGGCACCATCTACTGTTTGCCTAGTCAGCTCTTCAAAGCCTCCCACGATGGAGACATGACTGCCTTCCCAGGCAACCTACTCCACTGTTTTATCTGTCATTACTATCAGGAAGTTTTGTCCTAACGCCAAACTTGAATCTCTCTTTCTACAACTTAGAGCCATTATTTCTTCCCCTCACCACAGCAGGCAGGAAAAAAAAGTCTATTCCTGTTCTCCTTACTGTGGCTTTTTGTGTGTTTAGAGATCATTGTCATGTCTGCCTTCAGCCACCTCTTTTCTCGGTTACGTCCAGTTCTTTCGCTCTTTCCTCACCCGTCATGTTTTCCATCCTCTCTGCTCTCTATCTGACTGTCACTAGTTGGCTCAGACTTCTCTTGAAGTATGGTGATACCATGTCCAAAAGAGGACCCCTCAGTCTTCTGACTGGTGGTTGTCCTTCTTGAACCATATACTATTTTCCAGGGCCACTTTTCCCATTAGCCATTTCAAATCCTGCCTTCCAGACATGTGTAGAGCCCCTTCCAGCTCACCCTCATCTGCAGATTTAATAATTCCCTAGCCCATCCGCCAAGCTGGTAATGAAAACACGGTATTATGGGAGACCCAGAATACCCACTCAATAAATCTTTACAGTCTGACAGCAAATCATTGAAAACTTATCTTTAGATCTGTTTATCCCTTCTCAGCTAGACTATTTTCTAGTTTGCGTAGCTTGATGGCTATAGCAGACAGACGTCCTACTGTTGCCACAGTTTGTACAGTCAAAGCACTAGCAGTGGAGCAGCTGAGAGTAACCCTTTCCAAGGGAGTTACTCTAGGTACACCCTCTGAAGAGGTGGATTTTTCCCTTGCAGGAGCTCTCGGCACAGGAACACAGCTATAGATGGCTGAGCTCCACTTCTGATAACTGCAGTAAATGAAAGACCAGACTCCACAGTGTATTTAAGAAGGGAAAGCTTTCTGGAGTCATTAAGTTACTAACGTCCATGTACGCAGACCTGAAAGAAAGGTGCTGAATTGATGGATGTACTTGTCATATTTATGGTTTGTAGCAGAGTGATGAATGTGCTTTGTGGTTTATAATGCGATGCTCATTTAACTCTCCTTTTTAAGATCAGGTTGATTTATAGAAGCCAGCATTACTATTGTGTTTCAGTGGGGTGACAGGGATAATATTAGAGCACAGAGGTTTGTCAATTAGTCTTACATGACAAAGCCAGGCTCCAAATGGAGGCCTCTGATTGGGAAGACTTAACCCTGGCAAAAATGGATTCCTTTTAAAGACATCTCTGGTGCTGGACTGACCCACTGATTTATATTCTTACCCAGCGTTTTGTGGAAGCCCTGATTTACAGGGCTAAAACTTCAGCTGTCTCAGTGAGTCAATCCGCAAAGGTGTGCTCCAGCATACAGCACATCTCTGGCTGTTGCTGACTGGCGTAACAGATGTCAGGTATCGCAACCCAGCTGTAAACAGCACACCCCAGGACTGTCCCTGCCCTACTTTTCCAATGATGGCTAATGGTTTGGAGTACATTTGTTTTTATTACCCATGGAGAAGCACTTGATTTTCTGAAGTCAGGGGTTCAGCATGCACCAGAAAGGGAGGGATGCAAAATTTCTAATCATATAAGTCAGTGCAGGCATATAGTACTAATGAGAGCTTTGATTTACCAGACTTAACACACATCAGCATTCATGGTTTCAACCTCTGCTCAGCCATGGACTCTCTTCTGACTTTTTTAGCAAGTCTCTTCCTTCATCAGCCTCATCTTTCCTCTCTTTTTAAAGCAAAAACAGAAGTACTTACCTCACACAAGTAATTAGCACTTGGACAGCACTCTAAAACCATGAGGCACATATGTGTTTTAAGCTTTTTCACCCTGGTAGGGAAAATGGCAGAAAAATAAGCTTACATGTAACACAAAATAACATCATACTATTTCTGGTAGGATCTTCCATATTCATTTAGCTCAAAATGCTTTGCAAGGTTACTGGAAATGCAGTTAGTTATCAAGCTAAATATAGCAAAACATCAGAGGTGGAGGCAAGAAATTTAGAAAAGTGAAAATGTGTGCAGACAGAGAAGCCAAGATGGCCCATTTAAATCAGCCAACACACCTAGTTATTCTTCATTTGCTTTCTCGGACTCTTTGGACTATGTTTACTGCTGCAGCTTTTACAAAAACTTCCCCTTAGGAGTCCATTATACACTCGATTTAGTCCCTGGGACACAGATATTTTAAGCGGCCGGATGGTGTGAGAAACAAAAAAACAGGTGCACAGGTGCCCAGCGCTGGACAGGCGCCCAGAGGTCAGGCTGTGGGAGTGCAAAGTGGGGTCAGCTTCGTTTTGGGAGGGGAGGGAGCAGAGCTGGCCAGAGATGCTGTCAGGGATGGGGGCGGAGAGGCGCCTGCTGGTGGAGGGGTCCCAGGGGCAGAGCTGGTACAAGGCTGGTGGCATAAAGATGTGGTCGGGTTTGGGGAAGAACCTCATCTGTTGGCTCAAACAAAACCAAACCCTCATGATTTGGGATGTTTTTGAAGGCTGGTGAGAGCACCCCAGCTCCAGCACCTCCCAAGATAGCCCCAGAAAAATGCCTCCCTATCAGTGGAAAATGCTCACAATAAACCATCTGTTGGTGGTGATGTGGCAGTCAGGCTCTGTCACAAGAAAGGCCACAGACAGCCTATATATTGCTCTGATGTGGGTCTCCTGCTGGTTAGTTCTCACTGCTATTTTTAGGCTGAGGCACTTTATGCCTTCAACTTTCCCCTTTTTCTTTTTTTTTCCCACCATCAAATGGCCATGAACTCTCTCGCAGTCGGCAGAAATTTGTATCCTTCAGCAGTAATAGATCCATCAAGAACAGGCTGACGTAACTGAATGCAGAAATGCATATTTGAGATGCTGTTCATTTTAATAAACTAAACTGCATGAATGGAATAGATATTGAATTTAACACATACTGGCATGAAATAATTCTTACTAAGTGGTGTCTGGAGTCAGTTTTCAATCTAATTTCCCCTTTGTAGATTTTGTTATAAATAGATTTTATAAAGATCAGCAAATTAATTTTTTTAGCATGTAGCAGGTTTTCCCTGTGATGAAGAGGACAAGTCTGGTTAAGCATCCACCTGTACACTTAAGGGACTGAGCTTGTTTGTTGGCCCCAATAAGCTGAAACTCATCTAAATGCACCTCATCAGAGAAAAAATCAAATTTTTCAGAGGTCCAGCAGGCTTTTGGAAAGCTAAGGCTCATGTCAAGGTTAATTAGGAGATAACTTTGGAACAGCACCAAGGTAGCTGGCCTGACAAGGAAGACAGAGCTGTCAGGCTGGCCCTCACCCAGCCCTGCCAAGGCTCTGTGAGACTGGATGCAGCCGTGCAGCCGGGGAGGCGAGCTGGTGGGAGGGATGGCTTTGCTAAAGTGAAAGGCAGCTCTCCACAGCAACCCCTCTCAATGCTTCTGCCCTTTCTCCCCACTGCACCCCTCAAAATGGGGCTCCAGCAGGAGGGTAAGATCTCCATACAGACATGGTTTCTTTCTCCAGATATTATTATTATTATTACTATTATTACTATTATTATTATTCAAGCCATGAAGTGTACAGTTACAAAGCCAAGAGGAACATCATGATTATCCAGCCTGCCTGCAATGCGCCGTGGGAACAGAGGTGCTGTTCATCCTCGTCACCAGCCTTCAGAGAGGACAGGAGAGATGCTGCCCTCAGGCACACAGCCTGTACGCAGATGAACATGTTTGGCGGATATTTCCTATTAAAACAAATAGGGAGAGGACAATATAATATGTCACAGTCATTAAAAAGAGAAAGATGTTGATTTCTCCAAAGGCTTTGCTTTAGGACTTCAGCCCAAAGTAGCTTGCACTTTACACCACAGGGCCATCATCTGTCATCTGTCATTTCACCCCCTCGCTGGAGGAGATCTGTCTGAGCAAACCCCTCTTTCTGGCTGCTGGTTTCACAATGAAATCTGAGCCAGCCTTTTCCTCCATGACAACATGCTGAATCCAGCCCAGCCTCTTAGCAGCTAGAGCTGTTGCCATCTGATAGGTGGCTGGTCTCAGTCCAGTTCCTTGCTGGGGAAAAAAACAAGCACGCCTCACCACAGGGCTCCCCAGCTTTTGGCAGATCCCCCAACACAGGACAGCATGGGGAGCATCCCGTCATCTCCTGAAGATGTACCTCTAGGTCCAGGCCACTGCAGGGATGCATTGTCCCACTCACCTCCCTGGCCAAGCACACTCCAGCTCTGCCCACCAGCAGATACCTCCAGCTGACTCTTCCTATGAAGAATATGGACACATTGGGCTTAATCCACAGGTCATGGGACTTGGAGCACACTTAACCTTTCAGTCAAGTCATAGCCTTGACAGGTCTGAGCAGACTCGAGTGGAAAAAGGACTCTCCACTGCTCCAAATTCTTGCAGCTCCAAACCAACCACATAGCTGTGGTGAGTAGCAGGGACCAAGCTGCAGGCATGTTATCAAATAACTGCTGTACAGACTGTTTATTGTCCACTTGATGCCAGTCCTTGTCAACATCAATATCCCAATTTCTCTTGCTACAAACAAAGGTTAAGTGAGTTCAATTACTCTAGTAAGGTAATATCAATAATGCTACTAATTACAGCGATTGCATTATGGATCATTAGTTAGTGATTATGACTTTGTCAAGTGCTTGGCAATTTTATGCAAGAATCACTCACAATGTGTCACGGAAAAGAAATATCTTCTTGGCATTGCTAGTTTCCAGTCTGTATAAATGATCTTAAAAGTTCAAGTGAAGACTGCCAGAAGCTTCTTAGGAAAAGAGATGTCTGCCTAGTATTTGCAGTTCCGCAACACAAAACAGCAAGAGGGTGATGGTAAGATAGGGATGAAGGGCTCCTACCATACGCAAATGAAAATTCATTATTGTGAGTCCTGAAGAGTTTAAGAAAACAGGATCCCATACAAATAAAACGGCCTCAGTTTGTGTGAGGTATTGACACGTTTTTCTAATAAGAGGCATTATCCTTACAGCCTCCCTGGAGAGTCTTGGCATGTCTTATTTTATTTGAATAAATAATTAATTTAGTTTAATTAAGATCATCCAACAGCCTGGAGACAGGTTTTACTACTTCAAGATTCATGGGGGGGGGGGTCTAAGCATGTAGATGGTAACCGCAGAGACTGATTTTTTTCTTTAAATTAAATTGGAGGTGGTTGAAAGCTCTCTCTGTCCTGTAAATTTTCCTCTGCCTGTAGCTCTGCTGTCAGAGCAGTGGTGACCAAAGACACTACATTCCAGAAGACAAGCGGTGGGAACCCTCTCTGTGACCCCTTCTTTGGTCACAAACAAGTGAGCTCCAAGTGTCTAGACCACATTGAGGAACTTTTTGCTGATTTAACAGCTTTTCCAGGGCTTTTCCCAAGACACTCTCCACCTGATCATAACCCACATTTTGCACCCCTTGCTTAGGTGAGTACTAAAATCATTCCAACCCAACTTTCATGAAAAATAAAAGGAAAATTGAATTTAAATCCAGAGAAGAGACTATTAAGATCCACTAATCTCACTCATGCACGTGACAGACCATAAATTTCACCCTCCACTTCTTGCACCAATATGCAGTAGGATTAAAATGCCTCTTCTAGAAAAGGTCCTTGTCTGGAAGATGATGAGCTTCCTCAGCTCATCATCCCATTAACAACTTCAAGGACGCTAGGATTTTGAAGGATCTTATGAAGGTCTGGAAACCTTATAAAGCTAGAGCAAACAGCTGGAAGCTAGATTTATTCACAGACAACCCCGGAACATGTAGGCATCTTGTCTACACAAGTCTTGACCTCTACATTGTGCTCTTCACTGTCCTTCTGGACCTTCTGTAGGAGTCAAACTGGCAAAATAACCAAGGTGAAAGTCCAACACGCACACGAATGCTATAACCTACCATTACTCATGATATTTTCATAAAAGGGGAAAAATCTTTCTTGACAGTCCCAGCCTTAACAGTGAAATTCATGGCTAAATATTTGCCAAGCTGCATGGCTGGACAAGCGGTTCAAAAAGTAAGTAAAATCCAGGGACCTCAAAGAGCATGGGATGGTAAATCTGAGATGAACACGACTGTAGAAGAGTGGTACCCAGAAAATGCAACATCCCAGACCAATTTCTACCACTTTCTGTCAAAATGAATCTGAATAGACACAGGCACTCTGTCGGCCATAAAGCTGTAATACAAGCAATGATATATTTGCACTGCTTCTGTCAGGGTTAGAGCAAGCCAAAGCAGGAGGTGAGAAATCCAGCTCCTCACATGTGTTGAATATACCACAATGAAAACTGAGAAGACAAGGGCTTGACCTCATTTACCACTGCATAACCCCTCAGACTTACGAAGACAGCTCAGTCAAAGCTGAAAGCAATATTCAGTCCATAATCATGTGAGATATCTAACAGACAAAGCAGATGCTTAGTAAGATTTTAAATGACTCATTGGAGAAAATCTTAAGCAAGAGACAATATACACAAGCACATTAAACAGGACAGCATCATGGGTTTTCCTATTCCTTTTTTAACGTACAAGCAAGCAAACAAAGAGAAAAAAAAAATCCTTTATAGTAATAATGCAGCTCCTGTCCACATCACAGGAATACCAGCTGGAAAAAGACAGATAATTCACCTCTATTTTCATTTGACAAGACCAGAAGATCAGATGAATTGTAATGGTGTGCAGCTTTGGGTCACAAGAGTAAAATCAGCACTGTTTGTTCTCCATGGTCAGCATTGATTTACCCTCACTTGAACTGAGAGGTTATTCAAGCAGTAATTTCAGCTTCCTGCAACTCAGAAGCAATAAATGGATTCTCTCATGCATTTGAGACATTTTTACTAAGCACATGCATGGGGAGACAACTGTTGATTATACTCCAAAGGCATCTGAAATAATAATTATGATAACAAAATGTCACAAGAAAAGCGTGCCTTCTAATGGCTTTCTAGCACACCTGCTACTTGTTTCTCTTTTATCTCCCTGATGCATTCATGAATACCCACATTCCTCATCTTCCTTCTTAGGGCTCCAGGAAGAGAGGTGGCAGGGTGGGGAGAAGGGAGTGAGATGCAGGCAGCGAGGCTGTTTGTGACATCCCTCGTGACTGAGGGAACTGGCCCTTGTCATTCATTAGTATGTGTTGAGCAGCTTCATGGCAATGGGAAGTGCTGTTGTACAAAAGCATCAGGAGTTCATTCCTTTTTCCCCATGGGACCATTTGGCCTGTCCTGAAGACCCTGCATCCAGTACATTGCTCGGTTTTGCTTTAAATGGGCCAAGAAGCCCGGTCCAGACTTGAAGTCACTGTTTTCCCCTGCCTTCAAGGGTACAGCAGGGACCACAGCCTAGTCCTGTGTGTCAGTGTGCCCACGTCCATGACAGGTGGCTGGAGTCCACTGTTACCCTGCCAGTTGCTTTGTGGTTTGTGCAACCTGATTTCTGCCAGTCCCATTGCCAGGGGACACAGGAGGGCTCATCTACATGGTCCATGAGAGCGCACCAAGGAGACATCGGCACCAACAATTCCCACCCAAGCAACAGGGACATGGTTTAGTAGTGGACTTGGTAGTGTTAGCTTAACAGTTGGACTCAATGATCTTAAGGGTCTTTTCCAACCTAAATGATTCTATGATTCTATAATACAGCCCGAGGCACAAGGAGCAGCCCTTATGCAGGTAGGCACAGATCCTTGCTAGCTGGGCTGCACCGCTTCCATGACTTAACCCCCTGGAGACACTTTGTGCTACATGGATGTAGGGAGCTCAAATAAATGCTGGCTCTGAGAGAAGAAAAGAGACTCTCTTCACTTCACTGCACACTGTATGCACACCCCATTACCACTGTCAGGCACAAGACAAGAGGCTGAGCACTGCACAAGTGTAGGATCACCTTCCACCTACTCCCTCTAGTCCAAAAATTATGCCTTTCACCAGGAAAGCCAAAATGTGCCTCAGGTAGCTGAGACAGGGCTGTGAAAATTCACAGAGTTGCCAGTCCATCCCCAGCATTGGGACTATGCACCACACTGCTAAAGGAGGAGGTGCAGCTGACTGATTCCTGCTTCCTCAGTGCATCCATTCCTGAGCAACGCATCCCTTGCTCATACTGTGCTAGGACTAGTTCCCTGGCTGAATAAAACACTGCAGGCTGCAGAGCTGTCATTTTGGCACTGCTCACCAGCACTAAATTCAATTTTGAAAAGGAGAAAACAAAAAGGAAGAACATATCTGTTGGTTCTTGGCATTAATCAGTGAAAATGACTTCACTTCAGTGGCACCAAATGAATGTAAAGGTAATTGAAATGCAACAGCCAGCAGGCTGACCACCTCAAACTCCATAGCAATATAGTCTCTGTGCCAATTTAAGAATTATTTTGATTTTTCTCAGGGGTTCTTCATATGTATAATTACATTTGCATATAGGACCCCCATAATATGCCAAGCCAACAGCCCTAAAGACCACAGTCCTCTGTTTTTAAACAAACCAGATTCAATCCAGGGAACAGATGCTGCACTCTCAGGGAGTCTCATCCTGTCCATCAGAGATGCAGTTACGCTAGATTGTTGTATAGTTACTGACCGGCGCTGGTACAGGTGCTAGAGTAGTTCAGGCAAAGACGTTTATCCTCATGTCTGTATTTTAGCACCTCTGGCCTTTAATCAGGAGCAACCAACCTGTGGTTCTTGAGCCAAGACTCACAAGCAATTGAAGTGCAGCTCAAGTGTAGGATCTATCCCAAAAACAGAGGCATGCCAGTGCAGGAGCTGCAGGTAATCCATATCCCCAGCTGTGATGGGAAGTGGGTTAAACCACCATAGCCCCGTTCTCATGTCTGAGTTAGACCGGTCCCCTCTCACTGTGGAGAAATAGGACTCCTGGCCAGACTTTGTCAATCCCTGCCTGTAAACCTCTCCTAGCATTTCTCTCAGGCTTGGCTCTAGGAAGCATGTGTTGTCTGCTGACTCTTGGCCAGAGAAAGATGTTGACATGATTTTGTAGGGTCAGGAAAACCAGACACATCTATACCATAGGTAGTATTAAGTGGTCAGAAGTATTCCTAAAGAAGAAGGTCCCTTGGAGGCAAGGGAACTGCCCAGTCACCAGTCCTGCCCTAGCTCTTGGCCACAGTGTCCAAACTGCTCATACATGAGATGCTAGTGTTTCTTTCCGTGACTGAAGAGTCCACAAAGCACAGATCCCAAACACAGAGGCTCATGGATTGCAGGGGTTTTTGCTGTGGCTCTCTTCATGTAGCCTAGCCTGTGATGACCAGCAGTGCTGACCCAGGTCACTGGTTCTTCTCCTTCGCACATATTCGGATGCAGCCTTTGGGGATTTGAACCAGCACAGCTCACTGGTTCACACAAAGCCAGCCTGGGCCAAGTCATGTCTTCTCAGAACAGAGCTGGGTGTAGCATGAATGCTGTGTGTAAAATCAGGAAACGAGGACCCAAGGGCTGACCAGTGTGACTACCGATGCAACAGTCTCGTTTCATAAAAACTTAGCAATAAGTGCAACTGGCACTTGGTCACCTCCAGTCTCCTCTGAATCTGAGCCATGAGAGTGTTTTGGTTTTCATTCTTAATTCCCCAAACCCAACCTATCTTGCAGTGAGTCTGCTTTTGAAATTTCTTGCTTGGCAGAATGAGAAACTGACTTGTTAAAACGTCCAGACGGGGAGGGCTAACGGCACTGAGCACCTCCTGTATCTGTAATTCAGGCACAGAACAGAGAGTGCAACCAAAGGGCACAGCAGAGCATGCTGATTATTCTGTCAGGAACAACTTAAGCTGGCAAATTTTAAACTCTTACTTCTGATCATGAAATGCCTGCAAATACATCAAGATTTTAGCACCTGCACTCATTATTCAGAATTATTTGATAAGCGTTTTGTGCAAACATGTTTAACTGCACGTGGATCATCCACAAATCATTTGGTGTGACCTTCATTCAAGAGTTCAACATTCACAGACTGCCAAGGGACCTGTCAACCACACCACTCTTTTCAGCCTTGATTTCTTCAGGCTGAAAAAGCGGAACCGTTCACAGGAAGAAGGATCAGAGGAGAAGACAAGCGTAAAAGATCACGGGACATTTTGCTTTTCCATGAGATAAAGTATGCCCTCAGACTGTGAAGGCAGGGTTCAAATTTAGAAATATTTTCATCCCTTCCTGACTATAGGATCAAGAAAGGCATAAGCCTGATCAATGGGCTGTTTGGAAAACTTTGCCTCCCATTTTCTCCTCATGGTCTGAAAAAGTAATCGCACTTGCATACATGAGGGTGATCCTCTTTGCAGTTGAGTACCTGTTTCTCCCTGCCTTTCACATCTACTAATTGCTTTAGCACTGGGGGTCTGGCTAGAGCTATTAGACAGCCTGCAGTGTCGTGCAGTCCCCTTTGTAACACAGCTCCCACAGATGCACCCACTCTCCTCCTCTCTATTTGCCTGCTTTAATTTTGCTCTCTTTCTCCTGGAGCCAGAAGAGGAGGAAAGAGGAAAGAACCACCTGTGACAGACACCAGTGATATTGCTTGATAAAAGGTGCTCCTACACTACAGTGATAGGTGAGAGGAACCTAGAGAAAATCAAATTTGACTGACAGCATCAGTGCTGGATCTCTCGCCTGGGGTATTGGCGTTATAGTGCTAAAGGTCCCATCTCTAACACAATAATATTTCATATACCTGCCAAGCACACTGATTTGAATGTATTCATCTCCCACTCTCTGTCACCACCTATCATGGTTCATCACAGTCACTGTTGCATTATTAATAATCCTTCCTCTGTGTGTACGTGTATGTTTGTAGCCCAGATGGAAAAGAGCTCCACCTGATCAACAGCAATCTCAGTGGAGGGCACCGTCTGGGGATTTGGGAAAAAATTACAAGAAGTCTGCCCTGCTATGTCAGTTTGAGGAACAGTCCACCACTAGTTAAATCATTCTCACCAGCTGGCCATGCACAATACAGGTGAAGGATGAGGTGACAGTGAAGAGAATAAGGGTTTACACATTTAAATGGCACTTATCAGGAAGCTATCCTGATAAGATCAGTATGTGAAGAGTGTGCAGTTGAACGGGGATTTTACCCCAAAACTCTGCAGGAAACCAGACAGATAACAGCTTTGCCCTGCCAAAGTGGTCACTAGGAGGACATCATACAACATTTTAGTGAGCTGACAGCATTGTCAATAGGATGACATTATCCCATGATTTCTGACTGGTGAGGTGGGAAGACTTATGTCTGGTGCCAGAGCAGAGCAATAAAGAACCTCAGCTATTAGTCATGGCTGCTGTCGGAATAAAAAGACTAGACAGAAGACCATTGGCATGAAAAGAAATGTTAGGGGCACTGACATGTAATCCCTACTTCAGAAAACTGGGAAAGAGCATTAAGAGCCCTGTGTTTCCCTTAACACTGAAAATAGCTGATGGCTCTCCAGGACACAGGGGTGTGACCACTGATGCTTCCAGCGAAGACTCCAGTGCTACTAAACTTCTCTAATCCGTGTTTTGCCAGAGGACAAGCTCTCTTTCAAACAACCATACATGTTCCGTCACCATCTTCCTTTGAAGACAGAAATGCAAACAAAACTGAATCTCAGCCCCCAAAAGTGAAAGCCCAGCCCATGTTTTACTCTACATGAGGTATCTATGGCACATTAGAAGGCTGTAATTTTATCTTTAGGGCCCAGCTGTCAAAATGGCGAGTTCTTCATCCTTAGCAGAATCGCCCTGGGACTCACATCACAGCAGATTTGCAGCTTTACTTGTCCTTTGTTCACTATTTTCCCAAGCAGATGGAGTTTCATGGCCAATGAATAATGAAACCGTCTCTTTCCAAAGAACAAAACATGATGGTCGCTACCTTGCTTAAGAAAAGACAAGGCCAAGATAAATGTGAGAGCTGAATCCATGCTTCAGCTCTGAACCCATGCTTCACCTCTGAACCCAGATCCCAGTTACTCTGGAGCACACTCAAGAGCCATGTGCTGGGCTTGGCATGTATTTATTTCTTAGACAGAGGGCTCATCTTATCAGTCTGACAATAACGTTTGATTCTCATAAGTGCTTCGCAAACCAGCATGTACATCATTAACATCCCTCCCATCCATGCCTTGCAGTATTTCACACCCTGCGCCCACCCTTCCACCCTGACTAACTCCTTGGCTGCAGAAACACCATTCCACTGCCTCTGCAGCCATCTTCTGCTCTGGCAGCACACTGCAGTGTCAGGCTGGCAGTGGTGGAACTGAGCGCTGGTGTTCCTAGTGGTGTTGCAACACCCTGTCTCTGATGCATCAGAGGAAAGGCAAGAGAAGAGTCACTGGATAAATAATAGCGCCCAAGATAACTGTGGACTCTGACAAATAAGCTCTGCCTAGTGGAGTTGTATCAGGTTAAAAAAGGGCTGTCCTTTGCCACCCCCCTCACCCCTCTGCTGGAGCTGACAACCCTGAGGCACAGGGTGCACCAATTCATGGCTTAGGGCAGCCATGAAGGTGAGTTTTTGTTAAGATCCCATCCCAGGAATGAGAGAAGCTGAGTTGAGGCTCATGTTCCCTTCAAATGCCTCCACAGCAAGGCAGAAACCCCTTGCAAAAGAGTGGTGCACAGGGGTGGGCATGTTTAAACTCACTCCAGCTGCCTGCCATGCTCTCACAAGATGTCCATCCTGCCTCAGGAGCAAGATTTTTGAGGTTTTGCCCCAAAGCATGTGATTCAGTACCTGCCCTTTTTGCCTTACCTCAGGTAGCCATAAATGTTGTAAAGGGTTGTGAAATTAGTCCGGCCTCTTTAAAATTTGGCCACAGCCTTTGCCTCCACGACCTCGGGGAGAGGGACAATAAATTCCATGGATAAACTACATGCAGCATTTTTAAAAGAAAAAAAGATTTCTTTTTATCAGCTCTAAAGCTGCTGCCCTTTAATTTCAGTGAGTGACCCCTTGTTCCCATGTTGCAGGACAGAGTTTAAAAAAAAAAAAAGAAAGGAAAGAAAGGAAGGAGCAATCAATTTCACTTTCCATCTTTAATCATTGTGAATGTCTCAGACAAGTCTCCCTCTAACTAGTCATCATTTCTGGCTAAAAAGCCCCTGTGATCTCTCATCATCTATAAATTCAATGACACTTCTATCTTCATTGACCTTCTCTGGACCTTTCAATATCTCTTACATTTTTCTTCACCTGACAGACAACAATTTCTGACCCACCATCAGCTCGATCCTTCCTGTCCTCCTCTGGAAGGGAGCCTGCTGCATTATTCAGCCAGTCCCTGACTATTGCTTCCTTTCTGCTTATTTACAAGTAGATACAGGAGTCCCTGTTCTCAAAGAAAAGTCCTTTATTTTAGGCAGATCATCAGTGTGAGAACAAGTTGACAAAATCTCTGCATAAACCCCAGAAGAAAGCTTTCAAAGTGAGTTATCCCCTCATTCCTACTACTAACATACATGCAGAGCTGGAACTTGATATTGCTGTTGACAAGCTTGGAGAGAACAATCGGAGCAGTTTTCATTGCTATGGCATCACCTTGCTTTGGAAGCTGCTCATAGTTTAGCTCTTTTGAGCTTATTTGCCCTCAAGGAAAGCTGTAGTTTTTGGGTTGGGCACAATATGGGTCATAGAAAACACAGTATCTGTTGCTAGCAGAGATTGTAAGCACATTGCTCTGTGTATTCTCATGCCTCATTGTCCCTCTCTATAAAATAGTCAATGATGCTGTTGACCTGCTTTGAAAAAAACATTGATGGCTGCTAATGAAAAGCTCTAGGAAAGAGCTGGCTGTTATCTCACTCTTTCCCTTAGCTTTGGATTGAGAGGCATACGGAAGAGCCACATCCCCAGAACATTACATCTCCCCATCCTCATGGGACATGAAAACAAGGACATGTTCTCCCCCCAGCCCTACCCCCTGCTGCCTTACAGCATGTAGCCCAAAGCATTGCCCAGGCCACTGGTCTGTCTGAGAACACACAAACCTTTGTAAGCCTGGCCTTCTCCCTCTTCTCCTCAGGCTTCATTCAGCAACAAAACATTTCATGTTGAAGACACTGAAGGTGTCAGCACTGGCTGTGGAGATGGCACCTACTGAAACAAACTGGCATCATTCATATACCACAGCTGCTGTTGCAGGCTGTCTGCAAACTTGCTCAGTGCTGCAACACTGGACTTGCTCTTTCTTTTGAAATTTGCTACAGAGCCCTGGCAGCAAGGCACTTATTTTTTTCCATGAAACCTGAGATGCTGAAAAGCAGCTAGAAGCTTCTGCCAATCCTTCCCTGTCATCTCCTTGCTAAGGCTTCCTGCTTCCCACAATACTACTGCACTAACACTCAAACTAACCCATCTCAACTAGTTTCTGCTGCCAGCCCTCCACAGGACAGGTCTCTGATAGTGCACGGATGGAATGAGAAGAGAAAGTTTCTTTGCTATGCCTGACACTCGGAAAAGTGGCTGAAAGCGATGATTATCAGGTGTTGTGCTGGCAAAGGCCAGGAACAGTGACATCCTGGAAATCCAGTGCCCTATCCTTTTCATTCTGTGAACCACTGACCTTGAGTAGAAAATAATCTGCTATTGAGCAACATTACAACGGAGTACATGCAACGTGGGCATCTCTGCTGATATTTGCTTGTCTTTGTTTTACTATTTATATCTGTAATCGTCCTGGAGAGAGAAATTAATTACAGCCTGTCTCCCTATCCAGAGATTCTGTTCATATTACAAACCCCTGAAAGCGCAACTCAAGCAGTTTCTGATTATCGGTGAAAGCCTCAAACTGGAATACAAGCTTCTTAATTAATCTCTGCCTCTCTCCCTCTTTTTGAGTGATGATTTCATGATGTTTATGAAAAAAAAGGAGAAGATGAAGAAGGAAGCAGCAGTGAGAGATCGAGAGCAGAAAACAATCTTCTTCCATTTGAAAGATAATTGCAGGGGAGAAGCTGGAGGTAGATGCTGGCAGGAGATTTCAGGCATCATGTGTGGCATTTCTCCTTCTCTAGAACAATGATGGAAGTTGGACAATAAAAACTGAACATCCCGTTTGCACGGTCCTTCACTTCCCCAAGTCTCTCAGAGTGTTTTAGTCCATCTTTCACTTGCTGAAAAATCAGACATTTTGATCCAGATTTTCTAAGGAAATGGGATTCACACAACTATGCTCTTTGTGTAGAGGTGTTAATGCGCGTGTGTCTGTTCAGTTGTCTGCCTTTCCTTCCCTCACTCCCTTGAGCTCACTGCACAATTTTAGCTGAATTTCACTGGCATGACAGGCATAAATGAAAGGTTTTCATAAAAAAACAGGAGGATGTCCAGTTAGAGGACAGAGTCCCTGTGTCCCAAATGATGGAAAGTCTGCAGGCTGAACTCACAGCTTATTAGACTCAAGACAACGCACATGGATGAGAAGCCTTATAAATGCCCCAACCACAGGAAAAGTTTCAATTGGACTGACAATCAACTGTGAGACAAAAATGTATTGAAACCAGGCCTCATGAGTTCCACTCATCATCGACTATTCACTTCTTTCCTCCTGTGTCTCTTACAGACTCCCAGCAGGTTTTCACCACCTCTTGGGCCACCAGCAGTGTCCTCTCTGGGCACTGATTCCCTCCCTCTTTTCTGCCCTTAAGGGGGAATGGGGATGGGGAAGGAGAGAATTGCCACTTCTGCCCCCACCACCTCCACTTACCCCTCCAGCTGCTTAGGCAGAGCAGAGGCTCTGTCTTCCCTGTTTCTCTTGTAATGATATAAAAGGAGGAAACTATCCTTTGCTCCCACCTTCCTCTAAACTGCCCTTAAGGGAGAGGATAATTATTTTCTTTGTGACTACTACCTCACAGGTGACTTCCCTCTCACTAGGTTACTACTAATCTGCTAATCCACTGCCACTCACAAGGACGAGACCTTGTCAAGGCCCAAGGACAGCGATAGAGATCATCAAGGGCCATTTATAGACTGCACAGCCAGCATGAGCGCAGGGGAGCACCACCACCAAAACTCGAGCACACACAGCTGGGGATGCTGGCAAAGGCAGCAGTCCTTGAACCCCACCTGACCATCAAGGTTGTGGATGTGAGGCAACACAGCAAAGGCAGGGACTCCCTGTGTCAGAGCAATGCCAACAGCCAGGGAAACCTGCTTAAGGCTGCTGGGGCGGCTAAGTAGGTTAGTTTAAGCTGTATCACTGACTCTTGCTGGAGGGTTCACCACTTGACTGCTTGCTTTGGAGGGGAAGCATGTGATGGAGTGCCTCCTAAGGGGTTCCTGTACAAAGCCCCTGCTCAGCACTCAGATAAGCAGCTTGTATCTGAAGGCAGTGTTTATTTCTGAGTTAATTCCTCTCCCTTAGAGGTTATGCAGGGATTTGAGCAGTTCATTCTCAGAAGAAAGTGAGAAGGATTCTCTCCCCAAGGCGATACATGTGGGAACCCTGAAGGAGAGTGGGTGCTTCCTATCATGCACCTGTCCGATCTTTAAGTCAGCGAGAGCTGTGCAGCTACAGCTAAGGGAAATTCATCCTCCAGTTTGGAAGGGAGGGCCAAGCTCACTGTTAATTAAAGCAGGAAGTGTAATTGTTTCTGTTAAGATAGTGTAGATAGGACCCCTCATGAGATCATGGCCTCGCTGCAAGGTGGATTAGGAAGAAAACAAACAAGCATGTTGGGAAGACCACTTGGGAAAAGCAAAGATTAATCACTATCAGCATTTCCTAGCAGACTGTCTACAGAGTAGATCAAGAGATGCACAGGCATGTCAGAAGAAACCAGATGCATCAGTATTATAAGCCATCTCCTTAGTTGGTGAAAATCTCACTGGATCTGCACTTGTTACATCGCTTTCCCATGGAAACAAGGCTAATAAAAAAGGCTAATAAAACCATCAAGTTCCAGTCCCCCTGTCTTCACACGAGTGACTTCTGAACAGGCTGATTGTGATACCAGCCAGGCTGGACAAAGAGGGTCAGAGACTGTTATGTCCCAACAAGTCAGTGAACAAAAGCTGTCCAAGTGGTGGAGAGAAACTCTTGAATAGCCCAGCTGAAAAACAGCTTTCAAGAGTGAGCTCAGCTGTCACAGAGATGAGAGGATCCATACGGAAGAGACACCTAAGGACACCCCAACCATAAGACCTTGAGGTGGAACTTAGCACCCCACAAAGCACAAACCCCAAGGACACCATGCTGCATTGGTGCTTGCACCTCCTGGTGCCTTTCCTCCTGCCCAGTCCCTTCTGTCCCCTGCCTCCTGGAGACCCCTCTTTGGAGCACAGGGACAAAGTCTCAGCATGTGTCCATCCGTGCCACCCTGCTGAACCAAGAGGAAAAACTGCATAAAAGAAGGAGAAAGAAAGGAGAGGAGGAAGGGCAGGAGGCAGCTACTTAGGAAAACTAGATGAGGCCCAGAAGGCCCAGTTGGCAGCTACTGAAAAGGAACGAGCATCGCATCACACTGCAGTGAAACTGTACTCGGTTTTCCTCACAGACGTTTCTGACAGATGTGTTCAATATCCCGTGTCTCACTTCATTTGGCTCCCCTCTCATCTGTTAGCAAGGGATTTTGATTCATGCAAGCACGAGCAGATGCGCACCCTTTGGTGTCTGCTGGTGTTTTTCACCCAGCCCCAGGGAGTCTGAGGCTGGACAGACCTTTGAGAACTGACATCAAAAGAAGCAGGCCATACCACAGCTTCTTAGCTGACCAACTGATCTGCAAGCTGCCTTACCCTGAAACGCGGTGTACAGCACTGCAGCCATTCATTCCAGGACTAATTGTCTTAACCTAAATGACACTGGGCAGGGAAGGCAAAGCTGGCTTCTACAAAAATCAAATACTGTGGTGAATGTTCCAGTAGCAGTGTTACTGGGTGAGACAATGAGCACTGCCCAAGCATAGTGGAAAACATAACGGGATGAAAGCATTCATGTATCACTTAACCTCTTTGAGCTGACATGGAAGAACAATCCATCTTTCTTCTCTGATCCCACCTTGAGCTGGCAAATAGAAGGAAGAAAGCATCTTCTTTTAAGCAGTGTGATCTGATAAGGACTAGAGCAATGCAATAAACATGGAGCCACACAGTGAGCTTTTTAGAGCCCGCTTTTCAGAGCAGAACGGCACTTGAAGGCAAACCTCATGGAGTTCCGCAGACCTGACAATGCAGCTATTTGAATGCAATGTGTGATGTTGTCTGTAACCTGCAGTGTGGCTGACTAGTGCCATATGTGTCGCGTTTGAATGCATTACATTGCACTGCTAATTGACTCTTAATTTCTCTCTGATGAGTGGTCAAATACAGTAAAATCCAGCTTTATATATGATTACTATCAAAAATGCTGTCATGAGCTGTTCTATACATTAAGTTGGCTTGAAATGGACACAAATCAGCCCTATGATCAAAGCTTTTAGAGTTAAAAACTTTATTGAATCATGTTTCCTAGCAAGCCCTTGCTTTCACATCGATAATAAACTGTTATACTGAGGCCCTCAAGGAGCAGCAATTAGGCTTAAAATCATAGACAATGATTTTTTTCTTTTTGGTACGTATTGTACACTGAGAAGTCTTCAACTTGCCATGCATGTTGCTCCTTCGCATTTCAACACACACTACTCCAGTGTCACTCCTCACCCCCTGTCTAGCCTCGGTTTTTGTTTCCCACAGCCAACCTAGTGTCCTGTTCCATAAGGCACTGTGGCTTAGACCTGTCATCTCTTACCACGCACAATGAGACTTCCCTTCCTTCCCACAACACTGTTGCACATGCCAGTGTTGTCTGCTTGACTGCATGAATTTAGAAAGACTGTCATGGGCGCTGAAGTACGCAGAACCTCAGAAAATTTATCTGTGCTTTCTTACCCTATTAGGAGGTTTTAAACGATGTGCAAGATGGCAGATCCTCAAAGTTATTAATCCTCTGACACCCACTGAAATGGGTGGTATTTAAGCAGCTAAAAATCAATAAGGACCAGAAACACCATCCTTTTGCACTCTTATAATGCCTTTTGTATGCTTACTCATGATGTGGGCTACCAGACTCTGTCCTAGACTCTCACCTATTATAAATCAATGCCCTGCTGGTTTGCACAACCAAAGACCTGAGCCAATGAATCAACAGCTTGTTTTTCTTAATCTAAACTCTCAGTTAGAATGAGGAGTCTACACAGACCCCTGCCTGTGTCTTTTGTAAAGCTTTCAAATATTAAATCAAAAGTCCTTCTAAATTCAACACTTCCCTTGTCTCCTCTTTTCCCTTTGAGTAGAGCAGGAACATAATACAGCATAGTCCCGCAGCAGGAAGAGTTTGTGGCGAACAGCTGGATAAGCCTCCAGTAGCAGCAAATTAAGGGGTCCACGGCCTGAAGCAGAGAGAATTAGTTTGGCTTTTGAACACGGTCCAGCTTTGTTTTATCAACAACGATTTTTACTAAGCTCACATCTGAAGCAGCACAGGCATCGACAAAGAAGTTCAACCACTGGTTTGATCCCGAGGCACTGACAGGCAAAGCTGGGGATGCATCTCGGAGATACCAGCCTGCGAGCTTACCCTCAGGACTGGCCTTTCCCACCATCAACATTGTGAACCTTCAGACAGGACTCATTTGGGTGCTCCGTGCATGCCAGGTGAGTTACCATGCCATAGGGGGAACATGCAGAGGCTATTTGTGGGGCCAAGAGTGCTGCCAGTCCTCCCCCAAGCTCCTCCTGCACAGCAGCATAGACCTCAGCAATTTCCACAGCCATGGGAGGTGAGGATGTGGTGTCAACCTGCAGCTGCTCAGGGGAAAGCATTGGAGGCCTCCAAGTGGTGGCAGGCTTGGGCAATGCTGGGGGGAGAAACATGGGCTATCATGGGAGTCCTCACAGTTCTGAAGCAACGGTCTGCATGAGGGCAACCTCACCTGTTTTAACCCTGGAAACACTGGGGATGCCACTGAGCCAGCGGGATCAGTGTGGTGCAAAGTGCGATAGGGGCTTCTTTTTGCTCATGGCATTGTCATGAGATGTAAGATTCTTCTGGACCAGCACTCTCTGGAGCCAGAAAGCTGGCAGACAGGTATCGTGCAAACTTCTTATGCCTCTCTCCACCCAGAGTCACTATCAGATATGCCAGACCTTGCTGTTTCTGTGTTACACTTCTCCCTTTGTGGCTTGGTCCATGCAGCTCAGTTCTCAGCTACCTCATCCCCTGTTTTATTCAAACCGGGTGGTATCTGCAGCAGTGACAGTACTCCTGATTTTGCTCTGCTCCCAGCTATTTTAATCTTGAGCAGACATTGCCACAAACTATTGCCAGTCCTTTCTTCGTTTTCCTTTCCCCTGCAAAAACAGGTTATGTTGCAACAGGAAAAAGTTCCACCTCAATTTGAAGATCATCTTCTTGTCATAATGGGAATAACTGTGGTCACAAGGCAGCTCCCAAGGCCCCAGTTCAGCAGTCCGTCTCTGATCAGTAAAACATTAAGCATATGTTTACCTGTAGGCTGATTACTATATCCCTTAGACTTTCCAGAGCCATACTTTTCTGCCTCTGGTTTATGGACCCCTAGAGGCTCATGAACTACTTCTAAGGGGGCCTGAAAAGTACTTATGAAGGGCAAGCTTCTCACCAAGAGGCTTGTTTGCTACAGAGAACATCCAGACTCCTGCTCAGGGAACGAAGAGACCAAGGACCACTGCCTAAGAGCTGAACAGGTCTGATGGAGCCAGGCCATGGGCTTTAACAAGCTGGGATGCAATGTCACCCAAAGGGCTGAGAACCCAACATCTCTAGGTAAGTCTTCGTGGTATCTTGCAAACCAATGCTACCCTGTTCTGGAGCCAATCTGACAGGATGCAACCAGCTCCAGACCCAACCTGGAACAGTGGCGGTGAGCACAGGGCTGAGTCTGAGCTAAGACACCATGCTGAGGGATGGGAATTAGCACAAGCCTCCAGTTTGGGGCTTGTGTCAGCTGGTTTGGAGCAAAAGCAGAACATACTGATGTCTGCCTGCAAAATATCTTACGGATTCCTCCTTAGACTGAAAGCTGTGGAAAGCTTCGTGTTTCTTATCTTCTCCGCCATCTGGACAGAAATGACATGAGCTGCTCATTTTTACCAGGACAAAGCTGTATCAGATTCTTTTCTCACAATGCTGATCATGAAAAGGCACCCGATTTCAGCCCTGAGGGCATTGTGCCCACTTCTGCTCTCACTTCTTCCTCCCGTGCAACCCAGCAAAATAAAGAAGCCTGCAAGTGGTGAGCTAACCTGGGCCCATCCAATCTTACTAAGTAAATGTCCCATGTCTGCCCTTTATCGATCCATCTACAAATGTGCATATGAAAGTAGGTAATTCATGCTGAGATTTACTAAAAATATGTCTAACTCACCTTGCGTTTTAACTGGCCATTCAAATTACTTTCAGAAATCTATTATGTGCGTTATCATTTTTATTTTCAGCACAAAGGGGATTTTTTTCCCAGTCAGTCAAGTTACTGTCTACTTTTATAGAATAAATTGCTATAAATTAAGTTAGCAGCAGTATAAACAGAGGTAATAGATCCCTGTCTCTGTAGTGGCAGCTGACAGCATTATGGAAATGTAGAATGTCTATTTCTGAGTTTATTCTGATGCTGATGAGTTTCCACTGATGTTCGTCTCTCTCATTTCTCATTTTATCACCTCTAATGCAATGATTTTCCCTCTGCAAGCTTCTCCTTCCTGAGGTTTGATTTAGTCCAGTAAATCCTAAAGGCTATTTTAAAAATGAGCTATAGGAAAATGCTTAGAGTTGGCATAGTGGGTAACACTTAGCCTTTTGTTTGAATAACAAAACTTTGTTTCAAAATAATAAAAGTTGCTGCAATTGAATGCATTCAGTCCAATAAAATTATAATCCATTTTCCCCTTGAAATATGCTCATACTAAAAGAGAGCATGTATTTTTGCTTTAAGTCCATTTCAAACTTCCAACCCCTGCTGGAGGACAGCATGGAGAAAGTTAAGTAGGAGGGAGAATAAGGAAGTGAAAGTTTGCAGCCCTAAATGTGTGAGTGTCTGGGTGTGCAAATACATAAAATGGTCTCATTTTCTTTTCTACTTACTGCCTTTCCACAACTCTGGCCATGTAAAGAAGGCTTTAAAAATGGGTGGAATAGCCCCAATTTGGGGGATTCCTTCCACCACCAAATAGGGACACTTGTGGGAATAAGAATTAAGCTCTTAATCTTGAGAAAGTTTCCAGATGCACCAACACCCAGTATCAATAAAAAAAAAAATTCAGTAATTTCAAAGGTTACATAGGAGGTGACCTTGGAAGAGTCTCTATCCAGGAACATGTTTGACAACCGTGAGTTTAGAAGCCTCCATCTGCCTTTTGCTGACCACAGCAGCATTTTTTGATTTTGCGAGAGTTTGGTAAAGGTGGTTTTGAAATCTATGACAAGAGCCATGTCCTTTCCAGTAGGTTTGAACACAGTTGCCTTGATCCATTTCCAGACCTAAACCTCCACTGAAAGGAGCTCTTCTAGTAGGAATAAAAGGGTGGGTTGTTTTTCTTCTGCTAAAAGCAGCAAGCCAGAAGAATCACAATAACCTTTCCCTCTTCCCCCTGCCCTAGAGCTCAGCTTGTCATTGAAGCAGGCAGGGAAGGAGCTATTGGACCCACAGAGACCAGATCCTGACTACCAGAGGAAACTTCCTCCTGGTTTTGGCACTGATATCTGAATGGTTCCTGGAGACTGCTCAAGTTCAGTGAGGTTTCTTGGGAAAGCAGGCAAAACAACACTGACACCGCCGGCCAGGCTGCTTTCCTGTCTGTGCACCCATCCATCAGGCTGCTACGGAGCCTCAGTGTCTAATGGTTGTAGCTGGGAAACTGCCTGGGAATTATTCCTTTTTATGGGAAATTCCAGAATTGGGAAACTTGAGGATTGTTCCAGACCAAAATTATTCTGAATTTTGTAATCCTTTGGGGTATTTCTCTCCTCTCAGCATTTTGCTTTTAGCATTTTATTGAGCAAAACCAACCACAATGGTGGAACAACAGCAAATAGCACCATTAACAAGATTCCTATTAGCTAGTTTCATCCCTGAGCCATGGAGTCAACCCCTGCTGGTACCAGAGACAGTCTCTGCTCTTAGCCAAAGCTAAATTAGTTACCTGGCATTACCTTGGCAGCACATAACATACCATAAGAATGCAGCCTTTAGCATGTGTATATACCAGTGTCTGCAAGCTACAAATGGGGGCAATTCTGGAGAAAAACAAGGAATTTGGAGAAAAAATAGAGAATCATCCCTTAAAACCCAGCCTTCACGGAGGCACCAAATGGAGAACATAAATCTCTTGCTGAGGAAGAAGCAAGTAATTTCTCAGTAGGTATAGCTGCCTCTGCATACCCTGCAAAGCTGGGAACTGTGGCTACAAGGAGCACCCCAGAGCATGCAGCTGTGACCAAGAGTTCAGGGCAAGAGGAGACCAGAAATGACTCTGCTGCCACCTGGTGATTTTTGTAGCCATTTGCGCTTAAGGAAAAATGCTGTCAATCTTGGCAGGTAGCACTAGCTTAGCAGCACAGGATAATACATACACAAACTGTGAACTTAGCTGCGGTAAAGAGAGGAATACGGTGAAAAATTCAGTGCTGGATGTCTTCAGAACATAACGAACATAATGTTGTGTAGATCCACGTTCAGCCCAAAAGATATCACTGAGACATTATCGCTGGCAATGACTGGAGCAGGAACATTTAAGAAATGCTGCAGTTGACATTTCTGTGACCATTTGTCTCCCAGGAGCATTTCTTGACAAGTTCTCAGAATCCAAATTTGACTTCTGTTCTGGAACATGGCAGGGCTCTGCTTTCCAGAATGGCAGCATTTAAATAAAAACGCATTTGCAACTACAGTAATTACACTGGAGTTAACACAGAAATTTCCACTCTTGTTTAGAGCTGTACTCCTGGAGTCCAACAAACACGAAAGCAGGGATTTCCACTGCCTCCTTTTGTCATATGGAAGAAAGCTTCCTTTTACCAATCTTTTTCCTCTCTACTAACCTCCCCTTTCTTCTTGTTTCATAAAAAACAGTGATTAGTGGTCACGTCTTCTCCTGCACTGTACCTTACATGGTGTACATTTCCCATCCCTTCTCTTCTTCATCTCTTCACTAATGTTTCAATCTTTCTTTATATGGGAGTTTTTCCATGCATAGACTCATCCTGGTGGTCTGACTCAACCGTCCTCTCCTCCTCCTTTGGAGGTGATTTAAATTGAACTGAAAACTCCTGCTGAAGGCATAGCATCGATTTGTATAATAGCTCTGCAATATCCCACATCCCATACTTGGTGCATTTTGCTTCTCTTTAACCACTAATTTTGTCCATCCACAGAAACTACTCATTTGCTGAATGTGCTGAAAATATGCAAAAACGCACTTAATAGAAAAGGAAGAATGTTGCTTTTCTCCTTGTTTGATCTTAGACACTGTCCTCATCCTCCCACCTATCAGAGCTTGTACAATTTACCAGTGCTATTTCCAGGACAAATGTATCTAAAGAGTCCTAAATTTCAGCTCGGTAATAGGATTGCTAAATCCAAATACAGAATGATCCAAATAAATATATAGAGGTTTTAGCCCAGCCTCACTCATTTTACTAGAACACTGCTGTGGGGGTGTTTTGAGCTGTGCTAATTTGCAAATTTCTTGGTAATAATCATCTTTTCTTCAGGTTCCTTCAACTGGAAACTAATGCATTTCAAGGAGGAAAATGTGAAGAAAACAGCAACAACTGAAATAGACTCAGTGGGGGAGGTTTTCAGATTTGCTTTTTACTGGTCATTTATTTCTTCAGAAAAAGCAAGCAGCTCAACTAAATAAAAAAGAAAACTCCTTGCTTATGAAATCTAGCAGACAATGCAATGGTCTCTCAAGTGATGTGGTAAAAGCTTCCATTACCTGAGACATTTAACCGTGAATTGAATTTAGGACCATAAAACATCCCATTCTTTCTGTGCTCCAAGTGCAGCACCAATACTCAATAGCCTTACCAGGCTGGTACTGTTAAAAAGAGAAATGAGTTATGACTGGGATGTACACTGATACAATCTCTCTGCTTCTCTCTACGTAAGTACACTAAGTGTTGTATCCTTCATAGAAACGAAAAACAGCTTTTTTTCTTGTTTGGGACCCCTCCAGTCTGAAACCTTAACTACAAAACATCAAATTCTTCCCCAGGTTTCTCACCAAAATACATGTGGGGCACGCAGACCTGTGTGCCTTATTTAGGACCAGCACTTCTTGGGAGAATAATTTATCCTCCCTTGTATAGTGTACAACTGATCAGTACACAGCCTAGGCACATGGCAAGGATTTGAGGATCACTGGGAGGCTGGTCAAAACTGCTTCTCAGACTGTCATAGCTTCAGCATCCCCAGACAATGTTGAAAACTCTCAACTTCCATCTGGACAGCAATTAAAGGAAGAAAAGAAGAAATTTCAAAATATTGTTGCATGGTTGCATTGAGCTATGAGCTGAAGGAGCTTCCACTCTGATTCATCTCGGAGCACTTCAACTTCTTCTGTAGGTTTCTGACGCAGATTGCACAGAAAATGTTCTCATTGCAAGTTTACCCCATGTTTTTATTTATGCTTCAGACCAATACTGTCTTCACACAAAAAATTTAAGCTCAGCTTCATGACTCCTTTGTCTGCTTGGTGCAAAGTATAGTTAAAATTCATTTTATAGGGGCCTTCCACTCCTACATCTTTCCCAGCATTAGCTCAGTTGTGGCCCAGACTGCAGACTTCCCAGTTAGATGGTCCTCTTGTACCATGTTGCAATGCCACAGATCCTTATTTTTAGGTTCTCCTGCAACCCAGAAAAGTGAGCTTGAGTTAATATTTATTTCAGCTTGTGGAACAGTGAGAGCTGAGGCTTCTTTAAGCAAGTTTGTTAACAAACACTAGTGCAACCACACAAAAAAGTCACTGTATCCCTGACCGGCTGTATTTATCCCAAGGCCAAGGACTAGTTGCTTTTAGATAGCTGGGGAAAGGTGGGTTGATGGCTCCATGTAGTACAGTTTCTCTTTCCTTTGAGTGACAATTCCCAGAAAATCTCAGCACTCCAAGGTCTTTCCATCATGATGTGTGCCCCTGCACACATAAGCCAAATGACCAGGATAAATATCCTCTCTCTAATAAATGTTGTAACCATCTCCATGTTCTTCTGTAATTTCATCCTGTATTCCATTTGCAATGCTACAAGTCTTGTGATCTGTCTGGCACAATATAGCAAACAGTTAATTTTTATTTAAAAGATAGTTAAAACTGGTACCCACCTAAATATAAATCCAGTATCATCTCAGACAGAGGTGGGTCATGCAGGCAGCTGACCAGTTCATGGAGAGTGGTAAAAAGAGTATCTGCATTTAAGCAGCAAAATGGTCACAGCTGCATGTTCAGCATCCACTGGCACCTTGACTACCAGGAGAAAAAGTGGTGTAGGGAGGAAAAGAGAGAAAGAGAAGAAAGATGGTACAGCCCCGCAGTAGCTAGGGCATGTTGGAGAAAGAAAGCAAGATGAAGGTTAGCTCCAGGCCTCACATGATCAGCACCCCAAAGCCTCTAGTGTGATGGTGATGGCCCACCCTGCAAGGCAACATCACAGAGTGCTACCTACCTGAGACAACAATCCCTTCTCCACATTACATGTGCTGCAGTCACAGAGTAAACCTAGAGCTGAGCAGGCTCTGTCCTTGTCCCCAAAAGGCTGGGAATAAGCTCTATATGTATGTTCCTTGTTTGCCATATCCCGCTATGACTACAGGGGAAATTATAATGCAGACTGACTCTTGCTGGTTTTTTAACATCTTATCAGAAAGTTGTATCCAAAGGTTTTAAGAAAGTAGTCGACTCTTCTATCCTCACAAAAAAAAAGAAGTATTTCCTCTAGAGAAAGGGAAGTATTAGAGTCACTATATAAGAAGACCTTGGTGAGACCTCTGAGCCTAACTGTGTGCTGTGTCCGCTACCAGTCATCTAGCTTCAGGGAAGAATTCAATGTGAGCAAGCACAGAGGGAGGCTGCCAGCACGGGGAGAGGAAGGAGGAGGCCACCAGCTAGGAGGGAACTAGGAGAGCATGCCTTGTTTAGCCTAGCAAAATGAGAACTGAGAGGAGGTATGACGGCTCTCTATAAATACATCAGAGCAAAAACAGCAACAAGAGACAATAATTATATCAGCTAAAAGAAAATGTTGGCACAGGAACAAATGGATGCAAGCTAACCATGAATACATTTAGGCTGGTAATCAGGAGACTGTTTCTAACCATCAGACGAAGGAGATTCTGGAACACCCTCCCAGTGAGTGTTGTGAGGGATGAGACTCGATTGCTTTTAAGATAAAGATCGATCAGTTTACAATAGGGATTGAATGACAGTGGGCCTGCAATAGCAGGGAACAGCACTTGATGACCTAGATCATCTCATCTAGTCCTGTGACCCTGAAAGCATTGCAAATTACCTGCTGTGTAAATGGCTGCAACACATAAAATGTCCTGCAACACCACCAATTTCCCCCAACACATACCACTCTGCAATGCATGTGAGTGTACAAGGCACCTTTTGTTATTCCTCACCCGGTCCCAACACCAGTGCATCTTCTTATTGGCTTTGCCATGCCTCCAAACTTTGGGAGTCTGGAGCCCTTTCCACACGTCACCTCTGGCCCATACTTTTGCAGCAGCTCCATAGATCATGGCGCACCACAGTCATGAGGTTGGCATTAGCCCAGCTGGCATCCCAAGAGTTTTACAGGTAGCACTGTCCTGTTGCCAGCCTCTGCAAACTCCACTGCTACTTTGCAGCTGTTTAGGGAACAGTGAAGTCTTCTGCTCTTCCCAAAAGTTCTGATCTCCAGCTACAACATCTGTAGCCAGAAGCAGAAGCAACACGCAGGCTTGGTCCACAGAAACAGCCATGACCCATCTACATTATTTGAAGATAAATTTTAGCAATATAATAATTTCTGCTACCCAGTGCAGGACAGATGCTGAAGCTGTGGTTCTGCCATAAACAGAAAACTGCAGAATGAAGCAGCCCAGAGTTACAGGCTTTTTTGTACAGGTGAAGGATCATGCCACTCTGTCTAAAAAGAGAGGAGGAGGTCAGTCTGGCCTGTACAGAAGAGGGCTGTAATGGAGAGAGTCAAGGTATGAGAGGAGGAAATGAAATAAATTACCAGATCCAGGAAAAAAAGAAAATGTAAAACAAGAATACAGACAGGGCTGAATGCCTAATGTTTTATGGGACCAGGGCCGTAAGGAATTACGCTCAGCAGAGACCAGCAAGGTCCCCAGGCAGCAGGCATGGAGGGAGAGCTGAGCACTGAAAGCAGTGGCATAGGCCTTCTATGGCTCCGTGAAACTCAGATTAAACCAATTCTACCTCCCTGGCAGGTGGTGAGGAGGAGGAGATCAAAATCAGTGAAAAGAGGCAAATTTGACGCTGACTGATTGTCTGCATTTAGCCTTTCCTCTATGCATATCGCCCCGGCACCATCCCTTTCCCTTTGCCTAACCACATCCAGGAGCACGCTCTTTCTCTCCAGACCCCACTAATCCTGCTGTAACACATGGTACTGTTTCCCCACCAGATGGATGAGGACACTGTCCTCCCACCTCACCTTACCTCTCTCAGCATGTGAATACAGAGGGTGCAGCGCTAGGAGCAGAGGAAGAAAGTGTGTCCCTACCATGACAGATGCTGTGGCTCCAGGGAACATTCAGGCTGTTGTATTGACATTACAAATGAATGCACACACCCTTGTGGCTTCATTAATGACTATATTCCCAGATGAAAAGGCAAGAAAATGAATGCATCCTGCAAAAAAACAAAGACAAATGGGAAGTAATTTAAGTAAATCCCCAATACCAAAACAATGCACATAACAAATCTTTTGAAGTTTTGCTTCTCTAAGGAAGTAAGTCCTTGTATTCAAACAGGACTCACTAGCCTTGTTTATAAATAAGACTAAGGAAATTATATGGCTGAGGTAATTGGCATGCAAGGTCCACTTCACCTGAAGTCCACTGTAACATTGTGGTCACTTCCTCCATATTCATAGCCATAAGCCTTTTAAAATATATTTATTTTTCATAGAACCTATCCAAATGTAACAAGCCACGCTTCCTTTTTAAGGGCAGCTTGGTAGCTAGTAACATAAAGTGCTATAGTGTGCACAGAGCAGACTACCACTGTCTGTGCAAAACAAAGCAGGCTTTTCATGGACAGGTGGGGATCAGAAGTTTTAATCCATGTCCCATTCCAGTTAATAGGAAATCATCTTGGAATCTAGGAAAAAATTATGGGAAAATGGGGCAGGAGTGAAAAGAGATTTGTGAGTTGCAAACTATGACAGGGAGAATTGATAATTGTTCATACAGCTCTGAGTGCTGTATTTAATTCTGTACATAATTTGGTTGTGGGCTTGTGCTCATGTTACTATTCATTCCTCTTATACTCATTGCACTTGAAACCCTACTGAACTAAGTACTAAAAAAAATTAAACAAAAAGAGGGCTACTAAATCTAGGAACTTGCACCTTAATGCAGGCAGGAGAAAACAGGCAGACAGGGATAGATGGTGGATATAATGTGGGGAAAGCAAGAGCATATTGGGTGGCTTCATGGGTGGTAAGCCCTTAGCACACAACTAATCTTGCATTAAGCATAAGAAAGTACACACACATCCTAAAACGTTCTGCACTGGCAAGAGCATTTCATACAATATATATCTCACTGCCAAGAAGACACCTGAGGGAACATACCATGTACCCTTTTGCAGTTTCTCTCCCTGGCATGTAGGCAAAAGAATGCAAGATGCTCTGAACAAAAGGAATAAGCAATATTCTCACAATAGTCTGAGACTGACTGAAGCTGCACTTCAGGTCTTAAAAACTATGGGGACTGTTTGATTTTCCGATTCCCTCACTACGACCTCTTATATTCAAGAGTACAAAGAAACAATTCTGTCAGGTGTAAGGATTTGAAGGGATTGTGACTCTTATATTTGCTATCAGCATCCTGACATTTTCCCCACCTGACCTGTATAATCTAGGTGTACACTCTAAAGGGATCCCTGGAGTTTCTAGAAAAGGGAAAGGCTAAGCCATTTGAAAGCACCCAATAAATGTCCATAGTTTGTGCTGGCTGGTTCCCTTTATTAGCTCTGAAGGATGGGAATGATTGAAATGAGTTTTTCTGAGCACTTCTGCACTGATGAAAAGTGCAGTAGGAGGGACTACATATTGTTGTTGTTACTATTACAATTACTATTATTATTATTATGATTGTTCTGTGGGAGGAAAGGAGCATGGATAGATCTCACCAGGGGAAGTCTGAATGATTGGTGCTTCAGTGGCTTTATGTGCAAGTATCCTGCTATATGCTCATTTTTGCAAATTCACCTGCAAATTCATTCTCTCTCCTCCACACACAATCACTGACACAATCTAATACCTACGAACCATCCAGTACTAAAAACATTAAACTGCAGGGGAGCTAGAATCCTTCCTCATTCTAGGGTGCAGAATATTAAACATACCATCCCTACACATTTACAAGCTATCATTATCAAATGCTTGCCATCATCAAATACCAGGCTAATTTAGGCTTTCAATTTTCACAGCAATCTGTATCCCTGTTCCTTCAGGCTGCACCTAGCCACTCCCAACAATGCTAATGGCATATTCTGACCTGCTCCCATTCTGCCTCCACCTGAGCCGTAGGCCAAGTGCTCCCAGGAGTTAACTGATGTTTCCATACAGTCCGTAATATGAGCAAGAAAGCTCAAGACTGTAAAATCCTGGTGACAGGAGCTGTGTTTTTGTTGTACTGTGCATTGCCGAATGGGGTATGGATCCATCACAGGGACCCCTAGAAACATCATCAATAATCGGAGGTAAAGAGCAGGTCTCAGTGCATTCAACTCTGGCAAGGTCCTGGTCATAAATCTGCAGAGGCACTTGTCCACCTGGGTAACTCCTCCCTGGGTTATGGGTTGGAGGGCAAGGAGTGATTTTAGAGGGAGTTTCACCAGCAGCAGGCATGCATGTGTACATGCGTCAGAACATCTGCACAGGCCTTGTGCTCAGCCTAAGGGCTGGCGGGTTTTTACTCTGATGTGTTACAACTGCTGCACTCGCAGACATTGATCTGTGCATAGAGGCTGTACCCCTCACTTTGGATCAAACTACACTTTCACACAGCATAACAGGCATAGGCCTCTATCCTCTTCTAATTCCTCTAGGCCCTACTGTACCGCAGATAATTGTTGTCATCATTAGGTACTTGTTAGGACACAAAAGCATCAGCAGGACCAGAAGGTGGATCTGTAAGTACTGGGGAACCAGCATGTCTGTGATGGGTCAGGTTTAACCTCAGGCATGGCTGGGAATTGTAGTCTGCAGACAGCATGTGACTCTGAGCAGCCTCTGACAGAGAGTCATGTGAGTGTCTGCCGGCATCTAAATAAAAAGACGACTCCTGCATCAGTGGAGATGATGGGATTTAAGGTAAGAGTTAAATGAGGTTTGTTGAACAGGGACCTCCTGAGCATCAGAGTGAAGAAAGGCTAACCTGGTGGGAAAAAGACTTGTCTTTTCTGACCAGGCTGTTTCTTGAGCTTTTTTACCTCTGTCTTGAATCCTTTGCAGTAATGAATGAGCCCTTTAGAAGATGCTGGGGTAATTCGCCTTTCTCTTTCCTGCCACCTTTGGACAGTTGATGGGAAAGGGTGTGAGGGTTGCATGATGCCTTCACAGGCAGTAGCCCCGAGTGCTGTTCAGGCGTGCTATCTCGGCTCCGGCTGGCCCTGACTCTCTACCTGTGCAGTGCATCCACTCAATTCCTCAGGCAATCAGATAGGCTTACAGGAGATGTGCCTGTTCATGTGCACGCATGACTAATCTCATGGAAGTGCTGGCTCTGTAACCGCTTAGTAACAGGATTTCGCCCTTTCCCATTGACCCACCGTGGCAGGCACAAGCAGCCAACAACTAACCCACGCTGCAAGCCCAGCCAGCTCAGAGACTTGTCTCTTAAAGAAAGGGACGACGAGAGAGGGGGAGCTGTGCCACCACAGCACAGCACACGCACACACAAAGAAGAGGTTGTGCCGAAGACAGGGGGAAGGTGGCCACGTGCTCTACACGAGCTGGTCGGCGGCAGAGCCGGGGGCAAGTGCAGGCGCCCGGCGTGTGGCCCACTCGTGGCTCCCACGCCTCTGAAGGAGCCCATGGCACCCGGGGAACCACGCTGGGGTGCCTGGGGGCACGGTGGGTGGCCCAGCCCCCAGGGCGAGCAGCAGTGCGCTACGGCCCCTCACTCTGGCCCCAGCCCTGGGACCGTGCGCTTGCACCAGCGGGGCACCGGGCGGGCGAGGAGGGGGAGGCCCCAAGCCAGGCCCCGGGGCCAAGCCGCTGGGCAGGCCCCGGCGCACAGTATTCCGAACCCCACCCGCCGTAGTTGCGGCGGGCCGTGGCGGGGAAAGCTAAATGCGTGGCGCCTGCCGCCCCAAGGCCGTGCCGCCCGCTGCGGGGCGGCGGCACCCGCGGCCCGGCTCAGACCCCGGGGAACGGCGCTCCCCGCCAGGCCCGGCCATCGATGTGCTCGGCCATCCCCCACCCCGCCTTCTCCCCCGCCCCGCGGGTGCCACATTGGAGGTGCTCGGCGCTCGGCTGGCTGCCCCTGGCCCCGGCGCCGGGCGGGTGTCCCTTGTCTCCCTCTCCAAGATGGTGGCCGCGGGCGGCGGCGGCGGCGGCGCGGCGGGAAGCGGCAGTGCAGAGTGAGGCGGCCGCGGCGCCTCCCCACCCTGCGGCTCGGCGCCGGCGGGCCGGCAGGCCCTGTCGCCGCTGGGCGGCCCCGCCGCCGGGGCGCGCTCGGGCCTGCTGCAGGGGCGGAGCCGCGGGCTGGAGTGAGGCCGCAGCCCGCTCGGGTGAGAGGGCGCGCAGGCGGGAGCGGGGCGGCCGAGCCCGCTTCAAACGGAGGCGGCGGGAGGGGCGCGGGCGGGCGGCGGGGCCCGGGCCCTGAGGGTGTTGGCGCGCATGCGCGGGACTGGGCCGCGGGGTGCCCCGGGGGGCGCGGGACAGCGCGGCGGGCCCGGCCCCGTGTCTGCGGAGGGGCCGGTGCCGATGCTTGCCCCCTCCGCCGCGCTTGGCATTCCCGGCGGGGCCCGCCTGCCCCCGCGCCCTCGCGGCTCCTCCGGGTGGCTGGGAGTGCCGGCGGGAAATGCGGCGAGGGAGCCCGGCCCGAGCCGCCGCCGCCGCCCCTCCGCTCCCACCCACCGCGGTCTGTCGCCAGTGGGGTGTGCGGCCTGCCTTGGGGGACCGAAGTGCGGAGGTCCCGGTGGAGTCCGGGGGGCTGCAGAAGAGCAACGCTTGGCCTTGATCCTGCAAGTGTGTGCGTTAAGGAACGGGAGATGTGAAGAGAGAGCTTCTCCACTGAACCTGTGCAATTACTGCTGAAACCGAAGAATTTGAAGCAGGGGAACCCAATTAGGATTTATAGAACAAGACTAGTTAAAGATATGTTTTGTATTTGCAGGGTTAGAGGTCTAGGTTGTAAGCCCCTTTGGACAGTACCTACCATCCTTTATACCTGCCAAGCAGATAAGATTTAAAAAGAGAGCAAAAGGTATGCATGTAGCTATAAACAAATCTTAGTTTCTCCAAGTCATCCATTCATGAATGACTGTGTTCAGCTTTGTTTTGCTGAGCAGTACCTAGATTAGGCCCTTGTCCTCTTGAGCACAATGCTTCAGTATCATGTCTGTTCCCGCTGAAGTCTGTATGACAGCTGAACATCATGAAATGTTGACAAGATCTGGTTCAAGATTGTGAGCCCACAAGTGGCAAGATGCTCTTTTTTATTGCAAAGTGCGGTGCTCTAGCGCGTATACATATGCAGTGCTCTCGCATGTATACATAAATTCTGCCTACAAATTGCTGTGCTTGCTACCAACAATGTATAGTGGTCAGAATACTGACTTAAAGCATTTTGTGGCAGATGGTTTCCCAAAACCTAAAGAAATAACATGTATTCCTATGAATTTAAAGAAACATCTTCTGTGTACCTGCAAGCTTGATTTAGTTGGAACTTTGTTGTTTCACTTAAGTAACCGCTATAGGATGAATATGTTGTACATTCTCAGCCTCAGCCAATTATTTATAAAATTGAGGTACATGCAGGGATGTACAAGCACTGGTTCCCTACTCTCAAGGTATTCAAATGTAACTTCAGTGTGGCAAGATTACTGTGACAGCTAGAATGAACAAGCTGCATGGTCTTTGTGGTTGAATGCTTACACGTGTGCACATACACACAAAATCAGTTAGATGCAATTGGTTTAATCGCTTATGAGCAGAAGGTCAATCTTGTCATGTTAAGCTGGTTGCTGACTGAAGAACAAAAGCTGTTTACTCTGAGAGAACCGGAGTGCAGTTATTCCATAAGGGCACTGTCCTGCTATATGCCAGCAACTGTGGAACAGAATGATTCAGAGGAGGCCTGAAACCTGGGCACTGACAGGGGTTGGGGTGCTGCGGAAGGCCTAGTGAAAAGGAGTTCCCTCTCCCAGGCTGGCATTCAGAATGGCTGCAGTGGTAGTGTTGGGAAACATATCAGAAGGATGCACACCTTCACTACAAAATATGTGATCTTTTAGTTAAAAATATTTGAAATAATTCTTTTGTAGTACAATGATTTCTGCCTGGTTCCTTCTTTTCCTTCACTTCATCTGAGATTCAAGGGTTTGAAATCTCTCTTTAAACATCCCACCCCACTCTACAGTGTCTACTGACAAAAAATTACTTTGACACAAGTTTGGGTGCAGTTTTGTGTGTCATGAAAATCAAACTCGGCTGTCTTCTCACCCTCTTTCTATTTTTGTAAATAAACTACTTCAGTGATTTGGAGATTTTACAAGGAAAAGGTGGTCTTTTATATCTTTAAAATAATAGAACAACAACTTCCAATTTAATTTTAAAAAAATACTCTGTCAAGCCTGAAGAATGAGCATGAACTGACCAGAAGGTAGACTCCTTTCCTTTCCCACTGTCTTCCAGAGAATCTTCACTTGGTTCAGAGGAAGTTTCCCATTTTACATCGTGATTCTCCTTTATGGGAGGGTTATTTTCATTCTCTGTTTCTCAGACCTTTTCCTGTAGATGGGAACGGGGGAAGGAGCCCAGACGTGGCAACACATTCTCAGGCTCCTGCAGGACCACCATGGCTTATGATGACTCCAAGAAGAAAGAAGGTATGACTGCTTCATAATCTCAGAGGGAGTTGCCAAAAAAAAAAAGGGTACCCTCTGCAGCCCTTGCCAGGCCATGCAGTCAGAGTGGGAAAGGAAGCTAGTATGCTGTGGAGCCCTTAAATTTAACCTGGCCAAGTTGCTGGAGGATCCCAAGCCCTTGATTTCCAGGTGTAAAGTACTGGGATTAGAACTTGAGAGAAATGGGTGGTATTTCCTAATGCAAACACCTTGATGGGAAACTCTGCCACTGCAGCCTTTCTTCTCCCTGCCAGGTCAATGGAATGGGAGACCAAGGATAAGGATATGTTTAGTCATGGTAACGTTTCTAGATCCAGTTGTCTTTAGAAAGAAATATACAAGGGTTAGAAATGAAATCTTGAGTGATTGTGTTACAGCATTAGAGCACTGAGCTCCATCCCTGTGGTCAGAGAGTACAGATTGTTATCTTTTAGGCCCCTGTGCTTGTTGGGTTTTGTGCATCACTCTGTGCCAACGTCCGCTGTTATCTTATTTTGTGCATAGTCCACATGTCTATCATTCCTTAATGGGGTATTTCATTTCTTCCTTTTTTCCCATTTCACGTAAATCTTAGAGTTCCTAGAGAGTAACCGAAGTGTTGATGACGTGGGGCTGGCAACTGGCAGGATACAGCGAGAGAAAAAGCGCTCTTACAAGGATCTGCTGCAAGACGAAGACGAGATAGCAACTCAGGTCAGGAAGCCCTCAGAGAAAAGGTTGAAGGTGTAAGGATATGTGTGAAGCTAGTGATGGAATGGGATGGATGGGTTTCTTGTTCTTTTTTATATAGAAATGCATGTAGAAGACAGCAAGAGCAGCTAATCGTGTCCTGTATTGTTCAGTAACTTTCCTGGGGAAAAGGAGGGGGTCAATCCCAATTACAACTGATTCTGATTTTTCTGGCCTCAGAAAACAGGGTAGTAGGATGCTGTCCTAGTCTTGATGTAGAACCTTGCAAGTCATAAGATAGCATGAATAACTTTTTACAAAAAAAAAAAAAAATTTAGAATTTATGGTTGTATAAATAGCCAGCAAAGGATGAATATAATGTTAACTGATGCGCTGTTGTCTTCCTGATTCTGCAGACAGCCTGAAACGATAGCTCGAGAGGTATGAACTTGCCCTATTCACGTCTTTGGGGCCTTAACTCTGAAATCACGTAGTGACAACTTAAGTTTCTTCAAAACTTTCCTCTTTGAGCTAAAATTTCTGCTGTTAGCTCAAAGGTGACTATCTTGTGATTATTTTTATTTTTTTTTAATCTGGAGAAGAAGTTCTAGTTTAAAATTAAAATTTTCTTCTACCATGCAGACGGAATTCTGTACAGGAGCTTCATTTTCAGACCATAAATTGGTCAAGAGACAAATAATAATTGGGTGACATGACAGATTAAGGACAATTTTTTGGCCCATCATTTTAATTGTCACCTCTCTGTACCTCCTTTCACTTTTTTTATCTTTTTCAGCTTATTAAACATGAACTGCTCACCTTCATTTTCAAGGCTTGACAGCCTATGCATGCTTTGTTATTTCTTAGCTTTATTAGGAGGTAGATGTCTGTCTTTTATCAACTCATCAGCTGATCTCCAAGTGCTGGCTTTCATTGCCCATTTCTTAACACTTTCAAATGTGCTTTTTCAAGTTTTCTTGTGTTTTGTTCCTCTCAGTTGGGGGGGAGCTCCCTACAGAGATCTGTCTTTCAATTTCCTTATAGCCCTCTTGTGCTGCAATGCCTACAGAAAGCTTGATGCCAGTTAGGTGGCTGATGTGCTGAAACCAATTCTGACTAATACGATTTTTTGTATTCTCCCACCTATCCCTACCATGCTTTTTGTCTCTTACCTTAAACCTACACTGCGGGCTCTTGGGGACAGAGTATGTTTCCTTTGCTTGTTTTAGCACCTAGAATAATGATCCTGGTTCATACCTAGGGTTCCTTGATGTTACAGTAGTACATGTAAGCTCTTGATATTGCTTACAAATTACGATCTGTGTCAATAGTCCATGTGAATCTCATATTATTTCCCTCTTGTTTGTCAGCAACTTTTTTCTTCTTATTCTAGGACACTGAGCTTTTTCCGGGGACAGAACCTCACAAAAAGAAGAGAAAGCACTCCTCCGATGAGTTCTGCTACAGAGGTAAGGTAGTAATCAAGCAGGGGAAGGGGCTAACAGATCATGACTTTGAGGAAAGGATGCTGTTAAACCAGTGTCATCAAGCTTTGTGGTTAGCACTTTATGGGGGGAGAGTACATCAACCTGTCCTAGGACAAGTAATCAGAAACCTGATGCTGATCAGCACCAGACAGCAAAAGATTAGGTAATGATACTTTCAGAGTCTAGCTTAACAAGTTGCCATTGTTGGGGGTAGAGATCTTCCACCCCCTTTTCATTGATAAGTTGTAGTTTTCTAACCCATGCTTTCCCTTTTGGCATTTGCTTTTTTTTTTCCCCTTTTGCATTACAAACTGTGATTTTACTTGCAGATAGTATTACTTTTTCTGAATTTATAAAAATAGAATGCATCAGGGTGAAAAATAAATGCTTTTGGGTTCAGTTTAAATACAGAAACATTATTCTCACAATTAATCAGCTGGCCAGAAAATGACAATTCTGTTCATAAAAGCTTAACAGGTTTAAGATTTATTTTTGGCCCAATGAAAAGAGAAAACCAAGCTGAAATTTCATCAGAATCTGTTTTCAGAATGAAAAAGCTTGTATTTTCAGTTCATTGGTCTCACCTTGGCTAAAAATGTCACAAAAACCTTGCACTTGAGATGTGATTTCAGGCTCAATAAGATACATTTTCATCAAAATATGTTATTTCACTATAGAATACAGAGTTTGACAAAACTTCAAGAACCTTCCTACTCTATCTTCCTGCCTTAAATTATTTGACCAGCTCAGGCATTACAGCTCCTGAATTGTATCAGTAAGGCTGTGCTGAGCTGGCTACAAGCTTCAGAGATCTTCTGGATTCCCACTTCACTTCTTTGGGCTAGTGTAATGCTGTCTTTAAGGGAATCATCTTGAGGTACCTTTCTCTTGATCTTTTTCAGGTGTTTCGCCTTTGGATCTACCATCAAAGAAGAAGAAAAAAGCAGTTTCTAGCCCATCCTCAGCTGATACAACCATGGATTTACTCAAGGCTATCACCTCACCTTTGGCCACAAGCTCAAAGTCTTCAAAGAAGACGTCTGAAAAATCATCTTATTCTTCCTCTGGCCATTCTGAAAGCAAAAAAGAGCACCACAAGAAGAAGCTGAGTGGGAGCAGTGGGGAGCACTCAGTGGATGACGGCAGCTTCCACAAATCTAAAAAAATGAAACCTCTCTACGTGAATACAGAGACACTTACTCTTCGTGAACCTGATGGCTTGAAGATGAAGCTCATCCTTTCACCGAAAGAGAAAAGTAGTGCAGCAGATGATGATTCTTTCTCCTATTCTTCAGCACCAGCAGCTGCAAAGAAATCTTCAAAGAAATCAGCTCGAGATGAGCAAGGCTCATTCCTGCTGGGTCATGAACTGCAGAGCTTCCTGAAGTCATCCCGGAAGAAGCACAAACCACCTCCGGACTCACATCCACCTTCTGAGAGTTTTGGTGCTGACACCTCCCTTTTTTCAGAGGGCCATGGGAGCGAGTATGAGATTTCAGGTATGGAGGCACCGCCAGAATCTGGTTCCTCTTCTGGTGGGGAGTTGGAGGCTGGAGAGCTAGTGATAGATGACTCCTACCGGGAAATCAAGAAGAAGAAGAAGTCAAAAAAAAGTAAGAAAAAAAAAGACAAGGAGAAACACAGAGAGAAGAAACACTCTAAGTCTAAAAAGAGTTCTGGGCATGCTCCTGTGGCAGTAGCAGAAGTAACAGTGTCACCTCCACCTCCTCCCAGTACCCCCTACGTTCTTCCTCCACCTCCTCCTGCTGTTTTTCACTCAGATGGTCAAGGTGAGAAGAGGAGGAAAAAGGAAGACAAGGAGAAGGACAAAGCTGAGAAATGGGAAAAGGAAAAGGAAAGAGAAAAGGAAAAGGAAAGAGAAAAGGAAAAGGAAAGAGAAAAGGAAAAGGAAGGAGAAAAAGAAAAGGAAAGAGAAAAAGAAAAGGAAAGAGAAAAGGAAAAGGAAAGAGAAAAGGAAAAAGAAAAGGAAAAGGAAAGAGAAAAGGAAAAGGAAAGAGAAAAGGAAAAGGAAAGAGAAAGAGAAAAGGAAAGAGAAAAGGAAAAAGAAAGAGAAAGAGAAAAAGTAAGGAAAAATTGGAGGGAAAATAGAAATTGGGTGGTGGGTAATGGTGAATTAGGCACTCCATTACAAAGGCATGTTAAATTGAAACAGAAGGATAACTAATACCAGGATCAATGGTTTCACTGAAGCATGTTTGGAAGGATGTGTCAGCCACTGTGATTTCTGTTTGTAGCAAAAGGAATATATATTCTCATTTTGTGGCACAGGCTGTCTTTAGCTGGCAGAGGTTCTTTGAAAAGGTTATACTTAATTTGCTTGATACAGGTTATGTGCCAAGCACAACTGCACCATTTTCTAAGATAACCGGTTCTAGCTATTGCCAGGCAGACTTTTGGACTAGTGATCTAGTCCATCATCACAGATCCTGTAAAAAAGAATTGAGCTCTAACCTGAAAAGTGAAGATATTTACCCATTTGTTCCTGTATTCAAATGAAATTCTAATTCTTACAGACTACCACATTCCCGGTTTTGTCCTGTACTCATAAATTCAGTTTTCCATGGTTAGTGTATAAAAATATGAGTAGGAGAAACGGTAGCTAGCATATGAATGAATTTACAGGTGATATAACTGTAGCTGTGTAAGTATATAAATGGGGAAAAGCAGTTTCTGTATGTTCAGATAGACAAGAGTTGCTTTGTGTGAGGAAATGGGCAAACATAGCCCAGATTTGTTCAGCCATTATTCTGTTCTATTTGGTAAGTTTTCTCTGATCATAGCTCAGCAACTGGTTATACCTCTGCTGTCAATGTACTTATACTGTCTATTTTCCTGCCAATTTGAAGTGTTTTGTAAGGATGCAAGGAATGGAACAAAATGTTATGATGAGGACTGAATTGTTTTGGCATATCTATAATAGGTACAGTGAATAGTATGACAGATACTTTTTTTATTATTATTTTAAGTTTTAATACTGAGATATATTAACAGAGTTGTATGTTGATCCTGGATTTAGAATAGCAGGTTGTTGTAACTTATGAATGAAATGCATTGATAGAGTTGTTGCAAGATAAGCCTTGTACTAAGACTGGTTCTGGCTGGTTCCTGTGCTTCCATAAACACTAAATTCAGCCAGAACATGTAAAACACTGCTTTTTCAGGTTCCTGATCTAAGCACCACATCTTTCTTTAAGTCTTCAATAAATGTCAAATTCTTATTAAATTCAAGTAGGTCTCATCATAATTAAAAATCTTTGTTTCCTTTTCTTCTTCTGACTAGCCAAAGAAGAAAAACATGTCTGCCTATCAAGTGTTCTGTAAGGAATATCGTACAACTATTGTGTCTGAGCACCCTGGAATAGGTGAGAGAATAATCTAGCCTTCTCTTCTCTTGATTATACATCAGTCAGATTAATTAGCAGAACATACTGTCTCTGTTTCATACCACCCTCTTCATTTTGACAGAATGCAAAGAATCTGCCAATTTTCTTTGAATAAGAGGTGGCAAAGGGGACAGGAATTGATTTCATGATTTGATTTCATTGCATTTTAACCAAGCTGTGAATCTGGATAAAGAAATTGCTAGCTCTTTCTCTCTTTACTTAAAGAGTTACCTTCATTGTGTCACTTTCCTGTATCTACACGTGTGACTTTATATTCCTGGTATCAGCTTTTTTCATTTTAAACAATAATGGGAATGTACACCGGCAATCATTTTCAGGACAGTGTGGAGAGTTCCAGTTGTGGAATGGGTTGCTTCCTAAATGTGTATGCATGGGCCAGTAAATTTCCTATGTTCTCTCCATGATTTTGTGATTTCATTTATTTTAAAAATTTGTTTTAAACATTTTTCTTCTTTCCTTCTGCCAGATTTTGGAGAGCTAAGTAAAAAATTGGCAGAAGTGTGGAAGCAGCTACCTGAGAAGGATAAACTGGTAAGTGTGTGAGATGTTTTTGTAAAATGATTTCTGTGAACTAGGTGCTTAGGTCAGAACATGCTGGCACCATTGCCACCATACCTTGAAAAATGCTACCTATGTCCCCAAAGTATGTAAAGATGGAAAGTATGGAAACCTTGCCCTTGCGATCATAAAAGCATCCATTTTCTTCTCATGGTATTGCTTCACCAGCTAGCTGTGTAACACCATTCTGCCTCCAGGTCCTGGCATCAGGTAACAGAATTACCTAATGTTATGAATCTCTCTTTTCATACCATGGTAACTGCAGATCTGGAAACAGAAAGCTCAGTATCTCCAACACAAGCAGAATAAAGCAGAGGCCACCACTGTGAAGAGAAAGGCATCATCTTCAGATGGTGCACCAAAAATAAAAGGTAATTGTTGCCTTTACTTGCTGTGGTCTTTTTCCTTGGACAGAGAAGATGGTGTTGCCTGTGGAATAAGGAACAAAGGTCCTTTCCTGCTTCACACCCCTACCTGCTTTCTCACAAGGCTTGACATTTAAATCATTGTATTACTCCAAAACAATTTTTCTGTGAGAGTGAGAATGATGTCAGCATTTTTCAGAAAGATTTCCTTGTCTAATTCATAGAACAGTATTGTTTTTAGCAGTTTAGGGATTGAAATGTAAAATAAGAAGAGGCAGCAGGGAAGTTCTAGTGGGATTAGTTTGCTGCTAGATGAAAAAGGGTTGTTCTTGGCTTGGCATCTCTGTTTATCAAATCTCCCAAACCAAATCTCCCAAATTGCATTTAGCTGAGGTAGGTGCTTTGTACGTGTAGAAGGAAAGTTTTGACTCCAAAGACCACAGGACCAGGTCCACAGAACTATTTAAGCATCTCATGACTTTGAGATTTGAACTTTACTAAGTAAATAGGCTTGTAGGTAAAAGAATGAAAGAAGAGAATGTGGAATTTTAATCTGTGTGTTTCCAGCTTCTCCAACAGGAGTGATTTCCCCTCATAAGAAATCCCCCACCAGCACCGTGGTGGTGTCTTCCTCACCAGCCAAAGTCCCTGAGACAGATCCTATTGATGTAGCTGCACACTTACAGTTGCTGGGTGAATCTCTGAGCCTCATTGGACACAGACTGCAAGAAACAGAGGTGAGTCTGTAACCAGCGATTTCACAGTGATGTCATGTAATCTACACACAGGATTGGGGAGGATTATTATCTTATTTTACTTAAAAGTTTAACCAATGCTTTTCTGTTAGGAAGAGAAATTAGAGATGGTGTATCGTGTTTCTTTGATGCGTTGCTGTTTGTTTTCAGTGAAATAAAAAGCCTTGTTTCTAAGTCAACAGTAGGCATCAAAGACAGACAGGTCCTTTGCAGCTCTAGGTCCTTGAAGGCAATTCTTAGTTCAGCAGGCTCTTCAGTCTTTTCTTACTATATGTTCACCTTGGATCTGGTACTTCCTTACTATCTTTGCCAGTCTCTGGTCCAGTTTCTGTTACTGTCTCAAGCCTTCTTAGAAAATCATCAGCCTTTACCAAGATGCTTTTCACATGTCCTGTTGTTTTCTGGCAGTATTGTACTGCCAGTGCTTTGGATAGGGGCTACTGTTGTTTCAACTTACCTGGTAATGTAGAAGATGTCATATTTTAATGGTTTCCTACTGTTAGATCATAGTGATTCTATGCATGCGCACGTGCGCACACACACGCACACACTTTCAGAACTCAGCCCAACCTGTAAGGAGAACACATATTTGGCTCAAATAATATAATTGAATTTTATGGCTACCGTGATCATCTCCTCCCACTATGCTTGCTTGTTTTATTAGCAGTAAAATAAATGTTCTTGCATTTTGTTTCTGGTATGACCGATTGAGGTCATTCTTCAGAGGAACAACTGGAGTAAAATCTCCCCCTTTACAGAAAGGCACACAAACAAATTCCCTTTCCTGAAAGTATATCAATGACTAAAGCATTTGTTACAGACTTAGCATTTCTTTAGACTTCAATAATAAAACAACTGTTGTCTTCAGGACTCATGTAGTTAACAAAATAGATGGTACGAAATGGCAAAGACATTACAAAAAATTATGGAATTAAGTGTTTTATGCAACTGACAACTTTCTGACCTTTTCTGTTGTTCCCTACTTTTTTCCTACACCAGTATGTTGCCTACTGAATTCTTAAATTTTTTGAGCCAGCAGTCTCTCTGTGAAGCGCATGGCATAGTTTTGTTACTGTGTAAATAATGAAAGTGGACTAGAGGAGCTCAAGAGTGAACATACTGTATCTGCATGAGAATCAATACAGTTGTGAAAGAACCATAATTTCCACTGCTCATCCCTATCCAATTTTTTCTTTCCTTACTTCCAGGGAATGGTGGCTGTTTCAGGAAGTTTGTCAGTACTTCTAGATTCAATCATCTGTGCTTTAGGCCCATTAGCATGTCTGACCACGCAACTACCCGAGTTGAATGGCTGCCCTAAGCACGTTTTGGTGAGTTACTTGTGGTGATTTCCATTCTAGCACTGTTAAATTTCAGTAGAGTCCAGCTAGAGTTTTTTGATTAATCACTCTTATGTTGTGATTATAATTCCAGTGCAATAAGAAAATTGTCTTGGTCATACACTTTTATAGAGGAATATTTCTTGAAATTCTTTCAGATTTTACTGTTGTACAATGTTGTGCAACTTTTTTTCTCCCAGTGGCAACTGACCTAATATTTGTAGCATTGATAGCAGTGTGTGTAGGTCCTGTTTTAGCGACTGAATCAATCCATCTGAATCGAATAAAAGCGCCTGTACACATACCAGTATTGTTGAAAGTTCTAATTTTCCGTAAAAGGCACCTTCTAGCTGCTCTGTATCACACAACCTGTTTTTCCTTTAGTAGCATAAAAAATAACTTGTGATCTCAGGATTCATAATGTGATTGAGCAGGGCCTTTTACATGTGGCTGTAACCTTTTCCAAGGAATGAAAAATAGTCTCTGTTTTAAGGAACTGCATAACTACAGGTTCTTTTCCACTTTAAACTACACTTAATATTGAGCCCTGATTTAGCAAGAGCTTGTGGCATCTATGTAGTGTGATGTGGACATAGATTAAGGTGGTAGCGGTGTGAAAGGAATCAGGAGTCATACCTCAAATAGGAGACATGAATAAAGCACTGAAGGAGAGGAGCAGAAATGAAAAATAAATATATAGTCTGCAAAAGTTAAGAGATTAAAAACAAATCTGGCAGAGTGAACAACAAAAATGGGATATGAATTGGCATGTTATAATAGGGCAGCCCAAACATTGATTCATTCTGAGAACGGACTGTTAACAACAACAAAGTTGACAGCTTAGGCTGTGAGCTCCTGCAAACTGGCTGTCTGCACAAAAGCTGAGTCAGCGGGGTGTTCCCGTCCTAATCCATGGAAAAACATCCTATGCTTTTTTTCCTTCTTGCTTGCCAAGTACATTCAGAGCAATGACACCACATGACTAATGGTGCGTATATTGGAAACTTGATCAACTTACTGTTACAAGGAGCACTGGAGCTTTAGGTGGACTAAGGCACTTACCCTTTACTTCTGAAAACTGGTATTCAGACTTGATAGTAAATAAATTGTTCTGATTTTTACTATCAGATACATAACGGCAGGGGTGTTCTAAGACATGGATAAAATTGTCAGTGGTCATGTTGCATGTAGAATGCAATTTATCTTTTGAGTCAGTAGGTGGCATTGTTAAATTCTAGAATCACAGCTGGTGCAGATCCAGCTCCTCTGTCTTCAGCAATTAAAAGGTGGTATTCCTAAGGCCGTCTTCAGCCATCCAGCCACAGGCTTGAGCTTACTGAAATTCTGCATTTGAAGAACATACAGATAATATAGTCCTGGTTCTTGTTTTCTGATGTGCACGAGAAGGACTCTTACTCTCAGAATTCTATTACGTTTTGCAAGGAAAACTGGAGGGCACTTCTTTTTCCCATCTGACACCCTATTAGTGGGTGTGTTTAAGGGTTTTTCTCTTTATTTTTACACTACAGAATTTCATAAAGGACTTGTGAGTGTAATTTTTTTTTTAGATGCTACAACTTTGATCACTTTGCTCAAGTCCTTCATCACTAGTCTTTCCTGTGGTTGATGTGATATGGTCGATGTGGCTTGTTTCAAATTCAGAGATGGAGTATGGGGTTCATGAGGAGGAGGTCACTTGAGGAAAGCCTCAAGCATTTTCATTGTTTCCAGGCGCTTACAAATACTGAGGCTATGTTTAGTTAACTTACATTTCAAAAAATGCGAAAATAAGCCTAGCAGTGGTGGTGATGACTAGGCAGATTTGGTTGTCTCATCATATGATCACTTGTAAGGCAAGTGAACATGCTTAGTACTCTCGTCTGTGTCATTTTTTAAGGATTTTGAGTCATTACCTGCCACTAAAAACTATTGAATTTCTTTTCCCAGTCAAACACACTAGACAACATCGCCTACATCATGCCTGGACTTTGATGGGAAAGGATCCTGGGATGTACTCAGCCTCTGCGTAACTGACTTGTGTACATACGCACTACGCCGGCACTCCCGAAGGGCTCCGTGTGTAGAGTTTTAAAGTTTTATATCTGTATAGTATATACATAGGATTGTAACTATTTGACTTCTATTTTATGAAAAGTTGTGAAGTTAAGCTGAGAAAACCCTTTTGTGTTGGTGAGTGAAATGTCCTCCAATCTGAAAGTATTTTGTATGAAGAATTCAGAAAGCTTTTGAGATACTCGCCTTAAATTCAGATCCTTTAGTGGGGGAAGCAGCCAGAGAATGGACTTCTTGATATAAAGAAAAAAACGTCACCATGAGAGGGGTCATTGAAAGAGGTGGCCCAGAAAGGTTGTTGACTCTCCATCCTTGATGATACTCAAAAACTGAATGAGCAGCCTGCTCTATTTGGACTTTCTTTAAGCAGGGGGATGGACCAGGTGACCTCCTGATATCCCTTCCAGCCTAAAGTATTCTGATAATCTGTGGGCAGGTAGAGATGATAATATATTTTGGACCAAGGAATAGAACTGAACTCTTCACCAGCCCTATTTCTAACTGTTTTTCAGTTTAAAATCTGCTGCTTGAGGGGAAAGCTGGATAGCTGATCAAGATGCGGAGGTCTTTGCCTCTTCGTCACTTCTTCCAACCCCCCCCTTCAGTCAGTAATAACTGAAAGTTGTCAGCATCAGCTGGCTGGTCTGGTCGCTGGCATTTGAAGTAAAGTGGAAGATGATAACGAATTTAATCTTTTGTTGTGGACTTGCACCCAAATCGTCATTAGCACGATATATCAACCAACTGAATTGGCTTGAGAGCATGAACCTCCTGCTGATTTTTCCAGGGCATGGTCAGCCTGCTTTGATGGAGAGGAGCGTGGAAGCAGATGGGAAAAACTTGGATTGCTTCTGCCCATCTTGCATCTGTTTTGTGAACAGACAGCTCTGGTTTCTGAGATCGCTCATCCCCCATCCCTTTCACCAGCAGTATTGAAAGAGCCACGGTGCTGCTGTGAGGCAGTGACTAATGACCAGTTTGAAGCAGTTATGGCTGAGTAAGGCACATGCGGGTCGATTGGACTGATTCCCCTTCCTTCCAGCCACATACTTGGTGTTTGGTTTTCTGCTCCTCTAGAAGAGGAGCCGCAGGAGAGCATTTGATTCTCATATAGGCTTTTGTGTGTCTGTATGTACGTGTATGTGGTGTTCATATCATATGTATTTAACTTTTACCAATATCTGTAACAGATTTTAATTTATCCTGTATATTTCTGTGTGTGTGTATATATATATATATACATAATTTAAAAGCAAAAATCCCTCCCTCCACCAAGAGTGTGTGGAAAATATGAATCGTTTGCCTCACTCCACTTCCTGCAGGAATCAGTAGTAGTAAGCATTGGCATTGTATGGGGAAACACCAGGAAGATTTTAAGTGTTTGTAGAAACAGGCTATCTTGTGAAGGCAGTTAGAACAACTGAAATATAATTTGATTCTAGCCTTTCCAGCCTTATAACGTAGAAGTTTTAAAATGACAGAAGAGCACTTTTTTACTTCCAGTCTGAAGTCTAGCTTCTGTTTTTCAGGGCAATTGGAAGCGAGCTGTCCCTCCTTGTGGCTGAGCCCCAAATCACATTTAAATTAAATCCTCAGATGTGCAGGAGGGTTTTTCTCCCCATTCCTCTTTACCATGTGTTCCCCAGCTGTGCCCGTACAAGGTAGTCTGTCTCTAATGGAGCTTTTCTCAGTGCAGTGTTAGGTTTTTGTCAGTCAGTGGAGGAGGCAGAAGGTTCTCAGACCACCGTACAAAGTTCTCAACCCAAGCCTCAGGCCAGAACATACATGTTTTAACAATATATGACTAATCCCAGTGAGCCTGGAATTGGGAAGGGCCCAGGAGGGAAGCAGTCCGATCCCGCTTCGGATCCTGGCCCGTACTAAAGCATCTGCTGTTGGGAGCGGCACAAAATCACTGGCTCTTTCCAGCCAGTTGAGAGCATTGTGGTGAAGGGGTAGATCTGCTTTCTAAGGAACAGAAGGGGATCAGCGTTAGCTTTGTCGTCTGTACAATGGAAAACTCTTGAAGAGTGAATAACACACACAACCCTGGTGTATTGTATTTTTATTAAAATTTGTACACTTTGTATAATCTGTATCTTGTGGTATTTGGTACTAGAGGGAAAACTTTGGCAAGACTTAGCAGTTTTTATATTTTTGTTATTTCCTTGCTGTTTGATCCAGATTACAATTATACAAAGAAACTTTTTTGTACTGTACTTACAATATAATTTTTTTTTAACATTTGGAGTATTGTCATTCATTTCTGGCATGCACCGTGTTCTCTGCAGCTGTTAGTACTCGTATTCAGTGTCTCCCAGCAAAACACGTCCGATTCTAAGCTGGTTGAACGCACTCCGTTTGCAGGCAAGCTATACTACCTCCAGTAGCGCGGGTCATCCAAAACATCACCCAAAAGACGGGATGTCAGGCGTGGCGGTGCTCGATCGCGATTCGCCCCGGTTATTAACACGTCCCCGTTGCCAGGGTCTGAGCGTCGGCCGATTGCAGCCGGGGCTTGGGCGGGGCGATGGCTCCGGCCGGGAGCATGCTGCAGAGCGCGGTGCCTTACCGACCGGCCCCCGTCCCCTCTGCGGCTGCGCTCCAGCACGGGGTTCTGCAGAACTAAAAACCTGTCGCCACAGGCTCTCCTGGGTTTGGGCGCAAGCCTAGGTCGGGGTTTTTTCTGCAGGAGCCCAGAAGCGCAGCGCGGCTGCAGGAAGCGGTGGAGGCTCTCGGTGGCGGGAGCCTCTCGGCTCCTGCGGGCCCGGGCTACGGGCCGGCAACAACGCCCCCCCCCGCCTCGGCTGCTGCCGCCCCTCCCCGGCCGTGCTCGGGGGCCGCGTCGCTCCGTGCCTTAACCCCACGGCGGGGCCGGGCCGGGCCGCGCACCCCGCCCGGGCGGCGGCCGCTGGCGTCACAGCGGGGCCGAGGCGGGGGCCCGCCCCGGCCTGGCACGCGGGTCACGTGAGCGGCGGCGGCGGCGTCAGCTGATCGCGGCGCGGCGGCGATGGACTTTCTCCTGGGGAACCCCTTCAGCTCCCCCGTGGGGCAGCGCATCGGTGAGCCCCGCGGCCGCGCGCCCCCGCGCCCCTCCCCGCCCGCTCGCTGACCCTCCCCCGCGCCCCCGGGGGCGCTCGCCCGTCCGCCCGCCAGACCCCTTCCTCCGGGAAGCGGCGGCCCCCGCCTCCGCGGCGGGACGGGGAGGACGTCGTCCAATGAGAGGAGAGTTCCGCTCTGACTGACGGGCGCTGCCGCCCAATAGCGGACGCGCAGCCCGAGGCGGCTCCGTCGGCGGCCCCAACAGCCAATCCGGGCGCGAGGGGGTCTTGAGGTGGCGAGGCGAAGTTTCCTCACTTAAAGGGGCCGCAGGCCGGTGGTCCGAACCACGCCCCCCGGTAGAGCTGATTGGCTCGGGGCCATTCCCGCCCGCACCTCTCTGGGGGCTTTGTGGGAGGGGCGGGGTCTTACCGGGGGGCACAGCGGGAGTTGCCGATTGGCTGGGCTCCAGCTGCAGCAGCCTATCGCATTCTGGGTGGGAAGGGGCCGCGCTCTCCCTGAGGTGACAGGGCGGCCAGGGGCAGCCATCAGTGAGCTGGAGGCTGCTGGAGGACATGGGCGTCAGGCTGGCCTGGCCCTGGGGTGTCACAGCTCACCTAGTCGGATCGGTGTTCCCCACCTGAAGGATGAGCACTCTGGGCACCCCGGGGTTGGCTGCCCGCCCTGAACTTCCCAGCACAGAGGTCTGGGACAAGCAGGGCCTGGCAGGACCATGCTCTGACTCTGTGGAGATCACCTCCCCTGCGCCGCGGGCCTTCTCACAGGGCTGAGTACCAGCGCCAGCAATGAAATCAACGGCAGGAGTGTAGCGTCCACTCTGTGACCTTGCAGGCCCGCAGACACGCAGTCTCTCTTAGTCCCTGTGCTCAGGTCAACTAGATGAACACAGGAGAAGGACGTAGTCTGAGAAAGTGGAGCAAAGAGATGCTACAGTTAGAAAGAACAAGATCGTCAACAGACACACTGATCTCAAAACAGAGATGCAGTTCTTAAAATACTTAAAGATTCTTTTCTTCCCATGTTGTATTGTCTAAGTGCCTTCAAGTTGTGCTTGAAGGTTGATGTTGCCCATTTAAACTCTCCAGCTCATGCAATGGCCGTTGGTAAATTTATGCACTTGCTCAGTCTTGCTTTTTGTCACTTGTGCAGACCTTTATTCTTCACTGTGAACATCTGGTCCCTGATTCAGTAGGTTTTGGTGTGCTTGCATGGATGAATAGGCTGTTGTGGCTGGGGTGGGAAGGGAGCAAGCAGCTACTTTAGGTAATGCTTTTATAAGTGCTGCTTATTTTAGAGGCTACCCAAAGCACTGTCCGAATTATGTAGGTTGGCGGTACTGCAACGTGCCACTCTAGTGTTGGGCAAGATAGGTGAGACACGCTACAGCAAGGTGGGAGAAGGATCACCAGGGAAGGTTTTCTGTAACAAAAACCTCCAGATGATCTTTGATGTCTCCCCAGATGAATGTCACCTGTTGCATCACACTTTCCAGGAGAAGCCGTCTCCTGCCCTTTCCAGAATGAATACTCTCAGTGAGTGCATCAGATGATAGGTTTTTGTGTTTGGGTAGAGGCAGTCTGAAGTTATCTTTAGATATCACAGATCACTTCTTGCCCTCTGGATTTTCTGATCAGTATAGTAACCAAATTGTAAGTGGGTTCCCTCTGGGCTTTGCTTTGATTAAAGAAGGGATTTTCAAGCAACAAACCAACAGCAAAGAAGAGGAAAAAAGTATTTCAAGAGTGTTGTCAAACAGGAGTTTAGAGTCCTTAATACCAGAGGTGTGACAGTAGCGAGATCTTAATGACTGGGGTTGATTGGGGTTATGGGAGTCCAAAGGGGTGGAGGAATTGCAGTGTATGAGAAAAGAACTCAGTGTGGAGGACTTGAAAGGGCTGGTGGCTGAAAATACAAATGTTTTCTCCTTTTGAACATTGCCTATCAACATCCTGGGGACATGGATAAATGGTATCTTCCCTGTTTAATTTGAGACGCGAACATGACTTACCCAAACTTGTTTGGTAGCTCCGTGGCAGCTGCATGTTGAACCCGTGAGCCTGATCACCAAACCTGCATAGCGCTGCTGCTTTGGGCTGTCTGCAGAAAGCTAATACTGTGTCCTTGTAAATTACGTGGGCAAAGTCATGTATGCCTGATACAGCTTATAAAGTCTAAAATAGCTTTAGATGAAGGCTAAGGAATAAAAAAAAATCCTCTGTCGCACACTGCAGCGACGTTCTCAAATTCCTTCATTAATCTAGTAAATCCCATTTATTTTGCTGACAAGGAAAGCAATGCTCAGATAATCTCAGTGATCTGTCACAGAATGAGTCAGTTGCAGAGGAGTAGGTTTTCTAGCTTCTTACTCCCAGTCCTGAGATTTAGTCACAAAAGTTGCCTCTGTCCTGTTTTTGGACTGTGATGTCTCTTCCCAAGTAAGATGAATACAGACTTATTTGTTTGGTTTTTTTGGTATTTGTTTTTGTTGTGTGGGGGTTTTTTTTAAACACAATACTTGTGACCAGTGGGAAAATTTCCAGAGAGTGCTGAAGCATCGTAGTTTGGATTCGCCCCTCAAAAGGGATATCCACTGCACCTCCATCTAGGAGCGAAGAGAAACTTCAAAATGGAAAATATAATTTCAAGGAGGTGCTCTGAGTGAGAGAATGGAGAGGAAACCACCAATGCTCTCTCCTGACTCTGGAAGTCTGGAATAACTAGTAATTATAGCAATACCGAAAGGGACAGAGACAGGTTATTTCAGTGAGTGAGGGCAGGCAAGGGAGAGAAGTAACGGTGTAGCACAGAGATGAAGAGGATTTTTTATGGTAGCGGGTTGGATTAAGCATGAGAACCAGGAAAAGTTGAGACTGTAAAGAGGGAGCTGGTAAGAGAGGCTCATGGGTGAGGAAGAGGGGCAGATACAACACAATATGCCAGAAAAATCCCCCCAGCCATTTGGATCCCACCTTGCGGGTGTCCCTGTACCCCTCTGTGAGTTGGGACCTTGGGAGCTGGTGGGCAGCAGTTATCAGCTGTTGTCAGTAACACTCTCCTGTCAGAGCCAGATGGGTCCCTGCAAGGTAGTGCTTCTCAAAAAGGCGTTGCCTTGTCTTCTGTGCCCGCTCTGTCTGGAGGAGAAGGGGCAAAGGCAGCAGTTGAAGAGTCGTTTGATCCCTAAGGGTTCGAGCTGATTCACAGGAAAGGAGCAGGAGAAGTTCAGAGACCCAAATACCCACAGCACTATGTCAGCACAAGTCTGTGTCCATCACCATCCTTGAATTAGGTTTGGAGCCATCTCTCTGTTCTCTCTAGAAAGCGCATTGTCCCCTCCGTCTTCAGAGGAGCAGCTAAATGGTGGAGTCCTGACTGAGCTGGCGCTGAAGTCTCCTCAAGGGAAGCAAAAGCATGAGGCTTAGCAAGGAGACTTTGTACAGGATGCTGATTTGGGCCAGGGGTTTTATGAATTGAAGGGAGACTGGGAGAAAGGACTGTTGCGTTGCTTTCTGCTGAACCTACGCTGTCTCATGCAACGAAATGCTGGTGCCCTCAAACACCTGTTGAAATGGGTGAGAAGGTGCTTGATGCTTTGCTGAGGAATTTAAAGCCAGAGTGAGCACTGTAGGGAATGCTGGTTAAGGGCTTGACTTGGAGGAGGGGCACACAGTCTCTGACGAGCTATGGCAGAGCGTCACGGGCGAAGGGTTTCTGAACGGCGCCTGGCTGGTTATGGGAGCTTCAGATCTGCGACGGGGAGCAAAGGGGACAGGAGCCTGCACAGTATCTTCTGTCCCCAGCTCCTGTACTTCCCCGTGCCATTGACTGTACTGCTGGTGTGCTGCTGCAGGAGCAGCTGATCGCCAGCCCCACAGTGTGCTCTCCCCTGTCACGAGGGCAGAGACAATAAACTTGAAAGAAGCAAAGCTGTGAAATTTATTCATAGCACGAAGCAATGTACAGCTCTGTTGTGTCAGTTATGCCAAGCTCAGAATTCTTTCTTATCTGATGATTCTAGATAATTTTTACAACCTAGTTGCAGTCAGCAGGAGCACATCCAGGCAGGAAAAGAGTCGATGCTCTGGTTCAACACATACCACGGTCCTTAGCAGTTCTGCGTCGATCCGAGCAATTTGTGAGGCAGCAGGCTGGAATCAGACAAACCCCAATGCTGTCACACCCGGGAAGCCGGACTGGCTGCCAAAACAATGTGGCTTTGAAGCGGCCTGGTGAAGGGCCTCCTGTACATTGAACAGCCGGTTGGTTTCGGGCTTGCAGGGAGACAGCATTCATACACTCGCCGATAACCTCTGCCGGGGGGAATTCTCTGCGGCAGGTCGGGCTCTGCTCGTTAGCATGCAGAAGTAGATGCTGCCTGATGAGCCCTGCAAGGCAGAGCGCTGGGCAGGCGGCCGTTCCCTGCCTCCTGTGCTTGCTGTTTTTAGGGACTTGTCGCTGTCCCCAGCCATCCCGGGCTCAGATTTCATGAGGGGCAGACAGCTCATGTGCTAATTACGGCTCGTGAAACGGGGCCAGCCATCCTGATCCTTCATGTGACTAATGAATAGACTTTGTTTTCTTCCCTTCTGCAGGCTTTAGTAAAAGGGTAAAGTTCATGATTTCAGAGGAGACTCCAAAATATCTTACTAGGCTTGGACAGTCCCTTAGTGCTTGGAAACAAGCAGGAAGGATTAAAAGGGCATTAGCTCCAGCTCTCCCAAGGCCAGCTAGGCCAGGCCTTAATCTGTACTGGGTAAATTCAAGCGCTTTGTCCTTGGAAATGCCTCAAGGTCACGTTCCTGTTTTCCATATGCCCTAATACTGCTCTTCCAGCTTTGTATTTTTTGAGCCTATGTTGCATTTATGACAGGTTTGCTGCTTTCCTGCAGCTCTTCGTTGACCAGCATGTGAACGGGGGTGATGGTAGCAGGATGACCGCAGCGTTGTGGGGTAACAGTGGGGTGTTGCATGTCACTTCTGAGGAAGCCCCATTTTCCCATAAGTGGCCAGCCAGGTGAAGGAGCATGCACGGTTTGTTTGCGTTCCTGTCTGAAAAGCAAACCTGCTGCCCGACCTTGGCAGGATTGGTGCATTTGATGGAAAAGGGGGGGGGGGGGGGGGGGGGGGGGGGGGATGGGGAGCAGGTTACAGAGTGCCACTTGTTGTCATTTAACCCCAGCCAGCAACGAAGCACCACACAGCTGCTCGCTCACTCCCCCCATGTTGGGATGGGGGAAAGAATCGGAAGAGTAAAAGTGACAAAACTCATGGGTTGAGATAAAGACAGTTTAATAGGTAGAGCAAAAGCCGCGCATGCAAGCAAAGCAAAACAAGGAATTCATTCACCACTTCCCATCGGCAGGCAGGTGTTCAGCCATCTCCAGGAAAGCAGGGCTCCATGACGCATAACGGTTACTTGGGAAGACAAACGCCATCACTCTGAACGTCCTCCCCTTCCTTCTTCTTCCGCCAGCTTTATACGCTGAGCATGACATCATATGGTATGGAATATCCCTTTGGTCAGTTGGGGTCAGCTGGCCCACCTGTGTCCCCTCCCAACTTCTTGTGCGCCCCCAGCCTCCTCGCTGGTGGGGTGGTGTGAGAAGCAGAAAAGGCCTTGACTCTGTGTAAGCACTGCTCAGCGATAACGAAAACACCTCTGTATTATCAACACTGTTTTCAGCACAAATCCAAAGCATAGCCCCTTACTAGCTACTATGAAGAAAATTAACTCTATCCCAGCCAAAACCAGCACACCACCAAACATAGGGATGCGAGGGAAGGGCGTTTGCAGACTCAGTTCATGTTTGTGTACAGTGAAAATGAGGATAAGGAGGGCTGAGGAGACTTGAACAGCAAGGACTTGATGGTTAAAGGCAGTTTTCGTTTCATCCTTGGTTTCTTCTGTAGCTCAGAGCTTCCCAGCAGGCTCGGCCGTGTTCCTGAGTTGTAGTTTTTTTCCTTCCATGTGCAGTGCATTTCTTCAGGGGTGAGAAGAGTGGATGTGGACTCCCTTTCAGTAGAGCAACCCCTACTGTGTGATTGATTTGTGTGCTTCATTGCCAGAGGCAGCAAACAGTACAAAGAAACTTCTGGCTAGGCTGGGGTTCCAACCAGGGTGTGTCATGAGCAGGGGATGCCAGAGGAGAGTGCAAGTGAAGGGTGGCTTTGTGACCATGTGTGCCAAATCCATCAGACCGACCTGAGTTGCAGTCTGCCTGCCGGCAAGGCTGGCCGTGTGGTGTCCCAGAGCAGGAGGGAACCTGGAGCTCTGCCACTGTACTGAGTCCTGATCCCAAAAGAGCCCTGATGGAAAACATTTTTCCCCATGTATTACCACAGCTTCACCCATTCATTGGTATATGCCTTGGAGCACCAGACATGCTCCCCTGTAGCCCGCTGCCCTGGATATATTCTCCACCACATCACCCAATGCAATGCTACCTCCTGTGCCTCACTGAGGAAGCTTAGATCTGCAAGAGACCAGGATTCATATATAAAATTAATACTCAGAGTGACAAAAGGTCACCTGAATCAAGGGGCCTTCAGGATATTACAGTAGTAGCCAGACCTTCAGAAAGGTGGAAGAGCATCAAGAACGTTCTGCCACTCTCCTTCCCTTGTTTGCCCTCTTCCATTTGGCTGTGGCCACAATGTAATCAGCATAATCACAGCGTAATCAATACATTCTGCAGTCAACAGAAAAGGTGGTGGCTGGTTTGCGATAAGATACGGATAGGTAGCTTCACGCTGTGGTGTGTAAATCTGTGGGAGGGACACGTGTATAAGAGGCTGCATTGCACAGTGCCGTGAATAGCTCTCTGCCTGACCCTTAAAAACGGGACATCCCAAAACATGATGGATGTGCTTACCCAGGCAGGAGTTAAAAAATCTTCTTTTTCCTGTGTTATGGCCCTATCCCATTACTGTGTGAACAGGCATTTCATTTCATTTCATTCCCACAGAGGGATCATTAGCTGCTGGGTCAAAAGCAGAAAAAGGCAGCTCTGCAGAGGAAGGGCCTCTCCAAAGGGGTAGAGGACCCACAGCAGCAAGGGCCAGCTCCAGAATTTGCAAGGACAGCAATTTTGAAAATGCAGTCACTTCTCTAAGTACCTTGTTGGGTCTGAGGTCTCCTGAAGAGCACCTGGTAGGTGCTAAACCGGTCTGGCTAGTTTTAATTCTCTTGCCCCAGTGCTAAGTCAGGTGTTTTATAGGATGGGAGAGCTGGGAAGGATGATTCTTGTCCTCTGCTTGCCATCTGCTGCGTCTCTGTCTTTCCCTGTGGTCTGGAGAGTGCCTGGGTCCTGCCTGCCCCACTGGCGCTTCTCTTTCCCCTAGCCGCTGGTGGTGTCCCTGAAGGCATCAGTCAGTTGGCGCGGCTAGGACCAAGACATGGCTGATTATAGGGTGGAGACACTGGTGCTCTCAGTAATAGCTGCTCATTTCCCAAATCTCTGCCTTGAATAACATCAAGGCTGACTGAGGAATTCCTAATTAAAGGGGACACAATCAAAGCTGAAACAATATTGCTTCGACTTCAGCCTGCAGTCCACTTCTGTCCGTACTCCCCAGAGGCCAGAAGTTCAGGGGAGAGGTGTAAATGTTAAACAAGAGAGAGCCCTGCTTTGGCTGTTTATGTTTGCTTGTTTGTTTTTGTAGGACCCATGTAAAAAGAAGGGGGTTGATTCTTTTGTCTCCTTAATTTGGTGCAAACCAAGAGTGGTGCCATTGACATTAGATCCGTGTCAGTGTAAGCAGACCAAACTCATGGTTTCTGGCCCTGCAGCAACAAAGCAAGCCCCCTTTTCTCCAGCTGTGGAGCTGAAGTCACGCTGAGCCCTTTCCCTTCGTGTGCAGGACACCAGAGATCACACAGGGTGTGTTTGTGCGTTGGTAGCATGGGTGGCGTGGGCAAAGTTGAGCAACAACCCGTCCCAGCGCCAGCCAGCCATGTGCTTTGCCATGGTGACACCTAGCGGGGAGCACTTGGTGGCCTGGACTTTGCAGCGGGATTCGCCTCCTTGTGTGTTGTGGTGGAAGCCAGAGAGAAGGTGGCTGGCCTCTGGGCTGTCCTGACAGCTGAACAGCAGCCCATGAGAGTGCCAGGGCCGCTCTTAGCCTTGCCATGTCTTGGTTTTTGTTTTCCAGAGAGAGCTACCGATGGGTCCCTGCGGAGCGAGGATTGGGCTCTCAACATGGAGATCTGCGACATCATTAACGAGACTGAAGAAGGGTAAGGGAGCTGGCAAGGGTACACATCCAGCGGCAGGTCCCAGCACACCCTGTAACACTACATCCCTAGACTGCAGTGGTAGCATGCACTGGTGGAGGTAATAAGCTAGGCTTCCCAACAGTCCCTTAGACAAGACTCTGTAGGAGACCTAGAGACACAGCAAAGCTGTCAGAGCATCTGTTAGATGCTTCCCTGTAATCTGCGTGAGCGCTGGGAGCCATTCAAACGGGCCTTCAGGGTCCCCAGAGAAACCTCAATTCAAGTCAGGCTGCCTCCCATCTCCCAAAGGCATATTTGCAATTCTTCCACTTTGGTTTATTCCTTCTTCATACCCCTCCTTTCTCTCCTCTGGGAATGTAAAAATCTGCAGGCTGGTGACTGAGGAGAGAGGAAAATCTCAGGCTGCTATTCAGTCCTCTGACTGTGCAAGTCCTGCTGGGGTTCGCTTCTCAGGTATTTTCATGTACGGTCACTGAGACATGCGCAAAGTGGGTGGGGGAGCCCTTGTCTCCCTCTCCCTGCGGGGAGATGTTCAGAAATCTGCCAGACTTGTTAACTCTGAACCTGGGGATTTGCCAGTGAATTCAAGGGGGACTCCTCCTTCTCACAGTGGAGATGTCAAGAGCAGCATGTAAAAAAGAAGGTGCTACATGGAATAAAAAATGTAAATTTCACTCCTGCTGTCCTACCCCACAGGGATGCTGACAGAGGATTAGCAAGCCCAGTTTGCAGCTTCACAGTTGTATGAAAACAGTCAAACATCTCTACTCACAGATCTGTCACCACTTCTTTTCCATGCTATCCCCACGGTGCAAATACACCTGTCTCTGCCCACAGTTCTCACTCCCGAGCTGTGGCCACTTGGTGTTTCAGTTCTGGGCACCTGATAACTGTACTCTCGGCATGGCAGGCTCTCCCATTGCCCTGCTAATGCCCATCCGTTGCAGCCATGCTGCCCCACAGGCCAATACACTTCTGCCCTCCTCATTGCCTCAGTGTCTCCACCCTACTCTTCTCCTCCAGCACTGCTGCTCTTCCAGCCCAGCCTCTCTTCCTGTGCTCTGCCAGAGCATGTTGGTTCATTTGTGCCCTCTCACAAGACCACAGTGCGCTGAGACTGCAGTGCTTCCCCCCTCTGAGAATGGTTAAGGAGACCCTGCTATGCTGCTGCTCTCTTGCCCACCGGCAATATAGGCAAGATTTTTCCACTATATCTCCCCTGCTGCTTTTTAGCCTCTTTCCTCCAGGGAAATGTTGTTAAACAGCCTCTCTCTGAGCTAGGGCTGCTACACAAGATTTGCTACAGCTTGCTCTCTCCTTCCTGTTTCTAACCCATGCCAAGCTTTTTTGTGATCTCCTCCTCTTCAGCCTCTCTGCCATGGGATTTTGCTCTACCCCCAAGAAGTGCATTTCTAGCATTGCTTTTAGCCTGCTCTCTGTTGTGTCCTGTACACCTTGAGTTGTTGCAGACATCAGCACAGAGGCCTCCAATTTCAGTAACAGCATTCATGAGCAGGGGCCCGCTCCTTTTGCAGAACCACAGGAAGAAGCTGCTTTACCAGTCATTGCTTCAAGCCTCCCTGAAAACATGGTGGGGAAGGTCACCTGCTGAGTATGAGGCATCCAGAGCCAGTAGCTGTTTTGCTTTGCCTCTCTGTAGGTGGGTCTCAATCTTCTGATGATCTTTCTTCATCTGATTTCTCCTGCAGGCCCAAAGATGCCTTCCGAGCCATTAAGAAGAGAATTGTAGGGAATAAGAACTTCCATGAAGTTATGCTGGCTTTGACGGTGAGTGGTCAGGGCTCTTTCTCAGCTCTGTGATATCCTGCTGTAAAGCTTAGTCCCTCTGAAAAGACACGGGTACCTAAAGCCAATAAGGCAAAGGCAGAGAAAGCTATAGCTAATGCTTCATTGCCTTTGAAGGTCCTGGAGACGTGCGTCAAAAACTGCGGCCATCGCTTCCATGTCCTTGTGTCCAGTCAGGACTTTGTAGAAGGTGTCCTGGTGAGAACGATCCTGCCGAAGAACAATCCACCTGCCATAGTGCATGACAAGGTGCTGACCCTCATCCAGGTGAGCCAATAAGCGTGAGCATCTGCGCCAGTTCAGAGAGTGTTTGTCTTTAGGTGTTTGTACAGAAGACTACTGTAAATGATGATGGGCTGTACTGTCTCCTTCTCCCCAGTCCTGGGCGGACGCCTTCCGCAGCTCACCGGACTTGACTGGTGTCGTCGCTGTCTATGAAGACCTGAGACGGAAGGGCCTGGAGTTCCCCATGACTGATCTGGACATGCTGTCACCCATCCACACACCACAGAGGGTATGGGAGCATTGCTGAGTAGAAGGGTGTTGGGCAGCTGTCATTCTGCAGCTACGAGGAGACTTCAGGAACTCTAGCTTGCATTTAGAGGGCTTTTGGGGAGTGAGAAGCTCCAGGACAGCCTCTTTGCCAGAAGAGCTATTGAAAGCAGATGGGGAGTTGCCATCAACATTTCTCTCCTAATTGTACTGCCCTGTCAGCTGTGAGTGTCTAACATCTCCTTCTCTCTGTCACTTTTCTCACCTCTGTCTGTAGACTGTGTATAGCTCCGACTCCCAATCCGGACAGAATTCACCTGCGGTCAGCTCCCCTCAGCAGATAGAGTCCATCCTCCACCCTGTCACCCTGCCCACCGGGAGACGCACATCCAGCGACGCGCCCATCACACCCACACCAGAGCAGGTGAGTTGGACGCGAGCCCCGTGGTGCTGCTGACTCTCCCTGCGTTTGGGGGCAGTTTCACAAACACTGTTCTAGGACTGCTGTCCTGGTCCTTCCCCAGCCTCTGTCCTCAAGGAGCCGTTCCTCCAAAGCATAGTCCCTCGAAAACTCCCCAGAGCTCCGTTGTGGTCACAGTGATGAGCTGGGATACCACAAACACAGAGTGGTTGTGTTTTCCTAAGGCAGGGCTGCTTGCAGATAGAGGGAAGATGTCCTGGCTATAGGGAAGTGGGGAACTGAGACACAGAGGTTTTGAGTGAGGTCTTTGTAGCGCAGTACAGCAAAAGCTTGCTCAGTAGATGCCTCCTTATCATCTTTGTTTATCTTGCCTTGCTGGTGACTTTATATGAATCAACCCTGTCTGGCTATGTGGTTTCCAAAGGCCAGGTCTTTCTCACTTGTTTCCCCATCCTTTCTCCTTCCTCACCCTTACTTCATCTGACACCATGTTCAGCACCAATCCTCCAGCTGTCGGTAGGTTGCATCCCCTTGCAGAACAGAGGCTAGAAACTGTTCTCAGGAGGCTCGTTAGCAGCTTATGAAACCAGAGGGATAAAGCTTCAACTGCACACTTAGCCCAGGCTCGCCTTTTGAATGGGAATTCATTTTTTTCCCTCTCTTAAACTGCTTTGGAAATGAAACAATTTGAGTGGCTGCCACACAGGAGCTGCTAGCTGGGGAGAGATTTGAATCATAACAGCAGCCTGTGCTGGCTATTAAAAATCAAGGCTAGGCTAGTGGCCAAAGATCTCAGGTGAGGGCCTGGCATCTGTTACCAGCAAATGAACTTGATGGTAAGTAATAGAGCTTCCTTCTGCTGGGAGCTCCCGAGAGCCGAACTGAGCAGTGACAAATGAGCTCCTCAGTGGCTGTTCCCTTTGGCTCTGTGAACGCACACACACGCAATGCACTGCCATTCAGAGCTACCTCAGCTGTCTCCCCAGTCTTCCCAGGTGGAGCTGTCACTTCCCCTCCCTTTTGCAGATCGGGAAGCTGCGCAGTGAGCTGGAAGTGGTGAATGGGAACATGAAGGTCATGTCGGAGATGTTGACGGAGCTGGTGCCGACCCAGGCCGAGCCTTCCGACCTGGAGCTGCTGCAAGTAAGGAACACTGGCGGGGCGGAGGGCTGGCACACACAGCTCGATTTAGCAATGACTTGATGGACTGATGCATGACGCATGCGAGGTGTGGGGAGCAATTGTACTGGACAGTTTAGTGTGGGGCCTATCAGGGAGTGATGGGATAAGGGAGGCACAGGGAAGGTGGAGTTTCAACAGCCAAGGGAAGTTGCACTATTGAGGCTGGAATCATCTCACATGGGGACTTGTAGTCCCTGAGGGTCTTTCTTTCTGGGTGATGTGTTACACAAGAGGCATAAAATTATTGTCTGTAAAGCTCAGACTCAGTTTACCTCTCACACCAATATCTGTGGCCCATCAACCCTTGCTGAAAGACCCCAGTAGCCTCTGGGGTCTGTCTGTCCCAGTCAGACTTCCAAATCTGTGAGTGCTCAGCCTTAGCCTGACCTTTGTGGTAACTTCCCATTGCTGTGAGTAGGAGCTGAATCGGACATGCAGAGCAATGCAGCAGCGTGTGCTGGAGCTGATTCCCCGTGTCCTCCATGAGCAACTCACCGAGGAGCTGCTCCTCATCAATGACAACCTCAACAATGTGTTTCTGCGCCATGAGAGGTACCTCTCTCCTCCCTTCTCCGCCCTGCTCTTCCACAAGAGTTTACTGCCCCTTGAAGGCCTTCTGTCCCACCCTTTTGATCTGCCCATGAGTGTAATGCTCAAGAAGTATCAGCCTGTATCATCCATCTTTGAAAACAAAGCCAGTTCTCAGTTCTTGCTGATTTATTCCTGTCCCTTCAAAACTGCTGTGTACTGATGGAATATAAAGATGTCCCTGTGGCATAACCCAGAAGAAGAAGAAGGAGGGAACTGCATGGAAAGAGCTGGTTTTCTAGCTCTGAGGCAGATGGGGATAGAAAGGACTTGCCCAGGTGGGGTCAGCACCCCTTTTTTTTTTCTTCCATTTCATCAAACCCATCTCTTAAGCTAGGATGAAGTCTGGAGAATTTAGTCCCTGTGTCTGTACAGAAAGCTGGGTTTGAACCATTTGGGTTAGAAGTAGCTCTGGAGGATCACAAGAAGTTTCCTCACACCACCTCTCAGGAGACATCAGTTCTGTGGGCCTTGTTGTGGTGTCTTTGGTCTTGAGGGGGAATTGGGCCCTGAGCCATGGTCCCCCTTTCCTAGTATGTAGGAAAGGGCAGACTGTGCCAAGCCTTATAAGAAACCTCTTGGGCTGTGGGTGACGCTACTGAAATTTTTTGGGCACACACTACTGAAATGCATCCTGTCATCTTTCTTGCAGGTTCGAGCGTCTTCGGACGGGACAGCCTGTTAAGGTAACTCAGAGCTATTGCCCCTCTGTGCAGCTCAGTTTGCATCCTGCAGGTCCGGCAGTGTCCTGCTGAATTGGAGAGAGGTTCAGTCTGCCCCACTTACAAGCTGTAGGCTTTGCTCTCCCAGCCCAGCTGCACCAGGCCATGCTGGTGTGCAGGACACTCCAGTTCCCACTGCTAGCCTCTCCCTCCCTGCCAGTGGGAGCCTTCCACTCACGCAAAGAGCAAGAGTAGACCAGCAGCAGTTATGGTTTTCCGGTAATGAACATTTAGAGGACCAATTCCCATATGAGCCTCCCTTTGTCCTCTGAGCACTGCCCTGTCCTCTGAACCAGCACCTGCCCTACTTACTGACATCCAGCAGAGCTGGGAGGCTGGCTACCAAGGTGTATTCTGCCCTGAGACACTATTCCCAGCCAGTTCTCTGATCACTGTCCCCCTTCTCACAAGGAGAAGCTTCACAACTGATATCTTTCGATGGGTACAGAAGGACTTCCCTCCCCAGTGTTAATGAGCTAGGACTGAAGAATCAGGGTGTCCGGGCTTCAGAAACTCTTCACCATCTTCCTTTTTTTTCCTCCAAAGGCACCAAATGAGGCAGAGAACAGTTTGATTGACCTGGGACCCAGTACTCCTTCTGCAGTGAGACAGCCTGAAGTCACCAACAACCTCTCCTCTCAGCTGGCTGGAATGAGTATGTTGCCATGCAGTTTTCCCCTCAGTCCTTCTCCTGTGCTGCTCTGGGAATCCTTTCATGCCCTTGAATCACCTCCCAAAATTATTTAGTCACATTCATAAAGTAACCTAGACAAATAGGATGTATTGTCAACTAATAAACTCATGAAGAAACTTGTATATGCGCCAAGGCACACAAGCATATGTCTCAGCATCTACACCTCACGTTGTGCAGGAGGCGAACATGACTTAAGAAGGACCTCAGCATTAGGCTGTAGCTAAGGACTGGGCCTCCCAGCAGGGTAGGGGAGAAAGTTGCTTCCTCTGCAATGCCTAGCAGCAGTGCAGTTGCTTCTCTTGCTGTGTGGTGTCAGGCTGACCACTGAGGTCTGGGACAAGAAAAGCAGCTGAGCTGTCCTGCAAAGGCAGCCACGAGCATCTTGGGCTCAGGACCCAGGATTTGACAGGTTGTTTACTCAGAAAGCCTGAGAGGTCCTGAGGGTTCTTCAAGACATACCAACAGCCTACACAGCACTGCCTGAAGCTCTCGCTAGCTGTGAGCACATGCAGAACAGCTTGGATGCAGCTACAGAAAACTGGCAAGACTGTTTTTACAGACAAGCCAGTTGAGATATTTTTCAAGTCAGTGTTTTTCAGATGATGCCTGAGTCATGAAAATCCACTCATCTGTCTCAGAGGTGCTTGCCCAGAAGCACAGGTTATCCTCTTCCACAGGTTATGGAGTAATTCCCTCTGAGTTGTCTTAAATGGTCAGGAACATCTAGCCTTCAGCATCAGTGCAGTAAATTGATGCTGATGCTGCTGCCTGAGACTGAGCTAAAAATATCTGCTGAGCAGGCGAAGAAACCACTTCTGTTACTTCACCCACACCACTGCACACACGCATAGACTGTGCTGCAGCTGAGGGGCAGGATAGAGGAGTGGGCCTAGAGCAGTTTACCCTGTTCTGATGCTAGCTTTCCACCTAGCACCCTCCAAGCCCACGGCCCTCTGTTTACTGCGCTGTGCTGCCTGCTCACCCTGCTCTCTCTCTCACAGACCTGGGCTCGAGCAGCGTAAGCGCGGGGCTGCACTCCCTCGACACCTCTGGCAAGCTGGAAGAAGAGTTTGACATGTTTGCCCTGACCCGTGGCAGCTCGCTGGCTGAGCAGCGCCGAGAGTGAGTGTAGCAGCCCACTCTGTCCTGTCCTGCCTTCTTGCAAAGGGGGAGGGCTCAGGGCAACTGAGGCTGTGACCCCAGCCAGCAGCAGTTCCTGGGAGACAGTAGGATGCAATAGAAATGCACTCTTGTGATGCACAGTGTTTTTAGGATGACCTCTGTGTTCCCAGTCCTTCTTCCTGCTGCCGTCGTCTCCCCTTCATAGTGTCCTCCTGGGCATGGGGAGAAGGAAGTGGTCTCTGCGTGTGGGGACTGCAGTGCTGCATGTGCTGGGGAGACTCAGTTTCTGGAGATGAAGGTGTGGAGTGGGACTGACAGAGTTTTCTTGTCTGTCTCTGAACTCATGTGCCCTGGCTGGGGTGATGTTGAATTTGGGAATTGCTGAATATCGATGCAGCCTAATGGACAGAGTATTGAACTGGAGTGCAGGTAGTATGCAGTCAGTTGTGGCTTGCAAGGCAGGGCACTGCTCTGTGCCTCAGCTTCCCTGTTGGTAAGTGGGACTGATGTTTCTTCCTCCATAGTGTGTTTGAGACCTCCTGGTGTAAAGCACTAATTGTTGGGCCTCCATAGTACTCGCTGAACTGAAGAGGTCTCTTCTCTACTGCAAAGAGTGAATTCCTGAATCCTTGTTCTGGGAGGAGCCCGCAAGAGCTGTGCTGACCAGGCCCCTTTGGCTTGAGAGACTGTGGCTGATCTCACGCTGTTTTGCCAGTCAGAGTCATCCACTGCTCTCCATTGGTTACCAAGCAGTAGAGCCCACAGGCACATGGCTGCCGCCAGCCCTCAAAGACCTGTGCTCCTGACCTCCATCCACTGGAGTGCCTTGTTCTTCAGCTGGGCAGTAGCAAGTTAAGGTCTCTTAAGGATGTCTCCTTTCATTCCTCTGCCTCAGACTGCTTCTGGTAAAAGTGGTAGGGAAACCCATGGCCTACACACAACTTCATGTGTTTTGCCCATGGGTTTCCCCACCACTTTTACTGTGGGGTGTGCTGCCTGAGGACAGATGCAGTCCAGGACAAAAACAGTGGTGCTGAAATCTGAGCCACTGGTATGTGCTCAGTGCTGGAGGCTGGGGGAGATCTGGGCAGGGATGGAATCGTATCCTCTCCGCTGTGGCGCAATGCTTAACAGGCTGAGGCTTGTGATCTCTGCACAAGTAACGAGACATCTTCTATTTATTCCTCACTGCCCTCCATCTGCCTGCACTTGCACTCCTGCCAAGTAGCCTCTACTCTCACTGTCTCAGGCTTCACATTTCACTCACCAGCCTCTGCTCTCAGTGTCTCCCTCCGTCTGAACAGACCCATTGCCCTGCTGCTCCCAGACGGGACGTGCTGGCAGGAGACACAGGCAGGTCCACTGGGGTTTGTTCCTGACCTCCCCATGCTTCATGTGTGTCTCAGCGAAGCAGTGCTTGAAACACCTCAAGCCTTTTCTGCCGTTCTTCCTCATCAGTGGCATGATAGCAGCGTTGTACTTCATCCTTGATGCCATTGTCCACAGTGGCCCCTTCACTGATGAGCACTTCTTCGAGAAGTTTGAGCGCCAGTGGCCCAAGCCCCTGGCCCCCAACAAAAACAGCTCCACTTGATGGTCTGCTGGATCTGCGAAAAGGGGCCTGGGAGCAGCTGAAGAGGAGACTTGCAGAGAATTTCTGGGAGAGGCTTCATTCTCCCAGCATGGATGGACTGTTTTCCCCACTCTGCATGGATCAAATGGTGACGTGTGGCACTAGCATGTGTGGTAGCAGCCTAGAGGGGACACAGAAATGGGATGAGGGAGATTATGGGTGAGACGTGTCTGTGTGTGGAAAGAGGTTGCTGTAATGGAGCATTTGGAGACCTTGAAGCAATACTAGGCTCTTCTGATCATCCAGTCTCACCTCATATGTAGCATAGACCAGTGAGTCTCTGCCACCATCAGTTCTTGAGTGGTATCGGTTAAAGAGATGTTTTTGAGCAGTGTTTGTGTCTGTGAAGGTAGGTGAGTATGCAGGGGCATGTTGCTCGAATCCTTTCTAAAGTAGCTGTAATCTTCTGGTCAGTCTGTATTAGTTATCTCTCTTCTGTAGTCAGCCCCAGAGAAGATGAGTGTCATGGTTGATGCACCTAGCTCTGCAAGTCTGCGTATTGGTCTGTTGGATAGTTGTTTTCATATTATGGCTTGTCATCCTCCTGCCATGTGCCAGGGCTGTCCTGTGGTATCCCACAGTGATGCTGCAGTGAGGAGATTAGTCTGTTTTGTGGTGGGCTACACCTTTAGTAGGGGTTTTGCACACCTTTCTAGAAGCTTTTGGGAGCAGAATGACGAGAGATAAAAAGTTGTGCAGTCAGAAGCACTGAATATATGTTTAGGAGTTCCTGCTCTTCACTCTCAGGCATCTCATCAGCCTGTGTGTTATCTAACTTCATGCTTTCAGGGTAAAGTACGAGGATTCCCAAGCCTCCAAAGGACTCGCTGGTGCCCTGGATGCCCGGCAGCAGAACACAGGAACGGTAAGTGGCCACAGAGCTTTTAGTGCATCACCAGGAATAAGAGTATCCTCCTTGCTCACCAATGCAATAAATGTGCTGTCTGTTTGGAAAAAATCAAGTATTTAACATGACTGATGATAACTTCCAGTCTCCACCAACCTGCATTTCCTACCTGGGCTATATACCTCATTCTTTAAACCCCAGAGGTGGAGAACTATGGAAAATCTGGGGTTGACTCAGTCAGTAACAGGATGGCCTCCTTATATCTGCAGGGAAACTTCCACCTAGAAATGTATGTTTTATTCCTCTTTAGCAGGTTTCCAAGTCCAGTTGCCTTCTCTCTGCAACCAGAGAAGTAGGCCACCAGTACTAGTGTGTTCTTTCCCCCACCCTAAACCCACTGCCTCCCCTCTCCCTCACCCTCTGCAATAGCAGCTTTCAGTGCAGACTTTCTCTCGACCAGGGGGAGTCTGGTGCCTCCAGTGATGGAGCCCAACTGACTAAGTGGATGATGCGGCAAGGAATGGTGAGATTGTGGAGCACCAGCAGGGAGGAAGGAGGCTGGGGCTGCTGAACTAGAGGTGGCACTGGAACGTGAGGATGCACAGCAGACATCAGCAGAGACTGCAAATTGAAATGGAGCAACCCTGGTCTGGGGCCAGTAGTGGAGACCAGGGTTGGGAAGGAGGCAGGCAGAGTGTCAGTCCTTCCTCAAGTAAACATGTCTGTAGGAAGAAATCCGAGGAGCTCTGAGGCCAAGAGAGCATGTAGCACTCTATGAGCTAGAGGGTGGCCTGTTTTGGGGTGGGTGTCTGGGGCAGAGGCACTAGCTGGTGGCATCATGAGGAAGGCTGCCGCCATTCATTCCACCTGCAGCCTCTCCTGCTCAGCATGAGCTGCCCCATTTGGAGGAAAACACATTTCGGCTTTTACCCTGTTCAAGGCCTCCTCCTCTGGCTAAAGTGTTTGAGCCTTCAGGCTGTTGAATTTGGTCTTTTGGCAGCAGGAATTCCTGCAATTACATCCCCTCAGGCACACTGAGGCTGTGACACACTCCCAGGTCTGAAGCTTGTTAGCCTGTCTTCCTGAAATGGGCACTGCCCAGACTGATGTCTGCTCTAGGAAGTTTCCCCACATGCTGTCCAGTTGGCTTGAATGCAATTCTACCCAAAGAGTTCCTCTCTGGGTAGACAAAGCCAGTTCACTTTGAAACTTGCCTAATCTCACACATCCTCTTCCATCCCCATTCATCCATCTGCCAGCTGTGGTAACTATCTGCACTTGCTCTCTGGTTTGGGGAAATCTGCCTGTCCTTGGTAAGAAGGGGTTGCTCTTTTTCTTGGTCTTGCTTTTTCCTGAGAGCAAGGGAGCTATACATATTAGGAGACTAATAAATAAGTTCCCACAAGTACTCTCTCGCCCTTCTGCTTGTGGAGCCTCCAGCAAGGGCTGCTCCTTGCTCAGCTTTGTTCAGGAGCTCGTGACTGGAGAAAAGGATCTGGGGTTTTGAATCAGGCTTGGTTTCCTTCAAGGTTATCCCTGTCCACTAGGAAGGTGTCTCTTTGCTGCTTAAATTGGCCAGGGACATGAAGTCTTCTGAGCTAGCCTCATCCCTACTGGAAGTAAAATTTACTTTAATTGTAGAGGACTTTCTCTTTGATGGGTCTGTTTCTGTAGTTTGGTGAGATGTCAGATCCTCCTGTGCTCCATGATCCTACCAGGTAATCACTTCTTGGCAGGTGTCTTTCCTTCTTAATGTGGTGCCAAACCTGGCATATCTGATATCTTCAGCATCGCAGACTTTGACATCAGACCATCACTGGTTTGTAGGAGGAGAGAAAAGCACGTCTCTTGTTCTCTGGCTGCCTAACACAAGCAGCCAATTTCCACCTAGTGAGTCCTCACCAAAATGGAAAGCCTGGTCCAGTCCTAATACCCCAAAGCCAACCACCAAACCCCAGATGCTTTTAATGGCACGTATGCTGGAAACTATGCATGTCTGGCTGTGGATGGGGCAGAGTAAGCAGGTGAGTGGTGGCAATGGTAGCTGGGAGAGCTTTGCAGTGGCACTGACTGGATTTGGAAGGGCCTGAGCTGACTGAATGGTGGGGTGAGAGGGTTAGCTTTTGGGCTGGGCTTTCCTTTTGCAGAGTGGGCTTCCTGGAACATCTTCTCTTTTCTTGGCCTCATCCCTCTCTTTCCTTCCGTTCCAGGTGCCGGTTCCCCAAGCCAATTTCATGGAAGACATAGAAAAGTGGCTCTCCACTGATGTGGTAAGTGAGGGGCTGCTTTCCTGGAGCCAGCAGTCCTGCCAGAGTTGCCTGCGGGGCTGGATTTTAGGCAGTGTACAACAGCGCTGGCACTGCTGAATGTGTGGCACAGGCTGCTCGGAGGGAGCAGGGGAGGAAAAGCCAAGGACGCAGGGTTTGAGATACCACACCAGTATAATTAGCCTTCTGGGAGGCATAGCTAATGAACTGAGGCTCAGGGCCACTCTAACATGTCTGTACTGCAGAAGTGGGGGGAGCCCTATCCTGTCTCTCTCCGTGCAGACAAAGAATCACATCTGTGGAGGTGCCTTTGTCTACCTTGCTTCTAACTATGCCCTTCTCCTCCTTCCCTAGGGAGAGTCAGAGGATGCAAAAGGTGTCACCAGCGAAGGTAAGACTTGCCAGCCAACCCCTTTCTCCAGCTGTTCCTGGCAGCACTTTGGCTCTTACACAAACCTCCCTCCTTGCTAATGCTCTGCTCTTCTCTTGCCCCAGAGTTTGACAAGTTTCTGGAAGAGCGAGCAAAAGTTGCAGACCGGCTACCCACTTTGTCCAGCTCCTCAGCAGGGACGTCCGTCTCCCCTCCTGCTGCCAGCCATCATCGGAAGCAAGCAAAGGAAGATGATGCTATGTTTGCCTTGTGAATGCTATGGACTGGCATGCTGTCGAGCAAGAGGCTGTGTGTGCTGTTTTGCTTGCCTCCAGCCAGGGGCCAGCAGGGGAAGGACTCTGTCCCCTTCCTCCACTCTCTTCCTGTTTTCCCTTTGAGTTGTTCTTATTTTTAAGCTGCTTTCAGATTTCAGATAATCTTTGTTGTGTTTAGGGATGTCACACAATAGACTTGTGAAGGGGGTTTTCAAAGCTGCTAGAGAATGTGGGAGTTCAGTGGGCTTTTTTTTTTTTTGTGGTACAGTGTGGGCAAAGCGGAAGAAGCTCCCCATCCTCCTCTCCAGTGAGGTAGTTAGAGATCTTGCCCAAGAAACAGGAGAGGCTGCAGTTTGCTGCTGAAATCATTCCTGCCTGCCTCTTTCCTCGCCCCATCCCTAGAATGGATCTTCAGCCCTCTGCTTGCCAGTGTTAGACTGGAAAGCATGGGGATGCGAAGCGTTACGGGTGGCAGAGGAGGAACACTAATGGTAGAGGGGCCCTGTTGCTCTAGTCTCTCTCGCACAAGTGCTTGTGGCATGCAACACCTTCCCACTCACAACCCCTTCTCTTCCTCTTCCGTTCCTCCCCCTCCCCATCAGTTTATCCAGAATCCTACCCACAGCCCAAATGTTTCCGTTGCATGACAGCCAGTTACCAAAGCCCTTGGCTGCACACAGGGCTTCAGCTGCGAGCGGTACCCCAGGCTGAAGGGGCTGTCTGCTATGGGGTAGGATGTGCCTTCAGCAAACTCTTTGCAGTTAATTTAATTCTCCCATTATTATACTTTTCTCCCTTCTTTCCCCGATGCAATCCCACCTCCCTGTCTCACTTCCACTGATGCCTTCCACCACATCGTGCCGCAGTGTGGGGAGTCTCTCTGAGCCTCTGATCAGGCCAACGCTATAGACTCCCTCAGGGTAGCTGTGTGTGCTGGGGCCGAAGAGCCGTGTTCCCTAAAGCAGGAGGCCATTACATCGACATCGTTATACCAGCGAGAACATGATGTTGCTGGGGTAGCTTGTTCAGCTGGTGAGCACAGAGGTGAAGCGAGACATCAGTCATCTCATGCCAGCAAAGCAGCCCTGCAGCAGCCAGGAGCTCCTTTGCACATGGGGAGAAAAACCCTTCTGAGCAAACTGCGCATGCTGCCCAATTGTAAAAGGCAGCCAGGGAGGAGGGTGCCAAGCCTGGGGCTCCTGCTCGTGGGATTTCTTGTTAAGTGTGGGAGAGTTGCCTTTTTTTTATTGCACATTAAAGGAGCAAAGTCTTGAGCCTCCCTTGAAGATATGTGTGTGCTGGCATGTGGAGTGGAGGACCCTGGGGGGGAGAAGAGGGGTGCAACCGTGCAGCCACATTTGCTCTCCATGAGAAGGCAAGGGCACTGTGGTGCTGAGATGAGGCACAGCATGGGGGCTGAGGGTGCTGCGAGCCAAGGCAGGTGCTCGCTGCTTTTTAGCACAGTCTCCTGGGGAGGTGACTACAGCCCATCTCAAAATAGCAAGAGGGCAAGCTACCTCCTCTCCTTTCCCTCTCTGCCTTGTGACCAGATCCGAATACCCACCTCGCAGCCCATAAATCACTTAAAGACATGCAAGAAATACCGTTGCTACGAAGGGGCTCTCTGGTATCCACAGGACGTCCTCAGTTGTCCCCATGCCATCCCCTGGCGTCCAGCTGAGTGGGACCTGGGGGAAGGATTCTTAAAAGGAGGTTGAACAGGTTGAAAGTGTCATCTGAGCCCTAGACGTGTAGGATGGAGTTAAATTAGCTGAAGTTGTCCAAACTTCAGCACCTCCCTCTCCCTGTGCCTGCACTGCAGTCTCAGCTGTACCAAGCTCAGGCAGAGGCCTGGGGATTGAGAGCTGTGAGCAAAGATGGTCTGTAGCTGGTGGCAGCGGGGCTGGAAAAAGCAGGGTGCTGGGTTTCCTCCTCTGTAAGTAGTTGTGGGACAGGAGGAGGTTTTGTGTCTTCTTCAGTTTTCCAAGACGGACAGCACATACTATCCTTGGACAGTTTGTCCCTTGGAAAAATGAATCGCCATTTCCAATTCCATTGCATTCCCAATGCCTCTGGGAGGAGCTGGGGGAGACCCCCCTCCTTTCTGAACCAGGTGGTATTATATATTTAATATAACCCTCTTTGACCAGCAGTCCTCAAATCAGTGTGTGCATGCTATCTTCTGGAGGTGGTGGGGAGGGTAAAGCCCAGCCTAATGAGCCTAAAAGCTGCCCGTCTTGCCCCATCTTGCTGATAAGCCCGGTGGCTCTGCTGGAGGTTGCCTGAAGCTAAACGGTCGTGGCTTCATCTCTGAGCTACTCCCCCTCCCACAGCCAGTTCTGCAGCAGGACTTCACTGTGCCACAGGACCCCACGCTCCTCACGCAAGAAGGGCTTAGATCGAACGAAGCGTGCAAAGCACTTTCTCTCTGAAGAGCGCAGCCCAAGAGCTGCGGATTTCTGCCTTTACCAACGGCGTGAGCGTTTCATGCAGCAAATACAGGTAAAAGCTGGGGAGTGGCACAGCTACAGACCTCTATCAGAAGTCCATTTTCACCACACTCACAGCTTCCTGAAATCTCCTTCTTGGTTTTTTTTTAATCTCCAAAGCATCCTTGTCCCAGCAGATGCTAGAAGTGAAACCTGGGTGGAGAGGCTGGATTTGCCCACACAGCGCTGGCTTTGGCCTCTGCTGTCACCCCTGCAGCAAGCCCAGAGCCGAACTCAGCTCCCTGGCGAGCAACTCCCCCCCACCCCAGCCAGAGCACGCAGAGCTTGCACCAAAGGCTCTGTGCTGGGAGCGTGGCCTGCCGGAGGACACTCGAAGTCAAGGGACCCTGAGGGCCCATGAGCTACACACCAGTGCAGCATCCCCCCAGTGCTGCAGACCTGCAAGGGCAGGTCCCTCCAGCAAGACAGGACTCTGAGCTGAGATGCGAGGGTCTGAGAGCCCCGGCAGCTTCCCTCCTGCGAGCCTCAACAGAAAAACAGAACAAGGAGGAAAGGCAAAAGGGCCAAATGCTGAGCTTCCCCTCCTGGAGCTCCTGCAGGAGAGGAAGCAAGAGCAGAGGCATGATGGAGCCCAGGCTGGCGGGTTTTGCAACTGTGGAGCCAGAAGGGCCTCTGGAGCAAGGGGCCTGATGCCCAATCCCTCTTGCCAGTGCCTGCACTCAGGCTGCCTGGCTCTGCCAGGAAGGGAGGGCTTCTGGTGCCCAGTCAGCATTTGTGAAGGGCACCAGCCTGTTCACACCCGTGATGTTTTGAACACCGGTTTGTCCCTCAGTGAGCACTTAAAGCTCTCAGTGCCTCCAGATCCCTTGGTGTATTGCCTGCGGCTTCCCCTGAAAGAGAAATGAAGCCGTTCCCGAATGTATACGCCAAGCATGGGGAGTTCAAGCTCCTCCTTGCTGCCCCTGGGATGCCCTGAGCCCACCTCAGGGTAAGGACCCCTTCTCCACCTTCACCTTGTTTTCTTCCTCCCCAGACAGCCAGCACAGGAGCTGGCAAAGCCGAGAGGGGACCGTCCCCGAGGCAGACTTGAGTGCAGGGGAATTGGCTTGCCGCTATTTTTGTCATGGGGCGAACAGGTGGGAAGGGGTTTTGGTGGCTGACAAGTGGAGTCAGTTTGAAGCGATGACCAACAGGTGAAAATTTAGAGTGCTGCTTGTGGCCATCCAGGCGAGCCTGTCCCCTCCCCACCATGCAGCCAGCCGTGGTCACGGTGCTCTTCACTACAGGCCTCCCAGCACAGAGATTTATTCTACAGGGATGACGTATCTTTTTTTCAAGCAACTAAAAATACAAAGAATGGGGACGAGGGCATGGAATCTTTCCATGCCCAAATTAGTACTGTCGTACCTGTTATAGATTATACCAGTAACAGCTTGAATAATTTTGCAAGGTTTCTTTTGAGGAGGAACTTGGAAAAAAAACCTGCCAGGTCTGCAAGGGATCATTTTAAGTAGAGGCCAGGTGTTTTGCATTGGCAAAAACTGCTTTATGATTGTGAAAAAAAAAATGACACCACTATAAAGAATTCCTTTAAATGCCTTTCCCTTTTTAAAAGTGTTTTCTAATGTTGCTATTTTAAAAAGAAATAACGCTGCCTGCTTGCTTCTGACCACCAGATGGCTGTGGTCCCTCGCACACTCAGCCTGAGCTCCACCAACTGCAGAGGACAACCTCTCGCTTCGCAGTGACCTGCTTAGCAAGCTATGCAACCACTGGAAACAAAACAAAACAAAGTTTTTCCTTATTCTACGTATTATGCTGCAACCATTAGCCCAGCGCAGACTCACACAGTGACCACTCCAGAGCATGCATCCAGGCGTTGCGACTGCACGGGGGCTGGGAAGGAGCGCTTGCACTGTGTCTAAGCACCCATTAATAACCACACTGGGAACAGGATCCTGTCCTGGACAGGTATTTTGCATGACCCAGAACAGTTGTTTCTATGTAAGCTGAAGAAAGGCATAACTTCCTTGTACTGGGTTAGAGTTGCTCCACAGCTCTAAAAAACAAATATATGCTAAAAGTTAATGAGAATTGCCATGATGTTGGGTTGTGTGGTTCTTTGCATACCAGCGTCGCATTCATAGAGGCAAAAAAATACATGCTTCTCTTTTACCTACTACTAACCTCCAAATAGCATACGATTTTTTTTTTTTTAAGAGCAGTAACAAAAATATCTCCTGATTTCCCACAACATTGTCTCACAAATCAGCACAGAAGTGTTCTCCATCCCACAGGACTTTCATGTTGCTCTGCCATGTCAAAACTTCCTCAAAGCTTATTTTGGATAACAAAATTCCCCCTTCCTTCAATGAAAATAAAGCCACTTCCCCTTCCCTTCAGATCACTGTTAGTGGTGCTGCTTAGGGCAGATGGAGATGCTGGGAAGGGACGTACAGCGGGACCCGGTGGACAGCAGAGAGGGAGGTTGTGAGGAAGGGAAACATTTCTGTAGGTAACTCATTTTTATCTGTGTGGAGGCATAAGCAAATGGAAGCACATGAAGGAGGAAAGAGACAAAAAAAAGGAAGGAGGATACGAAAATGTACAAACACATGAGAGGAAAAGTAGGTGCCCCAATGCTCAGGAGCAAGGAAATGGAGGCGGCTGGTGGTCACGGGTGCAACACAAGGAGTTGTACTGGCAGCCAGTCTGGGTTTTTTTCTATTTCTCCTGAAGATATTTCACAAACCACACAGACAGAGGTGACTTCTTGCACCAGGGTGATGCCAAGGTGGTTGGTAGCCCTGAGGAGATTTCTCTTTCATTGACTTGCCTGCTCTCCCCTGGCTTTTAGGGCACCCAGAGCATCCCGCATGGCACCCGGCAGCTCTGCCGCGTGTTGGGTGAACAAGTGTCCCTGTTGCTTTGTGTCAGGGACTGGCGAAACCTGAGTGAGGGAACGGGGACTCAGGGGCATGGGCTCACAAGCAAAAGCTTCCTCTTCCCTATTTGGCATCGTCCTTGCAAAATGTTGTGTGTGTGAGGGTGCACAGGAACCGCAGCAGGTTCGAACTGCACAAGCAGGCAGATTCGCTTCCCCCTCCCGGGGGGTCGCCAGCAGTCAGAGGGATGGAGATGGGTGAAGGGGGGACAGGATTGCTCCCCATGAGTAGGAGAAGTTTGGTGCAGTACTGTCTCCAGCAGCATTTCTGCAGGGCTGGACCTTGGTCCTTGCCAGGAGCCGCTGGCTGGGGGGTGCAGGGGTGTTTGACTCTGCAACAGCGAGGCTGAGGGGCTCAGCCCTGGCGAGGAGACCCCCGGGGAGACGGGCTCTGCAGCACGGATTTTGTTGGGGGGGATCAGTAATTCCGTCCTGGCACAGAAAAGCCACATGTGCCAGTCTCCAGGCACTGTGTTTTCGTGGCTGATCTTGGCAGAAAAGCGTGGATCAGGCACAAGGTGAATTTGACGGTGGGGTGAGGCAAGGACACAGCTTTCCTGCAGCTTTATGGGAAGCTCTTTTACGAGCATAGAGCGGCAGGAAAATCTGTGTTAAGAAAAATTGCTGCGAGGCACTTCAGTGGTATTTTTAGCTCCTTGACCAAAAAAAAAAGGCCTTAAATACCAGACCAGTCTCAGTGGGAGATAGGTGCCAATTTCTCTGAGCTCCTTTGCACAATTTCAGTCCAAATAAAAAAAAAAAAAGAGAAAAAGAGCCAGAGTGTGGGTGATCTGCTGCCAGCAGTGCCCCTCTGCCCATCCCCGCTGCCTCCAGGCAGGGACACGTTTTGTGCAGCGATTCACACCATCAGCCACCAGCTCCAGCAGAGCAATAAGGGGGTGGCTCACCCCGTGCCAAGCACCTTTGGTCCCTCTCACCTCTGCCACACCGCACCCGACAACTGAACACTTTAATTCAAATCTCATGTTGCCCAGGTGCTCTTGTTAATGATTATTTAGCTTAAGAGCCGCAGCCACAGCCCCGAGGTCCTGCTGTGCTAGGCGCTGCACAGGGGAAGGGGGTCTCTGCCACACAGAGCCCACAGCCGCGGTGCCTGGGATGCTAGGGAAGGCCTCCCCAAAAAGGGGGATGTTCTTGCTCTTTTGCACTAGCAGCTGCAGTCCATAAGCATGGTGGTGCATGGGGCTCTCCAACGCTGAGCCCACTCTGCCCCTAAACGAAGGGCTTTGAAGAAATATCTGCCCTTGCTAACCCCTCTTTGGCTTATTTCTTCTTGTGAGCATGTAGCTGTCCCCCTTTCAAAACAGATAACAGCTTGGTGGGGTAAATAGAGTCTTGCCTGCCTGCCCTGGAGCGATCTTTGGTAATGAGTGAAGAAAAAGGGAGGGGGAAGGGGGGGGCACAGGCTATGCCACAGACACCCTGTGTAGCCTTGGGTAAAAGTCGCTTAAACTTGGCACGCCCCGCATGCCAGCCTCTAACATAAACTCATTCCCAGACCCCGTATCTCCTGGGTTTGGTGTTTTCCACTAGCACAGGCGAAGCCGCGTGCCCATCCAGCACCCCAGAGAGCAGTGTTCCCATGCCTTGATTCCCCCCATATGGAGCGGGGATTGTCCCAGTCCCAGGGCAGATGGACACAGCGTCCTCCGTGTCCCCGGGTCAGCGAGGTGTGCAGCTTTCCCAGCCTGGGACACCAGCTTTTCTGACCTTTCCCAGCCCACCCGGTGCAGCTGCAGAGGGCTGGGAAGCACAGCTCGAGGGGGAGCATTTCGTGGCTGCCAGTGAAGCCGCACGTCCTGCCGGGACTCCCCACTCTTGCGTGAGCCCCAAAACCCCGCAGCCTGCCTCCCACTAATGCTGACTCGCCCTTTCCCCAGCGTGGGCGTCTTGCTGAGTCAGGGTCAGGCCGGGCCGTCCTGTATTGCTGAGTAAAGGTTTCGGGCTGTGGTGGAGGGGCTCTTTTGCTGAGTCACGGTAGAGCAGAGTCCACGTGAGGCTGTTTATTAAGGGGCGGTTTCCTGTGCGCCGCCCTGAGATTGCAGCTGCTGCTCTTGGCCCCAGTCCCGCTTCTCGGGACAATCGGAGAAATCTCCAGAAACAGCCCCGTCTGCCTGCAGCCCATCGCCCCGCACAGGAGGACGACATGTGTCTCCTGTACCCAAGGGGCAGGGAACCACACAGGGGTGGTCTGGAAACCTTGAGGGGGGGTGTCTGGGTCTCACTCTCTTTGCAAAACTTGGTTTCCAGCTCCATCTCCTCCCCTCCCCTGAGAAAGGGATGTGAGCTGTGGCACAAGGTCCTCCTTGTTGCCTATGTGTGATTTCCAAATCCAGATTTTCACAGTTTGTCCTGTCTCACAGTCAGGGCACACTTTGTTTTTCACAGTTGTAGCACCGAAACAAAGGAGGCGCAGGGACTGAAATATTTGCACAAATGGGATTTTTATTTGCTAACTCTGCCCTGCTCCCTTCCACACCTCCCCTTTGCTCCCAAAGCAAAACCCCAGCAGGGCACAGGTCGATCCCCACCAGCACCAAGACTCTAAGGAGTATGGTCGGCTCTATGCACCCTCCCCCAAAATTTCAGCCCAGTGTACCCATAACCTGAAGACCTGCTTCACGCTTTAGGTCGCTGCCTGACCCTGGGTCTCTGGTCACAAAGCAGGCACATGCGTTGCAGGGTGCTTGTTCTGTTCTCTCTCCTCCTCCCTGCTCTGTTCCCAGGCAGCCCAGAGCTCTCTCCTTGCTCGTAGCCATGTGCTGGAGACGCCCATGCGCTGCAGCACACATATATCCATACATCTATAAAAATATGTATTGTAATCTGCATTTCCTATTTTTGTCATGCTGGTTCATTTATGTCTGAGAGATCTGCCTGCACCTCCGTCTCCCACCACATCGGTCTCCAGCATTCCTGTGTGTGGGGTTTGCCCAGTACAGCCATGTCCATCTATAGGACCCTCCCAAAGGTACTAGCAGTGCCAGTCCGGAGGACAGCTGCAGTGCCTGTGCTCCCCATGGGGATTTCCAGTGCATTGCACTCCTGACCTCCCTTTTTCTGCCTGTATCTTTGATCTAGACTTGGATTGTTCGATGCTGACGGTAGGGAGCACAGTCAGTTCTGCCAGGGCTGGGCTGGGCAGGGCAATCTCCCTTTGGTAAACACGAATTAACCCACAGAGTATCCCTGTATACTCCAGCACTGACTCCCTTCTTCACCAAGTCATTTTAAGTGGTTATCGCAACTTCTTTTTTTTTTTTCCCCTGCCATTACACAGCAAGTCCTGGTTACTGAGTCAGCTTTCGGGTGCAAACCAGGCATCTGCGTTTTGCTGTGTCATGGTCTGAGAGAGCCCATTAACCCCTCCAAGCTGGCAAAGGCTGGCTTTCACTGGGTGGTGCCTTCCAAGCCAAGCCGAGCTGAGCCGAGCTGCCGGGAGCTGCCTGCCAGAGCCCAGCATGGAACAGCGCTTCCCACACGGGTTCAGGAGAGCTTTTTTGCACTTCATGACTGCCTGTGTAACTAAACATTGCTGACCATAAATCTATTGAGATAACAGGCTGTTAAGTGTATAAAGAGGAGAAAATCCCCCACTTCCCTATCCCTGATGAAAACACCGACCCCTCAATAACTTTCTGTTGTTAACCATTCACCTAACCCATCTCTTGACTAAGCATTTTCTCAGGGGCTGGGCTGTGCAGACGGAGGCTTTTAAGCCCAGCAGGAACTATTACAAATGTCTTGCCTGAGGCTACTTGATTCATCTTTGCTAGAAGTCTCACGGGCCGTTTCACTGGTGCCCATGCACATCACCCTCACAGCAAGTAGCTCTGGCACCACCCAGCCGCTGCTCACTGGAAGAGTAGGAGACGACAGGACTTCTGGCAGGCATGGTGGAGACCACAGCTCTGACACTGTGATGAGGCCCAAGCAAAATCTCCTAGTGACCTGGCTGCGGGCCTGCCTCTGCTTTCCTGTGGCCCACTATGCCCAGACTGAGTTGCTCTGGGGGCCAGTTTGTTTCTTCTGCTAAAAGCACGCACCTCCTTCCTCGTGCATCACTCTCAAGTGTTGACTTCCCAAATTCTCTTCTAGGAAGAGATGGCCTCTCGTAGATTTCTGCCAGCGCATTGTCACACTCGGTGTCATTAACCTCCCCACACTGCATAGCAACAGCACAGCAGAATCCAAGTCCTCGCTGCAGAGCACGGGATGGGGCCAGAAATGCCCCAGGCCAGCGACTGCAAAGATGATGACACCCCACTTTCAGTTCTCCTTCCATCTTGCTGCAGGGCATCTGGGCCTTTCTGGAGAGCTGGGCCCGGTCTCACAGCTGCTCCATCCCAAATAACCCTGATCAGCTAGAGATCAGACAGCATAAATCAGTTATGGGGCATGGCTTGCTTGCCTGCACCTATGGAAAAGCTCACAGCGGAAGTGAACTGCAGTAGGGACCTTATCTCTTGTGACCAGCCCAGGAGAAGGTCAAGCCCCAAGATCCAGAAGGAGGTACACTGGCTCCATGTCCTGGGGCAGTGTGGTTGCGAGCCCAGACTTCTTCCTGGGAAGAAGTATCCTACCTGGAATGGCAGCGACATGACTAGACACCCTCTCTCTTCCTCCCAGTCTCACATCCACATCTACCACAACCCTGGATGAAAAGGAAGGAGGAGGACCTTTTGGATACATCCTTTAGAGTGCCTCCAAGCATGCAACCTCTTGGAAGAAGGCAAGCAGGCAGGGGACAAAAGCACTGGCCTGAAAGCAACCAGAAAGTCCTTGAGGAGGAACTGGGTGCATTACCAGAGCTGCAGAACAGAGGTGATAGGAGGGGCAGGGCTTGAGGGTTGGATTTTTTCCATATTATTTCATAAAATGAATAATATATTCATTTTCATATTCTCATATCTTTCCTACTTCCCTCCACCAGAACTACAGGTTCAATCTGTGCTCCAGCTTCCTGTGTCAGAATAGGACTCACTGAAAAGGACGGAAAATGTGAGCTTTAAGGAGCAATGCCAGAGGGAAATGCTCATTTCAGGGCCATCCCTGTGGCAAAATGGCATCAATGTTTTCAGGAGGGACTGGCTGTGCACCCTATGCTCCCATGGACTCTGCACAGGAGCCCTCTCTCAGGGGATGTTTGGGGCTTTGTCACACTTGCTTCAAAGATTCAGACATCCTGATACAGATATTTTACCTTACAGAAAAACAAGCAAGCCAGCAGCAAGTTGTCTGCAATGGCACAGGGGTAAGAGTGGAACGTGACAGCGTTTGCTAGCATGCACTGTTGCTTTAAAAGACAAAAGCAAGACAGGAAAAGTCTGGCTGAGTCAGGGTGGAAGCGCTGAGTAATCCTTCCTGAGCGCTGCGCAGCATGCCAGATGTCTGCCCAAGTCAAAAAACAAGCGTGGAAGCATATTTCCTCCAGGACATCTTTCTAACCTACAGCACCAAACCCAGCTGTGGCCAGGTGTAGGTGCAGTGACAAGGAGACATGCGAGGCAGGTGGCTTGGACAGCAGCACCTACCAGCAAAGCCCAGAGTGGAGTCACTAGAAGGAACAGACGGACACAAGATACCACAGTCCTTCCCCCTCCTCGCCAGGCTCTGCCTCCCTACCACCCTGCACACGACTGCAGCACAGGGCTTTCTCACCGCCACAGCAGCAGGGGAACGGTGGCTTTAAGTGCCCTGCTCTTTGGGTTGCGCACAAAATGTGTGCTTTTCCGAAGTACAGCTGGCTGATGCATCGTCTGTCCTGGCCAGCCCTGCTTCCAGCACAGCTACAGTTGGAAAAGAAGGGCCCCACTTCATCTGTTGGCTGCCTCATTGACCACTTCACCAGACAAAACAGCAGAGCAGCCAGCTACTGGCAGAAGCACCTTGTCCAACTCTCTTTTCCCAAATCAGAGAAACTGTTTGCCTTTGAAAGTCTCTGCAGACTTCCTCAGTTTCCCCCAAGTCTTGTATCACATCTTTTCAGTCCACCAGCTACCCTAGCCTTCTGGGCATCTAGGAGATAAGAGTGCTATTCTCCTAAATTGCCCTGCACACAGCTGTGGTAACAGCAGGGGCCAGTTGCCACACAAATCAGAATTTTTTCCATGCACAAGGGAGCGTGGAAAGGATTTCTCTGTGCATCACTGCAGGCACACCTGTGCTGGCTCTGTGCAAAGAGACAGGGTTTATTCCCCAGTGCCCAGCACTGTGCAAGGGCAGTTCTGGCGCTTGCAGACCAGAGCTGGTATATGCACGGGCCACAGCAGCTGGATTACCCCTGGTGACCAGGACTGGTACATACCCTAGGGTCCCTGCTGTGCTCCCTGCTGTGAAGGGGGTATGCTCCTAACCTGTAGTGCTGAGCTCCCCATCCCATGGCCCACAAGTACTGTGTTACCTGAAAGACTCTCTGAAGATGTGCACAGTCATGGGAAATAAAGAGTTTATACCTGAGTCGTGCTAGAGCAGATGAGGGCGGGTGCTGTATTAGCTCCCCAGGCAGGGTGCAGCCAGGACACAGACTGCAGTGTAGGGAGAGGAGGCTGCCCACCCTGCCCCAGGCACTAGCCCTGTAAATCTACCCCTCCTTGTCCAACCCCGCTGCCCCTAGCACAATGAGCACCTCTTGCAGCACCTGGGCTCTGCCTGCCATGGGCACTGCGCTGAAAGGGTTACAGAGCCAGGCACCCTTGAAGGAGAAGTTGCTGGACATCCTCTTGTTTGTGCTGAGTTATCAAGAAACATCAGGTGACTTCCTTCTGGTCCCTTCAGGCTGCAGGCGAGGAGAGGGTGACTGCCACACTGGGAAAGGAAGTGCAGTTGTGTTGCAAGAAGTTTGTACTCACACTGAGGTCAGCGGTTTGGCTGCTCACGTGGCCTGGCAATATAAAGCTGGATGCGGGAGCCGGGCTGCCCAGCTCAGAGCTTCACTGTCCTGGGAGCAGAAGGGAAGGAGGAAAGCACGAGCAAGAAAAAACAACAGGGAAGCGGAGGGGTGAAACGACGAGGAGAAACATGGAAACTTCCCAGACACACAGCTCCGAAAGGTGAGAGCAGGACGGGAACGAGAGGGAAATATTTTGCCAGGAGAGTATTGTGTTTCTCCCCTTGCTTTTAGGCATGCTGTTCCTGTTTCTGCTCTGCAGGGAACGGCATGCTCCTGCTTTCACTTCTGGATGGAGTCTGTCAGTCTTCCTCGCTCTGGACAGCATTTGGGATCCTGGTGCTCCCCAGTTCCCATCCGTGGCTCTCGGGAATGCTCTGCTCGTTTTCCTGCCATCCCAGGCTCCCCCTTTTTTCCTAGAGAGCTAAGATCCATTTTGCCAGAGAAGAGTGACAGCACTGACATTTGTTTTGCTGCTCTTCCCCAGCATGTCCAAGGACCTGTCAGAACTGATGAAGGAAGCTACCAAGGAGGTGCACGAGCAGGCAGAGAACACACCGTTCATGAAGAATTTCCAGAAGGGGCAGGTGTCGCTCCACGAGTTTAAGGTACTTCGTAGCAGCATTGCTTGGGGATGGGATTTCCTTGCCAGGAAATACACTGTTAGATCAGATGGGCTGCGTGGGGACTAAAGGGGGGAGGATGGGGACGGCACAAGGAAGGAGGTCCTTTGCATTACAGCTGTCTGGTATCAGCATCTCCTGTGCAAAACATGCTCTTCATCAAACTCCAGCACCCTAAGATCTTACCGGCTCCTCTTGCAGAAGGCAGGGCAGGACTGTGCATATCAGGATGGGCAGCCAAGCTTAAACAGGATAAAAAGACAAAGAGGTTGATGGGATTAATGCAATTGCTTTTCTCTTTCTTCATAAATGCCTGCATGTTAATAATTGGCAATGATAGTTAATGGAGATATGACTATGTGCAGACACTTGAGTGGCTGAAATGCCACTTAGAGTACTAAATTTACAACACTCTAAGCAGCTACAGCTAGAAATAATGATGGAATAGTGAGAAATTGAGGATGTGGGATCATCTCTGGCACTGAACTTTGCAATGTTTCAGTTGTTACTTGGGTTATACCAGAGCTGAGATCGTGAACAATAATAACTCAAAGGCAGACTGAGTTTGAGGAAGCCATGTCTGCCGCTAACAGGTAGGAGCCTGTTGCTTTTCTTAAGATAAAAGAGAAACATTTGCAGGTATTAGTCTGTACCTAACGTGGCTAGATACATGATTCCTGGGATCTGAGCCATGTAACAAAGCCATGAGCAAAAACAAAGCACACACCTGGGCCAGAAATTCCTGGGAGGCTACAGGATGTGACGCATGGGCTTGCAAATAACAGCTAGTGATCCAACCTGTGGTTTAATTACTTTGTTGTTGAATTGTTCCTTGGCAAATAAATCCACAAAAGTAGGAAAAAGACTACTTATTTCTGACAGGTTGCATTCAGGATACTTAGTGAAGCATAAATGTAATTTCAGGTGCTGACTTCGTGCTGTTAGAAATGCGGCACTGGTTAGGCAGTGAACTTTGAGACAGGCTGGCAATAACGTAAAAAGTCAGGCCTTCAGGAATACAGCTCAGTTTCTTAGAAGATATTTATGTGCTGTCAGGGGGAGTGAGATGTGACATGGGTTTTAAAAAGTAACGACAGTTTTGAAAAGCCACGTTTCCCATTAAACCACTACCTGCCTCTGAAAACAATCAATCAGTCAAGTTATATTTTCTTAATTTGTTAGGCAATGTTCCTGTATTTTGTTTCTTTTCCAGTAAGCTGGATAACAGGTTATTGTTTAAAAACCTCTATTTTTGTTTACTCTCTTGGCAAACCTATGTATCTGCCCTGACACGTAACTCCCCAGAATCTGAATATTTGTTTCCACGTCAAGCCACTGCACATGTGCTTATCAAAGTCCTATTTGCTGGCACAGTGGGGAAAAGTTGAAACGGCAACTCCTTTACTGCAGAACTGATTGCTTTGTGGGAGAGTAAACTGCTTTCTCTCCTGTCATCAGCGTAATGCCCCCTGCCCAAACCTGACTCACCTGCACTGCAATACCTTGATGTTTTACCCTTTGCTGCTGATAAGGGATTCCAGGGTAGGGAAGAGGTGGTGTAGGTGTAAATATGAATACAGCCTCTGAAAACAGAACGCCCGGGGAAGGAAAGAACACAGCTAGATTGTCTTACACCACGTGGAAAAGCTGGCAAATAGAAGAAAGTATCGCGTAAGCTGGGAAAAAGAACAATAACAATGGTTTCAAAATAGAGAGGAGAACACACAGCCTCGCAGCGCTCCTTCACAAAGGCATCTTTCAGAGGCAGGCTGTGCCTCCAGCCTCCTTTTATCTTGTCTCCTCGGGGCAACCAAGGAGGCAACCCCACTTGTAAGTCTGAATGAGGAGAGCAGTGGTGCCTCAGTTCCCAGGATGGTGGGATGCCAACAGAACGAATATGTTGAAAAATAAACAGGGTGTGTCATTGTCTCACAAGGCCCCACAAAGGGAAGCCACATCTTGAAGCATTCAGATTTGAACAATGCACCAGAAAATATACCTTTGGGAATACCCTCTCTATTGACCAAAGGAATGAGGAGAATAGACCAGGCATGATTTAATAGGGCTCCAGTTTCCATTACATCAAGCTGCAAGACCTTTAACTTGAAGGTGAAGGCAGCAGGTTTTAAGGGCAAGTAAGACCAATATCTGCTGGAAAGGGCTTAGGTCCTACCTGATGGTGCCTCAAGCAGAAGGGGAAGGGCTAAACGGTGTCTCACTGCACCTTGCAGCTGTTTTCCACATGGGAAACGTGCAGCATCACAGATGTGCATGACTCATACTGAGTGTGCCCATGAGTAACTTTTTCGTTAGTAGGATTTGTCCCCAAAACCTGAAGAAGACAGACAGATGCACCTGTAGCTCATCCTCTTCCTTCTCTTTCAGCTGGTTACGGCATCCTTGTACTTCATCTACTCTGCTCTGGAAGAAGAGATTGAACGTAACAAGTACAACCCAGTTTATGCTCCTGTGTATTTTCCGCTGGAGCTGCACCGGAAAGCTGCCCTGGAGGAAGACTTGGAGTACTTCTACGGCAGCAACTGGAGGGAAGAGATCCCATATCCTGAGGCTACTCAGAAATATGTTGAGAGGCTCCACTACGTAGGCAAGAACCACCCAGAGCTCCTGGTGGCCCATGCCTACACTCGGTATTTGGGAGACCTGTCTGGGGGGCAGGTGCTGAAGAAAATTGCCCAAAAGGCCCTCCAGCTGCCCAGCACTGGAGAAGGGCTGGCTTTCTTCACCTTCAATGGAGTCTCCAACGCCACCAAGTTCAAGCAGCTCTATCGCTCCCGCATGAATGCCCTCGAGATGGATCTTGCCACTAAGAAAAGAGTCTTGGAGGAGGCCAAGAAAGCATTCCAGCTAAATATACAGGTGAGTAACAACCAGACAGCCCTGCCTGCCCACACCCTCTCTGAAACAAGGTAACAGGTCCAGGGGAAAGGCAAAGCCGGTATTTCTGCTGTGGAGTTTATGGGAAGTTGTGGATTAGGGCAAGCTAGTCAGAGTTGGATGGCTACACTTGTCCAACCTGGGAGCCTAGTAAAAGGCTGGTCTCCGAAAAGCTCTTCTCCCTCCCTTAGGGTTTGAATTCAGTCTCTTCCGTGTGCCATTATTCAGATATGAATGAGGGCTTATACTGGGAGTGGGGATCACCACCTATCTGTCCCACCTCTGTAGTACAGCTCCACAGGTCCTCTGTGGATGCTGACTAGATGCACAGGTACGTTGCTTTCCTTCCGATCAGAAGATGGGAAATAGCCTTCTCCTGAGCTGGAAGCTTCAGGGAGAACCTGTAAAGTGAACATGGAGTTTGAAAAACATGCTCTTGACACCACAGGCAGATTATGTTCTGTGCAAAAAGTGCCAGGAGACTTGGACTGGAGGCTTGTGTCTTCCTCTAGTTCCTAAAGCGCCTGGGGCAGGGCCAAGGGGTCCAGTGAAAGAAGAAGAGGAGGCCGCATAACGAGACAGTGTTCACTCTTCTCAGGTGTTTGAGGCGCTGCAGGAGCTGGTGTCTAAGGACCAGGAGAATAGTCACCCTGTGCAGGCAAAGGCAGAGCTTCGCACAAGGAACGTTAACAAATCATATGAGCACGGTAAGACACTTCTAAGGGCAGGTGTTTAACATTGCCCCTTGTGGTTTTGTTCTCCTCCCTCTGTTCTTGTTTGTAAAAGTCACTGAGAGATGAGCATGAGGTGCTTGCCCCATCTCTTCTCCAGCCATGAGCAGGTAGTGCAAGAAGAGGCACTGGTGTGTGCAAAGCTTCTTCTAGACATGACAGAGCAAGGATGACACATGTGGGCTCTCCAGAAATAGTGTCAATGAGGGAGCTTTACAAGAAGAGACTCCCCTCTCCTCCTCTTAGGTTTTAACAAGTGTAAGGTTCGTTCACCACATGAGTTTCAACAACAGGGAAAACTGGCCTTAAGTTCACAGAAGCAAAGGTGGCAGTTTTAGGCCCAGCAGATCAGCCGTGGTGCTGATGCTGACAGGAGGTTCTTCCAGACACACAGCCCTATCCAACAGCCTGTCCTTTCGGACTAAATCTCCCTCTCGTCATTTTCCTGCCTTCCAGAAGTATTTACTGAAAACACTCCTGAAAGTGTGCTGGGTTTATAGTGGGCATTGCTCTGGATGGTGAAATGTAACCAGCTGGCAAGTGGGGATGCACAGGCTGCCCATCAGCGCCCATTGCACTACTGGCAAGCGCCGATCCCGAACTGGGCAAAGGCCGAGCAGCGGCTGCAAGCAGAGCAATCCCTTTTCACAGAGTCAGGCTTGTAACTCAGTGAGGAGCGGGCTCAGATGTTTACAGAGGAGAGTGGTTTCCCTGATCACGTGTGATTCAAATAAAAAAGCCCTTATGACCTACCCATTCTGAAACCAAAAGGGAGATTTTTCAGTGCATACTGGATTGAACCACAGTTTTCCCATGGCAAAGAATGAAAAGCAAACCTCATTTTGTGCATCTCTAGACAATGAAGCTTAAAGCAACTTCTTTGGGAAAGGCAGAAAAAGTTCTCTGTGAAACTTTGCCGCTCCTTTCCCAATACGCCCATAAAAGTAGGATTTTCAGAAAAGTTTGGTGTTGGATGAGGAATCCCATCCTGAAGTTGTACTGGGAAAATTACTTGTCTGGAGTGCTAACGACTACCTGTTTAAGGTCGTTAGATGCCTAACCAATTAAATCAATGAGAAGTAGGAGACAAAATGCCTTTTAAAATTCTGGCTTAAGTATTTGGCTGTCTTCTGCACACATCGGGGGTTTGATGGAGCTGGGCAGTGCATTTATAAGCCTGTAAGGAGACAAGGAAAGAGGCCGGTACTCATGTACAGGCAGAGGGGTTGTGAGCCTTTGTGATTCCCAGGTCCAGTCTGCTGCTTCCCTTCTTCACCTACCCCAGGAGAGCAGAACCTGCTGTCGCTGCTTCCCCTAGCCCAACTGGGCTGTGGCCTTCCTCCTTCTCCCCTTGACAACTCCAGCAGGGTCTGCTCTGGCACTGGGGAGAGCAAGCATGGCATACTGGCAGCTTCTTGCCTCAACCTCTTCTCACCTGCCTGTTTTTTTTTTTTTTTCCTCCCTATTTATCTAGGTCCAGCGCCTGGGAAAGAAAGTGAGAGGACAAACAGAAGACACACAGACATGATGCCCACTACTCCTCTGGTGCGGTGGATCCTGGCGCTCAGCTTCCTAGCCACGACAGTTGCCGTGGGCTTATTTGTCATGTGAAAGAGCAGGACCTTCACCTTCTCTTCGTGCCTTCCCTCACCCTGAACTAATCCACCTTCCCCAGTCCTTGTGAGAGAAATTTCCCCCAACTGGGTACTGTGATCTTGGCTCTGCCACTAATATTAGGAGACTTTTCTCCCCAGAAATCAGAGAGAGTGCTGTAAGGGGGTTCAGGCAAAGTCTCTCCCATGCTTGGTGTGAGCTCTTCTCAGAGACTAACTTTATCACCAAAACCAAAGGGTAGAAAAGGCTAAAAACAATGGCCAAGAATTGTTGTTGCTTTACAGAGTGCCTGCAAAAACCCTACAGGATCAGAAACGCAGCTTTGACATCTGTCTCTTGTCAGAAATATGAAGCTCCCCGGAGCTCTGTTTGCTCTATTTTTTATACTGCGAGATAATACTGTGATCACTTTTTCTGTGGAGCCACATGGCTCCTGCGGATTATAGACTGTTTTATATGACACTAGTAGGTCTTTGTTAATTCTTTTTCCCAATCATTTTTGTTTTTTAAAAAGCAGAAGACGGTTGTTGAAGATACAGTGTCATTCTCTTGTCTGGTTATATAATTTATACACATAATAAACTTCAATGTAAAGTCTTCAGGCCTGGTGTTTCCTATTATTAAAGCCTTACTTGGGAAGAAAGGAGGTGTCTTTCTTCCTCCCAGTTTTATGTCTTTTGGAGCTGCTGCCTCCACAGACATGACAATAGACGAAAGTGGGAGCTATCATCAGAGCCAGACTCTGCTCCAACTCAGTGCCAACAATAATCTGTTACAAGCTGGGGCAGGTTTCTTCAGCTCCTACACGCTGGTCTCTATTTCTAGAAATGGCACGAAATTCTGTGAGCGTACAGAGGGTGGAAGCCATACATAAGAGCTGATTGCTATTCTATTAAAAGCAAAAGGTGATGGGACCCTCAGCCAGTCAAAACCAGGACAGCTCGCTCTGACCGCTACCAGCTAAGGGCTCCATTACCAGACTGCCTTTGTGAGAACTTCAGCATGAATCAGAAAAGCAAGTATGTTTTCACCACCCAGAAATGAAATGCACACTAGGTTTTGATTCTGCGAGGCAGGTAAATGGGAGATATCAAGCATGCAACTGCATGCCCTCGCCTAGGTCACAAACCAACCCAACTTACTCCCAGGACTCAGCACACACAAGGCATCGCTAAAGACACTCCAAACACACGGCACTGCTGGAGCTGCCCATGCACACAGCTTTCTTTCCCCTGCTTTTGCTGAGGCAGATATGGAGGGCTGGCTTTGTGGCCAGCCACTGTTATGGCCATAGGCCTTATCTGCTTTGGAGGGTCTTCTAACACAGGAGTCACTGCAGGAGGGGCTGCAGTCCAGGTATGGCACAGCAGGTACTGACAAGGCCATTATCTATCACCTCAGAGTCCTTTCCTCTCTTTCTACCAGAAAGCCTCTGTGATCAACCTGTCTCCGTGATGCTGCCTGTTCTGGCTGTGACTTTAATCCCAAAGATATGCTTTCCTACTGATCTCTTTTAACGACCAGCACTGAACCTGCTCAAAAAGCAAGAATCAGAAGGCAGGTCCTGCTGAGAATAAGCAGTGGGAAAGAGAGACTGTCATTATTCTCAGGCTCTTATCTACCCTATATCCCTTCCGAAATCCCCTTTAATACTTCTCTATTTGGACCCATTTGCCAACCCCTGGTAGAAAAAATAGTTAATTCTTAAAAAAGATAGTCAGATGTTTGAAAAGCAGGGATATGAGGCTTGATAGCTATTCAAATACAAGAACTTATTCATTCAAATTTATATTAGGTTCTACCTATTCAGTCCCTCTAACCCAGCGCAACTAAATCATTATGTTCATTCAACCATGCTGAATAACTAAACATCCCAAACATGCAAACAAATGCTCATGAGCTCAGAAATGCACTCTTCCACACTCAGCCCCTCTCCACTGACCAAAGAGATCGTAACTGTGACGTTAAAATTAGGAAATCTGGATTCAGACCGACATCATCCCCTTCCCGCTCATGGCAGAAGAGGTATAGTGCTTGGAGTATCTCACAGCTATTGTGCTATCGCACACTGAAGGACTCCAGACTGAGCCTAAAGAAGTCTTCAGAGGTGAAGATGAAAGCTTTGCTACAAGCTACTCGTCTATCATCTTTACGAATATATCTGGTTTCTCTGCAACATATGAGATGGTTTCTCTGCAACGAGACTGTCTTTATTTTCCACCCGCTGCAGTTAAACCTCCCTTGTAACGCACCACGCTTCCCAGCTTTGTTTTCCTTTCGGATGCACACTACCACATTTTTGAAGGGCCAAAATGCTTACCCAACAACCTGCCAGCCTTCCCCCAAAATTCACTACTGATGAGGAGAAGCGTCCTGGAGAACACACATCCTGAGGCAGCAGCCTGTTTGCAGGCCATCAGGCTTGTGGCACAGCCACTGCCATCCCTGTGGGGCCCCAGCCAGACCACTTGCCTGCCATTTCCCCACAGTACGTCCCACCACATCCAGCGGGTTTCTCCTCTGCCCTGCCCTCCATGGCCGTGGGCCTGCTGCACCACAGCCAGCCAGACCAGGCCTAAGTGTAGGCCTAGGCCTAAGACTAAGCCTAGGCCTAGGCCTAGGCCCAGGCCCCTCCTGCCCACAGGCACACCCTGCTCAGGCCCTACCACCCCACCAAGCCCTGCAGCAACAGGCTCCATCTGCCCCTTCAGCAGTAATTTATTTTATTCTCGGTAACTAACGCCTCCGCCTCCCCCCCGGCGTGCGGCGGCCACGCTTCTCTCGCCGTGGCCGGGCCTCGCACCCACCGCCTGAGGGCAACTAACGCCCCCGCCGCCCGCAATGGTTTCACCCGTTCCCCCCTCCCCGCACCGCCACAATGGTCCCGCCCGACCGCCATTTCGCCTCCCCCCGCCCTTCTCTCCCAGATTTCGCGCCAAACTGCGCCCGGCCGGCAGGGGGCGGAGCGCCCGGGCCAATCGGCGGCAGAGGTGAGGCCGCGCCCTTCCTCTTGGGGCGGGGGCGGGAGGGCGGCCGGGGCCCAATCCGCGGCGGCGCGCTGCGGGCAGGCCAATCGGAGTGGGCGGCGGCGCGCGCCGCGCAGCAGTTTGGTTTCCGCCGCGCGCCGTTTTTGCCGCGAAAAAGTTGGTGGTGGCTTCCCGCGGGCAGCGAGGTGCGGAGCGGGATGGGATGGGATGGGATGGGATGGGATGGGATGGGATGGGATGGTGGGGGTCGCGCGTGGGGTGTTTGGGGTGGGAGATCCCCTGGGGCATTGGGGGAGCAGGACGGGGGCAGTGCGTGGGGTGCAGTGCAGCCGGGGGTGGGGGGGGCAGCATCTCGTGGGGCGTTTGTTGCGGGGGAGGAAGAGGTGTTTGGGGCTGACCGTGCGCTCTCGCCCCCGCAGGGGAGCAGCAGTCGCCATGTCCGGCTTTGACGACCCCGGCATTTACTACAGCGACAGTTTTGGGGGCGATGCGTCGGTGGACGAGGGGCAGGTTCGGAAGTCGCAGCTGCAGAAGCGGTTCAAGGAGTTTCTGCGGCAGTACCGGGTGGGCACGGACCGGACGGGCTTCACCTTCAAATACAGGTGCTGCTGTGACCCCTTTTCTCCTTTTGTGCCTTACCCACTCCTCTTTGCACATCCAATCTGCTGTTAGCCTCCCTCCTGCTATGCACGCCCCAGATATACGATAGCACGTCAGCTTTTCTCTTCCCGTAGACCGTAAAGAGCTCTTTGTCAGTATAAGAAATGTTGTTGTTCCCATTTAACCTTATAGGAAAACTGAGGTCTGGTGTTCTCCCAAGTTTTTAGGCAGCCAGCCAGTGGCAGAGGTAGGAATAGAGAGATCCACACTACCAAGATTGCACCTAGTTCTGAAATTCAAGGTCTGTGTCCAAGTTCTAGTGGTTTCTGGTCTGGAGTTTTGTCTGTATCCATTAAAATCTGTGCAGCACTGTCCATGTGTGCCTTCTGAGGGTATGAAGGTCCTTTGGCCATCCGTTTGCCTGTGCAGCTCGGAGACACAACTGTGAGAGAACATGGAGACGAATCATGCAAGGGCTGCGGCAGTCTTTCACCTTTCATCTCTGAATTTCATGCACTCTCCCTTTTTTAAGGAGAACATTGTCTGCTATGCTATTACTTCCTTTTTTTTAAATCATATTTTAGGTATAATAGGTATTATCCTGTGTAGAAGTTTTCTAATTGCCTATCTGGTCGTGTAACTCTAGTAAGCAATTAGTACTGTACTTTACATTGTCACTGCAAGCACTGGTGTCCCTGGTCTTAGGTCACCTTTCAAAGTGGTTTTAGGTGAAAGGTTTGCCCAGGTCCCCCTAGGCTTCTTTTGGCGCTCTCCTGATTTTCCCTGTTTGCTTTCCAAGCCAAGGATTCTCTGCAGAACCTGCCTTCTCTGCTCCCTGCTTGTCATAAGGTCGCTGTGGGTGACTGCTGCTTTCTGCCCTGCAAACCTTTACCACTTACTGCCTTCCAGGGATGAGCTTAAACGGCACTATAACCTGAGTCAGTACTGGGTGGAGGTGGAGATGGAAGACTTGGCTAGCTTTGATGAAGATCTTGCTGACTATCTTTACAAGCAGCCAGCGGAGCACCTGCAGCTGGTAAGGATGGAGGAGGCTGGCAGCCTGGCACACTGACATTGTCACATCGTGAGAGCAGCCCTGACGATACACTGCAATATACCCATAATAGCTTAGTTCTTCCCTTTGTAGTTGGAAGAAGCAGCAAAAGAAGTCGCAGATGAGGTCACCCGTCCTCGTCCTTCAGGGGAGGAAACTCTCCAAGACATCCAGGTGATGTTGAGATCGGATGCCAATGCAGCCAACATCCGCAGCCTGAAGGTGAGGTGAATCCGCTGCCGCGCTGAGCAGCGGGTGGCAGGGCTTGCTCGTGTGTGGGTGTGATTGCAGGGAAGCTTTTGATACTTGATCTCATAGTTCAGGACGTGGGTTGTACACTAATTTACAAGCAGGGATACTCTGCAACTTAAATCTGACTGCAAAGGACTGTTATTACTGATTGCTGCTGTGGGGACGTTATTGCTGTTAGTGATGTTCTGCATGGAGTGTTTTGTCCTTTTCTCTTTTGTTTTGAAATCAGCATGGCTTAAGTCATGCAACCTTCCCCTACCACTCTAGAGCAAGAGAGTGACATTGGCAAGAAATGCAGGCTTTTTTGTTCTGGTACCTTAGTCCCACGAATGTGGGAAGTGTAGCTAAGAACTGTGTTTCTTTAACGTCTTTAGTTTCCAATCCATCCTCCAGTGACGGCTTTCTCACCTTCCCTTCGCCTTTTCCCTTTCAGTCTGACCAGATGTCCCACCTTGTGAAGATCCCTGGGATCGTAATTGCAGCAACCCCTGTGAGAGCCAAAGCCACCAGAATAGCCATCCAGTGCCGCAGCTGCCGTAATACCATCAGCAACATTGCGGTGCGCCCAGGCCTGGAGGGTTACGCTCTCCCCAGGAAATGCAACACGTAAGGACTGACATGGGGATGCATGCGGCAGGCTGGTGGGGGAAAAAAGGCTGCGTCCCCCCCTCCTGCTGCCTCTCCATCCCATGCTAGCTGCCTAGAGCCAACTCCCTGTCACACAAGGCAATCATCTGTGCTGCTCTCTGCCTCTTCCCTTCATGTTGCCCTTGTGCCTGCATGCACCCATGGCTGGCAGGTTTTAGCTCCATCTGTCTGTGGTCACATTGGTTGTGGTGCTGCATGACCAGTGCCGCATGCAGTGTTGAGCAGCCGTGTCCAGGGAGTTCATTGTATCTATAGCGTGCTTTGCCTGTTGTACCTAAAGGTTCATTCCTGCCTCCAGCTGTCCCATAATGCTGCATTAAGCTGCTGTCCTAACTTCCTATTAAGTTGTTACCTTTTTCATACAAACTTCTTGCTTCTATGTTCCCCCTCCCCAGGGGTCTGTTTTGTGTTACCTTCTGTAGGGATGCTTTGCTGCTAACTTTCCAATCACGCTTTACAGCTCATGATGCCCATGTGTACGGTGAGCATTAGGCTGCTGCTGTGCTGCAGCTCTCGCTCCGACTGATCCTGGTGGGTTGTGTCTTCAAGCTCATGCCTGCCAGTATTTATTTTCTGCGCCTTATCTCTAATGCAGCTTGAGAGGCCTTTGGGATAGGGATCGTTCTTCCACGTGGTCTGTACAGCACCTTGCTCCTGATCCTTGACTGCATGAGTGCATCTGCACTCTCGTGTTACCCTCCCCAAAAGCCGTGCGTGGAGTCAGGCATTGGTAGTGATGTACTGAGACGGCAGCGGGATGTAGAGGTGCTCCTTGTCTCGGAGAGCTTGTAGTCTAGCAAGGCAGATACGTCTCGAGAGACTGGGAGGTTGATGGCAGCCTTGTCACATTGCTAATTGCTTTCTCACCAGAAACCACTTAACATTTGCTTTGTGCATGAGGTTATAAAGAAAAATGCCCTGCCATGTGGCTGAGTCTATACTGTTACCTTCTGTGTAATTAATTAATTACCTTCCTCCCTGCTTTTAGCTAGCAGGGGAGAGGGGGGAGGCAGGGAGGGTACTCAGACAAGTATCACCCTGTCTTTGGCTTGTTCTCATACCTGCTTTTGGCAGCTGTTGAAGACAAGACAGAGGGCGTGGTGAGCCTTTGGTTCGGCCCTATGTGAGTGCCCGTCTCACCTGCTGGGCACTGCTCAGAGAGGTGGCTGTTCTGGGCTCTGTCACTGCTGTCCCCTCTACAGGGTGGCTCCCAGGCATGGCTCTTCAGTGCCAGCAGCCTTCCCTGATTGATCTCTCTGCACAGAGAACAAGCCGGCCGCCCAAAGTGCCCGCTGGACCCCTATTTCATCATGCCAGATAAGTGCAAGTGTGTGGACTTCCAGGTCCTGAAGCTGCAGGAGTCCCCGGACGCTGTGCCGCACGGGGAGATGCCCCGGCACTTGCAGCTGTACTGCGACAGGTACCAGCGCGGTCTCCCCACCCTGACCCCGCTGGGTGTTGCTGGTGCCATCCTTTCCCCCGCTACCATCGTCTGCTTTCCCCTTCCTCCTCTTAGGTACCTGTGTGACAAAGTTGTCCCAGGGAACAGAGTCACTATCATGGGCATCTACTCCATCAAGAAATCTGCCCAGAGCAAGAATAGAAGCCGTGACAACGTGGGCGTGGGCATCCGAAGTGCTTACATCCGCGTGGTGGGCATCCAGGTGGATGTGGAGGGCTCAGGTGAGGGCTGCTTTTGGTGCCCATGTGGTCTGTGTTGGTAGCCTGGTGTTGGGAGAGCACCCTTCCTGAACAAGGTGGTCCCTCAGCAAGGACTGTATGAAGTCACAGCCTGGGTCCTTCTCTGCTGCTTATATAGCAGACGGTTCAAGCCAGTCCAGGGGTCTGACTTGCCCTGGATGCTCTATAGTCGTGTCCTGTATGACTTTTTCTCAGTGATATTAAATGAGGACGCTTCAGCCTGAGTCCTCCAGGGTATTTAAGTGCTTGTATCTTATTGATCTTAGTGGGAATCTGCTAAGCCATCCCTGAGGATCTGGGCTGAAGTCAATGGTTAAAATTGAGCTATGTATTTAAAACATGGTCCTGACTGTAATTCTCCCTCTGGTTCCTCCAGAGCTGCTTTGCCCAAGATCCTTGCTTTTTCCTGCCAGCCTCTAAGGACGCAGCCTGCCTTGCTGGGGTAGCAAATGCCTGCCCTCTCCACCCTTCCCACCTTGGCATGATCTTCAAGAAGGGATTTTGGTGGCGGCAGCTGTGGGGGGAGTAGTGTCATTTACTTTAAAACATCCATTTGTTCGCTGTTAAGTCATTTGCCTCATCCCTGTACAGGACACAGTTTTGCTGGCTCGGTGACCCCTCAAGAAGAGGAGGAGCTTCGTCGCCTTGCTGCCATGACCAACATCTACGAGACCATTGCCAAAAGCATCGCACCCTCCATCTATGGCAGCACCGACATCAAGAAGGCCATTGCCTGCCTCTTATTTGGAGGCTCTCGCAAGAGGTGGGGAAAAGTCAGCCTGGTGGAGAGAGGGTGGTGGCAGAGGTGTCATTCATGGCACAAAGCCCTCGTACAGTCTTCTGGTGGTGCTGCCAGCCGCCTGCCACTTGTCAGCAATGCTCAGTTATCAAAGTAAAGGCTTACCATCTCTCCTCCCTCTCTTCTTTCCACCTGTCACTCCAGGCTCCCAGATGGGCTGACCCGCAGAGGAGACATCAACTTACTGATGCTGGGTGACCCCGGCACAGCCAAATCCCAGCTGCTGAAGTTCGTCGAGAAGTGTTCGCCCATTGGGGTAGGTGGTTTGAGGTGCCCACATGTAGTGCGGCTCGTTTCTTCCTTCTGCTCCTTGCATAGCACTGAAGACCAGACCGTGGTCACAGCAGATACCTGCCTGTGCATCCACTAGACTGGCTGGCAGAGGTGCGAACTGCCATTTCTGGTGCTAGCCTGGAAAAGATGGGGTGCAGGACGGGGGACGAGGGAGGGAAGGGGAAGCAGGTAATGCCTTTCATTATGGTATGAGCCAGGCTATTTGCAGACATGACTGGTGCTGTTGTTTATTGTTGAGATTTGATCAGCGGAGAGGCTGGCTGGTCAGGACAAATGAAGTTGACTGCATCTCAGGCACGGACCTCCAGGCTGAGCCCAGGCATGAAATTATATTTTCAGCTGTGTTTTCTTGTAGTCTCTATTAAACTCAGCCTCTGACTGTGTTGTTCCCTTGGGGAGAAAACAAAGCTAATGCAGCACCCCACCAAACAATGAATCACTCCCTGTTCTGTACTTAATACCTGTATTTGTGTGTCTGCAAGCCCTCCGGTGTGTCACAGCTTAGTCCAAGGCCTGGGACTAGGCAATAGTCTTGCTCTGTACCCAGCAGGACTGCTTTTGGCATGTGCTGAGGGGTTTTCCTGGAGGTCCTTGTGTTTCCTCCAGCAGCTCTGGGTTTTGCAGTGCCGGGGGTGCTTTGTCCTCCAGCTGGAGCAGTGGGGTCCTGGGTCCCATGGCGGCTGATGTGCTGTCCCCTTCCTTGTCCCACATGCCGTTAGGTGTACACCTCGGGGAAAGGCAGCAGCGCTGCTGGCTTGACGGCCTCGGTGATCCGCGACCCTTCCTCCAGGAGTTTCTTCATGGAGGGAGGAGCCATGGTGCTGGCAGACGGGGGAGTGGTGTGCATCGATGAGTTCGACAAGGTACCTGTGGGGCTGCCTCTGTGGGAGCTGGGAAGAGAGCCCTTGGGCTGCCAGCTTCTTCCAGGAGAGCCCAGAGGTGCAGGAGAAAGGGCGACTCTGCTGAGGCTGCCTCACTTTCTTTTGGGGAAGGTCAGGGGATGGGGCTGCAGGGAAATTCTGGTTACGTCCTGCGCTCTTGGGCAGAGGTCCTTGCAGAGCTTTACCTCGGGAGTCAGTGTCGGTGGGTGTGTAGCTGAGGTCTAGTGGAGGTGACTGATGATGACTTTTTTTTTTTTCTCCTCACCTCATTTCTCCCACCTTGAATGAGAAGATGCGGGAGGATGACCGCGTGGCCATTCATGAGGCCATGGAGCAGCAGACCATCTCCATTGCTAAGGTGAGCTGTGGGTGTGTGTCACCCCGGGGCGGGAGCCTGACTTGCCACTGGGTTTCTGAGAGCCCAGCAACCAGTGGTCATGCATCTTTCACCAGAATTGCCCATTTTAGAGTCCAGGCAGTGGTTCTGATGGTTACTGGTTTCTCTGATTTGAGACTGGTCAGCCCTGCCTGTAGGCTTTGGGTTGTCTTCTCTCAGGCAGCCTGAACTTCAGCAGGACTGAAACGAGCTCCCTCTGCTCTGCCTGTCCTCTACTCCTCTACATACAGTAGTTCTGCTGATGTCTCTGCGTCACAGCCTGACGTCACTTCTTTTTCTTCCTTCCCACTGCTCTCCACCCCCTCAGTAGATCTACAGAAACTGCCTGACATCCTGGTGCCAGGTCTTCTCTCAAATCAGAGTTTCTCTTCATTTCCATTGCTCAACCTTTTTTTTTTTTTTGTAGCACCTCTGCTCCCTCCTGGTTGCTCTGGCTCACCCCTTAGCTGCTCAGTCCCTGGTAACAGAGCACCCGCCACGGCTTTGCCTTGCTTGTTGCTCTTGCCCCGCTACCTGCAAACCCACGCTTTGCCCTTGGGGCTGCCCAGGGGGATTCAGCGCTGGCTGCCCAGTTTCTGGCTCAGATCGCAAACTTGGGGTGGGGTCTTGTGTGTCCTTGCCCTTGACATGAGGTTTTAAATTAAGTTACTCAGTGCTTACATCTCAGCTGAAGCCCGTCCTCCTCCAGAAGGACATGTGGGTCCAGCCCCATGTAGCTCCTGTTCTGACCCCTCTCCAGTGTGGAACCATTACAGAGCAATTGGGTGCTACTTAAGGGGTTTTATTTAAATGCAAATGATAGAGGGTGAGTCCTTGCAAACTGCTTTGGACCTTTCGCTATGAGTTTATAGCCTTCTAGCCCTGCTGTGACATGGATGTGGTCTTGACCCCATCCATTTCTCCTTCCCCCCGCAGGCAGGAATCACAACCACACTCAACTCCCGCTGCTCAGTGCTGGCAGCTGCCAACTCCGTCTTCGGGCGCTGGGACGAGACCAAGGGCGAGGAGAACATTGATTTTATGCCCACCATCCTGTCCCGATTTGACATGATTTTCATCGTCAAGGATGAGCACAACGAGGAGCGAGACATGGTGGGTCGGGGCGCTTGGGTGCAGCTGGGAGTCGTGGTGCCCCATTTTTCAAGAGGGGAGGCAGGGGGGTTCCTGCTGCCTGACTGCCTTCTGCTCTCCTAGACACTGGCCAAGCATGTGATGTCCTTACACGTGAGCGCCTTGACGCAGACCCAGGCCGTGGAGGGCGAGATTGAGCTGAACAAGCTGAAGAAACTCATCTCCTTCTGTCGGACGTGAGTGAGAGGCATGACTTTTTGGCAGTGCCTGGGCTGCACGGTGGGAGGCAGTGGTGAGAAGCGAACCACGCAGCCGATATTTGGAAGCGCTCTGTCTGTGTGACCTTTTTTTTTTTTTTTTTTTTTTTTTTTTTTTAACTCCTGCCTTGAAAAGAGGGAAGCGAGAGCAGCTCGCAATGGTGCCGCAGCATGGCCCGAGGAAGTGAGGGGTGCCCGGGGACCCCTCTGCCCAGGGGACCCTCCCCGCAGTGCTGCCTCCAGCTCCTGTTCCCCCTTGCAGGAAGTGTGGCCCTCGGCTGTCAGCGGCGGCGGCGGAGAAGCTGAAGAACCGCTACATCCTGATGCGGAGCGGCACTCGCCAGCACGAGCAGGAGAGCGACCGCCGCTCCAGCATCCCCATCACCATCCGGTGAGCAACCCTGCCCTCCTTGCCCCACCGAAACCGTCGGGGTTGAGGTTGTATTGCTGGGTGTCACCTGGAGTAGCCCAGGAGGGGAGTTTAGTGGAGTGCTGGGATTTGGGGGAGCCCTCTGTGAACAGGGCAATACTGGAGGTGCCGCGGGGGGGGCAGGAGGTGCCTGGAGTGGAGTAGGTGGGGGTGTCAGGGGTCGGGGGAAGGAGAAGACCCCTCGGAACTGCATTAGAAAGCAGGGAACGTCTCCTTTGGCTGCAGGCAGCTGGAAGCCATCGTGCGCATTGCCGAGTCCCTGGGGAAGATGAAGCTTCAGCCCTTTGCCACAGAGGCAGATGTTGAGGAGGCCTTGCGGCTCTTCCAGGTGTCCACGCTTGATGCAGCCATGTCGGGCAGCCTGTCAGGTGAGGGGGAAATGCTCTGTGCTGGGGGCAGGAGGGACGTGCTGGGCCTGGCTGCTCAGGGCAAGGAGAGACAAGCTCCCCCTCCCAGGACCAGGCTGGCAGAGGCAGGGAGTGCTGCTAGGCTCCCCTGGGCAGGTGCTGGACCTTCTTTCTGACCAAAGGCAAAGCAAGGCCTGTGGCAGCAAGGGGCCGTCATGGCCGTGGGGCTGTGGCTTACAGGGAGAGCAATGACAAATGACACCGAGGGTCTCCACCCGTGCTGGGCAAGGGAGGGATGGTCTGTCCCCTTGTGGTCCCAAGGGCAGAGTCCAGTGCTGGAGGTGGTTCCCCAACCTGTTTGTCCTCTAACATCTTTCCCTATGGGGGTGAAGACAATGTTTCCTTGGAAGGCAGCATGGAACAAAGGGTTTGAAGGACGCTCCAGCAGTCAGGTCCACGTTCAGCTGTGTCTTTGGAGCTCCACAGCCTTTGATGGTGGATTTGCTCAAGGGTTCCGTAAAGTCTCTGACACATGCAGGAGGCATGGTGGGAGACACAGGAGACGGGCACTGGCTTTGAGAGTGACGTCTGGGTGGCACAGAGAGCTCACGCAGCCTCTCCCTCCAGGGGCAGAAGGCTTCACGACACAGGAGGACCAAGAGATGCTGTCCCGCATTGAGAAGCAGCTCAAGCGCCGGTTCGCCATCGGCTCTCAGGTGTCGGAGCACAGCATTGTCCAGGACTTCATGCGGCAGGTGGGCCAGGGACCCCGCGGAGGGTTGGGCTGTGAAACCAGGGACACCAGGCTGCCAGCCGGTGGGTGAAACCCATTCCCCAAGCGGTGGCTGGAGAGCCTTTTGATTGGAACTAGATGATCTTTAAGGTCCCTTACAACTCAAACCATTCTATGATTCTATATCTGCTTTTGAAGTTGTTTGTAGGGAGTGGTGGGCAATGTGATTGCAGAGTTTAGGGGGAGTGAGGCGAGAACTCATTTTTCTGCAAAAGCACTGAGGTTTGGGGCTCTCTGGGTAGGTTGGAGTCCTACCCTTGAAACCAGAACCGTTTGATTTGTGAGACTGGCTGCAGTCAGACCTGAAATAGTGAAAGGGGAAAGGAGCGTCAGCACCTGGTGTACCGGCCTCCCTCCCTCTGGAGATGCACAGCCAGGCTTTAGTGGTGGTTGCAGGTTCCTGCTGGGCTCCGGTGAGCTTTTCCCTACCAGCTCATCTCCCCCTGCTCTCCCATTTTCCAGAAATATCCAGAACACGCCATCTACAAGGTGCTGCAGCTGATGATGCGACGGGGGGAGATCCAGCACCGCATGCAACGCAAAGTCCTCTATCGCATCAAGTGACCTTCCTGTCCCACACGCGGGGAGGGAACCGCTGCTGCCTGACACAGGCCTGCGTGCAGGCAGAGTGCCCCATGGGGTCGGAGCCTGCTCCTGGAAGAAGCTTTTCCTTGGGGAGCTAAACAGCCCAGGGCCTCCCTCTTGAACCAGGGTTTGGGGTGGGCAGGGTTCCCCTTGGGTGCTCTGTCACTGTGTCATATCGATGTTTCTTTGAGCTCCAAAAGCTTTTAGTTTGTATTAAAATAAAAACTGATACTGGTAGCCCAGGGTTTTTGGCTGCCCCGAGGGACAGAGGGAATGTATCCCCTTCCCCCTTTGTAGGCGGTGCGGGATTTTGGTTGGAAAGGCATTCCTCCTGCTTGCCCTGTGTTACCCACTGCCCAGCGCCCACCCTGGGGACTTGCCTCAAGGCAGGACGCAGCCCCGTGGGCAGCACCAGTAGCCCTGAAGGCAGAAACTCATTCCTCACTCAGGGTTTGATCTGTCTGTTAAGGCATAAGTCCTGTTGGTGCAGGCTGCCCTGTTGGGCTCAGCGGTGTGGGAGGCACCTTACCCGGTCACTGCGTGCAGGCTGCTACCGTCTTCCCTGTCTGCCAGTGACAGCGAAGGAAACGACCTGCTGTTCCCTGCTTCAAAGCTGCTCTTTGCTTGTCTCTCCTTCCCCTCTCCAAGGGCTGCAGCAGGCAAATGCTTTACCCTGCAGTGGAAAGGGCTGCGTGAAAGCCTTCCTGGAGGAATGGGCAGAGCCCTCTGCTTCCCCCAGTGAGGATGAGGAGGCAGGGTGATGCCCAAGAGCTGTATGCCCTCCTCTAAGTAGCCTCTGCCACCTCCTTCATGTGCTTATGGCCGCGGGGAGGGTTGTCCCACTTGCCAGGAGCCTCTCCTGGGCTCTCTGCCCCGGGGTGGACTTGAGCAGCCGCTCACCCTTCTGTGTTTGCTGCACGACCTTGCACTTGTCAAGCTGCAGGTTTTTGTCATTTCTAGCAAAGTAGTATTGGTTCTCTAAGTGTCCTCCCGAAGACATAAGGTGCAGGTAGGGCCCTGCCCTCGGCAGCTCGGGCCAGCTCGCATGTGTGAGAGCGCTGGTGGGGGACTCTGAAGAGCGTCGGGCATTGCAGGCGAGGGAAGCCGCTGCGGGTGCTGGAGAGGCTGCTGCCATGTCTGCGAGTGACCTTCAGGCTGAAAAACACACCCCAGGAGAGGCTTCATTAGCAAAAGAAACGTTTAGGGCCAGCAGAGGGTACCAGAGCCTTGAGGATGCTGGGCTGCGGCACTGCACACAGTGCTGCCTCCTCCTCCAAGAGAGGAAAGCAAGGGGTCCCTTTGGGCAGGGCTGGTGGGGTGCACCCAGCCTGGCAGCTGTCACATAAGGGCTGGGCTCTACTGCAACCCTTGGGGGGTTCAACAGCATCCCTCTTTGCTTCTCTGTGGGTGTTTTGAGAGGTGCACAGTGCTCTCCTGACGTGGTTGGAGGTGGTCACAGGGTCGGGGGTCTCTCTGGAGGGGCCGGGGTGGTGGTGGCCCTGGTGACACCAGCTGCATATTGGAGAAACAGCCTTCTGCTCTTCATTCTCCAATTTTTTGGACGAGGCTGACCTTTGTGGAGGGCTGGAGGGGAGAGGAGGCTGGCCCAAAAGCTCTCAGTAGGATAGGCAGGGATAGGTCTCCAGAAAGCTCACCCCAGTGATTTTATTGCCCTGTGTTTTTGCAGGTGTGAAGCACCTTGCAGGGCTTCTTGGAACAAGCAACGCTGGGGCAAAAGCAGACACCTTTCTTTTCCCTTTTAAAAAAAAAAGACACCTTTTCTCCCCACACTGCTCTCTGGCTGAGGAGGCAGCTTCCTTGAGCTGCTGCGCCATGGAGAGGATCAGCTCCATGGAGGAGGAATAAGTGGAAGTGAGAATAACAGGGCAAGATCTTCACCTGGAGACTGAAGCTCCCAAAACTGCCAGTGTCTGTTTGAAAGCATCCCACCCCCCTTCCAAGCTCCCATGCCCCTGGTCAAGCACGTGATATTTTAGCATCAGGAGGTGGCCCATTAGAGCAGGGTCAACACAGCCCCGAAGCAGCAGCGTGGTGTCGTGGCTGTTTCCCTGCCACATGCCGTAGCCCATGTAGCACTGTAGTAATGGGTCCTACAGGTCTCAGCCCCTGCTACCCTTCCCCAGTACCTCTGTCCTTGCTTTGGAGATGCTGGCAGTACCTGTCTTATCTATGGTCCTTCTTCCACAGGTGCAGCGAGAGCAAAGCAAACAGAGGTGAGTATGGGACTGGTACACACAGCCTGCTGTTAATGCTGCCTCTGGAGGAGGCTGCAAGCCTCTGTTCCCAGGCTTGGGAAGAGCACCCAGTGATGGAGAAGGGCTGGGTGGGGAGTGTCCTGGGAAAGGGACTGAGGAGAGGAACACAGTGCAAAGGGCTCCATTTCCATCACTCTTCTTGTTTTCTTCCTTCCTTCCTTCCTTCCCTCCACCTGCAGACCTCCCCCCAGCCTTTCCCCATGATCTTTGCTCTGTGCTGGAGCAGTAGTGCATGGCTGGATTTCGGCTGCTGACTGCCAGTGTGGTCATGTGGTGCTCATGGGTTTTAAAAGACCCAACATCGCAAGGTACATCAAGCTATGCTGGGAGTTGGCAGGCGTGGAGGTTGGAAATTCTTTTTGTTGGTTTTTTTTGTTGGTTTCATGACATGATAGGGAGCAGAGGTATATTTCTGTGACGGGGATCAGAATGATTGATCTCTTTGTGCTATGAAATGTGTTGATTATATGGTACGAGGTTATGTAAGTGTACGTACGGCTTGAAACAACATAGTTTAGCAACTAATGTATGCAGCTCTATCACAAGAAGCAGAGCTGGGACGTGCGCAACTCTGGTGTTATCTTGGAACTCGAGATCATTGATTAGTAATGGCTTGTTTTCATCATCGCACTGCAGATGGAAATTTTGGGAGGAAAAGCAGTTCTCATTTGGGTAGAGTGGTAGTGCTTGGTGGTATCTACTTGATAAGGGATTGGCGGTCCTGGTGAAGATGACCAGATTTTTCCTCAAATAATAGTTACTTGATAAAGGAGTGGTCATCCTCCTGGTGAAGGTGCCTCTTCTTGGTCATCCCTGGTGACCATCCCTTGGTTTTGGCACGCTGAGACTTGGGACAGAATCCCTGTCTGGGTGTCCTTAGATGAGCAAAAATACTATTCTCAAATCCAAGGCCAACAGGGAGAGTAAAACCAGACAGACATAGCCACTTCACATCTGAGCAGCGCAGCATTCCCTTACCTAGCCTACATAGGCGACCTTGTCCCTTCCTTAACTCAGTCCTATGTCACCGGCACAGGAGGCCTCTTCCCCACCCTTGTCTTCTCTCCTTGGGAAGTACAGTTGGGTGAGTGTAACCACCCCAAACCAGGCAGCCACCAAGGATGCTTAGGTGCCTTTGATTCAAAGCTTGGGCTTGTGTAGGAGCCACCCACCTCTCACCACAATGAATTAGCCCCCCAAAGAACTTGCAGATTACATGTAATTCTGCATGAGATGTCTTAATCTACGTGAGCAGAGGGGAGTTCCTCACTCCAAAGAGATCCAGTGCACTGGGCTCTTGCCAGTCTTTTTGGTTGTCCAGGGGAGGACTGGGTTGGGATTCATCTGACCAGGCGTCACGAGCTGTGTCTGAGCAAGGCGCTCTCTGTGTCAGTGCAGGGGAGTGAGCGCTTCCAGACAGCAAGTTGTTTTATCCAAAGTAAATGTTTAAAAGAAACCAGAGAAGCTGTGCCCAAATTGCATTTGTTTTCTCTCTGTTGAGTACAAAAGGAGGTCAGGGCAACTAGATCGTAGGTACTAGTAGGTATTTTTGCATCATAGGCATCTCAAACTGGGGAGATGTGCATGTCCTTCCTCCCTTGTGTGCTGCACTGCTGTATCAGAAGAGAAGGGTTTTGGTGAAGGCTTGCTTTGGGTGGCTAACTTTGGGGCAGCTTTACTAGGTTTGATTCTCTTTACTCTTACACCAAGCTCATCAGAATATCTCTGTAGAAATGTCAGTGGAGCTCCACTACTGTAAAATCCAGCAAAGCTGAGTCATCACATCTGCACTGCTCGGATCTCTTCCATCTCCGTGTAGGATGAGAGCTGTTGCAATGCAGCAACATAACCTCTGAGCGTGTTGTGAGTGTCACTTCCTCCATAAAATAAAACAAAACCAAACTGCAGAGTCCTGAGGGCTATTGCTCAAGGATGTGAGATAAACACTGGCAAGCGGAATATGCTGATATGGCCAATGTAAGAAACGATCTGAGCTTGTCCACCGATCACCAACCTCAGATGAAGGAAGTCGGGGCTCCTTCCCCCTTTCTGCTACTGACTTACTTGCCTGTCCTGGATAATAACCTTTTTGGAGCACAGACCACCTCTTACCACGATTTTGTGTAGTGCCTGGCACAACAGTAGCCCAATCTCAGTGTCAGAGTCTACCTGCTGACATAAATAACATTAACACGTTCTAGGGCCTCTCCAGCCCTTGCCAGGCTGAGAACTGATCTCCTGGAGACAAAGAAATCCTTGTGCTTTGCTCTGGACAGTGCCAGAAAAGACCAAGAGATAAAGGGAGAAGTCTCTGGGAGGGAGACCGTGGTGCAGCAATGCCATGCTGCCATGGCATCACCCTGCGGAACAGCACACATGTCATGGGTCTGGGTGCCTGTGATGTGGTCTGCTGGGCAGAGGTGTCTCATGCTGAGTTTCAAGTCCTTTAGGAAGTTTGACTAACGGCCTGTATCCCCTAATTCTGGGCTAGGTTCCTTCCAAATCCCAAACCACTCATTCTCCCACAGCTGTGATGTACAAATGCCTGCTACTGCTCTTCGTCCCATTTTGCCCATCCCTTTGCAACATCCTTTGCTCCTTCCTGCACACCTCTGCTCCAGGTTTCTCCCAGCAATGCCAGCCAGTTCATTTTCTCCTCCTCCACCCCACTGCGTGCCTCATGCCTGCTCTCCCTTCTCCTCTGCATGCATCCTTTCCTAGTCCCCTTCATGGTCGTTGCGGTCAGTCCCTGGCCATCTTGCAGTGTGTCCAGCACAAGCCTCCCACTTCTGTTTTCAAGCCTGCTGGCTTCACAGGCAGGCAGGACATCGGGGTATAACATGCTGGATCAGCTCTCAGGGCTGCCTGTTAGGAACGGGACATCAAGGGACATGCATCAGAGAATGTCCCCCGGACCATCTGCTGCTTCTTGGCTGTTCCTCTCCTCTCTGCCCTTCAGCTTCATCCAGCCAAGATGCTCCACCTCCTCTCCCTATTCTTGATCTTTACCTCATCTCACTGCCCCTTTTTGTTTCTAATACTTTATTTTTCCTTTTCTCAGACTACTGTGTGGGGAATTTGGCCTAAAAGCACACAGACCTCTGGCCAGAAAAGCCAGGCAACACTGGTTTATATGCCCTTTGCACCACACACACACTTTTGGACCCTCAGAATGAAAGCAGGAGCGTTATCGTGCCTGCCTTGATCAAAGTACCCATGAAATGCTTGCTGAGTGGAAAGCAGGTCTATCCACAGCTGGCCACATGCTGTGTGCTCATCAGCATCCAGCACCTCTGCGGTATAAATAGGCATCTATAAATAGGTACGTAGGCATCTTTCCTTTCTGGAAATCCTTCAGTTGATGGAATCTGTCAGGTCTCAAACTGCACCTGGTACTTTGTGGACTCTGTCACAAGTGATCATAAAGATGAACTTCAATATATCACTAGGACTACGGAGTTAAACACTCAGTGCTCAAGATATTTATATGGTTTTTAGAGCGACAGTTGACAGGTCATCTAGCATACAGGTATCACCGTCCCAGACCCTTACACCAGAATAAGGTGCACATTCAACATTATCAGTTATCTTCTATTTGTGTTTTGTAATGAGGAGTTGTTTGGTGGTCTGACCAGGAATGCAGAGACTGTCACCAATCTGGGAGGTTTGCCATCCATGTGGGTCCAGCAGCTGAAGAGTGAGGGCCTGGGGAAAACCAAAGGACACAAAGAGGGGGACAGCTTTCCCAGCACCATGTGGCTCTCACAAACTGGTGAGTGGCAGAGCCCTACGTACCTGATGCTCAGTGTAGATCTTTTGGAAGCACAGTTGCTGCAACAGGGGAACTACAATGTCTGATTTACCTGGCTTCTCCTGAGTCAGGCAATTAAAATACCATGGTTTCCACAGTAACATCACTAGTGCCACACTGCGCCAACATCACTTTACTGTACCCTATTCAGGTGCAGATGCAACTTACAGTAATAGATACATCACATGGAAAGAGAGTGAAGCTTCCCCAGTCTTGAGTTGAACTGAAACTTGAGTTGTTGAGGTTAGAAAGCCCCTTTTGGCCCAGCTCACCTGACCTCATGCATGACACAAGCCCTAGAAGTCCGGCCAAGGAGCCCAGGAATCAAAGCGCTCCATGGGCAAAAGCAAATTCTCACTGGCTGCCTTCATTTGATGTAAAATTGGTTTGCTTTCCAAGAGGCTGGAAAAGTAAGGACTCTAAAATGGCCAAGAAAAGTTGATCCCAAAGGGGCTCAAAGTTTTCCCCAATGAACATCACCAACTGGTAGGAACACAAAGTGCAGAAGCACACGTATTCGTAGCCGGGACCACACAAACCAGCCACATGTAGTCATGCAGAATCAGACAAGACAGATCCACACTTGTATTTCACGTGACCTGGCAGGCGTATTGCCGCAGTGCCTCCCCATGCCATGCTATTTGACTGCTTTCCAAAACCTCAGCGGAGAAACCAGGACTTCTGCTCTTTTGTCTCTTGCACTGGACAAAAGGGTAACATTAGGTCAGAGAACCAGCTCAGAAGGAGAAGCCCAGCATTTGAGTCCCTGCTCTATGAGAAAAAACAGAAGACCTATTTGTTTGCGGCTCACACTGCATGCCCCAAACCCAGAGACACACAATTTACAGTCATGACCCCTTCACCTTTCTTGCTCCTCAGAGGATAAAATGGTTTCCTGTTTATTCCAATGGGCAGCTGTTGTATCAACAGGGGAGAGCAGCACTCATGATTAGCATGGCTGATGTCCAGATACGTTTTGCAGAAGTTGCTTGTTTGTTTGCTGGGCCATCCAGCAGCTGCTGAACGTTCTGCCTTTGGGAGTAGGAGACTCCCAGGCAATTCTCAGATGCTCGAGCATGGGATAGGACTTGCTCCCCCGACACTGGGATCAGCAGGCAGGAAAGAGGTCCTGAGGGCTTCTTCAACCTCTGCCATGTGCTGGAGTATATCAGGAGCTATAGGGCCTCCTTCACCTTCTCCACCTGGTTCATCTGTGCCCCAGGGACATTGTGTGTCACCCATGGGAGAGCGGAGGCAGTGCACTGCCTTGGCGTCTCATAACCTCAGCAAGCACTGCTAGACATGAGGTGGGATTGCCAAAGCTATGAGACATTCGGGACCAGTGAGGGAAACTCCCTGTAGTCAGTGCCCAGGCAAGAGAAGTCTGGGGACGTGGGCAATCCCTGGAAATCACCAGAGAAATATTATCACCATGGGAGCCACTCCTCAGGCTGCTTTTGTGGTCACTTGGACAGAAGAAAGTGTCCCAGGATGCGGAGGATGCAGCCCTCGGGGGGTTCACCATAGGCCATTTTTGGTGTCCTCCATCAACATGGAAGAGGCAGTTAAAATTCGATGCCCTTGGGAAGGAAGCATCAAAGACAATTAAATGCAGGAGAAAGACAAAGCCTGCTGCCTCCTGTGTCTGTATGTTTCTCTTTTGACATCAAGAGCACTTCTCATGTTTGCTTTCCTTCTTTGCTTCTGCCTGGCAGGGCTGTGTTGGCTGGTCATGTTTTTAAATGCCACAGTGACCCAGATTTGGAATAGGCAGGTGGTGATCCAGGCAGTGGGTTTTTATCTGACTCTGCTTATGCAGTCAGCTATGAATTGCTGAAATGGAAAGAAATCAAAGCCTAATCTCCAGTGACCCGTACACAGGCGTCAGAGTCACCATCAGTCTGGAACTGGGGCACTGAGACACAGGCTGCAAAGTGGAGACATGGCGAGCTAGCCTAATGAATCAGCGTGCCCTCTGGTCAAGCAATAGCTGGTACCAACCCTGTATCTACTCATTGGCTTTGCTTTTCAGCAGCACCTACTGTGCGGACCTCCAGGCTGGGGAAGATGCTGGCTCGCAGGCAGTGCAATAGCTGAGGGCTTTGGAGAACCCCTATTGAAGTGGTAATTTTTTTAAGCCTGTAAACCACCTGCTTATTAAATAAGAAAGGATATAAATGGTTCTGTTCTGGGTCCCACAGTGAGCAGCAAGAGGTAGGTGAAATCTGTACAGCCCAAATTGCTCTAAATGAGCTAGCTTCTCTGATTTTTCTGGCCACTTCTGTGGGCTCCCTCATGTGAAGGTGACAGCAGAGCAAAGGGCTGTTGGTGCACTTGAAGGCTGCCCGTACAGTGCATGTGAGATCGATGGGTGCTGGTGGAGGCAAGGGAAATACAAGGCTAACGAGGGCTGCTGAGAGGCAGGAGGGGAGATCTTGTGTTAAACATGCCTGTGCAATCTCAGTCCTCAGTCCTAAACTGGTTCCTAGTCCCAGCAGTGACTTGGCACCTTGCAATCAGTAACACAGCTATCCTTTCAAACCCTTTGCTGGTGGAGAAGTCTGGTCATCCCTCCTGCAGAGGAGGGAGCTGGGGGACAGGAAAACAGCATGTCTTAGGCCAAGGTGCACAAGAATTAACAGCAGAGAAGGACGGATGAAATCCAGCTTCTTCAATCCCAGGCTCTGCTCGTGGGGATTTCCTTCATCCTACAGATGCCACATCCACAGTATTTTTTAATCCTCCTGAACACTCCCCTGCTCTTTAAGAGGCAGAGAAATGTGTGCCATGACTTTTCATCTCCGTAATGTCCCCCTCCTTCTGTTGTTAGCTCTTTTTTGTTTTCCCACCTTTTTTCCATCTCAAGCCTTCCTCTCCTCATGGGCTGAATCACAGCCCTCTGTGTGGAACACCTCTGCTCCACAGGAGGCCAGTGACACTGGATAAATCCCCTCTGAAGAGTTTTGCCTGGATGATCTATATTTGCTGCTGCTTCACTTATGTCTCCTCAGCAATTTTAATGAAACGAAAGCTAATTTTTCTGCTCATGCCATTCATACTGATTTATGGCAGGATAGTCTTCCCAGTACTGATTTCGCAGGTTTCACTCTCAGTCCCTGCATTAGCAGCAGCGGTGTGCCATCACCTCCATGCTATATCATCCTCTCGCCATCCCTTGCCTGTTCTCGTCCTGTCTTGTGCTCCTCACCCTGTGCCCATTCCTGTGGTGCATGCATGGTCTTATCCTGTGCATTTCCTCAGAGCCACCAGCTTCTGCTCAGTGCTCACCCAGCCACCCCTCCGCAGCCTCCTCCACAACCTGTTTGCTCTTTCTGCTGGATGCAGCACGCTGTTGCCTCCTGAAGCCACTCGCTGTGTTTGTGAGTCGGCTAGAGCCCATAGGCAGCCAAGCAATGGTGGTGCTGTGTCCCTTCCATGCTTCAAGTCAAGAGGAAGGTGGGAACGACCCCAACTAAAAAGCTGCTCAGAGCTGTTATGATTGTTGATGGCAATCACGTTTATTGCAGCAGGATTTCAGGAAGAGTGCGGATCCAGGCCTCACTGTCTGGAAAGGAAGGAGTCCCTGCTTCATTGCGTTTCAGCCAAATACATTGACAAATAGCAGAGGTGAGGACTGTAATATGTTAGCGAGAAAAAAATGATTGCAGTGCTTCTCTGAGAAGGTAAATGGGTTTCTGTTCAAGTGTAAGTTAAATATCAGAGGAATGATGATCTTACGAATGAAACACAACACCTCCAGGGGCTTATTCCTATATCAGCCACTAATTTACTGTGTGACCTTCAGTAGTTCATTCAACCTCTCTCTGCCTTGGTCACTTCTTGTGTCAAACAAGCCCAGTGACAAATTCCTTTCTTGTAGAGGTCTTGTAAGGACTACGCATCTCCACGAGATTCTCACAGGACACATCAAAGGCAAAGCATTTTTTCACCGAGACCGCATTTAATATCCTCAGTGATGTAATGTGGCACATTAGCTCACCAGTGCTAAGCCTGGAGCCTCCCACTCGGAGCCCATCCCACCTGCCTCACACGAAGGCGTGTGTTGCCCCTCCACAGCCACTTATCAGCACAGTTCCTTCCTCTCCCCCTACTTCCCTGGGTACCTTTTTAGCCTCCCTAACACCTCCTCTCTTGCTGTAGCACGCTGGTCTTCAAAGAAGAGCCCTTGCCTTGGCACAGATGGGCACAGCCAATCGCTTCCCTTTAAAGGGAGATGTTGCCTCAGCAACCAAAGTTCTGAAGTCGGGCAAAGTTCTGAAAAAAAACCCAATTGTGATGGGAAATGACACTCGGGAACAAATGTACCATGTTGCCATGGCAGCCTGAATACTTGCACGGAACTTGGTGTTTTGAAAATATAAAAAGACTGTGCTTCAAGTGAGTCCAACTAACTTAATGCCTTTGTCAGGTCGCTGTACAACACCAAGTGTCTGGTGTTTATATTTTATACCTGGCGTGTGAATGACTCCATCACTTCTGAAATGGAAGTAGCTTCTGCTCTCAATCCGTCAGAGAACTATTTGAGACTGCGGGTTTTTCTGGGTTGCCTGGTCTGGTATTGATCTGTTGGGGTTATTTCTGTCATTTGAAGTCCATCAGTTCTTGGTTGTCTTGGTTTCCACATCTGTGTTTCATCTGTTACTTCATTTGGTGCACTTTTATGCCACAGTGTCTGGGCTAAAAACAGCAGGTGATATGTTCAAAAACATGGATCCTCTTCCTAGTCCCAAAATAATCCATGCCTTTCCTTTGAGCCATGAGGTGCGTCAGTGGCTTTCAGGGGCTACAGTCTGCTTCATTCAGCTCTGTGAGCCGAACCAAATGTGATTTTTCTCCATCAGGTAGGTGCCTTCTCCTAATTATAGTGAGGAAGAGGAATAACCAGCCTGATGGTATTCCTGTGCGTGTTGGACGGACTCTCTTTGCAAACCCAAAGGTGAACTAAACTCCTGTGAGAGTCTGTAAGACCATCCAGATCTGGAGTTCATCACCATTTCCCCTAGAAAGGCCTGATTCTCATTTGGCATTGTCCTGGTTTCGGCTGGGACAGAGTGTTACATCTAACACATCAGCGTGTTATCAACATTATTCTCACGCTAAATCCAAAACACAGTGCTGTACCAGCTACTAAGAAGAAAATTAACTCTATCCCAGCCAAAACCAGGACAGGCATCTACTTGGTAGGGCTCCCTGTGGCCTGGGAAGCTGGGAAGAGCAGAAGGAGAGCGGGAAACTGGATTTCAGTGATCTGTTGCTGTTATTCTTCACTGTCTCAGGCAGCCAGCCCTCTTGTTAAAAGCAGTGTGGGTAGGAAAAGGGCTGTGAGATGCAGAAGGAAAACAGCCACTGATCCAGTCCTGAGAAGATTAAATCCCAAATGGCTCACAGGAGGAGGGGGATTCTCAGTATTTAACTGAGAAATAATATGGGGCCCTGACACCATGTTTCATTCCTTGCTGGTGAACCCTCACTGAGAGCTGAGCACAGGGACAGTGCTCTCAGCTGGGCAGAGCCAACCAACGCCTTTAGCAGAGTCAACCCTCCTCTGCTGGCAGGAAAACACCCCAGCTGAGGACCCACCATGCGGCGGGTGCAGCGAGGCCAGTGATGGACCCCCATGTGCCAGTCTGGGCTGGGTACATGCAGAGAGCACCGTGCTGTGAGGACTTCTCACCCTAGGCTGGGCCACAGCTCAGAGATCATGTTCCACCATCATCCACGAAGACCTTTTGTTTTCCCTCATCCACTGGAGTGTATGTTTCTATTGCCCAATCCACCCTTGCATCATATCATCTGCGGTTCTGCTTCATCTTCGTTAGCCTCCTCCCCGTTGCCCTGGGTGGTCCAGTGTTGGCCGCTGTTACTTGTAGGCTGTGTGGGAGTGACCTAATTTGGAGAGACTGTAGAAGGAGCATCGGGAAGCCCGCAGGGGAGCGGGGATTTCTGTGCTCTTGGCAGGAGCTCAAGCCACGTACCCAACCCCTGCAGCTGCTGGGCTCTCTTCCGTGGGTCACCTACTCCCCTGGTCCGCATGTACATCTCACCCCAAACTGCTCCTCTCCAATTAGAGTATTAAGGAGACGGTTTATCTCAAGTGCTTTGGAGAGGGCGTCACTGTTCTTAACTTAATTACTTGGCATTGCAAAGGTTTCTAGTCTCTCATTTCTCCTTGACAGCTTTATTATGGAAATATTTATTACTCTGGGCTCTCTCCTTTGTGTTTTTGTGTGGCGTTTACAATAGGGGCTCCTCAGTGCTTGTTTTCAAGCAGCTCAAATGAGAGATTGACTTTAGACAAAACATGCAGCTGGGTCCAAGGAGGCAAGCAGAGAAATGCCGACTGTTCCATTAGGACGTACTCTGCTCAGCCCCGGCTCCCCAGCCTCTGGTCCCCACATCTGCCTTTTCTTGTCTTGGCCTCGACATCTGCAGCAGACTCGAGGGAGACGACCAGTCCCGTGCCCAGTGCCAGGCTCCTCTTTGCAGCAGTGCCCTCCCCACGCGATTTGGGATCGGAGGGCTATGAGCTTCATCTCTCATGGGAGTGTCCTCTGCCACTCTGCCTAATTTCTGCTTCTTATCTACTGTTTGTACAGAGCCATGTCAATGGATGGAAAGTATGGTACTTACCGGGCAGATGAAGATGGGATCTGGGGAAGAGTGCGAGAAGAAATGGAAAGGACGTGAGGTCACTTTAAATATTTACTTGAAATGGAGCCCTTGATCTGAGCTTTTTTGATGTCCGTGGCAGTTTTCCTGGAGATTAATTCCACAATCACACAATAAAAAAACTGTATAAAATCCATACTCATCAGTACATTTGGGAATGTTCCAGTTTACTGGAAGAGTGCTCACTTGCGCTAAAGCCTACAGCAATCCCATTTAGGAGGTTTATTTTGTGCCATGAGGGCTAAATGTGTTTCTGAGACCCATACTTTATAGGCTTAGAGGGACAGAAACCTCTTCTCAATCTACAGAAGAAAAAAGGAAAAGCCTATTTCTGGCAAGCATCGTTTACCAAAATTAAAGTATCATCACCCTGCCCGTGATCCTGCCCACTGCATTTTGTTATTTTACGTGTGTATTGGGTTTGCGTGGCAAGGTTTTGGTAGCGGGGGGGGCTACAGGGGTGGCTTCTGTGAGAAGCTGCTAGAAGCTTCCCCTATGTCTGATAAAGTTAACACCAGCGGGTTCCAAGACGGGCCCACCGCTGGCCAAGGCCGAGCCAATCAGCAACAGTGGTAGTGCCTCTGTGATAACGTATTTAAGGAAGGGAAAAGAAGTTACAGGGGAGTAGCAATTGCAGCCAGAGAGAGAGGAGTGAGAAGATGTGAGAGGAACAACTCTGCAGACACCAAGGTCAGTGAAGAAGGAGGGGGAGGAGGTGCTCCAGGCACCGGAGCAGAGAGATTCCCCTGCAGCCTGTGGTGAAGACCATGGTGAGGCAGGCTGTCCCCCTGCAGCCCATGGAGGTCCACGGTGGAGCAGACATCCACCTGCAGCCCGTGGAGGACCCCACGCCGGAGCAGGTGGATTCCCGAAGGAGGCTGTGACCCCGTGGGAAGCCCGCGCTTGAGCAGGCTCGACCTGTGGACCCATGGAGAGAGGAGCCCACACTGGAGCAGGTTTGCTGGCAGGACTTGTGATCCCGCAGGGGACCCACGCTGGAGCAGTCTGTTCCTGAAGGACTGCGCCCCGTGGATGGGACCCATGCTGGAGCAGTTCGTGAAGAACTGTAGCCCGTGGGAAGGACTCACGTTGGAGAAGTTCGTGGAGGACTGTCTCCCGTGGGAGGGACCGCACACTGGAGCAGGGGAAGAGTGTGAGGAGTCCTCCCCCTGAGGAGGAAGGAGCGGCAGAAACAACGTGTGATGAACTGACCCAAACCCCCATTCCCCATCCCCCTGCGCTGCTCGGGGGGGAGGAGGTATAGAGAATCAGGAGTAAAGTTAAGCCTGGGAAGAAGGGAGGGGTGGGGGGAAGGTGTTTTAAGATTTGGTTTTATTTCTCATTATCCTGCTCTGATTTGACTAGTAATAAATTAAACTAATTTTTCCCCAAGTCGAGTGTGTTTTGCCCGTGACGGTAATTGCTAAGTGATCTCCCTGTCCTTATCTTGACCCACGAGCCTTTCGTTTTATTTTCTCTCCCCTGTCCAGTTGAGGAGGGGGAGTGATAGAGCAGCTTTGGTGGGCACCTGGCATCCAGCCAGGGTCAACCCACCACAACGTGGAACGGGTCTGTCTTCTGACTGTGTACGTGGTATAAGGGTATCGCAGTCACCATATGAGGGGCAGGGCATTGAAAGTAGATGGTGTGTACCCCAGCCTGAGCCGGTCACCCTGCCCCAGCAGTGTAGGCTTTCAAGGAGTGGGATCTGTGTAGGGTGTTCAGATAAGGAGTGAAGGTCGGTTTCATGTTACATTAGTATTTTCCCTGGGGTTGTAGTTTGTATTAGTAGGGATGAGTAAAGCTGGATCGGTGGGAATGAAGCAGAAATGGTTTCCTAGAGAAGTCCCAGTGGATCGGTGTGGTTGCTTTGCTAATACTTTATTGCCCAGAGTTGACTCACTCTGTCTGGAGGGGACTTGATCAGCAGTGGCAGAGTCTGCCTTGCAGGACAGAGCCTGGTGACGTGGATTTTTCCAGGATGGTCAAGATAGCCATATGTTGTTATGTCTGACAGTTCCTCACAGGACCTGTAAGTAAGGTTTCTGCGGGTAGGAAGTGTTGTGTGACTATGCAGTTGCCTGCAGTTTTGGTGCATTCGTTGGGTTTTGCTGCTTTTGATATGTGCAAGAGTTTTTCTGTGTGCATGCGTGCACTCATCTGTAAGTTGTAAATCACCATGCCCCTCAGCCGAAGGAAACTGTAGCTCCTTGTTCCCAAAGACCCCTGAGAAGTGCCAGCTGAAAACACTACCAGCATAAATAACCAGGGAGACTTGCAATTTCCCTCATCCCAAAATAGGAAAATGGCTGCAATTTCTCACCATACTTTATTTTTTTTTAAAAAGGGGGCCCATGGCTGAATGAATCCCTGCTTTCTGGTCTCAGCAGCTGGCACTGTGTGTGTACAGATGTGCAGAACCAGTCCCAGTCCTGGGGCTGGATCAGTCCACAGGCTCCTGCCACCCCTGTACTGCTGAACTGAAACTGCAGGAATTAATTATAAAGTCAGGGAAGGAGGAGGGGGAAGAGGGAGCTGAAGGTCACACAGGATTTTGGCACCTGTGGGACAGAGGGGAGGGTGGCATCGCTGACAGTGCCAGAAAGAAGGAGGAAGGGCAGATGAGGGAGGAGAGATTAGGTGTTTGGTGCTAGCGGTTGCCACAGATTATGCAGAAGGAAATACGAGAAAGGTCATGGGAAAACTACATCAGGGAGGAAGATCGGGGAAGAGACATTGCAGAGGTGCCAGAGGAAAAGACAGTAGCTAAGGGGACAAGAGTGGGGTTGTTGTGGGGGGAAGCAGAGGAGACCCCAGTGAGGCTGGAGAAAGGGGGTCAGAAAGGAGGCGCTTAGGGAGGGACCGGGGACTCAGCAGCCGGTGCAGGTTCTCCATGGGGGCTGAGGCAGGTCCAGCAGACCAAGGCAGGGATCGTTAGCATGTGCCACTGGGCTGCCTACACCTATGCTGGTGTAGGATTGTCCCAGCAGTGGACAGTCCAGCAGTCCTAGGAGTGACAGCAGGACACAGGGCCAGTGCAGGCAGCCGGCTTTGGAGCTATGGGTCACAGTCCGCCTTGGCACAGCAGGAGGTAGCTGATGGGGCTTGGTGGCCTGGCTGGGGAAGAAAACCCAGGAGACATGAGCAGTGACAGAGCAGCAGTGAGCAGGGTTGGGTTGGGGCCAAACACAGCTTGCAACCACTACAAAAAATGTTGCTGCACACTCACAGTAAACAGATGCCTGCTGTTGGTCAGCCACACGCTTGGCCAAGTTGGAAAAAGTGCCAGCATGCGCCAAGATAAGCACACCCTGCCATTGAACAGAATGCTTTCTCCCTGGCCTCCTCTACATCAAAGGGACCTCTAGTCCTTAAACACAAGGACATTGGTTACCAGGAGATATGGGCTCCTCCTGGACATTTGCTCTCCACCTAAAAGCTCTCTGTCCTCCAGCAAGACATGCTGTGATATCCCTGAGGTAGTAGGACTAGATACAGCCTGGCTCCTTGCAACCAGGGCAGAGCCTTTCTTGGGCCCCAGGAGAGCCAGGGATGCACTCGTGCTTCTTGTGTGCATCCCTGAGGGCCTCTAGTTTGACCCTGCTGTGGTCTGGGCTTCATGTGTGACTATTTGCTAACAGCCAGTGTGAGATGCAATGGTAAAATGGGTTTTCCAGCAACTGTTTCCTCAACAGAGCTCTCATCCCTAAAGAGAGGAGGGCCAGCATCTCCTCTTGGGACTGGTTTGCACCCAGCCCCGAGCCCGAAAGCACTATTGCTGTGCAGAGGCAGTGGTAGCATAGCTCCCATGTCCAGGGGAATGTGCAGAATGCAGCAGAAAGAGATGCAGGCGTGTTGATTAAGTTAACACCCAGGAACACCTGAAATCAGAAAGGAGGAGGGAAGCGTTATCTCTAAGTACCGAAGCCATCAGGATGGACTTGGAGTACCGCAGAGTGGAACAAGCAACGACAGGTATACTGAAATAAATGACTCGGAAAAAGGTTGGTCATACTTGATTTGCCAGAGCCAATTTGTGGTGAGTGAGCAGGCTGTGATACACAGTGGTGACCGCTTTCAGATTATTCGTTTTGAGGCAACCGTGAATCTATCATCTTGGGAACCATTGCCCTGAAAGCCTTCAGGCAGTGACGTCTAACCCTGAGGAGGGTGGATTTCAGCAGAAATGGGATGGAGGGGGGCACAGGGAGGGTCTTTGCATTGTTGGTAGGCAAACCTGGTCAGCAAATAAAAAATTTTAGTGAAATAAAAAAATTAGGGTTTTTTTCAAACTTCCGTGTTCCTAATGTTTGCTTTGTCATAGAGAAAAGAAAAATGTTGGGATTTCAGAAGAAAAAAAATCCTTTTTAATTTTCAATACTCCATTTTCCACCAAAGCCAGGAATGAAAATTGGGGAAGGTGGCATTCATCTTGGAAGGAAGAAAACAGATAATCTCTAAACACCTTAAAGGAAAAGTCAGATGGCTTTCCACAACAGTGTTTTGCCATGCTGCATCCCAGGTCTCTCTCAGTTTGCACAGAGGGTCATTCCATGAGTACGCACTTAGGACACCCTTTGGTAACAACATCCTCTCAGCAGGGTCTTCCTGGGATAGCCCAGATGATAACAAAACAAAACATTCCTTCTTCTAAAAACAGCTCCCAGACAGTCTCTGGGCATTCTCAGTCTGGTTATATAAGTGGCTTTTGAGTACAAGATGTGGTTTGGTCATTACAAACTCCCATCCTTAAATAAATTTACATTGGTGCTTCATGGGGAATGTTTACTCCTGCTTCCCTGAGTTCCAGTCATCAAACAAATGAGTTTTGCTTAATGAAAAGCACTCTGCAGGAGTGCTCCTTTAGCTGGGAGATGGGAGGTCAGGAAAGGAAATAAATGGGGAAAAAAGAGATTTAGTTCTTCTTCTCTTTGAACTGCAGATGTGTGGCAGGATCCCCCATTCCGCAAATTTCTTATACATGGGGTTGTTTGACTTCGGAGTTAAAAATCCATAAAGCAAACTAATTAATTTTAAGCTTCCCACATGGATCTCAAAAAGAACAAGATATTCCTTTGCGCTGCAGCACAATTGAGAGTCTTTCATTATTTCTTCCCCCCCCCCCCCCCCCCCCCCCCCCCCCCCCCCCCGCAGGGTGGGATGTGTTTCTGAAGGATACTATACCTCTTTCTTGCGTGAGCAGGACTCCATGTGTCATGGCAGAGAACAAGTCCAGCTGAGAGGGGTCAGGACCTTTAGGGAAAAGGGTAGTGTTACCGCATTGCAGAAAACACGGATTTAGCAGAGGGATGATTACCATCACAACTGACCCTGTAAATGAATGTTCTCAAATATAACTCTCAAAGATTTAAAAAGATGCTGGTAATGACTATTAAATGGAGTCAAACCATTAAAAAAACATTCAGAAGATTAACGCTGGTGTTGTTGCAGCCTCCAGACAGCGGTTCTCAGCCCTTTTCCACTGGTGTGTTGTGTTTGCTCTGGCTCTAGGAACAGCACTGCTCCTAGTCTCAGCATGGCTGTATTCACAGAAGAGTGCTCTCTGGGATCCTGAATCCTGAAGGCGTGAGAGCAATTACAACTACATAAACTGTTAAAGAGCGGTTGCATTCACAGCAGCGAGCTGCAAGATGAAAAGGACACCTGTTAGCAGAGCCATACTTTCCCTCTGTGCATCCAATGTGGTGACAGAAATGAGAGTCAGGATTTCCAAAGCAGGTTCACGTGATTCATGTCAGCGGAGCTGATGCGAACGTAAGGTAAAAGCAGTCATGGTAGTGCAAACCCAAGATCCAGCTTTCCTTTGCCTCGTCCAGGAGACAATTTTGCATGCATAAGGAAGAGTACAGCATGCAGGGTAAATCTTGAGTGGTCTTGCCTCAGGAGAACCTTCAAAAAATCAGTGGTTACAGAAATTCCTGAGCTGGGAGATGCTTCTGGGTGACTATGTTTAATAATCACTGGAGAACTCAGTTATAGCTTCCACAACACCTCAGCAAGAAATTCCACTGTGCAATAACGAGCATTTTTTGCCAAGATTCAGAGAGTTCTTACTGCTGTCATTTTAACTACATTTTCATACTTGACAGTTTTCAAAACATTGTAAAATTATAGGAGAGTGAACTGGATGCAATTCTGCATGTGTCGGATTGTGAGCTGAATTTGGTGTTTCAGCTTAGACTCTTTATTGCTAGAGAAATACTCCCAGCAGCCTGGTGATGAGCAAAAAAGCCTGCCAACCATAAAGGAAACAGAGAAAACAAGTAACTCTGAACTCTGATATTATTTATAAGTTGAGAATATTTCCTATTCCTAAGAAATAATGTGCAAAGTTATTTTCATAGAACATTTTTGCAGAGCATCTCAGTGCTGAATTCTATGACCAAAAAAGGGTGTATTGGTGTTTCTGAACTGCCTTTCCCAAATCCAGGTAGCATATAGGATTTTCCAGTGATCTTAAACACTTACTTGGCCAGTGAACACATAGGATGTCACAGCGTTCGGCAGCCAAACAATGTTCCTACAGCCTTTCCTGGTACTGAGCTTACCCCTTCACGCAAGTGAAGGCTACTGTGGAGCTTTCACGTTATGAAAATGTTCCTAGAGCAATGGAAGAGGAAGAAGTTTGAACAGCTGTTGAGAAAAAAGGGTTATGTGGGAGTGAAAAGTTTCCCATAACAAGCAAAATTTAAAAAGTAAACCAAACATTAGAAGTGAACAAAACAACAGAAAGAAAAGCAGAAATATTTTGAAATGCATCAGTGTATCCTCATGGAGATGCCCTTTATACAACCTAGTGCCATTGGGTTTGCTCTCTACTCACCATTTAAGGAGCTCCTTGCATCAGCTGTGCACCATTGCAACATTGATCCTCGTATGCAATGAGTAACTGTGTGTGCTTTCAGTGAAAAGCTCCAGCCCCCTAGCTTGGTTTCTATAGCCATGTTCTTCTAACCATTCTTGAGATGGTGCCTGGTATTGTTCCACTTATTCATGAATAACATGTGTTGTGGCTTCTTCTGATGTAAACATTAGCCAGGCTTTCACAAAGTTTTTAATAAACTTCTCCACCACCGCATACATTAAAATGAAAAATTATTGATGACCCCTTTAGCAAGCCATTAATGATGACATGCAATATTTGGCTGATGAATCACAAGTTTGCTGTAGATTTAGGCTATGTTTGTGTCTGTCTCAGTGGAGTCTGTCCCCTTCTTCTCCATGGTAACTGCTCTGCCTCTGACATCACTAGCCAAAATAGAGCATGGAGGTTATAAAATCCTGAGGGGGTGTGGGATGGGGAATGGTAGAGACAGAATGAAAATATAATTCAATAAAGGAAAATTCCTTAACGCTTAAGTCACCGGACAGTGTCCAGTGCATCAATCAGGCAAAGGCCATCTGAAATCTGAGAAACGGGAATATCAGCATTTCGGAGCTGGAAATTTGGGTAAGCTTATTGAGACAACTTGGAAAGCAAAACAACCTGTGACTCCTTTTTGGACTGAGTCATGACACACTTGATCCATATGATTTTCTTTCTTGGCATCAGAAATCCTCTTCATCACAATGAGGGTAAAGACCTCCATATTGGGAGTCAAGAAAGCTCTTTGGCTACTAGGGAAGATGACAAGACAAAAGCAGAAATAGAGTAAGTGTGCTAAAGCAGATGCCAGTACTACTCAATCTTTATCACAATCTTTACCTGTGATCTAGGACGCTGCTTTTCTGAAGCCTAGACCCCAGAAACCATGAACTAGATAACCATCTTAACTTCAATTAAAAAAAAAAGGGGGCAAAAAAAAAAGCAGACTTTTTGTGTTAGGAGAGACAAATCTGAAAAAAAAGATCAACATACCTTGGAAGTTCAAAATCAGAAGGGAAAGACAATGAACCCAAAGTTTCTCAGCCATTAACATTTCACAGTTCAAAGTACAATTGGGAGTTTCCTAGACCCCAGTTTAATGCTCTGGAGCCATCAGTGCTGCAGTTTGGATGCCACTGGAGGACGGGAGAGCTTAGAAGTTGTAAAGCGGGGTGTGGGGAGACAGCAGGCATGGGGAAGGGTCGAGAGGACGGGAGGATGTTTAGGCTCATCTCTGTTCATTTGAACAAGGCTGTCAGTCTTGGGAGGGTTAAGTGTTTCCAGGGGAATGGAAACTCAGCTCCAGCCTTGTCAGAGCTCTGACATGACAACATGTATAAAATAAACAGAAGTGGAGCGTTAAGATAATGCACATAGACCAGGTCTGTGCAATGTCGGGATCATTTTGGTTCACTTCACAAAGCTATTATCCCTTTTTGACTTGCATGGTTAGCCAATTTTAAACGTTCTGTGGACTGTTTCATTTAGGAGAAAAAAGCTAATAATGGAGCCCTGTATTTCCTTACTGCAGCCCTGCTTTATTTACAAAGAATGTACACGAAACCCTCTTTCCTTGGACAAAACAGGAATTAAACAGCAGGAAACGGTTTCTTTGTTCACAATTCTGAGCCAGCATTTAGTCCCAAAATATTTTTCTCCATGTTCTTTCATTCTTGTGTTTTCCCTTTCTCAGCGCTAGCTTTTATTTTTTTTTTTTCCATAAACCAGATGTATGTAGGGGTTTTGTTTATTTTTACTTTAATAAAATGTCTTCTAGGAAATTTAGAAAGCAAGTTGTCCAATGAACAGCAGAAAGAATGCAATGTGAGTTCCTACAAATTTGTACCCACTGTCCCTGCCTCTGTTTCCACTCAGAGCCCAAACAACACAGACAGTGATCATCTGGCTGATATCCATTTGCAGTTTGGCTTGACAGCATACCAAACTGGAAACATAACTGTTAAATGTACACTGTGGCCTTTCCCTCAGCAAGTTCCTAGCTTGGATATCTTCACTTGGTCACTGATTTTCATGCAGCTTGTAAGAATTTGTTATCTTTGTGACTTTCACTGTAGAAACTAGGGAGACTGATGGCTAGACAGCGTTGTAGGACAGCCAGATAAAAAAAAAAAAATCCACCCTTTTTTTTTTATTTCAATGAACTAAAGAAAGAAACAAACAAAAAAAGAGGGAGGAAGGGAGGGAGGGAGGGAGGGAGAAATATAGGGAACAAAGGAAAAATACATTTTAAACCAATGTAAGAGGAGAAAGAAAGACGGGAACAAGCAATTGAGGAGAAATAGAGACAAAGAATCAAAAGTAATCTACACATATAATTTAGATAAAGGAATTTTACTCTGCTTATTTTATAAAATGAATTAAAGCTGCCTTGCAAATACTGGCGCAATTAAATCACGTTTCTCTATTGAAGTCAAACATGAAAGAATAATAAAATTTAGTTATGCCATCTGCAGAAACAGCTGTCAAATGTCTGCTGTCTCTGTTTATTTTGGTGAATCTGAGTGAGTCTGGGCCACTGCATGTATGCACAGCATATATATAATTATATTAAGAGGACAGATGACATGATGTGGTCCTTTCTCAAGCATGTTTTAGCCAGGTGCTTAAACATACATGTTCCAAAATGCTTTTGGCTGAGAGGATGGATATTACACTGTGGTCAAAGACCCAGTGTTGAGGTTTGGACTGGTGTCCAGCAAGACCAAGGGCAGTGGAGGGGAGCTGTTGAAGAGAGGCAGCAGGTCCCAGCCCAGGTCCCTGGCTCAGCCCCAGCTGCATGGGCTGCAGGGCCAAGGGACCTCCAACCACGTCCTTGGCCCCTCTTGCCTCTTTGAGACCAGGATCTCCCAGGTCCTGCAGAGTATCTGCTGCCACATGGCTTCAAACTCAAGAGAGAGAAGTACGGTGTGGTCCACCACCCTCCAAGCCTCCTGCCCTACTCCATGCAGCGAGGAGCTTCCCTTCCTGCCTCTGCCCCTCACCATCGCCTCTCCTCCCTCTGACATGGCGGCTGGCCCCGGGTGAGCAGAGAGACCATGCCACACTCTGATGGAAACACTCTGCCTCCAGCCCTCACGGTCATGCGCCTGTGAGACAAAGGCTGCACCGGCGTTAGCAAGGATGCTGCAGCAGCAGAGGTGTCATATGGAGTCACTGGTGTGCAACCACACAGGATGACACCTTCGCTTGCTCCTGCGACCAGGCTGGAAACCGGCACAGAGCAGGAAGGGGAATGCAAGCAATCATCACGGGGTGATTCAGACGTGAGCAAGGCGAGCCCAGAGGTGTAGACATTAGCTTAGGGGTGACGAAGAAATCTCACCATCCCTTTCCAGGTCACTGTTTCACGGGTGGGCACCTGCAAATCCCAAGCGTTAGACTCCCACCTCACTTTCTCCCCTATCTTGCACTTCTGCCACACCATGACGTATGGCCTGAGCTGTGCAATTCATCACCATGCCGCAACCGCTCCGTGGGGTCACAGAAAGCTGCACCTAGCAAAGAGTAATGGGGCATATAGATATTTTAAAATCAGTGAGGAGACAAGGCACAGATGACAAGAATCCGCCCGAGAGCCTAAACCCCAGCTAACACTGCAGCTGGGATCCAGCTAAAGGAGCAGAGAGGGTTTAGGGGTACACTTCCAGGGGTGAGCAGGCAGGCTGGCTACTCTTTTAAGGTGAAGATGGAGCTCCTTTTTCTAGACTGATCAGAGAGCATTGCTGCCCATCTCAAAGGTGGCAAAAAGGCATTTTGCTCTTTGGGGTCAGCTGCCTGTTCCTCTTCTGTGTGGGCTTGAGATAAAGCTTTTTTGAGGACACTTGGTTTCGTGCTGACGTGGCTGGTGCACTCATTGGTATAGAGCTGCCTGGAGTCCTGACCAGCTTCGTTGGGTCCCCATGTCCCACAAGAGCCTCAGGAGAAGGAGCTTCCAACTGCTGCTAACGTGGCGGTCTCTCCCTCATCCTAGGTTAAGCTGCAGATATGTCAAGTGACAAGTGTGGGTTTGCTCCAGCCATGTGACAATGAATAAACCCTGACTGTGATTCAGATCATGCAGATGCTTTGTGATCTGAGCGAGGATGCAGGGGCTGACGCGTAGGTCGGAAGAAAGTGGAAGAACCTGCAAACTGGTGTCCTCCTTATCAGGCAGGGAGGCAGGTGCTGATTCAAACACAATGTTTGGTTTCTCCAGCAGTGGCTTCTCTGCTTCATACTGCCTATGCCCTAAAGTTTCCGATCTGCTTCAGGAGACATACAGTGATCCAGGTTTCACAGCGTTCGCATTTGATTTCAGCAGCGTGTGCCAGGCGTGTGCTGGTGAGAAAGATGAGGTGGGTCTTGACTAAGCCTACAAGAACAGCAGTTTTAGATATAAAAAGGAAATGACAAGGAAGGCAGTGAAATTATTTTAACTGTGGAGTTTATGGATTCCCCAGTGATTTTTGGCAGCTGTACTCAATAGTCCCCCATAGCAAAAGACACACTTCTGAGCGTGGGGTGGAAACACCATTGCTGCCGGGTTGAGATGAGCACTCCTTCGCTGTGGAAGGCCAAGAGCTACAGCATGGTTGCAGAGAAGGTGCTTTGAGAGGCAGAGGGCGTCTGCCTGCTCATAGTCAGAGGATGTGATATGATAGTGTGGCTTGCTACCATTGGACCCAAGTTGTAGCTATTACTGCAGATAATTACAGGTGTTGTAATTTTATCAGTGTGCTTTTTCCAGAACTGTGTGTCTTAGCACATTTCAAAAGAAGCAAGCAACCCACAATAAGCATGCTAATTAGCAAGCAGCACTGATGAGAGAGACCAAAGAGATGCTGGAGGAAAAAATGCCACAAGTCATTCACAGGATTGGTCGTGGTGGCTCTCAGCCAAACTCAGATCCTGCAGTCAGTCTCCTGGCTTTGTGGGGTGACATTTCTAGCCTTTGAAGCCACATTTTCTTTTGACACCTTTGTGTGCTGAAGATGAGCCCACGCTGCAATCCCTGATGTGCAGAAATGGATGCAGATGGGGTAGTACAAATCATTCCTGCGGCAGAGCAGAGCAGAGCCGAGCACAGCCTGCAAACCCTGCGGCAGGCAGGCACCGGCTGGGGACACGAGCAGCCCGGCTGTGCTGCTGTGGCTGTGGCTGTGTGTGCTGCTGGCCGGGCTTGGGGGGGCTCATTTTGAGCAAGGACGTCCTTGGGCAAGCCAGGCCAGGCACATGCTCTGCACAGCAGGTCGTGGTTGGAAACCTGACTCCTGGGAATGCCAGGAGGTTGCTAGGACTGCTCCTGGCTGAAGGAAATGGCACCTTGCTTCAGAAACGAATCACAAAGTCTTCTCTTTCACATTCCCATAAACCGCACAAAATTCGTCCTTTTTTTCCTTCTTCTTTTTCTGTGCTCTCTCTCAAGAGCTTTCTCAGAATTTCCATGAAAACTAACTCACTGCATAATGGAAATAGAATTAAAAAATACATTATATCTTTTTTCTTGCTGGCCTCAGCTTTTTTAAGGTGAGAATGTCATGATGGATGAATGGGGAAGTTCATTTCCATTTTAATTTTAAACTGCAATGGAGTGGGTCACCAGCTTTGTTCTCTGAATGAGGCACCATGTGCTGAAAGCTGTTATCTCTAGGCTTGGCTGTATTAAGAAGTTGTGGTTTAACCCCAGCCGGCAACTAAGCACCACCCAGTGGGATGGGGGAGAGAATCGAAAAAGAGTAAAACTCATGGGCTGAGATAAAGACAGTTTAATAGGACAGAAAGGAAGAAAATTATAATAATAAAAATGACAATAATAATAATAATAATAATAATAATAAAAGAATTAGAATATACAAAACAAGTGATGTACAATGCAATTACTCACCACTCAACGACCAATGCCCAGTCAGTTCCCAAGCAGCGATCCGCCCCTCTCAGCCAACTCCCCCCAGTTTATATACTGGGCATGATGTCATATGGTATGGAATATTCCTTCGGCCAGTTTGGGTCAGCTGTCCTGGCAGTGTCCCCTCCCAACTTCTTGTGCCCCTTCAGCCTTCTTGCTGGCTGGGCATGAGAAGCTGAAAAATCCTTGACTTCGTATAAACACTACTTAGCAACAACTAAAAACATCAGTGTGTTATCAACATTATTCTCCTACTAAATCGAAAACATAACACTACACCAGCTACTAGGAAGAAAATTAACTCTACCCCAGCCGAAACCAGGACAGAAGTACATTACGTTAACTTCAGATCTCTTCACTAGGTGTGCCTACTGGGTGGATTTGCAAAGGCTACTGTTAGCCTAGCAAAGGCAATCTCTCTCGAGGAGCTGCCCCTGTAGCCAAAGGTGAAAGAAGCTGTTTAAAATTCTGTTTAAAATGGTGGAAGTCAAGGCCCTGACTGGGACTGGGTGAAAGAGGGTCCTTCTTAGTGTGCCTTTTCAGTCAGGTAAATACTGGGAGAGGTAGAGGAGATTGTTTGGGTCAAACTGAAGGAGAAAGTTTTACATGTATTTTTCTCAACAAAAAAATGTAAAAACATGAAAAACAGTGTTTCAGATCATCCTGAAGCCTTTTTGCTCAGGCCAGGAGAAAACACTTCACTGTTGTCTTGTGAATCTTCTGCAAATCTTTTTTTTTTTTAAGCAAAAATGCTAGTCAACTATTCAATCAAAAAACACTGTTTTGAAATTCAGTGGTTAGAATGCTGTTTGAAAGTCTGAAGTCACTCTGAAAAACCTTGATGCAATTTAGGCTTTTCCAAAATGGAACATCTCATTTTTCACATGTCTAAGTGACATTGCATGGCATTTTCAAAATTCCTCCTTCTCTTCACTTCCTTTCCAGCCAAAATTATTTGCTGTTGACCCAATTTTGCATGTAGTTCCATTTAGTGTTTGTCAAAAAATTTTCCAGATGATCTAGTTGTGCTGGGGTGAGAGGCCAGAAGAAGACATGGGCTGCAGCAACAAGGGCTGTGTGAGGATGGTTGAGCAGGGGCACTGCTGCTAAAGGTCCTGGCCACCGCCCTCACTGGGGTTGCTTAAATTCAGCAAACGGGGTGTCACAACAAGGGCACCGCTCAGGGAACAAGAAGTGGGAGGAAAACCTGGAGTGCAGAAGATGCCAGGAGAAGAACTGATGGGAAACAGAGAGAGAGTTAACTGGAACAACCAAAATAAACCACAAGTGTATCCTCTGGTGACAGTAAAGCTGCACTAATTCATCCCAGCTCAGTAAGGAACTGAATGCAACAAAATTGATTTAAAGCAGACTCAGAGTCTATAAAGATGGTCGCGCAGAGGGTTAAGCTCAGCCAGCTAAGCAATGTATCTTCGTCTGAGCTGGCCCAAACGGGAATGGGAAGAAGGTGAAGTCCCAATTGCAGGCTCACAGATGCTTCGCAGGTAGGGGGCAAAGCTGGCAGACAAATTTGTTGCCCACTAGCCTGCCAGTCTTAAGACTGTGAGCTCTCAACCCCACTTGCAGTAAGCTGGGCTCTGTCTGCATCCCTATCCCTACGCTGGCTGCAGAAGCCAAGCCCCCCATTGCCCAGACACATCCTGGAGTGGGCGATGAGAAGTGCTGTGCTCTCTGTATGGTGCCAGGTGAACAACACACTGAAAGCACAGATGATACTCTCCAAATCCACACCCCCTTGGATAATGCCATGCTTCTTGAAGGTAAACCCTCTGCATTCAGACACTGGCTGGGTTTCTTCACAGCCTGGGGCCTGAGCCAGCCTCCTGCGGCAAGGTGGCAGTGCCAGACACACGGCACGCAGCAGAGCAGACCTGTGAAGGACTATACAGGCTGCCTCTGCAGGCAGTAAAGGAAAGCAGAGGCAGGAGCACGCTAACAGATAAAGATCAGAAAATGTAGGAAAGAGTTCCAGGAAATGGCATCTTAAAAAACTGGCAGTCAGTTTTCCCCTCTTCCCTTTTTTTCTGGCCGCCCATCCCTCTATGCTGGCCAGGGATGGGAGCGTCTGGTGGGGCTACGCAGCACTGAGATGTCACAGCAGTTAGAGCCAAGCGGGTCCTCCAGGCCCGTGGGGACCTGTCCTCCCTCCTATTATTTACGCGTTAGGCTGGCTTCCATGGTAAACAATCGTAGATCTGTTTCTCTTCATGTCTGCATTGTTCTGTGGTATTTAAGCAGAAGAGACATCCATGGGAAAGAGACCTTGCCCACAGGGTTGGGGGAAGCCCATATATTTTAAGTGTTCTTCAAGGATAGAGAAGATATCCAGGGATAAAGGAAGCCTGGCAGCTTCGGACTTGTGCAAGCAGTGGTGGAGGGAGACAGGACAATACAGCCTCGTGATTAAAATGTGAAACTAGTAATTGCCTCACTTTCCCTTGCTGCAGGCCAGGTATCCCATGTCTTGTGTGTAGGACATAATACTCTGGCTCTCTCCTTCACCACAGCTCCCTTAGGCCAGATGGAGCTGGACATCCTGGGTGTCTCCTGGTCCACGGTGCTTGGGTGGGAGAGGCACTGCAGTACTGCACTGCCACAGGGAGTACACCAGCCTCCATGGCTGCTGCTTCCCGCTGCAGCCCCTTCCCCTTCCCTGATATGCTGGATATGTCTCTGTTGTGGTTTAACCCCAGCCAACAGCTAAGCACCACGCAGCTGCTCCCTCACTCCCCCCCTGTTCCCAGTGGGATGGGGAGGAGAATCGGGAAAAAAGGTAAAACTCGTGGCTTGAGATAAGAACGGTTTAATAACTAAAATAAAATAAAATGTAATAATAACAATAATAATAATGAAATACATTAATAATAATAGTAATGAAAAGGAATATAACAAAAAAAGAAGAGGGAAAAAAAAGAAAAAGCCCCGTGATGCACAGTGCAATTGCTCACCACCTGCTGACCGATGCCCAAGCAGCGATCCACCCCTCCTAGCCAACTCCTCCCCGGTTATATACTGGGCATGATGTTCTATGGTATGGAATATCCCTTTGGCTAGTTTGGGTCAGCTGTCCTGGCTATGCTCCCTCCCAGCTTCTTGTACACCTGCTTGCTGGCAGGGCATAGGAAACTGAAAATCCTTAAGTTAAGTGCTACTGTATTGGGTTTGCGTGGCAAGGTTTTGGTAGCGGGGGGGGCTATAGGGGTGGCTTCTGTGAGAAGCTGCTAGAAGCTTCCCCTATGTCTGATAAAGTTAATGCTAGCGGGTTCCAGGACGGACCCGCCGCTGGCCAAGGCCGAGCCAATCAGTAACAGTGGTAGCGCCTCTGTGATAACATATTTAAGAAAAGCAAAAAAAGTTACAGGGGAGTTGCAGTTGCAGCGAGAGAGAGCGGAGTGAGAAGATGTGAGAGAAACAACTCCGCAGACACCAAGGTCAGGGAAGAAGGAGGGGGAGGAGGTGCTCCAGGCGCCGGAGCAGAGAGAGAGATTCCCCTGCAGCCTGTGGTGAAGACCATGGTGAGGCAGGCTGTCCCCCTGCAGCCCATGGAGGTCCACGGTGGAGCAGATATCCACCTGCAGCCCGTGGAGGACCCCACGCCGGAGCAGGTGGATGCCCGAAGGAGGCTGTGACCCCGTGGGAAGCCCGCGCTGGAGCAGGCTCCTGGCAGGACCTACGGACCCGTGGCCCCGTGGAGAGAGGAGCCCACGCTGAAGCAGGTTTGCTGGCAGGACTTGTGACCCCGCGGGGGACCCACGCTGGAGCAGTCTGCTCCTGAAGGACTGCACCCCGTGGATGGGACCCATGCTGGAGCAGTTCGTGAAGAACTGTAGCCCGTGGGAAGGACTCACGTTGGAGAAGTTCATGAAGGACTGTCTCCCGTGGAAGGGACCCCACGCTGGAGCAGGGGAAGAGTGTGAGGAGTCCTCCCCCTGAGGAGGAAGGAGCGGCAGAAACAACGTGTGATGAACTGACCCAAACCCCCCTTCCCCGTCCCCCTGCGCCGCTCGGGGCGGGGGGAGGTAGTAGAGAAAATAAGGAGTAAAGTTAAGCCTGGGAAGAAGGGAGGGGTGGGGGGAAGGTGTTTTAAGATTTGGTTTTATTTCTCATTATCCTGCTCTGATTTGATTAGCAATAAATTAAACTAATTTTTCCCTAAGTCGAGTCTGTTTTGCCCGTGATGGTAATTGCTGAGTGATCTCCCTGTCCTTATCTCGACCCACGAGCCTTTCGTTTTATTTTCTCCCCCTGTCCAGTTGAGGAGGGGGAGTGATAGAGCGGCTTTGGTGGGCACCTGGCATCTGGCCAGGGTCAACCCACTACAGCTACTTAGCAACAACTAAAACATCAGTGGGTTATCAACATTATTCTCACACTAAATCCAAAACCCAGCACTGTACCAGCTACTAAGAAGAAAATTAACTCTATCCCAGCCGAAATCAGGACAGTCTCTCATCACATAACGTGATCCCTCAAGCATTATTCAGGAGGATGCTTGAGAGATCTGGGTAAGCAAGATAGGGTCTTCTACAGAAAAGAGGGGGAAAAAATGGTATTTTTCTCTCCAGGCTTAATTGGAGAGAGTTATTGCAAGCTCTGTTTTTTTCTCTGCATAGAGGAATAATGGGGTAGATCCTCAGCTAGAGTAAATCAGCATTGCTGCACAGCCAAATGAGCATCCCTTAGCATGCGTAGTAAGTTGTTCTCATGCAGTTTCCTCTGCCAGTAAATCCTTCTCAGTTCAACATGAGATCAAAATCTTTACATCCCTGATGGTGCCATTGCTCCAGTAGCGCTCTCTGCCTTTGACTGTGTCCTATACACTCTGCCTTTAGTTCCCTGTTTCTCACAGGTCACTTTTCATTTTATGAATGCTTTTCCAGTGAAAACAACAATACAGGTAAGCAGAGAGCTCTCAGATATGCTCAGAAAGGAAGAATGACTCCACAGTGAGGGCCACAGCTTGGCCGCACCATGGTCAAGTCTCTGCTCTATGCTCCCCAGGTAAGTCCCCTAGCTTTTAATCCATGAAAGTAATCTCCTGTAAAAATAGCAGCTGGAAGCACAAAAGCCCAATGCTATGGTATGTTGGAGAGTCTCAACACCTTCATTCAGTTTCCACCTCATCCTACAAGTATTTAAGTGCAGTTCTGCCCTGCTTGCATGGTGCCTCACATGCAGGTAGAGGAAAACACTTTTAGGAGCCTCTCACAAGCACCGGCTGGAAAAAGGAGCCAGGCTGTGCAGAGGCTGGTTTTGTACAAGGCTGATCTCTTAAGGAGGACGAAGCAGCACTTGGCCAGATTTCTTGGTTTAGGGTGATCACAGAAATCGCCTCAGTAGGAGAAGGGGACACTATAGACCCCAACCTGACCTACAATTGCTTGGAAATCTTGAATTGAGGAAGGATTAAATAGTACTGCATTCTGTATTTACAAGCAGGGGATGCCAGAAAAAAAAAAAAAGCTGATAGAAACATGTCAAAGTTAAAATGAAATATCTAAGCAATGTGTTTGTAAACAAAGTACAAAGATCTGGTGAAAAAGGTAGAAGAGTTTTAATTCTAAAAAAACAATGCTGCCATTTAGATTAGCGAATTCTTTGGTCTAATCCCTTAGTTTAAATTCACAAAAGCACTTTCTGTCATGACAGCAGCTGCAGGCACACAAGCCCAGCACTGCTATGCAGTAGATCCAGGGTATCCCTTTTGCTGAAGGGGGAAAGTCATATCCCCCTGTAGCCTCTCATGCATACTTCTGGCACACATTGGACTCCTTGGTTTGCTGATTTGACTCACTAAGTTGGCAGAAAATTAGTTCAACCACAAAATAAAAATGGTTAGTCTGCTGCTAAGCTACTTAGCTGAGCTGAGTTATAGCATGGGAAGGACAAGGGCTTGTGGATGGGCTGGGTTTTGGTTCAGAAGAGCGTGGGAGAAGGGCACTAAGGAGCACAGGGATCTCTGGGACATATGGCTTTGGGGGAGGATGAGCGATCAGAGCTCTAATGTACAAAAGCACATTGTACAAGGGGTTTGATTCCACCCGAACACCTCTATCCAGGACCTTCATATACATGAAGGACATATATTCAAGGCTCCCTTCCCATCTTCACACAAGACTTCTGCTGTCCTTCAACGTGCCTTCCCCCTCCAGCTATAGTACACAGCTATTCTGCCTGACTTGGTCGTACCCCCTCCAGAAATATCCCCTGCCATCCTAGGACATTTCTGCCAATGCTGTTATCAGTGAGTATTAAGCCCTACTTTCAATGGCAGACTGGAGGGATTTTTCTGTCAGCCCCAGACTGACTGTCTGTTGTTGACTCAAGACCTTGACATGGTGCTTTCCATTCCACTTGCTCATGCATCTCCTTGACAGTCTTACTTTTCTTAGAGTAACAAAGAAATGCCTCTCCTCGATTTATTGTGTAGAGCCACTAGAGCTAAACTTCTCAAACAGAAATGCCCTTACAGCAGTTTCACAAGCTTTTAAAATCCAAGGACCACCTTTCCTTTCTGAAAGGGCTCCAAGGACATCCTATGCTGTGTGTCACCACGGAGGTTTTCATTCACAATCCAGTAACAATTAATCCATTAGAAATGCATCTATTAGTTTTGTTTATTCCATCTGTGTGTGTATTTTCCAGCTCCTACATCAGGAGAATGGTGAGTGGGAGGAGGTTAGGAAAGAAGGGGTTTTGCAGTCATTTTTGTGGTCACAATCTGATGTTTCTCAAGTACCATCTGAGGATACCATGCTGTAAGGGATGTTTCTATCTTTCACTCTACCATCAGCTACCATCTCCGCTCCCCTCCTTCCCGATGGGACTGGGGCTCATTTGACCCTTCAGTACGCTGGTTTAGAGACCAAAACCAGTGGAGAACTAATAATTTATTTATTGTGTGACCTAGCCCTGTGCTCTGGGTCACTCTGGGGACAGAGGATCACCAGTGTCAGGGCAAGGGAAGGGACGAGGGCACCTGACTGGGGACAGGGTGCAGGACAAGCTTGCCAGAGACAGGTGGCCACTGGATTTGAAACCACACATGTCAGACCATACTGGTCCAGTGGATGGGGAACACTGCCCAAGGACCTTGATGCTGGCCTAGATGCTGAACTGCTAGTATCTTCCATTTGCCTAAAATTGCTGAGCCTCCCTGACATATTTCTTCCCTCACTATAGATATTCACTAAAAATAGTCATATTAAAACTGAAGTTTTGTCTTTAGAAAAGAGTAATGATCAAACCCTCAACAATGCTAGAGATTACAGGTTTAAGAGAGTCCTTACAAAAAGGACTGAAATTAGGGAGTGCTAATACTTTCCTCTGCCAGCCACTCATTCAAACCCAGCCTTGGTCATTAGTAACTGGAAGTGGTTCCTGCGTGCTGGATTTTTCATTGAGCTACATAAAAAGACATGAGATGGAGAGGATCCTTAATGCAATGGCCACATGCCAACATCACAGCCCCCCCAATACCATTTTCAATGGAATTGAATGGATCAAATGGATTATGAACAGCACCTTTTTCACTTGGTCTAAGTATTTTCCTCCGCGGTCCTGTCCTGGTGGTGAGTAGCTTGCCTTACTGCTATCACAGCTGTAGCTTTTTTGTGGATAAGTGGAAGATTTCACTCTTCTGGGCTGCCAATTAGGTGGCTTTCACTACCAGCTAGAGCCAGAGGGACGATTAAAATAAAGTGCAGCCTTTTGTCCTGCCCTTTGCAAAAAGAACTATCAGCTGTTCCCGACGAGAATAGAGACTTCTCCCACCTCTTGCAGTCCAAGAGATGGAACAGAAAACTTCCAAAATGTTAGAAATATATATTGATTTATCACAATTCTTGTTTCCTGTTTAAAGAAACAACTTGGTTTTTTTGTATGACCACTGGCATTTTTTTTTTAGTGTTTTGGCTTTTTCCTGGACCTCCACTCACAGTATTAGTGCAAGTTAGTGACCAGTTTTAGCCTAGCTCTTACTCAAAAAACAGACATTTCTTTTCCTGCTACTTGGCGTAACTGTACAATTTTCTGTTCTCAGAAATGTAGTAATGTCTTTAATAGGAGACTGACATTCAGGTATCAAAAGACCCTCTAAATTCTGATCAGACAAAAACCCAGGCTACTCACCATTTATGGTCATTTGCAAACAAAAAGCGCCTTCTCAAAGAGCAGCGGTCAGACTGCTCATGTCCTGGCCAGATCCCAGTCTGGCAAACTTTAATTGCGGTTTGGGCTGGAGTATTTTTTTTCACTCCCAACCCTAAAGCTTTCTGCACGCTGTTAAACAGATGCCATATTTCATACCAGATGTGAATTTCCTAAAGTAATTCCTGCTGTATATAGAGAGGACTAACCTAAAGCCTTTGAAGTAAGTAGTAAGACCTGCTGTTGACTTTGGATCACATATGTATGGGCTGTAAGGATATTTGCAAGTCCTTTGGGATAAGAAGACCACATAGATGCAGAACAACACTACAGGCCAGTAGAAGAGTCTGTGATTCATTTAAGATGGGAATCTGCCCACTGTCTTCAATGGGAGATATATTTCAGACTAAATATGGATAGTAAATGTATTTTTCCATCCTTAAAAGTTTTTGGAATGGCAAATATTTTTCTATTCCTGCACTGATATGAATCTACTGGAGGGTCTCTCTCTTCAGTTTCCACAACAGCAAAAAATACACAGCGAGGTGCTGAATGATGACTAACCTCCCCCAAGGACAGTTTCATCCCAGATGGTATATCCCTGAAAAAAATCCTCAGTTTCAGTGGATGGGCGTGACAACATTAAAAAAAAAAATGCTTCTTTGGAAAATTCCTGACCGGGAATTTTGTTACAGACAGTTCTAAGCAGAAGCTGCTACTGAGAAGGGGACTCGGAGGTATTTGGCTCCTGCCAGGCATTGTTTCTCAGTTTGATTAAGCTCTTAATCTTGTGTTTCCTCTGTGGGTATCAAGCTCCAGGAAACTGCCTTATTCAGATGCGTAAAGGGAAATAAGATTCAACTTCAAACAAACAACAATCACCGCTCCATTTTTGATCATAATCTGGGGGAAATGTATCATGAAGCACCACGGCTCGATACTTCCAAAAATCAACTTTGGGAGTCAGAATTTAAGAATCTGTCAGAGCTAATCACTTCAAATAATGCTGCAATAGAAGATTGGACTCGCCACAAGAAGCAATTGCAGCAGGAGATAAAAAGATTACATGCTGAATGATCTGATGTGAATAGGAAAGATGCTATTCTTAAAGCCCTGAGCTCCCATGATGCAGTATTTCAGCTTTGGGCTGAAATGGTAAAGCTAAACTAGAATTGTGCACTGATAACGTCAGAGCAATCAGCCGCTGCGATGGGAGGAGAATTCCTACTTCAAAAACATTTTTTTGTTGAATTGCGGTTATTAGTATTTAAAACAGCAGCAACTGGAGTCACTGAATCCAAGCTGCACCGTGCTAGGCTTTACTCCATACATTATAATACACAGCCATTGCCCCAAGGACCATAAATGTGTAAACAGACAAAACAGACATATGGTTGGAGGGAACATGGAGAAGAAATGATCTGCCTAACGCTTAATAACAAATCAACATCAGAGCCAAAAATACAACACAGGGTCCTAGCGTGCTACCTGCTACAGCCAAGCATCCCCCAAAGCTGTCTCCCCCCGAGGCTTCACATTTTGCATTAAAGGAATCTCATCTTGATGAGACTTCACCCTGGTGGAAACGGGGAGGGAAATGACAGCAGCTGTGATAAGGTAAATCCCACAGGTTAATTACCTGTTCTGCTTTTCACCTCTGAAATGAAAAGCCTTTTGGAATGAAGCATGGAAAGAGACATTCCTAAGGGAACAGGGATTGAGTCCAGGTCTTCCTAGGATACATGTGGGCACCTTTTCAGGGAATTAAAAACTGCTTCACAGATGCTCAAACATCTGAAGAACAGTGGGTATCAGCTGCGGTGAAACCTGGGCTGGCGGGCTGCATTCAACCCTTATCGAGCCATGTTCAGGAAAGGCGAATTCAACAGACAGAGAGAGGAGTTTCTCGGGAAGATTAAGGAAATTCTGTCATATAAGGAGAGACTACAAGAGCCTATCTGTTGACTCTGGCTCCAGCTAAACACAGCAGGAGGAAAATATCAGGTTGGAAGAGAAGCTGTTAAAACTACAGAATGATGTTAAAAAAGCAGCAAATGAGCAAAAGTTTTCTGCAGATGCATTTAACCTTAGAGCAACCCCTGCTGATATGACAGGTGAGGCAAAAACTCCTTTTTAAAATGGAGCTAGGACAGCTTGTGAACTGGATATTGCGATGTGCTTCTCTATGGAAAAGGGAATGGAGTTAATTCGTCCTCCCAGGGCTTTGTTCCTAAGAAGATGCTGCTGTTCTTCAAAAGATACTTTTCTAGAAAAAAAAAAATTAAAAAGCTCAGAAATCTTGTAAAGTCTCTTTCTGTATTGGGTTTGCGTGGCAAGGTTTTGGTAGCAGGGGCGGCTACAGGGGTGGCTTCTGTGAGAAGCTTCCCCTGTGTCTGATAAAGTTAATGCCAGCGGCTTCCAAGACGGACCCACCGCTGGCCAAGGCCGAGCCAATCAGCAACAGTGGTAGCGCCTCTGTGATAGCATATTTAAGGAAGGGAAAAGAAGTTACAGGGGAGTAGCAATTGCAGCCAGAGAGAGAGGAGTGAGAAGATGTGAGAGGAACAACTCTGCAGACACCGAGGTCAGTGAAGAAGGAGGGGGAGGAGGTGCTCCAGGTGCCGGAGCAGAGATTGCCCTGCAGCCCGTGGTGAAGACCATGGTGAGGCAGGCTGTCCCCCTGCAGCCCATGGAGGTCCACGGTGGAGCAGACATCCACCTGCAGCCCGTGGAGGACCCCACGCCGGAGCAGGTGGATGCCCGAAGGAGGCTGTGACCCCGTGGGAAGCCCGCGCTGGAGCAGGCTCCTGGCAGGACCTTCGGACCCGTGGAGAGAGGAGCCCACACTGGAGCAGGTTTGCTGGCAGGACTTGTGATCCCACAGGGGACCCACGCTGGAGCAGTCTGTTCCTGAAGGACTGCGCCCCATGGATGGGACCCACGCTGGAGCAGTTCGTGAAGAACTGTAGCCTGTGGGAAGGACTCACGTTGGAGAAGTTCGTGAAGGACTGTCTCCCGTGGGAGGGACCCACGCTGGAGCAGGGGAAGAGTGTGAGGAGTCCTCCCCCTGAGGAGGAAGGAGCGGCAGAAACAACGTGTGATGAACTGACTGAAACCCCCATTCCCCATCCCCCTGCGCTGCTCGGGGGGGGAGGAAGTATAGAGAATCAGGAGTAAAGTTAAGCCTGGGAAGAAGGGAGAGGTGGGGGGAAGGTGTTTTAAGATTTGGTTTTATTTCTCATTATCCTGCTCTGATTTGACTAGTAATAAATTAAACTAATTTTTCCCCAAGTCGAGTGTGTTTTGCCCGTGAAGGTAATTGGTGAAGTGATCTCCCTGTCCTTATCTCGACCCACGAGCCTTTCGTTTTATTTTTTCTCCCCTGTCCACTTGAGGAGGGGGAGTGACAGAGCAGCTTTGGCGGGCACCTGGCATCCTGCCAGGGTCAACCCACCACACTTTCCTATTGCAGCATCATGAAATATTTTATAAATCTGGGAATATCTGATAACGTCTTGGAGAGGATCTTGTGATCATTGAGTCATTTAGTCTTTATTTTTTTTCAGCTGGACCTTTCACATTTTTAAGAATTACACTTCTAAAATCTGAATCCTTTTGGCCAAAAAAAAAACCCCAAATCCCCCCGTTATGCAGGAAACTGAAAGAACAACTATCCTCATCTGAAAAGCAAGCTGGTGAACTGCAGTTATCCTAGAGTTCGTAACAGACATATTTATAGCGATCTTTTGACCCCCCTCAAGATGATTCATTTTTCAAGAAAGTTGGAAGTCTGCCTTGAAAGGGTATTTTCACTACCACATACACCCATATCTGTTGCCTCCGGGGAAAAAAAATTATAATACACTGCGTTGGTATTGGTATATTAATCACACATATGTGATGATTATTCTTGATAATGCAGCATAACAATACAATACAGCATTAAGGTAGAGGTCTGATTACATGTCATTCAGCAAGGGTTGAGCCACTATATTTAGATGCTGACTAATTTGGGAGAGCACTTATCCATCTTCCTGAGGGATTTCTGCAGCTCCCCTTCCTGAGGTATCTGAAGACTTCGCAGCCACCTGGGCATTTCGCTCCTAGTGCTCCTGCAAGGTTGGAAAGTGCTGACCTCCCCTGCCCCACACCTGCCTCCCGTGGCTCCCTGCCTCTGCTTGGGGAGGACCCCTTCTCCTGGCTCTCCCTGGGGCAGCAAAGTCCTGGATGCTTTACCCTTGCTTGCTGGTGTCACCTGGACAGGGCTGAACTGAAGGACGTGTCCCAAGAAAACTGCATCTGTGGTCATGCGGATCTGATTTCTCTGGTACAGCATCACCCAGATGTACGCTTGCACCACATGTCCTAAAGTATTGATTTGACTTAACTGAGCCTGATTCTTAGTTAAAATATGGGCACTTTACTTTTCTCCCACAGTGTACGTAGGAGGGGAGGAGTAGAGAGTTCTTGAGTAGGTGTAAATGCTCACCTTCAAATTCCCCTTAACAGTGCCCCAGAGTGTATCTCCAGGCCAGGGCGCTGTGTTCATCTGCAAGGTAGCTCTAAGGAAGCATCCTTACCTAGGGGACATGGGGTCCCCACGTCCGCACTGCTGCTGAGACACGTTTGCTGGGAGCTAGAAAAAAACACTGCTCACATCTAAGATGAGGAACCACGGTTACAAAGCCCTCAGGGACAGCAGAAGTCAACTCAGCAGTGACTTTCTCAGATTGAAAAAGCTCCATGTCTGGCAGCCTTTTTAGGATCCTGTGAACTGACCGTGCAGGCAGACCCATCAGTGGCAAAGGCTGGAGGAGGCAGTAAAAGGCTGGCAGAGAGGTTGGCAAGGAGAGGCTGCGAGAGTGAAGCTAGCCCAGGAGAGCCAGGAATCGCCCATCACTCACCGCAGAGCTATAGCAACATGAAAAGACAAGACAATCAATCTTTCTAACTTACTTGGCTACACAATCAAGGAACATTAAGCACTGTATCATAAGGTTGCTGTACTTGGAAAGGTATTTCAAGTCCACAGTGTACTGAACCGGAGCGTACTGAGCAAGGCTGGATGGGAGGTTATTGATTGATTCTTACAGAGACAACTAACTCCTCGGCATAGCAAGAAAGGACCACACATAAAGATCGCACGCACTCCTTTAATCAGGCCCCAGGATCCAGGCAATGAAGCACATCTGAATGTCTCTGGCAAGAACGCAATCTCACAGAGCATAAAGACAGCGTGGTGCACACAAGGTTAGAGATGATTGAGCCAGAGGACATGGGAACTCAATCTTGCTTCGGCACAGGGACCGTCTATCCCTGCTTTGTAACAGGTGGACGACCAAATAACAGGATCATATTTGATTGCTCCCCCTCAGAAATGTCAGGTCACCACTCACAAGGGCAACTGGGTGAAATGAATTTGATTATTAAATCACCACATTTAGCTGTGATTAAACAAGAAACTTTAATTTATTATTATTACTCATGGGGGTTTTTTTTGCATTTTTGCTTTTAAATTGCTTCTCTGGAAAAAAAGAAATTGCTTCCTTTTGGCTACTTGACAGTCAGATTTGCAACTAGTTACAACCTGAAGAATAAATAAGGTATTTCTTTTTGCTAATCAAGAGAATAACCTGTGCACATGTTTAAACATGTTAGTATATTGGAACTGCCATTCACAATTCTCTAAATGGCTACTTTTTTTTATTCCTTATCTATGTAAATATCATTTTGGACAAAGATTAGGAAACAGCTGAGAGTCCAGAAAACTAACATTTAAACTGATATTATTACCTAAGTCAAATGACATTACATGTGCTGGATAGAAGTTACGTATCAAAATATTTTACATTAAAACATATGGTTTGTCCTGCAAAGAAAACATTCTAATGGAAATTATTTTCCTCTTGGAGTTCATCAGGATTGTAGAAGTAGTAGATTTCAGCCTAATCGTTAGTCCTGACTTCGAAGAGAAAAACAAACGTCCCTTTTTCAAGGTCTATTCTGCTTCTTAGCTTTGGGTGGGTTAACAGTTGGAGTGATGTAAACTGGAAACAAAAGCAGAGAAAATTTTATTCAGCTGCAAAAGGGATCTTAGTTGTCAAAGTGATCCACCACTTAGGTAAACTCTCACTCCTGGCAGTTAGCCAGTTCAGCCAGTTTTTAAAATTTGAAGCAGTTCATCTCTCCTGACAACTGTTATTTTTAAACCTTGGTCCTTCACCTTTCTTATCCCCCAGCAGAAACAGCCCAGATCTTTAAGGCTAATAGCAGCCTCTGCAGCCCATCCCATTTGTGTCCCCCTGCTCCTCTCAAGCTGCGAAGGCAGCTGGCTAGGGTACAGCCAGGTACAGCTGGCACCTCTTGCATGGGGAGAGGGAAGGGAAAGAGGCAGAAGATGCTACAGGCAGATGCTATAGGAGAGGAGGAGATAGCTGCCCAGCTGACTCACCCTGAGTTTGATGCCTAGGCAATTCATTGGGAGAATTAGGGTTTGCAATTGGTTTCCTCGTAGACTAAGACAGTGCCTAAACTAGTCAATACATGCCTGAAAAGAAAATTATGGCTAAATCCCGTCCCTCTTAGGTGCTTTGCTGACTGAGTTGCTGGGTAAATACTACAAAAGATCCAGGTGCTCAAATGCCGCTGCAAGAAGCAGATAGGGACTGACTGCATTTTAAAGCATGTACGTAACCATGACTTATTTTCTTCTGAAAGCAGCTTATGTTCTTCACATATGGGTGTTTTTGAATGCAGCCCCAAAATAACAACCTCCAGTTGGTTGGGAGTGAGAGTACAGAAGAATGAGCAAAGCTGTAAACAGCCAAATTCTCCAGGGAAATAAGTTGCAGTTAGGAGGTCCTAATGAAAGGCTATTTCATATCTTTATAGGCATTATTAGACTCCTAAAGGAGGAAGTTTGACTTGGGAACTCCCCATCTCTGTGATTTCCTCTGGCAAGTAAGTCTTGGATGAAAGTTACATGGTGTTTCACCACCAAGTCTCAGATGCTGGGAGAGCACTGTTTAGCAGTTGCTGAGGATATAATCTCAAAAGCAGTTTCCACAGATTTGGAAGGTGCATAAAACTACTGCAGGAGCTGAGGAGAGTGCCCAGGGATCACCCCAAGGCTCACACCAGACAGCCAGTGCTCTGGGCCAGAGAAAGAGACAGAAAAGTGCCCTTGGCAGAAGGTAGCTATGGCTACAACTGTGAAGTTATCCACTCCAGAGAGAGCTCTCCATCCCCTGCCCATGCAGTACAGTGTTGTATATGTCTTGCTGAGAGCTACCCACATGAGAGTGTCCTGGCTGTATCTACATTGCATAGTGCTTGGCCTTGAGCCTCCTCGGGCACCCATGTGCACCAAAGACACATTTATTACTTGTCTTCTGTTTACTCTTCCCCCACACCCCTGAGCTTTGGAGTCTGAAATTATGAGGGCTGTGTTGCAGCCCACCAGAGTGTTTTTTATAGCTTCATGCTGGGTGCATATGTTGCATGCCTTGGAAAGTAGTTGTCCTGGTTTCGGCTGGGACAGAGTTAACTCTCTTCTTTTAGTAGCTGGTACAGTGCTGTGTTTTGGATTTAGTGTGAGAATAATGTTGATAACACACTGATGTTTTAGTTGTTGCTAAGTAGCGCTTATCTTGAGCCATGCTCTGCCAGCAAGCAGGTGTGCAAGAAGCTGGGAGGGAGCACAGCCAGGGCAGCTGACCTGAACTAGCCAAAGGGATATTCCATACCATGGAACGTCATGCCCAGTATATAAACAGGGGGAGCTGGCCGGGAGGTGCGGATCACAGCTCAGGCATTGGTCAGCGAGTGGTGAGCAATTGCATTGTGCATCACTGAGGTTTTTTCCTTTTTTTTTCCTCTTTTTTTTTTTTTGTTATATTCCTTTTCATTATTATTATTATATTTCATTATTATTATTGTTAGTGTTATATTTTACTTTAGTTATTTAACTGTTCTTATCTCAACCCACAAGTTCTACCTTCTTTCCCGATTCTCCTCCCCATCCCACTGGGAGCAGGGGGGAGGAGTGAGGGAGCAGCTGCATGGTGCTTGGCTGCTGACTGGGGTTAAACCATGACAGTAGTATAAGGGACATGTGAGCATGCAGTGCCTGAGGGGGACAATACTGGAGGGCTGTAAAGGGCTGAGGAAGCCAAGTTTGGTGCAGACTCCACCATGCTGCCTGAAGGGCAGGGCTGAATGTCCATAGAAGGACACCCAGCTTTTGCCTCAGAAGCAGCTGGTTTATCCATTCCAAAAGAGAGGCCAGGAGTGAGCTAAAGTACGTGCAGTGTGAATGATCCCATGACCAGGACTCAAGAGAAAAGCTGGGAGCTAAGTTATTGGCAGTATAGACATGCTCTCAGCTGTCCTGTCCTATGGGGTGGAGAGAGCTGACCCAGAATCACACCAGCCCTGTCCTACAGCTGGTGTGTAGGACACAGAGTTCACAGCCAAAGCAGCAGGCTATTTCCCTGTTCAGGTCTTGGAGTCTCTTGAAATGCCTCTTAATATTAAAAACTGTGTTTTCCCCCCCCCCGCCTCTGATGTTGCCTTGGGTGCTGTTAGGGCAGGGCCTCAGTCTGTTCCCAGCACAGGATGGCTATTAGCACTTATACCAGTGCAGACTGGCTGAGTGAGCATCATTCCACCATCCAGGTGGTAATCACAACATAATGCTGCCCTAGCCCATGAATTGCCCACTGTACTCTCCTCCCAAGTAAGCTGTATGCTAAAGCACCATCTGCACAAAGCCGACGTGCTGCGCAGTGTTTGGGAGATGTCGAGTCCCATCTCCCCCCACATGCATACGCAGCTCTCAGACCTACGCCAGCACTGAACAGAGCTATTCCATCCGTCAGCCCTTGGTATTTATTTTCATCTGTCAAAAAAAAAAATCCGAGCCTGAAAGCTCCCAGGAAGAGCCTGGAGTCTGGATCCAGGCTTCAATCAGAAGGAGTAAGTGTCACAGGTATTTATATTAACATGTACAGTTTTGTGCATGTGGAAAACATTTTAAGGAAGCCAGAATTATCAAATATACAGCAGATTTTTACTGTATCTTTAACTCTACATCCATGTTCATGTTCAGGCTGGCTAATGTGTTTTGCAACCATATGGAGATGCCATATTTTGGTCCTGGAGTAAAAAATATGGCAACAGTAAAATGCCATATTTCAGTAAAAAAGTCTTAAAAGAATAGTCTGATCTACTAGTAATGAATATAGAGAGGGGAAATTACACCTAACAGGCTTTATCAGTAAGGAAGAGATGGAAACTGTGGAGGACTGCCTGATCCCCATGTCCCATTTAGGACTGCGCTTGTAGTGGCAGGTTTGAATCACCTCCAAATTCTCCCTGAGCAAGTGTAAAAGGCACCCTCCAAAATGAACTCCAACCAGTGTCTCCGATGGTTCCATGTATCCATGATACGTCTCTTCCCACGAGTTTTTTTGCTTAAACCCTCCCTTTTGGAGAACAGGGAATAGTATTTTTCTGTACTGATGACTGTAGCGATGCACAGACCGTTCATGAGCCAGGCTCTGACAGTGATGCCAGGCCGCCGTACAAGGCTTAGACCATGGACATGGGTTATCCTGATGGAAACCACAGCAATCTTTCAGCACTGAGCAGCTAATTACCCACAATGTGTTGGGATGCTTTGCACGTACAGATGGGGGCAGAACTGGCTTCTATAAGTAAACTGCGTTAATCTGTCTGTAAGTCCTGCATCTTGACTCTAACAGTAAAAAGACAACCTCTTAGTCTCTTGCAGTTAAGGTCTAGTGTAAACTGTGAATTACAAGATTGAATATCTCTTCCAGGGTGGATTAACAGGCTCTGATTCTACCCTCTTCTTTTAACTCAGATGGGGATTTGCAGCTGTGTAAATGAAATGAGAATTGCATCTATATCTGTGCCAAGAAAATGTGCTAAATATACAAATAGGCTGAACTGAATATGATTTAATCTTCAAAGCAGACACGTTTTGAAGGATTTGATTTCCTTCCCCTTCTAAAAGTCGAGCTCTTGCTGTGAGCCTGTATCTACAGAAAGATACTGTTTGCGGGAACCCACTAGCCCTTCCTTTGGCTTAGAGAGTACCATGACCCACACCAGCTAAGGTAAGGAGCAGCCTCTGTCTCAAGGCCCTAACAGAGTGGGGAAAGCTCAGAGGAACTTGCTGGGCAATTTTATCCCCTATCTCTCTAAATACGTACCCAGGACTAAGAGCAGAGTCACAAACCAGATTCACTTCCAGCTAAGGAAAGACACTTATGAGTAGGTTGTAATGAGGTTCCCTCTTGCTGGTCATGATGGCAAAAAATATGGAAGAGGCACAAGCCTACATGGTGTTCATGAGAAGGTGCATACCCAGTGGTGAACTGATAGCTGCCTGCTATCAAACATTTATCTGTGGCTTGCTAGGAAAATGAAAGTCCACCTGGGCAGAATGAGACGGGGAAATCCCTTCAGTGGGTGGCAGAGTGCGAAGGGATGTTGCCATTTTGGAGGTGGACCCATAATCCAAAGCTTTGCAAGACAGTATTTCTCAGATGAATCACACGGAGGGAGGCTTAGGACAAGGTGTCGCCTGCCCAGCCTGGATTAGCTCTGTGACGAGGATGCCTGTTTCTCTGCACCACGGCGCTTCGCTTTCAAGAAGCCAGAGAGGCCGCGGCTCGGTCAGCCATGCGCTCATGGCCTTTACAGAGACACGTCAGAGCTGGGCTTGGGGCCATTCTGGCAACATCGGTGGCTTTGGTTAAATCCGCTTGTTTATTAAGGTGATGTCCCCTTAACTCTCAATGTGCTGAGAGTTTCCTGTAAGTGTGCAGATAGATGCATATGTAGGTGCAGCACGGTGAGTAAGACTGAGAGGAGAGAAGCAGAGGTGGTTGTATCCATACGTGGCGATAACGCACTCTGGGGAGGTGGGATGAGCAGGCAGGAGAGGGCTGTCACCCTCCTACTAAAGCCAATGGGAGCCCCAGCCCACCCGGGACATGGCATTTAGGGGAGTTTCTGCCACGTGTGTGTTTGCGCAGGGACTGTTTCACATCAGGTGTATTGTTTAATGAAAGGGATCTACCTTCCTTTTCAGTAGGCTGGGGCACTCGCTGGCTAAGTTGGGAAGACTGGGCTGCAAAGCTGTGGGAAGGCAGTCATTTATTGTGGGCTGCCCAGACCCTGGCATGAGCGGGGGATCCGGCTGGAGAGAACAAATGTCTATTGCTTATGTTAAAAGAAAAAAAGGATATGTTAAAAGAAAAAAAGGAAGCAAGAAAAGAGGTTAATGCTGTTTACTCTTGATAAAGCTTGTAGCTGCAAAACGTCACATTCTTCAAAACCCAATCAGCCAGTCATGCTGTAGGCTTTAACATCTGTAATTCTAATTGGACCAAGAAAATTAGTTGATCTGCAGCATGAAAACACAAAACACAGCAAAAAACCTAATCGAGTTTGCATGGTGGGAGGGTCTGCACTACCTGGGTGCTGACTGTCCCCACTTCATTGCCAGTATGGCCTTTCCAGCCTCCCCCAGATGACAGAGCCCACTCTGAACTCTGCCTCCAAAACGCTTGAGCTCCTAAGATGCAGCAATCACACCAAGTTGCCCCATAAAGAAATGCAGTTTTAATCACTGCTATCAATCAGCCTGAGAGCAGTGGAACAACCAGCTCACCTGGATGATTAGCATTCCTGCTGCTGGAAGAGCGTGAGTCCAGCCTCACCGAGGGAGGCAAATGTTGATTGACATCTTCCCACCCTTACCACGCTGCTGTCTCCTTCCCTTGGAGAAGGGCATGCTCCCTTTTGTCCATCTCTGACAGCGTCATACATCACCTCTCAGCCTCCTGCAATATTCATCCAGTGACACCAACAAGAATAGCTCCAGACCTCAGGACAGGGAGGGAGCTGCCCAGAGTCAGATTTTAGAAGCAAAGAAAATTCTTCGAAGAGACAGTCAGATGGGCAGCTTCCCATTTTAAGTTGTGCATTCCTTATTTATTTACCTGCACTACCTCCCAACAGTCTTCGTAACGGCAGACTAGACCTGGATTTCTGCTTGCGAGAGTTCCCTGCAGTGCTGTGTCTGAAGGCTGAGATGTGCTGCAGCCTGCCCTGGGAGGACTCCTGGGACTCTTGTCACAGGATTGTTCATGAAAGGCAGGGCTGTGCATGCTGACTGGGTTATTTAGGGGTAAGAAAGGCTGGTGTTGATTGCAATGGTGTGTTCTTGCAGAGTTCTAGAGATGGAAGAGGATCTGAGATGGTAACTCCTTCCCAGAAGAGGACTGCTCCCTACAGGGCACTTCCCAGCATTTGAGTCAGTCGAGTTATACAAGCAACAAAAAGCAACGCGGCTTTCACCACTTCCCCTGGAGATTAGTCCAAAGCCAGCCAGATCCCAGCATTCAGAGACTGTCGTGGCATCGGACTAAATGTTCTGCTTCTCAACTCATGCCACACAGTTCTCTCTTTTCCTTGATGTCTGCATCCTTGGGGTGTTTGTGGACTATGGTTATATCCTCTATTAATCTCCCTGTTTAAGGCATCTCCCATGTGCCTTACCACTTACCAAGACCTTACCAAGGTCTTACCACTTACAGAGGGATAGATATACAGCTGCTACCTCTTTCAACCAAAGCGTATTTTTCATCAGGCAAAGAAATTGTTAATGCAGTTGGGGATTTTTGACGTGGTCCTGTATGTTTACCAAGGAGGTATGAAATCCTGCTTCTGTGCACACAGCAGGCATCAGATGGGTAGGGAGAGCTTCTTTCCTCTTGGGTCCTAAAATCTTTTAAAGAGCATACAGCAGAGAGGCCTCTTTCTCCAGGCTCTCTTCAGGGCCATTCTCCCATGCATTTCCTTTTCCAAATGTTGCTGCCTGTTTTTCACAGGCACCCAGACCTTCATGGAACAGTAATAGGCAAAAGCCTTTCATCTGCCTTTAATTTGGGCAGAAAAACCTATCTATATTTGAGGTAGCAGATGCTCTTGTTTTAGTTACTCACTTCACAAAGGAGCTTATCTACTATCTTGTAGGAAAGGCTTTATGGGTATCTCATACATAAAGCTGCATAATTCCTTGATTTGCTGAGGTATCACAAAGATCATCATTGTATCAACATGAGCATCTCAAGAGGCCAGGGAGAAGAAGTGAAAGGCGTTGTTCCAAGGTCCATGGGAGAGCATCATGGCCATCCCTGCTTTCAGCAGTACCAATTTTTTTCAAAGAGGAGTAGCCCCAGCAGAACTTGTGGTCCTCAACTCTTGAATTATCAGGGATGTGATGGTCAGGTCACGCTCCCAGAGGTTTGGGTTTAGTCCCTGCTCTAAATAAGGCAAAATAGGGATGTCAAAACCAGGTTTCTCCCTTTACAGATTTCTGTGGTGGATTCTGGCAGGGTGTGACTGAGAAGACAGGGAGATGTGGCCCTCTGGGAGAAGAGGGTGATCTAAGCTGGACTCCAGGCAAGGAGTCACAGGACACTCCACCATTCCCCAGGATCCTTCTGGTAAAGGACCACACTCGAGCTCATCATTCCAAAAGATGGCTGGCCAGAGTCACGTAAATAGTAGGTATTGCCTTTCAAGGCTATGACAGAAACCAATGCAGGCCAAACTGCTTGTGTTTAGTTTTCTGGCTGACATACATGGCCTGCGTAGCCAAGATCAATTTGCTGCCCGCTGTTTCTCTCAAGTGCCTCTTTAGCCACTGTTGCTTTGCATTTCTCCGTCCCAGGGAGCATCTGTGCTTTTTGCTGTTTTCAACAGTTAGCGTTTTACACAACTTGATCTTACTGTCTTCTCTACATATACCTTCTCTCTTTAGGCTGCTGATGCAACCGTGGTTGATGCTTTTGAACCTGGATTGGTGTGCATATCTCAGGGTTGCTTGTGACTTCAGGCTGGGTTTCAGAAATTAAGTGCTTTGTTGGGGTCCTTTCCGAGAACTGGAGAAGGGCCAAGTGTGTCCACTTCACTATGCAGCCATCCATCTCCCTGGAGTTTCATAATAATATCCATCTGTTCTTTAGCTTGCTTACGAGAAAGGATCGTGGGGTTACAGTGGTACCAATTAGCACATCTTGTTGAGACTGTGTTTAAAAATATTCACTGCCCATCTGTGTGGAGAGAAAAATCCATTTCTGTTGTTTTCCTTCTGACGCTTGCTGTCTGCAGTACCCAACTCAGTACAATGAGTGCTGGGAGAAGGGGAGAGCTTTACAGCAAGTGGACCAGTGCCTAACTTTGAATGGGACTGGCCAGAGTCAACGCTGGAGAGCGAGAGGAAAGATTTGGGTGCAGGAAAGTGGCAGAAGAGCACAAAGCAGGGGAAGTATTTGTAATGTTCCCCCTCCCCACCTCCAAATCCCACTGGAGATAAAGCCTACAATGGTGCGGTGCTACGCTGCTTGGGGTGCACTATCTAACAGGACTCTGTTAAGTGCATGCTCACTTGCATCTTGCTGGCCAAAGAGCGACCACAAAGGGTGGTTTTGCAGAGCACAAGCACTGCATTGACCACAAATTGGGATCTGTTTGTCTTACAGAGGTCCTTAAAGGTCTCACGGCAAGAGTGCCAGCCGTTCCCCACAGCCACTGACTCCAACTCCATCGTGCTTGGGCACTGTATCCGTGATCATCTTTTACTCTCCCTGACAATGTCAGACAACAGAAAGGAGCAGAGATGTGAAAGAATTTGGCTGTCCTCTCGTTTGAGGGCGGCTTTGGTCATCAGGCCAAATTCAAGAAAATGGCTGGCATGGAGTGCTTGTAAATCCCTGTGTGAGCAGAGGGATTGAGGGGGGTAGCCGCCGGGGACGAGAACAATGAGCAGCTTTCCGCCATTCCTCTGCCATCCCCAGCAAGGCGCCCCCTCCAAGAGCCACTCAGCCCATTTTTAAATTTATCCCATGTCGACTTCCTTCTCAGAGCTGGCACTTTCCTTCAGCAGCAATGAAGCACTGTGAAAGGCACTTACCGTGTCTCCCACAACTCCCTTGAACACCTGGGATTTGGCTTCCTAACCGTGTCTGTGTGCTGGGTTAGGCTTGCTGCTCGTGCCACGACGGGGAGAAATGCAAAGCAGCCATGGCTACAGAGACACTTGAGAGAAACAGCAGGCAGCAAATCATGCTTGGCTGTGCGGTCCACGTATACCAGCCAGAAAACTAAATGTAAGCTTGGCCTACGTTATGCATTGGTCTCTGTCACAGCCTCAAAAGGCAATATCTCCTCTATATTACTCTGGCCTGCTGTGTCAGACTGTCTCTCAGGACAGATAGTGGTCGATGAGGAAAGTGGATGCTGTCTGTGTGTGGTAGCAAGGTCTGACAGTTTGAATAAAGCTGAGGGACGTCTCCATCACCACACACAGATGCAGGCGATATTCCAGGATCTCTCTGCACTGCAGCTATGAGACAGTTAGGGAATGCAAAACCTTTAGCTTAAGCAAGAGTTAAAGTGCTGTAACATATTTCTTGGCTATTTATGACTTTGTGTGATCTCAGTGGAGTCAGGACTGACACACTGCAGTCTTAGGTCTGCTAGCTTTCTTTGGCCGTAACCAGAGGGGAGGTGACAGTACCTGACGTTTCATTCTTATGGCTACCCGCAATTTTCATCTTAGTGTCATAACCTATGGTTGATCGAAAAGGTAGCCTGAAGGGAGCTTACAGACCCAAGCCACCAAATGTGAGGACCTTTCAGTGGAGGCTGGCTTGCATGCAAGAGTTAGCTCACCCAGGTGCTGGTGAACAGACCATAACCTTCTTCCTAATTGTGAGCCCAGCGAGTCTGGGCTTGCTCTGGGCAGGCTCTAGCAGGAGCAGCATTCCCCTCTGGAGGTGGTGGCACAAGGTGTGACTATTCCTCCCTCCCTCCCTTCCCTTTGCAGATCCATTTTCATGAGTCCTGTGGGCCTCACACAGGACAGCTATGAGACAGGAGTTGGGGTTGGAGGCTGGAAGAGCTGTTAAAGGACATTCAAGGCAGCTTGTGTACCTGTTTCCTTTCCACAAGTACATCCACCTTCAGAAAAGCTGGGATGAGCTTGCCAACTCCCTCTGTCACCTTCTGCTCCCTCCTGTCCAGAGGATAAGAAATGCCTGGAAGTACCCCAAAAGAATGTGTATGCGTTCGCTTTGCTCCAGCAACCCATATAATAAATGCCCTGAAGCTCAGTGTCTAAAGTGCTGGAAAACTGCACCCTAGCTAGAGATGATTCTGTAAAGAAAAAAGCTGTCCAGCCACAGAGCAGGTAGTGAACTGGCTAAGCTTTGCCCAGCCAAACGCTCCTCACCCCCTCTGATGATCCATGCTTAAAGAAGCTTGGCCAGGTTCACTGAGAAACATAGCAGGGTATGTTTGGCAGGCCAAGGCACTGAGGGATATCAAAACGTTAATATCTGGGCAGCCAAGGCTCTTTGCTTATGTGGCGGCTATGTAGGAAGTCCTAGCACCTCCGACTAGGTGCTAATGGGACACTGAAGGTGTTTGTAGCAATGTCAATACTGCCCGCCAAGCATTTTGAAGCATGAGTCACTTCTTCCCGAACCATGAGACTGGCTTGCAAGTTATTAATATTTATTTTCTGACTGCAAATACGAATAACCTGCCTTTACTTCCAAACCTTTGAATCTGTAGGGTTAATTCAACTGATGCTTACCCAATATTCTCTGCATGCATGAAAACTTTGGTTTGTTGTCTTTGTGTTGCTTTCCTTGCTTTAAAATAAAAATAAAACTGAGATTTTTTTTCTCTCATCACACAGATCTTAATCTGGGAGGACTTGAATCTCATCAGCTGTTAGGAGATTTACCGTAAAACCACAAGGATTTGCACTGGTTATTGAGCAGCCATATGCTCGGTTCAGTGCAGTGCCCTTTTGCGCCTCTGACCAAGCTGCCTATCTGTCCACTTTAAAGCTCTCCCTGCCGGCAAGAGTTTACATTAGCTCACATAGATAGAGGGAGGACATCAGATTTATTCTCTATTTGCCCTTTTCAGTATTCTCAAATAAAATTTGTCTAGCATGATAGATACAGTCGCTAGTGGTGTCTAAAAAACTCATAACAGGATGCAATGAGCCAAGATGAAAGCAGATCTCCAATCAACCCCATGAACTGCTATATGCTGGAAGAGCCTCTTGGAGATTCATTCTGCAAACAAAACCCCTGGCTTCTCTTCACCTTTCCCCTTTGCTTATAGGGGGAGGACAGAAGAGCTGCTTAGCTGTTCACCTGAAAATGCTTAGTGCCTAAAACCTCCGTGCTTCCTATTGGCAATGAGAGCAAAAAGCTGTCATACACCCTCTTCATCTTATCCTTGGGGCTGCAGGATTGCGTTTCTGTGGTGCAGGCCTGGAGCACAGCGTTTTGTAAGGCTGGGTGTGCTGAGGTCCACCAAGGGCTACAGCATAGCAGTCAGGGGGTCATACATCCTATTTTTAGTAGTGCACTGTGTACCTGAAGCACCCTTGGTTGGCTGCTGGTGGTGGGCAAAAACACTGAGCCAGTAACCTTTCTCAGGGCATGCTCTGATGGGTGATGGTTGGGGTGAGGGGTGCTTTGGAGGCTCCCGCTGTTGCCAAAAAGCTTGTGAAGCCTCCAGAAGGAAATGCAAGGCAAGGGTGAGGCTTTGCGGAAAGCACAAAGCTCTGGCAGATCACTGATTTCTGCTTAGCTGCCAAGGATGTGAAGCATTGGTTGACGAGGCTTTGCGTGTGCAAGAGGAGGGAAGTGCCCTTTCGCACCTTCCCAACCTGCTTCTGGTTGCATAAGCCTGAAAGCACAGAGCCTGAGGTTGCTATGCCAACTTGCGTCCCTAATTCCTCCCATCCGTCTCCCCGTCTGAACAATACTGTGGGCCTGAAGGAGTGGGAGCCCACCCCAGAACAATCCACTGGCAGCAAAGGCTTTGCTCCATCGGTGGAGCAGGCTGAAGGACTCTGGGAGGTGTGTGTACCCGTGGCCCTCATGCCACCGACGAGGGACTGCACCAGAGTGACTGGTTTGCAGCACTTCTGCTTCGTTATCCCGAGTGCTTTACCTTTGCTGCTGAATTTGGTTTCAAGTCCTCACTGGCAGTGCTGAGCCTGTACTGTCACTCATCAAAGGAATTGCAAGTGCAGCATGAATCTGTGTGCCTGGTTTCCTTTCTGTAGCATTAAAATAGCGTAAAGTGCCTTTCAAAGACACTGAGAAGGAGGAGTCACTATTTCCGGGTGCTTACATAAACTGTCTCCAAGTGCAAAAGTGGAAAAAATTGAACTCCTTATGTTCTTCCTCTACCCCCTCCCTTAAGAAGGGCACTATATAGAATTAGGTTGTATGGTAAAAGGGTCAAATCCTTGCGACAGAACAAAAACGCAATGTGGCTTAGGTCTGTACCACATGGAAGAGGCTGGCAGATGAAGTAGCTCCAAGTTTTTGCATCCTATCCTAATTAGCAGTGATTTCCAGCACAAATTCTTATGGTTATCCCCTTCCCTTTCTTTGTTCGACCTGCCACATAAATCACAGACCGTTTTCTCTACACTCCAGCACTATCAGGAGTGGAAATCCTGATGGGTTAGTTTGCCAGTAATTAAATTTGTCCCTTCTGTTCATTTCACAGATGCAGTTGCCCTCTGCTTTGAAGCCAAGTGCAGGTCAGAGCCAATGGGAGCCTTTAATAATCTGGTAGTCTCATCCGGTGCTGAAGATGGTAAGTTTTCTTGCTAATTGGATTGTTGTGAGATTATCTGAAGAGGAATAAGCTCCTCTGGACAGAGGGAGGCTGGGAACGTGCAGAGTGATGGAGAAGGTAATGGATAAATTTATACTCCTGTACACGTCCTCCGAGCCCTCAGCCAGGACAAACACATAGAAAACTCCGCTCTTGTGAGACCCCACCTGGAGTACTGCGTTCAGCTCTGGGGCCCCCAACATAAGAAGGACATGGACCTGTTGGAGCGAGTCCAGAGGAGGGCCACAAAGATGATTAGAGGGCTGGAGCACCTCTCCTATGAAGACAGGCTGAGAGAGTTGGGGTTGTTCAGCCTACAGAAGAGAAGGCTCTGGGGAGACCTTATAGCAGCCTTCCAGTATGTAAAGGGGGCCTACAAGAAAGGCGGAGAGGGACTTTTTACAAGGGCATGTAGTGATAGGACAAGGGGTAATGGCTTTAAACTGAAAGAGGGTAGATTTAGATTAGATGTAAGGAAGAAGTTCTTTACTGTGAGGGTGGTGAGGCACTGGAATAGGTTGCCCAGAGAGGTTGTGGATGCCCCCTCCCTGGAAGTGTTCAAGGCCAGGTTGGATGGGGCTTTGAGCAACCTGGTCTCGTGGAAGGTGTTCCTGCCCATGGCAGGGGGGTTGGAACCAGATGATCTTTAAGGTCCCTTCCAACCCAAACCATTCTATGATTCTATGAAAATGCCTTAGATTTGATTTCCTTTGACTCAGCAGCTTGCTTAGTCATTCACGCCAGAGTAAAAGTCACTTTGATAGGCTTTCATGTCAGAACGACAGATTTTTCACATTGCTAAAACTGGGGTGCCAGGCTAGCGCAGCCTGCAGCCTGAGCAGAGGAAACAGGCTTGTGGCAAGGAAAGGCTGGTGTTGCCCTGCTGCTTCTGCTGGGCAGGGCATCAGAGCAGAGGCTCAGGGTGGATCGCCCCAGCCTTGAAATCTTGCCCCTGAGGAGGCAGGCAGCAGCACTGGTGGCTCCATACAAACAAGAACTACTTGTAGCTGTCACCGAAAAATCTGAATTTTCTCAATTTCAGATCATCAGAGAGAATTGCAGGCAGAGGAACCAGGCTGGTTCAGGAAAATTCTCCTATTTCACATTAACTAAAGGGACCCATTTGAATTTGGCCATCAGTAAATATGTGCAAATACAGAAGCTTTAGTCAGACCTCTGATTTTTTAGTTAAAAAGTAAGATGCTAGTCATTTCCACTGCAGAGAAAAACCTGACCCTGCAGCACGGTGAGGGCTTCTTTCCTCTTATCTAGTTTGTTTTAATCTTGCATTTTTTAAGTCTGTTGCGTGATTTTGAGGACCTGACATATATTTGTGGAGAGATCGTAGCAGGCAACATTGCCTCTTAAAAACTGGGCCAAAGCAGTTTTGTGCTCTGATTCCTTTCAAGGATGCAGATGAGGTTATCGCCATGTCTATTAACTGTACTTCCCTGGAAGGTTTTGGTACTCTGCAGTAAGCATTTCTTATACACACATCTCTGTGTCCTGTGTCACCTCCCAGCCATACAGCTGATGCCTGGGACTGGGGGCGAGGAGATGAGGACTCTCCAGTCCTGCAGCCTGGAGGCTATTATTTGTGTGGCCCTTTGCAGACAGATACATCTCTTTCTGCTCATGCTCTGAACTGGCCAAAAGCTATATAATCTCTCAACAGGACTGATTAACTCATGCTCAACAGCTCATTAGTGATGGCTGCTCAGTTTTCAGTTAGTTTGGAGTGCGGGCAGAGGGAGCTCATGTCTGGTGATGCTCACCCCGAGTCACCTGGGAGTAGCTGCTTCAAACCTGTATGCATATTCAGGTTTTCCATTTGTAAACTACTAAAATATTTATGTTCCTGCTCCGTAGGAGGGACTGAGCCTAGCTTCCTAGATATTTGCAGAATGTGTGGAGATATTAGCAAAAAAGTTACACTAAGAGTACATGGTATTCCCATTATTATTATTATAATGGATTTCACTTTGGATCTTGAGTACATGATTGCAGTCCTCTAAGAGGGGGAAACAGAACAAGAAGAAAAAGAAATATAAAAGAACAATCTGTCATTCTCACCTGTTCTTCCCTCTGGAATGATCCCCATTCACTGGCTTCCTTTGATTATAAATAAAGGTGTATAATATCTCTCAAATCAAAGGAATGAAGCATTTTTCAATCCCCCAAACTTTCTTATTTTCTTAATGAAAGGAACAGTAAAAAAAGAACAAGTGCTGTAATTGCCCAGGTTCTAGCATAGGACTGGTTCTTTAGATAGAGGAGGGCACAGAAACAATTAACCCAGTATGAGGACACAGTGCCCTAATTCACACTGATCATCACGTCGCTGTTGTTCTTCTTGTAAGTAATCACAGTGAAACCAAGTGCCAAATAAAACCTGCGCAGAATCATGCAGACATAGAGCCAGAGCCACCATGAAGCTTCAGGGTGGCAACCCAAGAAGATCACTTAGTACTAGACAGCTTCGGTGCTCAGGCTCTGGCTCCCGGAAGACAAGCAAGGGAATCGTCCGAGCAATCGGCTTGATGTTGCACAGTCCACCCGCACGGCTTCGGGGAGCAGCAGTGGATTTAGAGAAGCCTGTCTCCCAGGCATAAAAAGACAACGGTGTTGGCAGAGTTGTGCTAGAAAGACATACCTGTAAAGATCATCAGGTTTTATGGGTGAACTTCCCCCTGTTTTCTGGAGGCACAGGTGTAGATGGAAGGTGTTGGTGGAGTATGAATGAATGTGAGAAACCAGATCCTTAGAGAAGCAATTTTTTTGCAGTCGACAGCTTGCAAGGCAAGGAGGGCTTCTGAATAGGAGTGTTTATATGGACCCAGCTGATGCCACACACAGTGGCCAGACCCAGACTTGTAACTGCTACTTCTTAACAGAGACCAAAATAGAATAGCTGGTCACAGGTAGCATCACGTGTGGTGCAGAGAGCTCTGGCTTGGCAGTCTCCGTTTCATGCATTTTTCCTGCATCTCCTCTTGTTCCTATGCCATTTGTTTTGTCTTTGTTTTCAGCTGTATCTAATGAGCGTTCATTGTGCTTTTGATCAGAGATTTTTCTGTGAAGACTTACAGGGCTCTGCTCCCCAGTCCTCTTCATCTTCTCCCAACTCCTCCTTCCCCTCTGCTCTTCTTAGTTGTTCATATTCCCATCGCAGGTAAAAATCTTCCAGAGCCAATCATCAGCCCTGGTAAGAGGGTCAGAACGGATGGTAAAAGAGGACAAGTAAGGGCATATCTTGGGGAGCCAAGTAACAGCAGTGGGGACAGAGCTATAGAAATGGCCCAAAAGCGATCATTTCCCTCTCTGTCTTTTGGAAGCACTGGGATGGCATCAGCCAGAGGAGAGCTTTGGGGGTTCTTTTGAATGAACCCCTTCCTACCAGCATCATTCAGCAGGAGAGACGTGTGTTGGCTCCCTCTCAGGTGTGCAGTTATCTGTCTGGACACAGGGCCTGGGAGCAGCTAGGGAAATGGGATGCTGAACAGAGACAAAAGTAAGTCGTGATGTGTACCTACGCCCACTCCTTCCTGAAAGGCTCACACAGCACTCTGTAGTCACTGTCAGGTGAGTGCATGACTTGTCCTTCCACTCCATCAGGATCATAGGCTACACGGGATGGATGTGGTGGGGGTCGCTTTTCCTCCATCAGGGCCTGGGAGACTATGAACCAACCTCCCTTGCTATTCACTGAGGGTAAAGAAATTAATTGTACACTTTGGGGTTTTTTTTCCCCATGTTCTATCCTGAAGCTTTTTTGAATAATGGGGTTTTTTTAAAGCTTTAATTTTGCATCTTAGTAATTTTTCAAAGATGGGGAAAGTTTTAAAAATTTTCAACAGTGGAATGAAAATGAAAGGGCGCATGTATGTCTGGTGAGGAAATCTGGACATGCTGTGTCAGGGGCAAAAGGAAAGGAGGGGGAGTAGAAATGCAGTCTTTTCTCAAAAATATTTCATTAAAATGTAATTAAAAAATGATTCACAGCAAATGCAGCAAATAAGAGGTGACTTGGATTTTTTCACAGCAAAGCAATGCTTTTCCATTTTGCAGGGATCTCAGTAAATATTATTAACCCATTTTACACCTGGAATGCTGAGAAATTACAGTCACACACAAATTCTGCGACAGGACCAAGAATATAAGTCAGATCACCACTTTCTCAAATGTATGCCTTCTCCAGCTGTATTCTCCCAAGTATTACTGTTCTCACTCGTAACTGATGATCATTACTTATTTTCCCAGTCACTGTAACACCCCTGGAGAGCTCTTCACTGAGTTTAAATGCCCAGGGGGTACAGGTAATGCAGGGGCAGTAATACTTGTGGCTGCTCATCTACTTGCTGTTCAGCTGCAGCTTACTGACTCTTGAACACTAACTTTTCAGCATTGCTTGAAGGGAGGGGCAGCAAGCAGGAGAAATGGATGTGAGAAGGAGGGAGGGAAGGTGAGGGGGTGGAAAAATGAGCCTGCTTTACTGAATAGTGAAGGGAGTGAAAATGAATGGGAAAAGAGAGAGAAAAGCTGGTTTAAATATTTAATCTCTGTTGCATTTGCTTTTGAAGAGGAGACAAAAGCCTTGGAACATCTTTTGTCTTGAACTAATTCTGACCAGAGATGAACGGCATGTGATTGTCACTTCTGTCATTTGCCTTAAAGTGGAGAGAAACAGATTGGTCCTGCTGCATCAGCCCATCACATCAATCTCCGTCTCCAGCCGCGGCCGGTACCTGGAGCTGCAGAAGGTATAAATTACTCATGACAGTGACACTTCTGCCCCATGAGCCCACGTTGCCCCAGATCCTGGTGCGGGCATGGTCAGTGTGTGTGCCTGGGAGCTGCACCTTTCTTCAGAGAGGAGGAAGCTCCTCTGAGGGGTCTGAGGAGCAGTTGTGTCCCACCATAGAGCAAGTCACTTCACTTTAGGTCTTCACCGTTTGGAGCCAGGTGGTTAGTGCAACACGTCAGCAGTATTCTCCCCTTGTCTCTCCCCATTCCTCTGTACGTCTTTCTACCCAGCCTCTCCCTGCAACACTTCTCTTCACCTTCCCTTGACTTGCCCTCTCAAGTCCTCCCTCTCTGCTCACCCACAGTCTAGGCAAAGCCAAAATAAGCACAGCTGTCTCATCTACCAGCCACAGCTGCACCATCTGCAGCCCCTTTGGCAGCTGAGGCAGCCCCATGGATGAGCCAGCAGGACCTGCGCGCCAGCATCAGAGACAACAGCTATATGGGCTGATGAGCCGCTGCATCAATGAGGTCATTTGCTTTCAGTTAGTCCTATATAAACCATGCTGTTCAGTTGATATAACTCATGTGCCACACATTCTGTTTCTCTTGTCTCTCACACTGGACACCCAGACCTGAGGACTGCACCACAAGCCATGGCCAGGGTCACCCAGCAAGGCAGGCACAGCTCCTCTTAGCGGTGGTTGTTCTCTGCAGCCGCAGCCTGTCATCCTCTGAGACAGCCTTAGCCAGATAAAAACCTCATTTAGGCTTTCTTTATAGACTGGTGGAGTAAGAGGGAGAAATGTCTCCAGAGAGTAATTCATTGTAAGCCTGGCTTTTAAATTGGTAAATATCTGTAAGCTCTAAGAAAGGCTGATGGTGTCTGACTAACCAGAGGAAACTGCTGAGACTGGGAACTTTTTCTCTTGTTTTGGCAGTGGCTTTGTCTCTCTGATCCACTTATTCCCTTTACAACACTAAAAGCAAAGAGGTGCTGCCACCCCTACTTCTCAGATGGGGGCAGATATAACGTGACTTCTCCACCAGAGCCCCTCAGGACATCTTTGAAAAAGCAGGGATTTTTTGAGCTCTGGTCTCCTGAGCCCTGAGGGAAGGCATGAAAGCCTGGCTTTTCATCAACTCCTGAACCGGGAGCACACCAGAAAAAATGAAGCAAAAAAACCCAACCCAAAAAGCTACAGCAACATCTCTTGAGCCTCTGAAGGCTCATAGTTAGCAATTATCTTTCAAAGGCTTACTTCAAAAGTAATTTATTATTTTACTAGCTGTTTGCTAAGAGATCAAATAAAGCCAAGGTGCCTAGTCAAGTATGTTCCTATTTTATTTTGATATAATTTGAGGAACTCGATTGGCTATTTTAAATGCTGGAGAAGACAGCTGAGTGGGAGTTTGGGCTGGGTGAAGCCAGCTAGGCAAGAGTGTTGCATTTGGTTTACAAAAGAGCTTGAGTAGGCTGAGATTCCAGGCTGATGAGATGGTCTCCACGATGACTAGACTTCTCTCTTTTTTGGCAGAGAACTCATACACTCGACCTGTGAGCTATAGGGATGATAGAGGAGTTTATTCTCTGTAGCACTACAGGACTTCGCTGATTTTTGCAACAATTCCTCCCATGGCAATGATACCAGGATGCTGGTCGCTCTGTTTGGATCTAAGCTACACAAATAGTTGACCAGACACCAAAGATGGCAGCTTTTGGTCCAGCTTTGATCTGAACCAATTACGTAGGAATGGAAAGCATCATATCTTATTTCAAAAATTTGTCTGAGCCATAAAAATACTCCTCTATTTTTTGCCAAAGAGAAAAGGCTCAGCAGCTGACAAAGGAGTCCTGGTACTGTGGTCTAAAAAGAGCTCGGTTTCCGGTCATGACCTATTACCAGTTCACTACTACTGCGGTGTTTCAATGGTGCTGTGCCAAGCCATGCCCTTCCTTCCCCAATCTAAAGTTGTCTGTAGGAGCTGCTGCTTCCCAAATGCGATCAATGGCGTTTTGCCTTTGTGTTAGCCTGGGAGCCCCAAATCCACCTCCTGCCCATGCCTGACCTTAGTGGGAGCTGCTGCCTCTCGCAGACCGTTACGTCAGGACCCATCTCATAGCCTGTGTTGTGGCCTTGGAAGTCTGTCGGCACAGAGGGACGTACAGGCGTGTCAGACCACGTGCCTGCAACAGCCAGGGCACCCTCCTCAACGGCTGCTGATGGCTGCTGACGGCTGCTGTGCAGCGCCGGGAGCACGGGCGAAGGAGGGAAGCATTATTCTGAGGGTGACAAGAGAAACCTCCTTGTGCTCTGAGGAGCAGGAGGAGAAAAAGCAAAGCATCTCAGGAATTCCTCAAAAGCTGCAGGAATTGTTAGGGGGGGGGTGTCTGGAGATGAAACAGACAAGGTAGTTGGAGGAATCTTTGTGTTCAATGAAGAGCAAATTTGCTCTTGAAGAAAAAGAGAGAGAATTGTGGGAGACCTGAAACTATATTCGGGTTTGGGAGATCGTGCCTCTCTTCCATTTTCTTATTGTCAAAATATCTTGAAAATTACAAAGTGTTTTTCTTCCTCTTTTTTTTTCCCCTCTGATTAGGAGTTTTAAGTGGGAAATGCTGAAATACTTCATTTCGAATCTTTCAAAATCAATCTTTTTGACATCTTTTAAAAGAGACTTGTAGATCTAAACTATTACTTTAGCTCAAAAAGGAGAAAAAATTAGAGTCAACAAACAGTGAAATAAACTGCAAACATGATTTTTCACTTGGGGTTGAACAAACTCCTTGAATTCACCCTAATTTTTCTTTGTTTCTCTTCTTTTTCTGACCCTCAGTCCCCCACATTTTCAGTTTCTTTGACCTTTTTTTTACATTTTTATTACCCAGCCCTAGTTTAGTTTTTCATTTATTTAAATATTAATGAAAGAACAGCAGTTACACATTATTCTTATTTCTTAATCAAACCAACTAGCAATCCTAACGTAACGTCTTCGAGGTTGAGGGAACAGGAGAAAGTATTCCATACGGCAAAAGAATTACAGGAATTATGGACAGAAAGCCCCTACTTGGGAAATGAGTCAGTCCGCTTCTGTCTAGCAGAAAAGATCAGCACGGAAGTATAGAGCTTTTAGAAACAGCTTATGAATTTACAGCTTGCAAAGTAAGTGAATTCTCTGTGTCTCTTGTACACATACGCTAACTCATTCCCCACACATGCATACATACAGGTCTCTGGTGGAAAGACGGGGAATGTGCAGTCTGCAATGCATATGAACTTTCTGTTTAGAGGAGAAAAGAAAAGATTTTTTCAATAGGCACAAAATCCCACCCCCTCAGCACCCCTCCTTCCCCTGTGTCTGACACTGACTTCAAGGGAGGAGTTGAGCCAATTATCTGTGAGTCCTACAGAAGGAAAATCTGCAATTTGCCAGTAGTTGTGAGAGCGAGAGGGAGAAAGGCAGGGAGGGAAGAAGAAAGACTTAATTGGCAATTGTAAAGAAAAGCCCCTTCTGTCCTAGAAAGAGAATATTTTAAAGCAAATCTCAGACCAGAAGAAACGAAGCTCGGGGAGGGGGGGCGTGCCAGGCAAGACCTGGGGAAGCATAGGTTCACCATAGACAACTTCCATGCCCCCACTGATTTTTCCCCATAGGGTCTGAGGTGGCGTAGAGGCAGGGTGGGCCAGCCATATGCACCCACGACCCTGCACGACTAGGTGTCGCTCCAGAGACCCTTTCCCCCCAGCAGAGCCTACGAAGTGCAACTTGCAAGAAAAGCCAGTGGGAGTGGGAGAGAATCTGCCTCTCCTTCTCTCGAACTGAGGCTGTGAGAAGAAGAGCTCATCTCACCCAAGGGAAAAGCTATCACTGGTTCTGAGACCCTTCTTTAGCCCATGTTGGTCGCCTGATCCAGTACTTACCATCCATGGGGGGACGCCCTCTGGAGCCCTGCAGTCCTTCCCAATCCTGCTAAGGTCCCAGGAAATACCGGTGGAGAACTGAGCCCAGAGCAAGCAACGGGGATCCACAGAACAACAGCCTTTTACAGCAGCAGTCGCCTCTGATTAAAATTATCAGCTTCATCAGACTGCACCAAGACCCAGGACTGCTCCTCCAAGGAAAGAGGTAAGAAAGCAGCATGGAGTTTGGGATGAAAGTAGGAAACAAACATCCCACAGGAGTGATTTTGGTGTGCATGAAAATTATGGGGATACTAGTAGTGATTAACAAGTGACAGGTCTGTTTGTTACGCATGATACAGTTTGTGCCTGCCTGTGTCCTTTTTAGCTGGGTGCAGTGAATTACATTGGGATGGCAAACAGAGACACAAACAGTAGCTGAAGATTGAGGAGTGCAAGAGAGGTAGTTCAGAAGTCTGTTCATGGATGGGGAGTGGTAGGGAGCATACCCCCTGATGGGAGGATGGAAAACTAAGGTGCAAAAGCTCTAGGCAGGTTGAATGAAGAATGTCTTCCTTAGATCTCTCTCTCTCCAGGTGCTCAGGATCAAATTTGTCAGCACCTCACTGGAATTCAGACAAGCACTCTTCAGACCATACAAAAGCAAGTTCATTGTCATTCACTCTGATGTCTGCCTACGAAACAAGCAGTGGTGCTTAGCAGGTAGAAGAGGACACAGGGAGTCGAAAGAAATGGGGTTTAATGTTGATTTTGGACAGCTGTTTCAGCTCTTTCTGGGCGTATGAGCCTTTCCCTTTATTAAGTGGAGATAATACTCATTGCCTACATTTCTATGACATTTTGAAATCCCTGTGCTGTACCAATATAAAATACTAATGTAAAGTTTCTAGCATCAAGCCAGTGCATAAAGCAGAAAGTACCACTGGGAATTAATCTATGCTTAAGCATTTAATAAACTGGAAGGAAAAGATGTAGATTAAAGCCAGCTGGAGGTTGTTTGTCTCCTCATTCTCTTCTGATTGATTTTGCTTTACTTAGTACATGAACATGTGGTCTCTCTGTTTCCTTTTTCTGCCTTTAATCTTTTTCAATGTATGAGTCCCTGTGCTCCCCCCCACCCCTGGGTGTGAAGGCTGAAGTTTAATTCCTTTTCTGAGGAGGAAAGAAGGCAGATTGTATTGAACTGGAGAAAAACTGGAGTGGGGGGATAAGGAGAGAGCACAAAACACAAATATAAGCTCCCGGTTCAATGGCACACTCTGAGTCAGATTTGCAGCAGAGGTGATGAGATGAGTAGCAACTCCATGAATCAAAGTGCTGAAAAGCATCTTTTGACTTCGTGTGAAATGAAATGCAGTCACGAAAGCACAAGAGTCCTCTTGACCGAATGGCTTGACAGGTGGAACAAGGACAGCATAAAGTGACTATTTAATACATTAAAATCTGCATGTCCTCACACCCATTCTTCCCCTTCAGTGCATCTACATCCTTGGGTCAAAGCATCCTGAAATGAGCACATGTCTGCACACAGGGTTTTACCTTTGATGGGGATGGGAGGCAGTGTGATTTAATGACCAGAGAGGTAAGGGTGAGGAAAGGTGGGAAGGAGAAAGAGTTGGAAAGGTAGGAGTCCCCGAGTCTGTTCATGTTTCTCATTTGTTAGACCTTGGGTGGTGACTCAGCTTCCTTGCACCTTACTCTTCCCTATGTCTGCGGGTAGCTGTGGTGGCAATTCCTTCTCCAAGCTGTTCAGTGTACAGTGGCATTAACTGAGGTCCAAAGCAGTGGAATTAATTCCAAAGTGGAGGACAGAAGTGTCTCTTGCACTAAAGGTGCAAAATTAACCCTCCAAGCAGCTGCAGTGACACAGTCCACCTGCTTTCTTGTGTGATGGGAGTTTCTCTAATCACCAGCAGCTCGGTGGTTACCTGTCAGTCAGCAGTATAATTTGTAGGATTTTGGCTTGTAAAGCTGCTGACCAGGATCAGGTCCCTCAGCATGCATGTTCTGTACAGGACATATAAGGTATTTGCTTGAAGAGCGTAACTGTGTTCACTCCCAGATGCCGCCGCACCAAGTCGTATGAAACTGATCTTCAGCAGGTGTGAACCAACACAGTCCACCTGCCCTCATGCAGCTACACTGGTCCATCCCAGTCTGAAGAGCCAACTCATTTCTAAATACTGATCCTGGGCTATAGAGAAGTTTGTAGTTTTTCTCACAAAATCTATCTCCCTGCTTTTCTCTGCCAGCTAAATAAAGCCTGAGAGGGTGAAAGGAAGCATCCCAAAGCAGCTCTGTCACCATTTGTCTGCCCACGGATGCAAGACAGTATTGGACTGGCTAGGTAGGAAAGGGCAGAGACAGTGTACATGGCAGTGTTGTTTCAGACACTGAATATGGTGTTTCTGCACTGTTGGAGATAGGTCCTGTTCTAAATAAAACACAGAGTCCAGTTCAAATACCAGGTGTGCTTCTTGCTGTCATTCCCGCCACAGCAATCCCAACAGTACCATAACTCTGCATGTGTGTGTCCATCCAAAGTTATGTTCTGACATTACTGTCTGGCTCTAATATTAAGCTGTCCTGCCCGCTGAATATAATTTAGAGTGTAAGCTACTCTGAGGAAAGCATTGCATTTTCTTCTGTGCTTTAGATAGGCTGAATGTGCTGTTGGTGTGCAGCAAATTATAGCAATAATAATAATAAATAGTGTTTTGCTGTTGCCTTGGGTTATAGCACAGCGCTTGTAATGATGCTGGATCAGAATTCCAGAGACTTCTTTATTTAGCAGTGACCGTATCTTCACTGCTGCTTTGGTGCTTAGCACATGTTAAACAAAGTAAAAGATTTTAAGCTTTTGACTGAGATAAGTGTCAGCTACATAGAAGCTTGGGAGATAAAATTCACTCAAGGGAAAGACAGGAATCAAGATCTGGACCTAGAAATGATCTTTCAGTGTACATAAAGTACTTGCATTGTAATATTAAATAAAGAACACCTAAGTTAAATAAACGGCACAGTGGGAACTTGATCATTCTTTAATAAGATCCTAGTAACCAAAATAAACTCTGTCAAAAATGTGCCTTCTTTGCTCTAACAGTTAGCTTTCCCCACACAGGGCTTATATTTTCCCTTTCAGCACGCAATTCATTTGAACTGGTACATGACAAATGTCTGAGCAACACTCTTTTTTTTTTCCTATCAAAGTTTTCTGCATTTGAGTGCTATGTCAAAACGTGATCTCCAAGGTCTCCAGACTCATTTTAGCTGTCAGGGGTTGGAAATCCTGTCTAATAGCTATTTAAGATGGATATCCTTCATCTTTTCTCCTGCTTGTACTTAGCACCCGCAAAGACTGTAACACCCACAACAGCTGTGTATGTATAAAGACTGAAACTCCTATGAAATCTACGTTTCTGCAGTTCCATCGATTGCCAGCCATTCTGCTGCAATGCTGATAGTTTGTTGATAGGGAGTTCCCACACTACCAGTCCAAACAGCAAGATTAAAATCTGGTTTCTAAAAGGCCACTGAAGGCACAGATCTTTGAATTTATCATCGGCCAGTGCTATTTTGTGGCTCAAACTCCCTGCATCAGCAATGAAGGTTGCATGGGACCAGCTATTTACGGTTACTGAGATGTCTAGCTTCCACTGATGTCAAGTGTGATTCTTGTTTCTGTCTGACTTTTGGTTGATCTCAGAAAATGGGAGTATTATGCGCAGCTCCTATTTAGGCAACCAAACGAAGCTATCTAGGTCCTAATGGCAGCTGCAGTGGATTCAGTATATTGGGAAATCTGACCTCTGTGTTTATGTATCTAAATGAGAACCAAGTTCTACTGAAAAATCTCGTAATGTCTAAGTGACGCAGATGGTGGGAAGGAACCTGGTGTCTAAGTTGAAGCACAGCTGATAAAATTAGCCCTTAATGTTTAAATGAAATAGCAAATTACAATACAAAACCATGCTATTTTCAGTGTGAATGCCTTCATTTTTATATGACTTTAAAAGACAAGGAAAAAAACCCAAAAAAACCCCTGAAAACAAAAAAAAAAATCAAAAAAAACACTCCCTGGAAATGAGACTGAAAAAATTAAGAATTTCCAGTGAAAAGATTCCTGTATGGACCATTGATCTACTAACCAGGACTGTGCTCCAGAGCACTCTTTGACAAGCTTGTGGTAAGAGGCTGCCCTACTCCACCCTCCACTTAGTTTCTGGTCTTTCCTCCAACTCTGCTATTTCCTCTTTCAGGACCAAGCAATGATGAAGACCATGTCTGGTGGAAACTGCACCCTGAATGTGCCAGCCAAGAACTCATACCGCATGGTAGTGCTGGGGGCCTCCAGGGTGGGGAAAAGCTCCATTGTCTCACGCTTTCTCAATGGCCGGTTTGAGGACCAGTACACTCCCACCATTGAGGATTTTCATCGCAAGGTCTACAACATCCGGGGAGACATGTATCAGCTGGACATCCTGGACACCTCTGGGAATCACCCTTTCCCTGCTATGAGGAGGCTTTCCATCCTGACAGGTGAGAAAGTGGGGGGAAGTTTGCAGATGGGGAACAGTGGGTGAGAGATCATGAGGATAGACATTAGCTTGAAAACTGTAGCCTGGAGATGACTTTTTCTTGGGAGGTAGCTAAAGGGACTGCTTGATTGTGTTGCAAGATGCACTTCTCTAGAGAGAGATTTCCTGGCCAGGGTGTTCCAAGCACTATAGGGAGTGCATTAGCCACAGAGGAGAGTCCACTGGGTGAAGGTCTGAAACTGAGATTTCCCCCTAGTTTATCCTTCCTACCTTCCCCTCCTGCTCCATATTTTTTATTGCAGTCACAAGTAAATGGCTGAAGAAAATCTCATGGGCATAAAGACCAGCAAGGACAAAAAAGCATGTTATAAGACACAAGCAGTGGAAAACAAATGTAAAATGCACAGGAAGGGAATTCTAACCAAGAAAATCTCAAAGATTTTTTTTTTCCTAAAATTTCCAGCCTGATTCCCTTGATTTGATATTCCAGTAAAAGGATAGCTCTACTTCTACCCTTTCTCCTTAGTCTATGGTTAATCAAATGTGTTAAAGGGAAAAAAGGGAAAATGGTGGGCTCATTTTGTACGTTCTCATTGTCAAGCAGTTCCTCTTGTGAGCGAAGATGTATTCTTTAATTGTGAAAGTAACAGTGGAGATATATTCAGCCACAGCTCACAAAAAACCTACTTCCTGGATTTTCTTTCTACCCTTCTAGCTAGCCAGTGAAACATGACGTTCACATCTGACCAGGCTAGCGTCCACATTCAGTAAGGTCGTAGGGCCAGTTTCTGGGATGTGGATGTGAGCTTTTTTCCCTGAAAGCTCTCTTAGTGTGTTCCACATGAATGTCATTCAACAGGCAATGATTTGCGTTATTTTATATTTGCAAAAGGAATGGTAAGTCAGGAAATGTCAAAAGGAAATGCCAGGGGATCTGTGTCATTTATGTATTTCTTTTTTTCCATGGTCTGTTTCTCTTGAGCAAACGAAATGACAGCAGAGCACTGCACATTGGGAAACCTCTCACTCCTGACTTAGGCATTCGGGACTGACTAGCTGTAAATCTTCAGTCAGGTGTTGCTTCGTGTATTGTGTAATCAAAAGGCCAAGGCTGAGTGGCTACTAGCTCTCCACTCTTCCTGGTGTCAGAACAGGCTGTGTTTTACACAGAGACACAAATGAAAGGAAGAAAAAAGAAAAGCAATGCAGCAGAGCTGAGATAGAAACATGTTTACAAAAGAGAGTAAAATGGGCAATAACTTGCAAGTCCAGTGCAACCTAGGAACACAATTGGATATGGCTGAAGTAACATCATAGCCAAAAGTCTTTTCCATAGCACTACAGAAAGGTGTGGAGAGTTGGATTAGAAGAACTGGAATTAAAGTACAGCTGAGTGTATAGATTCAAAAGGACCAAACAAAAAGTATGGGGAGGAGATGGCAAATAAACCTATTGCTCTTTTAAAATTAGCTCCTCTGACACAGACTGCGACTAACAAGCCTTTACAGTATCTTTTTTTAATTGCAGGGGATGTTTTCATCCTGGTATTCAGCCTGGACAACAGAGAATCCTTTGATGAGGTCAAGAGGCTCCAGAAACAGATCCTTGAGGTCAAATCCTGCCTGAAGAACAAGACCAAGGAATCAGCTGACCTCCCCATGGTGATCTGTGGCAACAAAAATGACCACAGTGAAATCTTCCGCAAGGTACGCTCAGATGAAGGCGAGAACCTTGTTTCCAGTGACGAAAACTGCGCTTACTTTGAAGTTTCAGCCAAGAAGAACACCAATGTGGATGAGATGTTCTATGTCCTTTTCAGCATGGCCAAGCTACCTCATGAGATGAGCCCTTCCCTCCACAGGAAAATCTCCATCCAGTATGGTGACACTTTCCAACAGAAATCCTTCCGGATGCGCCGAGTCAAGGACATGGATGCCTACGGCATGATCTCTCCCTTTGCTCGCCGGCCAAGCGTCAACAGTGACCTGAAGTATATCAAATCGAAAGTTCTCAGGGAAGGTCAGTCCAGGGAGAGGGAGAAATGCACGATCCAGTGAAGGGGGCTTGCACTTCTGTCTGAAGTCATCATCCACATGCAGTGCCTTAAAGAAAAATGGTCTGTGGAAGCACAGAATGGGCTCATGGGGTTCCTCAAGAAAACCCAACATGGAGAAAGGATAACTCTTCCTGCGGATTCTGCTGAGTTACGAATGTAAATAACACCGTCCTTGTAAACGACTGGGAAAAATCATATGCCTGAGATACAAGTGCATTTCTCTGTCTTTGTAATGTAGTTCCTCTTCATTCCTCTTTTTGTTTAAAGACTACAGACCTGAGAAGTAGAGACATTTCAACCTCATCCTTACAAAGAAAGTAGGTCAAAAATGCACAGAAGGCATTAACAGTTACCCAGCATGCAGCTCTTGCTAAGAGACAGGAGGTTATATGTGTGCGTGCGTGTATCTCTGTCTGTGTGTATGTGTGCATGCATGTGTGGAGCACTCCTTTAAAAAAATGGGACTTGCATTTCAAAGGGCAGCAGTCTTAACTGAGGTTTCCCTCATGGTGCAACGAGAGATTGGGAGTGGACTCTATATACGGACACATGACTCTAAGTCACTTCTGAGGGGACCTGCATTAAGAAGATCTTGATTTTATGTTTGCTGGGACAGTTATCATTTGACATCAACATGAATGTTGTTTTGTATTATAGATTTTATTTGGGCTTTGGTTTTTTTATTGTCTGGGGGTGGGTTCTTAGCAAAATCAGATGGCAAGTGCATCTGATATCAAAACAGTGTCTACCTTCTAGCAGTGAAAGGTGTTTTTCATCTGTAAAACTATATATGTACATTGATTGAAAGTGAAATTGTTCTGCAAAAAGCCAATACATTTGACTGCTTTGCAAGCCTGGTGTGATATTGTTTCTCAAAGCAGCCACACCGACTCTGAATACCGTAGTACAAATGCCACCCTTGCCTTGCTGGCCACCAGAGCAGTGGTTCCTTCCTCTGCCTCTATCAGCTGAGACTGACCAGATTCATATGTAGGCTTAGACCACTTCAGAGGCAGGATTGGGTTTTCCTTCAAAATTAAGAACTGAATGGTTGTAGGGCCAGCTCCATCATACTTCTTCTGTTAACATGCCTTTAGTAATTTTGTTCATGGTTTTCCCTGTTGTCTGATAAAGGTTGCCTTGATGGAAACCTTTGCACTGCAGAAGTCCTTCAGGACAGAAGCTTTGTGCTGACTGTCCAAACAGGGCTGAACTGGCTGGCCAGATAAATGTGCGGCCATCCATTCACTTCTTCCCTTTCTCAGCCCAGTCCAGGCTGCCTTGTCTTCAGCTCTCTCCCTGTTCTGCTTCTGGCTTTGTTGTTCGATGTGCTCCTGTATGCCCTCAAAGCCCAATATACTCTCTCAGATGTGAGCTTGCCACTCTCGCTGACTGGAATGAGATGTGTGCACACATAACTGTGGGCAAAGCATGGCCCCAAGACCATATACAACAGTAGAGTATATATGTTATATATACCTCAGAACGACCTTCAGATATCTTGTCCCTCTCTCACCCTCAAATTCTGTTCTTGGCTGTTTCTGCCTTGCTGTGTCCTGGGCAGAGCTGTGAGCTAGTTCATGCTATAATTTGACAGGAAACCAAGAATGATGGTTGTCTGTAAAAATTAGCCTCTGGGACTCAAAATCCCATATTCATTTATCAGCTCCACCCTTCATTGGTACTGTATATTGACTGGTAAAATACACTGTTCTTTTATTCCTGTTGCCAGGGCAGCATCTTTCAGACCACATCCCCCTCCCTATCTATAAATATGTACATGGTTTATGATTAAACCTGTTTTATTTATTAGCTGTGTCCTGGTCCTTTTTTCTTTCTTCAAGAATAATGAGGAAGGTCCTATGTTTTTGTTGTGCAGGTACAGCTAGGCAAGTGAGTTGTGGGTTGAGACCCCTGATGAGATCTCCAGTAAGTTCTGTAAGAGTCTTTTATGTCCTCCAGACACCAGGGGCCACACATTTGTCTGTTTGGAACAGAACTGTGTCTATATCTACATATTTCTATCTATCTGTCTGTCTATCTATCTACCTACCTATTTGAACATTAATTTATATATACAGATATCCTCACAAGCAGAAGCAGACAGTTACTCTTCCTCATGCTGCCTCCAACACGAGAGAACAACAACTCTGTCCTTCATGCACAGAGCTAGCATGCTCATCCCTGGTGTGATTTAATGTGGTCTCTGCAGAGACATCACTGTTGTTGTCAGCAGTCTCTCTGTCTTACCATCGGCACCTCTCAACTGTATGAGTCTTGGTCCCCCCGAGCACATGCCCACCTCTCTACAGACTCTCCACCCAAGTGCATGACTGCTGAATGTGCCAGTGATCAAGCTCTGGGACTCATGTGCCACAGGGACATGGGGGGTTGAAGATGGAGTGAGAAGGGCATGAGCACAGGCCATTGGTTGGGTTAAGGGGCTCCAGGAAGCTAAAGGAGAACTCCTTGCACTATAGACCATGTGCTGCCTTACTGAGCCTATGCCTGCTCTCCCTGGCCTGCTGGATAAAGCTGAATTTTTAAAGAGCATTCATAATCATCAAGTCTCTGCCTTTGTCTTACAACACTGACCTTACGATTATTTTCCCTACTGTCCTTCCATCTCCACAAAGACACCAGCTTTCCTCACCCTTCCATGTCCTCCCATTCCTGCCTTTTCCACCACGGATATGAAGCCATAGTGCATGGAGAAACAACATTGCAGTGACAACAAGGGCACAAGGGTAGGGGAAGCTGAAGACCAAGGAGCAGGTGCTCACAGAGATATGCTGGATCCCACGGGAAGGCCAGTGAGCCCCAGCTTCACAGTCCAGCTTGGCCTGCCAATGCGCAGGGTGAGAAGCATCGGAGAAACTGGCTGGGAATGAAGGTGAAGCAGCATTACAGTCACCTACAGAAACAAATGGCAATAAGCAGGTAATCTTATTAAAGTAATCCTAGTCTTCTCTCTGCATTTTGTTACCAATGGTAATTGCTTTTGAAGTTAGATTATCATGCTCCTGAGGACATTTATTCTTTTGCTTTTATTATATCATTACCGTCATTCTATTAATATTCATATATTATTTGGGCTCTAGAAGTGCTTACAGCCCCTAAACCAGACAGTATGTGTATCAGTTGTTTATTCACAGTTAGCAGATCATTACGTTCTGTGAAAAGGGCTGGGACTAGAAAACAGAGGGCAAGGCTACCTGTCTGCACAGGGGGCATAAGGTAAGGCAGGAAGAGGAAAGGGGAATTGTTGCTTCCCTGCTAACTGCTGAATGTGTCTGGCTGTAAGACGGAGCAGGGAAGGGCTTTATGGGAAACTCTATTGCGTGTGTGCAGAAACCACGAGACCCTGAAAGGAGCAAAGAGCAGACCTACAGCCAGGCATCGGAGGCAATGGAAAGAGAAACTACTACTTTTTTTCCCCCCTTGGGATTCAAGGGACCTGCACAGAACTTACTGCAACCCAAGAAGTCATGAAAATGCACAGGACTAAGGGCAAGTCTGGAGGAAGGGATCTGTCTGGCAAAGATGCTGTGAGCAGATGTACCCTTACTTGGTCTTACCTAGCGTAATTAAGTTGCTTTATTCCAATAGCTATCTTGTCCTACATTGCAATATATAGAACCTAGCATTAGTGATGCGAAGCCTCGCTGATATTTTTTGTGCACTTACTTTCAGGACAACGAGCAGGGACATATACCTGACTGAGGATCAATCACAGCCCTGGAACAAGACAGGGCTGAGATTTATTTTGTACATTGCTCTACACAGCAAGAAAGTCCTTGTCCTGAAGAAATTACAAGTCAACACATTATAGGAGCTACTATAAATAATGACAAAAATCTAATTAAGACACAGGGTCAGTACAAATCAGGAAGGAAATAGTGGTCATGGTGAATTAAGTAAAAAATAAATTGAGGGTGGGAAGGGTAGAGCAAAAGCCTGTTTCGACATCCAGAGGACTAAATTAGGCTTCTGTTTTGAAGGATCCCCAGGAGGACTGCTGCCACCAGGCCAGCCTGATGCTAGAGAGAGGCCTTCATGGTGCAGCCTCACAAAGAGCATTGTCTCCTTGAGACCCCAGGGTGCAATAGGTTGGATTGTCTGGGAGGCCGAAGGGCTTGTTATTGTCACAAAGGCAAGTAGGAAATGGTGGGATAATTTTTAAAAGGGCAGCAGAAGAGAAAAGAGCTTCAGAAGGGGGCTCACAAAGGTAGAATGGCAATAGGAGGTTGGGTGGGGAAAGAAGAGAAAAGATAGGCTAGAGTGTATGTTACAAAATGTACCTTTCACCTTTATTTCATCCTTCTCTACACACAAGTCAAATCTGAAGACATTTTATTTAGCTTTTTTGTCCTTCCTCAAATGTTAACCGCCACTTACCGCTGTGCAGGACCCCCTCCCCACCTCTCATCACACCTTTTGCTGCCTTAGATTTACCCTCCTGTCATGTACCATATTGTGGGCTGCCTTGCTAGCCCTGTCCCAATGTCTTGGCTAGGGTAGAAGGTTACAGGCAAAGGTGTTTTTGAAGTAAGTGATGATTATTTGATTTGATTTGAAATCACTATTACTCTTAGGGGTTTTATTAGCATTATTGTTTCTGTAAAATTACATGGTGGCAGGCTCAGATTAAAGGGTCTCCTTGGAAAAATATATAAAGCGTGATATAATGTACATTTTCCGCACTGGTTTCTATAGCAACAGCCTTTTCTCTGCACTCAGAAAGAGCAGAGAATTTCAGGGGGGAGATGAGTAGCAGTGGCTCTGGCCTAGATCTTTCAACTCTGAGTCCTCATGGGAAGGTCTCCTCCCTTCAGTTTCTGTTATGCGGAGAAACAAAGACCACCAGCCAGACCCACCTCATAGACCACTCAGTATGTCTGGTAAAGCTGTGGGATGGATATGCTACCATAGATAAGAAAGTGATTTCCATAATGTGTTGTAAACTGGGGTATTGCTCCTGGCACAGTACCTGACATGGGGAATATGCATCGCAAACTGCTATAAACCCAACTTCTGTACTTAGATTTGGTTAGAGCTAGCTATGAGCCTTGCCCAACTTTTCTCTTCCCTGTGTCTTTACAGACCGCCATCTGGTACAGTCAGAGCCTGAGACTTCCCAGAGAAACACTTCCTTTTGCTCTCATGACAACATCAGCCAAAGACCTTTCCTTGCCCCTACCATCATTGGCCATCCATAGCACGTAGAACCGTCCTAAGTCCCAAGCATCATGTTCCTAGAAAGTTATTGACAGTTTGGAAGGAGGCCAAGAACTAGCAAGAAAAAACATTTTATGAGCCTAGAGGGATTGACTTGAGTAAGCCTTAAGAAAACTCTGAAAGGGATAATTCTGTGCCATGTAGGTAAACAAAGTCTGAGAGAGGCTGGCTGAAAACCCCTAGATGCGTTTGAAAGGTGGAGATGACAACTGAGACAGCACTTTATTTAGAGTTGGACAGTGGGATCTCTCAGTGGGAACATGAGTATTAAGCAGGAAATCATAGGCAAAAGAGCAGGGTAGACTTCAGGGCAGTGGAAGCTATTGGAAAATTTTCTAAGAGATGTCATGAAAGTCCCATTAGGAAAACACTGGGAAAAACATTGAAATCTACACAGCCAACGGGGGTAACTTGGTATTGGCAGTGAGCTTGACTGGCTGAGACAGTAGGTTATTTTGATCCCCCACACTTGTTTCTGTGATGGAGCTTGATCCCAAGTCTGCTTCAAAGAAATTTCCTCAAACTGCCTGTCCTCACTGCATGCTCCCGACCCCCCAAGTGCAGGGTTGGCAATTCACTGGTCCCCTCCAGTCAGACCACTAACAATAGAGACAGGACTTCTTACGTCAGACCCCGCTTTTTAGAGCATTTCCACAAAGATCCCTGGACTGTTTGCAGCAAACAGCTCCTTCAGTGAATTGTCCATGAACAGTTTCTTGTGCATTCGCTTATTGTTCAGAAGTATTTGATGAATGATTTATGCAAACGTGTCCTGTGCTTTGGCTGGGATGGATAACTAAGATTAGTTCAGATTAAACATGAAGACAAGGAGGGATGAGGTCACTGTGTTTCAGGACATCTTGTAGCAAAGTAAAAGAATATAAATGAAAAAAAAATTCCAACTTGAATATGTGTCCTCACATCACTCTGACCTAGAGGGACGCAAACTCCCTCTCTGCAGCCCATTCCTCCCCTTCAGGGTCTTGAAGGAGGGATTTCAGATGGACTGTATTTATTCAAGAGAGTCCTCTCACAAGCATTTGGCTTTCAGCAGTTAGTACAGAACATCAACTCACACATGACAGCACTGAATATTGTAGATTTGTTTTACCGATATGTCTTGAGTCCATATTTTGAAGTTTAAAAAAAAAAAAAGAAAAAAGCAAAATAACCTCTACAGTTGTGGTGGATGAAGGGGGGCGGGGGGGGGGAGGGGGAAAGAAATATTCTGACTCCAAGAAACAATTCCTTCACACATTGAGACCTTATCTGGAAAACTGCACAACTCTATTAAACTGGGACTTGTGGTCTTCCTGTGTTAGACTGGGAACCAAAGCAACACAGAAACACAAGAAACACACTCCCAGCAGTGGAGCCAGATCTTGTATTTCAGACCCCACTAACATCAGGACTGTGACAGATCCCACCTAATTCCTCAATGTCTTTGCAAAGCTCCCAGGAGCTTCAGAGTTAAAATAAGTTAAAGTTGCTAAAATAACTGGGTGTTAGGTACCATGGGTTTCTGTCTTACTCTTCAGGTCAGAGATCTAACAGTCCCTAGGAAAAGCCCCACTAGTTTCCAAACTCTTTACATAAATCAGCATCTTGGTTTCCCATCCCTGATAGAGGGCCAATAGCACTCACGGGAGAGCTGAGAGAGGATAAACACCTTCTAGATTGCGAGGCACTTGGGTACCTCAATGATGGATAAACATGGTAAAAGGTGAAGAGGCAGACCGGAAACAAATATCACCTCAATCAGGAGCTGAGCTGCTGCAGTGCCAGCTACACAGGAGGGCAATTACATTTTGCATAATCCTTGATTTCTGCACTACCTACAGTCTTGTTCTCCTCAGCATCCACTGAGCTGGCAAGTCCCAGGAGTCTCAGGATTAAAATTACACACTGGCTACCCCCTGCTCTTCAATCACTACATACCTGTGTGCTAAACAGTAGTGTGCTGCAGAAAGGTTTTCGTGCAGGGACCCTTGGGAGGATGCACAGCGTAACCTCTCCTTTCACCCTCTCTCTGCTGGAGAAATGAGTGCCTCAGGAAAACACAGCCCTGTTAAACACAACCTGGGGGGTTAGAGGATGGCATAGGGAAGATGAGCGGCATTGCTTTTGGCTGGTCCAGGGCAGAATGTCTCATCTTTTCTGTCACAAAACAGTTTGTTCCTTGCTGGGTGGCTCATTGCCAAGGTAATAAACAAAAGTTTCTAAAAAGAAATAAAATAAAAAGGAAAAATAAACACAGAGCAACTACTTGTTCTGCAAATTGACAGGAGACTTGCCTGAGGCAATGGATAAGGGGTGACAGGGGTGAACAGCTCTCTCGTGGAGCCTTATTAGAGAGCGGACCGGAGCTCTTCTCAGATACTGTTTATGAGATGCTGCCATCTGGGAGAAATCCAGATTGGCAATTATCAGAGAGAACAATTCCAGCTGGCCACAACACTGCCAAAGCAGAAATTATCCCCTTACACAATGGCACTGACTCAGACTGCTTGCAACTTTTGTCAAGTTTGGGGCAGTTACACAAGGTCTGTCATTCGTCATGGTGGTATTTATTTGTATTATGGAGCCCTGCCCACAGACCAGGACCCAATTATACCAGACAATATACAAATGCACAACAAATAGAAAGTCCCAATGTACGCAAAGGCCAGGGCAGAATCTTAGTCATTAACTACATCTGCCATATCCACCCTGTGCCTCACAGCATCTGTCTTATCCTATGATGGCTATCTATCTACCTGTTTCCTAGCAGCATCCTATCTGTAACCTAAAGTAAGAAGAAGCTGCTGTATGCAATATTAATCCACCACTTTCCTGATTAACATCTGAGAGTTAATTATTTCTGCAGAGACCTTGTAACTACTACATTGTGGTAGTAGCAGCACCAAGACCTAGTGTAATTTAGTAGTGCTTTTCCTTAAGCTGGACTTACTGAAACACAGAAAGCAGATGTAAGGATTATGCACTGTTTCCAAAATGCTCGTGGGATGGGCGAATTCTTTATTATTCTTGCACTGGTTCCTTGCAGTGTTTCCTAGCAGTCTTGCCAAGGAAAGAGCTCTTAGGTAGACAGAGCATCTTTGTGCCATGTTGGTGATCCTGTGGTTGTGCAAGCCCCAAGGCAGCCATGGCTCATGGTAGTTCAGACCTAACTCCGAACTGTGTCCTGTGACAGGCAGCGGAGCTGCCTTACATGTGGCTGTCATGAAACCTGAATCTGGGCAGGGCGAGGAAGTGAGGCAGCCATGCTGGCATTGCCAAATCATGGCAAAGACCTGCTGACTGCCCTTTCCTTTAGTGACCAGGTGATGCCTCAAGGAATGTCTGTTCCTCTCCTGCCTGTGAGCCACACCGGGACCTCCCGTAGCTCTCAGGGGTAAGAAATGGGTCATATACTGCTAGGAGCAGGGTGTCTCCCCACCTCTGAACTACAAATTGATGGAACAGAAGACATTTTTGGCCACCCACAGAATTTAAAGTTGAAAGCAGTGAAAAAGCATGAAGAGGACTGAGATTCTCCTCAGTAGCCCCTTTGTATTGCTGTAGCCCATGCAAGAGCTGTTATTTGCTCTTGATCTCCCAGAGAGGAATACCTCTGGCACAGGCTTTGGCAAAACAGTTCACAGTATCCTAAAACTTTGTTTCCTCCCTCCACAGCATGATCATTGGAGAAAGGTCTGCCCTCAGACGGATGGTAAAACCCTCCCAGATGATACAGAACCCAGCTGATGGAGAGCACCCCAGCAGCAGCAGGACACTTTACTGTGCTAGACAGTGAGCAGATGCGTAAGAAGTGAATGCCCTTGGTGGAAGGGAGAGTCTTAGGGATGTTTTCTATCCCTTCTTCTTGGGACTTCACACATCTTCCCCAATGCATTTTCTCTTTTCAGACAAGAATTCTGCCAAAGAGGAAAATGTCTGAAACCGCCTCAATAATTAAGGAGCCTAGAGTTTTGCTGATTTTCCATGCCGCAGTGCTTATCCTGTCTGTGTCCCATACCAGACATGACACACTGTTTTGGTCTGCAGAGAAAGGAAACCTGGGTGAATACCCTAAAAAGGGACTTGTGATATGCTCCAACAGATGCATGGCGTGCCCCAACAAGTCTGTTGTGGGGCACAGCCACAGACCATCCCAGAAATAAGTGTACAGCCAGCCAAAATTACTTTAACTTCAAAGTGAGAAGTCAAAAAGAGAGCACTGTGGAAGCTTTGCAGTGCTATGCAAGGCCAGTTAGGCAAGGCTCACTGAATAAACTGTGCCACGTTCAAACAGGTTGATCCTGGGGTGCTTACAGAAAAGCACAGTTGAGCCCAGAGCTTGGGGTCAGTAGCCTCAGAGGGACCAGAGTATGTTGGCACCATACTAACAAGCTAGCAGGGTAACTTTAGGGACACACCGGTGTTTGACACCATGCCAGCAAGGCAGCAACCTCATGAAGGCCTGACGCATGATAACTGGTTCAACAGTTGTCCACTGTGACAGGAAACGTCAAAAAGTGGCCCATGCATTGACATGACTCCAGCTGAATATGGGCATTTAGCCAGAAACTGCTCTGTGGTAGGACGTACTGGCTGCCTGTTTGCCAGGAGGGGCAGAGAGGGAGCAGCTGAGTATATTGAAAAAGGTCAGGCCAAGAGGTGGCAAGAGTCAATCTTCAGGTTCCCCCAAAACAGCTAGAGTCAATTTACTTTCTGGACCTTGGAAGGGGCAGAGAAGAGAACGCACAAAAACGTGTGCAGGAACTGGGAAAAATGAAGCAGACAGAGCCATCATCGGGTGAAGTCTGTCCTGTAGACAGGAAATGTTTCTTTGGGATAGTTTTAAGTTTCATTTTCTGCCTCTGCTCCAGAGGCCAGAGACAAGAAGCCTGACTATTTTTAAAGATAAGTTTGACGCATTATGAAGGAGCTTGTGTGACATGATAGGCTGTTGCAGTCAGGAAATGGACAGCCTGACCCAGGAGAGGCATTCCAACACTGCGCTCCTGAGCTCAGGCTCTGGCCGTCTGCAGGCTTCACTCTCTTTCTCAGGAGGAGACAGGAAAAAAGAAAAGAAAAGAAAAGAAAAGAAAAGAAAAGAAAAGAAAAGAAAAGAAAAGAAAAAGAAAAGAAAAGAAAAGAAAAGAAAAGAAAAGAAAAGAAAAGAAAAGAAAAGAAAAGAAAAGAAAAGAAAAGAAAAAAAAAAGAAAAGAAAAGAAAAGAAAAGAAAAGAAAAAGAAAAGAAAAGAAAAGAAAAGAAAAGAAAAGAAAAGAAAAAGAGAAGAGAAGAGAAGAGAAAGAAAGAGAAGAGAAGAGAAGAGAAGAGAAGAAAAAAGAAAAGAAAAGAAAAGAAAAGAGAAAAGAGAAGAGAAGAGAAGAGAAGAAAAAAGAAAAGAAAAGAAAAAGAAAAGAAAAGAAAAGAAAAGAAAAAGAAAAGAAAAGAAAAGAAAAGAAAAGAAAAGAAAAGAAAAGAAAAGAAAAGAAAAGAAAAAGAAAAGAAAAGGAAAAGAAAAGAAAAGAAGCCTTTAGTTTCAACTCAAGCAGAAGTAATTCTGAGGAAAACAGGACACTTTGGGAAGCAAACAGGTGAACAAAAAAATGTCTAAGGAGATGAGTATGTCAGACGTCCCCTTAAACTAACTGACCAGTAGTGCTGTTCCTGGGGTCTGGGGTTTGACTTCAGGCCAGCAGTAGTAGTTGGGCACCAATGGCCTATGACTTGCTGGGTTGAGGTGAAAGCACCAGCCCACGTGAGGTATCACAAACGCCTGTGCCTCCAAATTAGCTGTGAGAACATGTTGCCAGGGTGAGCCCATACTAACATGTAATCTGATGCAAGCCCAAAAAGCTGGAGGTGTTGATCTTGAGTGTTAACCAAAGACACTGGAAACTAATACCCCAAAGACTTGCTCTTTTATATCTGACCAGAAAACTTGAGAAGCTGAACAGTGGTTAAAGTGGCAACTTATGTGTTGGAAGTACAGGTCTCATCCTTGGCTAGAAGTCTTGACTTCTTCCCCCAGCCTGGGGAGAGCAGCTTCCCAGCTCCTGCCTCCTCCCAGAAACAGCAAATGCACATTCAGGCAGGGGGAGACTAAGAAACAGAAGCCACCAAGAAAGCTGGGAGGGATTCCCACTTGGGCAATTACAGTCTCTGGTGTTCTCCTGCTAGGAGGTGGAGCGACACGACCCTCTGCCCTGCAGAGAGGGAGATACTGTATGGGAGAGTCCCGCCCGCTGCTGGTTTTTGCTCCCCTCCAGCAGGGCTTACGCTGCCTCCTTCTTCCCTTCTTCTCTGGTCCACTGCCACCTCTCACATCGACACAGAAAAATGGGTGGCAGTTGTGTTAGAGGGTTTACAAAATCAAATGCTCAAAGGCAAGAGGCATCTTGGCCATGACTATATTAATAAATTAAGTGGTGTCATGGTGTTTTCCCAGACTCCAGAACTGAATCACTCACTCTGTTAAACTGTTTGTACATTCCCTGCCACAATTTTGACCTGGACCAAGAAGAGGTCCTCCCAGATAATCCCTTCAAGCAGTCTGTGATTTAGCCCAGGCCAGGAACAATTCTTCATAAGGAGTTTGCAGGCAGCTGCCCGCTTCTGGAGGGTAATGAGATTTAATGAAGTGAATGCAGACCTTTCCATTCCAGTTGGTTTCAGTGCCAGAGAAAGATCCTACATTTAATTTTCTAGTACAACTGTAGCCTACAGTACCATTCAAGGAGCAAGGGTAGAAAAGGTTACAAGGTCTGTAAATATCTCTGATGTAACCTGCTCATAGTGTGAAACAACATCATCCTTCACATCTCTTCGATAAACAGAGCTGTGGCTGCTCCTTCAGCTCTATCTCTGTTTACAAAATGGCCCACTGGCAAACTCATGGAAATAAACTAGAACAGGCATGAAACTCACCCTTTTGGAAGGTACTGCAGAGAAACAGCAGTACATTTCTACATCTAGGTCTCCGGAGAGGCAAAAAAAAAATGTGGTGGGGAGGAGGGAAGGAAGACTGCTCAAAAAAAAAAGAAAATGCAGCGTGAGGGCAGGTCATACAGGACTAGGTTGCTGACTCTAACCATGCTTCAAGGGTCTCATTCCAATTTACATTGCCCTGCTGATGCTATGCAAAAAGTCTAAATGTAGTTGCAAGTCAAGTTACAAACCTTCAGCTCCATTCATCTTTTGCATCAGAAGTACTTGGAGCACAACAGCAGTAAATTAGTGCCAGCTCTCCTGCTGAGATAATTCAAAGTATCTTTCCCTGCCCAGCAGGGCCTGATTTTTCATGTCGATTACAAATTGTGATTAATATGGAGACATTTGCTCATTTAACAGGGGAAAAACATCCAAACCCTAAAACCTTCACCAAATAGGGCTTTTGGGGGGAAAACTTGCTTTGTTTATTCTTCTCCACTCAGTGAACTATTAATTTCAATGAAGAACTGTGCCAGCGATGGGCAATGATACAGAGAGATTGATAGATCTACTCTATTTCACCCTCACATACCTATTGGGGTACATGTACATTCTGAGTGAGGCTTGTCAATCACCTCGGTGCTTGATATTGTCCCTACCTCCCACACCACTGATTAGTGTCACTCACCAAATGAGCAGAGAGGGCGCGGAGGCAGATTCTGCCAGCAGTAAGAAACTTACTTCAAATCAAACATGTGAAATACAGCCTAAGATTCATGACACGTAGGTGGAGCGGGGAGGAGAGGAAAACATCTTTCTCTTGAAGGACTCATGGCTGCTTTTATTTCTTGTAAAAAAGAAATGGTCTAGTTTACTGGAGGGGAAGGGAGAAGGTAGGTTGGTTTTAGGAGCACTGCGTGATGCCTTGGCAATGAAATGGTTCAGGGTCAGGGGGTGGGGGAATATACCAGGAAATTATGCTACTTGTGGAGGGTCCCTGTGAAGGCGGGTGATCAATATCCATCTGCCAGAGATAGCTAGGTTGTCTTTATGGGATTAGCTCCACATGGCAGGAGCCCAAGAGACTCTGCAGTACGATATAGAGGTAGGGAAGGAAGGGGGAGGGAGGTGGGAGGCTGGTTTTCATGTCTGCATGTTGACAGTCAACGTCTTGGAAGCTCGATGAAGAAGGCTTTTGCTAAAGGTTGGTCTAAGGAGAGGTGACATGCAGTAGCTAGAAATGGTGCTGAGCTGCAAAGATCTGAGCTGGGATCTCTGCAAAGCTTGAGCGTGCCTGGGAATTGGAGCTGTGGTCACCATCCTGTGAAGGGTTAATTTGGATGTTATGGAGTTGGGAGGGGGGTTGGAGTGTCCCAAATTAAATCTAGTTGAAGATGAACAACAGGAATTTATGCCTCAGACTGGGATGTGACAGAAATATCTGTGTTGCTTAGTGGTTATTCAGCGCACTTGGAGTCAGGACTTTTGGAGCAAAAGGAGGGAGAGTCCTGCCTGCAGTGGGACAGAGATTTAACTTCATGGTATGAGTTCCACCTTCTGCAAAACTAGGCAGTTAATATTGCTGAGATAGATAGACACTGGGAGGCTTAGGAATGCTTGCAAAAGGGTACAGGGGAGCCCAAATACCCATCCCAAGAGATACCTGGAAGTCAAACAACAGCGGGCATGCCTGATGCTGAGCACCCACCACTTCCACTGACGGCAGTGAGATCAGAGTGGAAGGGGATAGGGGAGGCTTGTGATCTGGTTGGACTGGGCTTTTAAAAGAGCCATATCATTAGAGTCTTATGAGCTTTGACATCTGTGGGATGAGGAGCCTGGACAGATCAATTTTGCTGTGGGAAGGGAAGACTTAAGGAGAGAGGATGTAAAAGGAGATGGAGGGCTGGGAGAGAGCTCTTAAGGGTAGGGGTAGATGCTCCTGCAGTCATTTCGGGGGAAAGAAAGTAATGGGGGCAGTGACTGCTCTTCCCAGCATTAGTCATCATCCCCCACACCAAAGTCTGTCAGGACCCCCAGCCTGCCTCAAGGGTCCTGGCGGAGGCAAAGTCAGCTGCAGGAGCAGGGCTGCCTGATGTCTATCCAGCAGACTGCTGCTCAGGGCAGCTGCCTGTCCTGCCTATACCCAGATCCACCATGACTAATCTTTCCTGTAAGGCCTGTAAAAGCAACAGACCCTGTCCTATACCAGCCCTTTGCAGCACCTAGCACATGGGAGTCCACCCCCTCCTTAGGGCTCTAACTACAACACACAAAGCCATCACTACCATTAAAAGGCCATTATGTGATGACATACAATTAGGGATTACAACACAGCTTGATTCTGCACCCTCTGACATTGCTGAAAAAGCCCTGCTAGGGCAGGAGTCTTTTTTAGGGCAGTGATGGGGTTCTCCATGTGATGTTCACACTTTGAGGAACTGATCATTTCACTGTCAAACAAAAGCCATACGGCTAGATTCCATACACAAATGACTCGATCTAGAAATAGATGTCCAATTAAGGGAAAATATGTTTCCAAAAACCATTTTGTTTCCTACAGTTTATAAGCTTTCCTTTTTTTTTTTTTTTAACTGACTTTTCATGTCAGTCAATTTAGGGTTGGTTTATTTTTAACTGAGTTAGTAAACTCCTATACACCAAACCCCCTACGTAGAAAGAACAGTCTCTGCTATTTGTTTTTGTTTTTTTAATCGCAGAACAGCTATCACATTTTCCACTCCATCTTTTGCCCCAAAGCCTTTCGTGCCATTGTAATTCAGTGGATCTAAGATCTGTTTATAAGGGAAGCTGCAGAGGCTTAGAAGACCCAAAACCAGGCTCTGTGAGCTTTTAAGTGCTCTTAAGGATGATAAAGAGAAGCAAAAAGTTTTAAGATGAGAAGAGATTAGTGCAATGATCTAGTTTACACCCCTGAGAGAGTATATCCAACAGTCCTGGCATCAAATAAATGACCTCTAATGAGGAAAAAAGGCTGAGCGTTCACAAAGCAGATCCTTCTTCCCAGCAGAGATCCCTGCACCCCTCACACATAATCATTCCTTGGAGGTGGTGAAGACAATAGGACATATGGAGAGAGGAAGGGGAAGCTGCTTGGAGCATGCTAGGCAGGTCTGGTTGCTTGGGGTGTTTGGGTGCCACATCTTTCGTCCGGGCTTGTCCATCTTCAGTGGCTCAGGATTACCATTCTTCAGCGAGTGCTGGGGCTGGATGGAGGTGAGGGTCTCCATCCTTCCCAGGCCTCCAGCAGGAACTGAAAAGCCTCCCGGAGAAGCGTGCTTTGCAGGAGTGCTGGGCTGGAGTTGTCCAGCTGTTTTGGCACCAGGTTTCACAAGGATTTCAACCCTCTCATGTTTCTTTGTTCCTCATCCCCCACCGCCTGAGCCTTTGGTACAGGGCAATCACAAATCCAGGAGAGGCCAGCGGTGCAGGCGGAGGTGCCAGCACGGGCCAGAGGATGGGAAGGAGGAGAGGGGAGATTCAATTCGCCTTCACCACGCTTAATATGGCTTTGAGCCACTCTGGATATCAGCATGCGATCGGGGGCCTGCTGACCCTCACTGTCGGTGCTCTCCCCCAGCTGTCCGGGGGCCACCTTGTGATTACTGTGAAAGAGGTAAGGGAAAAGCACGCTGCCAGTAACCTCAGAAATATTTAGGAGTCTGCAAACCGGTGGGAAACCATTACCCTAAAGTCAACCAGCCTCCTAAAATCCTTGCTGCGCTTCTGTTTTGCCAGAGCCACTCCACAGGGGCTGGCGTGCAGGAGAGGGGCTCCAGCTGCGCCCCGCGGCCGGCGGGGATGTGTGGGCAGCAGAGGGATAGGGCAGCACATTTTCCCTGGCGGGGGCTGTCCAGAGAGCGTCTCTCACACACCTCCGCCACTGCTGGCAGCCGGGATCGCACCACAGCGCTGCGCAGCCCCCTCCTCCCTCGCCCAGAGGCCGCCGCATAGCTCCCCAGACTGTCTCTGGGAGAGGTTGGGGGGGGGGGAATAGAAGCTTAAAAGGGGGGGGGGGGGGAACCCCCACAAAAAACTGCGGTGACAGCCAGGCCTGGTACCTGCGGCCGCCATGGCTTCTCACCGGGGCAGCTGTGGTGGGGGGCGTGAGGCGCCAGGACGCCATCTTGTGGCGCCTCCCCACCAGTGACAGTCCACCGAGGCAGGGGACTGGCCTCCGCCCTGCGGCCTCCCGGCCCCGAGGCAGGCCCCGCGCACCTCGTCCCCCCTTCCCGGAGGGTGGCTGTCCCCCTCTGTGCGAGGCAGGCGGGAAGGGCCAGGCCCCAACGCCATCCTCCCCCCAGGGTGCAACCAAAATGCAAACTCCTGCACTGAGGGACTGGATTATTTGTGGGGGGAGTTGAAATGCTAGGGAAGGACTTTTCGTCTTTTTAGCGACAGCAAAAAAAGTTGCCGTGACCCCAGTGCAGCTGGGTTGAAAGTGGTCCCCTGAAATAAAGCGCCTGAAGACCACACATAACTCGAAGCACAGAAGTGCCTTCCTCCCATCCTTCGCGCACCCCAAGCCAGAGGAGCGCAGCTGTGCAAACATGGCAGCTCCTGGGGCAGCCCCTCCGCCAGCTCCTCTCACCTGGGCCGTGTTTCTCCCCCTCAAGGCTGAGCATGGCGTGCAGCTCCCAGCAGCCCAGCTTTCCCAGTGGACCAGGGAGGAATTTTCTGACAAAAATGGTTCAAATTAGCAAATGTCGGTTTGTTAAACCTCATGCTTTTCAAGGAAAACCGCTTTAACCACTGTGAAGCCCGGTGGTGTGCTGGTAACTAAAAGACTGAGTAACTGCTCCTTTGCTGCGTATGCCAGGTGGACAAATTCTCAACTAGGAAATTAGATAGCGGTAAGGTCTTTGTCTATGGGCAGCTTGCCTTGGCAGTGTTGCAAGAAGGTTTCCATGCCCCAGCATGGAAATTCTGGTCAGAGCAAGAGGGAAGGCAAAATAAAAGTCCCTGTGAGCAGCTGTCAGGCAGATCCTGTCCTCCGTGCTCAACTCAGAGCGCTCAGCCGACGTTCGGAGAAACGATGAGGATCCCAAAGCTCAGGAAGAGAAGACAGTGAAAGTGAGTTCTCAAGCTTTATTCCAAGCATAGTCCTGAAGCGCAGCAGCAGAACTGAAAGAAAGGTCTGGTACCTTCGTTTCTGAATGACTTGTTCTTGACCTTCTTAGTCATTGGACTCAATGCAAGGAGTCAAGGCTGAGAGAGTAAGAGCACCTGCATTTGAAAGTTTCTCTTCCTAGAGAATGGTTTGGTGCTGTTTGGCTTGACTGCAAATGTGGCAACCCAACCCATCATATCTACTAAGCGGAGGGAAGTCTGTTGTGACAGTATCAACCACAACATCATGTGTATAACTCAGCACCCCTCACACGACATTTATGTTTGCCCCAGCATCTTTGGTTTACCTTACAAGTGCAGTTATCTTCTTTGGATTTTTTTTCCTGGTTCTTTTCTTCAAAGATGACAATGTAGTTAAGTCACATTTGGCAAAGGAATTGCTTGTGCACTCTGAAATAAACATGAGAGAGGTAAAGACCTATGGAAAATAAACTCTTGCATGCAGTTTTCTTTCATCTGATCTTCTTAGAAGTTTGTTTCACATTCTTTAGGGAAGGCAAATTCCCTCCTGCGTATAGGTTTCCCAGGTGGTGCTGCTGTTTCTGCCAAAGAAAAGGCTACTTCAGACCAGAGAGCAGCCTCCTATCAAACTAGGATCCAAGTCCGGATTTGAGCTCCTCTGAGAGGTTACAGGTCTCCTAGCCCAGTGTTGTAATATGGGCTGCCATATGGCATGGCATCAGGTGTGGTACTCTCTAGAGAAAATATCTGTCCTTCTGTTGCCTCTCCTTCCCCATCACAAATTCACATAAAAACCTTTCCTTAAAATCTGAGAGAATGAAGGGAATTGCAACATTTACTCCAAAATTCCCCATAGAAGAAGCCTTTGAACTTTCTATTTCTGTTCTTTATGACATCAGTGCAAATGTGCCCTGGACAAGTCCTGGTAAGATCCTTTATAGGAACTCTTGTGCTCTGTGTGCTGCATAGTGATACACAGACATACATATAAACTCTAGCAGAGCTAGGTATGAACCTCATGTCTTGGAATATCACATCTTTGTTTCTTTTCCTGTACCTTGAAATTATCACATCCCATAGTCATGCACATGTTTTGAAAACACAGGGAGCTGTTCCACATCTCCTGCTTTGTCTGCATCCAGTGCTCTATCCTCTCCGGGTTAACTCTAACGGCAGTCACCAGAAGTGCTATAGTGGCCCTTCTGATCTTAAACTAGAAAACAGATTTGTTTTTTTCTTTAGAAAGTAGTAGAGATCTTCTGTAACACCTGAGGTCATTTTGTCTGTCCTTCAATACAGCATGGCTAAAGAATTTCCCTCCATAAACTTTGAGTTGAGCTCATAATTAAGATAATGTTCAGTGTGTCATACCTTTTTTTATCTGCAACTGAATTCAGTTTTGTTGCAATCTTCATCTCCTTTCCCTGGCTGCTCTGTAACCAAGCCAAGCTGCCTCTTATCCTAACACCTTCTACCTGCTTGAATCACTCTCTGAAGTTCTTTGTGTCACGGTGCCTATTCCTACAGATACAGTGTGTTGTCTTTCACGACCGCTCAAAGGAGTTGCGTGGAGAAGAAGTAGATCTATTTGAGTGTATTTTGTGTCTGACTGGTGTTGCTTCTGTACGGTTTAAAGCTGTGTTGAGTGTATGAGGACATGTAATGAAATAATGTCACATTACCTTGTGCAACAGGACGTAGCGTTTGGAAGCAAATGAGCCAAAGTCTGTCTTTTGTTGAAGTGAATGGCCTTTTCTGGAGTAGGTTACACCTAGAAGAGAGACAGCATTCAGGCAGGCTATGCTTACACCCAGCTTTTCTTGAGGAACCTTAGAAGTTGCTCTACAAAACTGTATGTGGTCTTCCGTAACACTTACGTCAATGCAAAGGTGAACCTCCAGCAGAAAACAGGTAGATGATAGCCTAAGGAATGATAGTCATGCTCATCTCATTTTTTCACATTCATGTGGAGTGAAGCAGATTACTTTTACCTTATTGGGAAATAGTCATGGTGCAACCCTCACTGGCAAGAACAAGCCAGCTCAGCAAGGTTGTCTAGGTCTCTGTGGAGCAGGGACTATTCATCTTTGGTGTCTTGTGCTTTGTCCAAACACACTGTCAGCCCTCCACCAATTATAATAAAGGTAATACCTCAAACAGATCAAAAGCTCTTCATTGAGAAAGGATGTTTTTTCTTTTCTTTTCAGACAAACGTTGTTTTGTGGAAGGCTAGGAAAGATGCCGTATAATGAAATTATGAAGCCAGTCATCTGAATGTGGAACTGACATAGCCCATTGCTATGTCTGTAGTCAAGAAGCAGGTTGAACCTAAAGATACAAATGTCCTTCCCCCCGCCCCAGTTCTCATTCCAGTGCCTAACAAGATGTCCAACATCTGGCTAGATGTTGCTGTGTGAGCAGCTGTCTCACACTTGGGACATTGGGCAGTAACAGTTATCTGAGTGGGAGAAAGAGTCTGAATCAGGAGTCTCAGCTTAATAGCTGTCTTGGTTTGAAAAGAACTTTAGGATTTACTGGGAGGTTGGAAGGAAGAAGTCCCTCATACTTGGGCCAAACAATATCTCCTCCAGGAACGCAGGTGACAACATCCCAAGGAAATAAAGAGAAGAAAGAAAGAAGAACTAGAACTAGTCGCTGCCAGTTAAAGCTCGCTCTTTTTTTTTTTTTTCTTTTTTTTCCCCCATTTTTCCTTGTTCAGTTCCCCAGAGGACTGCTTCTTGAATCAGCTGTGCTGTGGTACCAGGTGTGACTCAAACTGCTACTTGACTAATGTTTGGTACATCATTTATAATCTTTCTCTGCAGCCTGAGTGGGCAAATATGTTTCCCATTCCTGTGTCTGTCACAGGCCAAATCCCAATTATTCAGACATATTTCAGGAAAAAACCCAACCAAACAAGTGATGTCATGACAACTAGTTTAGGCTGTACTGGGGGTTTGCATTAATTACTCCATAAAAAGGAATTTTCTTAGGACACAACGGTCTACAACTCAAGAGTGGAGCAAAACTTGGTATCATGTGATCTCAGCCTTCCCCTCTGAGCCTCCCATGATGTTCACCGTTTGTTTGTGAACTGCATGGTCCTCTCTGCCACCACCTAGCTGAGCATGATACGCACCAATAATGTGGCTGCAAGGGAAAAACTGTCCCTGGTTAGTCTAGGTGGCTCTTTAGTCTGGTTATATCATACTCACAGTAGCTCATGTCTCCTGAATTAGCCTCACAAAGCTTGGTAAAACACAGCAGAAGTCCTTTT